>NC_084798.1:91157275-96009775 GCF_963169125.1 Humulus lupulus | reverse complement strand
CGCTCTAATCACCAAATTACCCTGGGACTCACCCTGAGCCCCGAACTTAATCCCGTTATGACCAAACCACTAACTTATACTCAAAGATCGTCTCATGCCGAACAGCTCGAACAAATCCACATTATAATGTTTCCTCAACAATAGCTTACCAAAATGCATACAATTATACAATTATGCCCTCAACGGGCCAAATTACCAAAATGCCCTCATAACAAATATACACCCATATGCATGCATTTATCATCATATAATAATATGATCCACATAAACATGCATATAATCATATAATGGCACAATAAATCAATTATGGCCCTCCCAGCCTCCTAATCAAGGTCCTAAACCTTATTAGGAAATTTGGGTCGTTACAACTATTCCCTCCTTACAGAAATTTCGTCCTCGAAATTTTATATGTACTGCCCAGATATAAATTCCGCACTACTGATTCTAGTTTCCCAGGTCATTTCTCGACCCCACTATTTCTAAAACATTATCTTAGCTCAAAGTACAATTTTGTTCCTCATAACCTTATTCTTTCTATCTCATAACTGAACTGGCCACTCCACATAGAATAACTCCATCTTCAGCTGTAGATCCCCATAACTCAACACATGTGTTTCTCTAACCCATGTCCTCAACATGGAGTACAAAATACACTGCGTACAACCGACAATGCCAAAATTGTTGTCAACTTAAAAGCAACCTAACTGATCCTTTCCAGGATTCAAACAATGTTGATATTCTAGGGTCCAACTTGCCCTTATCTTCCCACCCCTTTTTCCTTGGTGATATCCTAAGGAAGATACAATATTTTACTTGGAACTCCATATTCCTACTTTCCAATTCAGTAAAACTTTTCCATTTACTTCGAAAAGTGAGCCTCCCAGCTCTAACCTTTTAATAATCTTAACGATCCCCTGAACCACCTCAGGATCCAAATATAACATCTCACTTATCTCATTCCAACGAATGGGTGATATACATTTTCTATTATATCCCATTTCATCAAGTGTCCTTCCAATAACATGATAACTCCCTCTCTCTATCTCTGATTTATCATCAGTCTGAAAATTAAACCATACCAAATTCCAGTTATTTACTCATCATCTTCCTTAACCCTTCCAAGACCTGGAAGTAAAACAAAGTCTTTATTCAATAAAGTAGACCTTAAATTCCATGAAGGTATACTATCCATCTCAGATAGAGATTTGATTATTGATCAGCTATTTAACTTGTTCTTACTGTTAAAAGTGAATTCACCCCAAATGTTGGTCCATAATGACTCAACCATCCCATGCTGACCCACCATCCTGGCAGCCCATTGCAAAACCCATCGCGATGTTTCCTTGTTCCCATTATAAAATACTCAAAGACTGCAATAGCCTTACTGGTTTTTGATACCTTGTCCTGACCTACTAGCAGGTTAAGAGCTTTGTCATATATTCCATTATGTCCCTCTCCATCCCAGGCCACCAATATAAAACCTTCAAACTCTGGTACCTTTTCCTGATACCTGGATGAAAAGACCAAGAGAGTAGTATGAGATTCATCTAGAATTTCCATGTAATTCCGGTGTCCATCAGATTCCAGATCTGATCCTTATATTACAATAAACTTATACCTAACACTGTAAAATCCTTAGCTAACCCAGTTAGGACTTTGCCTTCAATTCTTTCCAAATGGAATTTACTTAACTGTCTTTCTTTGATCCTTTATGAGATAATAATTCCAAGTATCAAACTTGCCACCTAGCCCACTAGAAAATCCACTCTAGTTCTAGTCGGATCCTTTAACCTACATCATGCATAGACAATAACTTTTTGTCTGTCACTAAGGTGTCATAACAACTCACAACCTGATTCTGACCTATAAAAAGACGTAGAACTCAACCTGAAATACATGTAACACCATGCCTGCCTAAGGAAACTCCTACTCCTAAGGCGTTTCTTAACCTTGGCAAATTTCCAACCAAGAACACATCACCATAACACCAATCGAGACAATCACAAATCCAATTCAGATAATCCTTAAATACTCTGTTCACCCACTCCACAAAAACAATTTGACATTGACCAAATTTTCAAAGCATGACTCAGCATCCCCAATGACTTTATCTAATATGACAACAATCTTTTGGATAACCTTCTCTCTCTGATCTCTAGCAGGTAATAACCAAATCAAAGATCCCTAGCTGTCCCTGATCTCTAGCTTGTAATAACTAGATCAAAGATCCTTAGCTATCCCTGATCTCTAGCTGGTAATAACCAGATCAAAGATTGACCTTGAAGAACATCATCCTACTCAATAATTGAGCCTTTAGTTCTTATAGCTTTGTTGAAACCGTTTAGTATAGCGCCCTAGATCTAATTCAATCCATGGTACCAATACAATCACCATACTATCTCTTTGTTGAGATGTACCCTTGGCAAATTCCTTGGAAACTTATCCGGAAACTCACAGACTAATCCAGTCTGTCTTGATCCCACTGGTACAACCTAGGTAGTGTCAATAACACTAGTTGAGGTTCTAAACATCCCCCTGCAGTAGATCTCCAACTCTAAATACAAATGCCATATATATAGCGTCAATTACTGCAAGGGTTTCTCCCTTTTAAAATCAAAAATTAATATTCCTTCCTTACAATCCATCACCGTCTCCATACTTGACTAACCATTCCATATTCGAAATCCTTACGTTGAAGCTGTCTTTGAAGATACTTTAAGTAGTAGCTGATATGTTCACCAGTCTTAATGTGCTTCTGATCAAACTTCTTCTCTTCCCTTCCTGTAATATGACCTTGAGTACCCTTGAAAAAAGAAGTTAATACCTTCTGAAACCTTACCTATGACCCTGCTACTTCAGTCATAATATCATCAGTATAGCAGTCGTTCACATTCTGATTCTAGCTGGGGAGTAGTTCAACACATCGCTAATGAACCTGAATATAACCCATTCATGTCGTTCCTGTATTCTCTACTTGTCGGACTTATCCATGTCATTGAAATATAAAATGATTAGGAACCTTTAATATTAATCCATCACACCCCACTCTGTACAAGTAATAATTCCTGAAATGTCTCTTTCCTTGATCCTTATCTTGTAATAACCAGATCTATGATCAACTCCTGAAGATAGTGTCTTGTCTTGTATCGGGGCATTTAAACTCTTCATCCCTAGCAGGCGATATCAACGAGTCCCATGATACAATGCTCTATCCAATCCACTTCTAAGTCACATACTTCTTCAGGTGAACCAGTAATTCCTTAAGCCAAACTAGTATCATTCTTCATAACGTCCCTGATACTAAATCCACCCATGCCTAAGTCTTGAAACATACCCAAAAACTTCTTGTATACTCAGCTGAATCCTTACTGACCAATTTAGTTTCCATTCAATCCGATCAATATACTTCAAGTAATGTCCCCTTCTTCAATACGTTAGATTTTCTTTGGGCCCATATCAAAGCTCTCATATGACAAGCTCAACCACTTCCCCTATGAACCCCTTTACCACTCATATTCTAATTCCTCCTTGTAGAATTACTAACCTTTCCTCAACAAGTACTCACATCTCAAGCCCCTCGTATAACCCCCTTGCGGTATGTACTTCATATCTAAATCTTTCATGGGAGACACACATCACCAAACTCTTTCAGCTCATTTTCTAACCAAAAAAATCAAAGACTATAAAGTTCATTGGTCACTTCCGAGGAACTAGTCTCGGGCTTTGAATGTAACAAGGCATCCCAGTCTTGATGGCCAACCTGTGAACTAGACCCCCTTCCTGTCAAGACCAGGAGCCACAGAACCATCAAGGGTTTTCCTTTTAATTTTCCCGATCATCGAGTAGCCACCCTTACTAAATTCCACGAACGAGAATATCATCATCTGTATTAATTATATCTTAAATAATATGGCCCTCTCTACTTCCCAAGCACAGATAACCATCTCATGCACTGGAGCGGCCCTGACTCTCTGACCCATCTCAGAGTTTAACTTATAAATTAATCATTATCTCTAGCTACATCCATTTGTATCATAATCCAAAGTGGATTGATCAACCCACCAAACTTATTGACATATATTGTCGTTATCTTACCACTTTCGACATTCTTCTGCTACAAATACTTAATACAATTACTCTGTCTCAATTTGTCCTCCTCATATTATCAAGAATGGGATTAGCTATACCCATTTACTAACCAATTTCTGAACAAACCCAAACCTTCCTCAAAACTAGAGGATAATGCTTCCAAAGCCTTCCATACAATAATCCTTATTTGCTCCCCCTCGGTTTAACCAACACTGGTGTCCTGCGATCATGGTATACAAAGCAGGTTGTTTCCCCCAGTAAACCCATTGTTTCGTCCATCTAATCTCCTCTATCAGACCTCATAGCCTGACTCACATATCAGCAAACATCTGCTGCAAATCTCAGGGGAAGATGGAGGATTCCAACCCTAACTATCATCTGCAACCCTTACTAAAACAAAACCAGGTCCAATTAACCATTATGAGCACATACAATCTGAGTCAATCTGTCTTCACTGAATAAATCCTTCAACCCTGATGTTTATACCCAAAACAATCCCAAGGGCAGATCCAAATAACCATAATAATCATGCACACATAAAGCATACCAAACACTAATATACAATACTATGCATAAATTATTAGATTTCATTACCATTAGATGCATTCATACTTACTATGCTTTCCATACCGATAAACAGGTATAGCCGATAAACAGGTATAACATATAAGTTCAATTTAAACATATAATCATCTGCAATCCATATACCAATCATTATCCAAGTATTCATCCATATGCAAGAGCAATGCTAATCAACACGCCTCAATATCATCACAGAGCAGTCAAGGGCCAGGCCTTATCAGTATCTCATGCTCCCTATTAATCATACCAATTAATACATTCTTATTTCATTCAAACACTTAAGCATATAATTTCATGTATTCAATTACAAAACCTTGAGTCGAGCTTGTCTTCAGCGGCGAGTGTACATGTCCAGCCAGTCTTCAGGAACCCATAAACCAAGACAACTCTGATACCAAGTTGTAACGTCTTGGGTAACCAAGACCATTACAATGTGTGTTTATAATAGTGCAAGACATGTTAATCAAGTCATTTAAACAAAATGTGAATCTAACGTCAACAACGAATTAGGAGTATAAGATTTTGGTCATAAACAAGTTATTTTTGTTAAAAATGAAAGTTCAATACATGGAAACTCAAAACAGGGCTAGATGACATATTACAAAAATACCAGAAGTTATAAATAACTCAGGACACTCTAATGGCAAAATACACATTTTAGGTTTCCGTCCCTGTACAAACCCTCGACCGTGGCGGCCGAGTAGCTGACAATGTACACCTCGCCCCCAGAGCTCTCCAACTCATGGTTGATCCAATATATCCTTGCCTTTACCTGCACCACATAGCACCCGTGAGCCGAGGCCCAGCAAGAAAACATGATATCATAGCACGATCAATAAAAATAACCAGATATTCCACAAAACGTAACCAAGTATTCAGTAATTCTTAACATTTACCTATTCAGTGATAACAATCGACAAATCGGCATTTGTCATCAAGATAATCAACATTTCATATTCATCAAATTAACAACAATAATCACATTCATAATTAACAGTCTATCACAACCATTACACAATATTCAGGGTTGGCGCCCTTAGACCACACCCTCTGTTTAACCCACTGTCTTCGGCTCACTTAGGCCACCCCCAGTGTTATATCCACTGACTTCGGCCAGCTTAACTGAGCTCAGTGATTAATAAGCTATCATCAGCTACTAGTGGCTGAGCCGCGCCTTGTGCGCAAATATTGATTCCGACACTCTTAGGCTGTTAATCATATGTCCCCATGGCATAATACCATCTCATGACATCATATTCAAGTATAGGGAGCTCTTTGTCCCATTATATTAACATGGTTTACCACAATCACATAACAATGCATGCAACCATAGGGAACACTTAGTCCCAACCTAAGCACATAATCGGGGGCAGTTTTCTTACCTCTTGTTCGAGCGAAAAATATGTTACGAACGACCCTTGAGAATGATCGATCCTTTGATCCCTTATCAGTCACCTATTCATTTCCAAATATGTAATCCAATTAATGAAGATATCAATAAATGGGTCTTAACCTAAACCTCACTCCCGGGACCCCGAATTGTACCCAAACGGTGAGTAGATTCGATCCCGAGCCTTAAGGATTGAAACCCCGAGCCAAAAACCCTTAAAAACACCCAAAATATGCATTTGAGAAAACAAGGTAGCGCTACACCCCTAGCGCTACAACCAGGGGCATTTTGCCCTGGCTAGCGCTACCCTTTGGGCGCAATAGCGCTAGGACCAGGCAGACATGGCCGTGGTTCTTCCTCCTTCGAATCCTCCATTTCCAACCTGATTCAAAAGCTTCCAAATACCATTTAAACCCCCAATTGAACCCAAATACCATATATACTAGTCCTAGACATCATAACCTAACCAAGCTTTGCCAAAAACCCCATTGAATGCTCAACTTTCAAACCCAAAATCTCAACTGAACTCAATAATAAAACAGAGCAGAAAACCAGAGTTCTAATCGTTAGAATCTTACCTCAAGCTCGGTACGAACTCCTCTTCAATGATGGAACAATACCCTAGATCCTCAACTCTTGATTCCCCAACTTAATTCCTCGAAAGTAACTTCAAAATCGAAGAAGAAAAGGGGAAGAAATGTTGAACGGTTGGTGAAGGAAGAGGTGCTCTGCTTTCTTAAGTCTTATACAACTTTCTAATTTTAAGTATTGATATATATCCTTAAAGGTAAAAAGACCTAAATGCCCTCAAGTTTAATTAAAGTTCTTAACAGCCACCAAGGGAAAAATCATCCTTTCGCACCTATCTCGTTAACCATAATTAACACCCTCCAATTCCCGTTATTCTCAATATTATCGAATACCAATAATTCATATTCCGTTACCCCTTAACTCCCGGCAACGCTCTAATCATCAAATTACCCCGAGACTCACCTTGAGCGCCGAACTTAATCCCGTTATGACCAAACCGCTAACTTATACTCAAAGATCGTCTCATGTCGAACAACTTGAACAAATCCACATTATAATGTGGCCTTAACAATAGCTTACCAAAATGCATACAATTATACAATTACGCCCTCAACGGGCCAAATTACCAAAAATCCCTCATAACAAATATACACCCATATGCATGCATTTATCATCATATAATAATATGATCCACATAAACATGCATATAATCATATAATGACACAATAAATCAATTATGGCCCTCCCGGTCTCCTAATCAAGGTCCTAAACCTTATTAGGAAATTTGGGTCATTACAAGTAGCTTGTAGTATTTTAGTTTTCGTGGTTATTGGTCCAAGCCGGGATTTAGTTGGAAACTCATAAATATAGTTATGGATTTTATAAGTTTAACCTATAGTTTAAAAATATTCATTTTAACACAAGGTTTGATTAATATAGCTGGTCCTAGAAATATTATTTATCATAACCTAAGGTTTAGATAGAGTAATTAAGAGCGTGACACTTGTCACATGCATTTTTATTAAGGATTTAAGCATTTTAGATGAATAATTTAATAAAGGATAAATCTAGAAGCTCTATAACCTTCCAGCAGCTATTAGGATTACGTTTTACACAGTCAAAGCTGTTTTAACAAACTTCAAGTGTGCTGAAAATGTGCAAAAACATTTTTAAAATATCAGCACATGCCGATATATCGCAGCTATAGGGCCGATATGTCGCCTACGAATGATACAGAAAATACGTCAACTTCGCATGAACGAAACCACGGAGGCTCGAGGCATAGGTATAGGCGATATATGGCCTAGGGTAGGGTGATATATCAGCCCTAGGTTTGACTTTTGAAACTTACTGGAACCAAGCTAGAAACAGCCCTCAACTACTTGGACTTGCACTTGAACATTAATATTGTAGTCCTATATGATGTACGTTTTTACGTCATATGTTTTATTGTATATATTTTATGATATAGACTTATGATTTATGATATATGTTTTTAGTATATTTTCCTTGCTGAGCATTAGGCTCATTTCGTTTTATTTTCAATGGTTTAGGAAAATGAGCATGGAAGGCGGGTCAGATTTGTGGTAGCTTGGCATGTGTATTAGGGATGAACTGATTGAATGGACTGCTAGAAGTTCGATGATGAAGTTATTTTAAGTCTTTAATTTATGTATTTATTTTCCGCATATAGTTTTGGACAATTAATTAAAGATTATATTTTATTTATGTTATTATGTATTAAACAATGGGATCTTGTACTGTGTTTTGGATTTTTATAATAATGTTATATTATTTTATGTATGTATTCCAAAATAGTAGCCATGTCTTAGTATTTTTTAATGGTCCGAGGTCTAGAATTAGTCGGGGCATTACAGTTGGTATCACAGACCACAGTTCATATGCATGAAGTTTTCCTTTATACACATGCACAAGCTCCGGATTTAACCGCCAATGTAAGTGTTATGATTATAATGTTTATGATAATAGCTAACGTTTTAGTCATTATGTTTTCAATTAAAAATGAATGGAGCCTTGACCTATCATGATATTCAAGCCTTTAAGGCATTGAAAAGGATTAGAGAACCAATGAATACAATAGAAGTGCTAGAAAGAATCACTCAAAGATTGATCCTATTTCACAAGGGGATAGTTCACCTTCAAACTACTAAGAAAATTATGATGAGAGCAATGGAACAATATGTCCTAGTAATTAGGCTTTTTAAAGATTTTCCTTCTGTAATTTCAACCTTAGAAGAATTATGGGAGACTATGGAGGATGAAGATGATTTACCGGTAGCCATGAGATATTATTTCCTTATACTAAGGTTTACCTCTAAGTTTGAATTTCAATTCACTAATTAACAAAAGAATAATATCTTAAAGAAAATTCCCTGAGGTAGTTTTGAGGCTCATAGTAATGATGATTATGAAGAAGTATATGATGATATGTTAGATGAAGGGTCAGATGTAGAGGATCCTGATTTTTAGATTTACCTTAGTTATTTTTAGTTTTGTTTATTCATTTATTTATTTTTGAATTTATGATTGTACTTAGTGAAAATATTTTTCCAAATGAATAAAGTTGTTATTTTTGAATGACATGTATGAACTTGATTTTTTTTTCTACAATCATAATAAATTTTGAATAAATAAAAAATGACTGAGTTCGGTGAGGGTGGATACAAATCAATGGACCGGGTTCTGTATTGTGAGTTTAGGGGGCCATAGTAATGGGAACGATTTTACTGATCCCAGCCCTCCCTCAATATGGTTAACTTTGGAACAACAACGACTTTCAAGCCTGAGAATTAAGTCATATAGGATGGTTAGAAACATACTTAGAAAATAATAAAGATGGCTTATTTTTATAAGTATAGAAACACACCTTAATTATAAAGAAAGGCTTACATAATTTTTCATAAGAATCATATCTGTTAGGTCCGTGTTATGTTTGCTTATACTAAGTTTTTCCTTAGAACCTATTAGGGTAAGTTCTAACATGTTTTCTCGACTGTTAGAACTTTGATGAAGATGTTGCTACTAAGGTCTACATGCATGAACGTCAATGCCCACAACATCGCAAACGAGACTAACGAAGCCCCTCCAGTCTGAAGAAGTGGAACGCATGCTGCTACTACTGTTGCTGCCAATAGAATGCACCACCTCCTGTGGACAACACCGTTGAGATTTTCCGACTAAGTCAACAAGTGGAACAACTATTGCAGCAACAACGATAACAGACTCAGCCGCAACCTTAGACTCAGCCCTAGCCTCAGCCAAAACTGCAGCCTCAGCCAGCGGCTCAAGCACCCTAGCAAGTAGGTCCATATGGGGGATGGCCAATGGTGAACTATGCACCTTATCCAGCTCAATACATAGAGCCAATATATGATCGTTTTCGTAAGCAGCATGCTCCAAACATTGAAGAGACAACCAACCCCTTAAGGCTGAAGAATGGCTCAGGAATGTAGAGCCTATACTAGCACATATGAACCTCCGCAACACAGATCGCATATCTTGTGTTTCTTCCCTTCTGAAAAAGGATACTAGAATCTAGTGGGATTTGGTACAATAGACTCATGATGTCGCCACCATGACTTGGACTAGATTTGTGGAGCTGTTTCACAAAAAGTATTACAACTCGGCTGTTATTGCTACGAGGATGGAAGAGTTTGCCAATCTGAAGCAGAGCAATCTAACAGTAGTCAAGTACTCTCGACAATTCGATTGACTAGCCAAATTCACACTAGATTTGGTCCGAATCGATTTCTTGAGGGTTGCCAAGTTCACCAGGGGACTCAGACCTAAGATTGAGCTAGGAGTCAAACTTGCAAATCCCGAAACCACTTCTTACGCCGACGCTCTAGAAACGTCTATAGAGGTGGAAAGACTCCAAGAAAATGTTAGTAAGGAGGATGCCAGAAAGTCTGAACCCAAGTAGCAGAATCAGACTCAGAATGGTCGAAACCAAAACAACAACCACCAGCACAACAATAATGGTCAGAAAAAGAAGCATCCTGATAGTGAGCAGGCCGACAATGACAAAAGAGCATGGACAAATAATGGAAGTAATAGGTCGGGTTATGTAGAATACCAGGAGCGCTCCAAGTGCAAGAAAATACATCCTGGGGAGTGTCGTGAAAACACCAAAGGTTGTTACAACTATGGACTGGAAGGTCATCGAAAGAAGGAATGTCCATTGCTCAAACAAGAAGAAAAGAGGGACAACAAGTTGGTTCTAGACAGAGTCTTTGCCTTGACCAAGGGAGAAGTCGAAGCTAGTAAAAAATTAGTCATAGTTCAGATTCCTACCCTCGATAATATATGTTCAGTATTCTTTTATTCAGGAGCAACACACTCGTATATCTTGTTAGGAATGATAGAAAAATTACACAAACCTTTTGAAAGATTTAGAATTAGGTTTGTGACAGAATTGCCTTCAGGCGAAGTAGTCCTATCATCACGAATAGTACGAGGAGTACCGATCAAAATCGAGGGCACAGAACTAGAAGGAGACCTGATAGAGCTAGAAATCAAAGACTTCAACGTAATACTAGGAATGGATTGGCTAGCAAGGGTGCAACCATCGACTGTAGATGTAAGAAAGTGACGTTCGAAACTCCTAACAGTCAGAATCTATGTTTTATGGGAAAGGTTTCAGGACTACAGACACCACTTACCTCATCTTTCAAAGCTCAGAAGATGACAGAGAAATGATGCCACACATTCTTAGCAAGCATCACGGATGTGGAAAAAGAAACACCACTAAAGGTTGGAGATGTCCGCGTTATAAAGGAATTTCCAGAGATATTTCCTCACGACTTACCAGGGTTACCACCTACTCGGGAAATTGACTTCACAATTGAACTAGTACTGGGAACCGAGCCTATCTCAAAGGAAGCATACTGAATGGAAACTCAAGGAGTTGAAAACGCACTAGCAAGAACTCTTAGACTTGGGTTTCATCAGACCAAGCCATTTGGCATGGGGAGCACTGGTTCTATTTGTGAAGAAGAAGGATGGAAGCATGCGAATGTGTATAGATTACCGCGAGTTGAACAAGGTGACACTTAAGAACAAGTACCCACTACCGTGGATCGACGACTTATTTGATCAACTCTGAGGAGCGACTGTACCTTCAAAGATTGATCTACGGTCCGGTTATCACCAGCTGAAGGTACGGGAAGAGGATATACCAAAGACAACTTTTAGAACTCGATATTAACAATACGAGTTTCTAGTTATGTCTTTTGGTCTTACCAACGCTCCAGCCACATTTATGGATTCAAGGAATCGGGTCTTCAAGGATTACTTGGACAAATTCATCGTAGTGTTCATTGACGATATTTTGGTGTACTCCAAGGACGAAGTTGAGCACGAGGAACATTTAAGATTGACTATGCTGCGACTTAAGGAGCATCAACTTTACGCCAAGTTCAAGAAGTGCAAATTATGGCTTTCACAAGTAGCATTCCTCGACCATATAGTATCCAAAGACGGAGTCGTAGTAGACCCGTCTAAGACAAAGGCTGTGAAGGATTGTCCAAGACCTAAGAACGCGTCAGAAGTTAGAAGTTTTCTCGGGCTAGCAGGCTATTATCAGAGATTTGTAGAAGGCTTTTCTAAGACGACCACTCCGCTTACCAACCTGACCCGGAAATAGTTAGGAACGAGTTTCCTAATATGCAGCGGAATGGTGGTGGGTTGGCCCATCAATATAATACATTAATTATAAGCAAGTAAATAGAAAAACATACCTCTTGATGCCTTTCAAGTGTCCTTGCTATCTTTTTGTAATATGAACGAACTTCCTATCCAAGCTGCTCCTATGTACTCACACCAAGATCTTCCACAACGTTCTTTACACCTCAAGAAGTGTGTGGGCACTTAGAGAATAAATGATGGTTAATTTGTGATTCTACTTGATGTACTCAATACATGAGATCAAGAGAATAGTGCCTAAAATTGGTTCTTTATCTTTTCAGGGAGAGATAGAAAAGTATCGTTCCTTTTCAAAGAGCCAATTTTTGAGTTTCTAGAGTATTCTATTAGTCTTATGATTATTTTCTGATAAGTCTCACTTAAAAAGAAAATATTCAAAATTTAAAAAATAAATCTGTAACCAACTTAAAATTTATATTTTAATTAATTAATTATCTTATTAATGAAAATATCCACAAACTAATTTTTGAATTATCCAGTAATTAATTAATTAATTAAATAAAATTGAAAAATCTATCCCTGAAAATTATGCAGTACACACCACACACAGTCCATGGACTGTGTGTCGTCGTGCACCACCCTACATTTTAGAGATATTTGCTTTTTCTATTGTTATTTAATTATTTATTCAAACTACCTTGTCAGATAAAAATCTAATAACCTGATAATTAGTTCAAATTCAAATTTAAATTTAAATTAAATATCTTTTTAACTAATTATTTGAATAAATATCAAACTTTTATATTCAAATCTAATTAGAACTTATCACATTTTTATCTCCCTCTAAAACAAATATATTTAATTAATTCTACCAATTAATTAAAACCAATTAAAATTTTGAAATTAAATATTTAATTTATTATAATTTTGAAAATTATAATTAATCAATTATTTAATATAATTTTGAAATTAATTTAATTATTTAATATAATTTTGAAAATTACATATTAATTATTTTTGTTAATTGCAACTAATTTGTAATTAATTAATTAATCACAATTATCACATAATATCATATTTGGCCCGAAGAACAAATTTCTTCTTAAATATGTCTTTCAACCATTTTTCCCTTTATATCAACTCTTGCCTTGAATAATGTTGATAGAGCCGCTGTGGGGACCTATAAACCTATAATTCCAAGCTCCAATAAATTTGAGATTATTAATTAAACTCAGTAATTAAATAATCTTAATTTATTAATCTCTTGATTATTCCACTATAAATATGAGACTGGACTCTAGTAATTATATACATTTCGTTTACTAAGTACTTTATAATGCTAAAGCATCCATTGATATAATCATTGCATACAAATTAACCCTATAATAATGGTTCATAATTAACCGAGAATAAAATTACCGTTTTTCCCTTTTAATTATATATTGTTTCCTTAAGTACCATTGAACCCTTAAGAGAACCATTATTCAATCTCTTACGAGAAGGTATAGATTTCATATTTGTATATTATGTCCCTAGCCATTTAAATTAATGAGTTCCCAAAACAAAAGTTTCTAGCCTGATCATTCTGACAGACCCTAACAAGTGAATCAAAGAAGTAATATAACATAAACAGGAGTTCATAGTAACTTCAAGATTAATATCTATTTGTATATGATCATCCATTGATATATTTAATTAATACTTCGAAATAGTATTTAACTAAGTATTAATAAACATATCTGGTCCAGTTCTATATATTCTATAATATATAAACTACCTCCATTAAAGTGTCCTACTACATTGGCGATCCAGATCTAGATCACATCTATTCATGATACTAGTGGACCGTACTTGCAGTAATTAATCTAAAGATTCCATAACTTTACTTTCTCGCAAACTACTCAAGTTCCTTTATCTCAAACACAATCCTCTCGTACCAATACCTGGTTGAGATCACATATATGAACTTTGGAATTTTTCTGATATTTGCATAATATTATCACAAAATAATATACTCCATAAAATATATGCCTAACAAATTCAATTTATTTATTTATTTCTTAAAACAATGTCTACTACATATGCTTTCAAGGCATAATTCCCAACAATCTCCCACTTTCTCTAAAGAAAATGAGACATCTCTCCTATTCCCATGTTTGTTACATGCTCCTTAAAAGATTTTATGGATAAAGTCTTTGTGAAAGGATCTGAAAGATTAGGCTCTGAAGCTATCTTCATAACTGCAACATCTCCTCGATGAACTATCTCTCTAAGCAAGTGATACTTCCTCTCGATGTGCTTTCCCCTCTTGTGACTCCATGTTTCCTTTGAGTTAGCTATTTCCCCACTGTTATCACAGTATACGACTAGTGACTTATCCACATCTGGCACTACTTCCAGATCGGAATAGAACTTTTTGAGCCACACAACCTCTTTGGCTGTTTCACAAGCTGCTATATACTCGACTTCCATGGTCGAGTCTGCAATGCTAGTTTGTTTAATACTTCGCCAGACTACTGCTCCTCCTCCAAGAGTAAACACTGATCCAGAAGTCAATTTCTGGCTATCTCTATCTGATTGAAAATCAAAATTAGTGTAACCAGTGGGGTTTAGGTCTCCACATGAATATACACGCATATAATCTCTAGTATTTCTAAGATACTTGAGAGTATTCTTCACTGCAATCCAATGCCTCAATCTAGGATTGGATTGATAACGGCTGACTATCCCTACTACGTAACAAATGTCAGATCTTTTACACAACATGACGTTCATTAGACTGCCTACCGCTAAGGCATAGGGATACTATCTCATATCTTCCTCTTCCTGAGGTGTTTTGGGACACTGCTCCTTGGAAAGGAATACTCCATAACGGGTTTGCATATCACCCTTTTTGGAGTTTTGCATATTAAATTGTTCTAGCACCTTATCAATATAAGTTGCTTGAGACAGTGCCAAAGTTTTATTCTGTCTATCTCTGAGAATTTTAATGCCTAGAACATACTTGGCCTCTCCCAAATATTTCATTTGGAATTGTTCAGCTAACCAGTTCTTTACCTTTGATCATGATGTTACATCATTTCCAATTAGTAATATATCGTCAACATAAAGAACGAGGAATACTACTACACCATCTTTGATTTTTTTATAGACACAAGGTTCGTCAACGTTTTGTTCAAAACCAAACGTTTTAATTGTGTCATCAAATCTATGATTCTAAGATCTAGAATCTTATTTGACTCCATAAATGGACCTAAGAAGTTTGCAAACGTTTTGCTCTTGACCTTTTACTTCAAACCCTTCTGGTTGAGACATGTAAATGGTTTCGTCAAGGTAGCCATTTAGAAAAGCTATTTTGACCTCCATTTGCCAAATCTCATAATCCATGCATGCAGCAATGGACAAGAGTATGCAAATGGATTTTAGCATGGCTACAGGAGAAAATGTTTCTTCATAATCAACCCCTTGAAAGTGTGTGTAACCTTTGGCTACAAGCCTTGCTTTGAAAGTCTCTACTTTCCCATCCGCTCCTCTTTTCTTCTTGAATATCCACTTGCAACCAATGGGTTTGATATTCTCAGGTGGATTTTCAAGAACCCAGACAGAATTGGAATACATTGATTCCATTTCTTGGTTTATGGCTTCTTGCCATTTGTCTTTGTCAGAATCATTCATTGCATCTTTAAATGTCAATGGATCGTCTTTGTTTTTGTTAGACACAAGCATTTGAACTTCGTGCTCATAGCATGTGGGTTGCTTACTAACCCTCCCACTATGACGAGGCTCTCTACTATTCTGACTAGAACTAGTAGTTTCCTTTTGCCATTTTTCATTGGTTGTTGTTGGTGACTTTGCAACTTCATTTGAGACCATCTCCTGCCGTACAACCCTACTGCGAGGTTTGTGGTTATTAACATAGTCGTGTTCAAGAAAAGTTGCATTTGTTGATACAAATGTTTTATTTTCTTTTGGACTATAGAAAATTCCATCTCTAGTCTCTTTGGAATATCCCACAAACATGCACACTTCAGAGTGTGATTCCAACTTCCCGATCTTTTCTTTAAGCCCATGTGCAGGACACCCCCAAATTTGAAAATGGTGTAATCTAGGTTTACAACTATTCCATAATTCCATTGGTGTCTTTTGGATAGACTTAGATGGAACAACATTCAATATGTATAGATCACATTGAATCACATAGCACCAAAATGACAGTGGTAATGATGAGAAACTCATCATTGATCTAACTATATCTAATAATGTTCTATTCCGTCTTTCTGAAACACCATTTTGTTGTGGTGTTCCAGGTGCAATGAGTTGAGATTGAATACCATGCTCACACAGATGGTCCTCGAATTCAAAATCAAAGTACTCTCCTCCTCGATCAGAACGAAGAAATTTTAGTGATTCACCTAATTTCTTTTTAGCCTCTGCTTGAAATTCTTTGAACTTTCCAAAAGTTTCATATTTTCTTTACATTAAGTATAGGTAAACATATCTTGAATAATCGTCAATGAAAGTGACAAAGTATTCATAACCTCCTATTTCTTGTACATTAAGTGGACTGCGAACATCCATATGTACCGACTGAAGTGGTTCTGTAGCTCTTGAGCCTTTAGCAGAGAAAGGTCTTTTGCTCATTTTGCCTTCTAGACAGGATTCACAGACAGGGAGAGATCCAATAGATAGTTATCTTAAAGGACCATCCTTTACAAGCCTATTAGTTATGTCTAGACCAATATGGCCCAATCTCAAGTGCCACATGTATGTTTCACTACTAGAATCAGTCTTTTGTCGTTTAATAGATCTAGGATTAGCTGTTTGAAATAATTCATAATTATAAAAAATTCTTTATAAGTATGTAAATTATGTTTATCCCAAAGTATTTGCATAACAAGTAAATAGATAATTTCTTTAAATAATAACTACTTTATTAATAAAAGAAATAAATGTTATGCAAAAATACAAATAAGTGTCCAAACATTAATAATCAAAATTACTAATAATAAACTAAATTTCTAGATGTACGCCATAAATATCCACGGGCTATTAGCTAGCTGAGAAAGGGCATAACTATATCAGCCACGTGGAAGCCACGTACCCGAAGCTGCTGTTGCGAGGTCCTACCTCTTTAGCTCGAGGTAACCAAAGGTTTAATGAGATTACTAAGGAGTCAGGTCAGAAGTATGGACACCACGAGCTGAGACTACATCAAGCTCGAGATACGAGCTTGAGTTGGCACCTCTGACCTTATATAAAGTCAACCACGCAATGTAAACGTGCATATATCAAACATCACGTGTCTGATCCATCCCTGAATTCTCGGACACGCAACATAAACGTGCGTGTTCAGGCACCCACGGCTGGGTTGGGCCATGCGGCCCATTATCCCCTTACCTATTGATTACACCACACTTCAATGTCAGGTTTTAGGAATTAATCATGAATGTCACAAAAGTGACATGATGGGTAAGAAGGTCACGTGATGACCTCCCTTGCCAACACCCAGGTGCCCTCTCCCAATAAATATGGAGACCCTGGGAGTTGCAAAGGGTTGGATTCTAATTTGTAAAGAAATACCCTGTAAAGAAGATTAGAGAGATATCAATAATATTGGTTGGTGGACTAGAAGGATTTTAACCTTTGAACCACCTAAAAAAGTATTCGTGTTATCATTTTACTAAGAGATCATTCCTCTATTATGGTTCATTATTTAGCACTAATCCCTCTCCTTATTCTATTAATTATCTGTAGCCGAAGAACCGCGTCAACAGTTTGGTGCTTTTATTGAGAGGTTGTTAGATTGGTGCTATCGCAAATACCCAACCATGGAAGTCACTCGGTCAAGACATGGTAACGAGGCGGACAAACGTGATGGGCAGGAGGCCCATCATGCCGCCATGTCCGGTGCTCAGAACCCTGAGGTTCAGCAGCGGCCGGGCAAGCAGCCAATAGGCCAAGATGACACTGGAAGTTTGGCTCCCTGGCCGCCCAATCCGAACCCAGATTTTTACACAGCGGTGGAAATGGAAAATGCACAGTTGAGGAGTCAGCTGGCGAAAGCTAACCAGCAGGTTCAAGAGGTTCTGGCCCGACTACCCCCTCTTACAATCGACGCCAACGTCGGAAAGAGGCAAGGCAAGACTCATAAGTCCCGTCGGGGTAATCGGTCCAGGCCCAATCAGTCGGTCAGACCCCAACATCAAATTCCACTCCCACATCGCACCACCAGGAGACCACTTTTGAGGAACTTCCTAGGGCCGAGCAGCAGCACATTCGATCGGTCTGGACCTTAACTCCTAGCTCACTTCCTCCCTCGATGGCACCCAGGAGGGCTCGAGGAAGCTCGCGAAGGAGATCCGGGGAGGGCTTGCAACGACAGCCAGCCCCGGCCAGCCGTCCCGCACCCCGCTCAGATCGTCGAGCACAGGACGCGGAGGATGGTAGAGCGAAGCGGCCGCGACCTAATTTGATCCGCCCTGACGGGACTAGGATCACATCCCCAGTCAGGCATCCTCCTTCACCAATAAGATACCCGTCTCCTCCCCGGCCAGTCCGAGACATTCCGGCTCATGGGAACAGTAGGAGAAATCCTCCTTCTGTCGGACCCTCCCATCGTAGCCAGGCGCCCAGAGAAGTCCCGGATCCTCATCCCCAGAGGCGGGATCTGAGCTTCTCAAATGGAAGCTATTGGACCGGAAGCCGTCGAAGTGACCTCTTCGGTGGAGACCTGCGCCAACGCTTGAGCTCGGCGCAAAGTCCTCAGGCCGCCCCGAGGGGCGACCCCCAAGATCGTCTAAACTCTCAAAGGGGAGACCCAGTGGGAAATGGAAGTCGTGCTCACCAAAGGGAAGACCTGTCTGAAGTACGCGACAGCGAGAACGTCCTTATATAACCTATCTCAAGATAGGAGGGACAATAACCTGCCAAACGCGTACAATGGATCCGGAGCTGTTGAACAGCCCCGGAACAACCAAGGAAGTCAGGACAAAACCCTTGAGCGTCTGGCTCAGATGGAGGAGCTGATGAGAAAGCTCTTATCGGAAAAAGAAAAAGATGAGTATAATTTAGGGGACGAACTTGAGCTCTTCGCCCCCAGCATAGCAGCAACGACATATTCAGCTGGTTTCTGTATGCCGCACTTGTCCAACTTCAACGGAGACGGGGACCCGTCAGATCATCTGGGTATGTTCAACACCCTAATGATGGCCCACAATATTGGTCCTAAACTGAGATGTCTAATATTTCCTTCCACCTTGACTGGGCCGGCTAGACAATGGTTCAAACAGAGTAAGAAGCAGTCAATCAGCTCGTTGAAAACTTTCTCTGCTGACTTCAAGAGAGCATTCCGAGCTTCTCAGGCTGCCCGCGTCAAAGATGATACCCTGGCAAACGTAAGGCAGCAACCCGACGAGCCTCTAAAGGCTTACCTGAGCAGATTCGCGAACGTCGCTGCTCGGGTCAGAGACGCAGATGACAGCTCCAAGCTCATGGCTTTGAGGACTGGGATCCTCATCGGAGGAGGACTCTGGGAAGAGATATAGAGGAAGGGAGTCAGCACCGTAAATGAATTCCTAAATAGGGCCCAGGGATGGATAAACCTGGAGGAGGCACGAGCATCAGCCGCGGGAACTAGCCAGGCCCTTGAGCAGCCCGCTGGAGTGGGAACGGACGTCGTGGCAGCGACCCAAACTGTTACACAGAATACCAGTTTGGTGGAGGCAAGAGAAAGGGGAGCAGCGAGGGCAACCAGCATGGCCCAAAGAAGAACAAGTCCGTAGAAAAATTTAAGTCGGTTTACACGACTTATACCGAGCTCACCCACTCTAGGGAGAACATCTTCCTAGCAAATTCTGCTCGCCTCCCCTGGAAGAAGCTGGAACCGTTGAAGCACCAGAAGGGTAAGCGAGACCCTTCCAAGTTTTGTCGGTTCCACAACGACATTGGCCACAATACCGATGATTGTAGGCACCTGAAGGATGAGATCGAGATTCTCATTAGAGCTGGACCCTTGGCTCAGTATGCGCGGAATAGAGTTCCCGCCGGCCATCCAGCTCCGGATGTCCCGATAAGTCAGCCTGGGTCTTGGGTAGATCAGGACGTCCCTCCTCCTGTGATAGGAGGAGAGATCTCCATGATCTCTGGAGGTCCCCATCTGGCTGGCACGAGCAGAGGTGCCCAAAAGAGATACGTCAACAAACTTAAGGCTCATAATGGAGTGGAGTTCATCCCTGAGCAGCATCTACCAAAGCAGCAACGATTGGAGAGGCAACCAATCATATTTACTAAAGAAGATGCCAGCCACGTCTAGTTCCCTCATAACAATCCTCTGGTCAGAGCCGTTCAGCTTGCTAATCGGAGGGTTAGGAGAGTACTGGTCGATAATGGGAACTCAGTAAACCTACTGTTCCGGTCTACGCTGGAAAACATGGGTTTGTCTATCACCGAGCTGAAAGCCACCTCCATGATGCTATACTGATTCTATGGAGAAGGATCGGCGACAATAGGAATGATCGAGCTGGTGATCACCTTGGGAGAGGGACCTTGGACAGTCTCGAAACTCCTCGAGTTTGTAGTCATCGATTGTCCCGCCGCGTACAATGCCATTTTGGGTCGACCTACACTAATAACGTTTGAAGCCATTACCTCCATCCGCCACCTCGCGCTAAAATTCCCCTCTTCCTCGGGGATATGCACGGTCCGTGGTGATCAACTTGTTTCTAGGGAATGCTACATCATTTCTATGAAGGGAAAATTAAAACCCAGGCATTTAACGATGACCGTCCAGGTTGGAAATAAGGAATCTCAGGAACTTGTGCCTAATCCTGAGATTGAAAAACCTCAAAATGCCGAAGGGGAGAATATCATCTTAAGTGATGATATCGACCCCAGAATAGGCGAGGATAAATCCGAGCTCCAAGCTATCGAAGAGCTCAAGGAGGTAAATATCGATCCAAAAAATCCCTCGCAGATGGTAAAGCTCGGGAAGAATCTATGCGGCGAAAGGAAGGCGAAGCTGATTAAGTTCCTACAGGAGAACCTGGACGTGTTCGCATGGTCTCATGAAGACATGGTGGGGATCAGTTCGAGCATCATCATGCACACCCTCCACCTGGATAAAAGCCTGCCCATGAAATCCCAGAAACAAAGGCGCCTAGGAACAACCTGAGCTGAAGCCCTAGAAGAGGAAGTAGCCCGGCTCTTAAAGTGCGGTTTTATCCGTGAAGCTAACTTCCCGGTCTGGGTAGCCAATCCTGTGTTGGTCCCGAAGCCCAACGGGAAATGGCGGACCTGCATCGACTTCTCCGATCTGAACAAAGCCTGCCCCAAAGATTGCTTCCCCTTGCTGAGGATCGACCAATTGGTAGACGCCACGGCGGGACACGAGCTCATGTCCTTTATGGATGCGTATTCGGGCTATAATCAGATCTCCATGAACCCAGTAGACCAGGAGCACACTAGCTTCATGACCCCAACTAACGTTTATTGTTATAAGGTCATGCCCTTCGGGCTGAAGAACGCCGGGGCTACATACCAGAGGTCGGTAAATAGGATGTTTGCCAACCAGATCGGGAAGAACATGGAAGTGTACGTTGACGACATGTTGGTCAAGTCAAAAACTGCCGATAACCATGTTTCCGACCTGGAGGAATGCTTTAAGATATTGAGAGAATATGGCATGAGGCTTAACCCACAAAAATGCACTTTCGGGGTCGCGTCGGGACAATTCCTGGGTTTCATTGTCAATACCAGAGGAATCGAGGTAAACCCCGATAAGATCAGGTTGCTGCTCGAGATGCCCTCACCTCAGTCGCAAAAGGACATTCAAATCCTGACAGGAAGGGTGGCGGCCCTTAATTGGTTTATTTCTAAATCTACCGACAAGTGTCTGCCATTCTACAACCTGCTCCGGGGGAATAAGAAGTTCGAGTGGACTGAGGAGTGCGAGCACGCCTTCCTCGACCTGAAAGTACACTTAGCCGAGCCGCCCGTATTTTCCAAACCAACGACAGGAGAGCCTCTTTTCCTTTACCTAGCTGTCACGGAAGATGCAGCTAGCACCGTATTAGTCAGAGAAGAAGACCGGTCTCAGAAGCCAGTCTATTACATCAGCAAAAGGCTTCTCGGAGCTGAATCCCGGTACCTGTTAATGGAGAAGATGGCTTTCTGTCTTATCACAGCCTCCCGGAAGCTTAGGCCGTATTTTCAGTCCCACTCAATACACGTCATAACCGACCAGCCTTTAAGGCAGGTTTTGCAAAAACCTGAAGCATCGGGACGTTTGTTGAAGTGGGCTATTGAGCTCAGCCAGTTTGAGATTTTGTACATACCGTGAACTGCAATAAAAAGCTAGGCCCTGGCTGATTTTGTGGCAGAATGCACGGGATTCCGAGAAGATCCTGTAGAAGAGTCAGCCCAGGCGTCCTTAGCCAAGGCCTCATGGAAGGTCTTCGTAGATGGCTCATCTAATGAGAACGGCTCTGGGGATGGAATCATTTTGATATCCCCAGAAGGACATCGATTCCACTCGGCGTTGAGATTCGGATTGAAAGTGTCCAACAATGAGGCTGAATATGAAGCTTTACTGGCCGAGCTAAGGGTGGCCTAGGAGTTGAAGGCCAGCTTCGTCCAATGTTACAGCGATTCCTAGCTCGTGGTAAACCAAGTGCTAGGGGAATACCAAGCACGGGGAACCAAGATGGCTGCTTACCTGGCCAAGGTAAAAAAGCGAGCTGTCTGCATTTGAGCGTGGCTCAATTGAGCAGATACCGCGGGAGCAGAATGCCAACGTGGACGCCCTCGCAAAGCTCGCTGCCTCTGGGGAGGTGGAGACTTTGGGGTTAGTACCAGTAGAGTTCTTGGAGAAACCAAGCATAGAGGAAGTCGGGGCGGAGGTCGAGATGATCGATGCCAGGCCGACCTAGATGACCCCCATCCTCGAATATCTCACAGAAGGGAAGTTACCTGAAGAGCGAAATGACGCAAGGTGGGTAGTTTACCAGGCTCCAAGGTATACAGTGGTAGATGGGATATTATACCGGCGTGGACACTCTCTACCTCTTCTACGATGTGTTCTGCCAGGCGAAGAAAAGACTATTTTGCAGGAAGTGCACGAGGGTTTTTGCGGAGATCACACTGGGGGGCAAAGCTTGGCCCTGAAGATCTTAAGGCAAGGATATTACTGGCCCACTCTGTCAAAGGACTCGATCTCCTACGTCAAAAAATGTGACAAGTGCCAATGATTTTTCACAGTTGCCCGAGCTCCCCCAGTCGAGCTGAAGATGATCTCGTCCCCGTGGCCATTCGCAGTCTGGGGAATTGACTTGGTTGGCGCCCTCCTTACTGGAAAGGGAGGAGTCTGTCATGCGGTGGTGGCTATCGACTACTTCACCATGTGGGCAGAAGTAGAGCCCCTGGCAACAATCACTTCAAAAAGAGTCCTCGACTTCGTGGTCAAAAGAATTATCTGCCGATTCGGGCTGCCAAAGAAGATCGTATCAGATAATGGAACGTAGTTCAACAGCGACCTCTTCACCGATTTTTGTGAGAGGCACGACATTATAAAAAGCATCTCCTCCGTGGCCTACCCGTAAGCAAATGGGCAGGTCGAGGCCGTCAATAAGACGCTAAAGGAAAGCCTTAAGAAAAAACTCGATGAAGCCAAGGGAGTCTGGCCAAAATAGCTCCCCCAGGTACTGTGGGCATACCGGACCTCACATCGAACGTCAATGGGTCATACTCCTTTCTCCCTTGCTTTCGGGAGTGAGGTAGTCCTTCCTGTCGAAGTGAAGGTAGCCTTGCATAGAGTCCAGGCATTTGACCAAGACCGCAACCACGAATTGCTCTGCGCGTCCCTTGACCTGATTGATGAAAGACGAGAAGATTCACAGCTACAGCTCGCGCATTATCAACAAAAGATCACTCATTATTTCAACTCAAAGGTCAGAAAATGCGCCTTTAGCGTTGGCGACCTGGTTCTCAGAAGAGTCTTCTTAGCCAGTAAGGATTCCAAAGACGGAGTATTGGGACTAAACTGGGAAGGGCCCTACCAAATAATCGAGGTCATCAAAGAAGGAACCTACAAGTTAGCTCGGCTTAATGGAGAAGCAGTCCCACGAACTTGGAACGCTATCCATCTGAAGAAATATTATCAATGATATCTTTGTAAGGCTTAATCAGAAAAGCCATCTTTTGTTTATTAAGTAATGAGAATTAAATCTTTTTACATTATTGTGTATATTTGTTGATGTAAAGTCAAGTAACCACAAAAGACCCTTTCCTAGTTACTTGGGGGGCATATGTCCTGGTTATAACCAGGTCGTCCTAAAAACTTAGAAGTTAGTTCAAATTGATTGATCAATGTTTTTCTTAAAAAGCACGAGATATCGATAAAGGATTAACGCGAACTAAGTTGTATCCTGGATATAACCAGGTCGTCCTAAAAACTTAGAAGTTAGTTCAAATTGATTGATCGATGTTTTTCTTAAAAAGCACGAGATATCGATAAAGAATTAACGCGAACTAAGTTTTCAAATTAATGTCCTGGATTCAACCAGGTCCTAAAACTTAGAAGTTAGTTCAAATTGATTGATCGATGTTTTTCTTAAAAAGCACGAGATATCGATAAAGAATTAACGCGAACTAAGTTTTCAAATTAATGTCCTGGATTCAACCAGGTCCTAAAACTTAGAAGTTAGTTCAAATTGATTGATCGATATTTTTCTTAAAAAGCACGAGATATCGATAAAGAATTAACGCGAACTAAGTTTTTAAATTAATGTCCTGGATACAACAAGGACTTAAGTCTTAGAAGTTGGTTCAAGTTGATTAGCATGTTTTTTCCTAGAAAAGCATAAGATGCCAATCACAACACCAACGAAAACTAAGATTATTACCAAATGCATAGAAGAGAAACAAGATAGAGGCAAAAATATGTAAATCAATTGAAATAAAGTTGAGGAAATCAATTGTCTCGAGGTTAGAAAACCTCATAATATAAAGTTACAAAAAAAGTAAATGATAAAAGGAAAAAGGAGAAAAGTCCTAAGCCTTGCCAGGCCGCTCTGATGAGGTCACCCCCTCGCCATTCTGCTCGGTGGCAGTGGAAGTCTCCCCGGTCTCGGAGGGTGCCTCTTGTTGAAGGCGAGCTTTGAACTTCTCTAAGAAGCACTCCCAGGCGTCTGGCCTCAGAAAGGAGAAGTCACCATCCGGGTTGAAGACCCAGCAGTGGTACAACATAGCCACCATGGAGGAGCTAGAAGCTGCCCTCTCCACCGCCAAAGCAGCCTTGGCCTCTTCGGCCTCAACCTTTCCGGCGTCTAGTGCAGCCCGGGCAGCCTTGGCCTCCTTGAGCTCGATCTTCGCACCAGCTAGGGCGGCCTTGGTGGCCTCGGCCTCCTGCAGCTTGGTCCAGGATGCCTCTAGCCCGGTTTGCGCAGCGACTGAGGCGGCCTGCGCGACCTTCTCATTTTCCCAAGAAGTTGCCAGGGCTGCCTTGGCATCCCTTTCCTGTTGTTGAGCTGTCGCGATGGTGACTTGAGTAGCCTGGTGCTCGCCCCTAATCTCCTCGATCTTGGTCTGAGACCTAGATATGCTCTGGTGGAGGGCCAAAGCCGCCTGCAAGACCAAAAGATAGTAAGGCAAGTGCCTTAGAAAAATAAATATATATGATACAAACAAACAAACAGGGAGTACCAGTGGCAAAGCCAACTTACCGTGAGGGTCATCCCCAATGAAGACTCCATAACATTCTCAGGACTCCTTGTCTCGATCTCCCGCAGATCCCTCGAGGTGGCATTGTAGCAATGATCCACCATGTAGGTTGCGGTCTCGTAGACCGTCCCCCTGAAGACCTTGGGGACCTTCTCCAAGGCCTGGGGGTTGACCGGGACGCGAACTCCGGGGGTCGGAGCAGCCAAGGTCCCAGTGGATGCCTCCGGTTACTGAATAGAGACAGGCAGTCGCGGAGGAGGTGGAGCCATCATCTTCTCCGTTGCAGGAGGGGGTGGAGGCACCTTCTTCAGAGCAACAGGGGCTTGGTTTTTCCCCTTTGTAGGAGACTTGGAGGTAGCCCCAATGGCTTTCTTCGCCATCCGAAGCCTCTTCACCATGGACCCGGAAGACCCGGAGGAAGAGTTTCCTCCAGGGAACATAGCTCGCAAATCATTGTTCCCGGGCTGCGACATCTCCTCTGTTGAAACAAAGACAGCAAAGCATTAATATACATGTAAAAATATTTGTGCAAAACAAAAAAAGAAAGAAAGCAGAGCTTAAGTATGTATTGAAAGGGGTCCTACCCTCCGAGCTAGAGGAGGAATCTATGGTCACGACCTCTGGCCCCAGAGCTTCAGTGGGGGAGTCTAAGATAACGACTTCACGAGCTAGAAGAGGCTCTAGGTCCGGATCTGCCTCGGGACTGGACTCTTCTATGTACTGCCTAAGATCCGGAGCTACTACAACCTCCAGAAGGGAGGGCCATGACCTAAGATTGGTCCCGTACTCCTCGAAAAAGGCCGACCTAAAGGCCAAGGTATTATCTACAACTATAGTACCCCTAGGGCGGCTCATGTCATAACACAGCACGAGCTGGTCGACGCATTGGAGTAGGGTGATGTCGCGGTCTGGGTCATTTTGGTGGCGATGAACGAGTTGGCTGGGGTTAAACCTAGCAAGCCGTAGGTTAGCGGTGGCCCTATCTAAATCCCTAAATAAATAAGGGTTACCTTAGCCGGAGGGGCCGGCTACTGCCCCGGATTGGGCCCTCTCCACATTTACTTCTTGGGCGACCTATAGAGCCCGTTTCTGCCGCATGAGGGGCACCTCGTCCTCCTCATCCTCATCCTCGCCCACGGCCTCCTCCTTGGGGATGGGCGCAATCTCGCGAGCAGCGAGGATTGTCCGCGGTCTCCTCAAGGCTAGAGTCTGGCCTGGAGAGATTAACTTACACGCCAGCATCGTCTCGTCGAACACGAGCTGGCGATAATCCTTTTCACTTGGGGGGAGCCCCGCCAAGGTCTCATATTGAGCCCCAAGGGTCACTGACTTGGCCGTCATCGCGAAAATAGTTGCATGATAGTTTCTAAGTCAGGAATGAATTACAAGAGGCTAATCAGCAATCAACTTATGAGCTTAGATAGAAGGAACTTACGAGGATGGTTGAAGTAGTGGTGTTCGCAGTTGCAAAACCCCTTTGACATAAAGAACTGGTCCTTAAAGTCGTTGGGGAGGTTGGGCAGTTCGATGACCGCAACCAAATTTGGAAAACAGGTCTGGTAGTAGAACCCGTCGCCTCGCCCCCGCTGCTCTGGGCTGGCTTTGAGGCAGAAGAAGTAGAAGATGTCTGCCGGCGTGTGGACCTCCCATTCCTGCTTCAGGAATAGATACTTCAACCCCGCTAACAGACAATATGAATTAGGGGGGAGCTGGAAGGGAGCCAGCTTCACGTAATTTAAAAATTCCACGAAGTACTGGTCCAATGGAAGGAAGGCCCCAGCCTTGAGATGCTCGTCGCTCTAGGCAGCGTACTCCTCGTCGAGCGGCGCGCAGCTCCGCTCGCCTTCAAGGGGAGGTCGGGCATCCAGGGTGCCCCTCCCTATCTCAATATTATGGGAAAGCATAATTTTATTCACTTTCCCCTGGGTGGTGACCTTCGAGGTGATCCTCTCAGCCTCAAAAAAGGCGTCGGGCCCCACCTCGACCTCCTTCTCCACAGTTGGACCGAAGTTGGGGATCAGGGAGTCCGTGGCCACCTCCTTTCCTTTGTTGGTTTGCTGGGAAGACGAGCTGCCAACACTCTTCTTGGGTGCGCTCTTCTTTGGTCCCATCTGGTCGCCTAACGAACAAAGAAGAAAATTTAGAAACAGTGACCTAAGCATAAGAAAGAATCTAGTGCGAAGGGTTTCCTTTACATGGGCTGAGGTAATCTCAGCCCGTGGCGAATGAGACCACGCGGTTCTATGAACACGCGCCTGTGCTCTCAACGGGTCCCTGATTACTTGGAATCCGTGTGTCAGGAGGGTCAGAGTAAAAGTTTGCCTTGGAAGGAAAGTTTCAGTAGGCAACAGTAGGCAAAACCGCCTGTGAAGCGTGTCCTCTAAGCTACCCGGTTTTTGCACCCTAAAAACTTCTTGTTCAAAACCGGCATAAAAATTTTTTACCCAGAAAATCACCCCAGAATTCGTATCCTATGAGTCATGCTCCTAAACAGTTTTTCCTACGGTCGATACCCCTAGGATAAAAACCTACGCATAAAATACCAGCAAAAAAGAGCAGAAGACAAGCAACCTACTGCATGCGACTAAAGAGAAAGTTTACCTAAGCAACAGTGTAGGAAAACATTTAAAACATGCACAAACGGAGGACTTACATAAATGTTTTTTTGTGAAGAGACTGAAAGGGTCGTCTGGGTTGAAATCCTGTTGGGATCGCTGGTACCGGAGTCACAAAAGAGCCCTCGTGTCTGAACCTCTGGAACGCTTGGAACAGTGACCGGAAGAAAGAAAGGGTTTTGAGAGTGAGGAGAGAGAAGAAGATGAGAAATTTTTCAAATGAAAGGGTGGCTCATGCGAAAGGTGGCCAACCTTTTATATACGTAAAAGGCCAAAGGATGAGGGCCGTTCGATCGCCTTGATGTAGGATACGAGGATCACTACTCGAAAGACGAAATGACGGCCGAAGATAGGCTAGGCCATTTAAGCGGTTCTCAGAAGACGGACCGTCACCAACCACGATGCTCCACGTATTCGATACCAGCATAATGGGCGGAATGTGAAGAGTCCACAAAGAAGCCTAAAAGCCCCCACTGTGGCCCCAGGTGATGTCATATGCCACGAGCAGGGGCTTGGGGGGCAAATGTACGCCCTAAATATCCACGAACTATTAGCCAGCTGAGAAAGGGCATAACTATATCAGCCACGTGGAAGCCATGTACCCGGAGCTGCTGTTACGAGGTCCTACCTCTTTATCTCGAGGTAACCGAAGGCTTAATGAGATTACTAAGGAGTCGAGTCAGAAGTATGGAAACCACGAGCTGAGACTACATCAAGCTCGAGATACGAGCTTGAGTTGGCACCTCTGACCTTTTATAAAGTCGACCACGCAATGTGAACGTGCATATATCAGACATCATGTGTCTGATCCATCCCTGAATTCTCAGACACGCAGCATAAACGTGCGTGTTCAAGCACCCACGGCTGGGTTGGGCCGTGCGGCCCATTATCCCCCTTACCTATTGATTAGACCACACTTCAATGTCAGGTTTTAGGAACTAATCATGAATGTCACAGAAGTGACATGATGGGTAAGAAGGTCACGGGATGACCTACCTTGCCAACACCCAGGTGCCCTCTCCCTATAAATATGGAGACCCTGGGAGTTGCAAAGGGTTGGATTCTAATTTGTAAAGAAATACCCTGTAAAGAAGATCAGAGAGATATCAATAATATTGGCTGGTGGACTAGAATGATTTTAACCTTTGAACCACCTAAAAAAGTATTTGTGTTATCATTTTACTAAGAGATCATTCATCTATTATGGTTCATTATTTAGCACTAATCCCTCTCCTTATTCTATTAATTATCTATTTCCGAAGAACCGCGTCAACACTAGACTATTGTTTTCTTTGTTCAAAGAAATCTAGAATTTATAAAACAAAAATAAAAAGTTTAAATTGTTCAACTAACAATAAAATTCCTAAAAAAAACCTACTCTCCAACTCCTCCAGCTTTACTTGCTATCAAAATCCTTATCAGCCTCTTCCTCATTTTCAAGGTTCGAATTCTGCAAAAGGGAAAAAAAACAAAGAAAAATATATTAGTGGCATATATTTTTGAATCTCCAAAAATTTGAATATACTATTCATAGTATTTGAATCTACCATTCAAAGTTGAAAAAATATGTAAATCTCATTTACCTTTTTTCGTTTGATACAAACGATGATAATCAGCATAGACTTCCTTTGTCAATGCTTGGCACATCTCATGGGCTAAGTCATAGTGTATATATTTTTCCTTTGTTTCGTCAGGAATTGTTGAAAGCATGCAATAATGTGCCAACCGATCGGATTTCATCCAATTTGCATATTTTTCTTCTGGTTCCTAGCTAGTAGCCAACAGTGGTTTTGTTGGAGGTTTGTTACAGATGGTTGACATTAATTTCTTATAAGAAAAAATGGTCAAAATGCATCAAAACAAGTGTTGCATGTATTCAGGTTCAAAAACCAAAGATTTGAGAAAGGCATCGGTGTGTAATTCACCAATAGACATTTTTACTGGGAATAAATAAATAAACAAAAATGAATATATCCATATAATAAATATCAGTAATTTTTGGAATAGTAAACGTGATGCATGAATGCAACAAATAAAGAACACATAAAAAATAATTACTAATTCCATGATTAATTAATTTGAACATGAATGTACCAGCCTTAGGATAGGTCAGACTAACTCCAAATTAATTTTGGGACAAGTTCACAAATTTATAAGTGAAAACTTAAATCAATATTTCTCTTTTGACTTATAAACAACCGCTTGTTTGGTCAAGAATACAATAGTCCGCTCGAAAGCCTAATGTACCTTGTGAGTGTAACCCATTATTTTAGATCAATGACTTAACTCAAGAGTGTACCTTAGGGCCAGTCAAACTTGAAATACATCATTGAATCCTATTCTTGTAAAAGAAGTTTGTCTTGAGAATAACACAGTTGGAAGCCTTCCTTAGGGGGACACAAGCAATGGTGCCGCAATGCCCTCTCAATGCTACCTCGGTGCTAACTAATAATGGAGACCATGGGACTTATTGTCATAACTCCCTCTCCCGCTCATTATTTTTTAAAATATGTGTTTTCTCAAAACATCCTATGCTTTTTAATTGATTTGTAAAAATAAAATGATCTATTTTTACCAAATGATATTCTAATAATTACTAATCAAATAAAGCAAAATGAAAATTATAGAACTATGCCCTAGTTAATTCAATTTTAATTTGCTATAATTACTAGGAATATCATTTATAATTCAATAAAATAATTTTATTACATACTAGACATTAAACAACTTTTAAAATCTATTTTCACTCTTGAACTAGTTAAAACTAGATTTATTATTGTATGGACCATCACATAAAGCATATAATCACAGGACAATCCTAAGGCATGTTTCAACTCATATGAGATGCATGCATAATTTTAAATACTGTATGGGTTATATGTATGGCATGTCAAAAATGCATGATAAAGTATTAAACAATTTAATCACATTCAAATATTTAAATAAATAAATGTGGGCTAGGTGTCTTGGGTATTTCTAGAAAAATTACAACACTTGCAAAAATATACACAAAAATGTAAGAGACTAAATAAAACCTAAAGAGATCTCTATCTTCAACTTTGGGCCTTCATAAGTAGTCTTAATCCATTAAGCCACTTATCCATTTAATTTTGAATTAAAATAACATCTAATTATCTTAAACAAATTTTAAGAATAATGAACTTGGGCTTTAATGCCCAATAAGTTATTAGGCCCAGTTTTGAATTTGGGCTCATACAATTAATTCAAAATAAAAGAATTTGTTATTATGAGCTAAAATTAATTAGGCCCATAATTTAAATGGATAGCGATGTGCAAACCCTAGGATTAAAAAATCCTAGGGCCGACGGCACACTAAGGCTCGGCAGGGGCACGATAACTACTGGGTGGTGCGGCTGGGGCGTCGGTGCGCACGGGGCGCACGAGCGAGGTGCGCACAGGCGAGGTGCGCAGGGGCGCGCTGGGCTGGCAGCAACACAGGGGCTGGGCACGGCTGGGTATAGGCTCGGGCTTCGGAGCACGGAACCCAGGGCTCGGGCCTTAAATAATTTTTCAAATAATTTAATGCAGAAACTTAAATTACAAAATATGGCTTATATTTTTCATCTAGAAATTTAAGAACAATTCCAAAACCCAAAACACCATATAATTAGACGACCCTTAAGAATAAACTATAATCATACATACATCCATCCATTCACATATATTACAAAAACATAAGAATGCATATTATGCCCACACAGTAATTAATGTATGCAGAGATTAATGACCGCTCTGGTACCAATTGTTAGGAACGAGTTTCCTAATACGCAGCAGAATGGTGGTGGGTTGGCCCAGTGTACAACAAATTTTTTTGTAACATATTTAAAATACCATTAAATATGCAGATCCATCAATATACATACATTAATCATAATCAAGTAAATAGAAAACATACCTCTTGATGCCTATCAAGTGTCCTTGCTATCTTTTCGTAATATGAACAAACTTCCTATCCATGCTGCTCCCAGGCACTCACACCAATATCTTCCACAACGTTCTCTACACCTCAAGAAGTGTGTGGGCACTTAGAGTATAAAGGATGGTTAATTTGTAATTCTACTTGATATACTCAACACATGAGATCAAGAGAATAGGGCCTGGAATTGGTTCTTTATCTTTTCAGGGAGAGATAGAAAAGTATCGTTCTTTTTCACAGAGCGAATTCTTGAGTATCTAGTGTATTCTATCAGTCTTATGATTAGTTTCTGATAAGTCTTACTTAAAAAGAAAATATTCAAAATTTAAAAAATAAATCTGTAACCAACATACAATTTATCTTTGAATTAATTAATTGTCTTATTAATGAAAATATCCAAAAACTAATTTTTGAATTATCCATTAATGAATTAATTAAATAAATAAAATTGAAAAATATATCATTGAAAATTATGCAGTACATGCTACACACAGTCCATGGACTGTGTTGTCGTGTACCACCCTACATTTTAGGGATATTTGATTTTTTATTTTTATTTAATTATTTATTCAAACTACTTTGTCAGACAAAAATCTTACAACCTCATAATTAATTCAAATTTAAATTAAATATCTTTTTAACTAAGTATCAAATATAATTATTTGATTAAATATCAATCTTTTAAATTCAAATATAATTTGAACTTATCAAATTATTAGCCCCCACTCAAATAAAAATATTTAATTAATTCTACCAATTATTTAAAACCCATTTAAATTTTGAAATTAAATATTTAATTTATTATAATTTCAAAAATTATAATTAATTAATTATTTAATATAATTTCAAAATTTATTTATCTATGTAATATAATTTTGAAAATTACATATTAATTAATTTTGTTAATTACAACTATTTTGTAATTAATTAATTAATCACTATTATCACATAATTGCATATTTGGCCCAAAGTAAAAATTTCTTCTTAAATATGTCTTTCAATAAATTTTCACTTTATATCAACTTTTGCCTTGAATAGTGTTGATAGAACCGCTGTGGGGACCTATGAACCTATAATTCCAAGCTCCAATAAAATTGAGATTATTAATTAAACTCTTTAATTAAATAATCTTAATTTATTAATATCATCATTATTCCACTATAAATATGATACTGCACTCTTGTAATTATAGATATTTCATTTATTGAGTACTTTATAATGATAAAATTTCCATTAATATAATTATTGCATACAAATTAACCCTCTAATAATGGTTCATAATTAACTAGAATTAAAATTAGCATTTTACCCTTTTATTTATATCTTGTTTTCTTAAGTACCATTGACTTTACTAGTGAAGGTTAATTCATAACTAAATTATGAATTTGAGCTCAATAACCTTTTCAGTTCCAAAAGTCAACCTGTAACGCCCTGAATAACCAAGACCGTTACACTGTGAATTTAAAATAGTGCAAGACTTGCTAATAAAGTCATTTAAACAAAGTGTGAATTCAATGTCATCAACGGATTAAGAATAAAAGAATTTTGGTCACAAACAGGCTATTTTCATTAAAAATGACAGTTTAATACATGGAAACTCAAAACAGGGTTTAGACGTCTTAGTTACAACTAATTCCAAGAGTTACAAATAATTCACGCCACTCTAATGGCAAAATATACATTTTAGGTTTCCGTCCCTGTACAATTCCTCGACCGTGGCGGCCGAGCAGCTGACAATGTACACCTCGCCCCCAAAGCTCTCCAACTCATGGTTGACTTAGCCTACCCTTGCCTTTACCTGCACCACATAGCACCCGTGAGCCGAGGCCCAGCAAGAAAGCATAATAACATAGCAAGTTTAACATCATTTATCAAATATCCCACAATGCACAACCAGGAATTCAGCGTTTCATAGCATTTATCCAATTAGTGATAATACACATCAGACTAATAGTTTGTCATCCAGAAAGCCAACAAATCACGTTCATAACACATATTCACGATCATAATCAACAGTTTATCACATCATCAAATGATATTCAGGGTCAGCGCCCTTAGTCACACCCTCTATTTAACACACTGTCTTCGACTCTCTTGGGCCGCCCCCAGTGTAATACTCACTGACTCTGGCCAGCTTAACCGAGCTCAGTGATAAATAAGATGCCTCAGCTACCAGTGGCCGAGCTGCGCCTCAGTGCGCAAATATTGATTCTGACACCCTTAGGCCGGAAATCGCATGTCCCATGGCATAATAATACCATCACATGACATGATATACAAATATAGGGAGCTCTTAGTCCCATCGTGTCCACATGATTATTCACATTCACATAACAGTGCATACATACATAGGGAACACTTAGTCCCAACCTAACCACATACTCAGGTGCAGTTTTCTTACCTTTCGATTTGCTAGCTTGATCACTTGACTCCTTGAGCACGATCCCTCTCGAGCCCTAGCGCTCACCTAAACACAATCATAGGTCAAAGTCATCATCAAACGTCAAGTCCAAAACCTAGCCTTGGGACCAATCCCGAGCCCCCAGGAAGTTCTAGTTTCACCAAAAAAGGTGGTGGAACCAAACCCCAAACCCTTGGTCAAAAACCCTTGCAAATAACCCTAAAATCCCTTTCTGGAAACAGGGCAGCGCTACTACGCTATTAGGAGGGTGCTACAGCGCTACAAACAAAAGAAAAATCACCTCAGCATACATGGCCTAGCGCTATAGCGCCCAAAGTCTAGCGCTGTAGCGCTAGTCACAGGCAGGCCAACTCCGAATTTCTCTTCCTGCGATTTCCTCGAACCAAACTCAACCAAGACTTCTCCAAACCTTTGCCAACCTCAAAAACAACCTTATAAACATACTCCACTCATCCCAAGCACCCCAAAAACTCAAAACCCAATCACATGCATCTCTAATCCCAAAATTCACCATAGTTGTCCCTAAGCTCAGAAACTCAGCAAAACCAGTCAAAACATCAGAGTTAGAGGCTTAGAATTCATACCTTTAATGGAGATCGATTTCAAGACAGCCTCTACACCCCCCCTTAGCTTGCTCTTCCTCACCCTTTGACCTGAATTCCCTAAGGTTCCCATCAAACTCAGCTTATGCACCACAGTTCAAAAACCAAAACCAGAAACTGAAGAAACTATAGAACCTTACCTCATGTAGATGGCCTATCCTTGCTAAACCCTTGCCAAATCTTCAAGCTTAGCTCAGAAACCTTATGGCTTAGTTGACCTAGCTCTCCTCTGAATTTTGCTCCAAGAAGAATGAGGAGAAATGGTGAGAAAAACCACAAACCGACTCTAGGAAAACTACTCTGTTTTCCCTTCCTTTCTTTTTCCTTCTCTTCAAACTTCTGTTACATTCTACCACCTCCACTAACATAAAGCCTCAATAGTATCTATCTTTGAAAAGGCAATTGACCAAAATGCCCTCCCTATTAATTCTAAACCCTTTAGTCCACTTAAGGGCATTTAAGTCATTTCACCCCAATTCCTGCTAACTCCTCAAGTGTCTCTAATATTTACCGCTTACTACCCAAACCTAATTAACTAACAATAATATTCCTCAATGTCAAAATAATCCCCAATATACTTACTAAATCCTCATTTATACCCCCAGGCGCACCCCGAGCCGGGTATAAATCCCCGCCATGACTTTTTCGCTAATCTGCTCACTAGGATCGTCTCGAGTCACAGATCACAGATATATCCACATAATAATGTGGTCTCCACATTAGCCTACCAATATACACACAAATACACAATTACGCTCTCAATGAGCCAAATTACCATAATACCCTCACAGCAGAGTATATAGTCCCATGCATGCCTTTATCATCATATAATAATATGACCCACATAATCATGCATATAATCATATAATAACACAATAAATCAATTATGGCCCTCCCGGCCTCCTAATCAAGGTCCTAAACCTTATTAGGGAATTTGGGTCGTTACACAACCCTTAAGAGAACCATTATTCAATCTCTTATGCGAAGGTATAGATTCCATAACTGTATAGATCCCCAACCATTTACATTAATGAGTTCCTAAATCAAAAGTTTCTAGCCTGATCATTATGACAGACCCTAACGAGTGAATCAAAGAACTCATATAACATAAACAGGAGTTCATAGTAACTTTAGGATTAAGATCTATTTGTATATGATCATTAGTTGATATATTTAATTAATACTTCAAAACGGTATTTAACTAAGTATTAATAAACATATCTAGTCCAGTTCTATATATTCTCTAATATATAAAGTACCTCCATTAAAGTGTCCTACTACACTGGTGATCTGGATCTAGATCACATGTATTCATAATACTAGTGGAGCGTACTTGTAGTAATTAATCTAAATATTCCATAACTCTATTTTACTACGAACTATTCTAGTTCATTTATCTCAAACACAATCCTCCCGTACCAATACGTGGTTGGGATCACATATATGAACTTAGGAATTTTTCTGATATTTACATAATATTATCACATAATAATATAGTCCATAAAATATATGCATAACAAATTCAATTTATTTATTTATTTCTTAAAACAATGTCTACTACATATGCTTTCACGGCACAATTCCCAAAAAAAACAACAAATGTTCAACTGGACGGGTAGATGTGAAGAGAGCTTCCAGTTGCTCAAGGATGAATTGTGCTCAGCACCAATACTCTGTATACTGACACCCAATGACAAGTTTGTAGTATACTGTGATGCGTCGAAGCAAGGTTTGGGTTGTGTGTTGATGCAAAATGACAAAGCAATATCCTATGCCTCAAAGGTAACTGAAGAAATATGAGCAACGCTATCCAACACACGATATGGAGTTAGCAGCGCTGGTCTTTGCATTGGAAATTTGGCGCCACTGTCTTTATGGAGAACGGTGTGAGATTTATACGGACCATAAGAGCTTAAAGTATTTCTTCATGCAGATTGAGCTCAACATGAGGCAGCGCAGGTGGTTAGAACTATTAAAAGATTATGACTGCGAAATCCTATATCACCAAGGAAAAGCAAACATAGTTGCATATGCGCTAAGCCGGAAGAGTTATGGAAATCTAGCAGCATTATCTGGAATAGAAAAGCCACTACAGCAAGAGCATATTAATGCCAGAATAGAAGTAGTCATTGGTCAACTGGCTAACTTGTCCATCTAGTCAACTCTATTAGAAGATATACGGATCAGACAAGGGCATGATGACACGTTAGTATCACATATGGCTGCAGTCAAAGAAGGCAACACTATAGATTTCTCCATATCAAGACAAGGGTTCTTGAGATATAGAGGACGGGTGTGCATGCCAAATCATTATGGAACTAAGATGAAGATTTTAGAAAAGGCACACACTACCCCATACTCAGTACACCCGGAGTCGACCAAGATGACTCACGTCCTTAAGGCACTATATTGGTGGCAGGGAATGAAGAAAGACAGTAGAATATGTGTCCAAATGTCTTATATGCTAGCAAGTAAAAGCGGAACATTAGCGACCCACAGGTTTATTACAATCGCTTAGTATTCCGGAATGGAAGTGGGAAGATATAGCCATGGACTTCATGATAGGATTGCTATGAACAAATAAGCAGCACGACTCGGCTTGGGTTGTGGTAGATAGACTCACCTAGTCAGCTCACTTCCTGCCTATCAAGACTACGTACATTGCAGACCAGTACGCAGACATTTATGTTCGAGAAATAGTACGCCTACATGGAATTCTTAGACCATAGTATCATATTGAGGATCGGTGTTTACATCGAGATTTTGGGGTAGCATGCAGCAAGCCATGGGTACCAAGCTAAGTCTCAGTACAACATTTCATCCTTAAACTGACGGTCGGTCCGAGCATATCATAAAGATTTTAGAAGATATGATGCGTACTTGTGTACTAGACTTCAAAGGATCGTGGAGCAAGTATTTGCCACTTATCGAATTCTCCTACAACAATAGCTACCAGGAAATGATTGGTATGACACTCTATGAGTTATTTTATGGAAGGAAGTGTCGATCGTCGTTACATTGGAATGAGGTAGGAGAAAGACAACTTCTTGGTCCCAAAGCTATTAGAGAGGCTCAGGACGCAGTGGAGTTGATTAGAAAGCGTATGCTCGCTGCTCAAAGCCGATAAAAGAGTTATGCGGATGACAAGGGGCGAGATGTGGAATTCAAAGTCGGAGATCAAGTCTTCTTAAAGATATCTCCTATGAAAGTAGTGAAGCGGTTTGGGAAGAAAGGCAAACTTAGTCCTTGGTTTATAGGTCCTCTTGAGATATTGGACAAGGTGGGAACATTTGCATATAGATTAGCCCTACCGCTAGCTCTAGCAGATAGCCACAATGTGTTTCACATCTCGATGCTCTGTAGATATGTGTCAGACCCATCTCACGTCCTCAAGTACGATACGTTAGCACTCCAGAAATACCTTAGTTACAAGGAACGACCGGTTAGCATCCTAGAGAAGGGGATGAAGAAATTATGGTCTAAGAACTTTTCGATAGTCAAGGCCCTATGGAGTAGTAGTTCAGAAGGGGAGGACTGTAGCGTCTCAGAATTTGACTTAGCTAGTAATAGTAGTAGTAGTAGTAGTAGTAGTAGTAGTAGTAGTAGTAGTAGTAGTAGTAGTAGTAGTAGTAGTATCTTGTAGTATTTTAGTTTTCGTGGTTATTGGTCCAAGCTGGGATTCGGTTGAAAACTCATTGAAATAGTGATGGATTTTATAAGTTTAACCTATAGTTTAGAAATATTCATTTTAACATAAGGTTTGATTAATATAGCTGGTCCTAGAAATATTAAATATTGTAACATAATGTTTAGATAGAATAATTAAGAGCGTGACACTTGTCACATGCATGTTTAATAAGGATTTAAGCATTTTAGATGAAAAATTTAATAAAGGATAAATCAAGAAACTTTAGAACCTTCCAGCATCTGTTAGGATTATGTTTTACTCAGTCAAAGCTGTCTTAAAAAGCTTCAAGTGTGCTGAAATGTGCAAAAACGTGTTTAAAATATCAGCGTATACTGATATATCACAACTATAAAGCTGATACGTCACCTACAAATGATACAAAAAACTCGTCGACTTTGAACGAATGAAACCATGGAGGCTCAGGGCATAGGTATAGGCGATATATCGCATAGGGTAGGGTGATATATCGACACTAGGTTTGATTTTTGAAACTTCGTGGAACCAAGCTAGAAACAGCCCTCAACTACTTGCACTTGCACTTGAATGTTTTTGACTGAGTTCTAGGCATCTGTTTAAACAAAAATTCAAATTTATTCAATTATTATTCATTTTAAAAGGGTTTAGTTTCGCTCCTTGAATTCTATAAATATGACCTAGTCCTCAACAATTTCATTCATCATTCAAGCATTCTTTAGAGCCTCCAAGTTGCTAAGTTATTCTAAGAGAGAAAGCACTAGGGTTTTGGACTAATTTTTTTTTTCAATCTAAGCTTTTCTAAACACTTAGGAAGTAAGATAGAATGTTATTTCGGTATCGAGGTGTAGATCAAAGTTCTAGTCCATTCAAGGAATTCTTATCCTCAGGTTTAATCCATCATAGCTCTTTTATTTTCTTTCATTTTCATTCAGATCCTAACTCATTATTATGGCTTTTGGTTAGGTGTTTAAGTTTCTTGAAACTTAAGTTTTTTCAGTAAGTTTCTATCTTGATGGTTTAGATCTCTTTTTTCGTATCCATTTCTTTAGAAACTCATGATTTACCCTACCTTGATTAGTAGACAGAGGACCTAGATGGGTTATCATATACTACCTTTGGATCTAACCTACCTCGATTTGTAAACTGATGACCTAGATAGTTTTATCACATGCTACGGTAATGAGTTAATGGCCATTAATATTGTAGTCCTATATGATATACATTTTTTCGTCATATGGTTTATAGTAAATGTTTTATGATATATGTTTTTAGTAGATTTTCTTTGCTGAGCATTAGGCTCATTCATTTTATTTTAGATGGTGCAGGAAAATGAGCATGGAAGGCGGGTCAGATTCGTGGCAGCTTGGCATTTGTATTAAGGATGGACTGATTGAATGGACAGCTGGAAGATCGAGGATGAAGTTATTTTAAGTCTTTAATTTATGTATTTAGTTTCCTTATATAGTTTTTGACAATTAATTAAAGATTATTTTTTCTTTATGTTATTATGTATTAAACAATGGGATCCCATACAGTATTTTGGATTTTTATAATAAAGTTCTATTATTTTATGTATGTATTCCAAAATAGTAGCTATGTCTTAGTAGTTTTTAATGGTCCGAGGTCTAGAATTAGTCGGGCATTTCAATTTTTCTATCTCTATAATCTGATTCTTAGTGTTTATGGGAAGGGATTTAAGTGTGTGAAGTGTTGAGAAGTAATACGAAACCCTAAGAGCTCAACCACCCCAAAGGCTTGAACATAAAGAGGTAAAAATCATGATTCTTACCATAACATTTTAATGGCTTTAGCAAATCTGTATTTGATTAATGTTTTGTGAGTTAAATTAGTTATTTGGGTTGTAATAAGGTTATTTAGTGGGCTGATGATGCATGAATGTAGTTTATGTGGTGTTTGGTAGCTTGGAATCCAAAGTTTCATAGGATTGGTTGATGCATTTTTGCTGCCAAAAAATTTCAGTGGATTCCAAAGGGCCAAATCATACCTAAAATACCTAATTATTCAATGAATGTTTTTGTAATGCGCTATTTGGAAAGAGTTCATGATTTTAACATCTTGAACCACTAAAAAAATTTTATATAGCTCAAGTTATGAGCTTTTTGGGAATCTAGTGCAAGTTGGATTAGGGTTTGGCAGTTCCGACCTTAAAATTTTTAACAGTTAGTTAAGTGGGTAAAAAATATTACTTTTGGATGAAAATTTTACTGAATTTTTTGGACATATTGAATATTAGGCCCATGAAACTTTTTTTAAAAAATTCACGGTAGTTTGGGAGTTATAAATTTTCCAATTTAGATGTTCAAAATTGTTTGCTACCAAGATGGTGTTGTTACAGTGGCTTCCAATGGGCCAAACACTAGGTTATCGATCAAATTTTTTAATGGAACTTTCAGAATTTTATTATTTAGGAAGAGTACGTGATTTTAGCATTTTGAAACACTAAAAGACGTTATGTCTAGGTCAAGTTATAAGGTTTTTGTGATTGATGTGCAAGCTGGAGTGAAAACTGACAGCTTGAAGAGTGCATGTTTAAGCAACATTTTGAAAAATTTAAAATAAACATTTTTACATGATTTTAATTATTTTGACTCTTTTTATATTAAATAAAAGCTATGCAAGAGTTGACTAAGAAATACCCCATAGATTGTGAGTTTTTTTTTCTTTCTAAAAAGGTTGTAAAATCAAATTATGTTTTGGACAGATTTGTTTTATTAAAACTTTAAGTCATAATCGACTAGTCAAATCATGCTTCTTTTTCCTTAAGTAAATATAAGATTTAAGGGTTAAGATTTAAGTGGCTTCAAATATAATGAGGTTTTACATTTTATTGAAAAATCTTAAGATAGTACTCTTGTGTGAGATAAGACTAAAATTGTTTATTTGGTTAATTGAGAAAATAAAATATTTTTGGATAATAAAACTTATGAATTTCTTAATTTACTGAAAATGTATTTTTTTTATTTATTTACAATTTTAATAAAGCAGGTGATAACGTTTAACAGTTTCATTTTATAAAGAAAAAAAGAAAGCGGTAATGAAAGTTATCTTTTTGCTTAAGAAAGTGGTCTCTTTATGCAATTGAGAAATTAGTTTCAAATTTCCAGCACCATTATTTGTAGGCATGTTTTTATGAATAATGTGATAAGGCTATAAATTCAAGGGTTTAGTCTAAGTTTTAAGATTTAAGCAAATGCTTTGAAAGTATTGAAAATTTGTTAAGTTCATTCCAAATCGCTCAACTTAAAGACATAAATTTAATTAATCAAAAGGCATAATTAATTTGAGTCACTGTGTGGTTTCACTACAGTGTTATCTAAGCGGGAAGGCTCGCTTCTGGATAAAAGATTTCCATAAGCGAGCGCTAAGGAATCCAAGTAAGACAACTTATGATATGTTTTGCTACAACACGTTAATGACTAGTTTAGATAACTAAGTTATAAGCTAATACTTTGAACTAGTCTTAGAAGGTTTACTCAAGACCGTGGTCCTAGAGGGTTCGAATACTCATGACTAAGGTAAGCAGTCCAGCTAGCTACCGCGATGACTACGAACTCTGGTTAGCTCCCGAAAACTATGTAAGAAACGGGTTTTCCCCTGGTTACTATGTAAATAAGGCTGGTTGGCCACCGCAATATGTAAGAAGTCTGGTTTAACGCTTGTGACATAAGAGTCTGGTTAAACTCCGGGAGACATAAGTAAGTTGATTCCGATTTCGGCTAGCTACCCTGACGATTATGAACTCTAGCTAGCAAACGGGGAACTAAGTGAGAAACATGTTCGCTACCGGTGACTATGGAACTAAGGTCAGTTGGCCACAACAACATGTAAGAAGTCCGATTTAACACCTGTGACATAAGAGTCCGATTAAACGCAAATACACGTAAGTACGTTAATTTCCAGAATCAAATCTCTATGACTAAGAAAGTATGCCGAATTCTTCTAAGAGTCTGGGTAACCGATGTAACTAGTTTACGCATACCGTTGCTATGGTAAGACATGTTAAGATATGAATGACTAAGTATGTATGTACATTATGATAAGAATGACTATGTATGTATGTACGTTAAGATATGAATGACTAAGTATGTATGTACGTTAAAATATGAATGACTAAGTATGTGTGTACGTTCAGGTATGAATGAATAAGTTTGTATGTTAAGATATGAATGAATGAGTAAGTATGTATGTCAAGATATGACTGAGTAAGTAAGTATGTATGTTAACAGTTAAGACTGTATGTATGCTCTGGGATTTTCTGCGTGCAGGTGTACCTTCAGGATATGTATTTTGTTTATGAGGCATGACCATAAGTTTCCTAGGATGTTCGCACGTTCTTAAATTGTATGTTATGGTTCGGTTTAATCAGAATCCTATTCTTGGTTGGTTATCTACCTAGTTACAGTTAGTTTAAGTTCTTGCTTCATTTATGTGGTTATGTTTGTTAAGTTGTTCTTACTAAGTGTTGACCAAGATTTTGGCCAACGACGAGTAGACGTCAAAATGACAGTAAGCCTTAAATAGAAAGTAACGACACAAATAATTTTATAGTGGTTCAGCCCCAATTTGTTGGTAATAGCCTAATCCACTTGGAGTTGTGATATATGTAGCCTATACTTAAGAACAAATGAACCTGAGCCAGCTGAGTTTCTTAAGTGCAAGTAAAAAACTACAAAGTTTCTCCCTCTAAGCTCTCTCAAAAAATGCCCCAAGTGACAATTCCCAAAGTCTCAAAAATGAAGAATTTCAAAGTCCCCAAAAGATAAAAAAAAAGGCCCTTCAAGTGATGCCATGAGCTTTTTATCCGAATTAGGCGAATATCTAGTTATTTTTACCAACTCTAACTAATAAACAAATTTAAAATATAACGATATGGCTATTACATCGGGATATCTAAGAGATTCTCACGGTAGTTACGGGTAATTATGGTTGAAGTCATTATTGAGGTTCTTTAAAAAAGTCACTAGACAATTAAACCCTGAGATTCTAACACATCCGGTCGACTACACTCCTCAAGCTGACATGGCTGGTCAGCTAAATCTTTCTTATGATGAAGCTGGTCGGGTGAAACCCCTTTATGATGTAGCTGGTCGGGCGAAACCCCTATTCTGATGTAACTAGTCGGGTGAAACCCCTTTCTTATGTAACTAGTCGGGTGAAACACTCCCTGACCAGTTAAATTCTGTCCTGGTCGGGCAAATAACTTCCTGACCAGGTACAACCCTCTTCTCAGCCAATGTTCTTCTGACCAGTGATATCACAACTCCGCAGGTCCTTTTCTAACCTTTGCACTTCCCTTGGCCAACCTATTTTTTGACCATTAATATGCCACTTGATGACCATTCATTGCCACTTGTCACTTCTGATTGCCACATCATTGAACTGAAATTTTAGGGATAACATTTTTCCCCCAAGTTTATTATATGATTTACTCGTAGAATAAACTTTTTCTCTAGCTAAATGTTAATGAGGTCGTCCAAAAGCTTCCGCCCGGTCAGTAACTATCACAAATAATAAAAGTCCGACCAGTTAAATCTCCAAAAATTGAATAGGCAAGCACAAATTCAGATAACTTTAATATTTTCTGTGTCCCAAAATTCAAAAAAATGACTTTCTATATTCTCCTGCCTTTTCAAGTAAACCCACGCCTAAAATTTTCAGGCCATGAGAATGGCACTTATTAGTTCCCAATCATGGGAAAGAGAATACTAAATTTTTTTAGGGTAATTGAAAATTTCCTCCTTTCCCTTCAAATAGGCCCACACATGCCTATCCCTCACAAGCAACAAATACATCACAAAAAGAAATTCCTCTTGTCTTGGCTGATTCTCCTCCATAGCTCCAAGGTGCTTCACTTCCTTTAAGCAGATCAAAGGCTTCTTCAAGAAATCAAGTGTTTTGCCTTCCATTTGGGTAAGCTATTCCTCCTTTGGCTTTATTTTAAAGAATTTTTTCCTTTAAAATTCTGCCAAAATATTGAGTGGAATAGGTGAATGCTGAAACAACTTTTGATATGCTCTCCTTGGAATTTTGTGATGAATATTTGTAGGATAGTGCTTTTGTGGTTGCTTTGATGTAGATCAAGCTTTGGGTTAGCCAATTTCACTTTCAATTTCATGAATTTTTTAAGAAAAAATAGTTTCCCATCCTCCATTGCGTATTCAGGTTCATGGGTTTGCATGAACTTTGAAGTTTTCTTGAAACTTTTTCAAACCCTTGAAAATCACCCTTTGATCTTGTTGTTGTGCTTCATGTTTTTTGAGTGAACTTGTGCTTTCCGAGTGATGATATATTTAAAAAAAAAAAACAAAATTACTGCTCAGATTCATGTGTATGACCGATCGGGTAGGCATTCTACCACTTGGACTGGCTTGCTCGGATTCGTGTGTGTGACCGATTCAGGCATTATTGGTCCCTCAAAAATTTTCCAAACCGCTTGGATACCTCCTTAGCCACTCGGAACCATCCAAGCTGCTCAGTTTACCTTTCATTTGTTGGATCTTAGTAAGCACATTGTTGGGTATATCCCGATTGGATGTAGCATGTGTTGCTTGAAAATTTCATAGCTCCTTGGAAATCACCTTAGCTGATCAGAAATCACCTTACGGTGTCTTGGGTCCTCGGGAATTCCTAGCTGATTGGGTAGCTCCTACTTGGTCATAATTTGGCTGATCAGATATGTTTGCCCCTTGAAATTCCCGGCCCTCGATATTCTTCCAAACTGCTTGGATGCATCCTGATAATTTTGCTCCTTGGATAATATTAGCCACTCGGGGAGCTCAATTCCATCCCTAGTCGATCGGACATCCATGCCCAATAAGCACAAAAACATTTAAATCTTATGCCCCTGAAAACGTGTTACCAAAAATTTTCCTTTTCTCCTATGAACTGTTTGAAATTGCCCAATAAGCACAAAAACTTTCCTGATAACCAAATAGAAATACCCCATATTGTTTTTTGTTGAGGCAAAACTAGAAAAATTGAAAACTAACCAGACCATGCAATGGAAAAGCAAGAGATACCCAGGTTTTAAGAAAATGGTACCTGGAATCCAAAAAGTCTCTGGATAATTCTTCTATGAACAAATCAACTCTATGTCTATTGCTCACAACTGCCTCCCCTTTCACAACACCAAGAATAAATGGATACATTGTTTTGAAAGGTCCAACTCTAGATTATCCAGTAGCACTTTATTATGCATCAAAAAATGTTTACATAAAAAGTTGCACCCTACTATTGAAGAAATGGCTAATAATTAGTTAATTCTTCATTCTTGGTTTGCTCAGTAGCAAAAACATGAATGACCTCCTTAGATTTATGTGTTTATGATGCTAGTAAAAATCATTCTACATTTATCAGGAATCATTTTGCTTGCAACCTTGTCATGAAACCTGTGTAGATGGATGAAAAATTCTAGTAAGATATTAAATCTAATAGTTGTATTAACTAGAGCAGCGTTTCATAAAAAAAAAAACACATGGTAGTATGTTAATATGAACCATATTCATGAATCAAAATTTCTAGAACTCGGTATATATAAAGTATAACCATAAAAAAAAAATTATTTTGCTTCTAAAACATTATATAATTCATACATTAAGAACCAAAGCATTTGAAATTTTATAGCGATTACAAGAACTAAGAAAGAAACCAGCAACAATAAGATCAAGTGGTACCATCTCAGAGAACTATAGAAGTGGAACCTGCAGAAAATTTTGACTAAAGCCCAAAGCTAGCTACAACTTGATCTAGTCTAAGCTCCTCTCAGCATCCTCAAGCCTCATCTAATATCACAATAAAAATTTACAATAACAGATTTATACATATATAGAATATTGTTGCGATATTTTTGCTATGCAAGTGCACACAGTCGCAATTCGTAATAAAATGGTAAAACCAAGTATCGTCCTCAAGGATTGATTTATCAATTACCAGTCAATTAATTTCTTGTTCTATTTGATGAATTAAAATTCTTGATTTTTGTAAACACAGCAAAAGAAACTATAAAGTGTAGAAACAATAATTGAAAATTAAATGAGATAACAACTAATAGTAAAACTTTTAATGTAATCACTGAGGAAACAATTAGGATATTCAATCTCATCAACTATCCTCCCTATTATTCCCTAATGCAAGGTGTGAATTCTTCTTCTTTTTACCTAATTCAATTAACAAGTTGATACAGCAGCCTATAATCATACTATGAATTATAAACTCAACCTAGGTGACAATTTCCTATATTTCTATGGTAAATTGAACCACAAAGGTAGCATTAATATCGACAACTTAATAACAGTTACACAATTAATTCAGATACTTTCGTTCTAAATTAGAATTATGTCCAATATAACCACAGCAGAATTAAATCTCACTTCTCAGATTTTGACTTAAAAACATATGTATATGACTATAGATGGCCAATCAATAATCAATCTATAAAAACAGGTTATATGGAATTGAAGAAGATTGAAGAAGAAGAAAATTGAAATTGCATTAGTTCATAACAGGGATTCAAGTGATTCAATTAAATATCCTAAACAAAAAATTAGTTCATAGTCATAATGCTAATCACAACAAAAATTAAAGATAACATCAGGAAGAAGAAGAAAAACATGTAGAAATACTCTAAGTCTTCAGCCTTCAAAACTAGCTCTCATCCCCAATCCGTACGTCCTCCTTTTTCTCTTCTCTTTTTCGCCATATTAAAACCTAGGACTCAAATTTTAAAGAGGCGGGCCGCGGCTCTACATACACTATGCCACAGCCCGTGTCCAATTTCCTGGGCAAAAGGTTCTCTTCATGCCGCGGCATTAGTCAGCCATGCCGCGACCCATGTCGACGAAATCTGGGTTGATGCCCTTCAATGCCGCGACCCTCTCTAGCCATGCCGCAGCCCTAGGATTTCCTTCAAAACATTGGTTCTGTTTCCCACCTAGCCACGACTCTACTTTGCTCATGCCGTGGCTCTTAAGGGATTTCTCAGTTTTTCAAGTTTTCATCCCAAAAATTCACCAACACTTCCAAATTATGTTGAGAACCATTCTTCCTCGAAATATGATGAAAAACTTGGTTATTTCTTCCATTTCTTTGACATTTTCTTCCAAGTGCTCAATTCTTCCTGATATTCACAAAGACAGACAAACAAAGCATAAACCCGCACTAAATGAAAGAAAAACAAAATAAAAGACTACTAAAACATCACCAAAACATGATAAAAACTAGACTCAACAAACTCCCCCAAACTTAACCTTTACTCGCCCTCGAGTAAAGACCAAGTTAAACTAACAAAAAGAAACAAACACAAAACAAACAAGCTAAACCAACATTACCATCTACACTGCTTTGCCAAAACTCATGAAATCTCAATTGCAATATTTATAACCAGAATTTCAGCTCAATTTCCTTAAAGTCCAATTTGTAAAGTTCAATTAGGGAAATCAATAATATTTCACGAAAATGACTACAACACTTGGACTCTATCATATGTGCTCAACTCATTCCAGACAATTCCACAAACCAATTTTTCAATATGCTTGCATTACTTGACCTTCTCCACTAATGTTAATAACAAGTGTTTTGAAATCAAAAGGAATTTCACAGGTTATAGTGTTAGGCTTAGGCAAGGGTAGATGAAATTTTCATTTAGGCTCAATCGTTACCATAAGCATAAAATCCTTGAAACCAGCCAAATTTCTCTTCACCACACCAAAAATCACCCTTTTTTTACAATTAGAGAGAGAGATTACCACACTTTCATCATTTTCTTCTTTTCTTTTCATATCATTTTTTTCAAATCACACTCCCCCAAACTTAATATTTTCTATATAAATAAAATCAAGGAGTGTGACAAATTGATTTTTTTTTTTTTTTTCATAATCTAAAAACTTCTCTCTCTTTTTTTTTTGTACAATCATACTACATTCAAATCATACCAATACCCACTATTTTTCGTTCTTCCTTCCCACAAATTATATGCTTATGATAACAAAGGAAAAGGAAAAAAAAATAATGAAGTTAGGAAATTTAGGCTCAAATAGTATAATCAAGAACAAAAACCAAGTTTAAGGCTCAAAAAGGGTAACTAAGGATAATTAAATCAAGGTTGGCTTGAAAGGCACAATCGATCCAATAAAATTGCCTAAATCACTTTTCTAAACACATGTCATCAAGGATTTCGCCTCAAAGGCCAAATAATGCAAGTTCTATCAAATTCAAATTGTCATTCCACCAACCCTAGTCAAACACATATAATAAAATCCAAAACGTTGCATTTTCAAAACATATTAAAAATTTCCCACAAAACTTTTAAATTAAACTCTAAAACAATTGAACCAAGCACACAGTTGAATTCAATTTCCTTTTCACAAGCAAAGACAAAGCAACAATAGACACGAATGATGGTTTAACAGTTACACTAAAAAACACAGAAAATAACACAACAGACTAAAAGCTAAACTAAACAACGCACAAAACAAAAATAAAACAAAATAAGCTCCCCCCCAAACTTAAGATGCACATTGTCCCCAATGTGATAAAGAAAAGGACAAGGGAAGAGAACTTACCTGATGCCACATCAGTATGGCGGAGGAGGTGGTGGAGGCGGCCACTGGTATGGAGAGTACTGTGGCAGAGGAGTGAAGTAATTCTCATCAGCAGAGCTCATAGTCCACCTCGTTACTAAAGCATTCAACTCCTCAATGTGAACCCGCCCATACTCATTTTGTTGCACCATGACGTCATTATAGTGCTGATTTTGCGCATGATGCGATTGGATTAAGTATTGATTTTGCTGAATAAGGTAATCCAATCGAGCATGCGTGCGCTGCGTGTGCTCATCAATCAGTCCATCAATTGCCAAATTCGAAGGTGGGTTACTGGGACCTGCTGCATTTGCTTCCTCTTCCTCAGTTGGATCAATGTCCACTGGTTCATCAGCCCGGCTACGCTTGTTTTGCTGGCTAGAGGCAGGTGGCGTAAGAGAGGCCGAAGGGAATGCCGTAAACATAGTCTGATTGATTGCCCCCATTGGCCTCCGGACTAGATCGCTTGGGTAGACTGGTACCTCATAAGTGTTGCATAGGGTCGAGAGGAAGGTACCATGGGCAACACCAGCTGTAGTATTGAATCTGCTGATGTTGCGAATGCTATAGTTAATTATTCGGCCCACATCAACCTTCATTTGGGTCATGATAGCATAAACCAACAAGAAACGCTCTCTATCAACAGAAGACAGATGAGAGGTCGGCAATAATCGTGAACTTACAAAATAAACCCATGCCTTCGCAATTGGATTGAGCTGCCACCTGTACAACTCTTTGGGCTTTCCATTATGATAGTTGAAACGTGCACCTTCCACACTCAGAACTGTAGCGACAACATCATAGTCTGGCTCATCAAAATGGGCCAACTGCCAATGTTCGTCCTCTTGTGCAGACAATGAAGGGAGGTTCAGTAATTTGTTAAATGAATAAGATGTCGAAGGCACCAATTTACCCCTGAAAAAATTGTTCTGTTCTGCATCAAGATATGGGAAGTTGGCAAAGAATTCATACATCTGAGAGCAGTTGTCTGGTCCCACATAGGTAGAGTCGCAAAAGAAACCCCAATTACGTCGCAATATTTCAGCTCTGATGATATCATAGGCAGGGTTTTGTACCACGGTTGCCTCATGAAGCTCAAATCCCCTTTCCCTTACCATAGATCTCTTATGAATCTTTTTAAACAAGTCAGCTGCCTCCTTATTGATAAATAATTTCGTGTCATAATCAGCCGAGGGAGGTGGTGTTAGTGGCGGTTGAGTGCGGGATGAGGAGGCTCTCTTTGAGGAGGTACCTCTTGGAGGGTTTCTCTTAGGGCCCATTGTGTCTTTCAAAACAAGAACAAACTAAACCCCCAAATTGGTTTTCAAGAACTTGAGTACAACTTCCCCTTGGTGTCACTCCCCCAAAACTTTCTGATTAACAAAATCAACAGCCCAACCACTAATTCCAAACAAAAACAATTGACAAACCCCTTAAATGTCTCACAAGAAAAGCATAGGAAAATCCACAATACCACAATGTAATCTATTCTCCAATAAAAAACACTAGAATAGATATGAGGCACTTACTTGAATGGCACAAAACTTCTTCTTTTTGTCTCTTTTGCTGATGGAAGTCTCAAGAATTAGAGAGAAAAGGAGGTTTGAGTATGATGGTAGATCGTGAAAGTGAAAGTGAATAAGAATATGGCTAATTTAGGGCTTTTTACCCCAGATTTCGTACACGGGCCGCGGCATTACTTTGACAATGCCGCGGCCCGCATCAACTTTTCAGCCTAGAATGCCGCGGCATCATGGTATCTATGCCGCGGCCCGCCTCGATTTTCTGGAAAAAAACTGGGTTTCAATGCCACGGCCCGCCCCTAGACTTCAAAATTCGTGGGCCTCTGGAACCCCCAATGCCGCGACATTATATGGCTATGCCGCAACCCTTAAGGATTCTCCATTTTTTTTATTTTTTTGAGATTTTTTTTTATTTTTCACATTTTTCACGATTCTAACAGTCCAAAAATAAACCAAAAATCCATTGTTTACAAATACAAAAGTAAAATAAATAACAAGTAAAACATAGGGTGCCTCCTACAAGCGCTGTCGTTAACGTCATTTAGCCGGACGCTGAACCCCTCTTCAGAGAGGCTTCAGAAGGAGGATAGACTTCGCTTGATCAAAACTACCACCCAAGTAGGGCTTCAATCTCTGACCATTGACTTTAAAGGAATCACTTGAGTTGCCCCAAACTTCTACAGAACCATATGGAAAAACTTGAACAACAGTGAATGGCCCTGGCCATCTTGACTTCAATTTGCCAGGAAATAGTCGCAGTCTTGAATTAAAAAGAAGTACCTGCTGCCCTGGTTGGAACTCTTTTCTGATTAAGTTCTTGTCATGCCAAGCCTTTTTTCTCTCTTTATAAATCTTGGCATTCTCATAAGCCTCATTTCTGAACTCGTCAAGTTCATTCAGTTGCAACAGCCTTCGTTCACTAGCGACACTCCAATCAAAATTCAACTTTTTCATAGCCCAGAATGCCCTATGTTCCAATTCAACTGGTAGATGACATGCTTTACCAAACACCAACCTGTAAGGAGACCTGACTATTGGTGTTTTGAATGCAGTTCTGTAAGCCCAAATCGCATCATCTAACTTTTTCGACCAATTTTTCCTCGAACTGTCAACGGTCTTCTCAAGGATGCTTTTGATTTCTCTATTTGAAACTTCAGCTTGCCCATTTGATTGAGAATGGTAAGGCAAAGCTTTTCGATGATATACTCCATAACGAGCCAACAATGCATCAAGTTGTTTATTCACAAAGTGTTTCCCTTCATCACTAATCAAAGCTCGGGGAGTGCCAAATCTAGTAAAAATATGTTTATGCAGAAAATTAAGCACAGTTTTACCGTCATTGGCTCTAGTTGCTGCAGCCTCCACCCATTTGGATACATAATCCACTGCCAATAGAATATATTCATTGTTGTAAGATGGTGGAAAAGGCCCCATGAAATCGATGCCCCATACATCAAACAGTTCCACTTCAAGAATCCCCTGTAAAGGTATTTCATTTCTCCTCGAGATATTACCAGTTCGCTGACATCTATCACAAGCCTTGACAAAAACATTGGCATCCTTGAATAATGAAGGCTAATAGAAACCACTTTGTAATACCTTGGGCGCCGTTCTTGATGCTCCAAAGTGCCCTCCACATTGTTGAGTGTGACAATGATTAAGAATGGACTGCATCTCTTCTTCAGGAACACACCTTCTGATAATCTGATCAACACAGTGCCTATAGAGAATTGGTTCCTCCCAATAGTAGTGTTTCACCTCATAAAAGAATTTCTTTAATTGCTGCTTTGACATTTCAGGAGGCACAATCTTGGCAACCAAGAAATTCACTATGTCAACAAACCAAGGGACAGCTAAAGTCTCACTCCCCCCAAAAAACTGCTCATCAGGAAAGTGATCATTGATTTGCACCACTTTCTTATTTTCAGACTCCTCCACCTCAAGTCTAGAGAGATGATCAGCTACCACATTCTCGCTGCCCTTTTTGTCACGAATCTCCATGTCAAATTCTTGAAGCAAAATAATCCATCTAATCAGGAGGGGCTTGGCATCTTTCTTTGACATCAAGTATTTAATGGCAGAGTGATCAGTGTAGACAATCACTTTGTTACCAATCAGATACGGTCTAAATTTATCACAAGCAAACACAATAGCTAGCAACTCTTTTTCTGTAGTAGCATAATTTAGCTGAGCATCATTTAGAGTTCAACTAGCATAATAGATAGACCTGAATACCTTGTCAATCCGCTGTCCCAAAACTGCCCCCACTGCGTAGTCACTAGCATCACACATCAACTCAAAAGGAAATTCCCAATTCGGAGCTATCACAATTGGAGCAGAAATAAGCTTTTCTTTCAAGAAATTGAAAGCCCTCAAACATTCATCATCAAAATCAAAGACAACTCCATTCATAAGCAGATTTGAGAGAGACTTGGACACTTTAGAGAAATCTTTTATGAACCTTCGATAGAACCCAGCGTGCCTAAGAAAACTTCTAACTCCTTTGACTGAAACTGGTGGAGGCAGCTTTTCAATGGTAGAAATTTTTGCTCTATCTACCTCAATTCCCTCACTTGAAATTTTATGGCCAAGAACAATCCCCTCTTTCACCATAAAATGGCATTTCTCCCAATTCAGCACCAGATTTGCCTTCTCACAGCGACGCAACACGTTCTCCAAGTTACCCAAACAGAGGTCGAATGATGAGCCAAAAACAGAGAAATCATCCATGAATATCTCAATACACCGGTCTACCATGTCTGAAAATATGGCCATCATGCACCGCTGAAATGTTGCAGGGGCATTGCATAGTCCAAATGGCATTCTCCTGAAAGCAAATGTGCCATAAGGACATGTAAAGGTTGTTTTCTCTTGATCCTCTGGTGCAATGGCGATATGATGATACCCAGAATACCCATCCAAGAAACAGTAGTAGCTATGGCCTGCCAATCTGTCAAGCATCTGATCAAGGAAAGGCAAAGGAAAATGATCCTTCCTTGTTGCCTTATTGAGCTTGCGGTAGTCTATAAAAATCCGCCACCCCGTTACAGTTCTTGTTGGAATGAGTTCATTGTTCTCATTTTTCACCACAGTCATTCCACCCTTCTTAGGTACCACTTGCACAGGGCTCACCCATGCGCTATCAGAAATTGGGTAGATCACCCCAACATCCAACCATGTAAGAATTTGCTCTAGTACTACTTCCTTCATGGCTGGATTGAGTCTCCGCTGGGCCTCTATGGATGGCTTGCTATTCTCCTCCAATAAGATTTTATGCATCACTGTCGATGGGCTTATTCCTCTAATATCTGCTAAGGTCCACCCAATGGCCAATTTATGCTCCCTTAGAACCCTCAACAGTTTCTCCAATTCTATCTTTGACAGGTCAGCTGACACAATGACAGGTAAAGTTTCATTCTCTCCCAAATAAGCATATCGCAAGTGATCTGGGAGGACCTTTAATTCCAACAGCGGTGGCTGCTGAATGGAGGTTAGCAGTTTATCAGTCGCATCTGCTAATTCTTGAAACTTCTTCCAATATGGTAAGAAAGAGTTTATCCAGTTTACACATTCTCTGATCTCAGCATCATCATCATCATCGCCCTCATCACCCAATAATACTGCCTCTAAGGCATCACTGCTCATCCTTCTCTTGGAGACTGCCTTTTCTATCACATCCACACTAAAGCAAGTGTCACTAGCCACCGGATACTTCATAGACATTGTTGGTCCTAGAAATATTATTTATTATAACCTAAGGTTGTGACACTTGTCATAATCCTTTTTATTAAGGATGTAAGTATTATTGATGAATAGATTAATTAAAAGAATGATCTAGAAGCTCTAGAACCTTCCAGCAGCTATTAGGATAACATTTTGACTCAATTAAAGCTGCTTAATCAATTCAAAATATGCTAAAAAAGTGCAAATACATGTTTGATATATCAACGTATGCCGATATATCGCAGCTATAGGGGCTGATATGTCGCTTATGGGAGATACGGAAAACACGTCGACTTCACACGAACGACGAACGGGGCTCGAGATATAGGTCTGGGCGATATATCGCCCAAGGTGAGCGATATATCGCCCCTGGGAGTGAATTTTTGAAACTTGAGGATTTAATTTTAAAAGCAGCCTTAACCACTTGGACCTACCCTTGAACGATTTTGACCAAGTTCTAGGCATCTGCTGAACGAAAATTCAAATCTTTTTCATTTTATATTCATTTTCATTGTTAGAGATATGATTTACCCTACCTCAAGAATTTTTATCATTTTCATGGTTAGAGTTATGATTTACCCTACCTCGATTAGTAGACAGAGGACCTAGATTGGTTATCATAAACTATAGCTGTGATCTAACCTGCCTCAATTAGTAGACATAGGACCTAGATGGTTTTATCACATACCATGCTAATGAGTTAATGGCCATTAATATTGTAGTCCTATATGATATACGTTTTTTAGTCATATGTTTTATAGTATATGTTTATGATATAGTCTTATGTTTATGATAACAGCTAAGGTAGAAGCTAAGAATGCATCAGAGGTTAGAAGTTTTCTCGGGCTAGCAGGCTATTATCAGAGGTTTGTAGAGGCTTTTCTAAGATAGCCACTCTGCTTACCAACCTAACCCAGAAACAACAGAATTTCAAATGGACAGATATATGTGAAGAGAGCTTCCAGTTGGATAAGTTATGGCCAGCACCAGTACTTTGTGTACCGACACCCAACGACAAGTTTGTAGTATATTGTGACGCGTCGAAGCAAGGTTTGGGTTGTCTGCTGATGCAGAATGACAAAGTGATTGCCTACGCCTCAAGGCGGCTGAAGGAATACGAGAAACGCTATCCAACGCATGATATGGAGTTGGCAGCGATGGTCTTCGCATTAAAAATCTGGCACCACTATCTTTATGGAGAACGGTGTGAGATTTATTCGGACCATAAGAGCTTAAAGTATTTATTCACACAAAAGGAGCTTAACATGAGGCAGCGCAGGTGGTTAGAACTAGTGAAGGATTATGATTGTGAAATCCTATACCAGCCAGGAAAAGCAAACGTAGTTGCTGATGCGCTAAGCAAAAACAATTACGGAAATCTAGCAGTGTTATCTGGAATAGAAAATCCACTTCAGTAAGAACTGGTCAATGCCGGAATAGAAGTAGTTATTGGTAAAGTGGCTAACTTGTCCGTCCAGTCAAGTCTGTTAGACGAGATACGGACCAGACAAGGGCATGATGACACATTAGTATCTCATATAGCTGCAATTAAAGAAGGCAAGGCCACAGATTTCTCTATATCAAGACAGGGGTTCCTGAGATATAAGGGACGGGTATGCGTGCTGAATGACTATAAAATTAAGATGAAGATTTTAGAAGAAGCACAAAATACCCCATACTCAGTTCACCCAGAGTCTACCAAGATGACTCACGAACTTAAGGCACTGTATTGGTGGCCGGGAATGAAGAAAGATGTAGCGGAATATGTGTCCAAATCCCTTGTATGCTAGCAAGTGAAAGCAGAACATCAGCGACCTGCAGGCTTATTGCAATGGCTTATCCTAGAATGGAAGTGGGAAGACATAGCCATGTACTTTGTGACAAGATTACCACGAACAAATAAGTATCAAGACTTGGCTTGGGTAGTAGTAGATAGACTAACCAAGTTAGCTCACTTCCTGCCTGTCAAGACTACATACAATGTCAACTAGTACACAGACATTTATGTTCAAGAAATAGTACGACTGCATGGAATCCCTAAGACCATAGTATCTGATAGAGGATCGGTGTTTACATCAAGATTTTGGGGAAGCTTGGAGCAAGCCATGGGTACCAAGTTAAGTCTTAGTACGACATTTCATCCTTAGACCGACGGTTAGTCCGAGCATACCATACATATTTTAGAAGATATATTGCATGCTTGTGTACTAGATTTCAGAGGATAATGGAGTAAGTATTTTCCACTTATAGAATTCTCCTACAACAATAGTTACCAGTCAACGATCGGGATGGCACCCTATGAGTTATTTTATAGTTATTTTATAGAAGGAGATGTCGATCGCCGTTACATTGGGACGAGTTAGGAGAAAGACAACTTCTTGGACCCGAAGCTGTTAGAGAGGCTTAGGATATAGTGGCGCTAATTAGAAAGCGTATGCTTGCTGCTCAGAGCCAACAAAAAAGTTATGCGGATGACAAGTTGCGTGATGTGGAATTCAAAGTCGGAGACCAAGTCTTCTTAAAGATATCTCCTATGAAAGGAGTAAAGTGGTTTGGGAAGAAAGGCAAGCTTAGTCCTCAGTTTATAGGTCCTTTTAAGATATTGGACAAGGTGGGAACAATTGCATATAGATTAGCCCTACCGCAAGCTCTAGCAGATAGCCACAATGTATTTCACATCTCGATGCTTCGTAGATATGTGTTAGACCCATCTCATGTCCTCAAGTATGATACAATAGCACTCTAGAAAGACTTGAGTTTCGAGGAACGACTGGTTAGCTTCCTAGATAAAGGGATGAAGGAATGACAGTCTAAGAGTATTTCGATAGTCAAGGTCCTATGGAGTAATAGTTATGAACGGGAGGCAACGTGGGAGTTGGAGGGAGACATTTTAGCACGGTATCCAGAATTGTTTGGTAAGTAAATTTCAGGGAAGAAATTATTTTAAGTAGGGGAGAATTGTAGTGTCTTGGAATTTTACTTAGCTAGATAGTAGTAGTAATATCAAGTAGTAGTTTGTAGTATGCTAGTTTCTGTGGATTTTGGTTCAAGTCGGGACTTAGTTTGAAACTCATAGCAACAATTATGGATTTTATAAGTTTAACCTATAGTTTAGAAATATTAATTATAACATAAGGTTTTGTCTTTGACTGAGTCAAAATGTTATCCTAACAGCTGCTTGAATGTTCTAGAGCTTCTAGATCTTTCTTTTGATTAATATATTCATCAATAATACTTCTAGGGCTAGCAATATTAATAAACAATATTTCTAGGACTAGCAATATTAATCAAACCTTACGTTATAATTAATATTTCTAAACTATAGGTTAAACTTATAAAATCCATAATTGTTGCTATGAGTTTCCAACTAAGTCCCCGCTTGAACCAAAATCCACGGAAACTAACATATTACAAGCTACAACTACTACTACTATCTAGCTAAGTAAAATTCCGAGACACTACACAAACATACCACAAGTGCACAAACCAAACAAACCAAACTTGATATCAACTTTACAAACCCAAAAACACTCCCAAATTCCTTTCTTTTTTTTTTTAAGAGAGGGAACTCATAAACATGGTTTTCATATTTTTTTCCCTTTTTTATTGAAAATACACTCCCCCAAACTTATTTATTTACATTTTCAATTAGAGTGTAGTTCATATTCACTATCTTTTTTTGTATTTTTCTCTCAATTTTTTCTAATGACACAAATTTCCAAATATAAACATCATTACAAACCAATCCCCCAATCACCTTTCATATGTTCATGGTATAAATAAAAGGGAAGGAAGAATAACAAAGTTTCAAATAAGCTCACAATTAGTGTCAAACAACAAAAATATTCACATTATGCAAAAAAAAAAAAAAAATGGGTAACTAAGGATTTAATAAAAAATGGTGGGCTTGAAAGGCTCAATCATTCTAAAGAATTGCCTATATCATTTTTCAAAGCTTGTAGCTTCTAGGATTTCGTCTCAAATAGCAAGGAAACAAGTTCAATGATAACAACATTTTCATATTTCATTTTTACTAGTCAACAAGGAAAAAAACACTCCCAAAAACAAACTTGATATCAACTTTATAAACCCAAAAACACTCCGAAATTCCTTTTTTTTTTAGAGAGAGAACTCATAAACATGGTTTTCATATTTTCCCCCCATTTTTAATTATTTTTTTATTGAAAATACACTCCCCTAAACTTATTTATTTGCATTTTAATTTAGAGTACAGTTCATATTCACTATCTTTTTTTGTATTTTTCTCTCAATTTTTTCTAATGAAACAAATTTCCAAATATAAACATCATTACAAACCAATCCCCCAACACCTTTCATATGATCATGGTGTAAATAAAATGGAAGGAAGGATACAAATTTTCAAATAAGCTCACAATCAATGTCAAACAACAAAAATATTCACATTATGCTAAAAAAAATGGGTAACTAAGGATTTAATCAATAAGGGTGGGCTTGAATGGCTCAAGCGTTCCAAAGAATTGCCTATATCATTTTTCAAAGGCTGTAGCTTCTAGGATTTCGTCTCAAATAGCATGGAAACAAGTTCAAGGATAACAACATTTTCATATTTCATATTTACTATTCGACAACCATGTAACGTCCCAAAATTGCTATTAAGGCTGAGTGCCTTGGTTACTGTGTCAGGAAGGCATAATCGAGCTTATCTGTGGAATTAATTTACTATATGTGTGATTATGTGGTATAAATGATTTGTGTGGTAATGTGGCTAGATGTGCATGTTTGTGTGTATTAAATATGTTTGTGCGCCCATTTATGTAAATTGGGGAATGTTCGCAATTTTGGCACGTTGAGGATATACATGTAATTATGTATGTGTTATGAGTGAGACCCCAGTGTTATGGAGATATATTTTAGATGAGTGGTCTGAGGCAATTCTAGTGAGCGGATTAGTGGAATAGTCACAACGGGTCCTAATACGCGACTCGGGGTGAGCCTAGGGGTATTTTGGGAATGTAGTATGTATTCGAGGTTGAACGGGTAATTACTTAGTGATTATTTGAGTATGTCGGGATTAATTGGGAATTTATAGGACTACTTAAGGATTACCAGGAAATGTGGCAAATGAAAATTTTCCCCTTGGGGCCATTGAAGGATAAGGTTATGCTTAAGAGGAATTTGAAGAAAAAGCTCTGAATTTGGGGCTGGGGAATGAGGAATCAAATTAGGAGCAGTTATTGATTTTGCTGGGGCTCGAAATTGACATTAACGTAAGGTTTAGCACAAGTTTTTTTTTTCATGAATCTCTTTAGCTCAGTTTGAGGTTTAGCTAAGCTTTAGACTAGTTTTGGATTTTCGGTAGGAGTATGGTATAGTTTTTGAGCTTATTATAGTGATTATGTTCACTAATCGAGCTCTAGAATGAATTCTGAGTTTGGTGCAAGCTTGGGGTGTGAACTGGTGATTTTGGCTTGAGAAAATTCTGGAGGAAACCCATAATTTTTGGGTCGGTGGGGTCAAGTCATGGTACTTGTTATACCCAGATTTCGAGCCATAGTGAATGTGACCTCGAAAGCTGAGTTCGCAACAAATGGTCTCGCAAGGATTGGGGTATGCTCCAGGATGGTATATCGAGTCTGCAAAGTACGATATATGATCTCGAATGTGGTGACCTCGAAATGATCTCGATCTCGAAAGGTAGCTCTGAGAACACCCTCATCTTCAGGAACAACTTCGGAGCAGGGGTCATGAGCTCGATGTACTATCTCGAAAGCAATGTTAGCTCGGGAGATGTCAGTGGCTCGCACAATGACGTGAAACCTGAGATGCTAAAGCCTTGGAGATACGCTATAACCACCTTGAATATCTACAAGTATTGTAAACATGAGATGTAATCCTTATTTATTGATGTAAATCCCCAAGAATCGTGGGATATTATTTAGTCAGTTATGCGTTTCCTGGTCTTCAGGGACGTTTCCTTTTTTATCTGATTAAAGGCATTTAAAGCCATTTATTTTATTCACAAAAGAGTAACTACCCAAAATATGTGGGATAGTATTATGCATCCTTCTCTATAAATAGAGAAGCCATGCACCATTGTAAGGGACTGAAATTCTGATCCTTGAGAGAAAACTCTGGAGAATTCATGCTAAAGAATTTTTCAGAGATAATCTTAAGATTAATAACAGAGACTCGTGGACTAGGCAGATTTAACTGCTGAACCACGTAAAAAACTGTGTGCTTGATTTTTTTGTTTCGTTTGGCCATCGTTATTCATTGTTTTTGTGCTCTTCTTTTATCTGTTGACGAAAAACGGCGTCAACAGTTTGGTGCTTTCATTGAGAACCTTAAGCAGTCATCCCTGAGAGATTCATGGCCGCAAACAATCAGAACACTCCTGAAGAAAATTACCCAAGGCGTCCTGGAAAACAACCAATGGAGAACCCGGATGCTGATGAAAGAAGTGGGTCCTCTGATTCCCGGGGACCACCTCCACAACCAAGGGATGAGGACATGTACTACATTCCTGAACGTTATGTTCCTATTGTAGAACTAGAAAATCGGCAATTGAAACAGCTGCTGGCAGAAGCCAACAAACGGAATGAGGAGTTGACTAGGATGGCCGCAGAGGCGCAGGTGGCACAGCCCCCACCTCCGCGCGAAAACCAAGTCCCTCCTTCGAGGGACGTGCATGTTCCTCCCCGGAGGCCCCGTGGACGTCCACGGAAAGATGCTGCCACAAGGAGGCCAACTCAACCTCCGGCACCAGCCGAGCCATCTGCTCCTTCTAGGCCCCAAAGGAGCACCCGAGCTCGGGTCCCGCCTAATCCACCTGTGGAAGTGCCTGCAGGAACTGAGAATAACCGAGCCCCTGCCGAGGCTCAGACTCAGGTTCCTGGTAGTGCACCAAACGCGACTGACCCATCTCGGGCAAATTCTGGACCCTCTAGGCCGAGGCAAGGGCGTCCGCCACCGTCGCCTATACGGTTCCCTGCGTCTCCCGTAAGATATCCTTCACCTCCCCGCAGAAACGCTCAACCTGTTCGAGATCAGGATCAAGGGCGTACAGGGGAAAGACAAGAAAATAGGGAGACATTCCGGGAGCAGAGAGGCGCACCATCTGAGAGAAGTCAGACGTCTCGGTCTCGCACTGCGGAGATGAGGCGATGTGGGAAGAATCCATCACGAAATGACCGATCAATGAGTTTCACCAGTGACGAGTCCGGAGAGACCAGGTCCGTCAGTAAACGCGACCGAGGTCGCAAAAATACTGGAAGTCGCAAGAATCGTCCTGACCTGCGGAATCATCTGAATCAGAGCAGGGGGAAGGGAGATCAGACAAATCCGGACCTAAGGAATCACCTAAATGGGCGTAGAGATCCCTCACGGAGACGCGAGCCTGGGATCATGATCAATGACTGTCAATTCCAGACACCACCTAAGGACCCAGTCCAAGAAAGGATCGATCAGCTCGAAAAAGCCTTTAGGCTTTTAAAGAATGAACGAGGGAATGGTCGATATGAGGACTCTGACGAGGAGCTCGAGCCGTTCGCTCCACATATTTCTAACACTCAATTTCCTCAAGGGTTCCGGATTCCTCACGTCCCAGCGTTTGAAGGAAAAACCGATCCATGCAGTCACCTGAGTACATTCAACACTATTATGAGAGCTAGTAACGTAGGTTACGAGCTCAGGTGCATGTTGTTTCCAACATCATTGGCCGGACCTGCCAAGAGTTGGTTCAAAAAGTACAAGAGACACTCGATAACTTCATGGGATCAGTTGTCTAGAGACTTCAAGAAGCAGTTCCAAGCTATGATAGGAGTCAGACCAGAGGCATCCACTTTGACTAACGTCCGACAACAGCCGGGCGAAACACTGAAAAGCTACCTGACAAGATTTAATCTAGAGGTCGCCCGAGCTCGAGATGTGGATGACAGTGGACACCTGATGGCTATCCGAGCTGGTGTGTTACCCGGAAGCGCCCTTTGGGATGACATGCAAGGGAAACCGGTGAGGTCAATAACCGAGTTTAACAGACGGGCGCAGAGATTTGTCAATGTAGAGGAGGCGAGGTCGACACTCAAGGCGACCTTGCAGACCAAAACTACAACGATAAACATTAACTCCGCCTCAATCTCGGCTGATCCAGCAGCTCCACAGCCTACCTCGGAGAATCCCTCCAAGAGGAAAAAGAGCGAGGGAAATAACCCCGAGGCTGAAGGAGGAAAGAAGAAGAAAGGAGAAAGGTATTTCTCCGTATATAAAGTGCACACCGAGCTCAACGAGTCTTGGGAAAACATATACCTGGCTAATGAAAACCAGGTCCCCTTCAGGCGTCCGGACCCAATGAGGAATCAAAAGTCCAAGAGGGATTCCAGCAAATATTGCCGGTTCCATAGAGACACCGGACACACAACTGATGAGTGCCGACAGCTGAAGGACGAGATCGAAGGGTTGATCTCAAGAGGTTATTTCCGGCAGTATGTCAAAAACCAGAGTATTGGCCAGACTACTGCAAGCCAGAGAATAGCCGCGCCTTCGGCGGCACAGAATAATAACTCCCGATCTCGGGAAGAAGACAGGCCCCCGCCAATAGATGGAGAGGACGTAATAACCATCTCGGGAGGTCCTCATCTCGCAGGAGGGGGTAGAAATGCTCAAAAGCGATACGTGAATGAGCTGAAGACAGGGGACGAGTCTCCTTATGAACCCGAACCAAGGGCACCAAAAAGCCAAAGAGTTGAAACTCAACCTATAACCTTCACCGAGGAAGATGCCTCTCATGTCCAGTTCCCTCATCATGATCCATTAGTCATCACCCTGCAGCTTGCCAACAAAAGAGTGCGCCAAGTTCTCATAGATAATGGGAGCTCAGTTAACATTCTTTATAAAGCAACACTAGAGAAAATGGGACTCTCCCTTTGCGACCTGAAGGCTTGTGCAACCACTTTGTACGGCTTTTCTGGAGAAGGAACCGCCTGTATGGGGTCCATCGAACTCCCTGTGACATTGGGAGACTATCCAGTCTCGGTGACCAAGATAATGGAGTTCGTGGTAGTAGAGTTACCATCTTCCTACAATGTACTGCTCGGGAGACCCGCCCTGGTCGGGCTGGGAGCAATTTCATCTGTAAGGCATCTAGCCCTTAAGTTCCCAACTCCGAGCGGGGTCGGAACATTAAGATGAGATCAATTGGCAGGGAGAGAGTGTTACAACATCTCTTTGAGGGGAAAGAAACAAACGAGCGCTCAAGCACTCGTTATCATACAAAATAAAGATGGGACGGTTTTAGAAATTGACGAGGAAATCGATCCAAGGATTGAGGAGAAAGTTGACCTCGAACCATTGGAAGAGCTCGAAGAAGTTCAGCTCGAAGAAGCTGAACCCTCGAAGAAGGTAAAGGTCGGAAAACACCTCCAAGGCGAGGCAAAATAGCAATTAATTTGTTTTCTCAAGAAAAACCAGGATGTCTTCGCATGGTCACACTCAGACATGGTGGGGATAAGCCCAAATGTTGCGAGCCACACATTGAATATAGACAAAAGCTTTCCCCCGAAGCAACAAAAGCGAAGACAACTGAACGAGGATAGAAAGAAAGCACTAAAGGAGGAAGTTGACAGGCTGAAAGCAAACAATTTCATTAGGGATGCTTTTTACCCTGACTGGGTAGCCAATCCAGTGTTGGTCCCGAAGCCCAATGGGATGTGGAGAACCTGCATTGACTACTCGGACCTCAACAAGGCCTGCCCGAAAGACTGTTTTCCGCTGCCAAGAATTGACCAGCTCGTGGACGCCACGGCAAGACATGGCCTGATGTCGTTCATGGATGCCTATTCTGGGTATAACCAGATTCCCATGCATGCCCCCGACCAAGAGCATACGAGTTTCATCACAGATAAAGGGCTCTACTGTTACAATGTCATGCCATTCGGACTCAAGAATGCTGGAGCCACGTACCAGCGGCTTGTAAACATGATGTTTTCAGAGAAAATAGGGAACAACATGGAAGTTTACGTTGATGACATGCTTGTAAAGTCTCAACTTAACAAGAACCATGTTGACGATCTCGAAGAGTGCTTTGGCGTACTCAGGAAATACAACATGAAGCTAAATCCTATGAAGTGCACTTTTGGGGTATCTTCGGGAAAATTTCTAGGCTTTATTGTCAACTCACGAGGGATCGAGGCTAATCCCGACAAAATAAAGGCCCTAATTGATATGCCTTCACCTCGGAAGCATAAAGATGTCCAAAGCTTGACTGGGAGGATGGCCGCCCTGAGCAGATTCATCTCGAAGTCAACGGATCGTGGCCTTCCATTCTTCAACTTATTGAAAGGAAGTAAGAAGTTTGAATGGACAGAGGAGTGCGAGCTGGCCTTTCAGGAGCTCAAAAATCACTTAGCCGAACCGCCTATCCTCTCGAAGCCTGAGACGGGAGAAGTATTGTTCCTGTACCTCTCAACCACCGAACACGCGATAAGTGCGGTGCTCGTTCGGGAGGAAGAGAGGGTGCAGAAACCCGTCTATGACATCAGTAAAAGATTACTGGGGGCAGAGTCAAGATATCCATTGATGGAGAAGCTTGCCTTCAGCCTAATCCACTCATCTCGTAAGCTCCGTCCCTACTTTCAGGCACATCCCATCCATGTACTGACAAATCAACCACTTAGGCAAGTCCTGTCTAAACCAGAGGCGTCAGGTCGGCTCCTTAAATGGGCTGTTGAGCTCGGACAATTCGAGATCACTTACCATCCAAGAACGACCATTAAGGCACAAGCCTTGGCAGACTTCATAGTGGAGTGCACTGGTATAGCTGACGACGAGGTAATAACCACGGCCCACGAGCTGTGGAAACTTTACGTCGATGGCTCGTCAAATGAAAATGGAGCGGGGGCAGGAGTTATCCTGATCACTCCTGCAGGGAGCAGATTTCACTCTGCTTTAAGATTTGGCTTTAAAGCATCTAATAATGAAGCGGAGTACGAGGCTCTACTTACGGGACTACGAATAGCAAAAGAGCTCAAGGCCAAAGCTATACATTGCTACAGCGACTCCCAGCTCGTAATTAATCAAATCTTGGGAGAATACCAGGCTCGTGGCACAAGAATGGCAGCTTATCTAGAGAAGGCAAAATCCGCATTGGAGTATTTCGAGTTTTATGTAATCGAACAGGTTCCCCGAGAACAAAACTCAAATGCAGATGCCTTAGCTCGGCTCGCCACTTCCGCCGAAAATGAAGAGCTGAATGTTATACCCGTAGAACACCTATCAGCACCCAGCATTACTGAGCCAGACGAGGAAGATGTGTGTATGATTGAAACAGAACCAACCTGGATGAGTCCGATAGTTGATTATATCGAAAATGGAATTCATCCAAGAGATCGAAATCAAGCTTGAAGGTTGATGTATCAACTTCCTCGTTACACCATTCTGGATGGAAAGTTATACAGAAGAGGGTACTCCATGCCGCTGCTTAGATGTGTAACTCCTCCCGAGGCTAAGAAGATCATTGAAGAAATTCATGAAGGGTTCTGCGGAGACCATACCGGGGGGCATAGCCTATCCAAGAAGATTATACGCCAAGGATATTTCTGGCCAACCATAAAAACGGACTCTTTCGAGTACGTGAAAAAGTGTGACAAATGCCAGAGATTCGCCACGATACCCCGAGCTCCACCTTCCGAACTGACCATGTTGACATCCCCATGGCCTTTCGCGGTATGGGGCATCGACCTCATTGGCTCACTCCCAACTGTCAAAGGCGGAGTTAAATATGCCGTGGTCGCCGTTGATTACTTCACAAAGTGGACAGAGGCTGAACCATTGGCGACCATAACATCGAAAAAGATCCTTGATTTCGTGGTAAAGAACATCGTATGCCGATACGGAGTACCGAGAAAGATCGTATCCGATAACGGGACCCAGTTCGATTGCGACTTATTCACCAACTTTTGTGACAAGAACGGTATAATAAAGAGTTTTTCATCAGTGGCTCACCCTCAAGAAAATGGTCAGGTCGAAGCCGTTAACAAAACTCTCAAGAGCTCTCTAAAGAAAAAGTTAGAAGAGGCAAAGGGACGATGGCCCGAGGAATTGCCTCAAGTCCTTTGGGGATATAGGGCTACAGCTCGGACATCAACAAGACATACTCCGTTCTCTCTAGCGTACGGCTGCAAGGCGATGTTGCCCATCGAGGTCGAAATTCCGACGATCCGAACTCAGATTTACGATCAAAGTTCCAATCATACTCAGCTCGAAGAAACCCTAGACTTGATCGAAGAAAAAAGAGAAGAGGCTCAGCTGAGAAATGCTGCTTACCAGCAACGAACCACAAGATATTTCAATAAGAGGGTTCAAGATCGAAAGTTCGGAGTGGGAGACCTGATTTTGAGACGCGTATTCTTAGCAACCTGAGATCCAGCAGCTGGAGTGCTCGGGCCGAACTGGGAAGGACCATACCAGATAGAGTCAGTCATCCGACCTGGCGTGTACAAACTTGCGAGATTAGATGGGAGCCTGATACCACGAGCATGGAATGGCGAACACCTTAGACCTTACTATCAATAGTATAGGAAAAGTGTTGCCTGTAACCATGACTTTCTATCTGTACTAGTTTGTTTGTTTGTTTTTAAATTTCATCAAATAAAAGGTCTATTTTGTTCAATATGTAATTTCTTTTTATTTTTGCAATCTCTCTTAATTTAATAACCTATGGTCACACTCATAGGATATTAAGGGGGCATCATTAGTATACATACCACCAGCTTAAAAAATAAAAAACATAAAAGTATTTGGATGTAACCAAGTACGCGAGCTTAGATAATTCGGACATAACCGACTTATCAAAAAGATAAAAGTATTTGGAGATAACCAAGTACGCGAGCTTAGATAGTTCGAACATAACCGAACTACCAAAAAGATAAAAGTATTTGGAGATAACCAAGTACGCGAGCTTAGATAGTTCGGACATAACTAAACTACCAAAAACCTAAAACGTTTGGAGTTAATCAGATGTGCAAACTTAACAAGTCTGGAACAAACCAGCCAGAAAATTAGTCGATGATAAGTAGGAACCTAAACCTATTTCGAGATAAGTCGAGATCGAGGCTGGAATATCTTAAAGAAAAATAGTTTCGAACTCTTAACCTCGGAACAAAAACTGACGATGAGGAAAAGTGACTAAAAAAAAAAAAAAAAAAAAAGATATAACCAGATCATTCATATTACACACCATATAAGTACTCTTGAGTTCATGGTTAAAGTAATATCCGACTTTGATAAGTAATGAGGTCGGAAGCGGATAATTCGAATAAACTATGCATGAATGCATCGAATTTCGAGCCTAAAATCCAAACTATGTTTGTATGAATAAATGAACATAACCGATTCATCAATATAAAAATGTGCAAAATATTTCGAGCCAAGAAATGTAAAGCATATAAAAGAATAGTAAAGGAAATTGTATCAGCCCCGTGGGCATAAATTAAAATAATTACAGAAATAAGGGGACGCAGCCCCGATAACTGATCTCCCCGAGGCCAGATTCAAAGAAGAGGAGTCTCCTTGGCCTTCTCAGCATCAGTGGCACTGGACCCCTCAGGACGAATAGCATGACTATCCTCCTGAGCTTCCTCCGAAACGGTGCCCGGAGCAGCCTTTTCCTTCTCGAGCTGCTCAGCCTTCTCCTTCTCAAGCCGTTCAGCCTCTTCCTTCTCGAGCCGAGAATTCCATCGTTCAAGAAACAGCGCCTCGTGGGGACCCAAAAAGCTGGTGTCCAACTCTTCGTTATAAGCCCACATCCGGTACATGGCTGAGTCGACCGCCTTTTCCTTCTTTTCTTTGTACTCGGCAGTAAGGCGAGCTTTGACATCCTCTATAAGGTCGAAGGTGGCGGTCTTTTCCTCCTCGAGCTTCTTATTGGTCTCCCGAAGCTGGGTGTTATCTTTCTTTTGCTCCTCGAGTTCAGTTTTCAGCTTTCCGAGCTCCTTGGCCATATCCTCACTCTCCTTAACCACTGCCTCGAGCTTAGCATTCACCGCCTTCAGATCATCGTTTGCTCTAAGGTGGAGGTCCTTCGCCTCTTAGGCATGGGTCCTGCTCGAATGGATCTCGTTATTAAGCTCGTAATTGAGCTGGGCCGTGAAGGCAAGAGCCTGAAAAAAGGAAGAAACCACCATTAGCCTCAAGACAGCATGGATATAAGCGAAAGAAATATGGAAAAATATTTACTGCAGCGGTGTGCTCGATACTCTTCTCGTAAAGAACAGTGCGGTCTCGGGTGCCAGTTAAGCATTGCCACTGGGGAGCTTCGAAACTGCCGTAGCTCTGGCCGATCCGGGACATGACATCCGAAATCAGCGTAGATCCATGAGGTCCGGCAGCGTTATCCACCACGTATGAGTCCATATGGGTGGAGATGGTTAGCTTCTAAGCTCGAGAAGCAGAAGGTCTCTTGATGAGCTGAGCAGAAGACGTTTGACCCACCACAGGAGTTTGGGACTCAACCACGACAGGGGTACCAGCCAGCGAGGCCGATGCCACCGCAGAGAAGACGGCCTGCGAGGATGGCATCGTCGTGGGGGCGCTAGTCTGGCCAGTCGACGCAGCAGCAGAGCTCGAAGCCAGCGGGGCAGGAGGAGGCGTTTTCTTAGATCTTTTGGAGCCTTTCCCCGGCTGGCTGGTTTTCAGCGACCCTGCCCTGGGGCGTTTGCTCCTCTTGGCACCCGCATTGTCAATATAGGTATCAAGGTCGGAGTCCATCTCGCCTGCACAAGTCAACACAGTGAGTTAGTAAAAGAGGTGTACAAGTTACTTCAGTATCACAGACGTACAGAGTGATGGTAGAAAACACCTAACTGGAACTTTCCCCCGAGCTTGAGCTTGGGGACCATGAAATTCCCCCGTCTTCAGAAGAGGCGGGGGGAGTGCCTTCCCTATAAGTTGGTGATAACCTCGAGAGGTCCCTATAATCATTGGTCCCATACTGCACAGCTATCCCATTCCACACCTCGCCCGTGGTGTACATAGTGTCGTATTTCCCAAGCCCACTATCAAACCTATGGACACAGTCGTCTACCCAACTCCATATGTCGAAGTGGTATCTATCCTGTGGGCACGAGACTAACCTATTGGGCCTGTGTTTTAGCAAAGTGGGGGACCACATTCTCGAAGTAGGAAGGGTTTTACCTTCATCTGAGTCCGAGCTCGAGGCCTCGTCGTTGGCTTCATTCCCAGATCGCGGACTCCTCAAGCGAACTGGGAGAGATGCCCTCTTTTCTCTCCTCGGAAGAAGGGTGCTTGTGGGCTGTGGCACCTCCTCCCAACGTTCGTATTTTTTGTTAGACCAGTCAGAGGTTGACTGGCCTTCTCCCAACAACCCACAGGCTCGGAGCTGGTCCTCATGAAGAAGATACGAGAGAGACCTCCTACCATAAGGAAGTCAGAGCAAGGCCTCTCTGTGTTCCCTCATTGTCTTGGAGGGGGAGGGACGCTGAAAATTAGCTGAAAGGCGAAACACATTTAAGCTAAGTATGGTCTTAAGGGCTAAAACTCCGAGCTCGAAAAAAAAATAAAAGTAACAAGAGTACTTACGAATCCACCTGAAAGAACGATGTCGAGACGGGGACAGACCGTCTGTCCAGAAAAAAGCCTTTTTGGAGTCAGGAGGGTGGTTGGGAAGATCTTCAAAAATCTTCGTCTCTTTGGGATAGCTCGAGAGGTAGTAAAAACCATCCCCTCCCCGAGCTCGGGAGGGGTTACTTTTCAAACAAAAGAGATATAAAATCTCTTGAGGTGAAGGTCCTTTCCACTGCAGCTCGTGATACAAGGACCTCAGGGCAGACAACACCCTGTACGAATTGGTGTTGAGTTGGAATGGAGCCAACCCAACGAAATCAATGAAGTCTCTGAAAAAGGACTTCAAGGGCAGCAGAGCTCCCGCCCTTATATGTTCCTGGCTCCAGGCCGCGTATTTCACACTGGCATCGCAGCCCCCAGGGGAGAAACAGCTCCGTTCATGACTAGCCGGAGCTCGACACTTCAGGGTGTCCAACGAACTAAGGCCATGGAGGGCCAAGATGTCAGTTATTTGGTCGGTGGTGGTAACCGAGCTCTGGTAGAACTCGGCTTCGAACATCTCCCTCCTATGCTGCTAAGATGAAGGCTCCGCCATTAAAGAAAATTGGAGTTCCCCCGGATGATATGCAATAGTGACTTTTAACGCAGGGTCGAGGGGGATTGGCCTAGGTCCTGGGTTGGGCTCCGGATAGATGGCCTCCCGAAGAACTCTTCTCTTCTTTTCAATGACCTCGTCTATCTGACGACGATAGTGGGCTCGAGTGTCCTCTTGCTCGCGCGCAAGCTCGTATTCTTTTATCCGACACTGATTCTGGGCGAACAACGATTCTGGGCTTGGAGATTTAGGCTCGTAAGGGATGGCTCGCAATGACCCCCACCGTCTTTCCAGATTCTGTGACATCTAACGAGAAAGAAAAAATGGTGAGGGCCATGCATGCAAGAATCACGAGCTCGATGGTATGAGCTCGGGGATTTAGGAACAAAAAATTAAATATTGAGACCCTTACTAAAGAGTCAGAGCGTGTGTTCCACAGGAAAGAAAAGGAGCGTGGATGATCTTTTGAAAATCCTGAAATTCAAGGGAAAGAAAGGTTGCGGTTAGCCAGGAAGGGCATTCTTGGGTTTCGTGCATTTGTCAAGGACAAGGGTTTTTACCCAAAAACTTAATGTACAAGAAACATGGCCTAAAATTTTCAAAACCCAGAAAGTTGAAACTTCGCTCAAACGTTAAAACTGGATATAAACCAGTGATGCGAAATCCAGCAGGGGAAGTCTAGGAAACTTGAAAGCCTATCGAAACGAAACCCCCTATCTTATTATGCTAAGAACGTAAACTAGCATACACAGCAAAAACAGTATAAAAAAAACAACAAAAATGGCATACTTACACAGTGATGGTGATTGCAGCGAAATCGTCGATTGGAGAAGAGGTTGCAAGAAAGAACTCACTGACTCGAACAGACCAGGATTTCTTTGTTTCTTGGGTCGAGAAAACATGCGCGGGACAGAAGCTTTTTAGGAGAGTCTCTGGTTCTCTGGTTGTTTTTCTTTTCTTGCTTACGATGAACAAACGTGAAGAAGAAGACGAAGAGGGGGGTCTTGTATATATAGGTGGGAAAATGGAATTAATCAGGAGCGTCGAGTGAAATTCACACTAGATCGAACAGATGGGGATCAATGACAAGAAGGCGCCGAAAAGTTGTCAGACGGACGATCGTGGGCGTGTTCCCAAGGTACTCAAGTACCTAAAGTGAGCAATACCTAGCTGACACGTGACCATTTTCGAAAGTGTATGACGGTACGGTTCCTAGAAAAGGTAGTTCAAAAGTTTCCTTCTCTTAGGATTCGAACAAATACTTTTGAGGGGGCAAGATGTTATACCCAGATTTCGAGCCATAGTGAATGTGACCTCGAAAGCTGAGTTCGCAACAAATGGTCTCGCAAGGATTGGGGTATGCTCCAGGATGGTATATCGAGTCTGCAAAGTACGATATATGATCTCGAATGTGGTGACCTTGAAATGATCTCGATCTCGAAAGGTAGCTCTGAGAACACCCTCATCTTCAGGAACAACTTCGGAGCAGGGGTCATGAGCTCGATGTACTATCTCGAAAGCAATGTTAGCTCGGGAGATGTCAGTGGCTCGCACAATGACGTGAAACCTGAGATGCTAAAGCCTTGGAGATACGCTATAACCACCTTGAATATCTACAAGTATTGTGAACATGAGATGTAATCCTCATTTATTGATGTAAATCCCCAAGAATCGTGGGATATTATTTAGTCAGTTATGCGTTTCCTGGTCTTCAGGGACATTTCCTTTTTTATCTGATTAAAGGCATTTAAAGCCATTTATTTTATTCACAAAAGAGTAACTACCCAAAATATGTGGGATAGTATTCTGCATCCTTCTCTATAAATAGAGAAGCCATGCACCATTGTAAGGGACCGAAATTCTGATCCTTGAGAGAAAACTCTGGAGAATTCATGCTAAAGAATTTTTCAGAGATAATCTTAAGATTAATAACAGAGACTCGTTGACTAGGCAGATTTAACTGCTGAACCACGTAAAAAACCGTGTGCTTGATTTTTTTGTTTCGTTTGGCCATCGTTATTCATTGTTTTTGTGCTCTTCTTTTATCTGTTGACGAAAAATGGCGTCAACAGTACTGTTCTTGAGCACCGCAACTCGCATGAACCCAGAAGGCTTTAGGGTCTCTGAAATCGTCAAGGTGCAGGCAGAGGCGCACTATGGCTCGTGTCCCAAAGAGAGAGCCTTGGGGCTCTGTGACTTGTAGCATGCTGCAGCACTAGGGGGTTGGGTCACAACTCAAATTAGGGGCAATGGATAAAATAGGGTTTTATGCTCGGGAACTCCAACTTAAGGGCTCGGGAAGGATTCTACTACCCGATTTAGTAAAATTCAAGGTCTAGGAGGCTAGAATATTATTTCGAACTTTTTAATTGGTTTAGGGTTTTATGGATATTTATTGTTATTGCGTTGTGACTAGGTTTTATCGCAAAGGCTCGGGTTTAGGGGATTGTGGTCCGGATCACACTATACCGTGAACTCGGGACTCAAGTAAGAAAACTTTCTGTGCCCGTAGAGTTATATTGTGCTTAGTGTTGGGTGTATTGTTTGTAACTATTACATCATACATATGTTTATGACGGAGCGACAAAGGTCGGGAATGACAAAGGCCAGGAGCGGGAAAGACTGGGAATGGAAGAGGCCAGGAATGGCAAAGGCTAGGAGCGACAAAGGCTAGGATTGCTAGAGGTTGAGAACGGCAAAGATCGGGATCCACAGAGGTCGGGAACAGCAACGGTCGGGAGTGGCAAAGGCCGGGATCAGCATTAAGCATGCTAAATGCAGGTGGCCAGGGCGAGACCCTCTAAGGGTGTTGTACTCAGCCACTCAATTAAGATCGTGAACTTGGTGCCTGGTAACGCACCCTGATCGGCGCAAGCCGCTCTTGTGAATTCCAATAGGAACTTGTAGATTTTTTGTCATGTTTGATTAAATATGCATTTGTTGAAATAAATTATTGTATGCTATGTTGTGAAGTTTTTTTGTTGGGCCTCGGCTCATAGGTGCTCTATGGTGTAGGTAAGGGCAAAGGAAAGGCCGACCAAGCATGAGTATGAGGGCATGGAGCGGCGCCTAGATGTTTGGCCTACCTAGCCGCCACGACTAAGGTAGTTTTGAGGAACATGTTGTAAATGCCCGATTTTTTCGCCTAGGTCGACTGTTTAAAGAATTTTTGAGTTGTAAATATGTTTTAAAACAATTTTTTGGGATCCTAATGTAACACTTTTATGATTTAAATGAATGTCCAACATTTTATATTTAAATTTCATTAAACGAGTCTTTATTTTAATTTAATCACACTTTTAGCTCTAAAACCTCGATTAGCGAGCTAATGGTACATTTTAAAATCACATGGTAACGACTATAGGGTAGTAGGGCGTTGCAAAGCATGAATGTTATTCAATCACAAAATATTTATTCAAAATCATGATCAAGCTCTCAAATATTTAAGTGGATCCATGTAAACCAAAAGAAATGTTCAACCAAGCACAGAGATTTTTATAGCTTTCATTTCCATCCAATTTATACAACATATCATTCACCATATTGTCATCGTCTGTCATTGTCAACTTGATTCACACTAACACCCTAAACAAAACATAAACCTAACCAAAATCTAAATGAACACCAAACATAGACAACTAAAATATATATATAAAATGTGTAAAGCAATAAAAATCAAATCCCTTCCCCCAAACTTAATCTAAACATTGTCCCCAATGTTTAAATAAAAGAAAAGTAAAAGAAAACTTTCCTGTAAAGCGATGCATTGCTCCATTGTAACGACTTTTATTGTAGTCCTATTGGGTTGCAAACTTTCATGAACACAAGAAAAAAAAAATATATATATATATATAAACATGAAACTAAATTGGTTTGCCTCCCAAAAGCGCTTTGTTTTACGTCATCAGCAAAATGCTGACCTCCTTATTGTTAAAAATATCAACTATTTTGCTTCGCATAAACTAATATTACCCGAGATAAGAGAATTAAGACACAAACCAACCAAGTTAGAATTATAAATAGAAAACAATCAACGGCAACGGCGCCAAAACTTGTTGTGAAATTTTAGTAACACAAGTATACATATCATTCACGTAATAAAGTGCATAAGCACCAATATCGTCCCACAAAAACTAAATTACCAAATTACCAATAACTAAATTCCAATTTCTATTTGGCTAATGAAAAGTTGAATGTTAAAGCCTAAAAACATAAACATAAAAAATTCAAAGATCATAAAGAAATTTTAAACTAGAATTTAAAATTGAAATAAATAGCTGAAAAAGAGAGTTAATTCAATAACTAAGTAAATTAGGAAATTTAATATCATCTTCTATCCACTCTAATATTTTATTAATGCAAAACTCCACATTCATTCTTCTTATTAAAATAGCAAGTTCATAAAAGTATTTTATATTCGGATTAAGATAAATAAAAATTGGCCTAAATGAGAAATTTTGATATTTCTATGAAAAATTCAACAAGAAGAAGCATTAAGAAGAGGAACTCATAAACTACACAAATCATATAAATACTTGTTATCTGTGTTATCTCTAAGTGACAGGTGGCAGTTATTAAAGAGTAATTGATCTTCACAAAAGGTAATGAAGCCCTATGAGTTTGCCTGTAGCTCCTTGGAAGGAAGGTCTTACCCATGTTAATTGTGTATCGCCTCTAGAGAAGTATGTCCTCGAGGAGGACTACCAGTCAAGGACTATGATTACGATGTCCTCCATGTCCTTTGCATTCAATTCATCCGGATCTGCGAGGACAATCCTTTTGGTTTGGAATGTAGTGCCAAGTGTCAAGCACAGTGACCCTGGACCACAAGCAGCTATCTGACATGTTACTATTACCCATGTCATGGTGTCGATTTCGTACAGGCGACAAGCAAGATATCTGACGACTTCGCATGACATGGGAGAACGTGTAGCTACCCCTGTCACTGTCAGGGGCGTGTTAGCCCAAAAATTTGTGGGTTGTAACCTCGTAAATGGGCCTTGTGCAATACGGCTGGCTCACTAGTTCCTTAACTACAGGAATGTATATTTTAGCATCAATACCCCATTAAAGGGGAATATCTGTAATAAATCTCCATTAAATGAATTAATTGTCCTCAACCATCTATAAGTAGGGCTACGGCACACATTATACAGGATCTTTTATTCAATCTTTATTTTTGTATTCAATGCATTGCTAAAATGTTTCATGAACTACATAGAAGCTTGAGACCCCCAAGCTTCCCAAATCCTAATACAAGTGACATGTGGACTAGGGTTAATTAATAACCTCAACCATGTAAAATCTCTGTGTCCCTCTTGCAATTTCTTTAAGCTTTTATTTAATTGGTTGATAGCAAAAAATGAAGTCAAAATTCTGGTTCTTTCATTGAGAGCTTGAAGAAAGCTTTTAAGATTCCCCAATGGTCACTACCAGATGAAACACCACTGACGACATCTTTCCTCCCATCGTCACTTAGGGAGGAGAGCATAGCCGACCACCTCCACTAACTAACGTAGAGATGGCCCATGACGACAGTGATAAGGGTATTTTGGATATCATATTTTTTATCCTTTCGCACATAGATAATGTTCCTTTCAAGTGTTTTTAGGTGATCTTAGCTTTGTTTTACGAGTTTTTGAATTTTAAGCCATAAAATATTTTATAAGGTATTATTGATGAATTTGATACATTTTTGTGGTTAGGAATGAATGTGAAATGATAGGACTTGAGAAAATGAAGTTTGGAACTAGTTTGAAGTGTTTTAGAAGTTCCTAAACCCGTGGTTCGAGGTTAAAGTTGAAGATTATGAAGAAAAAGCACGCGAGTAGAAAATGGCCTGTGGCCGCGACCACCAACATTTACTGGTCGCGACCTGGGATTCAAGGAGTAGTGACTGTGACCACCACGATCTCCTGGTCGCGGCCTCCGTACGAATATGTCCCAGAAACATCCTGTGGCCTCGGCCACCAAGAATCTCTGGTCGCGGCCGTGCCACAATTTTTTACTTAAAATTCAAAATTTAAATGTAATTTTTGATGGGCTATAAAAGGGAGTAGGGTTAACTTTTATTATAACTTTGGATTGCGAATTTTAGAGGCTAGAGTAGTAGAGGAGGAGAAAAGACATCATCATCTATATTCTTCAATCTAGTTTTTCTTTCTTCTCAAAACTCTTTTATTTTCATGGAATATTTATGTTTATGAATATGAATATGATTATGGAGTAGTTTTCTTTGTAGTTGAGGGTTATTTCAAAACCCTAGACATGAGATCTTGAATGCATTGATGAATTTTATTCCTTTTATTCCCTTGTATTAAATTGCTACAATTTTTCTGATTGAATGTTATGAATCTTGTGAGATCTTGTTAGGTGGCCAACTAATAAGGGTTTTTCATTGTTCTACTACCATCTTATGATTTCTATTCACCTACTAGTTTAGGATTCTAAGTAGAGTGATAAATTGCAATTAGAGTATTGTGACGGGTATTATGATTGTGATGAAAAATAGAACTTAGGTTAAATGAATTGCATGCTTAATGAATTTGTTGCCTAGATTAACCTGTTTCCACAAAGTGTAATGCTTTTACTAGGTTAAATAGATCGCATGCTTAATGGGTTTATTGCTGGGTAAAAAGGGTTAGTTAAGAGCGCTTAACTTTAATTAAGTATAATAGGGAAACTGTGATAATTGACTGCTTAAGTGTTATCTGCAGGGTTAATAGTTTAATTGGGAATAGGAGATATTATTCGTCATTGTTAATAGATTGATTGTTGAAGGTGGAGAGTAATTCTTGACTATTTCTTTAATATAGTTATATCCTTAGTTATTTAATCTTTGATATATATTTCATTTTATGTTTTCAGCTATTAAAACTAAAACCCCTTTCTAATTTTAGTTTACTTATTATTTTGAATAATAATTTGATCATAGTCCTTGCTGGTTCGACCCTTATTTACCTCTATACTGAAGTAGCTGGTGTAAGTGAATAAAAGAAATATATAAAAATTTGATACAGCATACGACACACATCAAATTTTTGGCGTCGTTGCCAGGGACTTATTGTAAGTCATTTTTATTCAATTTAATTAACTACATACTCAATAGTTTAAATTTTTGATTGTAGGTGTATATGTTTGGCAACGATACTCAAGAAAGACTACAAGCCATAAAGCAATATCTTGAGACATCGTCGTCCCGCTCTTCATGGACTATCACTAACAATCCACTCTTTCAACCTTCAAAGAGAGTTAATCCAGTACAAATACCATTACCATCTGACGACGATTCTTACTCTAAAACATCAGTTAAGTCTTAGTTGGCAACGTCGAATCTAGACCATCAACCTCTATGTATTCAATATCCGGCGTTAGACGTTAACTTTGAACTCCCATCTTTCCATGGGCTCCCAGGAGAGGACCCAAATAAGCATCTGACAAAATTTCGCATAGTCTGCTCTAGTATGAAACCAACTTTAGTAACGGAAGAGCACATTAAATTAAGAGCATTTACATTTTCTTTAAAGTATGGTGCAAAGGAATGGCTCTATTACCTTCCTCTTGTAACTGTTAATACCTAGAATGAAATGAAGACATTATTCTTGGAGCGTTACTTCCCAGCATCTAAGGTTGGTAGTATAAGGAAGGAAATTTGTGGTGTAGCGTCCCAAATTTGCTAATAAGGCTTAGGGCCTTGATTAGTGTTCCTGGAGGCCAATAAGTGATTTATTATCTTAATGTGTGAATTTGATGAATATGTGATTAAAGATGCATGTTTAGGTGAATTAAATACGCATGTGGGCCCCGTCTGGTTTTTATGGGCATGTCTGTAATTTTAGCCCGTTGAGGGCATACATGCGATATTTGTAACTATTGTGATATATCTATGTTGCACAATCCGAGACAGTCCTAGGGAGCGGGTAGCTAGAAAGTCACAACGAGGTCGAATACCCAGCACGGGGTGAGTCGAGGGGTATTTCAGGCATTAGAAATTTTATGGGGTTATCGGGTTATGAAAATAAATATTTGGAGATATTTTTTAATTTAGAATGTTTAGGAGGGAATAGCGGGGAAAATTTACCATTATGCCCTCGGGGACATTTTTGGTACCCCGAGCCTTTGAGGTAACCTTAGAGACTTAAGCAAGTAAAACAAAACTTGGAAGCAATCATAAATTAGTGAACTGACCCAAACCTCTCTTCTCTCTCTCTTGTTTTCTCTCAACCATACAAAGGGGAAAGCTTTGAGGAGATTAAGCTAGGAAATTCATAATTCAAGGTTGGAGCTTAGGGGGATTGAAGCTTGGAGCTTAGAAGATTAACTCGGAGATTTAATTAAGTAAAGGTAAGCTTTTAAACTTGATGAATTATGTTGATTTTTTGCTGGTATTTCAGAGTTATGCATGTGAGCTAGGTGAAGAATCACTTCTGAGTTTTAGATGAGTTTTTGGGTTAATTTTTGTTAGGTTTTGTTGCTGAGACTGTGGTAGAACTTCTGTGATGATTAGATTGAATTGTTGGGTATATTTTGGGGTAAATTGGCTTGGTTTTGGTGGAGAAAATGGAGGATTTTTCTAGGTTTGAAGGGTCGGGCCGCGGCATTGTTCTTGCTGAGTTGCGGCCCTCTAGAACAAATTGGAGGCCAGGATGCAGCGCGGGCCGTGGCATGGGTTGGCTTGGGCCGCGGCGCGCCTCCCCTGTTTTGGGGTTGGGGGATTCTGGTTGAGGCGGGCCGTGGCATGGCCTCATGGGGCCGCGACACTTAGTGTGTTTTTGGACCCTAAGGGGATTTTAAGCTCGGGAAACCAAAAGTTAAGGCTCGAGATGGATTTTATCACCTAGATTGATAGAATTCAAGGTCTCGGAGATGAGAATTATGACCCAAAGATAATTAATGGATTAGAAATTGATGGATGGATATTGTTGATGTGTTGTGGCTAGGGTCTTAGCGAGGCTCAGACTAGGTGACTGTGCTCGGCACATCGGTGCTTGGAAAGCTCGGGACACATGTAAGAAAATCGTCGTACCCATAGAGCAGGGTGAGGCCCTATAGTTTGTGTTGCAGGGCACAAACCTATATGATTGTGTTGCAGGGCGTAGCCCCATTGATTATGTTTATATGTGTTAAAGTATTTGTTTAATTATGCTATGTGTCCATATATGTGAATGAACGGCAAGAGCCGGTAACGGTGAAGGCCAAGAACGGCAATGCCGAGTATGACAAGGGGCAAGGAGCAGCGTTAAACACGCGGAGTGCGAGTTTCTTGGGTGAGACCCTATAGGATACTTGGGATTTCCTCACGGTGTAGACCGCGAACCCAGAGTTTGGTAAAGCGTCTAGGACGACATGGTTGTATGTGTTTAGCCTATTGGCGGCTTGATTATATGTTGAATGATAGGTATGCATATGTTATTTGCTTGTGTGGAGTTTTCTTGCTGGGCTTCGGCTCACGGATGCTCTATGGCGCAGGTAAGGAAAAGGGGAAAGTTGACCAACCATGAGTATGGAGAGCGTGAAGCGACGTGTACATGTTTGGCCTGCCTGGATGCCATGGCCAGGGGTATTTTTGTCGTTTAATTGACTTTAATTATATTTTTGAGTTTTAAATATTTCTAAACAATATTTTGAGATCCCAAATGTTAAACGCTTTATAATTTTTCAATGAAATGATGTATTTTCAAATTATGTGACTTTGTTTGTGGTTTAACTACACTTTTGTCGTAAAACCTCAATTAGCGAGTCAATTGCACGTTTATAACTCACTTAGTAATGGCTCTAAGGAGGTAGGGCGTTACAACTTGGTATCAGAGCGGGCCAAGGTTTATGGTTCCCGTAGATTGACCGAACATGTACGCTCACTGTCAGTGACAAGCTCAACTCAGGGTTGGTTGGTAATGATTGACTTATATGCTTAAATGCCCTATTTGCCTGCTTATTTTATATAGAGCATGATGAATGAGTTAACATATGCATGATGCCAGGGCATGACCCAGTTAGTGTTATATGCTATTTGTATTACTGTTATGGTTGATTGATGTGAATTGGGAGGTGGTTTTGGATGTTGTTATCATGCCTGATGAGCGGCGTCATTGATTGCAGGCATATTATTGAGATGCCTCAATAATCATCGAGACTCCGCGACAGTAGGGCCGAGGATGACAACAAGGTTCAGGACCCTCCACCTGCCCCATAGAATTGGCAATAGATGTTTGTCGAAATGGAAGCGAGACTCACTACAAGAAAAAACAGTATTCATAACACTTAAAAACTGCTAACCGGGAGTATTGATAACGCTTCTGAAAACGCTAACGTAGCCCCTGTTATTAAAAGTCCTGTCTTTTCTATAACAGTATTCGAATGTTATGTTCGATGTTATCTTAAACTATTCAATAACACATTTTTAGTTGCTATAATATTCAAATAATAACATTTAGTTAGAGTATTTGATTATAAATTTGGAATTTAATCTTATACTTTATGCATAACACTTTCCAACTGTTATGAAAATTGTTATATTTGATCATTTTATAACATTTTTAGTTCATTCTATTATATAAATCATAACTTTTTGTCCCAATTATAATATAATATACAAAACAACCATAATTATTGTAAATTCTCCCAGTAATAACATTTTGTTATTTTGTAATATGCATTTTCAATTTTTATAAAAAGTTTTTATTATTGTATTTTGATTAAAAAAATCACAATTGATCACAAGTGTAATATTAAATAGATCAAAAAATTTAAAATATTCAATATATAGGATAAACCATGAGTATTCTTACATTTGAAGACAAACTACTTCAAACTATGACACTATCCACTTCAAAAGTTCTTAGTTCTAACCTAAATATGAAAGCATACATAATAAAATTCTATAGTCTTGCACATCTTGTGCTTCAAAAGTAAAAACGAGAAACATAACAAGATACACAAAAAGTAAACCATGAAGCTTGCTCCACCCTCCAATTCATCATCCATTCCATTGTGCACTTGTCTTTGTTGTAAAGTTGATTTGCTTAGCTACACAAGAGTTTAAATAATTAATGCTTAAACTTAGAGTTAATAGTAAACTAAAATAGTACACTTAGACAAGTCAGCCTATAATCAATAAAGCTTATTGGAATAACCAATACACCAAAAGGAGGACCAAATAATTGAAAATAGGATGTGTAGATGATTACTGTATCAAAAATAAAATCATATTTAATACATGAAAAATAATTTATTTTAAAAGAGAAATTAAATATGATTTGGGATAATAAATAATACATGGAATCAATTAGCATAGTCCAAGAAGCTAGCTGCAAGAATCAAGCTGTCATCTAGCTCATTCACAAGGCAAAGCTTAGAAATTCATTTATATGGAAAATCATGATTATCAAAGTTGTTGTGAAGTGTATTAAAGAACCAAGCAATGTTAAATAATTTGTTTTTCTTGTAAAGATTTAGTCTTCTCTCATATATAGAAAGACAAAGCTATGGCTAAACAATAGAATCATGAAAGTTTATTGGTTCATTAATAATATTAAACTCGAGAAGCCTTATGCAATACAGTTGATAGTCTATAATAGAATACGAAGCTGGTATATGCATATAGCAAAATATTTAGAGCAACATAACTAACATAATCCTATTTGAGCTTGCAACAATATCTCAAAACTGTACATGGAAGAATTTAAGTAGCATAAAGATCTATTAAAACCACAACTAGTTCACATTTAGAGTTTAGTGTTCAAATTCTAGTTTGTACTTCCAGTTTCACACCCAATGCAAAATTCAGGAAAACATCATCATGCTAACTAAGTGGGGGTGATAATCTGATTTTATCTACACTGATGTGTTAGATTTTAATAGTTTAGTGAAAAAGGTTCTCACTTTAGGGTAGGCACTATTAAGAATAAGATCATATCCATTCTAAAATATATGCAAATTTCTATATATGAATATGTATTTTTCACATTTCTTCTACAGATTGAAAAGAGTTGCAACTAATCTCCTTACCAAGCATCATTTAAGAATATTTTATTCTGCAATTCCTATCAAATCTGTTATAGCTTCACTAAGTTCCATAGAATTAAGCAAGAATAGTAATGCAAAAGTTAACAGGCTGAAAGGACAAAGAACAAGCAATATCTGACCAAACACTTTTTGACAACATATTAAAATAGAGATTATAGGTAGGTACCAACTCAAATTTTTAAGGTTTAAAAAATGGTCAATAAAGCATAAATTTTTCTTACTCAAAGGAACTCTCAGACCACCAGTGAAGTCAAGTAAGGTAATCCAAAGTAGATCTCAACTTTAAAAAATTATGCATACGATAAAATAATAGATAATTAAATCTAAATAGGATTAAGTTGCATTAAACTTACCCATTGGTCCTGTCCGTGTTTCTCGACTGTAATCAATCAAGTCTTTCATACTATTAACCACTTCAAAAATCTAAAAGGCAAGCATTAATGTAATTAGAATTTAAAAGAAAGGGAAAAAAAACAAAAAACAAAAAATCAATAAAACAGTAACCAAAAAGCTACTAATGTAAAAGTTGTCTTAGAGTTGAGTCTGATCATATATTATAACATTTCTAATTCTCTTGTGCAAGCATCAAGACAACTACAAATAGCTTCTAGTGCAACTTCTAAGGCCCAGAATTCGAATGGGAACTCTGCATTGCATGACTCAAGGTATCCAAAACCATCAAAAATATTAAGCTCAAGCGATAATATAAAATGATAACAAGAAAGCATAAATAGCTTAATATAAAAAGAAAGCACTGTATAAGTATTCTAACACTTGTTCTAGCAATGCCACATTCAAGGTTCAATGTAAGCACAAGAACTAGACAAGGAAACTAAGCATAAAACCATAATTTCGTTATGGATTGGCATACCATTTTCTTCGCTGGTTTCAGTTTCATCTCGTAGCCCTGAGGCTTTCTCTTCTTTTTCAACAATCACATAACTCAAACAAAATTAAACAATTGAAGATTGAGCTGTTCAATTGGAAAACAAACATTAAGAAGACCCCACCTCAATAATTTTCTATATTGGTGTTCACAATGCCTACAACAATGCATACCCCTGTTAAAAGGAAACTACCCCAGCAAACCAGAAAACAACACCAGACAGCAGTGAGAATAACTCATGACCATGAGAAAGAAAATCTACACCATCTTACAAAGAAGACAGAACATCAAAAGTAAATTTTATCTTGGAGTTTAAACAACATGAAAATTGCCCAAAATAGCACAATAACATGTCCCAATGCTAGCTACTAAGACCATGTTCTTAAGAAAACATAAGTGATTTCCAAGTAAAAGACAATAAACAATATAATCAGAGATAATTAGCTAGATACCAAAATGCATGAAGCCCTTACCTTCAGAGGTTTTGATGATGAGTGACCAGAATCCTCAGTGCCACTACCCAGAAATTTTACCTTCAGAGGTAAAAGACAAAGTAGATGATTGCCCATAAATTTTTTCTTGTTCCAACATGCCTGTTGAAAACTAAAATAAATAAATAATATAACAAGTGAATGCAAAGCCAATCCCATAACTATCATATAAACTATAACTTACCAAAGCTATAAATAAGAAAAGAGAATACAGTGCAAATAAAATCAAACTTGTCAAACAACTTGCTGACATTAGTTTTTCAGATAATAAGGAGCAATGAAGACATAAAGTGTTTCATAACTTTCCTCATAAAGCAAGGCAAAGGCTTGATACATTACAAACATAATCAAGCAAAGTTTTTTTTTTCAAATAATGAAAAAAACAGCTATATGTCCTTTACTGATATTAAAACAAGGAAATACAAATCAATGCAACTTAATCTTAACTAGAGTTTATAAGAGCAAGCATATTCCTACTGAATTCCCAATAACTTAGTAATATAATCAGAATTTGGTATTATTCCATTGTATGCACTACTAGGAAGCAAGGAAATTGTTAAAGTAATTGGACCTATGTAATTGTTGCATGATTAAATTACCAAATTTAAAAAAATAGACCAGCAGTAGCAGCAAAATAGAGCAGCAGTAGCAGTAAAAAAATGACCCAAACCAGTACCAAAATACACCAAAGCCAATAGCAAAATACATATTCTATGCCATTAAACCAGTAGCAAAATGCACCAAAGATGTTAAAGAAAAAAATAAAAAACAATCGAAAGAAAAAAAAAAGAAGGAAATGAAAAAACAGAGGAAAGTGAAAATGGAGCTTTGAAAGAAAAAACAAAGATGTTTATGAAGCTGTTACATATTGAGGCATTTTAACAAGAATGTTATGTGCAAACCTAAGCAGTACAAAGGAAAGAAAATATTCAAAACATCCCTAAAATTAGTTTGGAGATGTAGATTCTCCCTCGAAACATTATTATCACAAAGCAGAACCATAAACCTAAATCCAAAAACATAAATAAAAATCCCCAAATTATATAACTTAATGGACAAAATCAATTCTCAGTCACAAGAACTGAAACAACTCTGAATTGAAGTAAATGGCTAGACTTTATTTGGGGATTGAACAGGGTTAATTAAACAAAGAGAACAAACACTTAATTAAACTTTAAACTATGATTTTTAAACAATTTCTTGAACAAATTAGATATAGGTCAAAATTCATAAACTAATTTGTAGACATATCAGAGAACTCTTATAGCAAAAAAAATAACATATGCAATATAACATATTCTATAAATCAAATGCAAGGCAGCATAACATATGCTAGAAATATAGTCCTGACAACCATATCCTCAAACTCAGGGTGCCAAGATTTCGACAAAAACACTCATGTAAAAAAACCTCTTTATCTTGATCAAACAAATAAGAATAGATTATATTTGATCTTAGCCAAGGAGGTGATTACCTTTAGCTTTGCTGCTGAACATCCCTGCAACAACTGCCAGGCTCTCCTCACTAGTCTCTTGACCCTACATGTCAAAGTTTCTTCAAGTCAAGCAAATTACAATATGCAAATTAATTACCATCTGATAAAATCTCATCAATCCGATCCAAAGTGTGCCTGTACAAAACTACACATAAAGTTTTATTTGAACCAAAAGATTGTACCCATTAATTTTTTTTTCTATAAGAAGACGATAAGATAAAAAAATTTTCTAAAAAAACAAAAGTTTTATTATAGATAAAGAGATGAAAAAGAAAAAAAATGAAAACTTTAGAACTAAACACCACTAGTCTGAGTTTTTCCAGCTAGGACTAACCAAAAATCTTATAAAATATGTACATAAACATATCTTACATGTACACTTGAAACAACTCTAGCCAGAGCCTTAACCATGCCCTCAACAATATTGGTGTTCTTGGGATGCCTATATAGCAGATACCATAAATTAGGCCAGTCAGACTTAATACAGCTATATAAGAAAATATCCTAAACGAAAAAAAAAAGAAGATTGGTACAAGTGATCTTACATATCAAAGTTCTAGAAGAGAATCTGCAAAGTTCCACCTTTGTAATTATTCAAACAGCTTTACAAGGCTCTACCATAATCTTCTATGTCACACATACTACATAAACAAGGAGTATGTTTCCACTTCTAGAATTACCCTCAGGACTTCAAGAACAAGAATGTGATGCCATAAAGGCAAATCAAGAAAAGTTGCCTTCAACAACATACTGAGAAAACTCTAAAAAATAGAAACTCTAAATCTAAATATACAAAAACATAAAACACAAAAACTCTAAATCTAAAACCAATATAAAAAATAGAATACCCAAAGCTAGCAGCATATCCACAAACCTCAAAGTCACCAAATTTAGTAATCCAAAATCCTCAAACAAACCAAACCTAAAGTTAATAGAAACATCATCAATAATTCATATTAAAAATTGCATAAATCCCTAAAACAGAAACAATATATGATAATTATTTTAAAAATTAATCAAAGATGATGCTTAAGAATAAAAAATCATCATTACCATTTTAGATAAGCGGGGATGTAAGCAAAATAAACCATTTTCTTCATGGCAACGGTACCCTAGTCCCATTGAAGTCCCTGCCGTTACAACACCATCCCCACAGTCCCACCTCCATGCTAACATCTACAACAACAGAGAAAGAAAGAGAGAGAATGAGATCGTGGGTGAGAGGGAAAGAACTAAATCTGGAGAAGGAAATGAGAAGAACCCGATTGACGGAGAGAGAGTCACAAAGAAGGAAAGAGAGCCAAAATTTCCAAACAAAATCAAACGAATAACTGCCAAGCTCAGACATATCAATGGCGGCACAATTGACACTCCCTGAAAAAGAAGCAAAACCCAGATAAACAAAAGGGAATAAAATGAGAGGGAGAGACAAACGAAGGTCACATTTACCTGGGTTCTTTCTTCTAGCCAGCAACCGAGAGAGATACATAGGGAAGGACAGGGTAGCGTGGTCGAGGTGTGTTTAAGTGGCTCAACAGATGGGATTAGAGAGCACCGGCGGCGTGAAGACGAGAGAGTCGAGAGAGAGAGAGAGAGAGAACCAAGAGGTTGATGAGTGTGAGATAGGTATTAGGGATTCATAATTGAGAAAACCCTCTTTTGTTTTTCCTTTGGTCGATTTCAGGTGCCTAATTTTCATTTGCCGCCTAAAGCATAAAAAATTAGATCCGTGTTTTTTTATTAGGTATATTAATAACACTCCTACAAATATGCTATATTTTTTATGTTATATTTGGTCAAAATTGTTGTAGTGACTGCAACGAATTGAGGAAGAACTTCGACAGTTGAGACAGCAGGCCCCTCCTCAGGCCACTAGGTTGTCAGTTCAGCAAGCTATGGCGCCAGTGCCGGTTCAGCCTGTTATGGAGAACAGGTGAGAACCATTGTATTAGAGGTTCAGAAAGCAGCATCCTCCCACCTTATAGGGTGGACCAGACCCACTACGGGTAGAGGGTGGGAGGGAACGAGAGGGTAGCTTATGCCAGCTACATGATAAGAGAGGATGCCCGCAATTGGTGGGATGTAGTGATTCAGAGGAGGAATGTTGCAGTTATGACTTGGGAAGAGTTCAAAAACATCTTCAATGAGAAATATTACATGTTGCAGTTCGAGCTGCAAAGGTTGACAAGTTCATCAACCTGACTTCGAACCGGTTGACAGTTACTGAGTATGCTCTGACATTTCACTGGTTTGCAAAGTTTGCGCCAGATTTGGTGCCGATGTATGCGGCAAGAAGGGATAGATTTGTGCGGGGATTGAATGTTATGATCGCCCGTGATGTGAAGATTACCTTGGATCCAGAGACTACTACTTATGCCCAGGAAGTGGACAAGGCCCTTATAGCTGAGGGGGCTGAGGACCAAATATGGAGAGAGAGCGTTGTTAGGTGCGATGCCAGGAGGACGGTGCCTCTTTTTTTGGATCTAGTCGGGGTAGTGGCTCCAGTGAGAAGAAGAGAAAGGCCCCAGATTCTTTTGTTCCTCCTAGCTGGGATAAGAGGGCACAGAGAGCTTTTAGTGGCCGTTAGAGTGGAGGTGACAACTGGAGGAGTTTTCCAATGTGTCCACGTTGCAGACGACGACATCAGGGTGAGTGGAGGATTAGGGCCTGCTTTATCTGTGGGAGTTCCAATCATTTGAAGAAGGACTGCCCACAAGCCAGGAGAGAGGAGCCCCTTGACTCCGACTGAGGCAGAGGCTAGCCCCTTGGTTGTGACAGATCAGATTTCTAGCGTTGGTTTTTCCTATACTGCATTGATTGATTCAGGAGCTACTCATTCCTTTGTGTCTGCTAGAGTGATAAATCAGCTGTGTAGACCTAGTGCTTTGTATGCTATGGGTTTTTATACTTTGTTGCCAACTAGGGAGCTGGTAGTCTCTAGGAGATGGATTAGAGCATTTCCAGTAGAGATAGACGGTAGGGAGTTTTCTGTTGATCTGATTGAGCTAGAGATAGATGACTTCGATATGATCCTAGGGATGGATTGGTTATCAAAGTACGGGGCAACGATTGACTGCAAGCACAGGATGGTGACGTTTGAATCAGAAGGGGAGGTACCCTTTGTATTTGTGGGGACGGTTGGTGGACTGCGAGTACCTATGATTTTAGCAATAAAGGCTAGAGACCTGATGCAGGAAGGTTTCACAAGATTCTTAGTGAACGTTGTGGATACTTCTAGAGTTGTGTCGGTTGGTCCGGGTGAGACTAGATTGGTATGTGAGTTTCCAGATTTATTTCCAGTGGACCTGCCCGGGTTGCCGCCACAGCGGGAGATTGAGTTTGTCGTAGAGTTGGCACCAGGGACGGAGCCAGTATCCAGAACACCTTACAGAATGGCTCTGGCAGAGTTGAAAGAGTTGAAGATTCAGTTGCAGGAGATACAAGATTTGGGGTACATCAGACCGAGTTTCTCGCCATGGTTTTCTCTAGTGTTGTTTGTCAAGAAGAAGGATGGATCTCTTAGGATGTGTATTGACTACAGGGAGCTGAACAAGTTGACTATTAAGAACAAGTACCCACTGCCTAGGATCGACGATTTATTTGACCAGCTACTTGGAAAGACTTTGTTTTCTAAGATTGATCTTCGGTCAGGTTACCATCAGTTAAGGATCAAAGAAGAGGACATACCAAAGACCGCTTTCCGCACAAGATATGGACACTATGAATTCCTGGTTATGTCCTCTGGATTAACCAATGCCCCAGCAACTTTTGTGGACATGATGAATATGGTTTTCAAAGAATACTTGGACAAGTTTGTGATTGTGTTTATCGACGACATTCTGGTGTACTCTCAGTCAGAGACAGATCTACGTTTTGTATTGCAGCGGTTGAGGGAGCATAGGTTATATGCTATGTTCAGTAAGTGCGAGTTTTGGCTACTGCAAGTCTCATTTCTAGGCCATGTTGTCAGTAAGGAGGGGATTTTGGTTGACCCAAGTAAGATTGAAGCAGTGAGAGATTGGCCTAGACCGAGCAATGTTCTTGATGTTAGGAGTTTTCTAGGATTGGCAGGGTATTATTGGCGATTCGTTGAGGGGTTCTCCAGGATAGGCACACCATTGACTGAATTGACGAAGAAGAAGGCAAAGTATGTATGGACTGATAGGTGTGAGAACAGTTTCAAGGAACTGAAGCGGCGTCTAATCACCACGACAGTGTTGAGTCTGCCGACAGATAATGAGAAGTTTGTGGTCTATTGTGATGCTTCTAGATAGGGTTTAGGGTGTGTGCTAATGCAAGCTGGAAAGGTGATAGCCTATGCATCAAGATAGTTAAAGGAGTACGAGCAGAGATATCCCAAGCATGATTTGGAGTTGGCAGCAGTGGTATTTGCACTTAAGGTTTGGAGACATTATCTGTATGGTGAGAAGTGCGAGATATACACCGACCATAAGAGTTTGAAGTACTTCTTTACACAGAAGGATCTGAATATGCGTCAGAGATGGTGGCTAGAGTTGGTAAAGGATTATGATTGTGATAACCTATTCCATCCTAGGAAGGCTAATATAGTGGCTGATGCATTGAGTCGGAAGGGGCCAGGATAATTATTCAGTTCAAGACAGATATTTGATAAGCTAGCTGAGGAGATGACTAGAGCAGGTATAGAGTTGGTGGTTGGTCGGTTAGCCAACATCACTCTTCAGTCTACACTTCTTGAGAGGATCAAGGAGGCGTAGGGGAAGGATTCCCAGTTGAGAGGGCACAAAGAGAGTGTCTTAGTCGGAGTGGCTAAGGACTTCTCTATCTCAGAGATGGGATTACTGAAGTACAAAGGTCGGATGTGTGTTCTGATGGATTCTAATATTGGATGGGAGATCTTGAATGAATTGCATACCACTCCCTATTCTTTACATCCAGGTACGACGAAGATGTACCAAGATTTGAGAGCCTTGTATTTGTGGTCGGAAATGAAGAGGGACGTGGTGGATTATGTGGCTAGGTGTTTAACTTGTCAGCAAGTAAAGGCTGAACCTCAGAGGCCAGCAGGGTTATTGCAGCCTCTAAGGATTCTAGAGTGGAAGTGGGAAGATATCACCATGGACTTCGTGGTTGGTTTGCTAAAGACCGTGGGACAGCATGACTCAGTGTGGGTGATTATGGATAGGTATTCCAAGTCTGCCCACTTTTTACTTGTCAAGACGACTTATATTGTGGAGTAGTATGTCGAGTTATATGTGAAGGAAATTGTTCGACTTCATGGGGCTCCGAGGTCGATAATATCCGACAGGGACCCCACCTTCACTTCCAAGTTTGGGAGAGTCTGCAAAAGGCTATGGGTAGAGGGTTGTGGTTTAGTACCGCTTATCATCCCCAGACAGATGGATAGTCTGAGAGGACGATTCAGATGATGGAATATATGCTACGAGCCTGTGTGCTGGATTTTGGGGGATCTTTGAATAAGTATCTCCCTTTGATTGAGTTCTCGTACAATAACAGCTATCAGGCAACTACCGGAGTGGCTTCGTATGAGATGCTATATGGGAGGAAGTGCAGATCACCTATCCATTGGGATGAGGCGGGCGAGAGGAGATATTTAGGTCCTGAGATGGTTCAGAGGACCAATGAGGTGATTGAAAAGATTAGAGCTCGAATGCTCTCCTCCCAGACTCGCCAGAAGAGTTACTCGGACTTGAAATGCAGAAGCGTAGAGTTTCAAGTCGGTGACCATGTGTTCCTTAGGGTTTCACCTTTGAGAGGAGTGAAATAGTTTGGTGTTCGGGGCAAGCTGAGCCCTAGGTTTGTTTGCCCCTTTGAGATTCTGGAAGGGGTTGAGAGGTAGCTTACAGACTGGTGATGCCTCCTGCCTTATCAAGGGTTCATGATGTTTTTCATGTGTCCATGCTCCAGACGTATGTATCAGATTCAATGCATGTTCTGAGTTATGAGAATTTGGAGCTGGACCAGGATTTTTCATATGAGGAGAAGCCGGCTTAGATTCTCGACCGGAAGGATAAAGTCTTGTGGAACAACACCATCACCTTAGTGAAAGTACTGAGGAGGAAAAGCAAGGTTGAAGAGGCGACGTTGGAAATTGAGTCAGGTATGCGGGAGCGGTATTTCGAGTTGTTCAGCTAATTTTGAGAACGAAATTTCTGTAAGGAGGGGATAGTTGTAGCGTCCCAAATTTGTTAATAAGGCTTAGGGCCTTGATTAGCATGCCTGGAGGGAAATAAGTGATTTATTATCTTAATGTGTGAATTTGATGAATATGTGATTAGAGATGCATGGTTAGGTGAATTAAATATGAATGTGGGCCCCGTCTGGTTATTAGGGGCTTGTCTGTAATTTTAGCCCGTTGAGGGCATAAATGCGATATTTGTAATTATTGTGATATATTTGTGATATATCTGTGTTGCACGATCTGAGACAGTCCTAGGGAGCGGGTAGCTAGAAAGTGACAACGGGGTCGAATTCCCGACTCGGGGCCAGTCGAGGGGTATTTCGGGCATTATACGTTTTATGGGGTTATCGGGTTATGAAAATAAATATTTGGAGATATATTTTAATTTAGAACGTTTAGGAGGGAATAGCGGGGAAAATTTACCATTTTTCCCTTGGGGACGTTTTTGGTAACCAGAGCCTTTGAGGTAACCTTAGAGACTTAAGTAAGTAAAAAAAAACTTGGAAGCAATCAGAAATTAGTGAATCGACCCAAACCTCTCTTCTCTCTCTCTTGTTTTCTCTCAACCTTACCAAGGGGAAAGCTTTGAGGAGATTAAGCTAGGAAATTCAGAATTCAAGGCTGGAGCTTAGGAGGATTGAAGCTTGGAGCATAGGAGATTAACTCAGAGATTTGATGAAGCAAAGGTAAGCTTTTAAACTTGAAGAATTATGTTGATTTTCTGCTGGTATTTTAGAGTTATGCATGTGAGCTAGGTGAAGAATCACTTCTGAGTTTTAGATGAGTTCTGGGTTAATTCTTGTTAGGTTTTGTTGCTAAGACTGTGGTAGAACTTCTGTGATGATTAGCTTGAATTGTTGGGTTAATTTTGTAGTAAATTGGCTTGGTTTTGGTGGAGAAAATGGAGGATTTTTTTGGGTTCGAAGGGTCAAGCCGCGGCATTGTTCTTGCTGAGCCGCGGTCCTCTATAAAAAATTGGAGGCCAGGATGCAAGGTGGGCTGCGGCATGGGTTGGCTTGGGCCGCGGCGGACCTGCCCTATTTTGAGGTTGGGGGTTTCTGGTTGAGGTGGGCCGCGACATGGGCTCATGGAGCTGTGACACTTATTGTGTTTCTGGATCGTAAGGAGGTTTTAGGCTCGGGGAACCAAAAGTAAGGTTCAGGATGGATTTTATCATCTGGATTGATAGAATTCATGGTCCCGGAGACTAGAATTATGACCCAAAGATATTTAATGGATTAGATTTTGATGGATGGATATTGTTGATGCGCTGTGGCTAGGGTTTTAGCGAGGCTCGGACTAAGGGACTGTGCTCGGGACATCGGTGTCGGAAAGCTTGGGACATAGGTAAGAAAACTGCTGTACCCGTAGAGCAGGGCGAGGTCGAGAACGGCAAGGCCGAGTACGGCAAGGGGCCGGGAGCAGCGTTAAGCACGCGGAGTGCGAGATGCTAGGGTGAGACACTATAGGATACCTGGGATATCCTCACGGTGTAGACCGCAAACCCAGAGCCTAGTAAAATGTCTGGGACGACATGGTCGTATGTGTTTAGCCTGTTGGCGGCTTGATTATATGTTGAATGATAGGTATGCATATGTTATTTTCTTGTGTGGAGTTTTCTTGCTGGGCTTCGGCTCACGGGTTCTCTATGGTGCAGGTAAGGGCAAGGGGAAAGTTGACCAACCATGAGTATGGAGAGCGTAAAGCGACGCGTACATGTTTGGCCTGCCTGGCTGCCACGGCCAGGGGTATTTTTGGGAGATTTTGTATTAAACTTAGTTTTATCGTTTAATCGACTTTAATTATATTTTTGAGTTGTAGATATTTCTAAACAGTATTTTGGGATCGTAAATGTTAAACGCGTTATAATTTTTCAATGAACAGATGTATTTTCAAATTATGTGACTTTGTTTATGGTTTAACAACACTTTTGTCTTAAAACCTCGATTAGCGAGTCAATTGCACGTTTATAACTCACTTAGTAATGACTCTAAGGAGGTAGGGTGTTACATGTGGCATTCGCCAACGGACTGGGGAGTCGTTATATGAGCATTCGCCAAATTATGTGACTTTGCTAGCTTCCCCCACCACAAAATAAGTGAACAACTCCTTATCCAATACTTTTATGAAGTACTATTTCCATTGTACATGAGCATGATTAATGGAGCAAGTGGGGGAGCACTGGTGTACAAGACTCCTACTGCAGCAAGAAGTTTAATTTCTAATATGGCAGCTAATTCTCAACAATTTGGAGTTCGTCAAGAAGTTTCAATTAAGGGATTAAATGAGACAAACTCTAAAGTAGAGCAGCAGCTTGCGCAGTTAATTAGTATGGTTCAATAAATGGCTTTAGGTCAGCAAGTGAGACCTTGTGGCATATGTCAGTTGGTGGGGCATCCTACTAATCCATGTCCCACACTTGAAAATGATAACATTGAGCATGTAAATGCAATGGGGGATTCCCAGGGCAACCTAGGCAAAGGTATGACCTTTATGCTATAACTTATAACGAAGGATGGAAGGAACATCCTAATATTCAATATGGGAATCAACAACAAAATGTACCTACCAGACCACCAGAGTTTCCTTATCAAGAAAGGCAACAACAAACCTATACACCTCAGCCTCAACAACCTATTACCTCACAAGCTCAAGAACCATCAATGGAAGATATGCTAAAACAGTTAGTAGCTTCCAATATACAAAATCATGTTCTTCTTCAAGGCGCTCATGCGTCCATGAAAAATTTAGAGAATACTATAGATCAAATTGCCACTTCAATAAGTCAAAGTGAGCCACAGAATCAAGGAAAATTACGTTCACAACCTGTTTGAAACCCAAGGGAAAATGCTATTGCCATCACATTAAGAGATGGCAAGACTTACGATCCACCCACTATTCCATCAAGTTCAAATGATGCACCATTACCTCCTACCCAATCAACCCAACAAGACAAAGATGAGACCCCAATCACATCACCCAAACCTAAACCCACTATTCCCACTGTAACGCCTTGGATAGCCAAGACCGTTACACTGTGTGTTTATAAAGTGCCAGACTTGCTAATCAAGTCATTTAAATAAATTCGTATTGATAAAACTATAAAGGAACTAGGGTTAAAAGCGTTTTGGTCTCAGAAGCCACATTTTCATTAAAAAGTATCATTCATTACATGGGATCCCAAAGATATCAAGTTTATAGACCGTTTACAAAAGACTCAAGGTTTATTTACAACAACTGGCCATACTAAGGCAAAAAACGCTGTTAGGTGATCCCTGTCCTGGTCCACTCTTCGACCGTGGCAGTCGAACTGCTGGCTATGTACATTCCACCTCGGAGCTCTCCACCTCAGGCTTGGTCCAGCTTGCCCTTGCCTTCACCTGCACCACGTAGCACCCGTGAGCCAAGGCCCAGCAAGAAAACACAACAACAACTGAGCATGAACAATTAACAGACAAGTCAATAACTCACATTGCATCACATAAACTCAGATATATCATCAGTCAGTATAATCAAGTATTCGACATACTAGGAATTTCAGAAACGATAACCAGGGCTAGCGCCCTCAGGCTGCTCCCTCTGTTATCCCGTTGTTCCTGGCTCCCAGTGGCCAATCCGCGCCCTGTGCGCTAAAATCATGTACAGTACTCCTAGACCGCTTTTACATGTCCCATGGCGTAATACCAACATTGACACGATATAACTTTCGGGAGCACTTAGTCCCATCACAATCTTACAACTGGGTGCAGTTTTGTTACCTTTCAATTTACTAGTTTCCGATGCCACGAAGCCGCGAGCACGGTTCTCTACCCCGAGCCTCTCCAAAGACCTAGTCACAACACAAATAAAATATCCTTGTCACTAATCAATCCAAAACTACTACCCGGAACCAATCCCACACTCTTGGACCTCCCCAAATCCCTAAAACAATGCACCGAAGACATCCCCCGAACCCTCGGAGCAAAGGGTCAAAATTGCAAAATCCCATGTTCTGAAATTGGCTTAGCGCCGCGGCGCCCAACAAGTTTGAGCCGTGGCGCCTAGCAAGTCAGAGAACTTGCTCTGCCCAGAAACAGCCTCGCGCCGCGGCGCGCTAGAACAGCGCCGCGGCGCTCCTTCGCGAGCCCAGAAATCTGGGTTTTTCCCCTGCGTTTTTCCCGAACCCAAATCACTCCAAATCATCCCAACCTTATACCTAAGCCCCAAAACCAACTCAAAACCCCAAATAGACCTTACCTCAACCTATAACCATCATAATCTAACTCAATTACACAACTATTCTCATAATTCACACTTAAGTTTCAGACTCTAACACTTAAGCCAAAACTTGAGAAAATTACAAACCAGACCTCTAAATCCTTAAACCATAATAGCTACGAGATTGCAAACATATTTAATACCCTTACCTCAATCAGAAATTCGACTTGAGCTTCCTCCAATCCAAGCTTTGAGCTGAATTCCACCTTAATAAACCAGCTGAATTCCATGCAAGACAAGCCATGGCTATCTTTCAATTCTTTCAAAAACCAAATTCAAAACTTAACAAAACAGGGACCAAATCCTTACCTCAGTATAAACCTTGATATATGCTTGATTCCACACCCTTAAGCCCTTTACTAGCCTCAAAGAACACAGTTCAACTCCTCTTCCACTTTGCTTTCTAGGTTCTTGATTCTCCCTTTCCTTCTTGATCTTTCTAGCCTTCCAAGTCTTAACTTCAGTTATACTTAGCATAAAACAATCGTGTATATCCTTTTCCCTCAGCCAAAGACATCTATACCACTGCCAAAAGACCATTTTAGCCCTCCTCAAATATCCTTTTCTAACTAAACCTCAAGGGTACACTTGTATTTTACTTACTTTACAATTCTACCACTTTTCCAACAAAACCTGTTACTCTCTATGGTTACTAATGGTTACACAAGTTACCAAATCACCAGTTACCATTATCTAGCTTTCTAGGACCGTCTCGGCACGTGCGTCACATTGATACCACCACACCCTCGCGGTACAAATCATATAACGTAATCATCACATAACATGATACACATAGTCATATATAACATGCTTTAAATCATAACCATGCATCTAAATCATTAAAATCACACATAATCCCCATTACGCCCTCCAGGCACACTAATCAAGGCCCTTAAGCCTTATTAGTGAATTTGGGTCGTTACAACTATCCCCTCCTAATGAGAATTTCGTCCTCGAAATTTACCTGAACAACTCCGAATACTGATCTCACATAGCTGACTCAAGCTCCCAGGTCGCCTCCTCGACCTTACTGTTTCTCCACAACACTTTAACCAAAGGAATCGTCTTATTCCGCAACACCTTATCTTTTCTGTCCAAGATCTGAATTGGTTGCTCTTCATAAGCCAAATCTCCCTGTAACTCCAGATCTTCATGCCTCAACACATGAGTCACATCTGAGACATACTTCCGAAGCATGGAGACATGGAACACGTCATGAACTCCAGACAACGATGGCGGTAAAGCTAACCTGTAAGCCACCTGACCAATCCATTCCAGGATCTCGAATGGTCCAATGAATCTAGGGCTTAGCTTGCCCTTCTTACCAAACCTCCTCACCCCTCGTAGAGGTGAAACTCGAAGAAAGACGTGGTCACTAACCTGAAACTCCACGTCTCTACGCTTAGGATCAGCGTAGCTCTTCTGCCTATTCTGAGATGCGAGGATCCTAGCCCAGATCTTCTCTATGGCCTCACTTGTCTTCTGAACCATATCTGGCCCCAAGTACCTCCTCTCACCCATCTCATCCCAATGAATGAGTGATCTACACTTCCTCCCATATAGCATCTCATAGGGAACCACTCCGATCGTTGACTGATAACTATTACTGTACGAGAATTCAATCAACGGAAGGTACTTACTCCACGAACCCTCAAAATCAATCACACAGGCTCTGAGCATATCTTCCAACACCTGGATCGTCCTCTCAGACTGTCCATCAGTTTGAGGATGAAAGGCTGTACTGAACTTCAACTGAGTTCCCAAAGCTTTCTGCAAACCACCCCAAAACTTGGAAGTGAAGATAGGATCCCGGTCTGACACTATAGACTTAGGGACCCCATGGAGATGTACGATCTCCCTCACATACAGCTCAGCATACTGATCCACAGTATATGTCGACCTCACTGGAAGGAAATGGGCTGACTTGGTGTATCTATCCACTATCACCCACACCGAATCGTGAAGTCCTATGGTCCTGGGTAAGCCACCCACAAAGTCCATGGTAATGTCCTCCCATTTCCATTCAGGAATACCCAATGGCTGAAGCAACCCTGCTGGTCGCTGATGCTCAGCTTTCACCTGCTGACAGGTTAAGCATCGGGCAACGTACTCTACCACATCCTTCTTCTTCTCGGGCCACCAATACAAAGTCCGTAGATCCTGATACATCTTCTTGGTACCCGGATGAAGTGAGTACGGCGTCGTGTGAGACTCATCTAGTATCTCCCGTCTAATCCCCTCATCAGCTGGAACACAAATCTGTCCCTGATACCGAAGCAAACCAACCTCAGAAACAGAATAGTCCTTAGCTATTCCCTCCAAGACATCCTCTCTAACCCTCTATAACTGAGCGTCTATCAACTGCCCCTCTCTGATCCGCTCTAGCACGGTCGACTGTATAGTAATATTAGCCAACCGGCCTACCACCAACTCTATCCCTGCTCTAACCATCTCATCAGCCAACTCTCTCGAGATCTGAACAACACTATACAACTGACCAGGACCTCTGTGGCGCAATGCATCAGCCACCACATTGGCTTTCCCTGGATGGTAAAGAATATCACAATCATAATCCTTTACCAGCTCCAGCCAACGCCTCTGTCTCATATTCAGGTCCTTCTGTGTAAAGAAATACTTCAAGCTCTTATGATCAGTGTACACCTCGCACTTCTCCCCATAAAGATAATGTCGCCAAATCTTCAGTGCGAACACCACCGCTGCTAACTCTAAGTCATGAGTAGGATACCGCTGCTCATACTCCTTTAGCTGTCGTGATGCATAAGCTATAACCTTCTCATTCTGCATCAACACACAGCCAAAGCCCAACCTCGACGCATCACAGTATACCACAAACTTCCCTTCCCCCGAAGGAAGACTCAACACTGGCACTGTAATAAGTCGTCGCTTCAACTCCTGAAAACTGTCTTCACACTTGTCTGACCAGATAAACTTCAGGTTCTTTCTTGTTAGCTTGATTATATTTCTATGGATATATATATATATTATTTTTAATAATCTCATTACTTCTTGCATTTTACAGGTGGGTTAAATAGTTTTTGTTATCCATAAAATTAGCATTGGTGACGTGGCAAGTGATCCCTGGCCACGTGGCTGACACCTGGAAACGTTTTACTAGAGTATCGACCAGGGAACACATTAGAAGCAGTGCAAGCCTGTCTTACCTGCGACCAGTCTGGTCGATAGTTCCGTGTACAAGGCGACATTTATGGGAAAATCTTTATGAATCCCAAATTTATCTCATACAATCTCCTGAGTATCCGATTATTCAGGAAAGAATATCTGTAACAATCTTTTGTAATCCCCCTTGAGCCTATAAATAGCAAGAGATAGCTCAAGGGAGGGGACTTTTCTTTTTGCTTTGGGAATCGTGAGAGATTATAGTAATTATCCTAGGAATATTGTATTGTTCTTCAGAAAGTGGTGAAACTCATTGAACCCTAGTTATTTGATCACTCTTCTGGTTTTATATCAATATCATTCTAAGTGGACGTAGGTCATTACCAGATCCTGGGGCCGAACCACTATAAAATACTGTGTCTTATTTACTTTTGTCATTACGTTCTTCTCATCTCTTTCATTCATATCAAGCATATTCTGACTCCGTGTCAGTTGGCCAAATCTTGGGTCAACATTATGGTGCTTTCATTGAGAGCTTGATTTATCGTTGTTGAGAAAATTAATGGCGAAAGCTGGAAAGAAAACTGGACAGGCAGCCGCCGCTGCACCGTCGAACCTGCCACCTCCTCCTCCTCCTCCTCCTACAAGCATGGCGGAGGATGAGCCACAACTGGACTTTGAGGAGGAGGAAATGGATGATGCAACACTGAAGAGTACCCTGGGTGCGTTGCAGGAAGAGCTAGCTAGTCTGAGAGCCAGTCAGGAGACTGCCGCTGAAGCTATGGCGCGGCAGCAGCAGGAGATTGAACGGCAGCATGCGGAATTGAGCGAAAGGTAGGCGGAGGTGGACCGCTGCCAGAACGAAGCCATGGCAGCCCTTGAGGCAGCCTTGCTATTGGCCAGAAATCAGACTACACCTGCCTCGCAGCCTGACCAACCGGTGAATGGACCACCCTAGAGGGGTCCAAATCCAAGCCCACCGATCCAGCCTTCGAGTCCGCAAAGGCCCGAGCAGCCTCAGATGCCCCATGACGATGTCCCACGGGATCATGAGGCACAGCCACCATCCCAAGCTGCTCGGGGTAATCCCCCACAACAGAGGCAGGATAGGGCCGAGCATCAGCCTCGCAGCCCTAGGCGCCGTAGGGATGATGGGCCGAACCTACCGAACAGAGGTTAGTACCCTCCTGGCAACAGGAGGGACTCAGAGTTAGGCTTTGTGGTCCGGGGCCCCCCACGGCAAGATGATGCACGGGGACACCACGACCAGCGCAAGCCACCGTCTAACGCACAGGATTGTTCAGCCAGGAACGGACATCGAGGGAACAGTCGATCTCACCATAGCCAGTCGAGGTTCAGAGATGGCCACGGATACAATGAGGCCGACTCAGGCAAAGGAAATGCCGGTGGGAGGAATGAAGAAAGAGGTAAAGGCAGGAGCCAGGTACCTCAAGATGACCAACCAAATAGACAGGATGCTGGGGGGCAGCCCAGACAAAATAATATCTTCAACCGGCTCGGGGGTAGCAAGCAGCGGAGAAGAGAAGAGGACCTGAGAGATGTACTCAATGATCGCCATGAGAGGCACGGCGAGAACATCCCCCCTGAAATAGAGGCCACAGTGATTCCTACCGCAGTGCAGGCCCAGATAGACGCCCTCAACCAGGCTGTGCAGCAGCTGGTCGGGGGAAGGACTTCTTACATCAACCACGATAGGAGAAAATGCACTCCTTTCGTACAAAGGATAGCTAACGTCGAAACTCCCAGCAAATTCAAGATGCCTACGCTTCCAAACTTTGACGGGTATGGATACCCAGTCTCGCATGTCAATAAGTTTGAAATTCAGATGGACATTCAGAAAGTGTCCGAAGACGCTCGGTGCAGGATCTTCCCTGCAACACTTTCTGAAGCTGCGCAGGAGTGGTTCTTCAAGTTCCCTCCCGCAAGCATTATTTCCTGGGAAATTTTCGTACGGGAGTTCTACGGACAGTTCTATGCTGGTCGTGTGCACCCAACCGAAGCAAACCAGCTAGTCGAAATTCTCCAGCAGGATGGGGAGTCAGTGAAAGACTACATCCAACGTTTTATGCGAGCTGCAGCTGGAGCGAAGACGGTCGGGGACGAAGGGAAGATGATGGCAATAACTGCAGGAGTAAAACGTCGTTCTCCCCTCTGGAAGAGTCTCCAAAAGGAAGGGGTGAGAACTACCCAAGAATTTTTGGATCGAGCTGATCGCTACATCAAGCTCGAAGAGGCCATTGCTGATGATGGAAAACCCTCGAACAAGGGTAAGAAGGCGGCCGAACCCGCCAAAGCCGACAATGGTTCCAAACCTAATGGCAATAGCAAAGGCAACAGGAACGGCAACGGTAATGGCAAGAATGGTGGAAAACGGCCGTATAACGAGCCTTCCACCTCCGACAACAAACGAGCTAAGGGTAATCGTTATGAGCCTCGGTTCACTAACTACACTGCCCTCATCGAGTCTCGGGGAGAGGTTTACCAGGCCACAAGCTCCAGTGTGCCTTACAAGAAACGTGGACCCATTCGAAAGGACATTTCGAAAAGAGACACTACCAAGTTCTGTCGTTACCATAACGACTACGGACATGACACTAATGAATGCAATCAGTTAAAAGACGAAATTGAGTTCCTTATTAGACAAGGACACTTGAGAAGATACGTACGGGCCTCGGGAAATTCCCAACGAGAAGCTCCGGGTGGCAACGAGCAGGCGGCCACACGCCAATGCTCGCCACCATTACAGCCTGCCCCCATGGCTGGAACACTCTTAACCATCTGCGGAGGCCCGCACCTCGCGGGAAATAGCGGAAAGGCCAGAGAACGATATGCTCGGACTCTGCGCCACGACCAGGACATTGAGATGATGACTGTGGAGGACAGTGCACCAAAAAAGGCTCGATCAGAGGAAGGTGAGATAACCTTCTCTGATGGCGATGCCCAACACATCCGGTTCCCACATTCTGATCCACTGGTCGTGGACATCCAGATGGCCAACATGATGGTGAAAAGGGTACTGGTCGATACAGGAAGTTCAGTGAGCATCTTGTATAAGTCAACACTGGAACGCATGAAATTGTCCGTAAAATACTTGGAGCCCTGCAATCAGACGATATACGGCTTCTCTGGAGAAGGACTCGCCACAGCCAGATTAATCAAACTCCCAGTAACGACGGGTACAGCACCTGCAACAAGGACATTACTCGCCACTTTTGTAGTGGTCGATTGTCCTTTGGCGTACAACGCCGTCATTGGAAGGCCCATACTGGTTGATCTACGGGCCGTCATCTCTATGTGGCACCTAGCCATGAAGTTCCCATCAGACGCGGGGGTAGGACGCGTTTTGGGAAACCAAAGGGAAGCCAGGGAGTGCTACAACGCCTTGATCACAAAGGCAAAGAGTGGAACGTCGAGGAGCACTGCCTCAGATAGATTGCAGATGGCAGTTGATACGCAAGCCCAATCAGGTGATGAAGTCACCAAATAGTGTGTTGCCCAAAGTGGGGATGGAGATTTGGATCCTCGCTTTGGGGATTTTGAAGAAAATGTTGGACCCGTCGAGGACCTGGAGGAGGTCTAACTCGAGAAAGAAGACCCAACCAGAGTCATAAAGGTTGGGAAAAACTTAGAGCCTACCACGAGGCACGCACTGGTGGAATTCTTGCGAGAGAACCAGGAGGTTTTCGCCTGGTCGCATAAAGACATGGTTGGGATAGATCCTGCAGTAATCAGCCATGTCCTGAATATAGACAAGACCTTTCCACCCGTGCAACAAAAAAGAAGGTTGCTCGATAAAGACAGATCACGAGCCTTAAAAGAAGAAGTCGAGAGGCTAAAGGAGAATGGATTCATAAGGGTGGCTTTTTATCCGTCGTGGGTCTCCAATCCGGTGCTGGTCCCCAAGCCTAACGGCAAGTGGCTTACCTGTGTGGATTTTACAGACCTCAATAAAGCCTGCCCAAAGGACTGCTTCCCACTCCCAAGGATCGACCAGCTGGTCGATGCTACTGCAGGGCATGAGATCCTCTCATTCATGGATGCATATTCGGGCTTTTGGACCGATATGGGCTTGTATTGCTATAGAGTAATGCCCTTCGGACTGAAAAATGCAGGTGCGACTTACCAACGGCTAGTCAACCACATGTTCAAAGAGAAAATTGGTGTAAACATGGAGGTATATGTGGATGACATGCTGGTAAAGTCTAAGAAAGCAGAAGGGCATGTGAGGGATTTACAAGAGTGCTTTAATGTGTTAAACAAGTACCAAATGAAATTAAATCCCCTCAAGTGTTCCTTTGGAGTCGGATCAGGGAAGTTTTTGGGGTTTATCGTAAATTCAAGAGGAATCGAGGCCAACCCCAACAAGATAAAGGCCCTGATCGACATGAAGTCGCCAGAAAGGATCAAAGATGTAGAAAGTTTAACCGGAAGAATCATAGCCCTAAGTAGATTCATTTCAAAATCAACAGACAAGTGCGTCCCATTCTTCAATCTACTTAGGGGGAATAAAAAGTTTGAGTGGACAGAACACTGCGAGCAAGCATTCCAGGCACTGAAAGCTCATATGGCACAGCCTCCCATCTTATCAAAGCCGATCGAAGGAGAAACTTTGTTTATTTATCTGGCGATTACTGAAGTTGCTGCCAGCGCGGTGCTAGTGCGAGAGGAAGAAGGTGTACAAAAAGCAGTCTACTATGTCAGCAAGAGACTGATCGGGGCAGAATTGAGATATCCGCCAATCGAGAGGTTAGCATATTGCTTGATCCTTGCCTCTAGAAAGCTATGCCCCTACTTCCAAGCCCATCCTATCACAGTTCTAACCGATCAGCCCCTTCGGCAAGTCCTCCAAAAACCCGAGGCGGCTGGGCGATTGTTAAAATGGGCAGTCGAGCTAGGGCAGTTCGATATAACCTATTCACCGCGGCAGCAGTAAAGGGACAAGTCTTAGCCGATCTTATTGCAGAGTTCACCGAACTCCCAGACAGTGAACAGTGCGAACTGCCTTAAGCGCCCGTGCCTCAGGACAAAACTCCTTTGTGGAAGCTATTCACGGATGGTTCATCCAACGAATCCCACGCTGGAGCGGGAGTGATATTGATAACGCCGGAAGGGCATCGATTTCACTGCGCCATCAGGTTCGACTTCACTGCATCAAATAATGAAGCAGAGTACGAAGCACTCCTCGCTGGATTGAAAATGGCAAAGGATATGAGCATAAAGACGCTTGATATCTACAGTGATTCACAGCTGGTGGTGAATCAGGTCCTAGGAGAATATCAAGCGCGAGGTTTGAAAATGGTAGCCTACTTAAATAAAACAAAGGACCTGCTAGCCCAGTTCACGAAGTACACCCTCCAACAGATCCCGCGAGATCAGAATTCAAACGCAAACGCCTTAGCCAAACTCGCGAGCGCAAAGGATGCTGACACTTTGAACATTGTGCCAGTAGAAAGACTGAGTAAGTCGAGCATACAAGCAGCTGAGTCCAGTATGGAGATTCGAATGGAGGATACATGGATGGCGCCTTACTTGGAGTATCTGACAAATGGTACGCTCCCAACAGATAAGAACAAAGCCAGAACTCTGCAAAGACGAGCTGCTAGGCACATACTGGTCGATGGTGTTATGTACCGAAGAGGATTCTCAATGCCACTACTCAGGTGCGTTACACCAGAAAAGGCTAAGGAGCTCATGAAGGAGGTGCATGAAGGCTTCTGCGGTGATCACGCTGGGGGGCAGAGTTTGGCAAAAAAGATTCTAAGGCAAGGCTACTTCCGGCCAACGATGAACGAGGATTCGATGGAGTATGTACGAAGATGTGATAAATGTCAAAGGTTCTCCAAGATTCCACGAGCAGCTCCAAACGAACTGAAGCAGATGCAGAGCCCGTGGCCTTTTGCAGTATGGGGGATAGATTTGATTGGATCCCTGCCTACAGGGAAAGGCGGGGTAAAGTACGCAGTTGTGGCAGTTGATTACTTCACCAAATGGGCCGAAGATGAACCACTCGCAACCATCACGACCAAGAAAGTTCTTGACTTCGTCATCAAGAACATTGTATGCAAATATGGTTTGCCCAGGAAGATAGTTTCAGACAACGGGACCCAATTTGACATCGACTTATTCACCGATTTCTGCGAGAGGCATGGAGTTATTAAAAGCTTTTCTTCAGTTGCACACCCCCAAGAAAACGGGCAGGTCGAAGCCGTAAACAAGACTCTTAAAGACACCCTGAAGAAAAGACTTAAAGAAGCTAAAGGGGCGTGGCCAGAGCAGCTGCCTGAAGTCCTATGGTCGTATAGAACGTCCCACCAAATAGCGACAGGACATACTCCATTTTCATTAGCCTACGGATATGAAGCCATGTTACCTGTCGAGTTAGATCCCCCCTCACATCGGCGCTTGACTTACGACCAAGATCAGAACAACCAGCTAATGATGGAGTCCCTAGACTCAATCGATGAGATACGAGAGAAATCTCAACTCCGAGTTGCTACATACCAGCAAAAATTCGCCCGGTACTTTAACTCCAAAGTTAAAGAAAGAAAATTCAATGTCGGAGATTTGGTGCTACGATGAGTTTTCTTAAATACCCGCGACCCTACTGCTGGAATGCTCGGACCTAATTGGGAGGGACCTTACCAGATTGAAGAAGTCCTTCATCCAGGCACATACAAACTTGCACGCTTGAACGGAGATCTCGTTCCACGTTACTGGAATGGAGAACACCTGCGCAAGTATTATCAATGAATAGTCCTTTTTAAAGAACTGGCTTGTGTTAAAATTTTAATTTTCTTACAAGTTTTGCAAAGAGGGTTAGCCACGTTGTATGGCTAACTGCTCGTATATGTAAGGTTCTATTATAGAATCACTCGTAAAGACATGTTTAGTCCATTTTTAATATGAGATTATAAGGGACTGAGTGCAGCCAGTCATTCTTGCCAACCTTTGTGAATTTACATTTACAAGTATTTGTTCATTACGTGTGTTGTTTTGCTGTACTACAAGTATCATTTTTCCGCACGAACAAGAATGTTCGAACAAGCCATGGTCAGGGCAAGTGACCAAGGACCTAAAGCTCCTCGATCACTTGAGGGGCATATAAGGCACATCGATAGTAAAGCATACTCGCACGGTATGTAAACACATGAACAAAATGAGTGAAAGCATGCTGCAGTACTTAGAGTATTTTTCAAAATTTATGTTTTGTTAAATCATGCCAAAGTACTATGCTAAGTTCGGTCACACGGACATATGTTATAATAAATAAAGATATTATAGCATCAAGATTCAAGCTTTTACACCGCAAGCATCGCTGCTTGGATGTAACTGTTCGAATAAAAGTTTAAAAAGAAATTATTGTCTTTACATCACGACCCGTAGGTCGTGTGGCCAAAAAGAGAGAAAAAATAAATGGGAAAGTTTAAGAGGCATTTGGGGTCGGAGGGTCCTGGGCAGCATCCTGGTTGGTTGCGTCCTCGGCAACTTCTTCTTCTTCTACACCAACGATGCTTGGAGAAGCAGGGATCCTCAGTCTTGCCTCCTCTTCGGCCAGTTGAGAGGTGCAGCGAGCCAACTCAGCAGTCCTGACTTCCTCCGAAAGATAGCTGAAGTCGGCACCCTGATTATGTTTCCAGAAGTTGTAGAAACATCGTAGTGTCGTCCTCTTGTACTTTTCCAGATTTTTGGAGTTGTCAAGCTCCAGCTGTAACGACCCAAAATAGCTAATAAGGCTTAAGGGCCTTGATTAGCGTGCCAGGAGGGCATGATAGGATTTATGTGTGATTTGATGAGTTAAATGTATGATTATGATTTAAAGCATGATTATCTGACTATTTGTTTATCTGAGATGCATGACTATGTATAATAGTATGCATGTAAGCCCGGATCGTGTTAGAAGGGCATAATTGTAATTTTAGCCTGCTGAGGGCATATATGTGATAATTGTGTTCTGTGAATTGTACCGCGTGAGTGTGGTGTTATTATTGTGATGCACGTGCCGAGACGGTCCTAGAGAGCTAGTTAACTTAAGAGTCACAACGGGATTTCTATACCCGGCTCGGGAGGAGCCTAGGGGTACCTTGGGAATTTTATGGTTAAGTTGAGATTTAGCGGGTAATGGTTATTGGAGATTTAGTAACCTGGGTAACCATTAGTTACTGCTGAGAGTAACAAGTTCTAGATAGAAAATGGTAGAAATGAAATATTAGTGAAAGGACTAGAGTACCATTGAGGGCTTAGTTAGGAAAGGATCATTTGGAGGGGTAGCATGGTCATTTGGCAAGGGGTTTAGACAAGTTTCAGCTGGGATTATAGGGTACACGGTTTGGGCATTTGAGTTATTTGATGGTTTTGTTAAAAATAAAGAGAAAGAAAGTTAGGGCAATGAGAAGAAGAAGAAGAAGAGAAAAATGGGCTGAAGTGGGAGTTTAGGAGGAGATCAAGGAGGCTTTTGGGTGAATTCTCTACTTAAGGTAAGGAACTTATGCATATTTAAGTTTGATTTATGTTTTGATTTGAGAAATTTGAAGCTTGAGTAAAGTTTTTAAAGTTTTAGTTTGAAGTTGCTGATTTTTGCAATCTAAGGGTGGATTGTTGGGTATGTTTGTGTTTTGAGCTTGAATCTAGTGTTTATGGGTTGTTAGATGGTTTATATGAGGTTTTGATTTGATTTTGGGGTTGAGGTATTTGTTTGGGGTGATTTGGAGAGGTTGAAGCTCGGGAAAAACGCATGGGAAAACCCAGAAATCTGGGTTCGCGTATGAGCGTCGCGGCCCTGTTCTTGGGCGCCGCGGCGCGAGGTTGCATCAGGAGAGGGGTAGGTCGCTGGGCACCGCGAACCTTGAGGGGAGTGCCGCGGCCCTAGGCCATTTTGGCAGGCAAAATTCTGGTTTTTAGGGCTTTTGCCCGGGGACTCGGGGGATGGTTCCGGTGTATTGTTTTAGGGAATTAGAGGTTCCGAGAGTGCGGGATTGGTCCCGGGAAGTGGTTTTGGGTTGGTTAGTATTAAAAAGTGTTTTATGTGTGTTGTGACTAGGCTATTGGAGAGGCTCGTGCTTGAGGACCGTGCTCGCGGCTTTAGTGCATCAGGAGGCTCGGAGTGCAGGTAAGAAAACTATATCACCCGTAGGATAGGGCGTGGGCCCATAGTGTGATTGCGGGGCACGGCCCTATATTGCATGATGAGGTGATTGCCAGGCATGGCCCTATATTGCATTACATGTTAGGGTGTAGACTTAAATGAATTAATATTTATTGGAATGTTGTTGTGTTATGCTATATGTGTGATTATAGTAAATTGAACGGCAAGGGCCGAGAACGGCGTAGGCCGGGTACGGCAGCGGGGCCGGAAGTAACACCTAGCACATGGGATGCTATAGTCAAGGCAGGGCCCGGTGGATACATGAGTTATCCTTACGGTGAGAACCGATACCCCAGGGCTTTGGTAAGGTTTCTGGGGCGGCATGGCCGTGTTTTCTTAGTCTAATGGTTGACTTGTTTATTTGTGGATTATCTGTTATGATAAACTGTATACATTGCATATGTTATGTTCTGCATGAGTTTTCTTGCTGGGCTTCGGCTCACGGGTGCTCTGTGTTGCAGGTAAGGGCAATGACTGAGTCAACCAACCATGAGTACGGAGAGCGTGAAGCGACGCGTACATGTTTGGCCTGCCCGACTGCTTTGGTTGGGGGTTTATTCGAAAATGGCTGTAATAATCTATGATTTTATGATTTCTCAACTGTAACCTTATTTCAAGAAGTAATTAGTTTTCAAACCTTATTTTGGGATCCCAAATGTTTAATAATAGAAGTTTTAATGAAACGACGCATTTTCAAAGATTACAACCTTAACTTTTAATTAGTCACACTTTTGTTTCAAAACCTCGGTTAGCGAGTTCATTGGACACTGTTTTTTCTTAAAAACTCACTTAGTAACGGCTCTAAGGAAGTAGGGCGTTACAACTTGGTATCAGAGCGAGCCAAGGTTTATTGGTTCTGGAGAATGACCGAACATGTACGCTTGCTGTCAATGACAAGCTCGACTCAGGGTTGGTTGGTATGAATGATTAATATGCTTGAATATATGTTTGATTGCCCTGTTTGCCTGCTTATATATATGGAGCATGAGAAATGAGTTGACATGTGCAGGAGATATTGTTGGGCTGGGCCCTTGATTATTGCATGTTGAGATTAATGCATGCTGAATAACATTATTATGCATGTGGATGAATATTGGCATAATGGTTCGCATATTGAGTGTATGTGGTTAATTTTCTGGATTAAATTCATATGATATATCTATATATTGGCTTGTATGAAGCATGATGAGTATGGATATACTTAGTGGTGATAAAATTTGGTAACTAAATGTATGGCATTGTGGATATGACCTAGTATATGCTTGTGTGTGCATTACACCTGTGGATATTTGGACCTAGTGGTGGTTTGGTTCAGAGTGGGAACCACAAAGTTCAGGAGTTTGGTCAGTTTTGACAGATGAACTCGTGTTGTTGGTTCCTAGAAGGGTTAGTGGACCTGATATTGGGTTGAAAGGGGGATTCTAGATAGGTTGGAGTTGAGATCTCCAAATATCCCTGATAGCAGCAGCAGAGGGTCACTAGTGTGTGAGTAAGTTGCGGAGTTTATTGGTTGGGATGGGATAGAAGAACAGCGGATTTTCTCTGGGGAAATAACTGATTTAGATGTTTCGACAGTAAGGTTACCAGTGTTGGCTTACTGTGAGGGTATGGACAGAAAAGAGTATTAAAGGAAAGGCTTAAAGGGTGTTATCCTCGGGTTTTGAGGAGAGTACAGGCTGACAAAGGAATTTATCAATAGATGGGCAGAGTTAAATCCACCCCTGGTTAAGAGGATGAGAGATCCTGATTAGAGGGTTGTGTTAAATGTTGAGGCAGGGAGATGCCTGGAAAGGGTACTCGGGCTGAGGTACTGGCTTAATGGGTTGGGAAGAACCTAGATGATGAATTGTTAGAGGTTATAAAGACGTGATTTGAACTGTGGAGACTGGTGGACTTATAAGTTTGGTTTGGACTGATAGAGTAACAACAGTGTAGAACAATGGGTTTGGTGAATTGGATAATTCATTTTGGGAATTTATACTGACGGATGTATCCAGAAATGGTGGCGACCCATTTAAGGATGGAACTCGGGGATAGTCCAGGGAATTTGGGCCGCTCTGATGTAAGGACTTATCGTCTGCATGTGGATGGCGGAGAGGGCCATGTGGTTCGAGGAACTAATGGTTGATGTCTAGAGCATGAGTGTTAGAGTTGCTATGGTGGTGCTTCTTGGGATAGAATTAGTAAAGTTAGATTCGTGATATTCGAGTTAAAGGAACCCCGGATAGTTCTATGGCTTCTGGTTTGCCAGAAAGAGGGAAAAGTCTGATTGATAAGATGGTACTTGTGTTGATAGAACGCAGCGAGGTCGGATTCTCAATTTTGAGGTAGAAGGACCCCAGACAGTGCTTGGGCACCTGATTTGAGATTGGAAAGAAGCCTGATGGAAGAGGTAGTTATCAAGTTGGTGACAGGAACTAGGGAGGTTATTGTGTATGCATAAGGGAAAGGATGCCACCTGGGAGGAGGTCAGGTGAGGGCGTGACTTCTGCGTAGAATGACTTGAGATGTTAGGATGGATTTCCCATGGTGAGGGAAACGGAGAACTGGAATGCGTCGATACATTACAAGTTCGAGGCTGAGTCCTCAAGGAGGAGTATTTGACTGACGAGCTTATGCTTTGGGCAAGTAACGAACTGGAAGGGCTCGGTGCGGAGAGTGCTCCGAGAGGGTGATGGACATAGAGAGGTTGCCTCAAAGGTGCTATTCGGGAGGCTGAGGACAATAATGCTTATTGAGAAGGAATTAGAAACTCTGGCAGATGAATTGTTGAGGATATCATCTGGAGTATGTAAAGGAGACTGAGTGGGAACTAAGCTGACCCGTGGAAAGTGGTGTGGGTATGTAAAGAAAGAGTTGGGAGTACTGCAAGGTCGAACTACATATAGGATTGGTATGAGGAATGTGGTGAAAGACGGTTTGGCCGACAGAAAGTCTGTTGAAGCAATCGAAGGAATCTGAGCCTGGTGTAGACAGTGTGTTATACTGCGAGGATTGCTAGTATCGTCGGGTTAGAACGAAAGGTACAATGTTGAATACAAGATGGGGCGATGTCCCCAAGAGTTGATCTATAACCTGGTTATTACTAGTTGGAAACCAAGGACAGAGGCATTTCGTGAATTGTCTAGCTTACACCGGGTAGGGTGTGAGGAGTTGGTAACAAAGGTTCTGGAATGGTTCAAGCTACAGCAGCACAGGTAGGTTCTTTAGGCAGAGAATGCATGTACGGTATGGACAAGTCCCCTTCAAGCTCACGAGCAGTGCATGTGGATTACTCCCAGACGGAAATGGTGAGCAAATCACTATGCGAAAGACGTTTGTACCCAGAAGGCGGAGTCTCAGGTAAGGTTCTACGGATTGTTAGTTTGGGTGTCGTCAGGAGTACTCAGACTAGAGCTACAAGGAGAAAGGACAGGTATGAGGAGATTTGATCTGAAGTCACAAAGAAGCTAATGAAGAACGTTTGAAGAACAGAAAGCATAACAAGACTGGTAAGCGCGTCATCTATTGCATAAGCACCTCCGGGGACAGCTACATCAGAGATGAGCAGAACAGTAAAACTTGAGGAACAGACGGACTGAGTGGTGTCAAATCAGAAAGAAATTCAGAAGACAAGGTAAGATTGCTTAGTATCTGGTAATACTGGAATATGCGTATGTTTTGGTTAAGTAAAGAGTGATTGCATAAAGGACTTGATCTATGGTAGGGTTATGGAAATGTGGGAGTGCATCACGATTGGGCACGCCCAAGAATAATTGACGCGAGGATGGGTTGAACCTTGCGGGAGGTGGCTGAATGGATCATGGTTGATATACTTGGAACGTTAAGTCGACTGTTGTGCATGGCATAAGGTACTTAAGTCTTGGGTATTAGTGAGAAAGGTTAACGTTGAGACACAGATGTGGTGAAAAGTAATAGACGGATGATCAGTGTTTGAAATCCTCGATTGAGCGAGGGGAGATATAATTGGAAGCGGAACTCCTAACTGAGAGGCGTGTGTCAGTCAAGGAATAACGCCATAGACTGTAATAGAGTGGACAAGGCAACGACTGATATTGGCGTAACGTTAGTAGGTATGATTAGCTGGTGAGTGTCACTGAGCTATAGAATCCGAAGTGCCGGCTTTGGTTGAAACAGGAAAGAACCCTGTTAGGGTCGTACAAGTTGGGATACCAGGGATGGATGAAGGATCCAATTAGATTTGGTTTTTGAACGAGAATTCTGAATGGATATCATTCCACCTCCTTGGGTACGTCGTACCAGGAGGGTCGAGCGGGTGACAGAATCTAGTGTTTTCCTTTAGACCCTGAGGGGTTAGGTGATGTGGTGGTGCATCGTGGGGATAGACCACAATGGACCTTAAGTAAGACGTTTGGACATGAAATTTTTTAACTCAATGGATGGAGTTAATGTAGTTAGGTCAAGTGAACTGGTTTCAGGATGGAGCATCGATGATATCGAATTGAGACCCTATAGTATTTTAAGTTTTGGAATGGATTTAGTAAACGAAAGGAACAGAGTGGGAATCTGGGATTATCAGTTGATTGCAAGTGAAATGACAGTCTGAAAGTTTATCGGATATTTTAAAGAATTGAGCGCTGAGTTGGCGAATACTTGAGGTATTAAGGGAAGTGTAATCCCTGACGAGTTAGTCGTGGTGGCAGTCGCTAGTGTCTTGTTAAGGTAACACGACATAGGACATGATAAGAGATGAAACATAGTGAATACTACAGATTGACTTTAGTTCAAGGAGAAAGCCAAAGAGGTCGTTGAAACTTCTTAAGGCAGGAGTGTCTGCCTATCTGAAAGAATAAAGAGCTGGTAAATTGCTAAGTTATGAGGAAATAAAGTTCCGGAAGGAAAGAGTTGCGTCTCTGCGTAATAACAGACGGGGATCTGTGAGGCGTTCAAAGAAAGAAGAAAGAGTTCTGACTCTTGATTCAATGTAAAATTCTGAGGTTGTACTAAGGGTTAGGCCAGCAGGGCCTACAAGCTGATCCCACCTAGTAGAGGTGACGACTATTGAGTATCTCTGGAATCAGGAATAAGACAATGAATTGGTCATTGTAATCTAGGCAGACCCTAAGGCTTCAGCAGGGTTGCGGTGTAAACAAGAAGTTATCGAGAGCATGGCTATTAGACAAAATCTTGAGGGGCAAGATTGTTACTCTTGTGAGAGGGTCATTGAAAAGTAAAGTAAAGGCGGTGGGCCTTGGAAATTATGGTCAGAGTTGCGGGTTTACTGACTGATATGTTGGATAAATTTCGAGGACGAAATTTTATGAGGAGGGGATAGTTGTAACGACCCAAAATAACTAATAAGGCTTAAGGGCCTTGATTAGCGTGCCAGGAGGGCATGATAGGATTTATGTGTGATTTGATGAGTTAAATGTTTGATTATGATTTAAAGCATGATTATCTGACTATTTGTTTATCTGAGATGCATGACTATGTATAATAGTATGCATGTAGGCCCGGATCGTGTTAGAAGGGCATAATTGTAATTTTAGCCTGCTGAGGGCATATATGTGATAATTGTGTTCTGTGAATTGTACCGCGTGAGTGTGGTGTTATTATTGTGATGCACGTGTCGAGACGGTCCTAGAGAGCTAGTTAACTTAAGAGTCACAACGGGATTTCTATACCCGGCTCGGGAGGAGCCTAGGGGTACCTTGGGAATTTTATGGTTAAGTTGAGATTTAGCAGGTAATGGTTATTGGAGATTTAGTAACCTGGGTAACCATTAGTTACTGCTGAGAGTAACAAGTTCTAGATAGAAAATGGTAGAAATGAAATATTAGTGAAAGGACTAGAGTACCCTTGAGGGCTTAGTTGGGAAAGGATCATTTGGAGGGGTAGCATGGTCATTTGGCAAGGGGTTTAGACAAGTTTCAGCTGGGATTATAGGGTACACGGTTTGGGCATTTGAGTTATTTGATGGTTTTGTTAAAAATAAAGAGAAAGAAAGTTAGGGCAATGAGAAGAAGAAGAAGAAGAGAAAAATGGGCTGAAGTGGGAGTTTAGGAGGAGATCAAGGAGGCTTTTGGGTGAATTCTCTACTTAAGGTAAGGAACTTATGCATATTTAAGTTTGATTTATGTTTTGATTTGAGAAATTTGAAGCTTGAGTAAAGTTTTTAAAGTTTTAGTTTGAAGTTGCTGATTTTTGCAATCTAAGGGTGGATTGTTGGGTATGTTTGTGTTTTGAGCTTGAATCTAGTGTTTATGGGTTGTTAGATGGTTTATATGAGGTTTTGATTTGATTTTGGGGTTGAGGTATTTGTTTGGGGTGATTTGGAGAGGTTGAAGCTCGGGAAAAACGCATGGGAAAACCCAGAAATCTGGGTTCGCGTATGAGCGTCGCGGCCCTGTTCTTGGGCGCCGCGGCGCGAGGTTGCATCAGGAGAGGGGTAGGTCGCTGGGCACCGCGAACCTTGAGGGGAGTGCCGTGGCCCTAGGCCATTTTGGCAGGCAAAATTCTGGTTTTTAGGGCTCTTGCCCGGGGACTCGGGGGATGGTTCCGGTGTATTGTTTTAGGGAATTAGAGGTCCCGAGAGTGCGGGATTGGTCCCGGGAAGTGGTTTTGGGTTGGTTAGTATTAAAAAGTGTTTTATGTGTGTTGTGACTAGGCTATTGGAGAGGCTCGTGCTTGAGGACCGTGCTCGCGGCTTTAGTGCATCAGGAGGCTCGGAGTGCAGGTAAGAAAACTATATCACCCGTAGGATAGGGCGTGGGCCCATAGTGTGATTGCGGGGCACGGCCCTATATTGCATGATGAGGTGATTGCCAGGCATGGCCCTATATTGCATTACATGTTAGGGTGTAGACTTAAATGAATTAATATTTATTGGAATGTTGTTGTGTTATGCTATATGTGTGATTATAGTAAATTGAACGGCAAGGGCCGAGAACGGCGTAGGCCGGGTACGGCAGCGGGGCCGGAAGTAACACCTAGCACATGGGATGCTATAGTCAAGGCAGGGCCCGGTGGATACATGAGTTATCCTTACGGTGAGAACCGATACCCCAGGGCTTTGGTAAGGTTTCTGGGGCGGCATGGCCGTGTTTTCTTAGTCTAATGGTTGACTTGTTTATTTGTGGATTATCTGTTATGATAAACTGTATACATTGCATATGTTATGTTCTGCATGAGTTTTCTTGCTGGGCTTCGGGTCACGGGTGCTCTGTGTTGTAGGTAAGGGCAATGACTGAGTCAACCAACCATGAGTACGGAGAGCGTGAAGCGACGCGTACATGTTTGGCCTGCCCGACTGCTTTGGTTGGGGGTTTATTCGAAAATGGCTGTAATAATCTATGATTTTATGATTTCTCAACTGTAACCTTATTTCAAGAAGTAATTAGTTTTCAAACCTTATTTTGGGATCCCAAATGTTTAATAATAGAAGTTTTAATGAAACGACGCATTTTCAAAGATTACAGCCTTAACTTTTAATTAGTCACACTTTTGTTTCAAAACCTCGGTTAGCGAGTTCATTGGACACTGTTTTGTCTTAAAAACTCACTTAGTAACGGCTCTAAGGAAGTAGGGCGTTACACCAGCTGCTTCACCTTGCCTTCAAGAGTGACAATAGCCTCGTCCTTGGACTTGAGTGTCTCTCCCAAATGCTTGATCTCGCGAAGATGGGTTTGATTGGACTCTCGATACTGCTGCCTCAACTTCACCGCAGCATCTTTTGCGGCTTCAGCCTCTGATAGTTTGGTCACCGCAGCATCCCTCTCTCGAGCCAGTGCCTCCAACTCCTTGGCGTGCCTGGCCTCTGCAGCCGAAAGCTCCTCAGCTGCCTTCACTTGATGCCTCTCAGTGGCCTTTGCCTTGGCCTGCTTAATGGAAGCCTGGATACGAGTGCGAGCAGTGATAGCAGATAGCAAGGCCTGTGAATAAAGGAAAAAGTTAGAACCTGCTGTGAAGAATAAAAGACTAAGGCTTAAAATGTGAAGAAGTACTCACACTAGAGATTTCATTCAGGGCCCTGTTCAGAACCTGGTCAGCCCCCATGTTTTCAGCCTCGACCATTGCATCTCTGACACGGTCACCTTTACCAATGCGGTCAAGGCGATCCCTGGCTGATCGAAGGGCACGGCTCATGAGTTTGGACCCGAGAGCTTCTTCACGAGTAACTTCCTCTCTAGTGGGCACAGCCAGAGGATTTGGTGGGGCAGGAGGAGTCTGCTTCTCAGTTGGAGCTTGTGGATGAGTTTGCCCCGTTGGCCCAGGAGTTTGCCCAGTTGGCGCGTCCTTGGGAAGGTCTTCTGTTCGACCCTTCTTGGCTGGAGGGCCTCGGCTGGATTCACCAGTTCTCCTCTTGGATCTCCGCTGGAGTTGGGGAACCTCCTCTTCCTCCTCGGCCTGGTACATGTCAAAGATATTGGGAGTTGCCATATTTGCATGCAAGTAAACACAGGAAACTGATAAGAATAAGAGGCAGATGAAAATGTATTATATGCAACAGAAGAAAGGAAACAAAGTGAATACCCGAGCAACAACTACTGGTCGTTACACTACTGACTCTATTAGTCATATACTCATTATCTGGCATGAAGAAGTCTGGCCCTAATTTTGGAGTATATGTAAAGTTTCCTTCCTCGTCGAACAAATGACAGGGAATTGGCAAACCATTTAAAAGTAAAATAGTGTTACCGTTCTCATCAGAGGACTCTCCCAAGTCCATAGCTGGCTCTTTGGCCTTTTGTTTCCCCTTGCCTTGGGGAGCAGAAGGCCTTTCTGCGGAAGGATTGCCCGTGGGCTCCCTAATAGTAATCCCCGTTGGCCTCCTCCTCCGAGGAGACACAGGGGGTTGCTGCTCGGGAACCCCCTCGGCAGTGGCTTCGTCCACCATGGACCCTCTAGTTTCATGGCGATGAGCCAGGAGGCCAGACAGCCTCAAGTTTTCTTCAGTCACCAGGGTCTTGACGCTTTTTGCTGCGTCAGAAATCCTGGCCAAAGTGTTGGACCTCAACACCATGTCTGGTGTTGGATTCGGGCGTAACCAGGGGCTTGAAAAACAGATGACAGTTTAAGAAAAATGGAAGGGAACACATCGGCGAAAAGTATCGACCAGTTGGAGACAAACACTTACCTCCTCGGGTGAAGGCCAAGTTGTTGCTGGTTATGTCCGGGGTAAGGAAGTACTCCTTATTATACTGCCCCACATTTGAGATATACGTAGTGTCACTCAAGAATGTTCGATTGGTTTCCTGGTGACAAAAATGGAAGAAACCCGTTCCGTGTTGTTGCGGGTTAGATTTGAGGTCAAAGAGATAGTTGACCTCGTGGGGTGAAGGTTCTGGCCATTTCTTAAGTTTATACAGGATATAGAGTGCGGCCAGCATTCTATATCTGTTTGGAGTTATTTGGAAGGGGGCGACACCGAAATAATTGGCCACCCCCACAAAAAAGGGATGAAGAGGGAGATAAGCTCCTGCCTCAATATGATACCGAGACCAGGCAATGTTTACACCTCCGGGGAGGTTAGCCCTCTGGTCTGCGGCAGGACGTATAATGGAAACCCCTGTGAGAGGAAATCTCCTGAAACAGTTAGCAATCATTCGAAGAGTTACTGAACTGGCTGGGGAAGTATACCACTCGACATCAGGCAAGTTGTGATGGCGAGGGCTGGCCCTAATTTGGATATTAGGGTCAGGAACAAGATTTTCTCGACCACTGGTCGAGGGAGCCCTTGCCTGCGAATTAGGCCAGGTAGGAGAATTTGGGTTGTTTTCAGACTCGGGTCTTTTCTTGCTTGAAGATTTGAAACGGGCCATTGAAGGAGAAGGATGGGGTCTGGAAAAGGATCGCGAAAAAGGGATCTCGTGGACACGGTCAGCTGGTTGTTCTTCTCCCTCGAGCAGTTGGGCGAGAAGGTCGTCGTCAATAGGCCTTTCACCTCCCCACAAATCTGGCATTAAAGTCTGCATACAGAAGAATGGGGAGGTGAGGATAGAAAACTTTTAAAAGCTTTTTAGCATAACGCTGGTCGAGTATAAAAATTAAGTTTTTATACAACAGCATTCTAACAAAAAGCTAAATTTTTCTACACGAGCAGTTTGAAAAACGGATCAAAGGGTGAAAGTAAAAAGTTTTTCTGAAAAAGCTTTTTCAACTCCCCTTAGGGCGGGAAATATTTATTTTTCAACTAGCCTAAAAGATCGAATTTTTACTTCGATTTTACGTCCTAAAAAGCATGATCCCGGATTTTCAACTAACTCGTAACCCTATTTTGCCTACAAAATATTCTGTCTACAAGCGTCTCAAGCCAGAAACAGTACACAGTCAGAAGCATGCACCACAAAAAATTAGAAGCGTGGGAACTCGGAAACTTACCAAGAAAAGTGATCGTGGAGATGGAAGAAAGATCTTCGGAGATCAAGGAGCTCTCAGACGGGGTCCTGAATGTGCAGATGGAACGGTCTTCAGGAACGTTAAGGGCTCTGGATTTTAGGTTTTCTTGTGAAGACGATGGCGTGCGTAAAAAGAAAATAAAGACTTCGAAGGTCTTATATAAGTTTGTCTCTGATAGTAAAAAGTGTAATCATTAGTTTCCCTTTTTCAAAGTATGGGGAAGCAGGATGGCCGTTGAAATCTTTTCTGGGGAACCGAAAGGACGTGATTGGACAGAGGTAGGTTGCTTTTTTCAAGAACACACGAAGGGTTCTGACACGTCAGGTGGGGTTACCGAAGAGTCGTTCGTTCAAAAGTTTATTTACTGCTCGTGATAAATAAACTTGGGGGGCAAATGTTATCCATAAAATTAGCATTGGTGATGTGGCAAGTGATCCCTGGACACGTGGCTGACACCTGGAAACGTTTTACTAGAGTATCGACCAGGGGACACATTAGAAGCAGTGCAAGCCTGTCTTACCTGCGACCAGTCTGGTCGATAGTTCCGTGTACAAGGCGACATTTATGGGAAGATCTTTATGAATCCCGAATTTATCTCATACAATCTCCTGAGTATCCGATTATTCAGGAAAGAATATCTGTAACAATCTTTTGTAATCCCCCTTGAGCCTATAAATAGCAAGAGATAGCTCAAGGGAGGGGACTTTTCTTTTTGCTTTGGGAATCGTGAGAGATTATAGTAATTATCCTAGGAATATTGTATTGTTCTTCAGAAAGTGGTGAAACTCATTAAACCCTAGTTCTTTGATCACTCTTCTGGTTTTATATCAATATCATTCTAAGTGGACGTAGGTCATTACCAGATCCTGGGGCCGAACTACTATAAAATACTGTGTCTTATTTACTTTTGTCATTACGTTCTTCTCATCTCTTTCATTCATATCAAGCATATTCTGACTCCGTGTCAGTTGGCCAAATCTTGGGTCAACAGTTTTCTTGACAGAAAGTTATCAAGGACTAACCCAAATAACACCTAAAAACACTATTTTGACTATAAACCATTGGTCTTGACTAGCAGACAACAGTTTCAACCATTAGGATTTAGTAAAAAAATAAATATATATTACATATAAATGTTTAAATTTAATTTATTTACTACAAAGTACAAACTCTTAACTAGATAGAGCACCAACCAAATTGATGTGAGCATAGTATATATTTTGTATCACTAATGTTAGAAGGAATAATATGATTGGACAGCAAAACAATATAATTGTGGGATTCACATAATCAGAGTATTAGAAATCCAAACTAAAGTAAAATTCTTATATTTTTCTAAAATATCATTTTTATTATTACTGGAGCCCATAGCCTTCAATGTTGTAAATAATATTTGTATTATTATTTTCCTATATGTAAAATGATAATTTTCTAAAATATATGCAAACAATGTCAATTTTAAAAAAATTAGAGACACATATCAAGTTAGGGGTCATAAGCCTAGGATTTTTTGGGGCTTTTATTGGGCCTTTTAAAACAGATTTTTAAGTTATCAATAACCCAAATAACACCTAAAAACACTATTTTGACCTTCAACTCTCGACATCTTTCATAATTGTGATTGTAATGTTTGTCTGGCCTATCTCACAATGCTTTCCCCTGCAACTTATTTAGTCCTATATAATCGTGCCACTGGTTTCTATTGTGGGTCTTGGGCTCTTTGCAAGGGGATTCCCACTTGTAATGTCCAGAAAAACTCTGTTACTTTTATGCTTTCATAACATAACATTATTAAAAAGCCCTTAATAACACTTTCTTTTTTCCTTGTTCTGTATGCAACTTGCTAGCTGTGTAGAAATTGGCCTGCCTATGCTAATATTCCTAGTTATCTCCCAACAGGTTATACAAAATTACTTAACCTGCCACTTTCAGTTCACAAAACTTTTGCTCGGCATAAAAAAATTGTACATGTTCTGTTGCAGTATTTGAAGCGCATCGCTTCCAGGGCTCATCAAATTCTTGAAAGGTTTGCTTTGCTTTGATCTTATCCAGCAATAAAAAGTCTTATTTTTGGCTGCTACTCTGTTTATTTTTTTTGTTACATATTGTTTTTAAGTTGCTGAAATACTGTTTATTTAAGTATTTTAGTAGCTGAATTTAAGATAGAATGAGCGGAAATGATGATGATTATGAAAATGATAATTTTTTTATACATTTGAGTTGGAATATGTTTCTTTATGTTAAGTTTGAACCATTAATGAATATAGTTTATGATTTTAAGACTCGTAACAAGTAATTTCATGAATTTTATGGTTTTATTGTATCATTTAATTTTAATTATGTATTAATCTTTTAGGTATTGATTATATTATTTAGGTTGTGGATCGAATTGGCAAGTAGCATTGCAAAGTTAATTAACTTGATTATTTATTGCAAGAGGTACGGAAGTATGTTCTCTTAATTCTTTTATTAATATCATACAAATGTTAGAGGAGTTTGAATATCTTAAATATTCATTCATAGAAAAGTAGGTTCTAAGATTAAAATTGTGTGTTGCGGTGATAAGTTGAAAACTTGTGTCTTAGAGAAGTAGGTTCTGGAAAATTTGTTTGTGTGTTGCAGTGATAAAAGGAAGAAAATTTATTGTGTGTTGTTGGAATTATTTTACTTGGTATTGATAGATGGTTAGGTAAGCTTTTATATGAGAAATGATGTCAGATTTTATATAGAATTATGTATTATCATCTTACAAATAAATTGTGTTTGCTTGAATTGGTTTGATTATATAGATAGATATCTCGTCTGGGGTGTGAATAAGGGTAGTTTTCGCGTCCCCAACCTTAGCGTTTGAATAATAAAACATTATACATATGAATTGTGATTGGAAAAATGCATAATCTGATAATGCTTCCATGAGTTCTAAGTCAGATATAATTACCCAAAACATCAAAAATATAATTACACAAAACAATAGCTTGGTTTCCCTCCCCTGTCATTTGAGTAAACATATGCAACACATGAACAATTGCTCTTGCACAACAGCTCACATCCATTTAGACCAATAGCAGTAGCCCATGGTTTACAAAACTATAGCTCGCATTGCATGTACTATCCTTGACTTGGCCATTACAGTTCTATTCCGGGACACAACGGAAATATCTAAGGTAATAATTTGAAATGTGGCTTGTAAAGGTAACTGGATGATAAATGCTTGCATTTTTAAATAAATAATTGTTTCAAGGATTATGTTTAAGGGTCCTAATACATAAGAAATGTGTACTTTGATCATTATGACTTATTAGGTTGTATTTAGTTGAACACACATAATAATCCCATACTAAAGCATACAAGAACTCCAAGCCTCCAAAACATGCCTTCCCATCAAGAGTGACTTCACAAAGAGTTGAGCATGAGATCTATTTTATCAATTCTTTTGAACAAATTATCGCACATATTCAAAGGCATCCCTGATATGATTGATATTTAAAAAAAAATGTGCCATTAATATCTAGCAAAACATACACTCATAATCATGATAACATCAATGATGTTTCCATTCCTGAGGACAACTAAAAGAGTGCAAAGATTTAAAGAAGACAGAGAAGAGAGTAGGACAAGGGAAATAAGGAAGAATGAGCAGTAACTAACAGAGAATCAGGAATTGAAGCAGAATTAAAGGAGGAAAACCTCATTGATTTCAATAAGTTTAATATAACAACTAGGCTTATTCATAAATAAGTAGAAATTTATGTATTAAACTACACAGAGAAAATCAGAGATGTATCGTTAGCTAGTAAAGTAAAGTAGCTTTCAAATGATTGTAAAATTGCAAGCAAAGATGAAGAACACACATACATAAATTTAGAGAAGTCAAAAAAGAAAATTTATAACAAGTCCTGATCTTGATCCTCATTTTGGTAGCTCATAATTTAGTGATTCATTCATATTAATTCGATTGAATCCCTCTATTTGTTCTCTTCATTCCCACTTAGATAAAGACTTAAATACACTGCATAGCTTCAATTTTTCCATTGAGAATGCAACAAGAAAATATGTTAAAATATCATAACATGATGTCTAAAGATTTTGCTACTTACATTGTTGTGACAAAAGACCCTTTTCATGCACAATACCACCTATTAGGAAGAACCATCCGTGAATAAAAAAGGATAGAAAATTCAAATTAAAGTAAGGATTTAATGTGAACAAATCCCAATTCTGTAGCCTTCTGTTCTTCAAAGACTTCCACTTTGATTGAGGAGCTCCATTGATCTTAAAAAATAAAGAGAATAATAAGAAAACACAAATGACATATGTAATGGGAGAAGAAACTAATTAAGAAAGGGAAAGACGTTTTACATTGTTTAAAATGGTGTGTTGGTCATGAGTTATGAAGTCAGGTATGTACATTAGAGTTGCTAATGACCCAACTTTGAACTTATCAACCTTGTTGTGGTTGTCTTCTGCTTCCATATCTCTCACTCTACCAATCCAAACCATTCATGATTTCATAAATGTGTAGTAGGATAGCACACAAACATGAAAAAATGTGATCTTTTCTACATATATAGAATAAAAAAAAGGAGATTAAAAATATTAAAGCAAAATCTTGATCTGGGTTATTTCCATTCAATTAAATCAAATTTGGGTTATTTCCATAGCATTCAATTCATATAAAAGCTATGGCTTTAATGCTTATAAGCGAAAATAGAAGAAGAAGAAGAAGAAGCACAGAAGACGCAAAGGATTAAAATAAAACCTAATTGGGTTGTGTGTTGTGTACTTGTCATTTTCAATTATCTTACCATCCAAAAACTCATCCCCATTAAAATATCACCACGAACATCTTAGTTTCTACCCATGGTTTACAAAACTATATTTCCATCAATATCCCAATAATCATCAAAATTTAAGCAATTATTCAAAATTTTAGCAATACTTAAATTAATAAGATGCTCTAAGATGCACACTACAATTCAATAACTAATAAAAGAGTTGAAAACAGAAAAAAAAATGCAAACAAATGAATAGATGTCCACTGTTGTATAGCATAACAATGACTTGCAACTACCACAAAGTATGTATCCCAACAAGAACCGAAACTATAATTCCTCCATTAATTACTCAAGAATAAAATCAAGTCAAATAACTTATATTCTGATGGAAAAAAACTGCATATAACTTAAAGCCAGGACTAAAACACAAGTCATAACATATATTATATACACATGATTCTAGCAAAAAAAAAAGTATTTATATTCGATATACTAATAAACCAAAAAATTACTTGACTTGATGACGGATGACGGATTCTTCAAGCAACCAAACAATTGCTTGATCATTTAACCTATCTTTCATGGGTATTTCAAAACTATATTTATGTCCTTAGCCAAAGACAAATAAGAGAACACAATCAACAAAACAAGTCATTAATGAGAGACATAAATTGGGAAATTGACGATAATCTACAACTATATTTAAGTTAAGGACATGTTTATAAGCACACTTAAGATTCGTGCAACTTCGTTTCTTCTTTTCTTCTTTTATAAGCACACAATCAACCAGTTGTTACTAACTCAGTACAATTTTCTTCTTTTGTGGGTGCTCTTGTGAGAGAGATAGTTCCTGTAATGACCCAAATACACTAATAAGGCTTAAGGGCCTTGATTAGTGTGCCAGGAGGGCATTACTGGAATAACTGTGATTTAATGAGTTATTATATGTTTCATGATGCTTATATGATAATTGATTAATAGTGTGTTTATGATAATTAGTGATATTATATGATGATACGATATATATGTTTGAGATATATGTGAGAACCACATTATGATGTGGATAATTCTGCAGCCGGCGACTCGAAGCGATCCTAGGGCTAGATAGCAGGAAAAGTCACAACGGGGCATTATAATTGACTTTGGACAAGTCAGGGGTATTTTAGGTATCGGGTAGTGATTTAGACTATCCGGTGATGAAAATAAATAATTGGAGATATATTTGAGGTTAGGATGTCTAGGCGGGATTATTGGGGGATTTTACCGTTTTGGCCTCGGGGACGCTTCCGGCACCCCGAGCTTTGGGATTAGTTTAATAAACTAAGGGTATACTTGGAAGACTTAGGAAGATACTAGACAGAAAATTATAAACCAACCCTAACTTTCTTTCTCTCTCTCTTTTCTCTTGGCTAAGGAAGAACTTCTGAATTTGAGAGGAAATAGCTGGAATTGAGCTGTGTTCTTGGGAATTGAAGGGAATAATCTGAAGGGTTAGCTCAGGAACTGATCAAGGTCTGAGATAGAGCTAAGGTAAGTTCTGATTTTTCGTTTCTAAGGTTAGGAATTTAAAGAAAATGGCTGAGTTTTAAATGGTTATGGTTTTGACATTCAAGGTGGAAATTGAGGCTTGGAATTTGGAAGATAGGTCAGGGGACTCTTGGAGAATCGATTCTACAGCTGAGGTAAGGTTTAATTCAAAGTTTGATGGTTGAATTTGAGAGTTTTCATGGCTGGTTTTGAGTTCTGTAGGTTTGAAATTTCAGAAGTTGGAATTGGGGGTTTTGGTGAGTCTTAGGCTGGATTTTTGGTTGGATTGCATTGTCTAAATCATTCTAATGTTGTTATTATTAATTGGTTTTGAGTTGGGGGCTTTGGGATGGTTTAAGGTGAGGTTTAGAGTTTGAAAATGGTGGTTTTTTCTGGGTTCGAAGGGTCGGGCCGCGGCATGGTTCTTGGTGAGCCGCGGCCCTTCGAAAGTGTTGCATGCTGAAGAAGAAGGGCGGGCCGCGGCATGGCCCAAGCAATGTCGCGGCCCTTACCTGTTTTTGAGCCTTTGGGGGTTCTGTTTGGGGGCCATGCCGTGGCATGGGTGGCCTATGCCGTGGCGCTTAAGGGATTTTGGGATTTTGAGATTTTAGGCTTGGGAATTTAACCTAAGGTGCTCGGGGTTGAGTCTTTTACCATACTTGGTGAATTTCAATGTTCCGGGTACTAGAACTTGACTTGGGAACTCATTTAAGATTGTTAATGGTATTCTTTATCATGGTTGTGACTAGGTGTTAAGCTAGGGCTTGAAGATCGGATCGCGCTCAAGGAGTATCGCCCGTAACTAATTCATCTGAAAGCTAAAGGTAAGAAAACTGCACCCGGTTATATGTTTGTGATGGGACTAAGTGCTCCCGAGAATTGTATCGTGTCAATGTTGGTATTACGGGTGTCGTACATACTATTAGCGCACAGAGCGTGATTTGGCCACTGGGAGCCATGAACACTAGGATAACGGTGGGAGCAGCCTGTGGGCGCTAGCCCTGGTTATCGTTTATAAATTGTACATGTTATGAGTTGATATGCCTAGTATGTGGAATACTTGACTATATTGAATGGTTATTTGACTGAGGCTATGTGATGCAACGTGAGATATTGAATTGACTGATAATTGCTTATGCTCTGTTGATACTGTGTTTTCTTGCTGGGCCTTGGCTTGCGGGTGCTACGTGGTGCAGGTAAAGGCAAGGGCAAGCTGGACCAAGCCTGAGGTGGAGAGCTCCAAGGTGGAATGTACATAGCCAGCTGTTCGATCACCACGATCGAGGAGTGGACCAGGACAGGGACTACCTAACTGCTTATTTTGCCTTAGTATGGCTGGTTAATGTATCTGAGTCTTACAACTTCTATAAACGGTCTTAAAACTTGTATTTTTGGGATCCCGTGTAACCAGATAATGCTTCTTAATGAAAAATTTGGCTTTTGAGACCAAAACGCTTTCAACCCTAGCTCCTTTGTAGCTTCTGCAACACGATTTTAATTAAATGATTTGATTAGCAAGTCTGGCACTTTATAAACACATAGTGTAACGGTCTTGGCTATCCAGGGCGTTACAGTTCCTTATACTATTTCAGATTGGAGGAAAATTTCTCCAATTTCTCCAAACATGAGAGATGTTCTTTGGGCATCTATTCAGGTAGCATTTACAAGTTTTGTGGTTATATTCTTTCTTTTCTTTAATATTCTGCTCTCATCATAAACATATAATATGTTATTCTATATCTTATTGTAGGCAAAATATGATTTACATGAAGATTCGCAAAAGAAGATGTGATTTGAAATGATGGCAGACCTATGGAGATCTGCAAAATCTAGACTAGTCAAGGATATTATTGATGCTAAAAGTCGAAGAGAATATGCTCGAACAATCAATGATATGGTAACAATTAGTATTTTTAGTGAATATATTTTGGTTCTTATTATTAGTCTTTATTTCATATTCTACATTTTTTTATTGTGTAGACAAAACAAACTGAAGGGGGCAAAGTAACTAGGATCGATGCTTTTCGGAGAGCCCATGCCAAGAAGAATGGTGAACCAATCAACCAAACAACATTTGAAGTTTTTGTGAGTATTTATTACTTAATTTTGGATATTTATACTTGTTCACTATTATTGTACATTAGCTGTACTATTTTATATGTAGGAAGAATTTGCGGAAATTATATGCGAAGACCCAAAATCTGGAACTACAAACAATACCGATGAGGATGCATTAACAAAATTATTTGGTAATCCAAAATCTATACTCTTAATCGGACAAGGAAGGGGGGTAATGTAACGCCCCGATTTCCCGAGACGTCACTTATGAAAGTCCATTTAAATCAATAAATAAAATAACCATTTAAAATACTATTTTATTGAAATAAACAAGACATGAGATCTCACTATTTCTTCAAAATAAAACATTTTCAAGTCTTAAAACTTAATCTAACATAAAAAAAAACATAGTCCAAAAGTGATAAAATTTCATAAGTCTTTAAAACATTAAAACGTTGTGAACCCTCCACTAACATGTAACATCCACGCCTCGAGCCTGCTTCACTCACTGCGTTGCTTTGCCTTTACCTGCACACAGAGTACCCGTGAGGTAACGCCCAGTAAGAAGAGCTATGTAGGACATAACCCCCCACTAACCAGATAATACAACATAGCTTAATCAAAACCTTAAGCAATAACAATTCATATAATATTGATACAATGCATGTTATACTCACACACATAACAAACAAAGTCTCATACCGCACATTATGCTCACATACGATAATCAACCATACATTCATGTTGATCAGACATGAAATGTAATATGCCCTGCCTCATGTTATTCTCACACTTGGCATGCAACGAGGCATTAACTTACCACAAGTTGTACTCACCAATGATAAGCTCTTAGTGTACCTGCAAGTGTTATGCTCACACAAGCAGAGAAAACCCTAGCACTATTCTCATGTTAACAATACTAAGTGTATACAGTAATCAACCACAATACATAACATAAATAAATAAAAACTAAGAAACAAGGTTGTATGCTTAAACATACATCCTGTGCGTAGATGTGCACTCTTCTTACCTCAATTGCAAAAATATTCCTTTGTTCTACCTCGAACCCCTCGTTGACTGTCCTTGTTGAGAACTAGATCCTAAACACCCAACAATACAATGACACACTCAAAACACAATTATGAACCACACCAAGGTTTCACCACAAAATTACAACCTATAGTACTAACCATCACATTTCTTATCATCTTTATGCACAAAACAAATAGATCATAATCAAATAATCAAATAAATTACCACACTTTACTAAATCAGATTTTAAGTTTATTTTTACGCCTATAAAGTTAGATTAAACTAATTATTTCCTTATAATTATTTATTTTCAATAATTATCATTTTAATTACACATAATTCCCAAAATAATTGGATACTCAAAAAAGTTACCCAAACCAGAAACTAACATGCTTCCTAACCATTTATACAGATTATGAAACATGATTAAACAGCTTAAAAACTTATACAAATTATTGTAATTATTTATGTATAAATTACCCCTTTTTTATATGCATAAAATACCAAATAATTAACCAAAAATAACAAATCAACCTAACATAGTTCTAAATCAATACCAGACACTAAGATACCATTTTAACTTCATAAGAATAGTGCCCAAATAGTAAACAATAATTTTAGCAACACCAAGTTATTTTCTATAATTTATCTACGTAGATAACCCATTTTAATTCAAATAATTCAAGATAAATAATAAAACAGTAAATAATTATCCCAAATTTCACAGAATAGCTTCTAACCCTTAAATATACTTACAATAATTATTCTGAGTCATTTATATTAGCCTAGGTATTTTCTATAATTATTTAAGAAATAACCAAATAAATTCATGAAAATTACAAAAAAACGTTTAAATCTCCAATCTAAACATACAGAACAGTTTGGTATCAATCACATATCATATACAAATTATCTAAGAATTTTCTGAACAGTTTATTAAATAATTCATAATAAACCAAGGATTTATCAAAAAAATACCAAACTTCACCAAACACTCTAAATTATCATGTAGAATCTAAATCAAGAAATTTTCTTTAAAAAAAAACCTCTGGAAATGCCCAGATCGGGTTCGCCGGAGATATCGCCGGAGTTGTCTTCTTCTTCGGCGACGGCGACTCTAGGGCTGAGTTTTGCTGTGTTCCAACCCTTATATTGCATGGAAAATGATCCCCTTGTGTCCAAAACTTCAAAACAATAGACCCCAGCCCAAAAAGATGTCCGTAACCCCTTGTTCTGAAGTCTTCTTCTCCAAGTCCGGTGTAACGCAAAAAATGGAGCAAAAAAATGCACTTTGCGTTCTAAGCCTTTAAACTCCGATTATTTACGTAAAAATTAATCCTTGGAGTCCCCTAAGCTTGTACACATGCCTCCATACACCCAGAATTCATCTAAACACTCTCAAATCCGAAATTATGCAAAAACCCTAACTTTAATGGTGAAAAATGGTGGATTTCGAAAACAACACTTCTAGGTCATTTTATCACATCAAAAACCTTCCTTAGATCATAAATAATGTATCTAAAATGATCAAAACAACCCAGATTTTCCCTAAGCTTCCCAAACCCGAAATTATACTTTCTCTCTCTAGGTATTGTGCAAAAAACGGTTCTTTCTCTCTCTTAGCTTGCTTCCCACGATTTATCTCCCTCTAAACTCTCTTGATCGTGATATAACAATAAATAAACGATAGTAAAACATAACATGTTGATATTAGAACGATTCTTCCTCTAATTCCCACAAAACTAGAGATTTTTCATTTATTTTAAAAATTAAAGAACTAAAATAAATAATATCTTGTTATATCATGAATTTTTAATCAGATAATTGGGATATTATTTATCATAAAATGTCCTCAAAATATCCCTCAACAAATCCCAAAAATGGGGACATTATAGTCATTTCATAATTGCTTATAATTACTATTATTTAATCCATTTAAATAATAATAATATAATAACTCAAAAAAATAACTCATACCATATTATTATACTCATAATAATAATATTCATAAAATAAATAATAACTTGAACCCGAGTCATTATTTATTTATTTGGAAAATTGCACATGCCGAGATTTTACAATCATTTCCAAGATATTTAAACATAAGAAACCATTAATTTTATCGCCATTGGAAATCATGAACATCCAATATTCCATCAAAGGAAAAGAAAAAAATGACAAAGATGCACATAGTGGAAAAAAAATTACGAAATTGTCCTTCCGGGAAAACGGATATTACAGGTAACAAGGTCAAAATTAACTATTGTTAATATGTGTAAAAACAAGATGACATTGTTGGAAGAAGAGCAGCTAAATATGAAGTTTCAAATTGCTGAAATGTTGAATCTACTTAAAGGACACTTGGTAACAATTCTTTCTCGCACTTGTATAACTAAAAATTTGTATTTTTGAAATGAGGCTTATCTTGTTGTTTATATTTAGGGCGCTAAAGCAACAACAAGTGAGGGGCAGTCCCACAATATTCCACAATCCAACAATATTCCTTCTTTTAAGGTAAATCTTCAAATTGTTTTCTTTCATTTTAAGGAAACAAATACAAAAATTAATATACTGTCTTCAAATTGCAGAGTGTTGGAGTTAAAAAGGGCCATAACTTTATAGAAGCAAGGAATGCTTGCTACTTGCTTGATTGGTCAGATGCAATTATTGCTGAAGGCCGTTGGGATTCTAGTGATCCAGACTTAGAGGTGCACGTAATTCCTCTTGGACCAGATTTTATGAGTGTATGGGTTGATGTTGTTGTTGTGCCTGGTGCTTATTTATTTCGTCCTAACTATGCAATGCTTACTATACGAGAAGCTGTTGGTTCAACAGTTGCATGGCCTTCTCAAAAGGTTATTCCAAGAGGTATTTATTTAGTTATTTGATTATATAAATGCTTGTTCAACATTAACCGATATGCAATCCAAGATTATGATAGTATTATTTGATTGATTTGATAGGGAAGATGAGAAAGACAAAATGATAATGGGGCCAATTTGAATTAATATTATGCACCATTTAATTAAAGTTCTAAGGTCACTTGAGTATAGATAGTTGTAGTAATGTGTGTAATATAATAACTTGTTTATTATTCAAACTCAATTATTGTAAATTTTGTTAGTGTCATGATATTATTGACTATTTTAGATGAATGGTATGATATTTCATGACCTCATTAGTTTTTCTTTTATGTTTTATTTACCAGATACAACAAGTGAAGTGCAAAAGAAAATATGATTTAAAAGGCTTTGGTGTGCTGACATTTGGAAGATCATGAATTTCTACCTTTAATTTTGAATATGCAACTGTTTAAGACTATTTTGTTGACTATTGTGAGAATATTTTGTTTATGTTAATTAGGCAGTGTTGAATATCTTAAGACTTTTGGATTGTTTTTAAGACAATCTTGAATGCATTTTGACACAATTATTTGGTTATATGTGTTATGAACCATATAATTGGTACTAAAAATATATTTGTACAATGTTAAGGGTGTCATAAGTATATTAAATGATGCAGATGTAAATTAAAGCAATAAAAAATGATTATAATGTACATGTTTACATAATAATAATTCAAGCTTATCCAAACATTAGAATAATACAAAAAATGTGTTATTGTATCTTTTACAATAACACTGGTTTATAAGCATAAAATTATGTTATGCAAACTATTTTCTAAAATGCAGAAAGTGTGTTATTATAAAGTGTATCATAACACTACTTTATAAGTACAAAAAGGTGTTATATAATCTATTTATAAATAGCATAATGAAATACTTATCTAACTATTAAAATAACACAACAAAAGTTTTATCGTAGGCTATACCATAACACATGTCTATAACTATCAAAAAGTATTATGCAAAGTGCTCCAACCTACTATAACACCGCTTTGCTTAACACATCAAAAAGTGTTATGGTATATATTTGATAATACTTTTTCGGTCTTATTGAAAGTACTTTTTCTTGTAGTGGAGGAAAGGCAACACCAAAATAAGGTAGGACAAAATTGCTCTTCGGGATAGAAGGGGCAGGAGCATGGGTGTTGAAAACAAACTCGCCACCAAGCACCAGTGGCGGGAACCAAGAAGTAACGCCGTCAGTATGTCCGTCGTCAGCAACATCCCCAGCCCCACTGGCCAAGGACCGTAAATATGAATAATTCTCGAACTGCACCTCTACCTCATCTTTCGTATCCATCTGGTCACCCTCTGAGTTGTCATCATCATCATCATCATCATCATCATCATCATCATCATCATCATCATCATCATCACCATCATCATCATCATCATCGCCGTCTTCATCATCACCTTTTACCCTCGGAATGGTAGATTTGGATGAGACGGAGCACAAGGAAACAACTTGATTTGGAGACATCAACTTGTACGAATAAAGATTTCCCTTCGTAAAAGGACACAGGCTTGTTTGCACAAGGCTGACACACCCAGGATCTTCACCACATGATCACGGGCTGTCGGACTCAAGGTAAGGCTGACAACCCCTTCAAGACCTATGGTCAAGGAAAAGAAATAACTATAGTTACACAAACCTGAAGAGAGGGGGTAAAGAAAAATTACTTATATATGCACTCAAGGTGGGAAAAAGCTTACTGGGTATGTTGAAATGCGTATGTTGAGTGGATATGCTATTGGTGAAGAAAAAGTCACTCTTCCATGAGCCCCTATTGGAAATATAACCCTCCACGAGGGGGTACCCTGTAAGAGCCACGACTTTATGGAGCTGATAGAAGCCAAAGGCTGTTGGGTTCCCCCTAAGAGTGTACAGATGATGGAACTCACTCATGGAAGGCTCCCTAGAGTGCACTTGCTTATATAATATGTATAAACAACTAAGCACAACCCAAGAGTTGGTCCACAGTTTGAGGGGTGCCAGCTCAAAATAGTTGAGTACATTAACGAAAAATGGGCGAAGCAGCAAAACCCCACCAGACATGATTAGAGTTGCTAAAAGCTACAAGCCCCTTAGGTGGCTCAGATGCACGGTCATCGCGAGATGGAATGATGAAGTTGATGTCCAGTGACAGTTGGTGGGCCTTCAGCATGTTGGAAAGCTTAACTCGGGTAAGAGTTGATACGATGCTTGGGTCCTCAGAATCGTCAAAGATCCCCCTCGACATGTTTGGTACCTGGACAGAGACAACAGGTGGTTTGTGAGTGACTGACTTCATCAACCCCCTAGAAGGCCTTCTACATGTCTTACGTCTACTCGCATACTGCCTCACCCTATGACGTACGACCAGGGACAAATGAGGAAATGTGGGAAAAAACATGGAAAGAAACTCAGGTTTAGATGGATCACAATCAGTACCACCACGGGCAGGACCCCCATAGCCTGAGGATTCATAACCATAGAAAGATGGAGGTTTAGGTGGTACGTTTTCCTCTAGGCACGCGATTTCGGCTTTACAATCTTGAAGGGTAGATTTTAGTTGGGAGACATATGTTTCATTCCACGAGGAGAAACCTATACCCCCACCACTAGTAACAGATTCGAGTTCATTCTCAAGTCTCCATGCCTTCTGTCTAAGGTAGGATAACCTCTGTAGGTAGAGCATTCGCACACCCCCATTTAGAGAGGGTTTCCAAATGTCAGCATCAGAGTCAAAGGATGATAACTCGATAAATTCAACACTAGGCGGACCTTTAAAACACCATCTAGACGCCATAGGTAAGCTAAGACTCGATGACGTGTGTGCGTGAAGACAATCTAATATCTACAACATGAGTGTAAAGGGTGTAAGAAAAGGACCCATGTGCGTAATGAGCCATGAGAATAAAAAAAACCTTTAAGGAACAGGGACATACCAACCTATGGCCCTACCCTCATGTAAACGATAAAAGAGACATGCATATCATTGGGGGAAGAAGGTATACCTAGGTGTCTATATGTGAATCCACAGATGTGTGAGGACAGGCGTTTAGGCGTGTGAAGACAGACCGAACGACAAGCAAGAGTGGACCTTTAGCAGTGAGAGAATGCCTTTAACCCCTACAATGCAAACCTAGTATGAAAGAGAATAAGTAAAAAAAATAATAATAAATGAAAGGGACGAAAATTACCTCAAAGATGCCTCTGTAAGGGATAAAACCTTGGAGCTCCTACAAATATCTTAATGGAGATACCACTAGGCTAAGCAAGTTTTGGTATGAAGAGGTAAGTCCAAGTCATGGGGTATTTATAAGGAAAGTCAAGACTTCCTAGCCATTGGATCAAATCTAAATGAATGGTGGAGATCAAGAGCCTTGGAAACCTTGGGATCGGCACTTAGAAATGATTGGCCCTCATCCCATCTTAAGGACATACTTGGATCACCACCAAAGTTAGTTGGTTTTTGTGTTTCTTCATGAGCTACAAAGAAACACACCACCAAAGTCCATTTTGTGTTTCCTCATTCACCCTAAGATATCATTCAAAAGGTGAGCCTTCCACGCCCTTTCAAGGAAAACGAAGCATAAATTCCTTTCATATCACACAAAGAACATGTGAAGAGTATACGAGCACAATTAAAAGAGTGCTCATTGACTCGGAGACAAGTGTGAATATGGGAAAATCATTAAGGAAGCAAGGCACACGAGAAGAGGGCCTCGCATAGCACCTTGCATAGTGAGGCCCAACATGGCCTATGCCAACCGTGTGTCTTGCGTAATGCCTAGCGGAGTCCAAGTGCCTCGCGCAGCTATGCCGCCCATGCCCGAAGCTGTGTGCTGAGGACGGTATGCCTATGTAAGGCTGTGCTAGGGCCTGGGTTCCTTGATGTCACAACATGCGGAGAGCCTCGCATGGTGAGGGAGAGCCTCGTATAGCGAGGCCGGGCACCACATTGAAGGCTCACTTTGTTGAAGGTTTGCTTAGTGAAGGCCTCCGTGAAGGTTTGCGCACCCCTAGACACCACGTGGAGTCCCAACACCTCGTCGTGTTGCTCTGGACGCAGCTACCTGGCCTATGCACAAGACCATGCGAGGGCCTTGTGGCCCTGGTGTTGGAGCATTGAGGAGAGCCTCACTCAGTGAGGGATTCATTGCCGCTCACATACCATCCATGCCAGGTTTCCCAAGTATACAAGGAGAATTAGAAAGGATGTTCCACACTTAGCAAAATATTAGAAATCCATGAGCCAAGGTATATTTTAGAAATGTGAGAAGGACCATTAGGAACATGAACAAGTACGAGGTGTACAACCCTGAGGGAGACAGAGGAGTGATTCCGACATCAATATCTGACAAGTAGTGGTGGTACGAATTCGTACAAGGAGTGTTAGCATGATCTTTCTATCTCTGATCATGTACCAACACTTGACACCACGACCCTCTGCTCCACTATACAATGTACCACTACTCTGATAGGGTACCTACGTACGATCTTGTCCCTTGGGACCGCCTTGTATTAAAGGCCATTAGAGCCCATCTATAAATAGGCTTCTACCCCTCAAACCAAGGGATTGGAAAATTCTTTGTACGCTCAGATAATTAAGGAATATACGCTTTCTGCCCCATTATAATTTTACATCTTTCACCTTCAAGTTCTTTCTATCTTCCTTCTACACAGTTTTTGCAGCACACTTTGAGTTTTCCGATCGTATATCGTTGACGAGTTCTCACTACCAGAAATGAAGATGAAACATATCTTTGCCATCTTTGAATTGGTCATATAGATTTAGATAGGATAAACCGGTCAACAAAAGATGGACCTGTGAGAGAACTAAGAGTTAGAACTCTTCCTGTTTGTGAATCTTGTCCAAAAGGCAAAATGACCAAACAGCCTTTCTCAACAAAAGGCAATAGAGCTAAAGAACCTTTGGAGCTTGTAAACAACGACGTCTGTGGTCCAATGAATGTACAAGCAAGAGTTGGGTATGAGCACTTTGTCACTTTCATTAAAGATTACTCAAGATATGGTCATACTTATCTAATGTTGAGGAAATTTGAAACCTTTGGTAAGTTTCAAGAATTCAAAGCTGATGCTGAGAAGTAATTAGCTAAGACTCTTAAAACACTTCGATCAGATCAAGGTGGTAAATATTTTGATTTAGAATTCAAAGATTTCATGATGGAGTATTGTATTCTATCCCAACTCACAGCACCAGGAACGCCACATCAAAATGATGTTTTAGAAAGAAGAAACATAACCTTGTTGGACATGGTCAAGTCTATGTTAAGCTACACTTCACTTCCTCTCTCATTTTAGGGATATGCACTTCAAACAGTGACTTACATTTTGAATGTGGTCCCATCTAAGAACATAAGCAAAATGCCACTGGAACTGTGGAATGGAAACAAACCTAGTTTGCACCATTTCCGCATTTGGGGCTATCCTGCTTATGTTCTTAGACCTAGATCAGGGAAACCTGATTCGAGGTCTGAAGTATGCATTTTTGTGGGCTATGCTTTAGAAACAAAAGGCGGTTACTTCTATATTCCCAAAGACCAAAGGTATTTGCTTCAACAAATGCAACTTTCCTCGAACACGACTATATGAATAACTATAAACCTCAGAGCAAAGTAGTTTTGGAGGAACTCACGACTGATAAGATTCAATCACCTTCATTGTCATCATTAAATGATAAACAAAAAATTGAGGAAACCACTATTCCTGAAAAGGAAACCCTAGTGTAATGTCGTAGTGGGAGGATTGTGAAACAACCTGTTTGTTACGAACATGAGGCACATGTCCTCGTTTGTGATATAGAAAAGGACGATCCATTAACCTTCAAAGTAGATATGGATTATCATGGAAAGGAGAAATGGCAATAAGCCATGAACCAAGAAATAAAATCCATGTACTCCAATTATGTGTGGGAAATTGTAGACCCATCTGAAGATGCCAGGCCCATTGGGTGCAAATGGATATACCAGAAGAAAAGAGGTGTAGATGGGAAAGTGGAGACTTTCAAAGCAAGACTAGTAGCCAAAGGTTACACTCAAAGAGGAGCTGTTGATTATGAAAGAACATTTTCTCCTGTGGCCATGCTGAAATCCATTTGTATCCTCTTATCCATAAATGCCACGTATGATTATGAGATATGGAAAATGGACGTCAAGACAACCTTCCTTAATTGCTATCTTGATGAAAGTGTCTACGTGGTACAACAGAAAGGTTCATCAAGAATGACGAAGATGAAAAGGTGTGTACGTTGCTGAAATCCATTTATGGATTAAAACAAGCATCTAGATCTTGGAATAGCACATTTGATGAAACAATTAAAAGATATGTCTTCGAATAGAATGTCGACAAATCATGTGTATATAAATATATCAAAGAAAAAGTGGTAGTTTTTCTAGTTCTTTACGTGGATGATATTCTCCTCATTGGAAACGATGTAGAAACACTGTCAAACGTAAAGAAGTGGTTAGCCAAAAAATTTCAAATGAAAGATTTGGGCGAGGTGAGCTATGTTCTGGGAATCCAAATTCTAAGGGATAGGAAGAACAAGCTCTTGGAACTTTCTCAAGCTAGTTATATAGATAAGGTTCTTGAAAGGTTCTTTATGGAGAATTCCAAGAAAGATCATTTACCAACCAGACATGGAATTACTCTTTCCAAAGTGCAATGTCGAAAGACACCTTAGGAGGAAGAGGACATGAGAAAGTATCCCTATGCTTCAACAGTTGGGAGACTTATGTATGCTATGATGTATACTAGGGCTAACATATGCTATGCAGTAGGGATTGTAAGTCATTATCAATCAAATTCAGGTTTGGAATATAATGTCCCAGATTTTTAAGACTCGATAATTCGTAAATATGAACATTTTCATTTAACAAAATGTCTAAAAAAACCCGTATATTTTTTTTTAAAGTCGCATGGCCATACTTAATATTTAAAACATAGTTTATGAAAAGTAAACTGAGCCTTGTTTATGAAAATAAAACAACATTTTCAAAAACAAAACAACTTCCCAAAGGTCGGTCCACATGTACATCCACAAAGTAGACTCCAACGCTCACAACTCTGCTATGCCCTTGATTTTACCTACAACAGGAAACAACTAGGTAAGTGAAATCTCTTAGTAACTTCAACTTTAAAACAAAAGTATGTAGAGAAGACAGGTGGTCACTGGCCAAGTCACAGACCACTCACAACAATAGTTCAACAAAATTAGGGTTATGGATCCATCCGAACCCTAAGCAATCATTTTCAAGAATGAAAAAGCATCCTGGAAAACTTATGGTTATGCCTGATAATCAACGACAAACTATTCCAAATAAATAGATAAATTCATGCACTCAAAAAATTCGAGACCAACACTAAAAAATTTCCAACAATTTGGGCATACCAAGCCCTCCACACATTTGCTAATGAATCAGGGAGAACCGAGTCTCAACACTAAGATCTAGCCAATAAATATCTCCATCAAGGGCAACTACGGAGTTACCTAGGGCATTGCTACTTATCAAAAGTAAATCCCTCACAAGGGTAACCATCAAGTTACCTAGTTAATTTATACTATTCAAGAGTGTAATCGAAGTTACACGAGTTTATAGAGACTCCTATGTTAATCAGCGGTGCTAGCGAGCACTTGCCCCTAGAGTGTTCAACCTCACTCAAACTTGGTAACCCCTAGTATCTCTAGGCACTCTCATTGAATGGCCAATATTCATGACTACTATCTGGGAATAACTTATCAGAGAACTTGCTCGAGTTCTAACTGTTCAATGATTAAGTAAGCATGAGGGCCCTTAGGTCCCATTCATTAGGCATGCCTAGGTTTAAACCAGCAATCCTCACCTCTTGACAACTCATCGCAGTAGTGAACCAGACATAATAAAATCAAACAAGTGGTGTGATGGGGATCAACTGTCTAGGATATGACGGATATCTACAGGTCATATTTTCTGAATCAGCACCCACTAGACTAACGTCTCTATGTAATCTTTGTTGGGAAAACTTATATATGATCTTTTTTATTTTCATATAGATATTATATTAAACATATTAATATAAGAAAACCTAGAACATGTTTGTAAAATTGAATTCAAACATAAATAATGATAAGAACACTTACATTATACGCAGCGGAGTGATAGAGTCCTTCCTTCAGTTTCTCTTCCCCTTGTATCCTTTATGTCCTAGAGTATTACTGAGAAACTGAACTGTTCTTCAATTTTCTTCATAGCCTTCAAAGTATCCTTAGAATAACATAGACTAGGGTGGGCAATTCCCGACACATGAGATAGATATAGAGAGAAGAAGAATAGAAGAGAAAATTTGAGGCTTAGAAAAGGACTTACGCAGTAGAGAGAATCTAAAACCTAATAGATCTTCTGATCTTCTCAAAAACTTGTGTCTATCATCTCTCACGTAACACTCCTTTAATAGACTCAACTAGGCCATGTAATTTAATTAAAAAATCATTAAAATAATAGATAATATCAGCCCTAGGTTGAAATTATCATTGGCTTTAGGCACATGAAATTTCCCATTTAATTATAAGCTCTTAAAATCAAGGCCTCTATTGTTTTCCATTGATTAATTAATTAAATAATTATTAAAATCCTTTATCAAATTAATTATTTATAATTTTAACCTTGATTGAAACTTATTTATTAATTAAGATACCAATTTATCTTAATTAATAAATCTGCCATAATTTCTCTTTTCTTCTCTAAATTATATAACTCTGTGAAACAATCCAAAATTGACCTGGACAACTTTGATAATTCTAATTGATAATTAAATCAATTAATTGAGACTATCGAGATGATTTTATCCAAGGTACAGTGGGGACCATGGGCCTAGGAAATCAAGCTCCAATAAGTTATCATAAATCTAACAAATAAATTTACTAACTTATTAATTCCTAGTGACTCCACTAAAGACTCAGAATTGCACTCTTGAATTTATAGAATGCTCTATAAGCAATATAGATATGTTATTAATTATCCATTGTTACAACCATAATTGTCACTCAATCCTCTATAGACGGTCTGCAATGAGATGTGACTAAAATACCATTTTACCCCTCATTGTATTTTATCCTTAAAACACTTAGTTCCTTCAAAATGATATTTCAATAAACTAACATTAATTACTGAAATGAGATCTCAATCATTTAGCACCTTGAACCAAACTAAAAGGAAACCATCGTTTCACTTCTTCATCAGAAGCTATAGATTTTCATATCTATGATTAACACTCCCACTCAATTATACTACTAAGTTCCCAAGATGTAAGTATGGGCTAGTTCATAGGGTAAGCTAGTAACGAACAAGTCAAAGAACTCAAATAATACAATCAGTTAGAATACTAACCACTCAGAATTGAGATTGAATTGATCTATGGTCAACTATATGATATGACTAGAATATATAATAACACTATGTTTACTTATCCTATCAACTGTCAATATTGGTCTAGTCTGATGTAACAAATATATCTGATTTTATCTACTTTGCCAATGTTCTGGAAAGAACATAACACTGGGATGTGTAAGTAGATCTTATCGTAGATTGACAAGTCTGTGTAAATCATGTGCACTGACTAATCTTAGAACTAACTTATTTTTAACATATAATAATATTTATATTCCACTATGATTACGACACTATAAATATGATTAGCTATATGCTCGGGATTTAATAGAAGTTTATATTAAACAAATAATCATGAAAAGAAAACATGTGAGCAAAGTGATTGACCAAGTCAAAAAATGATTTCTACTCTTTTATTGATAATAAAATGACATTACAAAGAAATTGGGTTTATAATTAGGGCATAAAACCCCAACAAACTTTCTATGGCAGTGTATACATGTGCATGTGTCTCTATACTAAAATACATCACACTAGTCGTTTCATGTTGTAGCCACATAATAGAAGTTTGACTTACTTTGAGTCCTTAGCTCTTTGCAGGATTTCACCCTCTGACGTACAACCCAGTTATGCTTAGCCAATGCTATAATTATCCATACAGTATACTCGGATTAATTATGGCACTCATAATTCATTATTAATTTGGGCAGTTTGGTCATTTTCAAAATCATTTGTAAGGATTAAAGATTCTTATTTGGTTTTAAACTCATTCAAGAAATTCATACGCAAAAATTTGACAATAAACCCTAAGTCCCGGAGAGACCTATCCTATGGTCTCGATACCTAGGCTCGGGTATCGCAGTAGTATTCCCATAATCCGCTAAAAATCTTATTCTTTAAAAGCTCTGCTATTAACCCGTACTTTCAACAAGTCGATAAAATATATAAAAGATTTTACCTGGTATTATATCCAGAGAATACTAATTAAATTCCTCATATTATATCAAGAAAATAATATGTAATGTCCCAAATTTACTATTAGGGCAAAGTGCCTGGACTACAATGCCAGAGGGCATAATAGGATATACACGTTGAATTAATTTAATAAATGTGTGACTATGATGCATACATGAAAATATGGATTTAAATGCATGTTTATGTGTAATAAATATTCATGTGGGCCCGTTCTTTATAATAAGGGCATATTTGTAGTTTTGGCTTGTGTGAATGCCAAAAATCTCCGATCCCTGGTTGAAATACATGGCTAAGGGTCACTTAGTCATGCTATCGGGCTCAGGCCTATAGGTCTCACGAAACCACGTTCTAGCCAACACTACCAAGTGCTTCGCAGGTGTCTGCCTTGCTGAAGACTTGAAGGCTCACGACACCCATGTGTGCTCGCTCCCATGTGTCGGGTGTTCATGTGAGAGACCCTTGCCTAGTTGGAGACCTGAGTGCCAAGCTCTTAGGAGTCATGCTCCCATGCGGCTCATGAGGCCTCCGTCTCGCTGAAGACAAAATCGCCTTGCGCCTAGGTGCCACACACCCTTGCGCCACGCTGAAGACTAGAACCCCTCGCGCCCAGGTGCCACGCACCCTTGTGCCTCGCGAAGCCTTCACCTCGTTGAATACCAGAACGTGTCGCGCCAAGGGCCTCACACCAATGGCCTCGTGTATGCACCAGGATGCGCCTCGTGCGTGGAGCCTCGCCTCACGCCGAGTGTCTCGCGATGACACCCCATGTGCCCCATCTCATACCATCTAGGTCTCAGAGGCACATGCCTCACCTGCGGAGCATCGTGTCTCATGCAAGGGTGTCGCGAGGCTAGCCCTCGCATGTGGCATCACATCTCACACCGAAGGACTTGCGAGGTGCACGTCTCGCCTACCATGTTGTACCTAGCGCCAAGGACATCGTGCCAAAGGCACAGAAGGTCCCTTATGTATCCTTTTCATAGGGCCATCACGCTAGGTCCTTGCCTCCCAGACATATTGGGACCGTGTCATCCATGACAACGTATAGGGATTTCAATACTTGAAGAATAAGGTACCTTGTGTGGGTAAAAGCCTATGTATGACTTGAGGAGCTCGTATAGGTACGCAATGCACCTACAAACCAAGAGGAGTTGGAGTACGGACACGATGTACACACCAGACAAGCAGTGGTCGTATGAGTAAGGTACTTGGTGTGGTCCTCATTAGCCAATCTTTGTGTAATGCCCCAAAATCCCTAATAAGGTTTAGGACCTTGATTAGGAGGCCGTGAGGGCCATAATTGATTTATTATGTTATTAAATGATTATATGCATGTTTATGTGAATTATATTATAATATGATGATAAATGCATGCATATGGGTCCGCATTTCATTATAAGGGCATTTTGGTAATTTGGCCTATTGAGGGTGTAATTGTGTATTTTCATGCATGTTGGTGAAGTATGAATAAGACCACATTATAATGTGGATTTGTTCGAGCCATTCGGCATGAGATGATCTGTGAATGAAAGTTATCAATCTAATCATAACAAGGTTAATTTCGGGGCTCGGGGTGAGTCTCGGGGTAATTTGAGGATTAGAACATTACCAGGAATTAAAGGGTAATGGGAGAATGCTAAGAATAACAGGAATTGGAGGGCGTTAATTATGATTAACGAGATAGGCACGAAAGGACGGTTTTGCCCATGGTGGCCTTAAGAGGATTTTAAATAACCTAGGGGCATTTTAGTCTTTTTAGCCTAAAGGATATATATCAGCCATTAAAGCTTAGAAGGCTGTAGAAAATAGAGTACTCCTTCATCTTCTCCAGTTCATCATTTCCTCTTCAATTTCCTTTGAATTTTGAAGCTCTTTTTGAGGAACCAAGCTAGGGAACCAAGCATTGAGGGTTTTGGGTTATGCTCTACCATTGAAGAGGGTGCTAAGATGAGATTGAGGTGAGTTTTTGGCCATTAAAACCTTAATTCTTGCTCTGTTTTTATTTGGTTTTCAGTTTAGTTTTTGAGTTTGAAAGTTGGGAATTCAATGGGGTTTTTGGCAAAGGTTACTTGGGTTATGATGCCTAGGTCATGTGTAGATGTTTTTGGGTTCAATTGGGGGTTTAAATGTGGTTTGGAAGCTTGATTTTCAGGTTGGAAATGGAGGTTTCGAAAGAGGCCAAAACCAGGGTGAATCTGCCTGGTCCTAGCGCTGTAGCGCTCAAAGGGTAGCTTTTCAGCGCTAGCCAGGGAAAAATTCCCATGGTTGTAGCGCTGGGGCGCTAGGGGGGAAACGCTGTAGTGCTACCCTATTTTCTCTGATGCATATTTTAGGCACTTTTGAGGGTTTTTGGCTTGGGGTTTCAATTCTGAAGGCTCGGGATCGAATCTACATATCGTTTTGGTACAATTCGGGGTCCCGGGAGTGAGGTTTAGGTCAAGACCCTTTTATTCTGGAGTTCATTAATCGGAGATTATATTAGTTATGACTAGGTGACTGCTAAGGAATCAAAAAGGATCGATCGTTCTCATGGGTCATTCATTTGTTATTTCTCGCTCGAACTAGAGGTAAGAAAACGGCACCCCATATGTGACATGCATGATTATTATTGAGGCATGTTGAGTGTTTAAATGTGGACATTGATTGCATATCAAATGCTTAGAAAATCTTGCTCATTTGTCAATGGAATTGACTTATTAGTCAGAATCGACAATGGCGTCGATATTAACTGTGAAGCTGTGACTTACTAGTCAAGTTCGGCAGTAGTACCGAGCACTGGTTGTATGGCATTGACTTATGAGTCAAGGAAGATTTTAGCGTGTTTAATGCAAGCCGATAAAGATTAGATCTAATCGACATCAGCATTGAGTGACTCATCATGAGCATTCATGCTGGACCGACCTCAAGTTCGATCAAAACTAAAAGCGCTCATCTAGTCTAAAGGCTACTTAGTTAGAGCCAGAGCCAGAAAGGCTAAGGTGACCTACACGTCACATGGCTAGGAGGGTATGGGACCTCAGAGAGAGACTTATCAGTCTTCTGACAGAGATAGACTTATCAGTCTTCTGACCGAGATAGACTTATCAGTCATCTGACCAGGATAGACTTAGCAGTCATCTGACCGAGATAGACTTATTAGTCATCTGACCGGGATAGACTTATCAGTCATCTGACCGAGATAGAATTATTAGTCATCTGACTGAGATGGACTTATTAGTCATCTAACCGAGATAGACTTATCTGTTATCTGACCAAGATAGACTTATAAGTCATCTAACCGAGATAGACTTATCAGTCATCTGATCGAGATGGACTTATCAGTCATATGACCGAGAAAGACTTATCAGTCATCTGACCGAGATAGACTTATCAGTCATCTAATTAGAGACTGACTTATTAGTCATCTGTTAAAAGAATGACTTATTAGTCATCTACTTCAGAGAGACTTATTAGTCATCTATCTCAGAGCGGGAGAATAATTAGTCATCTACTCAGAGCGCAGGACTTCACAAACATTTATTTTTACCTGCTTGCATGCATGAGTATAGTTATTACTACTAGGCATGCGTATTATAACTTAGTAACACGTTATTACTTGTTCATGAGCATATTGAGTTTTCTTGCTGGGCTTCTGCTCACGGGTTCTATGTGGTGCAAGTAAAGGCAAAAGGAAGCTGGACCATCCTTGAGTTGGAGAGCTTAGGTGGCGATGTGTACATATGCGGCTGCTCGACCGCCACGACCAAGGGTTTAAAGAGGAACTAGGGTTAAACCCTATTTTGCCGCTTAGAATGGCTGGTTGTAAATATTTTGTTGTAATAAACCTTTAAATTATATTTTTGGGATCCCAATGTATATGGTAAAAGTTTTAGTGAAACGTTATATCTTAACCAAAAATTTTAACCCTAAATCGTTAATCATACTTAGTTACACAATTACGGCCAAATGACTCGATTAACGAGTTTAGCACTGTTTAAAATGCTCACCGTAACGGTCTCTGGCATTTAGGGCGTTACACTCTGATGCTCTTACTAAACAAGTAGTGGTCGTATGAGTAAGGTACCTGTTGTGGTCCTCATTATCCAATCTCTGACACTCGTACTAAACAAGTGGTGGAGGTACATCTAGGTATTGAAGTGGAGGTGCTCCAACAAACTCTTGGCATGTACTAGAGCCGACCACCATGCTCTTGGCAGCATTTCCAGTTGTAAACTGCATATGTAGAGTTGTGTCTCGAGGGACCACAATGTACTAAGAGTCGTTAGAGCTCTACTATAAATATGACCTCCCTTCATCTTAGAAGGGATGATTTCTGGGGAGAATTTTTGTAACCAGTTATTTCTAATGAAAAGTGACATTCAACATTCTCTCCATTCTTCATTTTAGAATCCCAGCATTTACATTTGATGTTTTTGAGATTGTAAGGAAGTTTATCTGAAGTTTAGTGAGTTTAAAGTTCACTCCTTTTACAATTCCAAAAGTTCTTGATCTAACTTAGTTGACGAATTCTTACTGTCAACAGTTTGGCGCCGTTTGTTGAAAGGATAAGTACCAAGCCACTGTTCTTCCATTAATTCTGGCAAAGAAAGATTCCAAGATGCTCTATGCGACTGAGAGAACCACAAGAGGTTGAGGTCCACCTCGACGGAGATCAACTGAAGGCCTCCATGAAGAATCCTCCGACACCTGAAAATGTGGATGCACCAAAGGAGCCCAGGGTTCCTGAAGGTGAATGGGAGGCTTCATCCCCAGCTGTCCAGCCTGATGAGAACTGTTCGAGACCAGCGGCTGCTCCCGTAAGAGATGCCGGAGAGATTCTGTCCCCTATACCACCACAGGTGCCGAACTCTGGTCGGCAAGATCCGGGTCAATCAACACGCAGGCCAAACAAGATTTCCCGAGCACATGCCATAAGCTTTTGCTCTAGGTCTCAATTTTATGAAGAGGAGATACGCGAATTACACTGGAAGAACCAAAGGCTAGAAACCACCTTAGAGAATATGCAAGAGGTGTTGAATGGTCTGCTACAGGGAAAATCAAGCATGCCTCTTCCTAGATGAAAGGAGAAAAGCCTAGAGGGTGTAGAAACCACAGTCCCTATGGATGATGGGAGGACTCAACTCTCCACTAGTAATACCCCTCGGACGAAGCAGCGTGAACGTACCAGACAAGTGAAGCAACCCCAGAGGCCAGAGCAGAAGAACAGTGCTAACCCTCATAAAGAAGTCGAAGTCACTTCAAGGGAAGCACCCTCAGACTTAAGGGAAGAACTCAACAAGAAAAGGACGAACGAGAGGACCACACTTCCTATGGCTACCCAGGAAGACAAAAGGAAAGGAAAGGCTAACCCGTCCAACTTGAGAGACTCCTTGAACAAAAGGAGACAAGACATAGACACCGAAATGAGGAGCCTCTGGAGCAAGATAATCACCGCATCTGGAGGGCAAGTTGTTGACGATGAGTTCGATTACGAATCACCCTTCATTAGGGAAATCCAATCTGTTTGGCTCCCAGTCAACTTCAAAGAGCCTCACATGACCCCTTATGAAGGAAATACGAATCCCAAATAACATTTGGACACGTTCAACGTCCTAATGAAATTGAGAGGAATTAATAGCAGGTCTAGATGCCAATGCTTTGCTGTCACGTTAAAGAGACCTATGTACAAATGGTTCAAAAGACTCCGGCCAGGGTCCATCAGGTCTTGGCAAAAAATTTCTGATGAATTTCTCCAACAACATCATGCCGTGCGTGATTACACTATGCCAGACACTAGGCTCAATAACGTGAACATAAGGAGAAAATGAGAGTCTAAAGAGCTATATCCACAGGTTCAATATGGAGGCAGCCACACACGCCCTAAACATATCCTCCAACACCTGAATTGTCCTCTCAGACTGTGCATCAGTCTGAGGATGAAAGCCTGTGCTAAACTTCAACTGAGTCCCCATGGATCTCTACAAAGCTCCCCAGAACTTGGAGGTAAAGATAGGGTCTCGATCAGATACAATGGACTTAGGAACCCCATGGAGATGAACTATCTCCCTCACATACAACTTTGCATATTTTTCCACTGTGTAAGTCGACTTCACTAGCAGAAAATGGGTTGACTTGGTGCATCTGTCCACTATCACCCACACCGAGTCATGAAGTCTCACTGTCCTCGGTAAACCTCCCACGAAATCCATTGTAACGTCTTCCCACTTCTACTCTGGGATACCTAAAGGCTGAAGAAACCATGCCGGTCGCTGATGCTCAGCTTTCACCTACTGACATGTCAAACATCTGGCCACATACTCTACCACATCCTTCTTCATCCCAGGCCACCAATATAATGTCTGTAGATCTGGATACATCTTCTTGGTACCCAGATAAAGCCAGTATGGCGCAGTGTGGGACTCATCTAGTATCTCTCATCTGATCTCCTCATCTATCAGAACACAAATTCGCCCCTGATATCGAAGCATACCAGCCTTAGAAACAGAATAATCCTTAGCTACCCCCGCTAAGACATTCTGTCGAACTTCCTGTAGCTGTGCATCTACCAAATGACCCTCCTTGATCTATTCTAGCAGGGTCAACTGCAAGGTAATATTGGCCATCTGTCCCACCCCCAGCTCTATCCTTGCCCTGGTCATCTCATCAGCTAACTCCCTGGAGATTTGAACTGAACTGAATAACTGCCCCGAGCCCCTCCGGCTCAATGCATCTGCTACAACATTGGCTTTCCCTGGGTGGTAAAGAATATCACAATCATAATCTTTAACCAACTCCAACCAACTCCTGTGTCTCATGTTCAGATCATTCTGAGTGAAGAAATACTTCAAACTCTTATGATCAGTGTATATCTCGCACTTCTCCCCATACAATTAATGTCGCCACACTTTCGATGCGAATACCACTGCTGCTTTTTCCAGATCATGGGTAGGATACCGCTGCTCATACTCCTTCAACTACTGCGATGCATACGCTATAACCTTCTCATTCTGCATCAACACACAACCTAAACCCCATCCTCGATGCGTCACAGTATACTACAAACTTTCCTTCTTCCGAGGGAAGACTCAATACAGGCACAGTAATAAGCCGTCACTTTAATTCTTCGAAACTGTCATCACACTTCTCTGACGAAACGAACTTCTGGTTCTTCCATGTCAACTATGTCATTGGTGAAGCAATCTTCAAGAATCCTTCTACAAACTGCCTGTAATAACCTGCTAACCCAAGGAAACTCCGCACCTCCGAGGCATTCCTTGGGCTCGGCCAATTTCTCACCGCTTCCACCTTGGACAAATCCACCTTAATCCCTTCTGCGCCAACTATATGCCCAAGAAAAGTCACCTCTGGCAACCAAAACTTACACTTCTTAAACTTTTCATATAACCGATGCTCCCTTAATCTCTATAAGACCTATCGAAGATGTCGCTCGTGCTCTACCTCTGAAATGGAGTACACTAAGATGTCATTGATGAAGGCAATGACGAACTATCCAAGAAGTCCTTGAACACTCTGTTCATCAGATCCATGAAAGTTGCCGGGGCATTGGTCAAACCAAAAGACATGAACAAAAACTCATAGTGCCCATACCGCGTTCGGAAGGTCGTCTTCAGTATGTCCTCGTCCTTGATCCTCAGCTGGTGATAACCAGATCAAAGATCAATCTTTGAGAACATCGTCTTTCCCTGCAGCTGATCGAACAAATCATCAATCCTTGGTAGAGGATACTTATTCTTAATGGTCAATTTGTTCATTTCCCTGTAGTCTATACACATCCTCAGAGTCTCGTCCTTCTTCTTAACAAACAAAACTGGAGCGCCCCATGGAGAGTAACTAGGCCTGATGAATCCCAAATCCAAAAGTTCTTGCAGCTGTGTCTTCAACTCCTTCAACTATGCTGGTGCCATCCTATATGGTGCCCTTGATACTAGTTCTGTCCCCGGTGCTAACTTAATAACAAACTAAATCTCCCTGCGCGACGGCAATCCTGGTAACTCCTCAGGGAATACATCTAAGAACTCACAAACCACCATGGTTTCTCCGAGTCCCGCTAGCATTATCTTGGTAGTGTCCACTACACTAGCTAGAAAACCTATACATCCACCCTGTAACAAGTCTCTGGCTCTCAATGTAGATATCATGGGTATGCGGGTTCTGCATACTGCACCCACAAACACAAAAGGATCCTCGCCCTCAGGCTCAAAAGTCACCATCTTCTTCCTACAGTCAATGGTAGCCCCATACCTGACCAGCCAATCCATTCCTAGGATTATGTCAAAGTCCTCTATGTCTAACTCAATCAGATCTACCGAAAGCTCCCTATTATCAACCATCACTGGCAGTGCCCTGATCCACCTCCTAGAAACTACCAGTTCCCAGTAGGCAATAAAGTATCAAACCCCTCAATCCGATACTCACTAGGTCTACACATTCTATCAATCACTTTACTAGAAACAAAGGAATGTGTAGCACCAGAATCAATCAATATAGAAAAAGGAGAGCCAGCGCTAGAAAGCTGTCCAGTCACTACCGAGGGACTAGGGTCGGCCTCTGCCTATGTCAAAGTGAACACTCGAGCTGGAGTCAAGTTGTCCACCTTTCCTGCTTCCTCTTTCTTCACTGTTGGGAAATCCTTCTTAAGGTGCCCCACCATTCCACACACATAGCAAGCCTTGGCCCGACATTTGCCCTGATGGCGTCTTCTACACCTCGAGCACTCCGAATAACTCCTCCATGGCTCACTGCCACCCTGACCACCCCGACCCCTCCTATCAAGACCCACAGCGGTCGTAGTGTCAAGAATCTTCCTCTTGAAATCACTGGGGCCTCGCCCCTACCCGACCCAGAATAAGGAGGCACCACTCTGCGACCCTCCATCCTTACTACATTTTCCCTCCAATTATTTTTCTCCGCTTCCTCAGCTGTAAGAGCCTTCTCCACTGCCTGGGCATAAGTTGTCCCCCCAAGAACTGTCATAATCCTCACATCTCAGGCTATCATAGCATTAAGCCCTCGAATAAACCTATCTTGCCTAGTTGCATTTGTAGGCAGAAGGTCTGGTGCAAACTACGTGAGTTGTCAAACTTCAGGGCATACGCAGTAACTGTCATGCTGCCCTGCACTAAACCCACAAACTCATTAACTTTTCCTGCCCGAATGGCAACATTGTAGTATTTCTGGCTAAACAAGTCTTTAAATCCTTCCCAACTCAAAACAATGACGTCCCTGGTCTGTGAGGCCACTTCCCACCAGATGCGGGCGTCCTCTCTCAACATATATGTGGCACTAGCCACTCTATCACGTCCCTCTATCCTCATGAAGTATAGGATAGTAGTAATCATAGTCAGCCATTGCTCGGCCTTTAATGGATCAGGTCCTCCCTAAAAAATTTGAGGTTGCTGCTTCCTGAACTGCTCATATAACGACTCCCACCTGTTTCCCCCCCTCCTGGATGAATAACTGGTGCCACTACAGGTGGCACAATAGGTGCAACACTCCCTGCTGGAGCCTGCTATCGCAGAAGATGAATCTGTTCATATTGACTCTAAAGTCGTGCTTGCATATCCGCCATAAGTTGCTGCCAGTTCTCAGGGACTGGCGGAGGATTCTGGCCCTGGTCATCACCTCCGGTCCCAAACCTAGTGTCGGCTGGTCGCATAGATTTTCTTGGATGTATAACTATCCAAGTTAATCTGCAATCAATTACTCAGAAATCAGACCATGATGACAGGGTAAAAGCTTCTCCCAAAATCCACCAAAGAAACATAACCAATCATAAGCAATCAAGATATAGGTCGTGCTCAAATGTGGAAAGCTCCTTCTTTACCTTGTCCAGGTAGGCATCCATCTTGGTTCCCCGCGCTTGGTATTCTCCTGATACCTGGTTTACCATGAGCTGGGAATCGTTGTAGCACTGGATGGAGCTGGCCTTCAGCTCCTGGGCCACCCTTAGCCCAGCCAATAAAGCTTCGTATTCAGCTTCGTTGTTGGATGCTTTGAATCCAAATCGCAGCGCAGAGTGGAAATGATGTCCCTCCGGGGATGTAAAGACAATTCCAGCTTCAGATCCATTCTTGTTAGATGAGCCATCTACAAAGACTTTCCACGAGGCTCGCACCGGTTCTTCCACTGGTTCTTCTCGGAATCCCGTGCACTCTGCCACAAAATCAGCCAGAGCTTGGCCTTTGATTGTAGTTCACGGCACGTACAGTATCACAATAACTAGCTGAGCTCGATAGCCCATTTCAAAAGACGCCCTGATGCCTCAAGTTTCTGCAAAACCCGTCTTAAAGGTTGATTGGTTATGACGTGGATTGAATGGGATTGGAAATATGGCCTGAGCTTTTTGGAGGTCGTAATAAGGCAGAAAGCCATTTTTTCCATCAACGGGTATTGAGATTCAGCTCCGAGAAGCCTCTTGCTAATGTAATAGACTGGCTTCTGAGACCGGTCTTCTTCCCAGAATAGTACGGCGCTAGCCGCATCTTCCGTGACAGCCAGGTAAAGAAAAAGAGGCTCTCCTGCTGTTGGCTTGGACAACACGGGCGGCTAGGCTAAATGTGCTTTCAGGTCGAGGAAGGCACTTTCGCATTCTTCGGTCCACTCGAATTTTTATTTCCCCGGAGCATGTTGTAGAATGGAAAACACTTGTCGGTAGATTTGGAAATGAACTGATTAAGGGCTGCCACCCTTCCTGTCAAACTTTGGACGTCTTTTCGCGACCGGGGTGATGGCATCTCGAGTAGCGACCTGATTTTATTGGGGTTTGCCTCTATTCCTCTGGTGTTGACTATAAAACCCATAATTTTTCTTGATGTAACCCCAAAAGTACACTTTTGGGGATTCAGCCTCATGTCGTACTGTCTTAAAATCTTAAAGCATTCCCTCAGATCGGGGACATGGTTATTGGCAATTTTTGACTTGACCAACATGTCGTCAACATACACTTCCATGTTTTTCCCAATCTGATTAGTAAACATCCTGTTGACCAACCTTTGGTATGTAGCTCCTACATTTTTCAACCCGAAGGCCATGACCTTGTAGAAATAAACGTTAGTTGGGGTCATGAAGCTAGTGTGTTCCTGGTCTGCCGGGTTCATGGCAATTAGGTTATAGCCCGAATATGCATCCATAAAGGACATGAGCTTGTGCCCCACTGTGGCATCTACCAATTGATGAATCCTTGGTAAGGGGAAGCAATCTTTAGGGTAGGCTTTATTTAGATCGGAAACGTCGATGCAGATTCGCCACTTTCAATTGGGCTTCGGGACCAAAACAGGATTGGCGACCCAGTTCGGGTACTTTTCCTCGTGAATAAAGCCGGACTTTAAGAACCGAGCTACTTCCTCCTTTAGGGCCTCAGCTCGGGTCGTGCCCAGGCGCCTTTGTTTCTGGGACTTCGCAGGCACGTTCTTGTCCAAGTTGAGGGTGTGCATGATGATGCCCGGGCTGATCCCTATCATGTCCTCATGAGACCAAACAAACACATCTAGATTCTCTTGAAGAAATCTCAGCAGCTCCGCCTTCCTTTTATTACACATATTTTTTCTGAGCTTCACCACCTTCGAGGGGTCTTGTGGGTCGATGTTCACCTCCACGAGCTCTTCGATGACCTGGAGCTCGGATCCATCTTCGCCTATCCTGGGGTCGATATCATCATTCAGGGTGATACCCTCCCCATTGGCATCCTGAGGTTTTTCTATCTAAGGAATAGGTCCTACTTCCTGAGATTCCTCATTCCCGCCCTGAATGGTCATCGTCTGCTGCCCGGGTCGTGACTTTCCCTTCATGGAAATGCTATAGCATTCCCTGGCAGCGAGCTGATCACCTCGGACCGTGCATATCCCCACGGAGGAGGGGAATTTGACTGCGAGATGGCGGATGGAGGTTATGGCCTCAAATGTTATCAACTTAGGTCGGCCCAGAATAACATTGTAGGCGGTGAGACAATCGATGACTACGAATTCGAGGAGTCTAGAGACAGTCCGGGGCCCCTCTCCCAAGGTCATAACTAGCTTGATTGTTCCTATCGCTGCCGACCCTTCTCCGGAAAATCCATACAACATCATGGAGTTGGCCTTCAACTCGGTGACAGATAACCCCATCTTCTTCAGCGTAAATCGGAGCAGCAGGTTCACCGAACTCCCATTATCGATTAGTATCCTCCTAACTCTCTGGTTGGTGAGTTGGGCAGTTATGACTAGAGGATCGTTATGGGGGAACTGGATGTGACTAGCATCATCCTCGGTAAAAATGATTGGTTGCCTCTCCGATCGTTGTTGTTTGGGTAGATGCTGCTCCGGGATGAATTCCACTTCATTATGAGCCTTCAACTCATTTACATATCTCTTCTGGGCACCTCTACTCGTGCCAGCCAAGTGGGGACCTCCAAAGATTATGGATATCTCTCCCCCTATCACAGGAGGAGGGGTATCCTGATTTATCTGGGGCCCAGGCTGATTTACCGGAGCTTCCGAGGCTGTTCCGCGCATATTGAGCCAAAGGTCCGGCTCTGATGAGTATCTCGATCTCATCCTTCATATGCCTACAATCGTCAGTGTTGTGGCCGATGTGGTTGTGGAATCGACAGAACTTGGAAGGGTCCCTCTTAGCCTTTTGGTGTTTCAAAGGCTCTGGCTTTTTCCAGGGGAGGCGCGCAGAGTTTTCTAGGAAAATGTGTTCCCTAGTGTTTGTGAGCTCGATATAAGCCGCGTAGACTTGCTTAAATTTTTTCACGGGCTTGTTCTTCTTCGGACCGTGCTGGCCACCCTCGCTGCTCCCCTTTCTCTTACCTCCACGCCCTTGGTTATTCTGTGCAACAGTTTGAGTCGTGCGACCGATGCTCGCGCCTCTTCCAGGTTTATCCATTCATGGGCCTTGTTCAGGAATTCATCCATGGTGCTGACACCTCTTCTCTGTATCTCTTTCCATAACCCGCCTCCAACGAGGATTCCAGTCCTCAAGGCCATAAGCTTGGAACTGTCGTCCGCGTCCCTGGCTCGAGCCGCGACGTTTGCGAACCTGCGGCTTTCAAAGGTTCCTCGGGTTGCTGTTTCACGTTCGCCAGGGTGTCAGCTTTGACGCGGGCAGCTTGAGAAGCTCGGAAGGCCCTCTTGAAGTCGGCAGAAAAATTCTTCCACGAGCTAATGGACTGCTTTTTACACTATTTGAACCACTGCCTAGCAGGCCCAATCAAAGTGGAAGGGAATACCAAACACCTCAGCTCGGGGTCGATATTATGGGCCATCATCAAGGTATTGAACATAGACAAGTGGGGCATCCGGAAACCTAGTGGGTATGTCGTGGCTGCTATGTTGGGGGCGAAAAGCTCTAGTTCGTCCCCCGAGTCATACTCGTCCTTCTCCTTTTCTGACAAGAGCTTTATTACTAGCTCCTCCATCTGAGCTAAACACTCCAGGGTCTGTTCTATAATCCCTTGGTTGTTCTGGAACTGTTCAACAGCTCCAGTTCCATTGTACGCGTTAGGCGGGTTATTGTCCCTCCAAGCTTGAGCTTGGTTAGGTGGAACATTCCCACTGTCATGTCCTTTGGAAAGACCGTCCCCTCGGTGAACACGACTTCCATTTCTAGCCGGATCCCCCCTTTGCGAGTTGAGGCGATCTCGTAGGTCGTCCCTCGAGGTGGCTTGAGGGCTTTGCGCCGAACTCAAGCGATTATGCAGGTCTCCACCGGATCTGCCACTTCGGTGGCTCCCAGTCCAGTAGCTCCCATTGGAAAAGGTTGAAGCCCGCTGCTGGGGGTGAGCATCTGGGACCTCCCCGCGTGCTCGGTTATGATGGGAGGGACCGACTAGAGGAGGATTTCTTCTGCTGCTCCCGTGTGTTAGAATGTCTCGAACTGGACAGGGAGGAGATGGTTATCTTATTAGCGACGGGAGGTGCCTAATTTGTGACACGATCCTAGTCCTGTCTGGGCAGATCAAGTTAGCTCGCAGCCGCTCTACTCTACCATCCCCAGCATCCTACGCTCGGCGGTCTGACCGTGGCGCAGGAGGGCTGGTTGGAACAGGCTGTCTTCACAAGCCTTCCCCGGATCTCCTCCGCGAGCTGCCACGAGCCCTTCTGGGCGCATTTGATGGTGGAATCTAGCTAGGAATCGAGGTTTGGACTGATTGGCTGAATTGCTGATTGGCCCTAGGAAACTCCTCAAACACAGTTTCCTGGTGATGTGACGTGGGTGTAGAACTCGGAGTTGAGGTTCTGACTGATCGGCTGGGCCTGGACCGGTTATCCTTGCGGGACTTGTGAGTCCCACTTTGCCTCTTTCTGACGTTAGCTTCGGTTGTAAGAGGGGGTAGCCAGGCCAAGACTTCTTCGATTTGCTTGCTTGCTCTGGATAGCTGATTTCTCAACTGTATGTTTTCCATCTCTATCGCCATCAAGAAATCCGAGTTCGGATTTGGCGGTCGGGGCTCCGAACTCCCGATGCCGTCCTAGCCGATCGGCTGCTTTCTCGGTCGCTGTTGGATCTCGGGGTTTTGTTCATCGGATATGGCGGCGTGGTGGGCCTCCTACCCATCATGTTGATCCGCCTCGTTACCATGTCTCGAACGGGTAACCATCATGATTAGGTTTTTGTGATAGCACCAATCTAAATCCTCTCAATGAAAGCACCAAACTGTTGACGCGGTCCTTCACCGACAGATAATTATACGAATAAATAGGATGGATTAGTGCTAATTAGTGAACCGTAATATGAAAATAGCTTAATTCTAGACTTGAGAAATTAATAACATGGGAAGGTGATCACTCCTTTCTTTTTAGGTGGTTCAAAGGTTAAAATCCCTCTAGTCCACCAGTCGATATTATTGATATCTCTTGGTTAATCCTTACAAAGTACTTCTTTACAAAAAATATGCCACCCCTCGCAATGCCCAGGGTCTTGGTATTTATAGGGAGAGGATACCTGGGTTGGCAAAGGGGGTCATCCAGTGATCTCTTTACCCTTCACGTCATCTCTGTGACACTGATGATTAATTCCTAAAACCTGATAGTGAAGTGTGGTCTAATCAATAGGTAAGGAGGGATAATGGGCCGCATGGCCCAAACCAGGCGTGGGATGTCTAAATACGCACGTTTATACTGCGTGGCCGAGAATTCAGGAATGGAATAGACACGTGATGTTTGATATATGCACGTTTATATTGCGTGGTTGTCTTTACAAGGATTCAGTTGTAAGATCTCTGCCGCATCACGAGCTTGATGTAGCGCGTTTATATGTGTTTATGTTTGTTAAGTTGTTCTTACTAAGCGTTTCGCTTACCCAGTTGTTTTGTGCTGTAAGTAAGATCAAAGGCAAAGTGGATCAGTGAGCGCTGGAGTTTATCTGCGAAGATGTACATGTGGACCGACCTTTTGAGAATTTATGTTTTGGGGACTAGAACCCATATGATAACTAAGAAATTATTTTGGGCTTGTTGAATGTTTTAACATTATGACATTGTAATTTACTTTTAAGTATGCGCATACTTTCAAACTCTTGCATGTTTTGAAAAGTTTTTTTTATATGGATTTTCGGTTACCTTATTTTAGAAAATGGTTATGGTTTTCTGCAAATTATGTTAAGAGATTTTACGGGACGTTACACTTTATAACCTCCAAAACTCTTTCAAAACCTTAAATCAACTCCACCAACAACATATATAGTAACAACATATATAGTTAGTTATTGTAAGATTATGGTTAAAACTTGATAAAAGTTAAGTTTTTGAAACTTTTACCTTAGGAGAACTCTTCCAAGATCAAGGCTTAAGCTTCCAAGGTTTCTTAGTGTTTTTGGTAGTTGAAAATGATGAGAAAACTTGAGAGATTTTTTTTGAACAAGATGAGAGTGAGGGAAGAGGAGGAGGTTTGGTTTTGGGGAGGGTGGAAGAGCATAGACAATGAAAAAAAATATCTAATACACTTAAGTATTTTTACTTTATGTCATTAACATTAATTTGATGTGATTAAAGCTTAAATAAATTTTCTATAATCTTTTCCACACATATAAAGCTTTTTTTTTTAAAAGAAAACATAACACATAATAATTATATTAAATGTTGCTCACATTTAATTCAATTAATCACACTATAATTTAACCTAAGGTCCATTTATGGAATAAAATTCCACAATTAGGCAAAAATTTATGCATTTAACACACAATTCCCTAAAATTTCCATTTCCTCCTAGGTTTATTTATTTTTTATCAAACTTTAATTTTTATGAATGTATTTTATGCCCAAAATATATTTTCCATAGTGTACGCCCTGGTTTTCCCACGGGCTGTTTAGCAGGGCGAGCCCCGGACTAAACCTGGTTTAGTCCGAGGCTCCCGCAGGCCGGAGGCTCTATTTCCAGGACGGGCCCTTGTCAGCTCGAGGGGGTCCTGTTTCCAGCTCAGATTTGTTGCCCCAGGAGCTGAGAATGACATCCGAAGGCCACGGACGGAGAAGCTTGGGTTATGAACTGCTCCGGTCGCGAGCTTCTCAGGAAGCTCCGACCCTATGGGAAGTCAACACGCAAGATAAACGTGCATATTCCTGCCATCACGTGTCCGATATCCCCCTGACTTCTCGGACACGCAGCAGGAACGTGCGTATTCAGACACCCACGGACGGGTTGGGCCGTGCGGCCCATTATCTCCTTCCATATTGATTAGACCACACTTGTGTGTCAGGTTTAGGAATTAATCATGAATGTCACAGATTTGATATGACAAATGGTAAGGTCACGGGATGACCTCCCTACCAACTTCCAGGTGCCCTCTCCTATAAATAAGGAGACCCTGGGAGTTGATAAGGGTTGGAAAAAATATTCTTTGAAGAACTATATACTTTGTAAACTAAATACCCAGAGAATATCAATAATATTGACTAGTGGAGTAGAGGGATTTTAACCTTCGAACCACTTAAAAACGTTTCTTGAGTCACCTAGTTCTTTCCCAAAAGATTTCATATCTGTGACGGTTCTACTTTTAGTACTAATCTCTTTCTCTTCTTCTCTTAATTATCTGTTGCCGAAGAACCGCGTCAACAGTTTGGTGCTTTCATTGAGAGCAAGCCCGATTAGTACTTCCACTATGGTGACCACTCGATCCAAACATGGAAACGAGGCAGAACAGCATGATGGGCAGGAGGCCCACCATGTTGTCCTCCCTGATGAGCAAATTCCTGAAATCTAGCAGAGGCCAGGGAAGCAGCCGGCGGGTCAAGACGACACTGGTAGTTCAGCGCCCCGGCCGCCTAATCCGAATCCATGTTATTACACTGCGGTGGAGATGGAGAATGCTCAGCTGAGGAGCCAGTTAGCAGCAGCTGGTCAGCAAATCCAGGATATTCTGAGCCGACTACCCCCTCTCACAACCAACGGTAACGTTGGAGAGAGGCAAGGCGAGGCTCCTAAGTCTCGTCGGAGTAATCGATCCAGGCATAGCCGTTCGGGTAGACTTCCTGCAGCCAACTCCACCCCTTCATCACACCATCAAGAGAAGAACTTCAGGGAAATGCCTCGGACCGAACAGCAGCCGTACAACCATTCGGTTAGGACGTCAACCCCTTGCTCTCAGCCCTCCTCGAGGACGCCCAGAAGAGATCGAGGAAATTCCCAAAGAAGGGCCGAGGAGATCCGGAGACGTCAGCCCATCCCCGAAGAACGTCCAGTTTCTCGTCCAGCTCGCCCAGCTCGCCCAGCGCGAAACCAGCAAGCTGGCAGGGCCGAGAGGCCCCCACCAAATTTAGTCCGTCTGGACGGCACTAGGATCGCCTCTCCGGTCAGGCATCCTCCTTCTCCCATCAGATATTCGTCTCCTCAGCCCGTCCGAGACATCCCGACCTACGGGAATAGTAGGAGGGGCCCGCCGTCAGCTGGACCCTCCTGGCGCGGCAGGGTGCCGGAGGAAGGATCAGGTCATGGCCGCCAAAGACGCACTCTGAGTCTGTCCAGCAGGAGTCACTGGACCGGCAGTGCACGGAGTGATCTTTCGGGAGGAGACCTGCGCCAGCGGCTAAGTTCAGCACAAAGTCACCATACTACCCAGGGAGGCGACCTTCGAGATCGCCTCAACTCTCACAGAGAGGATCGAGTTAGGGATGGTAGCCAGGCCCGCTCAGTTGGGGTCCGATCCGAAGTACGTAACGACGGGAATGCCCCAAATGACCTATCTCAAGATAGGAGGGGCAACAACCCGCCTAATATGTACAGTGGGTCCGGAGCTGTTGAACAGCCCCGGAATAACCCAGGATCTCAGGACAAAACCCTAGAGTGCTTAACTCAGATGGAGGAGCTGATGAAGAAGCTCCTATCGGAAAAGGAAAAAGACGAATATGATTCAGGGGATGAGATGGAACTCTTCGCCCCCAATATAGCAGCAATGGCATACCCTTCTGGCTTTCGTATGCCTCACTTGTCAAAGTTCAATGGGGATGGAGACCCATCTGACCACTTAGGGATGTTCAACACCCTAATGATGGCTCATAACATCGGACCGGAGCTTCGTTGCTTGATCTTTCCTTCCACCCTAACTGGACCTGCCAGGCAGTGGTTCAAGCAAAGTAAAAGGCAGTCAATCAGCTCCTGGAAGACCTTTTCGGCTGACTTCAAGAGGGCATTCCGCGCCTCTCAGGCCACCCGGGTCCAGGCCGACTCCCTAGCTAACGTGAGACAGCAACCTGGTGAGACGCTGAAAGCCTACTTGAGCAGATTTGCAAATGTCGCTGCTCGAGCCAGGGACGCTGACGACAGCTCCAAACTCATGGCCATGAGGACCAGGATCCTAGTCGGCGGAGATCTGTGGAAGGATATTCAAAGGAGGGGGGTCAGCTCGGTTAGTGAATTCCTTAACAGAGCCCAAGAGTGGATAAACTTGGAAGAAGCTGAAGCTTCAGCCGCGGGGACCAGCCAGGTCCTCGAGAAGCCCACTGGGACGGGAACAGAGATCGTAGCGGCGATTCCCGACGTTGCGCAAAATAACCAGCCCGGTGGTAGCAAAAGAAAAGGAAATGGTGAAAATAGCCAGCACGGTCAAAAGAAGAATAAGTCTATGGATAAATTCAAGCCCGTATTCACAACGTATACCGAGCTCACCCAGACCAGAGAGAATATTTTCCTGGCCAACGCTACGCAAGTCCCCTGGAAGAGGCCGGAGCCATTAAAACACCCTAAGGGAAAGAGAGACGCTTCCAAATTCTGTCGTTTTCATAACGACGTCGGGCACAATACCGACGACTGCAGGCACCTCAAAGATGAAATCGAGACTCTAATCCGAGCAGGTCCATTGGCGCAATACTCGCGAAATAGGGTCCCGGCAAGTCGACCCGCTCCGGAGGTCCCAGTCAATCAGTCCGGACCTCGGGTAGATCAGGACGTCCTTCCCCCCGCGGTCGAGGGGGAGATCTCCACCATCTCTGGAGGACCACACATGGCTGGCACGAGCAGAGGCGCCCAGAAGAGGTATGTAAATGAGTTGAAGGCCCACAATGGAGCGGAGTTCGTCCCGGAACAGCGTCAATCAAAACAACAAAGATTAGAGAAACAACTGATTATCTTCGCGGAGGAAGACGCAAGCCATGTCCAATTCCCTCATAACGATCCCTTGGTCGTAGCAGTCCAGCTCGCCAACCGGAGAGTAAGGAGAGTGTTAGTGGACAATGGGAGCTCGGTGAACCTCCTATTCCGGTCCACCTTAGAAAAAATGGGTCTGACCGTCTCCGAGCTGAAGGCAACCTCGATGATGCTGTATGGTTTTTCAGGAGAAGGATCAGCAGCGATAGGGACGATTGAGCTGGTGATCACCCTAGGAGACGAGTCCCGAACGGTGTCCAAACTACTCGAATTCGTAGTCATTGACTGCTCCGCTGCTTACAACGCCATTTTGGGCCGACCTACGCTCATTTCTTTCGAGGCTATCACTTCCGTCCGGCACCTCGCCATGAAATTTCCCACTTCGACAGGGATCTGCACTATCAAGGGCGATCAGTTCGCTGCCAGGGAATGCTATAGCATTTCCATGAAGGGAAAATCTAAACCCGGGCAGGTGACGATGGCCGTTCAGGACGAAGAGGAATCTCGAGGACCCAAGGCGGCTCCCGAGATTGAAAAACCTCGGATTTCCGAAGGCGAAAAGCTCACCCTAAGCGAGGACATTGACCCCCGAGTAGGCGAGGACAGGTCCGAGCTCCAAGCTATTGAAGAGCTCGAGGAGGTAAGCATCGATGAACAAAACCCGTCACGGACGGTTAAGCTCAGAAAGAACCTCTGCGATGGAAGAAAGGCGGAGCTAACTATGTTTCTGAAGAAGAACCTGGACGTATTCGCATGGTCGCACGAGGACATGATAGGGATCAGTCCGAGCGTAATCATGCACACGCTCCACCTAGACAAAAGTGTCCCTGCCAAGTCTCAAAAGCAGAGGTGTTTAGGGACAACCCGAGCCGAAGCCCTTGAAGAAGAAGTGGCCCGGCTCAAAAAATGTGGCTTTATCCGCGAAGCCAAATTTCCCATTTGGGTTTCCAATCCCGTGTTAGTTCCAAAGCCCAATGGGAAGTGGCGGACCTGTATCGACTTTTCCGACCTGAATAAAGCCTGCCCCAAGGATTGCTTTCCATTACCAAGGATCGATCAACTGGTGGATGCCACGGCGGGGCACGAGCTTATGTCCTTCATGGATGCGTACTCAGGCTACAATCAGATCGCGATGAATCCAGCAGATCAGGAACATACCAGCTTCATGACCCCGACTAATGTCTATTGCTATAAGGTCATGCCGTTCGGTCTTAAGAATGCTGGGGCTACCTACCAAAGGCTGGTAAATAGAATGTTCGTGAACCAGATCGGGAAAAACATGGAAGTGTATGTTGATGATATGCTTGTCAAGTCAAAGATTGCCAGCAATCACGTCACCGATCTGGAAGAATGCTTTAACATACTGCGAGAATATGGCATGAGGCTCAATCCTCAGAAGTGCACTTTCGGTGTCGCATCGGGGAAATTCTTGGGTTTCATAGTCAATACCCGAGGAATCGAGGCAAACCTCGACAAGATCAAGTCACTGCTCGAGCTTCCTTCCCCCCGGTCGCGGAAAGATGTCCAAGGCCTCACAGGAAGAGTGGCCGCACTGAACCGGTTCATTTCCAAATCGACCGATAAGTGCTTGCCCTTCTACAACCTGCTCCGGGGAAACAAGAAGTTCGAATGGACAGTAGAATGCGAAAGCGCATTCCTCGACCTAAAAGCGCACCTGGCTGAACCGCCTGTGCTATCAAAGCCCAAGGTAGGAGAACCTCTTTTCCTGTACATGGCCGTAACTGAGGACGCAGCTAGTGCCGTTCTGGTGCGAGAAGAGGACCAGGCTCAGAAACCGGTTTATTACATCAGCAAGAGACTCCTCGGAGCTGAGTCAAGGTACCCATTGATGGAAAAACTGGCGTTCTGCCTAATCACGGCCTCGCAAAAACTCAGATCATACTTCCAGTCCCACTCTATACACGTCATGACCGATCAGCCTCTAAGGCAGGTTTTGCAAAAGCCTGAAGCCTCGGGACGCTTGCTAAAGTGGGCGGTCGAACTCAGTCAGTTCGAGATTTTCTATACTCCCCGAACTACCATAAAAAGTCAAGCCTTGGCTGACTTCGTGGCAAAATGCGCGGGATTCCATGAGATCCCATCAGAAGACTCACCTCAGGTCGCTTCCTCAAGTTCATCGTGGAAGATCTTCGTTGATGGCTCATCTAACGAGAACGGCTCCGGGGCCGGAATCATTCTGATATCCCCAGAGGGGCATAGATTCCACTCGGCGCTAAGGTTTGGGTTCAAGGCATCTAACAACGAGGCAGAGTGCGAGGCCTTGTTAGCTGGACTTAGGATAGCTAGCGAGCTAAAGGCGAGCTCTGACCAATGCTTCAGCGACTCCCAGCTCATGGTGAATCAGGTTCTAGGCGAGTATCAGGAGCGGGGTCCCAAGATGGCCGCCTATTTGGCAAAGGTAAAGTCCGAATTGTCTGCGTTTGGGCGAGGGTCGATCGAACAGATACCTCGGGAGCAGAATGCCAACGCAGATGCTCTCGCCAAGCTCGCCACCTCGGGAGAGACAGAAACCCTGGGGTTGGTGCCAGTTGAGTTCTTGAAGAAACCTAGCATAGACGGAGGTCAGGCAGATATTGAAATGATTGACATCAGGCCGACCTGGATGACTCCCATTATTGAGTACCTCGTCGAGGGCAAGTTACCCGAAGGGCGCAACGACGCACGACGAGTCCTTTACCAAGCTCCGAGGTATACGCTAGTCGAAGGGGTGCTGTACCGACGTGGGCATTCATTACCTCTCCTCCGGTGCATTCTTCCAAGCGAAGCGAAGGCCATCCTGCAAGAAATTCATGAAGGATTCTGCGGAGATCACACTGGGGGGCAAAGCCTGGCCTTGAAGATCCTCCGGCAAGGTTATTACTGGCCGACCCTGTCCAAAGACTCGATCGCATATGTAAAAAAGTGCGACAAGTGTCAGCGGTTCGCTGCGGTCGCCCGAGCTCCTCCGACCGAGCTAAAAATGATTTCATCTCCCTGGCCATTTGCCGTTTGGGGGATAGATCTAATAGGCGCCCTGCCCACCGGAAAGGGTGGGGTCCGTTACGCCGTGGTAGCCATTGACTACTTCACCAAGTGGGCCGAAGCAGAACCGTTGGCGACAATAACATCGAAAAAGGTGCTACACTTCGTGGTTAAAAGCATCGTATGTCAATTTGGCCTACCTAAAAAGATTGTCTCCGACAATGGTACTCAATTTGACAACGATCTGTTCACCGAATTTTGCGAGAGGCACAGAATTGTGAAAAGCTTCTCGTCCGTGGCCTATCCCCAGGCGAACGGCCAGGTCGAGGCTGTCAATAAAACTCTGAAGGCGAGCCTCAAGAAGAGGCTAGATGAGACAAAGGGGATCTTGCCAGAACAGCTCCCCCAAGTTCTGTGGGCCTATAGGACCTCACATCGGACTCCCATGGGTCACATTCCTTTCTCCCTAACCTTTGGAAGTGAAGCAGTCCTCCCCGTGGAGGTGAAGGTCCTATCACATAGGGTCCAGTCCTACGACCAAGACGGGAACCACGAGCTCCTGTGCCATTCCTTAGACTTAGTGGATGAAAGGCGAGAGGATTCACAACTCAAGCTCGCCCATTATCAACAGAAGATCACTCGCTACTTCAACACTAGGGTCAAAAGACGTGCCTTTGGCATCGGTGATTTGGTCTTGAGAAGAGTTTTTCTGGCCGGGAAGGATCCCAAAGATGGGGTTTTGGGACCAAGCTAGGAAGGACCATACCAGGTCATCGAAGTCATCAAAGAGGGAACTTATAAACTAGCTCGACTTGGTGGAGGGGCGGTCCCGCGAACTTGGAATTCTATCCACCTAAAGAAATACTATCAATGAGCCATTTGTAAGGCCTAGAAGGTCACCTTCCATGTATAAATAAAAATCAAATGTTTCTCTTTATTTTAAAGTAACCGCGAAAGACCCTTTCCCAGTTACTTGGGGGGCATATGGTACCTGGATATAACCAGGTCTCCTTAACGACTTAGGAGTTAATTTTTATCTATGGATAAGAGTTATCACAAACTAAGTCCTATCCTGGTCTTAACCAGGTCAGAAAACTTAGAAGTTGACTAAAATTTGTTGACCGTGGTTCTTCTTTAAAGAGCCCAGGATATGGATAAAAGTTGACGCGAACTAAGTTTTTTTTTTTAAAAATAAGTTCCTGGTCTTAACCAGGTCAGAAAACTTAGAAGTTGACTAAAATTTGTTGACCGTGGTTCTTCTTTAAAGAGCCCGGGATATGGATAAAAGTTGACACAAACTAAGTTTTTTAAAATAAGTTCCTGGTCTTAACCAGGTCAGAAAACTTAGAAGTTAACTAAAATTTGTTGACCGTGGTTCTTCTTTAAAGAGCCCGGGATATGGATAAAAGTTGACGCGAACTAAATTTTTTAAAATAAGTTCCTGGTCTTAACCAGGTCAGAAAACTTAGAAGTTAACTTAAATTTGTTGACCGTGGTTCTTCTTTAAAGAGCCCGGGATATGGATAAAAGTTGACTTGAACTAAGTTTTTTAAAAATAAGTTCCTGGTTTTAACCAGGTCAGAAGACTTAGAAGTTAACTAAAATTTATAGATCGTGGCCCTTCTCTAAAAAGCCCGAGATATAGATAACGGTTAACCCGAACTAAGTTCATAAAAATAGAGATGAATTGTAACCAAATGCATAAAAATATATATATGTCAAACTAGCTGAGCAAATTGTCCCGAGGTGGAAGTACCTCATCAAAAAATTTATTACAATGTAAAGTAAAGAGTACAAAATGCCCAAAGAAGTATCCTAAGCCCCATCAGTTGGCCTTTTGGAGGTCGTGGTATCGTCCTGCCCTGCCGCAGCAAAGGCCTCTCCAGTCTCCGAGGGAGGAGCCTCCTTATTTAGGCGGGCTTGGAGTTGCGGCAACAAAAACGCCCAGAGGTCCGGGGGCATGAAAGAAAAATCCGCGTCCGGATTGTGGGACCAACAGTGATAGAACAGGTCTTGTAAGGACTGCTCCGAAACGACCCGCTCGGCTTCCATGGCGGCCTGTGCAGCCTGGGCCTCGGTCTTTGCTGCCTCGAGATCCGTCCGCGACGTGGTCAGGGAGTTTTTAAGCTCTTGGTTCTCGGAACGGATTTTCTTCAGTTCGGCTTTGGACGCCGCCAGCGCGTCTTTTGCCTCCTGGGCCTCCTGAAGCGCGGTCTGGCGCTCAGCCTCCATACCCTCGAGCTGGGCCTTGGTCCTGGCAATGCCTCTGTACGCGGAAGCAATACCCTGCAAGAAGGGAAGGACAAATTAACTAACTATAAAAAAAAAAGAAAAAAAAAAAGAGAAGGGGGCGGCGTGTGAATGTTAAAAGCTTTAAAGGAATGGAACAGTTTACCGTTAGGGTCATGTCCATCGAAGATTCCATAACTCGGACCGGGCTCGTTGATTCAATTGCTCGGAGCTCCCTCTCCTTAAGCTTGTAGAAATGGCTGACGGCATAGCTCGCCGACTCATATACCGTTCCCCGGAATGCTTCCGGCATCCTCTCCAGGTCCTGGTGATCGACCGGGATGCGCACATCCGGGACTGCTGTGGCCGGATTCCCGATCTCCCTTACCCCGTCCTGGACGGCTAGTGGAGATCGTTGGGGTGGCGGGGGCATGGGTCCTGTCCTGGCGACAGGAAGGATCGCCCCCGCGCCCTGGGATGGAGGGGTTTTCTCCTTCTCCTTAGCCGAGGATTTGGTGGAGGTTCCAGCCGAGCTCTTGGACTCTCGGAGCCTTTTTAGCCTCGGCCCCGCTGGGGGGTTCCCGCCGAACACCACGCCCTGTAGACTACCTCCGGGCTGAGACATCTCTTCTGCTAAGAACAAAAAACATGGTTATTACAAGGTAGCAATCATGCAGAAAGAGACAAAAGGTTTAAAGGAAATAAGTAAGCGAATACTAAGGAAGCCCTACCCCCCGAGCTGGAGGAGCCTAAGACGATTATCTCGCAAACTGTCGCAGGTTCTAGTTCCGGCTCTGACTCGGGGCTGGACTCTCCTACGTACTGCCTAATCCCCGGAGCATAGATGCCCCTCTGGAGCGCTGGCCACGTGCGTAAGTTGGTCCCGTACTCCTCAAAAAGGACCGACCTAAAGGCTAGGATGTTATCTACTACTACGGTACCCTTAGGCCGACTCTCTTGGTTGTCCAGCACGAGCTAGTCAACGCAATGGAGCAAGAGCATGTCCAGGTCTGGATTCCTCGGGTGACGATGGACGAGCTGCCTAGGGTTGAACCTAACCAGCCGGGGGTCTGCAGTGGCCCTATCTACATTCTTAAACAAGTAAGGATTACCTTGGCCGGAGGGACCCGCGGCTGCTCCAGATCGGACCCTCTCCTCGCCCATACCTTGGGCGACCTCCAAGGTCCTCTTCCTGTTCATCACGAGAGGGACTTCTTCACCTTCCTCCTCGCCTTCGTCGTCTGCGACCTCCTCCGCGACGATCGGTCTGTTGTCGCGAGCTGGGGGAGGCCCCCGGGGCCTTTTCAAATTCAAAGTTTGATTTGGGAAAATCAGCTTGCAGAATACCATCGTCTCGTCCGTCACGAGCACGCGGCTCACTGGGGGGCAAGTTCGCCAATGTATCGTATTGACCCCCGAGGGTCACAGACTTCCCGGTCCTCGCGTAAATGGCTGCAAGGTTGGTTGAAGTCAGAAGTGGAATAAGGGAGGAGCTAAAACAAGATAACCTTTAAAAGGTGAACTAAATCAAGGATCACTTATGAGGACGGTTGAAGTAGTGATGGTCGCAATTGCGGAACCCAGTTGACATGAAAAACTGGTCTTTGAAGTCGTTTGGATGGCTCGGCAGCTCGATGACTGCTGCTGTGTTAGGGAAGCGGGTTAAATAATAGAACCCGTCGCCTCGCCCCCGCTGGTCCGGGCTGGCTTTGAGGCAAAAGAAATATAGAATATCAGCAGGAGTGGGGAACTCCCACTCATGCTTTTGGAACAAATACCTCAATCCCGCCAGCAGACGGTATGAGTTAGGGGGAGTTGAAATGGGGCCAACCCCACATAGTTCAAAAAATCAGCAAAATACTGATCTAGGGGGAGGAAGGCCCCTGCCTTGAAGTGTTCACCGCTCCAGGCCGCGAACGACTCGTCGAGCGGCGTGCAGCTCCGCTCCCCATCCGCAGCAGGTTGGGCGATCACGGAGGCCATCCCCAGGGGAATGTTGTGGTTGAGGAAGATTTTGGTGATCTTTTCCTGGTCGGTTATCTTCGAGACAATTCTCTCCGCCTCGAAAAACGCGTCAGGGGCCACGTTGGCTTGCTTATCCACCGCCGGCCCAAAGTGAGGAATTGGCGAGCTGGCCATCACCGCCTTTCCTTTATCCTGTTGGGAAGACGAACTTCCCACGTTCTTCTGTGGCAGATTTCTCTTTGGAGCCATCTGGTCGCCTATCGAACAAAAGAAAACACTTTAGAAAAGGCGACCCAAGCAGGAGAGTGAAGCAAATATTAAGTACACGAGCTGGGGTAAGCCCAGCCCGTGGAGAGTGGTGCCACGCGTTCCAAGGAACACGCGCCTATGCCCTCAACAGATCCCAGATTACTCGGAATTCGTGTGTCAGAGGGCTCAGAGTAAAAAATGGCCTTGGGGGGAAAGTTTCAACAGGCAAAACGTGGCAAAACCGCTTTTGAGGCGTATTCCCTAAGCTACCCGGTTTTTGCACCCAAAATTTCTAAAGGTCCTACCCAGAAATTGTTCCTGAAGAAACACCATGAAACCCACATTCTAAAACGATGTCCCATGGCAGGCATGCCCTAACCTAAGAAGGGCTGTCGCCCTCTGTATTCACGCAGCTCAGAAAACCCCTGCATGTGGCTACAGTAATATTTTTTACCTAAGCTACAGTGGCATGCTTTCAAAGTGAACAGGGTCAGAAGAACTTACAGTATATGGTTGGATGGTGAACGAGGTTGCTGCGCTGGTAGGAGCTTCATTGGTACAGTGGCCTCCAAGGCTTTGAAGGAACTCGTACGCTTAAGCTTCGTGAACGGAGAAGATGAAAACAGCAGAGATGAGGGTTTCGTTCTTTGGAAGGTCAGAGAAAGAAGAAGGAAATTTGGAAATCTTTTTTGAATGATAAGGTGGCCCGTGCGCGGGATGACCACCCCCTTTTATAAAAAGGGAAGGATCACGTGTAAAAGGCCCTTGGGAGACCCTCCACTCGAAATGTGAAACGACGGCTGGACAGTAGGCTAGGCCATTTAATGCGGTTCTCGTAGAGTGTACCGTCGCCTCCCACGGCGTTCCACGTATCAGACGCTTGCGAAAAGAATGGAATGCGAAGGGTTGTGGGGGAAGTCCAGAAGCCCCTACTGTGGTCTCCTGTGTCTGACGTCATAGACCACGAGCAGGAGCTTGGGGGGCAGATGTACGCCCTGGTTTTCCCACGGGCTGTTTAGCAGGGCGAGCCCCGGACTAAACCTGGTTTAGTCCGAGGCTCCCGCAGGCCGGAGGCTCTATTTCCAGGACGGGCCCTTGTCAGCTCGAGGGGGTCCTGTTTCCAGCTCAGATTTGTTGCCCCAGGAGCTGAGAATGACATCCGAAGGCCACGGACGGAGAAGCTCGGGTTATGAACTGCTCCGGTCACGAGCTTCTCAGGAAGCTCCGACCCTATGGGAAGTCAACACGCAAGATAAACGTGCATATTCCTGCCATCACGTGTCCGATATCCCCCTGACTTCTCGGACACGCAGCAGGAACGTGCGTATTCAGACACCCACGGACGGGTTGGGCCGTGTGGCCCATTATCTCCTTCCATACTGATTAGACCACACTTGTGTGTCAGGTTTAGGAATTAATCATGAATGTCACAGATTTGATATGACAAATGGTAAGGTCACGGGATGACCTCCCTACCAACTTCCAGGTGCCCTCTCCTATAAATAAGGAGACCCTGGGAGTTGATAGGGATTGGAAAAAATAGTCTTTGAAGAACTATATACTTTGTAAACCAAATACCCAGAGAATATCAATAATATTGACTAGTGGAGTAGAGGGATTTTAACCTTCGAACCACTTAAAAACGTGTCTTGAGTCACCTAGTTCTTTCCCAAAAGATTTCATATCTGTGACGGTTCTACTTTTAGTACTAATCTCTTTCTCTTCTTCTCTTAATTATCTGTTGCCGAAGAACCGCGTCAACACATAGTTTATCATTTTATTTTATGAGATTTTTACCCGATTAGGGTTTTTGTGTCGGTCCATGACCAAAAATCTTATCTTAACTGTTAATCACACATTTCATAATTTTCCTTGCAATAACTCATGGAAATAAATTTCAAACAAATATAATATTATTTTAAATAATATTCTTAACTTGGGGAAAAAAATACCGATCCGAGTTGTTTAAAGGTACTCAAAATGCACGGCGTTACCTGGAACACTGGATTGTAGTAAACCACATTCTCAAGTATATTAGGAGAATGAGAGATTATATGCTTGTATATTCAGAGGTGAGTGAAACCTTACTGGATACACTGATTCTGATTTCCAATAAGATAAAGATAGTCATGAGTCGATGTGTGGGTTAGTATTCACTCTTGGTGGATGAGCTGTAGTCTAGGTATGTAGTAAACAATCTAGTATTGAAAATTCAGCCATGGAAGTCGAGTATATAGTGGTTTGTGCAATAGCTAAGGAGCGGTTTGGTTGAGGAAATTCTACACTGATTTGAAGTAGTTCCAAATATGTATAAACCACTAATCCTGTACTGTGACAATAGTGGAGCCGTAGCTAATTCCAAGGAACCTAGAAGCCACAAGAGAGGAAATCATATAGAAAGAAAACATAATCTAGTTAGAGAGATTGTGCATAGAGGTGATGTGACTGTTATGAAGATAGCGTCGGAACTGAACTTGGCAGACCTGTTTACCAAGACACTTTCTGCAAAGTTGTTTATGGGTCATGTATGCAACATGGGATTAAGGGAGATGCCTAAGTTGCTTTGAGGGCTATTGGGAGATTGTTAGAATTAATGCCCTAAAAGCACATAAAGAAATTTTATTGATTTAAATAAAAGTACAATTTTATTTTGTTTGAATGTTATAATTAATGTTTGAATTAATTATATAATAATATCAAGAAAATTCCTTATTCAATCATGAGAATATTATCCTGTATTTGTACGAGAGATTTAAGACCATAAATAATGAATAAAATAGTCAGTAACATATTAAAGTATCAAATCTTTAATGAATGGTAACTAGTGTGATTTACTAAGTCTAGATTCTGATTACAGATATTGATAGACATCTTAGTAAATATGTTGTATATAATAGAGATTATATATGATAGGACCGATGAGAATTAGGTATCTTTATAAATTTTTCCTTTAACATAAAGATTTAATTCTTATCATAATAGGTGATCATTTGTTTATTAGTCTAAATCCTGAGTATTCATGAACTCCTATTTGTATTTATTGGATATTTTGATTCACTCGTTAAGGTTTCTTAGTATAATGAGGCTACTGACTTTTTTTTTTGAGATTCAATATCATGAATGGCTAGGAACATGATTTACAATAATGGAATCTATACTTTCCAAACAGATCGAATATTGGTTCCCTTAAGGATTAATTCTGGAACTGAATAGTTATTGAGCTCAATTATGATTATAGATTAATTATTTGCTAGTGATTAATGATACTTAAGGATCAAGAGGTAATTAGAAGGGTAAAAAAGTAATCTTGACCAACTCTAATTAACGAACCAATAAATGGAGGACACAACTACATTTGTTGATTATATCAATGGACTACAAGAGAAAACTCTATAGCTATATTTCTATATATACTTAGAGTGCAGTTCCATATATATAGTGGAGTAATCCTGAAATTAATAAATAAGATTATTAGATTAAAGAGTTTCATTAATAATTTGGTTTATTGGAGCTACGTATTATAGGTCCATGGTCCCCAGATCTCTGTCGTCAAGGGTAAGGATTTCAAAAGAAAGATTTGTAGAAAGGACTTAATTACAAAGGAATTAATTTTCTAGGGCAATGAAATAATTATGTGATAATTATGGGCAATTGTTTAATTATAAATTAATTAATTATTTAACTATATAGATTTTATTTTGAAAAACTATAGGTTAAAATTAATATTAATCGTGTTTAGATTAATATATAGAGAGATTAATAATTATCTTATTTAGAATAAGATATTTATTTATTTATTTAGAACTGATATTTTAAAATAAAGTTAATATTGAATTAACTGATATATATTTTGGGATAAATATATTGGCTTAAATATTAATTAAATAAATAAATGATAAAATTATGGATAACCTTAATGGTGTGGTCAACATACTCACTTTACAATGAGTGTGGCGCCACACATAGGGATTTCCTATCCCTGAGATTTGAATTTTGAATTTCAAATAATTTTTTGTTAAATTATATATATATATAATTACTCTTTTTTAAACATGATTTAAATTAAATAATTATATAAGGTTATAACTTATAAGTTTTATTTTAATAAAATAAAGATGAATTGAATTAGTAATTATCTTTATAAACCTGAAATGAAGTGATACCTTTTAAGAAGTTGTTTTCATAGACTGTCAGACTCTCTCTAAAAAGCAAGCGATAGTTTTTCTAAACCTGAAAAACTATTCAATACATCTTCTCTCAATCAAACATCTCTAGATCTCATGTGTTGAGTACACCTAGAGAGTCCTAAATAATCCTTTTGAATCCTACGTTCCTACACACGTCCTTGTGTGTTTGATGATTGGTCTGGAAGATGAAGGTGTTAACTTTCAGAGTCTGGATTGGAAGATCATTCATTTATACAAAAAGATTCGTGGATACTTGATAGGCTTCAAGAGGTAATATCTAATCTATTTGTATGTGATTTAATATATCTATATATGTATGATCATGGCTGGTATTAATAAGTTTTTCAAAACCCAATTTATGTTGTGTATTACTGATTTACACTTTTAATACAAACAATTCCTGCCTGGACGTGTCAAAATAAACGAAAAACTTCCCCTGATTTGAAGGAAAACTCAATACCAGAGCAGTGATCAACCGCCACTTTAACTCTTGAAAACTATTCTCACATCTGTCACACCAAATGAACTTCAAGTTCTTGCGTGTCAACTCTGTCAAAGGCATTGCAATCCTTGAGAACCCTTTAACAAAACGTCGATAGTATCCCACTAAACCCAGGAAACTCGTAATCTTTATGGAACTTCCGGGTCTTGGCCCATCTCTCACCGCCTTGATTTTGGCCGGATATAATTTTATCCTTACTAACAATGTGACAAAGAAATGTCACCTGAAATAACCATAAGTAGCACTTCTCAAACTTGTCATACAGCCTATGCTCCCACAATATCTGTAGTACCAATCAGAGGTACTTCTCGTGATTTGTCTCTGATTGTGAGTAGACCAGTATGTCATCAATGAAGACAATCACAAATTTTTCATAGTAATCTTTGAACATCGTGCTCATCAGATCCATAAATGCGGCTGGGGCATTGGTAAACCCAAAGGACGTGATCAAAAACTCATAATGACCATAGCTCGTGCAAAAGACTATCCTCATCTTTGGTCCTCATCTAGTGATAACTAGATTGAAGATCAATATTTGAAAATACCGTCTAACCCTACAATAGTTCTTGATAGTCAACTTGTTCAACTCCCTGTAGTCAATGAACATCCTCAATGTCCCACCCTTCTTCTTGACAAACAACACTGGCGCACCCCACAGTGAGAAGGTGAGTCTAATGAATCCCAAATCAAGTAACTCATGTAACCCTGATTTTTTTGGAGCCATTCTGTATGATGCTCTAGATATTGGTTATGTTTTGGTGCATACTCAATGACAAATTCAATCTCTCGATGCGGCGGTAACCCCGGTAGATCCACTAGGAACACATATAAGAACTCAAAGACCCATTTGGTCTCTACCAGCCTGACTGGCACATCCCTGGTGGTAACCACTACACTCTAGGAATTTTATGCAACCTCCTTACAATAGGTCTCTATCCTTCAGTGCCGAGATCATAGGGATGTGTGGCATGTTCACAGCACTCATAAACACAAATGTGTCCTCTCCCTTGGCTCAAAGGTCACCATCCTCCTTTTACAGTCTATGGTTGCCCCATACTTAGCTAACCAATCCATGCCTAAAATCATATCAAAGTCCTCCATAGCTAGCCTAATCAGGTCTACTGACAACTCTCTACTATCCACTTCTACTAGTAGAGATCTAATCAATCTCCTACAAGCTACCAATTCCCTAGTAGGGAATAAGGTCCCAAACCCCATAACACATAGATAACAAGGCCTACACCATCTATCAATCACTCTACTAGAAACAAACGAATGTGTAGCACCAGAATTGATCAATACAGCATAAGTAGAGCCAGCACTAGAACTACTGAGGGTCTAGCCTCAGCCTCTGACTATGTCAGCATGAACACTCAGGCTGGAGTGAAACTGTTATATTATTTTATAATATAATGTAATATTATATTATATTATATTATATTATAATATAATGTTTTAGATTAAATAAATGTGACAAAGAGTGTCACATATTGTAACCAATAATATAGAGTTACAATATTTAGATATATGAGAAATATCCAAATATGTAACATATTTGGTGTTACAAATTTGTTACTTCCAAATATTACCCTTTGTTGTGTAAATTTGGTGTTACACAATATTGAGATGAATTTCATAAAGCCATAAGTGAAATGGTTGTTAGAGATATGATTTTAACCCCAATAATGTGTTTTGGGGGTTACAAAATCAATTGGAAGGGTTTGGAACCGTTTTGAAAAATAGCACAAAATTTTGTGCTGAAAATGATCAGTGGTCGCAGCCACAGGCATAATTCTGACCAAATTTTCAGTTTTTCCAATTTTTGATGAACGATTCCAAAAACCCAAATAACTCCCAAATCTCATTTTTAATTCCATAAAAATCCAATTAATCATTGGTAGCAGCCATGGGGGTTGGTGGAATTTGAAATTCAAAGGGTGTCTCTAACTCTATAAATATGAGCCTATTGCTCACTTGAAAGACATAATTTTTCTATCCATTAGAGCACTTGGGTAGAATCACCTTGAGGTATAATTCCAGAAAACATTTCCTATAATCTTTGAGAGATCCCTTAGTGCCTAAATTAGGAGGAAATAAGCTTTTGGACAAAGGTTTCAAACCTTGTTCAACTTGGTGATCCATAAAACTCTTCACTTTGCTAGTGTGAGTGAGAGTTGTTTATCTTTTGTTTCTTGTTCCTTTCTTTTATTCTATTGCTTCTCATCTTTATATTCTTCTTTTCTATTTACTTGTATTTCTTGTTTAAGAGTTGTAATCTTTTATTTTCTTTTGTTTCAAACACTTTACAACTTCTTCTTCTTCTTCTTCTTCTTCTTTTGTTCTTTTGTATTTTCAGTTATAGAGTTGTAACACTTTATTTAATCAATCCTTGTCTATTGTAATATTTTTTTCATAGAGTTGTAATTTTCTTACCATTTCCATTGAGAAGAAATACAAATTTTCCTAACACAACCTGTCACCCTTCTTCTGTTCCTCTTTCTTCAGTTGCGGGCAGTCTCTCTAGAAATGTCCCACTACCCCACAAAGGAAGCATGCCTTAGCAAGACATTCTCCTAAATGGCACCTTCTGCACCTGGCGCACACTGTATAACTTCTCCATGCCTCATTGTCGCCCTGGCATCCACCCTCAGTACCCCGACCCCTTCTGTCTGGATCAGGAGTAGTAAAAGTATATAGGGTCTTCCTCTTCTGGTCACTAGGGCCTCCACCCCTACTAGGTCCAGTAAATGGAGGCACCATCCTCCTAGCATCATCCCTAGCAGGGCTCTCATGCCAAATCTTGTCCTTCGCGCCCTCAACATTAAGGACCTTCTCAACTACCTGAGCATATGTAGTGACTCCAGGCACTGAGGTAATTTTGACATTCCGTTCTATCATGGGGTTTCATCCTTGAACAAATCTCTCTCTCCTGGCGGCATCGGTTGGCACCAAGTTAGATACAAACTTGGCCAACCTGTCAAACTTCAGGGCATACTTATTCATAGTCATGTTGTCCTGAACCAACCTAGTGAATTCATTCACCTTCACAGTCTGAATTGCATCATTATAGTACCTCTTATTGAATAAACCCCAGAACTCATCCCAATTCAATACAACGATGTCCTAGGTTTGAGATACAACCTCCCACCTGATGTGGGCATTATCACGTAACATATCTGTGGCACAGGCCACTCTGTCGTTACCCACCACCCTCATGAAATCCAAGATGGAGATAATCACGGTCATCCATTGCTTAGCCTTCAATGGATTTAGACCTCCCTCAACAGTTGGAGGGTGTTGTTCTTGAATGTTTCATAAAGCGTTTCCCACCTGTTCTCAATTTCTCGCTGTCTCAGAACTTGTACCACAGCAGACGGTAGAGCCGGTGGTGGAACCTGTTGCCTCAGTAATCGAATCTCATCTTCCTATCTCTCTAGTCTTTCTTGCATATCAGAAACCACTCGCTGCCATCCTAAGGTACAGGTGGATGATTCTGACCATGGTCATCATCTCTAGCCTTAATACATGTGCCGACTAGTCGTTCTGATCGCCTTGGCCTAGCTACCCAATTATATCTGTAATCAATGACTCGACTCATGAGGCAATGATAAACGGGTTCCAGAAACCACCCCATGGTCCAAAACCGAACAAAACAAACACATGCAACCACAATGCTTATAAGCATAGCTTTCACATATAGTATCAACACTATTAAGCATGCATTTTCTTATTCACTTAGTAGTGAAGGGCCAGGCCCTATCAGTATATTCCATGCTTCCTGTTCTAGCATGCAGATAAAGCATATATATTCTAGTTAATAGTTAACCACATAAGTTACCAAGCCGTGAGTCGAGCTTATCTTTCCAACGAGCATACACACTTAGGATATCTTCAGGAACAATTAACCTTCGAAGCTCTAATACCAAGTTGTAATGCCTTACTAATCCAGGACCATTACACCATGTGTTAAAATTAGTGCTTAACTTGTTAAGCGAGCAGTTTGGACTCAAAAGTTTAATTAAAGTTAAACATTGGTTTTGGTATTAGTTTTTTTTTTTCAATAGAGCTACACTTTTTAATTTAAAAGGTTTAAACGTTTACAAGGGATCCCAAAGGTCTTAAATAGAATACAATTGCAACAAAGTTTACAAAAATAGCCCACCTAAGCGGCGAGATTGAGCTAAGACTCTAAATTCTCCTAAGGTATCTCGACCGTGGTGGCCGAACAGGTTGAGTATTTACGCGCTGACTCATGGATTTTCCAGTTTTCCTTTTCCCTTACCTGCACCACAAAGCACCTGTGAGCCAAGCCCAATAAGAAAACTCAATCAAGTAAGACAAACATTCATATAGGCACTTACATCAAATACATGCTTTACAAATCATAACAAGATTCACGTTGATTTTCCAACAAATATAACGACTCATGCGGAGTAGATACATATTGCATCCCTGTAATGGCCCCACCACTATGGCCTACATTATGCATGTAGTGCTGATAACGGCCATTCGACCGATCAATCACAAACAACAACCAATCATTACAAACAATTATAACAATAGATAATGACATAGAGCAAACATTTAAATTTAAACAGATTCATAACATGGTCATACCCGTGTTCGATAATCATGGCTCACTCCCTACACTCGATGCATGTGCCAGTTTTCTTCCATCGATTCTTGTGCAAATAGTGGTATGACCCTGAGTGCGATCCCTGTCCCAAGCCTTCCAGAAACCCTAGTCACAACGTAAATGAAGCACTCATTAGGGATTAATTTCAGATCTATAGTTCCAATCTAAACTTTAACCGTTGCAACTATTAACTCTAGTCAGTACGGTGATAGAAACATCCCTTGAGCCAAAAAATGGGCCTTCGAAACTAGATCCCCTAAGTCCCAAGCATAATTCCCAAAAATAAAAAAAGTGCATTTTCTAGGAACCTGGTACGGTCACACCTACCTAAATTTTAGGGTTTCTGGGGCACTGACTTGGTCGCACCCTACCCCAGTGCAGTCATGCCACTAACTACGAGACCTAAAATTGAATTCAAATTCCCTGGTTTCTGGGATACTAGCGTGACCGCGCTAGGTCGCTAGAATCCACAAAACGAGCCCAAAACTCATAGTATTCTTCCCCAAATCAACCATTGGGTTTTTCCTGCAAACTTAGACCAAAATTTTGAACCCAACGAGTTTTCTAGCTAACTTCAAGTACTACATCCACCATGAACTACAGCCAAAACTCCCAAACAATATCAAAACCACACTAAAACACACCAAAACGCCAAATAGAATTTTGAGTCTCAATCTCAAACTTTCTCTCCAAAAATTCGAGAATTAAACTAAAATTCTAAAACATAGCAACAATTAAACTCCCAAATCATTTACAAACACTATTCTATCACTTATCAACCCCTCTTAACAAGAAAAAATCATTAATAATTAAAAAATTACCAAACATCCCAATTCTCTTCAAAGCCTCAAGAACACAGAAAGAGCGTACACAAAAAAAGAAAATGACTTACCACTGCGATGAATTTGGATTCTATAGAATAATTGAACTCCAAAAAAGTTGTTTATTCCTCCCCTTGGTGCTCAACGTCTCCCAATTTCTTCAAAAACTCAAGACTTGCTCCCCTTATAATGAACCTAATACAAGTGTGAAAAAGTGCCTAAGAAGTAAGAGAGAGAGAGAGAGAGAGAGAGAGTGAAGGGTGTCGAATGTGATTGGCAGCTGCACACCAACACTTAGCCAATTTTCTACCATTTTTCCCCTAACCTTACTTAACCTCAAAGTTACATCCAAAGGGCATTTTAGTCATTTGCTCAAAATCCCCAATAAACCTCAAATTCCCAATTTAAATCGTCTAGTCTCCCAAATACGAATAATTTCCCCCAATAATATCTCATTTACCGATAATTCTCAAAATATGCAAAATGACCAAAATACCCCTTGGCTCACCCCGAGCCGAGTATAAATCCTCGTTGTGACTTTTCTGCTAAATTGCTCAAAAGGATCGACTCATGCCGAATATATCCACATAATGATGTTGTCTCGAGCACATGGAATATAAGATTACAGCTATACCCTCAAAGCGTCAAAATTATTGAAATGCCCCTTTTCTAATAAAAGCGGGTCTTTAAGCACATTTAATACACATAAACATGCATAACAAATCATATCATAGCATAACTCACATAATCATACATATATATAATTATAATCACATAATTTCCAATTATGCCCTCTAGGCATGCTAATCAACAAACTAATCCTTATTATGAGTTTTGGGACGCTACAGTATGGTCCACATTGTAATTTGTCACGTGCAGGAAGTGCGCTGACTTGGTATATCGATCCGCAATCACCCATACGGAGTCGTGCCATCCCATAGTTTTAGGTAACCCAACCACAAAATCCATGGTTATATCCTCACCCTTCCATTATGGAATGCCCAGAGGTTGTAATAACCTTGCTGGCCACTAGCATTCAACTTTCACTTGTTGACAAGTTAGGCACATAGCCACATACTCAACCACGTTTTTCTTTATCCTTGGCCACCAATATAAAGATTTAAAATCAAGATACATATTCATAGTGCATGGATGAAATGAATGTGAAGTAGTATGAGACTCATCCATAATCCCTTTCTTTATACCAGCATCCATCGGAACACATATCAGATTGTTATACCTCAGCATATTAATCTCAGAGACAGTAAAGTCCTTAGCCACTCCAGCTAAGACATCCTCTAGATGCTTCACCAGTAGATGATCATTCATTCAAGCATCCTTTATCCTCTCAAGAATGGTAGACTGAAGAGTAATATTTGTCGACTATCCTACAATGAACTCTATCCCTGCTCTAGTCATATCCTCAAGCTAAAAGATTTTCCCAGACCTCTTCGACTTAGGGCATATGCCACCACATTGGCCTTCACTAGATGGTAAAGGATTTCACAATCATATTCCTTTACAAACTCCAACCAACGTCTCTACCTCATATTCAGATCCTTCTGCGTGCAGAAATACTTCAAACTCTCGTGATCGGTGTATATCTTTCCCCATACAAGTAATGTTTCCAAACCTTCAGTGTATATACCACTACTAGTAGTTCTAGATCGTGAGTAGGGTACCGCTGTTCATACTCCTTCAACTATTTTCAGGCGTAGGCAATTACCTTCCCAGCCTACATCAGAACACAACCAAACCCATGTCTCGAAGCATCGTAGTAAACCATAAACTTTTCCTGGTGTGAATGAAGACTGAGTACCGGTGAAGTAATCAACTGCTTTTCTAACTCCCTAAACCTATTCTCACACCTCTCAGTCCACACAAACTTTAAATTCTTACATGTCAACTCAGTCAATGGCGTTGCAACCCTCAAGAATCCTTCAACAAAACGACGATAGTACCCTACCGGTTCAAGGAAACTTCTGATCTCTGAAGCACTCTTTGGCCTTACTAACAATGTGACCAAGAAACATCACCTGAGGCGACCAGAACACGTACTTCTTGATCTTGGCATACAATCTATGCTCCCTCACTATCTGTAATACTAAACAGAGATGCTCTTCATATTTCACTTTTGATTTTGAGTAAATCATCATGTAATTAATGAACATGATCACAATCTTGTCCACATAATCCTTGAACACCCTGTTCATCCAGTCCATGAAGGCTATCGGGGCTTTGGTTAGTCTAAAGGACATAACAAAGAGCTCATAGTGCCCGTACCTCATACGAAAAATTGTCTGTGGAATATCCTCTTCTTTGATCTTCAGTTGGTGATAACCAGATCGAATATCAATCTTCAAAAGCATCGTCTAGCCTTGCAACTGATCTAACAAGTTTTTGATCCGTGGAAACAAATACTTATTCTTGATGGTCTACTTATTCAATTCCTGATAATCGATACACATCCTCAACGACCCATCCTTATTTTTAACGAACAACGCTGGTCTAACCCACGGTGAGAAACTAGGTTTGATAAATCCCAAGCCAAGTAACTCTTGCAACTAAACCTTTAATTCATTCATTCTGCTGGTGCCATTCTGCAGGGTGATATGGATATCAGTTTTGTTCCTAGTGTTAGTTCAATAATAAATTCAATTTCCCGATGTAGTGACAATTCCAGTTGTTCTTCTGGGCACACATCCAGAAATTCCCAAACCAATTTGGTTTCCTCTTGTCCAACTGGTACAACCGTAGTGGTATCAACCACATTAGCTAGGAATCCTATGCAACCTCCTTGCAATAAATCTCTAGCCTTTAATATTGAAATAATCAGAATGAGAGGTCCATTTACGACACTCACAAACAAAAATGGGTCCTCTCCCTCAGGCTCAAAGGTTACCATTCTCATTTTACACTTTATAGTCGCCCCATAATTAACTAACAGTTCCATGCCCAGTATCATATCAAAATCCTCAATTTCTAGCTCAATAAGGTCCACAGCCAATTCTCTGCTATCCACCTTTACTGGTAAGGATCTAATATGTAACACCCTAGATAACCAAGGTCGTTACACACTATGATTATAAAGGTGCAAGACTTTCTAATCAAGTCATATAGTTGAAAATGTGATCCTAAAGTCATAATTAGGTTAGGGTTAAAACATTTTGGTCATAAACAGAAATTTCTCATTGAAATAAATGTTTAATACATAGGATCCCTAAATAGGTTTTAAAGGTCAGTTTACAAAATTTTGAAGTTTATGTACAACCGAAAGCCACTCTAATGGAAAAATAGGCACTTCAGGTTCTCCTGTCCCTGTAGCGATCCTCGGCCATGGTGGCTGATCAGCTGACTATGTACATTCTGCCCTAGAGCTTTCCAACTCAGGACTAGTCTACTTTGCCCTTGCCTTTACCTGCACCACGTAGCACCCGTGAGCCGAGGCCCAGCAAGAAAACCATAATACAAAGCATAAACAATAATCAACAGTCAGATAATCCACAAATTATCAAACAATTACTTAGCAGGTCACATTGTTCACATAACCAATGATATCAATCTACAAACCAATAATCAATCATATTAATAACAGTAAACATATCACACAACATCCAGGGTCGGCGCCCTTAGGCTGCACCCTCTGATTGTTCCACTGACTCCGGCTCGCTTATGCCGAACTCAGTGATTATATATTTAACATTAGCTTCCAGTGGCCGAGCCGCGTCCTGTGTGCAAATATATATTTCGTCACTCTTAGGTTGTTTATCTCATGTCCCCATGGCATAATACCATCATATGACATCACATACAAGTATAGGGAACTCTTAGTCCCAACATAACCACATAACCGGGTGGAGTTTCTTACCTTTGATTCTGATTACTTTGACTAATGAAAGTGACCCTCAAGCACGATTCCGTCCGAGCCCTAGCATACACCTAGTCACACACATAACATAAAATCATCATTATCATTCAATTCTCTAACCTAACCTCGAGACCAATCCCGAGCCCTCAGGAAGTCCCAATTCCACCAAACGGGGTGGTGGAATCGACCCTTGATCCACCAAGCAAAAATCCTAAGAAAAATACCAAAACCCATTTCTGGAGGCAGGGTAGCGCTACAACGCCACAAGGCGGGCACTACAGTTCTACAACTAGAGACAAAATCCCTTGAAAAGCCAGGCATAGCGCTGTAGCACGCTAATGCTAGCACTACTAGTAGCACCAGCAAACCCCTGGGTTTTTCCTTTGAATTTCCCTGAGCCAAAACTCCATAAATCCCCTCCAAACCTCAACCAATATTCAAATTAAGCCTACCAACCACTACATCTCATCTAACATGGCCCAATAAAAACTTGGCCACATGCACCATCAAACACAGAAAATAAGAATTGAGCTTGAAGCTCAAGAATTTCATCAGAAAAACCAAAAACAACCCATAAACTCAAAAGATCAAGCTCATAAATCCTTACCTTTAATGGAAATCCAACCCTTGATTAGCGTTCCTGGAGGGCAATAAATGATTTAATATATTAATATGTGAATTTATGTGAATATGTGATAGAGATGCATGTTTAGTTGAATTAAATATGCATGTGCGCCCCACTTGGATATTAGGGGTATGTTTGTGATTTTAGCCCGTTGAGGGTATAAATGTGATAAATGCGATATGTATGTGATTTAATAATGCAGCACAATCCGAGACAGTCCTGGGGAGCGGTTAGCTAGAAAGTCACAACGGGGTTGAGAATCCGACTCAAGGTGAGTCGAGGGATATTTTGGGTATTAGATGTGTTATAGGGTTATCGAGTTATGGAAATAAATATTTGGAGATATATTTGAGGTTAAAATGTCTAGGATGGAATATTGGGGAAATTTACCATTTTGTCCTCGGGGATGTTGGTACCCCGAGCCTTGAGGTAACCCTATAGACTTAAGTTAAATAAAACAAAACTTGGAATTGTTTAGAACATTCAAAAATAGACTCTTTCCTTCTCTCTCTCTTGAAGTTGTCTTCTTTTCTTTCTCTCCATTTGAGCTTGGGAGAATTCTTGGTGAAATCAAGCTAAGGACTAAGTAGTGAAGCTGGGAATCTTTGGAGCTAGAAACCTGAGGCTTAAAGACCAAATTCAGAGACTAAGTTCAGCAAGGGTAAGCTTTAAATTACAAGGTTTTAGCTTGAAGTTTCTGCTAGTTTTTAGAATATGCATGTAGTTGGGTGAAGGATTGATTTTTGGTTTTATGAGGTTTTTGGTTTAAATTCTTGTTAGGTTTTGCTGCTATGATTGTCTTAAGACTTCTGTGATTAATGTTTGGATTGTTAGGTTGATTTTTAAGGATGATTGGTTGGGTTTTAGAAGAGAAAATGGAGGATTTTTCTAGGTTCGAAGGGTCAGGCCGCGACATTGTTCTTGCTGTGTCGCGGCCCTCCGAAGCATTTGGGAGTCCTGGAAGAAGGGCGGGCCGCGGCATGCCTTAGCTAGGGCCATGACGCGCATGCCCTATTTTGGGTGTGCTCTCGGGTTTGGGGGCAGGTCGCGACTCTTAGTGCCATTTTGTGCTTTTAAGTGTGTTTGGGCTTGGGAACTCAAAGGTTAAGGCTCAGGATGGATTTTAGCACCCGGATTGATAGAATTCAAGGTCCCAGGGATTAGAGATATGGCTCAAAGTTATTTAATGGATTAGAACTTGATGGATGAATATTATTAATGTGTTGTGACTAGGGTTTCGGCGAGGCTCAAGTTAGGGGACAGTGCTCAGGATATCGGTGCTCGGAAAGCTTGGGAAGCAGGTAAGAAAATCACTGTTCCCATAGAGCTTGTATGCAGGGCTGAGCCCCAATATGTTTGAATTATAGGGCGTAGCCCTTTGATTGAATTTTTTAGCGTTCAGTATATGTTTATTTTGCTATGAATGCTATTGTGTAAATGTTCAGTAAGATCTGGGAACAGCGCAGGCTGAGGTCGGCAGGGGCCAGGAACGGCAAAGGGCCAGGAGCGGCGTTGGGCACGTTGTGTGCAAGACAGACTACAGCAAGGGGCCGGGAGCTACGTTGAGCACGTTGAGTGCGAGTTGCCAGGGCGAGACCCTAAAGCATACCTGGGATATCCTCACGGTGTGGACCGCAAACCTAGGGCCTGGTGAAGTGCCTAGGACGGCTTGGCCGTATATGTGTTTAGTCTATTGATGGCCTATTAATATGCTATGTGTTTGTTATGCATATGTTTTTGCTTGTGAGGGTTTTCTTGCTGGGCTTCGGCTCACGGGTGCTCTGTGGTGCAGGTAAGGGCAAGGGAAAAGTCGACCAACCATGAGTATGAAGAGCATGAAGCGGCACGTACATGTTTGGCCTGCCTGGCTGCCACTGCCAATGGTTTTGAAAGATGATTGTATTAAAACCTAGATTTTGTTGTCTAGTCGACTTGGTTTGTACTTATATGTTGTAAATATTTCTAAACAGTATTTTGGGATCCCAAGTGTCAAACACTTTATGATTTTCAGTAAATGGAATTATTTTTAAAGTTTATAACTCTGTTTATGGCTTAATTACACTTTTTGACCTAAAATCTCGATTAGCGAGTCGAATGCACATTTTAAACTCACATAGTAATGGCTCTAAGGATGTAGGACGTTACAACTTGGTATCATAGCGAGCCAAGGTTTATTGTTCTGGAGATTGATCGAACATGTACGCTCGCTGTCAGTGACAAGCTCGACTCAGGGTTGGTTGGTATGATTGACTAATATGCTTGAATATGTGCTTGAATACCTTGTTTGCCTGCTTATCTTACATAGAGCATGATGAATTAATTAACATATGCATGATGTCAGGGAATGGCCCATTGTGTGTTATATGCTATCTGTATGTTATGTGAATTACTGTTTGTGGATGGATAATGTGGTTGGGAGGTGGTTTTGGATGTTGTTATCATGCCTGATGAGTGGCATCGTTGGTTGCAGGCATATTTATTGAGATGCCTTGACCATCATCTAGACTCCGCGGCAGTAGGGCCAAGGATGACAACCAGGGTCAGGACCCTCCACCTGCCCCACAGAATTCGCAAGAGTTGTTTGCCGAGATGGAAGTAAGGCTGCAGTGAACAGAGGAAGAGCTTCGACAGCTGAGGCAGTGGGCCTCACCTCAGGTCACTGGGCTGCCAGTTCAGCAGGTTGTGGCGCCAGTTTCGCTTCAATCTGCTATGGAGAATAAGTGGGAACCTTTGTATGAGAGGTTCAGGAAACAGCATCCTCCCACCTTCAAGGGTGGACCAGACCCACTGTGGGCAGAGCAGTGGATGAATATGATTTCCTCAATTCTGGATTTTATGAGGGTTTAGGGAAATGAGAGGGCAGCTTGTGCTAGCTACATGTTCAGAGTGGATGCCAGCATCTGGTGGGACGTGGTAGTTCAGAGCTGGAACGTAACAGTTATGACTTGGGAAGAGTTAAGAGACTTATTTAATGAGAAGTATTACAGTGTGGTGGTTCGAGCTGCGAAGGTTGACAATTTCATCAACCTGACTCAGAACCGATTGACAGTGACATAGTATGCTTTGAGGTTTGACAGATTGGCGAAGTTTACGCCAGATTTAGTGCTGACTGATGCGGCAAGAAGAGATAGGTTTGTGCGAGGGTTGAATGTTATGATCGCTCGCGATGTGAATATTACTTTGGATCCGGAGACTACTACTTATGCTCAGGTAGTGGACAAGGCCCTTACAGCTAAGAAAGTCGAGGATCAAATCTGGAAGGAAAGCGTTGTTAGGCGCGATGCCATGAGGACAGTGCCTCCTTTTGTTGGATCCAGTCGGGGTGGTGGCTCTAGTGAGCAGAAGAGGAAGGCCCCCAATTCTTTCGTTCCTCCCAGTTCAGATAGGAGGGCACGGGGTGCTTCTACTGGTCGTCAGGGTGGAAGTGACAACTGGAGGAGTTTCCCAGTGTGTCCGCGGTGCAGACGTCGACATCAGGGTGAGTGCTGGATCGGGGCTTGTGGGAGTGCCAGTCATCTGAAGAAGGACTGCCCTCAACTCAAGAAAGAGGAGCTGAAGCAGAGTGACAATATTGCTCCTGCCAGGGTATTTACTTTGACTCAGACTGAGGCGGAGGCTAACCCGTCAGTTGTGACAGGTCAGATCTCTAGTGCTGGTTCTTTGTACACCGCATTGTTTGATTCAGGGGCTACCCATTCATTTGGATCTGCTAGAGTGATAAATCATCTTTGTAGACCTAGTGGTGTGTATGCTAGGGGATTTCAGACTTCATTGCCAACAGGAGAACTGGTAGTCTCTAGAAGATGGATTAGAGCTTTGCCAGTAGAGGTAGATGGTAGGGAATTGTCTGTTGATTTGATTGAGTTAGAGATGGATGACTTTGATATGATTCTAGGGATGGATTGGTTATCGAAGTATGGGGCAACGATTGATTGCAAGCGCAAGATGGTGACTTTTTAACCGGAAGGGGAGGTACCCTTTGTGTTTGTGGGGGCAGTTAGTGGACTGCGAGTACCAATGATTTCAGCATTGAAGGCTAGAGACCTGATGCAAGATGATTGCATGGGGTTCCTAGCGAACGTTGTAGATTCCTCTAGGGTGGTGTCCGTTGGACTGGGTGAGAATAGATTGGTGTGTGAGTTTTCAGATTTGTTTCAGGCAGATTTGCCAGGGTTGCCGCCGCAGCGAGAGATTGAATTTGTTATAGAGTTGGCACCAGGAGCAGAGCCAGTATCTAGGACACCTTATAGAATGGCTCCAGCGGAGTTAAAGGAGTTGAAGAGTCAGTTGCAAGAGTTACTTGATTTGGGGTTCATCAGACCGAGTTTCTCGCCATGGGGTGCTCCAATGTTGTTTGTCAAGAAGAAGGATGGATCTCTTAGGATGTGTATTGATTAGAGGGAGCTGAATAAGTTAAACATTAAGAACAAGTATCCACTTCCTAGGATCGATGATTAATTTGATTAGTTATAGGGAAGAATAGTGTTTTCCAAGATAGACCTCCGATCAGGTTACCATCAGTTGAGGATTAAAGAGGAGGACATACCAAAGAACGCTTTCCGAACGAGGTATGGACACTATGAATTCCTGGTTATGTCCTTTGGATTAACCAATGCCCCAGCAGCTTTTATGGACATAATGAATAGGGTTTTCAAGGATTATCTGGATAAGTTTGTGATTCTGTTCATCGATGACATCTTGGTGTATTCTCAATCAGAGACAAATCACGAGCAGCAACTGCGGTTGGTTCTACAGCGGTTGAGGGAGCATAAGTTATATGCCAAGTTCAGTAAGTGTAAGTTCTGGTTACCACAAGTTACATTTCTGGGCCTTATTGTCAGTAAGGAGGGGATTCTAGTTAACCCAAGTAAGATTGAGGCGGTCAGAGATTGGCCTAGACCGAGCAATATTGCGGAAGTGAGAAGCTTTTTGGGTTTAGCGGGGTATTATCGGCGGTTCATAGAAGGGTTCTCCAGAATAGCTACGCCTTTGACAGAACTGACAAAGAAGAAGACAAGGTATGTCTGGACAGACAGATGTGAGAATAGTTTCAAGAAGATGAAGCGGCGATCGATCACCGCGCCAGTGCTAAGTTTGCCGACAGATAATGAAAAGTTTGTGGTTTATTGTGATGCGTCCAGACAGGGTTTGGGGTGTGTGGTGATGCAAGATGGTAAGGTGATAGCCTATGCATCGAGACAGTTAAAGGAGTATGAGCAGAGATATACCATGCATGATTTGGAGTTGGCTGCGGTGGTGTTCGCACTTAAGATTTTGAGACATTATCTTTATGGTGAGAAGTGCGAGATATACACCGACCATAAGAGCCTGAAGTATTTCTTTACTCAGAATGACCTGAATATGCGCCAGAGGCGGTGGCTGGAGTTGGTTAAGGATTATGATTGTGATATCCTATACCATCCTGGGAAGGCTAATGTGGTGGCTGACGCATTGAGTCGGAAAGGCCCAGACAATTGTTTAGTTCGAGACAGATATCTGATAAGCTAGCTGAGGAGATGACTAAAGCAGGTATAGAATTGGTGGTTGGTCTATTGGCCAACATCACCCTTCAGTCTACACTTCTTGAGAGGATCAAGGAGGCGCAGGGGAAAGATTCCCAGTTGAGAGGTTACAGAGAGAATGTCTTAGTCGGAGCGACGAAGGACATTTCTATTTCAGATATGGGATTACTGAAGTACAAGGGTCGGATCTGCATTCTGATGGATTCCGATATTCGGCAGGAGATCTTAGATGAATCGCATACCACTCCCCATTCTTTGCTCCCGGGTACGACGAAGATGTACTAGGATTTGAGAGTTTTGTATTGGTGGTCGGGCATGAAGAGGGATGTGGTGGATTATGTGGCCAAGTGCTTAACTTGTCAGCAGGTCAAGGCTGAGCATCAGAGGCCAGCGGGGTTGCTGCAGCCTCTGGGGATTCCAGAATGGAAGTGGGAAGATATCACCATGGACTTTGTGGTTGGTTTGCCGAGGACCGTGGGACAGCATGACTCGGTGTGGTTGATTGTGGATAGGTATACCAAGTCCGCCCACTTTTTTCCTGTTAGGACAACTTATACTGTGGAGCAGTATGCTGAGTTATACGTGAAGGAGATTGTTCGACTTCATGGGGCTTCGAGGTCAATAGTATCCGACAGAGACCCCACCTTCAATTCTATGTTTTGGGAGAGTCTGCAGAAGGCTATGGGTACGTAGTTACAGTTTAGTACCGCTTATCATCCTGAGACAGATGGATAGACTGAGAGGACAATTCAGATATTGGAGGACATGTTGCAAGCCTGTGTGCTAGATTTTGGGGGATCATGGAGTAAGTATCTCACTTTGATCGAGTTCTCATACAACAACAGTTATCAGGCGACCATTGGAGTGGCTCCGTATGAGATGCTTTATGGAAGAAAGTGTATATCACTTATCCATTGGGATGAGACAGGTGAGAGGAGATATCTGGGTCCAGAGATGGTTCAAAGGACCAATGAGGCGATTGAGAAGATTAGAGTGTGAATGCTCGCCTCCCAGAGTCGACAGAAAAGTTATTCAGACCTGAAACGCAGGGGCGTGGAATTTCAGGTTGGTGATCATGTGTTTCTTAGGGTTTCACCTTTGAGGGGAGTGAAACAGTTTGATGTTCAGGGCAAGCTGAGCCCTAGGTTTGTTGGCCCCTTCGAGATTCTGGAACGAGTTGGAGAGGTAGCTTACAGACTAGCGATGCCTCCAGCTTTATCAAGGGTACATGATGTTTTCCATGTGTCCATGCTCCGGAAGTATGTGTCAGATTCGATGCACGTTCTAAGTTATGAGAATCTGGAGCTCGATCAGGATTTGTCGTATGAGGAGAAGTCGGTTCAGATTCTTGACCGGAAAGATAAAGTCTTGCGGAGCAAGACCATCGCCTTGGTGAAAAGGCTATGGAGGAACAGCAAGGTTGAGGAGGCGACGTGGGAACTTGAATTAGAGATGAGGGAGCAGTATCCCAAATTGTTCAGGTAATTTTGAGGACGAATTTTCTATAAGGAGGGGATAGTTGTAACGACCCAAATTTGCTAATAAGGCTTAGGGCCTTGATTAGCGTGCTTAGAGGGCAATAAATGATTTAATATATTAATATGTGAATTTATGTGAATATGTGATAGAGTGGCATGCTTAGTTGAATTAAATATGCATGTGGGCCCTGCTTGGATATTAGGGGTATGTTTGTGACTTTAGCCCGTTGAGGGTATAAATGTGATAAATGCGATATGTATGTGATTTATCTGTGCAGCACAATCCGAGACAGTCCTGGGGAGCGGTTAGCCAGAAAGTCACAACGGGGTTGAGAATCCGACTTAGGGTGAGTCGAAGGGTATTTTGGGTATCAAGTTATGGAAATAAATATTTGGAGATATATTTTAGGTTAGAATGTCTAGGAGGGAATATTGGGGAAATTTACCATTTTGCCCTCGGGGACGTTTTGGTACCCCGAGCCTTGAGGTAACCCTATAGAATTAAGTTAAATAAAAAAAAAACTTGGAATTGTTTAGAACATTCAGAAACCGAATCTTTCCTTCTCTCTCTCTTGAAGTTGTCTTTTTTTTTTCTCTCCATTTGAGCTTGGGAGAATTCTTGGTGAAATCAAGCTAAGGACTAAGTAATGAAGCTGGGAATCTTTGGAGATAGAAGCCTGAGGCTTAAGGACCAAATTCAGAGACTAAGTTCAGCAAGGGTAAGCTTTAAATTACAAGGTTTTAGCTTGAAGTTTCTGCTGGTTTTTAGAATATGCATGTAGTTGGGTGAAGGATTGATTTTTGGTTTTATGAGGTTTTTGGTTTAAATTCTTGTTAGGTTTTGCTGCTATGATTGTCTTAAGACTTCTGTGATTAATGTTTGGGTTGTTAGGTTGATTTTTAAGGATGATTGGCTGGGTTTTAGAAGAGAAAATGGAGGATTTTTCTGGGTTCAAAGGTTCGGGCCGCGACATTGTTCTTGCTGAGTCGCGGCCCTCCGAAGCATTTGGGAGGCCTGGAAGAAGGGCGGGCCGCAGCGCGCATGCCTTGTTTTGGGTGTGCTCTCGGGTTTGGGGCGGGACGCGGCATGGCCCCATAGGGTCGCGGCTCTTAGTGCCATTTTGTGCTTTGAAGTGTGTTTAGGCTTGGGAACTCAAAGGTTAAGGCTCGGGATGGATTTTATTACCCGGATTGATAGAATTCAAGGTCCCGGAGATTAGAGATATGGCTCAAAGTTATTTAATGGATTAGAACTTGATGGATGAATATTCTTAATGTGTTGTGACTAGGGTTTCAGCGAGGCTCAAGTTAGGGGACTGTGCTCGGGATATCGGTGCTCGGAAAGCTTGGGACGCAAGTAAGAAAACCACTGTTCCCGTAGAGCTTGTATGCAAGGCTGAGCCCCAATATGTTTGAATTACAGGGCGTAGCCCTTTGATTGAATTTGTTAGCGTTCAGTATATGTATATTTTTCTATGAATGCTATGTTCGGCAAGAGCCGGGAACGGCGCAGGCCGAGGTCGGCATGGGCTGGGAACGGCAAAGGGCCGGGAGCGGCGTTGGGCACGTTGAGTGCAAGGTCGAGTATGGCAAGGGGCCGGGAGCAGCATTGAGCACGTGGAGTGCGAGTTGCTAGGGCGAGACCCTAAAGGATACCTTGGATATCCTCACGGTGTGGACCGCAAACCCAGGGCCTGGTGAAGCGCCTGGGACGGCTTAGCCGTATATGTGTTTAGCCTATTTATGGCCTGTTAATATGCTATGTGTTTGTTATGCATATGTTTTTTCTTGTGAGGGTTTTCTTGCTGGGGTTCGGCTCACGGGTGCTCTATGGTGCAGGTAAGGGCAAGGAAAAAGTCGACCAACCATGAGTATGGAGAGCATGAAGCGACGCATACTTGTTTGGCCTGCCTGGCTGCCAGAGCCAGTGGTTTTGAGAGATGATTGTATTAAAACCTAGATTTTGTCGTCTAGTCAACTTGGTTTGTACTTATATGTCGTAAATATTTCTAAACAGTATTTTGGGATCCCAAGTGTCAAACACTTTATGATTTTAAGTAAATGGAATTAGTTTCAAAGTTTATAACTCTGTTTATGGCTTAATTACACTTTTTGACCTAAAATCTCGATTAGCGAGTTGAATGCACATTTTAAACTCACTTAGTAACGGCTATAAGGATGTAGGGCATTACACCTTAACTTCCATTTAAAATCCCATTTCAGAATTCAAACTCACCAAAACTCAGAAATCTCAATACAACTTTAAACCTTACCATAATTTGAGAATTATCTCCAGCTAACCCTCTTGATTTACCTCAAGAACCAAGATCCCAGCTCTAGCCTAAGCCTCCTATGAGTTTACAGCTTCAAATTCACAAAAGAATGAGAGATGGACTATAATTTGTGTGTGGGAGAGAGAGATAGGTCAAGTACTCTGTTTTTTTCCTTATTTCTTTCTTTCCTTCAGCTTCTACTATTTTCTACAAATCCCACTATGTCTAAAAAGGCAGAATGACCCTTATCCCTTTTTAACCATTAAATGACCATGTTGCCCTCCCATTTAACCTAAGCCATTAAACATTCTAAGGGCATTTTGGTCATTTTCTCCCAATTCCCGCTAATTCCTCAAGTTTCCCTAATAATTATCACTTAAATCCTGTCACCTAACTAATCACCAATTATTTTCCTCTATGTCCAACAGTCTCCAATATATTTCCCAAATTCCCAGAAATACCCCCCAGGCTCCCCCGAGACGGGTACAAACCCCCGCTGTGACTATTTTGCTAAACCGCTCACTAGGATCACCTTGAGTCACAAGCTGCAAATATATCCACATAATAATGTGTTCTCAACAATTTATCGCAAATAATTACATTTATGCTCTCAACATGCCAAAATTACAAATATGCCCTTATAATCTAAACAGGGCCTACATGCATACTAATACTCATAATCATGCATCTCATATATCCATATAATCATGTAAGCATGCTTATCACATAATCATGCATTAAATCATTTAAATCACATATAAACCAATTATGCCCTCCCGTCACCTTAATCAAGGCCCTTAAGCCTTATTAGTAATTTTGGGTCGCTACAACTATCCCCTCCTACTAAGAATTTCGTCCTCAAAATTTACCTGAATAACTTGGGATACAGATACCGCATCATTGATTCAAGCTCCCAAGTCACCTCCTCAACCCTACTATTCCTCCATAATACCTTAACAAGAGAAATTGTTTTGTTCCGTATGACCTTGTCCTTACTATCTAATATTTGAACCGGTTGTTCCTCATAAAATAAATCGGTCTGCAATTCCAAGTCTTCATACTTTAGCACATGTGTTGTGTTTCAAACGTACTTTCGAAGCATAGAAACATGGAATACATCACGAACTCCCAACAACGATGGTGGAAAAGCTAACCTATAAGCCACCTATCCGATCCTTTCCAGGATCTCAAAAGGTCCGATGAATATAGGGCTCAGCTTGCCCTTCTTCCCAAACCTCATCACCCCTCGCAGTGGTGAAACTCGCAAAAACACGTGGTCCCCAACCTGGAACTCCATGTCTCTATGCTTATTAGAAATGCCTTCACCAAGGTCGCGAAATGATGTATAGAGCATAACTGGAAAGGTCGCTGCCTTGAACCGATTCGCATAAAAATCCACGAACAAATGTCTTCCCTTATACAACTTGCTTAGGGGAAATACACAGTTCGAATGGACAGAAGAATGTGAACATGCATTTCAGGATCTGAAGACTAATTTGGTTGAACCCCCTGTGTTATCAATACCAATTGTTGTGGAATGTTTATACTTATACCTAGTCGTAACAAAAAATCGAACACAGAAACAAGTTTATTATGTGAGCAAGAGGCTTCTGAGAGCTGTATCTAGATATCCTCTAATTGAAAAACTCATGTTCTATTTGATCCTGACCTTGATAAAACTCAAGTCATGTTTTAAGTCCCACATTGTACACGTTTTAACTGATTAACCTTTGAGATAGGTCTTCGAAAAAAATGAGGCATCAAGATATTTTTTAAAGTGGGCTATCGAACTCAGTTAGTTTGACATATTATGGAAACCACGAACAATAATCAAAGGCCAAGTGCTCCTTGACTTCATAGTTGAATGTACAGGGTTCGAGGATGAACCAATGAGGGAACCTGTACAAGAGTTGTGGAAACTCTTCGTTGATGGATCGTCAAACGAGAACAAGTCAGGAGATGGAATAATTTTAATTTCACTCAAAGGGCATCCCTTCCATACGACTCTCAGATATGGTTTCGATGCTTCCAACAACGAAGGGGAGTGCGAGGCATTATTGGTTGGAGTTCGGGTAACAAAAGAGTTGAAAGCAAGAGGAATTCAATGATTTAGCGATTCTTGGCTCGTGGTTAGTCAAGAATTAGGGGAGAACCAAGCTCGAGGAATCAAAATGGAAACTTATCTAGCTAAGGTTAAAGGTGAACTGTCAGAGTTAGAGTTTTATTCCATCGAACAGGTTCCCCGCGAGCAGAATATGAATGCAGATGCTCTAGCTCAACTTGCCACAAACAAAGAAGCGGACACATTAAATGTGGTCCTCATAGAACTCTTGGATAAACCAAGCATCAATCAAGAGCCAATTGATGTTGGAATGATTTGCGAAGAACCGTCCTTGATGACTCCAATAGGTGAGTACCTCACGACTAAAAAATTTCCAGAAGATCGAAAAAATGCACAAAATTTGTTGTATCAAGTCCTGTGGTATGTTATAGTCAACAAAATTCTCTATAGATGAGGTCATTCTTTACCCCTCCTATGGTGTGCTCTTCCCAAGGAAGCACAATCCATCCTTTGAGAAATACACGAAGGGTTTTGTGGACACCACGCTGGGGGAAAAACTTGGCTCTAAAGGTATTATGGCAAGGCTATTTCTGGCCTATGCTCAAGAAGGACTCAGCCTCATATGTCCAAAAGTGCGATAAGTTCCAGCATTTTGTCCCTATTGCTTGAGCAACACCCATGGAGCTAACCATAATTTCATTGCCTCTTGGCCATTTGTTGTATGGGGGATCGACTTAATCAGCTCATTGCCGATGGGGAAGGAAAGAGTTCACTATGCGGTTGTTGCCATCGACTACTTTACTAAGTGTGTTGAGGCCAAGCCCTGGCAACTATAACCTCAAAGAGAGTACTAGATTTTTTCGTGAAAAACATCATATTTCATTTTGGACTCCCAAAGAAGATTGTGTCTAATAACAGAAGTCAATTTGACAGAGACTTATTCACAACCTTTTGTGAGAAGTACGACCTAATGAAGAGTTTCTCTTCAGTGGCATACCCTCAAGCTAATGGGTAGGTCGAGGCAGTAAACAAAACCCTAAAGGTGAGCTTAAAAAGCGACTAGAGGATGCTAAAGTGCTATAGCCTAAACAGCTCTCGCATGTGCTTTGGGCCTACAAGACTTCACATTGTACATCTACTAGGCATACTCCCTTCTTTTTGACCTTTGGAAGCAAGGTTGTGCTCCCAATAGAAGCTCTGGTGACGTCACATAAGCAAAAGACCTACAACAAGGATAAAAATTATGACATGCTTAATGCATCCATGGATCTAATTGAAGAACAATGAGAATAATCTTAGTTGTAGCTCCCCCATTACGAGCAAAGAGTAGCTCAGTATTTTAATTCAAAAGTCAAGGGGCGTAGACTTGAGGTGGGGAATTTGGTGCTTTGAAGGGTATTTCTAGCTAAAAAATATCCTAAAGATGGCGCATTGGGACCTAACTGGGAGGAACACTATCAAATCGTGGAGATCTTACAAGAAGGAACCTTCAAACTAGCTCGGTTAAGTGGAGAGTTGGTTCCGCGAGCTTGGGAAGCTCTACATCTAAAAAATGATTATTAGTAATAGGACATATTTTTTAGATTTATTGTGTTTTGTTCATGAATGGGATACCTCTGCTCATACACCTTCAGCTATCTAGATGCGTAGGCTATCACCTTCCCAGCTTGCATCAATACACACCCCAAAACCCTGCCTCGAAGCATCGCATTAGACTACAAACTTCTCATTGTCTGATGGCAGACTCAATACCAGAGTGGTGATCAATCGCCGCTTCAACTCCTTGAAACTGTTTTCACATCTCTCTGTCCAGACATACTTGGTCTTCTTATGCGTGAGCTCAGTCAATGGTGTAGCTATTCTGGAGAATCCCTCAATAAACTGCCGATAGTACCCCGCTAATCCCAAGAAACTCCTAACCTCTGGTACACTACTCGGCCTTGGCCAATCTCTCACTGCCTCAATCTTGCTTGGATCCACCAGAATATCCTCCTTACTCACAATATGGCCCAGAAATGTTACTCGGGGCAACCAAAACTCACATTTGCTGAACTTAGCATATAGCCTATGCTCTCTTAACCGCTCGTAGTACCAAACAAAGATGTCACTCGTGCTCTGTCTCTAATTGAGATTACACCAGTATATCATCAATGAATACGATCATAAACTTATCCAAATAATCCCTGAAGACTCTATTCATCAAGTCCATAAAGGTTGTTGGGGCATTCGTTAATCCAAAGGACATGACCAAGAATTCATAATGTCCATACCTCGTGTGGAATGCGGCCTATTGTATGTCCTGGTCTTTAATCCTTAACTAGTGGTAGCCGGATCAAAGGTCAATCTTAGAGAGCACTGTCTTCCCCTGTAGCTGGTCAAACAAGTTGTTGATCCTGAGAAGTGGATACTTATTCCTAACAATCAACTTATTCAACTCTCTGTAGTCAATGCACATCTGTAGGATCCCATCCTTCTTCTTGACGAACAACACTGGAGTGCCTCATGGTGAAAAACTAGGTTTGATGAATCCTAGTTCTAGTAACTCCTGTAACTGAATCTTCAATTCCTTCAACTCTAGTGGTGCCAATCTATAAGGTGTCCTAGATATTGGCTCCACCCCTGGTGCCAACTCTATGATGAACTTGATCTCTCGGTGTGGTGGCAACCCTGGTAGGTCTGTTGGGAATACATCAGGAAACTCACACACTAGTCTGGTCTGATCCAATCAAACTGAAACCATCCTAGAGGTATCTAGTATGTTTGGCAGGAATCCTATGCAACCTTCTTGCATTCGGTCTATAGCCTTAAGTGCAGAGATCATAGGTACTCGTGGCTCACTTACTGTCCCCACAAATACAAAGGGTACCTCCCCTTTCGGTTCAAAGGTCACCATTCTTCGCTTGCAGTCTATCGTCGCCCCATACTTTGATAACCAATCCATCCCCAAAGTCATATCAAATTCATGAATCACTAGCTCAATCAGATCCACAGACAACTCCCTACTGACTATCTCCACTGGTAATGCGCTAACCCATCTCCTAGAGACTACCAATTCCCCTGTTGGCAACAAAGTCCTAAATCCTCTAGCATACATATCACAAGGTCTACACAAACGATCTATCACTCTAGCAAATACAAACAAATGAGTAGCTCCTGAATCAATCAATGCAGTAAATGAAAAGCCGACAATAGAAATCTGACCTGTCACGACCGAGGGACTAGCCTCAGCCTCGGTCTGGGTCAAGGTAAATAATGTGGTTGGAGTGAGGTTGTCACTCTTCTTCGGTTCTTCTTTTCTGGCTTGTGGGTAGTCCTTCATCAGGTCACCTACACCGAGGACACTCTGGGAAGCTCCTCTAGTTCTCTCCCCCGCCTTGATGACCACTGAAAGCACCACGTGCCCTCCTATCTAAATCAGGAGGAACAAAAGAATCTAAGGCCTTTCTCTTCTGCTCACTGGGCCACTACCCTGGCTAGAACCATTGAAAGGAGGCACTGTCCTTTGAGCATCGCACCTTGCAGTGCCCTCTCGCCATATCTGATCCTCGACCCCCTCAGCTGTAAGGGCCTTCTCCACTACATGAGCATAGGTGGTAGTCCTTGGATCTAATGTTATCTTGACATCACGGGCTATCATGACGTTTAACGCCTGCATAAACCGATCCCTCTGTGCCATATCAGTAGGCACCAAGTCCAGTGCAAACTTTGCCAGTCGGTCAATCGTTAGTGCATATTCTGTAACTATCATTCGGTTCTGAGTCAGATTAACAAACTTGTCCACTTTCGCAGCTCATACTGTAACACTATTGTATTTCTTGTTGAACACATCTCTAAATTCTTCCCATGTCATAGTTGTCACATCCCTCCTTTGGGACACAACTTCCCACTAGATGTAGGCATCTTCTCTCAGCATGTAGCTGGCACAGGCCACTCTCTCGTTCCCTTCCACCCTCATGAAATCTAGGATGGAAGAAGTAATATTCATCCACAGCTTTGCTCGCAGTGGGTCTGGACCGCCCTCAAAGGTGGGAGGGTGCTTCCAGAATCTTTCATACAAAGTGTACGTCCTAATTTTCCACGGGCTATTAGCGAGTTGAGATATGGCTTAATTATATCAGCCACGTGGATACCACGTGGCCGGAGCTGCTGTTGTCAGGTCCTACCTCTTTAGCTCGAGGTAGCCAAAGGTTTATCAAGATTATTTAAGGGCCGAATCAGAAATATGAAGACCGTGGGTCAAGAAGGCATCCAGCTCGAGGCACGAGCTGGAGTTGGAAGCTATGACACTTTATAAAGTCAACCACACAATGTAAATGTGCATATATCAGAAATCATGTGTCTGATATATCCCTGAATTCTCAGACACTCAGCATGAACGTGCGTGTTCAAGCACCCACGACTGGGTTGGGCCGTGCGGCCCATTATCCCCCTTACCTATTGATTAGACCACACTTCATTTGTCAGGTTTTAGGAATTAATCATGAATGTCACAGAAGTGACATGATGGGTAAGAAGGTCACGGGATGACCCCCCTTACCAACTCCCAGGTGCCCTCTCCTATAAATATGGAGACCCTGGGAGTTGTAAGGGGTTGGATTCGATTGTGTAACGAAATACTCTGTAAAGAATACTCGAAATATAGCAATAATATTGACTGGTGGAGTAGAAGGATTTTAACCTTTGAACCACCTAAAAACGTTTTCATGTCATCAGTTCATATTAAGATCATTCATCTGTTTCGGTTCATCATTCAGCACTAATCCCTTTCTCTTATTTTCTTAATTACCTGTTGGCGAAGAACCGCGTCAACACAAAGGCTCACACCTGTTCTCCATCACAGGCTGGGCTGACACTAGTGCCACAACCTGTGGAATCGTTAACCCAATACCCCGAGGAGGGGCCTGCTACCTCAGTTCTCAAAGCTCAACTTCTGTTTTCTGAAATCTTGATTCCATTTAGGCAAACAACTGTTGCCAGTTCTGTGGGGCAAGTGGAGGGTCCTGACCCTGGTTGTCATCTTCGGCCACATTGTCGTGGTGTCTAATCGATCCCCAAGGCCTAGCTTCAATATGCCTATATTAAATGACACTGCACATTAGGCACGATAACAACATCCAAAAACTACTTCCCAGTCCCATCAACCAGTCACAAACAACAAATCAACACATCGCACACATTGCACAAGCATATAGCAATCAAGGGGCCATGCCCTGGCATCATATATATATAAACACATATATCTATAATATTCACGCAAACAAGGCAACTTAGATAAGCAATTATACACATAGTTCATTTAATATTGACCAACCCTGAGTCGAGCTTGTCTCTGGCAACGAGCGTACACGTTCGGTCGATTTCCAAGAACCATAAACCTTGGCATGCTATAATACCAAGTTGTAATGCCCTACTACCTTAGATACATTACCGTGTGATTTATAAATGTGCCATTAGCTCGCTAATCGAGGTTTTAGGTTGAAATTGTGATTAAATTGAAATAAAGACACATTTGACAACATTAATTATAAATGATTTGGACATTCATTAAAATCATGAAAGTTATACACTGGGATCCCAAAATACTGTTTCAAACTTTTTTTACATGTCAAAAGTGTAGATACAATCGATCTAAGCGACAAAACCAACTATTACAACAAGCCCAGCAAGAAAACTTAACGCATAACATATCACAATTCAATCCAATAATATACAGCATAAGTAGACAACTGATTAACATATAGCAGCCTGTGTAAACCCACCTGCTTTACCAGGCACTGGGTTCACGATCTTCACTGAGCCGGTGAATGCTACACCCTTGAGGGTATTTCCCTAGCATCTTGCAATCAACATGCCTTCGCCGTTTTCGGCCTTTGCCATTCTCAACTTTCGTCGTTCTCAGCCTTCGCCATTCTTAGCCTTCACCGTTCTTGGCCTTCGGCGTCTGTTCACAATCATGCACAACATAGTATAACAAATTATAATATTAACTTAAAGCATTAAACACAGATAATCAGGCCATGCCCCTCTCCACGGGCACAGACAGTTTTCTTACCTGTGTCTTAAGTTGATAGATCCTTGGCACGATCCCCTAAACCCAAGCCTTAACGTAAAACCTAGTCAAAATGCATCAATAATAACAATCCATCAAAACCTAAACCAAATAAGAACTTTGGAATATTAATTTATCCTTCGGGACCTTGAATCCTACTAAACTAGGTAGTAGGATCCTTCCCGAGTGCTAAGATTTGGGTACACGAGTCTAAAACCCTAGAGTGACCATAATCCTCTATTTGTGCTGCGACGCACCTTATTAGGGTCGCGACCCTCTCCAAGTTAGAGAGCCTAAACTAAATTTTCCTGGACATTCGCTGCAACGCGCTCTACCCTTGGTCGCGGCGCTAAGGCGATTCAGCGAACTCCCAAAACCTTCGGAGTTCACGCGAGTCACGATGCTCAAGAATAGCGTCGTGGCGCGACCCCACGAACCCATAATTTCCCCAACATTATAGATTTCTAAACTCCCAAAAGTTGTTCCAACAGTGCTCAAAAGCCATAATTGAACCCCAGAACACTTTCACTATACTTAGAGTTGTACATAAACTAAAAAAAAAAACTGAACATAAACCTCATTACCACCTAAATTTAACCACTTGAGTTCTGAACCCAAAAATACTAAAAACCATATAAATTTAAGGACAAAACTTGTTCTAAATCTTACCTCTGTGTTGATTATGACCCTGAGTTAATTCCCCAACACTTATAGCCTCAAATCCTCAACAATCCTAGCCTTGATTCTGAGCTTTACCTCCAAAATTTCTTAAAGCCCTCAAAGCCACCAAGAGAGAGTGTGAACTAAAGAGAGAGAAAGAGGAAGGCTGGGAGTGTGCTATTGTGTTCTGGTCACTTCCTGCTGGCCTATCCAAGTCTATCACTTGCCTCAAAATTACCAAAACGCCTCTTTAATGCCAACAAGGGAAAATCTGTCATTTGTGATATCCCGCTAATTCCTCGAGTGTTATTATAGTTCCCCATTTAATCCTCGACATACCCAAATAATCGCTAAATCACTACCATTACCCGGTAAATCCCAAGCTATATTTCCAAAATACCCCTAGGCTCACCCCGAGCCGGGTGTTCGACCCCATTGTGACTATTTTGCTATTCTGCTCCCTAGAGCCGTCTCAGATCACACATCACATATATATCACCACAATCTCGTGGTCTCAAGCACAAAACACATATAATTTACATTTATACCCTCAATGGCCAAAATTACAAATATGCCCCTATTAACCAAATTGGGCACACATGCATATTTAATTCACCTAAACATGCATTTCTAATCACATAATCATTTAATCCATGTAATAACATAATTAAATCAATTATTGCCCTCCCAGAATGCTAATCAAGGCACTAAGCCTTATTAGCAAATTTGGTACGTTACAATCGAACTTCTTGGTCATGGCTGCTTCCTCCTTAAAGCGCTTAATGTACGCCTTAAAGGTCTTGTTTAGCCAAAGCATTAACCTCAAAGTTCACCTTACAAGCAGCTATAAATTATCTTTGGAAGACGGTGGAGAGTTGGGGCCATGAATTGATGGTTCCTAGCCGGTGCTTCTTGAACCACTCATCTTTGGGTCCCATCATGGTCAATGGGAAGATGTGGTATATAGCATCCTCAGAGAGACAGTGGAAAGACAACAATCTGTTAAACTTGGACAAATGGTCGAAAGGGTTTGTGCCTCTGCTGTAGGGAGTTATGTGTGGCATCTTGAAGCCTCAAGGCAATGGGGGTTCAATAATGTGTAGAGCATATGACTCCCCTTCTTCATCCTCAGAGTCAGAGTCAGAGTCATGGCCTTGTCTCCGGGCCATCTTTTACTTATTCTCTTCAAACACTCCAACTCCGTGCGGAGAGGGTCGTAATCTTAGTCGACACTCTATGCCTAATATGACCTCTGGTTAGGCATGTCCTCTCTCCACCGAGAATTCAGATTATCTCAGAGAGCTGGTTGTGGTTGTCTCCTATGGAGGTCCTCAGAAGCAACTATATTCCTACAGCGTTCAAATCATCTAGCAGGTCGAGTTGTGCAATGTGTTGATCACCGTCCTCGGGCTATCCTATTTTTGTTTCCCCCTCCAAATCAACGAATTCATTTCTAACTGATATTTTAATTACTTGTTCTCAGTTAGCAAAGACGTTTCTCCTATTAGCTCCTTGTCTAGGGTTCCTTTGGTTTTGGCGAGGCATCGGTTGGACACCACCTCCAGACCTGGCGAAGTGTGTCACGTCGAGCCTAACCAGAAGGCTCTGGGCTCCGCACATGCTAGCGGTTTGGCGGTGTCCTCGGGAACTATGACCTTGAGGGTCGTTGGCCCTCCTGAGGGACATGAATGGGCTCAAAAGCCCGACGAGTCCTATTTCTCTTTATAGAGGGCTCAACTTTTTCTTTCCAACAAGCATGAGGCAAGGGGGTACTCCAGATCCATCTGGGTGCACATGTGGCACACCAACTAATAGATCTTGCACCATGTTAGTGGGGTGCTCAGCAGGCACGCCCACAGGTGAAGCAGGTGGCTCTCCATTTGCTTGTCCGGATGGCACGCCTGCTGGCTGCCTAGGTGGTACTTTGCCATGAGGGTCCACTTGTAGCCCTTGAGCTGCCAAAGTGGCCTCTATGACGTTAACCACCTCTTGTAAGGCGGCAATATTCCCCTCCTAGGCCTCTATTTTCTGTTGTTAGGAGGCAACTTGACCCTTGAGGGCCACCGTTGTGAAATTAATTAACAATATAAATGTGCAAGTGTATACAGTCGACAAACAAGTAAAAAAGTGATAAGTGAATATCGTCTCCACAAGGAATGTGTTAGCAATAAATTGTGTAAAATCAAAACTTAACAAATTGAAATATAACAAAGGATAGTGATTTGATTAAACCTAAAAACTAAACAAGAAAGTAAATAAACAAATTAATGAGAGATCAAGACAATGAAGGTGAGCTAGAATAATTAATTCCTTCTAAATGTAAATTTGATGCTAATGTTGAAGTAATGCTATGGAAAACTGGGAATAATTAATCTAAAATTCTAATGTAGTTCATAAACTTTCATCGAAGTCACTATGGTGTCAATTCTCTAATTAAACTAACATATGCCCCTGATGCTTCGTCCTGGTCCTGATAGGAGAGGTCAGGGTACTCAGGGAGGCGGTGACTCATGGAGGAGCTATCCTGAGTGCACGAGGTGTAGAAGACGCCATCTGGGCGAATGTCGGGATAAGGCCTGTTATGTGTACGGTGTGGTGGGACACCTCAAGAAAGACTGCCCAACAGTGAAGAAAGGAGATGCAGGGAAGGTGGACAGCTTGACTCCAGCTCGAGTGTTCACCCCGACGCAGGCGGAGGCCGAGGCTAGTCCCTCGGTAGTGACAGGTCAGCTTTCAAGTGTTGGCTCTCCTTTTATTGTATTGATTGAATTTGGTGATGCACATTCAGTTGTTTCTAGTAAGGTAATTGATAGACTATGTAGACCTAGTGAGTGTTATACTTCGGGATTTGGAACTATTTTGACTACAGGAGAACTGGTAGTTTCTAGGAGGTGGATTAGAGCACTGCCAGTGATGGTTGATGGTAGGGAATTGTCAGTAGACTTGATTGAGTTGGGTACGGAGGACTTTGATATGATTTTAGGCATGGATTGGCTGGTTTGATACGGAGCTACTATTGACTGCCAAAAGAAGATGGTGACCTTTGAGCCAGAGGGCGAGGATCCCTTTGTCTTTGTGGGAGTGGTGCATGGACCCCGCATACCCATGATATCAGCGCTAAGAGCCAAAGACCTGTTACAGGGAGTGTTGACGGTAAAATCTCGTCAACGAAATTAGATTGGAAAACTCAAAGGTAAGTCAGGTGATGTTTATATAAGAACTAAGAGTAAACTTTAAGGAAAAGTAAACACAGATAAACAATGGAGCAAGCCTTGGTATATTTCTCAATAGCCTCTGCATACAATGAATTTTCCAACCCCCTTCTCTGTGGAAGTGGGGTTCATTTTATAGTAGGCTCTAATGGCCCTGGGTACATGGTGGTCCAGGGGACAAGATGGTACACAAGTACACTAACAGGAGAGTGGTTCCAGGGGTAGTGGTGTCGGCTCTGGTACAAGGTCAGAGATCATGGGAGCACCTCACCTCCTGTACCTGGTCATGCCTCCATTACCTGCCTGGTACGGGTGTCAGAGGAGTGGCTGGTGAGCACAACAGATGGTACTTTGTTTGTACCTCCACTACTTATCGAACATGGGTACTATGTCCGTACTCTAACTCCTTTCAGTTCGTCAGTGGACTCCGTACCTCATGAGATCAATGCCATGTGACCCTCATTTGCAAGGCATAGATGCGATGTGGTAATGACCCATGCACTGGCCGTGCCTTGCAAGGCACCTAGTGGCGAAGGGCCTAGCTATACTTGTCTCCTTGCGGCATGGATCCAAACTAGTGACGTGATGGTGCAACGGCCTCCCGAGAAGATGGTGGCCTACGGGCCTCGCTGGGGCCACGCGCGCATGAGGGCCTCGCTGGGGGCGCGCGGCTGATGGCCTCACTGGGGGCACGCGCATGGAGGGCCTCGCTGGTGGCGCGTGCCTGATGGCCTCGCTAGGGGGCGCACGCACATGAGGGCCTCGCTGGGGGCGCGCGCATGAGGGCCTCGCTAGGGGTGCGCGCATGAGGGCCTCGCTGGTGGCGCGTGCCTGATGGCCTCGCTAGGGGGCGCGCGCGCAGGAGGGCCTTGCTGGAGGGCACGCATGAAGGGCCTCGCTGGTGGCGCGTGCCTGATAGCCTCGCTAGGGGGTGCATGCCTGATGGCCCTAGGACCCAATGAGAGTGTAGGTGTATGGGGATCTAAGTGCGTTCTTTGGGTCTTTTATAAGCGTGGAATATTGAGCATCCACAGGTGTATGTCCCGAGAGTCTTTGGCAGCGTTTATGCGTATGAGTGCATCTTGACCCGTGAGCATGTCAGCCTTGCGCGGGCACGTCGGACCTCACTATGTGAGGGCCTTGTGCACCTATCCCCTTACAGTATTCATTGTGGCCCCTTAGCTTAGCAGGGCCAAACCTTGTGGCTCATAATGTGTTGTTTCTCAGGAGATGATCTCCTGTATTCAACAAGGCCTACAGGCTCGAGCCCAATAGCATGAATAAGTGACCTTTATCCCTATGTTCCAACCAGGGACTAAAGAGTTTTTATTTGGTGGATTTTTGGCATCCACAGGGAGGATGTATAGGTTTTCTGGCTAGTGTGGTAGGTACCACTAAGGTTTTTCCAATAAGACTAGAGGAGACCAGATTGGTTTGTGAGTTCTTGGATGTATTCCATGAGGATTTACCAGCTGAGGATCAAGGATGAGGACATACCGAAGACGGCCTTCCGAACGAGGTATGGGCATTATGAGTTTTTGGTCATGTCGTTTGGCTTGACCAATGCCCCAGTAGCCTTTATGGATCTAATGAACAGGGTGTTCAAGGATTTTTTGGATCAGTTCATTATTGTCTTCATCGAACGCATCTTAGTGTACTCCAGTTCAGAGGCAGAGCACGAGTTTCATCTTCGACAGGTTCTACAGAGGTTGAGGGAGCAACAGCTGTATGCCAAGTTTAAGAAATGTGAATTTTGGCTACCAGAAGTGACATTCCTTGGACACATTGTTGGTGCAGATGGGATTAAGGTGGATCAATATAAGGTGGAGGGAGTTAGGGATTGGCTGAGGCCAAGGAACGCCTCGGAGGTGCGGAGTTTTCTTGCTCTAGCGGGTTACTACAGACGGTTTGTGGAAGGCTTCTTGAAGTTAGCAGCACCGATGACAGAATTGACACGAAAGAATTTGAAGCTTATCTGGTCAGACAAGTGTGAGAATAGTTTCCGAGAATTGAAGCGACGACTTATTACCGTGCCTGTGTTGAGTCTTCCTTCAAAGGAAGGGAAGTTTGTTGTCTACTGCGATGCGTCGAGGTTGGGTTTAGGTTGTGTGTTGATGCAAAATGAGAAAGTCATTGCTTATGCGTCATGGCAGCTGAAGGAGTATGAGAAGCGGTATCCTACCCATGATTTGGAGTTGGCAGCGGTGGTATTCGTACTAAAAGTTTGGCGGGATTACCTATATGGGGAGAAGTGCGAGATATACATTGATCACAAGAGCTTGAAGTACTTCTTCACACAGAAGGACCTGAACATGAGGCAGAGACGTTGGCTAGAGTTGGTGAAAGACTATGACTGTGATATTCTTTACCCTCCAGGGAAAGCCAAAGTAGTGGTCGATGCATTGAGCCAGAGAGGCCCAAGTTAGTTATATAGTTCCACCCAGATCTCGAGAGAGTTAGCTGATGAGATGGTCAGAGCGGGGATAGAATTGGTAGTGGGCCAATTAGCAAATATTACTCTGTAGTTGACTCTGCTAGAGCAGATTAAAGAAGGTCAATTGGTAGACGCTCAGTTACAGGAGGTTAGGGAGAATGTCTTAGCGGAAGTAGCTAAGGACTATTCTATTTCTGAGGTTGGTTTGCTTCGGTATCAGGGACGGATTTGTGTTCTAGCTGATGAGGGGATCAGACGAGAGATATTGGATGAGTCACATACGACATCGTACTCACTTCATCCGGGTACCACGAAGATGTACCAGGATCTACGAATGTTATATTGGTGGCCCAGGATGAAGAAGGATGTGGTGGAGTACGTAGCCATATGTTTAACCTGTCAGCAAGTGAAGGCTGAGCATCAGCGACCAGCAGGGTTGCTTCAGCCTTTGGGTATTCTTCGAGTGGAAATGGGAGGAAATTACGATGGATTTTGTGGGAGGTTTACCCAGAACAATAGGGCCTCATGACTCGGTGTGGGTGATAGTGGACAGATAAACCAAGTCAGCCCATTTTCTTCCAATGAGGTCGACATATACAGTGGATCAGTATGCAGAGTTATATGTGAGGGAGATCGTACGTCTCCATGGGATTCCTAAGTCTATAGTGTCAGACCGGGATCCTATCTTTACCTCCAAGTTTTTGGGTAGTTTGCAAAAGGCTATGGGAACTCAGTTGAAGTTCAGCACAGCCTTCCATCCTCAGACTAATGGACAGTCTAAGAGGACGATTCAGGTATTGGAGGATATGCTCAGAGCATGTGTGATCGACTTTGAGGGATCATGGAGTAAGTATCTCTCGTTGATTGAATTTTCATACAACAATAGTTCCCAATCAACAATTGGAGTGGCTCCCTACAAGATGTTATATGGGAGGAAATGTAGATCACCCATTCATTGGGATGAAATGGGTGAGAGGAAGTATTTGGGGCCGGATATGGTTCAGAAGACAAATGAAGCTATTGAGAAAATCCGAGCTAGGATGCTCGCCTCACAGAGTAGACAGAAGAGCTATGCTGATCCCAAGCGTAAGGACGTGGAGTTCCAGGTTAGGGGCCATGTGTTTCTTCGAGTTTCACCAGTGCGAGGGGTGAGGAGATTTGGAAAGAAGGGCAAGCTAAGCCCTAGGTTTATCGGACCTTTTGAGATCCTGGAAAGGGTCGGCCAGGTGGCTTACAGGTTAGCCTTGCCACCATCGTTGCCAGGAGTCCATGACGTATTCCATGCTTCTATGCTCCGTAAGTACATCTCAAATGAAACACATGTATTGAGGTATGAAGACTTGGAATTGCAGACATATTTAGCTTATGAGGAGCAACCGGTTCAGATTTTGGATCAGAAGGATAAAGTACTATGGAATAAGACGATTCCTCTAGTTAAAGTATTGTGGAGGAATAGTAGGGTGGAAGAAGTGACCTGGGAGATTGAGTCAGCGATGCGGGATCAGTATCCCGAATAATTCAGGCAAATTTCGAGGACGAAATTCTCATTAGGAGGGGATAGTTGTAACGACCCAAAATTACTAATAGGGCTTAAGGGCCTTGATTAGTGTACCGGAAGGGCATAACTAGATTATATGTGATTTGAATAATTAAAAGCATGTTTATATGAGTATTTGGATATATGTGATGCATGACTATGTGTATTAGTATGCATGTAGGCCCTGATTAGGTTATAAGGGCATATTCGTAATTTTGGCCCGTTGAGGGCATAAATGTAAATATTTGTGATAAATAGTTGAGACCACATTATTATGTGGATATATTTGTAGCTTGTGACTCGAGGCGATGCTAGTGAGCGGTTTAGCGAAAAAGTCACGACGGAGATTTATACCCGGCTCGGGGTGAGTTTGGGGGTATTTTTGGGAATTTAGAAAATTTATTGGAGATTATTTGATATTGAGGAATATAATTGGTGATTAGTTAGGTGTTGGAATGTAAGCGGTAAATATTAGAGACATTCGAGGAATTAGCGGGAATTAAGAGTAATGACCAAAATGCCCTTAGAATGACTTAAAGGCTTAGGATTTATGGGAGGGCAAATTGGTCATTTGGGATAAAATCAGAGATAAGTATTACTCAGCCTTTTTGCACTTAGTGTGATGTCTAGAATTTAGAGGAAGCTGAGAAAGGAAAAGAAAGGAAAGAAGGAAAAAGAAATAGAAGTCTCTTCTCTCTCTCGGTTTGGGATTTCTTCTTCAATTCTTGGGGCCTTTTGGAGCTAAAATTCAGAGGAGCTTTAGGCTAAGTCTTTGCACTTGGGACCTTGATCAAGTTTGAGAGTTCAGCAGGGATTAGGCATCCAACTGAGGTAAGTTTCAAGGTTTTTCTCTTGAGTTTCTTGTTTTGGCTGAGATAGTTTTCTAAACTTGAGTGTTGGATGGAATCAAGGGGGATAAGCTTGAGGAAGTGAAGGGCTTAAGGCTGAAAGGAAACTAGAGATAATCTAGGTTGAGAGTCTCCATTGAAGGTATGAAATTCTAGCTCTAAAGTCCTGAAGTTTCTGTTGTTTTCTATTGAGTTTTTGAGCTTCAAGCTCAATCATGGTGAATTCTTTGTCTTGGGGTGCATGTGATTGATTTTCATATGGTTGGGTCTTTGGGATGTGTTATAGATGTTGGTAGGCTTTCTTTGGGATATGGTTGAGGTTTGGAAGGATTTTGTAGAGGTTTGGTCGGAGGAAATCGAAGGAAGAGGAAAACAGGGTTGGTTGTGCTTTGACTAGCGCTGTAGTGCTAGCCTTTGGGTGCTACAACGCTAGGCCTTGTGGTCAGAGGACTTTTTTGCTCTATTTGTAGCGTTGTAGCGCCCACTTTAGGGCGCTGTAGCGCTACCCTGTTCCCAGAAGGGGATTTTTCGGTTATTTCCTAGGGTTTTTGCCCGGGGGCTCGGTGTTTGATTCCACCACCCCGTTTGGTGGAATTAGGGTTTCCCGAGGGCTCGGGATTGGTCCCGAGGTTAGGTTTTGGGATTGAAGTTTGTTGATAATTCTGATCTATGGATGTGACTAGGTGTACGCTAGGGCTCGGAAGGGATCGTACTTAAGGGGTGTCAGCATTGATCAAAGCTACCAGAATCCAAAAGTAAGATAACTGTACCCGGTTATGTGATTTTGTTGGGACTAAGAGCTCCCTATATCTATATGATGTCATAGATGGTATTATGCCATGGGACATGTGATAAACGGCCTAAGAGTGTCGTAATAAATATTTGTGCACAAGGCGCGGCTCGGCCACTGTTAGCTGAGGACAGCTTAATATTCACTGAGCTCGATTTAAGCGAGCCGGAGTCAGTGGGATAAATAGACGGTGCGACCTAAAGAAGTTGACCCTGGTTTTCATATGTGAATTGGTTATTAATGTGAAATGATGAACTTTGTATGCTGAATACTTGATTATTATGAATATTTGGATTGTGAGTATATTATTTTATTGTATGTACATAGTCAGCTAATTGGCCGCCATGGCCGAGGAGTGGTACAGGACGGGGAAAGCCTAAATGTCTGTTTTGCCCTTAGAGTGGCTAGTGGATGTACTTTTGTCTTAAAATTTTGTAAACTGTCTTTTAACATTATTACTTCTGGGATCCCATGTAAAGGAATATTTATTTTATATAAAATGTAGCTTTTGTGGCCAAAATCATTTAACCCTAGTTCAACTACAGTTTCAGTAACACATTTCTAACTAAATGACTTGATTAGCAAGTCTTGCACATTTATAAACACACAATGTAACAGTCTTGACTATCCAGGGCGTTACAGGTAAAGGCTATTCAATGAAAACAAACAAGCATGCAGTGGATCTAGTATAGAATCTCATCCCAACTTAATCCACAAAACCCATTTAAGTTACGAAGAATACAACAAAAAGATAAAAAGGAGTGGAACTTTAACATATGAATATGATGGAAACAGAGAATCTTCTCTCACACCCACAGAACAAATCCAAAAGTAATTCGCTGAGGCACACCATCAAAACCCAGTCAACTGCTAAGTGGACTCCTAAACACAACTATATTATCTGTACCACTCTCATTTCATTCATTTCATTTATACCAACAATTAAAATTACTCATTTTTTGCCCCCAAAAATAAATGTTTATGCTCTCTTGTAAACAAAATGATTGGCGGAACCTTAACTCTTATTTAACTTTACATTGAGTTTTTCATATTAATTTTTCTATTTCAAGTAAATAGGCATGCTGAATCGTGTTTTGATTTTCAAACAAAAAGAAAACAATGCACTTATTAAAGATATATAATGGGAGATAAAGCTCAATCAGTTGTCAACTTATAACTTAAAATGTTCTTAAGTAGCTATGTTTTTTTAATGATAAGATAAATAACCATTTATTGCCTTTACATCCCTAATCATCATCTTTCTATTCATGAAAACATATTGATTAAACTGTACTCTTCCATTTCCAGCAACTGGCAAAGGTTTGTGTAACCTAAGCTAAGCATGATAATATTAATTAGCTCTAAAACTTATCATATTTCATTCATGTCTCTGATGATCAATTAACTGAATAAAGTCTCATATCATATGCCTTGTTAATTTGATTTCCAGATTTTCAAAACACAAAGTCAAAGAGCATGAAGGACCTATTTAATTTAATGCGTGTTGCAGATCTAAAACCAGAAAATGAAATTACCAACATCCATAAGATCTAAAACCAGTTAGTTGCAGAGGAAAACAAATGAAATTACCAACAGAATAAGATCTAAAATGAAATATACTTACCTGGCTTGCCAAGACCGAAGAGAAGGAGCGAAATGGAGAAGTTGAACGACTGGAAATATAGTGACCGAGAGATAGAGAAAGACGATAGAGAGAGGGAGAGGAGATTTGAGGGATGGAGGAGATTTGAAGCTGTAGCAGGGGATTGACTTCGGAGACACCGTAGTCGAAGAAGAAAACGAGGGAGTTCGTCTGAAAACGAAGAAGGAATTAGTATGAAAAAAATATAAATTTTACAAGTTATAGGCGGGCTCCCAAAATAAATTACCGCCTTTTTTTTCTATTACTTTGCCACATATATATACAAGTATATCATAATACTTTTTCACTAGTATAATATTCATATGTTATGAAAAGGGGTATTTGATGTAGTGCTCTCTTGGGGGTGCATTTAGGGAAGGCATCTTCGAGTGCCTCGCTTCCTAAGGAGGTGACTCTGTGCCCCTCATGCCTTTGTGTATGGATCAGGACCTTCCCTGTCTCCTTCCTTGTCTAAGCATGCATCGACATGTATACATGTCCCCCCCCCCCCTGAGCTTATACTTCTGCTTCTGGTGGTCGTTCTTTGGCGAGCCGAAGAGCCCATGAACCGTTACATGGGAAATATTTCCAAAGGTGAGTGGGGATCTATGTATGACATTCCAGATACCAAGTTGGGTGAGGCTTATATGCAAGCCTCTATGCAGGTACTTGTCAAAACACTTAATGTATGTTTTTTCGATTTTGATATCGCCTGACCATTGATGTTTTGTTTTGTTTCATTGTCTTTACTTAGGCTTCCATCTGGGGTCACCGATTTGTTGCCTCAAGCTCCTCATCCACGCAACAATTACATCTCAAGCTTGAGGGGCCAAGGCAGAGAAAGATAGTTTGACCACACGGGTCCGCGATTTGGAGGGCCAGATTGCTGAAGCAGTTCACCAGAGGAATACTGCACTAGCCAAGGCTGCTTCAACCTCTCACTGCAATACTAGACTTGAAGCCACTATTCACAACCTAAATGAGAATATTAACATGCTCGAGGCTGAACTTGTAAATGTCGAGAACGGCATAGTTGAGCGCACGTTCCATGTCGTGTGGAGGACCAATCCTGACGTCGACTTGTCTCCCTTTGGAGAGTATGCGACTGGGAAAATTGCTAAGTAAAAAGGTCGAGGTGGAAACCCGTAGGCCCCTTTTCAAGGATTACTTATATAGATATATATATTGCTGTTGTGTAACCATCCGTGTTGTTTTCTTTTTTGTTATGGAACTTCTTATAAGTCTTTAATGATATTTGGGACTCTTGATTTCTAAATCCTTGCTTATTTTTTATATCGACTATGAGGATGCATTGGCATTTCTTGCCTTTGTCATTCTCTTTTGGTTATCAAGTGTAAGGGACTTTGATAAATCCATCTTTTTTTTTTTTTTTGATGAATTCCTTATGTCATCTTTGGGCTGATGATAATAGTCTTTTTTGTGCACCCTAGCTATACTTGTAAGGAAATATTAACCCTTTAGGCTCTTGGTATCCTTGTATATTCTTTGTGCGCGCTTGTAATTTTGTGCAAGAAGCATCCTTCTAGTCATTATGTATAGTACTATTTTTACAAGGGTCTCTTTTAGGACCCTTTTTGGCTAGACAGCTTGGTGATCATTCTATACTTATTGGGGGACACCTTCCTTGAAGCCTAACCCCTATGGGGGTGTCAGCCTTTGGTAGGAGGTCATCATTGTGAAGTTTCTTAACTCTCTTGATATTCTTAAAGGTAGCTAATCCTTTTGAATCTAAGAGATAGCTTGCCGAGTTTATTTATTTTATATATGTGTGTGTGTGTGTGTGTGCCTCCTGTCCTGCCCCCAAGTGCTTGGTGAAATTTATTCCATCGAGCAATTTGGTGAATGCTTGCATAGAGAAGAGATGTAGCATGAAAAGTAGGAAATACTTTCTTTTATAGTAGGCAGATTACAAAGACATATATAAAATGATTACATCTACTGTGAGGTTATCTGGGTAACCTCTTTGATTCTTATCTGCTGAAGTTAGCATAACATAAACAAACTAAATACGGATATTCTTTGAATTAGATACGAAAATCTTACCAGTATTATTTCTTCAGGTGTTTTGCGTTCCATGCTCGGGGTATTACAGTATCATTCATGCACACTAGTTTATAAGTGTTCGGTGGTATACACTAGGCGACTTGGTAAGGTCCTTCCAAGTTTTCCCCTAGTACTCCAGCCCCTGGGTCTCGCGTGATGGGGAGTACTTTTCTCAGCACCAAGTCTCCTACTCTAAACATTCTTTCTCGTACTCTGGAGTTATAGTACCTCGCCGCCCGTTGTTGGTATACCGCCACTCTTAGTTGCGCCCTTTCCCTTCATTCTTCTAACATATCTAAGTTTTCAGCATTTCTGGTTGGTTGACTTGGTCCTCGTATGCATATACCCTGAAAGAGTTAACCTTCATCTTAACCAAGAGGACAACCTCACATCCATATGCTAAGGCGAAAGGGGTTTCCCCAGTAGTTGAGCGTGGCGTGGTCCTATAGACCCAAAGTACATTGGGTAGCTCATCGACCTAGGCTCCCTTCAGTTTTTCTAGCTTTGATTTTAGGTTCTTCTTGAGGACTTTGTTAATGACCTCCACTTTCCCATTGACCTACGGATATACAATAGCTGAGAAGCTTCTCCTTACAGTACTCCTCAATACGTTTCCCCCTCAAACTGGGTGTCGTCATTAGAAATGATTTTGTAAGGCACTCCATACCTGCAGGCAATGGACTTGTTGACAAAGGTGGTGATCTGCTTGGCCATTATTTTTACTAAAGGTTCTGCTTCAACCCACTTGGTGAAGTAATCTACCACTACAACTACGTACTTGGCTCCTCCTCTACCTACAGAAATTGCATCGATCAGGTCTATTCCCCAAATAGCAAAAGGCCAAGGGTTGGTCAGGCTGGTTAGCTCATTTAAGGGCTTCTAGGAGTAGTTTGCATATCTCTGACATTTTTCACACTTTCTTGCAAAGTCGCTAACATCCTTCTCCTTAGAGGGCCAGTAATACCCTTATTTCATGGCTTTCTTGGCCGTAGATGGCCCACTCGCATAGTTGCCGCATTCGCCCGCGTGTATTTCATACATAACTTTCATTGCTTCCTCTTCATCAACACACTACAAGAGCAGTATAGAAAATCCTCTCTTGTACAAGACTCCATCTACTAAGGTGTACTGGGCGACTTTATATGCCAGCCTCCGAGCTTCTCTCTTGTCTGTTAGTAGAGTTCCATCCTTCAGGTATTTCATAATTGGGTAGACTCATGATTCTTTAGGGGTGTTGATCATATGAACCTCTGCTTCAGTGATACTTGGCTTGGGTAAGTACTTCACAAGTACAGACTCGAGTGTATCTCCATCCTATTTGGAGGTTAGCTTTGCAAAGGCATCGGCATGGGTATTCCTCTCTCTTGGGATTTGCTCTATGTTATACCCCTCCAATTGCCCCAAATAGCCTTTTACCCTTGTTAGGTATGCAGCCTTCTTAGGACCGCTCACCTGATACTCACCTTTCACCTGGAATACCACCAACTATGAGTCGCTTAAAATGTGTAAATGTGTTACCTTTAGCTCCTTGGCCAACTGCAATCCGGCTAGAAGCGCTTCATACTCTGCCTCGTTCTTCGAAGCTTCAAATCCAAACCTTATCGCAAAATACATCTTGTGCCCCCCGGGTCTAGTCATCACGATACCTGCTCCAGCTCCCCCTTCATTGGATACTCCATCCATGTGGAGGCTCCATTCCTCAAACTTTCTTTCCTCTTCCTTACCAACTGATTCACTCTCTCCTTATCTCCTTCTTCATTTGGCTGATAGGTGAACTCAACTATGAAGTCTGGGAGCACCTACCCATTGATGGAGGCCCTTGGGGTATATGTGATGTCGAATTGACTTAACTCAATCGACCATTTCGTCAGCCTTCTCAAGGTTTCACGTTTGTGGAAGACCTGCTTCAAGGGGTTATTAGTGAGTACTTCAATCGCATGGGCATGGAAGTAGGGCCTTAACTTTCTTGTGGTCATAAATAAGGCATACACTAACTTCTCTATTTCTGGGTATCGGGTTTCCACGTCTGTAATGACCCGACTATTTCTAAGACCTCGAACCATTAAAAACTACTATGACATAGCTGCTAATTTGAATACATACATAAGAAATAACATAATTTTATTAAAACCCAAAATATTGTACCAAATACAAAATAAGGTAAAAATATAAAATGTAATAAGGTACGAGATCCCATTATTTATACAACATAAAACGTAAACTTTAATTGTTTAAATACTAAATGCGGAAATACATCAAAACAGAATTTAAAAGACTTTAAACAACGTCATCCTCGATCTTAACGCAGTTCATTCAATCCATTTATCCTCAACACACATGCCAAGCTGCCACGAATCATTCCCGCCTTCTATCTTCATTTTCTTGCATCATTCTAAAAATAAAGGAATGAGCCTAATGCCCAGCAAGGAAAATCTACTAACAACATATATCATAAATCATAAACATAAGACTATATCACATACATATACTATAAAACATGTGACTATAAAAACGTATATCATATAGGACTACAATATTAATGGCCATTAACTCATTAACATGGTATGTGATATTTGGGAACAAGAACGGGATTTGGAACACTCCGAAAAGAACCTTAAGTTTCAAGAAACTTAAACACCTAACCAAGAATCATAAACAAGAGTTAGGATCTAAAAGAAAATAAACAAAAACTAAAGAACTATGAAAAATTGAACTTAAGGGTAAGAATACCTTGAATGATCTTATGACTTGATCTCTACCTCGATACCAAAATAAATTTAAATCTTACTTCCCAAGTATTTAGAAAAGCTTAGATTGGAAAAGCTTTTTTACCCAAAACCCAAGTGTTTCTCTCTATAGTAACCTTAGCAGCTTGGAGGCTCTAAACAATTCTTGAATGAATGAAGGAAATGGATGAGTACTAGGTCCTATTTATAGAGTTCAAGGAGTAAAACTAACCCATTTTAATTTGAAAAAATAAATGAATATAAAATGAATTTTTTTTTGAATTTTTGTTCAGTAGATGCCCAGAACTCGGTCAAAATCATTCAAAGGCAGGTCCAAGTGGTTAAGGCTATTTTTAAATTTAAATTCCTCAAGTATTCAAAAATGCACTCCTAGGGGCGATATATCACCTAGACCATTTTCACGAGCCCCATTTGTTCGTTCATGCGAAGTCGACGTGTTTTTCGTATCTTCTGTAGGCGATATATCGGCCCCATATAGCTGTGATATATCGGCATACGTTGATATATCAAACACGTATTTGCACTTTTTCAGCATATTTTGAGTTGATTAAACATCTTTGACTGAGTCAAAACGTGATCCTAACAGTTGTTGGAAGGTTCTAGAGCTTCTAGATCTTTCTTTAAATTAAACTATTCATCAAAAATACTTGTTGACTGTCTCTTTAGCCAACGACGTGAGAACGTCAATAACGACAAGCCTTCAAGAGAATATAAACGACACAGATGGTATAATAAAGAAAATAAAGAACACACAAGAGATTTTTATAGTGGTTCAGCCCCGATTGTCAGTAATAGCCTAATCCACTTAGAGTTGTGATTTATAGACCTATACTCAAGATCAGATGGACTGAGCCAACTGAGTTTCTTCAGTACAGATTGTGAAAATACAAGAGTTCTCTCAAATATCAGCACTTTCTCTCTCTAGAATACACAGACCCAATTTTCTCTCTCTAGAATACACAGACCCAATTTTCTCTCTCTAGAAAGAAGAAGCAGCAGAAGCCCCTCTCTCATCCCATAAGCTCTCTATTTATAGGCCTGGGATCCTCAACTGATATCCCCTTATGATAGGGATATTTTATTATTCATCTTATATTTATATTACAATAAATGTTTAAAATACAACTGATTCCTCAATTTGAGTGAGAAATGAGAGATTCCCAGGTGCCTAGACCAATTCTTGTTAGAGTCGTTCCGAGGATTTTGACGTAGTCTCACATGCATGTTGGTTACTCCTTCAAGCTTTCCTCGGACCAAGGTGATATATGCATGCTTGGCTCTCCTCGGACCAAGGTGGTCCGAGCTAACACCCTTGCTTCTCACCTTGGACAAGTCCGAGCATACCTTCTCCAATCAAGGTCCGATCGGACCTTGTGGCCTTCTCCTCGGACTAAGGTGGTCCGAGGCATCCTCCTCTTGCCTTCTCCTTGGACCAAGGTGGTCCAAGGCATCCTCCTTGACATCTCACCTTGGACAAGCCTGAGGCACTCCCCTTTAGCATCTCCCAACTATGTCCGATCGGACATTGTGTAGGCTCTCCTTGGCAAAATCTAAGTCTCCATTCTTGGCTTGCATGGGACTCCTCCTCCTTAGCTACTTACCTTGGACACGTTCGAGCTAACACTTAGGAAACCTTGGGAGGCTTACCTCAAACACACCCTTGGAGTCTCCTAGGACCACATCCTCCTTGGGGTCTCCTAGGACCACTTTCTCCTTGGGGTCTCCTAAGACCACTTTCTTGAGTTCTCCTCGGACCTCATCCTTGGGTTCTCCTAGGATCATTCTCTTGGGGTCTCCTAGGACCACATCCTCCTTGGGGTCTCCTAGGACCACTCCCCTTAGCTCTCCTAGAATGCATTCTCCAATTTTTGGGTATAACAATACTTAAATCCTTAATAAACATGATTATGACAAGTGTCACACTCTTATTAATTCTATCTAAACCTTAGGTTATAATAAATAATATTTCTAGGACCAGCAATATTAATCAAACCTTATGTTATAATTAATATTTCTAAACTATAGGTTAAACTTATATAATCCATAATTGTTGCTATGAGTTTCCAACTAAGTCCCGACTTGAACCAAAATCCACAGAAACTAACATACTACAAACTACTACTAACTACTACTACTCTCTAACTAAGTAAAAATTCTGGGACAATACAACATCTACCAACCATTTACCGACGTAGTAGATGGGTTATTGGTGCTTCTTCTCTCTTTTAACTAGGGCAGCACTTATGGCATGCTCGGATACTGCCAAGTATAGGTATAGCCTTTCTCCCTTTTCGGGTTTAGCCAACAAGGGTGGCTTCCCTAGGTGCTCCTTCAACTTTGTAAAGGCTTCCTCACAATCTCCATCCCATGCGAACTTTTTGATCCCTTTTAGGATGTCGAAGAAGGGGAGGCACTTGTCCGTGGACCTCGGAATGAATTTGTTGAGTGCTGCCACCCTTCCCGTTAGAAATTGCACCTCTTTCTTGCTCCTGGGTGGATTCATCTCTACTAGGGCCTTTATTTTTCCAGGGTTAGCTTCAATGCCTCTGGAGTTGACCATGAAACCCAATAATTTCCCGAAGAGACTCTGAAAGTGCAGTTGAGTGGATTCAGCTTCATTTGGTATTTTCGGAGTGTGTCGACCTCTCACTTAGGTCCCCGTTGAGTTCTTTGGCATTTTTGGTCTTCACCAACATATCGTCAACGTATCCTTCCATGTTCCTTCCTATCTGGTTAGTGAACATCTTATTCACCAATCTTTGGTAGGTGGCACCGGCATTCTTCAATCCAAAAGACATCACTTTATAGCAATGGAGTCCTTTATCCGTTATGAATGAAGTATGCACTTCATCAGCCGGGTTCATGGGTATCTGGTTGTATCCAGAGTAGGCATCCATGAAGCTAAGTAACTCATGTCCAGCTGTTGCGTCCACCAATTGATCTATTCTTGGAAGCAGGAAGCTATCCTTAGCACAAACCTTATTAAGGTTAGTGAAGTCCACGGGTCCTCCATTTTCCATTTGGTTTTGGGACTAGTACGGGGTTCGATACCTATATGGGATAGAACATTTCGCGGATGAACCCATTTGCCTTCAACTTTTTGACCTCCTTCTTCAAGGCTGTATATCTTTCCGGGTCGAGCGGCTAGTCTCTTCTGCCTAACTGGCCTTGCCTCGGGGTTGATATTTAAATGATGGCAAATGATGGAAGGATCAATCCCCACCATGTCTTCGTGTCTCCAAGCGAATACATTGAGGTTATCCTTCAGAAACTTTACTAATTTCTCCTTTGTGTTATCTTGAAGGTTTTTTCCCACCTTCAACTTTCGCAATGGTTCTTCCATTACAATGATTTCTTATAACTCCTCCACAGGTTCGGGCCCCTAGCTCCTCTGTGACTCAGGGGTCTAGGTTCTTGTGGCTTTATAGACTTGCAGAGGGAGGTGTTATAACACTCCCTCGCTTCTTCTTTTTCCCCTTTCATACTCGTTATTCCTCCAAGAGTTGGGAACTTGACAAGTAAGTGATATATTGAAGTTATCGATTTCAATTCTCTTACGTATGGTCTCCCCAATGTTGCGATGAAAGCAGAAGCATAATCTACCACAACGAAGTTTGCCATGATAGTAGTTTGTCTGCGTTGCTTTCCCATGATGAGAGCCAATTCAATCACTCCTAGAGGTTGTATCGAGTCCCCTATGAATCCGTATAAGGAGGAATGTCATGGTTTCAAGTTTCTGATGCCCAAACCCATCTTCCCCAAGGCAGGGCGATATAAGATGTCCATGGAATTTCTGCTGCCTACAAAGACCGGATGTACCCTCATATTAGCCAGTTGGACGGTCAGCACCAAAGGATCATTGTGGGGGAAGTGCACCCCTCGTGCATCCTCCTTCATGAAAGTGATTGAATCATTTTTTCCCTTAAAACTCTTTGGGGGTTGTTGCTCCAAGCTCATGATACACAGGAATGGACTCCGTCTAGCTTCTCTAGCATACCTTTCTCACTCCTTCCTGGACTTTCCTCCAAATCATGGGCCTCCGAAGATCGTTCTTACTTCTCCTTGTACTTCTGGGGCTCTATCTTGAGCCTGAAGTGATGCCATCCGTCCTCCGGTTTTTTATTTTCTCTTCTGACATATCTGCTCAGGTGCCCCTGCGTATGAGCTCCTCAATTTACCTTCAAATGGGTACACTCTGCTGTGGTATGGCCAATATCCTTGTGGTACTGACAATATTTACTAGGGTACCTTTTGGACCAGTCTTTTCTCATCGGCGAGGGTCTCTTGAGGGAACTTGGCCTTCATTCGTGAGGTAGATATGTTCTCTTGTGTCTGTCAGGCTTGTATAGAAGGTGTAAGATGTTTGTCTAGGGTCACCTCCGCATTTGGGCCTTCTCTGGTGGTCATCCCTTGGCCCCTCGTACACCCTCTTAAACCTTCACGGGCTGAGGTCTTGACATAGGATTCACTTTTCCCTGCCTTTAGGTTCTCATGGCCATCTTTGACACGAATGTACTTTTGTACTCTTTTGTATAAATCTTCTAAGTCAGTGACCTCCTTTTTTAGCATATTATCCCATAGCTTATTGCCTGGGCGCACTCCAGCCGTGATTGCCATTTTGTGTTCTCCCCTGGTCAGACTTCCCACTTTAACTGCCTCCATTTTGAACCTATGAATATAAATCTTCAGACTTTCTCCTTCACCTTGCTTTATGTTAGCGAGGCTAGTGTCTGGCATGGTGTAATCGCTTATGGCATGGTGTTTCTGGAGAAACTCGTCAAAAAATTGTTGCCATGACCTAATGGTTCCTAGCCTCAGCCTCTTGAACCACTTGTATGCAGGCTCTTTCAGCGTGACAGCGAAACAATGACACCTTGCTCTGATATTGATCCCTCTCAGCTTCATTAATCCGTTGAAGGGGTCTAAGTGGTACTTGGGGTCCAAAGTGCCCTCATCTGGGGTCAGATGAGGTTCTTTAAAGTTAACTGGGAGTCATTCAAGCTTGATTTCTCTCGTGAAGAGTGACTCATAGTCAAACTCTTCATTGGTAATGTGCCCCCCAGATGTCATGACAATTTTACCCGAAGGCTCTTCATCTCAGTGTCTAGCTCCTGTCGCCTTCTATTAAAGGAGTCCCTCGGCTCTGTAGGATTGGCCTTTCTCTTCTCTCTACAGTTCAGATGGGCCATAGGAGGTGTTGTCCTTACTTCTAATCTTCTTCCATTGAGCTTTTCTCTTAGGTTAGGGGACGCCTATTTAGAAGTGACTTCGACTTCATTCTTATGATCAGTGTCGTCCCTCCACCTTCGTTCTAGGGGTTACTTTTCCGACCTAGGTCCTTCATGGTACTTTTTCTGGGGAGTGTTGCTAGCGGGAATTCGGGTTCTTCCATCATCTACGGGGTCAATGGTTTCCCCTCTCTCACACTCCTTCTTATGTTATGGAAGCGGTATGCTCGACTTTCCTTGTAGGTTTAAAACCTCTTGCATGTTCTCTAGTGTGATTTCCGGCCTTCGATTATTTTTGTGTAACACGTGAATCTCGTCGTCATAGAAGTGAGTCCTTGAGATGGAACTCACAAAGTGTACTCAGAGATTCTTTCTTGGCCTGTGCGTAGAGGGACCCGGGTCTCAGTGGGCGGAGCATGGTGCCACCGGAGTCCGAGGATGTGGGTGTGCTGGCGGCTCTGAATGACCTCCGTCGGGTTGGACAATCGGGAATGATACTTCCTTCTCCTTTCTTGGGGCAGGGTGTTTCTCTGGCATATCTCCATGCTTAGGTGGTGGAGAGTTTTTCCTGGAGGCTCTCAACTATTCTCTATCCAGGTTAACCTCAACATCTTGTAGTTGACGTAAGTGTTTTGAATGCCTTGGCATTTTTCCTTGACGGAAGTGTTGAAAGAACGTTGGCTTAATACTTCTTCTTCCCATATACGGTGCCAAACTATTGACGGTGAGAACTGGTCAACGATATATGATCAGAAAACACAAAGTGTGTTGCAAACACTGTATAGAAGGAAGATAGAAAGAACTTGTAGGTGAAAGATGCAGAACTATAATAGGGCCAAAAGAGTATACTCCTTAATTTTCTGAGCATACAAAGAATTTTCCCCCTTGGGTTGAGGGGTCAAAACCTATTTATAGATGAGCTCTAATAGCCTCTGATACATGATTGTACATAGGTACCCTGTCAGAGTAGTGGTGTATGGTGTAGTGGAGCAGAGGGTCGTGGTGTCGGGTGTTCGTACATGGTCAGAGAAAGGCAGAACATGCTAACACTCCTCGTATGAATTTGTACCACCACTACTTGTCAGATATTGATGTCAGAATCACACCTCTGTCTCCCTCAAGGTCGTACACCTCGTACTTGTTCACGTGCCTAATGGTCCTTCTCACATTTCTAAAATATACCTTAGTTCATGGAATTTTAATATTTATCTAAGTGTGGGGCAACCTTTCTAATTCTCCTTGTATTCTTGGGAGGCCTGGCATGGATAGTACGTGAGAGAAAATAAAGCCCTCACTAAGCGAGGCTCTCCTCAATGCCCCAACACTAGGGCCACAAGGCCCTCACATGATCTTGTGCATAGGCGAGGTAGCTACGTTCGGAGCAACACGACGAGGTGCTGGGACTCTACGTGGTGTCCAAGGGTGTGCAAGCCTTCACAGAGGCCTTCACTAAGCAAGCCTTCAACGGAGTGAGCCTTCAATGTGGTGCATGGCCTCGCTATGTTAGGCTCTCCCTCGCCATGTGAGGCTCTTCGCACGGACTTTCTCATAGGCGTATCGTCCTCTGCGCACAGCTTCGTGCATGGGCGACGTAGCTGCGCAAGGCACTTGGAATCCGCAAGGCTCTACGTGAGAAACCCAGTTGGTAAATGGCATGTTGGGCCTCGCTATGTGAGGCCCTTGGACTCTACGAGGCACTATGCGAGGCCCTCTACGTATGCAAGGCCATCTTCTCAGATGCCTTGCTTCATTAACGATTTTCCCATTTTCACACTCATTTAAAACCTTTTGTCTTTTGTTTCCTTGCGGTTTTTCTACTTTATATAATTCAGAGTTATTTAGTGTTTTTTCATTAGGTTTGAGCATATACAGTTTGTTTGTATGTTCTGCTTGACAAATTTTGAAACCATTCTTTGAAATAACAATCACATTATTATTAAAAAGAAATATCAAAAAATATTTCATGCAACATAGATAAAGAAACTAAGTTTCCAGAAAATCCAGGAACAAAATAAACATTGTTTAAAAAAAGATAATAGTTCCCAAGAAATAAATGGATTGTTCCCTTTGCTCTAACTGAAATGAGCGCTCTACTTCCATACATTCAAAAAACATATTCGTAAATTCAATATACTTATCAACATATATATAACAAGTACAAGAAATTCACATAGCATTTAGTATATATGTATATATATATATAGAGAGAGAGAGACAGCTTTGGTACCAATTGTTGTTATTAAAAGTATAAATTAGAGACACGCAATGGAAATTGGGTTTTGAAAAATTTATTAACACCTGCAAGGATCATACATATATAGATGTATTAAATCACATACAAATAGATAAGAGATTACCTCTTGAAGCCTATCAAGTATCCACGAATCATTTTGTATAAATCAACGATCTTCCAATCCAGATTCTGAAAGCTTACACCTTCATCTTCCAGACCAATCCTCAAACACACAAAGATGTGTGTGGGCAGGTAGTATTCAAAAGGTTGATTTAGGACTCTCTATATGTACTCAACACATGAGATCTAGAGAGTTTTGATTGAGAGAATATGTATCTAATAGTTTTTCAAGTTTAGAAAAACTATCGTTTTCTTTTTAAAGAGAGAGTCTGACAGTGTATGAAAATCACTTTTTAAAACATATCACTTATTTTCACGTTTATAAAGATAATTAACTAATTTAATTAATATTTATTTTATTAAAATAAAACTGATCAGTTATAACATTATTTAATTTAAATCATACTTAAAAAAGAATAATTATATATATAATTAAATAAACAAATTATTTGAAATTCAAAATTCAAATCTCAGGGATAGGAAATCCATGTGTGTGGCACCACACTTACTGTACAGTGAGTGTGTCAACCACACCATTAGGGTTATCCCTAATTTTCTCATTTTTTTATTTAATTAATATTTAAGAAAATATATATATCCCAAAATAAATATCAGTTAATTCAAAATTATCTTTATCTTAAAATATCGGTATTAAAGAAATAAATAAATATCTTATTCTAAATAAGATCATTATTAATCTCACTATATATTAATCTAAACATGATTAATATTAATTTTAACCTATAGTTTTTCAAAATAAAAACTATATAGTTAAATAATGAATTAATTCATCATTAATCAATTGCCTATAATTATCACATAATTATTTCCTTGCCCGAAAAAATTAATTCATTTGCAATCAACTCATTCTCTCTACAAATCTTTCTTTTTACATCCTTACCCTTAACAATGTAGGACAGAGGTGATCTAAGGACCATGGACCTATAATACGAAGTTACAATAAACATGATTATTAATTAAACTCTTTAATCTAATAATATTATTTATTAATTTCATGATTACTCCACTATAAATATGGAATTGCACTTTAAGTATTTATATAATTATATTTACAGAGTTTTGTCTTGTAGTCCATTGATACAATCAATAAATGTAGTTTTGTCCTCCATTTATTGGTTTGTTAATTAGAGCTGGTCAAATTACTGTTTTACCCTTCTAATATCCTCTTGATCCTTAAGTACCATTAATTCACTAGCGAATCATTAATCTATAATCATATTATAGATTTGAGCTCAATAACTATTCAATTCAAGAATTATCCCTTGAGGGAACAATTGTTCGATCCATTAAGAAAGTATGGATTCCATTATTGTAAATCATGTTCCAAGCCATTCATGATATTGAATCTCTTAAACAAAATTCATTAGCCTCATTATGCTAATAAATCTTAACAAGTGAATCAAAATATCCAATAAACACAAACATGAGTTCATGAATACTCAGAATTTAGACTGATCCACAAATAATCATCTATTATGATTAGAATCAAATCTTTATGTCAAATGGCAAGTTTATAAAGATAATTAATTATCATTGGTCATGTCATATATAATCTCTATTATATACAACACATTTACTAAGATGTCTATCCACATCAGTAATTTGAATCTAGATCACTTGCATCTCGTATGCTTAATAAATCGCACTAGTAACCATTCATTAAAGATTCAATACTTTAATATGTTACTCATTATTTTATTCAATATATATGATCTTAACTCTCTTGTACTAATACAAGATCATATCCTCATGAATGAATAAGGAATTTTCTTGATATTATTATATAATTAATTCAAACATTAATTATAACATTCAAACATAATAAAATTGTACTTTTAGTTAAATTAATAAAATGTATTTACATGCTTTTAGGACATTAATTCTAACAAGATCTAGGTTGTTTTCTAATGTAGGTTGGTAAGGTAATTGCCTATGCCTCAAGACAATTGAAGGACTATGAGCAGTGATACCCTACTCGTGATCTGGAGTTGGTGGTAGTGGTATTCGCATTGAAGGTGTGGCGACATTATATGTATTGGGAGAGGTGCGAGATTTATACTGATCATAAATTTTTTAAGTACTTTTTCATGCAGAAGGATCTGACCATGCGATCGAGACATTGGTTGAAGCTGGTAAAGGATTATTATTGTGAGATTCTTTATCATCTAGGGAAGGACAACGTGGTAGCAGATTCTCTGAGCCAGAGAGGTTAGGGAAAGGTGTATAGCTTACAACAGATATCCATAGAATTAGCAGAGGATATGACCAGAGCTGGGATAGAGTTCATTATGGGTAGATTAGCCAACATTACTCTGCAGCCTACACTCCTTGCAAGGGTAATAGAAGCTTAAAGGAATGATCCCTCAGTTAGAGAAGCATCGGGAGGACGTCCTAGCTAGAGTGGCTAAGGACTTTACCTTTGCTAAGACAGACATGTTGAGATAAAAGGATCAGATTTGTGTTCCGACAGATGCTGGTATTAGATGAGAGATTATGTATGAGTCTCATACCACTCCTTATTCATTGTACCCAGGCACAACAAAGACGTATCAGAATCTGAAATCTTTGTACGGGTGGCCAGGGTTGAAGAAAGATGTAGTTGAGTATGTGGGAAATTTCCTAACTTGTCAGCAAGTGAAAGTTGAACACCAAAGGCCAGGTAGGTTATTACAGCGATTGGATATCCCTGAGTTGAAGCGAGAGGACATCACAATCAACTTTTTGGTTGGATTTTCTAGGATGGTGGGTCAGCACGACTCGGTATGGGTGATTGTGGATCGATATACCAAGTCAACTCACTTTTTTCCAGTGATGATGAATTTCATTGTGGATCAATATGCTGAGTTGTATGTGAGGGTCTCCATGGGGTTCCGAAATCCATAGTGTCTCATCGGGATCCCATTTTTACTTCCAAGTTTCTAGGAAGGATGCATAAGGCTATGAGTACTCAGTTGAAGTTTAGCACAACTTATCATCCTCAGATAGATGGACAATCTGAGAGGACGATTCAGACACTGGAGCATATGCTTAGGGCATGTGTATTCGATTTCGAGGGGTCTTGGAGCAAGTATGTCACATTGATTGATTTTTCCTACAACAACAATTATCACTCAACGATTGGAGTGGATCCATATGAGATGTTGTATGGTAGGAAATTTATATCACCCATTCTTTGGGATGAAATGGGTGAGAGGAAATATTTGGGTCCTGAAGCGATTCAGAGGACCAGTGAGCCCATTAGGAAGATTAAAATTCGTATTCTTTCCTCACATGGTAGACAGAAAAGCTACGTTGATCCTAAGTGTAGGAACGTGGAGTTCTAAGTTGGGGACCACGTTTTTCTTTGAGTTTCACCATTACGAGGAGTGAAACGGTTTTGGAAGAAAGGCAAGTTAAGCCCTAGGATTGTAGGACATTTTAAGATCCAGGAAAAGATCGGATAGCTATGCCTCCAACTTTGTCAGGAGTACATAACATGTGTTAGGTATCGATGCTTAGGAAATATCTATCGAATACGACTCATGTGTTCAGTTATGAGTATCTGAAGTTACAGATAGATTTATCCTGTGAGGAGCAACTAGTTTAGATTTTGGATAGGAGGGACAAGGTCTTGAGGAACAAGACTATTCCTATAGTTAAAGTATTATGGACGAACACAAAGGTCGAGGAAGCAGATTCAGAGCTAGAGTCAGATATGCAGGATCAATATCCCGAGTTGTTCATGTAAATTTTGAGGATAAAATTTCTATTAGGAGGGGATAGTCTTAGCGTCCCAAACCTAATAGGGATTATGTTGACGCGGTTCTTCGCCAACAGGTAATTAAGAGAAGAAGAGAAAGGGATTATTGCCAAATGTAGAACCGAAACAGATATATGATCTAAGAGGATGAAGGAGGTGACTCAAGACATGTTTTTTAAGTGGTTCGAAGGTTAAAATCCTTCTACTCCACTAGTCAATATTATTGATCTATACTGAGTATTTGATTACAGAGTATTTCTTACAAGAGATTATTTTTTTCCAACCCCTATCAACTCCCAGGGTCTCCATATTTATAGGAGAAGGCACCTAGAAGTTGGTAAGAAGGTCATCCCGTGACCTTCTTAGTTGTCGTATCAATTCTGTGACATTCATGATTAATTCCTAAACCTGACACATAAGTTTGGTCAAATCAATAGGTAAGGAGGTAATGGGCCGCACGGCCCAACCCAGTCGTGGGTGTCTGAACACGCATGTTCCTGCTGCGTGTCCGAGAAGTCAGGGGGATATCAGACACGCGATGTCTGATATATGAATGTTTACCTTGCGTGTGTTGACTTCACAAAGGGTCACAGCCTCCATATCCAGCTCGTGGTACGAGCTTCACATTTAGCTCGGTCTTCGGCCTTCGGAATCCCTGCCCGGTCTTGGATGGTGAAGGGGAGCTCTTGGGGCCTCCTCGAGCTAAGAAGGCACGACATTACAACAGAAGCTCCAGCCCTAGGGAAGACCATGAGGTTATCATGGTTAGGCCGCAGCTCGGCTTGCTAATCAGCCCGTGGGAAAATCAGGGCGTACATCTGCCCCCCAAGCTCCTGCTTGGGGTATATTACGTCGTATCTAAGACCACAGTAGGGGCTTTTAGACTTCCCCATGAACTTTTTGTATTCCACTTTTTACACAGGCGCCTGATACGTGGAACATCGTGGGTGGTGACGATACATCTTACGAGAACCGCATTTAATGGCCTAGCCTATGCCCAGCCGTCGTTTCGTATTTCGAGTGGAGGGCCTCGGATCCCTCATCAGGGCCATCCAACGGCCCTCTACACGTGATCCTTTACGCATATAAAAAAGGGGTGGCCACCCTACGCATGGGCCATCCTTTCATTCAAAAAATTTCAAACTTTTCTTCTTCTTCTCTCTTTATCTCAAAAGAACAAACCCTCTACTCTGTTACTACTACTTTCAACGTTCAAGAAGCTTAGGCGCACGAATTTCTTCAAAGCTTTGGAAGCCAATACACCGACGAAGCTTTTACCAAGGCGACACCTCCATCCATCTCCCAGCCACACACTGTAAGTTTCCTGACCATGTGCGTTTTGAAAATATATGCCACTGTAGCATAGGTAAAAAATTTATTGTAGCTGCATGCAAGGTTTTACTGGGTTTTGTGGATACGGATGGTGAAATCCCTTTTTAGGTTAGGGTATCTTTGCTGTAGGAAACCATTTTAGAGTATGGGTTTTAGGATGCTTTCTCTGGGGAAAATTTTCTGGGTAGGATTTTTGGTAATTTTAGGTGCAAAACCGGGTAGCTTAGGGAACACGCCTCACAAGCGGTTTTGTAATTTTCTGCCTACTGAAACTTTCCCCCCAAGGAAAATTCTATCCTAATCCTCCTGACACACGAATCCCGAGGAATCAGGGATCTGTTGGGAACACAGGCGCGTGTTCATCGAACCGCGTGGTCCCACTCTCCACGGGCTGGGCTTACCTCAGCTCGTGCAAATAATAATTTCTTTTTTCTCATGCTTAGGTCGCCTTTTCTGAAATGTTTTCTTTGTTCGTTAGGCGACCAGATGGCTCCAAAGAGGAATCTCCCCTAGAAGAACGTCGGCAACTCAGCCTCGCAGCAGGACAGAGGAAAAGCGGCGATGCCTAACTCCCCGATCCCCCGCTTCGGGCCGGCAGTGGAAAAAGAGGTCGAGGTGGCCCCTGATGCATTATTTGAGGCGGAGAGGATCGTCTCGAAGATAACCGACCAGGTGAAGATTAACAAAATCTTTATCTCCCACAACATCGCCCTGGGGAAAGCATCCGTAGTGGCCCGACCTGCTTCAGATGGCGAGCGAAGCTGTGCGCCGCTCGAGGAGTCATTCGCGGCCTGGAGCGGTGAACACTTTAAGGAAGGGGCCTTCCTTCCCCTGGATCAGTATTTTGCTGATTTCCTTAACTACGTGGGGTTGGCCCCGTTCCAGCTCCCCCCCAACTCCTACCGTCTGCTGGCAGGGTTGAGGTATTTGTTCCAGAAGCACGAGTGGGAGGTCCCACTCCTGCAGACATTTTATATTTCTTCTGCCTCAAAGTCAGCCCGGACCAGCGGGGGCGAGGCGACGGGTTTTACTATCTAACCCGGTTTCCTAATACAGCGGCGGTCATCGAGCTGCCCAGCCACCCTAATGACTTTAAGGACCAGTTCTTCATGTCAACTGGGTTCCGGAATTGCGAGCATCACTATTTCAATCATCCTCGTAAGTTTTCTCCGACCTTAGCTCGTACTTTAAGTGTCATTTTAGTTCCTCCCATACCCTGTTCTGACTCAGACTAATCTTGCAGCCATCTTCGCGAGGACAGAGAAATCTGTGACCCTCGGGGCCCAATACGAGACACTGGCGGGCTTGCCCCCCAGTGAGAAGGACTACCGGGTGCTCGTGACGAACGAGACGATGGTGTTTTGCAAGCTGATTTTCCCAAATCAGACTTTGAATCTAAGGAGGCCTCGGGGGCCTCCCCCAGCTCGCTCCTCTACGCCCATCATCGTGGAGGAGGACAAGGAAGACGAGGAGGACGAGACTCCACTTGTGAGGAGCAGGAAGCGAGCACTGGAGGTCGCCCAGATAATGGACGAAGAGAGGATCTAGTCCGGAGCAGCCGCGGGTCCCTCGGGCCAAGGTAACCTTTACATATTTAGGAACTTAGATAGGGCCATTGTCGACCCCCGGCTAGCTAGATTCTACCCCCGACAGCTCGTCCATCGTCACCGAAGTGATCCCGACCTGGACACAACCCTGCTCCACTGCATCGATCGGCTCGTGTTGGACTACCAAGATAGTCGACCTAGGGGTACCGTAGTAGTAGATAACACCCTAGCCTTTAGGTCGATCCTATTCGAGGAGTATGGGACCAACCTCCATTCATGGCCATCTCTTCGGAGGGGTATCTTAGCTCCGGGGCTTAGGCAGTATGTAGGAGAATCTAGCCCTGAGTCAGACCCGGACCCGGAACTTGCGCCAGTTCGGGAAGTAATTGTCTTAGGTTCTTCTTCCAGCTCGGGGGGTAGGGCTCCCTTAGTATTCGCATACTTTTTACCTTTAATCCTTTGTCTCTGTATGGTTGCTAATTTGTATTAACCATGTTTTTGTTTTGACAGAAGAGATGTCTCAGCCCGAGGAGAGCTTGCGAGGTGCAGTCTTCGGGGGGAACCCCTCAGCCGGGCCAAGACTGAAAAGGCTCCGGGGGTCCAAGAGCGCCGCTGGGGTCTCCACCAAGTCTCCGGCAAAGGAGAAGGAGAAAACTTCGGCAGACCAGGTCGCGGGAGCAATTATCCTTGCTGTAGGAGCAGGCCAAATGCCTCCACCACCTCCGCGAGCTCCAGCCGCCACCCAGGACGCAGGAACGGAGCTCAGGACTCCGGCCGTGGTGGCCTCCGATGTACGCATCCCCGTCAACCCCCAGGATCTGGAGAAGATCCCAGAGGCCTTCCGGGGAACGGTGTATGAGTTGGCGAACTACGCCGTCAGCCATATATACCAATTCACCGAGAAGGAGCTCCGGGCCATTGAGACAATGAGCCCGGTTGGTGTAATGGAGTCTTTAATGGGCATGACCCTAACGGTAAGCTTCCATGTTCTCTTAAATCTTTTATCATTACACTTTGCCCTATTTTTCCTTAAGGAAATTTATCTTTCATTTCTCGCAGGGCGTTGTCGCTCTTCACCGGAGCATCGTCAGGGCCAAAACTTAGCTCGAGGATATGAGGACCGAGCATCAGGCCTCTCTTCAGGAGGCTAAGGCGACCAAAGATGCCTTGGCAACCTCGAAGGCCGAGTTGGAGAAGACCCGCTCGCAGGTTCCAGAGCTCGAGACCTCCCTTGCCACCTCGCGGACAGACCTTGAGGCTGCGAAGACTGAGATCCAAGCCGCCCAGGCCGCCCTGGAGGCCGAACGGACCACTTCGGAGTAGTCCCTGGAAAATCTGTTCTATCACTGCTGGGCCTACAATCCGGAGGCTGACTTTTCCTTCATGTCACCGAGTCTTTGGGCGCGCTTGCTGGTGAAGTACCAAGCTCGCCTTGAGAAAGAGGCGCCGCCTTCGGAGACTGGGGAAGGCTCTGGCGCGGCGGAGCAGGGTGAGATAGCGACCTCCCAGGGGCCATCTGACGGAGCTTAGGGCGTTTTTTCTCTTTTGCCCTTAAATATTTTTAAGTATTTTTTTTTATGTAACCTTTGCATGAGGTGTTTTCACCTAGATACAATTTTCTTTGACGTTTTTAATTTACGCTTTTTCATGCCTTTTCGCGCTTTGGTTACAATTTTTTGAAAAACTTAGTTCGCGTTAACTTTTATCCATATCTCGAGCTCTTTAGGAAGAACATCGATCAACAGATTTCAATCAACTTCTAAGTTTTATGACCCAGTTAAAACCAGGAACTTAATTTGAAAACTTAGTTCGTGTTAACTATTATCCATATCTCGAGCTCTTTAAGAAGAACAACGATCAATAGACTTAAATTAACTTCTAAGTTTTATGACCCGGTTAAAACCAGGAACTTAATTTGAAAACTTAGTTCGTGTTAACTTTTATCCATATCTCGAGCTCCTTAAGAGGAACAACGATCAATAGACTTAAATTAACTTCTAAGTTTTATGACCCGGTTAAAACCAGGAACTTAATTTGAAAACTTAGTTCGTGTTAACTTTTATCCATATCTCGAGCTCTTTAAGAAGAACAACGATCAATAGACTTAAATTAACTTCTAAGTTTTATGACCCGGTTAAAACCAGGAACTTAATTTGAAAACTTAGTTCGTGTTAACTTTTATCCATATCTCGAGCTCTTTAAGAAGAACAATGATCAATAGACTTAAATTAACTTCTAAGCTTTATGACCCGGTTAAAACCAGGATAGGACTTAGTTAGCGTTAACCCTTATCGATATCTCGCGTTTTTAAGAAAACAACGGTCAATCAATAAGAATCAACATCTAAGTCGTTAAGGAGACCTGGTTATATCCAGGTACCATATGCCCCCCAAGTAACTGGGAAAGGGTCTTTCGTGGTTACTATAAGATTACACTTGCAAATATGCGTAAAAAGCTGATTTTCAATAATACATAAAAAGTGGCCTTCCAGGCCTTACAAGTGGATCATTGATAATATCTCCTTAAGTGGATGGCGTTCCAAGTCTGCGGGACCGCCCCTCCATCAAGTCGAGCTAACTTATAAGTTCCCTCCTTGATGACTTCGATGACCTGGTATGGTCCTTCCCAGTTCGGTCCCAAAACTCCATCTTTGGGATCTTTTCCGGTGGGGAAAACTCTCCTCAGGACCAAGTCGCCCATGCTAAAAGCGCGTTTTTTGACCTTGGTGTTGAAGTAGCGGGTGGTTTTCTGCTGATAATGGGCGAGCTGTAGTTGCGAATCCTCTCGCCTTTCCTCAACCAGATCGAGGGAATGGCACAGGAGCTCATGGTTTCGATCTTGGTCGTAAGACAGGACTCTATGCAAAAGAACCTTTATCTCCACGGGGAGGATTGCCTCACTCCCAAAGGTTAGGGAAAAGGGAGTATGACCCGTAGGAGTCCGATGCGAGGTCCGGTATGCCCTTAGGACCTGGGGGAGCTGTTCTGGCCAGACCCCCTTCGCTTCATCTAATCTTTTCTTGAGGCTCGCCTTTAGGGTCTTATTGACAGCTTCGACCTGGCCATTAGCCTGAGGATAGGCCATGGAGGAGAAACTTTTTACAATCCCATGTCTTTCACAGAACTCAGTGAATAGGTCGTTGTCGAACTGAGTGCCGTTATCGAAGACGATCCTCTTGGGCAGGCCGAAGCGACAGATGATGCTTTTAACCACGAAGTCAAGCACCTTTTTGGACGTTATCGTTGCCAACGGCTCTGCCTCCGCCCACTTAGTAAAGTAGTCGATGGCTACCACGGCGTAACGGACCCCGCCTTTTCCAGTGGGGAGGGCGCCAACCATGTCTATCCCCCAAACAGAAAACGGCCATGGGGACGAGATCATCTTCAGCTCGACCGGAGGAGCTCGAGCAACTGCAGCGAATCACTGGCACTTGTCGCACTTCTTCACGTACGAGGTCGAGTCTTTGGATAGAGTTGGCCAGTAATACCCTTGCCTGAGAACCTTTAAGGCCAAGCTCTGCCCCCCGGTGTGGTCTCCACAGAATCCTTCGTGAACTTCTTGCAGGATGGCCTTCGCTTCACTTGGAAGAACGCACCGGAGGAGAGGTAGGGAATGCCCACGTCGGTACAACACCCCATCGACCAACGTATATCTCGGAGCTTGATACAGGATTCGACGTGCATCATTACGCCCTTCAGCCAGCTTGCCCTCGACGAGATATTCAAGAATGGGGGTCATCCAGGTCGGCCTAGCGTCGACCATCTCGACCTCCGCCCGGTCTCTTTCTATACTTGGTTTTTCCAAGAATTCTATTGGCACCAACCCCAAGGTCTCCGTCTCTCCCAAGGTGGCGAGCTTGGCAAGAGCATCTGCATTAGCGTTCTGTTCTCGAGGAATCTGTTCGATCGATCCTCGCTAAAATGCGGACAACTCGGCTTTTACCTTTGCCAGATATGTGGCCATCTTGGGTCCCCGCGCCTGATACTCGCCCAGAACCTGGTTTACCACGAGTTGGGAGTCACTGAAGCACTGGACGGAGCTCGCCTTTAACTCCTTGGCTATCCTCAGCCCGGCCAACAAAGCTTCGTACTCTACCTCGTTGTTGGAGCCCTGAAACCTGAACCTTAGCGCCGAGTGGAATCTATGTCCCTCGGAGGATATCAGAATGATTCCGGCCCCGGAGCCGTTCTCATTGGAAGAACCATCCACAAAGATCCTCCACAACGATTGGGGCGAGGTGACCTGGGGTGAGCCCTCTGCTGGATCCTCCTTGAATCCGGTGCACTCTGCCACAAAATCGACGAGGGCCTGACTTTTTATAGCATTTCGTGGAGTGTAGAAAATCTCAAACTGACTGAGTTCGACCGCCCATTTTAACAAACGTCCCGATGCTTCATGTTTTTGCAAAACCTGCCTTAGAGGCTGATCGGTCATGACGTGTACTGAGTGAGATTGAAAGTACGGCCTGAGCTTTTGCGAGGCCGTGATTAGGCAGAACGCCAATTTTTCCATCAGTGGGTATCGTGATTCTGCTTTGAGAAGTCTCTTGCTGATGTAGTAGACTGGCTTCTGGACTTGGTCCTCTTCTCGTACCAGTACGGCACTAGCTGCATCCTCAGTGACAGCCAGGTAGAGAAAAAGAGGCTCTCCTACCCTGGGTTTGGATAGCACGGGCGGTTCAGCCAGATGTGCCTTCAGGTCGAGGAATGCGCTTTCGCATTCTGCTGTCCATTCAAACTTCTTGTTTCCTCGGAGCAGATTGTAGAAGGGCAAACACTTATCGGTTGACTTGGAAATAAACCGGTTGAGAGCTGCCACTCTTCCTGTTAAGCCTTGGATATCTTTTCGCGACCTGGGCGAAGGAAGCTCGAGCAGTGACCGGATCTTACTTGGGTTTGCCTCGATTCCTCGGGTATTGACTATGAACCCCAGGAATTTCCCTGACGCGACTCCAAAAGTGCATTTCTAGGGATTGAGCCTCATGCCGTATTCTCGTAGTATTTTAAAACATTCTTCCAGGTCGGTAACATGGTTATCGGCAGTCTTTGACTTGACCAGCATGTCATCAAGGTATACTTCCATGTTTTTACTGATCTGGACCGCGAACATTCTATTTACTAGCCTTTAGTAGGTAGCTCCGGCGTTCTTCATACCGAACGGCATGACCTTATAGCAATAGACATTAGTCGGGGTCATGAAGCTGGTGTATTCCTGGTCCGCCGGATTCATCGAGATCTAATTGTAGCCTGAGTATGCGTCCATAAAGAACATGAGCTCGTGCCCCGCCGTGGCATCCACCAGCTGGTCAATCCTTGGCAATGGAAAACAATCCTTGGGGCATGCTTTATTCAGGTCAGAGAAGTCGATGCAGGTTCGCCATTTTCCGTTGGGCTTTGGAACTAGCACGGGGTTGGCGACCCAAATTGGAAACTTGGCTTCGCGGATAAAACCACATTTTTTGAGCTGGGCTACTTCTTCTTCTAGGGCTTCAGCCCGAGTTGTTCCTAAGCGTCTTTGCTTCTGAGACTTGGCAGGAATGCTTTTATCCAGATGTAGCGTGTGCATGATGACACTCGGGCTAATCCCCACCATGTCCTCGTGGCACCAGGCAAATACGTCTAAGTTAGCCCGCAGAAACGTAGTCAGCTCCGCCTTCCTCTTGCTGCAGAGATTTTTCCCGAGCTTGACCATCCGTGATGGATTTTGTGGATCGAGGTTCACCTCCTCGAGCTCCTCAATAGCCTGGAGCTCGGATCTGTCTTCGCCTACTCGGGGGTCAATATCCTCACTTAACGCGACATTTCCCCCTTTGGCGCTTTGAGGTTTTTCAATCTCAGGGTCCGCTGAGGGTTCCTGAGATTCCTCTTCACTCAGAATGGCCATAGCCAGCTGCCCGGGTTTAGATTTTCCCTTCATGGAAATGTTGTAGCATTCCCTGGCAGCGAGCTGATCGCCATGGACAGTGCAGGTTCCCGTTGAAGTAGGGAACTTCATGGCGAGGTGTCGAATGGAAGTGATAGCCTCGAAAGCTATGAGCGTAGGTCGGCCCAAAATGGCGTTGTAAGCAGTGGGGCAGTCTATGACCACGAACTCGAGTAGTTTGGAGACTGTCCGAGATTCTTCCCCTAGGGTGATCACCAGCTCGATCGTCCCTATCGCCGCTGATCCTTCTCCCGAAAAACCATACAGCATCATGGAGGTTGCCTTTAGCTCGGCGACGGTCAAACCCATCTTCTCTAAGGTGGATCGGAATAGGAGGTTCACCGAGCTCCCGTTGTCCATCAGTACCCTCCTCACTCTCCGGTTGGCGAGCTGGACTGCTACAACCAAGGGGTCATTGTGAGGGAACTGGACATGGCCTGCATCTTCCTCCGTAAAAAGTGCGACGTTTGGGGTTGCTTCCACAACCTCCGTCCCTACTCCCGCGGGCTGATCGGGAACCTGGCTGGTTCCCGCAGCTGAGGCTTCGGCTTCTTCCAAGTTTATCCATTCTTGGGCCCTGTTAAGGAATTCATTGACCGAGCTGACTCCCTTCCTCTATATATCCTTCCATAGGTTTCCTCCGACAAGGATTCCGGTTCTCATGGCCATGAGCTTGGAGCTATCATCTGCGTCTCTAGCCCGAGCAGCGACGTTCGTGAATCTGCTCAGGTAGGCCTTCAGAGTCTCACCGGGCTGCTGTCTCACGTTAGCCAGGGAGTCGGCCTGAACACGGGTGGCCTGGGAGGCTCAGAATGCCCTTTTGAAGTCGGCTGAGAAGGTCTTCCAGGAACTGATTGACTGTCTTTTACTTTGCTTGAACCACTGTCTGGCAGGTCCAGTCAGTTTGGAAGGGAAGATCAAGCATCTCAGCTCCGGGCCAATGTTATGGGCCATCATTAGGGTGTTGAACATCCCTAAATGGTCCGATGGGTCTCCGTCCCCATTGAACTTTGACAAGTGAGGCATACGGAAACCAGATGGGTATGCCGTTGATGCTATATTGGGGGTGAAGATCTCCATCTCATCTCCCGAATCATATTAGTCTTTTTCTTTTGCTGATAGGAGCTTCCTCATCAGCTCCTCCATCTAAGTCAGGCACTCGAGGGTTTGGTCCTGATGTCCTTGGTTATTCCGGGGCTGTTCAATAGCTCCGGATCCATTGTACACATTTGGTGGGTTATTGCCCCTCCTATCTTGAGATAGGTTATTTGGGACATTCCCCCCGTTGCGTACTTCGGACAGGGCCCCTCCTGAGCGAGCCTGGCCATCTCCTCCTGCTCTGTCCCCTCTATGAGAGTTGAGGCGATCTCGCAGGTCACCTCCCTGGGTGGTCTGGTGACTTTGTGCCGAACTTAAACGCTGACGAAGGTCTCCCCTGGAGAGATCACTCCGGCGACTGCCGGTCCAGTGGCTCCTGCTGGATAGGCTTGGAGTCCGCCTTTGGTGATGACGACCTGAGCCTTCCCCTGGCGCCCTGCTGCGCCGGGAAGGCCTAGCTGATGGTGGGTTTCTCCTACTACTCCCATAGGCTGGGATGTCCCGGACGGGCCGAGGAGGAGACGGATATCTGATCGGAGATGGAGGATGCCTGACTGGGGAGGCGATCCTAGTTCCGTCTGGACGGATCAAGTTTGGTGGGGGCCTTTCGGCCCTGCCAACCTACTGGTCCCGCACCGGGCGATCTGAACGAGGCGCAGGACGGTTGTCGGGGATGGGCTGACGTCGCGAGCCCTCCCCGGATCTCCTTCGGGAATCTCCTCGAGCTCCCCTGGGCGTCCTCGAGGATGGCTGAGAGCTAGGAGTTGATGTCCTGACCAAACGGCTGTATTGCTGTTGTCCGGTCCTAGGCATTTCCTCGAAGTTTGCCTCTCGATGGTGTGATGAAGGGGTGGAGTTGGCTGCTGGAAGTCTATCCAAACGGCTATGCCTAGATCGGTTACCCCGGTGAGACTTAGGAGCCTCGCCTTGCCTCTCTCCGACATTAACGCCGGTTGTGAGAGGGGGTAATTGGGCCAGGATATCCTGGATTTGCTGGCTAGCTGCTGCCAACTAACTCCTCAGTTCAGCGTTCTCCATTTCTACCACAATGTAATAACATGGGTTCGGATTAGGTGGCCGAGGCGCCGAACTACCGGTATCATCTTAGCCCACCGGCTGTTTTCCTGGCCGCTGCTGGACTTCAGGAACTTGTTTATCAGGGATGGTAGTATGATGAGCCTCCTGCCCATCATGCTGTTATGTTTCGTTACCATGCCTGGATCGAGTAGTCACCATAGTTGGATGTTCGCAGCAGCACTAATCGAACTTACTCTCAATGAAAGCACCAAACTGTCGACGCGGTTCTTCGCCAACAGGTAATTAAGAGAAGAAGAGAAAGGGATTAGTGCCAAATGTAGAACCGAAATAGATATATGATCTAAGAGGATGAAGGAGGTGACTCAAGACACATTTTTTAAGTGGTTCGAAGGTTAAAATCCTTCTACTCCACTAGTCAATATTATTGATCTATACTGAGTATTTGATTACAGAGTATTTCTTACAAGAGATTATTTTTTTCCAACCCCTATCAACTCCCAGGGTCTCCATATTTATAGGAGAAGGCACCTGGAAGTTGGCAAAAAGGTCATCCCGTGACCTTCTTAGCTGTCGTATCAATTCTGTGACATTCATGATTAATTCCTAAACCTGACACATAAGTGTGGTCAAATCAATAGGTAAGGAGGTAATGGGCCGCACGGCCCAACCCAGTCCTGGGTGTCTGAACACGCATGTTCCTGCTGCGTGTCCGAGAAGTCAGGGGGATATCAGACACGCGATGCCTGATATATGCACATTTACCTTGCGTGTGTTGACTTCGCAAAGGGTCACAGCCTCCATATCTAGCTCGTGGTACAAGCTTCACATTTAGCTCGGTCTTCGGCCTTCAGAATCCCTGCCCGGTCTTGGATGGTGAAGGCGAGCTCTTGGGGCCTCCTCGAGCTAAGAAGGCACGACATTACGACAGAAGCTCCAGCCTTGGGGATGACCATGAGGTAATCATGGTTAGGCCGCAGCTCGGCTTGCTAATCAGCCCGTGGGAAAATCAAGGCGTACAGATTACTTTATTGATTATCATGCCTGGAGGGCACAATTGGAAATTATATGATTATAATTATATATGTGTGTGTGATTATGTGAATTATGTGAGTTATACTATGATATGACTGGTTATGCATGTTTATGTGTATTAAATGTGCTTAACGACCTGCTTTTATTATAAAGGGGCATTTTTGTAATTTCGACCCATTGAGGGTATAACTGTAATTTTATATGCCATGTGCTTGAGACCAAATTATGATATTTGGATTGAGTCGACCCTTTAAGAAATTTAGAGGAAAAGTCACAACGAGGATTTATACCTAGCTCGGGGTGAGCCAAGGAGTATTTTGGTAATTTTGCATATTTTGAGAATTATCAAAAGATGAGATATTATTGAGGGAAAATATTTGTATTTGGGAGATTAGAGGATTTAAATTGGGAATTTGATGTTTAGTAGGGATTTTGGGCAAATGACTAAAATGCCATTTGGATGTAACTTTGAGGTTAAGTAAGGTTAGGGGTAAAATGGTCATTTGACCATTTTGTAGGGAAAATTGGCCAAGTGTTGGTGTGCAGCTGCCTATCACATTCAGCACCCTTCTCTCTCTATCTTTCACACTTCCTAGGCACTTTTTCACTCTTGAATTAGGTTCTTTCCAAGGGGAGCAAGTCTTGAGTTGTTGAAGAAATTTGGGAGAGGTTGAGCACCAAGGGGGGGAATAAAAATTGTTTGGGAGTTCAATTATTCTATAGAATCCAAATAATTTGGGAGTTTAATTGTTGCTAAGTTTTAGAATTTGAGTTTAATTCTAAGATTTTTGGGGAGAAAGTTTGAGTTTGAGACCCAAAGATTCTATTTGGTGTTTTGATGTCTTTTGGTGTGTTTTAGTGCGGTTTCGATGTTGTTTGGGAGTTTTGGTATTAGTTTATGGTGGATTTGGTACTTGAAATTGGCTGGAAAACCTGCTGGGATCGAATTTTTGGTCTGAGTTTGTAGGGAAAAAGGAAATGGTTGATTTGGGGAAGAACACTATGAGTTCTGGGCTGGTTTTGTGTTTCTGGAGACATAGCGTGATTTGAGTTTAATCCCTCATAAGTGCTTAATTTACGTTGTGACTAGGGTTTTTGCAAGGCTTGGGACAGGGATCGCACTCAGGGTCGTACCACTATTTGCACAATAATTGAGGTAAGAAAACTGGCACATGCACTGAGTGTAGGGCGTGAGCCCTAATTATCGAACACGGGTATGACCATGTTATGATTTTGTTAAGTTAAATGTTTTCTCTATGTCATTACCTATTGTTATAATTGTTTGTAATGATTAGTTGTTGTTTTTGATTGATCGGTCGGGTGGCCATTATCGGCACTACATGTGTAATGTAGGCCATAGTGGAGGTGCCATTACAGGGATGTAGTACACATCTTCTTGGCATTAGTCATTATTCTTGCTATAATATCAACGCGAGTCTAAGCATGTATTTGATATAAATGCCTATCTAAATGTTTGCCTTACTTGATTGAGTTTTCTTGTTGGACCATTGCTCACGGGTGCTTTGTGGTGCAGGTAAGATCAAAGAAAAATTGGACCAACCATGAGTTGGAGAGCTCTAGGGGCGACGCGTACATACTCAGCCTACTCGTCCACCATGCTCGAGATACCTTTGGAGAATTTAGAGTGTTAGCTCAATTTTCCTGCTTAGGTCAGCTATTTTTGTAAAAAAATTTACAACTGTATTTTTTTTAAGACCTTTGGGATCCCTTGTAAACATTTAAACCTTTTTAATGAATTTTTTTTAGCTCTATTGACAAAAAATTTCAATACCAAAACCAATGTTTAACTTTAATTACATTTTTGAGTCCAAACGACTCGCTCAACGAGTTAGTACTACTTTTAACACATGGTGTAATGGTCCTGGATTAGTATGGTGTTACAAGTACACTAATTTATATGTGAAGGAGATTGTATGTCTCCATGGGGTACCAAATTCTATAGTGTCAGATCGGGACTCCAATTTTACCTCTAAGCTCTACAGAGGTCTGTAGAAGGCAATTTTACCTCTAAGTCTATAGGGTATGAGGCTGAAGTTCAGTACGACTTATCATCCTCCAAAAGATGGACAATTTGAGAGGACAATTCAGATTCTAAAGCATATGCTTTGGGCATATGTATTGGATTTTGATGGATCATGGAGTAAGCGTCCTCCTTTGATTGAGTTTTCCTACAACAACATTTACATGTTGTATGGCTCCGTACGAGATGTTGTATGGTAGGAAGTGCATATCACCCATCAATTGGGATGAAATGGGTGAGAGGAAGTACCTTAGTTCTGAGGAAGTATAGGGGACCAGTGAAGCCATTGAGAAGATTAGTGGTGAATGTTTACTTCACAGGGTATACAAAAAAGATACGTAGATAAAAAAACGTAGCGTAGAGTTCCAAGTTGAGGACTGCGTTTTTCTCCGAGTTTCACTGATGAAAAAAGTAAAACGGTTTGGGAAGAAAGGAAAGCTGAGCCCAAGGATTGTTGAACCTTTCACTACAACAATTTTGGTATACAATGACTCCCTACAATGTCTTACACCGTTGGTGTAAGACATTAAAAATTAGGAGGGATTTTAAATGTCTTATGTTGGGAGACATTGAAATTTTTTATTAATTGCTAAAATTGTAAGACATTAAAAGTGCAGGAAGACGTTGAAAATTTGGGGCCTAAACACATGTCCAGGGGGGACATCCAACGTCTCCCATTGGGAGACGTTGGAAGTCCTCCCTGGTTATTACCATCGACTTCTTCCCTTCCAAAGGCGCGATACACAGAGGCAGGCAGAAGCGAATTGGGGTAGAATTATGGCGAATTTTAGGGTTCAAAACCTACGAAAATCTCTCCATTTTCAAGTTTTGAGGTAAATTTTCTTGAAAAAAATTATAGGTTTTAAGTTAAGATGATAATGCGATTTTGTGTTAGTTTTTTTTTTTTTATGATTATGAGTTTTTTCATTAGATTTTTTAGGATTTTCTTGGAGAATATAGGAGGTGTGGGAACTTGAGATTTTGACTAAAAATTTCTATTTCAAGCACACATTTGAGGTAAGTTTTCAAAATTATAAGTATAAATCATTGTTAAAATGACATTTAGTGATATTTTTCTTTATTTGTTATGATTATTTGGATATTTTGAGTGGGTTTCTAAGAAAATAACTTTGCTAACAATGTAGAAAATAATTTTAATTTTAATTTTACATATCACATTATGTATAGATTTATATTTAATTATATGTTTATGATTTTTTATTATTATTATTTAATTTGAAAAATATGTGTATTTTATGTATGAATATATACTTTTTAATTTGCTTATTAACATTGTAGCTAGATTGATTGTAAATAGTTATGTTTAAATAATTTGAAAAATTAGAGATATATGAAAAGTTATATGTTTTTGTTGATTATTGAGTTTTAGTGACTTAGCTGTCAGAGTTTATAAGTCTAAGCTCTATATATACCACATTTTTTTAGGTTAATTAGTGGCTCATTGGAAATTGTTTAGTGATATTTGTTTAGTAATCTTTTATATAATTACTTAAATTAATCTAGTAGGTTGTGGTTTTGTTGGAGTGAGATTTTAGGGTATTTTTTTGCCTCAAAATTTGTATTTCAAGCACACATTTGAGGTAATTAAGTTTCTAAAATTACAAGAATAAGTTATATATTGTTAGATATTTAGTGATATTTTATTTATTAATTATTAATTTAATTTTGTTGGTTGTTGATTTAATAGCAAAGCGGATTGCTAAGTGAAGTAATTTTGCTAGCTTGGATTATTAATTGCAAGAGGTACATATATATTATCTTACTTCTACTTTTAATATTATTAAACAAATATTAGAGGAGTTTGAATATCTTAAATATTCATCCATAGTGAAGTAGTTTATGAGATTAAAATTGTGTGCTGCTGAAAAGTTGAGAACTTTGTGTGTTTTAGTGAAGTAGGTTCTCAAAAATTTGGTTGTGTAATGCGGAGATATAAGGAAGAAACTTATTGTATGTTGTTTGAATTGTTTGTTTTGCTATTCGCATGCAGATGGTTAGGTCACTATTATAGGGGAAATGCTACCTGATTTTATCTAGGATTATTAAGTAGAATAATATGTATGCATTTTTTACCAAGTGTCAATTTAATAAATATTACTCACACTTTTAAATAATTAGTGTCCACACCAACCAGACAATTTGGCATGTGGATACTACATAATGAGGATGTTGAATGATTTGATTGAACATGCGAGTCCAGGACATTACTTGAGAATGGTATTATTAATTAAAATTTACAAATTATTTTTGAAACCATATATATAAATGTAATCAAATAATTAATTAATATATTTTACTTTATAATTTTTGCAGCTAACAAGTACGTCCTGCATATGTAGAGGCACAAATTGATGAGTTGCGAGAAGAATGGGTGACAGATGTGTTACCGATAATCCAAAGTTACCGACCTCGTTGTTAGGTTTTCTTACTTTTTACCGCTTTCTTCATATATAGTGCAATATTTGTTAATTTTGCATTTGTCTAACAAATACTGCTTATCTTGTAAAACAATATAAATTTTCATTAATGAAGATTTGCAAATTCATTTTATTAATTATATTAATTTAAATTTATTAATTATATCAATTTCAATTTAATTAATTATTAAATCAAATTCATTTTAATTAATTATTAAATCAATTTAAATTTATATTAATTACTAAATCAATTTTATTTTAATTAATTATAAAATCAAATTAAATTAATATTAATTATAATTTCATTTAATTTATTTATTTAAAAAAATGAGAGACTTTTCAATGTCTCCTACTGGGAGACGTGGGATGTCTCTCACCTCTCCCAGTGGGAGACATTGAAAGTCCACGTTTTTGGACACTTTCAACCTCTCACATTAGGAGACATGGGATGTCTCTCACATCTTCTAGTGGAAGACGTCAGATGTGCACTTACAATGGCTCCACCTACGATGTCTCCCCTAGCGGGAGACATTGTAGACTTTTAATGTCTCTCAAATAAAGTCATGAAGTCCTTATATTGTTGTAATGTTTTGAGATCCCAGAGAGGGTCATGAAGGTAGCTTATAGACTAGCCATGCCTCCAGCTTTATCGGGAGTTCATAACGTGCTTCATGTATCGATGTTTAGGAAGTATGTGTCGGATACAACAAATGTGTTGAGTTATGAGACCCTGGAGTTGCAACATGATCTATTGTATGATGAGAGACCAGTACATATCCTCGACATGAAGGATAAATTCTTACGAAACAAGACTATTTCCTTAGTGAAAGTTTTATGGAGGAACAACAAGGTAGAGGAAGCGACTTGGGAGCTAGAGTCAGATATGCAGGATAAGTATCCTAACTTGTTCTGGTAAATCTCGAGGATGAAATTTCTATTAGGAGGGGATAGTTGTAGCATCCCAAAACTTCTAATAAGTGTAGTACCTTAAGTATTGTGTCGAGAAGGCCCGAGTGGAATTTTTATGAATTATATTCTTATATAATTGATTATGCTTGATTATATGTATTTAATATGTTTAAAGACATGCTTTTGATAGAAATGGGCATTTTCGTAATTTTGACTCGTTGAGGGTGTAATTGTAAATATTACGTGCTAAGTGCATTGAGACCACATTATTATGTGGATACATGGGATTTTTGGCATGAGTGGCTCCTTTCAAGTGTTTTAACAGAAAAGTCACAATGAGGATGAATACATGACTCGGGTCGAGCTTAGGGGTATTTTGGGAATTTTAATATTTTGAGAATATAGGGGAAAATTAAAATTAATGGATAGAGTATTGGTGTTTGATGGATTTTAGTAGATAAATTGGGGATTAGTAGTGTAATTATAGTTTTAAGCAAAAAGACCAAAATGCCATCGAGGTTAATTAAGGGGCTAAGTAGAGGTAGGGGCAAAATGGTCATTTGACCATATAGTTTGTGAAATGAGGCAATTCTGATGACTCTCTCTCTATCTCTCTCTCTATCTCTCTCTCTCTCTCTCTCTCTTTCACGTCGTAGAGCTTTTCCTTCAACTTGTTCTAAGTTTCAAAACGAAGAACTATCCAAAGATTTCTCAAGCTAGACCAAGGCTCCACTTCTTGTTTTTCTAAATTGGGTAGAATAATTCAAGGGTTCAAAGGGAGTTTAGAGCTACCAAGGTCTTCTGCAACCAGCTAGGATTCAAAATTGAGTGAGGGTTTCTGAGAGGCTCGGGAGAGGATCGAACTCGAGGTCATTTCACTTCTTGCACTATAGTTGAGGTAAGAGAACTGGCATATGCACATAGAGCAGGGCATCGAGTCGAGATATGAATGCAGTTATAACCGTGCATTTAAATCTCTTTATGGTTGAGTACCCTTTTTCGCATAATGATATTTGTTTGCATAAATTGTATTAAAAGGCTTGAGATTGACCGGCTAGGGTCATATTTGGCAATAATCATGTGGAATGTAGGTTGTGATGGCAGGGACACTATGGGAGTGTTCTACACACTTGCCCGGCAAAGGCGGTAAGCTTGGTACCCCAGTGATGTGCCTTAGTTGGCATTAGTCGTGTAAATTGTTTATGAGCTTGAAATGAATATGTTTATAACTTGTAAAGCATGCTTGTTGTTGTTTATGTTTAATATTATGCTCCTTATGCCTTGTTGAGTTTTCTTGGTGGGCCTTGGCTCATGGGTGCTCTATGGTGCAATTAAGGGCAAAGCGAAGGTAGACTAGCCAAGAGTTGGAGGACTTTGGAACAGCGCATACATGTTCGACTCACTCGGCTATTAGGGTCGGGATATCCGAGGGACTTAGAGTATAAGTTTGAATTTTGTCGCTTAGGTCGACTTATTTTGAGAACAATGATATAATAACATTTTGTTTAAACTATTTTTGGGATCCCTTGTAAATGTTTATAGTTTTAATGGAAAATTTTATACCTTTTGATCAATTTTTTTAGCATTTTAATCTTTAATTAACTTTAATTACACTTTTGAGTCCAAATGACTCGATTAATGAGTTAAGCACTATTTTAAACACATGGTGTAACGGTTCTGGATCAGTAGGCAGTTACACATTGAATGTATGTGTCTTGGGGTATCCTGAAGGTGTTGAAAGGTATAAGGTATGGTGTCTCAAAGAAGGTTACAAAAAGTGCTTCTTTAGTAGAGATGTGGTATTCAAAGAAGAGGAAATGGCTATGAAAGTTCAGACTCAACAAACGGAAGTTCAGATGAATCCAGTAGGCATACGGATTTAGGTGGAACAAGGATAGCAACGTGATGACAACAACTCAAGTGACTTAACAAGCTATAAATTAGCACGAGACAGAGAAAAAAGGGAAAATAAAGCACCAGTGAGATATGGTTATGCAGACCAGATTGTATATGCCTTTACAGTTGCTGAACAAATAAATTTTGAGCAAACTACATATCATGAAGTTGTTACTTCCAGAAAAAAGGAGTTGTGGATACAAGCAATGCAGGAAGAGATGAACTCTCTTAAGAAAAACCATACCTGGACATTAGTAAATAGACCTGGCAGACGGAACATAGTAGGTTGCAGATGGATCTATAAGAAGAAAGATGGTATACCGGGTGTTGAGGAACTAAAATTCCAAGCTAGGCTAGTTGCAAAAGGCTTCACACAAAGAGAGGGGATTGACTTCAATAACATTTTTGCTCCAGTTGTTAAGAAAATTTCATTCAAAGTTGCATTAGCCAAAGCTGCCAAGTATGACCTAGAAGTAGATCCAATGGATGTAAGAACTGCTTTTTGACATGGAAAATTATAAGAGGAAAGCTACATGTGTTAGCCAGAGGGTTTTGAAAGTAAAGATCCAAATCAGGTTTGTCTCTTTATGGTTTAAAGCAAGCTTCTAGACAACATAATTTAAGATTTCATAAATTTATGTGTAACGTCCCAAAATTCATAATAAGGTTTAGTGCCTTGATCAAGGGCCCGGGGGCAATATTGAAATATTATGTGAATGTTAATTAAATTAATTGGATATTGATGCAATTATGTGAATTGCATGTGTTATATTATTATATAGCTGGTTGTGCATGTTTAGATGTATTAAATGTGCAAACCAAGCTCGCTTTTATTTAAAGGGGCATGTCTAATTGTAATTATATGCTATTATGTGATTGGGACCACATTATTATGTGGATATATTTGAGATATTCGCTAGGAGTCGGTCCTTTCGAGCAAGATATCGGTTTAGTCACAATGGGGAATTTATACCTGGCTCGGGGTGAGCCAAGGGGTATTTCGGTAATTCGGTGAGTACCAGGACTTGCGAGCGTATGATTCATACTTTGGGAAATTAGTAATATTTTGGGTTTAGCGAATTGAACCAGGAATTTCAAGTATTATGTGAGACGGGAGTGTAATTGACGTTTACGCCCTCGAGGGGCATTGAGAGGAGAGAGTTTCCTTGAAGGCACTTTGGTCTTTTTGGACCCTTAGTCTAGTATACAGCTGAGGTTATTACCTCAGGAAGCAGGACAAAACAGAGCAACATCTCTCTCTCTCTCTCTCTCTCTCTCTCCTTCTCTCTGTCTCAAAGTGAGTTTCTTTGTGAACTCTTGAGTTTTAAGAGGATTAAGGGCAAGGTGGAAGTTGTGGAAGCTTAGGAATCGACTAGGGAAACACGTTTAACATAGGTAATTTGAGTTCTTGAGTTTGAGGTCTATTTATTAAGTGTTTTTAGAGATTGATTGAATTTTGGGTTTAATGAGGTTTGGATTGAGATTTAAGATTTATTTTGATATGTCTGAGCTACTGGGGCCATTATTATGGTCTAATCAAGTGAAAAGCATGTTTTGGGATAGTTTTTGTAGGATTAGCGATTCTGAAAATCGTTGGTTTTCTGAGTTCGCTATGTCATGCCGCGACCCTTAGGAACTTAGAGGGACAAGCAGGTGCCTAGAACCACCTTGGCGCCACGACGCGTGCCCTATGGTTTTGGGCTTGAGGACTCTCTGACTTATTTCACCACGACCCTAAATGGGGGGCACCACAGTTCTAATAGGGGAAATGAGAAAATTTGGATTTTGGGAGCTGGGAACCCAAACCTAAGGTCTCGAGAATGATTCTACTATCTCAGCTAGTAGAATGCAAGGTCCCAGAGGCTAGGACTTGGTCTGGAGGCCTTTATTAGTTCATTTCCTAATAGTTATTCATTGTTATGGTTGTGACTAGGGTGACCCGTTAGGCTCTGGAGGAAATGACTGTACTCGGGGGCCGTCAAACATTATTTACTCAGGACTGAGGTAAGAAAACTGCACCCGGTATTTGTTTAGGGCTTGGCCCAGTTATAGTATAGGTTTATTACTATGTTAAGAATGTTTTATTAAACATGTTAAATGTGTTGTGCTTACTTGTGTTATGTAATAACTGCTTGTCTGTATATTTGATTGGGAAGCTCTATAAGCTAAGGATTCATCTGTGTTATCTGATGAAGAGCTTGTCTTAATAGTCGAGGACTTATATGTTTTAAAAGACTCGACTTATCAGTCGAAGCTTTAAGACTTGACTTATCAGTCGAAAGGTTAAAGACTCGACTTATCAGTCGAAGGTTTAAGACTCGACTTATCAGTCAAAGGTTAAAGACTCGACTTATCAGTCGAAGGATTTAAGACTTGACTTATTAGTCAAAGGTTAAAGATTTGACTTATCAGTTGAAGAATAAGAGACTCGACTTATCAGTCAAAAGTTACAAGACTCGACTTATCAGTCAAAGGTTCAGAGACTTGACTTATCAGTCGAAAGTTAAAAGACTCAACTTATCAGTTGAAGGTTATGGGACTTGGCTTATAAGTCAAGGGTTTAGAGGCTCGACTTAGGAGTCGAGGGCGGGAATAGCATGCTAAATTTGGTCGATAGGGTTAATCCAATCCAAAAGCGAGTATATGCTTGAACGCCCCTAGGGTCATCTGGAATGTTAAGCACCAGACCTGCTTGGATAGCTCTAAGGCTGGTTATATGAAAGATTGGGCAATAGGCCCTAGTGTGACTCTATAGTCACTTATCTGAATTGATTGCATGCATGAGTAGGGTTAATACTACTAGGCATGTTAATTATGAGTCTGTAATCTGATAATACACTACTTATAAGCATGATTATGTTTTCTTGTTGTGCCTCGGCTCACAGGTGCTAAATGGTGCTGGTAAAGGAAAGGATAACTGAACCAGCCATGAGTTGGAGAGTTTCAGGGGCAGAGTGTACATATGCGCCCTGCTCATCCACCACGGACGAGGTTATCAGTTGGAACTAGGGTTTGACAATGATTTTTCTGCCTAGGTCGACTTTGGTATACATTTTTGGGTTGTAACTATTTTTAAACTATGTTGGGATCCCATGTAGTGAAGTCAAACTCTTTTAATGAAATGGTTGACTTTTGACCGAATTTTTTAGAACCTGAACCTGTGATTAGCTTTAATTACACAGTTTAAATCCAAATGACGCGTTTAGCAAGTTAAGCACTATTTAAATTACATAGTGTAACGGTCCTGAATTACGAGGATGTTACATTATGTCCATGATTAAGTTCACTAGAAGCAATTAAGATCCATGTGTGTGTTATAGCGATCAGATTTTTCTATTGCTATATGTTGATGATATTCTGATTATTGGAAGAAATAGAGAAGCAATTGATAAACTTTAAGGTAATATTCAAAGTGAGTTCGAAATGAACGATATGGGGGTTGCAAGTCGAATACTCGACATTGAAATACATAGGGACAGACATAGTATTATTAAGCTATCTTAACAAAGGTACTTGAAGAAAGTTTTGGAAAGATTTGAGGTGGAAAATGCTAAGCCTGTCTCAAAACCTCTAGCTCCTCACTTCAAGTTATCTCAGTCATAAGCTCCTACAACTAATGAAGAAAGAAGGCATGCAAGTAAGGTGCCTTATGCTAGGTGTGTTGGTAGCCCCATATACGCTATGGTGTGCACTAAACCAGATCTTGGTCATGCTATGTGTGGTGAGTAGATTTATGGCTAATCCGAGTGAAAAACATTGGGTTGCTCTTGAGTGGATTTTTAGGTACGCTAAAGGGTTTCTAAATATGGGTTTAATTTTTGGAGAAAAGGCACACATACAAGAGGAAGTTGCTGGGTTTGTAGATTCAGATTATGCAAGGAACCTTGATACAAGAAAATCTACAACAGGTTAAGTTTGCATAGCCTTAGGTAGCTGTGTTAGTTGGAATCCAACCTACAAATGGTTGTAGCCTTATCCACTACAGAAGCATAATATATGGCAGCTATTGAGGCATTCAAGGAAGCTACTTGGCTCAAGAGATTCACAAAATAATGGAGGCTGAAACAATCAAAGTGCATTGCATCTCATGAAAAATCCAAAGTATCATGAGAGGTCAAAGCACATTGACATCAAGCTTCATTTTATTAGAGATATTGTTGCAAGCAAAGAGGTTCAAGCATAGAAGATAGGCACATAAGACAACCCTGAAGATATGCTCACTAAGGTGGCAACACAAGCAAAATTTAGGCACTTGATCATGAAAATATGATACGCAAGTGCACGCAATCGATTCAAGTAATATAGATAGTAAATAGAGTATCGTTCCCACAAAGACTATTAACCAAATACCAATAATTGTTCTTTAATTTCTATTTGGCAACCAAAATTTAGATGAATAAATATTATTATAAAATTTTAAATATCTATGAACAAAATAACTAATCAATAATAAAAAGACCTAGGGTATTAACTTCATCAACTCTTCATTCTACTAATTTTATTAATCAGTTCTAAATTTATTTCTTCCTATTCTAATAGCAGATTAACATAAATCAATTCCTGTTCTTTTTCAAGATATAAGATCTCATCCTATATACAGGTTTTCTACATCTCTGTGATAAACTTAAACATATAGCATACATTAAGCATAGAAACCTAATTACTACACAAGTCATACTGGTACTTTCGTCTAATATGTAATTTATGTCTATATAACAATAGCATATTCAATTCTCATCTTTCGAATTTTGAATCAAAATCATAAATCAAGCAAATATTGATCAGGTATTTACTAGCATTAAGCAAACATTATATAGATTAGAATAAAGAAGAAAAATCAATAGAAAATCATAATTACATAGAAATCCAAGTGACTACATTAAACCCTAGATAAAAGTGTTTAGTTCATATCATACATGACTAAATCAACAAAATAATAATTCAGAAACATAAGATTCAAATACTTGAAGAAGAAATAAAAAATATAAAAGTGCAGAAAAACTAATCTCAAAATCAAAATTAATCTCTAACTCGCAATTAAAATCTGACCTAACCCTAATTAAACATAAAGTATGAATTTATACTAAGAAAAAAAACACAAATTCATTTTCTTTCATATGCGGTCTGCGACTTGGCCTTTCCTAAGTCGCATCCTGTGTCTTTTTTAAAGCCCTCAAAATCTGGATAGTCCCTCCAGGCACCGTGACCCTCTAAACCCAGGTTGCGGCCCGCCTATGTGTGGACCTTCTGGGTGTTGCCTCTAACTTCTACTAGCGTTGTGACTCTATTGACCAAGTCACGACTCTAATTCTTTTCAGCAACCCTTCAACCTCTGGCTTTACTAAAGTCGCGGCCCTTAATCCCATGCTGCGACTTTAATTCCATTTTTTCTTCTTCAGATTTTCAATTTTTGACATCCTTCCTTCATCAGAACTTATTATTATTCATCCTTATAGCACCAATTTGAGTCAAACAACCACCAAAAGTTCCATTTTTCCACCATTTTCTCTTCTTTTAGCATTTAACTCATGATTCAACGCACCAACCTACAACGAAGACAAAAACAAGAGTAATCTTGCACAAAACAAACATAAATACTCAAGATTACCACAAAAGCACATCCAGAAACAACACTAAAATGGAGTTATCAAACTCCCTCAAACTTACTCTTTACTCACCCTCAAGTAAAGAACACAACAATAAACAGACTCGACTAAAAACCTAAACAACAAACACACTTGAACCAAGCCAACAACAGTAAGTTATGCCTCAAGATATGATGACTAACACACTTATATAATCTTCAGGAAAATCAACTTACAATCCAAAATTTCAATCAAAACATTCTTCCAATTCACTTAAGTCCAAATAAAAATAAAAGCTCTCAAAATCATGATTAATAAATAAATAATTTTTTTTCATTACAATCAATTAATATCATTATCCCATGAGCTTGCTATACTTAATAATCTCCACTAATGTAGAAAACACATGCTCAGAAATCAATAGGACTTTCATAGCTTATAATTAAAAGGCTTAGGTTAAGGTAGATGAAAATGTCATTTAGGCTCAAAATATACCATAAGCACTCAACCAAACAATTCAACCCTTTATCCACTCAAATACCAAAAAACAAAACCAATCCCAAATTTCCCAATATTTCTTCTTTTGAGAGAGAATTCATAAACTGATTTTTTTTTCATTTCTTTTTTTTTTCTAATGACACTACACTCCCCCAAACTTATTTCTTTGTATTTTCAATTGGAGTGTAGTTCGTATTCAATATACATTTTCTTTCTTTCTCTCTCAATTTTTTTTCTTCTTCTATTGTCACAAATTTCCACAAATAAATCTCATTACAAACCACCCCCCAATCACTTTTCATATGATCATGGTATATCAAGGGGAAATAAAAATAGCAAAGTTTCAAATAAGCTCAAAATAAGTGTCAAGAAAAAAGAATCAAATTAGGCTCAAAATTGGGATTTCATAAGCATGCATAATCTAGGATTTCGTCTCAAAAAGCAAGCAAACAAGTTCTAGAATAACAACATTTTCATAATTTGTTTTCAACATTCAACAAGCATAAAAAAATTTAATTACACAAAATTTATTAAAAATCATGATTAATCTCTCAATTATTTAAGTAGACAAAGTAAAAATAGAAAGAACTATTCAACCAAGCACATTGATTTTTATAGCTTCAATTCCATTCAATTTATACAGCACATCATTCAGTCATATTATCATTGGCTAATCATTGTTAACTTGTTCACACTAACACTCTAAATAACCTAGAAAAAACATAACAAACACAACACAACACAAAACAAACAATAAATTCCTTCCCCCAAACTTAACCTAAACATTGTCCCCAATGTTAAAATAAAACCTAAGGAAAAGAAACTTACCTGACACCCCATACTACTTAAAATGATATTGATCAAGATGGTGAATCGAAAATGGGGAAAGGAAAAAAAAAATGCATGGGCCTGAAGTAGCGCTACAACTCAATTAGTCTCATATTTAATAGAAATTAAAATCAAATAAAAATAAATAAACAATATACTAGAATTAAAATGTTCATAATCTAAAACTTAAATAAAACTAATAAAAACAAATGCAAATAAAAGATTGGAATGCCTCCAAATGCGCTGTCGTTAACATCATTTAGCTGGACACTTGTTTTCTTTCATATTCAACTTGGATCAAGACCACCCCCCACATCCTTGAGAGCCATAGTGTCATGAGTTGGCCTTCTCTTCTTGTTATTATAAATTGCTGGAACTTTCCACCGCTCATGTAACATTCGAGCTTTCCCACTGAAGATCTTTTTCACACGATGACAAACTGTTTGAACACCACATTGAACCATGGATCTTTTCTTAGAGACTTCCAACTTGTTCTCTCCTTGTTTTACCACTTCAACTCTACAACAAGTTGGAATTTCCGTTGCTGCAAAAACGTTAAATACTACCTCCTCTTTTTGCACTCACAGCTTTAACTCACCCTTTTGTACATCGACTAAAGCCCTACGAGTAGCCAAGAATGGCCTTCCAAGTATTATTGGAATATTATCATCTTCCTCCATATCTAGAATAACAAAGTCTGTAGGAAAGATGAATTTATCCACTTTCACCAATACATCCTCAATCACTCCACGAGGTTGTTTGACTGATTTATCTGTCATCTGCAAAGACTCAATAGTAGGCCAAGCTTCTCCCAAATTCAACCTATGAAAGATTGATAGAGGCATTAAATTCACACTGGCATCTAAATCACATAAAGCATTTGTTTCTACTGAACCCCCTATAGAGCATGGGATGTTGAAACTACCAGGATCTTTAAGCTTGGGAGGTAGTTTCTTCTGAAGTATCGTACTGCACTCCTCAGTAAGTGCCATTATCTCATAATCCTCCAATTTCCTTTTCTTTGACAAAATTTATTTCATAAACTTCACATAACTTGGCATTTGTTCAAATGCCTCAGCAAACGGAATATTGATGTGTAGCTTTCGAATGATATTCATAAAATTTAGAAAACTTCTTATCAAGCTTATTCTTTTGAAGCCTCTGAGGATATGAGATCTTTATATGGTGATCTATGCTTATTTCTGGTTGTTTTTCTAAGTTCTCAGTAACATTATACCCACTCACTTCCTTCTCCTATTACTAACTTTTGGCTCTTTTAACCCTTTGCCACTTCTCAATGATATTGCATTGCACTGCTCTTTTGGGTTTACCTCAATAGTGCTTGGTAAGTTCCCTTGAGCCTAGTTTTTCATCAAAGTAGCCAACTGCCCCATTTGAGTCTCCAAACTCTTGATAGATGCCCTAGTTTCTGTCATGAACTGGTTTAGTACATCTGGTTGTACTTCTGGTTGTGTTGTTGGTGAGTTCATTGGAGGATGTGGTGGTGGATGAGACGGGCGTGGGTTTCGATCATAATAAGGCCTAGAATGTAGTACATAAGTCAATTGATGAGGTGGGTGTTGAGGTGGGTACTATGGATACTGCAGTTGTAACCCTTGTTATTTTTCCAAGACAAGTTAGGGTGATTTTTTCCACGCAGTAGTATATGAATTGGAGTAGGTATTGGGTGTAGGTCTTGAAAAGTTACCAAAACCTGTGCCTGTTCCAAAGGCATATTATTTACATCTATTGAGCAACTAGCTGGCCTCGGGCATTGTTCATAGGCATGCGACCCCCCACAAATCTCACAACTCACGACATTCTGTACTTGCATTGCTTGTGCAGCGAGGTTATTTTGCTGCAATTGTTTGGTTAAATATGCCACTTGAGCGAACAATACAGCAAAAGAATCGACTTCTAAGACTCATGCTACCTTCTTATTCTCACGCTCAGTAGGACAATTATAGTTATTCATGGTCATCTCTTCCAATAATTCATATGCTTCATTAGCGCTTGTTCTCATAAATGCTCCTCCCGATGCTACATCTATAATTGTCCTTGTATTTCCCCCCAAACCATTGTAAAATGTATGAACCAGCAGCCACTTCTCTATTCAATGATGTGGGCATTTCCTTTGCAACTTTTTAAAATGTTCCCATGCATCATATAAAGACTCCCCATCCAGTTGATGGAAGTTATTAATCTCTCCTCTAATTCGAGCTAACTTCACAGGAGGAAAATATTTACCAAGGAATTTTTTAGCCAAGTCTTCCCAAGTAACTATTGTTATATTATTTTATAATATAATGTAATATTATATTATAATGTTTTAGATTAAATAAATGTGACAAAGAGTGTCACATATTGTAACATATAATAGAGAGTTACAATATTTTGATATATGAGATATATCCAAATAATGTAACATATTTGGTGTTACAAATTTGTAACTTCTAAATATTACCCTTTATTGTGTAAATTTGTTGTTACACAATATTGAGATGAATTTCATAAAGCCATATGTGATATGGCTGTTAGAGATATGATTTTAACCCGAATAATGTGTTTTGGGAGTTACAAAATCATTTGGGAGGGTTTGGAACTGTTTGGAAAAACAGCACATTTTTTAGTGCTGAAAATGGTTGGTGGCCGCGGCCACTGAATGTTGGTGGCCGTAGCCTGTGGGATAGAGGCTAGTGGCCGCGACCGCTAATGTCTCTGGCCGCGGCCACAGGCCAAAAACTGACCATTTTTTTCAGTATTTTCAATCTTTGTTGCACGGCTCAAAAAACCCAAATAACTCCTAAATCTCATTTTTAATTCCATATTAATCCAATTAAACATTGGTAACAGCCATGGGGGTTGGTGGAATTTGAATTTTAAAGGGTGTCTCAAAACTCTATAAATAGGAGCCTATAGCTCACTTGTAAGACACAACATTTCTATCCATTAGAGCACTTGGCTAGAAACACCTTGAGGCTTGATAATTCCATAAATCATTTCCTATAATCTGTGAGAGATCCCTTAGTGCTTGAGTTAGGGGGAAATAAGCTTTTGGACAAAGGTTTCAAACCTTGTTCTAGTTGGTGATCCTCAACACTCTTCACTTTGGTTGTGTGAGTAGGAGTTTATTGTTTTTGTTCTTGTTCTTATATTCTTCTATTTGCTTTTCTACTATTTCTTCTTGTTCTATTTACTTGTACTTTTGTTTAAGAGTTGTAATCATTTTATTTCCTTTTGTTCAAACACTTATAGTTTATTTTGTATCTTTTGTAATAGAGTTGTATTTTCTATTTCTATCATCTTACAACTCCTTCTCCTTTTATTTGTATTTTTCAGTTATAGAGTTTTAACTCCTTTTAATCAATCATTATTATTTTTAATATATTGGATAGAGTTGTAGTTTCTTACTATTTCCATTGAGGCAAATGTATATTTTCCTAACATTCAAAAGCTTATCCCTTTTTGTTTAAATGGAAGGGGAGACCATCAAGATCATGAACCAAGATGTAGAGTCCAAGAACTTTACTTAGCTAGTTAGATAGTAGTGTTATCCAGATTTCCGGATAGCATTTAGATTGATGTCCTCGGGGAAGCAGAATTATCGATGTCTTTCACAGTAGGTGACCAGAGCTCGCGGATGGACAGAAAGGCTTCGCCTCTCCTGTTTAGTGTCCGGATTACTCTTCCAAGCAGGCACAACACGGAAACTCGTCGACTCTCCCGGACTCCCGAAGGATACCCCTCGGGGAAGCCCCTTCCAGGAGAGGCTCTTCGAGTGGTCTCTGCGGAAACAGTTCCGTGCCTCGCACAGAACAAAACCGAACGGTCGAGTCCGGGAGAAGGCATATTTGGAATGATATCCGTCTGACACAGGATCCCGCCTGACACGCCCGTTAGGTCAAAGCCGCACACATCCCAGCACGCCTAAGGGTACCTTTTCGCCTACTGTTCCGCTGACAACTTGGAAAAGACGGCTGACTTTGTGTGTTCCCCATACTTTCACGTAAATATACCCACATAGAGTCTTGTAGCCATGCTACTACAGTAATTATATCCCCTATTTATGGCTGGTGTAATTAAGACTCATGGACGTAGAGAAAAACCCTAATCCGAAACCCTAGCTATAAAGACCCCTTCATTTTACAAGAAGAGGGACGGCCAACAGATTACATAGCAAAAACTCTACTAAAATCTCTCTAGCTTCATCTTCTTCAAGAGAACCCGAGAGAAACACTGTGAGTGGGTGAAGTTCTTGTGCACCAGCCATCTTACTGTAACCTTTTCCAAGTATAATAACATCGACTCGTGGACTAGGGCTTGTTAACGCCTGAACCACGTAAAAACACTGTTTGTTTAGTTACATTTTAGCACTTCTACAGTTCTTATCTTTTTATTATTCTGTTTGTATTCGTTGCCGAAAAACTCGGTAAACATTTTGGTGCTTTCATTGAGAGCTGTAGGAAGTTGTTAGTCAGCTCTTTTTCTGTGTACGTTTCTTGTATTCACTTCGTGCTAAAGAGATGGTGACTACGAGAAAATCCGCTGTTGACAAAAATGCTACGGTCAACCCCGATACCGTGATGGAAGATGTGGTGCAAAGCGAACCCTTGGACTACCAAGGTGAAGACCCGACATCCCGCCAGGATCGGGTCAGTACCGAAGATACAACATACTTAGAAGACGAAGAAGAGTATGTCCAAGACGGTTATTACAAGGACGGCTGCTACTATGAGAAGGACCCAGAACTGGTCCAAGTAGCCGAAGAACTGGAGGTCACCAAAGCCAAGCTTGCTGAGCAGGAGCGCCTCTCCGAAAAAATGCAGCGCATGATGGAGCGCCTCCAAAGCAAGTTCGGAGACCTAGGCGACTCGGACGAGGACGCCTCTGTTTTAGGTGGTGCTGATGCCGCTATGCCGGATCCAGCCGCTGCTGGACCATCCAAAGCCGCCCCTAACAAGGGCAAAGAAAAAGTTGGAGAGCCTGTGCGCGCTGACGCCCCTGCACCTCCTAAAGGCGTGAATCACAAGGCCGACTGTCCCCCCCCCCCCCCCCGCGCGCAGAAGGTCTCTGGCGCTCCTAAGCCCAGACGTCCTTCAGCCCCAAGGGGGCACTCCGTGCCTAAAGGGCCCGGTGCTAAGGCACCCAGGCCTAGGGGAAGGAACAACCGCCCCAGTGATTCCGTCAACCAGGACGGTCGGGCTGCGAACTCGCACTCCGAAGATAGCTGGTCCACGGTGGACCTAAGAAGAAGGTTGGAGGCCAAGTATGAAAAGGCCAAAGGAGAAAAGGCCCGGCCTCGCGGAGATGACCTCCGAAATCATATTAATGACAAGCTCCGGGGACGTGACCTCCCGGAGAGTGATACGAAGAGGCTCGAGGAACAGATTGCTGCCTTGACCAAGCTGGTCCGGAAGCAAAGTGGGGCCCTGTCAGACTCTGAGGAGGAAGACCCGGAACCATGTATTCGGAGGATCGCGGAAACGTCCCTCCCGGATAACTTCAAAATGCCCCACATAGAATTATATGATGGGAGGACAGACCCGCGTACCCACCTAGCTAAATACAACAAAATGATGCAAGTGGCACGTGTCAGTGAGGACGCCAAATGCATGTGCTTCTCACTCACCCTTACCAAGTCCGCGGAGGACTGGTGGAAAAGATTAGCTCCTGGATCAATCCACAGTTGGAAGGAGCTACAGTCCGCATTCAGGAGGCAGTTTATTGCTGCCCGCGACCACGACATGGAGGTTGGTTCCTTAACCAACATCAAGCAGCAACCCACTAAGAACCTCAAAGCTTTCATTCAGAGAATGATGGAAGCTGCTGCAAAGACCAAGGTCAGCGATGACATGAAGCTGATCGCCCTTCAATCAGGCCTTACTGTCGGCTCCCTGCTATGGGGGGAAATGCAGAGGAGACGGGCAGAAACGCTGTCCGAATTCATGTCAAAGGCTCAGGGAATCATCAACCTTGAGGATGCCTACCAGCAGGCCTTTGGAGTTCCCCCAGCTCCAACGCCTTCCGTGACTGCGCCGAGCTTTGCTTCGCAAGCTCCCGCACCAGCCCTCACGCTTCCAGGAGCCCAATTCACTCCAAGTGTGTATGGGCCTCCCGCGTCTGCTCAGACGCCGAGTCAAATCCATTTCTCTGGGTACGGAGCTGTACAAACCGAATGTAGTATCGCTCCTGGCATGCCGCAGCCGCAAGAGGAAGCCCCAGAACGAAATTTGAGCCAATCGCGGAGCAAACGAAGCGGAAGATACTCCAACCGGGGAGACCATTCAAAGAAACCCCGGAAGGACTATGAGCCCAAATTCACGGAATATACCAGTTTGATAGACTCGCGAGAGAATGTCTATCGGGCGACCTGTAATATGGTCAACTACAGAAAGCCCCCGAAAGTGTCTCACGGAGGAATGCGTCCGCGAGACTCCCATAAGAGGTGTGAGTTCCACGGAGACGTGGGGCACACCACGAATGAGTGCCTTCAGCTGAAGGATGAGATCGAGTCCCTGGCAAGAGCGGGACACCTCGGTCAGTGGGTGAGGATACCCATTATCTATCCCGGACAGGGGGTAGTTCACGGAGCTGCATATTCCCCGGGACAGAGGGGGACCGCTAGCGCTCCTGGAGCCGGTCACCCCCAAGCCCCCGGGTCTCAGTACCCAGCGCTTCCTGCTCCACCCGCTCCGGCGCCCATTGCCTTGTTGGCTCCAGGACCGGGCAACCCATATCCGCCCGGCCTTGCTCCGCCACCCGTTGACGGACACGTAGCCACCATTTCCGGAGGACCGCACCTTGCCGGAAGCACCCGCAACTCCCAGAAGAGGTACATGAGGGAGTTAGAACACGCCGAGGAGATGTGCGCCTTGGTTCAATCACCTGCCCAACGTCCCCGAATGATGGATCTTCCTATCACCTTCACGGAGGACGATGCTCGACATGTGCACTTCCCCCACAACGATCCCCTCGTGGTGGAAGCCCAAATTGCCAATAAGAAGGTCTCACGGATCTTAGTCGACAACGGAAGCTCCGTAAATATCCTCTTCAAAGCGGCCTTCCATGCGATTGGATTAACCGAGGCAGACCTGACCCCATGCCCCATCCAGCTTCAAGGGTTCAATGGGGATGCACTCATGCCATTAGGCAAAATTCAACTTCCAGTCACCCTCAGGGGAGAAAGCGACGCTTGTGCCTTCAAGCACAGCACATTCGTGGTGGTCGACTGCCCCACGGCGTATAATGCCATCCTAGGCCGACCGGTCCTAATAGATTGTGGGGCCATAACCTCGATACGCCACTTATGCTTGAAGTTTCCATGCGACGATGGGCGTATCGGCACTCTCCGAGGAGACCAGCGAAGTGCACGAAGCTGTTATAACGTCTCCGTCCGATCCGTCTACACGGTCCAGGAGACGGTTGCTGCCATTCCTTTGGCGGAAGAATTACCAGAAATTGGGGAGGAACATGGGGGTGTACGTAGACGACATTTTGGAAAAGTCCAAGACCTCCGGGGACCACAGTGACGACCTTGAGGAAGCTTTCGCCGTGATCCGAAAGTACGGAACGAAACTAAATCCAAAGAAATGTACTTTCGGGGTCTCGTTTGGGAAGTTCCTCGGTTTCATTGACAGCTCCCGCGGAGTGGAAGCCAACCCTGAGAAAATTAGGGCGTTCATAGATATGCCTTCCCCCCAAAAAATCGAAGTATACAGCGACTCCCTACTTGTGGTAAACCAAATATCCGGGGAATACCAGACAAAAGGCGAAAGAATGGCTGCCTACGTGTCTCTCTCCCGCGACCTACTGCAGCATTTCAGAGGCTACCAAATCCGCCAGGTCCCCCGTGACCAGAACTCACTCGCGGACACGCTGGCCAAGCTTGCAATGGACCCGGAGATTGAACAGTATGGCTTAGTCCCCATCGGGCACTTAGAAGCCCCCAGTACTGAGACACGAAGGATAAACGCCATCATCGACCATTCCCACTCCTGGATCGGACCCATCCTCAGATTTCTCACCCCTGGAGAGCACCCCACTGATAAAGCTGACGCAAGGAAGCTCCAATATCAAGCTCCCCGATGCGTGGTTATGGATGGAAAGCTTTACCGCAGGGGGTTGTCCATACCCTTCCTTAGGTGTGTTGCCGGAACCGAAGTCAGCACCATCATCCATGAGATTCACGGAGGCTTCTGTGGCGATCATACCTCCAGGCTGAGCCTCTCCAAAAAGATCCTTCGACAAGGATACTTCTGGCCCACCATGAAGAAGGATTGTGTGGATTATGTCAGGAAATGTGAGCAGTGCCAGAGGTACGCCAAGGTTCCGCGAGCGCCGCCTACAGAAATTACCCTAATGACTAGCCCCTGGCCGTTCGCCGTTTGGGGCATTGACCTAGTAGGTTCCCTCCCAACTGGAAAGGGTGGAGTGAAGTATGCCATAGTCGCGGTAGACTACTTCACCAAATGGGCTGAAGCTGAACCTATGAACACGGTCACATCTAAAAAAGCACTGGACTTTGTCATCAGGAATATAGTGTGTCGTTTTGGGCTTCCACGAAAAATTGTGTCCGACAACGGAAAGCAATTTGACAGTGAACACTTCACGAACTTCTGTGCTTCGCATGGACTTATCAAAAGCTTTTCCGCAGTCGCCAGACCCCAGGCTAATGGGCAAGTGGAGGCTGTAAACAAAATATTAAAGACCACGTTGAAGAAAAAACTCCAAGCCTGCAAGGCTCACTGGCCGGAAGAGCTTCCGCGAGTACTTTGGGCCTATCGCACAACAGAGAGAACTTCAACGGGGCACACACCTTATTCCATGACCTTCGGTTGCGAGGCCGTCATCCCAGTAGAAACTGTGATCCCCTCTCACAGGCAGGACACCTGCGACCCTACCCGGAACCACGCCCTTCTCCAAGAGTTCCTGGACATGATCGAAGAGCTCCAGGAGCAGTCGCAGGTCCAACTCAAAATGTACCAAGGCAAGATAGCCCGACACTTTAACACGAGAGTCAAGAGCCGTACATTCGAAGTTGGGGATCTTGTCCTACGAAGAGTATTTCCTGCTACGCAGGATCCGGGAGTGGGGGTCCTCGGACCCAACTGGGAAGGCCCCTACGAAGTCCAAGAAAAAGTGGGCCATGGGACGTATCACTTAATGAGACTCAACAGATCTAAAGTCCCGCGCGCCTGGAACGCGAAGCACCTCCGCCGTTACTACCAGTAGGCCCCGGACCATCTAGTCGGAAGTCCTTGGTGAAATTAGCAAAAGTGAAAAATGTGGAAATAATCCTCCCTGTTGTAAAACTCACGCCTAGCAGGCCAATGTAATGAAACACGGAGGGATTCACTCCGCTTTTACTGCACTTTTCATCCCTATGTTCAAAGCTGCGTTTTAACAAGTGACCACGCGGTCCGGAGACGTCCGGACCCCATGCTCACTTGGGGGGGTATACATGGCTAAGGCATAGCCATACGCCCCTTGAACAAAACGTACACAGAACACCACTATTGTGCTAGCATTGTGTTTGAAATTTTTAAATTGTTTGAAATGTTTAAATTGTTAAACTTAGGTTTATTTGTTGCCATGAACATGCTTGCATTACGTGTCCTATGTGCATTATGTGCTTATGTGAAAATTTCCATAGAAATGCCTGCCATTATGTATCATGAAAAGTATCTCCTGTGTAGCCCAGCGATGGGCAGGACTGGGGGTTGAGGCACGTTCATAGAGCTACGCCGAAACACCCCCAACTCCTTGACAAGTCCTTTGCAGAATACTCCGCGATCGCTGTAGAGCTTTGCTTCGCAAGCTCCAGCTCCGGGTCCCGCAAGGCGAAAGATGGCAAGATCCGCGATCGCTGTAGAGCTTTGCTTCGCAAGCTCCAGCTCCGGGTCCCGCAAGGCAAAAGATGGCAAGATCCGTGATCGTTGTAGAGCTTTGCTTCGCAAGCTCCAGCTCCGGGTCCCGCAAGGCGAAAGATGGCAAGATCCGCGATCGCTGTAGAGCTTTGCTTCGCAAGCTCCAGCTCCGGGTCCCGCAAGGCAAAAGATGGCAAGATCCGTGATCGCTGTAGAGCTTTGCTTCGCAAGCTCCAGCTCCGGGTCCCGCAAGGCGAAAGATGGCAAGATCCGTGATCGCTGTAGAGCTTTGCTTCGCAAGCTCCAGCTCCGGGTCCCGCAAGGCGAAAGATGACAAGATCCGTGATCGCTGTAGAGCTTTGCTTCGCAAGCTCCAGCTCCGGGTCCCGCAAGGCGAAAGATGAAAAGATCCGTGATCGCTGTAGAGCTCTGCTTCGCAAGCTCCAGCTCCGGGTCCCGCAAGGCGAAAGATGGCAAGATCCGCGACCGTTGTAAGCCTTGCTTCGCAGGCTCCAGCTCCGGATCTCACAAAATAATGCATGGCGAGCTCCTCGACCATTGCAAGTTTCAGCTCCAGGAGCAGACATGGTCGATCCCCCACTCACAGCAGGCCTTGCTTCGCAAAGCCCCTGCTCCGGGATCACACCTGGTGGGCGTGGCGATTTCCCCGACAGCAACGAGCCTTGCCTCGCAGGGCTCCATGCCAGGTCCCTGAAGTCAGCCACCATGAGGTTCGCAACAACAGTTAGTTTTGCTTCGCAAAGATCTAACCTTAAGTCTAGCGACGCTCACCAAAAGAACTCCCGTTCCAAACCATAGAACGGCTCACCTTAGCAATCCCAGCGAATAGTATAACTACAAGTCCCGGGATTGGCCATTTGCCTCAGGAAAGCTAAAATACAGTGAAAGGAGCCTGGCCGTTGGAACCAGGAATCCTTCGTAACCTAGAAACTACGTGGGAAAATACATCATCCGTTAAAGCTTCAAGTGGGAAGTGCATAGGTTTTGGCCGTTGGAACCAAAACCTCATACGCCCCTACAACAGTTTCTACCGTATAAATGTCTACCCTATGCGCAAAGATAAATAAAGAACTCGGCAGAAAAGAAAGGAGAATGCTATAATTATGGCAAATATGTCCGCAATGAAAAACTCAAAATGAAAAATAATTAAAGATAAAACCCCTTCAAGCATTGGGGGTAACTGCAGCTTCCACGACCGCGGCCTCGGGGGCATCGGCTTCAACTGAGACTGGCGGAGTCAGCTCATTGGAAGGCGGAACTTTGTCATGAGAAGGTTCAGAGGTCCCCGCCTCTCCGGGATCTCCCACCTCAGGAGCTCCAGCACGTTCGTCAATGTTGAAAGTTTGGACGTACGCCTCTGGGCCTTGATCCCACACGAGTAGCTTCTCCCTCATGGCTTCGGCATCATCTCCCAGATAGCCTAATACCTCCGGGTTCACTTTCCAGAGTTGATGCATGAGGACCACATGCGATATATTAATCGTCCTGTTCAGTATCACCTCAGCATCCTCCTTCTCCTTCAAGCGCTCCGCCTCGGAGGTTGCCAGCTGTGCCTCCGCGACAGTTAGTTGAGCCCTCAATTTTTCCATTTCGGCCTTGGAGGCATCCCGCTCCCCCTTAAGAGAATCATTCTCCTTGCGCTGCTCCCTATTTTGGTTCAGCACGGATTGCTTCTCGGTCACATGCCCCCTGGCAGTGAATTGCAAGGCCCCGATCTCTTTATCCTTCTCGGCGAGCCCCAACTGCAGCATAGACACGAGATCCCTGCTCCTCTTATGGAGTTGCTCCTCCTCGCGCAACTTACTCTGAAGAGTGGAATATTCCTCTTGCTGCTTAAGGAGGAGATCATTTTTTGATTGCAAACGAGCTTCCAGGGTATCCTTCTCCACCTTGGCTTGGGACAGCTCTTCCCGGAGCTTGGAGTTTTCGGCCTTCATCCCATCCGACCGCTGTCTAAACTCATTCTCTGCCTTGGCCCGGTACTCTTGATATTTGGCAAGATATTTCTTGTCCGCCTCTTCCTCAGCCGTGCGCCGGGCCTGATCAATCTTCTCCGAAGCCTCCAAGGCCTGTTGGGTCAGTTTCTGCTTCTCCGCCTCCAAGGCCTGGCGAGCCAGTTGGCTCTCCTCCAGCTGAACCAGAACTGCACCAACCTCCCGGAACGAGCGTTCTGCGATCATAGAGGCCTGCAAGGAAAGACAATAGAATGAGCTAAAGCCGGACCAAAAGACAGATGATCCCAAAAAATAACAACTGACGGCTTACCCCGGACAGTTGCTGCTTCACAGCGTGTGTCAGCAACAGCGGATCCTTACTGCTACTGATGGCCCATTTCTCAGAATTGAGCTCGCATAAGCTCAGGGCCATGTCCTCCATCATCTCAGCTCCGAACGGCGCCAATGCACGTCCGAGCCTAGGCACCAGCCTCTTCTCCAAGGCTGGACCATCCAAAACCGCTCTGGCCGGGTGAAGGGATCTCACCCCCTCGGCCAGCTCAGCTCTCTTCACGGCAGACAAGTTATCTGCCCTTCCCTGAGTAACAGCCTTCTCCGCCTCTAACCGCCTCTTCAAAAAACTATCGGCCCGTCTTACACCCTCCAGGAGGGCAGCGGGGAAACTGGTTGGCTTCCGCGGGAAGTGGAACTTCAGGCCAGGCAGAGGAAGGTTGGTTGTCTGAGAAGAAGGAGCCCCCGGAAGGGTGGACTCCCTTTGGGCTGGGGGAGGAGGCGGACGGGGTATTAAGGCCCCGGTCTGTTGCTTTTGCTGCTGCGGCAGCAGAAGTAATTGCCCTTGTTGCTGCTGCTGGTTTGGATGTTGTGGTTGCTGCAGCTGTGACGTTGGTGATTGTCTCTGTTGTTCTTGTTGCTGCTGTTATTGTAGTTGTGCTTGCTGTCGTTGCTGTTGTTGTTGCCTTCGACCAGGAGAAGAGTGTCTAAGGCGTTTCTTCTTAGCACCCTCAGCATCTTCTTCGGGACGCTTGCTCATCCCAGTTGTCTTCACGGGGAACACAAGCCCTTCCCCGTCGCTGCTGCTACTCGAGACCATCATGGTCTCGGAAGGCCCGTCAGCAGGAGACTTCTCTACCCTCGGGGACACTTGCGCCTCGCCACTCGTCTTCTTGGGGGAGGCAGTTTTACCTCCCCTACCAGCCTTGGTCTTCCGTCCTTTCCCCGTGGACGGGTCTTGGCTAGTGGCAGCCTTCTTAATGAGCAAAGTAACCCTCCCCAACATCTTGGCTTCTGGATACTCTGCAAGAAATGTACAAAGCAAGATTAACGAACCAACAAGCAATGAGAAAGAAAATAAGTAAGAAGCGGCAATCAACAAAAAAGCACAAGCAAGCCCGCCAGCAGGGAACAAGAAACAAGAAAAAGAAAAGTTTGAAAGGGACGACCATTCACGAGAAACGTGGATGGCCTTCCCCGAGCAAAACAAAACATCGCTTCCTGCTCCAGGAAGCTCCCGTACTCCTTGAAGTCCGGGAATGACATGCTGAGGGAAGAAGGGTCAACCATGATGACACCTTCTAGCAAACTACCGTCACTCAGACACCCGAGGAGCTCATCTACCCTATCGCAATATCTGTCGAAGGGTATCCTACGCGGATCTAGCCTAAGGAAACGGGGATCAAACCCCATCTGAGTGGTCCGGGAAACCTCAGACAGGTTGGGGGTGTGGATCAATTGAAAACTAGTCTTACCTCTCCCGGAGGTACTAGCCCCCGGAGCCCCTTCGTTAGGGTAAGCCGCGGCGTGGCGAGCCTCGATCTCCTCTTCCTCCGGCTGGGGGTCGGGGAACCTCTCCGCCCAACTAGGAGATAAAGTATTTTCGTCCTGGGCTTCTTGGGTGATCACCTTGGACAGCTCCAGGGCAATCTGCTCCCGGATGTCAGCTGACACCTGGCTTTGCCCCCTGCCACTCACTGGCTCGATGTTTTGGAAAGAGGCGGATAGCCCATACTCCCTCAACGATTCGGAGGTCACAAGTCCCTCCACTTTTAACTCTTCCTCAGAAATCCCTTCGTAGAACTTGGACCTCCTTATCATCTCCGCGCAGCGAGGTGTCCACGGAACGACTTCTGCAAAAATCAAATACAAGCGTTAGAGATCCTCCCAAAAGGCAAATCAAACGCAAAGAAACAAAGTTGAAAAGGAGAGGAAGGAGCACTTACCAGGGATTTTGAAGTCCAAAGATAGGGCTGGCACCCTCTTCAGCGGGAAGCCAGTCGTCAGGAACCAGTATTCCCGGAGGTCTGGAACCCTCGCGGTATGACAAGTGGGGCACATCACGTCCGGGTGCCTTTCCAGCCTGTAAAACCCCACCTTGTCTGAATGACCCCTCATAGGCTGAGACTTCAACCCGTAAAAGTACAGCACCTCCTCCGGGGTAGGAGCTTCCAGTCTCCGGGACTTGCAAAAGATGAACCACCCCGCTAGGAGCTTGTAGCTGGGAGGAATCAACTGGAAGGGGCAATCCTCGCCTTCACACAGAAATTGGCGAAGTAACTCCTTAGGGGCAAGTGCGCCCCACACACTATGTGTGCCCAGCTCCAGGCACCAAAGCCCTCGTGACTCTGGCTAGCTGACTCGCCCTGCACCGACAGACGGTGCCACATCAGACCTGGGATGTTCTTCAGGCCTGCCTCAGAGGAATACAGCTCCAGCATGCCATAATTCCTGAAAAGGTTCGGCTTTTGGTCCATCTCCCAGATGGAACTATTGGAGGTCGGTGGGCTAGCCGCGACCACTTTCGCCTTTCCTTTCCCCTGTGCACCAGCGACAGGAGAGCCCTTCTCTTGGGCAGAATCAGCCTCCCCCACAGCAAGGAGTTGTTCCTTTGAGATGTTCGTCACTGGACAAAAGAAAGAAAGAAGAAAACACTCTAAGCAGTCAGCACCCTTGTCATACCCTAGTGGTATCAAAGGCGTCGGGGAGACCCTCCCCGAAAACTGCTTGGAGAGGCTCCCACCGAGCTTACCGAGGGATTGGCACCATGCCACCCGAAGGGCAGCAAGGAACTAGACTCAGACTCCGAGCCTAAGCCCACCAAAAGAAGTGTTTTTCCAGAGAAAGACACCCTAAAGGCGTTCATGCTTATGCCCTAAAACAGCAAAACAAGGGACGACTTTCCAAACGCAAATCGCCAAAGCATGCAGAAAAGGCTACTTATCGACTCACATCAATCACATGCCTACCAAAGCCCTATTCACGCATGCACATAAGCGATAATGGCAGAAACCTCTACTCTAACAATTACCAACAACCTAAGGTTTGGGAGGAAAGAGCAAAGTAGAAATACTTACTGATATTCGGGTAGTTGGAGGTTGAAGGAGTAACTGGATCACTGCACAGCACGATCGCGAGAAGTAAAAGCTGCAAAGACGAACGGCGATTCAAACCAGGAACTTCGGCGAATAAACCCACTGCCAAATCAAAAGAAAAAGTTTCCAGATCCTTACCAAAAGAAGTGGCAAGTTCGGAGGAACGGAAGCTGGGAAGCCTGAGAGTTCGAAGGTTTGGAAATCTGAAAATCCGAAAGATAGAGAATTTGAAAGCGTAAAGAGGAAGAAAGGTCCTTTCCCTCGTTTTTATAGCAGGGAAGAAGTCGTTTCGAATTCCTCAAATGGACGGTCCCGATCTTCCCATTCCGTGTGCATCAGATCCAACGGCTGGAGATGAAGCGACGATCCTATTTATGACTCCTCGGATGGGAATAAAGTATTTATTTCCCATCATTACACCACCTCGGGCCCGGAGTACCATTAAAAACCGTCAAATCATTACTCAAATGACTGACGCACGCATACTCAACCAGTCGCCTCACGCACACGTCTTGGTCGCAGAACCATTCCCAGAATGACACGTGGTCCTTGCCGCACTTGAGTACTTGAGTTCAAACAGAAGAAATTCCCTTTCTTTTTCATACTAACACTCAGGCGGGAAAAAGGAACTCTTCCGGGAACACAGAAGGTGGCCCCTCGCCTAATCTAAGAGACCGAAATACTCGGAGGACTGTACAAGCTCCCGGATCTCTCAAAGCTCCGTGACCTTGGGGGGTAAATGGTGCTTTCATTATAGTAATTATAGTATTATCTTTATAACTGTGGATTTTCGGTTCAGACCGGGATTTATTTGGACACTCATAGTAGTACTTGTAGATTTTCTAAGTTTAACCTATAGTTTAAGAATATTAATTTTAACCTAAGGTTTGATTAATATGATTGATATTGAGGATAATATTTATTATACTATAAGGTTTAGATAAGAACCAATAGGATTTTAAGCACATGTTATGTATGGGTGATTAATGATTAAGTATTTTGAGGATTAAATTTATTAAAGGTAAAGTTTGAATGCTCTAAGGTCAGTCAGCAGCTTTGAAAACGTTTAAGGGCTTAGTCAAGGCTGTTTACTCAATTCAAATTAAGCTAAAAATGTGTAATTTTGTGTTTAAATAATCAGCGTATGCCGATATATCGTAACTATAGGGGGCGATATATCGCAGCACGTAGATACGGAAAACACGAAACGATGCACGTTTGCCTCGGGCATAATGGTCCAGGCGATATATCGCCTATAGGGGGCGATATATCGCCTCCTTCAGCATATTTTGAATGTTTTTGAAATCATTTTCCATTCAACCGTTCAACCTCTTGATAAGTCCAGCACCTTTCTGAACGAGTCTTCAGCCTCTGCTGAACGATAATTCAAATTATTTTCACTTAAAAAGCCATTATTTTTATTCAAGTTAAATTAAGATCCTTTGATTCCTAAACTCTATAAATAGGACCTAGTACCCAGCCATTATTCATCTTTTACTCTAAGTTCAGAGGCTGCAAGTTGCTAGGTGAGTGTGAGAGTGTAAACACTTGGGTGGGGAAATCATAAGCTTGAACATTATAAGCTTATCAAACACTTGGGAAGTAAGATTTTATAGCATTTCGGTTCAAGGTTTAGATCGGTCTTACAAGTCTTCAAGGTATTTCCACACTCTAGTTCATTGGTATTATTTTCTTTAAGTTCTCATAATCTTCTACCAGCCTTCTAACCTTATTCTTATTTTGGTTAGGAAATCTAAGAACTTGCACATAAGTTTTTGGTAAGTATTTTTCTCAATGGTTTGGTCCTTCCATTCCTTTCATTTCTCTTCTTCACTATACTCACTCTTTTTCAAATGGTTCTTAGGAGTGTTCCAAAGTCCCAACTCTGTCCTCTTATCCCGGTATTTTTGGTAAGGAAAATAGGATAGAATTCATATGTTATATGTTTTATATGTTATCTTTTTTTTTTATGTTATGTATGTATGTAGGCTTGGGCATATGACCCATATGCCTAACAAGCCCCAAATGGATTATGGGCATATGACCTGCTTAGCTAGTAGGACCCCACTAATCTAATGGGCATATGACTTGTTTAGTCTATGGGACCCCAAGTAATAATGGCCATTATAGTATGTGTATGATATAAGTGTTATGTTATGTTATGTTATGTTTTTATGTTTCTTATGAAATTTATGTATATGAACTATGTGGTAGATTTTCCTTGCTGGGCATTAGGCTCATTCCTTTTTGTTTATATGTGCAGGAAAATAGCTATAGTGGCGGGTAAGGTTCGTGGATGCTTGGGGAATGTGTATCGGTGATGAATGGATTCAAGGAGTCGAGAGTTTCGATTTCAAGGATGTAGTCTTTATTTATGGTTTATGTGTATTTTTCCGCACCTGTTTATGTAATCTCTTTTCATTTCAATTAAGATATGTTTTCTTTTTAAAACAATGGGATCCCATATCCTGCTTTGAGTTTATGTAAGTTTAAACATTGGCTTTTACAAGTTTTAATAAAGTTATGGTATTTTCTCTTGTAAGTTTTATTAAGGATTAGTGTTTATGTATAGTTTTCATTAATGGTCCAAAAGTCTAGAGTAGTTGGGTCATTACACAAGACCTAGTGAGGTTCGATAGGTTTGATTGATCCAATTTTACTAGGTGGCAAGACAAGGTGAGGTTTCTTTTAACCACTCTCAAAATCGCCTACATCCTTGAGTCATCCTTGGCACCTCTATCTGAGCCATCCGACAAAGACACTCCCGAGGAGGTGGAGAAAATAAGGAAGAGGGAGGAGGACAATCTCCTTTGTAGGGTTTATATCCTCAATGCCCTATCTGATAGGCTCTATGACCTCTACACCGAGACCAAATCGGTCAAGGAGATATGGGATGCACTTGAGAAAAAGTTTAAGGCGGAAGAGGAAGGTACCAAAAAGTTTTTGATGTCTCAATACTTCGATTTCAAATTTTTTGGTGATAAACCTATTCTTCCTTAAATTCATGAATTGCAAATAATTGTTAAAAATTGAAAGTATTAAAGATTGAGCTTCCCGAGGCCTTTCAATTTGGTGCTATAGTGGCTAAATTACCACCAACTTGGAAGAGCTATAGGAAAAGAATCCTTCATAAAAATGAGGATTATTCTTTGGAGGAAATCCAAAAACATATTCGAATCGAAGAGGAATCGATATGTAGAGATAAACTTGTGGAGGGGTCTAATGGAGAGACTTCCAAAGCAAATGCGGTGTCACAACCAAAACATCCCAAAAACAAAGGGAAAAAGGGTAATGAGAAACCTTTGGGTCCAAAAACCAACCCAAACAAGTTTAAGGGCGAGAAAGGCCCTTTCTTTGTGTGTGGGAAAAAGGGTCACTATGCTAGAGAGTGTAGGCATAGAAAAGACCAACAAGGACCTAAGGTGAACGCAACTCAAGAGGAAAACATAGTTGCTACCCTTAGTGAGGTGAATGCGGTCCAAGGCAAGGTGAAAGGGTGGTGGTATGATACATGTGCCAGCGTCCATGTCACCTATGACAAATCATTGTTCAAGACCTTTGAAGATTCAAAGGGTAACCATGAGATACAAATGGGCAATGAGGGCAAATCCAAGGTACTTGGCAAAGGTAGTATTGAAGTCTACTTCACCTCCGACAAGAAAGTTACATTAGTGAATGTACTTTATGTTCCCGAAATGAGTAGAAACTTGGTAAGTGGTGATTTGCTTGGCAAGCCCGGCATTAAAGCTGTTTTTGAGTCCGGTAAACTTATACTTACCAAATCAAATGTATTCTTGGTAAAAGGGTACTCTTGTGAGGGAATGGTTAAATTGTGTACCAATGATGTAACTTTCAATGTTATCAATAAAAATGTTAATTCCACCTATATTGTTAAGTATGATTCTTTATTTTTGTGGCATCTTAGACTATCGCATATAGGTTTTTCAACCATGAAAAGAGTAGTAAAATGTGGTATGATTGCATGCAATATTAAAAACTATGGTAAATGTGAAACATGTGTTAAGGAGAAAATGATTAAGAAACTATTTCCTAGTGTAGAAAGATCATCTAATTTACTAGATTTAATCCATAGTGATCTTTGTGAATTAAATGGTGTTTTAACTAGAGGTGGTAAAAGGTATTTTCTTACTTTTATAGATGATTTTAGTAGATATACCTATGTGTTTCTTTTAAAGCATAAAGATGAAACTTTTGATGCTTTTAAATTGTATAGATTAGAAGTTGAAAATCAACTAAACAAAAAGATTAAGGTGCTAAGAAGTGATAGAGGAGGAGAGTACTTCTCTAATGAATTCAATACATTTTTGTGAAGAAAATGGTATAATTCATGAGTGCACTGCACCTTATACACCATAACACAATGGTGTTGCCGAAAGGAAAAATAGGACTTATCTAGAGATGATAAATTCTATGCTGGTGTTTTCTAAGTTGAACTTTAACTTATGGGGTGAAGCGCTTTTAACCGCTTGTCACATTCTTAATCGAATACCGATGAAGAAAAATGAGATATCTCCATATGAGTTATGGAAAGGAAGAAAACCCAACATAGGGTACTTCAAAGTGTGGGGTGTCTTGCATATTGCAAGAAAAACAAACCTAATAGAACAAAGTTAGGTTCAAGAGCCATAAAGTGTGCTTTTGTTGGTTATGCCAACAACAGTAAAGCTTATAGGCTATTAGACTTAAAGTCTAATATTGTGATTGAATCTAGAGAAGTTGAATTCTTTGAGAATATGTTATGTGACAACAATTCTCAAGCTTCAACATCTCTAAAGGAGAATTTGTTATATGAGAACAATTCTCAAGCTTCTACACCCAAAGTTGATTCTCAAGAGGAGAATTCTCAAAAGGATGTAAAGCAACCCTTTGAACCTAGAAGAAGTCAAAGGCTTAAAAATTATAAAAGTCTAGTAGTGGATGAGATAGATTCTCAACGAATTTCATTCTACATGGTAGAAGGAAATAGAGAGGAAGTCATTAGGAAAATTCCTATTGTACTTCTTGTTGAGGATGATCCTAAGACTTATAGAGAAGCTATGCAATTGAGAGATAGTGCATTTTGGAAATAAGCCATCAATGATGAGATGGATTCCATTCTTTCCATTAACACTTGGGAATTGGTAGACCTCCCACCGGGATCTAAGCCAATTGGGTGTAAGTGGGTATTTAGGAGAAAATACCACACTGACGGCATTATCCAAACCTTTAAAGCTAGATTAGTAGCTAAAGGGTTTAGGCAAAAAGAGGGTATCAATTATTTCGATACCTATGCGCCTGTTGCAAGAAAAACTTCTATAAGAATTTTGTTCGCTTTAGCTTCTATACACAACTTGTATGTTCATCAAATGGATGTCAAAACGGCATTCCTTAATGGTGACCTCAATGAGGAGGTCTATATAGAACAACCCGAAGGGTTTGTCCTACCAAAATATGAACATAAAGTTTGTAGACTTGTAAAATCCTTATATGGATTAAAACAAGCTCCTAAGCAATGGCATGAGAAATTTGATCAAGCCATCATGTCTAATGGGTTTAGACATAACAATGGAGACAAGTGTTTGTATTCCAAAACTTGTAAGGGATATGTGATCATTGTTTGCTTATATGTGGATGACATGCTTATTCTAAGTAATAGCATGAAAGGGATAGAAGAAACGAAGAGGATTCTATCATCAACCATCAAGATGAAAGATCTTGGAGAAGTTGATACCATACTCGGTATCAAAGTAAAGAAACATAGTGGGGGTTTTGCGTTAGGGCAAGCCCACTATGTTGAGAAAGTATTGAACAAATTTAACCATCTCAAGGTTAAAGATGTCAATACTCCATTCGATCATAGTGTAAAACTAGAGAAGAATGAAGGAAGAGCGGTGGCTCAATTGGAGTACACTAGTGCTATAGGGAGTCTAATGTACGCTGCCCAGTGTACTAGACCTGATATAGCATTTGCGGTAAGTAAATTTAGTAGGTTTACAAGTAATCCAAGTGTGGATCACTGTAAGGCAATTGGAAGAGTCCTAGGTTATCTCAAGAAAACCAAAGGACTAAGCCTTCACAACTCCAAATTTCCTTCGATATTAGAAGGATATACAGATGGAATTTGGATATCCAATCTTGGGGACAACTTGTCCACAACTGGTTGGGTATTTACACTTGGTGGAGGTGCAATTTCTTGGGGTTCCAAGAAACAAACTTGTATATCTCATTCCACTATGGAAGCAAAGTTCATAGCTCTAGCTGCTACCGGCAAAGAGGCTGAATGGTTAAGGGATCTGTTGATAGAGATTCCCCTAATCAAAGATAATGTATCTACTATATCGATACATTGTGATAGCCAAGCGACATTGGCTAGAGAATATAGCGGATTGCATAATGGGAAGTCTAGACATATTAGTCTAAGACATGGATATGTAAGAGAATTGATTCAAAGAGGAGTCATCTCAATATCCTATGTGAGAACAAGTGAAAATCTGGCGGATCCTTTCACTAAGCCACCAACGAGGGATTTAGTGGCTGCATCATCTCGAGGGATGAGACTTAAACTCCCTAAAGAGATTCACGATTGATGGTAACCTATCTTAACATTAGTTATTCAACTAGTGTTAGGTTCAATAGGTAATAACAAGTCAATCCAGTGAATATTAGTTGTACTCAAAACAAGTCCCATCTGAGATATTGAGTACTTGTGTGTTACCAAGTTGAGGGTTAAAACCGAAAAGTTTTTTTAATAGAATTCAGTCTTGTAAAGACAAGTATTTTTGGTAACAAAATACTGTAAGAATTCTACCTATATGGACCTAGGGGTGGTGCCGCCTCTCATGAGAATTGGGAGTATTCTCAAGAACGTCCATGAATGGAAAGTGCACATGACCATTAACGGTGCAAAGCGAGACATAGAGGTCTCAAGTGAACATCCCAAAGGTGTGTGTGTGTTATCACCGATTTGTTATCATGAAAAGATGGTTCACTGCCTAGTGCAACCAAATTTTCGACAAATTTTGTGATAATTACACTATAGTAAAGTTCAAGTTGAAAACCACTTTGCTTTATGCACTAATGCAATGACTCCTATAAGAGAGAGTTCTTATTTAATCAAGTGGGGGATATGTTATATTTTAAAATATAATGATTGATTAAATAAGTGTTACAATAGATAACTATTTAATCTAGTGGGGGAATGTTATATTATTTTATAATATAATGTCTTAGATTAAATAATTGTGACAAAGAGTGTCACATATTGTAACATATAATAGAGAGTTACAATATTTAGATATATGAGATATATCCAAATAATGTAACATATTTGGTGTTACAAATTTGTAACTTCCAAATATTACCCTTTATTGTGTAAATTTGTTGTTACACAATATTGAGATGAATTTCATAAATTCATATGTGATATGGCTGTTAGAGATATGATTTTAACCCCAATAATTTGTTTTGGGAGTTACAAAATCATTTGGGAGGGTTTGGAACCGTTTGGAAAAACAACACATTTTTTAGTCCTGAAAATGGTCGATGGCCGCGGCCACTGAATGTTGGTGGCCGCGGCCCTGTGGGACAGAGGCTAGTGGCCGCGGCCGCTAATGTCTCTGGCCGCGGCCACAAGCCAAAAAATGACTATTTTTTCAGTTTTTTCAATCTTTGTTTAACGCCTCAAAAAACCCAAATAACTCCCAAATCTCATTTTTAATTCCATATTAATCCAATTAAACATTGGTAACAGCCATGGGGGTTGGTGGAATTTGAAATTCAAAGGGTGTCTCCAAACTCTATAAATAGGAGCCTATAGCTCACTTGTAAGACACAACATTTCTATCCATTAGAGCACTTGGCTAGAAACACCTTGAGGCTTGATAATTCCAGAAAGCATTTCCTATAATCTGTGAGAGATCCCTTAGTGCTTGAGTTAGGGGGAAATAAGCTTTTCGACAAAGGCTTCAAACCTTGTTCAAGTTGGTGATCCCCAACACTCTTCACTTTGGTTGTGTAAGTGAGAGTTTATTGTTTTTGTTCTTGTTCTTATTTTCTTCTATTTGCTTTTCTACTATTTCTTCTTGTTCTATTTACTTGTACTTTTGTTTAAGAGTTGTAATCCTTTTATTTCATTTTGTTCAAACACTTATAGTTTATTTTGTATCTTTTGTAATAGAGTTGTATTTTCTATTTCTATCATCTTACATCTCCTTCTCCTTTTATTTGTATTTTTCAGTTATAGAGTTGTAACTCCTTTTAATCAATCATTATTATTTGTAATATATTGCATAGAGTTGTAATTTCTTACTATTTCCATTGAGGCAAATTGATATTTTCCTAACAATTATAGTGTTGGCTTGTCATGAATTCAACCAACTCTTAGCTCTGTCTCTTAATGAAAACAGGAATAATCTTAATCTGACAGCATCGTTACTCACGCCGTTCATTTTGAATGTCGCACAAAGCTCTCAAAATTTTGTCATATGGAGATTTGGATCCTCATTTCGTAATCCCCCAAATTGTACACAATTTTGCACCATCTGAATAATTGAGGGTTTTATCTCAAAAGTATTTGCCTCAACAGTAGGAGGAAGAATCCTTGAATGTATCCCCGTAACAGTAGGGAGTACATAGTTTCTCAATGGCGGATCGGCCTCAACTACTACATTATCCGCATTACCCAAATTGGCATTGTTGTTGACAACGTTATTTGTGTTCTCAGCCATGGCAAAATCCAGCATTTTCTTTATATTTCAGTTCTGTCTGCATGTTCTCTCAATTTCAAGATCTATCGGTATGAGTCTCTTTTGTCTACTTCCTCGCATATACTAACAATTCCCGAAACACAATACAGCCTCGATCTGAATAAGTGTAAAATATATTAAAAATAAATAAATTAGAACAAACAAAAATTAATTTTGATATTGGAAATAAAGTCTCAGGCAACAGCGCCAAAAACTTGATCGTGAAGATATGATATGCAAGTACACGCAATCGATTCAAGTAATATAGATAGTATATAGAGTATCATTCCCACAAAGACTATTAACCAATTACCAATAATTACTCTTTAATTTATATTTGGCAAACAAAATTTAGATGAAAAAATCTAATTATAAAATTTTAAATAACTATGAACAAAAGTAACTAATCAAAAGATGAAAATCAATAATAAAAAGACCTAGGGAATTAACTTCATCAGCTTTTCATTCTACTAATTTTATTAATCAGTTCTAAATTTCTTTCTTCCTATTCTAATAGCAGGTTAACATAAATCGATTCATAATCTTTTTCAAGATATAAGATCTCATCCTATATGCAGGTTTTCTACATCTCTGTGATAAACTTAAACATATAGCAGACATTAAGCATAGAAACCTAATTACTACACAAGCCATACAAGTACTTTTGTCCAATATGTAACCTATGTCTATATAACGATAGCATATTCAATTCTCATCTTTCAAATTTTGAATCAAAATCATAAATCAAGAAAATATTGATCAAGTATTTACTAGCATTAAGCAAATATTATATAGATTAGAATAAAGAAGAAAAATCAATAGAATATCATAATTAAATTGAATAGAAATCCAAGTGACTACATTAAACCCTCAATAAAAGTGTTTAGTTCATATTAGACATGACTAAATCAACAAAATAATAATTAAAAAACATAAGATTCAAAGACTTGAAGAAGAAATAAAAAATATAAAAGTGCATGAAACCAATCACAAAATCAAAATTAATCTCTAAACTCACAATTAAAATCTGACCTAACCCTAATTAAACATAAAGTCTGAATTTATACTAAGAAAAAACATGAATTCCTTTTTTTTCATATGTGAGCTGCGACTTGACCTTTTCTAGGTCGCGACCCGTGTCTTTTTTAAAGCCCTCAAAATCTGGTTAGTCCCTCCAGCCATCGCGGCCCTCTAAACCCAGGTCGTAGCCCGCCTATGTGTGGACCTTCTGGGTTTTCCCTCTGACTTCTACTAGCATCACAACTCTATTGACCAAGTTGCAACTCTAATTATTTTCAGCAACCCTTTAGCCTCTGATTTTACTAAAGTCGCGACCCTTAAGCCCATGCCGCGACTTTAATTCCATTTTTTTTCTTCAGATTTTCACCTTTTGAGATCCTTCCTTCATCAGAACTTATTATTATTCATCCTTAGCACCAATTTGAGTCAAACAACCACCAAAATCTCCATTTTTCCACCATTTTCTCTTCTTTTAGCATTTAACTCATGATTCAACGCACCAACCTACAACAAAGAAAAAAAGAAGCGTAATCTTGCACAAAAAAATATAAATACTCAAGATTACCACAATAACACGTCCTAAAAAAACACTAAAATGGAGTTATCATCACTGCCTAAATATAATGCACATTGAATCATGTTGAGCAGCCTCAAGCGTTGAGGCATTTTTCATTGAAATTTTTACAAACATTATGCCTTTCCTGATTTAGTAGTTCAATCAAGGTGGAAATTTTTATGAGTGATTGACACTACTTGCACAATTGGCAAGTTGTTATTGATTTATTGGTTTAAAAGCCACTTTGGTTGGTTGATGGGACTGTTTAGGTGTACGCTATAAATTACTCAGCTTTAGACATTTGGAGAGTGATATTCTCTCTAGTTTTAGTTTTTAGTACTCAGTTTTCTTTATAAGATTTTTGTAGCGTCCCGGAATTTTACTTAGTTAGCTAGATAGTAGTAGTTGTAGTATTTTAGATTCCATAGATTTTGGTTCAAACCGGGAATTAGTTGGAAACTCCTAGCAATAGTTATGGATTTTATAAGTTTAACCTATAGTTTAAGAATATTAATTATAACATAAGGTTTCATTAATATTTTTGGTTATTAATATGATAATTATTATAACCTAAGGTTTAGATAGAGTCAATAAGAATATGACACTTGTCATGAGCATGGTTATTCCTAAGGTTTAGATAGAGCCAATAGGATTATGACACTTGTCATATGCATGATTATTAAGGAATTATTATTTTAATGATAAAATAAGGGAAATATAAGACTTAGTCTTCACCAGAATCTGTTAGGAGCATGACATTTGTCACGATTTTATTTAATTGTGGATTAGGTTGTTATTTAGATTATTAAATAGATTTTCCCGTAACTTTAGGGTACTGTTACTTCTAAACTATTTTTGACCTAGTTATGTTATGAATTTCGAAAAATATTATTTCTAGAAAGTTGTAGATAATTGAATTATGTTTCTAACGGTATAAATATGTTCTAAATCGGAGTCCTACAGCTCTAGTTATGTTAGTTTTACTATATGTGATTTTAGAGTTACGAGATTTAGGAAGTTAGAAAAAAAAAACCAACTTTGACTCCTTAGACCAACCTCTGATAGTTTTGACCGAGTCTTCCGCCTCTGATTGAAGAATATTCAAATATCTTCAATAAAATTCATTATTTTTTATTCAAGCCAAAAAGAAGATTTTTATTCCTAGAACTCTATAAATAGGACTTCGGACCCAGCCCTTTCACTTACTCTTCAGCTGTGATCAGACTCCAAGGGTCTAGTGAGACCATAAGAGTGATAAACACTTGGGTTGGGAAAAAACTTTTCTATTCTTAAGCTTTATAAAACACTTTGGGAAGTGAGGTTAGAGTGTTTCGGTATTGGAGTTAGACTAATCCATAAAGTCATCTGAGGTACCCTTATTCTTAAGTTTCATTCTGTTTGATTCCTTAGTTTCTTTAGTTTTCATTCAGGTTCTAACTTTTGTTATGGTTTTGTGGTTAGGATTTTAAGTTCTTTGAACTTAAGGTGTCTTTTCGGTAAGTTACCTCTCGGTGGTTTAGTTCTATTCCTTTCATCTTTGTCCTTTAGAAATACTCACTATTTTTATTGCTGGTTTTAGGAGAGTTCCAAGTTCCGCATTTGTTCTCAATTATCCCGGTGTTGGTAAGGAAAATTAGATAGTTTAGTATTATGATCTAGTTTATGTAATGTATGATATAGTTTATGTTTGTATGACCTAACATTTCAGGTACAATAAAGGGGTAAGTGTGTCTGGACCTAAGGTGTCCAATGATGTATGACAGACTATGTCCGGTAGGCTTGGTTACCAAAACTTTATGACGGACCTATGTCCGGTGTATGACGGACTTTTGTCCGGGGCTTAATTGCCACCCCTTGTATAAGCACTTTTCATTATATCTGATTTGTTATTTTTAGTTATGATTATGATATATGACCTATAGTCATGATTTATGACCTATGATTTATGATCTATGATCTATGACTTATGACCTATGACTTATGACTTAGAGTATGATTTATGATTTATGGCTTAGATTATGATTTAGAATTATGATTTAAGATATGATATGATCTAGATGTTGTGTTTGTATGACTTTGGTGAATATATGTTATGTTTGATTATATGACTAACCCTTGTTTGTATTTTCCTTACCGGGCTTAGAAGCTCACTGGTTATGATGTCCTTATTTCAGGAAATTAAGGATAGAAAGGCCGGTGGCGAGTGGGACCTAAGAGCTTCGTGATGTATTCATTGGGGACCATATAGTCGAGTAAGATCAAGCGAGCCAATTTTTTTTTTTTTTTAAGTTTGTTTTATTTAAATGTTGCTCATTTTTATGTTAAAGACAAGTATTTTATTTTTATAAAACCATGGGTCCATGTATTTATTTTTATGTTTTTATTCAATAAAATAGAAATATTTACGATTATGACCCAACGTTGTGTTCTCGGTAATCTATGAGAAATTAGGGCGTTACAAGTTTAGTCAAGTTTTTGTACTGTTCAGACTTTAAGTTTCAAGAACTCGGTTTTGTAAGGTTCTTGTGGGTTGTAACATTGAAGATTGAGCAACAAAGAAGAATGTCTGGTGCTTGTTTCCCCGTGGATGTAGACACTCTCATAGAGTGTTGAACCTCTTGTGTTGTTCTTCATTTACATTACAGCTAAGTTTTCTAGTTCAATATTTCTATTTCTATTTCTGTTTCAATTCTCATTTTATTAATTCAGTCCAGTTAGATCTATTATTTTGTGTGATTAAACTAATCACAACATATTTTTAAATGATAAACCTCTTACTTTGAATAATAAACAAGATATCCTAGAGCATTTGAACTGGGTCATTTCTAACCATGCTTGTGAATCTATTTTCCCTAGGCTTAAGTTTTCATTTACTATTTTATAATTTGGATCCTAGGGCTTTTACTAACATTGTGATGAAAGTTCCATTCCTCCAAAGGATAAGTTTAATAAAAAGTTTTTCTTTGAGAATGATATGCTAACCGAACCTTCTTGCTTTCCACCTACTGACTCTGCCTGTGTGTTGACTCTATTATTTGATAAATATATTTCATAAATAGAAGGATATTTGTGTCAACTCACTCCGAAACATAGCATCTTTAAACTTATGAACATTGGATCAGGATGACAGTAGTGGCTATCCTCTATGACATGGTTTAAGTCAATTTGTGGAAATGAAGTTGGAATTTGTGGTATTGTAATTCCCACCCGCTGACTTAAAAACCCACTAAAATCTACCTTACGTCTTTTCGGTAGTTGCATCGATTATTTTGGAAGATTTGACTGTTACATCTATTACAACCAAGCAGGGACATTTCTGGTATTGTCAAAAGTTTTAAAACTAAACTCATATATATGATTTAGAAAGAGCTTCAGAGGTATGTTTTTTATTCATTCTGAGTTTTGGGGTTTTGGGAAATACATGGAGAGAACTTGTAAGGGTGGGTTGTGAGAGAGAGTTTTGATTCTTGGAGTTGTTTTTTCTTCAAGAACTTACATGTAAGAGTTCATCTGCTCTTCACACAAGTGTTTCACCATTGGTGACTTGTATAGCTTAGAACTTTGTTGATCATAGGTTGTAACAAAGAACTTGTCATAATGGAACCCCATTCATGGAAGAACTGGATTAGACTAACACATTATTAGCTGAACCAGTATAAAATATGGATGTCTCTTTCCTTTTACTTGTACTTTGTTGATTTTAGTATTGTTGTTTGAGTTTGAATATTGCTTGTTTTGAGTTTTGTGTTGTGTATTTACAGCACAACTCATCAATACAAAGTTGAGTTTGGATGTTTTTAATTTGATATTGCTTGTAAAAGCATCATCTACCTTGGATGATTTGGAGCTTTCCTTGTGTCTACTCAGGGAAATTTGGAATGACATGAAAATGCATTGCATAAAATATCTACAGGTCTCTCCAAGAACTTGTTTCTTGGGCCCCATTCTTTTAGTGTATAAAGATGTTGTTTCAGCCTCTTCTAGTGTCTTCCTTGATTCACGAATAGACAGACCCATGATTTCTTCGTAACTCCTTAGGCCAGTATAAACTAAATGTTGATGTTGCCATCTCAACAAAATTAAAAACGATGAGAATAGGAGCCATTGTTAGAGACTACAGAGGTCAAATTTTGTCGTCTTGCCATTTCTTTGAAAGGTGTTTTCCACTCTTCAATTGTGAAGGCCCAAGCTTTGCTTTAAGCGCTCACTCGGTGTTCTATTATCAAAATTCCAATCAATTATTTTGTGTCAACGCAAAAGTTTTAACTCATAAGATCAATAGCTCCACTAGTTCTATTTCGGTTTTAGATGATTTTGTTCATTATCTTCGTTCCTTACCTTTCTTTGATGTAGCTAGAGAAGCTGATAATGAAGCTCATATAATTGCTCTGTTTGCATTAGGACTAGATAGTGAACTACATAGATTATGGAATGATATATACCATATTCCTTTTCTAATATCCTTGTACCTATTGTTCTATCTTAATTAAAGGATATTTCCACTCAAAAATAAAAATAAATAATTTAAATAAGGTTGCAATCGAAAATTGTATACTTAGATCGGATATATGTTAGCATGACATCACCATTGCACGATCTTCCCAAACAGAATATTATTTTGTCATCGGCTTTGTTCTGGTCGGCTCGGTGGGTTGGTGAAGTGGTGTGCCTAATGATCCACCTCTTTAGTCCATATCCCAATTCTTCATATTACCAACACTTGACCATAGTTTTTTCGTTCAATATACATTACACAATCATTTTCTTACTTATAAACAATAATTACTTTCACATTGTTGAGCTTTTCTTTTTTCTTTCAATAAAGAAAAAGTTCAATTTTTGTTGTTAATACTCACTCCCGAATCCCAACCCACCATTATTTTTCTCTTTCACACCATATGATAGTGAAAGTTTCTTCATCAAACTACCATATCCTTCCATAGTGGTGACTTGTGTGGACCCTTTTCTCAAAACAATGGATATAAATATTTGTATCCAGAAACAACCTAAAAAAAGGGCACAGGCTTATATATAATTAAAGCAATAACCCAATTAAACACCACAAAGTAAACGCACCCAAATGCTCTTCCTTTTCTAGTCAGTTCTTACACAATGGCACCAAAATTTAGCTTCCACTGTTTCACTGCCATAGTAGCATTGGTTCTAGTTTTCTTCTCAGCAATGGGAATCAGCAGTGTAATGGCTGATCCAGCCAAAGACAGAGAGGATTGTATGGATCAGTTGACGGGGCTGGCCACTTGTCTCTCCTACGTTAGTGGCCAAGCCAAGGCCCCCACCCCTGACTGCTGCAGTGGCCTAAAACTGGTTCTCAAGATCAAGAAGAAGTGTTTGTGTGTTATCATTAGAGATCGTAATGACCCAAACTTGGGCCTTCAGATCAATGTTACTCTTGCTTTGACTTTGCCCTCTGTTTGCAATGCCCCTGCTAATGTCTCCAAATGCCCCGGTACCTATTCTCTAGCTTTGCATTATTTTTATTCTTAGTTAAGTTTGGTACTATATATTGAAAAATCAATTGAGGTAGGAGAATTACATACATATATAGATAGAAAAGAGAAAAATATAAACAGAAGCATTATTGACAGATTATCAGCATGAAAATTTGGCACTTAACTATACACAGTTCTATATGCCAAACTTGGAAAGTAAACCAATCATATCCACTAATAGTGTTGTAGAACATATAATTATCATTGTTTCTGTCAATTACTAATTCTATTCAAAATATTGTTTTTCTTTTCATGAATGAATGCAGAGCTTCTAAACATGGATCCCCATTCACCAGAAGCTCAAGTGTTCTATGAGATGGAGGCGAACAACTCTACTAAGACCGCCAGTGGTCCTGCTCCAAGTCCTACTGGTACTATGGCTTTCACTTACAAAATTCTAATTCCTTTAAAATATATACATTTTTTATTTAAATGGTTTCACTAAAACGAAAGATGACTTTGGATTCCTTCTCTATGTGGGTACTTTACAATGGTCACAGCTGGGGGTCCTGTAAATGTGCAAGGCAAAGGTTCACATTCAAGCAGGGGGACTGGTCAAGACAAGTGTGGATGGAAAGCCATTTTTGGAGGGGTTATGCTCTGGACTGTAATGGCCTTTCATTGGATCATGTAGGCAGTCGATCGAAATTTACTGTTACATCACAATCTTAACTAGTTTTACATACGTTGTTTGTTCTTGCAAATATGTTTCACATATTGAATAACATCAAAAGAAAAACAAGACGGGGTTTTATTGGAAAAATGCATGAGATATTGATTGATACAACGATTAAAAAAATTAAAATTTCATTCTTCACAAAAGTAGTGGTTCGTCTTTTTATGTCCCTAAAATCTAACTAAGTGCCAAAAAAGTATGCATTGTAATAATTTAGTATATTTTAATAAAACACCATTGTGCCAAATTTATTCTATAATAAATTATATTTTTTTTATCATAATACTACCAATTATTATGATTTATTAATTATTATAAAGTTCACTTTCTTTATTTATTATATAATATATTGCCATCATTTAGATAATACAAAAAAAAAAAAAAATTTGTATATTCTAAAAAAATATTAAAGAAAAATTTGAATTTCTACCATTAATGTAGCCCATAAATCAAAAAGAAATCCCCTTCCCATTCATATGTTGTTTCACACATTACCTAAAATACCGTTGCTATACTCATATTTCTACCATTATTTAATAAAACTTATACGGGTAAGGCATATGCTTACTATTATATAATATCTAGAAAGGATAATTATGCATTGCGCAATCTTTTATAATTATTAAAAAATATACATATTTTAAAATATTTTTTTGAAAAATTGTAGAGTAGGGAGTCATTTTCACTGTACTCATGCAAGATGTTTTTTATATGGACACGTGAGAGCGTCTTGATCACATTTTTTTTCATAATGGTGTTCATTGTTTAACAAACCTCTTGCGAGGTTTTCAAAAATTTAGAAAAAATTAAAGTGTCGAAAACAAAGTTCAAAAAGCTTGTTGTACATGTGGTTTATTATTATTATTATTATTATTATTATTATTATTATTATTATACGCTTTGCATGCTTTTTTTTTTTTATAAAAAGTCTAAATTATGTATAATAAAATTTATGTTTTGTGTAAGACTTATTTTGGCCGATTACCCATTTGAACATTTTATTTTTAAAAATTAACTTTTAGACATCGTGTTATGTCAAAAGATTAAATGCAGGAATTGGTATATCGATTCTTTGAACATTGTATTTTGGTCGATTACCCGTTTTGACCCTTTATTTTTAAAAACTAACATTTAGACCTTGTATTTATTCACAAGGTTCAAAATTCTTTATAAAAATTAAATTATGTATAATTTATGTTTTCTGTAAAAGTTTACACAATTTTGAACATTGTATTTTAGCTGATTACCCGTTGGGACCTTTATTTTTAAAAATTAACTTGTGGACCTCAAGTTTTGTCAAAATGTTAAAAATATAAATAGATAGATATGTTATTTGAACACTATATTTTGACAAATTACTCGTTTTGACTATTTATTTTTAAAAGAGTAAATGACGTCTAAAATACCCAATATTTTCAAAAAGTTGCACTTTTATACCCAATCTTTTTTTTTAGTGGTAAACATATTCAATTTCTTCAAAATGTTAAACTTTTATACCCAAACTTTTTTTTTACAGTAAATATACCTAATATTTTTAAAATGTTGCACTTTTATACCTATTTTTAAAAATTGTTTTGAGAAATAATAAGAAAGTGAATGAAAAATATAGGATTTTAGTTATTTTCAAAATTTTAAATTATTTTCACTTAAAAAATAATAAAAAAAATTAAGATTAGTAAAATTAATCAAAATAATTAAAACTTATATTTTTTCTTTACTTTTTTTTATAAAAAAAAACTTATATTTTAAATTGATGAAAATATATAAGTTTTTAACTATTTTAAATCATTTTTATTAATTTCAATAAAATATTTACTAATGTTTGATTTTAAAAAGTTATTTTGAGAAAGAATAAGAAAGAGAAAATAATTTAAAACTTAAAAAATAATTAAAATCCTATTTTTTCCTTCAGTTTCTTATTATTTATCAAAATAATAAAAAAAATAGGTATAAAAGTGCATCATTTTAAAAACATTGAGTATATTTACCGCCAAAAAAAAGTTTTGCTATAAAAGTGCAACATTTTGAAGATATTGAGTATATTTACTGTTAAAAAAAAGATTGGGTATAAAAGTGCAACATTTTGAAAATATTGAGTATTTTAACCGTCATTTACTTTTTTTAAAAATTAACCTTTGGACCATGTTTTTATTAAAAGTGTTAAAAATTCTTTATAAAAAGTCAATTATATAAATATATATAATTATCTATATAATTTATGTTTTCTATAAGGGTTCACACCATTTTGAACTTTGTATTTTAGTCGATTACTCGTTTGGACCCTTTATTTTTTTTTAAATTAACTTGTGGACATTGTGGTTTGTCAATTATATATAATTATTAAAAAGATTATTAAAAATTAGTTATTTATAAATAAATTAAGATATTTTAAATTTTGAATTTGAAATATGAAACAATAAAAAGATTATCATGAATTGGAAAATCTTCAAGATAAATTTGAATTTATATATGGTTGATTTATTATAATATTTATTAGAAAATTAGTTATTAATAAATATTAAAAAAAGAGTTACGGAAGAGGCATTGTCGTTATTGATGATTTTAGATATTTTATTTTTTTAATTATTTAATAATCATAAATAAAATAAAATAAAAATGTAGTGTTATCCCCAAAATTTCAGTTCGATGATGTGGCAATCAGATGTGACAGGTGGCAGTGCATGATCGTCAAACGGATCATCAAGTGGCACATTAATGGTCAATAAATGTATTAACCAATGGAAGTGTAAATGTTAGAAAATGACCTACGGAGTTGTGATATCACTGATCGGAAGATGGTTTTACGTGGTCAGAAAATAATTCACCTGACTAGATAGGAATTTATCTGGTCAGGAGGGAGTCTTACCCGACCAGTTACCTCATAAAGAGGTTTCACTCGACCGGTTACCTCAAAAAGGGGTTTCACCTGACGAGTTATGTCAGATTGAGGAGTGTAGCAGACCAGATGTGTCAGAATCTCAGGAGTTAACTGCCCAGTGACTTCTTTACAAAATCTCAGTAACAACTTCAACCCAAATCGCTCGTAACTACCGCGCAAATCTCTCAGATATCTCGAAGTAATAGCTCGATTGTTGTAATTTGAATTTGTTTATAATTTTATTAATTAAAGTTTGTTGAAACAACCAAGGACCCCGTCAAAACGGGAGATTTTTCATGTACGATCCATGAGCCTATAAATAAAGAGCTCATGGCATCATTTTAGGGGATTTGATCTTTTGGAGACTTTTAAACTCTCTAATTTTGAGACTTTGGGACTGTTACTTGGGGCATTCTTGGGGCATTTTCTCAGAGAGCTTAGAGAGAGAAAGCTTGTATTCTCTAGAGAGAGGAACTTTGTATTTTTCTACTTACACTTAAGAAACTCAGTTGGCTCAGGTTCATCTGATCTTAAGTGTAGGCTACATATATCACAACTCCAAGTGGATTAGGCTATTACCAACAAACTAGGGCTTAACCACTATAAAATTTATCGGGTCGTTTTTATTTTCTATTCAAGGCTATTGTCTTCATTGTTGTTTTAGCTTCTACTCGTCGTTGGCCAAAATTGTGTTCAACGTTTTTTGTGCTTTCATTGAGAGCATGAATAGAAGAAATACACTACTATCCTACCAAGATGGCATCTAGAAAGCCCGGTACGTAAACTGCAAAAGAAACTGTTAGACAAGAAGGTCCTGCACCTAAGAATCCTGACAGTGAGCCCAGGGTCTTTCTCGAGGAGACAACCCCAGAGGTCGAACAACTCTAGGAAGCCGGGGCTTTCCAAGAAGAGATGATGCAATTCAATGCTCGACATGAGTCTTTCGCTGAGGAAATGGCCAGGCAAAAGGCTGCATGAGAGCAACAAAGGCAGGATATGGATGCCAGAAGCGAAGAGATCAGACGACTACAAGAGGAAGTCGGCAGACGACATTGTGTGGCAGCACTCGCTCTAGAAGTGGCTACCCAGTTGGCCCAAGCCAATACTCAAGTCGCAAGACGAATTGCTGCCCAAGGAGCACGATATGACAATGTTGGTCGGAAGTCCCCTACTAGGAAGACAAACTCTCAAGGACCTGATCAAAGTCGAAGTAATCAACTGGTTAGACAGATGATGGCACCCGCTATAGAATTAGGTCAACGCAAAGAGAGAATTCTAGAACCTATACGAGAAGCCACCGGTCAGAAACTTACCGATCAGGAAGTCACCAGTTGGGTAGTAAGAAGACTCTGCCTGGGCATAACCAGACCAGAACTCCTCGAGACAAGAAAACTTCACAGTATAAAGACGGATATGGTCGGGATGAGGCTAATAGTCATCAAACTGACCGCCCAAAAAAAAAGAGGGCAACGACCAACAAGAGGGAGGAAAGGACCGTCCGGGTCGTACCGAGAAGTCGCCACTACATCTTGGGCAGTAGTGTAGTAGGAGAGAGAGCAGATCCCGCATTGTAAGCCCTCCAAAAAATCGAAGAGTACGGTGTTCGATTGGCTAGGAGGACATGCTTCCCAGAAGGATCTAGGGGACGTCATCAGCAACAAGAGGAAGACTGCCCAGGTCAAAGGGCAAGATCTTACCTGCCCTGGCGATCAAGTAGAGATACTTGACGACAATGTACCAGACGGAAATGTCCAACCAGGAGGTCAAAACGCTGAAACATCATCAGTTGCACCGATCATTCAAGCCCAACTTGATGTACTAGCGACTACAATGCAAAGTTTGGCTAAGTGACTTACCAGGTTGAATGACATCAACCATAGGAATGACAACCCTTTCGGTATACTTGAACAGTGTTCAATTAGTCAGTAAGCTGGGCAATGTTCAACTGGTCGGTATATTCTCGCAAAAATCAACTGGTCAGTCAAATCGAGCATTGTTCAACTGCTCGGTGGATCAAGAAGTGTTCAACTGGTCAGTAAATTTGAAAAGTTGTCAACTGGTCAGTAAAAACTTGGGAGTGTTCAACTGGGCGGTATTCACCTTGTCGGACAAACTGACAGTAATTGGGCAGTGTTCAACTGGTATGAAATTCTCCATATACTTTATGTGTTTCATGACTAATTAACCATCGATCACTTGGGAGCACATAGGTATACTGGTATATAATTTATCTTGCTACAATTATAGGGTGAAAGATAGAAAGTTCTAGGTCAGTGATTTAGTCCTGAGAAAGGTGTTCATCAAAGACCCATCAGCTAGAGTCCTATGACCAAACTGGGAAAGACTTTATCAGATCAAGAAAGCTTTGTCTCTTGGCACTTACAACAAACTTTATTGACTGAATGGAGCCTGGTCCGGAACCACTGGAATGGCGAGCATCTGAGGATATATTATCACTAAATACTGCTTTCAGAGTGGTAGCTTAATTTCAAATTGTTTAACTTGTTATTTAAGTTTGGTTTATGAGGTGGTTATTTGCTAACCAGTCATTTGTTTTTGAACATTTTTTTTTGTTTAAGACTCGTTATTAGACACGTTTTTTCCCTTTTTAATTTACGAGTAATAAAAGAGACTACGCGCAGCGTGGTCGATTCTTGCTACAAATATGCATGTGTGTTAATTTTTTGAACAATGTTCAACTGGTCGGTAAAACTGGACAGTGTTCAACTGGTCGGTACATTCAAGCAGTGTTCAACTGCTCGAATATTTTCCATATATTTTGTGTGTTTGACGAGTAATTAATTGCTTGAATAGATTCGGTCAAGTAGCAAGTGACCAATGATCTTTCAACCCTCGATCACTTGGGGGGCGCATGGGGTATACTAGTATATAATTTAAAACAGGCAATAAGGGCACGAGTTAAGATATTTGTTTTTAGGCTGACTTGTAAATTTTTGAAGTAAAAAAAGGTCATTAAGCTAACTCGTTTGACAAAGCTTAAGTAACTTGGAATTTTTCAAAATTTCACGTTAGAAGCAAATATTCGTGTGAAAATAAACATTATGCTCGTAAAATGTTAGAGCAATAAGAGTGTGAGAAAGTATACTTAGTAGGGACTTATAAAATGTCTAGAATTTGTAGGTTAGAAAACTAAGTACTCATGCGAAAATATAAGGCGTACATCAGAGTCACTTTACTATTCACAAAAAACTTATAATTTTTTAAGTCTAAAAAGACCTAGAATGTTTCAAGTTAGCAAAGAAAAGTAAAATATAAATTCCAACAGCTTGGTCGTATGAGAAAAATATTAAGGTTGCTAAGCAACAATTGTCTTCACAAAAGTATAAGAAAAAAAGAGTAAACTACTGGCCAGGTACAACGTTTTGCTGGTCCGGTGCAAAGTTTTTTTGGCCGGGAGAACAGATACAACTTCCCTGGTCGGCTGAGTATGCATCACTGGTCGAGTAGGAAACTTTGTGGTTGGATAGGATGCTCTCTGGTCGGCTAAGAGTGTCTACTGGTTGGGTACACTAGCCTTTGGCTGGCCAGCACCGTCGTCAACATCCAGGACCTCCTCTGGTCGGAATGATAGAGCAGGAGAGGCAGGCACAGTGCCAGCTAGAAGAACTTGGTCATTTAATATCCTTTTTGCACATTTCTAATTGTTATCAACATCTCTACATCCCAAAATTAATTATGCATACAAGAAAATCAAGAATTAGATTAATATACAATTCATTTGACACCTTGGAAGTGAAGGCTTAATCATTTTTCATGCAAAATCATAGTTTTGTCTATGGAATGTTCGACTCCAACCCTAAAAAATATCCAAACACTCATGCATACATGATCAGATAGTGAATAAATATTATTACAATCTCAAAATATAATTTAAACACATAAAATAAATTAAACACAACAAATTTTCACAAAAATTTTAATAAAAACTCATGGGAGGTGATCATATACCTCTTGATGACCTTGGTTGTGATCTAGGTGACTTCTTGCTCTTTAAACCTTTACTTAGCCTTTTCTCTATATTTATGTACTCCCCAACATATCACAAATTAGTTTACACCAACATGAAACTTAAATAAGACCAATACTCAAACTTTGACAAAGTAGAGTTAAGACTTTTACCTTTGGTAGTCTAGCTTTTTCTCTAACTTCAAACCCAAACTCAAGTGACCTAAAGCTATGCTTATAGAAGAAAGAGATGAGATATGCGTGTTTATGTGCGAAATCATGAAAAATTCAGAGAGAAACACATGAGGTACTCAGCTGACTAGAGAGAAGGAAGAAAGTTTTAGAGAGAAGAAATTTTTGAGAGAGAAAGTGTTTGTAACAAAAGAAGACTTTTTGACTTTTTACCTATTTATAAGTGGTAAAAATAGACACAAAATTACTCTTTTACCCCACCTAGCTGCCACCCATTATAAGCCTAATTACCCTTTGATTAATTTCTTAATTAATCTAACTTGAGCTAATTAATCTTAATCTAAATGTAATTTTCCCAAAAAGTTACTATTGTAGAATTTTTTTTCTTATATTTCCAAATTTAAATTTTAACCTAGGGTAATTAAATTAAATAGACATTGTTATTTAATTTAAGTCATCAAACTCGAATATTTGTTACTCAAAATAATTTAATTAGCCAAAATCTCATTTTAGGCTAAAATGTTGTATAAAAGACATTTTTAAAGATATCAAAATTTTTTACCTTAAATTAATCAAATAATTGAATGCCTAATGTTATTTTTCCATAATTATGCTTCTCAAATCATAATTATTCGAGAATTCATCCGGTTAGGGTTTTTATTTCGGTTCAGGACCAAAATGCTCGGTTTGTCACCAAACCGCACACTACAAACTTAGGCTAACATTTGCAACATAAAATTTGCATCTCAAGCATATATTGTTATTTATAATAATATCCACATATACTTCACCACCCCGTTCCTAGTTCCTAGTAGGTGCCCAAAATGTGGGGCGTTACAGTCAACGGTCTCTTTTAAAACCTTCTATGATAAATGTATGCATGTGCATGTGCTCCTATACTAACGTACATAACACAAGTGATTTCATGTTGTAGATACAAAAGTCAAAAGGTTACTTACCTGTAGTGCAATGCCCCACGTTTCAGGCACTTACGTGTAGCTAAGAACGGGGTGGTGAGATGTATATCGATATTATTATAAATGATTGTTGACGATGAGAACTCGTCAATGAAGTTAAGTTAAAAAAAAATCAAAGTCTATTTCTTATCAATGAAGAACTTCAACAATGTAATCAGAAACTTAAATGCTTGGAAAATAGTTGCAGAAGAAAAATGGGGAAAAGAACTTGTATTCCTTTGTTGTCTCAAGCTATAATGTTTTTTCCAACCCCCCTCAATGTTGAAGTGGGGTTCCCTTTATAGTGGGCTCTAATGGCCCCTGATACATTATGGTCCAGGGGACCAGATTGTACACAAGTACAGTGTTAGGAGAGTGGTATCAGGTGTAGTGGTGTCGGCTTTAGTACATGGTTAGAGTCAATGGGAGCACCTCTACTTTAGTACCCAATTGTGCCTCCACTACTTTCCTAGTATGAGTGTCAGAGATTGGCTGGCGATGACCACAATAGCTACCTCACTTGTACGACCACTACTTATCCATACTCTAACTCTTAGTTTGTGAGGGTGCTCCGTACTTCTTCTGACTTAGCACCGAATCGTTATGAGGCTCCCCCTACCCTTCCTTAATCACGTGCTAAAGAGGTTCTTGATTTCATTCCTCGTGAGGCTCACAGCAAGATAAGTGCCCCGTTGGTGGCGCTTATCTCAAGGAGAGAGATAAGGCCTCTTCAACGAAACCTGCTACGCATGCGTCACGAGATGCCTCGAGGAGGCCATCTATCGCGAGGCCCTTAGGGACAGTTGTGGTGAGGCAAGGTGTGGGTGCTGTATGATGCGCGAGGCACGAGACGCCTCCTCTCGTGAGACGCGAGGCCATCTGGGGTAGGCGCGTGAGGCGTTGCCTTGCTGGATGTGCAAGGTGTGAGACGCCTCCTCTCACGAGGCCATCTGGGGCAGGTGCATGAGGTGTGGCCTTACTGGGCACGCGAGGTGCGAGACGCCTCCTCTCACGAGGCCATCTGGGGCAGGCGCGCGAGGCGTGGACTTGCTGGGTGCGCGAGGCACGAGACTCCTCCTCTCTCGAGGCCATCAGGCGCGCGCGCACGAGGCACAAGATGCCTCCTCTCGGGAGGCTATCTGGGGCAGGCGTGCGAGGCATGGCCTTGCTGGGTGCGCGAGGCGCGAGACGCCTACTCAAGCAAGGCCATCAGGCGCGTGCGCATGAGGCGCGAGACACCTCCTCTCGCGAGGCATGGCCTTGCTGGGTGCGCGAGGCGTGAGACGCCTCCTCTCGTGAGGCCATCAGAAGCGCGCGCGTGAGGCGAGAGATGCCTCCTCTCGCGAGGCCATCAGGAGCGCACGCACAAGGTGCGAGACGCCTCCTCTCGCGAGGCCATCTGGGGCAGGCGCACGAGGCGTGGCCTTGCTCGGCGCGCGAGGCACGATATGCCTCCTCTCGCGAGGCCATCTGGGGCAGGCGCGCAAGGCATGGCCTTGCTGGGTGTGCGAGGCATGAGACGCCCCCTCTCGCGAGGCCATCAGGAGCGCTCGAGGTGCGAGACGCCTCCTCTTACGAGGCCATCTGGGGCAGGCGTGCAAGGTGTGGCCTTGCTGGGTGCACGAGGTGCGAGACGCCTCCTCTCGCGAGGCCATCAGGCGCGCGAGGCATGGCCTCGCTGGGTTCATCGAGAGGGGGGTGGTGCGAGACAATGGTGGCCCGAGAGCATCGTGGCTCAACCATGTAATTAGGTGCTTATGGGACATTAGCACATGCATTGGGTCTTCTACAAGCATGGAATTTTGAGTATCCACACTTACCCCCCAATCTGGGAGAGGACCTTCAGGTGCTCTGGTAGACTCTTCTCTTTGGTTCTTATAAATAGGCCTTCAAAGCATATGTGGTGTTTGTGATTGTCCTTGCTATTACTTGAAATTGAATATAAGCCTATTACTTTGCTTTGTGGATCCCAGTGTAGGTGTCAAGCTCTCTCTTGACCATTGATCAGGCCTTAGGTTCGATGGTTAAAATGAGCCTGTGGCTCCTATAAATAAGCCTTCATATCTAGCCCATTATTTACACTCCATCTCCTTAGCTTAGTGGATTTTGAGTCTTTAACCCTTTCAAGAGGTAAGGGGTTAAATCCTTCACAACCTCACTTTTGCCATCTTTTTTTTTTATATATATATATTGTGTTGTTTCTTTTATGCCCATACTCATGTAGGTACTTGGGGACTAAAACACCATTTTCCTTTGTTTTTGTAGGCGCATACTTTCGTCCCTTTGCCTCTCTTTGACCGTGGCTGTGCTTTTGGCCCTCAACCTCCTTTTGACCACGACAGCGCCTAATTTTACTTGCTAGAGGTATACTTTCTTTCTCCCTAATGTTTATTGGGTCCAAATTAGCACCACTCGAGATGGGGTACTTTCGCCTAAGCTCGTCGTGAGTTAACCCAGTTGCATGCCCTCATTCATACCCTGTAGTTGGTTATATAGAGCGCTTGTGCCTAGAGGTTTTGAGCCCATACCTTTGTGTTTTGTAGTTATCCTCTCATTTATACGTGAACCCTTTTTGCTTTCGGGACGAGGTCTTATGGCATGTGAAGGACCATTCGACGCTCCTCCGGGGGTCGAGGTTGTTGACTTGTCTTCAGACTCGGAGTCCCCCGAGGACAACCCTCACCAAGACTACGACACCTTAAGGCAGGCCCGTATTCGTCATCTTGAGCACATGGCTGAACTCAGACATAAAATCTGGGTGGTAGAGAGTGAAATAGACTCAATTTTAAGGGGAGACGGAGTATCTTTCCACCTTGACCTTAACGACCATATAGCGAACATTAGGGTGACCCTTTTAGATTTGCAGATGGAGTTGGAGTTTATGGAGGGAAATCTCTCGCCTGAGCCTCCTACCCTGTTTTCCCTTAATGACTATCATGGGGTCGTCTTGTCTTCTCCTCAACCCTTGTTCTTGGTCTACCCTTGCTTAGCACTTCCACACTCGGTGCCTTGGTGGAAGACCCTTCCTAGGAAGAAAAAATGGAGGGTAAAGTGCCCTGTTTCCACCTCACCTTTTTCTTTTGGTTTTGTAGATATGCCGAAGAGAGCACGACAACAGGTGACCGCTGAGAATCAAGACACTAGCCCCCATGTTGGCATCCACCCTAGTGTCCCATGTGTCTGAAAATAAATTGTTGGAATTAGCGGAGAACTACCGTGTTAGCCCGGAATACAAATTATACGTTCCTTCAAACAAGTGTCAGGCTGATCGCCCAAGTCCAGGTTATGTGGCCATGAGTGAGCATATCTTGAAAGCGGATGGCACAATCTCATTACACTCATTTTTCGGAATGGTTCTCAACCACTTTGACCTTGCTCCGCTCCAGGGTGTGCCCAACAGCTGGCTGACCTTGAGTTGCCTCTTTATTGCGTATATGGAGCGCTTCGGGCGTGCTCCCACGGCCCAAGAGGTGTATTTCATGTACAACCTCATGCCCTCTCCTAAATCCAAGGCTTTTATTTCCTGCAAAAAGCCAATTCTTCGGTCTCCTTGATAGAGGGTTCTGTATCCAACCCAGGGTCTTGGAAGCAGGACTTCTTCTTTGTGAAGGGTCCTCTCTCTGTTCGTGAGCACTTTCGCTCAGCTCCTAGTAAGTACTTCAAGTTTTTTTTAATTTTGTTTTGGAACTTATGTTCGTGTCGACAGCTGTGTTGATTGTCCAGAGAATTTCACCGTGCCTGAAGTTCTTGGGTCGGAGGCGGATGTAATGGATAAATTTCTCGAGGCTGACCTTGCCGAAAAAATGGTTGTACGTCTCTTCACCATGACCAACCTCAACCATCACAAGTTGTCCCCAGCTTTGGAGCTTAAGTTATTGTGGACTATTTTTGGAACGCAGAAGAAAAAGGCTGTTTTGGCTGAACCTCACTCAGACGGGGGTGAGGCAGAGTGTGTGCCAGAGAGGGTCTACCCAGGACATAGGCAACCCCACCGACCATCTTTGTCTCCCAGGGGGTGCCCTCCTTTAGCCCTACAGACCATGACATGGCCTCCCACTCCCACGATCAATAGGCCATGCCGAGGGGCTTCGTCTGTCCCTATTCTGAGGGCTTCGATGCTTTCCCTCAGGCTTCCCTTGATCTTGGTCCATCGGGGGCTCATTTTTCCGATCTTCCTACGCCCCCTCCTGGTCCATCGGGGGCTTATTTTTCCGATCTTCCTGCACCCCCTCCTCCTTCGGCAAGCGGGTCATCTATCCCTACCCAGCCAAGCACCCTTGGCTCGGAAGGGGGGCCCTGGGTGGGCCACATGGCAGCCTCTTATGGGCAACGGTATGTCCAGGTCACCACAGATCTTCCTGAGGCTGATTGGAGAGGTCTTGGGAGTTTTGCTATGTCGGAGCTCGGGGAGACTCTTGTGCATTCCGCCACTTGGGTGAGTTCATGCATCTTACATCGACCTTATCCCTTTTCTCTCTCTCTTTTTTTTTTGCTTATCATCGTTATTGTTATTTTTCTTGTGTATACCTATACAGTGGCCCAGCGATTTGTCGACTCGGCTCAGGACCTTTCCGCGTCGAATGCTGAAAGGGGCCGTCTTATGGTCCAGGTCTAAGGGCTTGAGAGGGAGCTTGCTGAAACCAAACTTAGGCTGGAGAAGAAGAGGGTGATTGCCAAGGCTGTGATGCTGCAGGAGAAGGTCACTTTCTTGGAGGCCAACCTTGAGGGTGCAAAGGCTACCATCGCAACATTGCAGGGGAGGGTTGCTTCCTTAGAGGCGGATAAGGCTGACATTGAGTATAGATCCATAGAGCGCGCCCTCTATGGGGTATGGAGGTAAAATCAAAACTTCAATTTTTTCTCCTTTGGTGAGCATGCCATTGCCAAGGCGGCTGAGTGGAACGCCTACGGCAGAAGGCCTTGAGATTGTCATGCTGCGTTTTTTGCCGTTTCAGTCTAATGTGGTTTTATGCTCATTTGAGCCTTATTTTGCTTGTAATTTCTCTAAGTCCTGTTACATTATCAAAAAAAAAATTATATATATATACATATGTGATCATTCATCTTTATTCCTCTATGTTAGAGGTCCTTTTGAGCCCGCACAATGGGGTTCGATAGGTTCTCTTTTTTACTTATCAGGCTTGAGGTCCTTTGGAGCCCATGCGAAGGGGTTCAATAGGTCCCTCTTTGGTGCCTCTTGATTGTACCTATAAGGATATATTGACCCCTTGGGTTCTAGTTATCCTTTTATATATTTATGTGCGCGCTTATTATCTTTTGTGAGAAGCGTCTTTCTCGTCGTTATTCATAGTACTATTTTTGCAAGGGTCTCTTTTAGGACCCTTTTTGGCTAGACGGCTTGGTGGCTGCTCTAGGCTTTTTGGTGGGTGCTTCTCCTGGGGCACTTCCTCTTGTGGAAGCATTTACTCTTATTAGGATGCTTTTCTTGTAGGACCTTTTGACCTCCTTGATGTTCATAAGGGTAGCTAATCCTTGTGAACTCAAGCGATGTCTTACAAGGTCTTCTTCTTTATTTGTAAGGGGGGGGGGGGGGGGGGGGTTCCTTTTAGAATCCTGATATAAGGGGTCCTTTTAAGATCTCTTTTATAAGGGGTTGTTTTAGGATCCTCCTGATAAGTGGTCCTCTTAGGATGAGGGGTCCTTTTAGGACCCTTCTGATAGAGGGGGTCCTCTTAGGATGAGGGGTCATTTTAGGACCCTCCTCTTTGCTATATATTCTGCCCCCCAAGTGGTTGGCGAGATTTATCTTGGCAAGCACTTTGATCAGTCCATTCATGCATCTCAATAATCATCTTGGTTAAATAAGAACTTTTACTACATGTTTGTCTAATGTCACATCATATTCATTGGAAGCAGGTGAAATACATGCTAACATAATGTGACTTTGTTCTTACAACATATTAAGGAATCTAATTTTGCCTCCTACGTCACAGCTATTACATTAGACTTGCACGTTAGAACAATAACACTCTAGCCTCAGACATGGGGGTCTCACTGATAATATTTTTTTTAGATGCTCTGCGTTACATGCTCTAGGTACCATGGTATCATCCAAGCGTGCGAGCTTGTAGATGTTAGGGGGCACAACCTAGGCAACTTGATAGGGTCCTTCCTAGTTTTCTCCTAACACACCCACACTTGGATCTCGAGTGTTGGGCAGGACTTTTCACAACACGAGGTCTCCAACTTTGAACGCTCTCTCTCGCACCCTCGAATTATAGTATCTTGCGGCTCGTTGCTGATATGTGGCTAGCCTCAGTTGTGGCCTGTCTCTCTTAGCTTCCAACAGGTCCAAATTCCCGGGCAATACTATGATATTGGCCTGGTCATCATATGCTTGTGTGTGGATGGAGTTAATCCTCAATTCTATTGGAAGGACAGCCTCGCAGCCATAGGCCAAGGCAAAAGTCATCTCTCATGTGATGGAACAAGGTGTGGTCCTGTAAGCCCAAAGCACATTGGGAAGTTCTTTGACCCAGGCCCCTTTCAACCTTTCAACTTCTCCAACTTTGTTTTCAGGTTCCTTTTTAGGATCTTGTTGATGCACCACTTGTCCATTGGCTTGTGGGTGCACTACAGCAGAGAAACTCCTCTTGATTCCTTTTTCCCTGCAATATTCCTCAAATACTCCTCCTTCAAATTGCATCCCATTGTCGGAGACTATCTTGTAGGGTACTCCAAACCTACAGACGATAAATTTGTTGACGAAGGTGGTGATTTGCTTAGTCGTTATGTCGACTAGAGGTTCTGCTTCCACCCACTTAGTAAAATAATCGACTGCTACCACTACGTATTTCGCTCCTCCTCTTCCTGCTGGCAACACTCCAATCAAGTCAATCCCCCACACACAGTGAAGGGCCACGGACTGGTCATGCTCACCAGCTCATTTGGTGGCTGTCTGGGGTAGTTTGCATGCCTCTGGCACTTGTCACACCTTTTCACGAAATCGCTCACATCCTTTTCCATGGTAGGCCAATAGTATCCCTAGCGGATGGCCTTTTTTGCCGTGGACTACCCCCCAGCATGATTTCCACATTCCCCGTCATGAATCTCTTGTAGAATTTTTAAAGCCTCTCCCTTATTTACGCACCGTAGGAGCGGGGTAGAGAAGCCTCTCTTATATAAGACCCCATCTACTAGGGTGTATTGGGCAACTTTGTAAGTCAGCCTGCACGCATCTTTTTTGTCCAAAGGCAAGACCTCGTCAGTTAAGTACTTCGCGATGGGCGCAAACCATGACTCCCTCGGGCTATTGACCATATGGATCATTTCTTTGGCTATGCTCGGCTTGGAGAGGTATTCGACCGGGATGGACTCAAGCATGTCTTCGTCTCGAATAGAGGTGAGTTTTGTGAGTGCATCAGCGTTTGTGTTTTGCTCCCTTGGGATCTGTTCTATGGTGCATTTTTTGAACTGATCTAAATACCCCTTCAACATGGCGAGATATGCAGCCATTTTTGGGCCTCTAGCTTGATATTCACCTTTCACCTGGAACACCACGAGCTGTGAGTCGCTAAAGACATGCAAATGGGTTACCTTTAACTCCCTAGCTAGCCACAGGCCAGCCAACAGTGCCTCATACTCTGCTTCATTGTTGGAAGCTTCGAATTCGAATCTCAAGGCACAATACATCTTGTGACCCTCAGGTCCCATCATTACTATGCCAGCGCCGGCTCCTCCTTCGTTAGATGCCCCATCTACATGGAGGCTCCATTCTTCAGGGTGCTTTTCCTCTTCATTCGCCGGTTCATTCTCTTCTATTTCTCCCTCCTCATGGGGTCGGCGTGCAAACTCGACTATAAAGTCAGCAAGTACATGCCCATTGATTGAGGTCCTTGGGGTGTAAGTGATGTCAAATTGACTCAATTCAATCGACCATTTTAACAACCTTCTCGAAGTTTCTGGTTTATGCAAGACTTGACACAAAGGGGTCTTTATGAGCACCTCGATAGCATGAGCATGAAAATAGGGCCTCAACTTTCGAGAAGCCACTACCAAGGTGTATGCCAACTTGTCTATTTCTAGGTACCGAGTTTCTGTGTCTACCAACCGCTTGCTCACATAGTACACGGGCTGTTGATGCTTCTTTTCTCCTTTGACCAGGGCGGCACTTATAGCATGTTTCGATACGGTTAGATACAAGTACAACCTTTCCCCTTTTTCTGGCTTGGCCAAAAGGGGTGGTTTTCCAAGGTGTTCCTTTAGCTTGGTAAAGGCTTCCTGACAATCATCATCCCAAGCGAACTTTTTGCTCCCTTTTAGGATGTTGAAGAAAGGGAGGCATTTGTCAGTGGACCTGTAGATGAATCTATTGAGGGTTGCTACTCTCCCTGTTAAGCACTGCACCTCCTTCTTGCTTCGTGGTGGGCTCATTTCCAGCAATGCCTTGATTTTTTCAGGGTTAGCCTCGATACCTCGGGAATTCACCATAAAACCCAGGAACTTTCCTAATGAAACTCCAAAGGTGCACTTGAGTGGGTTTAGCTTCATTCTGAACTTTCGGAGGGTGTAGAACATCTCCATGAGATCGTTTGTAAGCTCTTATGCCTTCTTTGTCATTACCAACATATCATTGACGCATACTTCCATATTCCTTCCTATTTGATTTGCAAACATTCTATTCACCAGCCTTTGATCAGTAGCACCTGCATTCTTTAAACCAAAAGGCATCACTTTGTAGCAATAAATCCCCTTGTCTGTTATGAACGAAGTGTGCTCTTCATCGGCCAGGTTTATGGGTATTTGGTTGTACCTGGAATATGCATCCATGAAGTTGAGTAGCTCGTGTCCCGCCGTGGCGTCTACTAACTGGTCTATCCTAGGAAGCGGGAAGCTGTCCTTAGGGCAGGCCTTATTGAGGTTAGTAAAGTCCACACAAGTCCTCCACTTTCCATTGGGCTTTGGGACTAACACTGGGTTTGATACCCATAGTGGGTAGAATGCCTCTCGAATAAACCCATTTGCCTTCAACTTGTCAACCTCCTCTTTTAGGGTCACGTATCTCTCTGGGTCCATCGCTCTCCTTTTCTGCCTCACAGGCCTTGCTTTTGGGTCGATGTTCAGATGGTGGCACATGATCGCTGGGTCTATCCCTACCATGTCCTCGTGACTCCAGGAGAATACGTCGAGGTTGGCTTTCAGGAATTCTACCAACTTCTCCTTCACGTTACCCATAAGTTTTTTCCCTACCTTCAACTTTCTCAACGGCTCATTCATGACCGTGACTTCTTCCAACTCTTCTACTGGTTCGGCTCTAGGTTCCTCTGCGACTCGCGGGTCCAACTCGTGTGGGTTTGCACCTTCATGCACAACCATTGCCATAGGCACTGAAGGCTTCGTGGTCGTGCGGAGGGATGTGTTATAGCATTCCCTTGCTTCCTTCAGCTCTCCTTTCACACTTTCTATTCCCCCGGGAGCGGGGAATTTCATAGCTAAGTGGTACACAGAAGTTATCACCTTCAATTCTCTTAGGGAGGGTCTCCCTAATATCGTATTGAAGGCTGAGGCGCAATCTACCATGACAAAGTTGGCCATTATGGTAGTTTGTTTGGGTTGTTCTCCCATGGTGAGGGCTAACTCAATTGCCCCTAGAGGCTGTATTGAATCTCCTGTAAATCCATACAGGGAGGTATTGCAGGGCTTCAGGTGCCGGATGTTCAATCCCATCTTCTCCAAGGCAGGGCGATACAGGATGTCTACAGAGCTTCCATTATTCACCAGGACTCGATGTACCCTCATGTTCGCAAGCTGGACGGTCAGTACCAATGGGTCATTATGGGGGAAATATACACCCCGTGCATCTTCTTCGGTGAAGCTTATCGAGTCATTCTCTCCCTTAAAATTCTTCGGGGGATGTTGCTCCAAACTTAAGACGCATGGGGGTGGACTTCGTCTGGCTTCCCTGCCATACTTGTCTCGCCCTTCCCTTGATTCGCCTTAGAATCCTGGTCCTCCGAAGATGGTCCTAATCTCTCCCTACACCTCTGGGGCTACTTCACGTGCCCGCGGCAAAGATGCCCCTTCTTCTGGCCTTTAGTTCTCTTTTCGGACGTATCTGCCCAAATGTCCCCTGCGTATAAGCTCTTCAATTTTTACTTTCAAATGATTGCATTCTGCGGTGGTGTGGCCGATATCTTTATGGTACTTGTAGTATTTACTGGTGTCTCTTTTTGGCCGGTCTTTTTTCATCGGCGGAGGCCTTCTAAAAGGGACCTGGTTTACTTTCGTGACAAAAATATGCTCCCTCGCATGGGTGAGGTCAGTGTAAAAGGTGTAGGGGCCTTGCCTGCACTCTTCCATGCACTAGGGCTTCCGTGGCCGATCCTCCCTTGTTCCTTCATAGACCTTCTTCTTCTTTGCACCGCTTTGGTTCTCCCAGATTGAGGGTTTTAGTGGGGGTTGGCCTTTTCCAGCCTTAAGGCTCTCGTGACCATCCTCTACACGAATGTATTTCTACGCTCGCTTGTGGAAATCATCCAAATCTGTGACCTCTCTCTTGAGCATGTTATCCCATAACTTGCTTCCCGGGCGCACTCCGACCGTGATGGCCATTTTTAGCTCTATGCGGGTCAATCTCCCTACCTTGGCCGCCTCCATATTGAACCTGTGAATGTAGCTCTTTAGACTCTCATTTTCTCCATATGAAAGGTTAGCAAGGCTGGTGCCCGGCATTGTGTAATCACACACGGCGTGGTGTTGTTGAAGAAACTCATCAGAAAAATTTTTCCAAGATCTGATAGACCCTGGTCTAAGTCTTTTGAACCATTTGTACGCTGGTCCTTTCAAGATGACAGCAAAGCAATGACACCTAGCTCCACTACTAATCCCCCTTAACTTCATCAGATCGTTAAATGCGTCCAGATGATACTTGGGGTTTGTGTTTCCTTTATATGGGGTCATATGAGGCTCCTTGAAGTTGGCTAGGATTCAGATGGCCTGGATTTCCTTAATGAAGGGCAATTCATGGTTGAACTCGTCCTCGATTGCTTGTCCTCCAAATGCGGTGATGATCTTGCTGCGGAGGCTCCTCATTTCAGTGTCTAGGTCCTGTCTCCTTTTATTCAAGGAGTCTCTCAATGTGGACGGGCCGACCTTTCCTTTTCCTTTGTCCTCTCAGGGTGCCATAGGAGGCATAGTCCTTTTATCCGCCTTTCTCTTATTGAGCTCTTCTCGCAAGTCTAGGGGTGTTTCCTTTGACGTGACCTCAACTTCACTACGTGGGTTAACATTGTTCCTCTGCTTTTGCCTCTAGGGCTGATCAGGCGGTCCTGGATGTTTGCGCTGTTTCGTTTGGGGAGTATTATTGGTGGAGAGTGGTGTTCTCCCATCGTCCACTAACACTGTGGTTTCTACCCCCTCTTGTCCTTTCTCTTTTCGCCTAGGCAGAGGTATGCTCGATTTTCCTTGTAATAGGCCATTCAACACCTCTTGCATGTTCTCCAAGGTGGTTTCTAGCCTTTGGTTCTTGCGGTGCAATTCACGTATCTCTCCTTCGTAAAATCAAGATTCAGAACTCGAGCTCACGGAATGGACCCAGGGATGCTTGTCAAGTATGCGCGTCGATGGGCCCGGATCTTGCCAGCCGGAGTTCGGCACCTGCAACAGTTTTGGGAGCGGGAACTCACCGGCATCCCTTGCAGGGGTAGTTGCTGACTTTGGACGGTTCTCATCAGGCAGGACGGTCGGGGATGAGGCCTCCCTCTCATCTTAGTGAAACTTAGGCACCTTTAGGGCATCCACATTTTTGGGTGGAGAGGGATTCTTCATGGAGGCCTTCAGCTGGTCTCCATCAAGGTGGACCTCCACCGCCCATGGCTCTCTCAGTCGCTTAGAGCGTCTTGGCATCTCTTTATGCCAGAGTTAATGAAAGAACAGTGGCTTGGCACTTATCCTTCCCACAGACGGCGCCAAACTATTGATGGTAAGAACTCGTCAACGAAGTTAAGTTAAAAAAAATCAAAGTCTATTGCTTATCAATGAAAAACTTCAACAATGTAATCAGAAACTTAAAAACTTGGAAAATAGTTGTAGAAGAAAAATGGGGAAAAGAACTTGTATTCCTTTGTTGTCTCAAGATACAGTGTTTTTTCCAAGCCCCCTCAATCTTAAAGTGGGGTTCCCTATATAGTGGGCTCTAATGGCCCCTGATACATTGTGGTCCAGTGGACCAGATTGTACACAAGTACGGTGTCAGGAGAGTGGTATCAGGTGTAGTGGTTTCGGCTTTAGTACATGGTCAGTGTAACGCCCCAACTCCAGGGATCGTTACGGTGTGCCTTATAAACAGTGCTAAACTCGCTAATCGAGTTTTTTTGGCCAAAATCGTGTAACTAAGTATGATTAGCGGTTTAGGGATTAAAAATTTTGGTTAAGAGGTAACGTTTCCTTAGAACGTTTAATATATATGCTGGGATCCAAAAATTATAATTTCAGAGTCTATTACAAGAAAATATTTACAACAGGCCATTCTACGCGGAAAAACAGGGTTTAACCCTAGTTCCCCTTTAAACCTCGGTCGTGGCGGACGAGCAGCTGCATATGTACACGTCATCACCTAAGCTCTCCAACTCAAGGATGGTCCAACTTTCTCTTTCCTTTACCTGCACCACATAGCACCTGTGAACAGAAGCCCAGCAAGAAAACACAATATAACATAATATAATATCATCAGTGATTGTATTAATTATTCACGACCAACAGTCCAAACAAATAGGTGACTATCACAAAAGTCACAAATATGGGGACAGCACCCTTTAGCCATGTGATGATAGGATCACCAGGGCTTAACAAATAAGTGAGCATCTCACTAGCTTTAACAGGATAGGTGCATGGTGATTAGTCACCAACATAACCTTCCTCCTGACTCTAGAGTCATAACTGTGGAACAACGTTCCCTAGCCATGTGACAAATAGTCACCGGGGCCATATGCCCTGGCTCTGAATAACTAGTCTCAGACTAGCCAAGCGCTTATAATTTTCATTGACCTTCCGGTCGGTCCACCATTAATACCCCATATGAGTCATTCAATGCTGATATCGATTAGATCTAATCTTCATTTGGCTCGGTGTTCATAACGCTATGCCATTTCTGACCAGAGGTTAGTAAAACACGACCAGTGTTCAACTCATTGTGAACTTGACTAATAAGTCACAGCTTCACAGATGGATCTAACACCATTGCCGATTCTGACTAATAAGCCAGTGCCATACACAAGTAAGTCATGCCACCAAACATATATTGCATATCCCATATCCATATACAAGGTATTCAACATGCTTACTTAACTAGTACAAGTACAATTAGGAGCATGCACGAACACAGAGGCTCAAGCTCTGAACGATATCATACTCAGTATATAAAGCATGTCCTAATCTCATGTCACTCGTGCATCATACGCATTATATTTAACAATTCAACATGCACCAATAATAGCCATGCATGTCATCCTTAATAATCAACCAACATGCATCAAGAATAGCCATGCATGTCACATATACACAGGGTGCAATTTTCTTACCTCAGATTCGAGCTAGAATCAATATAAGAACGACCCTTGAGAACGATCAACCTTTAAACCCTTAGCGGTCACCTAATCATAACTAAATATGGGATACCATCAATAAAATGATCAACATAGATTACCAAACAAAAATCTAGCCTCCGGGACAACAATCCAAATTAATCCAAGTAGTAGGAACACTCCCGAGGCCTATAACCAAGTTCCCGGGGTCAAAACATGCAAACGAGGTGAAAACTGAGCAAGGGCTGCGGCCCTAGCACCTTGGGTCGCAGCCCCTAGAATTTCCTGAAGCAAGGGCCACGGGGCCCTTCACCAAGGACCGCGGCGCCCTTCACCAAGGGCCGCGGCGCCCAGCAGGTACAACACTCCCACCTGCTTCTTCAAAGCAGGGCCGCGGCACCCCAAGAACAAGGTCGCGGCCCCCAACTCTGGGCCATTCCCAAACGTGTTTTTAACACTCCAAAGCCTCCAAAATCACACCTAAACATTCCCCAATAATCAAATCAAAGTTCCCAAGCTTCCCAAAGTTCCAAAACTCTCAAAACCCAAGGTTCAAACCAACCAACAACTCAACAATTTACAAAATCTAATTCAAAGCTTAGAAACTCGAAAAACTCAAAACTCAAACTTCGATTACCTTCAATTGGGTTATTTTCTGTCAAAACCTTTGGTCAAGAAGCTCCTAATCTTTCCTAGGATCACTATGCCTCGACCCTCACTTGATTCTGACTCCTAGAACTCGAAATTCCTTTAAGAAAGCTTCGAACGGTAAAATAGGCTATCGAGAAGGGAGAGAGAGACTTTCTAACGTACGTTCTTATCTGACAAGCTACTTCGAGCTTAAGTAACCTCAAATAAAACCTAAGGGTCGAGGTCCCGAAAACACCCCCAGGGACATTATAGTCAAAACTTCCAGAATTCCATCCTGATCTCAAATACTCCCAATTTATCATCAAATAAACATTTCTATTACCCCAAACTTGACCCCGTTATGAAAAAACCGCTAACTCATAATCTATGATCGTCTCATGCCGAATAGCTCGAATATATCTCCATAATAATAAAATCTCATTCACAAATTACAACATGCACCCAATTTACAAATATGCCCTCAACGGGCCAAATTACCAAAATGCCCTTATCATTATAAATACACCCATATGCATGCATTTATCATCATATAATAATATAATTCACATTAACATGCATATCAGCATTCAATGCCATGATAAATAAATTATGTCCCTCCCGGCCTCCTAATCAAGGTCCTAACCCTTATTAGGAAATTCGGGGCATTACAGTCAGAGTCTAGGGAGCACCTCTACTTTAGTACCCGATTGTGCCTCCACTACTTGCCCAGTACGAGTGTCAGAGATTGGCTGGCGAGGAACACAACAAGTACCTCACTTGTACGACCACTACTTGTCTGGCGTCGGCCTTGTGTCCGTACTCTAACTCCTCTTTGTTTGTGAGGGTGCTTCGTACTTCTTCTGACTTAGCGTCGAATCGTTATGAGGCTCCCCTATCCTTCCATAATCGCGTGCTAAAGAGGTTCTTGATTTTATTCCTTGTGAAGCTCACAGCAAGAGAAGTGACCCGTTTGTGGTGCTTATCTTAAGGAGAGAGATAAGGCCTCTTCAACGAAACCTGCTACGCATGCGGCGCGAGACGCATCAGGGAGGCCATCTCTCGCGAGGCCCTTAGGAACGCGACTGTGGCGGGGTGAGGTGAGGTGTGGGCGTTGTAAGTTGCACGAGGTGCGAGACACCTCCTCTCACGAGGCACGAGGCCATATGGGGCAGGCGCGCGAGACGCCTCCTCTCGCGAGGCCATCTAGGGCAGGCGCGCGAAGCGTGGCCTTGCCAGGTGTGTGAGGCATGAGACGCCTCCTCTCGGGAGGTCATCAGGCACGCGCGAGGCGCGAGACACCTCCTCTCGTGAGGGGATCAGGTGCACGCGCGCACGAGGTGCGAGATGCCTCCTCTCGCGAGGCCATCTGGGGCAGGCGCACAAGGCCTGGCCTTGCTGGGTGCAAGAGGTGCGACACGCCTCCCCCCGCGAGGCCATCAGGAACACGCGCATGAGGCGTGAGATGCCTCCTCTCGCAAGGCCATCTGGGGCAGGCGCGCGAGGCGTGGCCATGCTGGGTGCGCGAGGCACGAGATGTCTCCTCTTGCGACGCCATAAGGAGCACATGCGCTAGGCGCGAGATGCCTCCTCTCGCAAGGCCATCTAAGGTAGGCACGCAAGGCGTGCCTTGCTGAGCGCGCAAGGCGTGAGATGCCTCCTCTCGTGAGGCCATCTGGGGCAGGCGTGCGAGGCACGAGATGCCTCCTCTCGCGAGGCCATCAGAAGCCCGCGCGCGAGGCGTGAGACGCCTCCTCTCGCGGGGCCATCTGGGGCAGGCACGCGAGGCGTGGCCTTGCTGGGTGCGCAAGGTGTGAGATGCCTCCTCTCGTGAGTCCATCAGGCACGCGAGGCATGGCCTCACTGGGTCCACCGAGAGGGGGCTGGTGCGAGACAATGGTGGCCCGAGGGCATCGCGGCTCAACCATGTAATTGGGCACTTATGGGACCTTAGCATGTGCTTTGGGTCTTCTACAAGCATGGAATTTTGAGCATCCACAATTATAATATATGCGTAAGAAGAAAAATTCATGTTGCAAATGTTAGCCAAAGTGTGATATGTTCGGTTTGGCGACAAACTGAGCGTTTCAGTCCCAAACCGAAATGGAAACCCTAACTGGGAAAATTCTCAAATAATCGTTATGTGAGAACATAATTATGGTAATATAATAGTGGACATTAAATTATTATATTAATTTATGTTATGTTCAAAAATTTTGATTTTTGTGTGAAAATATCTGAAGATGCATTTTTGTGAAAAATGCACATTTTAGCAAAAAAAATTATATTTTGACTAATTAAATTGTATGAGTTATAAATATAGGAGTGTGACCACTTAAATTAACGCGGAAGTCATATTTAATTTAATTACCCTAGGTAAAAATATCAATTAGGGGAAACTAAGAAAAAATTACTACATAGTAACTTTTTTGGAGAAAAACACCATTAGCCTTAGATTAATTAGCTTAAGTTTGAACGAATTAGAAATTAATCAAGGCTTAATTGGGATTATCATAGGTGGCAGAAAGAGGGGTAGAATGGTCATTTGGGCTTTATTTGTTTACCGCATATAAATAGTGAAAAAGTCAAAGTCTTCAATATTTTCATTCTCCAAACTTTAGCTCCAAGTTTTCTCTCAATTCTCTCTAAAATCCCTATCCCTTTGGCCGATTCCCTTATGGCTTAATTTCTCTGAAATTTTTCTTTATAAACACTTAATTTCTTATCTTTCATATCTTCCATACATAGTTCTAAGTTCTATAGTCGTATTTTGAAGCTAAGAAGTCTACACACAAAGCTTGTTCTACAAAGATAAAAAGGTTAAACTTTATTTTGTTCAAGTTTGTGTTTGGTTTGTTTATGCACTTAGACGAGTTTATATAGTAGTATAATCAAACTTTTGGGCTTATGGGAACTATATATATGTAGACTAAAGATTGATCAAGGGATTTAAAAATCTAGAGGCTACCCAAAGTTCAAACCAAGGTCATCAAGAGGTATATGACACCTCCCATGTCTTTCGCTTGAAATTTTTATTGAATCTACCATATTTTTATTTTTTATGTGTTTAAATTAATTATTAGATTTGTAATAATGATTGTTTTATGGCTGATCATAGATGCATGGGTATTTGGATACTTGTTAGTGATGGAATCTAACATTCCATAGGCAAAATCTTGATTTTTGTAAGAAAATGTTTAAGACTTGAATTCCAAAGAGTCGAGAAATATATGTATAAATTTGATTCTCGATTTTCTTGGCTCCAAGTTTTAGTTTATGATGCATATATATCCACAGTGTATAGAAACATGGAAAAAGACTTTGAAATGACCAAGATATGATTTTTGCAAAATTGGTGTGCAACCTAGAAAATAGTTTTTCAAAAACTGGGTAAACAACCGATTTTGGACAAAAATTTCTATAGGAAAACTATTGAATTTTTACCTGATTTTTGTAATGAATTTTATCTTGATATTGGTTAATAAATTGGTACTTTCAAAGAAAAATATTAAAAGTGTTGAGAGTTATGAATTTGCAAAGTTAGAGAAAATTTTCTAGAAGCTCGAAATAGCTTATGGACAGCCAAATTTGGGTACCCATTTCACTAAGTAAAAAGAGTTCAAATGACATAAATTTTGGCATGAATAATTTTTACATATCCTAAAATAGGCCTAAGAAATTTCAGACCTAAGTAATAAAATAAATGTAGTTTATAAATTCCCAAAGTTCACTAAAATATTGGTCTATTTCTAGAGAAATTTGAAATTAGGTTTTTGAAAATAGTTTTGACCAAGTAAAAATGATTATTTTTGTATGAAATTTGGCAAGGAATTTCTTGGAATAGACAAGTTTAGTTCTGCAAAGTTTGAGAATTTTTTCAGCTATAGTTTTCAAAATATAATTTTCTAAACTATGCTACTTATAAAAAAAAATCAACAAAGTTTATACTTTGGGAAAAAATGAGAGTTTTTCTAAATATTTAGCTAATAAAATGTGTCTTAATCTAAGTAATTATAAAATTAAGTTTAATACACTAAATAATTATTGAGTTCAATCTAAATATTATAAAGTTAATATTTTATTAATTAATATTTGAGTAGTTGGTTTAAGAAAATTAAAAAGTGGTCTAAAACCCTAATTTTTCCAAGACAAGAATTAAATAATCTTTTTAAAATAAAATTAATTTTTATCTTAAGATCTCTTAAATAAATTAAACCTAATCAATATTTTTTTATAATTGTTGCTTACTTAATTAATTCTACTTAATTTATCAAATATTATAATTTGAGTGATTTTACTACATAATTTGGGATTTTTGGTAAAATAAAAGAAAGGGTCAAATTGGTAAAGCTTAGAAGCTTCCAAAACTATATTTTATCGACTAGGTTTGATAGTGTGAATGGAGCGGAAAATTTTGTAAAAAGCCCAATGTAGAATGGTAATCTACTATATAATGCCATATATAATCCAAGTACACTGTATGTTTGTGATAGTGTTGGCTAACAAAGCAGGATTCTCCAAGGGAAGATTGTTGTGAACAACTAACGACAACTTGTAAGTCAGTTTATGATTAGGCGGTACTTCCGGTCCATTTTGTAATTCATAATCATGGATGGTTTCCAAGTTGTCAAATAATGCAGTCGTTTTTCGTTATTTAATGACTATGCAGATGGTTTCTGCCTTTGTCATACCTGATGAGTCCGTGGACGGTATCTACAAGTTATATATTAATGGGCAGACGGTTTCTACTCGACTCATGAGTGGTGGACGGTTTCCACCCATTTACTTGTAGTGTAGACGTTTTCCGCCTACTTAGTCATTGTGCAGGCAATTCCTGCCATTGACATCATTTTTCTAGTGAACTACCATTACAATTGGCCAAGAGGTAAGTGAGCCAGATAACCAAGGAGTTTCAATGAACTAGTGTGGATCCATGAAACCCCGTTCTTGGTTTGAAATTAGTATAAATGCCTTAAGAAATTGATGGTTACTCTTGAGAGGGAATCCTTGATTAGATATCAGTGTAGAGACTTCAGTCTCCACTACAATTTGAGTTGCGATACTAGGAGATACCTTAGACCCTCTCAAATTGGCTTTTGGGATCAATTCTGTTATTGGACGTTATTTCCTACTTCTGCTTTGGTTTGGAATTATTTGTAGGGTTTTGTGTTCGATTTCTGCCAAAGGCGAGGCGATCTCGCTAGGACACTTAGGCGTTCTTGAATTTTTTTGGTTAGAGCCCTGATTTATCTTGAAACTTAAGTGTGGTAAGCTATGTATTGTGAGGACAATTACTATATCATTGAATCCAATTGTGTGTTTCTACTTTGTGCTGTTAAATTGACTTACTGAGCATTTTCGCTTTCCTAGTTGCTCATGTTGTAGGTAAAGGCAAGGAAAAGCTGACGAAGTGAGAGCTGGAGTTTGCCTGGGAAAGTGTACATGTGGCCCAATCTTTGGGGAGTTTGCATGTAACGACCCCAAATTCGCTAATGAGGATTAAGGGCCTTAATTAGTGTGCCAGGAGGGCATTACTAGGTTTAATGTGATTTGAATGATTTTATTGATTTAAATGCATAATTATATGATTAATAATGCTTGTATGATTATATTGGTATTAATGTGATATGTATATATGGTAATTGTGAGAACCACATTATTATGTGGGTAGGTCTGCAGAGGACGACTCGAGGCGATCCTAGGGCTAGTTAGCGGGGAAAAGTCTTAACAGCTAACTTTGGTTAAGTCAGGGGTATATTAGGTATCGGGTAGTTATTTAGACTATCGGGTTATGGAATTAATATATGGAGATATATTTGAGGTTAGGAAGTCTAGGCGGGAATATTGGGGAATTTTATCGTTTTGCCCTCGGGGACGTTTCCGGCACCCCGAGCCTCGGGATTGACTTAATGGGATAAGATAGGACTGAAGCTTTAGAAAACAGTAGACAGAAAATTAAACCGACCCTCTATTCAGCCTTTCTCTCTCTCTCTCTCTCTCTCTCTCTCTCTCTCTCAAGGGAAACCACAAAGGAAAAACAGAGAATTTCTGGGATTTTAAGCTGGGAATTTGCTGGGAATTCAATGGGGATTTGAAGCTAAGCTCAGAGATTATCCAAGAGATATTTAATCAAGGCTAAGGTAAGGATCAAACTATGTTTTTGGAGTTTCAATTCTGAGTTTTCAGCTGGGTATTGAGGTGATTTCAATTTTGATGTTTAAGGTGGAATTTGAGCTATAAAGCTTTGGAAATTAGCTGGGTTTTGATTAGGGAAAGGATTCCATTGAAGAGGTAAGCTTTAATTTATAAATTAGAGGTTTAAATCTAAGCTTTGACTGGTTGGTTTTGAGTGTTTATGCTCTTAAGTTTTAGGAATTAAAAGTATGATTTCTATGAGTTTAAGTTGGCTTTTTCTGTTGAATTGTGTAGTTTAACTTGCTTTGAAAGTGTTGGGATTGTTGGGTGTTGAAGTAGGGAGCTTAAGGGTGGTTTTGGCTAAGGTGTTAAGCCTAGAAATGGTGGGAATTCTTGGTTTGAAGGGAAGGGTCGCGGCTCTGTTCTAGAGCGCTGCGGCCCTAGGTTGAAGATGAGCCAAGGAGGCTCGGCCAAGGGTGAGCGCCGCGGCGCCCAATGCAAGGGTCGCGGCACGTGTCTTTGTCCAGGGCTACCCTTGGTTCTGTTTTGAGGCCAGGGCCGCGGCTAAGCTTCAAGGGCTGCAGCCCTTAGTCGTGCACTTGAACGTTTAGGGTTTCTAAGGTCGGGAATTGAGCCTAGAGTGCTCGGGATCAATTTCACCACCGTGCTTGGTGGGATTCGATTTCCCGGAAGCTAGTTTTGTACCCGGAAACCTATAATTGGATATTGATGAAACCTAATACTTTGGTTGTGACTAGGTGATAAAAGCTTAGGCTCGGGAACGGATGGTGCTTTAGGAGTGTTGCTCGTAAACAATAACCGCAAAGATTAAAGGTAAGAAAACTGCACCTGGTTGAATATCTATGACGGGACTAAGGGTGCCCTATTGTGTATGCTTGAGAAGATGGTATTATGCTATGCAAGCCATTTAGTGAACCAACGGCCTAAGGGTGCCAAGGGTTGCACTAGCGCATAGGGTGCGGCTTGGCCACTGGTAGCCAAGGACAGCTTAATATGCACTGAGCTCGGTTTAAGTGGGCCGGAGTCAGTGGGATAAACAGAGGGTGCGGCCTAAGTTGTCGGCCCTGATTATTATGTGATATTAATGTTATAAGTGCTTGATTGCATCCATGATTCTGAATTTATGCTGAATGATTATTGTGGATTATGTGATGAAAGTTCATGCTTAGTGAGTATGTTATCTGTTATTACTGCTTGTGTTGCACATCATGTTTTCTTGTTGGGCCTTGGCTCACGGGTGCTACGTGGTGCAGGTAAAGGCAAGGGCAAACTTGATCAGCCTTGATTAGGAGAGCTCTGCGAGCAGAATGTACATGGCTAGCTACTCAGCCGCCACGGTTGAGATTTAGGCAGGGACGCGAGACCCAAAGATTGTCCATTTTGCCTTAGTATGGCTAACGGTTGTTTGTATTCATTTGGAAGTCTCTAACCCAACTTTTTAACTATGTTCCTTTTGGGATCCCATGTACATAACAGCTTAATTATATAAAATGAAACTTTTGATACCAAGACCTTTTTAACCCTAGCTCATACATGTTTAGTGACACGTTTTAAAATTAATGACTTGATTAGCAAGTCTTGCACCTTTATAAGTATACAGTGTAGCGGTCTTGGCTATCCAGGGCGTTACATTGCACTTTCAAAATGAGTGTTTTGATTATACTTTAATTATGTTTCAACTATGTTGGGATTATCACAATACTTTTTATGTAAATATTTTTAGTGTGTGCACACATTGCAGTAAAAACATTTATCCAAATTTTGTAGACCTTTTTAATGTTATGAATGGTTTTAATTTCACAAAATTAGTGTTAGCATTTTTGGGTCGTTACAAGTGGTATAAGAGCTTGAGTTGAGCCAGTTCTGTAGACAAATCCACATGTACATTCTGTAAGGTAGACTGACACTCACTGTAAGTATTGTTTTAAATTTGTTATTAGTTGGTTTGTTTCCTTGTTACTCACTTAATTTTTATAAATTGTAGGTTGAGATGGCAGAGTAACCAGAGGTTATTCACCCTGAGGTAGTAGGGCCAACTATAGTTTACACATTAGAGCAACAAATTAGCTTCTATGAGAGATTTCATAGGATGGGGCCATATCTCTATGCTGGAGCAAACCGAGATCTGCCTTATGTGTAGGCCTAGACCTATGGCATGGAGCACATTATTAGTGAAACTCATATTCCTGCCTAGCTTTGGGTAAGGTGTTAGCTTATATCTTCGAGGCGACACTTATATATGGTATCATAATCGATATCTCACCCCAAATACCACTACATGGTTAGATTTTTGTATTTTGATAGAGTTTTCCTTCGGGCCACTAAACAGGAGATCACCATTGTAACACCCCACTTTTCTTTAGATGTTAACTAACCCGTACAATAAATAATTTTGAAGTAAAACACCTTTTATTATAAAGAAATCAACGTGAATAACAACTTGAATGTTAGAAAGAAAAGAAACTCCGTAGTTTCATAAATACCGTTTAAACAAATAAAATCCATTATTTGACTCCATAACAAGACTCAAAACATTATTAAAAAATTAAAATAAAACATATCTTGAAACTGAATAGAAAACACTAAAACTTCCAAGTAGGCTCGATCCCTAATAGTCGAGATATCCATGACATGTGCAGCCTCTACCAAAGATCTCCAACTCATTGCGCTAAAACCACTTCCTTGCCTTTACTTGGAGCACAAAGTACCCATGAGCAAAATCCCAACAAGAAGAGTTGTGTAGGACACAACCCCCTTAAAAACTTACCCATGAACATAATGCAAATCAAAACAGAAACAGGTAATTAGATCATAAATCAGTTATACTAAAATAAAATAATCATAGTGCATTCAAGCACAAAAGAACATAAGCATGCATTTCAACGTAACATAAGCATGCCAATCTGAACATAGACACGCGTTTAAGAAAATAAGCATGTCAAGCAACATATCACACATACAAGCATCAACATAAGTAACATGCAACATAAACTAATTAAAACATGTAATATTCACTAGCATAACCATACATCTAGCATAGGTAATTAAATGTAAAAATTATACCATCTAAAAGTATGTCAAGCGTACACCCTGTGTGCAGGAGCCCATCTTCTTACCTCAAGTCCAAGTAGCAGTGATCCACACACACACTAACATGTCCATTCAAGTATCCTTAGTGAGCCTAAACATGTCACACAACATCAAAGTCTTAAAACTCAACAAAACCAAAATCATAATTGAATGCACCCATTTCCTTCTTAAAGCTAATTCATACTCATAATATGTAACGCCCTGGATAGCCAAGACCATTACACTGTGTGTTTATAAAGTGCCAGACTTGCTAAGCAAGTCATTTAAGTAAAAGCGTGATACTGAAATGGTGGAGGAACTAGGGTTAAAAGTGTTTTGGTTTCAAAAGTACATTTTCATTACTAAACATTGTTTACGTACATGGGATCCCAAAATTGACAGTTTAAAAGTCATCTACAAAAGTTACAACGTATAGATACATCGACTGGCCATACTAAGGAAAAAGCGAGCTGTTAGGTAATCTCTGTCCTGACACACTCCTCGACCATGGTGATCGAACGGCTGGCTATGTACATTTCACCTCGGAGCTCTCCACCTCAGGCCTGGTCCAGCTTGCCCTTGCCCTTACCTGCACCACGAAGCACCCGTGAGCCAAGGCCCAGCAAGAAAACACAGAAACAACAGAGCATGAACAACTAGCAACAAATCAATTACACATATAGCATCTCATCAACTCAAGTGTATCATCAATCAAGTATTTCATATACTAAGCATCTCAGCTCAAATACATAATGCACAAATGATAACCAGGGCTAGCGCTCACAAGCAGCTCCCTCTGTTATCCTATTATTTCCGGCACTCAATGGCCAATTCACGCTCCGTGCGCTAAACTCATGAACGGTACTCTTAGACCGCTTATACGTGTCCCTTGGCATAATACCAACGATGACACAATACAACTTTCGGGAGCACTTAGTCCCATTCACAACCATACATTCGGGTGCAGTTTTCTTACCTTTCAATTCAATAGCTTTAATCCCTCGACACCTTGAGCACGATCCCACTCGAGCCCTAGCGCTCACCTAAACACAATCATGGCCAAAGTCAACATCAACCCTCAAGTTCACAACCAAGCCCCGGGGCCAATCCCGAGGCCCCGGGATGTCCTAGTTCCACCAAACAAGGTGGTGGAACCAAACCCCAAACCTTAGGTCAAAAACCCTTGCAAATTACCCTAAAATCCCCTTCAGAAGGCAGGGTAGCGCTACAGACAGAAACCAAAACCCTTCCAGCAAAATGGCCTAGCACTACAGCGCCCAAAGGCTAGCTCTGTAGCGCTAGTCACAGACAGTCCCAACACCAAATTTTTCCCTTATGCGATTTTCTCGAGCCAACCTCAACCAAACCTCTTCCAACTCTTACCCAAACTTAAAAACAACCTCATGACCATACTCCTCTCATCCCAAGCACCCTAAACATCTAAAACCCAAGCACATCCAATCACAAACTCAAAATCTACCATAGCCACCTCCAAACTCCAAACCCAACATAAACCAGCTGAACAACAGAATTAGAGCTTAGAATTCATACCTTTGATAGAATTTCGCCCACAAGCTATTCCTAGGCTCCCTTGGCTTGCTACTCCTCAGCCTTAAGCCTGAATTCCCCAAAGTTCCATTCAATTCAACTCAAGTACCACAACTTAAAAAAACCAGAAACAGAAATGGATGAACTCTAGAATCTTACCTCAAGTGTTGGTGAAACCCTGCTAAACCTCTGTCAATCCCTTAGTCTTAGGTCAAGATCCTTGATGTTTAGTTATCCCATCTCTCCTCTAAGCTTTACTCCAGAAATTCTCAAGAAACAGGTGAAGGAAAGTGTAAACCGACTTAGAGAAACTTTCTCTGTTTTCCCTCTTCCTTTTCCCATCTTTTTCAGACTTCCTTGATATTCTATAAATTCCACTAACTTAAAACCCCAGTAATACCCATCCTTAAGAGTCAAATGACCTTTATGCCCTCCCAATTAACTCTACTCCTTTAGTCCACTTAAGGGCATTTTAGTCATTTTGCCTAATTCCCGCTACTTCCTCGAATGTCTCTATTATTTCCCGCTTAATTCCCGATACCTAATTAATCACCAATAGCATTCCTCAATGTTACAATAATCTCCAGCTCATCCACTAAATTCCCATTTACACCCGTGAGCTCACCCCGAGCCGGGTATAAATCCCCGCTATGACTTTTCCGCTACTTAGCTCACTAGGATCGTCTCGAGTCACAGATCGCAGATATATCCACATAATAATGTGGTCTCAACAATTATCACATATATCAAAGCAGTTATGCCCTTAATGGCCAAAATTACTATTATGCCCTTCTACCCTAATCTGGGCCTACATGCATACAAACACGCATAGTCATGCATCTCAAGTACTCAAGTAGTCATATAACATGCTTTAAATCATAATTATACATCTAAATCACTAAAATCACACGTAATCTCCATTATGCCCTCCAGGCATGCTAATCAAGGCCCTTAAGCCTTATTAGCGAATTTGGGTCGTTACATAATATCCCTAAGAAATTCTTAAATTAAACTGCTTAAACCCCCAAACCAAAAAGGGTATCAATTTATACCAAAAGGGTGCATTAAAATCACAAAAATATGCATTTCTGGGCCAGTGCCTGGGTGCGGTCGCGCCCGCAGAGCACACGACCTATCCAGCCAAGTATCACGGTCGCACCAGGGCTGGGCGCACTCGCGCTAGGCCCTTTTTCTAGCAATAGATAATGCAATTTTTAAACCTAGAAATCAACCCAAATTGTAAAATTTAGACCCCAAATCACCCAATCAGCCATCCTAACTTTTTTTCTAACCCTTGGAACCCAATTATAATCAATCCTAAACCTTTAATACACATTGATTAACCAAAATACATTTAAATCCCTATAATATTATAAAAATATATATCTATCATAACTTGAATAAGCATAGTTCAAAGAGTTACCTTTAAAATTCTTAGATTAAATCTTCAAAGTCTTGCTCTTCTTGTGTGATCCTTAGTCCACCAACATACAAAATCCCTGCTTTCCTTTGGATCCCCAAGCCTCAAAGATTTAGATCAACAAGGATCTGTTTAGCCTGATACTCTGTCGTGTAATCCATAGGTCCAGGCCCACACATAAGACTGGTGTTGGTCTGCTCCAGCATAGAGTTGTGGCCCCATTCTATGAAATCTCTCATAGCAACTAACATGTTACTCTAATGTGTAAACTATAGTTGACTCTACTACCTCAGGGTGAATAACCTATGGTTACTCCGCCATCTCAACCTACATTTTATAGAAGTTAGGCGAGTAACAAGGAAACAACCCAACTAATAACAAAGTTAAGACAATACTTACAGTGAGTGTTGGTCTACCTTATGGAATGTACATAAGGGTTTGTCTACAGAACTAGCTCAACTCGAGCTCTAATACCACTTGTAACGAACCAAAAATAATAACACTAATTTTTCAGAATTAAAACCATTCATAACATTAAAAAGGTCTCAATAATTCGGATAAAAAAAAACTTTTACCGTAATGTGTGCACAGACTAAAAACTATTTACATGAAACGTAAAAATATTGTGATAAACCCAACATAGTTTTAACATAATTAGAATCAAAAGACTCATTTTGAAAGTGCAGACATCCCCAAAGGTCGGGCCACATCTACACTTTCGTAGGCAAACTCCGACTTTCACTACATCAAATTTTATTTTCCTTTACCTACAACATCAGTAACTAGGCAAGCGAAAATGCTTAGTAAGTTAATTTAAAAACATAAAGTATAAACAAATAACAGGAACAATGCCCAAGTCATTGTCATCACAATACATAGCATACCGCACTTAGGGTTCTGGATAAATCTGGGCCTTAACCAAACAATTTCAAGAATGCCTAACTGTCTAGGTGTCATCGCCTTGCCTTTAACAGAAGTCTAACACAAAATCCTACAAATAATCCGGACCAAAGCAGAAGCAGGAAATAATATCTAATTACAGAACTAACCCCAAAAGCAAACTCGGGATTCGCCAAAATATCCCCTGGCATCTTCACTCTTATCGCAGTTGAGACTTAAGTCTCTATACTGATATCTAGTTTAGAAATCCCTCTCGAGGGTAACAATCAGTTACCAAGGTCATTTATTCTAATTTCATACAAATAATGGGGTTGGTGGATCCACACCGGCTCATTGATACCTCTAAGTTTTCCTAGTATACTTACCTCCTAGCCAAATGTCACGTTAGCTAACCGGATCAAATAATAATGTTTCACAATGGAGCATAAGCATACCTAGGATCATTCAGACTTCTAATGGAAAATTCTCATGGACACGAACCAAATTATAATAACTTATAATAATGGAGAATAAACACCCCTATGATTGTTCAAACTTCTAATTTTATTCAGTATACTTATCTCAAAGGTCCTGGGTGTAACTCGGACCATCAATATTCATTATCTCATGTGGAGCGTAAACACCCCTAGAGACTGTCTCAAATCAAGCCCTCTCTTTCTAACTAGAGTCTACTTTTAGCAAGCAATACACTAGTTAACTCAAAATGCAGACACGTAAATCATAAATTGACTTACCAGTTGTCCTTAGCTGCGCACAAGAAATCTTCCCTTAAAGAATCTTGCTTCGTTAGCCAACAATGTATACAGTGTACTCAGATTAATTATGGCATTATAGTAGATTAACATTCTACTTGGGCATTAAGGTAACTACAAAATACCTACCAAGAGTATTTTCGTCCTCGCATGTTTTTAAGCCATAGCGACATTTTAAATTTTTGGGAAAACTTCCCTCTCTGGTTTAGTTATTTGAAAGGCAGTTTCCTACAAAGAATCCCACTCCATTCTCACTACCGAGCTTAGCTGTGCAAATATCGTTTTGGAAGACTTCAAGCTTTACCATTTTATCATTTCTTTGATTTTTCGAAAAATCCCAAATTTTCTAGTAAAATTATTTTAATCATAAACTTAAGTTAAATTAATAAATTAAGAAGAAATTATATGAAATATTTAATTTTTTTTTAATTTTATTTAAGAGAAAATAAGATAGAAATTGATTTTTATTTTAAAAATATTATGTTATTATTTTCTATAAAAAGTCAGGGTTTTGGACCCTTTTTAATTTTCTTAAATAAAAATAATTTAATTAATTAAAATATTAACCCTCTAATATTCAATTAATCTTAATAATCATGTAGTGTGTTAAACTAAAATTTATAATTACCAAGATTAATTTATAATTCTTTTTGCCAACACTTTGAAGAAAATCCCATTTTTTTTCTCTAAGTGTTAACTTTATAACTTTAGTTTCTAAGTAGTTTGGTTTAGAAAATTATATTTTACAAGGGAAATTTCACTATCTATTCATGATAGTGTGTCATAACATATTTTAATACTAGGACTATTCACCTTTTCAATTTGGTGCTAAACTTTCAGCGAATACCCAAAATACCCCTCTAATTATTTCAAGAACACCAAAACCTTCTCCCTCTCTTCCTCTCTCTTCTCTCTCTCTCTCTCTCTCTCTCTCTCTCTCTCTCTCACAAAACCATCCCCAAAACCCACGGTTTGTGCCTAATTTCTTACTGAAATCGTTGTTAGCCATCTCTACTGTCTCCAATGCAACATCATACAAATTTCACAATATCAAATTCAACATCCATTTTGAGGTATTTTGGACGAGAAAATCCATGGGTAGGAAGATTTCTCATTTTTTTGTGTTAGGTATTGTTTGTTTACTTTTTTATTGGCTATTTTGAACAGATCTGAGCCCATATTGGTGTGTTTTTTGGGTTTGTTAGAGAGATTTTGCGATATGCATTTTTGAGGGTTTTTTGCATTTTCTACAACATGTTTGCTTGATAGGAGCTCGATAACAGCTCGATAGGTGCTTGATACTATGTAGAAGACGGTTAAGTTGTGAGCTCGATGATGCTCGATAGTGGCTCGATGATAGCTTGATATGTATAGAAGTTATTTCTCGATGGTGCTCGATAGGAACTTGATATGGGTTCGATTGCTATTTGGCTTAGTAGTTTCTCGATATGTGCTCGACGGGGGCTCGATAATATGCAGATGGTGTAGGTTCTATTAAGTTCTAAATGCTGATCGATTGTGGCTCGATATATGGTGCTTGATAGAGGCTTGATGAAATGTTTGGTTGGGGTTATGTTCGGTTTAAAAACTTGTTGCTCGATGTAGGATCGATAGAAGCTCGATAGAGCTTGATACATTTCTTTTTAAAACCTAAAAAAAATTACTATTTTTTTAACAATTTTTTTGTTTCTTTTTTCATCACAGGTTCCATTGTTTATGTTTTTTGTATCTTACAATGGTGTTTGGGAAATATAAGGGAGGAAGTGGATTTTTAAGGATGCTCAATGCATAGTGATATCGATGAAGAATGACGTAACGTACTTGCAACTTCTTGACATATTTCACAAGGAACTTCGTGTTGATAAAAAGATTTATGGGTTGAAAATGGAGGTTCCTTACACATGCGGCGACCAACCATTTACACTCGTCCATGTTGAAAGTACAGAGAGCTCTGAGAGCAGAATGTACATGATCAGCTGCTCAGCCGCCACGGTTGAGGGGGAGACAGGAACAGGAGAACCATAAACATCTGTTTTTCCCTTAGAATGGCTATGGTTTGTTTGAACTCTGGAAATTTTGTAAACTAACTTTTAAACATTGTTCCTTTTTGGGATCCCATGTGTAAAAATGTTTAGTTATATGAAATGTATCTTTTGAGACCAAAATCTTTTAACCCAAGCACATTAATGGTTTCAGTGACAAGTTTTTAACTAAATGACTTGATTAGCAAGTCCTGAACCTTTATAATTACACAGCGTAGCGGTCTTGGATATCCAGGGCGTTACACGGACATTCCCATTTTGCGCACGATAGATGGATCTCCCCCATGATGAGTATAACTCATATCATCATTGCGAGCTGGATACCTCCTTTGTGAATTCAGATGGTCACGCAGTTCAGAATGTGGATCAGAATGAGAACTTTGTGCGGAACTCAAATGATTCCTTAGGTCGCTTTCAAACCTACCTCCATGTTGGCTCCCCGTCCAATAACTTCCATTAGCGAAACTTACGACCTGCACCTGAGATCAAGGACCTGAATTATCAGCAAGAGCTCATAGGAGGTAGATGTCCACTGACGGGGGAGGATTTCTCCTGCTATTCCCATGAACTAGAGCGTCTCTCTATGGACGCGACAATGTTTGATGTCTAACCAGTGATGGCAGGTATCTTATCGACCAGGCTATCCTCGTTCCATCAGGTCGGACTAATTTAGCCAGTCTCGGTTCTACCCTGATCTCTTAAGTCCTCTGTGCATGTGGTTCTAATCACAGCGCAGGTGGATTCGCTAGGGCGTTTTGTCTCCGTGAATTTGTCCCAGCTCGCCCTATTTGGTTGTTGTGAACATTCCTTGGAATCTGTTCGGAAGGCACGGAGCTGGGGGTCGCAGTTCTGACCGATCGACTAACATGGGGATGATGGTTCCTGTGATGATTCACAGGCTGAGCACTCCGCTGATTTCGCTCCGAAGCTACAGAGCTTAGAGTTGCAGTTATAACTGAACGACTGGGATTGGGTCGGTTATTCTTGCGGGACCTATGGGTGACTTAGCCTGGACGTCGGTTGCAAGAGGGGGTAACTTTGCCTGGACCTCCTCAATTTCCTTGTTAGTCCGAGCGAGATGGCTCCTTAATTGGGAATTATCCATCTTGATGGTTGTTAGATATCCTGGATTAGGATTTGGTGGGATTGATGCTGAACTCCCAGCATCATCTTGGCCCACCTAGTTCTTTCCAGGGCAATGCTGAATTTCTGGGCCTTTTTTAGTGGGAACGGTCATATGATGCGCCTCTTGCTCACCAGGCTGCTCCAATTCATTGTCGTGCATTGATCGAGTGACCACCATGATGAATGTTGAATGAAACTTGTAAAGGATTAAGCACTAATAAACTCTCAACGAAAGCACCAAACTGTTGCCACAGTTTTTCGCCAACAGTAGATTAAGAAATCCAATGACAAAGATATTAGTGCTCTTTTCTAAACTATAACACCCTACTACCCTAGAGTCTTTACCATGTGGTTTTAAAATGTGCATTTGACTCGCTAATCGAGGTGTTAGACCAAAAACCGTGATTAAATTAAAGTAATGATTCATTTAATAAAATTCAATATAAAGGTTTTGGACAATCATTAAGATCATAAAATTGTTACATTAGGATCCCAAAACATTGTTTAAAACATATTTACAACTCAAAAGTTTTTATACAGTCGACCCACGCGATAAAATCAGACATTTACATAACGTTTCTCAAAACTACCCTAGTAGTGGCAGCCAGGTAGGCTAAACATGTATGCGCCGCTCCATGCCCTCCAACTCATGCTTGGTCGGCCTTTCCCTTGCCCTTACCTGCACCATAGAGCACCCATGAGCCAAGGCCAAGCAAGAAAACTCCACACACATAGCATATAACAATTTATTTCAGTAAATGCATAATTAAACAAACACGCCAGATAATTCATAACAATGGCCTAAGTCGATCGAGGTGCATTACCAGGCACCAAGTTCACGTTTCTAACCGAGCAGGTGAGTACAACACCCTATATGGCCATGCCATGGCGGCCTACATTCAGTATGCTTATTGCATTTCCAGCCCTTGCCGATCCCGATCTTTGCCGTTCCCGGCCTTTGTCGATCCCGGCCTTTGCCGTTCTCGGCCTTTGCTGATCTGTCACAAACATATACATGACATAAAAATTACAAATATTCACACATAACACTAACCACAGATAATCAGGTCATGCCCTGCTCTACGGGCACAAATAATTTTCTTTCCTTGAGTCCCGAGTTGACAGATGAAGGCGATCCCGAGCACGATTCCTAATCCCGAGCCTTAGCAGTAAAATCTAGTCATAGCATAATAATAATAAATAACCATCAAACCCTAAACCAATTAAAAACTTCGAAATAATATACTAGCCTTCGGGACCTCGAATTCTACTAAATCGGGTAGTAGAATCCCTCTCGAGCCCTTAAGGTTGAGTTCCTGAGCATAAAAATTTGTTTAGGCTAATTTCTTTAATTAGAGTCGCAGCCCAGCCCATAGGGCCGTGGTGCACCCCAGCCTGCGTCATGACACTTGGGCAATTTCAAAGAACCGCCATGCCCTTCCACGCATATGGGTCGCAGTGCTGTAGCTCGGAACCCTGAATTTTCCCCTCCGTTTTCTAGAGCCTAAATCATCAAAACTCTTTCAAATCAACAACTAAATGCATAATTATGTCTAGAACTCAAACCAACACAACATAAGCACCATAATTGCCCCTAAAACTAACCAAGAATCCTTTCCTAACTTAACAACTAAGGCTAGAATAAAAACTCAGTTAAAACCTATGCTAACCACGAAAATTCATAGAGAAAACATGTTCTAAACCTTACCTCAATGACGATTTCAACCCTCAGCTGACTCCAAACTTGCTCCTTGCTTGATTCCTCTATTCCTAGCCCCAAATTCAGAGCTTCCTTCTCAAAATTCCAAAATTCTTCCAAAGCCTTAGAGAGAGAGAGTGTTACACGAGAGAGAAAAAGTCAGGAATAATAGAGTGTTTCCTTTTTTTTTCCTAAGTGTTCTGCTGGAGTCTAGAGCCTACCCAAGTCTACCCTTTGGCACCAAAATGACCAAAATGCCCCTAGATCAATTTCTAGCCATTTAATGCCACCAAGGGAAAATTCGTCATTCGCCACATTCCTACAAATTCCTTGAGTAGTCCTATAAGCCCCCAACTAATCATGACATACTCAAATAATCACTAAATAACTTCCATGTAACGCCCTGGATAACCAAGACCGTTACATTGTGTGTTTATAAAGGTGCAAGACTTGCTAATCAAGTCATTTAGTTGAAAATGTAACGCTAAACCATTATTGAACTAGGGTTAAAATATTTTGGTCATAAAAGATAAATTTCCATTTAAATAAGTGTTTGATACACAGGATCCCAAAAACAGGGTTAAATAACAGTTTACAAAATTTTTAGAGGTTATAAACAACCACAAGCCACTCTAATGGAAAAATAGGCATTTTAGGGTCTCCTGTCCTTTTATCATCCCTCGGTCGTGGCGGTCGAGCAGCCGGCTATGTACATTCCGCCCCCAGAGCTCTCCAATTCAGGGTTGGTCCAGCTTACCCTTGCCTTTACCAGCACCACGTAGCACCCGTGAACCAAGGCCCAGCAAGAAAACATATCACAGAGCATAATCAATAATCAGTAATCATAGAACTCACAAATCATCAATCAGATACTCAGCAGACCACATTGTTCACATAATCAGTGATATTAATCATCAAACCAACAATCTATCATTCAGGTAATTATCGTGCCATAATCATTAGATTAACAACAGTAAACACCCTCTGTTTATCCCACTGACTCCGGCTCGCTTAGGCTGAGCTTAGTGATTATATAATTAACCTCAGCTACCAGTGGTCGAGCCGCGTCCTGTACGCCAATATTAATTATGACACTCTTAGGTCGTTTATGTCATATTCACATGGCATAATACCATCATACAACATTGCATACAAGTATAGGGAACTCTTAGTTCCAACATAGCCACATAACCGGGTGAAGTTTTCTTACCTTTGATTCCGAGCGGAGAAGGTGAACTGATTTCGAGCACGATCCCTAGCCTCGAGCCTTGGCGAAAAACCTAGTCACAAGAGTCATTGATTTCTGTAATGCCCCGGATTCCCTATTATGGTTAATGGCTGGATTAGTAGGCCGGGAGGGCCATAACTGCTTAATTATGCCATTAAATGTGTTTATGCATGTTTATGAGAATTATATTATCATATGATGTCAAATGCATGCATGTGAGTCCACGCTTGCTTACAGGGGTATTATGGTAATTTGGCCCGTGGAGGGTATAATTGAATACTTGTTTGTTTGATAATGATATATTGTGAGACCACATTATAATGTGGATTGGTTCGAGTATTCCGACATGAGACGATTGTTAAATGTGATTATCGGTTTGGTCATAACAGGTTTGAGCTCGGGGCTCGGGGTGAGTCTCGGGGTGAATTTAAAGGTTATAGCGTTACTGGGGATTTTAGGGTAACGGGTTATGAAATATTGGTGTTTGAGGATTTTGAGGTTAGCGGGAATTGGGAAGCGTTAATTATGATTAACGGGTTAAGTTAGAAGTACCAATTTTTCCCTTGGGTTGGTTTAAGAGGCTTGAAATGGTATAAGGGCATTTTGGTCTTTTGAAGGAGGATATATATAAGGTTTAGTGGCTGAAGGCTGTGGAATAAAACAGAGAAAAACAGGGGTTAGATTCTTCTCTTCCCGTACCTTCCCATAGTTTCATCTTCTTCATTGCTTCTTTGAGAGTTTTGTGTTCTTGGTAATAATTCAAGCTAGAGGAACTCAAGGCTGGGTTGGAGCACTTGTGTTAGCCTGTGTGGGAGGTTTAAAGCTAGTCTCAAGGTGAGTTTTGACCATTAATTACAGCTAGTACTCTGTTTTCGTTTTGGTTTTTAACTCATGGATTTCGATGTGGGGAGTGAGGATTAAAGGGAGTTTTTGGTGTTAGTTGATTGGGTTTTGGTGAGGAGGTGTTATAGGTAAGGTTTGGGGGTTTAACTACAAGTTTGGAGGAGGTTTTGTGATGGTTTGAGAGGCTTGTTTGAGAGAAAAACGTACAGGGGGAAATCTGGTTTGAGCGTGGGGTTTAGGCTGAACTGGGCTGTGTGCCGCGGCACAGCTTTTGTGTGCCGCAGCCCAGGTGCGTCTGGCAGATGGGGCTTGGGGGCGTGCCGCGGCACGACTTTTTGGGGCCGCGGCCCAAGAGGCCAAATTTGCTAGAAAGTGGTTTTTAGCTTAGGGATTCAAACCTCGGGGTTGGACCTAGTACCCGGTTGGGTAGTATTTGAGGTCTCGGGGGCTGGGATTTGGTTTGGGAACCCTCAGTTATCATTTTTATTGATGAATCCTATATCTTGGTTATGACCAGGTGACCGTCGAGGAATTTAAAGGTTGATCGTTCTCAGGGGTCGTTCATATAATTATTCTCACTCGAACCAGAGGTAAGAAAACAGTATTTGAGTACAGTTGCACCCTGTATAGGTATATGACATGCGTGGTTTGATACTTGAGGCATGTTGGTTGATATATGTGGACATGGATTGCATATTAAATGTTGTTGAACGTTGTTTACCTGTTGAGACACTGACTAGTCAGGGACCGACTCTAAAGTCGAGAATCATGCATTGAATGGCTCTATAGCATTAATGTCGGACCGACCCTAGGGTCGAGGAACTTATAAGCGCTTGCCTGGCTTACAACCAGATGAATATAGCCAAGGTATGAGACCCCGGTGACTGTTTGTCACATGGCTAAGGGACGTTGTCCATAGTTATGACTCTAGGGTCGGGAGGAAGGTTATGTTGGTGACCATTCACCATACACCTGTCCTAAACACTTATGAATGATTCACTTCTCAGTTAAGCCCTGGTGACCCTATCGTCACATGGCTAGAGGGAGCGATGCTCATTATTGTGACTTTTGGCTATTGTCACCTACTTGTTGGACTGATAGTCCTGAATGGTTACTATGATCGTTGTTGATAATATATCATGTTTTATTATGTTTTCTTGCTGGGCCTCGGCTCATGGGTGCTACGTGGTGCAGGTAAAGGAAAGGAAAAGCTTGGCCAACCCTGAGTGGAGAGCTTGGGCGATGTGATGTACATACAGGGCCGCTTGACCGCCACGGTCAAGGAGTTCTCAGAGAGACTAGGGGTTTTCCCTATTTTTGCCGCTTAGGCTGGCGGAGATTGTATATTTGGAACTGTAGCAACTCTTTTGTAACTTGAACTACTTGTAAACATTTTAAAAAGGCTCATGAGCAGTTTACTTACTTAATGAAAAGTGCCCTTTCCTTTTTACTGGTTTTACACCTTAACCTGTTAATGACACTTAGATCACGTTTTTAACCAAAGGACTCGGGTAGCGGGTCAAATTTCCGGTTCACCGATCACCGTAACTGTTCTGGGGTAGCCAGGGCGTTACAATTTCTATCAACTTCCAATTAGAAATAAAATACGTAGGGAACAAATCTAGCCTCCGGGACCTCAATTTCTACTAAACCGGGTAGTAGAAATTGTCCCGAGCCCCTAGGTTCAAACCCCCGAGCCCTAACAACACTAAGAACTCCTCTAAGCTTAAAACTCCCAGGCGGGTTGTGACTTGGCTCAGCAAGTCGCGGCTTTCCCCAAGTCAGAGAGCAAGCTCTCATGCCAAAGGGGAGGCGGGTCGCGACTTGGCCAAGCAAGTCGCGGCACGCCCCCAAGTCAGAAGGCTCCTAGGCTAGGAGGGCCACATGCACCGTGTCACGGGCCGGCTATTTGGGGATTCCAACTAGACGGAACGTGCAGCACTTGCAGACTCTTCAAGCTAGCAAGTCAGCCTACAACACACACCTACAGGCAAACAAACTCAGCGGTTAGCCACATACACATCTCGGACATGCAACGGGCAATAACGAAGTATGAGCAAGCACAAAGCAAGTCATTCCTAGGAACGTCCACACAACACAAAGCACACAACAAGGCAAGTGGCACACAAAGGCCCAACGAAGGTAACAAACAAGTAACACATAAGCAACAAGGAAGTACACAGGGGCAAGTATGGATAAATGTTATTTCATTAATATATAGCCTTGATAGGGCAAGGGAGTACACAGCTTTGGCCCCTATCTGCTGATGGCCATGGTGCTTCCCTAAGTCACCAGGTCACCTCCCCCTAAGGAGCCTTCTAGGGAAATAAAGTCTTCCCAGGAACATATATGATTTTTGTCTGGGAGACATATGCAATATTACAAAACTGCCACTACCCTATCCCATGAGGTTGCTTGGTGCAAGACTTGACTAATGATCAAGCACCAAGGCATGCTCATTACAAAATGGCCCCATGTGGGTGTGCCAAAGGGGCAGCACGCCACACACCGCAGCGCCCCCAGGCTAGGTCGCGGCGCGCCCTGCGAACCCAGAGAAAACCTAGGTTTTCTCCTCCTTCTCCCAGCCAAGAACATTCAACCAAGCCCAGAATTTTCCCCCATTTATCCCATCAATTCAACACCAATCAAGTTAAGAATTAAGACCCATATTCATCTATTTCTTTTATCTAATACTCTCAATAACTAACACAAAAACCATACCTCAATTTAGACATAGTAATCAAGCAAAACCCACTAAAATTCCTACCCAATACTCAATCTAACACCACACTCATGCATACCGTAATCCTCATACTTAAACTCAGGAAACCAAAGATTTCTGTCAGTATTTTACCTTCTATTGCAACCCAAATTCCCTAGCAACAGCTCAGTATAACCCCAGCTTTAAACCTTCAAGCTTCTCCAATAATTCAAGTTTTCCTTCCCTTCAATTTCCTTCCACTACCTTAAGGATTTTCAGCTCACTTCCAAGAGAGAGAGAAGGGAAAAATCGTTAGAGAGAGAGAGAGAGAGAGAGAGAGAGACTTTATGTTCTTTAATATTTCCACTACCTTCTGTGATGTTCTAACTAAAGAAAAATCTGATTATATCCTTACTAACAAAAAGACCATTTTACCCCTCCCAACAAAACTAACCTTTAACTTAATCTAGGGGTATATTAGTCATTTGTTCCCAATTCCCACTAATTCCTCAAGTATTCCTAATATTTACCACTTAAATCCCACCATCCAAATAATCACCAATTATTTACCCATTGTCTAATAATCTCCAATATATCTCCTAAATTCCTGAAAATACCCCTAGGCTCCCTCGAGCCGGGTATAAATCCCCATTGTGACTATTTTGCCAAACCACTCACTAGGACCGTCTCGAGCCATATGCTGCAAATATATCAACATAATAATGTGGTCTCAACAATTTATCGCAAATAATCACATTTATGCCTTCAATGGACCAAAATTACAAATATGCCCCTATAAGCTAAACAGGCCTACATGCATACTAATACTCATAATCATGCATCTCACATATCCATATAATCATATAAGCATGCTTACCACATAATCATGCATTAAATCATTTAAATCACACATAAACCAATTATGCCCTCCCGGCACACTAATCAAGGCCCTTAAGTCTTATTAGTAATTTTGGGTCGTTACATACCTGTTACCCGGTAATCTTGAATACGTACTACGTTCCCAAAATACCCCTAGACTCACCCCAAGCCGGGTATTTGACCCCGTTGTGACTATTCCGCTAATCTGCTCCCAAGGACAGCCTCGAGCCCAATATCGCAAATACACCCACATAACAATGTGTTCTCAGTCATAACACACACATAATTACATTTATGCCCTAAACGGGCCAAAATTACAAATATGCCCCTTGTTAACAAGAACGGCTCACATGCATATTTAATACACCTAAACATGCATATCTGATCATATCATATCATAACTCAAGCAATCAAATACTAATACACATATATCATGATTAATCACGTAATGATATAATTAAATCAATTATTGCCCTCGCGGCACACTAATCAAGAGACCAAGCCTTATTATCAAATTTGGGACGTTACATAAACCATAATGAATTATATGAACTACTTCTCACACTCACAATTTTACGTGGTTCAATAGTTAAAATCCACCTAGTCCACGAGACAATATTATTATTCTCTCACAATTTTTGCAGAGTTTCTGTATTACAAAAAGCAGTCCATTTTCCTGTCCATTATCCCTGATATTTATAGTGATATTCCTTAACAGGTTTGGGTAACTGTGTGCATAAATATGGTAAACATTTAATAAGGATAATTCACATTTACATATGGATACGATTGTCTATGGAAATTACTCCTGTTATCTCGGGCAATAAATATGTAATACAGCCTGGGCATCAATGACCGTATAAAGAGCCTACAAGTCTTTCAAGATCTTTCATTGTGCGTCATGACCAGGTTTCCCTGAGTTGAACGTCTTTATCGAGCTGGAGATTGAAGAGTGAACGAACTTTAGTTCGAATTAAGTTCAGAGCACCCTAAAGGCGATATGGACATTACATGTCTCGAATTGGATTATTGTCCTGTGAAGCAATCTATAGATTATCTGCATGTCGCACTGCCAAGTCCTAACTCGAGCTTATCACATCAATATTAGTTAGATGTTCTACTCGCCTACTTTTTCCACGTGTTTATCTGCTAGTTGTACCCCTTGCTGAGTGATTGAATCTGCGCTTATTTTTAGGGTACAACAATATCAAATACTATTATAATATTCTCATTATCTTTAATTAACTCATTTTTTATTTATTTTTATAATAAAAAATTCCAATATTTTCTTGTTATTCCCCATAATTTCAAAATTTGTGTATAAATTAAGCTTTGAAAAACAAACCAAGTAATTTATTTCCCTCCATTTTGAAATTTGGATTTTAAAAATTATTATCCTTAATTTTTTAGGTTAATTTGTTATTCAATGTTATTTTTAATTCTCTAAAATATTGCACCAATTTTGTTATTGATTAGGTTGATTATGTTAAATTACTTCACTAAATTCGAAATGGATAAATTGTTATTAATTGAGTTATCATGAATTAATTTTTATCTACCAATTTTTTTAAATTAATTTTTAAATATTTTAATTTATGAATTCGCATTATAGTGTATTTTAATAAATAAATAAATAAATAAAACCATTTTAGTTCTATATTATAAAAATGTGTGTTAATTAAATATGTATTGGCATTTAAGAATTCATTCCAATTCCCCAAACTATGCTTCATTTGTAATTGGTTATGTTAGTTAATCATTAATATCAAAAAATAAATTACTCAATTCGAAATTGAATCTCCTTATGTATTAAAAAAAAGTAAACTATTGATCATCTCGTAATTTCTTCAAATTGACAAAAAAAAAAAAAAAAGTTGTTCTTTCTTTCAAACCACTTGGTTGGAAACAACAAATACTACTGCTTGCGCTAAAGATCTTAATCTTTAATACAATATTCATCTACTTGAAATGAGCTCTTGAACATTTCTCAATAATTTTGCTCTATTATTATTAAAATTGTGAAATTGAATCCTAATGGTGAATATAAAGATGATTTTTATTTTTGTAAAAGCTCTATTAGTGAATTTCGAAGTTTATAATGTGTGAAGAAGATGATGAAGTAGTTTGTAAAAAGAAAGAGCAAAAATTATTGAGAAACTTACATAAAATACTTTGAAGTTTTTTGGAGCTTATGTCTTAAAAAAAATTCAAGAAAATTGACGATATGTATTTTCACTAAATAAGTTTTTCAAAAGAAATAAGATCTTGAAATTGAATCCTAATGGTGAATAATAAAGATGTTTTTTTTTTCGTAAGAACTCCATTAGTGAATTTTGAAATTTACAATATGTGACGAAGATGATGAAGTTGTTTGTAAAATGAAAGAACAAAAATGATTGAGAAACTTTTGAAATTTATTAGAGCTTATGTGTCTTAATTTTTTTTAAAAAAGTTGAAATTGTGTGTTTTCACTAAACAAGTTTTTCAAGATAAATAAGATCTTTAGGTTAAATCCTAATGGTGAATAATAAAGATTTTTTTGTGTAAAAACTCTATTAGTGAATTTTCAACTTTATAATGTGTGAAGAAAATGATGAAGTTGTCTGTAAAAAGAATGAACAAAAATAATTGAGAAAATTACATGAAAAACTTTGAAAAAATTGGAGATTTTTACATGAAACTTACTCCTCCATGTGATTCTTAAACCCTAATGGTTAATATTAAAAATGTAGAAAGTTTGAAAAAAATATATATAATTAATATAAATTTTCAAAATTGCCTCATTAATTAGCCAACTAATTGTAGTTGGAAAAATAATGATCATTAATACATAAAAAATTAATGAATGAATCGCTAAATAATATGAAATGAACAAAGAATAAGAAGGGAATGAGGCATGGAATCTTAGAATAAATCTTAAATATTAATTTTTTTTAATTCGATAATTAAAAAGTGACTGTCATATCAGCACGTAGTTCATTACCAAGTTTGAAAAAATCAAAGAAAGCATTAATTAACATATTTAAATATGGGTCATTAGATCTTAATCCAATTACTATTAATTGACAACTTATTCGTTCATAATAAATTCAATCACCATTAAAAGTGAACTCATATATATATATATATATAAAAGTAAGAGTAATTGAGAAATTAAGTACAATACAATTTCAAGAACCCAAAGAAATATAAACAAACAGATTTTTGTGGAGCTGAGAATGAGGTGAGTCACAGGCAGTAATGTTAGTACCATGGCAAACGCCAAAAAACTAGGCAGGTGCATTTTCCGGCTAACATATTTGGGTATCGATTAAATATTTCTAATGCTTTATAAGAGCATGAGAATGAAGATGAAGGATATGTATGAGAAAGTTGTTGATCTCACTGACTATTGTAATGGGTCAATGGGAAATGCTAATCACAGCGCAAGTGAATATTGAAAATAAAATAACTAAAAATAAAATATTAATATAATTTAAAATAAATTTCAAAATAATAAACGTGATACATGAATGCAATGAATTTAAAAACACATAAAAATATTACTAGTCCACAATAAACTAATTTGACAATTAATGTGTTGCTAGAGGATAAGTCAGACTAATTTTAAGTTATCTATCAGACTCTCAAATTTGTAAGTAAGATTTAAAACATTTCATATTTTTTATAATTCACAAACAACAATCTATTTGGTAAAGATGTAATCAAGTGCACCAAGCTTAATAATATCTTTGTGAGTGTAACTCATAATTCCAAATATGATGACTTAAATATTCAAGAGTACTACCGACACTTGAGTCTTGAAATACATCACCCCATTATATCCTTAAGAAAATCAATATTGTTATTAATATAGATGGAAACAATCTCTAGAGGACGTGTCATCTAAACAAGTTCTTCATCCATAAAATAAAATTAAAAATATAAAAAAGCATGCACAAAATTTATGAATTGTTTTATTGGTTAAATTTCTGTCATGAATATTTTGAAATTAAGTTCATGAAACTATAAATAATAAATTTTAGTGCACTTCTCTTGACATAATAAAAAAACAAATATACAATTTGTTGAAATGAATTATGACCATCCCCAATTTAGTTGAAGTTCCACATTTTTTTATACTATAATGTTAGCCATGCATGCAGAATTTCCATGCAAAACTGATATCCATGCGGACCATACCAATCATGACTCGGGAACAATAATATATTTTTTTGAGGTTTAAACAGTGAGCTTTGAAGGTTTGAAGTCAAAAAGAAAATGTTAGAAAAGAAAAATTTACTTACTCTATTTTGACCCAATTCACTATTCATTTAAAGCATTCCCCTATCTATGGGAAATAGACGTGTTATGGTTGGTAGGGGAACTTCATAGATTGACCATTTTTAACCCTATATTTATAACCCTAACCCCTAAATGTTTCTCATATTAATGACTTTATAGACACTTAAAAATACATTAATACCTCTCAATTAATATTAGGTTTTCTCTCTTTTGTTTGTCTTGCACGTACCTAGCGACCACAAAGAGGATCTACTCTCACCAAAAAGAGAAAATACCTATTCTCTCTCAAATCATCAAATCTCAAAGTTTATCACTATTTTTCTTCTCACCAAGATTTGGAAAGTGACGTTATCTCCCACAACTCTTTTCTTCTCACCCAAGTTGAAGAAGATTGAAGATTAAAGAGAAATCATCTCCAAAACTTGAAGAAGATTGAATATTTAATTTGATAATGAGTAAGTATTTTTTTTTTATTTATAGTTTATGGGTGTCTTGTGTAATAGCTTAAATGGAATTTTTGAACTACTCTAGACTAAAAATTCTATGAAAAAAAATAATTTTATGTTGAGATGACGAATTTTCGATTGATTTCCGCGATTTAGGTCACTGCGTTCACACATAGTTCGCACATTGTTCAAACGAGTTCACACATTTTTCACATTTGGTTCACACATGATTCATACTTGGTTCACACTTGATTCACACATATTTCACACATATTTCACACATGATTCACACTTGATTCACACATAATTCACATATGGTTTACACATTGTTCACACATGCATGCTTCACACTTGGTTCACACTTTTCACACATGCTTTCTTCACACGTATATTTCTTATTTCTTTTGGCTAGTTTTACCTAATAATCTTTGGGTTCCTAACCTTTTGTCATATGTTATACAGGTCAAACACATATAAATATTGTGGTGTTATATGATAGATCGTGGGCACAAGTTTTGAACGAAGGTTGGTCATTTAGTGCGAAACAAAACAAGGGTATGAAGGTGCCAAAGACTATCACTTACAATAATCTTGTTGATCAATTGTATACTTTAATTGGAGCTGACAAGTCTCGTATTGATCTTGACTTAAATGTAATCTATCATTTTGGAAGTAAAGGTATCCTTCAATCTTTGATTAGTAATGATTATGATGTTGCTTTTTTTCTTGATGAGATAGGAACATCTAATAATCATCGGACACCCCTATGTGTGTCTACTATAGAGAAGAGAAGTAATGATCCTTTGGTTACTAAAATGCGTGAGTTGTATACTATTCCTCCAGTTGAAACCAAAGTGAATGATGATTTTTGCATTGATGGTAATGAAGACAGTAGTGATGATGATAACATTGATGCATCAAGCTCAGATGATAATGAGAATATCGATAGGCCTACCTGCAATGATGTACTTGTGAAGCATAATTTACAACAGTCAACATCCAATGAAGTATTGATGAGCCATGATTCCTCAAACAATAGAGGTTGTAAAGTAAGACAGGTTGGTGAAGTTAATATATGGAGTACTCCACTTTTGTTGAATCAAGGGCAAAGAGGCTCTACTTCAGCCTCAACGGCTCAATTACTGACATCTTCTTCGAGTATCAATTCGTGAGAAATAAAAGAGGGTCAAATATTTGAGAACAAGCAAGAGTTGAAGATAAAACTCCATCTTTATGCATTAAAGAAAAACTTTGAGTTTAAAGTAAAGAAGTCTGTGAAAAATACATGGTGTACAATATGTGTTGATGATAAATGCAAATGGAGGTTGAGGGCTACAAAATTGGTTAATTCCAATATGTTCGAGGTTCGTAAATTTTTCGGTGAACACACATGCTCATTGGATGTTCAACATAAAGATCACCGTCAAGCATCCTCATGGCTTATTGGACATGTCATAAGGAGAAAATTTGAGGGTGATGATGTTAATTACAAGCCACGGTCAATTGTAAAAGATATGAGTTTATCATATGGAGTTCATATGAGCTATGCTAAAGCTTGGACGTGTCGAGAGCATGCATTGGCTCACATAAGAGGTACACCAAAATCATCATTTCAGAAACTCCCCTCATTTCTATACATGATGGAGCAAAAATATCTCAGAATTGTTACTCATTTGCAGATGGACAACGAAGGTAGGTTCAAATACTGCTTCATGGCCTTAGGTGTTTTTATAGCGGGGTTTAAAACATCTATTCGCCCAGTTATATGTGTAGATGGAACCTTCTTGGCTACTCGGTGTGGAGGTACTTTGTTATGTGCCATGGGACAAGATGCTAACAAGCAAATATATCTAGTTGCATTTTCAGTAGTTGACTCAGAGAATAATGACTCATGGTTGTATTTTCTACTGAGGTTGAAGGAAGCGATTGGTGAAGTAGAGAATCTAGTATTCGTCTCTGATAGACATACAGATATAGCAATTGCCTTGACTAGAAATTTTCTTGAGGCACACCACGGTGCTTGTATACATCATGTTAGCATGAATATCCGTGCGAAGTTCGAAACGTCGTCTAGACATGCTTAGTTTGTACTTTGATTGTTTTACTTTGTACTCTTCAATTGCAGAATTTTAACTTTTAGATTGGTTCAGTAATACGACTTTTTGTGTTAAAGTTTGTTGTTTCGGACACACCCAATTCACACATACTTCACACCTACTTCACACATAGTTCACACCTAGTTCACACATAGTGTGTCACACCTGGTTCACACATAGTTCACACCTAGTTCATACATAGTTCACACATGGTTCACACCTACTTTACACACAGTTCACACATGCACGTAAATCACACATAGTTCACACCTGATTCACACATATTTCACATGTGGTTCACACATAATTCACACGTAATTGACACCTAATTCACACATAGTTCACACTTAATTCACACCTGGTTCACACATAACTTAATAAGATAAAAGTGACAAAGATTTATTCCACTATTAAGATGAAATTGATGAAGTCATTCAATACCATTTAATGAGATGAAGTTGACATAGTTTTCTTCATACATTTAAAAATAAGATGCATATATTTAAATAAAAGACAACTATGGTTGTAAGTTGTGGTAAAACAAATCTAAACAAGTCTTTTCTCTAAAGAAATCCATGTTGTTGTCATTTACTTCGGATAACGGTTTTTTGGCTAGCAAGTACTCCAGATGTTTGATGACATATACCCCACAATCGCCACTGCAAAGAAAATAAAGTTTTTTAATTATTGGAAGACCATATTGATTATTTACAATTTAAATATGGTTAACAGAGTTATACCTAGTTTTGGTCTGTGGCACTTTTTCTGTGCCAAGTCTTGTGAAGTCAAAAAGCATTTTCTCTGCTTGTAGTTTGACATATTTCCTATGGCTTAATAGCCCACTGGATTGAATTAGATATGGTAGCATTTTTTCCCCATCTTTTCATTTTATTATCAAACTCCTTGTGGAGACCACAGTGATATCAGAGTCATAAGCCTTTATAAGATAGCTTGTCAATGATATCTCTAACAACACCCAATGTGTCCCAAAAAAATTAATCGGGGCCAACACATCGTCAATGTCTTTCAACTCCTTTTGAAATCGTTATCATCACCTACCAAGTAATCAATCACTTCCTTTAGCCAAATGTAGCTTGATTTGATTTTCCTCTTGTTGAATTGTTCCCAATGTGCTTTGAAGAACTGTTGGAACATAGAATCCACGATGGTGAATCTTTCAGAGTAAGTCTTTTTGTAAGTGTACACTTGTTCTTTTATCAACCCTAAAGTTGCATCTGTAACCCCTGGATAGTCAAGACCGCTACACTGTGTATTTATAAAGGTGCAGGAGTTGCTAATCAAGTCATTTAGTTAAAAATGTGTCACTGAAACCATTAATGAACTAGGGTTAAAAGGTTTTGGTCACAAAAAATACATTTCATATAATTAAACATTTTGTACAAGGGATCCCAAAAGAAACAGTGTTTGAAAGTCAGTTTACAAAATTTTCAGAGTACAAACAACCACTAGCCACTCTAAGGGCAAAACAAATATTTATGGCCCTCCTGTTCCTGTCTCCTCCTCAACTGTGGTGGCCGAGCAGCTGATCATGTACATTTCGCCTTCAGAGCTCTCCGATTCAGGGCTGATCAAGCTTACCCTTGCCTTTACCTGCACCACGTAGCACCCGTGAGCCAAGGCCCAGCAAGAAAACATGACATCTTATCACAAACAATGATAACAATTAGATAACTCTTAAGGCATGTTCTTACACTTAGCATACCACATTAATCACATAGTTCATAGACATAACCAGAAAATTAACAAACCAACACTCAGCTATTCAGCATGACAAATCCATCAACCAATAATAATAATCAAATCAAATGATAATTAGGGTCGATGCCCTTAGGTTGCACCCTCTGTTTAACCCCACTGACTCCGGTCCGCTTAAACCGAACTCAGTGAATAATAAGTTGTCCTCAGCTATCAGTGGTTGAGCCACCCCCTGTGCACCAATGTAAACTCTGGCACTCTTAGGTCGTTTGCTTGTTATTCACATGGCATAATACCATCCTTTATAAAGCATACAAAGCAGGGAACCTTAGTCCCATTATAAATTCACAACCAAGTGCAGTTTTCTTACCTTTAATTTCCAAATGTACTGATTACGAGAGATGTCCCTTGAGCACGATCCGTTTCCTGAGCCCCTAGCTTATACCTAGTCATAACCAAGATAAGGGATACCATTAATAATTGTAAAAAGGTTTCCGGATAAGGTTCTAGCCACCGGGACATCGAATTCCACCAAATACAGTAATAGAATCGATCCCAAGCACCTAGGTTATGTTCCCGTGCTTAAAATCTCCAAAATGCCACAAATATCCTTAAGGGTTGCGGCTCAAGCTCCCTATGTCGCGGCATGGCCCCAACCAGAGGCTCAACCTCGCCCAAAAACTAACACGGGCCGCGGCCCTACATACCCCATGCTGCGGCCCACCCTCCATCTCCAGTACCCATTTGCTTCAAAGGGCCGCAGCACACCAAGAACTATGCCGCAGCCCAACCCCTTCGAACCCAGAAAAACCACCATTTTTAACACCCAAACCTCACTCAAAACCACCCATAACCATCCCAATAATATACTCCAATTATCACAAACATACTTGCATGATTTCATAAGCATAAGCCAACATAAACCTAATCTAAAAACTCACCAAAACACCACTTTAATTTCTGAAACCAAGAACACCAAAAATAGTCAAGAAAACCCAGAATCCAAACACTATATCATAAATTGGAGCTTACCTTCACTGAAGAATCAATCCTCCAAGCAATTACTGAGCTAACACCCAAGCTTTCTGCCTTAATTCAACCTTGAAGTTAAGGACCTAAGAACTCTTAGAATCCAGCCCCAAAACTACATAATCAATTGATCAAAAATTTAATTCAATGCTTACCTCTGTTCCTAGTTAGTTTCCTTAGCTTCTACTGAGTCAATCTTCCAAAATCTCTACTCAATTCACTGAATTCCAGCCAAGTTCTTCTTGGTTCCTTGTGGTTTCCCTTAGTATTTCTGTAGTTTTCCTTGAGAGAGAAAAAGAGGAAGAGAGAAGGGTCAGTTCTTGATGTTTCCACCACTTTCTAAGTTTTGTCTATCTATCCTTAAGCAATTAAGTCAATCCTAAGGGCTCGGGGTACTGAAAACGTCCTCGAGGGCAAAATGGTAAAATTCCCCAGTATTCCCACCTAAGCTTCCTAACCTCAAATATATCTCCAATTATTTATTTTCATAACCTGATAACCCAAACAACCATCTAATACCCGAAATACCCCTTGACTTACCCCAAGTCAAGTATTAGGTCCCGTTGTGACTTCTCCGCTAACTAGCTCCATAGGATCGCCTCAAGTCGCATGCTGCAGATTTACCCACATAATAATGTGGTCCTCACAATTATAACATATAATTACATTTACGCCCTCAACGGCTAAAATTACAAATATACCCTTTTAAGCTAAACGGGGCCTACATGCATACTAATACTCATAGACATGCATTTCACATATACATTCATATAACCATACAAGTATGCTTATCACAGAATCATGCATTAAACTTCTTAATTTACACATAAGACAATCGTGCCCTCCCGGCACACTAATCAAGGCCCTTAAGCCTTGTTAGTGATTTTGGATCGTTACAGCATCAATGTGTTGCATGCCAAATATTATAAGTATATATACATCACATTCAAATTATATATTTTTTTAAAAAAAAAAATATTTTTCAATAGTCTTACCAGTCCGTCATGCCATGTATGTGGTGTAAGTAGCTGAACAAACCATTTCGTTGTGCATGAACCAGCCAAAAGAGAAATAGGCTTATCATTATTTTTTAAATCAATTACCCATTTCTTAAAACATCTCATTTGCTTTTCGTCATATGGCTATAGGGCTATCAATTACAATTGTCTTTGCTTGCTTTTTCTTCCTAGTTGGATCAGTAAACTCGGCACCAAAAATTATTTTCGTTGGAACCCTCCTTCTCTTGAATTCCACCCCAGCCATATCTTCAAGAGATACCACCTAACAGCTAGGGCTATCTTCTCCAAAAATGTGCTACACAATATATGTATGGTGTGGTGAAGCAAGATGCCCATCTAATATTGCATCCTCAGAATCACTACCTTTTATGTTGCGAGAGCACCAATTCAATTAGATAATCCAACTTCTCCTCCATTCTTTGTTGGTTACTTTTCAAAGTGTCAACATCAGCTAACAACTTTTCATGGTGAGTGTTAACTGGAGTTGGTATCTCTTTCTGGTCTTGCTCGTGATGATGCCCATTTGTTACATCGAGCTTTGTGGGAGGTTCCTCACGTTCTTCCCTTTCAAATTCCAATTCGACATCATTGTCTACAAAGCTAATAACACGACCCATGAGTAGTTCATCTGGTCCTTGAATAATAGAGTCGTGAAATTCTTTCTCTTCGAGTCTAGGATTGAGCGTGTCCTTAACAAGATCTTGCAACAAAATAATAAATTAATAAGGTACAAACATTACTTATAAATCACAAACTCAAATAAAATCTCAACAACTTACACTTTTTTTCTTAAATACAGCTTCAATATCTTTCTCTTTCAGCATTTTATGCACTTAGCTTACCAGCTAAACATTCTTGGAAAGGCAAAAGGTTGTTGATCAGCAAATGCAGCGAACTTTGTGAAAATTTCATAGGCCCAATATTGTAGAGCAATGGCATAACCATAAATTGTGTATTGAGGTGCTGGTCTTTTTCTCTTTTGCTCAACATTCTTCAAGTATTTATTCCTTAGCCTTTTCATATCTTTTGTCAATCCGAATAATGTCTTCTCGTACGATAATCTCCCTCAATGATAGTTAAAGAAGTCATCTTCATTTTCCACCATGGAAAGGACATCAATAAAGCATTTCTTCTTTGGTTCACTAGGTAGTAAAAGAGAGTCTACCAAGAAACAGAGACCTAATTTCCTTACGTCTTCTTTCACATCACACCTTTTGAATCCATCTTCCAACTCTTCAGAAGACAAACCTTCTTTATGGTTCAAGTATATCTAGAGAAGTCTTTTACTCTTGGTAATTTCTTTATACTTTGCCTAATCCAGAGAAATTCCACAATTCAATCTAGTGATCAAACCAAATTCACTAATTCCAAACCTTGTATTATGACCATAAATATTAAAATTCAAGCAGTATTCGTTCTTTCCTCTACCAACAACTCTCTTAAGCACACATATTGTTCACACTAAATTCACACATGATTCGCGTATGGTTCACACATTATTCACACATGGTTCACACATAGTTCACCCAAATTCACACCAACCTCACAGATAATTCACACCAAATTCAGACATAGTTCACACTAAATTCACCTCTTGTTCACACAAAATTCTAACAAAGTTAGTATTTAAAGTATATACCCATAAAAATCCATAAACCATCCCACTGTTGACCTAGCTTGATCTAAGATATTTCTCACTCAAAAACCCAAAAACTACAAAAAATATTACTTACATTCTGTAGAAATGAAATCATATTTCAAATGAGTTTTTCTATATCATTAAAAGATACTATTTTTTCAATTAAATTCACATATAAACATTAAAAGATCATAACTTGCTGGGAATTACACACTCCATGAGGATTCAACTCAAACCAATGGAAATAAATATGGTGCCTATTTTTTAGCTACTTTTAGCATGTTTGGCATTTGATAATACTCATTCATATATTTGATAACAAACTAGTGCATTTGAGTTACAAGTTCCTTCCATAATTGATTTTCACTTATATATCATATATAATGCTAATAAATTTATTCCAACAAACTAATAATATTAGAAAAAGAGATATATATCACACTAGAAATTGAGGCCATGCATTTTTATTTGAGCATTATTACAAACACTTGGTGGGCACTATGAAAATTCAACAAATATGTTTAAAATTACTACAAAAGAATATCATAAACAATGAAAATAAAAAATATAATCAAACAACAATTACATTACCTGATTGTAAGTTGTATATAAATGTATGTTTTTGGAGAAACACGATACACAAAGGGTGGTGATGGGAGGAGGCTTCAATGAAGGGGACTCAATGGATGGGCGGAGACGTCGACGCAGTGCTGCTGGACGGACACGACGACACAGCTGGGTGGACATGCGTCGGTGTGGCGGAGACGACGTGGGTGCTGGCCGGAGACGATAACACCACCGATGCTTCGACGGCAACGTTGAAGATAGCTAAGTTTGGGAGGGTTTTCGGTGGGAAGCTTAGAGACGAGAAGGGTAAGGGTTAGATTTGTTTCTACTTGTTTGTTTAACAAATGGGTAATTTTGTCTTAAAGAGTCTATAATGTGAAAAACATTAACTAAGGGTTATAGTTATAAATATAGGGTTAATTAGGGTCAATTAGTGTAGTTCACTAGACACAAACAACGTACAATGCACATTTATTTAGTTTTGTTATCCAAAAAATTAGCATTGATGACGTGGCAAGTGATTCCTGGACACGTGGCTGACACCTGGAAGAACTCTGCTAGGGTATCGACCAGAGGACGTACTAGAAGCAGTAAGCAGCCCAGTCTTACCTGCGACCAGTCTGGTCGATAGTTCCGCATGCAATGTCATATTACTGTAAAGATCTTTGTAGATCCCGAATTTAACTCACACAATCTCCTGAATATCCGATTATTTAGGAGATAATATTGGCAACTAAATCATGTAATCCCCCTTGAGCCTATAAATAGGAAAAGATAGCTCAAGGAAGGGACTTTTTTGGCTTTTGAATTATTTGAGATTAGAGTAATTCTCTTTGGAATATTGTATTGTTCTTCAGGGGTTAGTGAAACTCATTGAACCCTTGTTCTTTGATCACTCCTTTGATTCTTATATCAATATCAGTCTAAGTGGACGTAGGTTATTACCAGATCCTGGGGCCGAACCACTATAAAAATATCGTGTTCTTATTACTTTTTGTCATTATGTTCTTCTCAACACATTCATTCATATCAAGCATATTCTGATTCCGTGTCAGTTGACCAAATTCTGGGTCAACAAGTTTTATTTATAAAATTTATTAATTATTTGTATTAAATTTGTATCATTGCCATATAAATTTCAAATAAATAAATAATATTATATATAAAAGAATGACATAAACATATTAAATGAAAAAATAAACTAAAACATTATTTATGATTTTTTTAAATATATATAATATGATAATTTTAAAAAATATATATGATTATGTATTATATATTAGTATTATTATGATATGTTTTAATATTTAAATTTATAGTAATATAAGTATAATATTTGAATTCATATTAATATAATTAGTAAAAATTAGGACTATATAATATTATCATAACAATATTTTATAATATTTAAATTTATATTAATATAATTACTAAATATCTAGTTTTGTATTATATATTATTGTTTACCGAGTTTTTCGGAAACGAATACGAACGGAATAATAAAAAGACAAGAGCTATAGAAATGCAGAAATGTAAATAAACAAACAGTGTTTTTACGTGGTTCAGGCGTTAACGAGCCCTAGTCCACGAGTCGATGTTATTATACTTGTAGAGAATAACAGTCAAACAGCTGGTGTATAAGGAACTCACAACCCCACAGTGTTTCTCTCGGGTTCTCTTGGAGAAGATGAAGCTAGAGAGATTTTAGTAGAGTTCTTGCTATGTGATTTGTTGGCCGTCCCCCCTATTGTAAAATGAGGGGGTCTTTATAGCTAGGGTTTTGGATTAGGGTTTTTCTCTACTCACATGAGTCTTAATTACACCAGCCATAAATAGAGGATACAATTACCGTAGTCACCTGGCTACCAGGCTCTATGTGGGTATATTTACGTGAAAGTATGGGGAATGCACAAAGGCAGCCGTCTTTTCCAAGTTGTCAGCGGAACAGTAGGCGAAATAGTACTTTTAGGCGTGCTGGGATGTGTGCGGCTTTGACCTGTCGGGCGTGTCAGGCGGGATTCTGTGTCAGGCGGATATCATTCCAACTATGCCTCCTCCATGACTCGACCGCCTGGTCTTATTCCGTGCGAGGCACGGAACTGTTTCCGCGAAGACCACTTGAAGAGCTTCTCCTGGAAGGAGCTTCCCCGAAGGATGTCCCTTCGGGAGTCCGGGAGAGTTGACGAGCTTCCGTGTCGCGTTTGCTTGAAAGAGTAATCCGGACACTAAACGGGAGAGGCGAAGCCTTTCTGTCCATCCGCGAGCTCTGGTCACCTACCGTGAAAGACATTGATAATTCTGCTTCCCCGAGGATATCCATCTAAACGCTATCCGGAAATCTGGATAACAATTATTATAATAATGATATTTTTATAACATTTGAATTTGAATTTATATTAATATAATTATTATATATGTAGTCTTATATTAAATATTATTATAATAATGATATTTTATAATATTTTAATTTATATTAATAAAATTAATAAATATCTATTTTTAGTTAGTTTTAAAAGTATATTCTGTTAAATATTTAGAATATTCCGTTAAAGTTAACAAAACAAACTGTTAAACCAAGAATTTTCGTTATCTACACACTTACTTCTAATAATTAATTGTACTAATAATAAATATTACAAGAATTAAAACATAAATAAACATACAAAATTAGTACAATCTACTAAATTTATATGTATAATAAAATAAATGCAATAATTCCATAAATAATTAAATGGCATAATTAATTTAAAATTAATACTTAATAAGGCAATAAATCAATTACTCAATATTTGGTAATTTAATAAATAATTGTACTAAAACTTAATTGTAAAACATTAAATGCAATTACATACCCAAATTAGTACAATTATTATTGCATGCTCAATAAATAAAAATAAATCATGCAAATAATATACCAAATAAAAAATTTGCACATTTTAACTAATTTCCAAATAACATATAAATTACCAAAATTTTATGCGTAATTAAAATAAGCAAAATAAAAAATTAAATTTATTGCCTAAAATAATTTAAAAATCAAGAAAACAAAATTAATTTCAAAAATATATTTTAAAAACTTTAATTTTTCAGATTTTTCTTTTTTTTTTTTAATTCTGCCTTAGGGAAAACAACTTGTCGTTTGACTTGTCCAAACGACTGGTCATTTTTGCTTCAGTGGGATAGAAACGACATGTCGTTTCTTTCATCTCTTACCTTCAGCAGGGTCATAAGTGACCCGATTTTCTAACACGGGTCATGTCGATCTGAAATAAACCCCCTGAAAAATGCCATTTTGACGTCAATAATCTAGTTATTTTCTCCTAGATTGATTAGAAAACTAGTTATATGAAGATTTGTGGCCTTATTTTACTCAAACAACAACTGAAATCGGGGCTTCAATTTAAAAAAAAAAAAATCAGCCATAAACGGGTCTGAACGAAAACCCGACTTGAAAACAACGATTTTCACGTCCAAATTCATGGATTTTTTTCCCAGATCACACCGAAAATCATGTATATGAAGATTAATAGTTTTATTTTCTATAAACAATAACACAAAAACAAATTTTAATTTCCACAAAAATTTCGGCCATTAACGTGTTCTTCAAGGTTTCAAATATTGATATGGATTTCAAAACTCATGTTGATGAAGCAATACATTAGAAAACAAAAGCTAAAGGATTTCTAATGTTATTTAGATTGAAAAATGGATTTGAATCATAAAACCATAACATTTTCAAACATTGGCTAACGTGTATATCAAAAAAAATTCCAAAATCTTCATTGAGTTTCAAACTTGTATTTCACACACTATATCATTAGAAAATTAAATTAAATAATTTCTAATGTTATTAATATGAAAAACATATTTAAGGCAATATAAACTCAAATTTTTGAATATCCAATATGAATGAGATATATACATATAATCATACACCAATAATATATGTATAAAAATTCATGGCAAACTATATAGCAAGGCAGAGGTAAATAAGGCTCTGATATCAAATATAAGATTAATTTAATCTAGATGAATAACAATCATAATATGCGGAATAGACTGAATAGGATTGTCACAAAATTAATGAGATCGATAGAGTATACCTTCAGCCATTGATTTTGATAACCTCGATCTAACAGTTTTAGATCTGCAAGGAAAACAAAAGAGTATTAGTGAGGGTAAATGACTTCCAAGCTCTCACTAGCTCTTTAGATGGAGTATGAGAATGAACAGTGAGCTTGGGGACCAGAACCCTATATTTATATATGTGAGACCTTCCATCAAGATCTCTACCATATTGAATGTCAGAATATATGATAATCAATAAGATATGAAATATTGGGTAACTCAATATTGAGTAACTACCTTAAATGCTGACCATATTGAGAATATATGTCAATTAATCTCAACATTGGCTTTAATCATAATTAATTAGAATTATGGTTTTTGGTAACTCTAATTAATTTAATAAAATTTTATGACAATCAATGTGGTTGGAGATATCCTTTTAGCACTAAAACTCTCCTCTAGTTTTCTATACATGGCGATTGCTGGAATTTTGCTGGTGGTAAATAAGATTCAGACTTCTCAACTAGCTAAAGAGCATAGAAACATTTCAAGACTATTTAAGCAACTTTATCAAGAGATAAAACTTGTTTGGCTCTTCGAAACCTGACTTCTCATGATGTGAATGAGGCGATACAAAAGGTTCTGGCTCTAGATAAAGATTTCCCACTTCCTTTACTTGGAGCCATGCTTGAAAAGTTCCCACGGAATGTTGAGCCTGCTGTTTGGTGGCCAAGGGAGAATCTGAGTCGGGACAAGAAAACTTTGGCTCGAAAATGGCAAAGAAGAGGAATGGTTGGAACAAGAATCTTGAGAAAGAAATGAAAGAGGTTATGGGATTGGTTAAGAGAAAAGATTCAGCTGAATATACGAGGCTAGGTAAATTGGCTTTGAAAGTGAACAGAGTTTTTGCTATCTCTAGTCTATTAGCTGTAAGAAAATGAAGAGAGTAGAGAAAAATTGTAGAGAAAAAATAGACTTCTTTATTTCAGGTTGTGTAATAAGCTACAAACTGAAGTATTTAAAGCTACAACAATACACCTAAGTATTATTCGGTTACAACAGAAAAGCAAATACAAAACTAACTTTAGTTCTCTATTGTAACTAACTAACAAAATGATGTTAATACTCCCCCTCAAGATGGACTACATATGTTCATCAAACCCATCTTGCCAATTAAATGACCAAACTAAGTTGGAAAGAGTGCCTTAGTTAACACATCCGCAATTTGGTCCTGTGTTGACACATGAAACAGAATTATGCTCCCTGACTGAACTCTTTCTCTAATGATGTGACAATCAATCTCAATATGTTTGGTTCTCTCATGGAAAACTGGATTTGTAGCAATGTGAAATGCTGCTTAATTGTCATAGTACATAACAGCTGGTTTTTCATGCTCAACTTTCAGCTCCCTCAGTAATGACAACACCCATGGCAACTCACAACTTGTATTCGCCATAGCCCCGTATTCAGCCTCAGCCGAAGACCTTGATACAATATGTTGCTTCTTGGACTTCCATGAAATTAAGGAATCTCCCAAGAATACACAAAAGCTAGTTGTAGATCTTCTTGTGTCTTGAAAAGTACCCCAATCTGAATCAGTGAAAGCTCTTAATCTAATTTCATATTTTGATGAGTAAAACAACCCTTGGCTGGGAGCAGACTTTAGGTACTGTAAAACCCTTTGTGCAGCTCTAAGAGCAGTCACAATGGAAGAGTTAAAATACCTCAAACTTTAAAATGTAGCTAAAAAAGATCAAAATAAGTTTCCAATGGATGATGTAAACCATGAGCTAAAATAACTAAATGCAATCTTGATATGTAAAAATCTCTTCATCTAGAGACAACACTCCTAGGTGTTAGTGATATGTAAAAATAATTTAATATATTTTTACACACTTTTGGTGACTATTGTATTTATATTTAAATAAATATTATATATAATATAATATTTTATTAATTTGTTTATTATAAATATATTAAAAATATATATTTTAAATGATATAGAGAAAAATATAGAGAGACTGTTGTATGGTATAATGTTAATATGTGAGGTAAAATAGAAAAATTGGTGTTTTAATGAGGTATTTTGAAGTATAGAATAAAGCACCCATTAGGAGTGCTCTAAGATGAGGTTGACGAGGCTTAGCTAAAAACTGACTAAGTCTATTTACTAAATAGCACAAGTCAGGCCATGTTATAGTCAAGTAGAGTAACCTTCCAATGAGCCTCCTATACACACCTGGATCCTCCAAGAGCTCTCCTTCACTTTCACTTAACTTCAAATTAGTTTCCATAGGTGTAACGCCCTGGATAACCAAGACCGTTACACTGTGTGTTTAAAATAGTGCAAGACTTGCTAATCAAGTCATTTAAACAAGGTGTGAACTCAATGTCATCAACAGATTACGAATAAAAGATTTTGGTCACAAACTGGCTATTTTCATTAAAAATGACAATTTAATACATGGAAACTCAAAACAGGATTTAGACGTCTTAGTTACAACAAATTCCAAGAGTTACAAATAATTCAAGCCACTCTAATGGAAAAATATACATTTTAGGTTTCCGTCCCTGTACAATTCCTCAACCGTGGCGGCCGAGCAGCTGACAATGTACACCTCGCCCCCAGAGCTCTCCAACTCATGGTTGATTCAGCCTACCCTTGCCTTTACCTGCACCACGTAGCACCTGTGAGCCGAGCCCAGCAAGAAAGCATGATAACACAGCAAGATCAATATCATTTATCAAATATTTCACAATGCACAACCAGGAATTTAGCATTTCATAACATTTATCCAATCAGTGGTAACACACAACAGATTAACAGTTTGTCATCCAAACAGCCAACAAATCACGTTCATAACACAATATTCACGATCATAATCAACAATTTATCACAACATCAAATGATATTCAGGGTCAGCGCCCTTAGTCGCACCCTCTATTTAATACACTGTCTTCGGCTCTCTTGGGCCGCCCCCAGTGTAATACTCACTGACTCCGGCCAGCTTAACTGAGCTCAGTGATAAATAAGCTGCCTCAGCTACCAGTGGCCGAGCCGCGCCCTGTGCGCAAATATTGATTCCGACACTCTTAGGCCGGTTATCGCATGTCCCATGGCATAATAACACTATCTCATGACATGATGTACAAATATAGGGAGCTCTTAGTCCCATCGTGTCCACATGGTTATTCACATTCACATAACAGTTCATACATACATAGGGAACACTTAGTCCCAACCTAACCACATACTCAGGTGCAGCTTTCTTACCTTTCGATTCGCTAGCTTTGATCACTTGACTCCTTGAACACGATCCCTCTCGAACCTTAGCGCACACCTAAACACAATCATAGGTCAAAGTCATCACCAAACCTCAAGTCCGAAAACCTAGCCTCGGGACCAATCCCGAGCCCCCGGGAAGTTCTAGTTCCACCAAACAAGGTGGTGGAACCAAACCCCAAACCCTTGGTCAAAAACCCTTGCAAATAACCCTAAAATCCCTTTATGAAAACAGGGCAGCGCTCTTAGGAGGGCGCTACAGCGCTACAAACAGAAGAAAAATCCCCTCAGCATACATGGCCTAGCGCTACAGCGCCCAAAGGCTAGCGCTGTAGCGCTAGTCACAGACAGGCCAACTCCGAATTTCTCTTCCTGCGATTTCCTCGAACCAAACTCAACCAAAACTTCCTCAAACCATTGCCAACTTCAAAAACAACCTTATACACATACTCCACTCATCCCAAGCACCCCAAAAACTCAAAACCCAATCACATGCATCTCCAATCCCAAAATTCACCATAGTTGTCCCTAAGCTCATAAACTCAGCAAAACCAGCCAAAACATCAGAGTTAGAGGCTTAGAATTCATACCTTTAATGGAGTTTCGATTTCAAGACAGCCTCTACAACTCCCTAGCTTGCTCTTCCTCACCCTTTGGCCTGAATTCCCTAAAGTTCCCATCAAACTCAGCTTATGCACCATAGTTCAAAAACCAAAACCAGAAACTGAAGAAACTATAGAACCTTACCTCAAGTGTTAGGGTGTTCCTGCTAAACCTCTGCCAAGTCTCCAATCCTAGCTTAGGATTCTTGATTCTTAGCCTAACCCAGCTCTCCTCTGAGCTTTTGCTCCAAGAAAACCCCAGAAAATTGGTGAGAGAACCACAAACCGACCCAAGAGAATACAACTCTATTTTCCCTTCCTTTTCTCTTTTCTTTCTTTTCCTTCTTTCCTTTCTTCCAGACTTCTATTACTTTCTACAATTCCCACTAACATAAAGCCTCAGCATATCTATCCCTTGCAAGCCAAATGACCTTAATGCCCTCCCTATTAAGTCTAAACCCTTTAATCCACCTAGGGGCATTTTAGTCATTTTACCCAATTCCCGCTAACTCCTCGAGTGTCTCTAACATTTCCCGCTTAATTCCTGATACCTAACTAATCTCCAATTATATTCTTCGATGTTAAAAAAATAGACTCCAATAAGCTCACTAAATTCCCATTTATACCCCTAGACTCACCCCGAGCCGGGTATAAATCCCCGCCATGACTTTTTCACTAATCTGCTCACTAGGATCGTCTCGAGCCACAGATATATAAATATATCCACATAATAATGTGGTCTCAATATTAGCCTACCAATATACACACAAGTACACAATTACGCTCTCAATGAGCCAAATTACCAAAATACCCTCACAGCAGAGTAGATAGCCCCATGCATGCCTTTATCATCATATAATAATATGTCCCACATAATCATGCATATAATCATAATAACACAGTAAATCGATTATGGCCCTCCCGGCCTCCTAATCAAGGTCCTAAACCTTATTAGGAAATTTGGGTCGTTACAATAGGAGTACTAACAAGTTTAGTGCCTAAACAGTCAGCTTCTTCGAGAATCTGTAAAGCATAAGGCCTTTGAGAAATGAAAATCCTCTTTTCTGTTCGAGCTACTTCTAAACCAATGAAATATCTCAAGCTTCCCATGTCTTTAAGCTTGAATTTCTTGTCAAGATCTTGTTTCAGTCGCTCAATAGCTTGTAAATTGTTCCCAGCAATGATAACACCATCCACATATACTAATAAGGCTATAAAAACACTACCTTCATGTTTGAAAAACAAAGAGTGATCCGTGGCTGATTGTTTCAACTATTTTTCTAGCAAAATACTTGAAAATTTTGTATACCATTGCCTTGAAGCTTTCTTTAAACCATAGAGAGACTTGTTAAGTTTGCACACCGGGTTATGAGGCATAATAATCTCCCCCTTAGGACTATACCCTTGAGGAATAGTCATATAAACCTCTTTCTTTATCCAAAAAACAGTTGTTGATGACGTGGCAAGGATTTTCAACACGTGGCCGACACGTGGCACAGATATTGCTTGCCTATCGACCAGGATTATTTCCACATGGAAATATCACGTTTTATATACGACCAAACTGGTCGTATACTCCGTTCATTTATGTAAAGATCTGTACAGTTGTGATGATATCCGAGAATATCTCTTCATTATGACCTACAGATCCGTTTATTAAGGATAGATATTATTTCCTAATTCATGTAACTCTTCCTGAGCCTATAAATACTCAAGAAATAGCTCAAGGAAGGGGATGGATCTTTTTCTTTCAGAATTATATTACTATTATCCATCGTTGTATTGTTTTCTTCTTCTAAGGTCTATGAAACTCAGGAACCCTAGTTCTTTGATCACACCTTTGAAGCTCAATACTAATAATAGTGTCAAGTGGACGTAGGTTAATACCAATCACTGGAGCCGAACCACTATAATTCTCTGTGTTCTTTATTTTTCCATTAGATCATTTTCTCAAGCTCTATATTACATTTCTATCATTTTCTAGACTCCGTGTCGTTGACTAAAATCAGGGTCAACATTCTGGTGCTTTCATTGAGAGTCGAACTCAAGAAAATCTAATGGCAAAGACTACCAAGAAGACTGGACAGGCTGCCGCTGCACCATCCCATCCTCCTCCCCCAAATATGGCTGAAGACGAACCTCATTTGGAGTTCGATGAGGAGGAGGTGGACTCTGAGACCCTGAAGACAACACTGGGGTGTTGCAAGATGAGTTGGCCGCTCTGAGGGCCAATCAGGAGAGTGCCGCCGAGATAATGGCGTCACAACAAAGGGAGATAGAGCGCCAACGCCAAGAGCTAAGCGAGTGACAGGCAGAGATGGACCGTCGGCAGAGGGATGCCATGGCAGCCCTTGAAGCAGCCCTCCAGTTGGCTAGGAATCAGACTGCGCCAGCCTCGTAGTCTGATCAACCCCCAAGCGGGCCACCTCAAAGGGGTCCCAATCCTGGCCCTTCGCTCCAGCCAACAAGCCCTCAGAGGCCGGAGCAGCCACCTATAACTCAGGATGAGATCCCACCTAGGGATCTTGAGACGCAGCCTGCGTCTCAGGCTGGTCGAGGCAATCCCCCGCGCTCGAGGCAGAATAGGGTCGGGCAACAGCCCTGCAGCCCTAGACGCCCAGGTGGTGAAGAGCCGCATCCACCGAGCAGGGGGCAGCATCCTTCTGCCAACAGAAGAAACTCAGAGACAGGCTCTGCGGTCAGGGGCCCCCCACGGCATGACAATGCACGGGGACCCACCGACCAACGCAGGCCTCCCCCTAACGCTCGGGAAATGCTAGCCCAAGGAGGAAACAGGGGAAACAGTCGGTCCCACCATAGCCAGTCAAGGTTTAGAGATGGCCACGGCTACAATGAGGCCGACTCAGGCAGAGGAAATGCTAGTCGGAGGAACGAAGAGAGAGGTGGAGGTAGGAGCCCCCCACCTAGAGAAGACCGACAAGCAGGCCATAATGCTGGGGGGCAACCCAGACAAAATAATGTCTTTAGCCGACTCGGAGCCAGCGAGCAGCGGCGAAGAGACGATGACTTGAGAGATGTACTCAACGACCGCCGAGAAAGGCACAATGAGTACATTCCCCTGGCTTCAAAGGCCCCAGCAATTCCTGAAGCTGTTCAGGCTCAAATCGATGCCCTGAACCAGGCTGTGCAACAGCTGGTCGGGGGGCGGACATCGCACATTGAGTATGATTGGAGGAGAGGCACCCCTTTCGTACAAAGGATTGCTGTGGCAGAAACCCCCAGCAAGTTTTTAAGATGCCGACTCTGCCAAATTTTGACGGGTATGGAGACCCGGTATCTCATGTAAACAAATTTGAGATACAGATGGACATTCAGAAAGTCTCTGAAGATGCTCGCTGCAGGATCTTCCCAGCGACCCTTTCTGATGCCGCCCAGGAGTGGTTCTTTAAGTTCCCCCCTGCAAGTATAGTATCCTAGGAGATGTCCGTGAAGGAGTTTTACGGACATTTCTACGCAAGTCCTGTGCACCCCACCAAGGCGAACCAACTGGTCGAGATTCGCCAGAAAGAGGGGGAGCCCTTAAAAGAATATGTTCATCGCTTCATGCGAGCCGGAGCAGGAGCCAAGACTGTGGGCGGTGAAGGCCAGATGATGGCCCTAACCGCTGGGGTTAGGCACCATTCTCCCCTCTGGAGTAGCCTCAGGAAGCATGGGATTAAGAGTACCCAGGAGTTTTTAGATAGAGCTGATTGGTACATCAAGCTCGAGGACGCGATTGCCAATGAAGGGAAATCACCAGCAAAGGACAAGGGGCCTAAAGAAGAACCCGCCAAAGCCACCAACGGGTCTAAGCCCAATGGCAACGGCAAAGGCAACGGGAATGGCAACGGTAAGAATGGTGGAAAGAGGGCGAGGAACGAACCCTCGACCTCCAAGAGTAAACACCCCAAAAATAATCGGTATGAACCAAAATTCACCAATTACACCGCCCTTGTTGAAAGCCGAGCCAAGGTTTACCAAGCAACCAGCTCGAGCATGCCCTACAAATGACCCGCACCAATAAGAAAAGATATCTCCAAGAGAGATTCAACAAAGTTCTGTCGTTATCATAATGACTATGGGCACGACACCAACGAGTGTAACCAGCTGAAGGATGAGATTGAGTTCCTGATAAGACAGGGACATTTAAAAAGATATGTACGAGCCGCGGGAGGTTCTCAACAAGAGGCTCCTGGTGGCAACGAGTCGGCGCCTGCACACCAACGCTCACCACCTTTATAGCCAGCTCCTGTGGCAGGTACCCTACTCACCATCTGCGGAGGCCCGCATCTTGCAGGAGATAGTGGAAAAGCAAGGGAACGTTATGCTCGAACCCTATGCCACAACCAAGACATCGAGATGATGAGTGTCGAGGATCGTGCACCAAAAAAGGAACGAACTGAGGAGGAACTAATCACCTTCTCTGACGACGACGCCCAGCATGTGCGATTCCAGTACTCCGATCCGCTGGTCGTGGATGTACAAATCCCAAATATGATGGTGAAAAGGGTGTTGGTCGATACGGGAAGTTCGGTCAACATCTTATATAAGTCCTCGCTAGAAATGATGAAATTATCTGTTAAGGACCTGGAGCCATGCAACCAAACCATTTATGGTTTCTCTGGAGAAGGGCTCGCCCCAGTGGGGTAAATTAGACTCCCAGTCACAGCAGGCACTGCACCTACTAACAGGACATTACTCACCACTTTCATAGTAGTTGATTGTCCTTCAACATACAATGCTGTGATAGGAAGACAAATTCTAGTCGACCTCTGAGCCGTCACTTCTATATGGCACCTCGCCATGAAATTCCCAACGGACACAGGGATAGGATGCGTGTTGGGAAACCAAAGGGAAGCGAGGGAGTGCTACAACGCCTCGATCACCAAGGCAAAGAATGATGTATCGAGAGATGCCACCGGGATAGTGTTGCAAATGACAACTAATGTTCAAGCCCGCTCAGGTGATAATCTCACCAAATAAGGTGTTGCCCAAAGTGAGGATGGAGACCTAGATCCTCGCTTTGGGGATTTTGAAGAAGAAGTGGGCCCCATCGAGGACCTTGAAGAGGTCCAACTCGATGAGGAAAATCCGACCAGAGTTGTGAAAGTCGGTAAAAGCTTAGAGACAACAACAAAACACACATTGGTGGAGTTCTTAAGGAGGAACCAGGATGTCTTTGCCTGGTCATATAAAGACATGGTCGGGATAGATCCTGCAATCATCAGCCATGTCCTGAACATTGACAAAAGCTTTCCACATGTGCAACAAAAAAGAAGGTTGCTCGACAAAGACAGATCAAAGGCTTTGAAAGAGGAAGTCGAGAAGCTGAAGGAGAATGGGTTCATCAGGGTGGCATTTTATCCATCGTGGGTCTCCAATCCCGTACTCGTGCCCAAGCCGAACGGCAAGTGGCGTACGTGCATGGATTTTACAGACCTAAATAAAGCCTGCCCCAAAGACTGCTTCCCACTCCCGAGGATCGACTAGTTGGTCGATGCCACTGCAGGACACGAGATCCTCTCATTCGTGGATGCATACTCGGGGTATAATCAAATCAGTATGCATCCCCCTGATGAGGATCACACTAGCTTTCGAACCGATACAGGGCTCTACTATTACAAAGTGATGCCCTTTGGTTTAAAAAACGCTGGTGCGACTTACCAAAGACTCGTCAACCACATTTTTAAGGAGCTGATCGGTGCAAACATGGAGGTTTACGTCGACGACATGCTGGTTAAGTCGAAGAAAGAAGAAGGGCATGTACGGGATTTGCAGGAACGCTTCAACGTCCTTAATAAATATAGGATGAAGCTAAATCCCCTTAAATGCTCCTTCGGGGTAGGATCAGGGAAGTTCTTGGGATTCATAGTTAACTCAAGAGGAATTGAAACTAATCCCAAGAAGATAAAATCCCTGATCGAGATGAAGTTCCCAGTGAAGATTAAGGATGTCCAAAACCTGACCGGGAGAATTGCTACTCTAAGTAGATTTATTTCAAAATCAACGAACAAGTGCGTCCCATTTTTCAATCTACTCAGAGGCAATAAGAAATTTGAATGGACAGATGAGTGCGAACAGGCCTTTCAAGCACTAAAAATGCATATGGCGCAGCCACCCATCCTGTCGAAGCCGGTCGATAAAGAGACTTTGTTCATCTACCTGGCAATCACGGATTACGCTGCTAGTGTTGTTTAGGTGAGAGAAGAAGAAGGTGTGCAGAAGATTGTCTATTACATAAGCAAAAGGCTGACCGGAGCAGAATTAAGATATCCCCCCATCGAAAGGTTAGCCTACTGCTTAGTATTGGCCTCTAGGAAGCTGCGGCCTTACTTCCAAGCTCATCCGATTATGGTACTGACTGACCAACCTCTTCGGCAAGTCCTGCAGAAGCCAGAGGCTGCCGGAAGATTACTAAAGTGGGCAGTTCGACATATCTTACCTGCTGCGAGCAGCGATAAAAGGACAAGCCTTAGCTGACTTCATCGCCGAGTTCACAGAGCCCGCGGGTGGCGAGCAGATTGAGGAGCCCAGCGAGCCTGAATGTCAAACCCAAGCACCCTCGTGGAAATTGTTCACAAACGGTTCATCTAACGAATCCCACGCAGGAGCAGGAGTGATATTGATAACGCCGGAAGGGCATCAATTTCACTATGCAATAAGATTTGACTTCACTGCCTCTAACAATGAGGCTGAATATGAAGCATTACTCGCTGGACTACGATTTGCCAAGGATATGAACATAAAAGCACTTGACGTTTATAGTGATTCTCAGCTAGTCGTAAATCAAATCTTGGGAGAGTATCAGGTGCGAGGATTGAAGATGGTCTCCTATCTGAACAAAGCAAAAGATTTATTAGCCCAGTTCGACAGATACACTCTCCAGCAAGTACCTCGTGATCAAAATTCCAACACGGACGCTTTGGCAAAGTTGGCAAATGCAAAGGACGCTGACAATCTGAACATAGTGCCAGTTGAGCGACTATCCATGCCCAACATCCAAGCAGCAGAAACCACTCTGGTCATCCAAATGACGGATACATGGATGGCGCCATATGTAGAGTATCTATTAAGCGGCGTGCTACATGCAGACAGAAACAAAGCTAGGACCCTTCAACGGCAAGCTGCTAGGTATATCCTGGTCGATGGAATCCTGTACCGAAGGGGATACTCACTGCCACTTCTCAGGTGTATTACAAAGGAGAAAGCCAAAGAGTTGATGAAGGAGGTACACGAAGGATTTTGCGGGGACCACGCTGGGGGGCAAAGCCTTTCAAAAAAGATCCTAAGGCAGGGATATTTCTAGCCAACAATGAATGAAGACTCAATGGAGTTTGTGCGAAGATGTGACAAGTGTCAGAGATTTTCTAAAATCTCACGAGCAGCTCCCAACGAGTTAAAGCAGATGCAGAGTTCATGGCCTTTCGTAGTTTGGGGAATAGATCTAATCGGATCTTTGCCTACAGGAAAGGGTGGTGTATAGTATGCAGTGGTTTTTGTTGACTACTTCACCAAATGGGCTGAAGCTGAGCCACTCGCGACCATAACGACTAAGAAAGTGCTTGATTTCGTAGTAAAAAACATCATCTTTCGCTATGGATTACCAAGGAAGATAGTCTCAGATAACGGCACCCAGTTCGACAGTGATCTATTCACGGACTTCTGCAAACGTCACGATATTATCAAAAGATTTTCTTCAGTCGCTCATCCCCAGGGGAATGGGCAAGTCGAAGCAGTTAACAAGACGTTGAAGGATACCCTAAAGAAAAGACTCGAAGAAGCTAAGGGAGCATGGCCAGAACAATTCCTGAAGTCCTTTGGTCGTACAGAACTTCCCACCGAACAACAACAGGTCATACCCCGTTTTCCTTAGCATACGGGTATGAAGCCATGTTGCCTGTTGAGTTGGATTCAGATTAAATTTGGATTAGTTTCTCTTCAATTTCATGTACCATAGTATACATATAGTAGATATATATATAGGTAATAAATAAGTGTTACAAGTGTTACCCCTTACCTTCCATCAATAAGGCTTTTTCTCTCATTGTTCAAGAAGAACATCAAAGATGTCTTACTCCTCTTCCTTCCACCACTGAGGAGTTCGGTTCTAGTTCCATTCCTCCCAAGCCTTTTGCTGCTGCCTCTTGCTTCAATCGTGGCCGTACTGATCGTCCTCTTTGCACTCACTGTGGTATCTCTGGTCACACCATGGCTCGTTGCTACAAGTTACACGGCTATCCCCCTAGTTTCAAGTTTCGTGATGGATCCTCTCCACCTTCTCTAAGTTCCAAACCAGTGGCTAATCACACTAATGCTGATGAGCACCATTTATTTGAGACACTTCCCGAGCCATCCAAGAATGTTGCAGCCACCCTTTCCAACACTCAATGCCAACAGATTATTCACCTACTTTCAACCCAACTTCAATCTTCAAATCACATCTCAGAGGATCAGCCTATTGTTTCTAACTTCACTGGTATGACTTCTATCGTTTCCTCTCATTCTTGGATTATTGACACAGGAGCTACTCATCATGTTTGTAGTGATTTATCTCTATTTCACACTATTTCTTCTACTCATATTGCCTCTGTTTCTTTACCCACTGGTCAATCTGTCCCTATTTCTCAGGTTGGGGTTGTTATCCTTTCCCCTCATATTACATTACATAATGTTCTTTATGTACATGATTTCAAGTATCATCTCTTATATGTTAGTTCTTTATCTCAGTCTTGTCATTGTTCTTTCATTTTTTCTGACAAGTCTTGTATCATTCAGGACACTTCTCGGGCACTCCAGATTGGGATGGGTGAACGCATAGGTAATCTTTATTATTTAGTCAATTATGCTCCAGTTGTTTTTCTCACTCCAGCTAGTTTTTCTGTTTTTTCAGCGCCTTCCAAAACAACTTTATGGCACTATAGACTAGGTCATCCATCTTGAATAAAAAAATATCACCCTAATAAAATGTTACAACTTTCTCATGATAATAAAAGTGTTTTTCATTGTTCCATTTGTCATTTTTCCAAGCGGAACGTCTTCCTTTTGTTTCTCACAATTTTATATATGCTGTGCCTTTTGATCTTATTCATTATGATATATGAGGACCCTTTCATACACTTACTGTTTCAGGTCATCGATATTTTCTCACTCTTGTTGACGATCATTCTCGCTTTACTTGGCTATATTTGTTACGCACTAAATCTAAAGTTAACCAAATCATTCCCAACTTCAATAATATGGTCAAAAATCAATTTAAAGCTATAAGTAAGGGTATTCGTTGTGATAATGCTCTTGAACTTCAATTTCATGATCTTTTCTCATCTCTAGGCATTTTACATTTCCATTCTTGTGTGCAAAGACCTGAAAAAATTTTGGTTGTAGAGCGAAAACACCAACATTTGTTAAATGTAGCTCGCGCCCTTATGTTTCAATCTCATGTTCCTCTTGCTTATTGAGGTGATTGTGTCACTATAGCTACTCATCTTATCAATCGCATTCCTTTTCCTTTACTGAAACAAAGAACTCCATTTGAGCTTTTGTATCACAAAGCTCTCAATTATCAACATCTCAAAGTTTTTGGTTGTTTAGCTTATGCTTCCACCCTTATTAGTTCTAGACATACGTTTTCACCTCAGTCTCGTGCTTGTATTTTTCTTGGTTATCCACTTGGTATGAAAGCTTACAAGTTACTTGACTTGGAAACCAATCAATTATTTTATTCTCGAGATGTTATTTTTCATGAATATATTTTTCCATTAGCTTCTTCCAATCATAATATGTTTGATGCTTCTGATTTTTTTTTCTGACTCATTTTACCTTGTTTTGTTTCTGATTGTTGTTCTTCTCCTATTGCTGTCGAGAGTCCTCACTTACCATCTTCCCTTCAATATTCCCCACCATCCTCTGATATTACTCCCACCACTGTATCACAAATATCACCTCAACCAGTCCCTACCAATCTCATGAACCCCCAAATGACACAACAACCAGCTCCTCCCATTCCTTGTTCTTCTACTTTGAGATCCCCCCACCCTCACAAACGACCTTCCTACCTCAAAGACTATCATTGCACTTTAGCTACTGTCCACTTTCCTTTTCCTTCTTTCTCTTCCACCTCTTATCCTTCGTCTGCTATTCTTGACTATGGGAGGTTGTCTCCATCATTTCGTGCCTCAGTTTTAGCTGTTTCAAGCCATTCGAAACCCAGTTGTTATCAACAGGTGGCTACTCAACCAGAATGGTAGCAAGCCATGGCTGCTGAGATTCACGCTTTAGAAGTCAATCATACTTGGACTATTGCTAGTCTTCCTTCAAACAAACATGCTATTGACTGTAAATGGGTGTACAAGATCAAATATCATGTTGATGGAACTATAGAGAGACACAAAGCAAGGTTGGTTGCCAAAGGATACACACAACAAGAAGGTATTGACTATAATGATACGTTTGCTCCTGTTGCTAAACTTGTTTATGTCAAGTTACTTCTTGTTTTAGGTTCATCTCATGGCTGGTTTTTGCACCAATTAGATGTTAATAATGCTTTTTTGCATGGAGATCTTCATGAAGAGTGTTGACCCTGATTTCGGTCAACGACACGGAGTTTAGAAAACGACAGAAAAGTAATATAGAAGTTGAGAAAATGATCTAATGGAAAAATAAAGAACACGGAGAATTATAGTGGTTTGGCCTCAGTGAGCTTCAAAGGTGTGATCAAAGAACTAGGGTTCCTGAGTTTCACAGACCTTAGAAGAAGAAAACAATACAACAATTGATAATAGTAATATAATTCTGAAAGAAAAAGATCCATCCCCTTCCTTGAGCTATTTCTTGAGTATTTATAGGCTCAGGAAGAGTTACATGAATTAGGAAATAATATCTATGCTTAATAAACGGATCTGCAGGTCATAATGAAGAGATATTCTCGGATATCATCACAATTGTACAGATCTTTACATAAATGAACGGAGTATACGACCAGTCTGGTCATATATAAAACGTGATATTTCCATGTGGAAACAATCCTGGTCGATAGGCGAGCAATATCTGTGCCACGTGTCGGCCACGTGTTGAAAATCCTTGCCACTTCATCAACAGCTTTACACGCCATCTCTTTGCCACGAACTCTCAAGAACTATTTCAGAACCAGGAACTTCAAAGGTCTTCATTCGCTTTGCCAAGGGTCCTTCACTTGCAAACCCAAAGTCATTCCTTTTCAGAATCTTCAATCTTTATCCAGGTAAATTTCTTCGACGTTTAAACCCTTTGAGATGCCATGCATACTGTTTCTGTGATCTGAAATTTTTTATGTTATTAAGAGGGATTAAACCAAAAATTTCGGAGGCCATGAATGAGACATTACTGGGGCAGTTCTCTGAAGAGGATATTCGCTCGGAGATCAAGGGTATGAATCCTATCAAAGCACCAGGTATTGACGGGCTCCCCGCCCTCTTCTATCAGAAATTCTGGAACTCGGTTCGGGGCGATGTAGTCAGTGTTTGCCTGAAAGTGTTAAATGAGAACCTCCCTCTTCATCAACTGAACGAGACTCTGATTACACTCATACCGAAGGTGCCGAAAGCGAAGATGATAGAGGATTACCGCCCGATTAGCCTTTGCAAGGTGGTCTATAAAATTATCTCTAAATGCTTGGTGGACCGTATGAAAATTTCTTTGGCGATGGCTGTTTCGAATTCTCAAAGTGCGTTTGTTGCGGGAAGAGTGATCCATGATAATGCAATTATTGGTTACGAAGGATTACACTGCATGAGAAAGGATCGTTTCGGGAACGGAAAGAAAATGGCTTTAAAGTTTGATATGTCCAAAGCTTATGACAGAATTGAATGGAGATTTGTTGAGAGACTGATGTTAAGAATAGGCTATCATGAGGAGTGGGTGAAGAAAATCATGGGGTGCATTACCTCAGCTTCCTTTTCCTTTCTGATTAACGGGGAAGTCAGAGGTAATGTAACTCCAGAACGTGGCCTCCACCAGGGTGACCCCCTCTCCCCCTTCATCTTCGTGCTATGCGCTGAAGCTCTTTCTGGTTTGATTTTGGAAGCTGAACAAAATAAGATTATAGAGGGCATATGCTTTGGAAGAAGAGGGGTGACTGTTTCTCACTTATTCTTCGCCGATGATAGCATCATGTTTCTTGATGCAGATGAGAGTGGGTGTAGATCTCTGAGAAACATTCTCCGCTGGTACACTGACGCCTCAGGACAGGTGATTAATTTCGGCAAGTCAGAAGTTTGCTTCGGAAGTAGAGTTAATGAAGATACAAAGAAAGAAATAGCAGGGTTGTTTGAAGTTAAAATCACGAAGCATTTTGAGAAGTATTTGGGTATCCCCGGCTTGGTTGGCAGATCGAAGAGGGAAACCTTCAGCTCTATAAAAGGCAGAATCTGGAATAAGATAAAGGGCTGGAAGAGATCCCTGTTCTCAGCAGCGGGAAAGGAAGTACTGATTAAGGCGGTGGTGCAAGCAATGCCTACTTACGCCATGAGTTGTTTTAGACTCCCTCTAAATTTGATAAATAATATTCATAGCATTGCTGCCAAATTCTGGTGGGGCTCCTCCGAGAAGAAAAGGAGAATCCATTGGTGCAAATGGGAAGAGTTGTGCAAAAGGAAGTTTCGAGGAGGCTTAGGGTTCAAAGATATGGAGCTCTTCAACAAAGCTATGCTTGCTAAACAATGCTGGAGGTTGGAGAGATTTCCGGACTCCTTGGTTGCTAAAGTCCTCAAATTCAGCTATCACAGGGACTGTGACTTTTTTCAAGCTAAGATGGGTTCAGCCCCTTCCTTCATTTGGCGGAGTCTTCTTTGGGGAAGGGAAATTATTGAAGTGGTATCCCGATGGAGAATCGGGTCGGGAGAGGAAGTTAGAATTGTTGAAGACAAGTGGATACCAAGGCCGTTCAACTTCACCTTCCTGGAAAAACCGGAGCTGCCAGCTGGCATTAGAGTGGTAGACCTGAGGAAAGCGGATGGGGAGTGGGATGAGTGCTTCATCCGAAACATATTTACTAAGGAGGATGCGGATAGTATCTTAAGCATCATTCCAGGACCTCTGGAGGCTAGAGATAAGAGAATCTGGCATTATAACCAGAATGGTGAATATTCGGTGCGCAGTGGTTACCAAGTGGCTATTCGTGAGAAAGAAAGGGCCGAAGGATCAGATATGAGGGATACAGAGAGATGGTGGAAAACAGTGTGGAGCTTGCGTGTCCCTCCCAAAATCAAACTCTTCCTTTGGAAGCTAAGCAACAAGTGGCTTCCCACTAACAGTGTTCTATTTTGCAGGAAACTTAGGAAGGAGCAGGGGTGCTGTAGGTGTGGGGATTCCCACCAAAGGGAGGACTGGTATCACGCAATATGGCAATGCCCAAGAAATCGCCAAATCTGGAAGGTGGCGGGTTTCAACAAGAATATGAAAAGAAGGAATCTTGAGGACCCGATATCCTTCCTGTCCAGAATTTCCCTTCAACTTCCCAAAGAAAATTCAACTTCTTCTCTATCTTGGCATGGCAATGTTGGAACTGCCGTAACAATGATACTTTCAGAAAATGGAATCCGGAGGCCACAGCTGTGGTGGAATGGGCGGCCACATATCTGGAAGAGTTTGCGCAGAGCCATGGTACCGCTCCTGACAAAACCGTTTCTGCTCAGCAAAGGTGGATCGCCCCTATGGAGGGAGAGTTCATAATCAATGTGGATGCTGCAGTGAACAAGAACCAAGGATGCTGCAGCAGTGGAGTTGTTATCAGAGATAGTTTGGGAGATGTGATAGCTTCAAGCTGTAAGTTTATCAACTATGCTTATGACCCTCTAGTTTCTGAGTTACTGGCCATCCAACAGGGTATCCACCTTAGTAAGAGGTTCAACATTAAAGAAGGACTGTTAGTCTCAGATTGTAGCCTTGCAGTTGGTATGCTCAATAGACCACCGGAAGAGGGAGGGGACTTGGACTTACTGGTGGCCGATATTAGGAGGGAGGCAGCAGAGCAAAGCATTCGGTCTGTTCGGTTCGGTCCCAGATCGTCGAATGGTGTGGCACACATGATTTCCAAATTTTCCTTGATATCTCAAGAGACTTACTGCTGGGAAGGTTGTGTCCCACAGATGGCTTCACTTGCTCTTGCAGATGACAAAGGCCAATAGGCGTCCTGAATCTTGTTTGTTATCCTTTCTCTGTTTCTTTTCTTTTCTCTGTAACTTTTCTCAAAAAAAAAAAAAAACAAGTGTTTTAATCAATTTAGATCAATCTACTGATGAATTCTTAAGTCAAATTTTTATATATCTGGAGCTAATGTTAATTTTTTTTTTCAATCAACATGAAAGGATATCCATAAGAAAGTGAAAGTTCTCAATTAAATATATGGGATCAATACATATGCGACCAATTTTTAATTTTAAAATAAGTTGACATTTTTAATTAAAATCTACTTATACTTGGCCTCATTTCTGTTTCTGTTTGTTACTGTTGCATTTGCAATCTTATATTAAGACTTAAAACCATAGCAACCAGTTGGTATCAAAAGATTTTCCAAGCACAACGTAGTGCATTCATTTGTTTATTTATCTATCTTTTGTTTTGTTTGTGTACTAATTCACTTTGACCAAATAATTAACATGTACTCCCTCAAAAAAAAAAATTCACCTGTACAAAGCAACAAGGAGCACTAAGCTGCTGTTTTGGTTTAAAGGAATGGAATTGTGTAAACTAAAATTTGATTTGTTTTTTATTTTTACTATTGGAAAGCTCATTCAAAATAGAATTCCTATTCATTTAAATAATTGATTCAACTTTTCTGAACTAAATTACATGAAACCTCATTCCTTTCCAATCTTTACTACATTTTGCCCAATTTACCCTGTTCTCCTTCAAGCTTCCATACACACTTTCTTTTTCATGCTAAAATATAATTTGGTAAAAATATATATATAATTTAAAATAAGAATAGTAATTTGGTATACATGTAAAAATATATTAATATACAACGATGATGATAATTTGATAAAAATATATATTAATTTGTAAGAATAAAGATCATTTGGTTAAAATAATATAAGTTTCATTTTTTTCCATAATATATCAAACATAGTATTTAGTTATTGATTCTAAAGCATCTACCAAACAAAACAAAAAAAATTGAAATTCTATTTCATTCCGTTCAAACTTTCATTCCTATTACTATTACCATTCGATTCCTTATCTATTCGTCACCTAAGATCAAATTTCCATCAAATAAAAAAATATCAAATTTACAACGAAAGAAAGCGGATAGGCATTGAGAATATGATCAACAAAATTATATGAAAAACAACACAATAATTTTAGCTATTGGGCGTTTGTATGGTCTTCAAGACAGACGACTAAAAAAGATGAATAAAATCACGACAAGGACATTTTACCCTTCTCATTTTTTTATGGTAATAAAACCAAGATGCAAGTGTCATACTTTCTGTTGCTTGTATTTTTGCAATATTATGATCCATCAGTTGTTTTGTCAGTTGCATCTGGAAGTTCGGTGTAGTCCTAATGTCTTCTTGTTGTTTACATGGCATGTATTAAACTTTTTGTTATGTTTAGTTGACTTTATTTTGTTTTGGGGTTTCGTGTTGTGTTAGAATTCCTAACAGTTTTTTGTTATAGTGAGTTCTATGAAGATATATTTGTTGTCTTGATTCCGTGAGTCAGTAGAACCATTATTGATGTTTTTGTGAGAAACTTAGCTCTGGTAGAGTTTGTAGTTTGGTTTCTTTGTGGTTTGTTGTTTTGACAGGTTGAAGAAGAATGTTCATTCATGGCAGACAGTAATGTTCTTCAAATGAAGTATTGAAAGAAGATTAGATCTGTGAAAGTTGAAGTGAGAAGACTTAAAGTGTTCAATCTAAGGAAATTTGCAAGAGAGACAAATATAGAAGATTTTCTTATTGTTAATATAAAATCAGAGATACTTTGTAGAACTTTTATTTTTTATCTTAGTGGATTTCTCTAGACTAGGTCCCAATGATAAGTCATTACTTGTGTGGTGGTGAACCTTGTAAAAATTGCTTTGTCTGATTCTTTTTACATGTTCTTTAAGCTTTCATTGAATCTTGAATTATTAATTCATTAAGTTCACAATACTTAGGTAGTAAATCATTTTCATATTGGTATCAGAGCTATCTATAATTCTTGATTACTATTTCCTGGTTGTTTCTGTATGTGTGATTTGGTTGCCTCTGTATTGTTCGAATGGTAATTGTTTGTTTTTTTTACTGACCCATCTTACCCTATCCTAGTGTCATCGAGAGTTCTATTTAACTTCTATTGTGTTGACAGTCATGGATATGTTCAGAGAAAGTGGATCAACCACTAGACCTCCAATGCTTGAAGGGGCTAACTACCCTTACTGGAAAACAAAGATGAGGGCGTATCTTAAATCTGTAGATGAACGGGTCTGGATGGCAGTATCTGATGGATGGAAACCCCCAACTAAGAATGTAGGGGATGGTGAAAAAGCTAAGGCAGCGAGCAAGTGGATGAAATTGAAAAGGAAAATTTTAATTCAAAAGCTCATGATGTTATATTCAATGTTGTTTCAACTAATCTAATGAAAGTGGTTGCAAACTGTGAGATTGCTAAGGAAGCATGGGATAGGGGAATTCAGTGTAGAGAATATGATGGGTTCGGACATATTCAGGCTAAATGTGCAAACACTCAGAAAAAGAAAAGGCTCTTGTAAAAACTTGGAGTGATAGTGAAGAAGAAAAAGATGGTAGTTGTAGTGAGAATTATGATCAAGCAAGAATGTTGTTGCGTTTCTTGCCAAAGAAGATACAGTTGAAAAGGAAGAAGGGGACAATGAGAGCAGCTGCTCTGAATCCAAAAGTCTTGATCAACAGACTGCTTATGAGAAAATGTATCAACAATGGCTGACCATGGTTCAAAAAGTAAAATTTCTCGAAGAACGTAATACTTGTCTTAAAGTCGCCAACAAAAAGCTTGAAGCTGATGTAAAACACCTGAATGAAGAATTATAACATTAAGAGGACAAGTTGTATGCTATTCAAGCTGATCTAGTTCGTGCCAAACAATCCTTGGAGTCAATACCGCCTGGAACTGCAGCATTGAATCATGAACTTCATTTTCAAAAGCCTTATGGAGACAGGACATCTATAGGCTACAAGATTTTGTACAAAAAGGGAGAAAATCTTACCATTGATGGAACTCACGTTGGTGGGAAGACAATAAGATGCAACTAAGCCATCTCACGTTGAAGGTAAGGATTCTAAGGAGGTTTGGAGACCAAAGTTAACTGGCAGCTCTCAAGAAGAAAAAGGTTTTTCTGTTCTGGTGGCTCATACATCTCTCTCTGCCTTTAAGGATGATCAGTGGTACTTTGACAGCAATTATTCCAAACATATGACTGGCAACAAACAATTGCTAAACAACTACAAAGAGAGTACTGAAGGGATGGTCACATTTGAAGACGGAAAGAAGTGACCTATTCTTGGGAGTGATCTTGTGTTGAAAAATCTACCTATGGTCAAAGGTGTTCTCTATGTTAAAGGACTGAAAGCAAATCTTTTAAGCTTAAGTCAGTTATGTGATGATCACTACATTGTAAGTTTCTCTAAGTCAAAGTGCTTAGTTAATTCAGCTGATGGGTGTTCTATTCTGTCTGGAATAAGGTCTAGTGATAACTGCTATATGATAAACAATAATGAAGTGTGCACAAGAGTTTCATTAGACAAGTATGATTTATGGCATTATAGACTGGGTCATTTGAATTGCAGAGATTTAAAAAGGTTGATTAAGCTCAAGGCTGTAAGAGGAGTACCTGAGTTGAAAGTTAGTAGAGAAAGAGTGTGTGGTCCCTGTCAGCAAGGTAAACGAGTAAGATATGCCCATCCACCCATTAAGATGCTTCTAACAACTAGAGCTCTTGAACTGTTGCACATTGACTTGATGGGCCCCATGCAGACAAAAAGTCTTAATGGTAAAAGGTATGTTATGGTATGTGTGGATGACTACACTCGTTTTACCTGGGTTTAGTTTATTCGAGAGAAATCAAATACTTTTGGAGTGTTCTCTGCTTTATGTTTAAGACTTCAGAATGAAAAGGCTCTAAATATAGCTAAAGTGTTTAGAATCCGAAGCGACCATGGTAGAGTTTGAGAATGTCTTATTCTCTAAGTTTTGTGATCATATGGGGATTGCTCATGAATTTTCTGCACCAAAAACTCCTCAACAAAATGGAGTAGTGGAGCGTAAGAACAGAACACTACAAGAAATGGTCAGAGTTATGTTGAATGCCAAGGGAATCTCAAAAAGATTTTGGGCAGAAGCTGTTAACACTGCCTGTTACATTAGTAATCGTGTGCACCTAAGAACAAGTACTACTCAAACAACTTATGAATTATGGAAAGGTAAAAATCCTAATCTAAATTATCTTAGGATTTTTGGTTGTACATGCTATATTCTGAATGACAGAGATTATCTTGGAAAATTCGACTCCAAGAGTGACAAAGGTATGTTTCTAGGCTATTCTCCTAACAGTCGTGCTTATCAAGTTTTAAATAAAAGAACTAACACTATCATGGACTCTATCAATGTTCGCTTTGATGATACAGAAGATTGTTCAGATGACTATGATAATGATGAGGACAGTTCAACACCTACCTTGGTACCTCACACACAACAAGTTCCCATGCCTCCTATTTCAAGTTCCCCTTCCACTTCATCCTCTACTGAACATACAGAGCCATCTGAAAATTTTGAAGATGCGGTTATTGATAGTCCTGGGTCAGAACAGTCAGTAGAGTCTTCTCATCAACTTTCTCCAGCCAAGTTATATAAAAAGGGGCCTCCATCGTGGATCCAAAAAGCACGCCCTCCTGCTGTTGTCATTGGTGATCCAGCTGCAACTATGGTCACCAGGAGAAAGGTTGCTGATGAAATTTCCCACTTATGTTTTTGTTTAACTTTGAACCAAAGGACGTTAAACAAGCTCTGTCTGACAAGCATTGGGTTTCTGCAATGTAAGAAGAACTATTGCAGTTTCAAAGAAATGGAGTATGGGATTTGGTGGACAAACCTAAAGGGAAGAATATTGTAGGTACAAAATGGATATTCAAGAACAAATCAGATGAATTTGGAAATGTGACTAGAAACAAAGCCCGTCTTGTTGCTCAAGGATACAAACAGGTCGAAGGCGTTGATTTTGAAGAAACCTTTGCGCCTGTTGCTCGTCTTGAATATATTCGGTTACTTCTTGCAATAGTTTGTCAGTTGCATATCAAGCTTCATCAATTGGATGTGAAGAGTGTTTTTTTTAATGGCTTACTTCAAGAGGAGGTCTATGTTGAGCAGCCTCAGGGATTCACATATCCTCATTTTCCACATCATGTGTACAAGCTTAAGAAGGCCTTATATGGTCTGAAGCAAGCACCAAGGGCATGGTATGAAAAACTCACCTCTTACCTTCTCACTCATGGTTTTGTTAGGGGCAATGCTGATCAAACTCTTTTTATAAAGAATCTTCCTAAAGGTATATTCATTGCCCAGATTTATGTGGATGATATTATTTTTTGTTCTACATTTCCTAATGAAATCCCTCAATTTGTTGACATAATGAAAAATGAGTTTGAGATGAGTATGATTGGTGACCTGAGTTTCTTTTTAGGATTACAAATTCGTCAGTTAGAAAATGGGATTTTTCTTTCTCAGACCAAGTATGCTCTAAATATGTTGAAAAAATTTGGGTTAGAGAATGATGGACCCGAAATGGGTATGTTTTAAATATTTTTATCGCAAGCACACGAATCGTTCATATAGAATAGTGATCGTGTAAGCAAGGATGTCGAACCCAAATGAGTAGTCTAAAATAAAAAAGAAAACTATTTTAAACCAAAATTAATAAATTCTAACATAGCTTCAAATGTTGATGAGATTGAATGTCATGAACATAAAATAAAAGATTTAAAATAAAGATATTTAAGAGAACAAAAATAAACCAATTATGATTTGAAAATAAGTTGTAAAAGAAAGATTATTAAGATACTAAAATCCACAAAATGTAAGTTTAATAATACTTATTAGTATATTGATTCCCAAGTTTTAGTGATAGTTAAAATAAGTAAAACTATCATTTTCCAAATAGATTTATAATTTTAAGCACAAATTATTTCTAAAAAGATAGAATTTTTCTTCACTTTTTAAAACAATATAATTTCAAAGTATTTAATGTGAATCAACCCAATGAAACAACAAAAAATCAAATAACATTATTTATAAGGTTTGTTCTAAGCATTGGATGTGTACAATTTAATGACTCATCTTACACAAAGAATATTAAGTTTTGCAAAATGAAGAACAAAGCAATATTATCTAACAATCCAAAATATAAGATATTAAAGATGGAAGACACATATGAAGAAGAAAAATCCATAAACTTTGTTGCATTACAAGGGAAATCAACATACAACATAAATATTATCTAGTTACAAGTTGCTTCATCATGATCTTAATAATCTTATGAAAAAGATTAGAAGCACATAGCTAGAATAGGAATTACAAAATAAATAAAATACATACTTGAAAATGCTCTTGAAAAACACTAAAATGGAAGAGAGAATGGTAGAAAAGATTATGGTTACCCGAAAATTAAGCACACACAAATGGTCTTGAAATTACATATTTATAGCCAAAATGAGATTATTAAAATAATCAATTTAAATTAATAATAATATGGCAAGTAGGGGTAAATTCTAGGGTGTAATGATGATTTGGTGGTGAAAATGTGTAGGAAAGTTGGATAAAAATGTGGCATTTTTGGACATAAAGGGACAAGGGAACATTTTTTGGGCTCAAGAGGGCCAAAACAGGTGGCTAGCTACTGCCTTGTGGGCTGGGTCGAGTGGGTGGAGGCAGGCCCAGGCGTGGCTGGGAAGGCTGGGTCGTGGGAGCTGGCTAGGCAGGGAGGCTTCGGGTGGGCTTGGGCCGTGGGCTGGAGCTGGCTGGGTAGGGAGTGAAGCAGCAAGAGGCCTTTGGGTGGGCCTACGTTGGGCCTGTGGCTAGGGCAAGAGGCTTGGGCCAATAAGCTTCTCTTTTGGTATTTCAATAATGCCATTTTTTCCTTTTTGTCACATACTTTCTTTTCTTTTCTTCTTGGCTGAATTTTCAACCCAAAAAGTGCATCATTATTCCTACAAAATAAAGTCAAATTAAATTAAAACTAAATATTTCCAATAATAAAATATTCAACATAAGTTTCATGAAAATACTAATTAAAACTTAATTTACTTAAATATTTTAGCTCAAAAGTGCATGTTTTTACTTCTAACTTAACAATACTAATTTCAAATAATTAAACTAAAACAAAATAACTATAAAAACACAAAAAAAATATATATATAAAATCAAAATAAACCCAATAAATTTAAAATTACTTAAAAAAAATTAACAAATCAATTAAAAACTCAAGAACTAAGCAACAATAACATATAAAATATGGTAAAATAACTATATTTTGTAGAGTTATCAGAGAATTCTAAACATGCTAAGATACCCATAGGCACCACAACGAAGCTCACACGAGATGTATCTGGGAAACTTGTTGATCCAAGTCTGTTCCGTAGTATGATAGGTAGTCTTCTCTATCCTACTGCTAGTCGACCAGATATATGTTTTAGTGTTGGTCTATGTGCTCGATATCAGTCTAACCCCACTAAGTCTCATCTCACTGCTGTCAAACGAATCATGAAATATGTTGTTGGTACATTAGAGTTTAGTCTGTGGTATACGTGTGACACTAACATGTCTTTGGTAGGTTATAGTGATTCTGATTGGGCTGGGAGTTTAGATGATAGGAAAATCACTTCTGCTGGGTGTTTTTATCTTGGGAACAATCTTGTCTCTTGGTTAAGTAAAACACAAAATTTTATATCCTTGTCCACTGCTGAGGCAGAATATATAGCAGCTGGTAGCTGCTGCTAGCTGCACTCAATTACTTTGGATGAACAAAATGCTTAGTGACTATGGTTTTCCTCAAGAAACTTTGACTATCTACTGTGATAGCACAAGTGTGTTGACCCTTGATTTGGCCAATGACACGGAGTCAAATAAACGACAAAGAACAAAAGGAAATTAAGAAGAGAATCAAATGGAAAGAAAATAAGTTTCACAAGCCTTGGGAGGATTACAATTTCGGTGGATAATCACACTATGCTTTTCTCTCTGAATACAAAGATCAAAAGTTCAAAAGTCAAAAGTCCCTTCCTTGAGCCCTCTTCTTCTTATTTATAGGCTCAAGGGGGTTACATGGGCCGATAGGCCTTAATTACAATTAAGATCAGCGTATCAAGGTAATAAAAGAAACATTATAAATGTAATTATTACAAGATTGCGTATTCCATAAGAAGTAAATGAAAATATGCGACCAGACTGGTTGCATCCAATCGTGAGACTTGAAGAATCAATGATTATCAGGTCGATGGTCGAACAGGATGCCTTCACTCAAAACTGCCATGTGCCAGTCACATGTAAGAAATTCTTGCCATGTCATCAGGAGCCATTTTTGGGTAAACATTTGCCCCCCAAGTTTATTTTACTGCAACCAGCATAAAGTAAACTTAGGTGACCGACCTTTCGTTTGCCCCATCAAATCTGTCGAAATCGTCCATGCCTTCTCGAAAAATACAACTAATCATGTCTTTTCGGTTTCCCAAATGTGGTCTGACGGCTATTACACTTACCCATGCCTTGGAAAGTTACCCCTCATGATTGCCTCGGTAACTGCTCCTCGACTAATATAAATAATCCCTCAGAATCATTTTTCACTTTTTACGTTTTAACTTTATCCTCAAGAACACCGAAGAACAAGGCGTAATATCTTCAGAAGCTCAGACGGTCTTTGATGATTCACGAAGTTCCTACCCAACCAAATCGACTTAGCGTCACAGAACTCTACTCCATCCTCTATACAAGCAAGTTTCTCGAACTTTTCAGTTGTTGAGATGCCATGCAATATCTGTTTTATCTCCATTTTAGATTCTGAGTTTCTGAGTTCTTGAATGTTTTTAATTGTTCTTGAAAAACTTGTTTCGGGGTAAAAAGGGCACGTAGATTTGAGCTTGAAATAATACATTGCAGGGGTTAAGGATCAGTTTGGTAGTTAGGATAATAAATTTAGGGCGTAAAATCGAAGTAAAATTCGATTTTTAAGCTTGTAGAAAAACTGGGTTTTTCCCGTCCCTTCAGAGTCGAAAAAGTTTTTCTTGAAAAACTTGTCCCTTCTGCTTTTTGATCCATTTTCCAAAATTCATTCCGGAGATTCCTTTTTCCCATACCCCATCCAACAGACCTTCGACCAGTCCATCAAACATGGGTAGAGTAAAATCCACCGCCCAGAAAAAGAAACCAACCAAACCTCGTGTAAATCAACCTACTCCTCGGGCTGAAATTCCTTCGACCAGCGGTTGAGCTGAAAACACCCCTGAGCTAGGAATCCAAACACAAGCCCAACCCCGAGACGTCCTTCAACCAGACGTCGAGTGGTACGTTGCACCCCCTAGCAACATTATTGCTAGGATGCTAACCAATTACCTCAGGAAGTACGGACTTCCGAGGGTAACTTTATTCAAACCCACCATTAACCAACGGGCAAACCTGCCTGGCGGTGTCTTCAGCGCCTGGTCGAGATACCACATTGAGGCAAGAGCAATCTTGCCTCTCCATCCTTTTTACCAGGGAGTGGCCAATTATTTCGGGGTCTCTCCCTTTCAAATAACTCCAAACAGGTATAGAACGCTTTCTGCTCTCTATATCCTTTACAGCCATAAAAAGTGGCATGTTCCCACGCCACATGAGATCAACTACTTGTTCGATCTCAAGTCCAACCCCAACCAAAACAACACGGTGTTTTTTCATTTCTGCCACCAGGAATCGTCTCGCGTTTTCCTGAGTGACACCACCTACAAATCAAATGTAGGAAAGTACTTCCAGGAGTACTTTTTAACCACGGACCTGGTCGCAAACAACTTGGCCTTCACTGAAGGAGGTAAATTCTTTATTCTCTAGTCGCTTAAATTCTTTTAGTTTTCCCACGCGTTTATTAGAACTTTTATGTCGTTTAGGTCCATGGCTACGGGCAGCTCCTACTCCAGAGATGGAGATATGAGTGGCATCTTTGGCCAGCATGACTGACGTAGAAAAAAGCATCAAAGAGCTGGTCACAGAGGCCAATCTGAGGCTGGTCGGCCTTCTGTTACCTCACCAGGATGTGAGGGAATCCACAGCGAGTAGTGCCACCGGTGAAGAAGTCCCCGAGCAACACCAAGATGTGTCACAACCCCCGACGAGGAGGGCAACGGGAGTGACCATCAACGAACCTTCTGGCACCCCGCGAACTGCCCCTGCTCCAGTCCCTTTAGGGAAGGGCAAGAAGAAGGTTTCTTAACACCCCGAGCCTATTCTTGAATCATCAGACGAGAACGGTACTGACTTTTCGCTTTTAGATAGTCTTCCTATTCCCTATCACTTATTTGACGGGGACGGCAACTTTAAATACACCCCTACTTTAAATTCAGATTTCTTCAAGCCAAAGAGTGAGTGTATCACTAGTACGTTAAATAGTGTAGCGACCAACAATTGTAGCTCGGGTATTATACTTTTAATTTCTTTGCCCTTGTTTCCTTAACTTGGCAAGCTCCTTTTATTATATTGCCTGATTGTTCGTATGATTTCTTCCTTGCAGACATGCCTGCTGACAGAGCTTTTGACTTGTACGCCAAATCGGCGAGCAAGAAAAAATCCAGCAAGCCCCAACCTGGGGAGGGCAGCAGCAATCCCTCCACGAAGAAGGCTCGAACAGGGGATCCTCCTGCGCCAACTCCCACCAAAGAGACAACTCCTCCGCCAACTTCTGTGAATCAAAATCCCCCAGCTCCAGTCGAACAAACTCCTCTTGCAGCTCCTGCTGACCTCACTCCTCCAGCTTCCACCGACCAGACGCCTGTTGGTCGCCCAGAAGAAGCCTCAAGAGAAGATCTTACGAGCATGGTGCTCAATTCATCCAAAGATAGGTTGACTAAGATAACAAAGCACCGTCGCAGCCGGGAGGCCATCCAAGAGACTGGCTCCATGGCGGTCGATCAGGTCTTCAACCGTGCACTGAACAAAGTGCTTAGCGTAAGTCACAGTTTTTACCATACTTTATTAATTTTCTTCATCAATTTATTCCTACTAACAGCTTTCTCTTTTTCTGATCACAGGGAGCTCTCACCATGAGCTCCGGATGGCGGAGTTTGAGGGCACTGGCTGCTCAATTTGATCAGCTTGGCATAGCCGAGGCCCAACATGTTGAGCAGCTTAAAACAATCGAAGCTGAACACGCCGAGCAGCTCAAGGAAGTTGAAGTGAAGAATAGCGAGGCATTCAAGTAGGTCGAGGAAAAACACATCGAGGTGTGCAAATGGCCGAGGCCAAACTCGCCTCCCTCGAAGAGGATCTGAAGAAGAAGGAAGCAAGCATTTTCAAGATCACTGCTTCCAAGGAGTAGTATAAAGAGGTCTCGCTTATGAACTATCCAAAAGCCCACAAGCTTCAAGCAGAGCTGGAGATAAGCCGCAAGGAGACTGCTGACCTGGAGGAAGAGAACGCCCGCAACCTCGAAAACTACGAGGGGGCGGCGTTTGAGTTTCTATATGTTCTGGAAATGCCATCCCAACGCCAACTTTTCCTATCAACCAGATCATATAAGGGAGGCGGAGCTGGCGAGGTGTGCTGCTCGCTTAGAGGAAGAGAAGGCTCAAGGGTCTCCCAAGATTTCTCTAGCAACGAGCATTGAGGGTGTCCAGAAAGATGTTGGAGTTGTCGTTGATCAGCAGCCACAAGAGCCTCAGCAGGATCCTCCGGTCGCTTCGTAACTTTATCTATTTTTTATTTTAATTTTATTTTTAGATACACGACCTATGGTTCGTGATGTAAAGACGATGTATATTTTTATTGCTGCGTGGGCAGCTTTTTCCTTTTAACAGACAATTACATCCGAGCAGTAACTGCTCGCGGTGTAAAGGATTTCATTTTTGATATTATAATATTTTCATTCTATTATAACATCTATTCGCATGACCGAACTTAGCATAGTACTTTGGTTTAATTTAACAAAATAACAAAATTTTGAAAAATACTCTAAGTATCGTAGCATGCTTTCACTTATTTTGCTCGTGTGTTTACATACCTATTGATATGCTTTGCTTACTAGATACCTTATATGCCCCCCGAGTGATTGAGGAGTTTTAGGTCCTCGGTCACTTGCCTTGACCAAAACCTGTTCGAACATTTCTGCTCGTTGTAGAGAAAAACGATAATATAGACAAACAACACACGTAATGAGCAAATACTTGTAATAAATACAATAGTTTGGCAAGATTGATTGGCTGTGCACAGTCCCTTTTATTTCTCGTAATAGATGGACAATCGTGTCTGTATCTTACACTTATAAGCGATCAGTCACAAAAATGACTAACGCTTGTTCATAAACTTGTAAAACGTAAAATTAATACAAGCCAATTCTTTAAGAAGAATTGTTTATTGATAGTACTTGTGCAGGTGTTGTCCATTCCAATAGCGAGGAATGAGATCTCCATTTAAGTGAGCAAGTTTATAAGTGCCTGGATGGAGGACTTCTTCGATTTGGTACAGTCCTTCCCAGTTAAGTCCGAGTACTCTAGCGGCCTGATCGCGGGTGTTGAGGAAAACTCTTCTAAGTACTAGATCTCCCACATTAAATTTTCTTTCACGTACTTTAGAATTGAAATGTCGGGCAACTTTTTGCTGGTAAGCTGCTACTCGATGTTGGGCTTGCTTGCACTTTTCATCGACCAAATTCAAAGATTCCATTAATAACTGGCTATTAGAGCCTTGATCGTATGTCATCCTCCGATGCGATGGCGAATCTAATTCAATAGGCAACATAGCCTCATATCCATAAGCTAAGGAAAATGGAGTATGACCTGTTGCTGTTCGATGAGATGTTCTGTATGACCAGAAGACTTTAGGCAATTGCTCTGGCCATGCCCCCTTTGCTTCTTCAAGCTTTTTCTTCAGAGTATCTTTTAGCATCTTATTGACAGCCTCGACTTGTCCATTTTCCTGAGGGTGAGCAACTGAAGAAAAGCTTTTGATAATTCCATGTCGCTTGCAAAAATCTGTGAACAGATCACTATCAAACTGTGTGCCGTTGTCTGAGACAATTTTTCTTGGCAATCCATAGCGACACACACTGTTCTTGACCACAAAATCCAGCACTTTCTTGGTCGTTATGGTTGCTAGTGGCTTAGCTTCGGCCCACTTTGTGAAGTAATCGACAGCCACCACGGCGTATTTGATGCCACCTTTTCCTGTGGGCAAAGACTCGATGAGGTTTATTCCCCACACTGCGAATGGCCACGGACTCTGTATCTGCTTTAGCTCATTAGGGGCTGCTCATGGAATCTTGGAGAATCTCTGGCACTTGTCGCATTTTTGCACAAATTCCATCGAATCTTCATTCATTGTTGGCCAGAAGTATCGTTTCCTTAGGATCTTTTTCGATAAACTCTGTCCCCCAGCATGGTCCCCACAAAAGCCTTCATGGACCTCTCTCATTAATTCTTTGGCCTTTTCTTTTGAAATATACCTGAGGAGTGGCATAGAGTATCCTCTTCGGTACAGAATTCCTTCGACCAGGATGAACCTAGAAGCCTGCCGCTGAAGAGTCCTGGCTTTGTTTCTGTTCGTCGGTAACACACCATGCGTCAAGTACTCAATGAAAGGTGCCATCCATGTATCCGCCGCATGAATCACCAGAGAGGTTTCTTCTACTTGGATGCTTGGTGCGGACAGCCATTCAACAGGTACTATATTCAGGGTGTCAGCATCCTTGGCACTCATTAACTTGGCCAAAGCACCAGCGTTCGAGTTTTGATCGCGAGGTACTTGCTGGAGAGTATACTTTTCAAATTGTGCCAACAAATCCTTTGCTTTATTCAAGTAGGCAACCATCTTTAGACCTCGAGCCTGATATTCTCCAATGATCTGATTAACCACCAACTGGGAGTCACTGTAGATTTCAAGTGACTTTATGTTCATGTCTCTGGCTAATCGTAACCCTGCGAGCAGTGCTTCATACTCTGCTTTGTTGTTGGACGCTGTGAGGTCGAATCTGATTGCGCAGTGGAATCGATGTCCTTCAGGCGTCACCAAATCATGCCGGCTCCAGCGTGGTGCTCATTAGAAGAACCGTCTGTAAACAACTTCCAAGAGGGAGTTTGGCTTTGAGGTTCAGGCTCTTCTGTCTGCTCGCTGTCTAGAAGCCCAGTGAGCTCTACGACGAAGTCGGTCAGAGCCTATCCTTTTACTGCTGCTCGTGGTAAGTAAGAGATTTCAAACTGCCCAAGTTCCACCACCCATTTTAATAATCGGCTTGCGGCTTCCGGCTTCTGCAGAACTCGTCGTAGAGGTTGGTCGGTTAAAACTGTGATTGGGTGAGCTTGGAAGTATGGCCGCAGCTTTCTGGAGGCTAAAATCAAGCAGTAGGCTAATTTTTCAATAGGAGCATACTGCAACTCTGCTCCTATTAGCCTTTTGCTTACATAATATATGAATTTTTGCACATTTTCCTCCTCTCTTACCAAGACAGCACTAGCCGCGTATTCTATGATTGCCAAGTAGATGAACAGAGTTTCTTTTTCGACTGGCTTAGATAAAATTGTTGGCTGCGACATGTGAGACTTCAAAGCTTGGAAAGCCTGTTCGCACTCCTCTGTCCACTCGAATTTCTTATTGCCTCTAAGTAGATTAAAAAATGGGATGCACTTGTCTGTCGATTTGGAGATAAATCTACTTAGAGCAGCGATCCTTCCAGTTGAACTCTGAACATCTTTGATTTTTGTTGGCGATTTCATATCGACCAGGGCCTTGATCTTCTTAGGATTAGCTTCAATCCCTCGTGAGTTTACTATAAATCCCAAGAATTTCCTTGATCCAACTCCGAAGGAACACTTGAGGGGATTCAGCTTCATCTGATATTTATTCAAGATGTTGAAGCACTCTTGCAAGTCTCATATGTGTTCTTCTGCCTTCTTCAACTTAACTAGCATGTCATCAACATATACTTCCATGTTTATACCGATCAACTCCTTGAACATGTGATTGACTAGTTGTTGGCAAGTCGCACCAACATTTTTTAAACCGAAGGGCATTACTTTGCAACAGTAAAGCCCTGTATCGGTCTGAAAGCTAGTGTGATCCTCATCAAGTGGATGCATACTGATCTGATTATACCCAGAGTATGCATCCATGAATGACAAGATCTCGTGTCCTGCAGTGGCATCGACCAGCTGATCGATTCTAGGGAGTGGGAAACAATCTTTAGGGCAGGCTTTATTAAGGTTTGTGAAATCCATGCATGTTCTCCACTTGCCATTCGGTTTTGGAACTAATACGGGATTAGAGACCCACGATGGATAAAACACTACCCTGATGAATCTGTTCTTCTTTAGCTTCTCGACTTCTTCTTTCAGAGCCTTCGATATGTTTTTGTCGAGGAGCCTTCTCTTTTGTTACACTGGTGGAAAACTTTTGTCTATGTTTAGGACATGCCTGATAACTGCTAGGTCAATCCCAACCATGTCTTTATGCAACCAAGCAAAGACTTCCTAGTTTTTCTTCAGAAATTCCACCAGCTTTTGTTTTGTTGTCATCTCTAAGTTTTTATCGACTTTCACAACCCTGGTCGGATCTGCTTCATCGAGTTGGACCTCTTCAAGGTCCTCGATGGGTCCTACTTCTTCACCAAAATCCCCAAAGCGAGGATCCAAATCCCTATCCTCACTTTGGGCAACAACCTTTTTGGTGACACAATCACCTGATTGGGCTTGTACTTCATTGGCCGTCTGCACCTCTTTTCCGGCGGTTTCCCTCAATCCACCCTTCTTCGCCTTAGATATCGAGGAGTTGTAGCACTCCCTCGCTTCTCATTGGTTTCCCAATACGCATCCTACTCCTGCGTCAGTTGGGAATTTCATGGCAAGGTGCCAAACCGAGGTAACAGCTCGCAGGTCGACCAAAATAGGCCTTCCAATTACAGCATTGTACGCGAAAGGACAATCAACTACTATAAAAGTAGTGAGTAATGTCCTGTTCGCGAGCGCAATTCCTGCTGTAACTGGGAGCCTAATCGACTCTGTTGGCGCGATTCATTCGCCAGAAAAACCATATATGGTTTGGTTGCACGGCTCCAGGTCCTTGACGGACAACTTAATCCTCTCTAGTGAAGACTTATACAAGATGTTGATTGAGCTCCCCGTGTCCACCAACACCCTCTTAACCATCATGTTGGAAATCTGGACGTCAACGACCAGCAGATCTGAATGTGGGAATCGTGCTGAGCGTCGTCTTCGGAGAAGGTTATCAACTCCTCCTCTGTTCGAGCTTTTTTAGGTGCTTGATCCTCCACACTCATCATCTCGATGTCCTATCCATGGCGTAAGGTCCGAGCGTACCGCTCCCTTGCCCTCCCACTATCTCCTGCAAGTTATGGGCCGCCACAAATGGTGAGTAACGTACCTGCCACAGGAGTTTGTTGTAAAGGTGGCGAGCGTTGGCGTGCAGGCGCCTGCTCATTGCCTCCTTGAGCCTCTCGCTGAGATCCTCTTGTGGCTCATACATACCTCCTTAGGTGTCCCTATCTAATGAGGAACTCAATCTCATCCTTCAACTGGTTACACTCATTGGTGTCATGACCGTGGTCGTTGTGAAAACGACCGAATTTTGTTGTATCTCTCTTGGAGATATCCTTCCTTATAGGTGCTGGTCGCTTATAAGGGATAGTGGAGTTGGTCGCCTGGTAGACCTTCACCCTGCTTTCGACAAGGGCCGTATAGTTGGTAAAACTCGGCTCGTATCTATTGCCTTTGGGGCGTTTATTTTCAGACGCTGATGGCTCATTGTTCGCCTTTTTTCCACCATTTTTACCATTCCCGTTCCTGTTGCCTTTGTCGTTGCCATTGGGCTTATCCGACCCGTTGGCGGCTTTGGCGGGATCTTCCTTTGGCCCGTTGTCCTTCGCAGGCGATTTCCCCTCGTTGGCAATCGCATCCTTGAGCTTGATGTATTGATTAGCTCGATCAAGAAACTCCTGGGTACTCTTTACCTCATTCTTTCTTAGGTTGTTTCAGAGGGGAGAATGGCACCTTACCCCAGCAGTTAGGGCCATCATTTTTCCCTTGTCTCCCACTGTTTTAGCTCCAACAGCTGCTCGCATGAAACGCTGGACGTAGTCTTTTAAGGGCTCTCCCTCCTTCTGTCGTATCTTGACCAGCTGGTTGGCCTCGGTGGGGTGTACGCGACCAGCGTAGCATTGTCCGTAGAATTCCTTCACGAACATTTCCCATGATACTATACTAGCAGGAGGGAATTTAAAGAACCGCTCCTGAGCAGTGTCAGATAGGGTGGCGGTGAAGATCCTGCAGCGGGCATCGTCAAACACCTTCTAGATATCCATCTATATCTCAAACTTGTTAACATGAGATACTGGGTCCCCATACCCATCGAAGTTGGGTAACACTGGCTACCCTTTGTGCCCAAATTTGCTGGGGGTCTCAGCCACAGCTATCCTTTGTATGAACGGAGTGCCTTTTCTCCAATCATACTCAATGTGGGATGTCCGGCTTCCCACCAGCTGTTGGACAGCCTGATTCAATGCATCAATTTGGGCTTGTACAGCGTCTGGATTGCTGGGGCGACTGGTGCCAGAGGAGCGTACTCATCGTGCCACTCGCGCCTGTCATTGAGCACGTCCCTCAGGTCATCATCTCTGCGCCTCTGCTCGCTAGCGCCCAGCCGATCAAAGATGTTATGCTGTCTTGGCTGCCTCCCAGCATTTTGGCTCGTAGGCCTATTTTCTCTTGGTGGGGAGTTCCTATCTCCACCTCTTCCTTCATGCCCCCAACCAGCATTTCTCCTGCCAAAGTCGGCCTCATTATAATCATGGTCGTCCCTAAACTGCGACCGACTATAGCGTGACCGACTGGTCACGCTGTTTCCTCCTCTATCTGGCATCTCCCGAGCATCAGGGGGAGGCCTGTATTGGTCAGTGGATCCCCATGCATTATTATGCCGTGGGGGTCCCCTGACCGCAGAGCCTGAATCGTCGTGCCTTCTGTTAGCAGAAGGACGTTGCCCCCTGCTCGGTGGATTTGGCTCATTGGCCCCTGGGCGTCTAGGGCTTCGGGGAGGCTGCCCGGCCCTATTCTGCCTCTGGCGCTGGGGATTGCCTCGACCAGCTTGAGAAGGAAGTTGCTGCTCAGGATCCTGAATTGGGATATCCTGTTGAGCTGCAGGTAATTGCTCCGTCCTTTAAGGGCTTGTTGGCTCAAGTGGAGGACTCGAATTTGGGGCCCGTTGTGGTGGTGCATTTGGTGGCTGATCTGGTTGAGAAGCCGATGCAGCTTGTCCCTGAGCCAACTGAATGGTTGCTTCTAAGGTGGCAGTGGCATCTCTCTGCCGGCGGTCCATGTCTGCCTGCCACTCAGTCAGCTCCTAACGTTGACGCTCGATTTCTCTCTGTTGTTGCGCCAAGGTCTCCGCGCATTCTCTTGATTGGCCCTTAGATTGGCCAACTCGTCCTGCAACACACTTAGTGTTGTCCTCAATGTTTCAGAGTCCATTTCTTCCTCCTCAAAATCCAAGTGTGGCTCATTTTCAGCCACATTTGGAGGAGGAGGCTGAGTGGATGCAGTGCCAGAAGTCTGTCCAGCTCTCTTGGATGTCTTAGCCATTTGATCTTCTTGAAATCTCGAAATAATTCTCTCAACGAAAGCACCAAAATGTTAACCCTTTATTTGGCCAACGACACGGAGTCAAATAAACGATAAAGAACAAAAGGAAATTAAGAAGAGAATCAAATGGAAAGAAAATGACACAAGTGTTTTATAGTGGTTCGGCCTCAACTGGATGGTAATGACCTACGTCCACTTAGTGTTCTTATTGATATTGAATCCCAAAATTGTGATAAAAGAACTAGGGTTCTTGAGTTTTACAAGCCTTGGGAGGATTACAATTTCGGTGGATAATCACACTATGCTTTTCTCTCTGAATACAAAGATCAAAAGTTCAAAAGTCAAAAGTCTCTTCCTTGAGCCCTCTTCTTCTTATTTATAGGCTCGAGGGGGTTACATGGGCCGATAGGCCTTAATTACAATTAAGATCAGCGTATCAAGGTAATAAAATAAACATTATAAATGTAATTATTACAAGATTGCGCATTCCATAAGAAGTAAATGAAAATATGCGACCAGACTGGTCGCACCCAATCGCGAGACTTGAAGAATCAATGATTATCGGGTCGATGGTCGAAAAGGATCCCTTCACTCAAAACTGCCACGTGCCAGTCATGTGTAAAAAATTCCTGCCACGTCATCAGGAGCCATTTTTGGGTAAACAAAGTGCAATTAATATCTCTAAGAATCCTGTGCAACACTCAAGAACAAAACATATTGATATTTGGTATCATTTTATTCGAGACTTGGTTGAATCTAAAGTAATTGTTTTGTCACATGCTTCCAAAGCTCTTAATTCACGAACTTATGCTCATCTTAGAAAATGCATTGGAGTTTGTATGATTTGGTTTAGTATTTTTCAGAGGTGATCATTGTTTTTCTCTACATACCTTTCATTTTTTTTTTCAATTTTGTGGTGTTTACTTTTTCTTTTGAAGCAAGTGTTCTAACATGTATGGGTTCTAGTTTTGTTTACTGGTTTGAGCTCTTAATTCTTCTCAGCAGAAAATGCTACCTTTGTTGGATGCAATGGGAAGAGCTATATTTTGGTCCATTAGTCATTTAGTAGTTTGCTCCTTCTCATTTGACTTTTCTAACTAAAGACGACGGCTACATCTCTAACAAAGAGTGAAAGCCACTGCTGGTTTGCTTCAAGGAAACCCCAGAGTGTTTATCAAGAAAAGGGTATTTGTTAAAAAAACAAAAACAAAAATTTTAAATAAAAAAAATTGTACTATTTGCTGAGGAAGTGAGCTAATTAGCTCACATGAGAACACATGCACGCACACATGGAGAATATTAGCTCAAAATTCTGTTGAAACCTCCTTTTAGCTCATCTTACTTCTTCTTGAGATATTTTGTATTGCCACTGAACTGAGATTTTTGTTTGATTGGTATGTCAATATTCATTTTTCTGATCTCTCTAACTTTTACTATGTTGTTTTCCTACTTTTCTCATGTATTTTCTTAGATGACCATATGCATGTGAGTTTATCATTTTGTTGGGTTTTGTGGAAATTTGTGCCTTTTCAAATATGTTTGGATTTTTCTTGTGTCATTTTCTTTACTTACTTGTTGCACAAGCTTCTTTTTTTTTTTTTGGCCAAACACGGTCTTGGGGAATTGCTTTTTAAGTGCATTTTCTTCATTTGGTTTTCACATTTGTGCCCTAACTGTTTTCTCTCTAGTCATTTATAATGTATTCTCTCTGTGTTCAAGATGGTTCTCAAGTTCTCGAAGGCACCTCGGAAGGGGTTCTCAATGTTCCTCCTCCGTCTTTGTCGTCTCCTCCTCCGGATTGTGAGGTTCCAGGCTCAGTGTCCTCTATTCCGTCGTCCGTGTCCACAAAGTCTCTGACGATCTCTCCATCTCCAGGTATTCCCTCTGTTCCTAACTCTGTTTGTCCTCTTGTTGTTAGTGCGGCTACAAATGTGTCATCTCAAGTTGTGTCTGATCCTTTTGTTGTTATGTCTGGGTCTGTTCGTGAGTCTGTTCGTGGGTCTCGAGTGAAGTTTGTAGCTCATAAGAAAAAATGTTCTAGTGAATCTACTCCAGTCCCTTGTCGAGTCACTCAGGCATCAGCTCACGTTGTTGGGTCTCCCTCTTGTCCATCCAAACGTCCCTCTGACCCAATTGCTAAACCCCCGCCTAGTAAGAAAAAGTCTTCTAGTGGTTTACCAACAAAATCTAGAAAATCCAAACCCTCATCTGTTTATGGGATTCCTAAGTCTGATATAAGCCTAGTGTTTTTCTTTGTCAATAGATATGCTGAAAAACGTTTTAAAGAATTTGTCTTTTCGACATTTTCATGTTGAGCATTCTGTGGTGTTAGAGGATTTTCCTAGACTCCGTGAGATTCTAGAGTCTTGGAAGTGGGTTAACACTATCACTGGTCTTGTCATGCCATCTCAAAATCTGGTTAGGGAATTTTATTCTAATTAAGAAAAATCTTTGCTAGATGCTCAGCATCCCAACCTGTTTACTGCATTTAGTAAGGGTAAATGTATTCCGTTTGCTCCCTCCACTATTCGGGGTCTTTTGGGTATGCCTTTGGTTCATGATGCTATTTACAATGTTGAGTATGCCCCTAATTTAAACTTGGTGGGTCGTGAGTTAAGTGGTCAAGCTGACTTTTAGTGGAATGAGGTAAATAATGATTTCCCTACTCCTTCCTTGACGAGTTTTTATCGTGTTCTACATAAAGTTGCAATCACTAATTGGACTCTGAATTCTCATACTTCAACTGTTACTACTGATATTAGTCGGTTTCTATTTGTTGTGGGCACTGGCGTTTCCATAGATTTGTCTGTCCTTATGTATGACAAGATGTATGAGGCTTTTCATACTAAAAGTCGTCGGCTCTTTCTTCCATATCCTTGCTTGGTGCACAAGATTTCCTTATCTGCACAACCTAAGTTTGCTTCTCAAGATGTTTTCTTGCTATATCGATTTTGGATAAGACTTTTCAGCCTCAGTCCTCCAAACCTGTACCTCCTCCCAAGCCTCTTAAGTATCCTTTGCTAAAGGATTTAGCTCCTACCTCATGGAAGTACAAATTGTTTGAGATACTTTACTCTCAGCAATCTCATTTGGATAGTCTTAAAGGTCTGGTTCAGCAGTCTCAGTTGCGTTCCAAAGCATTTGAGCGTAGGGTTCTGTCTCAGTTGGTTAGTCTTCGGCAGCTCCTTCAGCCTCAATCTACTCCTGCTCCTCCAAAGTCTTCTCTTGCTTTTGTTCCCCCTTCTATTGTTCAAGGGGAGTTGTCATTGCCTTAGTCAAGAAAATCTCCAGCACCAAGACAGGGGGAGTTGTCTCCACGAGCTTCTGATAAGATTATGGATAGTGTCCAGGGGGAGTCTTATGCTAATGATGATGGACTCAGATTCCGCTCCTTCATCTTCTCCTCCGCGTAAGACCATGCGTGGCAGGCTTCATCGTTCAGCTCAGTAGTTCTCTTTTTATGATCATTGAGGGGGAGATATGAGTGTTTTCTTTGTTTAATGTTTTTTTTATGTTGTTTTCTTAGTATCTGTAGTTTGGTTTAGCACTAATCATAAATTGTCAAAGGGGGAGATTGTAAGTGTCATACTCTCTTGTTTGGATTTTGGCAATATTATGATCCATCTGTTGTGTTTGCCAGTTGCATCTAGAAGTTCGGTGTAGTCATAATGCCTTCTTGTTGTTTACGTGGCATGTATTAAACTTTCCGTTATGTTCAGTTCACTTTATTTTGTTTTGGGGTTTCGTGTTGTCTTGATTCCGTGAGTCAGTTAGAACCATTATTGATGTTTTGTGAGAAGCTTAGCTCTGCTAGGGTTTGTATTTTGGTTTATTTTTGGCTTGTTGTTTTGACAAATTGAAGAACTCTGTGCTTCGAAGAATGTTCATTCATGACAGACAGTAGTGTTTTTCAGATGAAGTATTAAAAGAATATCAAATCTATGAAAGTTCAAGTGAGAAGACTTGAAGTGTTCAATCTAAGAAAATTTGCAAGAGAGACAAGAATAGAAGATTTTCTTATTGTTAATGTAAAATCAAAGATACTTTCTAGAACTTGCATTTTTTATCTTAGTGGATTTTTCTCTAAACTATATCCCAATGATTAGTCAAGTGGTGAACCTTGTAAAAATTACTTTTGTGTGATTCTTTTTACATGTTCTTTATGTTTTCATTGAATCTTGACTTATTAATTCATTAAGTTCACAATACTTTCACAAGAAATGTTTAGAAATCAAATGATTATGATGTTTGAAGTGGCAAATAGAATGGAGACAGCTGACTATACGAAAACCACAAAGCATAAAAAAAGTTGACGCTATAAAACATCACCCGTTATGTAAGCAAATTTCCATGTTTCAAACAAAAATCAGACCCAAAAGGAAAGCAAACATGTAGAAAACCCTTTAATTCTGTCTTTATGTGTAGTGACAAACAAAGTAAACATAGATTCTTTAAGGTTCTCATTTCATGACTCATTCTTGTCAGAATATCATTCAAATACTAAGAAAAATAAACATGAAATTAAATAAACTACTACAACAGTTCCACGAGTTTCACAGATTAAAATTGCTAGAAATAAATATATGGTACGCACATGTTGGGGGCAAAGAATTTAAGCCACATACTACATCTTACTCGGTATTGAAAAATTCAAATCCTCTATAGCCCGACATGTTGAAGCTTCTCAGCAATGAATAGATTAATTAGATTCTGACTTCTATACCTTTCTTCAACAAATGTTCTTTAACAGATTGAATAGGTACCTGTGATGCACATAATTTACGAGTTACAACACAAACCTCGTATGCACGATTGGAAAACATGTGTTAAATTGTACAAGTTCTTAAAATTCTATAACCTACCTCCTTCCGATGAAAAATGCCAGCAGCAAGGGCCGCCGACGCATTTGTTTCTGTGAACACCTCCCTGAAGTGTTCGGCAGAACCAGCACCGCTACTAGCTATCACAGGAATGCTCACGGCATCTGATATTAACTTTATTAGATCTATATCAAAACCATTCCCTTGACCTGAAAAAGTAATGAGGAGAAGATAGTATAGACCATTATATAGTAAAATGACTGCAACTTGCTCACTAGTTGGACAAGTTTGGAAGGTCTAAAATTGTTTTCACTTTCAATCCAAAATGAAATTGCCAAAAAAATGACATAGAAAGAGGTTGGATAAATAAAATTCATAGTTTCCTTATTATAAATTCTTTAGAATTTGAACAAAAAATAAATAAATTAGAAAAAATTGATAAAAAATCATTGAAAAAAGAAACTCTTTATTTCTTGCACTTAATTAATGAATTTACTGTAAAATCCAGTTTGAATTTTAAAACAAATTATTTACTTACCAAACAGAAACAGGTGAGAATTCAGCACAAAAAAAAAATTCTATTTGATAAAGTTCTAAATGAATATGCTTTAGTTTTTTAATATGCTTTTACAGTAAATATATGTAATATGGGAAGTTGTCAAGGAAAAGTCATATTCACCATCGCAATCAATGCAATTTAGTAGTATCTCTCCAGCTCCGAGTTCCTCAACAGCTTTTGCAAGCTCATAAGCTCCAATTGGTCGACCTTCCCGCCCCCCACTAACCTGAAGAAGAAAAACACTACATTTGAACACAGCGAGAGAAAATTTCTTTTTTTCTTTTTTATTTGAAACTAGACTCCTTACCTAATCCTACAATATTTGATTGCCTAAAGAAATATTCCTACAATATTTGAGGAACAAGAAACTATCATCCAAAACCAAAAGGGACTCGAACCTCAAAACTTATGGGATCGAACCACAAGCCTGACCATTTAAGCATAAAGATTTATACAACTAACCGTTTTCATCTTCTATTTCTATAGAAAAGATATTTCATGTCATGCTATTCTAATTACATGTGATTTGCTTTAAGAAAGCTAGAGTATCCTGTTTCATTTTTCTTTCTTCTTTTTTAAGAATAATAATTTTACTATTTATTCTGGATGGGAGAGGGGGGATGTATACATGGGATACACAAAAGAATGACCATTTCCAAACAAAAAAATCAACAGCATAAGCATATGTAGGTAGAGAATACTTACCGTACACTGATACCATGCAAATTTTTCACCTTTTGGACCTGTAATCAGCAACCCCAAAAGAATTTCTTTAAGACCTACTGACCAAATAGCAAAAGCTAAACATTGCGGATTAGGACATTCTAAACTGTTTATTACTCTTTTCCTTCTCTATTCTTCTTTAAACCCTTTTATGTCTCTCTCATTAGTTAACTAGCAACTAAAACATTTGAGAGAATATATGGTTTTATATCTTTCACTAATCACCAGCAATTGAGCTTATCACAGATTCTCTCTCTCTCACCAAGATAACTAACTAAAAACATTAGATTGTAATGTTTTACATTGTACACTGATCACCAGTGGTTGAACATTTCATAGATTCGAATTATTCTTCTAGGTGAACCTATATTGTAATAAAGTAATAGAAGTAATTAACAATATAACCATTTGCACGCTTGTTCTATAAGCCTGCAGTGAAAGCTTGGACAATGTATCGAGAAACCAAAAACAAGGAATGAAGAGGTAAGAAAATAAAGCAAAAGGAAACCCCTTTACCTGTGTTTGTCACTTTTACAGTTTTAAACTCCACATCATTAGGATCATTGATGTACACTCTACGAGGATCAATGCTTACAACCACAGCCTGCAACATTATGTTTAAAGCAAACACTTACAAGAGAAAACAGAGGAACAGAGTAAAAACTTTAAGCTCAGTTAAGGCTCACATAAAAACTTGATAAAGAACAAGAATAAATATATGGCAAGACAAAGGAAGGCAAGGCAAACTGAGTCAAAGTGAACTACAGATGACACAAAAATATCTATGCCCAATAAAATGTTATGTATTTATTACGTTCAGTTCTGTAGTCAATAAACTTTGGACATCTTTTCCTAATTTTTAATATAAGCCACTCTGTTCCATATTAAAAAGAAGCATGGACTAGCACATATCTATAAATGGAGAATGAATTACTTGATTTCCATAAACTTTAGATATCTGCTCCAAACTGCTTTTCCCAGTTTTTACCTATAAAGGCAACAGCATCAGAAGGGCCAGTAAAATTAGTAAAGTCCAAATGCAGAGAGACTCAAAACGGTAACATAAATATTGGAACTGATAATGTGGATCAATTTTTTGTTTTAGTTCTCTATTACTTCCTTCATAAAGATTTTTATCTTACTAAAAATAAAATAAATTAACAGAAACTATTTGCATACTCCCGTTTTTATGTACTCTTCTGCAGCATAAACAGCATCACTTCCAATGGAAATCTTGTCAGCACCAGATCTAAAATATTCTGAAGCAACTTCCAAGCTAGAATAGTGCCTGTAAGAAGTAAGCTCTCATGTAGAAGTCATTTTTTAAAGGAAAATACTTACACTGAGAAGTTGAGACATAAATTAAGCAAAAATACAAAACCAAAAGATAGCGTTCAAGAGTATACCTTCCATTTACGTCAGTAAAATCTCTAATTCCTCCTCCAACTGTTAAAGGAACAAAGACATTTTCTGATGTGCATCTCAATACCTGTACAAAATTGGAAATAAAAGATTACCTAAAGAACGGGGGGGAATAAGAAAGAAAAAATATTTAACAAGTATATTTTAATACTGAAATTGAGTGTACCCTGTGCTAATTATACTCAACTAAAAAGGTTCATGTCGAAACAGTTCAAAAATGCTACCTGCAACATTGGCAAGTCTCCCAATGGGAAGTCGCGGAAACCGGTTATATTTAGGAAAGTAACCTGCAATAAACAATTAAGACATCAAACACAGTTAACCACAGGTTCATGAAGATAATCAATTAAAAGAAAGGATGTCCAAAATTTAAAAAGTAACCTCATCAGCACCATCTTTGTAGTATTGTCCAGCCAGCTCAATTGGCTTTCCCAGGTTTCTCACCTACCAAAGTTAGTAGTAAATGAGAGCCAAAATGGAATTACTTGCATCTTAAAATGCCAACAAAACCATTCAACTAAATAATTGACAAAAACCACGCACCAACTCATTGCAATCTGTTCCATTAAAATGGGGTGAATAATACTTTGAGGATTTAAATAGGGCTTGTGACAAGGACTAAGAGGAAGAAAAATAACATTCTGCAACAATCACATTTCTTTCTCTACTTGTGGTTTTCATTGTGCAAGGCGAATGAATTCAAGGAGTATTTCACTTATAAGACTCCACACAGTTGCACCAGAAAATCAAATATCAGAAAACCTAGACATAGCACATAGAAATAGTTGAGGAAATACTGCAGTACCTCATTCTCTTTTGTATGCTCTCTTACATCGTACTGGTCTCCCTTGGTTACAACAAGATCTCCCTTGTCATTTGACCTTACATCTAGACAAGCAATTACCTAACAAATAGTGATACCTTTTTAACCAGTGAACCAACAAAGTAATGCATGAAAAAACTTACCAAAATCTTTAAAAAAAAATGAGGGGGGGTGCAAAGAATATAAGTTTCAATTTGGTTTGATTTGACGAATATTACCCTTTTTGCAAGTTTCAAAGCTTTACCCTCAGTAGGCTTCTGTCTTCGCAATAACACCCATCAATTGTTAGATAATTGAAAGTCAAGATATAGAAAGCATACATTTGAAGAGGCTACCTTTGTCACAGTTGACTTAGGTTGCAAAAACCTTCTTAATACAGAAAGACCAACATCTGAAAAATTAATTTCAAGAAGAAAAAGGCATCAACAAAGACTCTGAATTACACCATTATTTAATCCACAAAGAATGCGAGAGAAAGAATAAATGTTCAATACTTAAGAAATGAATCTAATTTCTAGATCAATTTAATTTTTTTTCAATTCACTCACCCAAGTACCACACCCAAGTAAAGAAACCAAGCACACACATGTAAGTGTCTAAAGGATATAACATTTGAATTTTCCAATTTTGACACAATTGGATGCAAACCAGGAGATTTTGTCTCCCTTCTTAGTCCAGGAATTCACTAAATCTTTACATTTTGGACTACTATTTCACTATTTCAAAGATAAACGGAAACAGTGAGAAAATAAAGAATTCTTGCCTCCACTTTTTTCTGGATGGAATTGAACCGCATGCACATTTCCCCTTCTGACAGATGCTATGAAATCATGACCATAGTTGCAGGTAGATGAAATCCAATCTTTGTTTTTATCTGACTGCAAAACATATAAAGTCACGCAACCCAGAAAATTTAGGCATATAGACATTAGCAAGAACAAGAAAACAGATTCTTAAAATAAATAAAAACAAAGGAATCAGGGAAGAAACACACTGGCATGGCTCTGTAAGAATGAACAAAATAAACATGGTGATCTCCAACATCATCAAGAATTTCAGAGTCTTTTTGAATCTGCAAAGCATTCCAGCCAATGTGGGGAACTCTGAAACCATTTGATGAATCAAATCGCTGGACCACACCCGGAATCAAGCCAAGACCATTTACTGAGACATTTACAATGTGTGAATAAATACAGGTACGTATGTATATGTGTGTCATATAAGAGAAACAAAAAAATATTGGTGGCATTACTACTCATTACAGTCTTTGTGCGTCTGGCTTCTGTAGCCTATAAACCATTTCTTCTTGTTAAATTATTATCTTCCAACAATTTTTTTACTCTCTAAATTTGTACTTCTACATTTACTAATAATTATTATGAAAAGGATCTTCCGCCACCATCATTAGCAGCAGCATCATTAATCATTAATATAAGAGCTCAATAATGGCTTGCAGGAGAGCTTGTCAATGTAATAAGATTAAAGACCTTAGAAAGTGACAAAGCGAAGTACAGTAGAGTATTGTCGAATGTACTTTTCATAGCATTATTGGAAGAGATCACAAATAGCAAATTCCCTTCAAATAAAAAGCCATACAGTTGAGATACAAAACACTAACCTGGCCCATTCTCCTCACTGGACTCAAAAAGTAGCTGAAGTCCAAGGCAAATGCCAAGGAACGGCCGGTCGTTCTCAATATAAGTACGAAGTGCTTCACCCATCCTACAAAGATTTTGAAATGCTATAACTTCCTACTCTTGTTTAGCTAAACAAGCAACTGTGCTAGTAAAACCACACACATAAAAGCAAAACCAATTACCCATTTTTGTTCAGCACATCCATAGCCGGAGAGAAAGCTCCCACACCAGGAAATATTAGGCGATCCGCATTGAGTATGTCTTCTGGAGATTTTACCTGCATCACAATCATAATAAAAGCAAACCACTAAAAATGACTAATACAATATCATTGGCCACACTAAGCATACATTTCTAGTACAGAAACAAACAATACATAACCAATTTCTCTATTCAAAATTGTACAAATGAATTAGAAAAGACGACAATAGATAAATTTTATATACTTATAGTGTAATAAATGGAGTTTAATTAAGCTTAGCATCTCATGCAAAACTACCTTAGGAATTTGGAACAAAATGAAATCAAAATGGATTGAAAGTCAAACGTAAGATAACAGTTACAACACTAAAAAAAAAATTACATCTTTGATGTCGAAACCAAGGTAGCGAATAGCATTTCTCACACTCCGAACATTTCCAGCACCATAGTCGAGAAGAGTCACAACTGATTATTAAAATCAAAATAATCAGAAGAAAGAGTTGAACAGCTTAGTAAGTTACACATATTTATAGAGAGAAAGTACCAGAATGTCCATTGGAGGAGGCCCGGACTGAGAAGTTTCTGGAAGATTTGAAATTTAGGTGATTATTTCGAGTATTGGAGCGAAGAAATATACGAGAATAAGTTGATGAAGATCGAAAAGCTAGCAAGTGGGACGATGAAGAAGAAGAAAAAGACGGCGCCTCCATTGCAGGTCCTGACTCTTGAGGTTCCTCCTCCCTCTTCAGTCTTCAAGTCTCAAGCTAGATGCAGAAGTAGTGGTGGCGCAGAGAAAAAGAACAGTGGGGTGGTATGGTGTGGCCGTGACGGAGACGAATTTGTCAAGAGGAAGAAGGGAGTTGGGACTGGGGAGAGGTCAGTGACGGCCGTGTATGCTGAGAATTGAACTAGACAGATCGCTCAAAGCCCAACTAAAGTTCCAACTCAACGAATACAATTTCATCATAATTTTACAAAAATACTAACAATTCACAACCTTCACAAAAATGCGATTTTAATTAGAAAAATATAACTTTGCTTTAAAAATTAGATAGGGAATATACTAGTATATTATTATGGGAGATTTACATTCACACACTTTATATTATAAATAATTACTAATTTGTTATTGATATTTTAATATACCCATATTATAATATTTATTAACTTAAATAACAAATATTCAAGTTTTATTTACTTATTTAGCATACCCACTACTTTTTTAATATAAACTAATTTATTAATTCAATAATTATGTGTATAATCTACCCAATTGGAAATATTAATTTATTACATTTCCTTAATTAATTGTTTTGCTAATTATGACTAAATCAATTTTTTCCTTATTTTCTTTGCTTTTTACGACTGAGTTTTCAATTCCTAATTTTTGAGTTCTATATTTTTTTAAACAATTTATAAGTAGTAAATTTTTATTTTGAATGAACAATGTTCCATGTTTACTTCAATATTAAGAATTGATTTATTTGGATACTATTTGGTATTCTATATTTTATTTTGTTATCATTTATTAGTTTAGCTCCTAAAAAAAATCACATAAACCACTAAGTAGTATCAAAATAATAGTTACTTTATAATCATTATTATTCTATTTCTCCATTTACTTTGTGTTGTAGTATACTACTACATAATTAATAAAACAATACTATTTAGTATCCAATAGAATTTGTTTGTTTGTATATCTTATAAAACATTTACTATTTAGTATCTTATCGAATAATATATACTACCATATTTAACTACTTATTGGAGATATCATATACAAGCTAGTATATACAATCGGATATTTGTTGATATCATATGTAATTTGGTAATAATTGGTATCCAAAATAACTTGTTATGAGCTAATATGCAATCTGATACTTATTGGCATCATATGTAATTGTGTATTAATTGTTATGCACTTTGGTATATATACTAGTTGGTATCCAAAATAACTTGTTATGATCAGCTAGTATACAATGTGATATTTATTGGTATCTTATGCAATTCGGTACTAATTGGTATCCAAAATAATTTGTTATGAGTTGGCATACAATATTTGTATGATATCCATTGGTGTCATATGCAATTTGGAACTAATTGGAATCTCTTAAATAACTTGTTATTGTGTATAGCATGCAATCAAAAACTACATAATATCATACTATAATATATAATTACATGATATGTTTTATAATGTGATAACGTATTTCCACTTTAAAATGATTAATAAGGAATATTTTATTATATTTAATAATTGTTTTAATGAGTGTTAAATGTTTTGAAATATGTTATTAATAATGAATGAGGATATGAATTAGTTATGGGAGATATTTGTCATGAATATAAAATTTGTTATATTTAATAATATTATAGTCCATTTGGGTATATTATTTTTCTTATAACAAACTTGTAGTTATTTTGTTATAGTGGTATATTATTATAAAATCCCCTATTATTATTTGTCTTGAGACCAATTTATTATCCTAGTATTTAATTGATGTGAAAATTAGATCGGTACCCATTTTCAATGATTCACTTTAATATTTACCAACTATTTTTAACTCTTATTTTAGTACCCAAATTTTCAATTAATGTACCCATTATACTCCTTCAATTACATGTTTTTTTTTCTCCTTAAACACGCTAGAATTAGAATGCATTTCTAATTTAACTATAATATGACAAATATAATACACATTACAACAATACTTAGAACCATGTGCTCAAATAAGGGTAATTTGGGAAGTCTCATGATAATAATGGGTAAATTTCAACTAAATATATTTAGTGTCTAATTTTAGTTAACTACTCTTAAAAGTGGGTAGTTCTCAACTTTTCCCTTAATTGATACTATTTTAATATTTTTAATATCATTAATCATTTTAAAATTGCACTTTTATGCTAATTTTAGTAAATATGCCATCATAATTACGTGTCCACCAAGCTATAACATATTTATAAAAAAAATTTATCAAAATTGGTAGAAAAATACAATTTAAAACTGATTTATCAAATACAATATATTTAATTGATATATTTTAAATAATAATGCACTAAGTTAATTCTAAAATAAATAATAAAATACTTAAATAGTATAATTTAATAAATATATATTAATGTAAGCCCTATTATAAATATTATATATGAATGTTCGTAACGATAGAGAATCAATTTAGTCAAATATCAAAATAATAGAAAATTACTAGGTTACCTAAATTTAAATATCATCCTCAATGTTTGATTGCATTTATGTTAGTTACTTGATTTTTATTATATCATATTTCTTTGTATAAATAGAATTCATCTCCATGAAATAAGATACAAGAGTTTACTCTATCTTTATCTCTCTATATTACTATGTCTATTTCTTTTCTTTATACTTTATATATTAGTATTCTTAATAGTTTATAACACGATATGCACAATTATTTAACTATCATTATTTGTAGGCTCAAAATTTTATTATGGGTCTTTAGCCATAATTATTCATTGAAATCTAAACTTGACGATTCAGTTTTCAATCACTATCAAAAATCATCATCCAGTCATTAGTCATCATATTTCATTAAAGTATATATCTTTTATTGCAAATATATGTTTATATTATTATCATACTATATATTTTTATAATAAAACTTATATATATATGATGAGTCATCATATTTAATAACTTATTATCATAAATATGATTATATTTATATGTATGTGTTAATATTATTTCACATATTTGATATTGATTTCTCTATAACATTTATTTTATAGTTATTTTCAATGTTTACATTAGAAATAGTTGTTGTACCTCAAAAATGTGAGCTCAATCGTCTTGATCGAGGTACAGTTGGCAGGCATTTAATGAAGATTGTTAGACCATGGATACTTTGCACTAGTTCCAGGATGAATAGCTCGAGCTTATGCCAACTGAGGTTAGTTATCAAAGGGCCCCCCAAATCACGCTTGATGGGTGTAATGGAGATCAGTTGGCATCATTCCCAAATTGCCCTCATCGAGCCATGAACCTCTCTCACGTCAGATCGCCATAACCTACAACCTCCAATTCGAAGGACGCATTCAGCTCGATGTAGTGTCATAAAGTGCACAAGCTTGAAGGCAAACAAACTCAGAGATTTTATATGCGTAATTAATGTATTGTAATCCATGTCTGATAAATATGCAATATTAGGCAATCAATGTATTTAAGGTATTTATTTATATGTTTGGGAAGTTACTCATGATTTTAAGTTACCAAATATTGAACGTTACTCGAAACTGTCCATTGGATCCTATAAAATAGAGTGGGAACAAATTGAAAAGAAACGAAATTTTGTATGCAAAAACTCGCCAAAATCGTCTTAAACAATTTTTCCAGAGATTATGAACAGAATAACACAAACTTGTGGAGTTGGTGAATTTAATCACTGAACCACGTAAAATTCTTGTGTGATATTTATTTACGGTTTCATAAAAAGCCTAATTATCTATTTCAGACATCTATGTTTATTGTTGGCAAAAAATCGCGTCAACAGATTGGTGCTTTCATTGAGATATCAATTAGGCTTGTCAATATCTTCTATAAATTGTTAATTCAATCAGAATGGTGGTAACACAATCAATGCACAACAACGAGTCAGAGAGGCTTGGGGACTGTACGCCCTGAAAATCAGCACGTACCTTGTTGAGGCAGCTCGGGTACAACGACCTAGCTAAAAGCCATAATCAACGTTCCATGTGTCCACCTTTCATCCGAGGAAATTCGGTACGACCCCTTAGACAAATAGCTCGAGCTGATGAGTCATTTAGCAACTTACCACCTGGAACCATTGTGTAATATGGCATCAAAAGGCGCGAGCTAACATTACGTTAAGCTCGTGGTACGCCAGAGGTCTGTCATACCCCAGGGTCTTTATAAAGTTGACCACGTAATATAAACGTACATAAAATAGACATCACATGTCTATTTTATTCCCGAATTCCCGGATACGCAATATAAACGTGCGTGATCAGACATCACACGCCTGTTTTAGGCCATGCGACCCATTATCTATTTTACTTATTGATTAGACCACACTTCAATAAAAAAATTTAGATACTAATCATCAAGGTCACAGAGATGATGTGAAGGATCAAGAGATCATGTGATAACCCCAATACCTACCCAGAGATCATGTGATAACCCCAATACCTACCCAGAGATCATTCTCTTATAAATACCAAGACCATGGGTAGTGAAAGGGATTGGATTCTGTCTGTAATGCAAATACTCTGTAAAAATAGGAAGTAGTATACAGCAATACTATTGACTCGTGGACTAGGGGGATTTTAACCTCCGAACCACGTGAAAATGAGTGATCATTTTCTTTGCAGTTGATTTCCAACATCTTTGAGCATTATCCCTTTCTTAGTACGGTTTACCATTAAGCACTAATCCATCCTAGTTATTCATATAATTCACTGTTGGCGAAAAACTGTGTCAACAGTTTGTTGCTTTCATTGAGAGGATTTAGATTAGTGTTATCGCGAAAATTTTATCATGGTGGTCACTCGTTCAAGGCATGGTAACGAAACAGATCAGCATGGTGGGCGGGAGGCTCACCATACCGTTGTGTCCAATGAACAAAACCCAGAGATTCAGCAACGATCGGGGAAACAGCCGATGGGCCATGATGACACCGGAAGTTCAGCACCCCTACCGCCAAATTCAAACCCGGGTTACCTGACGGCGGTGGAGATGGAAAACATGCAGTTGAGGAGCCATCTAGCCAAAAAAAATAAGAAAATCGAGGAAGTCTTGGCCCGTCTACCCCCTCTTGCGACCGATGATAATGTTGGAAAGAGGCAAAGCAGGACTCACAAGTCCCGCCGGGATAGTCGGCCCAGGCCCAGTCGATCGGTCAGAACTTCAACCCCAAGTTCGGCTCCACCTTCGAATGCACCCAGGAGAGCTCGCGACAACTCAAGAAGGAGGTCTGGGGGGAGCTCGCCTGGCTAACCTGCTCCGACTAGCCCTCTCGCGCAGCGATCAGATCGCCAGACACAGAGGGCTGGAGGCGCTGGAGCAGAGAGGCTGCGAGCTAGTTTGGTCCAACCTGACAGAACTAGAATTGCATCACCGATCAGACATCCTCCTTCACCGATAAGATATCCATCTCCTCCTCATGTTGCTCAAGACATTCTTGCATACGGAAACAGCAGGAGGAATCTTCCTCCCGCTGCTCCTGCTCATCCCCCACGAGCGCACGAAAATGTCCCAGATCCTCACCCTCGACAGCAGGCTCTGAGCTTCTCTAATGGGAGTTATTGGACCGAAAGCCACTGAAGTGGCAGATCTGGTGGAGATCTGAGAAATCATCTAAGTTCGGCACAAAGCCCTCAAGCCACCTCGCAGACTGACCTTCGAGATCGCCTCAACTCGTAGAGGGGAGATCCGACCCGAAATGAAAGTCATGCTCGCCGAGAGGATGGTCCTTCCGAAATACGTGACAATGAGAATGTCCCACCAAACCAAGGTCAAGCTTGGAGGGACAATAACCCGCCTAACGCATACAATGGGACGAAAGCTGTTGAACAGCCCCAGAACAACCAAGGGATTAAAGACCAAAACCTCAAAAGGTTAGCTCAGATGGAGGAGCTAATGAAGAGACTCCTATCAGAAAAGGGAAAGGACGAATATGACTCGGGGGATGAGCTCGAGCTTTTTTCCCCCAACATCGCAGCAACGGCATACCCTCCGGGTTTTAGGATGCCCCATCTATCCAAATTCGATGGGGATGGAGATCCGTCGGATCACTTGGGGATGTTCAACACCTTGATGATGGCCCATAATATCGGGCCCGAGCTGAGATGCTTGATATTCCCTTCGACTCTAATCGGGCTAGCTAGGCAATGGTTTAAGCAATATAAGAAACATTCTATCAGCTCGTGGAAAAGTTTCTCTACCGATTTCAAGAGGGCATTCCGAGCCTCTCAAGCAGTTCGTGTCAAGGCGGACTCCCTTGCAAACGTAAAGAGCAGCCCGTAGAGCCCTTAAAAGCTTATCTGAGCAGGTTTGCCAACGTTGCGGCTCGAGCGAGAGACGCAGACGAAAGTTCCAGACTCATGGCTATGAGAACTGGAATCCTTGATGGGGGTGACCTATGGAAAGAAATCCAGAGGAAGGGCGTCAGCACCGTGGATGAATTCCTGAACAAGGCCTAGAGATGGATAAACTTGGAAGAAGCACGAGCGTCGGTCGCAGGAACCGGCCAAGTCCCTGACCAACCCACTGGAGCGGAAACGGACGTCGTAACTTCGACTTAAACTGTTGCCTAGAATAACCACGGGGGAGGAAGCAAGAGAAAGGGAAATGGTGAGGGCGGCCAGAATGGTCCTAAGAAAAACAAGCCCGTGGAGAAGTTCAAACTAGTCTACGCTACTTATGCCGACCTCACGGATACTAGAGAGCGTATTTTTCTGGCAAATTCTACTCGCCTTCCTTGGAAAAAGCCAGAGCCCTTAAAAAATCAAAGGGCAAAAAAGGACCCTTCCAAATTTTGTCGATTCCACAACGACATTGGTCACAACACAGACGATTGTAGGCATTTGAAGGATGAGATCGAGACACTCATCAGGGCCGGACCCTTGGCCCAGTATGCGCGGAATCGAGTCCCTTCCAGTCAGCTCGCTGGGCAAAGCACTCAATAAGCTCTGGAGGCTCCTATAAACCAGCCCGGGGCCCAGGTAAATCAGGATACCCCTCTTCCCATAGTAGGGGGAGAGATAACCACCATTTCCGAAGGCCCTTATCTGGCAGGCACGAGCAGAGGTGCCCAGAAGAGATACATCAATGAACTTGTTGACCCTGATTTTGGCCAACTGACACGAAGTCGAATTTGCCTGATGTGGACAGACATGTTAGAAAGAATGTGATGGCGAAATGATAAAGAACACAAAGGTTTATAGTGGTTCGGCCCCAGAATCTGGTAATAACCTACGTCCACTTGAATTGTTATTGATATAGGATTCAAAAGAGTGATCAAAGAACTAGGGTTCAATGAGTTTCACTCCCTTCTGAAGAACAAGACAATGTATCAAATAGAATCACTCTAGTCTCAAATCATTCGAAAGCCAAAAGTCCCTTCCTTGAGCTATCTTTCTCTATTTATTGGCTCAAGGGGGATTACATTAATTTGTTACAGATATTCTTTCCTAAATAATCGGATACTCAGGAAATCATGGGAGTCAATTTCGGGATTGACCAAGATCTTTATAAAAGTATCGCAAGGCACGCGGAACCTACGACCACACTGGTTGCGGGTAAGCTTTGACTGTCTTTTGCTTGTAATATCTCTTCTGGTTGATACCCTAGCAGAATTTTGCCAAGTGTCAGCCACGTGTCCGCGAATCACTTGCCATGTCATTCGTGCCTATTTTTTGGATAACATTTGCCCTCCAAGTTTATTTATTACGAGCAATAAATAAACTTTTGAGGAAACGACCCTTCGGTTACCCCACCATACCTGTCAGAACCCTTCGTGTGTTTTTGGAAAAAACAACCTACCCTTGTCTAATCACGGCTTTTCGCTTCCCAAGTAACGTTTCGACGGCTATCACTCTTCCCCATACTTCGAAAAAGGGGAAGCTAATGATTACTTCCTTTTAATGCTTTCGGACAAAAAAAAATATATAGCCTCTTCGAAGTTTCCCTTTCCTTTTTACGCAAGCCATCACTCTTTAAAGAAACCCTAACACCAGAGCTCTTGTTTCCCTCTGAATACCATCCTTCGGCGTTCCAAGATTCAGTTCGTGAGTCCTTTTACGCCCGAAAATTCTTTCAAATCTCCACGATCTTCATCCTGGTAAGTTTCTGGACTCTTATGCTTTATATTTTTGCCGTGCATGCTTCTGTAGGTCGATTGTTGGGTTCATTCGTTTCTGGGTTGAGATGCATGTCAGTAGGGGGGTTTAATAGGTGAAACTGAATGTTGCGTGATATTTTTCTGTTACTAAGGGGTTACAAGTTAGTTTGATAGTTAAGATCATGGCCTTAGGACGTAAAACCGAAGTGAAAATTCGATTTTTATGCCAGCTGAAAAACTAGGTTTTTCCCACCCTAAGAGGAGTTGAAAAAGCTTTTTCAAAAAACTTTTTGCTTTCACTTTTGATCTGTTTCTCAAACTGTTCGCGTGAAATTTTTTAGCTTTTTGTTAGAATGCTGCTGTATAAAAGCTTAACTTTTATACTCGACCAGCGTTATTCTAAAAAAACTTTAAAAATTCTTCATCCTCACATCCCCATTCTTTTGTTTGCAGACTTTAATGCCAGATTTGTGGGGAGGTGAACGGCCCATCGACGACGATCTTCTTGCCCAGCTGCTCGAAGGCAAAGAACAACCGATCGACCGAGTTCACGAGATTCTGTTTTCACGATCTTCTCCTAGACCTCGTCCATCACCACCTCAAATGGCCCGCTCGAAGTCCTTAGGCAAGAAAAGACCTGACTCCGAAAATAGCCCAAACTCTCCTACCCAGCCTGATTCACAGGCTAGGGTTCCCTCGACCAGTGGTCGAGATAATGCCGCCCCAGACCCTTGTATCCAAGTCAGGGCCTGCCCTCGGCATCAAAACCTTCTTGATGTCGAGTGGTATCTTTCCCCGACCAGCCAAGTGACTCCTCGGATGCTTGCCAACTATCGCAGGAAGTATCCTCTTACAGGGGTTAATCTCAAAATTCCAGCTGCGGACCAAAGGGCTAACCTTCCCGGGGGTGTATACAGTGCTTGGTCCAGATATCACATAGAGGCGGTGGCTATCCTTCCTCTACATCCTTTCTATCAGGGGGTGGCCAACTATTTTGGTGTCGCCCCCTTTCAAATTACTCCAAACGGGTATAGAATGCTGGCCGCACTCTATATCCTATGCAAACTTAAAAAATGGCCGGAACCCACTCCTCACGAGGTCAATTTTCTCTTTGACCTTAAGTCCAACCCTCAACAGTACGGGACAGGCTTCTTCCATCTCTGTCACCAGGAAACTAGCCGAACTTTCCTGAGTGACACTACCCATATCTCCAACGTGGGGCAGTACAGTAGGGAGTACTTCCTCACACCAGACATGACCGCCAACAACCTGGCCTTCTCTCAAGGATGTAAATGCTACTCTTACTGGTCGATACTTTTCCTTAGCAAATTCTTCTGCATTTTTCTTAAAGTACACTTTGCCTTTCAGGACCATGGTTACGTCCGACCCCAACACCAGACATGGTGTTGAGGTCCAACGCACTGGCCAGGATGGCAAACGCAGAAAAAAGCATCAAGTCCCTGGTTACTGACGAAAATCTGAGGCTATCTGGCCTCCTGGCTCCTCGCCATGATACAAGAGGGCCCGTGGTGGCAGATGCCACGGCCGAGGGGGATCCCGAGCAGCAACCCCCAGTGTCCCCTCCCCGAAGCAGGCCAACGGGGGTTACAATCAGGGAACCCACTGGCGACCCTTCCGCAGAGAGGCCTTCTGCGCCCCAAGGCAAGGGGAAACAAAAGGCAACATAGTCTGTTATAGACCTGAATGAATCCTCCGATGAAAACGGTACTGTTATTTCGCTTTTAAATAGCTTGCCAATTCCCTGTCACTTGTTTGACGGGGACGGAAATTTTACGTATACTCCAAATCTAGGGCCAGACTTCTTCGTGCCAGATAGTGAGTGTATGACTAATAAAGTCAGTAGTATAGCGACCAGTAGTTGTAGCTCAGGTATTAAACTTTGTGACCTCTTTTCTGTTTTATCAAGAGTTTTCATCTGCCTTTATCTTATCATCTGCATATTTTTCTTTGTACACAGAGATGTCCACTCCCAACATCTTTGATTTGTACCAGGCTGAAGAGGAGGCAGAAGTCCCCCTGGTTCTACGAAAGACATCCAGGAGGCATAATGGCGAATCGAGCCAAGGACCTCCTGCCAAGAAGGGTCGAACAGAAGATCCTTCCAAGGATGCGCCAACTGGGCAAGCTTCTGCTCACCCTTCGGCTCCTGTTGAAAAGGAAACCCCACCCGCTGCTACGAATTGCACACCTGCAGCCACGAAAGAACAGTCCCAGCCAGCTGAAGTTCCTGGGGCCAAACTTTCACACCGCACCTTGCGAGCAGCAAAGGATCGCCTTGCACACATCTTGAGGTACGACCGCTGCAAGGAGGCGATGGCTGAGGTGAAGAATATGGGGGTCGATCAAATCCTGAACAGGGCTCTAAACAAAATTGCCAGTGTAAGCATTTTTTATCTCTTTGGCTTTCATTTTTTCTTCCTTGTAATAGATTCTAACTTTAACCTTTGACCATAGGCCATGCTGACTGCAACGGCCGCTCGCACCCGTGCCCAGGCTACCATCGACCAGGCTCAGGCAAAGGCCATTGAGGGGTACCAGGTGAAGGCCAACGAGGAGCTTCAGGCGGCAGAAGCCAGGCACGCTGGGGAGTTGGAGGTGGTCACCCAACAGAAGGATGTTGCGGTGGCAAAGCTGGCAGTGGCTGAGTCTTCTAAGGCAGCCATGAAGAAGCAGAGGGATGATTACCAGGATTCCAGCCGAGTCCAATATCGTGAAGTCAAGAGGCTCAAGGAGGAACTCCTAGATAAGGACAAGGCCATAGCTGTTCTTGAGAGCCAAGTAGAGCAGCTGAAGCTCACCAATGCCAAAGATCTAGAAAGGTATAAGAATGCGACGCTTCGGTGTTTCTATGACTTTTGGAAACACAACCGGGGTCCCAACTTTAACTACCTTCCAGAGGATGCCAGGAACGCTGAGCTGGCCCGCTGCACTGCTCGATTGGCTGCAGAAGAAGAAAGAACAAGGATCCCCGCTTCCCCAAGCATCCAGCCGGCCGCGGTCGAAGAGGAAGGAGGAGTTGCTGATGATGCAGCCAACCAGAATGTTGAGCAAGACCCTCCTACTCCTTAAACATATTTTTATTTCTGTTCAATTACACGACCCACGGGTCGTGATGTAAAGACAATTTTTACTTTTAAATTTGTTGTACGGGCAGCAACTTTTCCTTTTACTTTAAACAATTACATCCAAGCAGTGATGCTTGCGGTGTAAAAGAATGCCTTATGATATTATAATATTTTCTTTTTTTTATTATTATAACATCTGTTCGCATGACCGAACTTAGCATAGTACTTTGGCTCGACTTAACAAAATATAAATTTTGAAAATTACTCTAAGTATCGTAGCATGCTTTCACTCATTTTGTTCATGTGTTTACATACCCTTTGGTATGCTTTGCTATCGATGTACCTTATGTGCCCCCCAAGTGATCAAGGAGCTTTAGGTCCTTGGTCACTTGCCTTGACCATGACCTGTGCGAACATTGCTGCTCGGTAGGAAATGTAAAACTTATAATACAGCAAAACAACACACGTAATGAACAAATACTTGTAAAATAAATTTACAAAGGTTGGCAAGAATGATTGGCTGCGCACAGTCCCTTATAATCTCGTATTAAAAATGGACTAATCATGTCTTTACGAGTGATCTTAGAAAAGATCTTACACTTATAAGTGATTAGCCATACAACGTGGCTAACCCTTTTTCGAAACTTGTAAAAAGTAAAAATTAATACAAGCCAGTCCTTTAAAAAGGACTGTTTATTGGTAGTACTTGCGCAGGTGTTCACCGTTCCAATAGCGTGGAACGAGATCTCCATTTAAGCGTGCAAGTTTGTAGGTGCCCGGACGAAGGACTTCTTCAATCTGGTAAGGTCCTTCCCAGTTAGGTCCGAGTACTCCAGCAGTGGGGTCGCGGGTATTTAAGAAAACTCGTCGTAGTACCAGGTCACCGATGTTGAATTTCCTTTCTTTCACCTTTGAGTTAAAGTACCGGGCGACCTTTTGCTGGTACGCAGCAACTTGGAGTTGGGCTTTTTCTCGTATTTCGTCAATTGAGTCTAGGGACTGCATCATTAGTTGGCTATTCTGGCTCTGGTCGTATGTAATGCGTCGATGTGAGGGGGGATCTAACTCGACAGGTAACATAGCTTCATACCTGTATGTCAAGGAAAATGGGGTGTGACCCGTCGCTGTTTGATGAGAAGTTCTATACGACTAGAGGACTTCAGGCAGCTGTTCCGGCCATGCTCCTTTAGCATCTTCAAGTCTTTTCTTCAGGGTGTCCTTAAGCGTTTTATTCATTGCTTCGACCTGCCCATTTGCTTGTAGATGCGCGACTGAAGAAAAGCTTTTGATAATTCCGTGCCTTTTGCAGAAGTCGGTGAATAAGTCACTGTCAAATTGGGTTCCGTTGTCTGAGACAATCTTTCGAGGCAAACCATATCGACAAACGATGTTCTTGATGACAAAGTCAAGAACTTTCTTGGTCATTATGGTAGCGAGTGGCTCAGCTTCGGCCCATTTGGTGAAGTAATCAACTGCAACAACTGCGTACTTCACTCCGCCTTTTCCCGTTGGCAGGGATCCAATCAAGTCTATTCCCCACACTGCAAAAGGCCAAGGACTCTGCATATGTTTTAACTCGTTTGGAGCTGCACGTGGGATTTTGGAAAATCTTTGACACTTATCGCACTTTCGCACAAACTTCATTGAATCTTCGTTCATAGTTTGCCAAAAATAACCCTGCCTTAGAATCTTTTTCACCAAACTTTTCCCCCCAGTGTGATCCCCGCAGAAGCCTTCATGTACTTCCTTCATTAGCTCCTTAGCTTTCTTTGGTGTAATACATTTGAGTAGTGGCATGGAATATCCCCTTCGGTATAGAACGTTATCGACCAGTATATACCAAGTAAGGTGCCATCCATGTATCTTCCATTCGGATTTCCATACTGGCTTCAATTGCTCGTATGCTTGGCTCATTCAATCTTTCTACTGGCACAATGTTCAAAGTATCAGCATCTTTTGCGCTCGCGAGTTTGGCTAAGGCATCTGCGTTCGAATTCTGATCCCGGGGTATTTGCTGGAGGGTATACTTCGTGAACTGGGCTAACAGGTCTTTAGTTTTGTTCAAGTAGGCCACCATTTTTAGGCCTCGCGCTTGATATTCCCCTAGAACTTGATTCACTACCAGCTGTGAATCACTGTAAATGTCCAGCACCTTTATACTCATGTATTTTGCCATTCTTAATCCAGCGAGGAGTGCTTCGTATTCGACTTCATTATTTGACGCTACGAAGTTGAACCTAATGGCGCAGTGAAATCGATGCCCTTCTGGCGTTATCAAGATCACCCCTGCTCCCGCGTGAGATTCATTGGATGATCCATTTGTGAATAACTTCCACGAAGGAGCTTCATCTTGAGGTTCAAGCGCACTAGGTTTTTCGCACTGCTCGTTGTCTGGGAGTTCGGTGAACTCTGCAATAAGATCAGCCAAGGCTTGTCCTTTTACTGCTGCTCGTGGTGAATATGTAATATCGAACTGCCCTAGTTCGACTGCCTATTTTAATAAACGCCCAGCCGCCTCTAGTTTTTGGAGGACTTGCCGAAGGGGCTGGTCAGTTAAACCTATAATAGGATGGGCTTGGAAGTAAGGACGTAGCTTCCTTGAGGCCAAGATTAAACAGTATGCTAACCTCTCGATGGGAGGATACCTCAGTTCTGCTCCGATTAGCCTCTTGCTTACATAGTAAACTGCCTTCTGTACGCCTTCTTCCTCTCGTACTAGTACCGCACTAGCAGCAACTTCAGTGATCGCCAGGTAAATGAACAAAGTTTCTCCTTCGATAGGCTTTGATAAAATAGGAGGCTGTGCCATATGGGCTTTCAAGGCCTGAAAAGCTTGCTCGCAGTCTCCTGTCCATTCAAATTTCTTATTGCCCCTAAGCAGATTGAAGAAAGGGACGCACTTATCCGTTGACTTTGAAATAAATCTACTTAGGGCTGGAATCCTCCCAGTTAAACGTGTACGTCTTTGATCTTCTCTGGAAATTTCATGTCGATCAGGCTTTTATCTTGTCGGAGTTGGCCTCGATTCCTCTTGAATTAACAATGAACCCCAAAAACTTCCCTGATCCAACTCCGAAGGAACATTTGAGAGGATTTAGTTTCATCTGGTACTTGTTCAATACATCGAAACACTCTTGCAAATCCTTCATATGTCCTTCTGCCTTTTTCGACTTTACCAGCATGTCGTCCACGTATACCTCCATGTTTACTCCGATCAGTTCTTTAAACATGTGGTTAACTAACCACTGGTAAGTCGCACTTGCATTTTTCAGTCCGAAGGGCATTACTTTATAACAGTATAAGCCCGTATCGGTCTGAAAGCTGGTGTGATCCTCGTCAGGGGGATGCATGTTGATTTGATTGTAGCCCGAGTATGCATCCATGAAAGAGAGGATCTCGTGTCCTGCAGTAGCATCAACCAACTAGTCGATCCTTGGGAGTGGGAAGCAATCCTTCGGGCAGGCTTTATTGAGATCTGTAAAATCCACACAGGTTCGCCATTTGCCGTTAGGCTTAGGAACCAGTACTGGATTAGAGACCCACGATGGATAAAACGCCACCCTGATGAACCCATTCTCCTTTAACCTTTCAACTTCTTCTTTTAAGGCTCTTGACTGTTCCTTATCGAGCAGCCTTCTTTTTTGTTGCACGGGTGGAAAACTCTTGTCTATGTTCAGGACATGGCTGATGACTGCAGGATCTATCCCAGCCATGTCTTTGTGCGACCAGGCAAAGACTTCCTGGTTCTTCCGCAAAAACTCCACCAGTGCATGTTTCATGGTTGGTTCTAAGTTTTTCCTGACCTTCACGACTCTGGTCGGGTCTTTCTCGTCAAGTTGGACCTCTTCCAGGTCCTCGACGGGTCCAACGTTTTCTTCACAATCCCCAAAGCGAGGATCTAAATCTCTATCCTCACTTTGGGCAACACCCTATTTGGTGACTCCATCACCGGATTGGGCTTGTGTATCAATTTCCATCTGCAACCTATCTGGGGGAGTGCCCTTTGACGCTCCCTTCTTCGCCTTCATGACTGAGGCGTTGTAGCACTCCCTAGCCTCCCTCTAGTTTCCCAACACGCATCCTACCCCTGCGTCTGTCAGGAATTTCATGGCTAAGTGCCACATAGAGGTGACGGCCCGTAGATCAACCAGTATAGGCCTCCCAATGACGGTATTGTACGCCGAGGGACAATCGACTACTATAAAAGTAGCGAGTAATGTCCTGGTAGCAGGCGCTGTACCTGCCGTCACTGGTAGTCTGATTGACCCCGCAGGGGCGAGTCCCTCACCAGAGAAGCCGTATATTGTTTGGTTGCAGGGCTTCAGGTCCTTAACGGACAACTTCATGCGTTCTAGTGAAGACTTATACAGGATGTTCACCGAACTTCCTGTATCAACCAGCACTCTCTTCACCATCATGTTGGCCATTTGGATATCCACGACCAGCGGATCGGAATGTGGGAACCGGACATGTTGGGCATTGCTATTAGAGAAGGTTATTTCGCCCTCTTCTGATCGAGCCTTTTTCGGCGCGCGGTCATCCACAGTCATCATCTCGATGTCCTGGTCGTGGCGCAGAGTCCGAGCATATCGTTCTCTGGCCTTTCCGCTGTTTCCCATGAGGTGCGGGCCTCCACAGATGGTTAACAATGTGCCAGTTACGGGGTCAGGCATTCAATATGCTATCAATGTCCACATTTAACCATCCAACATGCACCAAAATACAACCATGCATGTCTCATTTGGGGGTGCAGTTCCTTACACTGTTTTCTTACCTCAGATTCGAGCTAGAATGAGTAAAAGAATGACCCTTGAGAACGATCTGACTTTAAGTCCTTTAGCGGTCACCTAATCATAACCAAATACGGAATACCATCAATAAAATGAACATAATAGGTTTCCAAACCAATATCTAGCCCCGGGAGATCAATCCAAACTAATCCAAGTAGTAGAAACAATCCCGAGGCCTAAAACTATGTTTCCGGGGTCAAAACACGCAAACGGGGCAAAAACTGACCAAGGCCTGCGGCCCTAGCACCTTGGGTCGCGGCCCCCAGCACTCCCTGAAGCAAGGGCCGCGATGCCCTTCATCAAGGGCCGCGGCCCCCAACCCTGGGCCATTCCCAAACACGTTTTTATCACCCCCAAAGCCTCCAAAATCATACCTAAACATTCCCCAATCATCAAATCAAAGTTCCCAAGCTTCCCAATGGTCCAAATCCCTCAAAACCCAAGGTTCAATCGAACCAAAAACTCAGCGACTCACAAAGTCTAATTTAAAGCTTAGAAACTCTAAAAACTCAAAACTTTAAACTTTGATTACCTTCGATTAGGTTGTTTTCCGTCAAATCCTTCGGTTAAGAAGCTTCTAATCTTTCCTAGGATCGCTATGCCTCGATCCTCGCTCGATTCTGACTCCTAGAACTCAAGATTTCTTCAAAAAGGCTTCGGATGGCAAAAATGAACTAACGAAGGAGAACGAGAGGTTTTCTAACGTACGTTCTATCTGATAATCTACTTCAAGCTTAAGTAACCTCAAATAAAACCTAGTGCTCGGGACCCCGAAAACACCCCCAAGGACATTATAGTCAAAACCTCTGAAATTTCCCCATGATCTCAAATACTCCCAATTTACCACCAAATAAATATTCTTATTACCCCACATCTGACCCCGTTATGACAAAACCGCTAATCCATTATATATGACCGTCTTATGTCAACTAGCTCGAATATATCTCCATAATGATGGAATCTCATTCATAATTCACAATTTGCACCCAAATACACAATTATGCCCTAAACGGAACAAATTGTCAAAACAGTTCAATTAACAAATGTGGACCCACATGCATGAATATAACATTATATTATGATATAATTCACATAAACATGCACATAATCATCTAATAGCATAATTAAACAAGTATGGCCCTCCCGGCCTATTAATCTCGCCATAAAACCACATCGGAGAATTTGGGGCATTACACCACCTGTCTATGTAAGGCTTGGATATAAAAGCCAGTTAATTTTAAAAGTATATTAAAAAAATGTTTATGGTACATTTGTGTCTTTGTACGGTTTCACTTGTATGTTAGTTCAAAGTAACCCAGAAAGCCCGCTTCCTGATTACTTGGGGGGGCAGGATAACTCGAGGACCAGGTTCTAAAACTTAGAAGTTGGTTAAATTGATTAACAATGTTTTTTCTAAGGAAAAAGCGGAGTATTCAATAAAACTAACGCGAACTAAATTTTTTAAATTAAATATCCTGGACACGACCAGGTTCTAAAACTTAGAAGTTGGTTAAATTGATTAACAATGTTTTTTCTAAGGAAAAAGCAGAGTATTCAATAAAACTAACGCAAACTAAGTTTTTAAATTAAATATCCTGGACACGACCAGGTTTCGAATCTTAGAAGTTGGTTAAATTGATTAACAATGTTTTTTCTAAGGAAAAAGCGGGGTATTCAATAAAACTAACGCGAACTAAGTTTTTTAAATTAAATAACCTGGACACGACCAGGTTCTATAACTTAGAAGTTGGTTAAATTGATTAACAATGTTTTTTTTTCTACGGAAAAAGCGGAGTATTCAATAAAACTAACGCGAACTAAGTTTTTTAAATTAAATATCCTGGACACGACCAGGTTCTAAAACTTAGAAATTTGTTAAATTGATTGACCAGTGTTTTTTCTAAGGAAAAAGCGGGGTATTCAATAAAACTAACGCGAACTAAGTTTTTTAAATTAAATAACCTGGACACGACCAGGTTCTATAACTTAGAAGTTGGTTAAATTGATTAACAATGTTTTTTTTCTACGGAAAAAGCAGAGTATTCAATAAAACTAACGCGAACTAAGTTTTTTAAATTAAATATCCTGGACACGACCAGGTTCTAAAACTTAGAAATTGGTTAAATTGATTGATCAGTGTTTTTCTAAAAAACACGAGGCATCAATAAAACTAACGCGAACTAAGTTTCTACCGAACACATCATAAAATAAAAAAAAAGATTGAAGAACAAGTAAAACTTGGATAACTAAAATTAATATATATAAATTGTCTCGAGGTGAATAACCTCGTGCTTAGCATTTACAAATGAAAAATACAAAATAAACTAGGACTCCCCAGGATGCCCCGAAGAGGTCACCTCCTCGGCTTCTTGCTCGCCGGCGGTAGAGGTCTCCCCAGTCTTAGAAGGCGGCTCTTGTTGAAGTCGAGCCTTAAACTTCTCGAGATATGGCTCCCACACCTCAGGGGCCAGGAAATAGAAGTTGCCATCTTGATTGAAGGCCCAGCAATGGTAAAGCATAGCTTCCATGGAGGAGTTGGAAGACATCTTCTCTGCTTTGGTGGCAGCCTCGGCCTCCAGCTGTTTAGCCCTGGCCTCCGCAAGTTCATCCTTCACAGCAATCAAGGAGGCCTGCGCAGCCTGCTTGCCTTCTTGGGCAGCCGTTAAGGCAGCCTTGGCACTTTGCTCTTGTTGTTGGGCAGTTGTGAGAGCGGCTTGAGTGGTTCAGAGCTCGGCCCTGAACTCTTCATTCTTGGCCCTGGACCGAGCTAGGCTGCGATGTAGGGCCAAAGCCGCCTGCAAAAAAAGTAAAGAAAGTTAAGCCCATGCTGGGAAGAAAATAAAAGAGTAAATTTAACTAAGTGTGCTTACTGTGAGGTTCATCCCCAATGCGGGCTCTTTGATGTTCTCGGGACTCCTCGCCTCGATCTCCCTTAAGTCCTTTGGACTGGCTTTGTAAAAATGCTCCACCGTATAGTTCGCGGTCTCATAGATCGTTCCCCGGAAGGTTTATGGAATTTTCTCCAGAACTTGGGCGTTGACCGGGATACACACGATGGGAGTGGGGACCAGCGGAGCTTCGGCTGGTGCCACCTGGTCCCGAGGAGGGTCTAGGTGTCGTGGGGGAGGAGGCGGCATCTTCTCCGTAGCTGCAGGAGTCTGACCTCTCCCCTTGGTAGGGGACTTAGAGGTTGTCCCAGCGGCAGGAGGAGTCTTCTTGGGAAATTGGGGCCTCTTTACAAGTGGCCTGGAGGAGGGATTCCCCTCCTGGAAGATGGAGCGCAGGTCATTGTCCCCGGGCTATGCCATCTACTATTGTCTGAGTCCTGGAGCAACTATAAGGGGGGGGGGGGGGAGTCTAAGTATACTATTGTCTGAGTCCTGGAGCAACTATACCCTCGAGAAGGGAGGGCCACAACCTAAGGTTGGTCTCATACTCCTCAAAAAAGGTCGACCTAAAAGATAAGGTGTTGTCTACTACTACGGTACCCCTAGGACGACCTATGTCATGACACAATACTAATTGGTCTATGCATTGGAGTAAGGTTATGTTACGGTCTAGGTCGTTTTGGTGGTGGTGTACGAGCTGGTTTGGGTTAAACTTAGCTAGCCTAAGGTCTACGGCAGCCCTGTCTAGGTCCCTAAAAGGGTATGGGTTACCTTGGCTGGAGGGACCGGCTGCTGCCTCCGATTGAGCTCGGTCCAAATCGGGGTCCCGAGTGTGGCGTGCTGCCCCTTTGGCACACCCACATGGGGCCATTTTGTAATGAGCATGCCTTGGTGCTTGATCATTAGTCAAGTCTTGCACCAAGCAACCTCATTGGATAGGGTAGTGGCAGTTTTGTAATATTGCATATGTCTCCCAGACAAAAATCATATATGTTCCTAGGAAGACTTTATTTCCCTAGAAGGCTCCTTAGGGGGAGGTGACCTGGTGACTTAGGGAAGCACCATGGACATCAGCAGATAGGGGCCAGAGCTGTGTACTCCCTTGCCCTATCAAGGCTATATATTAATGAAATAACATTTATCCATACTTGCCCCTGTGTGCTTCCTTGTTGCTTATGTGTTACTTGTTTGTTACCTTCGTTGGGCCATTGTGTGCCACTTGCCTTGTTGTGTGCTTTGTGTTGTGTGGACGTTCCTAGGAATGACTTGCTTTGTGCTTGCTCATACTTCGTTATCGCCCGTTGCATGTCCGAGATGTGTATGTGGCTAACCGCTGAGTTTGTTTGCCTGTAGGTGTGTGTTGTAGGCTGACTTGCTAGCTTGAAGAGTCTGCAAGTGCCGCACTTTCCGTCTAGTTGGAGTACCCAAATAGTCGGCCCGTGACACCGAGCAGCCTCACGCACGAGTGGCACCTCGGCCTCCTCTTCCTGCTCGTCGCCATCGTCAACCGCAGCGTCTCCCTCAGGAATAGGTGCTAGCTCGCGGGTTACTGGATAATTGGCCCACGTCCTCCTCAAGGCTAGAGTTTGGCCTGCGGAGATTAACTTACACGCAAACATTGTGTCATCAGACACGAGCTGGCGGTAGTCCTTCTCACTGGGCGGAAGCCCCGCCAAAGTATCATATTGACCCCCAAGGGTCACAGATTTGGCCGTCCTCGCAAAAATGGCTGCATTATGATGCTCCAGTCAGTATACACGCGAAAAGACAGAAAAAAAAGTAATAATAATTTCGCGAGCTGAGAATAGAAAGGAAGCTTACGAGGACAGTTGAAGTAATGGTACTCGCAGTTGCGAAACCCATTCGACAAAAATAACTGATCTTTGAAGTCGTTGAGATGGCTGGGCAGTTCGATGACTGCAAGTGAGTTTGGGAAGCAGGTCAGGTAGTAGAACCCATCGCCTCGTCCCCTTTGATCCGAGCTGGCCTTGAGACAAAAGAAGTAGATGATATCTACGGGGGTGGGGACCTCCCACATCTGCTTCAGGAAAAGATACCTTAGCCCGACCAACAGACGATAGGAATTCGGAGGAAGTTGAAATGGTGCCAACTTCACGTAATTGAGGAAGTCGACAAAGTACTGATCAAGGGGGAGGAAGGCCCCGACCCTTAAATGCTCATCGCTCCAAGCCGCAAAGTCTTCATCGAGGGGTGTGCAGCTCCTCTCCCCCTCGAAGGGAGGTCGGGCAATAAGAACGCCAGTCCCAATCTCGATGTTATGGGACAACATTATATTGTTGACCCTCCCTTGGGTCGTGATCTTCGAGACTATCCTCTCCACCTTAAAGTAAGCATCAGGTCCTACCTCGATCTCCTTCTCCACCGTGGGACTGAACTGGGGGATGGGGGACTCTACCGTGACCTCCTTCCCCTTGCTAGATTGCTGGGATGATGAGCCGGCCACGCTTTTCTTAGACACACTCCTTTTGGGCGCCATCTGATCGCCTAGCGAACAAGAACGATGAAATACTTAGTAGGCGACCTAAAAGTTATGAAAGGACAAACAGCGTGGGAAGAGTAAGGGTTTTTCATACACGAGCTGAGGTAATCTCAACCCGCGGTGTGACCCCACGTGCTGCCGTGGACACACGCCTAAGTTTCCAACAAATCCCTGATATTCAGGGATCCTTGTGTCAGGAGGGTCGGGCTATTACTTGCCTTGGGGGAGAGGTTTTGAGAGAAAAACCACCTAGGAAGCATGACCCCTAAGCTACCTAGTTTTATACCCTAAAAACCTCTCATCTTCCATACCCCAGTGGGTATTTCCTAAATTTACCAAAAAATTTACCCAGAAATTTACCCAGAAATTACCTAGTTATGAACATCACAATCCTAGACATGTTTTAGGATCTACTCAATACGCCTAAAATCGAAACCTATGCACCAAAGTTATTCAGGAACAACCTACTGTTTATGACTATGAAATGTAGATTTGCATGATAAAGAAAAAGGAAGGAAGTCGAAACACACAAAAAATAGAAAACTTACAGTATATTTTCCAAACAAAAATTGCAGGCAGTATAGAAGTAGGAGTCCTAAAGAAATCCTTGAGACTGGACTTCTGAAGGGTTGTTGTGGTGAGAGTATGGGGATTTCTGGGATTTTAATCAGAAGAAGAAGAGCTTTCGAAACTCGGAAGAGAGAAAATAAAGAAAAATTTCGAATGAAAGGTGATGAGTGCTGAAAATTGCCAGCCCTATTTATACGTAAAAGGCATGAGGAAACGAGGACCGTTCGATCAAATTAATGCGAGAAATGAGGGTCATAATTCGAAAGACGAAACGACATAAAAAAGGTGTCCAGGCCATTTAATACAATCCTCAAAACCCGAACAGACGCCAATCACGATGTCCCATGTGTCCAGTACCTAAATGGTGGGTAGGGTCTGGATAATCGAAAAGGAAGTTTAAAAGTCCCTACCGTGAAAGTCAGAAGTGACGTCATAGAACACGACCAGGGACTTGGGGGGCAAATGTACGCCCTAAAAATCAACACGTACCTTGTTGAGGTAGCTCGGGTACAACGACCTAGCTAAAAGCCATAATCAACGTTCCACGTGTCCACCTTTCATCCGAGGAAATTCGGTACGACCCCTTAGAAAAATAGCTCGAGCTGATGAGTCATTTAGCAACTACCACTTGGAACCATTGTGTAATATGGCATCAAAAGGCGCGAGCTAACATTATGTTAAGCTCGTGGTACGCCAGAGGTCTGTCGTACCCCAGGGTCTTTATAAAGTTGACCATGCAATATAAACGTGCATAAAATGATATCATGTGTCTGTTTTATTCCCGAATTCCTGGATACGCAATATAAGCGTGCATGATTAGACATCACACGCCTGTTTTAGGCCATGCGGCCCATTATCTATTTTACTTATTGATTAGACCACACTTCAATAAAATTTTTAGATATTAATCATCAAGGTCACAGAGATGATGTGAAGGATCAAGAGATCAGAGGATAACCCCAATACTTACCCAGAGATCATTCTCTTATAAATACCAAGACCCTGGGTAGTGAAAGGGGTTGGATTCTGTCTGTAATGCAAATACTCTGTAAAAATAGGAAGTAGTATACATCAATAATATTGACTCGTGGACTAGGGGGATTTTAACCTCCGAACCACGTAAAAAGGAGTGATCATTTTATTTGCAGTTGATTTCCAACATCTTTGAGCATTATCCCTTTCTTAGTATGGTTTACCATTAAACACTAATCCATCCTAGTTAGTCAAATAATTCAGTGTTGGCGAAAAACCGCGTCAATAGGGACCATGGAGAGGTCCATGCGATCAGCCTTGCTGGAGAGGGCACTTCTGTACCCCCATCATCCTGGAAAACAACCCAAAAACTAGGACGAGGATCACCACGACACTGGCAGTTCATCGTCCCGCCACTATCGTAATGATCCAGGTTATGTCGGAGCTGCCAAAATAGAGAATGCTCAGCTGAGGAGCCACCTTGCTTAGGCCAACATGCGTTTTGAAGAGATAATGTCTCGATTACCCCCTCATGTAATTGACCATAATGTCGAAAGGAGGAAAAATGGATCCCACAAGACCAGGTCCCACAGGCGTAATCTTCATAATGTAATATGTTCTATTCGGACCGCAACTCCTAGCTCCGTACCAGAAAAATGCACCCCCAGGAATGGGCGCCCTGCTCACAATCACAGGAACGACCAGGCGATTCATGTGACCAGACTTCAGTCCGCTCAAACAGGGCAAACAGGGACTACTTCCAGATGTACCGAAGTCCCCCTAAATCCTCCATCACCAATCCGACCGAATGGCTAAGTGCAAAGAAATGAGGAGGCATTACCACTAGTCTGAGATGTAGGAGTGGATGATGGGTGACCTATATTGGTGCGCCCTGATGGACGTCAGATTGCTTCGCCAATAAGGCACCAACCATCACCAATTCGTCACCCAACACCCCCGCGAGTGTAGGGGAATGTACCAACTCGCAGAGACAACTGAAGAAACTCTGCCCATAGAGAAGTCACCTATGCTTCACAATCTCGGGATACTGGAAATGCGAGTTCGTGTGAATGACCAGGCTCAGCGACCTCACAAGAGAATGATGATCTTTGCTGAAGAAAGTTATTGGAGGGAAAGTTGTCATGAGAGGAGGTCGGAGAGTGTTCACAGTACACACTCTCAAAGGCAAGAGACCGACCTAAGAAGTCATTTAAACTTAGCTCAAAGTTTTCGCTCTAACCAGCAGCCTGACTTGCGCGAACACTTAAACGCCCAACGAGGGTAGTAAGCTTGCAACAACGATTTGAGTTATAATCAGACTAGGGAAACCCTTCTATAATGTGTGATGATGGGAATGTCCCGATAAACCAAGCTCAAGCTTGGAGGGACGATAACCCAAATAATGCGCAGCCCAGGAGGGGGGCTAATAGTCAACTCCCAAACAATCCTGGTAGTGAAGGATTCAACTCTTGAGCGGCTTGCTATGATGGAGGAGCAAACGAGGTGTCCCCTGTCCAGAAGAAACCAGGACGATTGCAATTCTTACAAGGAGCTCGAACCTTTCACTCCTCATATCGCTGCAGCTCCGTATCCAATAGGTTTCAGGATGCCACACATGACTAACTATGACAGAAAGACCAACTCGTCAAGCCACATTGAGACTTTCAATACCCTGATGAGAGCCCATAATGTCAGTATCGAATTGTGTTTGCATCATGTTCTCTGCCACACTAACAAGAGCAGCCAAGTTATGGTTTAACAAATTTAAAAAGCATTCAATCACCTCCTGGAAACAGTTGTCGACAAAATTTAAAAAGTAGTTCCGAGCTGCAAAAGAAGTACGGGTGGAGGCCAATTCCTTGGCCAATATAAAACAACAGCCAGGTGAGTCTCTCAAAGCTTACATAAACTGATTCACCAATATAGTAGCTCGAGCTAGAGACGCTGATGACAGTCCCAAACGCATGGCGATGCAATCTGGAATCACTGTGGGAGGTGAATTGTGGAAAGAATTCCAAAGGAAAGGAGTGAAAAATACAGATGATTTTCTGGCTTGAGCTCAAGAATGGATAAATCTTGAGGAGGCTGAATCTGCAATGGCTGGAGCTAGTCAAATTTCCACTCAGCCCGCTAGAGTGGTAGAAAATATTGCTGCCATAACCAAGCCTGCTACCCATAATAACCAGGCGGGAAGCAATAACAAGAGGAAGGGAAATAATGAAGGCGGTCAGGCAGGGTCCAAGAAGAAAAAGCCTGGGGACAAGTACGCCTCAATATTCACCGTATATACCGACCTGACGAATATGCGAGAAAATATATACCTAGAGAATTCAGCTAGCTTTCTGTGGAAAAAGCAGAGCCCAAGAGAAATCAACGAGCAAAGAGAGACTCGTCCAAGTTTTTTCACTACCACAACCACATAGGCCACAATATTGATGATTGCCATCCATTAAAGCATGAGATTGAGACTCTCATCCGAGCTGGACCTTTAGCACAATACTCCCAAAATCGGGTAGCTCCCAATCAGCTGGTTGTGCAGAATCCATGACCAGCTCCAAGAAATCAAATGAATCCACCACCAGCTCTTCCATCTCCGGAAAACCAACTCATCCCTCCCCTATCAAGAGGAGAAATATACCTAAGATCACAGGAGAACCTCACTTGGTCGGCTCAAGCAGTGGGGCCCAGAAAAGGTATATCCATGAGATAAAAACTCATGATGGTATAGTGTTCACTCGGAGCAGCGATTGTCAAAGCAACAAAAAATGGAAAAATAACCCATCATTTTTCTGGAAGAAGACACTAGCCATGTCTAATTCCCTCATAATGACCCGCTTGTCATAACCATTCAGCTTGCTAACCGGAGAGTTTGAAGAATCTTGATCAATAACGGGAGCTTTGTGAATGTGCTATTCAGGTCCACTTTAGAGAAGATGGGGCTATCAATAGCTAACCTAAAGGCGCCCTCCACAATCCCGTACAATTTTTTAGGGGTAGGAATAGAAGCCATTGGAACGATCGAACTCGTTGTAACCATTGGTGATGAAACACAAGTTGTGGCAAGGATGCCCTAGTTTAGTGTCATAGATTTCCCGACTGCCTACAACGCCATTTTAGGGCGACCAGCCTTGATAGTGTTTGAGGCCATAACTTCCATTCAACATTTATCTATATAGTTCCTTTCACCTACTAGGATCTGCACAGTAAGAAGGGATCAGCTCGCAGCCAGGGAATGCTATAACATTTCCATGAAGGGAAGATCACAACCCGAGCAACATTCGAAACATTTCCATTTGAGGTTCTTCTGCCCTTCATGGAAAAGGACGAAGTTGCCCAGCGAGAAGAAAATGACTCAAGGATAGGCGAAGACTGATCTGAGCTCTAAGCCTTGGAAGAGTTAGAGGAGATAATTCTCGACTAGGAAGCAACCTCAAAGGTTGTAAAGATTGGAAAAATTCTCAATGCCAAACACAAAAGGGATCTGATTGCATTTTTAAGAAATAACCTCGACGTCATCGCCTAGTCACATGACGACATGGTAGGAATCAATCCAAGCGTGATCATGCACACACTAAATTTGGACAAAAACATACCTGCCAAGTAGTAGAAGAGAAGGGTGTTGGGGAAGGAAAGAGGAGATGGTCTGGAAGAAGAGGTAGCTCGCCTCCTAAAATGCATATTCATTAGGGAAGAAAAATATCCGATGTGGATAGCCAATCTCATCCTAGTTCCAAAACCAAATGGGAAGTGGAGGACTTGCATCAACTGCTCCGACCTCAATAAGGCCTGCCCCCTTTACCAAGGATTGATTAGCTCGTTGATGCCACACCTGGTCACGAGCTCATGTTTTTCATGGACGCATATTCTAGATATAACTAGCTCACGATGAACCCTGCGGACCAAGAGCATACTAGCTTTATGACCGAACACAACGTGTACTATAACAAAGTCATGTCATTCGAGCTGAAAAATGCTAGAGAAACTTACTAGAGATTGGTAAACAAGATGTTCGCTGACCAGATCGGAAAAATATGGAGGTGTATGTTGATGACATGCTCATCAAGTCAAAAACTGCCAACAACCATGTATTTGATCTGGAAGAATGTTTCGACATGCTAAGAAAGTATGACATGAAGTTGGATCCCCAAAAATGTACCTTCGGGGTCTCGTCGGGGAGGTTCTTAGGCTTCATCGTTAACTCGAGGGAGATTAATCCTAAGAAGATCATATCACTGTAGATATGCCATCGCCCTGGTCATGAAAAGAGGTTTAGAGTCTAACAAGAAAGGTCACCGTCCTTAATCGGTTTGTGTCAAAGTCTACTGACAAGTGTCTCCCCTTCTACAATTTTCTAAGAGGGAACAAATGGTTTGAATGGACTGATGAATGTGAGCAGACATTTCAAAACCTGAAAAGGCACCTAGCCGAACCCCCCATCCTGTCAAAGCCCATTAGCGGGGAAGATTTATACCTCTACCTAGCAATAACCGAGAACATGGTCAGTGCTGTTTTAGTTAGAGAGGAAAATCGAGCTCAGAAACCAATATATTATATTAGTAAAAGGCTTCTCGGAGCTAAGTCTCAATAACCCTTGATAAAAAAACTCGACATTTTGCTTGATCCTATCCTCAAGGAAGTTTAGGTCGTATTTCCAATCCCACGCCATACACGTTTTAACCGATCAACCTCTAAGGCAGGTCTTGCAAAATCCTGAAGCATCGGGATGTTTGCTGAAGTGGGCCATCGAACTCAGCCAGTTCGAGATTTTGTATAAGCCATGAACATCCATAAAGGGTCAAGCCCTCACTGATTTCGTGGCTGAGTGCACTGGTTTTCAAAACGAGCCCATGAGGGAACCAGTCTAAGAATTGTGGAAACTCTTTGTCGATGGATCCTCAAACGAGCACAAATCTAAAGCTGCAATAATTCTGATTACACCCGAAGGGCATCACTTTCACATAACTCTCAAATTTGGATTTGGTGCTTCCAATAACTAGGCTGAGTACGAGGCATTGGTGGCTGGAATTCGAATTGCCAAAGAGTTAAAAGCAAAGGCTATCCAATGCTTTAGTGATTCTCAACTCATGGTAAATCAGGTATTGGGAGAGTATTAGGCCTGTGGGATCAAAATGGCCACTTATTCAGCAAAGGTAAAAAGTGAACTGTTAGAATTCGACTTTTACTCCATAGAGCAGGTCCCACGCGAGCAAAATACAAATGCAAACGCTCTCGCCTGGCTCACCACAATCAAAGAGGTAGACACATTGAATGTTGTCCCAGTTGAGCTTCTTGACAAACCCAGTATAGATGAAGAATTGAAAGAAGTTGAGATGATCCGTGAAGGCCCAACCTAGATGACTCTAATCGTGGAATATCTCACCTCTGAAAAATTACTCAAGGATTGCAAAGACACGCGAAAATTGTTGTACCATGTCCCAAGGTATGTTCTGGTCAAAGGGAATCTTTATAGGCAAGGCCATTCCATGCCACTCCTCAGAGGTGTTTTGCCCTATGAGACCAAGACTATCCTTAAAGAAGTCCATGATGGATTTTGCAGAGACCACGCTAGGGAACAAAGCATGGCTCTAAAATTATTGAGGCGGGGGTATTTTTGGCCTACCCTGAAAAAAGACTTGTCCTCATACGTTCAAAGGTGTGACAAAAGCCAGCATTTTTCGACAATAGCCCGAGTTGCACCTATCAAATTAATCATCATCTCCTCACCCTAGCCATTTTCCATTTGGGGAATAGATTTAATCGGATCATTGCCAACAGAGAAAGGAGGATTTCACTATGCAGTGGTGGTTGTGGATTATTTCACGAAGTGGGCTGAGGCAGAACCATTAGCAACCATAACCTCGAAGAGAGTAATAGATTTCGTGATAAAAAACATAATATGTTGTTTCGGGCTCCCAAGGAAGATCGTATCAAATAATGGGACCCATTTTGATAGCGATATGTTCACCAACTTTTGTGAAAAGTATGGAGTAATTAAGAGCTTCTCTTCAGTAGCATATCTTATGGCTAAAGGGCAGGTCGGGACGGTGAATAAGACTCTCAAGACAAGTTTCAAGAAGAGGTTGGAAGATGCCAAAGGCTTGTGGCTTTAGTAGCTCCCACAAGTACTTTGGGCGTACATAACTTTTCACCACACCTCTACTAAGCACATACCATTCTCATTAACCTTCATAAGTAAATCTATGCTCGCCGTCGAAGCCTTAGTAACCTCTCATAGACAAAAAACTTTTGACCAGGAGCAGAATCACGACTTACTACGAGTGTCCATAGATCTAATTGAAGAACAATGAGAAGAATCACAGATATAGCTTGCCCATTATCAACAGAAAGTAACGCGTTTTGGAAAAAAAAAAATTCCGAGTGCACAGCGGAATGTGATTTATGGCCCCACTAGATTACACAAATTCTATATATAAAACTATTTTATATATACGATCCTATGATTTATATATATTAATCTAATAGAAGAAGATTTACCTCTTGAAGCCTATTAAGTGTCATTGTTATCTTCTTGTATAATAAACGATTATCGTATCCAAGCATGCAAGACTCACACCAAAGTCTTCCATACTGTAATCTCAACATAGCAGGGCGTGTGTGGGCACGTAGATATTCAATAGGACAATTTAGGATTTCATTGATATTCTCAACACATGAGATCAATGAAGTTTGGGTAAAGAGAAGGGTTGAAACAATTTATTTTCTCTCTTTATTTTTCTCCCTAAGAAAACTCTCTCTTTCAGTCAGACTGAATATTACGATATGTATCTTTTGTTGAGAGAAATATAATAATATATATGTAAATTAGTCATCTAGGGTTTTATTGATAAAAATATTTTAAATTAATTCAATTACAATAGATCCTATATATTATTATATTCAAAATATATTTAATTGAATTTTAATTGATTCAAAACCAATCTAACAACTCAGATAAGATATCTGATTCATTTCAAATTAGTTATCTAGATTTAAATTTCCAAAATTTAAATATTTAATTAATTTCTCAAATTAATTCAAAATAAGATGGCATAATTAATTCAAAACTAATTATTTTAGTTAATTAATTAATAATTATGAACATTATAATTAATTAAATAATAAATATATTTTCCATAATTATCTCATAATTCCGTATTTGCCCATAAATTAATTTTCTTGACAAAGACACCCACACTTTCTATTGATGTGCTTACCCTGTACAGTGTTTATTTAGCCGATCCAGGGACCTATGAACCTATAATTCTAAGCTCCAATAAATTTAGATTATTAATTAAAGCTCTTTAATATAATATTCTTATTTATTAATCCTAATATTATTCCACTAAAAATATGAGATTGCACTCTTGTAATTATAGACTTATATTTACTGAGTACTTTATTAAGTGTCCATTGATTTAATCACTTCATGCAATTAAATCCTCCAATAATTGGTTCATAATTAGATCTAGGTGAAATTATCGTTTTACCCCTGTAATTACCTCTTTATCCTTAAGTACCATTAATTTACTAGCGAACAGCTAATTTATAACCATTTTATAAATTAGAGGCCTCAAACTGTTCAGTTTCAAAATTAACACTTAAGGGAACCATTATTCAATCTTCTTATGAAGAAGGCTTGGATTCCATATCTGTAAATCATGTCCCCAGCCATCTACGTTAATGAGCCTAAAAAAAAAAAGTTGTTAGCTCGATCATTCTGATAGACCCTTGTAGACGCTTAGTATTCCGCGCCCATAAAAGAACCAAGCCCTGCGAGACAGCCCCGCGTGCCCAAGCTCACACCCCAGCAGCATCGGCCTCACGTCCGAGCGAGCCCCCGCCTCGCGTTCGAGCAAGGCCCCTGATGCGCCCGCCTCATGTCCGAGTGAGCCCCCGCCTCGCGTCCGAGCAAGGCCCCTGATGCGCCCACCTCGCGTCCGAGCGAGGCCCCTGATGCGCTCGCCTCGCATCCGAGGGAGGCCCCTGATGCGCGCGCCCGCCTCGCGTTTGAGCGAACTCCCGCCTCGCGTCCGAGCGAGGCCCCTGATGTGCGCCCCACCTCGAGTCTAGGCCTGCGTGGCCTCGCTGGAGCACCCTCGGCATCGAGCCCCGGCACCATAGCCTCGCACCCCAGTAGACGTTCGGCCTCGCGCCCCGAGCGAACCACACCATCACATGGCCACGCGAGAGGAGGAGAGCCTCGTGAGCAGCTAGGGAGCCGCGCCATCAATAGGCCTTCCAAGGGGGCCTCGCGAAGGAATAGGAGCCACGCCACCTGGTGGCCACGCGAGTGAAGCCATGCACCAAGGGAGCCGCACCACCAAGGGGGTTGCAAGGAAGGCGTCTCGCCACGCATCCTTAGACATCCGTCAAGGCCACATGCCTATCGCCTAGGCTCATGGGTGACCTCGGGGTGCTTCAGGCATCTCGTGCCAAGGACCCAAGATCCCCACCTCACGCCATCAATAGGCCTTCCAAGGGGGCCTCACGAAGGAATAGGAGCCACGCCACCTGGTGGCCACGCGAGTGAAGCCATGCACCAAGGGAGTCGCACCACGCCACGACCATTACACGCACCAAGGGTCCCATTCCTTACACCTTGAGACCCCTATGCTTAGAGGCTCCAGTACGAGTCGAATGGAACATACTTGTACGATCTAGTACTGAGTACGGACACCAGTACCAGTGGGAGTGTTGGAATAAGAGTGATGGCCTGTACGTCTACGGCCAGGAGTCAGAGTCGACACCACTACCACCTGCGCCACTATGCCTGTCACCACTCATCAGACATGGGTACGGACAAGTAGTGGAGGCATCCTCCTGACACCTGCCCCTGTACTGGATGTACGACCACAACCTCTGAAGCCACTCTCTTGACAGAGTACTTATGTACCCCTTTGGTCCCCAGGACCACCATGTACCCAGGGCCATCAGAGCCTACTATAAAATGAACTCTAACCCCACCTGAAGGGGGGTTGGAAAATTTACGGTAGCAAAGGCTTGATAGTGAATGAAAGATTGATTTCTCCATTGTTATTCTATCATTGTTCTTGAGTTATTACTTAGATTTCTACAGCTTTTTTATTGAGGATCCTTACTTGATAATTTTTTTCAATTCAACTTAGTTGACGAGTTCTCACCGTCAACAGTTTGGCGCCGTCTGTGGGAACGTTAGTTTCAAGCTACTATTCCACCATTGTTTCTGGCAAGAAGAGATGCCGAGATGTTCAAAGCGACTCAGGGAGCCACGAGAGGTGGAGGTTCACCTGAACGGAGTCCAGCTGAAGGCCTCCATGAAGGATGCTCCTCCACCCAGAGACATGGAGCCCCCAAAGGACCCTGAGGTTCACGGAGGTGATAGAGTGGCCTCGTCACCAGCCGCTTCGCCTGGAGAAAGCCCTCCAAGAGCACCACCGGGGAATGCTAATGAGTTCCCTCTCCCAAAACCACCGCAGGTACTGAACTCCGGCCGGCAGGACCCGGGCCCCTCTACTCGTAGGCATGATAAGCACCCCCGGGTCCATTCTGTGAGCTCAAGTTCGAAATCTTGGTTCTACTAAGAGGAGATATGTGGGTTCCACCGCAAGAACCAAAGGTTGGAAACCACCTTGGAGAACATGCAAGAGGTCCTGAATGGCCTGTTGCAGGATAAATCGAGCGTGACCTTGCCTAAGAGGAAGGAAAAGGGCTAGGATGGGGTGGAGACCACTGTACCGGTAGATGATGGGAGAACCCGACACTCAACTAGTAACACCCCCGAGCGAAGAAACGCGAGCACCCTGAACCGCCTAAGTAGGCCCAGAAACCAGCGCCGAGGACCAATGCTGCCCCTCGCAATGAGGACGAGGTCACCTCTAAAAGAGCACCCTCAGATTTACGGGAGGAGCTCAATAAAAAGAGGGCGGGCAAAGGGACCACGCCCCTTGTGGTGCCTCGAGAGGGCAAGGGAAAGGTGGATCTTAGCCCGTCCGCTTTGAGGGACACTCTAAGCAAGAGGAGGCAGGACCTGGACACGGAGATGAGGAGCCTGCGAAGCAAGATCGTCACCGCATCAGGTGGCCAGGCCTTTGAGGAAGAATTCGACCATGAGTCACCCTTTGTGAGGGAGATACAGGCCATCCGGCTCCCTGCCAACTTTAAGGAACCCAATATGACCCCCTACGAAGGGAACACGGATCCAAAGTACCACCTGGATGCGTTTAACGATCTGATGAAACTGAGAGGGATTGGAAGCGGTGCCAGATGCCACTGCTTTGCTGTCACTTTGAAGGGACCCGCCTACAAATGGTTCAAAAGGTTAAGGCGGGGTCAATCAGGTCCTGCTAGCAGTTCTCTGATGAATTCCTCCAACAGCACCATGCCGTGCGGGACTACACAATGCCGGGCACCAGCCTGGCCAACGTGAAGCAATGGGAGAATGAGAGCCTGAAGAGCTACATTCACTGGTTCAATATGGAGGCCGCGAAAGTGGGGAGCCTAACTCGCCGAGAGTTAAAAATGGCCATTACAGCCGGAGTGCTCCCAGGAAGCAAGTTGTGGGACAACATGTTGAAGAGGGAGGTCACCGATTTAGATGACTTCTACGAGAGAGCGCAGAAGTACATCCGTGTGGAAGATGACCACGCCAACTTAAAGGCAGGAAAGGAGGAGTCCCACGCAAAGTCCCCAGCTAACGACGAGTCGAACGTAACAAAGAAGAAAAAGGCGTACGATGGGTCAAGAGATGACCAGTAGAGGAAAAACAAACGAGGCAATGATCATAGGCAAGCGGCTTATACTTACTGTACGAACCTCACGGATACCAGGGAGCATATTTACCTCACCAACGAAGATCAAGTTCCCTTCAAAAAGCCCCCACCAATGAGAAAGGATCGGTCCAAAAGGGACCCCAGTAGATACTACCAGTACCACAAGGATATCGGTCACACCACGACAGAGTGTATCCACTTGAAGGAAGAAATTGAGGAGCTCATCCGCCGAGGACACCTGGGCCGTTATGTCAGGAGAGAAAGGCCAAAGCCAGAGGACGAGCCTGCGGCACCCCAGGCACAAGGGCGAGCCCCAGAAATACAGGGGGAGGTTCGAACCATTTTTGGAGGAGACTCTCGGAAGGGGCGAGATAGATATGCAAGAGAGGCTCGGCGAAGTCCGCCCCCCTGCGTCATGAGTTTGGAGCAGCGACCCCCGAAAAGTTTCAAGGGGGAAAATGACTCGATAACATTCACTGAGGAGGATGCGCGGGGGGTACACTTCCCCCACAATGACCCGCTGGTGTTGACAGTTCAGTTGGCAAATATGCGCGTCCATCGAGTCCTAGTGGACAACGGGAGCTCGGTGGACATCCTATATCTCCCTGCCTTGGAAAAGATGGGACTGGGCATTCATCATCTGAAGCCCTGCCAATCATCCCTATACGGATTCACGGGGGACTCGGTGCAACCCCTAGGAATGATCGAATTGACACTCACCATGGGGGAGCAACCTCGGCAGACTAGAGTCATGACTAACTTTGTCGTAGTAGATTATGCATCAGCTTTCAATGCTGTATTGGGGAGACCATCCCTAAGAGAATTGAAAGCCATAACTTCAATATATCACTTGGTTGTCAAGTTCCCGTCTCCAGGAGGGGTCGCTTGTATGAAGGGAGAACAGAGAGAGGCAAGGGAGTGCTACAACACCTCACTCCGTGCGCCTGTGAAACCGCGGGAACCAATGGCCATGGTGATACATGAGGCGCTATGTATGCCCGTGAGGGGTCCGCAGGAGCTGGACCCTCGGGTCGTGGACGAGTCAAGAGTAGAACCAGTGGAGGAAGTAGAGGAAGTTACGGTGACGGAAGAACCGCTAAGAAAATTGAAGATAGGGAGAAGCCTGCAAAGTGACGTGAAGGAGGAGTTGATAAATTTTTTGAAGGATAACCTAGACGTATTCGCATGGAGTCATGAGGATATGGTGGGTATAGACCCCAGTGTGATGTGCCACCATCTGAATATCTCCCCAGAGGCGAGGCCCGTCAAGCAGAAGAGGCGGGCGCTAGACCCAGAAAGATACGCAGTAGTATCCCGTCAATGTCTGAGCATGCCATCAGCGCAACCTTGGTTAAAGGAGAGAAGAAGCAGCAACAACCCGTGTATTATATCAGCAAGCGTTTGGTGGACGCGGAGAACCGATATCCGGAGATCGAAAAATTGGCCTATGCGTTAGTTGTGGCTTCGAGGAAAGTTGAGGCCTTACTTCCATGCACACACAATTGAAGTCCTGATGGATAGTCCTTTGAGGCAGGTCTTACATAAACCTGAGACCTTAGGGAGGCTGATGAAATGGTCGATCGAGTTAAGTCAATTTGACATTGTATACACCCCAAGAGCTTCCATCAATGGACAGGTGCTGGCAGACTTTATAGTAGAGCTCACCCATCAGCCGAATGAAGGAAGGAATGAAGAAGGGGAGCAGCCTGTTATGGAGGAAGAGTGAGGGGGTTTAGAGGAATGGAGTTTGCATGTTGATGAGGTGTCTAATGAAGGACACAGAATGTATTGCGCGATCCAGTTCGGGTTTGAGGCCTCCAATAACGAGGCAGAGTACGAGGAGCTCCTGGTTGGCCTGCGTTTAGCCCAGGAGCTGAGAGTGACGCGCCTTCGTATCTTCAGTGACTCTTAATTGGTAGTGTACCAAGTAAAGGGGGAATACCAGGTGAGGGGACCCAAGATGGAAGCCTACTTGGAGAGGGTGAAGGGCTATCTGGGACGGTTGGTGGCATATAACATAGAGAAAATTCCCAGAGAAAAGAATACCCATTCTGACGCACTCGCGAAGCTGGCGTCTACCAAGGATGGTGATATCTTGGAGTCGATACCCGTGGAGTACTTACCCAAACCCAACATCGAAGACGCAGACGTGCATATGATTAGTGTCCCAAGGGAGTCGTGGACTGAGCCGATCAAAAGGTACCTGGAAGAAGGAACCTTGCCTGCAGACAAAAACGAGTCCCAGAGGTTGGTGTACAGGATCGCTAGATACACCCTGGTAGATGGGGTCCTTTACAAAAGAGGATTCTCAATGCCACTCCTGCGGTGTGTAGAAGAGGAGGAGGCGTTGAAAGTGTTACATGAGATACACGAGGGAGAGTGTGGCAACCACGAGAGCGGACCCTCCACAGCTAGGAAGGCCATGAGACAAGGATACTACTGGCCCTCCATGGAGAGAGATGCGCATGACTTTGCCACAAAATGCGACAAATGCCAGAGGCACGCCAACTACCCTTGGAAACCCCCAAGTGAACCGACCAGCATGACCAGCCCCTGGCCCTTCGCTATCTGGGGGATAGACTTGATCGACGCTCTTCCTACAGGCAGGGGTGGAGCGAAATACGCGGTGGTGGCAGTGGACTACTTCACTAAGTGGGTAGAAGCAGAACCCCTCGTGAAGATAATCGCCAAGCACATCACCTCTTTCGTTAACAAATTCATCGTTTGTAGATATGGAGTACCCTACAAAATTATTTTTGACAATGGTACCCAATTCGAGGGAGGAGCTTTCGAGGAATATTGTAGAGAAAGGGGCATAAGGAGGAGTTTCTCCGCGGTCGTGCACCCACAGGCCAATGGACAGGTGGAGGCCATAAACAGGGTCCTTAAGAAGAACTTGAAGACAAAGCTAGAAAAGATGAAGGGAGCCTGGGTAGATGAGCTACCAAATGTGCTGTGGGCTTACAGAACCACCCCACGCACGACTACTGGGGAGTCCCCATTCTCCTTGGCCTATGGATGTGAGGCCGTACTCCTGGTTGAGATGCGAGTTGAGTCCCACAGGGTACAGGCGTATGGAGACAAGGCCAACCGCATAGCTCTGGCCGAAAGCTTAGACATGCTTGAAGAGAAGAGAGAAAAAGCACAAATGAAGGTGGCAGTATACCAACAGCGCATTGCAAGGTACTACAATTCGAGGGTGCGAGAGAGAGCTTTCAGAGTTGGCGACTTGGTGCTGAGGAAGGTACTCCCTAACACACGAGACCCAGGAGGAGGAGTGCTGGGGGCGAATTGGGAGGGGCCCTACCAGGTTGCTCAGTGCATACCCCCGAACACTTATAAGCTGGCGCGCATGGACGACACCATCATACCCCGAGCATGGAACGCGGAGCACCTAAGGAAGTACTACCAGTAAGGCGCCCACGTCCGATGATAAAAGGACAAGTGTTGCACGCTATCTTAATATGATAGGGAGGAATCAAAGAGGTTACTTAGATAACCTCCTGAGTAGGTGTGAGTCTTTTTATTTTATTTTCTATGAAAATCTCATATGTACCATTGCAACTGTTTGCATGAAACTGTTTGTTATGAATGTGATGAATGAAACTGCATGTTATGGGTGAAACTGTTTGCAACTTCATGTGTTATTTTCCTTCGCTATGTAGGCATCAGCCAAAGTGCCTGCCGAAATAAATTTCACCAGACACTTGGGGGGCAGGATAGGAGGCAACAACATGCAGCTAGCAAGGGGAACCTAAAAAGGGCCCTCTAACGAAGGATCCTAAAAAGGACCCCCTGCCCTCCTAAAAAGGAGGCCCCTAAAAGGGACCCTCTGCCAAGAGGACCCCTAGCCCTCCTAAAAAGGAGGCCCCTAAAAAAGGACCCTCTACCAAGAGGATCCTAAAAAGGGCCCTCCATCAGGAGGAAGTGACCCAAAAATAAAAGGACCCTTTGATGGGGGATCTCGGAGGGACCCCCTATACTAGGGCCTTAAACGAAGTCCTTACAAGGCATCTATTGGGATCACAAGGATTAGCTACCCTTGTGAACACCAAGGGAGGCCATAGGGACTTACAAAAAATGTATGGTAACGACAATAATAAGTCTAGAGCGGCCACCAAGCCGCCTAGCCAAAAAGGGTCCCAAAAGAGACCCTTGCAAAAATAGTACTATGAATAACGACGAGAAGGACGCTTCTCACAAAGAAATAATAAGCGCGCACAAGAATATATAAAAGGATAGCTAGGACCCAAGGGGTCAAAATATCCTTATAAAAGCAACCAAGAGGCACCAAAAGAGGTCCCAGTGAACCCTTTCATATGGGCTCCAAAGGACCTCTAGCCTGGTAAATAAAAGAGGGGAACCAACCAAACCCCATCATACAGGCTTAAAAGGGCCTCAAATGCAGTCGAATAAGAGATAAATAGCAACACACGAATATATACATTGAAAAAGAAGGTCTTGGAGATAGTATAAGAGTTACCAAAGGAAAATAGTAGTGATAGTCATATTACAAAGGCCCGAAGTACAAAAAAAAAAAAAAAAGGAAGAAAGCATACACCCATGGAGGGCTAGCCGACAAATGCTATGAAGTAACTACTTCAGGGCCTCCTAATGTGGGCGCTCCACAGGGCCGCTCGAGCAACGACATGTTCACCAAAAGAAGAGAAGTCGAAATTAGGATCCTGCCTCCACACATTGTAAAGGGCACGGTCTATGGACCTGCGCTCGGTGGTAGCCCTCTCCGCCTCCTAGGAAGCATTCCTCTCCTGCGCTGACTGTAGTTCGGCCCTGAGGGCCTCAACTTCGGCCTCCAACTGGGTAACTCTCTGCTGCGACGCGGCCGCAATGGCCTTGGCCTCCTGGAGTTCACGCCTCACGCGTTTAACCTTGTCCTTTAGCCCCTTGGTCTTGGCCTTTACTTCCTTCCTCTTTAGTATCAAGTCAGAAAATTTGGACTAGACCTTTGACAACTTAGCCGTAGTTTCATTAAGCTCTCTCTTGAGCTCCTGGACCCGGGCTGCAAGGTAGTCCCTCTCAGCAGTAGACGCAGAGAGGTTGCTGGACGAGTCAGCATACCATAGAGACACGGTGTAGTCCTGCACAAGAAAGTTAACGGCATCAACAATAAATAACAAAAAGAAAAACGCATGTACATTCATACATAATAATGATCGACACAAGGTGCAGGAACTCACCTAGGCCGTGGCGCGCCTTAGGGTGTCCCCAAGGTCCGACTGAGTCACGTTCCTAAGACCATTCCAGTCTGATACAGGGAGGCTCGAGGAAATTTGAGTGTATCGCTGTCCGTAAGATGTTGCCATCCAAGTAACCCAAGGCTCCCCCTCCGTACTGGGGGCACCTGGTTGGAGGAGGACAGACGACCCGCTCGCCGAAGCGGGAGGGGGCGCAGTGGAGGTGAAAAACTGAGACCCTGGTAGATTAGAGGGGGGCTCCGCAAGGTCGACGTAATCAGCCCCCGGTGATCCAATGCCAAGAGGAACCTGAGGGAAGGCATCGCAGCCATCAGGGCCAGGGGAAGCATAACATCTCGGTGCGACATGTTGGTCTTGAGGTTGGAAGGCCATGTCCTGGTCGTAGGAGTCATAAGGGGGGCATCCCCCGGGGGACAGGGGTCGCTGGTGAGATCCCCCACATTCAAGGGAGGCTTCCTCCGGCTCCCCCTCAACCTCACCATTGTTTAGGAACGGCTCGGTCGGCATAGCCATTGTTTTCTTAGACCCAGTAATTGACCACAGGAGCTTGGGGTCAGAGACCGGGGACAACTGGTGGCGGTTGAGATTTGCCATAGTAAATAAGAATGCCGCCTTCTTCATGGCAGAGTCAGCATTGATGAGGTCATTCACGGCCTTCGCCTTTGACCCAATGACCGAAGGAACAGCAAATTGCTCTGCATAATCCACGCCAGTGTCAGTACAAGCGTGAGTACAAAACAGTAAGTTCTAATAAGAAGAAAAGAAGGACCAGGGTACTTACTGGGGGTGGCGCAAAAGTGTTCACGAACAGAGAGAGGGCCCTCTACGAAGAAAAAGTCTTGCTTCCAAGACCCTGTGTTGGATACTGAACCCTCTATCAAGGGGAGCTCGTTATTGGCCTTCTGCAGGTAGTAGAAGCCTTTGGACTTGGGGGATCCCATGAGGTTGTACAGGAAGTGCACCTCTTGCGCCGTTGGGGCGCGTTCAGCTTGCTCCTTGAACCAAACAAAAAGGTAACTTAGGGTCAACCAATTGTTGGGTGACAGCTGAAGGGGCGCTAGGTCGAAATAGTTGAGAACCGCTACGAAAAACGGGTGCAAGGGAATGGTGCCACCCGCCTTCAAAATGTGTTCGCTCAAAGCCACAAGACCCTTCCTAGGGCGGTCGGCCCGGCATGCCTCCTGAGGAGCATATAAGGCGTATTCCGGGGGAACACGATAATGCTTCACTATTTCCTTCAATTTGTTCGCGGACACATGCAACACCAGACTGGACGCCAGTAAAGGGGCGTCGTCCTCTTCCTGGATAGATACCTGTCGGCGTGCCTTCAGCATATCTGCAAAATCAAAAGAAAAATGTGAGGAAGAGACAGAACACTTGACCCTCCATTTTTTCTTCCTAGCAAGAGTTTTCCATCGAGGGAGCAATGGCGGAAGCGCTAAGCTAGGAAAAACTGAGACTAGGGGCTGAGGAGAGGCGGTAGTAGCCCCATGACCGTCATCAGGCGAGTAAGGGTTGGGAGGTTCTGGCGGAAGGTGTCCCTCCATAAACTCTAACTCCCACTACAATTCAAAAAGGGTCATCCTAAGGCGCGCTATATGGTCACTAAGGTCTGGGGGTGAAGGTCCTCCGTCTCCTCTCGACACCGAGTCAATTTCGCTCTCCACTACCCAAATTTTGCGCCTAAGTTCAGCAATGTACTCAAGGTGGCGGATGCGGGCCTGCCTTAAGGAGTCATAGTCTGGGTGAGGATTGCCCTCAGGGGACTCTGAGTCTGAGGACAGGTCAATAAATTCAACCCCTGCAGGTATGTCGGACGGGCCGTCACTGGCCATGAGACCTCGTCCCGAAAGCGAAAAGGGGTTCGCGTATAAAAGAGGGGATGGCTACAAAACACAGAGGAATAGGCTTAATATCTCTAGATGCAAGCGTCCTAAATGGTCCACTACAGGGTATAAAAAAGAGGGGCATGTATATGGTCAAACTCACTACAAGCTCAGGCTAAGGTACCCCATCCCGAGTAATGCTAGTTTGGACCCGATAAAAAAAAAAGGGAGAGGGAGAGAAAATATACCTCAAGCGGTTAAGAGAGCGAAGTTGGGGTCAAAAGGAGGTTGAGGGGCGAAAAGCACCAAAGGGTCGAAAATACGCGTCTGCAAGAATGGACCAGAAAGATGTGTTAGCCACCAAATAGATACTCCAAAAAATTAGCTCATATGTAAAAAAAAAAAATAATAATAATAAAAAGATATGAAAATGAATTGAAAAAATAAAATAAAAGAAGCTATGGAAAAAATGAGGTTGTGAGGGATTGAACCCCTTACCTCTTGAAAAAGGAAGGGCTCTCCAAACCAATAAGCCAAAGAAGTAAGTTGAAAATATTAGGTCATGCATGAAGGCCTATTTATAAGGATCAAGGTGAATAGTCTAGAAGAGCACCTAAAGGTCCTCTCCTAGACTAGGGGGCAAGTGTAGACGCTCAGTATTCCGCACCCATAAAAGAACCAAGCCCCGCGAGACAGCCCCGCGTGCCCAAGCTCACACCCCAGTAGCATCGGCCTCGCGTGGCCTCGCGTCCGAGCGAGGCCCCTGATGCGCGCACTTGCCTCGCGTCCGAGCGAGCCCCCTGATGTGCCCGCCTCGCGTCTGAGCGAGGCCCCTGATGCGCCCGCCTCGCATCCGAGCGAGCCCCCGCCTCGCGTCCGAGCGAGCCCCCGCCTCGCGTCCGAGCGAGGCCCCTGATGCGCCCCCTGCCTCGCATCCGAGCGAGGCCCCTGATGCGTGCCGTGCCTCGCATCCGAGCAAGGCCCCTGATGCGTGCGCCTGCCTCGCGTTCGAGCGAGCCCCTGCCTCGCGTCCGAGCGAGGCCCCTGATGCACGCCCCACCTCGCGTCCAGGCCTGCGTGGCCTCGCTGGAGCACCCTCGGTGTCGGGCCCCGGCACCGTAGCCTCGCACCCCAGCAGACATTCGGCCTCGCGCCCCGAGCGAACCACACCATCACATGGCCACGTGAGAGGAGGAGGGCCTCGTGAGCAGCTAGGGAGCCGCGCCATCAATAGGCCTTCCAAGGGGGCCTCGTGAAGGAATAGGAGCCACGCCACCTGGTGGCCACGCGAGTGAAGCCATGCACCAAGGGAGTCGCACCACGCCACGACCATTACACGCACCAAGGGTCCCATTCCTTACACCTTGAGACCCCTATGCTTAGAGGCTCCAGTACGAGTCGAATGGAACATACTTGTACGATCTAGTACTGAGTACGGACACCAGTACCAGTGGGAGTGTTGGAATAAGAGTGATGGCCCGTACGTCTACGGCCAGGAGTCAGAGTCGACACCACTACCACCTGCGCCACTATGCCTGTCACCACTCATCAGACATGGGTACGGACAAGTAGTGGAGGCAACCTCCTGACACCTGCCCCTGTATTTAATAAAAAGTTAAATACATATCTTGTCCAGTCCTATATAATCTTATTGTATAAAAGCACATCCTCTAAGATGTCCTACTACACCAGTGATCCAGATCTAGATCACATGTATTCATAATACTAGTGGAGCGTACTAGCAGTGTTTAATTAAAGATTCCATAACTTTAATATAAACTACGAACATATTCAATTCATTATCTATAATCTTAATCCTCTCGTACCAATACAAGATTATAGCTACATTAATGAATTAGGAATTTTATGATATTTATCTAAATATTATTCAATAATAATAAACATTAATTATATATAAAAATATTTCTTTTATAAATTTAATAAATAATTAACTAATTTCATTGCTTTAAGGGCACTATGCCTAACAACGCGATACTTCAATTCAAAAGTCAGAGAAAGAAGACTCGAGCTGGGAGACTTAGTATGTTGAAGGGTGTTCTGGCTAACAAAGATCCTAAGGACGATGTCCTAGGTCCGAACTGGGAAGGACCATATCAGATCATATAGATTCTATGATAAGGCACTTTCAGATTATCTTGGTTAAGTGGAGAGGTAGTTCCACGCAATTGGAGCGCTTTGCACCTGAAGAAGTATTCTTAGTAATTAGGTCCATTTAAAGTCTAGTATATTTTGTAAGGCTTATTTATAAAAGCCATTTACTTTAATTTTACTTTGATTTAATAAAATGATGGTTGTTGTGTAGTTTTAACCTTATGCTAGTTTTTCTCAATTTTTGTATAAGCTCATTGTGTAAAATTGACCTAGAATATTCATAAATTCTAATCGCTTGGGGGGCATATACCCTTTCGAGAGTAAGATGTGTCTTTGAAAAATTAGAAAATTCTACAACTTAGAATTTGGAAATTTTGCATCTTTATAAAAGCCCTAGTTTTCAAAACAATTATGAATATGAACTAAGTTAAGAAAATTCAAAGCAAAGGAAAAACCCTGGACTAAACCATGTATGAGGCCTGAACAGTAACACGTATGCAACTAGGCAATTAAAACCTTGGATATAACCAGGTTCGCGACCTAAAGATTAACTTGTCAGCTATCAAGCATATGCCTCAATCTAAAGCAGCCCCTATAACTATGCATGCTTATTAAAAATTAAAAGGTTTAAAAGCGCAATAACAATAAATAGTAGGGAATTTCATAAAGATTATGGTTAACTAAATTTAAAGCGAGGATAAATAAGCCCGAACAGTACCCTTTATGCAAATTGTCTCGGCCTATAAGGGCTAATTACAAGGGAAAAAAATATCCCAAAAAAAAAACACATAAAATATACAAATGGATGAGGTCCTCAACCCTGAGCTCCGAAAACTTGCTCATGAGAAGAAATCTCTTCCTCCCTATTCTCTCCGCCAACTCCTGAGGTTGTGTCCACCATTTCGGTTGGCTTCTTTGTTTGCTGATCCTGGAATTAAGTAAGATATTGCCCCACAACTTAGCATCCAGGAAGGATAAGTCACCCTACTGATTGAAGCACCAGACCTTATAAAACATATTCTCCATGGATTCTGCGAGGCGTGTGTCAGCTCCCTAGACCTTCAATTGGAGTTCCTCGACCTTTCCCTGAAGTTGGTCGCAGCTCTGGATCACCTCCAGGGCCTGCGCCTTGGCGTTACAATAGGTTCGAGGTCTGCCTCAAGTTGTCGAATCCTCGCGTGGCTCTTGATCACCTTAAGAGCCTGCCCCTCGAACTGGTGGAGATTTTCGCAGGCCTTCTCCAACTCCCTAGAAGTGGCATCCTCGATCTGCAGGCACCGGTCTTTGACCTCTCCCAACTCCTTCCTAGATTGCTCTGTAGCATTGAGGGCAGATTGGATCCGTTCTCTAGCACGAATCTGGGAAAAACATGACTGCATTGAAACATAGAGTTAAACCATGGAAACTATGGAATAAAACTTTGAAAAATCAATAAAGAAACTTATGATCAGAGACATCCCTAGGGCAGAGTTCAGAACGAATGAGGCAACCTCTCCTTCAATTGCTTCCATCAACTTGACTGAGAGTTGATTGAGGTGTGCGACCTCATGGCTGTTAGGCCTTGGAATGGAGCTCGGAGGTGGTCGGGAAATTTTCCCACCTCGATGTGAGGAGCTGGGATGGCGACAGGGGGAGCTGGGGGAGGAGCATCTTTGATCGTTACCGTGGTAGCTTGCGGTTGGGAGGACGTGGTCTCCTTGACCTTTGCCTGAGTTCCTATGGAGGCTTCAGCCATAGAGGTGGCTTTCTTCGAGACCCGCTGCCTCTTGACGGTGGGAACAGAACCGGTTAGGACGCTAGTGAGGTCCATGTCATCCTTTGTAAAATGATCAAAGAGGGTTAGATAAATTCTAATTAAACAAAAAACAACAACAAGTAAAAGAAGAAGAGTCATACCCTCCGAACTGGAGGAGGAAACTACAATAATTAGTTCCAGATTGGGGGCCAGGCTGGCTACTTGGAGGACCTCTAACTCCTGAATAAAGGGAGATGGATGAGACTCTAACAAAACTACATCAGGTACCCTTTCAGACCCGAGCTCTTCATCCGAACTCGAAACATACTCGGGCAGCCTAGTAACTGGGAAAAAGGTACCTAAATCTAAAGGCTACCCAGGTCGGATGTTCGTCCCATATTTCTCAAAAAATGTATGCCAAATGTGCAAAGTGTTATCTATAACTATGGTCATTTTGGGAAGGCTAAATTTGTGACGAGGGACCAGGAGGTCGACACATTACTGAAGAGTGACGTCCTTATCTAGGTCCTCATGATGTCTAGTCACAACCTTCCTTGGGTCATGGCGAATTAACATATAGCTGACAATAGCTCAGTTAATATCATTATCATTGTTACCTTGGCCATAGGTGCCGACTGTTGCCCCTAACTCTGCCCGACCTAAATTATTATCTAGATCGCCCTAGGAAAGGCATCTACACACCAAGGACGCGACCTCTTCCTCTTTCTCGGCCTCTTCTATGATGGCCAGGGGCCTCTTTCTATTTCAAGCCCAAAGATTGACCCTCCTTTATTAGCCCACATGCCAACATGTTGGCATCCGTTATTACTGCTCGCCATTCTTTTTCAGTGGCAGGAACAGAGGCTAGGGTCTGATATTGGTTTAGGCAGACTTGGGAAGCTGCAGACCTCTTGTAAATCGCTGCACAAAAAAGTAATGCTTTCAAAATAAGCAAATATTATAAAGTAGACAAAATCTAACAAAGTCAAGACAAAGGACACTTACGAGGTTGGTTGAAAAAACGGTGCTCGTAGGTCTTGAACTTGTTCGACATAAAGAATGTTGGGATTAGTGCCCTTTAAAGCATATGCTTTGAACAATGTTTTATGAAATAAATAATTGAAATGAATTTTTTCATATATTGTTTATTTATTACTAATATTAGAATAATATTATATGAATATCAAAAAAATTCCAAATTCATTATTGCGACTACAATCTTGTATTGGTACTCAAGGATTAAGATTGTAGGAAACAAATTAAAACAGTTCACAGTAAAACAAAGTTATACGGAGTCTTTGGATTAAATAGTGCAAGTACAGTTCACTAGTATTATGAATACATGTAATGTAGATCTGGATTATTGATATAGTAGGACATCTTAGTGGAGGTACTTTGTATAAAGTGGTTATACATGAACGAGACTCGATATGTTATTAATACTTAATAATATAGTTTACTTTATAAATATTAATTAAACATATTAATAAGATGATCATATACAAATTGATCTTAATCTAGAAGTTATTATGAACTCCTGTTTATGTCATATGAGTTCTTTGATTCACTCGTTATGGTTTGTCAGAATGATCAGGCTGAAAACTTTTGTTTTGAAAACTCATTGATGTAAATGGCTGGGGACATAATATAAAGATATGGAATCTATACCTTTTTTAGAGGAATTGAAAAATAGTTCCCTTAAGGGTTGGCTTTTGGAATTGAAAGGTTATTGAACTCAAATTCATAAATCAGTTTATGAATTAACCTTCATTAGTAAAGTTAATGGTACTTAAGGAAACAATATATAAGTAAAGAGGTTAAACGGTGATTAATTCCTACTTTAAATTTGAACCATTAATAAATGATTGAATTGTGTATAGTGATGAAATCGATGGACGCTTATTATATGTTTAAAAGTACTCAATAAATAAATTTTTATAATTACAAGAGTGCAATCTCATATTTTTAGTGAAATAACAGTGAGATTAATAAATTAAGGATATTATATTAAAATTAATTATCTAAATTTATTGGAGCAATTAGTTTTATTTATTTAAATAATGTGAAAAAATATTTCTGATAATTCAAACTGGATTTGAATTTGAAATGATATTTATTATTTAATTAATCTAATAATATAAGTTATCATATTTATATATTTTTAAATAAATAATTATTAAAAAAAAATGGTTGGAACACATCCTTGAAATCAGGGATGTGTTACATGCCAACTATAGTGCAATGAGTCTTGGATATTTCTTTTATTTATTTAATTAATTTATATTTTGAATTTTAAAATTTAATTAATTCTTTTATAAATCTATGAGATGGAAATAGTTTCATAAGACTTTTGATAGAGAGAAAAAAATATCGTATTATTTTTCTCTACCCCTAAAAATTTTCTAAGACCTAATATTCCAAGATCTCATGTGTTGAGAATATCTTGTGAATCATAAATATTCTCCTACCATTACTCTATTTTCCCACACACGTCTTAAGGTGTAGAGGTACATCTTGAAAGATCTTGGTCTGAGTATTTTAAAGACTACTTTGGATTGGATGTTCTTTGGAGATACAAAAAGATAGCGAGGATTCTTGATAGTTCTTCAATTGGTAAATCCTCATTTTTTAATTTCTCCATGATTAAAGTTTTGTATGTTAATGGCTTCGATTATTTAAAGTTTGTTTAAATATTTCTTTTTGAAATCTATAGGCCCAACACCCCGTGCTTTCCGCTGCATACATGGTAAACCAGTTACCAACAATATTGGTCCTTGTAGTCATTTGGATGGCTAGGGAGGTCGATGATGCTGACTATCTTTTGAAATTTGGTGAGGTAGTAAAAACCATCACCTTCAGTTCTGGTGTCCGAATTGGCCTTGAGGCAAAATAAATATAAGATATCTTCAGGAGTGGGGCCCTCCCACTCGTTCTTAAGGAATAAATACTTAAGCCTCGTGAGGAGGTGATAAGTGTAGGGGGGATACTGAAACAAAGCTAGCTTCACAAAGTTGAGGAAGTCTATAAAGTACGAACTCAGTAGGAGGAACACGCCTGCCTTTAAGTGCTCATCGCTCCATTCCCTGGAGTCTTCCTCCTAGGGAGTGCAGCTCCGCTCATCCTCAAGCGGAGGTCACATGTAAAACTTAGTATCCGTCTAGATCCCATGGCCCCTCATTCTTTTATTCACTTGGGGCATCGAAACTATTCGAGAGTCTATCCTCTTAACCTCATAAACTCTATTGGCATTAACCTCGATCTTTGTTTCCACCACTGGACCAAAGTGGAGGATGGGAGTTTCTGTGATCTAATGGCCTTGGGAGGAGGAACCTGCTATACCTTTGTTCTTTTGGTTGCTCATATTATAATGGCTAAGCTCGCCTAGGTACAAAACATGGCTAACTGCTAGTGTCAACCTAAGGATATAACCTAGAACAAGGATTGTGGGAGAATAAACCTAAGGTTTGAAAGCTACATTTCTTGAACAATAAGCTCTATGGGCTAAAGTGGAATTAAGACCCGCTTACATGGATGCACACATGCCCCTAAGTCACGTGCCCTAAATATCGGGATAGTGTTGTCACCTCAAAAATCGCGTGTAAGTATTCTTGTTCTGGGAAGCAGTTTTAGTGCAAAACCGCCCAAGAAACATGTCTCCTACGCTAGCCAGTTTAAAGGTCAGGGCCTATAATTTTTGGCCTAAAGTGTTATTCAAATAATCCCCAAAACCTAGAAAATGCCCAAAAGCTTACCTATCTTTGCCACTCATTCGAACATTTTTGAAGAAAATAAAAACAAAAAACTTCACAAATGCGTATAAGAACGTGTAAAAGAAGCTTTAGGAAAATAAAATATACACTTACAATTTTCGATTGAAGGGACTTGAAAAGATTGTGTAGGTTGAAAGTGCAAGGAAGCAATTCAGAGAAGAAATCGCCAAAGGAAGCTTGAGGGTTTCAGAGAGAGGAAAAATGGGAAACTTTGAAATGCAAAGATGATGAGAATCAGGTTTTGTACCCCTATATATACGCAAAACTCAGGAAAGAATCAGAACCACATGATCAAGGTAATTTGAGATCAAAAGGCTAAGAATAAATGAACCAAACAGTGGAAAAATGTTGACAAGACAACTGTCACTGTACTCAAAATCCAAACAGACGCCTGTAAAAATTTGATACGTGTCCCACACTTGAGTGGGTAGGTGGGCACGTTCCCTACAACAGAAGAAGAAAGGCCCATTTTGTGCGTGTCAGGAGTGACATCATACACGAATAGAGGCTTGGGTGCAAATGTTGCACCTGAAAAATACAAGCTCAGTCATCTTGTTCGAGGTACAATTGACATACAATTAATGAAGATTGTTAGACCCTGGAGACTTTGCACTAGCTCCAGGATGAATAGCTCAAGCTTATACCAACCGAGGTTAGTTATCAAAGGGCCCCCAGATCGCACAGATGGGTGTAATGGAGATCAGTTGGCATCATTCCCAGATCGCCCTTATCAGTCCATGAACCTCTCTCGAGTCAAATCGTCATAACCTACAACCTCCAGTTCGAGGCACACATTCAGCTCGCTGTAGTCTCATAATGCATGCAAGCTTGAATGTGAACAAACTCAGATATTTTATATGCGTAATTAATGTATTGTAATCCCTTCCTGATAAATGTGCAATAATAGGCAATCAATGTATTTAAGGTAAATATTTATATGTATGGGAAGTTACCCATTCTTGTAAGTTACCAAATATTGAACGTTATCTGAAACTGTCAATTGAACCCCTATAAATAGAGTGAGAATGGATTGAAAAAGGGACGGGATTCCAGAGATCATAAATAGAATAACATAGACCCATGAACAAGGTGAATTTTAATCACTGAACCACGTAAAATTCTTGTGTGATATTTATTTGCAGTTTCACAAAAGAGCCTAATTATCTATTTCACACTTCTTAGTCTACTATTGGAGAAAAACTGCATCAACAATAGTATAGTCTAATGTTTAAAAATTATTATAGATCCATGATATAAGATTTTGCATATATCCTGAACATTATGCAAAAGTATATTCGTCATTATAATTATTGATTAAGATATATTATTAAAAGATAAATATATATATATTTATATATTTTTGTAATAATATTGAAGAAGAAATATAATTGGTAAAGATTTGTGATATTTTAGCAAACATTCCCTCAAGTAAATATTTCATATTTGTCAATAATACTGCATTTATAAATACAACTAAAGAACAATGAAATATTTTATGATTGATGCAATTGGAAGTCCCAAAAGAATTTTAAGAAAATTACATTAACATCAAAATATAAAATAATGATGAACATGGTTAAAAAAAATGCAAGTGGACAAATTGATTAAGATGAAACTACTACCCGTAATTATTGAGGTGATGTTATATGTGAAATGTAAAATGAAGAATTTGACTTGTATTTCAATTTTCTTTTGCATTTAAAAATATTTAAACACCATTTCCTAAAGAGAATGATAGGAAATGAAATTTTATTTTAAAGAGTATCGATATTCTATATATTAGTTATCATATATTTAAGTTTTCTTGCCATAAGCAAGTAATGTATTTTCAATATTATTCCTTGAAGCAAATGATATTACAATTATTATTCATTGAGATATCATTGTTAGCAAATATATATATATATATAACTTTAGTGTAATTTGTGATTATTACAGTGTATCATATAAGTTATGATGATATGTTTTCATTATAATTTGTATCAATGATCACCAATAAAACATAAATATAATACAATATCATTTCTCAGAATTACATGATATTCAAATTCTATTGGTGATAAGAAATATATATATATATATAGTCATTACTTAAATCAATTATTTTTACACATTCTTAGAAGTGCATGTCTAAATTACTGATATTATAGTAAACTTTGTCATTGGTAAAATATATATATAATTATATTTCTCAAATTGTTAGAAAAGCTACAAAAATTATTTGAAAAGGTTCTTGATGAAACATTAACACAAATGATAGCTAAAATAAAATATATTTTTATGTACCAGTCTTACATTTAAATATATATATATATAATATAATGAGTTATAAAAATAAGAAATAATTTATTTAACTAATAAATTTGACCACTTATTGAAAAAAATATGAATAATATATTTATATTATGATTATATTTATTTGGTTATAACAAATATGATTATTATCATTTTTTTAATGATAAAGTTATTTGAAAAATAATTTATGCTTAAAAGCACGCACACCATACATTGAATAAAGAAAAGTGTAAAATATAATGTTGCTAAAAATAATATATTATAACAATCAAATAGAGATTTCTAATTCCTGAAGAGTTAATGCTATTATATGTTTTGAATGATATTAAAATTGTTTCATTCTTTAGTATATAAAAATGAAACTTGTAGTGTTTACTATATATGTTGAAATAATTTTTTAAATCATCCTAAGAAAATTTCATACAAATTATAGTGAACTTGAATTTCATTAATTGAATTGTTTTTGACATGATCAATCATATAAAATAAAATATAAATAATTTACCTAAATTTTATTGAAGAACCATAAATATATATGGTGCTTAAGGAAAAATGCACATATATTTTTCACATAGAAAGTGAAAATAAATTTGAATATTTTGTAGTTTTAAAATAAATATATTAATTAGTTGTCACATGTTTTTTTTTTTTTTATATTTTCTAAAAGGATTTAACATGTGTAATTTTATTGTTGAATTTCTTACTACATATACATTATCTCTAAAAGTGCAACTAATTAGAATATTAGTGCAATCATCTCTCAAACTTTTCATAATTATTTATAAGATTTCTTCTTAAAATTATTTTTCATTTTGCTATAAATAGTTATTTATTTGTCCAATATGTATGAGAAAAAATTATATTATATTATTTTCATAACGAATGTTGGATTATATTCTTTTTGCATTCTTGAATCATTGTTTGATTTTTATTGCATAATATATTATCGATGTGATAGGGTCATATGATTATGAACTTACAAAAATTATAAGTTTGTATATTTCTAATTATACATATATATGACTCATTCTTGAAAATGAAATAAGTTCATAATTGTGATTAATTGAACCTAATAATATATATGAGTTTAAACAAATATTGATTTATTGTGATATATTGAAATCCCTATAGGTTGTATTAATATTGTGAGATTTTACAATTTTTAAAAAATTCTCTTGATCTAGGGAAGATAAATGTAGTAAGATTGATGAATGTTTTGAAAAATAATCCTTGCACAACATAAGAACTAGAAGTTCAAAATGATAAAATCATACATATATGTATACCAACTGCAAATCAATATTATTTAAATTGAGTCAAAATAAGTCTAATAACGCTTGAAGCATAAGTGAACAAAATAAAAATTATGAAAACAAATGTTTATTTGGTTCATCTTGAAGATGTTGTAAGTAAGAGATAATCATGAAGATACATTCATATTCTAAAGTATTGATAATTTGAATATTAAATAAATATGGTGCTCCAGAAGAGACTCCCTAAAAAAGTTATAGGCATAACAAATTTTATTATAATTGAATCACTTGAATGGTTATATAGGTACCTACAAATAATATACATGTTTGACAAGTATGTTGAAAATAAAGATAAATCTATAAATTATGTTAGTATGGGAGGAAATTATCATATTATGAATTACTGTTGACAATACTAAATATTTTCATATGCAATAAACTAATATGAGATATCAAGAATCATGATATTAAATCCATCGTGAGTTATCGACGTGCATATAATTTTGGCCAAAATCATATGACACAATCTAGATAATATAAAATTTACTTACATAAAGTGTAGTAAAACCTATTTGTACACAATCCAGACAATATAAAAATAATTCTAATGATAAATTTGTATATTTGTACACAAAAAAATTATTGTACAAAATTTGTATAGACAAGAGATTGATTATAAAAGCATATACATATTATTACGAGAAAATATAATCAATATTTGATTACAGCCTAGAGTATATATATATATATATTTTATATAAGAATTGATATACATCACATAAATGTTGTAATAAAAATTATTTATTTGGAGCTCCTAGTAATATGAGAATTTGAAATAAAAAATTCCAGAAGAATTTAACATGTCTTAAGAGATATAAATTCAAAGTCGTGTCCATTATATAACAAAGATTTGTGTATGGATTAAAGATACATGGGTGAATAATTATTTGAAATTACAAGTAAGATTTTCTATGCAATATGAATTATTAAATTATATGTTGTAAAAGGCTCCTGAAGAGCTTCTAATTATATTATAAAAATATTGAATAACAAAGTTTTATTTCATTTTTGTAAATTGAGAATTACTAAATATATCATTTTTTTATAAATTAAATTATGAGTAGAGAAGTCCCAAAGAACCTCATATGCATAAATAATCATAGGTATATGATCACTTGATGTAGAAATTAAAGAACGACAAATGTATGGTCCCAAAGTACCATCTTTATTGCAAATAAAAATTGATATCATTGAAGAAATTTATTCATGAATGAACACTTAAATTTTTAAATTTTGGGTTGACTAATAGTCATAAATAAAGAATATATAAAAATATGATGCATATTTATAACATTGTTTATATGATATGATAATGAAAAATGTTATATATATATGACTGATCTAATATGTTGGATAAATATTGATGTTCTATTTCACACATATGTTCTAGAAGAGTTATAGTACATTATAATTACAATGGAAATCATGTAAGATACCTGATCACCAAAGTTACTATGGATATTTGCATGAGGGGGAGATACATACGTGTTGCACTCTTTTTCCCTTAATTCAGGTTTTGTCCCACTTAGTTTTCTTGGCAAGGATTTTAACGGGACAACTTTAAATCATGTTGAGATACTTGCAATTCACGATGTAAGTGAAGAATATGTGAGATTAATGACACAACATATTATAAGAACATGCTGATTATCACCCAGGTGTTAGGATTTGTTAAAATACAAAGTCCAAGTCTTCTTACACAAGCTAGGTCTAAAAACACTAAATGGTTTCACATACTGAAGATGTAAAATTTGAATTTTTTCTGTAGACATTTAAAAATTATTTTTTTTGGATCCAAAGTGATACATTGAGGTATCTAAGGATGCCCAAAAAGTTTTGGAGTATTTGGAGGTGTTTAAGGTCATTTTTGAGAATTTTGACCTGCCTAGGTGACGTTGTGTCGCTACCTTGGAGTTGTTGCATCTCCTAAAATCCTAGGGTTTTGGCAATGCCCAGCAGGCAATACATCGCCTATAGATAGGTGACACATCGCCTGACATGTCCGTACAAACACATATTTTAAGCTCCAAATGACATGTTTAAAAGCTTTATTCATATTGGTTGGATTTAATGACAATGCCCACATTGTAAAAGAATTCTCTAAGAGTTTTGATTGACTTGGTCACTCTCTCAGATCTCTCTCTCTCTAGCTCCTAATATTATAAGTTTTCTCTAAGAAATTTATAAAGAAAGTGCCTGTCTTTATGAATTTCAAGGCTTGTTCAATATCAATTCCCTTTCCTACTAGAGAACACCCCAAGCATCCATCAAGGTCTGGAAATAGAGAATTTGGACAACGATATTCCTTGTGTATAAGCCTTGTTAATTATTATCTCCAAAGAAGAATTTGGACATCGATAGGGTTTGTAGCTTGCAAGAAGATCCAAGAGTTTTGTTCTAAAACTAGGGTTTGCATGTCTCTATCTGAATCGTTTATTGGACTCTATCAAGGATAATTGTCTGTGTAGATTCTTATTATTGAGGTGGTGGATCTCACTCTCTCCCAACACCAAGTACCAACAATTCTTTATGAAGATAATGATACATGTATTGGTCAACTAAAATGATGATACATTAAAGGAGAAAACTATACACATTTCACTGAAATTCTTCTTCACACATGATCTTCACAAAAGTGATGATATTAATGTTAAAAAAATTTGATCAATTGATAATCTCCCAGATTTATTCACTAAGTCATTCTTAACATCAATATTCTAGAAGATGGTACATAGGCTTGGAATACACCGATTAAAATATCTCATAGAATGTCACAATGAATGGAGTAAATGAACATTGTACTCTTTTCCTTACCAAGTTTTTATCCCACTGGATTTTCTGGGAATGTTTTAATGAGGTAGTTTTTTATGGACATCCAAGGAAGAGTGTTATAAATATTATATATACAGATGCCCATAATAATAGAGAACTCCTTTAGTCAAATATCAAAATAATGGAGAATTACTAGGTTACCTAAAGTTAAATATCTTCATTAATTATTGATTGCATTTATGTTAGTTACTTGATTTTCATATACTATATTTCTATGTATTGTTAGGGGTCTATCCTCATTCAAATAAGATACAAGAGTTCACTCTCTCTTTATACCTCTCTTTATTACCCTGTCTATTTCTTTTCTTTATACTTTATATTTTAATATTATTAATAGTTTTATAACAAGTCCTACAATATAATATAATGGAAAAAATTGGGTTCAGTGGACTATCACTCAAGTCCCAAACATTAGAAACAACTCAAACAAAATAATACGATTGGAAGGAAAACCTTACGTTAATTTTTGTTATTATTATTATAGAAAAAGAATTGAAAGTATAATAAATTTAAACTTTTTTTAAAATATAGAATGAGAATTTCACACAATTTATGCTACATTCTTTTTTCTTTTTCTTTGTTGAAGTAAGCTTATGCACAATACCCGTGAATAAAGATTAGTGAATGCTATATTATTATGTATTATTATTATATTAATATATGTATATTTTTATTTAAAAATTTATCCATAAATATTAGCTTTCTGATAAGGTACGTAATAATGTTCACTAACCCTTATGGTTGTGTTGTCCATGTTTTCACCACCAGACATATGGCAATTAGGAACAATTAATGAAAACACAAGTCATGAGGTTCTCGGAGTGTGAACTCCTCCAAAAAACCCAAACTGGCCAAGTCGTGCATGTCTCTAAGCGAGGCCATGCCCCGAGATCTATCCTCGAGGTGAGGATGTCTCCATGTGAGGCCATGTCCTGAGCCAATCTTCGAGCCGTGGATGTCTTCAAGTGAGGCCATGCCCCGAGTTCTGTCCTCGAGGCGAGGGTGTAATGTCCCAAATTCGTTAATAAGGCTTAGTGCCTCGATTAGTGTGCTGGGAGGGAATAAATTGATTACTATGTGAATTTAACTAAATAGATGTGTGATTATGTAGTATATATATGAGTTATATTGTGATATGAATACTCATGCATGTTTGTGTGTATTAAATATGCGTGTGGGCTCGTTTTCGTTAATAAGGGCATTTTTGTAATTTTGACCCATTGAGGGTATAATTATAATTATATATGTTATGTGACTGAGACCACATTATTATGTGGATATATTTGTGATATTCGGCACGAGGCGATCCTAGTGAGCAAGTTGGTGGAAAAGTCACAACGGGGTCAAATACCCGGCTCTGGGCGAGCCTAGGGGTATTTTAGTAATCTAGTATGTTGTCATGGTTTATCGGGTCATGGGAAGTTATTTGGTGATTATTTGGGGTATGTCGGGGTTAATTGGGAATATATAGTGTTATTTGGGTTTAGTGGGAAATGATGGCAAATGACGATTTTCCCCTTGGAGGCAATAAAGGACTAAGGTTAAGGCTATGTGTGTTTTGGTCTTTTCCCTAACCTTAGATAGACTTAGGCTATAGAAGCCTTCAGAAATTAGAACCAAAATAAAACACTTAGCTCACATTCTCTCTCTCTCTCTCTCTCTCTCTCTCTCTCTCTCTATCTCTTTCTTTTTCTGCCTTAGAGGTGTTCCTTTGATCCTTTAAGAGAGCTCTTGAACCTTGAACTTAGAAGCAATTCTTGGAGGGATTAGAGGCTGCTTAGTGTGGTAAATCAGCTGGGGATTTCTTTGTGGTTGAGGTGAGTTCTCCTCTGTCAAATTCTATAAGTTTTGAGCCTTCCTTTTTGAGTTCTTGGGGAGTTCTTGAATTTTGAGGTTTGGGGATGTTTTAGAGGCTATGTGTTATTATCTATTATGTATATGAATTGTTGGAATATTTTGGGTGGTCAATTTGGGGTGGAAACTGAGTTTGGAATGGTTTTGGGAGAGATTGCGATTTATGAAATCGCTAACTTTTCTGGGTTCGCGGGGTTGCGCTGCAGCGCTGTTTTTGGAGTGTCGCGACCCGCATGAACTTAGGGGCTAAAGCAGTCCTCTGAATCATCTTAGCATTGTAGCGCTGGGTGGGCTGCGCCACGACACGTGTCTAGGGAAATAAGGGTATTAGCTCTATGACTTGTAGAGAGCTGCGACACTTGTGAGGGGGGCCACGACTCAAATTAGGGATTTTGGCCAAATAGGGTTTGAGCATGGGAACTCAAACCTAAAGGCTTGGGAAGGATTCCACTACCCGGTTTAGTAGAATTCGAGCAACCAGAGGCTAGGAATTAATCTCGAAGCTTTTAATTAGTTTAGTTCTTGATTATTATCCATTGTTATGTTGTGACTAGGTTATACCATTAGGATCGAGAGTAAGGATCGCGCTCGGGATCGCCATACGCTATCTGCTCGGAACTCGAGGTAAGAAAACTGCACCTTGGTTGTAATTAGGGCTTGGGCCCCTGTTAATGAATATGACTATAATTATGCATGTGATTTCTTGATTAGGCATGCTTGTATATAGTGTATCTGATTGTGTGTTAGGTAAACTGTATATCTAATTATACCTGATTTGAAAGCTCGATCTAAGAGCCGGGGTCAACAATAAGCATGTGGAACGCAAGCTGTTTTGGCTAGGGCAACCTGGGAGTGTAGTATGCACTTGTTGTTGGGGTTTTATGCCCTAATTAAAACCCAATTTATTTGTAATCTCATTTTTATTATCAATAAAAGAATAGAAATCATTTTTGGCTTGGTCAATTCTTTTGCTTACATGTTTTATTTTCATGATTATTTGTTTAATATAAACTTCTATTAAATCCCGAGTGTTGACCCTCAATTTGGTCAACGACACAGAGTCAAGTAAAATGAAAAAAGTAGGATGAATTCAAGTCAGAAAGACAAATGACACAATGATTTATAGTGGTTCGGTCCCAAGTGATGGTAATGACCTACGCCCACTTAGTGTTCTTATTAATGTAATGAAAACCTGCGATCAGTAAACTAGGGTTTACCTATTTTCACAAGCTCAGTGATAGTTACAAAAAATTGCGTAAGAACAATAATTCTCTCTCAGTCTTCAAAAAGATCCAAAGATCCTTCTCATGAACCCTTTAAGTCTTATTTATAGGCTCAAGGATCTCCTTATGGGCCGATGGGACTTGATTACATTTAATACAAGCGTATCTCAATCATAATGGAAATTAGAATTATTACATAAATGCAAGATCAAATATATTTGGAAAATATCTGACATACTATGACCAACCCTGGTTGACTACGAAATACACCTTCTGAAGAGTGAATTATCTTTTGGTCGATGGTCGATCAGAGCGTATCTGCTTAAATATTCACGCGTAGCCCACATGCATACTAGTCTTGCCACGTCATCAGGTGAATCTTTTTTGGGTAAACACCGAGCATATAGCTAATCATATTTATTGTGACGTAATCACAGTGGAATATAAATATGATTATATGTTAAAAAATAAGTGAGTCCTAAGATTAGTCAGTGCACAGGATTTACACCGACTTGCCAATCTACGATATGATCTACTTACACATTGTAGTGTTATGTTCTTTCCAAAACATTAGCAAAGTAGATAAGGTCGAATATATTTGTTACATTGGACTGGACCAATATTGACAGTAGATAAGATAAGAAGACATACCGTTATTATCTATTTTATTCATATCATATAGTTGACCATAGGTCAATTCAATCTCAATTCTAAGTGGTTAGTGTTCTAACTGATTGTATTATTTGAATTCTTTGACTTGTTCGTTACCAGCTTACCCTGCGCACTAGCCCATACTTACATTTTGGGAACTCGGTAGTATAATTGAGTGAGAATGTTAATCATAGATAAGAAAATCTATAGCTTCTGATGAAGAAGTAAAACGATGGTTTCCTTTTAGTTTGGTTCGAGGTGCTAAATGATAGAGATCTTATTTCAACAATTAATATTAGTTTACTTAAATATCATTTACAAGGAACTAAGTGTTTTAAGGACAAAATACAATGAGGGGTAAAATGATATTTTAGTCCCATCTCATTGGGACCGTCTATAAAGGATTGAATGGTAATTATGGTTGTAATAATGGATAACTAATAATGTATCTATATTGCTTATAGAGCGTTCTATGAATTCAAGAGTGCAATTTCGAGTCTTTAGTGGAGTCACGAGGAATTAATAAGTTAGTAAATTTATTTGTTAAATTTATGATAACTTATTGGAGCTTGATTTCAAAAGCCCATGGTCCCCACAGTACCTTGGATGAAATCATCTAGATAGTCTCAATTAATTAATTTAATTATCAATTAGAATTATCAAAGTTGACTAGGTCAATTTTGGATAATTTCACAAAGTTATGCAATTTAGAAAAAAAAAAGATTTTAGGACAGATTTATTAATTAAGAAAAAAATTGGTGTCTAAATTAATAAATAAGTTTAAATTATAAATAATTAATTTGATAAATGATTTAAATAATTATTTAATTAATTAATCAATAGAAAATAATACGGGCCTTGAATTTAAGTCCAATAGATTTATAATTAAATGAGAAATTTCACGTACCTATACCCCATAAGAATTTTGACCTAAGGGCTGTATTTACCTATTATTTTATTGATTTTTAATTAAATAAGTGACCTAATTGAGCCTTTAAAAGGAATGCTAAGTGAGAGTTGAAAACAAATGAACAAAAGATCTAGTTTTGATGCTTTAGGGTTTTAGACCATCTCTACAACAAAAGTCATTTTCTAAGCCTCTTTATTCTCTTCTCTTTTTCTCTCTGTATCTATCTCATGTGTTGAGAATTTCTCACTCTAGTCTAGGTGATTCTAAGGATACTGTGGAAGACTGTGAATAAATTTGAAGTTCAGTTCAGTTTCTTGGTGATACCCTGCGACATAAAGGATACAAGAGTTAGAGAAACTGAAGGAATGACTTATTCATTCTGCTGCATATAATGTAAGTGTTCTTATCATTATCTCTGTTTAAATTCAATTATAGAAACATGTTCTAGGTTTTCTTATATTAATTTGTTTAAAATATGATTTACATGAAAATAAATAAAATTTTGTATAAGTATTCCCTACAATTGGTCTCAGAGCCTTTGGTAATTTTTATTTTCATGCATGAACATGGTAAAATTGAATTATTTGATGTGTTGAGTAATTGGATGGATTTCATGTTTTTTATGAAGCATATTGAATTTTATGTGATTATTAGCAAATTTGGGCTATTTTGTTGTGTTTTCTATGCAATTAATTTTTTTTATAAATGCTTTATTTGGTGTAAAACATTGTAAAAATTATTTAGAGAACATTTTTGGGTTGAAAAATTACACAATTTTTTATGGAAATCTTTTTCGGCTGTAATGGCCACCTGCGCGCGCTACCCCCACCTGTGCATGCGTCCCTCGGCGTAGACCCCACCAACGCGTGCGTCCCTCGGTGCTGCCCCCACCTTGCGCGTGCGCCACTTGGCACAACTCCCCACCAGCGCTCGGCGTCCCTCCGCGCAGCATCCTGTGCGCGCGCATATTCACATATTTTTAAAAAAAAAATTAAAGATAATAAAATATGAAATTAATTTTTGTAACAAACCCAAAAATATCAAATTTATTTTATCATTTTGTTGACCCTCTAATTGGTCAACGACACAGATTCAGATAAACGATTGAAAATGAGATGAAAACAAAAAGAAAAATCAAATGGAAAGCAAACGACACAAACGATTTATAGTGGTTCGGCACCAATTGGATGGTAATGACCTACGTCCACTTAGTGTTCTTATTAATGTTGAATCCCAACATTGTGATCAATGAACTAAGGTTCACGAGTTTCACAAGCCTTGGGAAGATTAAAACTTTGGCAAATAATCACACTATTTTCTTCTCTCTGAGTACCAAGAACAAAGTTCTCTAGTCAAAAGTCCAAAAGTCCCTTCCTTGAGCCCTTTGATTCTTATTTATAGGCTCAAGAAGGTTACATGGGCCAATGGGCCTTAATTATAATTAAGACTTACGTATCAAGGTAATACATGAATATACAATTAATGCAAATATTACAAGATTGCATAAAAAAAGAAATGAACAAAAGTATGCGATCAGACTGGTCGCACCTAAGCATGAGGCTTGATCAATCGATAACTCTCTGGTCGATGGTCGAACATGACTCATTCACTTAAAGTTGCAACGTGTTTGCCACATCATCATGAGCCATTTTAGAATAAACATTTGCCCCCTAAGTTTATTTTACTGCGGCTAGCATAAAGTAAACTTAGGTGACCGTCTTTTCGTATGCCCTATCAAATCTGTCAGAGCCGCCCATGCCTTCTCAAAAAAGGCAACCAATCATGCCTTTGGGTTTCCCAAAAGTGGTCTGACGGCTATTACACTTACCCATGCCTTGGAAAGTTACCCCTTATGATTACCTTGGTAACTACTCCTCGATCAATATAAATAACTCCTCAGAATCATTTTTCACTTTCACTTCAAGAACACCGAAGAACAAGTCACAGAAAGCCCAAAAACTCAGACGACCTTGATGATTCGCGAAGCTTCTGTCCAACCTTCCGACTTAGCATTTCAGAAATTTACTCTAACCTTTATCCAAGTAAGTTTCTCAAACTTTTCAGTCGTTGAGATGCCATGCAATATATGTTTTATATCCGTTTCAGATTCTGAGTTCTTGAACGCTCTTGAAGAAATTATTTTGGGGTAAATGGGTATGTAGATCTGAGCCAAACATGATAGGAAAATAATACTTTGCAAGGGTTAGGAATTAGTTTGTGTTATCCAAAAAACAGGCACGGATGACGTGGCAAGTGAATTCTGGACACGTGGCTGACACCTGGCGGAAAATTGCTAGGGTATTGACTAATGAAGATATTGCAAGCAAAAGGCGGTTGAGGTTTACCTGCGACCAGTATGGTCGCGCATTCCGCGTGTCTCACGATAATTTTATAAAGATCTTAGTCAATCCCGAGATTGTCTCCCATGATTTCCTGAGTATCCGATTATTTAGGAAAGAATATCTGTATCAAATTAATGTAGTCCCCCTTGAGCCTATAAATAGAGAAAGATAGCTCAAGGAAGGGACTTTTGGCTTTCGAATTATTAGAAAATAGAGTTTTACGAGTGTATTTGAACTATCACTTTCAATATATTCTTTTGTTCTTCAGAGGTTTGTGAAACTCATTGAACCCTACTTCTTTGATCACTCCTTTGAATCCTATATCAATAAAAGATCAAGTGGTCGTAGGTCATTACCAGATTCTGGGGCCGAACCACTATAAATTCCTGTGTGTTTTATTATTTTTGTCATCACATTCATTTCAACGTATTTGTCCACATCAAGCATATTTGACTCCGTGTCAGTTGGCCAAAATCAGGGTCAACATTCTGGTGCTTTCATTGAGAGCTTGATACAGTATCGTTGAAATATCAATGGCGAAAACTACCAAGAAAACTGGACAGGCGGCTGGCGCTGCACCATCTAACCCGCCTCCTCCTCCTCCAAACATGACTGAGGATGAGCCACATTTGGAATTCGATGAGGAAGAAATGGATTCCGAGACACTAAGGAATACCCTGGGGGTATTGCAGGATGAACTGGCCAATTTGAGGGCCAGCCAGGAAAGTGTTGCCGAGGTTATGGTGCGACAGCAACAAGAGATTGAATGACAGCGCCTGGAACTGAGTGAGAGGCAGGCGGAGATGAACCGCCGTCAGAGGGAGGCCATGGCAGCCCTCGAAGCAGCCCTATAGATGTTTAGGAACCAGGTTGCACCTGACTCACAGCCTGATCAACCTACGAATGGGCCGCCCCAAAGGGGTCCTAATCCTAGTCCGCCTATCCAGCCCTCGAGCCCCCAAAGGCCCGAGTAGCCACTGGTGCCTTAGGACAATGTCTCGCTAAGGGACCCTGAAGCACAGCCTCCATCCCAAGCTGGTCGCGGCAATCCCCTGCAACAAAGGCAGAATAGGGCCAGGCAGCCGCCTCGCAGTCCTAGACGCCATAAGGGCGACGAGCCAAACCCTCCGAGCAGAGGACAGCGTCCTCTTGGTAACAGAAGGAACTCAGAGTCAGGCTCTGCGGTCCGAGGCCCCCCACGGCATGATAATGCATGGGGACCTACCGACCAACGCAGGCCACCCTCTAACACTCTGGAAGTTCTAGCCCGAGAAGGCAACCGAGGGAATAGTCGATCCCATCATAGCCAATCAAGATTCAGAGATGCCCATGATTATAATGAGGTCGACTTAGGCAGAAGAAACGCCAGTTGGAGGAATGAAGAAAGAGGTGGGGGCAGAAGCCTACCACCTAGAGATGACCAATCCGAAAGACAGGACGCTGGGGGGCAGCCCCGACAAAATAACGTCTTTAACCGGCTCGGAGTTAGCGAGCAGCGGAGGAGAGATGAGGATTTAAGAGGTGTACTCAACGATCGTCGGGAACGGCACGACGAGTACGTTCCCCCAGCACCAGAGGCCCCGGCGATTCCTGGTGCCGTGCAGACCCAGATAGATGCCCTCAACCAGGCAGTGCAGCAGCTGGTCGGGGGAAGAACATCTTATATCGACCACGATAGGAGAAAGGGCATTCCTTTCGTCCAGAGGATAACTATGGCAAAAACTCCTGGCAAGTTTAAGATGCCTACGCTTCCGAACTTTGATGGGTATGGTGACCCGGTATCTCACGTCAACAAGTTTGAGATACAAATGGACATTCAGAAAGTGTCCGAAGATGCATGGTGTAGGATCTTCCCTGCAACACTTTCTGATGCCGCACAGGAGTGGTTTTTCAAATTCCCTCCTGCAAGTACAGTTTCCTGGGAAATGTTCATGAAGGAATTTTACGGACAGTTCTATGCGGGTTGTGTGCACTCGACTGAGGCAAATCAGCTGGTCGAAATACGCCAGCAAGACGGAGAACCACTGAAGGACTACGTCCAACATTTTATGCGAGCAGCTACTGGGGCAAAAACAGTGGGAGACGAAGGCAAGATGATGGCCATAACTACAGGGGTTAAGCGCCGCACGCCTCTCTGGGACAGCCTTAGAAAGCATGGGGTTAGGACTACCCAAGAATTTTTGGATCGAGCTGATTGGTATATCAAGCTCGAGGATGCCATCGCTAATGAAGGAAAGCCCCCAGGCAAAGACAAGGGGACAGCCGAGCCCGCCAAAGCCGCTAATGGGTCGAAGCCCAACGGCAACGACAAAGGCAACGGGAACAGCAATGGCAGTGGCAAGAATGGGGGGAAATGGCCACACAATGAACCTTCCACCTCTGACAATAAACGAGCCAAGGGTAATCGTTAGGAACCTCAGTTCACTAACTATACTGCCCTTATTGAGTCTCGGGGAGAGGTTTATCAGGCCACGAGTTCCAGTGTGCCTTATAAGAAACCTGCCCCCATTCGAAAGGATATTTCAAGAAGAGACACTACCAAGTTCTATCGTTATCATAACGACTACGGACATGATACCAATGAATGCAACCAGCTGAAGGATGAGATTGAGTTCCTTATTAGACAAGGACACTTGAGAAGGTATATACGGGCCTTGATAAATCCCCAACGAGAAGCTCCAGGTGGCAACGAGCAAGCGCCCACATGCCAACGCTCGCCACCTTTGCAGCCTGACCCCGTAACTGGCACATTGTTAACCATCTGTGGAGGCCCGCACCTCGCAGGAAATAGTGGAAAGGCCAGGGAACGATATGCTCTAACTTTGCGCCACAACCAGGACATCGAGATGATGACTGTGGAGGATCGCGCGCCAAAAAAGGCTTGGTCAGAAGAGGGTGAAATAACCTTCTCTCATAGCGATGCTCAGCATGTCCGGTTCCCACATTCCGATCCGCTGGTCATCGATATCAAAATGGCCAAGATGATGGTGAAAAGAGTGCTAGTTGACACAGGAAGTTCAGTGAACATCCTGTATAAATCTTCGCTGGAACGCATGAAGTTGTCCGTTAAGGACTTGGAGCCCTGAAACCAAACAATATACGACTTCTTTGGTGAGGTACTCGCCCCAGCGGGGTCAATCAGACCTCCAGTGACAGCAGGTACAACGGCTGCTACCAGGACATTACTCGCTACTTTCATAGTAGTCGATTGTCCCTCGGCGTACAATGCGGTCATTGGAAGGCCTATACTGGTTGATCTTCGAGCCGTCACCTCAGTATGGCACTTAGCCATGAAATTCCCGACAGACACAGAGGTAGGGCACGTGTTGGGAAATCAGAGGGAAGCCAGGGAGTGCTACAACGCCTCAGTCATGAAGGCGAAGAAGGGAACGTCAAAGAGTACTCCCCCAGATAGGTTGCAGATGGCTATTGATACACAAGCCCAATCCCGTGATGAAGTCACCAAATAGGGTGTTGCCCAAAGTGAGGATAGGGATTTAGATCCTCTCTTTAGGGATTTCGAGGAAAATGTTGGACCCGTCGAGGACCTGGAAGAGGTCCAACTTGACGAAAAAGACCCGACCAGAGTTGTGAAGGTCGGGAAAAACTTAGAGCCAACCACGAAGCATGCACTGGTGGAATTTTTGCGGAAGAACAAGGAAGTCTTTGCCTGTTCGCACAAAGACATGGCTAGGATAGATCCTGCAGTTATCTGCCATGTCCTGAACATAGACAAGAGTTTTCCACCCGTGCAACAGAAAAGAAGGCTGCTCGATAAGGATCGATCAAGAGCCTTAAAATAAGAAGTTGAAAGATTAAAGGAGAATGGGTTAGCGTTTTATCCATCGTGGGTCTCTAATCCAGTACTGGTTCCCAAGCCTAACGGCAAATGGCGAACCTGTGTGGATTTCACAGACCTCAATAAAGCCTGCCCAAAGGATTGCTTCCCACTCCCAAGGATCGACCAGCTGGTCGATGCAACTGCAGGACATGAGATCCTCTCCTTCATGGATGCTTACTCAAGATACAATCAGATTAGTATGCATCCCCCTGACGAGGATCACACCAGCTTTCGGACCGATACAGGATTATACTGTTATAAAGTAATGCCCTTCGGACTGAAAAATGCAGGTGCGACTTACCAGCGATTGGTTAACCACATGTTTAAGGAGTTGATCGGAGTAAACATGGAGGTGTACGTAGACGACATGCTGGTAAAGTCAAAAAAAGCAGAAGGACATGTGAAGGATTTACAAGAGTGTTTGGATGTGTTGAACAAGTAACAGATGAAACTAAATCCTCTCAAATGTTCCTTCGGAGTTGGATCAGGGAAATTTTTGGGGTTCATCGTTAATTCAAGAGGAATCGAGGCCAACCCTGACAAGATAAAAGCCCTGATCGACATGAAATCGCCAGAGAAGATCAAGGATGTACAAAGTTTAACTGGAAGAATCGCCGCCCTAAGTAGATTCATTTCTAAGTCGACGGATAAATGCGTCCCTTTCTTTAATCTACTTAGAGGCAACAAGAAGTTTGAATGGACAGGAGACTGCGAGCAGGCTTTCCAATCCTTAAAGGCCCATATGGCACAACCTCCTATTTTGTCAAAGCCTATCGAAGGAGAAACTTTGTTCATCTACCTGGCAATTACCGAAGTTGCTGCTAGTGCGGTACTAGTACGAGAGGAAGAAGGCATACAAAAGGCAGTTTATTATATAAGCAAGAGGCTAATCGGAGCAGAGCTAAGATATCCTCCCATCGAGAGATTAGCCTACTGTTTAATATTGGCCTTAAGGAAACTACGTCCTTACTTCCAAGCCCATCCCATTACAGTCTTAACTGACCAACCCCTTCGGCAAGTCCTCCAAAAACCAAAGGCGGCTGGGCGGTTATTAAAATGGGTAGTCGAATTAAGGCAGTTTGATATTACATATTCACCGCGAGCAGCAGTAAAAGGACAAGTCTTGGCTGATCTTATTGCAGAGTTCACCGAGCTTCCAGACAACAAGCAGTGCGAAGAGTCTAGTGCGCCTGAGCCCCAAGGAGATACTTCTTCGTGGAAGCTATTTACGGATGGGTCGTCCAACGAATCTCATGCAGGAGCGAGAGTGATATTGATAACGCCAGAAGGGCATCGATTTCACTGCGCCATTAGGTTCGACTTCACAGCGTCAAATAATGAAGCCGAATACGAAGCACTCCTCGCTGGATTAAGACTGGCCAAAGACATGAGTATAAAGGTACTGGATATTTACAACAATTCACAGCTTGTAGTGAATCAAGTTCTAGGGGAATATCAAGCACGAGGCCTCAAAATGGTGGCCTACTTGAATAAAACTAGAGATCTGTTGGCTCAGTTTGAGAAGTATACCCTCCAGCAAATACCTCGGGATCAGAATTCGAACGCAGATGCCTTAGCCAAACTCGCAAGCGTGAAAGATGCTGACACTTTGAATATTGTGCCAGTAGAAAGATTGTGCGAGCCAAGCATACGAGCAGATGAAACCAATATGGAAATCCGAATGGGGGACACGTGGATGGCGCCTTACTTGGAATATCTTACAAATGGTGTACTACCAACAAATAGAAATAAAGCCAGAACCCTCCAAAGGCAGGTTGCTAGGTACATACTGGTTGATGGTGTTCTTTACAGAAGAGGATATTCCATGCCACTACTTAGATGTATTACACCAGAGAAAGCTAAGGAACTGATGAGGGAAGTACATGAAGGCTTCTGCGGGGATCATGCTGGGGGGCAAAGTTTGGCGAAAAAGATTCTAAGGAAGGGCTATTTTTGGCCAACTATGAACGAAGACTCAATGGAGTTTGTGCGAAAATGCGACAAGTGTCAGAGATTTTCCAAGATCCCGCGCGCAGCTCCCAACGAGTTAAAACAGATGCAGAGTCCTTGGACTTTCGCAGTATGGGGTATAGACTTGATTGGATCCCTGCCAACGGGAAAGGGCGGAGTGAAGTACGCAGTCGTAGCAGTCGACTACTTCACCAAATGGGCTGAAGCTGAGCCACTCACTACCACAACGACCAAGAAAGTTCTTGACTTTGTCATCAAGAACATTGTTTGCGGATATGGTTTGCCTCAAAAAATTGTCTCAGACAACGGCACCCAGTTTGACATGGAATCGTCAAAAGCTTTTCTTCAGTTGCACATCCACATGCAAACGGGCAAGTTGAAGCAGTGAATAAAATGCTTAAGGACACCCTGAAGAAAAGACTTGAAGACGCTAAAGGAGCATGGCCAGAACAGCTGCCCGAAGTACTCTGGTTGTATAGAACTTCTCATCGAACAGCGACAGGTCACACCCCGTTTTCCTTAGCATACGGGTATGAAGCTATGTTACCTGTCGAGTTAGATCCCCCCTCACATCGATGCATTACATACAACCAGGACCAGAATAGCCAACTGATGATGGAGTCCCTAGACTCAATTGAGGAGATACGAGAAAGAGCCTAACTCCGAGTTGCTGCGTACCAGCAAAAGGTCGCCCGGTATTTTAACTCAAAAGTAAAAGAAAGGAAATTCAACGTCGGTTACCTAGTGCTACGACGAGTTTCTTAAATACCCGCGACCCCACTGCTGGAGTGCTCGGACCAAACTAGGAAGGACCGTACCAGATTGAAGAAGTCCTTCATCCAGACACCTACAAGCTTGCACGCTTGAATGGAGATCTCGTTCCACGCTATTGGAACGGTGAACACCTGCGCAAGTACTACTAATAAACAGTCCTTTTTAAAGAACTGGCTTGTATTAATTTTTACTTTTTACAAGTTTCGAAAAAGGGTTAGCCACGTTGTATGGCTAATCGCTTATAAGTGAAAGATCTTTCTAAGATCACTCGTAAAGACATGTTTAGTCCATTTTTAATACGAGATTATAAGGGACTGTGCGCAGCCAGTCATTCTTGCCAACCTTTGTAAATTTATTTTTACAAGTATTTGTTCATTACGTGTGTTGTTTTTCTGTATTATAAGAGTTACGTTTCCTACCGAGCAGTAATGTTCGCACAGGTCATGGTCAAGGCAAGTGACCAAGGACCTAAAGCTCCTCGATCACTTGGGGGGCATATAAGGTACATCGATAGCAAAGCATACCAAAAGGTATGTAACCACATGAACAAAATGAGTGAAAGCATGCTACGGTACTTAGAGTATTTTTCAAAAATTTGTATTTTGTTAAATCAAGCCAAAGTACTATGCTAAGTTCGATCATGCGAACAGATGTTATAATAAAAAGAAATATTATAATATCATAAGGCATTCTTTTACATCGCAAGCATCACTGCTTGGATGTAATTGTTTAAAGTAAAAGGAAAAGTTTGCTGCCCATGCAACAAATTTAAAAAATAAAAATTCAGTCTTTACATCACGACTCGTGGGTCGTGTAATTGAAGAAAAATAAAAAGAGAATAAGTTTAAGGAGCAGTAGGAGCAGGAGGGTCTTGCTCAGCAGTCTGGTTGGCCGCATCCTCAACAACTCCTCCTTTCTCTGCGCCAGCGGCCGGCTGGATGCTTGGGGAAGCAAGGACCCTTGCTCTTTCTTCTTCTGCAGCCAATCGAGCAGTGCAGCGGGCCAACTCAGCATTCCTGGCATCCTCTGGAAGGTAGTTAAATTTGGCACCCCAGTTTTGTTTCCAAAAGTCATAGAAACACCGAAGTGTCGCATTCTTGTACCTCTCCAGATCTTTGGCATTGGTAAGCTTCAGCTGCTCCACCTGGCTCTCAAAAACAGCTATGGTCTTGTCCTTAGCAAGGAGCTCCTCCTTAAGCCTCTTGACTTCACGATATTGGATCCGACTGGACTCCTGGAAGTCGTCCTTCTACTTCTTCAAAGCTGCCTGAGAAGCTTTAGCCTCCGCCAGCTTTGCCACTACAACATCTTCTTCTGGGTGACCACCTCCAACTCCCCAGCGTGCCTGGCCTCTGCAGCCTAAAGCTCCTCGATGGATTTCACCTGGAACTCCTCGACGACCTTTGCCCGAGCCTGTTCGATGGTAGCCAAGGCACGGGTGCAAACGGCAGTTATTGTCAGCATGGCCTGCAGTCAAGGATAGACTATACTACAAAAAGGAGAAGAAAAATCCAAGAGGAAAAATACTTACACTGGCCACTTCGTTAAGAGCCCTGTTGAGGATCTGGTTAACCCCCATACTCTCAGCTTTAGCCATTGCCTCCCTGCAACGATCGTGCTTTAAGATATGAGCAAGGCAATCTTTAGCTGATCGCAGGGAGCGGTTCGAGAGCTTAGTCCCAGGAAGCTCTGCTTGCGGGGTGTGCTCCCTTCGGGCCGCAGGCGGAGGGTTGGTAGCAGGGGCAGCCTCCTTCTCAGTAGGAGCAGAAGGCTGGGCAAAAGCTTGTTCAGTAGGCACGTCCTTGGAAGGATCATCTGTTCGACCCTTCTTGGCCGGGGGTCCTTGGCTTGATTCGCCATTGTGCCTCCTGGATGTTTTCCATCAAACCAGGGGAACTTCTTCTTCCTCCTGAGCCTGATACAGATCGAAAACGTTGGGAGTAGCCATCTCTGCGTATAAAGAAAAATATGCAGATAGTAAGATAAAGGCGGATGAAAATTCATGGCAAAACAGAAAAGAGGTCACAAAGTTTAATACCCGAGCTACAACTACTGGTCGCTATACTACTGACTCTATTATTCATACACTCACTATCTGGCACGAAGAAGTCTGGCCCTAGATTTGGAGTATACATAAAATTGCCGTCCCCGTCAAACAAGTGACAGGGAATTGGCAAGCTATTTAAAAGCAAGATAACAATACCATTTTCGTCTGAGGATTCATCCAGGTCTATGACAGACTCTGTTGCCTTTTGTTTTCCCTTGCCTTGGGGCACAGAAGGCCTCTCTGCTGAAGGGGCGCCAGTGGGTTTCCTGATTGTAACCCCCGTTTGCCTCCTTCGTGGAGAGGACACCGGGGGTTGCTGCTCGGGATCCCCCTCGGCCGTGGCATCTACTACCATAGGTCCTCTTGTTTCATGGCGAGGAGCCATGAGGCCAGATAACCTCAGATTTTCATCAGTTACCAGGGACTTAACGCTTTTTTCAGCGTCTGCCATCCTGGCCAGTGCATTGGACCTCAACACCATGTCTGGTGTTGGGTTCGAGCGTAACCATGGTCCTAAAAGGCACAATATACTTATTAAGGAAAAGTAACGACCAGCGAAAGAAGCATTTACCTCCTCGAGCGAAGGCCAAGTTGTTTGTAGTCATATCTGCCGTGAGGAAGTACTCTCTATTGTACTGCCCAACGTTGGAAATGCGAGTAGTGTCACTCAGAAACGTTCGGTTAGTTTCCTGGAGACAAAGGTGGAAGAAGCCCGTCCCGTATTGTTGAGGGTTGGACTTAAGGTCGAAGAGAAAGTTGACCTCATGAGGGGTAGGTTCTGGCCATTTTTTGAGTTTATAAAGGATATAGAGTGCGACCAGCATTCTATATCCGTTTGGAGTAATTTGAAAAGGGGCGACACCGAAATAGTTGGCCACCCCCTGATAGAAAGGATGTAGAGGGAGGATAGCCCCCGCCTCTATGTGGTACCTGGACCAAGCGCTATAGACACCCCCTGGCAGGTTAGCTCTTTGGTCAGCAGCAGGGATTGTGAGGTTAACCCCTGTAAGAGGATACTTCCTGCGATAATTGGCAAGCATCCGGGGAGTCACTTGGCTGGTAGGGGAGAGATACCACTCGACATCAGGAAGGTTTTGATGCTGAGGGCGGGCCCTGACTTGAATACGAGGGTCTGGGGCAGCATTTTCTTGACCACTGGTCGAGGGAACCCTAGCCTATGAATCAGGTTGGGCAGGAGAATTTGGACTGTTTTCAGAGTTAGGTCTTTTCTTGCCTAGAGACTTTGAGCGGGCCATTTGAGATGGTGAGGGATGAGGTCTAGAAGAAACTCTGGAAAATGGAATCTCATGAACTCGGTCGGTCGGTTGTTCTTCGCCTTCAAGAAGCTGTGCAAGAAGATCGTCGTCAATGGGCTGCTCACCTCCCCACAAATTTGGCATAAAACTCTGCGAACAGAAGAATGGGGAGGTGAGGATGAAGAATATTGAAAGTTTTTTAAAATAACGCTGGTCGAGTATAAAAGTTAAGCTTTTATACAAAAGCATTCTAACAAAAAACTAAATTTTTCACACAAACAGTTTGAAAAACAGATCAAAAGAGAAAACAAAAAGTTTTTTGAAAAAGCTTTTTCAACTCCTTTTAGGGTGGGAAAAACTTGGTTTTTCAGCTAGCATAAAAATCGATTTTTTACTTCGGTTTTACGTCCTAAAGTCGTGATCTCAACTATCAAACTAACTCGTAACCCCTTAATGGCAGAGAAATATCATTCAATATAGTATCACCCATTAAACCCCCTACTGACATGCATCTCAACTCAGAAACGAATGAACCCAATAGTCAGTCTACAGAAGCATGCACGGCAAAAATATAAAGCATAAAAGTCCAGAAAATTACCAGGATAAAGATCGTGGAGATTTGAGAAATTTTTCGGGTGTCAAAGAACTCACAGACTGAATCTTGAAACGCCGAAGGACGGTCTCCAGGGGAAGACGGGGGCTCTGGTGTTAGGGTTTCTTGAAAGAGTGATGGCTTGCGTAAAAAGAAAAAGGAGACTTTGAAGGGACTATATATATATTTTTGTCCGTAGCATTAAAAGGAAGTAATCATCAGTTTCCCCTTTTTCGAAGCATGGGGAAGGGTGATAACCGTCGAAAGGTTACTTGGGAAGCGAAAAGCCGTGATTAGACAAGGGTAGGTTGCTGTAACGACCCAAATTCACTAATAAGGCTTAAGGGCCTTGATTAGTATGCCTGGAGGGCATAACGGAGATTATGTGTGGTTTTAATAATTTAGATGCATGATTATGATTTAAAGCATGTTATATGATTACTTGAGTATTTGAGATGCATGACTATGTGTGTTAGTATGCATATAGGCCCAGATTAGGTTAGAAGGGCATAATTGTAATCTTGGCCATTATGGGCATAACTGCTTTGATATATGTGATAATTGTTGAGACCACATTATTATGTGGATATATCCGCGATCAGTGACTCGAGACGGTCTTAGTGAGCAAAGTAGTGGAAAAGTCATAGCGGGGATTTATACCCGGCTCGGGGTGAGCTCAGGGGTATAAATGGGAATTTAGTGGATAAGCTAGAGATTATTATGACATTGAGGAATGTTATTGGTGATTAATTAGGTATCGAGAATTAAGCGGGAAATAATAGAGACACTCGAGGAAGTAGCGGGAATTGGGTAAATGACTAAAATGCCCTTAAGTGGACTAAAGGGTTAGAGTAAATAGGGAGGGCATAAAGGTCATTTGACTCTTAAGGATGGGTATTACTGAGGTTTTAAGTTAGTGGAATTTGTAGAATATCAAAGAAGTCTGAAAAAGAAGGGAAAAGAAAGAGGGAAAGCAGAGAGAGTTTCTCTAAGTCGGTTTACACTTTCCTTTACCTGTTTCTTGAGAATTTCTGGAGTAAAGCTTAGAGGAGAGATGTGATAACTAAACATCAAGGATCTTGACCTAAGACTAAGGAATTGGCAGAGGTTTAGCAGGGTTTCACTAACACTTGAGGTAAGATCCGAGAGTTCATCCATTTCTGTTTCTAGTTTTTAAGTTGTGGTACTTGAGCTGAATTGAATGGAACTTTGGGGAATTCAGGCTTAAGGCTGAGGAGTAGCAAGCAAAGGGAGCCTAGGGATAGCTTGTGGGCGAAATTCTATCAAAGGTATGAATTCTAAGCTCTAATTCTGATGTTCAGCTGGTTTATGTTGGGTTTTAGAGTTTGGAGGTGGCTATGGTGAATTTTGAGTTTGTGATTGCATGTGCTTGGGTTTTAGATGTTTAGGGTGCTTGGGATGAGTGGAGTGTGGTCATGAGGTTGTTTTTAAGTTTGGGTAAGAGTTGGAAGAGGTTTGGTTGAGGTTGGCTCGAGAAAATCGCACAAGGGAAATTTTGGTGTTGGGCTGTCTGTGACTAGCGCTACAGCGCTAGCCTTTGGGCGCTGTAGCGCTAGGCCATTTTGCTGGAAGGGTTTTGGCTTCTGTCTGTAGCGCTATAGCGCCCTCCCAAGAGCGCTGTAGCGCTACCCTGCCTTCTGAAGGGGATTTTAGGGTAATTTGCAAGGGTTTTTAACCTAAGGTTTGGGGTTTGGTTCCACCACCTTGATTGGTGGAACTAGGACATCCCGGGGGGCTCGGGATTGGCCCCGGGGCTAGGTTTTGAACTTGAGGGTTGATGATGATTTTGGCCATGATTGTGTTTAGGTGAGCGCTAGGGCTCGAGTGGGATCGTGCTCAAGGTGTCGAGGGATCAAAGCTATTGAATTGAAAGGTAAGAAAACTGCACCTGGTTATATGATTGTGAGGGGACTAAGTGCTCCCGAGAATTGTATCATGTCAATGTTGGTATCACGCCATGGGACATGTAAAAGCGGCCTAAGAGTGCCGTACATACTAATAGCGCACAGAGCGCGACTCGGCCACTGGGAGCCATGAACACTGGGATAACAGAGGGAGCAGCCTGTGAGCGCTAGCCCTGGTTATCGTTTATAAACTGTGCATGTTATGTGTTGATATACCTAGTATGTGGAATACTTGACTATATTGAATGGTTATTTGACTGAGGCTATGTGACGCAACGTGAGACATTGACTTGTCTGATAATTGCTTATGCTTTGTTGATATTGTGTTTTCTTGCTGGGCCTTGGCTCACAGGTGCTACGTGGTGCAGGTAAAGGCAAGGGCAAGTTGGACTAAGCCTGAGGTGGAGAGCTCCGAGGTGAAATGTACATAGCCAGCTGTTCGATCACCACGGTCGAGGAGTGGACCAGGACAGAGATTACCTAACCGCTTGTTTTGCCTTAGTATGGCTGGATATTGTACCTGAGTCTTGTAACTTTTGTAAATGATCTTTAAGCTTGTATTTTTGGGATCCCGTGTAGACAAATAGTGTTTCCTAATGAAAAATGTGACTTCTGAGACCAAAATTCTTTTAACCCTAGTTCCTTTGAAGCTTCCGCAACACAATTTTAATTAAATGACTTGATTAGCAAGTCTGGCACTTTATAAACACACAGTGTAACGGTCTTGGCTATCCAGGGCGTTACAGTTGCTTTTTCCAAGATTGCACGAATTGTGCTGACAGGTCTGGTGGGGTAACCGAAGGTTCGTTTCCTCAAAAGTTTATTTATTGCTCGTAATAAATAAACTTGGGGGGAAAATGTTATCCAAAAAACATGCACGGATGACGTGGCAAGTGATTTCTGGACACGTGGCTGAAACCTGGCGGAATTCTGCTAGGGTATCGACTAGTGAAGATATTGTAAGCAAAAGGCAGTTGAGGTTTACCTGCGACCAGTATGGTCGCGCATTCCGCGTGTCTCACGATAATTTATAAAGATCTTAGTCAATCCCGAGATTGTCTCCCATGATTTCCTGAGTATCCGATTATTTAGGAAATAATATTTGTAACAAATTAATGTAATCCCCCATGAGCCTATAAATAGAGAAAGATAGCTCAAGGAAGGGACTTTTGGCTTTCGAATTATTAGAGATTAGAGTTTTACGAGTGTATTTGAACTATCACTTTCAATATATTCTTTTGTTCTTCAGAGGTTTGTGAAACTCATTGAACCCTACTTCTTTGATCACTCCTTTGAATCCTATATCAATAAAAGATCAAGTGGACGTAGGTCATTACCAGATTTTGGGGCCGAACCACTATAAATTCCTGTGTGTTTTATTATTTTTGTCATCACATTCATTTCAACGTATTTGCCCACATCAAGCATATTTGACACCGTGTCAGTTGGCCAAAATCAGGGTCAATAGTTTGGTAGTTAGGATTATTAATTTAGGGCGTAAAATCGAAGTAAAAATTCGATTTTTAAGCTTGTAGAAAAATCGGGGTTTTTATCTCCCTTTAAGAGTCGAAAAGTTTTTGAAAAACTTTTTCACTGCTGCTTTTTAATCCATTTTCCAAACTGTTCGCATAGAATTTAGTGTTTTTGTTAGAATGCTGCTGGTCGTATAAAAGCTTAACTTTTATACATGAGCAACGTTATTCCAACTCTTTACACTTCTTGGTCTTTTGGCCGTAGATTCTCATCTACCCTTCTCTTTTCGCAGATTTTCATGCACGATCCGTGGGGAGGTGAGAGGCCGATCGACGACGACTTGCTTTCCCAGTTGCTTGAAGATCAGGATCAGCTGTCGCTACTTATCCCGGAGATTCCTTTTTCCCATACCCCCTTTAACAGACCTTCAACCAGTCCATCAAACATGGGTTGAGTAAAATCCACCGCCCAAAGGAAAAGAAAAAACTCTTCTCCTACAAATCAGCCTGCTCCTCGAGCTTAAATTCCTTCGACCAGCAGACGAGCCGAAAACACTCCTCAACCAGAAGTCCAAACAAAGGCCCAACTCTGGGACGTCCTTCGACCAGACATCGAATGGTATGTTGCTCCTCCTAGCAACATTACAGCTAGGATGATAGGGAATTATCTCAAAAAGTATGGACTTTCTGGGATTACCCTAAACAAACCTTCCATCGACCAGAGGGCAAACCTGCCTGGGTGCGCCTACAGTGCCTGGTCGAGATACCACATTGAGGCAGGGGTAACCTTGCCTCTTCATCCATTCTTCCAGGGGGTGGCCAACTATTTTGAGGTCGCCCCCTTCCAAATCACCCCAAATGGATATAGAGTGCTTTCTCCTCTCTATACCCTGTACAACCACAAGAAGTGGCCTGTGCCTACGCCGCATGAAATCAACTACTTATTTGATCTCAAGTCCAACCCTAATCATAACAACACGGGGTTCTTCCATTTTTACCACCAGGAATCTGTTCGCACCTTCCTCAGTGAGATCACCTACAAATCCAACGTAGGAAAGTACTTCCAGGAGTACTTTTTAACAACAGAATTGGTCGCCAACAATCTGGCCTTCACTCAAGGAGGTAATTTCTTTTATTCTTTGGTCGTTTCATTCCCTTTAGCTTTCCTGCACATTCCTTAGAAAATTAGTGTTCTTCAGATCCATGGCAATGACCAACTCCTACTCCAGAGATGGAGATTCGAGCAGCACCCCTGGCCAGCATGATTGACATAGAAAAGCACCAAAGAGTTGGTCACAGAGGCCAATATAAGGCTGGTTGGCCTTTTGGCACCTCACCAGGGTGTGAGGGAATCAACAGCGGGGAGTGCTACTGGTGAAGAAGTTCCCGAACAGCACCATGACGTGTCACAACCTCCGAGGAGGAGGACAACTGGGGTGGCAATCAAGGAACCCTCCAGCACCCCGCGAGAAGCTACTGCCCCTGCTCCTTTGGGAAAGGGAAAAAAGAAGGTTTTCGAACACCCTGCGCCCATCCTTGAATCATCAGATGAGAACAGTACTGACCTTTCACTCTTAGATAGTTTGCCAATTCCCTGTCATTTATTTTACAGGGACGGCAATTTTAAATACACCCCTATTTTAAATTCAGACTTCTTCAAGCCAAAGAGTGAGTGTAGCAGTAGTTCAGTAAATAGTGTAGCGACCAGTAACTGTAGCTCGGGTATTTTACTTACAATTTCCTTGCTCTTATTTTCTTGATGTAGTAAGTACATCTATTCATATTGTCTAACTATTCGTATGTTTTCTTACTTGTAGATATGTCATCTGAAGATATGTTCGATCTTTATAGCGCACCCGTTGCTCCTTCGAGCAAGAAAAAAGAGAGCAGTCAACACCGTGGAGAGAGCAGTAAGGCCCCTCCAATGAAAAAGGCTCGGACTGGGGATCCTCTAGCAGTGCTTCCTTCAAAGGAAACAACGCCCCCTCCGTCTCCCCTTAACCAGACATCTCCCCTAGCACCAGTCGACCAGAACCCTCCTCCACCAGCACCTTCTGACCAGACACCTCCTGAGCAAACTGGAGATGTCCTGAAAAATGTCGTGCTTAGCTCGACCAAAGAGAGAATGACCAAAATCTCAAGACACAAACGCATCCGAGTGGCCATTGTCAGCACTGACTCCATGGAGGTCGACTAGATAATTAATTGAGCGCTGAACGAAATAGCCAGCGTAAGCTGCTATCTATTGCTGAGTCTTTATTTAATTATTTTGTCATTTTCTGCGATCACCTTATCCTTTTCGCTAATCGCAGGGAATGCTAACTATGATTGTGAGCTGGAGTCGCTCGGGGGCTTTGCTTACTCAATTCAAAGAGTCCAAGGCCAGGCATGCCGAGGAGTCCCAGATGACTGAGAAGAAAAATGCAGAACTGCTCGAGCAGAACACCAAGATGGCCGAAGAACTGAAGACGTTCCAGGTTGCCCTGACCAAAGCCCTTTTAGAAAAAGAAAAGTTCAAGGAGGCTTCTAAACTTAACTTTCAGGAAGCCAAAAAGCTTCAGGATGACCTGGTTGCTAGCAGAAAGGAAACCAAAGGGCTAGAGGGACGCATCAAAGAGCTCGAGGAGACTAATGCCAGCAACTTGGAGATGTATAAGGGAGCCACCTCTAACTGCTTCTACGCGTTCTGGAAACACAACCGCGAAGCAAACTTAAGCTATCTTTCCGAGCGCATGAGGCAAACTAAAATAAACTGATGCCTTGCCCGCTTGGAGGAAGAGGAGAGAGCGAAAATCCCAGCCTCCCCTGAAATCTCCTTGGCTACGGGCATTGATGGTGCAGAAGAGGAAGCTGGGGCCTCTGTCGACCAGCAAACTCCTCAGGACCCTCTTGTCGCTTCATAATTTTACTTGTTTTTCTTTAATTTTAACCTGTAGTTTAAGACACACAAACTACAGTTTGTAATGTTAAAACAATTTATATTTTTATTGCTGCACGTGCAGCTTTTCTTTTAATAGACAATTACATCTGAGTAGTAACTGCTCGTGGTGTAAAGGATTTCACTTTTGATATTATAATATTTGCATTTTATTATAACATCTGTTCGCATGACCGAACTTAGCATAACACTTTGGTTTGATTTAACAAAATATCGACATTTTGAAAAATACTCTAAGTACCGTAGTATGCTTTCACTTATTTTGCCTGTGTGTTTACATACCTGTTGATATGCTTTGCTTACTAGATACCTTATATGCCCCCCAAGTGATTGAGGAGCTTTAGGTCCTCGGTCACTTGCCTTGAACAAGACCTGTTCGAACATCATTGCTCGTAATATATATTTTAGAATGATAATATAGCAACCCAACACACGTAATGAGCAAATACTTGTAATAAATACAATAGTTGGCAAGATTGACTGGCTGCGTACAATCCCTTTTATTTCTCGTAATAAATGGACAATCGAGTCTGTACGAGTGATCAAAAATATGATCTTGCACTTATAAGCGATAAGTCACAAAATTGTAAAAATTAAAATTAATACAAGCCAATTCTTTAAGAAGAATTGTTTATTGATAGTACTTGCGCAGGTGTTCTCAATTCCAATAGCGAGGAACGAGATCTCTGTTTAAGCGAGCAAGTTTATAAGTTCTTGGATGGAGGACTTCTTCGATTTGGTATGGTCCTTCCTAGTTCGGTCCGAGTACTCCAGCAACTTGATCGCGGGTGTTAAGGAAAACTCTTCTAGGGACCGGATCTCCCACATTAAATTTTCTTTCACGCACTTTAGAGTTGATATACCGGGCGACTTTTTGCTGGTAAGCTGCTACTCGAAGTTGGGCTTGCTCGTGCCTTTCATCGACCAAATCCAAAGATTCCATCAATAATTGGCTATTAGTGTCTTGATTGTATGCCATCCGTCAATGTGATGGAGGATATAATTCAACAGGCAACATAGCTTCATACCCATAGGCCAAGGAAAATGGAGTATGACCTGTTGATGCTCGATGTGACGTTGTAAACGACCAGAGGACTTCAGGCAACTGTTCTGGCCATGCCCCTTTTGCTTCTTTAAGCATTTTCTTCAGAGTATCTTTTAGTGTTTTATTGATAGCCTCAACTTGTCTGTTTGCCTGCGGATGAGCTACTGAATAAAAGCTTTTGATAATTCCATATTGTTCGCAAAAATCCGTGAACAGATCACTATCAAACTGCATGCCGTTGTCTGAGACAATCTCTCTTGGCAATCCATAGCGACATACTATGTTCTTGACTACAAAATCCAGCACTTTTTTGGTCATTATGGTTGCAAGTGGCTCAGCTTCGGCCCACTTCGTGAAGTAATCAACAGCCACCACGACGTATTTGACGCCGCCTTTCCCCATTGGCAAAGACCCGATTAGGTCTATTCCCCATACTGCGAATGGCCACGGACTTTGCATCTGCTTTAGCTCATTAGGGGCTTCTCACAGAATCTTGGAGAATCTCTGACACTTGTCACATTTTCAAAAAAATTCCATCAAGTTTTCATTCATTGTTGGCCAGAAGTATCCTTGTCTTAGGATCTTTTTTAATATACTCTACCCCCAGCGTGGTCCCCACAGAAACCTTCATGGACCTCTCGCATTAATTCTTTGGCCTTTTCTTTTGAGATGCATCTTAGGAGTGGCATTGAGTACCCCCTTCGATATAGAATTCTGTCGACCAGGATAAATCGAGCAGCCTGCCTCTAAAGGGCCCTTGCTTTGTTTCTGTCCGTCGGCAATACTCCATGCATCAAGTACTCAATGAAGGGTGCCATCCATCTATCTGCTGCCTGAATTACCAGAGAAGTTTCTTCTATTCTTATGCTTGGTGCGGACAACTGTTCAACATGCACTATATTCAGCGTGTCCGCATCTTTTGCACTTGCTAACTTGGCCAAGGCATCAGCGTTTGAGTTCTGGTCGCGAGGTACTTGCTGTAGAGTATATCTGTCAAACTATGCCAATAAATCGTTTGCTTTGTTCAAGTAAACAACCATCTTCAGCCCCCAGGCTTGATACTCTCCAGTAATCTGATTAACCACCGACTGGGAGTCACTATAGATTTCAAGTGACTTTATGTTCATGTCCCTGGCTAATTGTAAACCTGCGAGCAGGGCTTCATACTCGGCTTCATTGTTGGACGCTGTGAAGTCGAATCTGATTGCGCAGTTGAATCAATGTCCTTCAGGCATTATCAAAATCACTCCGGCTCCAGCGTGATGTTCATTAGAAGAATCGTCTGTAAACAACTTCCAAGAGGGAGTTTGGATTTGTGGCTTAGGCTCTTTTGTCTGTTTACTATTTGGAAGCCCAGTGAGCTCTGCAACAAAGTCGGCTAGAGCTTGTCCCTTGATTGCTGCTCGTGGTAAGTACGAGATTTCAAACTGCCCAAGTTTGACTGCCCATTTCAATAATCGACCAGCGGCCTCTAGCTTCTGCAGAACTTGCCGTAGGGGATGGTCGGTTAATACTGTGATGGGGTGAGCTTGAAAGTATGGCCGCAACTTTCTGAAGGCTAAGATCAAGCAGTAAGCTAATTTTTCGATGGGCGGATACCGTAGCTCTGCTCTTATTAGCCTTTTGCTTACATAATATACGACTTTTTGCACATTTTCCTCCTCTCTTACAAAGACAGAACTAGCAGCATATTCTGTGATTGCCAAATAGATGAACAAAGTTTCCTTTTCAACCGTCTTAGATAGAATCGGTCGCTGCGACATATGGGACTTTAAAGCACGGAAAGCCTGTTCGCACTCCTCCGTCCACTCAAATTTCTTATTGCCTCTAAGCAAATTAAAAAATGGGACGTACTTGTTCGTCGATTTGGAGATAAATCTACTTCAGGCAGAGATTCTCCCGGTTAAACTTTGAACATCTTTTATCTTTGTTGGCGATTTCATATCGACCAGGGCTTTGATCTTTTCAAGATTAGCTTCAATACCTTGTGAGTTTACTATAAATCCCAAAAATTTCCCTGATCCAACTCCGAAGGAACATTTGAGGGGATTCAACTTTATCTGATACTTATTCAAGACATTGAAGCACTGTTGCAAGTCCCCTATGTGTTCTTCTACCTTTTTCGACTTAACCAGCATGTCATCAACATATACCTCCATATTTGTACCGATCAGCTCCTTAAACATGTGATTAACTAGTCGCTAGTAAGTCGCACTAGCTTTTTTCAAACCGAAGGGCATTACTTTGTAACAGTAAACCCTTGTATCGGTCCGAACGCTAGTGTGATCCTCATCAGGTGGGTGCATACCGATCTGATTGTACCCAGGGTATGCATCCATAAATGATAGGATCTCGTGCCTTGAAGTGGCATCGACCATCTGGTCGATCCTTGGGAGAGGGAAACAATCTTTCGGGCAGGCTTTATTATGATCTGTGAAATCCACGCATGTTCTCCATTTGCCATTCGACTTGGGTACTAGTACGGGATTAGAGACCCACGATGGATAAAATGCTACCATGATGAATCCGTTCTCCTTTAGCTTCTCGACTTATTCTTTCAGAGCCTTCGATCTGTCTTTGTCGAGCAGCCTTCTTTTTTGTTGCATCGGTGGAAAGCTTTTATCTATATTCAGGACATGGCTGATAACTGTTGGGTCAATCCCAATCATGTCTTTATGCGACTAGGAAAAGACTTCCTGGTTCTTCTTCAAAAATTCCACCAGCTTTCATTTTGTTGTTGTCTCTAAGTTTTTACTGACTTTCACAACCCTGGTCGGATCTGCTTCATCGAGTTAGACCTCTTCGAGGTCCTCGATTGGTCCTACTTCTTCATCAAAATCCCCCAAGCGAGGATCCAAATCCCTATCCTCACTTTGGGCAACACCCGATTTGGTGACATGCTCACCTGATTGGGCTTGTATTTCATTGGCCGACTATAGCTCTTTTCCGGTGTCTTCCCTCGATCCACCTCTCTTTGCCTTAGATATCAAGGAATTATAGCATTCCCTCGCTTCTCGCTGGTTTCCCACGATGGATAAAATGCTACCCTGATGAATCCGTTCTCCTTTAGCTTCTCGACTTCTTCTTTCAGAGCCTTCGATCTGTCTTTGTCGAGCAGCCTTCTTTTTTGTTGCATCGGTGGAAAGCTTTTATCTATATTCAGGACATGGCTGATAACTGTTGGGTCAATCCCAACCATGTCTTTATGCGACCAGGCAAAGACTTCTTGGTTCTTCTTCAAAAATTCCACCAGCTTTCATTTTGTTGTTGTCTCTAAGTTTTTACTGACTTTCACAACCCTAGTCGGATCTGCTTCATCGAGTTGGACCTCTTCGAGGTCCTCGATTGGTCCTACTTCTTCATCAAAATCCCCAAAGCGAGGATCCAAATCCCTATCCTCACTTTGGGCAACACCCTATTTAGTGACATGCTCACCTGATTGGGCTTGTATTTCATTGGCCGACTATAACTCTTTTCTGGCGTCTTCCTTCGATCCACCTCTCTTTGCCTTAGATATCAAGGAATTATAGCATTCCCTCGCTTCTCGCTGGTTTCCCAACACGCATCCTACCCCCGCATCAGTTGGGAACTTCATGGAAAGGTGCCAAACCGAGGTTACAGCTCGCAGGTCGACCAAAATAGGCCTTCCAATTACAGCATTGTACGCGGAAGGACAATCAACTACTATAAAAGTAGTGAGTAATGTCCTGTTCGCGGGCGCAATTCCTCCTGTAATCGGAAGCCTAATCGACCCTGTTGGCGCGAGCCCTTCGCCAGAAAAACCATAAATTGTTTGGTTGCACGACTCTAGGTCCTTCACGGACAACTTTATCCTCTCTAGTGAAGATTTGTACAAGATGTTGACTGAGCTCCCTATGTCGACTAACACCCTTTTCACCATCAAGTTGGCTATTTGGACGTCCACGGCCAGGGGGTCTGAGTGAGGAAATCGGACATGCTGAGCATCAATCTCAGAGAAAGTTATTAGCTCTTCCTCTGATCGAACTTTTTTGGGTGCTCACTCCTCCACATTCAGCATCTCGATGTCCTGGTCGTGGCGTAAGGTTCGAGCGTATCGCTCCCTTGTCTTCCCACTATCTCCTGCAATGTGTGGGCCACCACAGATGGTGAGCAATGTTCCTGCCACAGGAGCTGGCTGTAAAGGTGGCGAGCATTGGTGTACAGGCGCTTGCTCGTTGCCTCCTTGAGCCTCTCATTAAGAACCTCGCGTGGCTCGTACGTACCTTCTTAGGTGCCCTTGTCTGATAAGGAACTCAATCTCGTCCTTCAGCTGGTTACACTCATTAGTGTCATGACCATAGTCGTTGTGAAAACGAAAAAGTTTTGTTGTATCTCTCTCGGAGATATCTTTCCTTATTGGCGTTGGTTGCTTGCAAGGGACATTGGTGTTGGTCGCCTGGTAAACCTCTGCTCTGCCCTCGACAAGGGCCATGTAGTTGGTGAATCTTGGCTCGTATCTGTTTCCTTTAGGGCACATATTTTCGGACGTGATGGCTCATTGCTCGCCCTTTTTCCACCGTTTTTACCTTTCCCATTGCCATTGGGTTTATCTGCCCCATTGACGGATTTAGCGGGATCTTCTTTTGGTCCCTTGTCTTTCGCAGGCAATTTCCCCTCGTTAGCAATCACGTCCTCGAGCTTAATGTATCGATCTGCTCGATCAAGAAACTCCTGGGTACTCTTCACCCCATTCTTTCTTAAGCTGTTCCAGAGGGGACAATGGCACCTTACTCCAGCAGTACTGGCCATCATTTTCCCTTCATCTCCAACAGTTTTAGCCCCAGCAGCTGCTCGCATGAAGAGCTGGACATACTCCTTTAAGGATTCTACCTCCTTCTGGCGTATTTCGACCAACTGATTGGCCTCAGTCGGGTGCACGCCACCAGCATAGAATTGTCCATAGAATTCCTTCACGAACATTTCCCATGACACTATGCTGGCAAGGGGGAATTTAAAAAACCACTCCTAAGCAGTGTTAGATAGGGTGGACGAAACTTAATTGACCCAAAACGGGTATGTTTTAAATATTTATAACTCGCAAGTGCATGAATCGTATATGGAATATAGTGTTCATGTAAACACGAGATCGAACCCAAAGGAGTTGTCTAAAATCGAAAAGAAAACTATTTTAAATCAAAAGTAATAAATTCTAACCTAGCTCCAAATATTGAAGAGATTTTGAATAATGAAAATAAAAATAAAAGACAATATATATTACTAAATTAATAATTGTAAACAAGATGGTAAAATAAAATTATTAAGGATTAGAATCCACAAAATATAAGTTCAATAATATTTATAAGTACATTGATTCCCAAGTTTTAGTGATAGTTAAAATAAATCAAACTATCATTTTCCAAATAGATTTATAATTTTAAGCACAAATAACTTCTAAAAATATAAGATTTTTCTTCACTTTTCAAAATTATAATTTCAAAGTATTTAGTGTAAATCAATCTAATGAAATAACAAATAAATCAATGAACATTATTTATAAGGCAAAACATAATAATTTTGTTCTAAGCATGGATGTGTACAATTTAATGACACATCTTACACAAAGAATATTATGTTTTTGCACTAAGGAAGAACAAAGTGTAAATATGTGCTAACAATCCAAAATACATGATATTTAAGATGAAAGAAGATATTTGAAGAAGAAAATTCCATAAACTTTGTTGCACAAAATGGGAAATCAACATACAAAATAAATACTATCTAGTTACATATTGTTTCATCATCACCTTAATAATCTTAAAAAGATTAGAAACTCATAACTAGAATAGAAAATACAAACAAAAAAATTACAAACATAAATAGGAAAATTTGGAGGATGAACCCCCAAAATTTTCCTCTAAAAACACATAGAAAATTTACAACAAAGAAGAAGAAGAAGAAAATGGAAAGGTCTTGAAAGTGTAGAATGTGTAGTATGGTAACCTCCATCTCCAAATTATGCACCTCAAATCCCTTATTTATAGCCAAAAAATGAGTATTAAAATAATCAATTTAAATTAATTAAATTGATTAAATTAATTATAATATGGAAAATAGGGGTAAATTATAGGGTGTAATGATGATGTTTTGGGGTAAAATGTGTAGAAAAGTTTGGGTAAAATGTGGTATTTTTGGCAAAGGGGACAAGGGTACCAAAGTGTATTTGTTGGGCTCCATGAGAGAAAAGGCAACTAGGTGGCATGCCTAGGCTGGAAGAGAAGGGCTGGCATTGGGCCTGGGGCGTTGGGCCTTGGGAGCTGGTGCTTCGGTGGGATGCTGGTGGGCTGGATTGATTTGGGAGGCCCGAATGGCTGAAGGCAAGTGGCTGTTGAAGGATGCTTGGACCATGCTGGGCAGCAGCTGAAGTGGCGGGTGGCACTTTTGCTAAAGCAAATGGGAGCAGCTGGAGGTTGACTGGCATTGGCACATGGAGGCAGGCATCTAGGGGGATTTGGCTGGGCTAGTCTCGGCTGGGAGGAAATGTTCGACTGCTGACTTCAGGAGGACCGAATGGGCTTCAGGAGGTAGGCCCATGACTGGAGCTGAGGAAGGCTGAAGACATGGGCCTGATGGGCCGGCTGGGCATGGGCTACTGAAGGTAACCATTTTTTCCTTTCTTTTCTCTCAAAAATGCCATTGTTACTTCATTTTTCTTGTTTTTTAAGAGCCCAAAACAACATTGTTTCCTACAAAATAAATATAAAATAAATCATAATAAAATATTTTCAACTATAAAATATATCAATTTAATTCTTTGAAAATATAATTATAACTTAATTTATATTTAACATTTAAGTTCAATGGTACAACATTTTTTTACCTCAAACTAAACAACAATAATTCAAATAATTAACTACATCATCTTACAACAAAATAACTATAAAAACACACAAAAATATATAAAATCAAAATAAGACTAATAAATTCAAAATTACTTAAAAACTTAATAAATCAATTAAAAACTCAAGAATTAAGCAATAATTAGCACATAAAAAGTGGTAAAATAACTTTATTTTGTAGAGTTATCACACCTCCAAACTTAATATTTTGCTAGTTCTCGAGCAAAAGAAAAATTAAAAACACACACAATTTTTTTTTTAATTGGTGATGTCAAATATTTTCGTCAAAAATTACTTAATGGAAATAGTTCAAAGAAAATTACAAATAAAAATAAAGCTTATGTAATTAATTAAAAAGTTAAAATTGTTTTCAAAATAAATATTTAACATGCAAACAAAAAAACATCAAATCATCATGTGAATATTTAGACAAGTTTATGCAAAAAAATAATAATAATAAATCTCAAGAGATAATCAAGCAAATTCTAGGATTTTTCAATTTTTTTTTTTAGAGATTTAAAGAATTTAATGTTTAAATAAACTTTGTCAAAATATCACAATAGTTCAAATATAATAGAAAAGTGACATATTATGAAAAATATATATTTAAACAAAACTAACTTAAAAATTAAAAATAAAACATAATAATTATTTATATTTTTCTAAGAACTAAGAACAATTTCAATCATAATTCTTATCATTAGAAAATGAAAATTACCAATATTTTTTTTTTCAAACAAAACAAAGAAAATAATTATTTTTTAATTTTATAACAAATGAAAAACACATAAAAACAAATAAAGAAATAATTTTTTTTTTTTGAATTTTACAACAAATGAAAAACATGCATAAACACAAAGAAAAACACATAAACACAAAGAAAAATATATACACAATACCCCCAAACTTAAATGAAACATTGTTCTCAATGTTTAATAAAATTGAAAAAAATTAAGAAATACTCCCTTTGATGAATGCTTCCTTGATTTGACTCTTTTGTTTTCTTCTCTTCTTTTCTTTTTGGGCAAGAAGTTTCCTTCAAGCTTTTTGGAATTTGAAAAAAAAACATGAAACATAACACACAACAAAAGTGAAATATAAAATGAAACATAAAAAGTATGGGCTGCCTCCCACAAAGCGCTTTAGTTTATAGTCTTTAACTCGACTATAATTTCTTTTTCTTTCAACCTACACCCAATTGATGGTGTAAAATTTCATTTGTAGAGTGAGTTATGACTTTCATGCAAATGCCATAAATAATAATTGATAACATCACACCTACAAGAAAATTAGAAATATGCAATTTTAATAGAATATCAATAAAATACGAAAATTGCATATCTATATTAGACTCCTTTTCATTTTGAGTAAATATACAAATTTGTTCAATTATGGGCTCGTGAGAAATGATAATATCCTTTTCATTTTCCTCATGAGCCTCAAAATTTATTTCATCCAACTCTTTGGTTTTGTTAGGGGGTTGGATGCATATTACAAGTTCTTCAACAACTTCATTCTCCTTTTCATTTTCAATTTGACTATTTGGATTGGGAATGGGTTGGTTGGGGTAAACTTGTTTTTCCAACTATATAACAGTTGCAAGTTGTCCTACTATTGTCTCAATTTTTGAGATCGACTGAGACTGGGCTAGTAAGATTTGGTAGGTTGATTGCATAAACTATTGTAGGGTATCCTCTAAAGATGGGCTCGTTTCTTGTTGAATAGGATATGATAGGTCGAATTGGGCATGACTTTGATTATGCATGTTGAATTCATGCCCTATTGGAGATTAGGTATGACCCCATGAAAAATTTGGATTATGGGTGGGGGCAAATGAGATATCAAAGCATTCACCATAATCATACATATCATTAGTTTCTCCATAATTTAAATTTGAGTGCTCATAATAGTTGTACTCAGAATTCCAACTATAATTAAAATAATCCATATGGAAGAAACTAAATGGCAAACTATTTTTTTAAGATGACAATTAAGGAAAAAAAGAACAAGAAAATAAAATTAAGAGAACAAAAACAATGTTAAGATATTAAACAATTACACGATAATATGATAAAAGACAAAGAAAAATAAGGTAAAATTAAGTAAGATTATCAAAAATTAGGCAAGAGTAGGGAGACATAGCATGCCATCAACCATAAAAAAAATAAGGTAAAAATTAGGAGGCACAAGTGCCATCAACTAAAACATAAAATAAAAGATTAGGAGGCAAAATTGCCATCAACTAGTAATTTGCAAAAATAAAATAAAAATAACAACAAGATAAAGTATAACAAAATTATAACAAAATTAGGAGGCACAAGTGCCATCGACTATAAAAATTAAAATGATAGATAGGAGGCACAAGTGCCGTCAACTATAAAAATTAAAAAGATAGATAGGAGGCATAAGTGTCGTCAACTAAAAAAAATAATAAATATAGAAATATAAGTAAATTTTTTTATGGGTGGTAGAACCGTCCCAAATTTTTTTTTATCTTTTTTTTTTTTTAGTTTTTATATGAATATATATATTTTTTAGTTTTTTTTAAGTGCAAAAATTAAAATAACTACTAGAAGAATTCACTAACCTTGAGATAAATTTCGTTTATTTTCTTGCAACTCCCCGGCAACGGCGCCAAAAACTTGATTGACCCAAAAATGGTATGTTTTAAATATTTATAACTCGCAAGCGCACGAATCGTATATGGAATATAGTGTTCGTGTAAGCATGAGATCGAACCCAAATGAGTTGTCTAAAATCGAAAAGAAAACTATTTTAAATCAAAAGTAATAAATTCTAACCTAGCTCCAAATATTGAAGAGATTTTTGAATAATGAAAATAAAAATAAAAGACAATATATATTACTAAATTAATAATTGTAAACAAGATGGTAAAATAAAATTATTAAGGATTAGAATCCACAAAATATAAGTTCAATAATATTTATAAGTACATTGATTCCCAAGTTTTAGTGATAGTTAAAATAAATCAAACTATCATTTTCCAAATAGATTTATAATTTTAAGCACAAATAACTTCTAAAAATATAAGATTTTTCTTCATTTTTCAAAATTATAATTTCAAAGCATTTAGTGTAAATCAATCTAATGAAATAACAAATAAATCAATGAACATTATTTATAAGGAAAAACATAATAATTTTGTTCTAAGCATGGATGTTTACAATTTAATGACACATCTTACACAAAGAATATTATGTTTTTGCACTAAGGAAGAGCAAAGTGTAAATATGTCCTAACAATCCAAAATACATGCTATTTAAGATGAAAGAAGATATTTGAAGAAGAAAATTCCATAAACTTTGTTGCACAAAATGGGAAATCAACATACAAAATAAATACTATCTAGTTACATATTGTTTCATCATCACCTTAATAATCTTAAAAAAATTAGAAACTCATAACTAGAATAGAAAATACAAACAAAAAAATTACAAACATAAATAGGAAAATTTGGAGGATGAACCCCCAAATATTTCCTCTAAAAACACATAGAAAATTTACAACAAAGAAGAAGAAGAAAAAAGAAGAAGAAGAAGAAAATGGAGAGGTCTTGAAAGTGTAGAATGTGTAGTATGGTAACCTCCCTCTCCAAATTATGCACCTCAAATCCCTTATTTATAGCCAAAAAATGAGTATTAAAATAATCAATTTAAATTAATTAAATTGATTAAATTAATTATAATATAGCAAATAGAGGTAAATTATAGTGTGTAATGCTGATGTTTTGGGGTAAAATGTGTAGAAAAGTTTGGGTAAAAAGTGGTATTTTTGGCAAAGGGGACAAGGGTGCAAAAGTGTATTTGTTGGGCTCCATGAGAGAAAAGGCAACTTGGTGGCAGGCCTAGGCTGGAAGAGAAGGGCTGGCATTGGGCTTAGGGCGTTGGGCCTTGGGAGCTGGTGCTTCGGTGGGATGCTGGCGGGCTGGATTGATTTGGGAGGCCCGAATGGCTGAAGGCAGGTGGCTGCTGAAGGATGCTTGGACCTGCTAGGTAGCAACTGAAGTGGCGGGCGGCACTTTGGCTAAAGAAAATGGGAGCAGCTGGAGGTTGACTGGCGTTGGCACATGGAGGCAGACATCTGGGGGGATTTGGCTGGGCTAGTCTCGGCTGGGAGGAAATGGTGGGCTTCGGTTGCTGACTTCAGGAGGGCCGAATGGGCTTCAGGAGGTAGGCCCACGGCTGGAGTTGAGGAAGGCTGAAGGCATTGGCTTGATGGGCTGGCTGGGCATGGGCTGTTGATGGTAACCTTTTTTTTCTTTCTTTTCTCTCAAAAATGCCATTGTTACTTCATTTTTCTTGCTTTTTAAGAGCCCAAAACTACATTGTTTCCTACAAAATAAATATAAAATAAATCATAATAAAATATTTTCAACTATAAAATATTTTCAACTATAAAACATATCAATTTAATTCTTTGAAAATATAATTATAACTTAATTTATATTTAACATTTAAGTTCAATAGTACAACATTTTTTTACCTCAAACTAAACAACAATAATTCAAATAATTAACTACATCATCTTACAACAAAATAACTATAAAAACACACAAAAATATATAAAATCAAAATAAGACTAATAAATTCAAAATTACTTAAAAACTTAATAAATCAATTAAAAACTCAAGAATTAAGCAACAATTAGCACATAAGAAGTAGTAAAATAACTCTATTTTGTAGAGTTATCAGAAAGATCCTGCACCGGGAATCATCCGACACCTTCTGTATGTCCATTTGTATCTCGAACTTATTGACATGAGATATTGGGTCCCTGTACCCATCGAAGTTTGGTAATACTGGCATCTTGAATTTGTTGGGGGTTTCCGCCACAGTTATTCTTTGTATGAATGTAGTGCCTCTTCTCCGATCATACTCGATGTGGGATGTTCGGCTTCCCACCAACTGCTGGATAACCTGGTTTAATGCATCGATTTGAGCTTGCACAGTGTCTGGGATCGCGGGGGCAACTGGAGCTGGAGGAGCGTTCTCATCGTGCCTTTCGCGTCTGTCGTTGAGCACGTCCGTTAAGTCATCATCTCTATGCCGTTGCTCGCTAGCGCCCAACCGATCAAAGACGTTTGGCTACCTAGGCTGCCCCCCAGGGTTCTGGCTCATAGGCCTATTGTCCCTTGGTGGGGAATTCCTTTCTCCATCTCTTTCTTCTCGCCCTCGACCAGCGTTCCTTCTGCTGGAGTCAACTTCATTATAGTCATGGCCATCCCTGAATTGCGATCGACTATGGCGCGACCGGCTTGTCACGCTGTTCCCTCCTTGAGCTGGCACCTCGCGAGCGTTAGGGGGAGGCCTGCATTGGTCAGTAGGTCCCCGGGAATTATCATGCCGTGGGGGTCCCCTGATTGCAGAGCCTGACTCGGTATACCTTCTATTGGAAGAAGGATGTTGACCCTTGCTCGGTGGATTTTGCTCATCAGCCATTGGGCGTCTAGGGCTTCGGGGAGGCTGCCCGGCCCTATTCTGCCTTTGATGCTGGAGATTATCTCAACCAACGCGAGGAAATGGTTGTTGCTCAGGATCCTAAATTTGGATATCCTATTGAGAAACAGGTGGTTGCTCCAGCCTTTGAGGGCTCACCGGCTGATGCGGAGGTCTCGGGTTTGGGGCCCATTGTGGTGGTGCGTTTGGTGGCTGATCCAGTTGAGAAGCTGGTGCAGCTTGCCCCCAAGCCAATTGAATGGCTGCCTCTAGGGCGGCAGTGGCATCTCTCTGCCGGCGATCCATGTTTGCCTGTTGCTCATTCAGCTCTTGGCGTTGACGTTTGATTTCCCTCTGTTGCAACGCCAACGTCTCAGCCACATTCTGTTGATTGGCCTTCAGATTGGCCAACTCCTCTTGCAACACACTCAGTGTTGTCCTCAGGGTTTCAAAATCCATCAACTCCTCCTCAAAATCCATATGTGGCTCATCTTCGGCCATATTTGGTGGTGGAGGCTGGGTGGTTGCAGCGCCGGAAGTCTGCCCCGTCTTCTTGGATGTCTTCGCCATTTGATTTTCTTGAAGTATATAATTAATCTCTCAATGAAAGCACCAGAATGTTGACCCTCAAATTGGTCAACGACACGGAGTTAGCTAAATGATTGAAAATGAGATGAAAACAAAAAAAAAATCAAATGGAAAGCAAACGACACAAACGATTTATAGTGGTTCGTCCCCAATTGGATGGTAATGACCTACGTCCACTTAGTGTTCTTATTAATGTTGAATCCTAACACTGTGATCATTGAACTAGGGTTCACGAGTTTCACAAGCCTTGGGAAGATTATAACTTTGGCGAATAATCACACTATTTTCTTCTCTTTGAGTACCAAGAACAAAGTTCTCTAGTCAAAAGTCCAAAAGTCCCTTCCTTGAAACCCTTTGATTATTATTTATAGGCTCAAGAAGGTTACATGGGCCAATGGGCCTTAATTATAATTAAGACTTGCATATCAAGGTAATAAATGAATATACAATTAATGCAAATATTACAAGATTGCATAAAAAAAGAAATGAACGAAAGTATGCGACCAGACTGGTCGCACCTAAGCATGAGGCTTGATCAATCGATAACTCTCTGGTCGAACATGACTCATTCACTTAAAGTTGCCATGTGTCTGCCACGTCATCATGAGCTGTTTTAGGGTAAAGTTATTTAAAATTATTTTTTAAAAGTAAGATATTTTTTTGTTTGTTATTTCGAAATTGGATATTTTCTACAAAGTTTCAAATTCAAATTTAAATATAGGTTAACTAATTAATTTTAATTTTTTTTAAAATGTTAGAGTTAAGTTATCAGATATTAAAGATATTTTTTATACTTGTTATTTTTTATATCTTTTATTTAAAAATATTAATATCTGATTATTCTATAGTTTTTAATATTTAAATTATTTAAAATTTGAAAATTTGTTGACTATATATTTTTATGGATATTTGAATTTGTTACACTGTTTAAGATATTTTAGTTTTGTTATAACTATTAATATTTTATTTTTTTTAATAAATGGTTAAGATATTTGCTGATAGTTGTAACAACAAGATATTTTTTTTTTTGAAAAACAGTTAATGATATTTGTTTTAAAATTTAGAGGCTTGGTGCAAAATGACCGTTAGTAGTGTGTGAAAGCAAGTAAATGTTCATATTTTTAATTTTGTAGTAAAATATCCTAATCACATTTTTAATATTACATATTACCAAACATGTCATTTAGCAAATTACTGTTTTGTTCTAAATATTTTAATATTATGGTATATATATTAGTTTTTATTTTAAAGTTATTTTTATTTTTTTTTCATTTTTTATGAGTTGTTGAATGATATACCATACCACAAAATACATATACTGAGTTGAAAAATAATGTACCAACAAAACTTACAAAATTATTACTAAAAAATGTATATACTATGCTAACAAAATTATATACTACCATTAAAATGTATATATCATGATACAAAATTATATACTACCATTATGCATAATAAGATAGAAACTAAATATCATAAAAAAAAATTGATATACCATACCATAAAAAACATATACACTAGTTGGAAAATAATGTACTAACAACCCATAAAAAATTTAAAAAATTAATATAACTTTAAAATTAAAACTAATATACATATACCACTATATTAAAGTCATATGCTCCTAAATAAATAAAAAATTATAGAAAAGGGAAATTTAGGTAATAAACAATGTAAAATTGTCATTTTTCTATAATTTTAAAAATGAGGACATTAGCTTCTTGATGCTATTGTTTCGAGCCATTTACTATAATTTCTCTAAGATCTAAAATTGGTTAAATTTAAAAAATATCACATTCTGCAAACCAATTAACAAAATATTAATTTTTAATTGTTAATAAATGAGATTTAAATTAACTTTAGGTTAATTGTTGATAAATCATATTTACATTAAATTAATATTTTCCAAAATGACCTAAACTAAGTTGATGGTTGATAAATGAAATTTAAATGAACTTTTGTTAATTGTTCATAAATTTAATTTAAATTGACATATTTATTTTTGGCAAAAATTTAATTAATTCAAATTTTGGATGAATTCTAGAAAATTAATTGTGATATTTTGGAAAATGAAATAAATTGTGATATTTTTGCATAAATTCATAGACTTGCTTATATAGTAACATGATAAGGATCATCCAATTATAACATGTTTGTCTATACTATATGTGGTATTTTTGCAATTGGGCTTAGATGTATATAGTGGCCCATATGTTTGCATAATATATGGTATTTTGCTAAATAAAACATTCATAAAATGATATGTTTTATTTGGGTCCATTAGAAAATGTAAAGTTTAAATTTTTTTCTTGTGGGTGATTCCACTTGTGAATGTCCATTTGCTTTGCAAGACTATAGTGGGCCTAATCAATTAATAACAATTAATAAAACGATTGCTTAAATTCCTGTCTTTTGGACCTTGAATGGAAGTTTGGTGTGCCCTAGTAGTGGGAACGACATACTAGACCCAGACCTCCTCCATACAAGCCCAATTGTTAAGGTTAATTTGCATGAGTTTGACTTAATTGTATAGGTTCATTATAATACTTAAACATAAATATTGATCAGCAACAAATTAATTCTAATTTAATTGAATTTGTTTCAAAGTGACACTTTAAAATTAATAGAAAATTATAGGACTTTTGTTTTGAAAATTTAATTTTACAATTTTTTGGAGAAACATAGTCATTAATTTTCGAAAATTAATAATAAAAATACTATTTTTAATTAAATAATAAGCTTATTTTAAGAATTATATTCGATCTCCACCGTTAGTTTAACAAGGTCGATAACTTAATAGAGCTTCGAGACGCTTTGATTCGTCCCCCTACGGAAGGTGTTCATTAGTTATTTTGACAAGGTTAGATCTCGAAAGATAGATAATTATAGGTCAAATTCTACTAGACTCACCCCTACGGTGACTACTAGGACTAAATCTATGATTATCGAAACCGTGGGTCTAGCTCATAAAATAAGAGATTTTGTTTTCTTATTTTGATCAAATAGTAGGTTGTTAATAGTGGTGTTCATTATTAAATAAGTTTACAACTCTATTTAACTAGTGATATTTTTTGACTCTCGCCAACCGAGACAACAGTATCATAGATTAGTTAAACTGTAGCACCCTGGGTAACCAAGACCATTACACTGTGTGTTTAAAATAGTGCAAGACCTGATAATCAGGTCATTTGAACTAAAATGTGTTTCTAAAGTCATCTGACAGGTTAGGGTTAAATTTTTTTTGATTATAAACGGTTAATTTTCATTAAAACAAGTGTTTGATACATGGGATCCCAAAAATAGTATTTACATGGTGGAAAAACAACCCTCAAAAGTTGGTATAGCAAATAGCCAATCTAAATGGAAAAATACAGTTTAGAGCTCTAATTCCTGTAAATTCCCTCGGTCATGGCGGTCGAGCAGCTGACGATGTACACTCCGCCCCCAGAGCTCTCCAACTCATGGTAGGTCCAAATTTCCTTTGCCTGCACCAGGTAGCACCCGTGAGCCAAGGCCCAGCAAGAAAACCATAAACAACAAGCATGGATAGCAGCTAGAGCATATAATCAACTTCAATCCAACCAATTCAACTAATCAGCATAATACATGTATAAAGCTAGACAACGATAAACATATACTCTCAATGTATATTTTGATCAGTAATACAAGCAATTAGGTATCATCGCCCTTAGGTCGAGCCTTCTGATTATTTAGCTGATCTCGGTTCGCTTATGCCGAACTGCGTTCGGTACGTTTATCATCAGCCTTGGTACCCTTAGGCCGTACTTTCATATTGCATACAATCACACAATACATATGTTCAATTACAGGGAACCTCATTCCCAAACACAACCACATGGGTGCAGTTTTCTTACCTCGAGTCCCGAACGATAGATAAAGAGCGGTCCCGAGCACGATCCTCAGTCCTGAGCCTTAATGGTAATCCTAGTCACAGGTAATAATGGACAACTATCAAATCCCAATCCAATAATCAACTTCAGAATATTAATCTAACCTCTGGGATCTTGAATTCTACCAAATTGGGTGGTAGGATCCTTCCCGAGCCTTAATATTTGGGTTCCCGAGCTTAAAACCCTCAAACAGTCTTGGTTTTTCATTTGAGCTGCGGCTAGCCCCTTAAGGGCCGCGACGTGCTCAAGTCAGAGGAAAAATGCCTCTCTACTGAAGGACATGGGTGGCGATGCACTACACCTTGCGCTGCAGCGTGCCTAGATAGAACAAAGGCCTTCCAGCCTCCTCGAGCACACGGGTCGTGGTGCCTGAAGAACAAGGCCGCAGCTCGAGCCCCCAAACCTAGAAAACCAACCTTTTTCTTGTGTTTTTCTCAAATTCATACCCCAATCATCAGCCAAACTCAGAATTAAGTCCAGAATTCTTATCCTTATAGCCTAAACATCATAACCAACCTATAGAACATTCCTTACACTCATCAAACACCCAAAATCAGTTTTGGAAACAACTTTCATGAACGCTCTAAGTTCTAACCATAATTTAGTTGAATTCAACAATTAGCAGTTAGATTTTTACCCCAGTTGATAGCCTAATCTCCTCAGAAACTCTTATCTGATCCTACCTTTGATTCCCCAGGCTCTCCCAGCTCAAATCCCAACCTAGTTCCCTGGCTTTTCCTTAAGATTTTCCTTTAGCTTTAAGGCACAAGAAGAGGAAGAGAGAGAGAGAGAGAGAGAGAGAGAGAGAGAGAGAGAGTACGTGAGTGAGAGGGAGAGAATGTGCTGAGATATTCTTGTGGTTTCCTTCCTTCTGGCTTCTTCCTAAAGTCTCAGTACCCAAAACTAAGTATATACCTTAGCCCAAATGTCCAAATTACTCCTTAAGTCAACCTAAATTCTCAAGTGCCACTGAGGGCAATATTGTCATATGCCACATATCGCTAAGTCCTCGAGTATTCTTACCAATTCCCAATTAATTCCGTTAGGCACAATTAATCACCAAATACCTACTCGTTACTCAATAAATCCCAAATATACACTGAACTTCCCAAAATACCCCTAAGCTCAACCCGAACTGGGTATTATTCCTCGCCGTGCCTATTCCGCCAATCTGCCCACTAGGATCGTCTTGAGCTGTATACTGCAAATATATCCACATAATAATGTGGTCTTAACCATTTAACACATATAATCACATTTATGCCCTTAAGGAGCCAAAATTATAGATATGCCCTTATAAACCACAACGGGCCCACATGCATATCTAATACTTATAAACATGCATACAAGTACATTCCTATCATCATATATCATCATGCATGCCACATAGTCACACATTTAATCAATTAATCACACAAATATCCAATTATGCCCTCTCGACACGCTAATCAAGGCACTAAACCCTATTAGCATTTTCAGGTTGTTACTATCCCCTCCAACTAAGAATTTCATCCTCGAATTTTACTTGAATAACTCAGGATATTGATCCCACATAGCTGACTCAAGCTCCCAGGTCGCTTCCTCGACCTTGCTATTCATCCATAAGACTTTGACTAGAGGAATCGTCTTGTTCCTCAAAACCTTATCCTTCCAATCTAGGATCTGAACAGGTCGCTCCTCATATGATAAATTGGGCTGTAACTCTAGACCCTCATATCCCAATACATGAGTCGTATCTGAGACATACTTCCAAAGCATAGAGATGTGGAATACGTTGTGAACTCCTCATAACGACGGTGGCAGAGCCAATCTATAGGATACTTGCCCGATCCTCTCCAGGATCACAAAAGGTCATATGAATCTAGGGCTCATCTTTCCCTTTTTCCCACACCTCCTTACCCTAAGTAATGGTGAAACTCTCAAAAACACATGGTCCCCTACCTGGAACTCCACGTTCCTACGCTTAGGATCAATGTAGCTTTTCTGTCTGCTCTGCAAAGCGAGGATTCGAGCTTAGATCTTCTCAATAGCTTCATTAGTCTTCTGAACCATCTCTGGTCCCAAATACTTTCTCTCCCCCATCTCATCCCAATGAATGGGAGATCTACATCTCCTTCCACATAACATCTCGTATGGAGCTACTCCAATCATTGATTGATAACCGTTGTTATACGAAAACTAAATTAACGGGAGGTACTTACCCCAAGACCCCTCGAATTCCAACACACATGCTCTAAGCATGTCCTCCAGTACCTGAATTGTCCTCTCAGTATGTCCGTCTGTCGAAGGATGAAAGGCTGTATTGAACTTCAATTGAGTTCTCATAGCCTTCTGCAAACCACCCCAAAACTTGGAGGTAAATATGTGATCCCAACTCGATACTATAGATTTAGGAACCCCATGGAGAAGCACAGTCTCTCTGACATATAACTCCATGTACTGATCTACAGTATAGGTCGTCCTCATTGGCAGAAAGTGAGCTGACTTGGTGTATCTGTCTACTATCACCCATACCGAGTCGTGTAGCCTCACCGTCCTGGGTAAACCTCCCATGAAATCCATAGTAATATCTTCCCACTTCCACTCGGGAATACCCAAAGGCTGTAAAAACCCCGCTGGTTGCTGATGCTCAGCCTTCAACTGCTGACAGGTTAAAAACTTGGCCACATATTCAACTATTCCTTCTTCATCCCAGGCCACCAATATAAATTCCATAGATCCTGGTACATCTTCGTGGTGCCTGGATGGAGTGGGTATGGTGTAGTATGGGATTCATCAAGTATCTCTCATCTAGTACCCATATCCATCGGAACACAAATCCGATCCTTATACTGTAGTAAACTTGTCTTTGAAATGGAATAATCCTTAGCCACTTTAGCTAGGATATTCCCTCCAACTTCCTGCACCTGCACATCATCCAACTTACCCTCTCTAGGAGGGTAGACTTTGCTCTAGTAATCTCCTCTACCAATTCCTTCGCTATCTGCTTCAAACTAAACAACTGTCCTGGGCCCCTCCGGCTCAACGCATCTGCCACTACATTGGATTTTCCTAGGTGGTAAAGGATGTCACAGTTATAGTCCTTCACCAAATCCAGCCAATGTATTTGTCTCATGTTTAAGTCCTTTTGGATGAAGAAATACTTCAAACTCTTATGATCAGTGTATATCTCACACTTCTCCCCATACAGATAATGTTGCCATACTTTCAGTGGAAACACAACCGCTGCTAACTCCAAATCATGGGTAGGATATTGCTGCTCATACTCTTTCAGTTGCCGTGATGCATAGGGGATAATCTTCTAATTCTACATCAGCACACATCCCAATCCCAGTCTCGATGCATCACAATACACCACAAATTTCCCTTCCTCCGAAGGAAGACTCAACACAGGAGCAGTAATTAGTCGTCGCTTCAGTTCCTGGAAGCTACCCTCACACTTGTCTAACTAGGTGAACTTCAAATTCTTTCGTGTCAACTCAGTCAATGATGTGGAAATCTTTGAGAACCCTTCCACGAACCGTTTGTAATATCCTGCTAATCAAAGTAAGCTTCTATCCTCTGAGGCGTTCCTTGGCCTTGGCCAATCCCTAACTGCCTCTACCTTGGCTGGATCTACCTTAATCCCATGTCCACTAAAATATGTCCAAGGAACGTCACTTTTAGTAGCCAGAACTCACACTTTTTAAATTTAGCATACAACCAATGCTCTCTCAATCTCTGTAATACCTGTCGGAGATGCTGCTCATGCTCTACCTCTAAATTTGAGTAAACTAAGATGTCATCGACGAAGACAATCGCAAATCGATCCAAGAAATCCTTGAACACCCTATTCATCAGATCCATAAATGTTGTTGGGGGGTTGGTCAAACCGAACGACATGACCAATAACTCATAATGCCCATACCTCGTATGGAAGGCCGTCTTTGGAATATCATCTTCCTTGATCCTCAGTTGGTGATAACCAGATTGAAGATCAATCTTCGAGAATACCGTCTTACCTTGCAGCTGATCGAATAGGTCATCTATCCTTCGTAGGCGGTACTTGTTCTTGATGGTCAACTTGTTCAACTCCATGTAATCTATACACATTCTCAGAGTCTCATCCTTCTTCTTCACAAATAAAATCGGAGCACCCCATGGCGAGAAGCTAGGTCTGATAAACCCCAAGTCTAGAAGCTCATGTAACTGTATCTTCAACTCCTTTAACTCCGCCGGAGCCATCCTATATGGTGCCCTTGACACTGGATCTGTACCTGGCCCCAACTCAATAACAAATTGAATCTCCTTGTGCGGCGGCAGTCCCAACAAATCCTCAGGAAACACGTCCAAGAACTCACATACCAATCTAGTCTCTCCCGGCCCCATTGGCACAACTCTAGTGGTATCCACCACATTAGCTATAAAACCTATACAACCTTCTTGTAGTAGTTCCCTAGCCATCAACGTTGATATCATAGGTTCGTGGGGTCCATGCATAGCACCCACAAAGACAAAGAGGTCCTCACCCTCAGGCTTAAAACTCACCATCTTCTTCCTACAATCTATAGTGGCCCCATATCTGACTAGCCAATCCATCCCCAAAATCATATCAAAATCATCCATACCCAACTCAATCAAATCTACTGTTGTAACGTCCCAAAAATGCTAATAGGGTTTAGTGCCTTGATTAGCATGTCACGAGGGCATAACTGGATATATGTGTGATTAACTGATTAAATGGATGACTATGTGGCATGCATGATATATATGTTGATGTGAGCATGATTATATGCATGTTTATGAGTATTAAATATGCATGTGGGCCCATTCTTGATAGTTGGGGCATATTTGTAATATTGGCCTGTTGCAGGCATAAATGTTAATATATGTGAATAAATGATTGAGACCACATTATTATGTAGATATATTTGCAGTATACGGCTCGAGGCGATCCTAGTGAGAGGATTAGCTGAATAGTCACAACGGGGTTTAATACCCGGCTCGAGGCGAGCCTAGGGGTATTTTGGGAAATTTAAGGTATATTTGGGGTTTATTGAGTAATGGTAAAATAATTAGAAATTAAGTGGGTGTGTCAGGATTAATTGGGAATTTATAGGACCATTCGAGGAATTAGCGGGAAATGTGGCAAATGACGATCTTACCCTTGGGGCCATTTAAGGTTAAGGGTGTGCTTAGGGGGCAATATGGTCTTTTGGTAAGTGAATAGACTTAGTAAAAGCTTGTAGACACAAGGTAATAAGCAGAGTCTTTCTCCCTCTCTCTCCTTAGTCGGTTGGCACACCTTTCCTTAGTGGGCATTGAAGCTTGTGGAAAGGCTTGAGGAAATGGTTGAGGAGAAAGCTGCGAATTGAAAGTTTAGAAAGAAAAGTTGAGAATGGAGGCTAAGAATGGACAAGTAGCAGCTGAGGGATCAAGCTAGAAGTATGCAAGGATTATCTCAAGGATCAAAACATCTCTGAGGTAAGGCTTCAAAGTTCTAAATCACTGAATTCTGCTGTGTTACTATTGAAGTTTAGAGTTTGCAAAAATTCTAGGTTGTGATTGGTTATGGCTGTAAGGGAATTGGTTATCGACTAGATATGATGTTAGGATATAAGGATAAGAATTCTAAGCTTAGCTCTGAGTTTGGCTGGTGATTGGGGTTGTATTTTTGAGGTTGTGGCTGGGAGAAATTTTGAGAAAACCCAAGGAATTCTGGGTTCGCGGGGGTGCGCCGCGACCTAGTTCTTGGGCGTCGCGGCCCGCGTGCCCAGAATGCCCTAGGAGGATTGCTGACTTGAGGGCATGCCACGACCTTAGGGGAGCAAGTTGTGGCTCATATCCTCCAGCAGGGAGGGCCTGGCTTTTGTCTTAGGGGCGGGCTGCAACCCTTAGGGGCAAGTCGCGAACCTAAATTGAAAATAAAGGCAACTAAGGTTTTTAGGCTCGGGGAGGCACGGGGTTTCAAACCTAAGCGCTCAGGATGAATTCTACTACTCGGATTAGTAGAATTCGATGTCCCGGAGGCTAGTATTTGAGTTCAAAGCTTTTAAATGGTTTAGAATCTTATGGTTATCCATTATAACATTGTGACTAGGTTATACCACAAGGGCTCAAGGATTAGGGATCGTGCTCGGGGTTGCCATATGCTTGCTACTCGGGATCTGAGGTAAGAAAACTGTACCCGAGTTGTGGTTGGGGCTTAAACTCCCTTGCATGAATATATTATGAACATGAACATATTTGTAGTTGAGAATATTTGATTGGGCATGCTTGTATGTGTTGCCATTGATTACTTGCTATGCATTGTTCATCTGTGATTATATTTGTTTATAGGCCGACCTAAGGGTGCTGGGGGCTGATAGCAAGCATGCGGAATGCAGCCCGGCCTAAGGGTGCCGAGGTCGGCCAAAAAGCCAGTGGACTCAGCGTAAGGGCACCGGGCCTGGACATTATACAATAAACAGAAGCGTGGTTCATGCTTAACTATTTGTATTGGTTTATGAGGTTGATTTATATGCTTAATTAAGTTGAGTACTTTTATTGAGATTGTTGCATATATTCAATTGTTAGTTGAATCTGATGAATTATATTTACTGCTTTTATACTATTTCCTAGTTGTGCATGTTGTTTTAAGTTTTCTTGCTGAGCATTGGCTCACGAGTGCTACGTAGTGCAGGTAAGGGAGTTGATAGCTGGACCAGCCATGAGTTGGAGATCTTCAGGGGTGGTGAGTACATATGCAACTTGCTCGATCGCCATGGTTGGGATAGCTTAGGAGGAACTAGGGTTAAACCCTGTTTTTGCCACTTAGGTTGGCTAAATTGTGTCTGTTTATCTTTTACAAATATGTAAACTAATTTTTGGGATCCCGTGTACAAACTTGATGTTTTAATGGAAAATAATCATTTTTTGACCAAATGTTTTATTACTTGACTTTGACTTAGTTTTTAATTACACATTTAAGTTCAAACGACTTGCTTAGCAGGTTAAACACTATTTTAAACACAAAGTGTAACAGTCTTGGTTATCCAGGGCGTTACAACTTGGTATCAGAGCGGTCTAGGTTTAAGGGTTCTCAAAGACTTGCTGGGCGTGTACAATCGCCGCTAAAGATAAGCTCAACTCACGGTTAGGTATCTAATGACATGATTATGTGGTTAATTGTTTAAATTGAATCTATGTGCCTTATCTGCATGCTAGTATAGAAAGCATGATGTGTATGAGTGTATTTAGCAGTAATGAAATTATATAATTAATGCATGAGTAATATAGCTTGGTGTTTCAATATGTATATTGTGCGTGTGATTATTCTGATTGTTTGGACCTACCCGTGGGATGATTTTGGATATGAACATCAGGGCTGAGGGGTTTGATCAGTGATTGCGGACTGATTCAGAATGTAAGTACTCGATGGTTAATTGGACTTGATATTGTTAAAGTGGGGGATGCAGATGATAGTTAGGGTCGAAACCCTCCATCTGCCCTTGGAACTCACTGTAGACATTTGCTGGTATGCAAGTAAGGCTACTGGACCAGGATAATGAGATTAGATGGTTGAGACAGCGAGTTTCGTTGGGGGAAAAGCTGCTTCGTATATCTTGACAGTAAGGGCACTAGTGTGGTTCAACCTGAGGATGGAAACAGATAAGAGTAACCGTATGGAAGGCTTTAGAACCATTATCCTCTAGTTTTCGAGGAAGGTTTGGGGTTTGCTTAGGAACTGATCAGTTGATGGGCATGATTAACTCCGTCCTTGATGATAAGAGAATGGTAGGCCATGATATAGTAGTTCCGCCATGCGCATGCAGCAGGAGGATGCTCTGATGTGGTGGGGAATAGTACCCCAGAGCCAGAATGTTGTCATGATGGGTTAGGAGAAATTCAGACAATGATTTGATAAAAGAGACTACTATGATGCAGTTTGGACTGCGAAGCCTAATGAGTTTATGTACCTGGATCAAAATGATAAGATAGTGATAGAGTATGTCAATGAATTTGATGGGTTGGTCAATCAGCTTGGGGGTTTGGTACTAGTGGATGAAGCCCAGAAAGAACGATTCATTTTAGGATTGAACTTTGGGATGGCCCAGAGCATCAGGGTTGCTCCAGTGCATGAGATTTTCGTCTATCCTTGAGCAGTAGGGAGGGCCTTGTTATTAAAGACATAAGAGATGAGATATGGAGTGTGAATGTCGTAGGGCAAGAAACGCAGGTAATGGTATTCCCATTTGTGGGATTAAGTAAGGGCGGATGCCCAGTAACTAGAAAGAGAGGACCCCTGATAGTTCTACTACTCCTGGTTTTGACAGGAAGGGTTATAGTTTATAGGTTAGCCACAAGAGCGACGATAAGGCCTGGTAAAGTTATTTAGTATGCACCAGATGCGGGAGATGCTATCTGGGAGGACACTAAGTGATGGAATGTTTTCTACAAGGAATAGTTAAGCACGTTAGGGAGGATTTCCCAAGATCGGAGAAGGGAGGACTGGTCTGCCCTGTTACAGTCAGAGCCCGAGGCTAGTCCCTCAGAGGTGACTGGTTGACTTGTTAGTCCTCGTTCTTTATTATATAATGAGCAGGAAGGGTTCGGTGCTGCATATCTCCTAGAAAAGATTAAGATATGAAGTACATGCCTCATGGTTGTTATACAATGGGGCTTGAGATATTAGTGCATGTTGGGGAAGAGTTGGTAACTTTCAAGAGAAGAATTGGAATACGAGTGGTAAAAGGTTTACAGTGAAAGTGATTGAGCAAGTCATATGAGAGTTTCGATATGAGCCTAAGTAGGAGCTAATCTTTTAAATAAGGGACAACCATGGATTACAGGAGATGGTAATAATGTCTGGATTTGGAAGGGAAGGGCCCAGTTGCATTTACGAGATGGCTGGACGTTGGGGTAGGTAACACTTGGAATATATCAGTTAGACTGAATGGAAACCGGATTAGCCAGTAAGGTTCAGATGGGTGCACAAAGAATTGTTGGGTACACTACAGGCTTTGGGTATGGATAGACTCGGTATCATGGACATCGTGAAGAATGATATTAGCCTAGGAGAAAGAATTAATGGTTCAGTTGAAGAAAGTATTTGATTTAAGGATGGATCAGATGGAGCATCGCATCGTGGGACACGTCGACATCGCTAGTTAAGGATGAAGGATTTAATTGCCCAGTGCAAGATAGGACAATGTTCTCAGGAATTAATCTTCAATCTGATTATTAGCAGCTGAGGATCAAGGAAAGAGACATTCTAGGAATTATTCCTTGCACCAAGTAGGACGTGGTGGATTATCAGTGAAGGTTCTTAACCGACCAATGCTTCAACAACACAGGTAGGTGTGACAAGCAGGGAGTACAGGAATGACTTGGATGAGCCACATCCAGATTGGTTAGGAATGTATTGGTCTACTCCCAGTTAGAAGCAGAATGTGAATGACTACTACTTTGACAATAGTAAGACTGATGAAGCAGGGTTTCAGGTAAGGCTCCAGAAAGTGTAAGCTTCGATTTCTCTAGGGGTACTCAAGGTCATGTTGTAGGAAGTGATGAGATAATGTATGAAGGAATTTAGTCACAAGCAACAAAGAAATTACTGAAGAACGCCTGAGGGGTAAAATGTACAGTGAGACCGGTAGAGATGTCATCTACTACTTGAAGCATCTTCGAAGATAGCTGCACCCAAGATTGGGATGACACAAGAATTTAAAGTTGGACTGAATGGATAGTTTTGTATTAGATTTTTAGAAGATAGAATAAGGATTGGTTAGCACCCTATGGTATCATAATCTGTATACAATGGACGGATACAGGAGGACAACATGATGGATATTGTCTTTGCTTGAGACATGAAACCATAAGGCGGTGCATCAAAGATTAAGTTGTGCCCAGGCACAGATTGAAAGGATGGTCGTTCGTGCTACACGGTAGATGAATGAATAAGAACATGAATGTTTTATATAGAGCATTAAGTTGATGGTACTGCTAGATAGCCATGGTTAGGGGGCAGTGCTAGCACCCACAGAATAGAAATGAATGTATTAGCGCAAAGGATTTAAGCATTTGTATAGGAATAAACTTGAGACCAAGAGCTAGTGGGAAACAATGGGTGATTCACATTGGAAACCCTTGATTGCATAAGGGAAAATTAATATGGAAGTTGACCTCCTAAGTTGGAAAGATCTGTGCCAATTGGATAGGACACCATAGATTACAATAAAGTCAGATGAGGTAATGATCAAGGTTGATATAGTATCAACAATTGGTAGTGGATAGATATGTCTCCATGGACAATGAAATTCAGAGAGAAAATCTTGTAGGAATGGTTCAAAATCCTACTATTTTAGTATGAATGAAGTAAGACATGAAGATCAGATGAGTGATCCGATGGAACCTGGTGTTGAGGTGGAGATTCTAGAAGAATATTGTAACCAAGAAATTTAAATGGATGATGAAATCTAAAATTTGTATATTGGAAGGTAAAAAGGTATAGTAGTGGACCGTAAGAGTGGACCACATTAGACTGCAAGTGTAAGGACCCAAATTCAGTGTTAAGGCTTAAGGGCCTGGAGTAGTGTGCCTGGAGGGCATGATGGGATTTTGTGTGTGACTTTATTAAGTTTAATGCATCATTATGATTTATTGCACGTTATATGACTATTTGATTATTTGAGATGCATGACTATGTGAATCAGTATGCATGTAGAACTGATTGTCTTAGAATGAGCATGATTGTAACTTGGCCATGTTAGGGCATAACTGTGATAATTGTACTATGTGAATTGTGCCATGTGAGTGTGATGTTTTTATCAGGATGCACGCATCGAGACGGTCCTAGAGAGCCAGTTAGTCTAAAAGTCACAACGGGATGTTGTACCCGGCTCGGGAGGAGCCCAGGGGTACTTCGGGAATCTTATAAGTTGAGTTTAGAAAGAGTGATTAGTTATTGGTATTTTGGTAACCATTTGTAACTGCTGTGAGTAACAAGTTTTAAGATAGGAAGTGGTAGAATTGAAATGAAAGTGTTAAGACTTAAGTACCCTTGAAGGTTTAGCTTAGAAGGATTAGTAAGGAGGGGTAATTTGGTCTTTTGGCAAGGAAAATAGACATTTTGCAGCTGGGATTTAGGGGGTACGGTTTGGGCATTTGGGTTCACTTGTGGCTTTGATAAAATTAGAAGAGAAGGAAAAGAAGAGGAGAGAAAGGCTAGGGCAAAGAAGAAGAAAGAAGAAGAGGTGTAGAAGGGGCTGAAGTGGGAAGCTTAGAAGGAGATCAAGGGAACTTTTAGGGTGGATTCTACTCTTGAGGTAAGGATCTTATGCTTATTTAAGTTTGTTTTCTGTGTTGGTTGAGGAATTTAATGCTTGAGTTAAGATTTTCATGGGTTTTGGTTTGGGTTGTTGAATTTGAAATCAAAGGAGTGGATCTTGTGTGTATTGATGTTTTGGACTTGATTCTAGTGTTTATGGGGTGTTAGATTGTTCATATGAGGTTTGGATTTGAGTTTTGGGGTTTAGGTTTTAATTTTGGTTTGGGATGATTTGGAGAGGTTAAAGCTCGGGAAAAATTGCAGGAAAAACCCAGAATTCTGGGTCTGCGAAGGTGTGCCGCGGCAGGGTTTTTGTGTGCCGCGGCAAGGGAGCTTCTGTCTGATGGGTGCCGCGGCACAAGGATGTGGTGCCGCGGCACAAGGCAATTTTCAGGATAGCTTTTTTGGCAATTTTAGGTCTTAGCTCCGGGGGTTCGGGGGATGCCTCCGGGGTGTTGTTTTAAGGTTTTCGAGGTCCCGAGAGTGCGGGATTGGTCCCGGGAAGTGGTTTTGGGTTTGGTTAGTATTAAAAGTGTTTTATGTGTGTTGTGACTAGGATTTCGGAGAGGCTCGTGCTAGAGGACCGTGCTCGTGACCGTGGTGCATCGGAAAGCACGGATTACAGGTAAAAAAACCGTAACACCCGAGATTTGGGCATGGCCCCACTGTGTGATTGTAGGGCATGGCCCCGGATTGTATTACGTGCAAATGCTTAACCTTAAATGAACCGTGATGTGTGTGAATGTTTATTTTGAATGTACTATATGTGTGATTATGATGAATTGAACGGCAAGGGCCGAGTACGGCATAGGCCGGGGCGGCCGTGGGGCCGAGTACGGCGTAGGCCGGGGCGGCCGTGGGGCCGAAAGTAACACACAGCACATGGGATGCTCATATTCAGGGTGGGACCCAAGGGATACATGAGTGATCCTCGCGGTGTGAACCGAAACTCCAGGCTTTGGTAAGGCCTTGGGGGCGGCATGGCCGTACTTGTTTATTATGATGGTTTTTCCTATATGTCAGTGAATTATGCCAGCTATTTGATTTGCATATGTTATGTGTTATTTGGGTTTTCTTGCTGGGCTTCGGCTCACGGGTGCTCCGTGTGGCAGGTAAAAGCAAGGAGTCAGTCAACCGGCCTTGAGTATGGAGAGCGTGGGGGCGGCGCGCACATGTTCGGCCTGCCCGACTGCTTTGGTTGGGGGCATTTTGTATATGGTTGTATTTAACCATTCTTGTGATAGCTGATCAAGTGTAAATCTATTTTGAGTTGTAAATATTTTGTAAACCTTATTTTGGGATCCCAGATGTTTTATAATTAACGTTTTTAATGAAACTAAACATTTTCAAAGAGTACAGCCTTAAACTCTGGTTTATTCACACTTTTGGTTTTAGAAACCACTTGAGTCAATTAAATGCACAATTTCTGTTTTAAACTCACTTAGTAACGGCTCTAAGGTAGTAGGGCGTTACAGCAAGTAAGAAGGTTGGACATAAAAGGTTGTGACTCAATAGATTGAGTTAACAAACTTCGGTTCGTGTGAACGGGTGACACAATATGGCATATGGGTGACAAGAGACTGTATGTCTCCATGGAACACCAAAGTTGATAGTATCAAGTTGAGACCCTTTATTTTTCCAGTTCTGGAAAAGGATGTAGAAGACAAAGAGTATAAGATTGAAACCTAGAATTATTGGTTACCTTCAAATAAACTGAAAATCTAAAGAAGTGACTCAGATTTTGAGAATTATTCATCGAATGTATAAGTGTTTGGGGGCTTGAAGACAAGTATGGTCCCTTGATGGAATAGTCACAGTGGTGAATGTCGGTCAACAACTAAAAGTTGATTAAATAAACAAATGAGAAAATTAGGGCAACCCTAATAGAGCTGGGCGACACACACTATACAGTATATCGTATGGGCCTAGCTCAGGGTTTTTATCCCTGGAATTTGAATTTCAAATAAATTTGTTTAATAAGTTATTTAATTATTCTTTTTAACTATGATTTAAATAGATAATTAAATGAAAATATCTATTCAGTATTAATTTGAATTATATTTTAATTAAATAAAGATTAGTTAATTAGATTAAATATCTTTATAAATCTGATATATGTGATATTCAGATGATGATGGTTAATCAAACTCTCTCTCTAAAACACAATAGTTTTCTCTATACCTGAAAACTATTCTAAACATTCTCTCTATCAAAAATCTCTAGATCTCTTGTGTTGAGTACATCTAGGGAGTCACATAAATCAACCTTTCGAATCCTACATGCCCACACACATCCTTGTGTGTTTGAGGATTGGTTGTGAAGATCAGGGTGTGAGATACCAGAACACTGGATAGGAAGATCGTTGGTTTATACAAAAAGACTCAAGGACACTTGACAGGCTACAAGAGGTAATCCCTGATATATTTGTATGTGATTTAATATTTATATATGTATATGATCCTGGCTGGTATTAATAATTATTAAAATGGGTCCATATATTCCGCTGCGTACCTTTGATTTGATCATTAAATATCACCAAATCCCACCATTTCCTTTCCTTACACCTCACCTAAACCCTATCCCAATGTAAACATAATCTAAAAATAAACCTTGTCATCTTATCGCAAAAGATGACAACCCATTCCTTTTATTTCCATTTAATTTCTTAATAAAATAAATAAAACAATCATCCACACACACACACAAATTTACACACACAAATTCAGCACACACACACATTTAAATAAAAAAATATAGCCTATTATAATCACATAATTTGTCACACCTAATAAAATGTAACACTAATAATAAAACAAACAAGCTACACAATTATTCCAAATAAATCAATTAAATCCTAATTCACATAAGACAAACAATTCAAATTATTTCCTACAAATCAAACAAGTAAACTACAACATAACAATTAAATAAATAAAATAATAAAAAAAAATTGGATCACTACAAAAAGCCATGCATGGTCTTGTTCATGTGTTCTAGGTTTCAAGAGAAGCCTTTACTAGCTGGATCTCAAAGTTGATCAAATAAAGCAATGTAAGAGGTTTTTGTAAGTTTGCATGTTCTTGTCCCTCATCTTAGTTCTTCCTACCCTAATCTTTTCTTAAAAATCTGCATTTGGGAATCGGGACTCGGTTTTGAGAGTTTAGAGCACCAAGGAAAGCTTTTGACGAGCAAAGGAATACATCTCCAAGTTAGGGCTTCAAAATGTAGAATCTCAATCTATGGTTGTTTTCCTTAAGTTTTGTGGTGATTCTTGTAGATCTGGTTATATAGGGTGTTGACGCGATTTTTCGCCAACAGTATATTAAGAAATAAAATGGGTAGATTACTGCTTGATAGTAAACCACAATGAAAATAACAAGAACCCACAAAAAAGCACAGAACTTTTACGTGGTTCAGTGATTAAAATCCACCTAGTCCACGAGTCAATATTATTACTGTTTCTCTCTCTATTTTGGCAGAGTTTCGGTAAATTAGAATATCTTCCCCTTCCCTGTCCAATATTCCCAATATTTATAGGGGAATTCCATGGACATGTTTGGGTAACCGTGTAAATAAACCACATAATTATATTTGGTATATAATTAATACAGATTATTCCCATTTACATTGGGATATGATTTGGTAACAAAATAAATACGCTCCTGCTATCTCGGGTAATAAATGATATAGATATGATACAACCTAGTCATTAATGAGCGTATAAAGAATTCCCGAGTCTCTTAAGATCCTTCAGTATGCGTTATATCTAGGCCATCATGAGCTGAATGTCTCACCCGAGCTCGTGCTTGACAGCTATCTGACTCCGAGCTCATAGTAAATCTAGGACGCCTAATATTGGGTCTGGCCATTATGAGTCTCGAGCTGTTCACATGGTTAATAACTATATTTTACTTGGTTATCTTTCCACGTATTCAATAGCCAGCTGTACCCGAGGTGGGCAAGTGAACTCGTGCTAAGTTTATGGTACAACATTTGCCCCCAAGCTCCCGCTCGTGTTTGATGTCGTCACTTTCTGACATACACAGTAGGGGTTTTTAGACTTCTGCCATATAAAATTGTGCCTGCCCACTACTCGAGTATTGGATACATGGCTTCCTGCAATTGGCGTCCGTTTGGGTTTCGAGGACTGAAACAACTATCTTGTCAACTTTTTACCACCATGTGGTCTATTTAACCTTGACCCTTGGATCTCGAACTAGCCCAATTGAATGGTTCAGATTGATTTATGTGGTTTACGTATAAATATGGTGATCAGTCCTGAGACTACACCACCTTTATATTAAAAAAAATTCCCTTTTCAAACACTCAAGCTTCCTTTCTTCTTCTCCAGAATCCCCAGAAATTTTCATCGTCTTGTAGAGCTTCAGAAGCTTTCAAGGAGCTTCCAGTGGCCATACCTACATTTCCTCTGAATCGAACGTATTTTCTGTAAGTATTTCATCCCCTGGTTTGTGAATTTTTTTTTATTCTTCATTTCCCAATGAGAGATTTTTTCTTCTTTTTTTTTACTTAAAAAATGTTCACTGTTCAGTATCATTAGGATATTTCTAAGTGCCAATAGGAAATGGGTTTTGGTTTAGGCTTCATGAATGAACCCAAACCAATTTAGAAATAGGACACTCGTAAATCTGGGCAACTTTCTGGGCTAATCTCGGAGAACCCTAATGGAAAATTGGTTTGAAGAATACCTGTTTGGGGTATCAAAATTTAAGGGGTTTTAGGTTTAAACCTAGGTAGCTTAAGGGTTACGATTTGATAGGCAGTTTAACGCATTAAACTGCCTCCCAAAGGAAAGTAGTAGGTCTAACAGTTCTGACACGTGAATCCCGAAGTATCTGGGGATTTTAAGAAATCGAGGCGCGTGGCCTAGGATACCGCATGAGACAACACGTTGAGACTAGGAAAAAGTTTAGCTTGTATAAACTTCTAAACTTTGAAAGTAGTCCTTATCATCCTCCGTACCTCCACAACCATAGTTATCGACCATCTTAGGTCACCTACTAACTAGGCCGCTTTGTCGTCAGGTGATCTGAATTATGGCACCTCCTAAGACGAATGCTGTGAGCTCATCTACCCAAAACAAAGATAAAGGCAAGAAGATTGCCTCTGAATATCCTATCCCACATTTTGATCTTGTGGTGGAGAGAGAAGTCATCGTCGACCCCAACGATTTTTTTTTTGAGGATGAGCATATAATCTCAAGGATAACGACTTAGGGGAAGGTGAACAAAATCCTGTTGAGTCATAATATCGAGATGGGAGCGGATGGTCTCCTCTACCAACCTGCATTTGAAGGAGAACGGAGTTGTGCCCCCTTCCAAGACGACTATGGGGCTTAGAGTGACGAGCATCGGAAGGCTGGTGCTTTCCTCCCACTGGACCAATACTTCATAGATTTTTTGAACTACGTCAAATTGGCTCCCTTCTAGTTCCCCCCAAATTCTTATAGACTTTTGGCTGGACTAAAATATCTATTTCTGAGGAATGAGTGGGAGGTCCCCACCCCAGCAGACATATATATTTCTTCTGCCTCAAAGCGAGTCCTGACCAGAAAGGACGAGGTGATGGGTTTTATTACCTCACCAAATTCCCTAACTCCAGATCTGTCATCGAGCTTCTCAGCCACCCAAATGACTATAAAGATTTATTCTTTATGCCGAATGGGTTCAAGAATTGTGAACATCAGTACTTCCATCCGTCCTCCTAAGTCTTCTATCTTTGTGAACTCAGCACGTGAATTTTTATTCCTTTCATTGTAATTTTTTTTATATATGTCCTGACTGAGTTTGTTCCTCGTGTAGCTATATTTGCAAGGACAGGAAAATCTGTGACCCTCAGGGGTCAGTACGAGACTTTGTCCAGCCTCCTTCCCGAGGAAAAAGATTATTGCTAGGTCGTGAATGATGCCACCATGTTAGCATGAAAATTGATCAGCAACGGTCAGACATTAGCTCTGAGGACCCGAGCTCCACTCCCCGTTATCCTCGAGCTCCCCTCTTCTCAAGAGGCCTTGCCAGCCACTGAGGACATTAAAGAGGAAGAAGACGTGGCGCCACTTGTGCAAAAAAGACGAGCTCCCGATGCCAATCAGGGGCTCGACCCTGAGCAAGATGCGTCTGGGGCAGCAGCCATCCCTTCCAGACAAGGTAACCCATACCTTTTCAGAGAATTAGATTGGGCTACTGCAAAATTTAAGTTAATATGTTTTAACCCTAACTAGCTCGTTAGCCGACATCCTACTGATTTGGATCTAAATGTAACCCTTCTCCAATGCGTGGATCATTTGGTGGCATGCTATGATCATAGCTATCCCAAAGGCGCCGTTGTAGTTTATAACACATTAAACTTTTGATCCTCCATCTTTGAAGAATATGGATTAAACCGTAGGACATGGCCTTCTTTGCTATAGGGTGCATTTGCTCCTTGGTTCAGGCAGTACGTAGATGAATCCAGCCCCGAGGAGGGACCCGAACCCCCTAGGATCCAACAGATCATAGCCTTAGATTCCTCCTTCCCTCCATTAATCCCAGAGTTGGAGGTCGTGCCTAGCTTGGTTCATACACCCGAGCTGATCGTAATAGATCCCTCCCCTTGCCCGGAGGGTAGGATCCTTGTTCTTTTTTTTTTTTTTTGCATTTATAATACCTTTGAAGCATTACTCCTGTGAATTAAATCCTCTATTCATTCTTTTTTCAGGTGAAGAGATGGAATCATCAGGAGCTCCCGATTTAAGGAGTGCCTTCAAGGCCGGGGGGTCCAGAACTGGTCCCATAGTAAAAAGGCTCAGGGTGGCGAAGAAGGCCACACCTAAAACGGGGGGTACCACAAAATCCCCCCCTAAGGGTGAAATTGCGATCACTGCTCGAGAGCCAGCTCTGGTGACAACTGTCACTATCCAAAAAATTCCACCTCCCCCTCCTCGACATATGCCTCCCTCACATCCCCAAGAGATTCAAACCGAACCGCCCGTCCAAAGTGAGATTCCTCTCGTCCGGATACCGGTCGAGCCACACGATTGAGACAAGATTCCCAAGGCCTTTCGGAGTATCGTGTATGAGACAGTGAGTCACATGGTGGGCCATGCGTACAAGGCCAATGTTAGGGATTTGAGGGCCAGAGAGGGGCGCAGCCCATAAGATGTCCTCGAATCTGCTATGGGGATGAACCTTACCGAGAGTCCTTTTCCCACTGCTAACCTTTCTTTATTATGTTTATTTTTTTAATTGACTTGCTTCATTATTTTGCAGTCTGTCTTGGCTCAATACCAAAGCATAGCTCGTGTCAAGGCTAGGAACAAAGAACTCCGAGCTGACTTAAACTCTGCCAGAGCCGCCCTGAGTATTGCTCAAGATAGTGAGCATGCTGCCAAGGCTGCTCTCATTTCTTCTCAAGAGGGCGAGAAATCTGTGAAGATCGTGTTGTCCACCTCTCAGGCTCAGGTCGCGGAGGCGAGTCGCCGTGCTAATCAGCTTTAGATCGAGAGCAACGAACTAAAAGCAAAGCTAATCGAGGCCGAGCTTAAAGCCAAGGAGGAAGCGGCACTGTCTTCATCAACAATGGAGGAGATGCTTTAACGTTGCTGGGCTTTCAACCAGGACGGGAACTTCTCCTTCATGGAGCCTGAGCAATGGGATCTGTATCTTGCTAAATTCAAGATTCAGTTTTCGCAAACCCTCGGAGACTGGCGAGGCTTCGAGAGCTGTTGAGGGAGACGGTGAGGAGGTTATTTTAGTGGGGTGAGCTGACGGAGCCCAATGAATTTATTTAAGATTTTCTTTTGTAACCTTTATCATATATTTTTTAACAATCCCTTGGGATTAAAACAATTTCCTTCTAGCTTGAGATTTTTTCTCTTCGATGTGACAAGATTTTTTCTTATTTGAATATACATCTAACTTGTGATCTATTTGTCTTTCCTTCATTATTTTCTCATGTTTATGAATCCTTAGACTCTTGTACATTCAAAATCTTAAGGATCGAATTTAGATCAAGATAGATTTTATCAATCTTAGTTGTATCCAAGAATTAGCTCGCGCATTTGCATCATACCTGTTAAGAATCAGGCCTTGGACCTGGTTATATCCAGGGTTTTAAATAATTTTTTTAAGTTTAGTTCGTGCTAGGTTTTTTGAAAACTCGGGCTTTAAAAAGCGGTTGAATAATCAATTTCTCCAAGCTTTTAAGCTTAAGACCTGGTTATATCCAGGGTTTTAGATGAATTAAAGCTTAGTTTGTGCTAGGTTTACTAAAAACTCGGGCTTTAAAAGGCCGTTGAATAATCAATTTCTCCAAGCTTCCAAGTCTTTAATCTTATTCGAGTAGGCTTAATTTTCTCAAAAACTCACCTCAGTTATGTGGCCCCCAAGTAACCAGAATGTATAAACTTTCCTGGTTGCTTTTACAATGTGAGAACACGAGCTTGCAATAGTAAAACTAAGAAATGGTTATTCAATAATCCATCTATTATTTATTTGAAATGACTTTTTATAAATAAGCCTTACATTGATGGTAATATTATTGATAATACTTTTTTAAATCAAGAGCCTTTCAGGTCTGTGGGACTACTTCCCCATTTAGTTTGGCTATCTTAAAAGTCCCTTTGCGTAAGACTTCTACGATCTGGTAGGGTCCTTCCCAGCTTGGGCCCAACATACCATCCTTGGGGTCTTTATTTACCAAAAAGACCCTTCAGAGAACTAGATCGCCTAATCCGAGTTTGCGTCCCTTGACTTTTGAATTGAAATAGCGAGTGATCTTTTGTTGATAATGGGTGAGTTGTAATTGCGATTCCTCTAATTTTTCTTCGTTCAGATTGAGGGATGTGCTGAGTAGCCCGTTATTCTGTTCTTGATCAAACATCCTCTGCTAGTGAGTAGCTCTCTTGGCTTCAATTGGAAGCACAGACCCACTTCCGAAGGTTAGGGAAAAAGGAGTATGCCTCGTGGAGGTCCAGTGAGAAGTTCGGTAGGACCACAGTACTTGCGGAAGTTGCTCGGGCCATAATCCTTTGGCTTCGTCCAACCTTTTCTTTAGGCTTGCCTTGATGGTCTTATTTACATCCTCGACCTGTCCATTGGCTTGTGGTTATGCTACTGAAAAAAACACTTCGTTATGCCGTATCTTTCAAAAAAGTTTGTGAAGAGATCACTATCGAATTGCGTCCCGTTGTCTGACACAATATTCTTAGGAAGTCCAAATCGACAGATGATATTCTTCACCATGAAATCCAGGACTCTCTTTGAGGTAATGGTTGCCAGAGGTTCGGCTTCTACCCATTTTGTGAAGTAATTGATTGCCACCACCACATATAGAACTCCTCATTTTCCCATAGGTAGGGAACCTATCATGTCAATTCCCCATCATGCAAATGGCCACGGGGATGAAATCATTGTTTACTCGACTGGAGCAACTCGGGAAACTATGGCGAAACAATGGCATTTGTCACACTTATGAACATATGAGATTGAATCTTTCATTAAAGTGGGTAAAAAATAGCCCTGTCTCAGTACCTTTAGCGCCAAGTTTTGACCCCCAACATGATCTCCAAAAAAACCTTCGTGTATTTCTTGCAAAATGGTTTTGGCTTCCTCGGGCAGAACACATCATAGGAGGGGCAATGAATGACCTCACTGATATAGGATTCCATCAACTATTACGTACTGTGGATCTTGATAAAGTATTTTTCTCGCGTCTTTTCTATCATCAGGTAACTTTCCAGTAGCGAGATATTCCATAATAGGAGTCATCCATGTCGGTCTTATGTCAATCATTCTGACCTCCATTACTTCTCCTAATATAGTTGGGCTCTCCAGGAACTCTAGTGGTACTACATTTAATGTTTCAACCTCTTTGTGGTAGCAAGTTGTGCCAAAGTGTCATCGTTAGAGTTCTGCTCGCGGGTATCTGTTCAACAGAGCCGAACTCAAATTCAGATAGCTCCCCTTTTACCTTGGCCAGGTAGGCCACCATCTTGATGCCTCGAGCTTAATACTCTCCCAATACCTGATTTACCATGAGTTGGGAGTCACTATAGCATTGGATGACTTTCGCCTTCAACTTTCTTGCCACCCTCAATCCTTGCTAGTAAGACCTCATATTCTGCTTCATTGTTAGATGCCTCGAATCCGAATCTCAGAGCTGTATGGAATCGATGTCCCTCTAGCGAGATTAAGATTATTCCATCTCCTGATCTGTTCTCGTTTGACGATCCATCAACAAAGATTTCCCATAATTCCTACACTGGCTCCCTCATGAGCTCGTCCTAAAAACTGGTGCATTCATCCATAAAATCAGCAAGGGCTTGACTCTTGATTGAAGTTTGTGGCATGTATAATATCTCGAACTGGCTAAGTTCGATGACCCACTTTAAGAGACATCTCGACACTTCAGGTTTTTGCAATACCTGCCTTAAAGGTTGGTCAGTTAAGATGTTGATAGAATGGGACTGGAAATATGGCCGGAGATTTCTGGAAGCCAAAATTAAATAGAATGCCAGCTTCTCTATCAGTGGGTACTGTGATTCAACTCTGAGAAGCCTTTTGCTTACATAATACACTGGTTTCTGAACACGGTCTTCTTGTCGAACTAACACGACACTGACTGCATTCTCTGTCATGGCTAGATAAAGGAACATAGGCTCTTCAGATGTTTGTTTGGATAATACTAGGGGCTCTACCAGGTGCGTTTTTAGATCATGGAATGCATGTTCGCACTCTTTGGTCCATTCAAATTTCTTGTTTCCTCTGAGCAAGATGTAGAATGGTAGACACTTGTCAGTAGATTTCGAAATGAAGTGATTTAAAGAAGCCACCCTTCCAGTTAGGCTTTGAACTTCTTTACGCGAATTGGGTGAAGGCATTTCTAAAAATGATATGACTTTCTCAGGATTCACCTCTATTCCCCTTGTGTTGACTATGAATCCCATAAATTTTCCAGATGCCACCACGAAAGTGCATTTTTGGGGATTGAGCTTCATGTCATATCTCCTTAATATCCCAAAATATTCTTCCAAGTCAGATACATGGTTACTGGCAGTCTTTGACTTGACAAGCATGTCTTCGACATACACCTCCATGTTTTTCCTGATCTGGTTAGCGAACATTTTGTTGGCCAAGCATTGGTATGTATCCCCGACATTTTTCAATCCAAATGGCATTTTTCAGTCCAGCTCTGATGAGAGTTTCAATTTCATCCTTCAGCTGCCGACAATCATCGGTGTTATGACCGATGTCATCATGGAATCGACCGAATTTTGAAGGATCTCTCTTCGCCCTCCGGTTTCTCAAATGTTCTGGCTTCTTCCATGGAAGGCGATTAGAATTTTCTAGAAAAATATGCTCTCAAGTGTCCATTAAGTTGGTATATGTAGCGTAGATAGGTTTGAAATTCTTCCCAGACTTGTTTTTCATTGTCCTGCTCTGGTCGCCCTCACCATTCCCCTTCCTTTTGTTGTAACCCCTTGGTTATTCTGGGCAACAGTTTGAGCTGTAGCTGCAACATCCGTTACTGCTCCAAGGGGTTGGACAGGGTTCTAGCTGATGCCTACGACAGAAGCTCACGCCTCCTCCAGGTTTATCCATTCTTGAGCTCAGACCGAGAATTCATCTACGCTTTTAACTCCTTTTCTTTGGAGTTCCTGCCATAGGTCGCCCCCGATGAGGACTCCCATCCTCATTGCCATGAGCTTGGAGCTGTCATCAGCATCCCTAGCTCGTGCAACAACATTGGTAAATTTGCTCAGATATGCCTTCAACGTCATGCCAGGTTGCTGCTTTACGTTGGCCAATGAATCAGCCTCAACCCAAGCTGCCTGTGAGGCTCGAAATGCTATTTGAAATCGGAAGAAAATTTCTTCTACGAGCTTATGGAATGCCTCTTATATTGTTTAAACCACTGCCTGGCAGGTCCAACCAGAGTTGCAGGGAACAAGATACACCTTAGATCAAGCCCGACATTGTGGGCCATCATCATGGTGTTAAACATTCCGAGGTGATCGGACGGATCTCCATCTCCATCAAACTTTGACATGTGTGGCATCCTAAAACCTACAGGATATGTTGCTGCCATAATGTTTGGAGAAAAAGGTTTGAGCTCCTCGTCTGAGTAGCAATCGTCCTTTTCCTTCCTGGACAAGAGTCTTTTCATTTTCTCTTCCATTAGAGCTAGTCTCTCGAGGGTTTGGTCCATAATCCCTAGGTTAGCTAGGGGCTGTTCAACAACTCTCATCCTATCATACGCATTTGATGGGTTATTTTCCCTCCAAGCTCAAGCTTGGTTAGGTGGGGCATTCCCGTTGTTGCGTACAATGGATGGACCTCCCTCGTGTTGAGTATAGCTAATCTCTTCATCCTGAGCTGGATACCTTCTCTGTGAGTTCAAATGATCTCGCAAGTCGAGCTGTGGATCATATCGAGGACTTTGTGCTAAACCTAAATGATTTCTTAGATCACTCTCGAACCTGCCGCTACGATGGCTTTCTGTCCAATAACTTCTGTTTGCGAAGCTTACAACTCATGGTTGGGATTGAGGGCCTGGATTCTCTACACGTGTTCATGGGACGGAAGTATTCATAGATGGGGGAGGATTTCTCCTGTTGTCCCCATGAGTTAGAATATCTCATTGAGGACGAGGTGGTGTTGGATGTCTTACAGGTGATAGAGGATGCCTTATTGGAGAGGCTATCCTCGTTCCATCAGGACGGACTAAATTAGCTTTCCTTTGTTCTACTCCAACGCCCCTAGTTCTTTGTGCCTGGCACTCCGATCTTGGCACAGAGGGATTTGTTGGAGCATTGTGCCTTGGTGAGTCTGTCCCAACCCCTCCTCATGGATTGTCACGGGCATTCCTAGGAATCTGTGAAGAAGGCACCGAGCTTGGGGTCGAAGTCCTTATTGACTAATTGACATGTTGATGACCCCTGTGATGGTTAGTGGGCTGAACATTCTGGTAATTTCGCCCTGAAGGCACAAAAATCAGAATTGCGGTCCTAACAAATCGACTCGGTTTAGACCAGTTATTCCTGTGGGACTTATGAGACCCACTTTGCCTCTTTTCCACATTAACGTCGGTTGCAAAAGAGGGTAACCGAGCCAAGACCTCCTCAATCTTCCTGTTTTCCCTAGTGAGATGGCTTCTTAGCTGCATGTTTTCCATCTCGATGGCAGTCAGATAGCCTGGATTAGGTTTTGGCGGCAACAATGCTGAACTCCCAGTATCGCCCTGACCCGCCGGCTGTTTTCCTAGACGTTTCTGAACATCCGGACCTCTTTCATTGGGAATAGCGGTATGATGGGCCTCCTTCCCACCAGGCTGTTCTGTCTCATTATCATGCATTGAGCGAGTGACCACCATAATGAAAGTTGGCTGAAACTTGTGAAGCACTAATTTACTATCAATGAAAGTACCAAACTGTTGACGCGATTTTTCTCCAACAGTGTATTAAGAAATAAAATGGGTAGATTAGTGCTTGATAGTAAATCGCAATGAAAATAACAAGAACCCACACAAAATCACAAAACTTTTATGTGGTTCAGTGGTTAAAATCCACCTAGTCCACTAGTTAATATTATTACTGTTTCTCTCTCTATTTTGGCAGAGTTTCGGTAAATCAGAATATCGTCCCCTTCCCTGTCCAATATTCCAGTATTTATAGGGGAATTCCATGGACAGGTTGGGTAACCGTGTAAATGAACCACATATTTATATATGGTATATAATTAACACAGATTATTCCCATTTACATTGGGATATGATTTGGTAACATAATAAACACGCTCCTGCTATCTCGGGTAATAAATGATATAGATATAATACAACATAGTCATTAATGAGAGTATAGAGAATTCCCGAGTCTCTTGGGATCCTTCAGTATGCGTTATATCTAGGTCCTCACGAGCTAAATGTCTCACCCGAGCTCGTGCTTGATAGTTATCTGACTCCGAGCTCATAGTAAATCCAGGACACCTAATATTGGGTCTGACCATTATGAGTCTCGAGCTATTCACATGGTTAATAACTATATTTTACTTGGTTATCTTTCCACAGATTCAACTGCCAATTGTACCCAAGCTGGGCAAGTGAACTCGTGCTAAGTTTAGGGTACAACATAAGGTATTTCAATAATTTTTGAGCTTATTTTTATGCTTATGATTGAGTTTGTGTGATATGATGAATTTCATGCATGCATGTGGCTATGGTCTATGCTAGAAATGCTTGTTGTGGTTAAGTGTGAGTAAAAATGCATGCTGCCAAAATTCGTGGTCTGGCTTCTAATGGGTCAGATCGCACCCTACTGCCTCTTTTTATGATAATAATTTGTGTATTAATTTGAGAGTACTTGATGTTAGGCTTTGGAAAATCACGAAAATGTATTTTTAAGCCCAAGTTATGCACTTTTTGGAATTTTGATGCAAATCTGGAAAATTTATGGACAGTATGAACTGCCCGAATTTCTTTATCTTTTGAATGGGTTTTACTTATCTAAAAGCTATGAAATTTAGTAGGATATATTTTGACATATTTATAAGGGCCCCTATAAAATTTTAGAGAAAAATATGTTATGGTTTAAAAGAAACAAATTTTCAAAGTTTGCCCTGAAATCTGGAAAAAAATTCTGGGCAGCAAGCACTACCCAGATTGCTTTAATTATTTGAATGGGTTTTAATATCCCAAAAATTATGAAATTTTTAAAGAAGTTAGTTAAGATATCTATCAGGACCCCTATAAAATTTAAGATAAAAATTTGTTACAGTTTAAGAGAAATGTTTTCTAAGTTTGCCCTAAAATCTGAAAAGTAGTAATTTTGGATCATAAAAAAAATTAATTTTTGGGAGGTTAGTTCTCCTAACCTAAAACGAATTTTGATGTGGGGTTTTCGCCTAGTTCCCATCCTTATCAAAATAATAAAAGGATGAAAGTTTAAGGGCTTTGGCCAAAAAATCAACATATGGAAGGGATATAAAAATGGACGTTTATCACTTTAAATAAAGAAATAAAAAGTAGAATTGTGGAAATTAGAAAATGGTTCTTTTAATAAAAGTAACTAAGGATTTGGATGTTAAACCAATCTAAAATTTGTGTGAGATAAATGAAATATAATTTTTATCATTATAATAAATTAAGGGTCCAAATTTCCCTTCTTTTCAAAAATACCACAATAGAGGTTTTAGAGTATCATTAAACTTGGTAAAAATAGAAGTTTAGGTTAAAAATGATCTTTATAAATAAAGGTGACTTTTCAAAAATAATAATAATTTAAGAGTCTAAAAGGAGTATTTTTGTATTAGGAAAGGAAATGGTGAACTTCTTAAAAGGACAAAAATTATGGTATTTTTCTAAAGATGCGATTTTGTTAACTCTTTTTTCTAAAACCAGAGTACCAAATGATCAAATAAGATAATTTCTTCATGATGAAAATATTGAAACACACGTTATGGAGAGCATGTTACTGTGAGACTGATCTTTCTACGATAACTTAAAGACTGAAAAGAAAACCCGGTCTAATACACTATGAAGTGTATAAGAGGCTACAATATAGAGTCTCTGAGAGTTTATTGCGTGCAACTATTGTAAAATATTAGCTATAAGTATATGTCATAGTTAAATTCGAGTACACTGTACTAATTACAGTAACCGCCAAAGGGAAAAATGAATAGCGGTATTAAGGATCCAGCTGGGAACTAAGGACTCCAAGTAAGTTATCCTTTCTCTTTCTTGGCTATAATATGAATATACTAGTGTGTCCTTGTAGTAGTGGATTACAATAGTTTTATTTGGGTCATTATGACCAAGGTATGCTTAATACCTACTTTTGCATTCTGCGGCTAAATGGTATGTGGGTTCGGGTTGAAGCCAGAACCTAAGCGTAATATAGTCCGGGTTGGAGCTAGAACATTGGTAATATAGTCCGGGTCGGAGCCAGGACAATGCTAATATAGTCCGGGTTAGAGCCAGGACAATGGTAATATAGTTCGACAATGGTAATATAGTCTGGGTTGGAGATAAGACAATGGTAATATAGTGCGGGTTGGAGCTAGGGCATGGTAAAAATATATAGTCTGGGTTGGAGCCAGGACGATGGTAATATAGTTTGGGTTGGAGCCATGACATTAATGGTGGAAAAATGTTGAGGCTAGGATCCCTTGCTGTTAATCCATTGATTAGTTATGTTATGTGTTATATATCTTGAATGTTCTAGGAATTTTCTGAGTACAGGTTATTGTGATATGTGTGAACTTGGTTGCTAGAAAATGTTTCCCAAAATATTTGCATAATGATGTGGCATGTTAAAGAGGCACATGAGCAGGACATGGTTATTATTATTGAAGGCCTGGTCGACCGACGATCAAAGTATCAAGAAAAAATTAAGTTGCACAATAGGCGTAAGGAATATGCTAAGCAGAGGAAAAGAAGGGGTGTAGAGGCATACGACCAGAGCTGCTTGTCGGACCGAGACAAACGCTCAGAAACAGTTATAAGTTAGATATTTTAGAGATATTTAACTAATTTAAATGTAGATATCATTATTTATGTTATTATTTTGTTATGCTCCCATAGGCCCATATGTACATCCTTGAGACTATAAATAGGACTCATAGGATTCATTTATTTCACACGCAATATTTTGTATTCAGAGAAAAATAGTGATTTATACACAATACTTGTATCTTTCTTCAAGACTTGTGAAACTCAGTGGACCTTTGTTCATTGATCGTAGGTTTTACATCAATAAAAACACTAAGTAGATGTAGGTTATTACCAATCTTTGGGGCCGAACAACTATAAAATCTTAGTGTCGTTTACATTCTTGCATTCAACTCTTTAATTCATATAATTTTTTGTGACTCCGTGTCATTGACCAAATCGAGGGTCAACATTTTGGTGCTTTCATTGAGAGCTGAACTTAAGGATATCAAGAAAAAAATGGCTAAGAACACAAGGAGGATGAGTCAAGTTGGACACGGATAAAAGAATGTACCAAATCCACCTCCTCCACATGGCGTACAGAGGATGACCCACAGGTGGAATTAGAAGAGAAGGAGATGCACGCTGGAGTTCTGAGGACATCATTAGAAGTGTTGCAAGACTAGTTAGCAACCCTAAAGGCTAACCAATAGAACATGGCTGAAACGATGGTGATGCAATAGATGGAGCTCGACCGACACCGTCGAGAATTGAATGAAAGACAAGAGGACCTGGATCGTCAACCAAGATATGCGACAATGGCTTTAGAGGTGACCATTGAGTTGGCTCGTGGACAACCACCTCCACCAAACACTCAGCCCGACCTGCCAACAAATCCTTATCCTCCTCAAAACCCGCGATCAGAGCACCACTAATGTCCTCCAAATCCACAAGACCCAAGAAGCCGGCCGGAACAACTTCCAGCTGCTCAGCTGGAAAGGTGGCCCTAGAACCCTGCTATAAATAGTGACCAACGTTAAACCTCTCATGCTAGTTAAGGTAATACGCAACAACACAAAAAGAATAGGGATGAGCACCGTCCCAAAAGCCATAGACGTCAAACAATAGATGAACAAAACCTTCATGGAAGGGGACAACATCCCTCAATAAGTAGGAGGCAGATAGGCTTAGGCTCTGCGGTCCGAGATCCCCCACGACAGGGCAATGTCCAGGTACCCAACGACTAGCGCATGCCTCCTCTTGTTTACCGAGACGGACTAGGGAGAAGAGAGGGAGCATACAGCAGGTCACGAACGCACAGGTCGCAATACAGAGACAACCATAATTACAATGAGGCGGGATCTGACTATAATAGGAGAAACGCTGGTCGACAATAGGAGGAAAGGAATGGGTAGAAAAAACCTCCTCCAATGGACAACCGACCAGTAAGCCAGAATGCTGGGGGGTAACCCAAACAACCAAACGTCTTTGACTGACTTGGTGCAAGCGAGCAAAGACGGAGGGATGAGGACCTAAGAGACATACTTAATGGCCGAAGGGAAAGAACGATGAACATGTCCCACTTGCAGCGGTCTTTCCTGTCCCTACAATACCAGACACTGTTCAAGCTCAGATAAATGCCCTGAATCAGGTTGTACAATAATTGGTTGGGAATAAAATGTCCCAAATTGATTATGACCGGAGAAAGGGCACCCCGTTCATCAACATAATTGCTATGGCATAAATCCCAAGCAAATTCAAAATGCCAGTATTGCCCAACTTCATTGGAAGAGAGGACCCAATATCTCACGTAAATAAGTTTGAGATACAAATGGACATCCAGAAGGTGTCCAAAGATGCTTGATGCAGGATCTTTCCTGCTACTTTGTCTGATGCTGCCCTGGAATGGTACTTCAATTTTCCATCGGCCAACATAATTTCATGGGAGATGTTCGTAAAAGAATTCTATGCTGGTCGGATACATTTGACAGAGGCCAATCAGCTGGTCGATATTAGACAAAACGAAGGAGAGCCTCTCAAGGAGTACATACAGAGGTTTATGCGAGCAGCTACTCGGGCCAAAATAGTTGGAGACGAGGGAAAGTTGATGGCCATCACAGCTAGATTACAACGCCAATCTCCCCTTTGGAGCAGCCTAAGGAAAAATGGAGTCAAAAGTACTCAAGAATTTTTGGATTGAGCAGACAAATATATTAAGCTAAAGAAGGCTATCACTAATGAAGGAAAATCTCCAATGGCCGACTAGGGAAAAAAGGAAGAGTCGACCAAGGTTGCTATAAGTCTGGCGAACGCAATGACAATGACGAAAAAGGTAATAATAAGAATGGAGGAAAAGGCAACGAGCAGACACCTGTACACCAACGCTCTCCTTCGCTGCAGCCAGCCTCGGTCACTGGTACTTTTTTTTACTATCTGTGGGGGACCACATATCTTTGGTGAAAGTGGTAAGGCAAGGGAGAGAAATGTCAGAACCCGACGTCACGAACAGGACATAGAAATGCTAAATGTCGAGGAGCGAACTCCCAAAAAATCTTGAACAGAGGAAGCTAGTATAACTTTCTCTGAGCTGGACGCACAACATGTCCGAGTCTCGCACTCAGATCCCTTGGTCGTGGACATTCAAATTTCCAACATGATGGTGAAACGAGTGTTGGTAGATACTGGAAGCTCAGTAAACATTCTATATAAGTCTTCACTGGAAAGAATGAAACTATCAGTGCAAGATTTAGAACCAAGCAACTAGACCATCAACAATTTATCTGGTGAGGGATTAGCACCAACAGGATCGATCAGACTCCTGGTCACAGCAGGAATGACACCTGTGAACAGGACATTACTCACTACTTTTGTAGTAGTCAATTGTCCGTTCACATATAATGTCGTGATTGGAAGACCCATCTTGGTAGAACTACGGGCAGTAACTTTAGTTTGGCATCTAGCCATGAAGTTTCCAATTGATGCAAAACTTGGGTGCGTGTTGGAAAACCAACGATAGGTTAGAGAGTGTTATAACTCCTTGATCACAAAAGCGAGAAAGTGTAGATCGGGGAGCGGAGCAGAAAAAAGGTTGCTAGTGGTAAACAAATCACATGCCCAATCAAGTGAACAAGTCACCAAATAGGGTGTTTCCCAAAGTGAGGATAGAGACTTAGATCCTCACTTTGGGGATTTTGAGGAAAGTATTGGACCCATGGAGGACCTCGAAGAGGTCCAAATATAAGAAAAAGATCTGATCAAAGTTGTGAAAGTCGATAAAAACTTAGTGCTAACAATAAAAGAAAAGCTAGTGGAGTTTTTGAGGAAGAACCAAGAGGTCTTTGCCTGGTTGCACAAAGACATTGTTGGAATTAACTTGGAAGTTATCAGCCATGTCCTGAACATAGACAAAAACCACCCACCTGTACGACAAAAAATAAGGCCGCTTGACAAAGACATGTCTAAAGCCTTAAAAGAGGAAGTCGATAAGATAAAGGAAAATGGATTCATCAGGGTAGCGTTTTATCCATCTTGGGTCTCTAATCCCGTACTAGTCCATGAACTGAATGGTAAATGGAGGACTTGCGTGGATTTCACAGACCTTAATAAAGCCTGCTCGAAAGATTGTTTCCCACTTCCCAGGATCGACCAGCTAGTCGATGCTACATCAAAGCATGAAATCTTATCCTTCATGGATGCATACTCGGGCTATAATGAAATTAGTATGCATCCACCTGATGAGGAACATACCATCTTTCGAATAAATACAGGGCTTTATTGTTACAAAGTAATGCCTTTTGGTTTGAAAAACGCTGGTGCAACTTACCAACGGCTAGTAAACCACGTGTTCAAAGACCAGATCAACAATGACATGGAAGTTTGCGTTGATGACATGTTAGTTAAGTCGAAAAAAGTCAGTGAGCACGTCAAGGATCTGCAAGAATGATTTAACATCTCAAATAAATATCAGATGAAGCTTAATCCTGTTAAGTGTTCCTTTGGAGTCGGATTAGGAAATTTTTTGGGATTCATAGTAAACTAGCGAGGAATCGAAGCCATTCCCAGAAAAATTCAAGCACTGATCGAGATGCAATCACCAACCAAAATTAAAGATGTACAAAGCCTAACAAGAAGAATTACGGCTCTGAGTAGATTTATATCTAAGTCTATAGACAAATGCATCTCATTTTTTAATCTACCCAAAGGAAACAAAAAGTTTGAATGGGATGAAGAGTGTGAATAGGCCTTTCAAGCACTCAAGGACCATATGTCATGATTGCCTATTCTGTCCAAGCCAGTCGAAGGAGAAACTTTGTACATCTACCTAGCAATAAGAGAATATGCTGCCAATGCTATTTTGATTAGGGAAGAAGACAACATTCAGAAGGCAGCGTAATATATAAGTAAAAGGCTAGTGGGAGCAGAGTTATGTTATTCGGCTATAGAGAAATTGGCTTACTGCTTGATACTGGCATCAAGAAAACTGTAACCCTACTTTCAAGCTCACCCTATAGTAGTTTTTATCAACCAGCCACTACGACAAGTCTTGCAAAAGCCAAAAGTCGCTGGTTGACTACTAAAATGGGTAGTTGAGCTAGGGCAGTTCAAAATTTTTTATGCACCACAAGCGACCATAAAGGGACAAATCTTAGCAGAATTTGTACCTGAATTCATTGGACTCCTAACCAATGAGTCGATTGTGGAGCCTGAAGCCTAAGACAAAGCTCCCACCTGGAGACTGTTCATGGACGAATCATCAAATGAGCATAACTCTGTGGCAGGATTGATTCCAATAACCCCCAAAGGGCATTAATTTCACTGCGCAATGAGATTCAATTTTAATGCCTCCAACAATGAATCTGAATACGAAGCGTTGCTCGCAGGTTTGAGACTAGCCAAATATGTGAACATAAAGTCACTAGAGATATACAACGACTCTCAACTAGTTGTTGATCAAATCATTAGAGAATATCAGGCTAGGGGTCTCAAGATGATCGCGTATCTAAACAAGGAGAAAAATTTGCTAGCCCCAGTTCAAAAAGTATACTTTACAGTAAGTACCTCGCGATAAGAACTCCAACACCGATGCCTTAGCCAAACTAGCAAGTGCCAAAGACGCTGACTTTTTGAGTATAGTACCGGTCGAATACTTGTCAGCTCCAAGCATTTAAGTAGAAGATTCCTCCCTATTAATTCAAGTATCTGACACTTGGATGACTCCCATCATTCAATATCATGAACATGGATTGTTACCTGCAGACAGAAATAAGGGGAGAACACTAAAAATGCAATAAACTCACTTTATCTTGCTCGATGGAATCTAGTATCAATGAGGATATTCTATGCCCTTGTTGAGATGTATTTCTAAGGAAAAATCTAAGGAAATGATGTGAGAATACATGAAGGGTTTTGTGGAGATCACGTTGGGGGGAAAAGTTTGTCAAAAATGATTCTCCGACAAGTGTATTTCTGGCCTCCTATGATTGAGGATTCTATGGAGTTTGTTAAGAAGTGTGATAAATGTCAAAGATTCTCCAAGGTACCTCAAGCAGCCCCACATGAGCTTAAATAGATGCAAAGCCCATGACCATTCATAGTTTGAGGAATAGACCTGATCGAATCTTTGCCTGCAAGAAAAGGGAATGTCAAATACGCAGTAGTTGCTATAGACTACTTTACAAAGTGGACAGAAGCTGAGCCGCTCGCGACAGTCAAGATCAAGAAAGTACTGGATTTCATTGTCAAAAACATTGTATGCCAATATCGATTGCCAAAAAAGATCATATTTGATAATTGCATGCAATTTGACGACTTGTTTACCGATTTCTGGGAACGACATGGCATAATGAAGAGCTTTTCATCAGTCGCCCATTCACAAGAGAATAGACAAGTGGAAGTTGTAAACAAAACGCTAAAGGACATACTGAAGAAAAGGCTTGAAGAGGCAAAGGAAGCATGTACAGAACAATTACCCGAAGTACTCTGGTCGCATAGAACAACACACTGAGTGACAACATGCCATACACCATTTTCTTTAGCATACGGGATGACACCATGTTACCAATTGAGTTGGATCCACCCTCGCATAGAAGGATAACATACGACCAGAATACAAACAACCCATTATTAATGGAGTCTTTGCACTTGGTTAATGAAAGGCGCGAACAAGCCTAACTACAAGTTAGATGGTTGGTCGCTTATAAGTGTAAAATCAATTTTTGATCACTCCCGCGAATTTTTGTCCATTTTGTTTATGAGAAATAAAAGAAACAGTGTGCATCCAGTTATTACGTGTGTTGTTTTGCTATGTTATCATTGATTGATAAGTATGGGAGCAGTAATGTTCGATTAGGTATTGGTCAATGGCAAGTGACTGAAAACCTTAAACTCCTCGATCACTTCAGGGGCATATAAGATACTAAGTGAGCAAAGTATATTATCAACATATGTAAACATACGAGCAAAATAAGGGAAAGCATACTACGACACTTAGCGTATTTTAAAAAAAAATTAGCAGATTTTGTGAAATAATAAAGTGTTATGCTAGGTTCGGTCATACAAGCAGATATTATAAGAAAAGTTGTATTATCAAAATGAAATATCTTTACACCGCGAGCATTTATTGCTCAGATATAATTAAAAATATTTAAAGTAAATAATACTGCCTCAGGTAGCAATTTTTCTTAACACCTCGAACAAACTGTTTGGGTGTTCTAGTTACATATAAAAAGTAAGTCTACTATGTAGCTACAGGGGGGTCTTATTGAGGTTGCTGGTCGACGGTGGTTCCAGCTTCCTCTTTAGCTCTATCGAAGCCTGTCGCCAAAGAAATTTCAGGAGACTCTGGGGTATTCTTCTCCTCCTCTAGGCGGGCAACACACCTAGCAAGTTCAGCTTGTTTTACCTGCAAAGGAAGATAATCAAAGTTCGCACCTTGATTATTCTTCCAGAATATGTAAAAGAAATTGAAGGTGGCTCCATGGAACCTCTCCAAGTCATTGGCATTCTGCTCTTCGAGCAGGTTAACCCGTTCCTCCAGTTTGGTGGCTCCTTCATACTCATGGCCAAATCTTCTTGCGGCTTGAGTGCCTCCTTATATATGGTCTCAGAAGCTTCCTTGTATTTATCCTTGGCAGCAACAACCTTAGCCAGATCTTCTTTTCTCTTCTTCAGCTCCTCATTCAAAGCAGCAACATTTTCCTCTGTCGCTTTAACTTTGGCCTCCAATGCTTTGACTTTGGCCTCCTATGCTTTGATTTACTCGACACGGCACCAACCTTTAGTCACGGTTAGAAGAGCCTGCGAACAGTAAAGAAATAAAGTTGTTAGAATCAATAAAAGGCAATGCTGGTCGGTTAAAATAAAGAAAAGAAACTTACGCCGAGCGCACTTCGTTAAGCCCACGAGCAAGGACCTGCTCGGGCTTTAGTGAAGGGTGAGAAGCAAAGGCCTCTTTGCTGAGGCGATGCTTGGATACCTTTTAGGGTTTATTAACTATTTAGCTGGAAGCGTGGCTCAACAATTATGTCGCCAAAGATCCTCCCACCTGTTCGGTAGAGGACCCAGTGCGAAGAGGTGGAGGAGGAGTGGTTGTCCTGGAAGCAGTGGGAGATGGAGGGGCTGCTAGTCGAGCCCTTTTGCTTAGAGGTTCCCACTAGCATCTCCAATGTCTTTCCTACTCGATTTCTTCAAGCCAACATATTTTCCCCCGGAGGCATAAATGTCAAAAACGATGTTGGATTGCATGACTACAAGAAAAATAAGAGCAAGCATATATGTTAAGAAATAGTTATGCATAATGAGAAAAAAAATCAAAAGAAATTCTAAGTGCGATACCCAAACTACAATTATTGGTTGCTACGTTATCTAAGGAACTACAGCTACAATCACTATCTACCTCGAAAAAGTCCAAGCTAAAACTATTGGTCGTAAAATTAAAGTTGTCGTCCTTATAAAATAGATGATAAGGGATGGGCAATGTATCTAAGAGTGAAAAATCCATACCATTCTTATCGGAGGATTCAAATGCGTGACCAACATATTCAGGCAACTTTTGTTTTCCCTTCCCATGTGGAGGAGGGATATCAGCTGGTTGGGTGTTGGGGTTAGGATCTTGGATAGTCACTCCTGTTGGACGAAGCTTGAGGGGTTGTCACACATCTTGTTGCTGTTCAGTGTTTTCTTGTTCCTTAGTTCCATCGTTAGTGGCACTCCCCGCGGTCGATTCCCTCACCTCTTGGTGAGGCTCAAAAAGGCCGACCAGCCTCAAATTGTTTTCTGTGAACAGCTCCTTGACGATTTTTTCTATATGTGTCATGTTGGCTAGGGCTACAACCCTTATCTCCATTTCTGGAGTGGGTTCTAGTCCGCACTATGGACCTAGACACAATACAAAATGACAGAAAAAAAATAAAAAAGCAACTAAAAGAATACCGAACATAGACTAAAGAAAATACCTCGTCGAGTGAAGGCCATGTTATCTGCGACCATATTGGTTGTGAGAAAATACTCTTGGAAGTACTTCCCAACATTGGATTTGTATGTTATATCATTCAGGAATGTGCGATTGGATTCCTAGTGATAAAAGTGGAAGAACCCTGTGTTATTTTGGTTAGGGTTGGATTTGAGATCAAATAAGAAATTAATCTCGTGAGGGGTGGGCACGAGCCACTTTTTATGGTTATGTAAAATATAGAGTGTTGACAACACTCTATATCCATTGGGGGTTATTTGAAATGGGGTGACCTCAAAATAATTTGCTACCCCTTGGAAAAATTCATGCAAGGGCAAAATTTCCCCTGCTTCTATGTGGTACCTCGACCAGGAACTAAAGGCAGCTCCTGACATGTTCCCCTCTGGTTGGGTGTAGGCTTATATAGAGTAATCCCAGGAAGCCCATACTTCTTGGGATACTTTGCCACCATCCTGGCCAATATGACACTTGTAGGGGCAATGTACCAGGGTACATCTGCTCGCTGGCCCTCATGTGGACGGGCCTTAGATTGGATATCTGGCGGTGCAACCCTTAAAGGTTGAGGGTCGCTCGAAGGATCCTCAATATTTGCTATTGGCTGGCTAGTAGGTGAGTCAGTGGTTTTTCTTTTTCTCTGGGCAGTATATTTGCCACAACCCCTATTTGGTTTTCTCTTTGGTGCTTTCTAAGGAAAATTGGTCGTAGGAATTGGGGATGGTGCCGAAGATTCTGGTATGGGCAGAGAAGGTTGTTCCTGACCTTCGAACAGCAAGGCAAGGATATCGCTGTCTATTGGCCTCTCACCTCCCTTGGGATCGTGCATGAATATCTCAGAAGAATAATGGGGAAGTGAGAATCTACGACCAATAGAAAGAAGAAAAATAGAAAGAAAAGGATAACGCTGCTCGTGGATAAAAGTTAAGCTTTAATCCGAACAACAACTTCCTTGTAAAAATACAAAAAACCTATGAGCAAGTTGGAAATATAGATCAAAAAATGAATTTGAAAAGTTTTTTCGGAAAAACTTTTCAACTTCATAAATGGGCGGGAAAAACCAGTTTTTCTGAAATACCCAAAATTGAATTTTCACTTCGATTTTGGACCCAAAATTAGTGTAAATAAACCCCAATACTCTCCCTAAACATTGTTATATGAAATATATTACCTAAAATACCTATTTTAATACAGTGTTTCTAGGTGTTTTTTCCTAAGCCTAATTTACCCAAAAGAACATAAAGAACATTGCAAAACCAGTTACGAAAACAGACAAATCATAGCCAAAATATAGGAAAATTGCTATAAAGTCATTAGGAGTGTTGACTGGATTTTTGGTCAACTAACTCAGGGTTAAAATAATTAATTAAAGAGCTTTCACTGAAACAATCAATGAACCATAAATAAGCCAAGAACCGAATAATTATAAACGATGAAAAACAAAAGACACCAAAACTTATAGAGGTTCGGCCCCAGAGACTAGTAATGACCTACGTCCTCTTGGAATTGTATTGATGTCAAAGGTTTACACCAGGTACCCCGTGAATATAGGCATGGTTCTAAGGGTAAAAACCATACAAACTAGCAGAAAACTCCGCTCAATATTCCTAACAAGCTGATTAGTATATTCCTTGTGCTGTTCGGTAGGATAAAAGTCTGAACCCCCCCCCCCCCCCCCCCCCACGGTGGTGGAAGACCTGCATTTATATTGCTCTTGATGCCCAGCAGTTGCGCTTGCCTCGCAACTGCTGCAAAATATCCCTTCCTTTTTGCAGGTGGTTGATGTCCTCTTTGTTAGGGGTTTGACCGAGTGTTGAGGGAAATTGTTAGGCATGAGGAGGATGTAACTGACTTCATTTGACTAGGTATTTCGGGTTTCCTAGAGAACTTACCGAGAAACCTCTTTTTTGGTAAACGTACCGCACAGTTGCTTTCCTGGTGAGCATACCGCGCAACAATTGTTATTCATTGGGCATGGGTGCTATCTTCAGCTTACTTGAAAATTGGATGCACATGCCACGTGTCAATAATAAAATGTCATATGCCCACACTATGATGCCACGTGTCCAACCTTCACGCTTTGTCAGCTGTGCATATTTTTGGGATAACATTTGCCCCTAAGTTTGCAATAGTGCTGAGCAGTATATAAACTTTTCTTCTGGATAGCACCCCGTCTAGCTTGATTGGGGGTACATCCTCTTTGATTCGTGGCATCTTTATTTAATAATATTGAAAACCTTTGCAATTCTTCAAGTTTCCAAGAAACAACTTTTCACCTTTTCCTGCCTCTTCTTAATATCATAAAGTGTCATAATGGCTCCTCTTAATAACTGTACCATTGGTTTGTGTAGTTACTGAAGAGTGGCTGACGTGTTGGGCGGTTGAGGTGAAGTGACTGGAAAGACGTGCTTGTAGCAGTCGAAGGGTTGTTTCATTAATGCCCTTGGGAGGAAGTAGAGCGTTAAACCTGGATTATAAATAGCTTCCTCCTCTTGTGAATTTCTTTTTTACAGTCTCTTCTTCATTCAAACTCCACAGACGTTCAGAGCTTCCCTCCACCTTGGGTTTCTACACCGACTAGCTCCCAGTCAGTGACCACTGAAGCTTTCCAGCTCGTGCTACCCTCGCAGACCTACTACCAGTAAGTTCTCCTTTTTCCTCCTTGGTACATCTGTCATTTACGCGAAAACATCCCGGTTTTTCTCTATGGTCGTGGGCTTTATTTTCCAGCAAACCCTCAGATTTCTTGTATGAATGTTGTTTGAATCAGTAAATAAAAACTGCTTTACGTAAATCTTGTAACAGGTAAGTTGTTTTATTTTTTGATTTTACAAAAAAAGCTTTTTACGACCCATTTTGGTAGATTGATGTTTGGTGTTCTTGAAAAATGCCAAGAACAACTCCCCGCTAAATTTTTCAGAAAAAACCCTTCACTTTCTCGTTCTCCTTTACTTTGATCTTGTCTTCCTGCTGCGCGGTACACTATGGAGTTTTGACTCCTGAACTGGTCGGTATGCCCTACGACACGGAGTCAAATATGCTTGATGTGGACAAATACATTGAAATGAATGTGATGACAAAAATAATAAAACACACAGGAATTTATAGTGGTTCGGCCCCAGAATCTGGTAATAACCTACGTCCACTTAAGCTGTTATTGATATAAGATTCAAAGGAGTGATCAAAGAACTAGGGTTCAATGAGTTTCACAAACCTCTGAAGAGAAAAACAATGTATTGAATATGATAACTCTAATCTCAGATAATTAGAAAGCCAAAAGTCCTCTCCCTTGAGCTATCTTTCTCTATTTATAGGCTCAAGGAAGATTACATTAATTTGTTACAGATATTCTTTCCTAAATAATCGGATATTCAGGAAATCATGGGAGACAATCTTGTGATTGACTAAGATCTTTATAAAATTATCCTGAAATACGCAGAATGCGCGACCATACTGGTCGCAGGAAAACCTCAACCGCCTATGCTTGCAATATGTTACTGGTCGATACTCTACCAGAATTCCGCCAGGTGTCAGCCACGTGTACAGAAATCACTTGCCACATCATCCGTGCTTGTTTTTTGGGTAACAACATCCATACCGAAAAGTGTTGTTCGGTGCTCTCACCCCACTTTCCCCTTTTTCTTGTGTGCGCAGACTACCCAAGGGAGGTGATCACTGAACTTCTACACTGTGTCTTCCATTTCAATGGCTCACACCAAAAAGACAACTCGGGACTCAAACGAAGAAGATCCTCGTGTGGTACGACGCGCTACCGGTGGGAATCCCAGAGAGGCATCTCCCCCCGAGGAGGAGCCTAGTGGCTCGGGGCAGGAAGAAGATTCTGAGGCCGAGTACTACGTAAATTTATACTGAGGTGATCCTAAACCCGTTGGCTAATAAGGAGGAGGATCCTCTCTTTGTGGATCCTGTTAGTACTATATCTCTTAAACAAATACAGAACATGAGGGAGCATTTTAAGCTATAAGGTGTATCCATCTTCAAGCCTACTGACTGCAGATCGCCAATTACCCTAGGGCTCAATTCTGTGCCTGGAGCCGATTCCATATGACCGTCGGAGCTACTCTCCCCCTTCTACCATACTTTCGGAGTGTGGCTGATAATTTTGGGATTTGCCCAACTGAAATCAGTCCCAAAGGCATAAGATTTATTTTCTCCCTTTATGTTTTGTACAAATCTTTAGATTGGTCGGTGTCTTCTGCCCACGAAATTAATTACCTTTTTGACCTCAAATCTAGTCCCCGGTAGGGCCGTTCGAGGTATTTCTATTTCAGCCATATGGATTCCAATATTTACCTAGCCAATACAGATAGCATCTCCAAAGTTAGGGAGTACGGCAGCCATTACATTCTCACTGAAAATATTGCTGCCACCCACCTATCCTTTCAACGCAATGGTCCCTTTGGTTATTCAACCCTTACTTGGGAGATGGTTGAACGAGCTTGTAGGTTGGCTACAATGGACCCCGACCTTAAAGATATGGTGGTTTGACTACTGCAGCGAAATTAACCAAGACTGGACTGTACCCCAATCCAGAAGCGTAAGTCAAGGGTGCCACCTGTTGACGGTGAAATCTCGTCAACGAAATTAGGTCGGAAAACTTAAAGGTAAATGCGGCAAAGTTTAGATAAGAACTTAGAATTAACTTATGAAAGGATAAACACAGATAAACAATGGAGCAAGCCTTGGTATATTTCTCAATAGCCTCTGCATACAATGAATTTTCCAACCCCCTTCTCTGTGGAAGTGGGGTTCATTTTATAGTAGGCTCTAATGGCCCTGGGTACATGGTGGTCCAGGGGACCAGATGGTACACGAGTACACTAACAGGAGAGTGGTTCCAGGGGTAGTGGTGTCGGCTCTGGTACAAGGTCAGAGATCATGGGACCACCTCACCTTCTGTACCTGGTCATACCTCCACTACCTACATGGTACGGGTGTCAGAGGAGTGGCTGGTGAGGACAACAAATGGTACTTTGTTCGTACCTCCACTACTTATCTGACGTGGGTACTATGTCCGTACTCTAACTCCTTTCAGTTCGTGAGTGGACTCCGTACCTCATGAGATCAATGCCATGTGACCCTCATTTGCAAGGCATAGATGCGAGGCGGTAATGACCCATGCACTGGCCGTGCCTTGCAAGGCTCCTAGTGGTGAGGGGCCTAGCTATACTTTTCTCCTTGCGGCATGGATCTAGACTAGTGACGCGATGGTGCAACGGCCTCCCGAGAAGATGGTGGCCCACGAGCCTCGCGGGGGCGCGTGCGCATGAGCGCCTTGCTGGGGGTGCGCGCTTGACGGCCTTGCTGGGGGCGCGCGCGCATGAGGGCCTCGCTGGTGGCGTGTCCCTGATGGCCTCATTGGGGGCGTGTGCCTGATGGCCTCGCTAGGAGGCTTGTGTGCCTGATGGCCTCACTGGGGGCGTGTGCCTGATGGCCTCACTGGGGGCGTGTGCCTGATGGCCTCGCTAGGAGGCGTGCGTGCCTGATGGCCTCGCTGGGGGCGTGTGCCTGATGGCCTCGCTAGGAGGTGTGCGTGCCTAATGGCCTCGCTAGGGGCGTGTGCCTGATGGCCTCACTGGGGGCGTGTGCCTGATGGCCTAGCTAGGAGGCGTGCGTGCCTGATGGCCTCACTGGGGGCGTCTTTGGCAGCATTCACGCGTATGAGTGCATCTTGACCCATGAGCATGTCAGCCTTACGCGGGCACGTCGGACCTCACTATGTGAGGGCCTTGTGCACCTATCCTCTTGCAGTATTCATTGTGGCCCCTTAGCTTAGCAGGGCCAAACCTTGTGGCTCATAATGTGTTGTTTCTCATGAGATGATCTCCTGTATTCAACAAGGCCTACAGGCTCGAGCCCAATAGCATGAATAAGCGACCCTTATCCCTATGTTCCAACCAGGGACTAAAGAGTTTCTTTTTGGTGGATTTTTGGCATCCACACCACCCTTACCATACATCGCCTAGGGAGCACCTGCCCGATACTAAGTCACCCAGTCCTTCGCCATCTAAGAAACAAACCAGGCCATCAGTACCTCCGTCTAGACCTTGCATGGCCCACCGAACAAGAGGCTCAGCAGGGGTAGTCATCTGAGAACTCGTTGATCACGGGGTTCCAAAAGTTGCCACTGCCCCTAGGTTGGAAAGGGGAAATAGATTGAATTGGAGCACTTAAGCTCTAGCTCCTCAGACAGTGGTGAGGACGCACTGTCCGGAGTAACCAATTTCTTGGGGGGAAATGAAGAGGGTGATTTCACTCTCTTTATATAACTTTCTTTTGCATTCCTTCGTAATTATAATTTTTTAATGCCGATTGGCGTCTTACTAACCCTTTACTTTGGTTTGCAGATATGTCATCTGTGCTCTTTAAGAAATTTGCTCAGAAGCACGCCACTGGACCGAGCAGTGAGGCTCCTCCAGGCAAACACCAGAAGATAGACTCTCCTGATGAACCTACCGAGCAGGTTGCCAGATCCCCCAACAGACTCCTTCTCGGGAAAAGTCACACGCGCAGACTCCAATTCGCAAATCTGTCAAAGGGAAGGGACCTCAGAACGAGGAGGTGATTCACCCATCCCTTGCGCAAAGGTTTGGCTCCCCGAGCAGAGTCCCAGAGGGTGCCGTTGAGGACCCTGCTGAGGAGTTTCATGGGCCTTTAAAGAAGGCGTTACCTATAATGACCCAAAAATCACTAATAAGGCTTAAGGGCCTTGATTAGTGTGTCTGGAAGGCATAATTGGTTTATATGTGATTTAAATGATTTCATGCATGATTCTGTGATAAGCATGCTTATATGGTTTTATGGATAAATGAAATGCATGTTTATGGGTATAGTATGCATGTAGGCCCTGTTTAGCTTAAAGGGGCATATTTGTAATTTTGGCCCGTTGAGGGCATAAATGTGATTATGTGTTATAATTGTGGAGGCCACATTATTATGTGGATATATTTGCAGCATGCGACTTGAGGTGATCCTAGGGAGCCCGTTAGCAAGAAAGTCACAACGGGACCCGATACCCGACTCGGGGCGAGTAAAGGGGTATTTTGGGCATTAGATATTTATTTGGGTTATCGGGTTATGAAAATAAATAATTGGAGATATATTTGAAGTTAGAGAGTTTAGGAGGGAATATTGGGGAAATTTACCATTTTTTCCTCGGGGACGTTTTTGGTACCCCGAGCCTTGAGATTAACTTAACTAACTTAAGTAAGATAAAACAAAACAAAGGAAATACGTAGAACTCTGCCAAACCTACCCACCTCTTCCTCTCAACTCACTCATCTTTCCACAAACTCTCTCTCAAGAAAACCATTGAAACCAAAGGAAGATTTGGCTAGAAACTCAAGGATTTGAGCAGGAATCTTGGGGAATATCTTAGTAGCAATTTTGAGGTTCAGACAAGAATTTAGGTAAGCATTGAATTATGGTTTTAGCTGTCTAAATTCTGTAGTTTTGGCTGGGTTCTAAGTGTTCTTGGGTTCTTGGTATTGAAGATTGAGTTGAGGCTAAGGACTTGGGGATTAGCTTAGCAACTACTTGGTGGATTTGTTCTTTAGTAAAGGTAAGTTTCTAATTGTGGTTTAGCACTTGAATTTTATGAATTGCTAGCTGTTCTAGGAGGTTTATGAGCTTTTGGGTTTCAAGAATTGAAGTGTTATTTTAATGAGTGTTTAAGCTAGGTTCTTGTTGGGTCATACTGCTGAGTGCATGTTAGGATGTTTGTGATAGTTAAATTGTATCATTGGGATGGTTTTGGGTTAAATTGAGTGAGGTTTGGCTGCTGGAAATGATGAATTTTCTGGGTTCAAAGGGGTCGGGCCACGACCCTATTCTTGGTGTGCTGCGACCCTCTAGAACAGGTGGGAGATGAAGAGAAGAGCGGGTTGCGGCATGGGGAGTGTTGGGCTGCGGCCAGTGTCTGCTGTTTGGGGAGGCTGGGCCTCTGGAAGGAGGCGGGCCATGCCATAGGGGGCTTAGGGCCACAGTTCTTAAGGGAATTTTTGGCTTTGAGATGGTTTTAGGTGCGGGAACCTAACCTAGGGTGCTCGGGATTAATTCCACTACCGTGTTTGGTGGAATTCGATCTTCTGAAGGCTAGAACTTGGACTGAAAACCTTTATTAATTTATTATTGATGGAATCCCTTATCTTGGTTGTGACTAGGTGTACGCTAGGGCTCGGAAAATGAATCGTGCTCAAGGGTCATTTCTCGTAATCAGAACGCTTGGAATTAAAGGTAAGAAAACTACACCCAGTTGTATGACTATGATGGGACTAAGGGTTCCTTATACTTGTATGCTTTATTGTACGGTGGTATTATGCCATGTGAATATGAAATAAACGTCCTAAGAGTACCAGAATTAATATTGGCGCACAGGACGCGACTCAGCCACTGGTAGCTGAGGACAGCTTAATATTCACTGAGCTCGGTTTAAGAGGACTGGAGTCAGTGGGGTAAATAGAGGGTGCGACCTAAGGGCGTCGACCCTGGATATTGTATGACTTGGTTATTAATGTTGATTTGATGAATTTGGTATGCTGAATGTCTGATTATGTGGATGCTATTGATTGCTGAGTATATGGTTATGCTTTATGAGTTATCTGATTATTGTCATTGATCATACTGTAATATTATGGTTTTCTTGCTGGGCCTTGGCTCATGGGTGCTACGTGGTGCAGGTAAAGGCAATGGTAAGCTTAATCATTCCTGATTAGGAGAGCTCTAGAGGAAAAATGTACATAGTTAGCTGCTCGGCCACCATAATCAAGGGATGGACAGGAACAGGAGAACCTTAAATGTCTGTTTTTCCCTTAGAGTGGCCAGTAGTCGTATATACCCTGAAATTTTTAAACTGTCCTTCAAACTTTATTTCTTTTGGGATCCCATGTACAAAATGTTTATTTAAATGAAATGTATCTTTTATGACTAAAATATTTTAACCCTAGTTCAGTTATAGTTTCAATAACACGTTTCTAACTAAATGACTTGATTAGCGAGTCTTGCACCTTTATAAACACACAGTGTAACGGTCTTGGCTAACCAGGGTGTTACATTAACCATCCATCAATGCCACACAAAAATGGTGTCTCCTACCCAATCAGGCTTCATGACCAATGTAAGCTCGAAATATTTTTCATACATCACCATTGCTAGTCTCCAAGATGTTGTCAGGGTAAGTATTTGGTATTGTTTGAGCCAATTGATTTTTCTTTGTCTGTCTATGTTCTCAGTTTCCTTATCTTCTGCTACAGGGTATGCTGGTCCTTAGCTATGCTCATTATTGTACCAAAGGTGTGAGCAAGAAGGTTTTCGAGTTGGTAAAGGAGTCCGAAAACAAAACCTCCCAAAATAACGAGTTGTCTGAACAAGTTCATAATCTTTAAAGGACCTCCAAGCAGGTTGCTAAGGAAAACAAAAGTCTTAAAAATGCCACTGAGCAGAGGGACCTTGATGTAAATCGTTTGCAAAGGAGGATAGAAGAACTGAAGGAAAAGAATGCTGCTATTGAGAAGGTCGCCCAAGAGAAGGAGGACGAACTGACGAAGGCCCTTGAGCAAGAAAAATCTGATCAGGTCACCGATGCTAAAGCTTTGGAGGATTTTGGCCTGAGCACCTTCTTCGATTTTTGGGTCCGCAATAAAACAGTGGACTTCAGTTATTTGGGAGAGGCTTACGATGAGCTCATGCAGTATTACACTGAACGGGAGAAAAACGAGGCTCTGACCGTACCCCCCGAGAAGCTGGCAGTCTCCGAGCCAGAGATTGTCGAGCTGCCGACTGAGCCAGTCTTCGTAGCTACTGAGGAGAATGTCACGCCATCCAACCCAAGTTCTTTAATTGAGATTCCAACTCCTGCAGACCATTCCAGTACTATTCCAGCAGAAACTCCTGCTGCTGAACCTGAGCAACATATTCCTAACTCTTGAAAACTCTAACTATCTTCCTTTTCATATTTATAGTCTATGTTTGAACAAAAGTGGCTGAGTCGAGCAGTCTTTATGCTTGCGCATTTAGTTCCCTTTTGTTGAAACATCAATTGAGCCGAGTAGCTTTTAGTCTCGAGCACTATTTGACAAATGTATATATGATATTCTTATTTGGTTATGCATCTGCTCATTCTTTGTTTTTCATTACTGCTCGGTTTGGAGCTACGCGGCTCTATAAATGAAAGCTATTCAATTTTTTCAAATGAGTTATAAATAAAATTGTTTAATCCTGTCTACGGAAATTGTTTTATGGCTCTTTTTGTTGCCAGGTATCCTGAGCATCGTGCAAGCACTTTAACATTAATAAAAATTAACGTTTCTAAGTCCTTTTAATTACATGCTTTTTTCCCTCTTTTTGTCCATGTATTACTATGGTGCCCCCCAAGTGACCGAGCGGATTCATAACTCTTGGGCTATCACCTTGGTCACTTGCTAATTGACCAGAGCTATTCGTAATAATCTGTTCGGGCATATTTGCGTTTGCCATCACCTGCAAAGGTGTCATACACTGTCGAGAATCCATGATGTAATTCACTAGTTAGGAAGATAATCATTGTAAAAATAAAGGCTTGTAAAAATGGACAAATCGTGTCTTATTGATTAAAGATTAACCATACAAGCTGTGTTGCTACAAAGTAGCTTACATTCATGAATATTAATGATTACAATAAACAGACAAATCGTGCCTTTGCATAATTAATATAGCTAAATTAAGCTGGTCAGTGGTATGGGCAATCCATGCCTGTACCGGCCAGCCAAAGATCACTTGAAAATGATCTTTATTCGTAGTACTTCCTTAGGTGTTCCCCATTCCAATAACGTGGGACATGTTCTAGTTAGAGATCTTGGTTACACCTCGCTAGCCCATATGTGCCAGGTGGTACTGTCTCCGTAACCTGGTAAGGGCCTTCCCAGCTGGGGCCTAGCACTCCTGCTGAAGCATCTCGAGTTTTTGGGAATACTCTTTGTAAGACTAGCTCTCCTACGTCAATTTTTTGTTCCTTAACCCTAGAATTGAATTACCGGGAAACTTAATGCTGATGGGCGGCCAGGCATATGTTGGACTTTTCACGTCTTTCTTCAATTAGGTCCAAGGATTCAGCTAACAACTGGTGTTTTCCATTCTGGTCGTATGTCGGCACCTGTGAGATGGTGGATTCACCTCCATGGGAAACATTGCATCTTACCTGTATGTAAGTGCAAAGGGGGCATCTCCAGTAGTTGTTCTCTCGGTAGTCCTATAGGACCATAGCACTACAGGTAGTTTCTCAGGCCAGTTTCGCTTAGCCTCTTCTAAACGCTTCGTTAGTGTGTCTTTGAGAGTCTTGTTAACTACTTCTACCTGTCCACTTGCCTGGGGTACGAGACTGCTGAGAAGCTTTTTGTGATGTCATGTCTAGCACAGAAATTAGTAAATAACTGGCTGTCAAGCTGTGTGCCGTTGTCAGACACTATTTTGTGGGGTAAACCAAACCTACAAATTATATTATTTACCACAAAGTCCAATTCATTCTTGGATGTGATTGTTGCCAGTGGCTCGACTTCTATCCATTTGTTAAAGTAATCCACTGCTACTACTGCGTACTGTACTACCCCCTTTTCCTTTGGCAACCGACCAATAAAGTCGATCCCCCAAATGGCAAATGGCCAAGGACTTTGCATCTGTGTTAATTTACTTGGGGCTGCTTGGGGGATCTTTGCAAATCTTTGAGACTTATCACATTTTCGAACATGCGATATGGAGTCCTCATTCATAGTTGGCCAGAAGTAGCCTTGCCTTAAATTTTTCTTAGATAGACTCTGCCCCCCAACATGATTCCCACAAAAAACCTCATGTACCTCTTCAAGAAGTCGCCCTGATTCTATTTGGTTGACATACCTGAGTAATGGAATGGAAAATCCTCTTCTGTGCAGAACTCCGTCTAGGATGAGGTACCAAGCAGCTTTCCTTAACAACTTTCTAGACTCGTTACGACTATTGGGCAGGATACCATGTTCTAGATAAGCTGCAATCGGGGTCTTCCAAGACAGAGTATTTTCTATTAGAAGAACATGCTCAGGCAGGTTGATACTGGGCTAGTCACCCCCAAATACTCAATGGGGACCAAATTGGCTTTGTCCACTACGGTACTACTGGCTAGCCTAGCCAGTGCATCTGCTGTGGCATTTTGTTCTCTAGGTATCTACTGAATGGTGTATCTTTTAACCTGAGCAAGAAAATCTTTGATTTTATTGAGATAGGCCATCATTTTCTCCCCCCGAGCAACGTATTCTCCGAGGACGTGGTTGACAACTAGCTGTGAATCGCTATATATCTCCAAGTATTCAACTTTTACTTCTTTAGCTAATTTTAGGCCCGCAATTAGTGCTTCGTATTTTTCTTCGTTATTAGATGCCTCGAATTTGAAACGAAGTGCACAATGGATACGTTTCCCTTCGAGGGTGATTAGAGTAAGACCGGCTCTGGACAACTGGTCGGTAGACGAGCCGTCTACATGTAAATTCCAAGCTTGTTGTTCTTCTTCGAAATCAATAGTGCTGGAGTCTGTGTGTTCGGTATTCTGTGCAACATTTGTGTTGTGCGGTAGCTCAGATTCGGATGACTGCTCGGCTGTGACTCCGTCTGCTTCTGGCATTTCGGTACACTCAGCTACAAAATCTGCTAGAGCCTGGCCTGTTATTGCTGTTCGGGGCTGGTAGGTAATCTCGTATTGCCTGAGCTCTATAGACCATTTGAGCAGCCGACCAGAGGTATTCGTCTTTTGCAAGACTTGGTGCAGTGGTTGGTTGGTAAGAACTCTGATGGGGTGTGCCTGGAAGTATGGGAAAAGTTTTCTGGATGATAGTAGCAGGCAGTAAGTTAAATTTTCAATTAATGGACACCTGCTTTTGGCTTCGACCAGCCTTTTACTGACGTAGTAGATTGGGTGTTGGATATTGCTCTCCTCTCTGACCAGGACTGTACTGACAGCGTGTTGAGTTAATGCCAAGTATATGCATAGTTCTTCACCCTCCAGAGGTTTTGAAAGGATCGGGGGTTGTGCCAGCTGCTGCTTTAGAGCCTGGAAGGTTTGTTCGCACTCTTCAGTCCATTCAAATTTCTTTGTGCCTTTGAGGATATTAAAAAACGGATTACACTTATCAGTTGATTTAGACACAAGTCTGCTGAGTGCTGTTATGCGTCCTGTCAGGCTCTACATGTCATTGATCCTGGTTGGTGAAGGCATGTCCAGTAGTGCTTTTATCTTTTTGAGGTTTGCCTCTATTCCCCTAGAGTTCACTATGAATCCCAAAAAATTTCCTGATCCTACACCGAAGGAGCCCTTTAGGGGGTTTAATTTCATTATATACTGCCTTAGGATATTGAAACACTCCTCCAAGTCTTCAGTATGCCCTTCGGCCTGTTTGGATTTTACCAACATATTGTCCACATAAACTTCCATGTTTCTCCCTATTTTGTCCTTGAACATATTGTTTACCAGACGCTGATACGTCGCTCCAGCATTTTTCAGGTCGAACGACATTCGTGTGAAAACTTATATGCTCCTGGTCGGGTGGATGCATGCTTATTTGGTTGCACCCCGAGTAGGCATCCATGAATGTTAAAATTTTGTGGCTGGCTGTAGCGTCCACCAGTAGATCAATTCTTGGAAGTGGGAAGCAGTCCTTGGGGCATGGTTTGTTCAAATCTATAAACTCTATACACACCCTCCACTTGTTGTTAGGCTTTGGTACCAATACGGGATTGGAAACCCATATAGGATAAAAGGCTTCCCTAATAAAATTGTTATTTCAGAGCTTCTCCACTTCCTCCTTTAATGCTTTTGCCCGCGTCTGATCTAGTAACCTCCTTTTTGTTGCACGGGTTTGAAGTGTTCTGTGTCAATGTTGAGGGCATGGCTTAAAATGGTTGGGCAGATCCCCACCATGCCATCATGTGACCAGGCAAATACATCCTGGTTGTTTTGTAGGAACTGGATCAAAACAAATCTTATGGGCTTGGACAACTCTTTACCTACCTTGACAACCCAGGTCGGGTATTGCGGGTCAAGTGGGACCTCTTCCAATTCTTCGACTAGACCCACCCCTGTATCTGTATCCCCAAAACGAGGGTCTATGTCATCTCCCCTATTTTGGGCTGCATCCTATTTCTGGTGACTGGGCCCTGCAGGCTGGGCGGTACAAACTACCTTGCCTGCTTTTTTGACTGATGAATTATAACATTCTCTGGCCACCAGCTGGTTCACCTTGAGACATCCTACACCTGCTCGGGTTGGGAATTTGAGTAATAAGTGGAAAATTGAGGATACTGCTCAAAGGTCATACAGGGCCGGCCGCCCTATCATGACGTTGTACGAAGAGGGAATGTCAATTAATATGAACAAAGCCATTACTGTGTTGCTCTTAGGTGTCGTCCCTACTGTTACAAGCAACCTTATGCTTCCTGAGGGGGCCATACCATTTCCAGTAAACCCATACAACAGCTGCTCGCATGGTTCCAAGTCTCTAACACTTAAAACCATCCTCTCTAGGGTATTCTTGAATAGAATATTGGCAGATGAACCGTGATCAAATATAGTCTGAGCCACGATCATGTTGGCGATTTGCACCTCTACCACCAAAGGGTCATTATATGGATGATGTATGCGATTTGTGTCTTCCTCACTGAATGTGATGGGTTCACATTCGTATCGAGGTTGTTTAAGAGTACGCTCCTAGACAGCCAGTACATCTTCCTCTCGCTCAAGTATAAGGGAACAAGCGTATCTTTCTCAGGCCTTGCCATTGTCACTGGCCAAATGTGGTCGTCCACATATCATATCTAGCTGGCCAGCAACTGGTGGTGGTAGGAGTGGTTGATTGCTTTGATACTGTTGGGGAGGCTGTTGTTGAGGAGGTTGTTGAAGCTGTGGGTCGGTAGTCGGTCGTACATACCTTTTCAGATTAGCATTGTTTTGTCTTATGAGGAATTCAATTTCCTCCTTCAAGTGGTTACACTCATTGGTTTCATGACCGCAGTCATTGTGAAACCGACAAAATTTATTCATATCCCGTCTACTAGCATCTTTCCTTAATGGTGGTGGCCTCTTGTAGGGTACTAGTGCTTGGGTGGCATTGAAAACAACTGCTCGGGACTCCATTAGGATAATGTAAGTAGTAAATTTAGGCACGTATTCTCACAGTTTTGGCAGCTTGGTCGTCTTAGGCTTCTTGTTGTCATTCTGGTTACTGTTATCTCCAACTCCATTACCACGCTTGTCGTTCTTGCCCCCCATTTTTACTTCCTTCTACAGGGTTGGTGGTGTTTCCAGCACTTGTTTTCTCCTACTTGGAAGTTTCCTGGGTAGGATTATTCACCTTCCGTTCAACTTCTTCTAACTTGATAAATTCTTCTACCCTATCAAGAAATTCTTGAGTGGTACACGCTGACTTCCTCTTCAAGCTACCATAGAATAAATTTTTTACCTTGACTCCCGAATTGATGGTTATCAACTTACCATCATCACTAAGGGACTTTACCTTGGTGGCCTCTTGCATGAAACGATGAATGTAATCTTTTAGAGGCTCATTGTCCCTTTATTTGATGTCCACCAAATCGTTTGGCTCGGATGGAAGGTGCATTGTCGAGGATAACTGAGAATAAAATATGCGGACGAAACCATCCCATGACATGATTGATCTTGGCTGTAGCTTAAAAAACCATCACGGGAAGTTTCTGATAGAGTGGCTGGGAAGATCCTGCACCTAGCATCATCTCGAACCCCCTGGAGGTCAGTTTGTAGTTCAAAGTGATGAACATGGGATACTGGGTCCTCCAAACAAGTATACATTTTCCATGTTGGCATTTTGAATTTGATAGGTTTTGGCAGCTGATTTATACGGTCTGAAAATGGGGAACCCCTTTGTCTTTCCATTTCAATATCTGTTTACTTGGAGGCTGTCAAGTCCCTTACTAGTCAGGTTAACAGATCCAGCTGGGCTTGGATGTTAGGGTCTGCAGCTGCCTGGGGCTGTGCTACATTACAGACCTCATCCATTCTCGGGTCCCGAACAGGCTCATGTGGAGCTACGTTGTTCAAATCCTAATTTTCCCTACTGCGATTAAGAGCGTCTCGAAGGTCCTCACCTCCCATGGGACCTATCTGATTGAAAACAAAATTTGGCCGAGGCCTGCCCCCGATGTTCTGGCTGTCTGCTCTTCCTGGTACTGGAGGTACTCCCTGGAACCCTCCACCTTGAGGTGGTTGGTTGTTAGGAATTTTTTGCCCTTGTGGCACGCCGTGGTATTAGAATATGCATGTGATGGACTGATACAAGAGGACGACATGATGGACACTATCCTTCCTTAAAACATGAAATTATAGTGCGATGCGTGAGGGACTAGGGTGCGCCTATGTGTTGACTAAAATGGTGATTGTTCGTGCTCCACGGTGGATAAAGGGATAAGAACATAGATGTTCTACATGGGACGTTGAGTTGGCAGTAATGCCAGATAGCCACAGTTAGGGTGAGGAGACAACACTTTTGGAAAAGAAGTGCATACACTAGCATGAAAGTTATAGTGTTTTGTTACCCATAAGGGTTGACCATGAGACAAAGGCGCTAGTGGGAACAAGTGAAGGATCCACATTGGAATCCTTATTACTTAGTGAAAAGTAATGTGGAGGCTGACACGTTGAGTGGGAAAAGTCTGTGCTAGTTGTATGATTCACCATGGACTACAATAAAGTCAGATGTGGTAACGACCGGGATTGGAATGGAATCTGCAATTGATAGTTGGTAGATATACCTCTATGAACAACGAAATACATAAATAATATCTTGTAGGAATGGTTAAGAATTATAATATTTTAGCAGGGATAGGTTAAGATATGAGAATTGGATGAGTGATCCGATGAATACTGGCGTCAAGGAGGAGATTCTGGATGAGTCTTATACCACCCCTTATGATGGTTGTATTCAGGAATTTTGAATGAGTGTTAAGACAAAAAAAATTTGTATACTGGGAGGCACACTGCCTAATCTTTTAGTAAGTGAGAGATGATAATCAGAAGCCAAAAAGGCTATTATGACTCTAGGGTATCCTGGAGTTAGCATGGAGGGATATAGTTATGGACCGTAAGGGTGGGTCACCTCAGATTGTAGGTGAGACGAGCAGATGCGAGAAGTAATGACTTGACATATTAGATATGCATATGTGCGATGGGAGACTGTATGTCTTTGTGGGACACCGAAGCCAATAGTGCGGAATGAGACCTTTTATTTCCCAAGTTCTGAAAAGGGTCGACGAGGGCGATAAGTATAAGATTGGGATTTAGAATTATTGGTTACCTTCAGACATACTGACAACCTGAAGGAACGACTCAGACTTTAAGAATTTTACCTCGAATATGTAAGTTTTCGAGGCATTGAGGTAAGTACGGTCCCTTGATTGGATTTTCACGGCGATGAATGTCAGTCAACGACTAGAGTGACTCTGAATAAGATATAATGAGATAGGGAACGATAAGTACTTGTACTGGGAAATAAGATGAGGGACAAGAAGTATGTTGGTTCAAAATTGGTCCGGAGGACCAATGAAGTTGTCTAGGATTGTTAGGGTAGGAGTGTCTGCTTATTTGAAAGGACATAGGAGTTCGCAAATTTAAACATGGGAACGTGGAGATTCCAGGATTGGTGAGTTTGTACTTCTCCAAGTATGGTGGACTAAAAATGATAAGATAGTTTGGGAAAGAAAGAGGAGTTTTTACTCTAGATTTGATAGACTTGTGAGATCCAAACCATGATTAGGACAGGGACCTACAGATTAGCCTTACCTCAACATGGGTAAAGGCTCATAAGGTGTTACTAGTGCCAATGTTAAGGAAAGAGGTGTCGAGTACTACCCCTGATTGGGTGAAGAAACCCTGGAATGTCAAGGGAATGTATTGTTTAAAGAAAGGTCAGTGGAAATCCCAGATAAAAGAGATAAAGTCTTACAGAATAAGACTCTCACTCTAGTGAAGGTGTTACAAGGAATTGCAAGGTAAAGGACTAGACTTTGAAGTTATAGTTAGATTCGCGAGATTAGTACCTAGAGACGTTTGAATAAATTTCGAGGACGAAATTTCAATAAGGAGGGGATAGTTGTAACATCCCAAATTCACTATTAAGGTTAAGTGCCTTGATTACGGTGCCTGGAGGGCATAATAGGATTTATATGTGGAATTAATGGAATATATGTATGATTATGCGATATAATTGGTTTACATGGTGATGTGAATATTCATGCATGTTTATGTGTATTAAATATGCATATGGGTCCATTCTTGTAAATTGGGGCTTATTTGTAATTTTTGACCCGTTTAGGGTATATTTGTAATATATATCCTTTATGAGTGAGACCACAGTATTGTGGGGATATATTTGAGATGTGTGGTCTGAGGCGATCCTAGTGAGCAGATTAGCAGAATAGTCACAATGGGGTTAAAATACCCGGCTCGGGGTGAGCCTAGGGGTATTTTGGGAAACTTAGTGAGTGTTAAGGATTTACCAAGTAACGGGTAGATATTTGATGATTATTTTGGTATGTCAGGATTAATTGAGGATTTATAGTGAAATTTGAGCATTAGCGAGAAATGCAGCTAATGACCGTTCTACCCTTGAGGGCTTTGAAGGGGGAACTCTTCGATAAGGGGCATTAAGGTCATTTCCTTGGCCTTGGACTACCTTAATCTTCTAGGGGCCTTAGGAGATTTAGGAAGCAGACAGAAAAAGTGAAGAATCACCTAGACCGCTCTCTCTTTAACGGTTCTTTCCCTCTCTTGAGACATAGTTGGGATTTGAGGCTTTTTGGAGGAGTTTGGCTTAGGAAATTGAAGGCTGGAGCAGGGATTGATTGAGGTTCAGTTCAGGGGTCATGATTCTCAAGGAGTTAAGCTTCAATTCTGCTGTAAATTCTAAGTTTTAAATTCCATTTTTGTTGTTCTTGAGCTTAAAAGCTCAAGGTAGGATTTAAGGATTTTGTTGGAATTTCTGGATATGTTGTGGTGTTAAATGGTTGTTCTAAATGTATTGCCTGAGGTTTCTAGCTCAATTTTAGATTTAGTCTTTTTTTAGGTGAATTTGGATGAGTTTAGCACAAAAAAACGCAAGGGAAACGCTAGGAAGTCTAGGTTTTTGAGCTTAAGTTGCGGCCCTGTTCTTCAGCCGCGGTGGCGTAGGTAGGGGCGCATCGCAGGCCATGTTTCCCAGGAGAGAGCCTTGGGCTCTTTGACTTGTAGCGCGTCGCGACTAAAATTAAAGCAAATAGCCAAAACAGGTTTTTAAAGCTCGCGACTAAAGGCTAGGGAAGGATTCTGCTACCTAGTTTAGTGGAATTTGAGGTCCCGAAGGCTAGTATATTATTCTGAAGCTTCTAATCTATTTAGGTTTTGATAGTGTTTCGTTATTATGTTGTGACTAGGTTATATTGCTAGGGATCAGGGATAGGGATCGTGCTCGGGACTGCCATACGCTAGTTGCTCGGGACTTGAGGTAAGAAAACTTCACCCGAGTTGTGATTGGGGCTCAGACTCCTGTTAATAAATATGAATATGACTAAAACTGTGTTTGAGAATATCTAGTAGAGCATGCTTGTATATGTTGCGTCTGATTGCTTGTTGTGCAATGTATATGTGATTTTATCTACTCTGAAGTCTGGCCTAAGGGCGCCAGGGGCCGATAGCAGGCGTGTGGAACGCAGCCCAGCCTAAGCATGTCGGGGTCAGCTATAAGACCAAAGGACTCGGCCTAATGGTGTCGGGCCTGAACATTATACAAATAAACAAAAATGCTAAGTGCACTTAACTAACAACATTGATTATTTAAATTGGATTATGTGTTTGATTGAGTAGATTATCACTACTAAGCTTATTGCTTATATTCTATGGTTGGTTAAATTTATTGATGTAAGTTTACTGTTTATATATTGTTGCTTCTTTGTGTGTGTTGATTTAAGTTTTCTTGTTGAGCCTTGGCTCGCGGGTGCTATGTGGTGCAAGTAAGGGAAAGGGAAAGCCGAACTAGCCATGAGTTGGAGTGCTTCACGGGAGGTGTGTACACATGCAGCCTACTTCACCGCCACAACCGGGATAGCTTAGGAGGAACTAGGGTTGAACCCTGTTTTGCCGCTTAGGACGACTAATTTGTATTCCTTTGGTCTTTTATCAGTCTGTAAACACTTCTTGGGATCCTATGTATAAACTCCATATTTTAATGGAAAATAATTACTTCATTGATCAAAATTTTAATACCTAACCTTGATTTAGTCTTTAATTACACATTTAAGTCCAAATGACTCGCTTAGCGAGTTAAGCACTATTTTGAACACACAGTGTAACGATCTTGGCTAACCATGACGTTACAACTTGGTATTGGCTGGGCATGTACACTCGCCGCTAAAGATAAGCTCGACTCATGATTTGGTATCCAATAACATGACTATGTGTTTAATTGTTTAAATGGAACCTATGAGCCTTATCTACATGCTATAATAGAGAGCATGATGTATATATATGTATTTTTAGGGAATAAGACTTGATAATTGATGCATGAGAGTTATAGACTTGCATCCTGGTATGCATATTGTATGTGGCTATTTTGTTGTTTGGCTTTGCTCGTGGTATAGTTTTGGATATGAATATCAGGGTTGATAGGTTAAGTCATTGACTGCGGACCGATTCGAAAACTATGTATCCAAGGCAGTCAACTGAACCAGGCACTGTTAATATGGGGGTTGCGGATGATAGTCTGGGACAGAACCCTCTATCTGCCCCTAGAATTGGCAGTGGATGTTTGTTAGTATGCAAGGAAGATTTCAAAAGCAGGAGGAAGAGATTAGGTGGTTGAGACAGCAGGTTCCATCAGGGTATGCTGCTCTGTATGTTTTGACAGTAATGGCACCAATTACGGTTTAACCTGAGGGTGGAAACATATGGGAATTACTGTATGAAAGATTCTAGAAGCATTATCCTCCACTTTTCGAGGGGTGCCTGGATCCACTCAGAGCTGAACAATGGATGGGCATGATTAGTTCCATCCTTGAATATATGGGAGCGCTAGGCAATGATAGAGTGGCTTCTTCCATGTACATGTTGTGGGTTGATGCACGAACGTGGTGGGAAGTGGCATTCCAAACCCGAAATGTTGTCATGATGTGTTGGGAGGAATTTAGACAATTTTTCAATGAGAGGTACAACTGTGACACAATTCGAATTGCAAAGATCAACGAGTTTATGAACTTTGACAGAGTATGACAATGAATATGATGGGTTGGCAAAATTCGCCTTTGATTTAGTACCAGATGATGTGGCCTGGAAGGAGCGAGTCAATCGAGGATTGGACTCTGGGATGGCCCAGAGTGCTAGGATCGCTCTAGTACATTAGATTTCTACCAACGCTCGGGCAATAGGGAGGGCCCTTGCTATAAAGGACGCAAGAGATGGGACATGGAGTGAGAGTGTCGTAGGGCAGGAAGCTCAGGCAATTGTATCCCCATTTGTGGGATCAGGTTGGGGCGGTGTGTACACATGCAGCCTACTCGACCACCACGACCGGGAAAGCCTAGGAGGAACTAGGGTTGAACCATGTTTTGCCGCTTAGGACGACTAATTTGTATTCCTTTTGTCTTTTATCAGTTTGTCAACACGTTTTGGGATCCCGTGTGTAAACTCCATATTTTAATGGAAAATAATTACTTCATTGAGCAAAATTTTTAATACCTAAGCTTGATTTAGTCTTTAATTACACATTTAAGTCCAAATGACTCGCTTACTGAGATAAGCACTATTTTAAACACACAGTGTAATGGTCATAGGTAACCAGGGCATTACATCCTCCAAATGAGCTCACCCAGATGACCAGTCCTTGGCCCTTTAAGATCTAGGGCATTGACCTTATCGGGTCATTGCCCATGGGAAAATGAGGAGTGAAGTATGCGATAGTGGCGGTCGATTACTTCACGAAGCTGGTTGAGGCTGAGCCACTCACTACAATCACTTCTAAGAAGGCACTGGACTTCATCATCAAGAACATCCTTTGCTGCTACGGACTCCCGAGCAAGATAGTCTCTGACAACAGCCTGCAGTTTGACAATGAGGTGTTCACAGACTTCTGTCAGCGGCACGGGGTTATGAAGAGTTTTTCCTCCGTGGCCCACCCACAAGCAAATGGGTAGGGAGAAGCAGTCAATTAGATTCGTAAAGCCACCTTGAAGAAAAGGCTTGAACAGGAAAAAGGTGCTTCACCCAAGGAGCTGCCTAGAGCATTGTGGAGTTACTGCACTACTGCCAGGACCTCCTCCAGGCACTCACCATTCTCTATGGCCTATGGGTATGAGGCCAAGCTCTCGGTTGAGGCAGCAATCTCCACTCACCAACGTGATACGTATGATCCAACCACAAACCACACTTTACTCCGAGAGTCCCTGGACCTTGTGGAGGAGCTCCGTGAAGCTTCTCAGCTTCGAATAGCATCCTACCAATTGAAAATGGCCAGATATTTCAACTCTAAAGTAAAGGATAGAGAGTCTGGGGCCAGAGATCTGGTGTTGCGAAGAGTCTTCTTAGTCACCTGAGACCACAGTGTGGGAGTGCTGGGACCTAACTGGGAGGGCCCATACCAAGTTGAGAGCGTTGTATGTCCGAGGACATACAAATTAGCCCGACTGAATAGAGAATTGATATCCCATGCTTGGAATGCCAAGCATCTTCTCCGTTATTACCAATGATATGAGCAGTAAATTTATTTATTTTTTGTAATCTCCTTGTAGCCTCCATGCATAGTTAATTGAAACCGTGTAGACAAAACACGTGTAACGACCCAAATTTGCTAATAAGGCTTAGGGCCTTCATTAGCGTGCCTGGAGGGCAATAAGTGATTTATTTATATAATATGTGAATTCACGTGAATATGTGATTAGAAATGCATGTCTAGTTGAATTAAATATGCATGTGGGCCCCGTTTGGATATTAGGGGCATGTCTATAATTTTAGCCCGTTGAGGGCATAAATGTGATAATTGTTATAAATGCGATGTATTTGTGATATATCTGTGTAGCACGATCCGATACAGTCCTTGGGAGCTGTTAACCAGAAAGTCACAACAGTGTTGAGAATTCGACTCGGGTCGAGTCGAGGGGTATTTTGGGTATTAGACATTTTATGGGGTTATCGGGTTATGGAAATCAATATTTGGAGATATATTTGAGGTTATAATGTCTAGGAGGGAATATTGGGAAAATTTATTATTTTTTCCTCGAGGACTTAGTGGGACTTAGTAGATGAGTAAATTGCCCTTGGGTCAATTAAGGATAGAGGCTAAGTTAAGGGGCAGCTTGGTCATTTGGTAAGGATAATTTTAGACTTAGATAACTTAAGAAACTGCTGGAACTAAGTAAAGGAAACAACTCTCAGCCTTTCCTCTCTAGGTCGGTTCAGCATTTCTTCCTTGGTGTATGAGTTTGGGAGACTCTAACCAGAAATCTAAGGCTTGAAGCTTGAAGTGGGTGAGCTTTGAAAGTTGAGGAGCAAGAGAAAGATAGAAATCATCAGCTGAGGTAAGGAGTCTAACTTTTAAATCCCTTGAGCTTCAGTTGAATTATAGCTAGAACTATAAGCTGCATGTGAACTAGAATCTTGAGTTAAGTTTGGTTGTGGGCTGAGTTTTATGGCTGTTTGAACTTGTTGTGAAGCTTAGATGGTGTGGTAGGGAGATTCAAGCATAATTTTGGGTTTAAGTGTTGGGTTGAGGTGATTTTGGAAGTGTTGGCTCGAAGGAAATGCATGGAAAAATGGTGTTATTTTGGGTTTGGAGGCGAGGGTCGCAGCCCTAGGAGGGGCATGCCGCGGCCCGTGTGCACGCAAGGCCTGGGGAGGCCACTGAACATGGGGCGCGCCTCGGCGCTTGGCCAAGCATGCCGTGACCCGTGTGTGTTTCCAGGGAGGTGTTTAGCCTCTGTTTCGAGGCTAGCCGCGACCCTTGAGGGGTTGGGCTGCAGCCCTAGTTCAGGATGCAGGGTGTTTAATGGAATTTGACTTGGGAACCTAATGGTTAGGGCTCGGGAGGGATTTTATCACCAGGATTGATAAAACCCAAGGTTCCGGAGACTAGAATTATGACCCAAAGTTATTTAATGGTATAGAGCTTCATGGGTGGAACATTTTAATGTGTTGTGACTAGGGTTTCGGCGAGGATCAGACTAGGTAACTATGCTCGGGACATCGGTGCTTAAAAAGCTCGGGGCACAGATAAGAAAACTACTGTTCCCATAGAGCTTGTGTTCCAGGGCTCGACCCTATATGACTATGTTGCGGGGCATGGCCCTTTGTTTGAATTTATATGTGTTTAGATTTTTGCTTAAGCTGTATCAAATGTGTATGTAAATGATGGAACGGCGAAGGCCGGGAACGACGAAGGCCGAGAACGGCAAGGGGCCGTGTGCAGCGTTTAGCACGCGGAGTTCGAGTTGCCAGGGTGAGACCCCAAGGGATACCTGGGATATCCTTATGGTTTAGACCGAAAACCCAGGGCTTGGTAAAGTGCCTGGGACGACATGGCCGTACATGTATGACCTGGTGTTGGCTTGATTTTATATTAAGTGTTTGATATGCGTTTATTATCTGCTTGTGAGGATTTTCTTGCTGGGCTTCGGCTCACGGGTGCTATATGGTGCAGGTAAAGGCAAAGGGAGAGTCGATCAACCTTGAGTATGGCGAGCGGGACGAGCGGCACATACATGTCCGGTCTGTCTGGCTGCCACGACCAGGGGTGTTTTTGGGAGATGTTTGTACAAAACCTGAATTTTGTCGTTTAGTCAACTCTAATTATATTTTGAGTTGTAAATGCTTCTAAACAATGTTTTTGGGATCCCAAATGTTAAATGTTTTATAAATTTTCAATGAAAGGTTTATTCTTAAGTATATGACTCTGATTATGATTTAATTACAGTTTTGTCTTAAACCTCAATTACCGAGTAATTGCACATTTTAAACTCACTTAGTAATGGCTCTAAGGCAGTAGGGCGTTACAACACGGTAAATTGTTTTTGAGAGATTCTACTTATATTTGTTAGTTTACTTTATTTTTTTTGTACTACTCATAGAGCACCCGCTCGCTGGCCTAGACAAGTGTACGCAGACTAGTCTCCGATCACTTGGGGGCATGGATAACATGCCTCGCGGAGGATGGGGCCTAGGAAACTAAGCTTGTCAAAAGCGGAGTAAGCCTAGGGTCAATACCCCGAGGATAGAAAAACCTAGGAAACTAAGAAGTCTTGAGTCTGCAGTCTAAGAAAATAAGCTTGTTCAGAGTGGAGTAGGCTTAGCGTCTAGGGACTGAAGACTAAGAATCCTAGTTGCGCGATAGCATAACTTAGGTCACCTCTCATGGACGTTGCACCCAAGGAGCACTAACCAAGTCCCTAGATCTCGAGATGCGAATGGAAGTATGAGTCCTCTGTACTCGGTCCTGAGGCATGGACTTAGGTCACCTCTCGTTGAGATTAGGCCAAAGAAGAACTGACCAAGTCCCCGGTAAGCCACAAGCAAAAATAGCATCAGGAAGTCGATGACTTGGGAAGATAAGCTAGTCAACGAGTGAACCATCCCTGATGTCATGAGACCCCATAGCTAACTGGCTAGGGAAATACTCAGTGCCAAAGAGATCCAAGTAACGCGAGATTGGATTTATCATACTCTTCTGAGGACTGCGCACAACTGAGGAGTAATAACCAAATCTGAATCCTTAAGATGTGAATGGAAGCCTGAGTCGTCCGTACTAGGGCACGAGCCTAATTCGCCTAAGACTTAAGCAAAATACGCTATGAGACCTTGGACTATTTGACCTAAAATAGCGTGAGAATGGACTTAGGATTACCTTTTGTGGATTCCGTGCCCGAGAAGTAATAACAAGGTCCCTCAAACTCAAGATACGAATTGGGGCCTGAGTCACTTGCACTCGAAGTCAGAAATCAACCATAAGAGTAAAAAAACAAAGTAGCGCGATAATGGACTTAGGTCACCTCCCGTGGACATTTTGACTGGGGAGCAATGTCCTAGTCCTATGATCTCGATATGCAAACGGAAGCCTGAGTCATTGGAACTCGAAGTTAGACCGAGTCATTGGAACTCGCAATGTCACAAAAAACCTAGTCTAAGGGCATGGAACTCAATTGCCTGAATCCAGGATGATGAGTTCACGACTTCTACATGATTAGGTCCCGAGTTGTGTACTCGGGGGGCAAATCGTGTACCGACCCAAAACATACATGACCAAAAATCATGCAAAAATTTAATACTTTCACTTTAACTCATCATAATGAAAAATCCAAATATAACAAAAAAACTTTTAAAAAGGTTGTGCTCGCACATTTTAGTTAGCAAACAGAAATACAAATACTCATCTCGAGAGTTATAATAAAGTAATTATCCCAAAAGTAATAATGAGCTTTCAACTTTTGATTTTCAAAATGGTGATCCATCAAAAACCTCCCCAGGTCAGGCCACCTATACATATGCGGAAGTAGACTCCGGCACTCACTAATCCACTTTGCCTTTGCACTTACCTACAACATGAACAACTAGTTAAGCGACAACTCTTAGTAAGAATAACCTTACACACAAGTATACTAAAACCTAGTAATGAGCCGATCCAAGGTAGATATAGCTACCGGTTACTAGGGTATTGGATAAGTTCGAACCCTATCATACAATTTCACAAGTAATAATCATAACAGAAATCAAGCACTTTGGTTGCACCCAACAACCAATTTTCATACATATCATAACCACCTACACTCAGAATATTCCAAACATTCCAGATATATAACCACATCTGAAATAAATACTTTGGTTGTTTCTAATAACCAAGTTCACACATATGACAATAACCTGCACTCTGAAAATTCCCAGAATATTCAAGATATATAACACATATCATATCCTCCATTCAGAAAATTCCCATAACATTAAAGATATATATATATAACATATATCATAACTAACCAATAGATTAACAACAAGGAATTCAGGCCTCAACCCAATTCCACCCTTAATGTCTTGGCTCCAACCCGTACTATATTTTTACCATGTCCTGGCTCTGACCCGTACTTTAGCTTACTGTGTCCTAGCTCCAACCCGGACTATATTACGCTAAGGTTCTGGCTCCAACCCGAACCTACTTACCATCTAGTCGCAGGATGCAAAAGCATTGCAAGAGTAGGTATTAAGCATAACCTGGCTTTAACGACCCAAACAAAACTAGTGTAATCTACTACTATAAGCACACACTAGTATAGTTTTTATGCTCTATAGTAATTTTGTGCTCTTAAATTTTCCCTTAATTTTAACCTATAGTTTTTAAATTTCCAAGCATAATTAAATAAATTAATTTGTGACGAAAAAAATTAAATTTGTCTCAATATCACATTATTTTAGCAATTTATCACATATTGACCAAAATGCCCTTAAAGGCCCGAGCAAGAAATTTTCATTCTTAAGCCCAGTTAATTGGAATTCAAACCTCAATCAATTCTCTTAAAATTTATTGGCCCGAATATAAAGTCCAAGTTGCCAAAAATATTTTTATTCCATAGTATTCCCCATTTTATTTAAATATGAGATTTTTCTAAAATTATGGTTTACCCCTTGGTTCGAGACCAATCTTTCTTTGCATAAGCCTAGACTCTTTACCAGATCATCACAACGGCTATAAAAATTCATGAAATAACACAATTTCATCTAATATCATTTATCAAAATAATATTCCACATAATTTTTCACCAGCTCGAATTGGCTACTAACGTGTGTTCAAAACACAAAACGTGACAATACCTACAATTTATAAAAATTTCATCCGCAAAACTTAAAACAGAAGAGGATACCAACGTCTCCCAGGTCGCCTCTTCAATGTCTTGGTTACACTATTGTCCTTTACCAGAGGTAGTGTTTAACTTCTTAGCACCTTGTCTTTCAGATCCAGAATTGCGACCTTTTTCCTCATAACTCAGCTTAGGATCTATGCTAAGTACATCATAACTTAGCACATGAGTGGGGTCATTCACGTACTTCCTTAAGTTTGGCACATGGAATACATTGTGCACTCTAGAGAATGCGGGCGGAAGGGCTACTCGATAAGTCGCCTTCCCAATGTGTTTCAAAACCTTAAACGATCCTATGTACCTAGGGCTCAACTTGACCTTTTTCCCGAACCTCATAGCTCCTCTCAGTGGAGCTATCTTTAGCAGTACCCTATCCCAAACTTAAAATTCTAAAGGTCTCCATCGATGATCGGCATACTTACGTTGTCGATCTATAGAGGTTTGTAACCTCTGACAAATCGACCTAATGTCCTCTGTAGCATGGTGTACCTCTTCTAATCCCAAGAATTTCCACTCACCGGTCTTATGCCAGTGCATTGGAGATCAGCACTTTCTCCCGTATATTGCCTTATACGAAGCCATCTTTATTCATGGTAGCTATTGTTGTAGGCGAACTCAACTAATGGAAGTTTTACACTCCACGCACCTTGAAAATCTAGCACACAAGCTCTCAACATGTCTTCCAAGGTCTGAATCGTTCATTCACTCTGGCCATTCGTCTATGGGTAGAAGGCAGTACTAAATTGTTGTTTAGTTCCCAATTCCATTTGCATTCTTCTCCAGAATGTGGAGGTAAATCACCTGTCACGATCAGACACTATAGATATGGGAACCCCGTGTAATCGCACTATCTCAACAATGTACAAGTTTGCCAACTTATTTGCACCGTCCGTTGTCATAATAGGTAAGAAATGAGTGGATTTTTTCAGTCTATCCATGATAACTCAGATTGCACCGTGCCCTTTTGAAGTGTGTGCAATAACCCAGTAACAAAGTCCACGGTGACCATTGCAGAAGGAAGATGGTCACCTTTGAGCCTGATGGCGAGGATCCTTTTGTGTTTGTTGGTGCTGTGCATGGACCTTGTATTCCTATGATTTCTGCATTGAGGGCTAGGGATTTATTGCAAGGAGGTTGCATTGGGTTCTTAGCCAGTGTGGTTGATACCACTAAGGTCGCGCCAGTGAGACCAGAGGATACCAGACTTGTATGTGAGTTTCTGGATGTGTTTCCAGAAGATTTGCCAGGGTTGCCACCTCATAGAGAAATTGAGTTTGTGATAGAACTGGCACTAGGGACGGAGCCAGTGTCTAGAGTGCCTTACATAATGGCCCCAACTGAGTTGAAAGAATTAAAGGTGCAGTTGCAAGAACTGCTAGATTTGGGTTTTATCAGACCTAGTTTCTCACCTTGGGGTGCGCCAATTCTGTTTCTAAAGAAGAAGGATGGTTCTCTGAGAATGTGTATTGATTACAGAGAACTGAATAAGCTGACAATTAAGAATAAGTATCCTTTGCCAAGGATAGATGATATGTTCGATTAGTTGCAAGGCAAGAAGGTATTCTCTAAGATCGACCTTCGTTCTGGTTATCATCAGTTGAGGGTCAAGGAGGGGGATATACCGAAGACTACTTTTCGTACCAGGTATGGGCATTATGAGTATCTAGTTATGTCATTTGGATTGACTAATGCCCCTGCTGCTTTTATGGATCTGATGAACAAAGTGTTCAAGGATTATTTAGACCAGTTTGTGATCGTCTTCATCGATGATATTCTGGTGTATTCTCAAACTGAGTCAGAACATGAGCAGCATCTGAGGTTGGTTCTACAGAGACTGAGGGAACACAGACTATTTTCTAAATTCAAGAAATGTGAGTTCTGGTTGTCTCAGGTATCCTTTCTTGGGCATATTGTCAATAAGGAGGGGATTAAGGTAGATCCAGCGAAGGTCGAAGCGGTCAGAGACTGGCCAAGGCCAAAAATTGCTTGTGAGGTTAGAAGTTTCCTTGGATTGGCAGGTTATTATAGGCGTTTCGTGGAAGAGTTCTCAAATATAGCTAGTGCATTGACTGAGCTGACACGCAAGAGCCAAAAGTTTGTGTGGTCAGATAAATGTGAGAACAGCTTCTAGGAACTGAAGTAGAGGTTGATTTCAGCTCTGATCCTGAGTCTTCCGACAGATCAGGAGAAGTTTGTGATTTACTACGATGCTTCTCATCAGGGTTTGGGCTGTGTTTTGATGCAATCAGAGAAGGTAATTACTTATGCTTCTCAGCAGTTGAAGGAGTATGAAAAGAGATATCCCACTCATGATTTAGAGTTAGCGGCTGTGGTCTTTGCTTTAAAGATATGGAGGCACTATCGCTTCGGAGAGAAGTGTGAGATCTATATAGACCACAAGAGCCTGAAGTACTTCTTCACCCAGAAAGATCTTAATATGAGGCAAAGGCGTTGGCTAGAGTTAGTAAAAGATTATGATTGTGAGATCCTGTATCATCCAGGAAAGGCCAACGTAGCAGCTGATGCTTTAAGCCGGAAGGGTCCGGGATAGATTCATGGTATGAGGCTGATAGCCAGAGAGTTGGCAGACGATATGACCAGAGCTGGTATAGAGTTGCTGGTGGGCCAGTTGACTAATATTACGCTACAGTCTACGCTGTTGGAGAGAATCAAGGAAGGTTAGTTGAGTGATCCACAGTTGATCAAGATTAGAGAGGATGTTCTGGCTGGAGCATCCAGAGATTATACAGTGTTTGAGTTAGGCTTGTTGAGATACAAGGGATGGATATGTGTTCCGTTAGACACTGCGTTGAGGCGAGAGATTCTGGATGAATCTCATACTACACCTTACTCTTTGCATCCAGGCACCACGAAGATGTATCAGGATGTGAGATCATTGTATTGGTGGCCGGGGATGAAGAGAGATGTAGTTGAGTATGTGGCTAAGTGCTTGACATGTCAACAGGTCAAGGTGGAGCATCAGAGGCCGACAGGGTTATTGCAGCCTCTGGATATCCCAGAGTGGAAGTGGGAAGACATCACAATGGATTTTGTGGTGGGCTTACCCAGGACCGTTGGTCAGCCTGATTCTATTTGGGTGATAGTGGATCGCTACACCAAGTCAGCTCACTTTCTGCCAGTGAGGACTACATATACAGTTGACCAGTATGCAGATCTCTATGTGAGAGAGATTGTGCGCCTCCATGGAGCGCCTAGGTCAATCGTGTCAGATCGGGACCCTACTATTACTTCCAAGTTTTGGGGGAGTTTGCAGAAAGCTATGGGGACATAATTGAAGTTCAGTAATGCTTATCATCCTCAGACAGATGGGAAATCTAAGAGGACGATCCAGATATTGGAAGACATGCTGAGAGCATGTGTACTGGACTTTGGTGGATCTTGGAGTAAGTATCTGCCTTTGATAGAATTCTCCTACAATAACAGTTATCAGTCTACCATTGGAGTTGCACCGTATGAGATGTTGTATGGTAGGAAGTGAAGATCTCCCATTCATTGGGATGAGACAGGTGAAAGGAGATACTTAGGCCCTGAGGCCGTTCAGAGGACCAGTGAAGCCATTGAGAAGATTAGAGCTCGGATGCTTACTCTGAGAAGTAAGCATCAGAGCTATGCAGATCCCAAGCGCAAGAACGTGGAGTTCCAAGTGGGAGACTATGTCTTTCTTAGAGTCTCGCCATGGAAAGGGGTGAGAAGATTTGGGAAGAAGGGCAAGCTGAGTCCCAGATTTGTAGGTCCATTTGAGATCCCGGAGAGGATTGGTCAGGTGGCTTACAGATTGGCCTTGCCTCCGGCGTTGTTTTCCATGCATAATGTGTTCCATGTTTCAGCTCTTCGGAGGTATGTATCTAATGAGTGCCATATTCTGAGTTATGAGGATCTAGAGCTTGGTCCAGATCTCTCCTTTGAGGAGCAGCCAGTTCAGATACTTGATAGAAAAGATAAGGTCCTCAGGAATAAGACGATACCTTTGGTTAAGGTATTGTGGAGGAACAGCAAGGTCGAGGAAGCGACCTGAGAGCTAGAGTCATATATACATAGTCAGTATCCCAAATTGTTCAGGTAAATTTCGAGGACGAAATTTCTGTAAGGAGGGGATAGTTGTAATGCCCCGAATTCTCCGATGTGGTTTAATGGCGGGATTAGTAGGCCGGGGGGACCATACATGCTTAATTATGCCATTAAATAATATTATTCATGTATATGTGAATTATATTATAATATGATGTTAAATGCATGCATGTGGGTCCACATTTTAATTACAGGGGTGTGATGGTAATTTGGCTTGTTGAGGGTATAATTGTATATTTGTGTGTATGTCGGTGATATATGTTGAGACCACATTATAATGTGGGTTTGTTCGAGCTATTCGACATGAGACGATCTTGGAATATTGATTAGCGGTCTAGTTACAACAGGTTTAAGTTCGGGGTTCGGGAAGAGTCTCGGGGTGATTTTAATGATTAGAGCGTTGCCGGGAATTAATGGGTAACGGGATACAAATTATTGGTGTTTGAGATTAGCGAGAATAGCAGGAATTGGAGAGCGTTAATTATGATTAACGAGATAGGAGGAAAATACCAATTTTGCCCTTGGGAGCCTTTAGAAACTTTAAATTGACCTAGGGGTAAAATGGTCATTTCACCCCTAGGATAGATATAACCATTGTTGGCTGAGAAAGAGGTAGAAAAACAGAGTAAGTTTCTAAGCCTTCCTGTATCTTCTTTCTCCTTCACTTTCTTTGAGATTTTTGAACCATTTTTGAGGATTCAAGCTTGGGAAGCAAGCCTTGAGAGTTTAGGAGTGTGTTCCTCCATTGAAGAGCATCATAAGCTGAGCTTTGGGTAAGTTTCTAACCATAGAATTCCCTGGTTTTCCCTGTTTTAGTTCTGTTTTACAGTTGTGATTTCTAGGTTGAGCTCTTGGTTTTGTTGGGAGTTTTGGCTAGGGTTCCTATGGTTGGGATGTTTGGGGTATGTTGAGATGGTTTTTGGGTTCATTTGGCATCAAAAATGGGATTTGTAAGCTTTGGAATCAGGTGGGAATCAAAGGAGATAAAGAAGGTTGTTTCAGGGGATTTCTGGTCTGAAGGTAGCGCTATAGCGCTAACCTTAGGGCGCTACAGTGCTACTCAGAGGGCAATTGGGCATGTTGGAGGTTCTGAGAATAGCGTTGGGGCACTAGGGGTCAGCGTTGTAGCGCTACCCTGTTCCTTCAAAGTCCCGTTTTGAGTGTTTTTAAGGGTTTTTGACTCGGGGTTTCAATCCTTAAGGCCCGGGATAGAATCTACTCACCGTGTGGGCATGTTTCGAGGTCCCGAGAGTGGTGCTTAGGTTTTGACCCTATCCATGTGATTCTCATTAATGGAGGTTATAATTGGTTGTGATTAGGTAACCGCTAAGGAACCAAAAGATCGATCGTTCTCAGGGGTCGTCCTTATTATATTTCTCGCTCGAACTTGAGGTAAGAAAACTGGACCCTGTGTATATATGACATGCATGATTATTACTGAGGCATGTTGGTTGATGAATGTGGACATGGATTGCATATTAAATGCTAGTGAATGTTGTTTACTTGTATATGGCACTGACTAATCAGGGGCACTGACCTAAGAGTCAGAAACGGCATAAGCGTCCTGAACGCAGGGCCGAATGAAGATTAGATCTAATCAATATCAGTGTTGAATGGCTCTAAGGCATTAACACTGGACCGACCTTAAGGTCGATGAACTTATAAGCGCATGGCTAGTTTAAGACTAGTTACTGGGAGCCAGGGCATAAGGCCCAGGTGGCTGCTTGTCACCTGGCTAGGGAACGATGTTTCAGGGTTATGACTCTATGGTCATGAGGAAGGTTGTGTTGGTGACCAGTCACCATGCACCTATCCTGTTTACACTAATGGAAGGTTACTTACCTGTTGAGCCCCGGTGACCCTATCGTCACAAGGCTGAAGGGAGTTATTCCCAATTTAGTGACTTTTACGACTGTCACCTATTTGTTTGGATTGATAGTCCTGAATGATTATTATGATCATTGATGATATTATTTCATGCTATATTGTGTTTTCTTGCTGGGCCTTGGCTCATGGGAGCTATGTGGTGCAGGTAAAGGGAAAGAAAAGCTCACCCAGCCTTGAGTGGAGAGCTTAGGTGGTGATGTGTACATATGCGGCCGCTTGACCACCACGGCCAAGGAGTTCTCAGAGGAACTAAGGGGTTTACCCTATTTTTGCCGCTTAGGTCGGCAGGGTTGTAAATTTTGAAATAGTAGAGGCCATTTTGTATAATGAACAACTTGTAAATGCTTTGAATAGCTCATGAGCAGTTTATATACTTAATAAAATATATCCTTTCCTCTTTATTGTTTTCACCTTAACCTGTTAACAACACTTAGAACACGTTTTTAACAAAAGGACTCGGGTAGCGGGTCAAATTTATGGTTCACCGATCACTGTAACTGTTCTCGGGTAACCAGGGCGTTACAATAGTGGCCATACCGAGTTCGAAATGCGATCTTGGGAATATCCAATTCCTTGACCTTCAATTGGTGGTAGCCGGACCTTAAATTGGTCTTCGAGAATACCGATGCTCCCTGAAGTTGTTTGAATAGATCATTGATTCTTGGCAATGGGTATCAGTTCATGATCATTACCTTGTTAAGTGCATGGTAGCTTATACACATCCTTATGGAGTCGTCTTTCTTTTTCACAAACAATACCAGGGCTCCCCATGGTGAATGACTTGGTCATATAAATCTTTTATCAAGGTAATCTTGTAATTGCGCTTGCAGTTCTTTGAGCTCCGCCAGTGCCATCTAGTATGGTTCCATTGAAATAGGTGCAGTACCTGGAATCAACTAGGAATGTCAAAATGATCCGGTTGAACGGGGCGGGTCGGAGCTCCGATCCGACGGGAAGATTCTGATCCGGATTAAGTGGGTTGAAATCCGGGGCGGGTCGCTGCCCCGATCCGATCCGGTAGTAATTATTACGGGGCGGGTCGTGACCCGCCCCGATAGCTTTTTTTAAAAAAAAAATGTTTATTGACTTGACTATTGGGTTGGTTCTCTCATCTTCTTTAGTAACGTAAACAAACAAAAGCAAATACCCTTCACTTCTTCATCTTCTTCAGTTCAGAAGAAATCAACCTCTGACTCGCAAGTTCTCTCTCTCACCTGGGTTCTCTCTCGTGGGCTCTCTCTCTCTCTCTCTCCTAGGTTTTCTTATTTGTGGATTTATCAATTTCATAGCCATGGATTGATAACCCAGGTACAAGAAAGGAGACCATAATGAGGTCTGTATTTTTTTTTCTATGTAGTTTATTTTAAGGTTCTGATTTGGTTTTCTTTACCGAGGTGTGAAAATGGCTTGGTGGGTCTGTATTTTTTCAGGGTCTGACTCTGGATTTGTGTTTCATGATCTCTACCTTCGTGTGAAAATGGCTTGGTGGGTCGTGGATTTGTGCTTCCATTAAGTTACCTGCTGGAGTAGTTGTTGCCGTGAGTAATCTTTTCTCTTATTACCTGATTTTAATCTCTAATAATTAAGTTACCTTCTATGTTTTCGGGTAGCCAAACTTAGTGTTACAATGCTCAATAAGACTATGTATGCAGACATAGCTTTTGCTATCTACAAATCCATTGATGCACATCTCATCAATAATTAACCTTTTTTTATCTACTACTATCACCAGATATATATGTATGATCTTATGATCATGATAATAAAGGGCTTGATAAAAGCAGTTAATGTACTTAAATTTACACATTTAGTTCTATGATGTGCAAAGTGTGATAAGATTTTTGTGTATGTGATGATAGGGCCACCAGCACAGTGATTAATCGTCCAAGTTGATCTAATTAATACAATAGCATCAGCATAAATATATATACTATTGACTAATAAAAAAGTCATGTAAATAGTGGGGAGGGTCTTCTAAGATAACTAATAATATTTGATAATTCTGGGTTATAAATATGCTTGGATGATTTCGTATAATAATTAAGGACTTGAAAAATCTATTGATTAATAATAAAAATAAAATTGAACAATTTAACACAGTTACTTGGAGCAAGTTTTGCAACAAATATTTAATGAAAACCTCAATTTAAAACCAAGCAAAAAGTACAACCAAGCAAAAAGTACGCATACAAAGAAAATGGGCATTGGGCTGAATGCATGGAATTACTGATTTATTATTGTGTATATATATGTGTTTATTATTGTGTATTATGGAAGTTTAATTTTCTTTGTTAATATTTTATAAAAGTTAGAAGAGTTTGAATATCTTACATATTCATCCATAGTGAAGTAGGTTCTGAGATTTTTGTGTGCTGCGGTGATAACGGAAGGTTGAGAACTTGTGTGTCTTAGTGAAGTAGGTTCTGAGAAATTTGTGTGTTGTGGTGACATAAGGTTGAAAACTTGTGTGTTGTTTGATTGTTTTAATTGATATTGAGATATGGTTAGGTCAATAAAATAGGGAAAATGTTGCTCGATGTTTTATAGATTTAGTTATCATTTTTTTAAAGTTTTTAATGCATCATTATTTTGATATATTTTATAATGCGGATGCAATGTAGGATAAATCAAACTATAAGTATGTCAACCCAAGATGTTACCGAGTCTAATTGTGTGGATGATGTTGATTTTGTTCCTTCAACAAATATACAAGAAGTGCAATCTCTTGATAATAGAAGTGATGTGAATGAGAGTAGAGGTATAAAACGAAAGAAAACATCTCCTGCATGGAATCATTTTACATTGCAAAAGATTGATGGTAAACTAAAAGCAGTTTACAATCACTGTGGGAGGAAATTAGTGGGAGAGAGTAGTAAGGGGACTAAACACTTACTTCTTCACACGGAAAGATGTCCAGTAAGACAGAAACAACTTGCCAAGAATCCTACCGCAAGCCCTTCAGTTACCTTCAATCTTGATCCTGAACTAGGAAGAAAAAAGTTGGCTGAAATGATCATTCTACATGAGTACCCTTTGTCGATGGTAGAGCATAGTGGTTTTATAGACTATTCGAATACTATTTCACCTATGTTTCAAATGGTGTCAAGGAATACAATTAGGTCTGATATTTTGAAAATATATAAGATTGAGAAAGAAAAATTTCGAGAAGTTTTGGAGAAAAATGAAAGTAGAATAGCCTTAACCACTGATATGTGGACAACCAATCATCAAAAGAGGGGATATATGGCTGTGGCAGCTCACTTTATTGATGACTCTTGGAAGTTGCATAGTCAGATTATAAGCTTCAGATATGTGCCATGCCCACATGATGCTCCAACACTTACAGAAACTCTAAGTTCTTGCATGTCTGAATGGAATATTGAACACAAGATTAGTACAGTGACTGTAGATAATTGTACTACGAACGATGCAATGATTCCACTTTTAAAGGAACAATTTGATTCTAAGTGTTTCCTTTTAAATGGAAAGCTACTTCATATGCGTTGAAAGACAAACAAGGTATTTATACTTATATTTTGTTTTAAAATTTTGATAGTTAATGGTAATTATTTTAGTTTTTAAAATAAATCAAATAAATTATTAAACTTCTATTATTAATATTTTTGTTTCTTTTCTTTGCAGGACCCATACATAATAGATCTTGAAGATTAGGGTAGAATATCAAAGTTTTATAATTGATTTAATGTAGTTAATGTACTTTATTATTAGTATGTGTTGGTGAATTCTTAATATAATTAATGATATAATGACTTTGTTTTTAATGATATAATATACTTCATTAAAACTTTGTTTTTTTTGAAAAAATTTCATTTATACTTTAGTATTTTATTTTAATAGTGATATGGTGTGATTAAAAAAAAAAAAGAAAAAGAAGCTTGTCGGATCGGGTCTGACCCGACCCGGATGGACCGGGTCGGATCCGATCCAATCCGCTCCAAACACCTATCGGATCGGGTCAGAAGTGTATTCGGATCGGGTCGGATCACTACCGGGGCGGATCAGATCTGCCCCATTTACATCCCTAGAATCAACTCTATCTCGAACTCGACCTCTCGGTCCGGGGGTATCCCTGGAAGATCTTTAGGAAACACTTCCAGAAATTTGCACACCACTTCTACCTCGGTTGGTTGTAGCTTTGTCTCTTTATCCTTGTCTATTACGTTCACCAAATACCCAATACATCCATCTTCCAATAGTTTCCTCGCCTTCAAAGTGGAGATCATAGCAAAAATTCTTCTCTCGAGTTGTGCCTTGAAACATAAACGGTTGTTCCCCAGGTGGATTAAAAGTCACCTTCCTTCGGTTGCAATTCACCACCGCCCCGTATTGGGTTAGCCAATCCATACCAAAAATAACATTGTACTCATGTAAATCTAAAACAAGTAAGTCCACGGTTAACTCCCGGCCTTCTACCCAGATTGGTAAGGCTCTAACCCAAGAACATACCATCATATCCACTCCCAAAGGTAAGGATACGCCACATATATTTGTCATAAGTTTAGGCTTCCTATCTATCTTATCAACATAGGATGCAACAATAAAAGAATGAGATGCACCAGTGTCCATCAATACTTATATAGAGTTATTAGCCACAGGAAGTTGACTTGACACCATATCGGAAGTCCCAGCTCCTTTATCACCCTGGGTGAGTGCATAAACTCGTGGTGCAACTCTTGTTGGCTTTGGTTGGTCGTTTCTTTCCTTGTGATCATCAGTTGGGCAGTGCTTGGAGAAATGACCCAACTTTCCACAGGTGAAGTAGTAGTAGTAGTTGTTGTTGTTGTTACACTCACCTGGGTGGCATTGATTGGATTTCTTACATTGCGGCCAATAGTTGTTCTCTCTCCTTGGTGGCTTGTTGAAGTTTGAACTTCAGCTTGGTGGCTCCATTCTTCGTTTATTATTTCCACCAATGGGAAATCTAGAGTTTCCTGAAGTATTGATCTTCACCATAATTCTATTTCCCCTGGATGCAAACCTCCCAGAAAGGCCGCTCTGGTTACTAGAGTATCTTCCCCGGTCATTTGAGACATGTGCTTGTTTTTCAGACTGAAAGGGCTCTTTCTTCTCTTGTACCAGCCATGATTCTTGGCGGATTGCTCGCTCTGCGACTTCATCATAAGTATTCGGGTTGGTCTTCCCAATATCCAAGAACTGAGCTATCTCTCTTTTTAACCCCTTCATAAATTTGTGTACCAGGTTGCCTTCAGTGTTTACCAGATCTGGAGCAAATCTTGACAGTTGGTCAAACATATGCACGTACTCCTATACAGTAGATGACCCTTGTGCCGAGATGGAGAACTCAACCACTTCCCGATCTATCACTATCTGGTTATGGTACTTAGCATTGAGCAAGTTTAAAAATTCGATCCATTTCATTTGTTCAGCATTACGCCCCTTCCTAGCAATATCCGTCTAGATGCAGGCATCCTTCCTCAACATATACACCGAAAAATTACCTTTTCCCTTTCAGTAACTGCCACATAGTCAAACATTTTCTCCAGCACACTGGCCCATTATTCTGCCATCAATTGTTCTGAGATCGGTTTGGCAGTTCTGTCTGTGATCTCTATGATATCCACTGGATTCACTCCCCCCAGTGGGTCTTCTTGCACCAATAATTCCTGTTGTTCTGGGAACCGTCCTCCCAGGGTGCAAGGGTGCTGCCTTCAAATTTTTGCATCAATGCTCAATATCTGAGTGTTCACCGTATTCTTCTCATGCACAGTCCTTCTCAGATCCTCTATCTGAGTTGCCATATTTGGTTTTGGCTATGCTCTTTGTCCTTGGCCTCTCCCTCGGCCTCGACCCCATCCTCTGCCTCGGCCACGACCTACATCTTGGTCAACTGTCGCCCTTTCCGCTGGGTCTGGTTCATTAACAGCTCGACCTCCCCTGGCTTGAGTGTTAGGCACCATCGCGAGTCTCTATACATCAATGTTTGAAACATCTGAGCATACAAGTTTTTCTCACACACCATAGAAAAGAAGAACCATAACGACTTTCAACTCAAAACAATTAGTCATAACATTTAAGGGTACAACCTAGAAATACAAAATGATCTTGATAGATCATGCTACGAAGTTTTAATTAGCAGAACTATAAGTACAAAAGAGAACCCTAGCTACACATTGTGTTTCTACATCTGCCTGCTACAACTATACAAAAGTTCTACAACCTAGTAGGTTTGCAAAGTCTTTACCAAAACTATCAACAAGACTCACAACATAACCTAATCTATGTTAACCATCACTATATCAAGCTCTATGTCGATACCCTCATTAGTCTGCTCGAGATCCTCCTCTAGCTCTACAGCCCTGCCTCAAGGTATGCTACCAACCACGGAGATAGGCCAATCCATGGCCTAAACCCTAGATCAATCTCCATATGAAAGTCATCCCATGTGTCGCGAACCAGCCGCCAACGTCTGTGAAAAAACCATATATGTGTTGAGCCTCTGAGACAAGTGTTGGCATATCACACTCTCAGTCAATCGGGTGTAATGGCCCTATCAAATAATTATGTCATGTAATCCGTCCATTGCCAAAAGGCACACCGTTGCCATCGATCGTACTCGAAATGTCGAGGAACATCATCGTGAAATATTCTATAATAATCAATCACGGGCATAGGGATCATGGGTAGGTTCCCTATCACAAGGTCACCTAGCTTAGGTATATTGGCCATAACCTACAATTTATAGAATTGCGGTATATAGAAGAAAGCAAAGGAAATGATGTGAAAAGACCATACTTACAGTGAGTGTCGATCTATCTTGCGGAATGTACATGTGGGTTTGTCTACAGAATTGGTTTAGCCCAGTGCTCTGATACCACTTGTAACGACCCAAAACATACATGACCAAAAATCATGCAAAAATTTAATACTTTCACTTTAACTCATCATAATGAAAAATCCAAATATGAAAAAAAACTTTTAAAAAGGTTGTGCTCGCACACTTTTAGTTAGCAAAAAGAAATACAAATACTCATCTCGAGAGTTATAATAAAGTAATTATCCCAAAAGTAATAACGAGTTTTCAACTTTTGATTTTCAAAATGGTGATCCATCAAAAACCTCCCCATGTCAGGCCACATACACATATGCGCAAGAAGACTTCGGCACTCACTGATCCACTTTTCCTTTGCACTTACCTATAACATGAACGACTAGGTAAGCGACAACGCTTAGTAAGAATAACCTTACACACAAGTATACTAAAAACCAGATAACGGGTCGACCTAAGGGTAGATATAGCTACCGGTTACTAGGGTATTGGATAAGTTCCAACCCTATCATACAATTTCACAAGTAATAATTGTTGACCCTGATTTTGGTCAACGACACGAAGTCTAGGAAATGACAAGAAAATGATATAGAGCTTGAAAATAATATAATGGAAAGATAAAGAACACAGGGATTTATAGTGGTTCGGCCCTAGTGATTGGTAATGATCTACGTCCACTTGATACTATTATTAATATTGAACTCCCAAGGTGTGATCAAAGAACAAGGGTTCCTGAGTTTCACGGACCTTAGAAGAAGAAAACAATGCAATGATGAATAATAGTAATATAATTCTCCCAGAAAAAAGAGATCGATCCCCTTCCTTGAGCTATATCTTCTATATTTATAGGCTCAGGAAGAGTTACATGAATTAGGAAATAATATCTATCCTTAATGATCGGATCTGCAGGTCATAATGAAGAGATATTCTCAGATATCATCAAAACTGTACAGATTATTACATAAATGAGTGAATATACGACCAGGTTCGTCGTATATAGGACTTGATCTCTTCGTGCAGAAATAATGTTGGTCGATAGGCGAGCCGTATCTCTACTACGTGTCTGCCACGTGTCATAAATCCTTGCCACGTCATCGGCAACTGATTTATGGATAAATATTTGCCCCCAAGTTTATTTATTGCGACCAGCAATAAGTAAACTTAGGAAAATAACTTTTCATATGCCCCACGAAATCTGTCTGAACCCTCGTGCATTTTTTAAAACAGTGATCTAATCACGTCTAATCATGCTAATTAGTGCTCAAAAATATCATTTTATTAGTCTTAAAGTTTAAAATTAATTAATTTTAAATTAATATTTTCATGGATTTATTGTCATATATTTTATATTTGAAAATATTAATTTTAATTTAATTTGTGTTTAATTTTCAGGAAATAAAATGTATTTTGACACAAAGAAAAAAGAAAGAAGAAAGGAAATATTAAAATTGAAGAAATCATGAAAAAAGTGGTATTTTTGAAGTTAACTTAGGCCCCCAGCCCAAGCTTTTAGAAACTGCCACGTGGCAGAAAGCCACCAGCCAACCGCCAGCCTGCCACCTGACGCGTCTAACGCGCACCTGCCACCTGACAACCTGACGCCACCTGTCCCACTCGTCAATCCCTGCTCCCCACGCGCCTGACCAGCCGCCTGCCACATTCTAACCGTGTTCCCCACTCCACCTGCAGCCTTTTCCTTAGTCAATCCGAGGCCGACACGTGTCCCACTTGTCCCACTTTGCTCCAATTTTGCAGCCATTTCTCCCACTATTTTGTACACGATTTTACACATTTTGGGTCCTATTTTCTCTATAGATAGAGAACCACAATCAGTGTAAATAATCAGATTGGAGAGTGGAAAAATACACTTTGTTATTTCATTGTTTTTCTTATTTCTAGCTTAGTTTTACTAGTTTTAGGTGATAAAAATGAGTGAACTATTTTAGAAATATTGGCGAGGTTAGAGTGTAGTTTTTGTACTTCTTATTCTCAATAGTGATATTGATTCTTCTTATACTTCATTTCCATATCTCATTAATTATTTTGTTTCTCATCTTCTAATTTCTTTTTTAAAATTATTTAGCATCTTTTACATAAGTTCAGTCATGCTTTTCTTATGTAACTTAGATTATTAATTTTCTTTTAGTATATTTGTTATATTGTATGTCTTTTACTGCATTCTGCCAGTGGTATTTTGTCGCTCTTAGATATATAATATGATATGCTATGAAATTAGGAGTTAGATTCAATTTAATCTAGATTATTTATTTTGTGTTTTTAACATATACATCTTCCAGTTGCAATTAATGGTGTAGAATTGCAACTGGGTTTTGAATTAATATCAATGTTAGAATAGGTTTTACATCACTGCATCTCTACCTTGTCATGCTCTTTATCTGATCGCTTTCTCTAATCTATCATTTTACTTTCACGAAATCCATTTCTTCAATTCTACTTTATTTTGATCTTTTATTTACTAATCCAATCTTTAGTTGTGTTTGCCTCTCTGTGGATACGACATAGCCTGATTACTACTGTGAACGCTTAGGAGTTATTGGGCGATATCACATGCCTTTTCAGTTTTCAAGAAACCATTCTGACGGCTAATACACTCCCCCATGCCTTGAAAAAGGTAACTCGTGATTACCCCTTTTCGGCACACATCAGCTCTATAAATAATCCCCACAATCTTCTTTTAACTCTTTGCACGCCATCTTTTTGCCAAGAACTCTCAAGAAATATATTTCAGAGCCCCAGACTTTAAGGTTTTCAGACGCTTTGCTGAGGATCTCTCGCCAGCAAACTCAAAGTTCTTCCTTCTCAGAATCTCCAATCTTCACTCAGGTAAACTTTCTTCGACGTTTAACCCTTTGAGATGCCATGCATGCTGCTTCTGTGCTCTGAGACTTTTTGTGTTCTTGGGTAGAAATTTGTGAAGCCTTTGCATATACTGTTTGATGCTTAATAGGGTAGTGTACTTTTGCTCTATATAAGTTAGAAATTAGTTTGATACTCAGGATCATGGGTTTATGGCATAAAATCGAAGTAAAAATTCGATTTTTAGGCTTGCTGAAAAACTGGGGTTTTCCCACCCCTTTGGAGTTGAAATTTTTTTTCAGAAAAAACTTTTTACTTTCACTTTTTGATCCGTTTTTCAAACTACTCGCATAAAACTTAGTGTTTCGGTTAGAATGCTGCTGATCGATAGACGCAAGCAACGTTATTCCAACTTTCAACATAAGCTCCCAAGTTGTGCATCTTATCTCCCCCTTTGTCTGTTTGCAGTTTATATGCAAGACCCGTGGGGAGGAGAAAGACCCATTGACGACGTTCTGTTGGCTCAACTGCTCGCGGACGAAGAACAACCCTCGATATTGATACCCGATATTCCTTTTTCTCGTATAAATCCAAACACTTCCCCAGTCTTGATCCGAAACATGGTTCGCACCAAAACTAAGGCCCAGAAAAGAAAATCCTCCAACACTTCTCATCAGCCTGCTGCTGATGCTCCCTCGACCAGTGGTCGAGAGGAAAATTTCCCTGATCCAAACATCCAAAGGCACGCCCGCCCTCGACACGCTACTCAACCGGATGTCGAGTGGTATGTAGTCTCTGAGAGTAGGGTGACGGTCAGAATGATCGCCAACTACTTAAGAAAATACAGTCTGACAGGGGTGACCCTAGTCAAGCTTAACCCAGACCAAAGGGTTTATCTGCCTGGAAGCGCCTATAGCGCCTGATCGAGGTTTCATGTTGAGGCAGGGGCCACCTTGCCTCTTCATCCATTCTTTTAGGGGGTGGCCAACTATTTTGGAGTTGCCCCTTTCCAAATTACCCCAAACGAATATAGGATGCTTTCTGCACTCTATATTCTGTACAGCCAGAAAAAATGGCCCGTGTCATCGCCTCATGAGGTCAATTACTTGTTCGACCTTAAATCTAACCCCAACCATGAAGGCACGGGGTTCTTCCATCTTTGTCATCAGGAAATTGGGCGCACTTTCCTGACTGACACGACCCATATCTCAAACGTGGGGAGGTACTACCAAGAGTACTTCCTTACACCTGACCTGGTCGCGGACAACCTGGCTTTCACGCGAGGAGGTAAAACTTTCGTATCGCTGGCTGGCTCTTCACTTAGTTTTTTCCTCCACCATGTCTTAAACTTTTGATGTCTTCTAGGCCCGTGGCTGTGACCAAACCCAACTCTGGGAATGGAGTCAAGATCAGCACTCTTAGCCAGCATGCCAGATGCTGAGAAGAGTGTCAAGAATCTGGTTACAGAGGCTAACCTTAGGTTGGCTGGCCTCTGGGCCCCTCAATCAAATACGAGGGGCCCTTCAGCAGGGAGTGTTTGCGCCGAAGAGGAACCCGAGCAGCAACCTCAAGCGTCTCCTCCACCGAGGAGACCGACTAGGGTTGCGATCAGGGAACTTGCTAGCACTCCTCGAGCATAGAGGCCCTCAGACCCCTTGGGGAAAGGAAAGAAGAAGGCCACCGAGCCTGCCGAACTCTCTGACGACTCGTTGGATGACAACGGTATAATAATTTCGCTTTTAAACAATTTGCCAATTTCCTGTCATCTATTCGACGGGGACGACAATTTTAAATATGCTCCACACTTAGGGCCAGACTTCTTCGTGTCAAAGAATGAGTGTAAGACTAGTAGAGTCTGTAGTGTAGCGACCAGTTATAATAACTCAGGTATTGGACTTTGCAATCCTTTTTTGTTTCTTTTTTTGATGCAATGTGTTTGACTATTCATGCTATCTCATGGTTTGACTTTGTTCTTGCTTTTCAGGTATGGAATCCACCAATGTATTCGACCTTTACAGCACCCCAGAGGCTGCTGCTGCCCCTCCAAGCAAGAAGAAAGCCAGTAAGAGACATACTGGGGAGAGTAGCAAGGCGCCTCAGGCGAAGAAGGCCCAGAATGCAGGCCCTTCAGAGGATGGGCCCTCTGCCACTGCGACTCTGCCTTCCCCCCGCGATCAGCAGACTCCATCTGCTGCGGCTGGGTCAACTCCTTCTCCTGCCGCCCCATCTGACCAAACCCAGCAGGAAGGTCCTGCTTCAACCAGGAACCTGATGGTTGGCCGCTCCTTTAAACTGATCAAGGAGAGGCTTACTAAAATCGCCAAGCACGATCGCTGCCGAGCGGCAATGGTGGCCATGGAGACGATGGGCATTGACCCAATTCTGAACCGAGCCCTGAATGAGTTCACCAGTGTAAGTTGTCTCCTTTGTGAAATCAGGTCTTCGGTAATTCACTATCAGTTTAATATTTGTTCTAAATGCAGGCCATGCTAACCCTTACTGCTGGCCGCATCCGCCTAGGTGCTGTCACCGAGGAGGCCAGGACCTCGGATTAACGACACGAGGACGAACTCAAAGTTGTTGAGGCCAGACATGTTGATCAGTTGGCGGTGGTGACTGTGGAAAAGGCCCAACTGGCCAAGGAGTTGGAGGAGAAGCTGAAGTCTCTGGAAAAAGCCCACGAGCTGAGGGACCAATACAAGGAGTCCAACCGCTCTAACTATAAAGTGGCTAAGCAGCTCGAGCTGGACTTGATTGCGAGTAGGCTAGAAACCAGAGACATGGAGGACTGAGTTAAGGACTTGGAGAAGACTAATGCTGCCAACTTAGAGAGGTACAAAAATGCCACCCTGAGGTGCTTTTATGATTTCTGGAAGCACAATCAGGGTGCCAATTTTGATTATCTTCCTGAGAATGCAAGGGAAGCTGAGCTGGCTCGTTGCGCGACTCAACTGGCTGAAGAAGAAGGATCAAGGGCCCCTGCTTCCACCGAAATCTCACTGCCCGCCGGGATGGAGGGTGCAGATAATGAAGCTGTCGACCAGAACCCTCCCTAGGATCCTCCAGCTCCTCAAGCTCCTTAATTTTTTCCTTTTATATTTCTTTTTTTAATTACACGACCTACGGGTCGTGATGTAAAGACTATAATTTTTTGGTTTACTGCACGGGCAGCTTTTACTTTTATTTTAAACAGTTACATCCAAGCAGTTACTGCTTGTGGTGTAAAAGGATCGCTTTGATATTACAATATATTTGCATATTATTATAAGATCTAATTGTTCGCATGATCGAACTTAGCATAGCACTTTGGTTTGATATAACCAAATATCAAAATTTTGAAAAATACTCTAAGTGCCCTAGCATGCTTTCACTTATTTTGCTCATGTGTTTACATAAATTTTAATGATATGCTTTGCTTACTTGTACCTTGTATGCCCCCCAAGTGATTGGGGAGCTTTAGGTCCTTGGTCACTTGCCTTGACTAGAACCTGCCCGAACGTTACTGCTCGTAGCAATGCGATTAGAATTATAATACAACAAAACAAGAGACGTAATGAGCAAATACTTGTAATAAATACAATAGTTGGCAAGAAATGACTAGCTGAGCACAGTCCCTTTCATTCTCGTAGTAAATGGACTAAACATGTCTTTACGAGTGATCAATAAGATCTTACACAAAACTTGTAAAAAGTAAAATTTATACAAGCCAATTCTTTAAGAAGAATTGTTCATTGATAATACTTGCGCAGGTGTTCTCCATTCCAATATCGAGGAACGAGTTCTCCGTTTAAGCGAGCAAGTTTATAGGTGCCTGGGTGAGGGACTTCATCAATCTGGCAAGGCCCTTCCCAATTTGGCCCGAGTACTCCAGCAGCTTGGTCGCGGGTGTTAAGAAAAACTCTTCGGAGCACAAGGTCTCCAATGTTGAACTTTCTTTCTCGAACTTTGGAGTTGAAATATCGGGCGACCTTTTGCTGTTACGCAGCTACTCGGAGCTGGGCTTGTTCTCGCCTTTCATCAATTGAGTCCAAGGATTCCATGAGTAACTGGCTGTTAGAATCCTGGTGGTATGTTAATCTGCGGTGAGAAGGAGGATCCAACTCAACAGGCAACATGGCCTCATACCCGTATGCCAAGGAAAACGGGGTATGACCTGTTGCTATTCGGTGGGAAGTTCTGTAGGACCAGAGGACTTCAGGCAACTGTTCTGGCCATGCTCCCTTAGCTTCTTCAAGTCTTTTCTTCAGTGTATTCTTCAGTGTTTTGTTGACTGCCTTGACTTGTCCATTCGCCTGGGGATGAGCAACTGAAGAAAAGCTTTTAATAATGTCGTGGCATTTGCAAAAGTCTGTGAATAGATCATTGTCGAACTGGGTGCCATTATCTGAGGCTATCTTTTTTGGCAATCCATAGCGACAGATGATGTTTTTGACCACAAAGTCAAGCACTTTCTTTGTCGTTATGGTCGCGAGTGGCTCAGCTTCGGCCCATTTAGTGAAGTAGTCGACGACAACCACGACGTACTTTACACCACCTTTCCCTGTAGGCAAAGATCCGATTAGATCTATTCCCCAAACCGCAAAGGGCCATGGACTTTACATCTGCTTTAACTCATTAGGAGCTGCTCGCGGGATCTTGGAAAACCTTTGACACTTGTCACATTTTCGCACGAACTCTATGGAGTCTTCGTTCATTGTTGGCCAGAAATATCCTTGCCTTAGGATCTTTTTCGACAGGCTTTGCCCCCCAGCGTGGTTCCCGCAAAAACCTTCGTGTACCTCCTTCATCAACTCTTTGGCTTTCTCCTTTGTAATACACCTGAGAAGTGGCAGTGAGTATCCCTTTCGGTACAAAATTCCATCGACCAGGATATACCTAGCAGCCTGTCGCTGAAGGGTCCTAGCTTTGTTTCGGTCCACTGGTAGCACGCCGCTTGATAGACACTCTACATATGGCGCCATCCATGTATCCGCCATTTGGATGACTAGAGAGGTTTCTGTTGCTTGGATGCTGGGTGCGGGCATTCGCTCGACTGGCACTATGTTCAGAGTATCAGCATCTTTTGCACTTGCCAACTTTGCCAAAGCGTCTACATTGGAATTCTAATCACGAGGCACTTGCTGTAGAGTGTATCTGCCGAACTGGGCTAACAGATCCTTTGCTTTGTTCAGATAGGCGACCATTTTTAATCCTCGCACTTGACACTCTCCCAAGATCTAATTCACGACTAGCTGAGAATCACTATAAATGTCAAGTGCTTTTATGTTCATATAGTTGGCTAACCGCACTCCAGCGAGCAATGCTTCATATTCAGTCTCATTGTTAGAGGCAGTGAAGTCAAATCTTATTGCACAGTGAAATCGATGCCCTTCCGGCGTTATCAATATCACTCCTGCTCCTGCGTGGGATTCGTTAGATGATCCATCGGTGAACAATTTCCACGAGGGTGCTTGGGTTTCACATTCAGGCTCACTAGGCTCCTCGATCTGCTCGCTACCTGTGGGCTTTGTGAACTCGGCGATGAAGTCAGCTAAGGCTTGTCCCTTTATCGCTTCTCGCAGTAGGTAAGATATGTCGAACTGCCCGAGCTCGACTGCCCACTTTAGTAATCTTTCAGCAGCCTCTGGCTTTTGCAGAGCTTGCCGAAGAGGCTGGTCGGTTAATCCCGTAATCGAATGGGCTTGGAAATAAGGCCGCAGCTTCCTAGAGGCCAATACTAAGCAGTAGGCTAACCTTTCAATGGGGGGATATTTTAATTCTGCTCCAATCAGCCTTTTGCTTATGTAATAGACAGCCTTCTACACACTTTCTTCTTCTCTCACGAGAACAGTACTAGCAGCGTAATCTGTGATTGCCAGGTAGACGAACAAAGTCTCTTTATCTACTGGCTTTGACATGATGGGAGGTTGTGCCATATGCGCTTTCAGTGCTTGAAAGGCGTGTTCGCACTCATCTGTCCATTCAAATTTCTTGCTACCTCTGAATAGATTGAAAAATGGGACACACTTGTCTTTTGATTTTGAAATAAATCTACTAAGAACTTCCCTGACAAGTGTGTCCCATTTTTATTTCAAAATCAACGAACAAGTGTGTCCCATTTTTCAATATACTCAGAGGCAGCAAGAAATTTGAATGGACACCTTAATCTTCACTGGCGACTTCATCTCGATCAGGGCTTTTATCTTCTCGGGATTAGCTTCAATTCCTCTTGAGTTAACTATGAATCCCAAGAACTTCCCTGATCCAACTCCGAAGGAACATTTGAGGGGATTTAGCTTCATCCTATATTTATTAAGGACATTGAAGCATTCCTACAAATCCCTTACATGTCCTTCTGCCTTCTTCGACTTAACCAGCATGTTGTCGATGTAAACCTCCATGTTTGCCCCGATCAGCTCCTTAAACATGTGGTTGACGAGTCTCTGGTAAGTCGCACCAGCATTTTTCAAACCAGAGGGCATCACCTTGTAACAGTAGAGCCATGTATCAGTTCGAAAGCTAGTGTGATCCTCATCAAGGGGATGCATACTAATCTGGTTATACCCAGAGTATGCATCCATAAATGAGAGGATCTCGTGTCCTGCAATGGCATCGACCAGCTGGTCGATCCTCGGGAGTGGGAAGTAGTCTTTAGGGTAGGCTTTATTGAGGTCTGTAAAATCCACGCACATACGCCACTTGCCATTCGGCTTGGGCACGAGTACGGGATTAGAGACCCATGATGGATAAAACGCCACCCTGATGAACCCATTCTCCTTCAGCTTCTCGACTTCTTCCTTCAAAGCTTTCGACCGGTCTTTGTCGAGCAGCCTTCTTTTCTTCTGCACAGGTGGGAAGTTTTTGTCAATGTTCAGGACATGGCTGATGATTGCAAGATCTATCCCAACCATGTCTTTATGTGACCAGGCAAAGACATCCAGGTTCCTTTTTAAGAACTCCACCAGTGCTTGTTTTGTTGTTGTTTCTAAGTTTTTACCGACTTTCACAACTTTGGTCGGGTTTCCCTCATCGAGTTGGACTTCTTCAAGGTCCTTGACGGGGCCTACTTCTTCTTCGAAATCCCCAAAGCAAGGATCTAAGTCTTTATCCTGACTTTGGGCAATGACCTATTTGGTGAGATTATCACCTGAGCAGGCTTGAACATCAGATGCCATTTGCAACTCTTTTCCGGCGGCATCCCTCGATACACCCTTTTTTGCCTTGGTGATCGAGGCATTGTAGCACTCTCTTGCTTCTCGTTGGTTTCCTAGTACGCATCCTACTCCTACGTCTGTTGGGAATTTCATGGCGAGGTGCCATACAGAAGTGACGGCTCGAAGGTCAACCAGAATAGGTCTCCCTATCACGGCATTATACGCCGAAGGACAATCAACCACTATAAAAGTGGTTAGTAATGTCCTGTTAGCAGGCGCGGTACCTGCTGTGACTGGGAGTCTAATTTACCCTACTGGGGCGAGCCCTTCTTCGGAAAAACCATAAATGGTTTGGTTGCATGGCTCTAGGTCGTTGATGGACAGTTTCATCCTTTCCAGCGAGGACTTATATAGGATGTTGACTGAACTTCCTGTATCGACCAACACCCTTTGCACCATCATATTTGCGATTTGAACATCCACACCAATGCATCGGAGTGTGGGAATCGCACATGATGGGCGTCTTCATCAGAGAAGGTGATCGGTTTCTCCTCTGTTCGAGCCTTTTTGGGTGCATGGTCCTCAACACTCATCATCTCAATGTCCTGGTCGTGGTGTAGGGTTCGAGCGTATCGTTCCCTCGCTTTTTCACTATCTCCTGCAAGATGTGGGCCTCCGCAGATGGTGAGAAAGGTACCTGCCACGGGAGCTGGCTGTAAAGGTGGCGAGCGCTGCCGTGCAGGCGCCGACTCGTTGCCACCTTGAGCCTCTCGCTAAGAACCTTCCGCGGCTCGTACATATCTTCTTAAGTGTCCCTGTCTTATCAGGAACTCAATCTAGTCCTTCAACAGGTTACACTCATTGGTGTCGTGCCCGTAGTCATTATGATAACGATAAGGGCGGTGTAATTGGTGAATTTCGGTTCATACCGATTATTTTTGGGACGTTTACTCTCAGAGGTTGAGGGTTCGCCATTCGCCCGCTTTCCACCATTTTTACTGTTGCCATTCCCGTTGCCTTTGCCATTGCCATTGGGCTTAGACCCGTTGGCGGCTTTGGCGGATTCTTCTTTGGGCCCCTTATCCTTTGCTGGTGATTTGCCTTCGTTGGAAATCACGACCTTGAGCTTGATATACCGATCAGCTCAATCTAAAAACTCCTGGGTAGTGTTAACCCCGTGCTTCCTGAGGCTACTCCAGAGAGGAGAATGGCGCCTAACCCCAGCGGTTAGGGCCATCATCTTGCCTTTATCGCGCACAGTCTTGGCTCCTGTTGCGGCTCGCATGAAGCGCTGAACATACTCCTTCAAAGGCTCTCCTTCTTTTTGGCGTATCTCGACCAGTTGGTTTGCCTCAGTGGGGTGCATACGACCTGCATAGAACTGTCCATAAAACTCCTTCAAGAACATTTCCCAGGATATTATACTTGCAGGAGGGAACTTAAAGAACCACTCCTGAGCGGCATCAGAAAGAGTCGCTTGGAAGATCCTGCAGCAAGCATCTTCAGAGACTTTCTGAATGTCCATTTGTATCTCAAATTTATTTACATGAGATTCCGGGTCTCCGTACCCGTCAAAGTTTGGCAGAGTCGGCATCTTGAACTTACTGGGAGTTTCTGCCACAGCAATCATCTGTATGAAAGGGGAGCCTCTCCTCCGATCGTACTCGATATGTGATGTCCGCCCCCCGACCAGCTGCTATACAGCCTAGTTCAGGGCATCGATTTGATCTTGAACGGCTTCAGGAATTGCTGGGGCCTCTGGTGCCGGGGGAATGTACTCATCGTGCCTTTCTCGGTGGTCGTTGAGTACATCCCTCAAGTCGTCGTCTCTTCGTCGCTGTGCACTGGCTCCGAGCTGGCTAAAGACGTTGTTTTGTCTGGGCTGCCCCCCTGCATTACGTCCTGCTTGTCGGTCTTCTCTAGGTGGTGGGCTTCCACCTCCACCTCTCTCCTCGTTTCTCCGACCAACATTCCCTCTGCCTGAGTCGGCCTCATTGTAGCCGTGGCCATCTCTGAACCTTGACTGGCTATGGTGGGATTGACTGTTTCCCCTGTTGCCTCCTTGGGCTGGAACTGCCCGAGCATTATGGGGAGGCCTGCGCTAGTCGGTGGGTCCCCATGCATTGTCATGCCGTGGAGGGCCCTTGACCGCAGAGCCTGTCTCTGAATTCCTTCTTTTGGAAGAAGGACGTTGCCCCCTACTCGGTGGGTTCAGCTCTTCACCCCCTGGGCGTCTAGGGCTTCGGGTCTGTTGCCCGGCCCTATTCTACCTGGGATGCGGGGGATTGCCTCGACCAGCCTAGGATGGAGGCCGCGTCTCAGGGTCCCTAGGTGGGACATCATCCTGAGGCATTGGTGGTTGCTCCGGCCTTTGAGGGCTTGTCGACTGGAGCGGAGGGCTAGGAATAATACCTTTTAAAGGTGGTTCACTGGGGGGTTGATCAGGCTGCGACACAGGTGCAGCCTGATTCCTAGCCAATTGGAGGGATTTTGGTCAACAACACGAAGTCTAGGAAACGACAAGAAAATGATATAGAGCTTGAAAATAATCTAATGGAAAGATAAAGAACACAGGGATTTATAGTGGTTCGGCCCCAGTGATTGGTAATGACCTACGTCCACTTGATACTATTATTAATATTGAACTCCCAAGGTGTGATCAAAGAATAATGGTTCCTGAGTTTCACGGACCTTAGAAGAAGAAAACAATACAATGATGAATAATAGTAATATAATTCTCCCATAAAAAAGAGATCGATCCCCTTCCTTGAGCTATATCTTCTATATTTATAGGCTCAAGAAGAGTTATATGAATTAGGAAATAATATCTATCCTTAATGATCAGATCTGCAGGTCATAATGAAGATATATTCTCGGATATCATCACAACTGTATAGATTTTTACATAAATGAGCGAATATACAACCAAGCTGATCGTATATAGGACTTGATCTCTTCGTGCAGAAATAATGTTGGTCGATAGGCGAGCCGTATCTCTGCTACGTGTCTACCACGTGTCATAAATCCTTGCACTTACCTATAACATGAACGACTAGGTAAGCGACAACGCTTAGTAAGAATAACCTTACACACAAGTATACTAAAAACCAGATAATGGGTCGACCTAAGGTAGATATAGCTACCGGTTACTAGGGTATTGGATAAGTTCCAACCCTATCATACAATTTCACAAGTAATAATCATAACAGAAAATCAAGCACTTTGGTTGCACCCAACAACCAATTTTCATACATATCATAACCACCTACACTCATAAAATCCCAAACATTCTAGTTATATAACCACATCTGAAATAAATAATTTGGTTGTTTCTAACAACCAAGTTCACACATATCACAATAACCTACACTATTCCCATAACATTCAAGATATATAGCACATATCATAATATCCTCCACTCATAAAATTCCCTGTTCATTCATGATTATATATATATATAACACATATCATAACTAATCAATAGATTAACAACAAGGGATTCGGGCCTTAACCCAGTTCCACCATTAATGTTCTGGCTCCAACCAGGACTATATTTTTACCATGTCCTAGCTCCGACCCGGACTTTAGATTATTGTGTCTTGGCTCCAACCCGGACTATATTACGCTAAGGTTCTGGCTCCAGCTTGAACCTGCTTACCATTTAGCCGCAGGATGCAAAAGCATTCCAAGAGTGGGTATTAAGCATACCCTGGTCTTAACAACCCAAACAAAACTTGTGCAATCTACTACTACAAGCACACACTAGTCTGTTCATGTTATATCCAAGAAGGGAAATTCTAATTTACTTGGAGTCCTTAGTTCCCAGCTAGATTCTTAATACCGCCAATCATTTTTCCTTCGGCAGTTACTGTAATTAGTATAGTGTACTCGGATGTAATGACCCAAAATTACTAATAAGGCTTAAGGGCCTTGATTAGTGTGCCAGGAGGGCATAATTGGTTTATGTGTGATTTAAATGATTAAATGCATGATTATGTGATAAGCATGCTTATATGATTATATGGATATATGAGATGCATGATTATGAGTATTAGTATGCATGTAGGCCATGTTTAGATTATAAGGGCATATTTGTAATTTTGGCCCGTTGAGGGCATAAATATAATTATTTGCGATAAATTTTTTAGACCACATTATTATGTAGATAAATTTGCAACTGGTGGCTCGAGGCGATCCTAGTGAGCAGTTTAGCGAAAAAGTCACAGTGGGGATTTGTACCCGGGTCGGGGGAGCCTGAGGGTATTTCTGGGAATTTGGGAAAATATATTGGAGATAATTAGGCATCAGGGAAAATAATTGGTGATTAATTAGATGACGAAATTTAAGAGGTAATTATTAGGGACACTTGAGGAGTTAGTTGGAATTGGGAGAAAATGACCAAAATGCCCTTAGAATGTTTAGAGGCTTAGGTTTAAATGGGAGGGCAAAATGCTCATTTGATGGTTAAAAAGGGATAAGGGTCATTCTGCCTTTTTATACTTTGTAGGATTTGTACAAAATAGTAGAAGCTGAAGGAAAAAAAGATATAAGGAAAAAACAGAGTACTTGACCTAACTCTCTCTCTCTCACGAATTATAGTCTATCTCTCATTCTTTTGTGAATTTGAAGCTGTAAACTCAGAGGAGGCTTAGGCTAGAGCTGGGACCTTGGTTCTTGAGGTAAATCAAGAGGGTTAGCTGGAGTTAATTCTCAAATTAAGGTAAGGTTGAAGGTTGTTTTGAGATTTCTGAGTTTTGGTGAGTTTGAATTCTGAATTTAGATTTTTATATGGAAATTAAGGGGTTTAAGCTTGAGGAATTGAGGAGCTATAGATTGGAAGGGCACTAAGGGAAACCTAGGGTCAGATTCTCCATGAAAGGTAAGGATTTATGGGCTTGATCATTTAAGTTTCTGGGTTGTTTCTGGTTTTTTCTGATAAAGTTCTTGAGCTTCAAGCTCAATTCTTTTTTTCTGTGTTCGATGGTGCATGTGGCCAAGTTTGATGTTGTTGGGCCATGTTAGATGAGATGTAGTGGTTGGTAGGCTTAATTTGAAGTTTGGTTTAGTTTTGGAGGGGATTTATGGAGTTTTGGCTCGGGGAAATTCGAAGGAAAAAAACCCAGGGGTTTGCTGTTGCTGCTAGAGCGCTACAGCGCTATGCCTGGTTTTTCTGGGGAATTTTTTCTCTACTTGTAGCACTGTAGCGCCCACCTTGTGGCGTTGTAGTGCTACCCTGCCTCCAGAAGTAGGTTTTGGGTATTTTTCTTAGGGTTTTTGCTTGGGGGCTCAGGGGTTGACCCCACCACCCCGTTTGGTGGAGTTGGGCTTCCCGAGGGCTTGGGATTGGTCCCAAAGATGGGTTACCAAATTGAGATTTAATGATAGTTCTATTTTTACGGTTGTGGCTAGATGTACGCTAGGGCTCGGACTGGATCATGCTCGAGGATCATTACTATTAAACAGAGCCCTCAGAATCAAAGGTAAGAAACTACACTCGGTTATGTGATTATGTTGGGACTAAGAGTTCCCTATATTTGTATGCGATGTCATAAGATGGTATTATGCCATGGGGACATGTGATAAACGGCCTAAGAGTGCCAAAATCAATATTTGCGCACAGGACGTGGCTCAGCCACTGGTAGCTGAGGTTAAGTATATAATCACTGAGCTCGGCCTAAGCGAGCCGGAGTCAGTGGAATGAACAGGGTGTGAGGCCTAAGGGCACCGACCTTGGATATTATGTGATATGTTTATTGTTTTTAATCTGATGATTATGGCATGTTATTATCTGGTGATTGGTTATTGGTTTGCAGATTGATGTCACTGATTATGTGAACAACGTCAACTGCTGAGTATCTGATTGATGATTTGTGAATTGTCTCATTATTAATTATGCTTTGTATATGGTTTTCTTGAAAGGCAAAGGCAAGCTGGATCAACCCTGATTTAGAGAGCTCTAGAGGTTGAATGTACATAGTTAGCTGATCGGCCGCCACGACCGATGGATGGTACAGGGACAGGAGAACCTAAAATGTCTATTTTTCCCTTAGAGTGGCCAGTGGTTGTATATATCCTGGAATTTTGTAAACTATCCTTTAAACTCTATTTCTGTTGGGATCCCATGTATGAAATGTTTATTTAAATGAAATGTATCTTTTATGACCAAAATCTTTGAACCCTAGTTCAATTATAGTTTCAGTAACACGTTTCTAACTAAATGACTTGATTAGCAAGTCTTGCACCTTTTATAAACATACAGTGTAATGGTCTTGGCTACCCATGGCGTTACATCGGATTAAACTATGGCATATTCTTATAGATAATATTCTACAATAGTTGCATGCAATAAACTATCAGAGACTCTATATTGTAGCCTCTTATACCCTTCATAGTGTATAAGGTCGAATTTTCTTTTCGGTATTTAAGTTATCGTAGGAAAACCAGTCTCACAATAACTTGCTCTCCATACTGTGTGTTTTAATATTTCCTCAAGAAAAAATTATCTTATTTGATCATTTGGTACTCTAGTTTTAGAAAAAGGACTTAACAAAATTGCACCTTTAGAGAATACCATAATTTTTCGTCATTTTATGAAGTTCACTATTTCCTTTCATAATACCAAAATACTCCCTTTAGACTCTTTAATTATTATTATTTCTCAAAAGTTACCCTTTGTTTATAAAGATCTTTTTTAACCTAAACTTCTATTTTTACCAAGTTTAATGATAGTCTAAAACCTCTTTTGTGGTATTTTTTAAAAGAAGGGCATTTGGACCTGTAATTTTTATTAAAATGGTAAAAATCATATTATATTTATCTCAAGCTGATTTTAGATTGGTTTAACATCCAAATCGTTAGTTACTATTATAAAAGAACCATTTTCAAATTTCCATAATTTTACTTTTACTTCTTTATTTAAAATGATAAAAGTCTATTTTTAAACCTTTGCCATAAGTTGAGTTTTTTGGCCAAAGCCCTTTAACTATCGTTCACATATTCTTTGTCATAAGGACAGGAACTAGGCAAAAATCTCATGTCAAAACTCACTTTAGATTATAAGAACTAACCTCCCAAAAAATCAATTTTCATTATGGTACGAAATTACTGCTTATTAGATTTTAGGGCAAACTTAGAAAAAAAAAATTCTCTTAAACAGTGACATAGTTTTCTCTTAAATTTTACAGGGGTCCTGATACATATCTTAACTAACTTCCTTCAAAATTTCATAATATTTTAGTATAGTAAAACCCATTCCAATAATTAAAGAAATCTGGGCAGTGCTTGCTGTGCAAAAGTTTTTTCTAGATTTTAGGGCAAACTTTGAAAATTTATTTCTCTTAAACCATAACATATTTTCTCTAAAATCTTACAGGTACCCATATACATGTATCAAATAAAATTCTACCAAATTTCATTGTTTTTAGATTAGTAAAACCCGTTCAAAAGATAAAGAAATCTGGGCAGTGCATGCTGCCTAGAAATTTTCCAAATTTGCATCACAAAGCCAAAATAGTGTAACTTGGGCTTATAAATGTGTTTTTATGATTTTTCAAAGCCTAAAATTAAGTACTCTCAAATCACTACACAACTACACAATTTATTTTCACAAACAGAGGAAACAAAGTGCGATCTAACCCGTTGGAAGTTAGACCACAAATTTTGGCAGCATGCATTTTTACTCACAATCAACAATATCAAGCTTTCAAGTATGAACTTAAGCCACAAGCATGCATACAAGTCATCATACCACACAACCTCAATAATAAGCATAAATATAAGCTCAAAAACCATATAAATACCCTATGAAACAAGATCTACAAGAATCACCACAAAACTTTAAGGAAAGCAACCATAGATTCTACCTTTTGAAGCCCTAGCTTAAAGATGTATTCCTTAGCTCTTCAAAACCTTCCCTTGGTGCTTTAAACTCTCAAAACCGAGCCCCAAGCCCCACATGCATATTTTTAAGAAGATATTAGGGTATGAAGAAAAGTAGATGAGGGACAACAACACGCAAGCTTACAAAACCTCTTACCATGTTTTGATCACAAATGGGGCTCAACTTTGAGATCCAACTTGTAAATGCTTCCCTTGAATCCTAGAACACAAGAACAAGGCCATGCATGAATTTTAGATCCCATGCATGCACAAGGAACCCTAGGGTTTTGGGTTTGAAGGAGAAGAAAGGGAAAAAAATGCACAAAGGGAAACATTGCACTTACTTGAGACAAGGAGGTTTCTTCATGAAGCTTTTCTTCTACAATGGAGAAGAGGAGTTCTAGATCTCTTAGGGTTTGATTGTGTGCAGCAATGGAGGAGAAAGAGAGGGAGAGTGTATCGATTTTGGGAGAGAAGGAGAGTGTGTCGATTTTGGGAGAGAGGGAGAGCTAGAGAGAGAGTATCAGAAGAGAAAATGATTAAGCTTTAACTTGTGTAAAAAGGTAAGAGATTTTTCCCATCCCTTAGTGTTTGGGGTATGTAACCTAGCTTATGAGAGCCCTAGGGCCTACCCCTAGACCATGCCACCCACCTCTCTCTCTCTTCCCTTTTGAAATTACCTTTATCCCCTTGCTTAAGTTACCTCACGCATAAAGAACTCAAGGGCCCTATAGTAATTTTGTGCTTTTAATTTTCCCTTAATTTTTAACTTGTAGTTTTTAGATCTCCAAGCATAATTAAATAAATTAATTTGTGACCAAAAAAATAAAAAATTTCACAATATCACATAATTTTTGCAATTTATCACATATTGACCAAAATGCCCTTAATGGCCTGAGCAATAAATTTTCATTCTTAAGCCCGGTTGATTGGAATTCAAACCTCAATCAATTCTCTTAAAATTTATTGGTCCGACTATAAAGTCCTAGTTGCCAAAAATATTTTTATGCCATAGTATTCCCTATTTTATTTAAATCCAAGATTTTTCTACCATTATGGTTTATCCCTTGGTCCGAGACCAATATTTCTTTGCGTAACCCTAGACCCTTTACCAAATCATCACAACATCTATAAAAATTCACGAAATAACACAATTTCATATAATATCATTTATCAAAATAACATTCCACAAATTTTTCACTGGCTCAAACCGGCTACTAAAGTGTGTTCAAAACACGGGACGTCACAAATTGAAAGGCCTAAGCTGACCCACTGGTGATCACATACCCGGGGGGTAGGTGGCTTAGTGTGAATGACCTCCTAGGGGCCCAAGTTATTGGGAATCAGGAACATAGGAAGACATTGAAGTTACTTTCAAGGACATCGAGTTTGGAAGATGACACTAAATGTCCTAAGCATCGAGCACTAAGGCAAAACCCTACAGTGCAAACAGATCTCCTCAATGCCCGAGTCATTGAAACTCAAAGGCGTAGGATAGTCAAGTGCCCTCACTTGACCCTGCATCAAAGTCACTCTTAGGACCATGAGCCTAAGAAGAAACACTAAATGCACAAGCGTCTAGACACTAGGAGGATGATCCTAAAGCTCTAAGTAATGCAGGGTGGCCCCGTCCTGAGTCGTTGGTACCCGAGGATGCAGTGGCGCATCAAGTATATCACTTTGATTTCACGTTAAATTTACTCTCGAGGACCGTAGGCCTACAGAGCAACACTAAATGCATAAAAATTATCTAAGTACTAAGAGAAGCCAATGAAGACTCGAGTCTTCGAGGCTCGAGCACAAGAACTAAGTCAGCGACTTGGGACTCTCGTGAGTTATGTTATGTTGAGTCAAATTAACAAAGTCCATATTGCCTATTTACTAAGTGTCGATTCGATAATAATAGTGCAATCATGGCAATAAAGTAGTGCAAGCTCCATAAGTTTAAACAAAAAAATATTTACAAAAGAGCTCGGGGTTCAATCACTAATTTTCTATACCCCAATATACTATGGAACGCATGCCTAAATAAGATAGTCAAATCAAATGGCCCTCCGGGACCTCCTCCACCAGGTCAATGATTGGGTCAACTTCCGGAGCCTTCCTGGCCTCGCGAGCCATAGTATGAGCCACCTCCGCAGTTTGAGTTTCCCATAGAGGTTCTTCGAAGAGGAGTTTGTAATTCTCGGGTTCTCCTGTAAAGTCCAAGCTCATCTCCCGATTATGAAACTAGATGTAAAAGGAGTCCTTAGAAATTGTCTCAACTTCCTGCTTGAGTGTGTCCACCTGATGCTGAAAGGACCTATTCATCTCCGTGGCTTGGATATCCTTCCTCTCGCCAAGCTCAACTCTGTCATTGGCTTCCTTAAGTTGCCCCTGAAGCTGGGAAATCTCTCAGACTCCCCAAGAAAACTCCGTTGTTGCTTTCTTAGCATCCTCCTTGGCCTTTCATAGCTCTTCGGCGGTCTTGAGGATAGCCTCCTTCAACTCTCGAGAGTGTTTTTGCTCGGTTTCCAAGGCGACCTAAAGGCAAATGAGCTTTTTTGGAGGGGCTCGGTTCTTTTCCTTGAGAACCGTTATCTTGTCCTGGGGCCGCTAAAGTTCATATGACTTCTCCATCATGATATCGCCTAAGCGTTGACAAGCCAAGGAGAACTGCACAAAAAGAAAAGTTAGTTCAAGTAGTGTGGCGGGTAAGTAAGGTAAGATCCCGAGAAGTGGTGACTTACCTGGATAGTAGCAAATCGGCATGAAGAAATGAGAGAGGCCTCGTTGCTGTTACCTAAATGGGCAAAGCTATGGGCGGTCAGCTTGCACATGGTGGAGCTAACCCCCTGGAGGAGCTCGGCTGCGAGAGGGGTGACAAATTCCCCTAGCTTGGTGGAGAAAAGAGTCTCAGGCTCATCCTAACCTATTGGAGCCACGATAGGTCGCTCTCTCGGGGGCTTCAGTTGGCATAGGGCTCTGTAGTTTCATGAAGGAGCCTGTTACCCTCTACCATCCTCACATCAAAATGTCAGAACATCGCCTGGTATTGCTCCAACATGTTCCCCTCATACCTCTCGGGGTATACCTGGAGTCAGGGGAGAGAAGCCAACTCCTGTTGGTCCAAGCTTTGTACCAATTCACTATCCTTGGAGGAGGGAGAAACCTCAAAGACTTGGGACAACTCTATCGTGGGAACATCTGCAGGAGAAGTGGAAACCCTCTGCCTCTTAGCTGGTGTAGAGGAGTCGGGGTCCTCTTGAGAATGCGATTGTTCTCCAACGGTCGAGGAGCTTGGGGGCGCTCCCAGCCTTAAGGTGATCGGGAAATATCAGCTAGCCCCATTTGATCTGCAAGAACAAAGAAATTGTTAGCACAAATTCTAAAATGGAGACATAAAATATTATTGTAGGCTTCTCAAAAGCCCACCATAAGTTATGTCTTGGTGCAAGCATTGGAGGTGTCTAACTTTATCTCCCATCTCACAACTCAAGTTAGTGCCATATTGACAAAACTAGTTGGAGATGAAGGATGTCACACGATCTATGGGTATAAAGCCTCGAGGAGGTAACTGTCTCCAAGGGATGTGAAGATAGACGTCTATCAGATCTAAGTAATCTAGAAACTCTTCCCTAGTCCAATGTCGATGCCCAATCTGGCCAAAATGGAGAAGTGCGAGAGATGCCCAGACATGCTCAAAACTTACCTTATACCTTATGTGTGTGGCATGGTACAGAGTTAGGGGAGATTTACCTGGGGCAAGATGAGAAACCTCCAACCCTGCCTGAAGCTCCTCCTCGAGCTCTCGATCTTCTTGGGCTTCTCAAGCTGCTTCTGAGGCCCGAATATTCTCCACCCACTCCTCCTATAGTTGTTGATTCAGCATTTACATGGCACACCCATTAATATAATTGATGTGTCGGGATGCCAGCTCCTGCCTTGATTGGCGATACTTGGTCAGCTCCAGATTGTTGATTTTTCGCCCCGCGTGAAAAAGTCCCAATTGATGAGGTTTTCCTCTATCACCAAAAATTTGAGCTCCAGGTCTTGCTCAGGAAGGGATTTCATCTCTTGGAGATGGTCCTCAAAAATTTGGACATATGGAGTCTGGCGGAAATGACCTATTCAAAGGAATGACTAAGTATAGAGCACGAAGTGATCAAGAAAACAAAGAAAAAAGAGAATGGTTAGGAAGATACTCACCAACCCTGGAGATGTTGAGGATCAGGGTCTAGTTATTATGGGTCGGAAACCCATTCGTGAAAAAAAAAAGCCTCCTTGTAGTCTCGAGAAGTGTTTTCGTTATGATGGAGAGCCTTGTAGTCGAGGGATAGGTGATGTACTTTATCAAAGCATAGTACCCATCCTGATTGGTCTTCTTCCTCTGGGTGGTACGGAAGCTGTAGAAGTACAGGCTCTCCGCCGGTGAAGGTGAGGGCTAGTGCTCCTCCAATACAAAATGTACATCTCTGCAAGCACCCAATAGGCTTTAGGGGAGAGATATAAGGGAGCTATCCTACGAAATTTAGGAATTCCACAAAATATTGATGTAGGGGCAGGGTGGGCTTGGCTTCAGGTGCCAAGACCATTCACGCTATGGTGCACCATATCGGATTCCTGACAAAGGCACACCAGACATTTTTCCCTAATTGTGTAATGCCTCATGATGGCATCCAAGAACTTGGGGTGTCAAAGCAAGGTACGGTACTCCTCTGCTTCAAACCCATCAGCCTCGTATAGATGAGTGGGGTGGGGAACAAGGGCTCGGTTGAATTCTTCCACAGTCAACCCCCTTTGAACTGGTAGTGCTGGCCACTCCGCTGTCGAGCCATTAGCATGGACAACAAGTTATCTAACTGGTTCTCAGGCTTCCGCCCGTGCCATCTTGTTTTATGTAGTGTTCTCAGGCCATGTCGAGGATCTCTTGATCAAAGTGGTAAAAACCTTGTCCATGTAGCAGTCGTAGTTCCTCTGACATTTGAGACGAAAACCAAGTAGTTAGTATTATGACTGGAGAAAAAAGGGCCAAAACATGAGAAATCCTAAGGCTACTGCTCAGGGAGAAGATAAGAGAATTTCCAAGGACTTGGGGTGCCCTCAAGGCGAAGGACTCAGCGCTGGAGAACACCACCGAGATTATGAATATCGCTGGAATTTGGGAATTTTCTAGATTCTGATCGAATGCCCACAAAGACAAAAGTTGCATAAGGTGTTCAATAGACCATTTTGGCCACTTCTAACGTTAAAATATGCCTAAGAAGACCTATAGATGGTCAAAATAGCCCTCTAGTGCCACAAAAATCATGTTCCTAAGCATGCACCTAAACTCTCAAATGAAACTCGATGCAAACACAAAACCAGTAAATACTTACTCAAGATAGTGCTGGTAGGTGCTGAAACGAGTCCGAACTTTGAAGAATCGCTTGTCGTTCACCCAGAAATAAGACGATTCTCGCCAACCGTCCAGAATTATTGAGAAAAACCGAAATGAATGAAGGTCTAGGAAGCTTAAGAAAGAATAAAGGGTTTTTGAGTCTGGAAATTTTGAATTTCGAATGGGTAAGGCGAGTACTGAGGTGGTTCTAGAGTTTTTATAATCATTGAACTTGGGGGGGAAATAACCCCGCCCTGATCATCGGATTGCCTACGACGTAGGTACTCAAGAATGATCCAACAATCAGGATTCATAAAGCGTGGATTGTGATAATTAGCATTGAAAAAGGATGCCTTGGGTACGGGGAGAAAGGACGCCTAGAGTACAGAGTGGATGTTTTCGATTGTGGAGCTGACCCCTCATTAATTCCACAGATTGAGGGGCCCAACAATAGGAAGTTAATACGTGGTGTGACTTTCTAGAGTGACGTCAAGGGAAGCCCAAACGCCTCCCCCCGAAGACTTTTCAAATTACTTCTCTCAATCTAATTCTCCACTGCCTGAGGACGAGTGAAGACTTAGGGGGTAAATCTTGTCTGTGTTTTCACCACCAGACATGTGGAAATTAGGAGCAATTAATGATAACAAAATTCATGAGGTTCTTGAATTTTGAACTCCTCTAGGAAACCCAAACAGGCCAAGTCGTGGATGTCTCCAAGCGAGGCCAAGCCCTGAGGTCTATCCTTGAGGCGAGGATATCTCCATCCATGTGAGGCCACGTTCCGAGCCAATCTCCCAGCCGTGGATGCCTCCAAGTGAGGTCACGCCCCAAGGTCTGCCCTCGAGGGGAGGGTGTCTTTAGATGAGGCCACGTCCCGAGGAGCTTTCTTCACTCGCCCATCTCCCAAGTCCAGGATTCTGGTCCTTGGACCTGGAGTAGCTTCCAGAGGTTAGTCACTACGGGTATGGGCCACTAGAAGATCATTTGACAACTTTAGGTAAGCCTCGATTAGTGGTGTCGAGTTCGTACCCTCGACAATCGGCATTTCCCACAACGTCGCCTTGCATGGGTGAACGTGCACCACACCCTAATAGTTAGAGACATGTTCCCATAAAGTTGGTACGCAACTTTCGGCAATGGGCCCCATGCAATCTGCCTCGGTAGTAGTCTCTATTTAGTGCAACCCTTTTGTATTAATTTAGCATTAATACCCCATAATGGGGGGTTTTTGTGTATTGATGATAGATGATGAACATTAATGATCACAACCTCTATAAATAGGGTTGGGGTATCTCCTTGTAAAGGGTTCAGATTTTTAGAGAGAGAAACTCTATAACTCAGTGCAACATATACGCTGCCTGAGAACCACCACTGAAACTTGCTCAAACAAGCTTCAAGCTCTCTAAATACCAGAGACTCATGGAATAGGGATCTTTTATAGCCTGAACCACGTAAAATCCTTGTATTATTTTCCATTATTTTCTTTAAACTCTTAGATTAGGTTGATAGTGAAAAAGGCAGCCAACAGGTTGTATCTATAGGTAAATTCAAGCCACCTTGGGTAGATAACAATTTGTGGGGTTCTCGGGTCATGGAAAATGGAGGAAATTAAAACCTATACCTAGTTTTAGAAATCCCATTTAGTTTCTACTTGTATTTTAAAATGTTCATTTTTATACTTAGTTTTTTTAATAAATTGTCGATTATACCCTTACAAAATATAAACCACAACCTCCAAAATGTAAACCACACATTTATGAAGGTAAACTACATAACTACAAGCCTAAAAAATGTAAACCCCAACCTCCAAAATATAAACCACAACCCCCAAAGTGTAAAGTTTGGAAAAGTAAACCACAAGCCAAAAATGTAAATTACATGTTCATACATGTAAACCATAAGCCTAAAAATATAAGTCATGCATCCCAAATGTAAACATTGTAATAAGAGTATCTTAGTCACTTTCTCTCTAATTGTTGGTATTAATTATAAAAATATAATGTGTGGCTATTTATGGTTAATGAATGATAAAACTAGGTAGCTTTTAAAAATCATAGAAAGCGTACCCCAAGTTCATAGACCTATGGCCCAATTATAGGTGAATTGGTTGGTATGAACTTTCCAATATGAACTTTATATACGACCAGCTTGGTCGTATACTCCGTTTATTTATGTATAAATTTGTATAGTTGTATTGATATCCGAGAATATCTCTTCATTATAACCTGAACATCCATTTATTAAGGAAAGATATGATTAATTGACTCATGTAACCCTCCTTGAGCCTATAAATATACAAGAAATAGCTCAAGAGGGGATCTTTGGATCTTTTTCCGAATTGTATTAGTATTATCCATTGTTTGTATTGTTTCTCCTTCTCAGTTCTGTGAAACTCAGGAACCCTAGTTCTTTGATCACACCTTTGAAGCTCAACATCAATAATAGTATCAAGTGGACGTAGGTCATTACCAATCACTGGGGCCGAACCACTATAATTCTTTGTGTTCTTTACTTTCCATTAGATTGTTTTCTCACGCATCGTACTATTTTCCTGTCCTATATTTGACTCCGTGTCGTTGACCAAAACGAGGGTCAACATTCTGGTGCTTTCATTGAGAGCTTGTGAAAGTATCTAATGGCAAAAACTTCCAAGAAGACCGGACAGGCCGCTGCCGCTGCATCATCCCAGCCTCCTCCCCCAAATGTGGCTGAAGACGAACCTCATTTGGAGTTTGATGAGGAGGAGTTAGATTCTGAGACCCTGAAGGCAACATTGGGGGTGTTGCAAGATGAGTTGGCCAATCTGAGGGCTAATCAAGAGAGTGTTGTCGAGATAATGGCATCACAGCAAAGGGACATAGAACGCCAGCATCAGGAGCTGAGTGAGCGGCAGGCGGATATGGACCGTCGACAAAGGGATGCCATGGCAGCCCTTGAAGCAGCCATCCAGCTGGCTAGGAATCAGGCTGCGCCAGCCTCCCAGCCAGATCAGCCACCAAACAGGCCACCTCGAAAGGGTCCCAATCCTAGTCCTCCGCTCCAGCCAGTAAGCCCTCAGAGGCCGGAGCAGCCATCTATGCCTCAAGATGATGTCCCACCTAGGGATCCTGAGCAGCAGCCTTCATCTCAAGCTGGTCGAGGCTATCCCCCGCGCCCGAGGCGGAATAGGGTCGGGCAACAGCCCCGCAGCCCTAGACGCCCAGGGGATGAAGAGCCCTATCCACCGAGAAAGGGGAAGCGTCCTTCTGCCAATAGAAGGAACTCAGAGAAAGGCTCTGCGGTAAGAATCCCCCCACGGCATAACAATGCACCGGGACCCACCGACCAGCGCAGGCCTCCCCCTAACACTCAGGAAATGGCTGCCCAAGGAGGCAACAGAGGGAATAGTCAGTCGCACCATAGCCAGCCACGATTCGGAGATGGCCACGGCTACAATGAAGCCGACTCTGGCAGAGGAAATGTTGGTCGGAGGAATGAAGAGAGAGGTGGAGGTAGGAGCCCCCCACCTAGACAAGACCGACCAGCAGGTCATAACGCTGGGGGGAAACCCAGGGAAAATAATGTTTTTAGTCGGCTCGGAGCCAGTGAGCAGCGGCGAAGAGACGATGATTTGAGGGATGTACTTAACGACTTCCGAGAAAGGCACGATGAGTACATTCCCCCGGCACCAGAGGCCCCAGCAATCCTAGAAGTTGTTCAGGCTCAAATAGATGCCCTAAACCATGCTGTGCAGCAGCTAGTCGGGGGGCGAACATCCCACATGGAGTACGACCGGAGGAGAGGCACCCCCTTCGTACAGAGGATTGTTGTGGCAGAAACCCTCAGCAAGTTCAAGACGCCAACACTGCCAAATTTCAACGGGTATGGAGACCCAGTATCTCACGTTAACAAGTTTGAGATACAAATGGACATTCAGAAAGTCTTTGAAGACGCTCGCTGCAGGATCTTTCCAGCAACACTTTCTGATGCCGCCCAGGAGTGGTTCTTTTAGTTCCCTCCTGCGAGTATAGTATCCTGGGAGATGTTCGTAAAAGAGTTTTATGGACAGTTCAATGCGGGTCGTGTGCACCCCACTGAGGCGAACCAACTGGTTGAGATACGCCAGAAAGAGGGGGAGCCCTTGAAGGAATACGTTCATCGCTTCATGTGAGTTGTAGCTAGATCCATGACTGTGGGAGATGAAGGCAAGATGATGGCCCTAACTGCTGGGGTTAGACGTCATTCACCCCTCTGGAGCAGCCTCAGAAAGCATGGGGTTAAAAGTACCCAGGAGTTCTTAGATCGAGCTGATCGGTACATCAAGCTCAAGGACGCGATTGCCAACGAAGGGAAATCACCAGCTAAAGACAAGGAGCCCAAGGAAGTACCCACCAAAGCCGCCAACGGGTCGAAGCCCAATGGCAACGGCAAAGGCAACGGGAATGGCAATAGTAAGAATGGTGGAAAGCGGGCGAGCAACGAACCCTCGACCTCCGAGAGTAAGCGCCCCAAAGGTAATCGATATGAACCGAGATTCACCAACTACACTGCCCTTGTTGAAATCCAAGCTGAGGTCTGTTGGAAAAAACTTATACAGGATCTTTATTTATTTTCATGTATATCTAATATTAAACAAATTAATACGAGATAGCCTAAAACATGTTTCTAAAATTGAATTCAAAGAGAAACAAAAATAGAATACTTACAGTATACGCAGCGGAATTAAGAGTCCTTCCTTCAGTTTCTCTAACTCTTGTATCTTTTCTGTCGCAGAGTATTATCAAGAAACTGAACCGATCTTCTATTTTCTTCACAATCTTCCAATGTATCCTTAGAACCACCTAGACTAGTGTGGGCAATTCTCAACACATGAGATAGATATAGAGAGAAGAAGAGAAAATACAAAGAGGCTTAGAAAAGGACTTGTGTTTAGAGAGAATATAAAACTATCAGAAAATCTGACTTATCAAAAACCCTTGTTTTGACTTCTCTATAAGCACTCCTTTTATAGACTCAATTAGGCCATTTAATTTAATTAAAAAATCAATAAAATAACAGCCATTTTGAAGCCCTAGGTCGAAATTATCATGGGCTATAGGCCCGTGAAATTTCCCATTTGATTATAAGCCCATTGGACTTAAAATCAAGGCCTGTGTTATTTTCTATTGATTTAATTAATTAAATAATTATTTAAATCCTTTATCAAATTAATTATTTATAATTTGAACCTTGATTTAAATTTATTTATTAATTTAGATACCAATTTATCTTAATTAATAAATCTGCCATAATTTCTCTTTTCTTCTCAAAATTACACAACTCTGTGAAACTATCCAAAATTGACCTGGTCAACTTTGATAATTCTAATTGACGATTAAATCAATTAATTGAGACTATCTAGATGATTTTATCCAAGGTAAAATGGGGACCATGGGCCTATGAAATCAAGCTCCAATAAGTTATCATAAATCTAACAAATAAATTTACTAACTTATTAATTCCTCGTGACTCCACTATAGACTTTGAATTGCACTCTTGAATTCATAGAACGCTCTATAACAAATATAGATACGCTATTAATTATCCATTGTTACAACCATAATTGTCACTCAATCCTCTATAGACGGTCTACAATGAGATAGGACTAAAATACCGTTTTACCCCTCATTGTATTTTATCCTTAAAACACTTAGTTCCTTGTAAATGATATTTCAGTAAACTAATTTAATTACTGAAATGAGATCTCTATCATTTAACACCTTGAACCAAACTAAAAGGAAACCATCGTTTCACTTCTTCATCAGAAGCTATAGATGTTCATATCTATGATTAACACTCCCACTCAATTATACTACCGAGTTCCCAAGATGTAAGTATGGGCTAGTCCGTAGGGTAAGCTGGTAACGAACAAGTCAAAGAACTCAAATAATACAATCAGTTTGAATACTAACCACTCAGAATTGAGATTGAATTGACCTATGGTCAACTATATGATATGACTAGAATAGATAATAACGGTATGTTTACTTATCTTATCAACTGTCAATATCGGTCCTGTCCGATGTAACAAATACATCCGATCTTATCTACTTTGCTAATGTTCTGGAAAGAACATAACACTGTAATGTGTAAGTAGATCATATCGTAGATTGGCAAGTCAGTGTAAATCCGATGCACTGACTAATCTTAGGACTACCTTATTTTTGAACATATAATCATATTTATATTCCACAGTGATTACGTCACTATAAATAAGATTAGCTATATGCTCGGGATTTAATAGAAGTTTATATTAAATAAATAATCATGAAAATAAAACATGTGAGCAAAGTGATTGACCAAGTCAAAAAATGATTTCTATTCTTTTATTGATAATAAAATGAGATTACAAAGAATTTGGGTTTTAATTAGGGCATAAAACCCCAACAAACTCCCACTTGCACTAATTGAAACTAATGCCTTAATTCTACTAATCCCATCTCCTTGATATGCTTATCAAATGTAGCTTCTGGTAGTGTCTTTGTAAACAGATCCGCAAGATTGTCTTCAGTTGCAATCTTCATAACCTTCACATCTCCCCTGGTCACATATTCTCGAATAATGTGATACTTCCTTTCTATATGCTTACTCCTCTTGTGACTTCGAGGTTCTTTCGAGTTGTCTATCGCTCCTGTATTGTCACAAAACAACACAAGCGGTTTATCCATTTCTGGAATAACTCCAAGATTCGAATAGAACTTCTTTAGCCAGACTATTTCCTTAGCTGCTTCTGATGCAGCTATGTACTCAGCCTCCATGGTGGAATCTGAGATTGCAGACTGCTTTACGCTTCTCCAAATCACAGCTCCACCCCCAAGAGTAAACACCATTCCAGAAGTAGACTTTCTGTCATCGACATCAGTCTGAAAATCTGAATCGGTGTAGCCTATAAGGGTCAGAACACCACCCTTGTAGACTAACATATAATCCCTAGTCTGTCTCAAATATTTCAGGATATGCTTAATTGCTATCCAATGTTCCGGTCCTGGGTTTGACTGATACCTGCTCACTACTCCCACTGCATAGCAAATATCTGGTCTAGCACACAACATGGCATACATCAGACTTCCAACTGCAGATGCGGAAGGAACTTTTCTCATTGCATCTTCCTCTTCATGAGTCTGGGGAGACTGTTTCTTTGAAAGATGAATTCCATGGCGGGACGGTAGACGCCCTTTCTTGGAATTTGTCATTGAGAAACGTTCAAGCACTTTATCTATGTAAGCTGCTTGAGATAGAGCTAAGAGTCTGTTCTTTCTATCCCTGATGATCTGGATACCTAGAACATAACTTGCTTCACCCAAATCCTTCATCTGGAATTGAGTGCTCAGCCAATTCTTCACATCTGATAATTTCTTAACATTGTTTTCAATGAGTAAGATATCATCTACATAAAGAACTAGGAATACCACTATTTGACTTGCCTTCAGTTGGTAAACACAGGGCTCATCAATATTTTGTTCAAAGCCATAGGTTTTGATAATTTCATCAAACCTAAGATTCCAGGAACGAGAAGCTTGCTTAAGTCCATAGATGGACCTATTCAACTTGCAAACTTTTCCTTCTTGTCCAGATACTTTAAATCCTTCTGGATGATCCATATAAATGACCTCGTCAAGCTTTCCATTAAGAAAATATGTCTTGACGTCCATTTGCCAAATCTCATAGTCGAGAGCGGCTGCTATGGATAGGAGGATGCGAATGGATTTGAGCATGGCTACCGGACTAAAAGTTTCCTCATAGTCCACGCCTTCTCTTTGGGTATAACCCTTTGCCACTAATCGAGCTTTATAAGTCTCGATATTTCCATCAACACCTCGTTTCTTCTTGTAGATCCACTTGCACCCAATGGCCCTAAAGTCACTAGGTGCTTCCACAAGATCCCAGACGGAATTTGAGTACATAGATTCCATTTCCTGTTTCATGGCTTCGAGCCATAGTTCCTTTTCTGGGCTAGCCATTGCCAGTTTGAAAGACAATGGATCATCATCACTAGTGTCACCAACAACCATATTGGTTTCACCATCCAAACCATAGCGAACTGGGTTTCTAGAAACCCTCCCACTACGACGAGGCTCTGTGACTATTTGCTCAGGAACAGTGGTACTTTCTTCATTTAAATCGACTTGCGTCGGTTGTACATGAAGAGTGGGAATTTCATCATCAACACGCCTTGATGACGATGGAACATTGGTTGGAGTCAATTCTTTAACCATCTCATCTAATACTACTTTGCTGCGAGGTTTAAAGTTCTGTACATAGTCATTTTCTAGAAAAGTAGCATTTGTAGAAGTAAACACTTTCTTTTCTGAATGTCTGTAGAAAATTCCACCCCGAGTACCTTTAGGATAGCCAACAAACATGCAAACTTCAGTTCGCGGTTCTAGCTTTCCCTCCTTTTTCCTCAGGACGTGAGCGGGACACCCCCAGATTCTATAATGGTGTAAACTAGGTTCACGACCATTCCAGCGTTCTAAAGGTGTTTTGGGGATTGATTTTGACGGCACGACATTGAGAATGTCATTTGCGGTTTCAATTGCATGTCCCCAGAACGAAGTTGGTAGAGTTGAGTAACTAAGCATGCATCTAACCATTTCCAATAAAGTTCTGTTTCGGCGTTCCGCTACACCATTTTGTTGCGGAGTACCTGGGGCAGTAAGTTGTGATAAAATCTCAAGTTCAGTTAAATGATCTTGGAACTGGATATCCAAATATTCTCCACCCCTATCAGATCGCAAGATCTTTAACCTTTTACCTAATTGGTTCTGAGCCATTGCTAGGAATTCCTGAAACTTTGAAAATGTTTCTGATTTCCTATGCATTAGGTAAAGACATGAGTATCTAGAGTAATCATCAATGAAAGTGACGAAATACTCAAAACCACCCCTGGCTTGTATATTCAAAGGTCCACAAACATCTAAATGCACAAGACCAAGTGGTTCTTTGGCCCTATCACCCTTTGCAGAGAATGGACGCTTGGTCAGTTTGCCTTCTAGACAAGATTCACAGACAGGTAATTCACCTAAGGTGAGTTCCCTCAAAGGTCCGTCCTTTGTAAGTCTTTGAATCCTATCATAGCCAATGTGACCTAGTCTCAAGTGCCATAAATACGTCATATTATTGTTATCGGTCTTTTGACGTTTATTGGTCCTAGGTTTAGCTACTTTGAATAAATCATTGTTAAGAGCGAGGGGTTCGTTGGGTCGCAGAATATAAAGCCCGTTTTCCAAACATGCAATACACAATTGTGATCCATTGAAAGAAATAGATATATTAAAACTTGTGAAAGTCATAACAAATCGTTCTAATTGCAACATGGAAACTGAAATTAAATTTCTACTAAAATCCGGAATAAAAAATACATCTTTTAAAATTAAAAATTTATTTCCGAACTTCAGACGAGCTCTTCCTCTAGCTTGGACCGCAATGAACGCTCCGTTCCCAACTCTAAGCTTTAAGCCGCCTTCGTTCACTTCCTCCCACGATTCAAGAAGCTGTAAAGAGTTACAAACATGGTTAGTAGATCCAGAATCAATAATCCAAATGGAGTTATCATTCTCTAAAACACATGTTTCTAAGATAAATGAACTATAATCATTACCTTTGTTTTTATCTGCTAGAAACTTGGGGCAATCTTGTTTCCAATGCCCCTTCTCTTTGCAGTGAAAACATTTATCTTTACCTTTCTTGTTTTTCATGTTCTTCCCCTTAGGCGTCTGTGCACGTGGTTGTGCACTCGTTTTTGCAGCCTTTGCAGGCTTGGGGTTGTTTATTTGTCCACCTTTCCTCTTGTTTCCAGCTTTCGAAGACGAAGCTTGGTTAGCTTCAGCCTTAGCTAGATGAGCAGCAACATCAGTAGTCTTATTTTCACCTCCTTTACTAGGTCCACCCATGACAGGCTCAATAATCTGAAGCTCGTTCATGAGCTGCGTCAGACCATAGTTGAGTTGAGCATGAACGTGCAGACACGGTGCCATCCGAGAATTTACGATGCCATCACAAACGTGCAGAGACGGTGCTATTCAAGCATTTACGGTACCATAACGAGCATTGACGGTGCCATCACTAAGGTGCGGACACGATGCTCGTTCTGAGGATTTCTCGATTATGATGAATTCAGAGTTGTCACCAATCAACTCTATGTTGATATTATGCTTCCAATTAAGGAAGTTTTCTTCAGTGAGTTTCTCCATCAAAAGTTGAGAAAGGATGGGAGTAGACACTACTTAACTTAAAACTACAAATTATCAATAAAGTAGAAATCAATCACATTTGCTCAATAAAACTTCTAATCACACAAATTTCAAGAAATAGCACAACATATACCAAAAATATGAAGATATGAGAAAAAATACCAAAAACAATCATATCTCTATTTCTTTAGGTTTTTAACTAATCTATGATATCCTTGTCCCGGTTGGCGAGAGTCAAAAATACCACTAGTTAAATAGAGTTGTAAACTCATTTAATAATGGACACCATTATTAACAACCTACTATTCGATCAAAATAAGAAAACAAAATTTCTTATTTTATGAGCTAGACCCACGGTTTCAATAATCATAGATTTAGTCCTAGTAGTCACAGTAGGGGTGAGTCTAGTAGAATTTGACCTATAATTATCTATCTTTCGAAATCTAACCTTGTCAAAATAACTAATGAACACCTTCCGTAGGGGGACGAATCAAAGCGCCTCGAGGCCCCATTAAGCTATTGACTATGTTAAACCAACGGTGGAGATCGAATAAAATTCTTAAAATAAGCTCATTATAAAATTAAAAATAGTATTTTTATTATTTATTTTTAGAAAATTAATGACTATGGTTTTCCAAAAAAAATTAAACAGATTAAAATTTTTAAAACCAAAGTCCTATAATTTCTTATTAATTCTAAAGTGTCACATTGAAACAAATTCAATTAATTTAGAATTAATTTGTTGCTAATCAATATTTAGGTTTAACTAATATAATGAACCTATACAATTAAGTCCAACTCAGGTAAATGGGCCTTAACAATTGGGCTTGTATGGAGGAGGGCTGGGTCCAGTATGTCGTTCCCACTACAAAGGCCCCCTATCTTCCATACAAGGTCCAAAAGACAGGAATTTAAACCTTCGTTTTATTAATTGTTATTAATTGATTAGGCCCACTATAGTCATGCAAAGCAAATGGGCCTTCACAAGTGGAATCACCCACAAGAGAGGAATTTAAACTTTACATTTTCTAATGGGCCCAAATAAAACCTATCATTTTATGAATATTTTATTTGGCAAAATACCATATATCTAACAAACATATGGGCCACTATATGCATCTAAGCCCAATTGCAAAAATACCACATATAGTGCAAACAGACATGTTATAATTGGATGGGCCTAATCATGTTACTATATGAGCAATTCTATGAATTTATGCAAAAATACCACAATTTATTTCATTTGCAAAAATACCACAATTAATTATCTAGAATTTATAAAAAAAAAATTCAAATTAATTAAATTTTTACAAAAAATAAGTCAATTTAAATGAAATTTATCAAAAATTAACAATAGTTAATTTAAATTTCATTTATCAACAATCAACTTGGTTTTAGGTTAATTTGAAAAAAAATATATTAATTTAATTTAAATAGGATTTATCAACAATTAACCAAAGTTAATTTAAATCCCATTTATTAAAAAAAATATTTTATTAATTGGCTGAACAACATGATATTTTTCAAAATTTAACTAATTTTAAATTTTAAAATCAATATCTTAACTATTTTCCAAAATATCTTGTGTTGTTATAACTATTATCTAATATTTTAACCATTTAAAAAATAATAAAATACAAATAGTTATAACAACCTAAAATATCTCAAATAGTTAAACAAATTCAAATATCCATAAAAATATCTAACTAACAATGTTCAAATTTCAAATAATTTAAATATTAAAAACTATAGAATAAAAAGATATTTATATTTTCAAATAAAGATTTAATAAAACAAAATCAAGAATTTAAATGAAAATATCTTAAATATCTGATATCATAATTCTAATATTTTAATATATTAAAAGATTTAAAATTAAATTGTTAGTCATTTTTAAATTTGAATTTGAATCTTTGTAGAAAATATCTAATCATTAATATCTCAACTAACAAAAATATCTTATTAAAAAAAACAATTTTAAATGATAAAACAAAAAAGATATTTTTGGTTTTGATTATAAATAATAAATTTCAACAAATTTTATTTTTCTTTAAATTTAAAAAAAAATAATGATGAACAGTACACGGGGTACTGTTCATCGCGTGTGCGCGCGGGCTGGGCATGCGCGCGCGGCTGCAGGGGCGTGCACGCGGGTGGCGCGCAAGGCGTGCGGGAGGCGCGCGCAGTGCGTGGGCGGGGCGCGCGCGTGCGCTGCTGCGCACGGTGTGTGCACGCGTGTGGCAGCCAGAACAAAAAATTTCGAAAAAAATTTTTTGTGCAATTTTTTTAACCAAAACCATTTTCTAATTAATTTTAACCATGTTTTACACAAAATAAAGCATATATAAAAATTAATAGCATAGAAAACACAACAAAATTACCTAAAAATTGCTAAAATTCACATAAAATCAATATGTTCATAAAAACATGAAAAACCATCCAATTATTCAAACATATCATATAATCCAATTTTAAACATGTTCATGCATGAAAATAAAGATTACCAAAGGCTCCGAGGCCAGTTGTTGGAAAAAACTTATACAGGATCTTTATTTATTTTCATGTATATCTAATATTAAACAAATTAATACGAGATAGCCTAAAACATGTTTCTAAAATTGAATTCAAAGAGAAACAAAAATAGAATACTTACAGTATACGCAGCGGAATTAAGAGTCCTTCCTTCAGTTTCTCTAACTCTTGTACCTTTTCTGTCGCAGAGTATTATCAAGAAACTGAACCGATCTTCTATTTTCTTCACGATCTTCCAATGTATCCTTAGAACCACCTAGACTAGTGTGGGAAATTCTCAACACATGAGATAGATATAGAGAGAAGAAGAGAAAATACAAAGAGGCTTAGAAAAGGACTTGTGTTTAGAGAGAATATAAAACTATCAGAAAATCTGACTTATCAAAAACCCTTGTTTTGACTTCTCTATAAGCACTCCTTTTATAGACTCAATTAGGCCATTTAATTTAATTAAAAAATCAATAAAATAACAGCCATTTTGAAGCCCTAGGTCGAAATTATCATGGGCTATAGGCCCGTGAAATTTCCCATTTGATTATAAGCCCATTGGACTTAAAATCAAGGCCTGTGTTATTTTCTATTGATTTAATTAATTAAATAATTATTTAAATCCTTTATCAAATTAATTAATTATAATTTGAACCTTGATTTAAATTTATTTATTAATTTAGATACCAATTTATCTTAATTAATATATCTGCCATAATTTCTCTTTTCTTCTCAAAATTACACAACTCTGTGAAACTATCCAAAATTGACCTGGTCAACTTTGATAATTCTAATTGACGATTAAATCAATTAATTGAGACTATCTAGATGATTTTATCCAAGGTACAATGGGGACCATGGGCCTATGAAATCAAGCTCCAATAAGTTATCATAAATCTAACAAATAAATTTACTAACTTATTAATTCCTCGTGACTCCACTATAGACTTGGAATTGCACTCTTGAATTCATAGAACGCTCTATAACAAATATAGATACGCTATTAATTATCCATTGTTACAACCATAATTGTCACTCAATCCTCTATAGACGGTCTACAATGAGATAGGACTAAAATACCGTTTTACCCCTCATTGTATTTTATCCTTAAAACACTTAGTTCCTTGTAAATGATATTTCAGTAAACTAATTTAATTACTGAAATGAGATCTCTATCATTTAACACCTTGAACCAAACTAAAAGGAAACCATCGTTTCACTTCTTCATCAGAAGCTATAGATGTTCATATCTATGATTAACACTCCCACTCAATTATACTACCGAGTTCCCAAGATGTAAGTATGGGCTAGTCCGTAGGGTAAGCTGGTAACGAACAAGTCAAAGAACTCAAATAATACAATCAGTTTGAATACTAACCACTCAGAATTGAGATTGAATTGACCTATGGTCAACTATATGATATGACTAGAATAGATAATAACGGTATGTTTACTTATCTTATCAACTGTCAATATCGGTCCTGTCCGATGTAACAAATACATCCGATCTTATCTACTTTGCTAATGTTCTGGAAAGAACATAACACTGTAATGTGTAAGTAGATCATATCGTAGATTGGCAAGTCAGTGTAAATCCGATGCACTGACTAATCTTAGGACTAACTTATTTTTGAACATATAATCATATTTATATTCCACTGTGATTACGTCACTATAAATAAGATTAGCTATATGCTCGGGATTTAATAGAAGTTTATATTAAATAAATAATCATGAAAATAAAACATGTGAGCAAAGTGATTGACCAAGTCAAAAAATGATTTCTATTCTTTTATTGATAATAAAATGAGATTACAAAGAATTTGGGTTTTAATTAGGGCATAAAACCCCAACAAGGTCTACCAGGCGACCAGCTCAAGCGTGCCCTACAAATGACCTGCACCTATAGAAAAGATATCTCCAAGAGAAATGCAACAAGGTTCTGTCGTTTTCACAACGACTACGGGCACGACACTAATGAGTGTAACCAGTTGAAGGAGGAAATTGAGTTCCTGATAAGGCAAGGACACTTGAGAAGATATGTACGAGCTGTCGGAGGTTCTCAGCGAAAGGCTCAAGGTGGCAACGTGTCGGCGCCTGCACACCAACGCTCGCCACCTTTACAGCCAACTCCTGTGGAAGGTACCCTACTCACCATCTGCGGAGGCCCACATCTTGCAGGAGATAGTGGGAAAGCAAGGGAAAGATATGCTCGAACCCTGCACCATGACCAGGACATCAAGATGACAATTGTTGAGGATAGAGCACCAAAAAAGGCTCGAACAGAGGGGGAACTGATCACCTTCTCTGACAACGACGCCCAGCACATGCGATTCCCACACTCCAATCCGCTGGTCGTGGACGTACAGATCGCGAACATGATGGTGAAAAGGGTGTTGATCGATACAGGAAGTTTGGTCAACATCCCGAGTCTTCGCTGGAAAGGATGAAGTTGTCCGTAAAAGACCTGGAGCCGTGCAACCAAACCATTTATGGTTTTTTCGGAGAAGGGCTCGCCCCAATAGGGTCGACTAGACTCCCGGTCATAGCAGGCACTGCACCTGCTAATAGGACATTACTCACTACTTTTATTGTAGTGGATTGTCCTTCGGCGTACAATGCTGTGATAGGGAGACCAATCTTGGTCGACCTACGAGCCGTTACCTCTATATGGCACCTCGCTATGAAATTCCCAATGGACGCAGGGGTAGGATGCGTGTTGGGAAACCAGAGGGAAGCGAGGGAGTGCTACAACGCCTCGATCACCAAGGCAAAGAAGGGTGTATCAAGAGATGCCACCGGAAAGGAGTTGCAATTGGCAACTGATGTTCAGGCCCACTCGGGTGATAATCTCACCAAATAGGGCGTTGCCCAAAGTGAGGATAGGGACTTAGATCCTCGCTTTGGGGATTTTGAAGAAGAAGTGGGACCCATCGAGGACCTTGAAGAGGTCCAACTCGATGAGGAAAATTCAACCAGAGTTGTGAAAGTCGGTGAAAACTTAGAGACAACAACAAAACAAGCACTGGTGGAGTTCTTAAGGAGGAACCAGGAGGTCTTTGCCTGGTCGCACAAAGACATGGTCGAGATAGATCCTGCAGTCATCAACCATGTCCTGAACATCGACAAAAGCTTTCCACCATTCAACAAAAAATAAGGCTGCTCGACAAAGATAGATCGAAGGCCTTGAAAGAGGAAGTCAAGAAGATGAAGGAGAATGGGTTCATCAGGGTGGCATTTTATTCATCGTGGGTCTCTAATCCCGTACTAGCACCCAAGCCAAATGGAAAATGGCATATGTGCGTGGATTTTACAGACCTAAATAAAGCCTGCCCCAAGGATTGTTTCCCACTCCCGAGGATCGACCAGCTGGTCGATGCCACTGCAGGGCATGAGATCCTCTCATTCAAGGATGCATACTCTGGGTATAATCAAATCAATATGCATCCCCCTGATGAGGATCTCACTAGCATTCGAACTGATACAGGGCTCTACTATTACAAGGTGATGCCCTTCGGTTTGAAAAACGCTGGTGCGACTTACCAGAGACTCATCAACCACATGTTCAAGGAGCTGATCGGCACGAACATGGAGGTTTACGTCAACGACATGCTGGTTAAGTCGAAGAAAGCAGAAGGGCATGTAAGAGATTTTCAGGAATGCTTCAACGTCCTGAATAAATATAGGATGAAGTTAAATCCCCTTAAATGCTCCTTCGAAGTAGGATCAGGGAAGTTCTTGGGATTTATAGTTAACTCAAGAGGAATTGAAGCTAATCCCGAGAAGATTAAAGCCTTGATCAAGATGAAATCGCCAGTAAAGATTAAAGATGTTCAAAGCCTGACCGGGAGGATTGCTGCCCTCAGTAGATTCATTTCGAAATCGACAGACAAGTGCGTCCCATTTTTCAATCTACTAAGAGGCAATAAGAAATTTGAATGGACAGATGAGTGTGAACAGGCCTTTCAAGCACTACAAACACATATGGCGCAACCACCCATCCTATCAAAGTCGGTCGATAAAGAAACTTTGTTCATCTACCTGGCAATCACGGATTGCGCTGCTAGATCTGTTTTAGTAAGAGAAGAAGAAGGTGTGCAGAAGGCTGTCTATTATGTAAGCAAAAGGCTGATCAGAGCAGAGTTGAGGTATGCCCCCATCGAAAGGTTAGCCTATTGTTTAGTTTTGGCCTCTAGGAAGTTGCGGCCTTACTTCCAAGCTCATTCAATTACGGTCTTGACCGACCACCCTCTTCGGCAAGTCCTGCAAAAGCCAGAGGCTTTGGGTAGATTGCCAAAGTGGGCAGTCGAACTCGAGCAGTTTGACATATCTTACTTGCCGCGACCAGCAATAAAAGGACAAGCCTTGGCTGACTTCATTGCCAAATTCACAGAGCTCACGAGTGACGAGTAGACTAAGGAGCCTAGTGAGCCTGAGTGTCAAATCCAAGCACCCTCGTGGAAATTTTTCACAGATGGTTCATCCAACGAATCCCACGCAGGAGCAGGAGTGATATTGATAACGCCGGAAGGGCATCGATTTCACATTGCAATCAGATTTGACTTCACTGCTTCCAACAATGAGGCTGAATATGAAACACTACTCGCTGGATTGCGGTTAGCCAAGGATATGAACATAAAAGTGCTTGACATCTATAGTGATTCTCAGCTGGTGGTGAATCAGGTCCTAGGAGAGTACCAAGCGCGAGGTTTGAAGATGGTTGCCTATTTGAATAAAGCGAAGGATTTGTTAGCCAAGTTCGAAAGTAAAGTCTCCAGCAGGTACCTCACGATCAGAATTCCAACGCGGATGCTTTGGAAAAATTGGCAAGTGCGAAGGATGCAGATACTCTTAACATAGTGCCAGTCGAACGAATATCAGTACCAAGCATTCAAGCAGCAGAAACCACTCTGGTAATCTAGATGGCGGATACGTGGATGGCACCATATGTCGAATTTCTGTCAAGCGGCGTGCTCCCAGCGGACAGAAACAAAGCCAAGACCCTTCAACAGCAAGCTGCTAGGTATATCCTGGTCGATGGAATCCTGCATGGAAGGGGATACTCGCTGCCACTCCTCAGATGTATTACAAAGGAGAAAGCCAAAGAGTTTATGAAAGAGGTGCACGAAGGTTTTTGCGGTGACCACGCTAGGGGCAAAGTTTGTCAAAAAAGATCCTAAGGCAAGGGTATTTCTAGCAAACCATGAATAAAGACTCAATGGAGTTCGTGCGGAGATGTGACAAGTGTCAGAGATTTTCCAAAATCCCATGAGCAGCCCCCAACGAGTTAAAGCAAATGCAGAGTCCATGGCCCTTCGCAGTTTGGGGAATAGATCTAATCAGATCTTTGCCTACGGGGAAAGGTGGTGTAAAGTATGCAGTGGTTGTCGTCGATTACTTCACCAAATGGGCCGAGGCTGAGCCACTCGCAACCATAACGACCAAGAAAGTGCTTGACTTCGTAGTCAAGAACATCGTTTGTCGATATGGGTTGCCAAGAAAAATCGTCTCGGATAACGGCACCCAATTTGACAGTGATCTATTCATAGACTTCTGCAAACGGAATGGTATTATCAAAAGCTTTTCTTCAGTCGCTCATCCCCAAGCGAATGGGCAAGTCGAATCAGTTAACAAAACGATGAAGGATACCCTAAAGAAAAGACTTGAAGAAGATAAGGGAGTGTGGCCAGAACAATTGCCTGAAGTGCTCTGGTCGTACAGAACTTCCCATTGAACAGCAACAAGTCATACCCTGTTTTCCTTGGCATACGGGTATGAAGCTATGTCGCCTGTCGAGTTGGATCCACCCTTGCATCAAAGATTAACATACGACCAAGACTCTAATAGCCAGCTATTGATAGAATCCCTGGACTTAATCGATGAGAAGCGTGAACATGCCCAACTCTGAGTAGCTGCGTACCAGCAGAAGGTCGCCCGATATTTCAACTCTAAAGTGCGAGAAAGAAAGTTCAATGTTGGAGATCTTGTACTCCGAAGAGTTTTTCTAAACACCCGCGAAAAAGCTGTTGGAGTACTCGGACCTAATTGGGAAGGGCCATACCAAATTGATGAGTCCTTCACCTAGGCACTTATAAACTTGCACGCTTAAATGGAGATCTCGTTCCTCGCTATAGGAATGGAGAACACCTGCGCAAGTATTACCAATGAACAATTCTTCTTAAATAATTGGCTTGTATTAATTTTACTTTTTACAAGTTTTGAAAAAGGGTTGGTCATTTTATGTGCCTGATCGCTTATAAAGTGTAAAATCTTATTGATCACTCGTACAGACATGTTTAGTCCATTTATTACGAGAAATAAAAAGGATTGTGAGCAGCCAGTCATTTCTTGCCAACCATTGTATTTATTACAAGTATTTGCTCATTACGTGTGTTGTTTTGCTGTATTATAATTCTAATCATATTGCTACAAGCAGTAATGTTCGAATAGGCTCTGGTCAAGGCAAGTGACCAAGGACCTAAAGCTCCTAGATCACTTGGGGGGCATATAAGGTACAAGTAAGCAAAGCATATCGTTAAAAGGTATGTAAACACATGAGCAAAATAAGTGAAAGCATGCTACAACACTTAGAGTATTTTTCAAAATTTTGTTATTTTGTTAAATCAAACCAAAGTGCTATGCTAAGTTCGGTCATGCGAACAAATGTTATAATAATATGCAAATATATTATGATATCAAAATGTTTCCTTTTACACCGCGAGCAGACACTACTCGGATGTAATTGTTCAAATAAAAGTAAAGGCTGCCCATGCAGCAATAAAAAATATATTTGTCTTTACATCACGACCCGTAGGTCGTGCAGTTAAAAAGATAAAAACAGAAAAAGCCTAAGGAGCCAGAGGATCTTGAGGAGCTGGAGGATCTTGAGGAGGGCCCTGATCGACGACGTCTGCAGCCTCATTGTGTGCCCCGTCCATCCCAGTGGCCAGCGAGATCTCAAGGGAAGCAGTAATCCTTGCTCTTTCTTCCTCTGCCAGTCAAGCAGCACAGCGAGCGAGCTCGGCGTTTCTTGCATTCTCAGGATGGAAATCGAAGTTGGCACCCTGGTTGTGCTTCCAGAAATCGTAGAATCATCAGAGAATGGCATTCTTATACCTTTCCAAGTTACCGGCATTGGATTTCTCGAGCTCCTCTATCCAGCCCTCCAGGGTAGTATTCTCCTGTCTGCTCGCGACCAAGTCCTCCTCGAGTTGTTTAGCCGTGCGAAAATTGATGCGGTTAGACTCCTTAAACTGGTCCCTCTGATCGATGGCTTTTTCCAGAGACTTTTGCTTCTCCTTCAACTCCTCAGCCAATTTTTTCTTCTCCTCAAGCACCACTGCAAGTTGTTTGGCATATTTTGCTTCAGCAGCTTTCAGTTCAGCAGCGTGTCGTTGCTCCAAAGATTTGGTCTGCTCGATAACAGCACCCGAACGGAGACGGCCAGCAGTAAGGGTCAGCATTGCCTGCGGTCAGAACAAAAGTTAGACTAACTGTAGAAGATAGAAGGGCTATCTCCGTGGAAACATATGACTTGCACTGGTAAACTCGTTCAAGGCATGGTTTAAGATCAGGTTGACGTCCATCGCCTCTGTCGCGACCATCGCCTCTGGGCAGTGGTCGTGCTTTATGATTTTCACGACCCTGTCCTTGACCGATTTGAAGGAGCGATTAGTTATGTTGCCCCCGGTCGAAGCAGGACCGGCCTACTGGGCCTGGTCGGTTGGGGCCGCTGGAGATGGAGTCATTCCGGCTGAAGCAGGGGGAGTCTGCTGCTCATGAGGAGAAGGTGGAGTTGCATTGGCTGAGGGCCCGTCCTCCGGGGGGCCTGTGTTACAAGGCTTCTTAGCCTGAGGCACTTCGCTGCTTTCCCCAGGATGCCTCTTGCTTGCCTTCTTTTTGCTCGAGGGAGCCGCGACAGTCTCGAGAGTGTTGTAAATGTCGAACACATTCACAGAGTCCATGTCTGGAAAAGAAGCAAAATGTCGAACAGTGAGATAGCATAATTGACTAAGTATATTACATCAGGAAAAGAAATAAAGAAAGATTGAAAAGTCAAATACCTGAGCTATTATTACTGGTCGCTATACTATAGACTCTACTAGTCTTATACTCACTCTCTGACATGAAGAAGTCTGGACCTAAATTTGGAGCATATTTAAAATTGTCGTCCCCGTCGAATAGATGACAGGGAATTGACAAGCTATCTAAAAGCGAAATGACTGTACCATTCTCGTCTGAAGACTCGTCCAAGTGTTCGATAGGCTCGGTGGCCTTCTCTTTCCCCTTCCCCAAGGGGGCAGAGGGCCTCTCTGCGGGAGGTGTGCCAATAGGTTCCCTGATCGTGACCCCAGTTGGTCTCCTTCGTGGAGGTGACACTGGTGGTTGCTACTCGAGTTCCTCCTCGGTAGTGGCACTCCCTGCCGTTGACTCCCTCATGTCCTGATGAGGGGCCAAGAGGCCAACCAGCCTAAGATTAGCCTCTGTGACCATATGTTTGACGCTTTTTTCCACGTCAGTCATGCTGGCCAAGGGGGCCGATCTCAACTCCATGTCTAGAGTTGGGTCTGGTCGCAGCCATGGGCCTGGAAGACATTAAAAGTTTAAGAGAATGTGGAGGAGAACACTAAAAAAATATCAACAGCTAGTGATACAAAGGTTTTACCTCCTTGAGCAAAGGCCAGATTGTCTGCGATCATGTCGGTCGTGAGGAAGTACTCCTGGTAGTACCTCCCCACATTCGATATATGTGTGGTGTCAGTCAGGAAGGTGCGCCCAGTTTCCTGATGACAGAAATGAAAAAACCCAGTGCCTTCTTGGTTGGGGTTGGACTTGAGGTCAAACAAGTAGTTAACCTCGTGAGGAGTTGGCACGGGCCATCTTTTGTGGTTGTACAGGATATAGAGTGCTGCAAGCATTCTACATCCATTTGGGGTTATTTGAAAAGGGGCAACTCCGAAATAGTTGGCCACCCCTTGGAAAAATGAATGAAGAGGCAAGGTAGCCCCTACCTCGATGTGGAACCTCGACCAGGTGCTGAAGGCGCCCCTGGGTTGGTTCGTCCGTTGGTCTTGGTTAGGTCGGACTAAGGTCACCCTCGTGAGACCATACTTCCTGATGTAGTTGGCGATCATCCTGATTGTCACTCTGCTCTCAGGAACTAAATACCACTCAACATCTGGCTGAATGGCATGTCGGGTTTGGGTGTGTCTTTGGATGTTAGGGTCAGGAATATTTTCTCTTCGACAACTGGTCGAGGGAGTTTCAGCCCGAGGAGCAAGCTGATGTGAAGGAGTGGGGGTTTTCTTTTTTTGGGCTTTGGTTTTAGCACGAGCCATATTTTGAGTAAGGGCAGGTGAAGTGTTTGAAGTAACACGGGAAAATGGAATGTCAGGTATCAGTGACAATGGTTGCTCCTCGTCCTCAAGCAGTTGAGCCAATAGGTCGTCGTCGATAAGTCTTTCTCCTCCCCACGGATCTTTCATATAAGCTGCAAACAGAGAAAGGAGGAGATAAGACGCATAGCTTGAGAGCCTACGTTGAAAGTTGGAATAACATTGCTCGCGTGTACGACCAGCAGCATTCTAATAGAAACACTAAGTTCTATGCGAGCAGTTTGAAAAATAGATTGAAAAGCGGAAATTAAAAGTTTTTTGGAAAAAAGCTTTTTCGACTCCGAAGGGGCGGGAGAAACCCAGTTTTTAGCTAGCCTAAAAAATCAAAATTTTACTTCGATTTTACGCCCTAAACTTACAATCTTGACTATCAAACTAGATCCCAACTCCTATAGAGCAAAACTACGCTACCCTATCAAGCATCAATCAGTATACACACAATCCTCATGCATTTCTACCCAAGAACACGAAAATTTTTAGAACTTAAAACATGCATATAGCAGTATGCATGGCATGTCAAAGAGCTTGAAAGTTGAAGAAATTTACCTAGAATTAAGATCGGAGGTTCTGAAATGAAGCAACTTTGGACGTGTGAACAGAGGATCTTCAAAACAAGCAACGATGATCTTCAAAGTTTCTAAGCTCTGGGTTAAGTTCTTGAGAGTTCTTAGCAAGAAAATGGCGAGTAAAAAGTGAAAAAATAAATTTGGGGATTATTTATAATGGCTGAGATGTGATAAAAAGGGGTAATCATGAGTTACCTTTTTCAAGGCATGGGGGAGTGTAATAGCCATCAGAAGGATTACTTGGAAACTGAAAAGGCGTGATTGGACGTGATTAGGTCACCTTCTTCGAGGACGCACGAGTGGCTCTGACAGATTTCGTGGGGTATACGAAAAGTTAGTTTCCTAAGTTTACTTATTGTTGGTCGCAATAAATAAACTTGGGGGGGCAAATGTTTATCCAAAAAAACATATGTTGATGACGTGGCAAGAATTTTTGACACATGGCAAAGATGCTGCTCGCCTATCGCCCAGGGATACTTCCATATGCGGAGTTCAAGTTTTATATACGACCAGCCTGGTCGTATACTCCGTTTATTTATGAATAAATTTGTATAGTTGTAATGATATCCGAGAATATATCTTCATTATAACTTGAACATCCGTTTATTAAGGAAAGATATGATTAATTGACTCATGTAACCCTCCTTGATCCTATAAATATACAAGAAATAGCTCAAGAGGGGATCTTTGGATCTTTTTCCGAATTGTATTACTATTATCCATCGTTTGTATTGTTTCTCATTCTAAGGTTTGTGAAACTCAGGAACCCTAGTTCTTTGATCACACCTTTGAAGCTCAACATCAATAATAGTATCAAGTGGACGTAGGCCATTACCAATCACTGGGACCGAACCACTATAATTCTTTGTGTTCTTTACTTTCCATTAGATTGTTTTCTCAAGCATCGTACTATTTTCCTGTCGTATATTTAACTCTATGTCGTTGACCAAAACGAGGGTCAACATCTTATTGTTAAATTGCTTTGTAATGACACAAGACCACTTTGAACGAGAGCCTTGGAAGGTAAATAAATCATTATTTTTTATTTTCTTCTTCAAAATGTTTTATATGAAAAAACAATAATAATAAATATAAGTAAAATAGTTATTTGACTTATTTCTTGTGGGACATCGTATACTATATTGTTTTAATCCCTTTGAAATTTCACTCTATTTTTTAAGAAATTGAAACTTTTGTATATATATACTTGTCTTATTGAAACCGATATGCTAATTTCATCCTTATGTAACTCACATAATTCTCTACAATCCCAAATAACATCCTCAAATGCAACTTTAAAAAGTAATGCAGCCCAATGCAAATTGCAAATTTCATCCTTATGTAACTTATGCAATCTCAAATGCAAGCCAATGCAACCCTAATAATGCAACTAATGAAAATTTTAAAACTCATATGCTAATTTCATCCTTATGCAACTCATGCAACCCTCTACAGCCTCAAATGCAAGTCCAATGCAACCTAAAACAATTTTAGAAAAACTCATTAGCAAATTTTATTCTTATGCAACCCAGTCCAACCTCAAATGCAACCTAAACTAACCTAGTGCAACCTCAAATGCAAGTTCATGAAACCTATAGCAAATTAAAAACTCATATTCTAATTTCATCATGATGCAACACATGCAACCTCAAATGCAAACTCAATGCAACCCCATGCAATTTCATACAACTCAATGCAGCCTAAAGCAACTTTATAAAGCTCATTTGAAAATTTCATCCTTATGCAACTCTTGCAACCCACTACAACATCAAATGCAACCTAAAACAACTCACTGCAACATCAAATGCAACTAAATCAACTTAAGCAACATCATTATGCAACTCATGATATCCACTACAACCTCATATGCAAGCTCATGCAATCCCAAGTAACCCATGGCAACATTAATTTCTATGCAACCGAATGCAACTCATTGCAACCTTAAATGCAAGCCTATGCAACCCCAAGCATCTGATTGCAACCTCCAATGCAAGCCCACTACAACCCCATGCAACATAAAGAAACTTTAAAAAATTCATTTGCAAATTTGATGCTTATGCAACTCATTCAATCCAAAGCAACCTCAAATGCAAGCCCAATGCAACTTAAAGCAACCAACTGCAATCTCAAATGTAAGCCCATGCATGCAACTTAAAAACTGATATGATAATTTCATCCTTATGTAACTCATGCGGCCTAAACAAACCTTAAGTGCAATCCCAATGCAACCTAAAGCAACCGACTACAATCTCAAATGCATACTCATGCAATCTAATGTAACTTAAAAACTCATATGCTAATTTCATCCTAATGCAATTCAGTGCAAGCTTAATGCAACCATGTAGCTGTACATTATATTTTCATAATAAGAATGCAATAATGTTGTGATAACTTGGTTCATTCATATATCCCTGTGGTACTATTCAATAAAATTATATCATACATTTTACTTTAAAAAATATGGTTCATTGTTCTATTCGGTAGCTTCATATTTTGTCTACATGAACACATCCACATACCATTCATAATATTAGCATAACTCGTTTATTTATTTTAGAGAAAAAATTGTTTAACCATAAAAAAGGTTAGCTAAACAAAATTACATGAGAAAGCAACCAAAGAGATCTCACATATCCATTTCAAGGTTGTTGAATTCTATAATTTTAAAATATAAATGATTATCTCATCACTAACTCAATCTTCGTTGCATATGATCAAAATGGTGACTATATATAAAAATTATAACTATGTAAGTGTAAATACATATATACAGTGGTGGAGCCACATGAAGACCGGGAGGACACGTGCCCCCTAGATTTTTTTAAAAAATATTTTATATATATAATGCATATTAATAGTCAATACTCTTTTTCTTTCTCTTTCTCAGTATACATTATTTTATAGATTATACTATTACAATCTTTCAAAGTGATTAATTCTCTCCTATAGTTACACTACTTCTCTTTAAATAGTTGTTTGTGTTGCTAAATAATGCATGGACATTTCTTTGGAAAACTTTGATTATGTAGCATGTTATTACATAATTTGACTATATGTTATGTGTTGTTTCCTTTTGCCAAAAAAATTATATGGTGCTCCCTCTCCGTATAAGCTCTAGCTTTGCCACTGTATACATATAAATATCAATTAGTTATTGTCAAGTAATTGTGATTTTCCCTTCGTATGATTAAATTGTATGGAGACAAATAACATATTATTAGCACTGCATGTAGTAGGAGTAAGCGTGTCGTACCTTTTATCTTATAAATACATTTTTACAATTTGATAACATACACATATATATATATATATAGAACCATTTATATAGCCAACAATCACTCAATAAGGACTATAATATGATATATAAGAGAAGAAAGGCACATAATGATGTCTCGTAGTGCAAACCGTAATTTTGAAAATAGAAAAACTAGATTCCATATTAATGAAATAAACTTTTACTTACCGTATAAATGAAACAAAAATTTCCTATAAACGTATTAATAAAAAAATCATTAATTTTTCCATCTTTTTATGACTTTTTTTATTTGGAAATTGATGTTTATGAGATTTTATTTCCCATAAATTTTTAATGATAGTTATGTTTTTATTTTTAATTTTGAAGGTAATTTTTCTTTTTTTTCATTATTATTTTTTCCTTTTTTTTCCGTCCTTCTTTTTCTCTTTATTTATTTTTTTCATTTTTTCTTGCCCTTTTTTTCTTTCATAATTTCATTTTTTTACCTTCGTCTTTTATTTTATCATTTTTTTCTTTGTTTTTTTTTTCATTTTTTTCTTTCATCTTTCTTTCCTTTTTTTTATCCTTTTGTTTTTCTTTCATCTTTTTTCTCATTCCATTTTCTTTTTTACTTGTTTCTTTCATTTTTTTCACATATATTTTAATATTGCATCATTATTTTATTATTTATTATCATTTATTTTTTATTATTATAATTTTTTATTTTTACAATTTTTTTACTATATGTAATTTTTTTCAAATAAATTATTTCAGCCTTTTCTTTTTACGCTGTTTTTATATCATGATTTTTTTTAATGTTAGGTTAAGTAACTAGTTAAGTCATAGATTATTGTGGAAGAAAAAACTGGCAACTAAAAAAAAGTTTTCGCTCTCTCTCTCGGTTGTCCTTCTTCTCCTTTGAAGTTCTGTCACCGTTAGTGTTTGAGTCCGAAGTGGTGATTGTGGTCTCTTGGTCGTATTTCGTTATGGATTCCGATGAGTTAGCCGCGCTTCAATACGCCTTAGATGTTGATATTTCTGATGAAACTATTCAAGGTGATCTCGATGTGAACGTTATCTCTAAGGGATTAGAGAAGGTCGCTCGTTCTCTTGTCGGATGTATCATTTCGGCACGTAATATACCCCGTGAGGATGTTTTGATTTCAACTAATAATATGTGGAAGTTGAAGGGGACGTTTGAGGTTGATCTTCTCAAGCCTAATCTGTTTCTCTTTAAGTTCGTCCTTGACGACGATCGTCTTCGTGTTCTTAGAGGCAGACCGTGGATAGTGGAGCACTCCTTGTTGGTTTTGGCTGAACCAACTGGGATTGGTAACTACTCGGATCTGTGTTTTAATTATGTTTCTTTCTGGATTCAGTTGCATAACTTACCGATCTGCTGCCTTTCGATTGAGGTTGGATATGAAGTTGGTGCGCTCATTGGCCCTGTGATTGAGGTGGCGACTGGTTCTTTTGGTGACCATTTGGGTCGTTTTCTCCGTGTTCGGATTTCCATTGACATCACTAAACCCCTTTCCTCGTGTCGTAAAGGTTGGTTTAATCTCTAGTATGGATAAAAGTCTCGTTGCTTTGAAATTTGAACACCTCCCAGATCTTTGTTTTAATTGCGGTATTATTGGGCACCCGATTAGAGAATGTAAAGCTAAGGTTTTTAGTGTGAATGGGAAACCTTGCTTCAAGTATGGAGAATGGATCAAAGCCTTGCCATCTGTGAAAAATTATGCCTCGGTTAAACGTTCTCGTATGGTCGATAATCGTGGTTCTGGTTCGGAGCCCAGTGGTGTGACGGCAAGGGCTGCTACTGAACCGATTTGGAAGGAAAAAATTCCGACTGGTAACGTACGCCAGCCATGCCCCGATTTGCGTCGGCACTCAGGGAAGGGGAAGGCTATGATTTCGGAACCTGCTGTCAAAGTTGTAGCTATCCCGATTTCTTCTCTCCCTAATAGTATTGTTATTAATAAGGATAGTATACCCGTGATTGACCGTGGCAAAAAATCTGTTACTAAAAAAGATAATATCAATGGGGATAATGCTGATTGTGTGGCTCTTAAAGAAGTAACTCCTGAAGTTTCTCCTCCATTATGTCCTTCAATTTGCTCGGGCATTAAATCTCTAAATATTGGCAAAAGTTTGATTGATTCTCATGTTATTAGTGTGGACCCTACCGTTGAAAGTCTTCCTTTGGCTTTTAATCCATTAAAAAATAATGATGTTGTGTTGGACTTGAGTGGGGACTCCTCCTCACGTGATTTTAATTTGCATGGGAAGGAATAATATATGCATGGGCCTATTCCAATTGACAAGAAAGATGGTGTATCTATTATTAACTCACTAATCAATAGTGATGCTGCTTTGAACTTGAACGGGGACCCCTCCTCACGTGATAATAGCTTGCATGAAGATTTCTCCAACGTGCATGAGACTACCCCCTTCGAGAAGTCAAACAGTGCTGTCGTTTTTGGCTCCACAGCATAGACCAGCTCTCCTTCTCCTCCTTCCTTTGCCGCTGGAAGTAAGAGACGAATACTCCCTGCTTCTTTTGGAGCTGCCGCTGCTTCTCGTAGTCGCCGGGGACGCAAAGCTGGTACTCATACGGGACCCCGTGGTAACTTTTTATCTGTTCAAAAACCACCCCGTGTGATTAAACGTAAATTAAAGAGTCAAGCGGAACCTCAACTCTTGAGCTCTTTGGTTGATGAGGTCTTGGTTCCTCTTCCTGTTGCTTCGGATGTTTTACCGGAAGTGGTTGATGACGAAGCTATTGATACTACCTCAACGGCGGACCTAGTGGTGGAGCTAGGCCGCCGATCATTATGAATTGCCTTGTGTGGAACGTTCAAGGTCTAGGCTAGGACCGGACGTTCCAAGCTTTGCTTGGCCACATTAAGATGTTGAAGCCAGACTTTGTTTTTCTGTCTGAAACTCTTAGCTCGCAGTCTCAATTGGAAGTTCTTCGAGTTCGTCTTGGATTTTGTGGTAATATTGTTGTTTAGAAATTTGGTCGTAGCGGTGGTCTCTGTCTAATGTGGGGGGACTCCGTTGATGTTGAGCTTATCCAATTCTCAAAGTTTCATATTGATGTGTTCATCCATGTAGTTGGTTCCCCATCTTGGCATTTTATGGGGTTGTATGGTCAGCCTGATGCTAGCCTTAGGAAGGATTTCTGGCGTTTCTTGGGTATGTTGGCTTCGTCTTATGATGGCCCTTGGTTATGCGGGGGTGATTTGAATGAAATTCTTGTTGCTAGTGAGAAAGATGGTGTGGCATCTAGGCCCAATTACCTCATGAGGAACTTCAAACAAGCTTTATCTGATTGTGATCTTATTGATTTGGGTTTCTTGGGCCCGAAGTTTACTTGGTGCAATCGGCACAAAGATAGCACGTTCACTCAGGTACGTCTTGACTGCATGCTTGGTAACCCGAAATGGTTCGATTTATTCCCTAGTTTTTCTGTGTCCCATCTTAGCTTTTGGGGTTCTGATCATCGACCTCTTCATGTCCAATTTAATCATACTAATGAGGGCATTAAGGGGCATGTGTTGCTTAAGTCTCGGTTTCATTATGAGAATGCTTGGGAGGAGGATGAGGAATGTGGGAATATTGTTTCTTCGGCTTGGAATAGCGGTGTGGGGGTATAACTTTGAGACTTTGGCTACTAAAATTGCTAAGGTTGCTACTAATCTTGGTCATTGGAACATTACTGTGTTTAAAAGGCATCATCAGGATATTAAGAAAAAACAAAAGCAATTAAAAATTCTGGATGCTTCTCTCTCAGCTGCTAATTTGAAAGATTATGTGTCTCTTGAGAAGGATTTGGATGTGCTTCATTATAAAGAAGAAAAATATTGGGCACCCCGCTCTAAGCAGAATTGGCTCAAGTTGGGTGACCACAACACTGCTTTATTTTCATAAGAGTGCCACTGCTCGGAAAAAAAGAAACTTTATTGGCTCTCTTTTTGATAAGAATGATACTGAAGTGTTCGGGCAAGAGAACCTCGCAGGTGTCTTTCAAGACTATTTCCAGTCTATTTTCGAGTCTGGTTCTCCTACTTGTGCTGATATGGATCCTGTTCTTAATGCTATTGTTCCCAAGGTCACTTCTCGTATGAACGATCAACTAACTAGACCCTATACTGGCGAGGACGTGAGGAAGGCTCTTTTCCAAATGAATCCTTCTAAAAGTCCTGGCAAGGATGGTATGTCTGCAGGCTTCTATCAGAAGTATTGGGATACTGTTGGTCCTGAAGTTAGCTCTGTTTGTCTCCGTTTTTTGAATGAGGGTGAGCATATTAAAGGTATCAATTCTACTCTTATCACTCTTATCCCGAAAATTGATGATCCTAAATATGCTTCGGATTTTCATCCTATTAGTTTGTGTAACGTGCTTTACAAGATTATCGCAAAATCTATGACTAATCGGTTACGTGAGATTCTGGGTTCAGTGATTTCTGATGAGCAGAGTGCCTTCCTCCCTGGACGTCTTATTACTGATAACGCCATGATTGGCTTTGAGTGTGTTAACCATCTGAAACGGCGTGTTAAAAGTAAAAACGGTGCTTTTGCTCTCAAGCTTGACATGGCTAAAGCCTATGATCGTGTTGAATGGAGTTTTTTATATAGCCTTATGAGGAAACTGGGATTTCATGAGAAATGGATCAGTTTAGTTCTGGCTTGTATTTCTTCGGTTGACTATGCTTTTAATTTGAATGGTGAAATATTGGGTAAAATTATTTCTGGCAGGGGTCTTCGACAAGGTGATCCTTTGTCACCCTTTCTATTTCTGATCTGTGCGGAAGGTTTGTCTGCTCTTGTACAGCGTGATTGTGTGAATGGTGCACTCTTGGGTCTCTCTTGTGGGCGTACTGGTCCCCAGGTATCCCATCTCCTTTTTGCTGATGATAGCCTTTTCTTTTTCAAAGCATCAGTGTTTGCTTGTCACCGTTTTAAGCAGCTTCTGAATTGGTAAGGTAAGGCGTCTGGTCAACTTGTGAATTTTTCTAAGTCTGCCATGTGTTTTAGTTCTCGAATTTCTTCTAGTGATGCTGTTGACATGGCCGCTATTCTTGGTGTCCCTGTGGTTGTTTGCCATGAGAAGTACCTTGGTCTTCCCTGTTATGCTGGGCAGAGTAAGAGAGGTCTTTTTCAATCCCTCAAAGACCGTATTTGGAATAAATTGTTTAGCTGGAAATCTCGGTCCTTCTCTGCTGCTGGGAAAGAGGTGCTTATTAAATTTGTCATCCAATCTATCCCTGCTTATTCTATGAACTTGTTTAAGCTGCCTGCTAGTTTCATTAAAGAAATTCATCGGCCCTGTGCTAGATTCTGGTGGGGAGGTAATGTGGATAAACAGAAATTACACTGGTGTACTTGGGAGAGACTTTGTTGGCACAAGTCGGATGGAGGAATGGGGTTTAGAGACCTTGCCTTATTTAATCAAGCTTTGTTAGCTAAGCAGTTCGCAAGACTTTATTCTAATCCGAATTCTCTCGTTGCAAAGGTTATGAAAGCACTCGATTATCCTACTTCCTCAGTGCTCACTGCCACTAGCTCAAAAAAATCCTCTTTCATCTGGAGATCAATTTTATGGGGTAAAGAGATTTTTCTTTCAGGGGCTAGGTGGCTTATCAAAGATGGAAAAAATGTCTCTGTGTATCATGATCGCTAGATCCCCCGCCTGAATGGTGATAGGTCTTGTTCGAATCATTTTCTTCCTGAAGATGCAATGGTCTCTAGCCTTCTTCTCCCTGATGGTAATTGGAACTCTTTTTTTGATCAATGAGGCTTTTAATTTGCAAGAGGCGACTGCTATTCTCTCTATCCCTCGCTATCATCTTCCTATTACTGATTGTGTTATATGGCATTTTGAGTCTTCAGGTTTTTAAACCGTTAAAAGTGGATATTGGCAAGCCATTCGTTTGTTGGGGATGGGCCAGGCTTCAGGCTCTAATGGAGTTTCGGTGATATGGACTAAAATCTGGAAATTAAATATTCCTGGAAAAGTGAGGCAATTTTTGTGGAGAGGTGCAAATAACTGGCTACCTACCTTTTCCAACCTTTGCAATCGAGGTATTTCTGTTGCTTCTTTATGCCCTTTTTGCCTAAAAGGACCTGAGACTACACTCCATGCTTTATGGAATTGTGATAGACTGAGTAACTTTAGACACGCGGTTGGTAATATTATGCATGTTCCTCCTTACACTGGAATGGACATTTATGAGTTTTTGTTAAATTGCTTAGATTCTTTATCTGTAACTGACTTGTGAAAACTCATTGTGTGTTTATGGCGTATTTGGTATCGGCGTAATATATTTGTTAATGAGAAGACTACTCTTCCTGATCAGATGGTTATTGATTGGAGCTTGGCATTTCTAGATCGTCACTTGAATGCCAATGGTGGCTCTTTCCCCGCCAGTGAGTCCTTGAGGGAAACACCGAAAGTGCATCGTTGGGAGAAACCAGTAGTGGGTGTTGTCAAAATTAATTGTGATGCTGGCCTTGACCATGTTGCGAAGAAGGCAGGAGCTGGGGCGGTATTCCGTGACTTTCATGGCATGGTCCTTGCCTCTAGTACGTGGTCATGGGATCATTTATTGGACCCTACTATTGCTGAAGCCTTGGCGGTTTATCACAGTATTTTGTTGTGCTCAAGACTTGGGTATCATACGGTGGTCATTGAATCTGATTGTGCCATTGTGGTCCGTGCTATTAACAGTCACAAGATCGAGCATTCTTATCTAGGATTTATTATTAGGGATATTCTTGCTTATTGTAACTCTTTTCATAGTATCTCCTATAATTTTTGTCCTAGAATGGCCAATAGTGTTGCTTACTCTTTGGCTAAGTTTGCTTTATCTCTTTCTAATGATTTTGTTTGGTGGCCTGGATACCCCGAGTGTATCAATGTTGTAATTCAGAATGACATTACTTGATCAATATATTTTATAGGCACTCTTTTTCCTCTTGAGGTTTATCCCATTGGGTTTACTCTTGAGGTTTTAATGAGGCATTTTTCTCAATAAAAAAAAAAAAAAAAAAAAAAGTCATAGATTATTTTTCACATTTTTATATCTTGTGTTTTTTTTATAACAATTTGGATGTTTTAAGCAGGGTAACCTATTACCATTTTAGGAATATCTAGTTACTTATATTATAAGAAATTGGTTACCATCAGGATAGTTGTTACTATCTTAAGGATAAATAGTTACATATATTATAAGTAACCAATTAACATTAGGATAACTTGTTACCATCTTAGGGGTAATTTGTTATTATAGTAACTGGTTAATATTATGATTGATAAAATTCAAATGATAAGTGTTATAATACAAGCTAGGTATAAACACTTAATGAATTTTACACAGTGTAGATGTGGAATTTGAGTGTCATTTGTAAGCACTTTAAAAATGTGTTATTGGGTCCAAAGTGATACATAGAGGTATCTAAGGATCCCCAAAAATTTTGGTAGCATTTGGAGCAATTTTATGACCATTGGAAGGGTCAAAATACAAAGAGAGTTGTAATATGTTGCCCCCAAGTCACGTAGCATCACCAAAATCCGAAGGGGCTCAAAATCCCTGACAAGCGATATGTTGCCTACTAGCAGGCGATGTATCGTCTATCGTGTCCATACGGATACGTAAAATATGCTCCAAATGACGAGTTAATTATCTCTAATCCTATTCGTTAGACCTAATGACAGTACCTACACTATAAAAGGGCTATCGTAGAGTTTTGAAAGACTTGATCACTATCTCCAATCTCTCTCTAACCTCTCTCTCTCTCTAGCTTCCAAGAATCTCTAGTTTTCTCCAAGAAACTCACAAAGAAAGAGCTTGACTTATTGAGTTTAAGGCTTGTTCAATCACAATCCTGATTTCCTCTTAGAAAAGGCCTCAAGCATCAATGGTGGCTCAGAAATAGAGTATTAGGACTACAGTACAAGTTGGTATAAGCCTTGGTTTTGTGTTTTTTTGCATTTGTTCAAAGGAAAGGCTTAAAGTGGTGGCTCAACAAGGGTTTTGAAGGTTCATCAAGGTTGAAGAAGATTGTTCTACAATTAGGGTTTGCATCATCTTTCTCAATCTTTATTTAGTCTCTGTCAACCATTATTTTATGCAGATTCTATATATTTTGGTGATTTGATCTCACTCTCCCCTAATATTCTAATAATATATTATCTGATATAGAACACCATGGAAGAATCTAACTCTTTTTCGGTTTTGAAGTTCATGACTCAAGACTTTGTAAGATTGGATAGGTTTAATGGGAATAACTTTGTTCGTTAGCAAGACAAGATTAGATTCATGCTAACCACTCTTAAGGTCTTCTACATCTTGGATAATGACCTAAAACCATTGGAAAAGGCGAAAAAAGATGATTCTCAAGAAGTTGTCAAAGAAAGGGAGAAGCGCGAAGAAGATGAATTGATATGTAGGGGTCACATCCTCAATGCTCTTTCGAATAGACTCTATGATCTCTACACCAAGACCAAGACCACCAAGGAGATTTGGGATGCCATGGAGAACAAGTACAAAGTGAAAGAAGAAGGTACAAATAAATTCCTTATTACTCAATATATCAAATTTAAGCTCTATGATATGAAATACCTTGTCCCTCAAATACATGTGTTGCAAATTATTGTGAATAAATTTTCTACACTTAATATTGTATTTCAGGAACAATTCCTTGTGGGTTCCATAATAGCCAAGTTGCCTCCATCTTGGAGGGGCTATAGGAAGAAGATCCTCCGTAAGAATGAAGAGATTCCATTGGAGGAAATCCTCAAGCACTTGAGGATTGAGGAAAAATCTCGTTCTAGAGATAAGAATGAGGAAGAGTTAAATGGAGAGACTTTAAAGGCCAATGTGGTGGCCAATCCTCCTAACAAGGAAAAATGAATTGGAAAGAACAAGGGAAAGGGTAAAAAAACCCTTAGGGCCCAAGAAGAATGATGGACAATTCAAAAGTTACAAGGGACCTTTCTTTGTGTGTGACAAGAATGACCACTTTGCTAGAGATTGTAGGTTCAAGAGGAACCAAAACAATGAGGCAAGAGTCAACTAAACCATTGAACAGCTAGTGGCAACATTAAGCGAAGTTAATGTCATTCATGGAAAGGTGAATGGGTGGTGGTATGATACTTGTGCCACCATTCATGTTACCTATGATAGATCTCTATTCAATACCTTTGAATCTTCAAAGGAAGGGCATGGAATACAAATGGGCCATGAGAAAAGGTACAAGGTTGAATGCAAGGAGACCATTGATTTGTTACTCATATTCGGCAAGAAGGTTCTACTCACCAATGTTTTGTATGTACCGAAAATGAGTAGAAACCTTGTGAGTGGTAATTTGCTTGGCAAATCAGGAATCAAGGTTGTGATAGATTCTGGCAAGCTTACTTTGTCCAAGGGAATTGTGTTTGTGGGAAAGGTATATGCTTGTGATGGCATGTTCAAACTTTGTACTTCTATTGACAATGTGATCAATAAAGCTTCCTCTTCTTCTTGTTATATGCTTTACTCAAATTCTATTAATTTGTGGCATGTTAGACTTGCACATATAAGATTTAACACAATTAAAAGAGCAATTAAATGTTGATTAATTGATTTTGATCATGTTGAGCATGATAAATGTGAATTATGTGTTAAATCTAAGATGGTAAAGATACCATTTCCAAGTGTTGAAAGAAACACTAAGTTGTTATATTTGATACATAGTGACTTATATGAACTAAATGGAATGTTGACCAGAGGAGGAAGTAGATATTTTATTACTTTCAGAGATTATTGCTCTAGGTTCATCTATGTATATTTGCTTAAGAATATAGATGAAGCATTTGATGTGTTTAAATTTTATAAAGCGGAAGTTGAAAATAAATTGGAAAGGAAAATGAAAGTGCTTTGATAGGGGTGGTGAATATTTTTCCAAAGATTTCAACTTGTTTTGTGAAGAGCATAGAATAATACATAAATTTACAACCCCTTATACTCCACAAAAAATTGGTATAGCGGGAAGGGAAAATAGAACATTTCTTAAGATGATTAATGCTATGCTATTACATTCTAAATTGAGTTTTAGTTTGTGGGGTGAAGCCTTGCTACCCGCTTGTCATATTTTGAATCATATTCCCATGAAGAAAAAATAATATCTCTCCATATGAGTAATGGAAAGGAAAGAAACCAAACATTGGTTATCTTAAAGTGTGGAGGTGTCTTGCTTATTGCAAGAGTATCGATCATAAAAGGACCAAGTTGGGTCTAGGGGCTATAAGATGTGCATTTGTGGGTTACGCCAAAAATAACAAAGCTTATAGATTATTAGACTTGGAGTCTAATGTAATAATTGAATCAAGAGAGGTTGATTTCTTTGAGAACATGTCATGCGATGATAACAAATTAGAACCAACTCAAACTAGAGAGCCTCAAGAGGAGACTCCTAAAATAGTTGATGAACAACCTCAATTGTCTAGAAGGAGCCAAAGGCTCAAAGATTTGGGATCAAGTGAGAAGTGTTCTCAAATAGAGAAACTATACCTTGTTGAAGGTGATAATGAGGAAGTTACTTGGCAACATCCAATAGTACTTCAAATAGAAGATGATCGATAAACTTTCAAAGAAGCAATGTCCTCAAGGGACTCCGCTTTTTGGAAGGAGACAATTAATGAAGAAATGGATTCAATTATGTCTAACCACACTTGAGCATTGGTTGACCTTCTTAAGGGTTTAAACCAATTGGGTGCAAATGAGTATTTAGAAGGAAATAACATACCAATGGCACCATACAAACATTTAAGGCTAGATTAGCAGCCAAATGATTCAAAAAAAAAAGAGGAAATATATTACTTTGGTACCTATGCACCGGTAGCAAGAACTACTTCTATAAGATTGTTATTTTCCTTATCATTTATATATATATATATATCATTTATGTTCACCAAATGTATATCAAAACAACATTCCTATATGGGGATCTCGAGGAGGAGGTCTATATGGAACAACCAGATGATTTTGTTCTTCAAGAAAATGAACATAAAATGTGTAGACTTATCAAATCATTATATGGTTTGAAACAAGCACCAAAACAATGGCATGTGAAGTTTGATAAAGTCGTTGTTTCTAATGGATTTAGACACAACAATGCGGACAGGTGCTTATACTCTAAGACTTGTGATAACTATGTCATATTAATGTGTATATATGTCGATGATATGTTGATTTTCAGTAATGACATGATAGGAATAATAGACACAAAGAGGTTTCTATCTTCTAACTTCAAAATGAAAGAACTTGGAGAGGTGGATACCATTCTAGGTATCAAAGTTAGAAGGAATAGTAGGGTTTTGTGTTGAGTCAAACCCACTATGTTGAGAAATTACTGGATAAATTTAGACATCTCGAAATCAAAGAGGCATATACACATTCGATTCAAACATGAAGTTTGAAAAGAATGAAGGAAGAGCGGTGGCTCAATTGGAATATGCAAGTACAATAGGAAGCCTAATGTATGCCGCTCATTGCACAAGAGCAAATATTGCATATGCGATTAGTAAACTTATTAGGTTTACTAGCAATCCATGTATCAAGCATTGGAAAGTCATTGATAGAGTTCTTGGTTACCTTAAGTGTACCAAAGAGTATAGTCTTCACTATACAAACTTTCCAAAGATACTTGAAGGATATTTCGACGCTAATTGGATATCGGGAGTTTGAGATAATCTCTCCACCAACGGTTGGGTGTTTACTCTTGGAGGAGGTGCAATCTCATGGGGCTCCAAGAAGCAAATTTCTACATTACACTCAACCATGGAAATGGAGTTTATAGCTCTAGCAGCAACCGTAAAAGAGGCTGAGTGGATTAGGGATCTCAAGTTGGATATTCCTTTTACTGCGAATATGGTATCAACAATTTCAATACATTGTGATAATCAATCTACACTTCTAGAGCATATAATAGTGTGTATAATGTAAATTCTAGACATATCAGACTAAGACATAAATATGTGCAATAATTGATTCAAGATGGAATCATATCAATCTTATATGTTAAGACAAGTGAGAACTTAGCGGATCCATTACAAAACCTCTTGTGAGAAGGTTAGTAAGTTCCACTTCAAAAGGGATGGGACTGAAACTCCTAAAATAATAGATTCACTGATGATGGCAACCCAACTCCAAACTTGTATAAAACAAGGGAAAGAGTTCAATGGGTAAGAACAAGCATTGATGAGTGAACAGTTTCAAAGCTAAAACTTATGGTGAGTTTCCATCCGAAATGGTTAGTGTTGGTTATTATCGAGTAAGGGTTAATCCTAAGGCTTTTAATGAAGTTTAGTTGAGTGCAATAAGCATCTCTAATGGCAGCAAATATGTTGTAAAAACTTCACCTATGTGAACTTAAAGGCGATGCCGCCTCTTACCGGAGTTGGAGTTTCTTTCCAAAAAGTTCATGAAGGGATGAGCACTTGGTCATGTGAGTGCTAAAGCGAGAAAAGTGGGAAAATGAAGGATTTTGTGGAGGTGTGTGAGGCATCACCGGTTTTATCATACGGAACATTTGGTTCAAGCTTTTAAGCTACCAATGATTTCGATAATATTTTGTGGTATTTTCACTAAGGTAAAGTTCAAACCAAAAGGTACTTTATTTTATGCACCAAAACTATTTGAGCTACAGGTTGAGGTTTGCATTTAACCAAGTGGGGGATTGTTATGATTGGTCAAATACAAATTATAAGTGTTATAATACAAGCTAGGTATAAACACTTAGTAAATTTCACATAGTGTAGATATGGAATTTGAGTTTCGATTGTAAGCACTTTAAAAATGTGTTTTTGGATCCAAAGTGATACATAGAGGTATCTAAGGATCCCCAAAAATTTTGGTAGCATTTGGAGCAATTTTAGGACCATTGGAAATGTGAAAATACAAAGAGGGTTGCAATACGTCACTCCCCAAGTGGCGTAGCGTCGCCAAAATGTGAAGGGGTTCAAAAGCCCCAGCTGGCAATACATCGCCTACATGCAGGTGACGTATTTCCTATCGTGTCAGCATGGATATGTAAAATATGCTCCAAACGACGAGTTAATTATCTCTAATCCTATTGGTTAGACCTAATGACAGTGCCTACACTATAAAAGTGTCATCATAGAGTTTTGGAAGACTTGATCACTCTCTAACATCTCTCTCTCTATCTTCCAAAATCTCTAGATTTCTCCAAGAAACTCACAAAGAAAGTGTTTGACTTTGTGAGTTTAAGGATTATTCAATCCCAATCCTCATTTTCTCTTAGAAAATGCCTCAAGCATCAATGTTGGCTAGGAAATAGACTATTAGGACAGTGGTTTGAATCGTGTATAAGCCTTGGTTTTGTGTATTTTTCATTTGTTTAAAGGAAAGGCTCAAAGTGGTAGTTCAACAAGAATTTTGAAGGTTCATCAAGGTTGAAATAGATTGTTCTACAACTAGGGTTTGTATCATCTTTCTTAATATTTATTTTGTGTCTGTCAACCATTATTTTGTGTAGATTCTAGATATTGTGGAGGTGTTATCTCACTCTCCTCCAACAGTTACCATATACTTAAATTTAGTCTTATATATCCTAGTTATATAACTAGAATATATAACTTCTCACATACTCATGCATGATGTTAGCTAAGAACTCATCAACAAATCTCTCAACCTAAAGGATTTTGTACTTATGCTAATAAAACACAAAATATAGTTTCTTGGTAGAACATTCAAAAGAGTTCATTACATAATGTTGAAATCGATTTACCATCAAGAGACCTTTATATAATCTTTTGATCAATCTATATATGTGTGTGTGTTTATTTTAAAGGTGTACATTTATGCTTCATGAGATTAAGGTTGATGATATTTAACCATTTTACTCTTGCAAAAAATTTCAACTTGATTGGTTGGTGTAATGCCCCGAAATTTCCTAATAAGGGTTAGGACCTTGATTAGGAGGTCGGGAGGGCCGGGAGGGATAGACAGCTCGATTCCAACTCGAGTGTTTATTCCGAGGCAGTCAGAGTCTGAGACCGAGACTAGTTCCTCTGGGGTGGCAGGTCAGTTTTCTAGTTTTGAGTTATGCTGACTGGTTTTGGTGCCATGTTGTTCTTTTATTTGATGTATATAGAGAGGTATAAAGTTGATATACAGGTCATATGGTTATGTTATGATGAAAAGTGATGTTGTATTGGTAATTTAAGTGATCAGGTGAATTATTGTGGAAGGACTCATTAGTGATTTTGATAAAGCTGGTTATGACTGGCTTTGGTTTGATCCAGGGTATGGATTGGTTAAGTAATTATGGAGCAATCTTAAATGGCAAGGAAAGTATAGTAACTCTTGGACTTGAGAGTGGGAAGCCTTGTGTTAGCTGGCATGGTGCATGGTTCTGTATGCTTGTGACATCTGTATTGAGAGCTAGAGTTTTATTGCAGGGGGATGCGTAGAACTCTTAGCTAGTGTGGTGGATACTACTTAGATCATGCTAGTGAGATCAGGACAGACTGGATTAGTCTATGAATTCTGAATGTGTTTCCAGGTGGTTTGCAAGGGTTTCTTTTATATGAAAGGAGACTAGAATGATGATTGGATTAGTTCCAAGAATGAAATCAGATGTAAGCACTATTTTGAGTGGCTCAACGGAGTTGTAAGAATTAAAGGTTTAGTTATTGAGTAAGATGGAATTCTCTAAGGTGGATCTTGGATCTGGTTAGGAGCAGTTAGAGATCAGAGAGGAAGTTATATAAAAAAAATTGTGTTTGTATTAGATAAGAGCACTGAGAGTGCTGAATATGATTTGGGAAAGATTGTTTAATGCCAAGTGTTTGTAAATCAGATGAACAGAACATTCCAAAGGTTTATTTGAATGGGATTTTTTATCATCTTGGACGATGGTATAGTGGTATTTTCTCTGCGAAGATTTGCCAAGGTTGAAGAATGCCTTAGGGGCAGGAGTGTCCTTGAGTGGTAAGGATATTACAGGTGCCTTAGGGAAAGAGTTTTGAGTCTTCTTACAGATCAGAATCAGTTTGTAGGTCATTATGACATCTCAGTGGTAGAGAAAAGTAATTGCCTAAGAAACATGTTGGTTAAAGTATCTGACCAGAACTAGAATAGAGTTTATGGGGGGCCAGATGGCCAGTTTTGTGTTTGAGATTATCATTTCAGAAAGGATTAGAAGGAAAGATGACTAATTGAACCACAAATAAGAAAGATTGAATGGAAAGTCTTAGCTGGATTAGCTAAAAGTCGTGTAGTGTCAGATATGAATTTATTGTGGTATAAAGGTCGGATTTGGAATCCGATGGGCATTGAGATTAATTGGGAGATTCTGGATGAATCTTGTGTTATTCTTCTACTATTTTCATTCAGGCATCATGAGAATGTAACAAGATATAAAAGCTTTATAGTGATGGCCTGAGATGAAGAGGGATGTAATGGGATGCGTGGTAAAGTTCTTAACCTGTTATCAGGTCAAGACAGAGTATCAGGAATCAGCAAGGCAATTACTGTGACGCCCCATGTCACTATGGCTGCTTTCTGGAATGATGACTGGCCCTACAAACCAACATGAGTCTTTTGATCGTGCTTTGTCCTCACTCACATGCTTCCTAGGAAAACATCCCAGGAGGTCACCCATCCCTAGATTACCCCAGGTCAAGCACGCTTAACTTTGGAGTTCTCAAGTGATGGGCTACCGAAAAGAAGATGCATCTTGTTGATATAGGTAGTACCCACCAATCCATTTAAGCCATCTTCAACTCTGTAGTCCCATACCTACACAGTCTTAGAATCATCACACTTAACCTTCCCCAGGCAGTGTGGGATTGCACAGCTTACCCAGTCTTTGCCCTTACGGATCACGGGATTCTGACTTTCACAATCACCCCCCCCCCTTACGGGCCTGACATCCCCGTCGGCCACACTTTCGGCTGGGTCAAGGCTCTGATACCATTTGTGACGCCCCACGTCACTATGGCTGCTTTCTGGAATGATGACTGGCCCTACAAACCAACACGAGTCTTTTCAGCGTGCTTTGTCGTCACTCACATGCTTTCTAGGAAAACATCCCAGGATGTATCCCATCCCTAGATTAACCCAGACCAAGCACGCTTAACTTTGGAGTTCTCAAGTGATGGCTACCGAAAAGAAGATGCATCTTGTTGATATAGGTAGTACCCATTAATCCATTTAAGCCCTCTTCAACTGTGTAGTCCCATACTTGACCTTCCCCAGGCGGTGTGGGATTGCACAGCTTACCCGGTCTTTCCCCTTACGGATCACGGGATTCTGACTGTCACAATTACAGCCTTTCAGTATTTCATAATGGGAATAAGAGAGCTTCGCAGTGGGATTTCCAGGTTAGTGGATCAGCGTGAGTTGGCATTGAGTCATTGTGGACCGGTTTATCCAAGTGAGTTCACTTTTATCAGCAAGGATAAGTAAATAATACAGCTGATCAGTATTCAAATCTCTTTGTGAAAGGGATAGAGCGCCTTCATGAAACTCAAGGTCTATCTTATCAGATGAAGACTCTAGTGCGACTTCCAGGTTTTGGAAGGGTAAAGAAGGAAATGAGAATATAGATGGAATTCAGTACAGTTTACTACTCTCAGACTGGTGGTAAATCAGAGAGAGAGGGTTATCCAATTATTATTGGAAGAACGTCTTATAAGATGAATGAGTTAGTATATATCTTAATCCTGAGGTGGTTCAGGGGACTATTGAGATTATTAAAGAGTGGAGCTTCGATGCTCACTTCTCATAATAAATGGAAAAGTTTTACTGAATTGAAAAGTAGGAATGTGGAATTCCAGGTAGAAGAATGTATCTTCTTTGAAGTATCACCATGGAAAAGGGTGAGGAGTTAGGGCAAGCTAAGCCCTAGATTATCTCGGCAGTTGAATCCTGGATAGGTCTTGTTAGGTTGACTCTGGATCAGCCTTATCTTTGGCACTGTCAGTTGTATACAGTGTGTTATGTACTTCCATGCAGTGGACATGGGTTAAAGGAACTCATGAGTTGAGTTATGTGAATCTGGGAATTAAAGCTAAGTATTCCGGTAAGGAATAGCCAGTTCAGACTGTAACAGAAGTAATATAGTTTTGTTGAACAGAGTGTACCTTGAGTCAAGGTAATGCTATAGAGATAGTGAGGTCGAGGAAGCGACCTAGGAAATTGGAGTCAATTGTGAGGAATTCTTATTCCGAGTTGTTTGAGTAAATTTCGAGGACGAAATCTCTATAAGGAAGGGATAGTTATAATGCCTCGAATTTCCTAATAAGGGTTAGGACCTAGATTATGAGGCCGGGAGGGCCATAGTTGATATATTATGATATTAAATGATTATATGCATGTTAATGTGAATTATATTACTATATGATGATAAATGCATGCATATGGGTGTATTTATAATTATAAGGGCATTTTGGTAATTTGGCATGTTGAGGGCATATTTGTATATTTGGCTGCATATTGTAATTTGTGAATGAGATTTCATTATTATGGAGATATATTCGAGCTATTTGGCATGAGACGATCATAAATTATGAGTTAGCGGTTTTGTCATAACGGGGTCAATTATTGGGTAATAGGAATGTTTATTTGATGATAAATTGGGAGTATTTGAGGTCAGGAGGAAATTCTGGAAGTTTTGACTGCCTCAGGGGTGTTTTTGGGACCCTGAGCACTAGGTTTTATTTGAGGTTACTTAAGCTTGAAGTAGCTTGTCAGATAGAACGTACGTTAGAAAACATTTCCTCTCTCCTTCGTTAGCTCATTTTACCGTTCGAAGCCTTTTGAAGAAATCTTGAGTTCTAGGAGTCAGAATCAAGTGAGGATCGAGGCATAGCGATCCTAGGAAAGATTAGAAGCTTCTTAACCAAAGGATTTGACGAGAAACAACCCTATCGAAGGTAATCTAAGTTTAAGTTTTGATTTTTTTAGAGTTTCTAAGCTTAGAATTGGATTTTGGGAATCGTTGAGTTTTTGGTTCGATTGAGCTTTGAGTTTTGATGGTTTTAGACCATTGGGAAGCTTGGGAACTTTGATTTAATGATTTGGTAATGTTTAGGCATGAATTTGGAGGCTTTGGGATGTTGGAAATCGTGTTTGGGGATGGCTCTGAGTTGGGGGCCGCAGCCCTAGCTCGAAGAAGCAGGTGGAGCAGTTTTGTGCTTGCTGGGCGCCGCAGCCCTTGCTTCTGGCGTGCCTGGGGGTCGCAGCCCAAGGTGCTAGGGTCGTAGCCCTTGAGCAGGGTTGAGCCCGTTTGTGCGTTTTGACCCCGGGAACATGGTTTTAGGCCTCGAGATCGTTCCTACTACCCGGATTAGTGGGGATTGATGTCCTGGAGGCTAGATTTTGGTTTTGGAACCCTTGATTATCATTTTATTGATGGTGTCCCGTATTTGGTTATGACTAGGTGGCCGCTAAAGGACTAAAAGTTGATCGTTCTCAAGGGTCGTTCTTTTATTCATTCTAGCTCGAACCTGAGGTAAGAAAACTACACCCTGTGTATATGTGACATGCATGGTTATTATTGATGCATGTTGGATTATTAAATGTGGCATGCATGATTATTGTTGAGGCATGTCAAGTGGTTAAATATGATGCATATGATGCACGAGAAACATGTGATTAGGACATGCTTTGTATACTGAGTATGATATCGTTCAGAGCTTGAGCCTCTATTTTTATGCATGATCCTAATTGTGCTAGTATTTGTTAAGTAAGCATGTTGAATGCCTTGTATTCAGATATTGGATATGTAGTATATATTTGGTGGCATTGCTTACTTGTATTTGGCACTGACTAGTCAGGGATACTGACCTAAGAGTCAGAAATGGCATAGCGTCATGAACGCAGGGCCAAATGAAGATTAGATCAAATCGATATCAGCGTTGAATGGCTCTAAGGCATTAACGCTGGACCGACCCTAAGGTCGATGAACTTATAAGCGCTTGGCTAGTCTAAGACTAGTTACTCAGAGCCAGGGCCTAAGGCCCAGGTGACCGTTTGTCACATGGCTAGGGAACGATGTTCCAAGGTTATGACTCTATGGTCATGAGGAAGGTTATGTTGGTGACTAGTCACCATGCGCCTATCCTGTTTGAACTAATAAAAGTTCACTTGTCTGTTAAGCCCCGGTGACCCTATCGTCAGAAGGCTAAAAGGGGCTATACCCACCTCAGTGACTTTTGCGATTGTCACTTATTTGTTTGGGCTAAAAGCCCTGAATGATTATTATGATCATTGGTCGATGTTTTATACTCAACATTACGTTTCTATTTTGGGCTAAAATCCCTGAATGACTATTATAATCATTGGTTGGTGTGTTATACTCAACATTACGTGGACTCATTTGCCTGCTTGACTAGGGCTATACCTGTTAGGCATATGCCTTATGATTTGATGACATGTTATAACTGTTCATGAGCATATTGAGTTTTCTTGCTGGGCTTCGGCTCACGGGAGCTATGTGGTGCAGGTAAAGGCAAAAGAAAGATGGACCATCCTTGAGTTGAAGAGCTTAGGTGATGATGTGTACATATGCTGCTGCTCGACCACCACGGCCAAGGTTTAAAGGGGAACTAGGGTTTAACCCTGCTTTGCCGCTTAGATCGGCCTGTTGTAAATATTTTCTTGTAGTAGACTCTGAAATTATATATTTTTTTTGGGATCCCAATGTATATATTAAACGTTCTAATGAAACGTTATATCTTAACCAAAATTTTTAATCCCTAAACCGCTAATCATACTTAGTACACGATTTTGGCCAAATGACTCGATTAGCGAGTTTAGCACTATTTACAAGGCACACCGTAATGGTCCCTGGAGTTTAGGGCGTTACAACTTGGTATCAGACCGAGCCAAGGTTTATGGTTCCTGAAGACAAGCTGGGCATGTACACTCATCACTGAATATAGCTTCACTCAGGGAATAGTAACTATTTCTATAGTTATGTGCTTAACTGCTTAAATAGAATGTGAATGCTTTACCTGCACATTGTATTAGGGAGCATGAGATTCTGATAAGAGCCAGGCTAAACTCTTGACTGTGTAATTATATGCTCCGTGGATATATATGTGGATGTGATTATGTGATTACCTGCTCCATGAATTTATTTAAATGTGACATTTGCATGTTGGAGTTAGAGGCATGGTATGAATATTGGTAGAGCAGGGATTATGATTGATGTATGAATGCCATGGGCATGTTTTTAGCAATGCAAGTGGTTGTGATTGTGGTGTGGTAAGATTTATCCCGTGGGGAAAGCTCTTAATATGCTCATCATGTTTAATGGATCAAGTTATTGATTGCAGATTCAATCAGCAGGTTTATATCAAAGGCAGATTATGAGGCCTGGTGGTTGTTATATAGGGGCTGGGAGTTATAGGTAGGGTATTAGTTCTTCATCTGCACCTATGAATTTTCAGCAGATGCTTACAGATTTGCAATCAAAGTTGCAGAGGCATGAGGAAGAGATTAGGTGTTTGAAGCAACAGCGGAATCTGTTGGGGAGTACCTCTTCCTTTGCTATGCCAGGAGTGGCATCAGCTTTGGCTCAGCCTAGGGTTGAGAATAGGTGGGAATTTCTTTGTGGAAGATTCAAGGAATATTACCCTCCAGTCTTCAAGGGAGGCCTAGATCCATTCGGAGCTGAGCAATGGATAGGCATGATCAGTTCCATTCTAGACAGTATGGGGCTGGTAGGTCACGATAGGGTGATATGTGCAACATATGTACTGTGGGATGATGCCCGGACGTGGTGGGAGGTAGTGTCCCAGACACAAGATACAGCTGTAATGGATTGGAAAGAATTTAGGCAGCTGTTTAATGAGAAATATTACTGTGATGAAGCTAAGACCGCTAAGATGAATGAGTTTCTGAATCTCGTTCAGGGTAAGGCAACAGAAACCGAGTATGTTAATAAATTTGATGGGTTGGCCAAGTTTTCTTTTGAAATGGTACCCACAGATATAGCTCGGAAGGAAAAGTTTGTTCAGGGATTGAATCCTGGAATAACTCAAGGCATTAGGGTTGCCCCAGTGCATGAAGTATCTACCTATGCTCAGGTGGTAGAGAAGGCTCTTGCTGTTGAGAGCATAAAAGATGAGAAGAAGAGTGCCAGGGAGCACGAAGCTCAGATAGTGGTATCTCCACCTATTGGAGCAAGTAAGAATGAAAGCTAGAAAACTCGTCCAATATGAACGCGGTACAAGAGGCGTCATCTGGGAGAATGTCGAGCGAGGGCATGTTTCGCATGTGGCATGGTTGGGCATTTCAAAAAGGATTGCCCAAGGCAAAGAGAGCTTGAGCAAAAGGGGATAGACAGCTCGATTCCAACTCGAGTGTTTATTCCGAGGCAGTCAGAGTCTGAGACCGAGACTAGTTCCTCGGGGGTGGCAGGTCAGTTTTCTAGTTTTGAGTTATGCTGACTGGTTTTGGTGCCATGCTGTTCTTTTATTTGATGTATATAGAGAGGTATAAATTTTATATACAGGTCATATGGTTATGTTATGATGAAAAGTGATGTAGTATTGGTAATTTAAGTGATCAGGTGAATTATTGTGGAAGGACTCATTAGTGATTTTGATAAAGCTGGTTATGACTGGCTTTGGTTTGATCCAGGGTATGGATTGGTTAAGTAATTATGGAGCAATCTTAAATGGCAAGGAAAGTATAGTAACTCTTGGACTTGAGAGTGGGAAGCCTTGTGTTAGTTGGCATGGTGCATGGTTCTGTATGCTTATGACATCTGTATTGAGAGCTAGAGTTTTATTGCAGGGAGATGCGTAGAACTCTTAGCTAGTGTGGTGGATACCACTTAGATCATGCTAGTGAGATCAGGACAGACTGGATTAGTCTGTGAATTCTGAATGTGTTTCCGGTGGTTTGCCAAGGTTTCTTTTATATGAAAGGAGACTAGAATGGTGATTGGATTAGTGCCAGGAATGAAATCAGATGTACGCATTATTTTGAGTGGCTCAACGGAGTTGTAAGAATTAAAGGTTTAGTTATTGGGTAAGATGGAATTCTCTAAGGTGGGTCTTGGATCTGGTTAGGACCAGTTAGAGATCAGAGAGGAACTCATATAAAAAAAATTGTGTTTGTATTAGATAAGAGCACTGAGAATGTTGAATATGATTTGGCAAAAATTATTTAATGCCAAGTGTTTGTAAATTAGATGAACAGAACATTCCAAAGGTTTATTTGAATGGGATTTGTGATCGTCTTGGACGATGGTATTGTAGTATTTTCTCTGCGGAGATTTGCCAAGGTTGAAGAATGTCTTAGGGCAGGAGTGTCCTTGAGTGGTAAGGATATTACAGGTGCCTTGGGGAAAGAGTTTTGAGTCTTCTTACAGATCAGAATCAGTTTATAGGTCATTATGACATCTCAGTGGCAGAGAAAAGTAATTGCCTAAGCAACATGTTGGTTAAAGGATCTGACCAGAACTAGAGTAGAGTTTATGGGGGGCCAGATGGCCAGTTTTTTGTTTGAGATTATCATTTCAGAAAGGATTAGAAGGAAAGATGACTAATTGAACCACAGATAAGAAAGATTGAATGGAAAGTCTTAGCTGGATTAGCTATGAGTCGTGTAGTGTCAGATATGAATTTATTGTGGTATATAGGTCGGATTTAGAATTTGATGGACATTGAGATTAATTGGGAGATTCTGGATGAATCTTGTGTTATTCTTCTACTATTTTCATTCAGGCATCATGAGAATGTAACAAGATATAAAATCTTTATAGTGATGGCCTGAGATGGAATGGGATGTAATGGGATGCGTGGTAAAGTTCTTAACCTGTTAGCAGGTCAAGACAGAGTATCAGGAATCAGCAAGGCCATTACAGCCTTTGAGTATTTCATAATGGGAATAAGAGAGCATCACGATGAGAATATAGATGGAATTCAGTACAGTTTACTACTCTCAGACTGGTGGTAAATCAGAGAGAGAGGGTTATCCAATTATTATTGGAAGAACGTCTTATAAGATGAATGAGTTAGTATATATCTTAATCCTGAGGTGGTTCAGGGGACTATTGAGATTATTAAAGAGTGGAGCTTCGATGCTCACTTCTCATAATAAATGGAAAAGTTTTACTGAATTGAAAAGTAGGAATGTGGAATTCCAGGTAGAAGAATGTATCTTCTTTAAAGTATCACCATGGAAAAGGGTGAGGAGTTAGGGCAAGCTAAGCCCTAGATTATCTCGGCAGTTGAATCCTGGATAGGTCTTGTTAGGTTGACTCTGGATCAGCCTTATCTTTGGCACTGTCAGTTGTATACAGTGTGTTATGTACTTCCATGCAGTGGACATGGGTTAAAGGAACTCATGAGTTGAGTTATGTGAATCTGGGAATTAAAGCTAAGTATTCCGGTAAGGAATAGCCAGTTCAGACTGTAACAGAAGTAATAAAGTTCTGTTGAATAGAGTGTACCTTGAGTTAAGGTAATTCTATAGAGATAGTGAGGTCGAGGAAGCGACCTGGGAAATTGGAGTCAATTGTGAGGAATTCTTATTACGAGCTGTTTGAGTAAATTTCGAGGATGAAATTTCTATAAGGAAGGGATAGTTGTAATGCCCCGAATTTCCTAATTTGATGTTTGGGTTGGAAAGTGGAGAATTGATTGGAGTTTTGGCTAGGGTTCTTGGGGTTGTGGTGCCTAGGACATGTGGAGGTGGTATTTGGGTTCATTTGGGACTTAATTTGATGTTTGGAAGCTTTTGGTTTGAGTTAGAAATGGTGGAATCGAAGGAAGGATTTTCTGGGTTGTTGGTGGCTGAAGGTAGCGCTACATCGCCCAGTATAGGGCGCTACAGTGCTACCTGCAGGGGAGGCTAGGGCAGTTTGGCTCTGTGAAGTGCACTGGGGCGCTAGGAGGGTAGCGCTATCTTCAGAACCCTGTTTTGAGTGTTTTTAAGGGTTTTTGGCTCGGGGTTTCAATCCTTAAGGCCCGGGATCGAATGTACTCACCGTGTGGGCATGTTTCAAGGTCCCGAGAGTGGGGTTTAGGTCAAGACCCTATCTTTGTTGATTTTCTTTAATCGGAGAATTTTTTTGGTTATGACTAGGTGACCGCTAGAGGATTAAGGATCAATCATTCTCAAAGGTCGTTCTTGTTCTAATTCTCGCTCGAACCAGAGGTAAGAAAACTGCACCCTGTGTTTATGTGACCTGCATGGTTATTCTTGATGCATGTTGGATGTTTAAATGTAATGCACGAGAAACATGTGATTAGGACATGCCTTGTATACTGCGTATGATATTGTTCAGAGCTTGAGCCTTTGTGTGTATGCATGATCCTAGTTGTGCTAGTAATTATTGAGTAAGCATGCTGAATGCCCTGTATTCGGATGTTTGACATATGATATATGTTTGATGGCATTGCTTACTTGTGTACGGCACTGACTTATTAGTCAGAATAGGCAATGGTGTCAGATCCATCTATGAAGTTGTGACTTACTAGTCAAGTTCACAACGGGTTGAACACTGGTCGCATTTCACTGACCTAAGAGTCAGAAACGGCATAAGCATCCTGTATGCAGGGCCGAATGAAGATTAGATCTAATCGATATCAGCGTTGAATGGCTCATATGGGGTATTAATGTTGGACCGACCTGAAGGTCGATGAAAATTATAAGCGCTTGGCTATTTTAGGACTAGTTACTCAGAGCCAGGGCCTAAGGCCAAGGTGATTGCTTGTCACATGGCTAGGAAACGGTGTTCTATAGTTATGACTCTAGGGTCATGAGGAAGGTTATGTTGGTGACTAATCATCATGCATCTATCATGTTTAAGCTAGTGAAAGGATCACTTATCTATAAAGGGAACGAATCCCACCTTAGTGACTTGTACCACTGTCACTCTTCTATTCAGGGCTATCAGCCCGGTATGGTTACCGGAACCACCAGTGTTAAATCACTTACCTGATTGAGATTGACTTGATAGTCATCCACTCAGGAGGGTAGGATTTCTTATCCTGGATACCCATCGTTATGTGGATTTGGTTGCCCATTTGACTAAGGCTGTATCTGCTAGGCGTGTGCCTTATGATTTGATGACATGTTATTTATGTTCATGAGCATATTAAGTTTTCTTGCTGGGCTTCGGCTCATGGGTGCTTTGTGGTGCAGTTAAAGGCAAAAGAAAGCTGGACCATCCTTGAGCTGGAGAGCTTAGGTGACGATGTGTACATATGCGGCTGCTCGACCGCCATGGCCGAGGGTTGAAAGAGGAACTAGGGTTAAACCCTATTTTGCCGCTTAGATTGGCCTATTGTAAATATTTTCTGTAATAGACTCTTAAATTATATTATTGGGATCCCAATGTATACAGTAAACGTTCTAATGAAACGTTATATCTTAACCAAAAATTTTAGTCCCTAAACCGCTAATCATACTTAGTTACACGATTTTGGCCAAATGACTCGATTAGTGAGTTTAGCACTGTTTATAAGGCACACCGTAAGGGTCCCTGGAGTTTGAGGCATTACAACTTTGGTATCAGAGCGAGCCAAGGTTTATGGTTCCTGAAGACAAGCCGAGCATGTACACCTATCACTGAAGATAGATTCACTCAGGGAATGGTAACTATTTCTGTAGTTATGTGCTTAACTGTTTAAATAGAATGTAAATGCTTTACCTACACATTGTATTAGGGAGCATGAGATTCTGATAGAGCTTGGCTCTTGACTAAATGATTATATGCTCCGTGAATATGTATATGAATATGATTATATGATTACCTGCTTCATGAATATATAAATGTGATATTTGCATGCTGGAGTTGGAGGCATGGTGTGAATGTTGGAAGAGTAGGGATTATGATTGATGTATGAATGCCATGGGCATGTTTTTCTTTTAGCACTGCAAGTGGTTAATGAATGTGGTGTGGTAAGATTGATCCTGTGGGGGAATGCTCTTGATATGCTCATCATGATTAATGGGTCAAGCTATTGACTGCAGATTCAATCAGCAGGTTTATAGCCAAGGCAGATAATGAGGCCTGGTGGTGGTTATAATGAGGCTGGGAATTACAGCCAGGGTATTAGTTCTTCATCTGCTTGTAACGCCTTGGATAGCCAAGACCGCTACACTGTGTATTTATAAAGGTGCAAGACTTGCTAATCAAGTCATTAATTTGAAAACGTGTCATTAAACATGTAAGAACTAGGGTTAAAAAGGTTTTGGTCTTAAAAGACTCGTTTTATATATTTAAACTATTATATACACGGGATCCCAAAAGAAACAGAGTTAAAAGTAAGTTTACAGACTCCCAAAGGTACATGAGTAATTACTAGCCATACTAAAGCAAAATAGACAGTCTTTGGGTCTCGCGTCCCTGCCTAAACCCCAACCGTTGCGGCTGAGCAACTGGCCATGTACATTCCGCTCCCTGAGCTCTCCAATCAGAGCTGATCTAACTTGCCCTTGCCCTTACCTGCACCACATAGCACCCGTGAGCCAAGGCCCAGCAAGAAAACATCTTACACAACACAATTAATGATAACAGACAGTTAATTCATTATGCATGTATTCCCATCAAATAATCCACAATAGACATTCAGCGCATACATTTAAACTCAAGACACAATAAATCACATATTACACCCATATCACATAATATTCAGGGCCGATGACTTAGGCTGCACCCTCTGTTTAACCCACTGACTCTGGCCCGCTTAAACCGAGCTCAATGCATAATAAGCTGTCCTCGACTACCAATGGCCGAGCCGCGCCCTGTGCGCTAGTGTAACCCTTGGCACCCTTAGGCCGTTTGTTCACTAAAATGGCTTGCATGGCATAATACTATCATTTCAAGTAATTACAAAAGGGAGCCCTTAGTCCCGTCACATATAATTAACCAGGTGCAGTTTTCTTACCTTTAGTCTGTGCGATTATCGGTTACGAGCCACGCCCCTCAAGCACGATCCATTCCCGAGCCTAAGCCTTTATTACCTAGTCACAACCAAAGTATAGGGTTCCATTAATATTCAAATATCGGTTTCTGGTTACAAAGCTAACTCCCGGGAATCCAAATTCCACCAAGCACGGTGGTGGAACCAATCCAGAGCATACTAGACCACATTCCCATGCCTTAAATCCCTAAAAGTTCAAGTGCATAACTAAAGGCTGCGGCCCTTGAAGCTTAGCCGCGGCCCTAGCCTCAAAAAGAGCCAAGGATCACCCCTAAAAGAGGACACGCGTTGCGGCCCTTGCCTTGGGCGCCGCGGCGCTCACCCTTGGTTGAGCCCCCTTGGCTCATCTTCATCCTAGGGCCGCAGCGCTCTTGAACAGAGCCGCGGCCCTTCCCTTCGTGCCCAGAAAACCCATCACTTTAAAGCTCAAAACCTCACCTTAAACCATCCCAAAGCTCCCCAACTCATAACCAATTAATCCCAACCCCTTTGTCATGACTTAAACCACATAATTCCACAGAAAACTCAGCCTAACATACACTAATCTCCTCTTTCAAATTTCTGAAACTCAAAAGCTATAAACACCCAAACGAGACATTCAAATCCAAATTAAAACCTTTAAATCTTGTATTGAAACTTACCTCTTCTGCTGAACCACTTCACCAAGCCAAAACCTAGCAAATTTCCAAGCTTTCCTCCTTAATTCTAACTTAAAACATCAAAACCATATTTGCCTCAAAACTCAACCAAAACTCAGAATTTCCAACCACAGAAAAGAAGATTAAATTGCTTACCTTAACCCTGACTTAGTTCTTGATTAATTCCTGAGCTAAGCCTCCAAATCCCCACCTCAATTCTCAGAAATTCCAGCTTGATTCCCTTAAGATTTATGTGTTCCTTTCTATCTTGTGTTTCCTTGAGAGAGAGTAGAGAAAAGAGCTGAGAAAGGGTCAGTTTGTTTTCCTTCTAAGGGTTTCCTTATGTTTATCTTACTCGTTAAGTTAATCCCAAGGCTCGGGGTGCCGGAACTATCCCCGAGGCCAAAACGATAAAATCCCCCAATATTCCCGCCTAGACATCCTAACCTCAAATATATCTCCATATATTTATTTTCATAACCCGATAGTCCAAATCACTACCCGATACCTAAAGTACCCCTGACTTGTCCAAAGTCATATCTTAAGTCCCGTTGTGACTTTTCCCGCTATCTGACCCTAGGATCGTCTTGAGTTGTGCCTTAATGAACCTGCCCACATAATAATGTGGTTCTCACATGTATCACATAAATATTTCATATTATCACATAATATTATTAATTATCATATAATCATCAATAATCACATATTCACACATTTAAATCAATAATATTCACGCTAATCCCATTTATGCCCTCCCAGCACACTTAATCAAGGCCCTTAAGCCTTATTAGCGAATTTGGGTCGTTACACTGCTCCTATGAATTTTCAGCAGATGTTCACAGATTTTTAATTGATATTGCAGAGGCATGAGGAAGAGATTAGTTGTTTGAAGCAACGGCAGAATCTGTTAGGGAGCACCTCTTCCTTTATTGTGCCAGGAGTGGCACCAGCTTTGGCTCAGCCTAGGGTTGAGAGTAGGTGGGAATTTCTCTGTGGAAGATTCTAGGAATATTATCCTCCAGTCTTTGAGGGAGGCCTAGATCCATTCGAAGCTGACCAATGGATGGGCATGATCAGTTCCATTCTTGATAGTATGGGGCTGGTGGGTCACGATAGGGTGATCTGTGCGGCATATGTACTGCGGGATAATGCCCGGACGTGGTGGGAGGTAGTATCCCAAACACGAGATACAGTTGTGATTGACTGGAAAAAGTTTAGGCAGCTGTTCAATGAAAGATATTATTATGATGCAGCTAAGACTGCTAAGATGAATGAGTTTCTGAATCTCGTTCAAGGGAAGGCAACAGTAGCTGAGTATGTTAACAGATTTGATGGATTGGTTAAGTAATTATGGAGAAATTTTAAATGGCAAGGAAAGGATAGTAACTCTTGAGTTTAAGAGTGGGAAGTTTTGTGGTAGTTGGCACTGTGCATGGATTTGATAAGTTTATGACATATGTATTGTGAGCTAGAGTTTTATGGCAGAGAGATGCATGGAACTCTTAGCTAGTGTGGTGGAGACCACTTAGAATGTGCCAGTAGGGTCAAGGCAGATTGGATTGTTCTGTGAGTTCTGGATGTGTTTCCAGGGGATTTGTCAGGGTTCCTTTATGTGAAAAGATAGAATGGTGATTGAGTTAATGCCAGGAATGGAAACAGGATTTAAGGCATTGTTTTGAATGGCTCAAACAGAATTGTAAGAATAAAAGGCCCAGTTAATAAGTAATATGGTATTCTCTAAGGTGAATCTTGGATCTGGTTAGTACCAGCTAGAGATCAGGGAAAGGATTATACAGAAGTCTGTTGTTATAATAGATAGGGGCACTGGAAGTGCTGAGTTATGTGCTTTGGGATCCCAATGTATACAGTAAACGTTCTAACGAAACGTTATATCTTAACCAAAAATTTTAATCCCTAAACCGCTAATCATACTTAGTTACATGATTTTGGCCAAATGACTCGATTAGCGAGTTTAGCACTGTTTATAAGGCACACTGTAACGGTCCCTGGAGTTTGGGGCGTTATAGTTGGAGATCCAAGCAAAGCCATTGAGTAGTAATCTTGTAAAGCACATATAACTGTATTTTCACATCATTATGGAGAGCTAAAATTATAGCTTCATTACTAGAAGACCCAACTTACTCATTGATGCAGCGAACAACCTCTCAAACTCAATTGTTTCAACTATCACCCAAAGATAAAGAAAAGATGGAGGAATACAAGGAAAAAAAAGGATAAAAAAAATACCTAACTTATACAAAATATAAATAAATAAATAAAATACTATACAAAATAAGTTAAAAAAAAAAAAAGTGATTCTAAAAAAATTACATGAACTAAAAAAATTGAAAAAAAAATTAATGTGTACAGTAACAAAAAAAGTGAGAAAAAAGTTCCTAAAAAAATTGAAAAAATGAATACATACAGTAAAAAAAAATTGTAAACACCTAGAGGTCAAAAATAAAATAATTACATAATATATAAAAATAATAATACCAATGAAAAAAAATGATTCCCACAAAAATTATATAAACTAAATTTTTTTTAAAAATTAATGCGTGCATTAAAATAAAGAAAAAAAGTGGAAAAAAAAAGTAATTTAAAAAAAAATACATAAACAAAAACAATTGGAAAAATGAATTTATACAATAAAAAAAAAGAAAGAAAAAAATCACAAGTCTAAAATAAAATAATTCTATAATATCAAAATATCGTAAACACATAAAAATCTTAAATAATATGTAAATAATGATATTTTCCTAAAATATAGTTACATTTTGTATATGTGAAATATGATATCTTTTTCTGAATAAAAATAGGATTTATATTTTTTTGAACTTTGTAGTCTGTCTCATTATGTAACGTCTCAAATTTGCTAATAAGTGGCTTGGTTAGTGTGCCAATATATGAGTTATATTATGATATGACTATTTTTGCATGTTTATGTGTATTAAATTTGATTGTAGGCCCATTTTCGTTAAAATGGCATTTTCATAATTTTGAAACGTTGATGGTATAATGGTAATTGTGTGTACTATGTGATTGAGATCACATTATTATGTGGATATATTTGCGATATTCGTCTTGAGTCGACCCTTTAGAGCAATTTGACAGAAAAGTCACAACGGGAATTTATACTCGACTCAAGGTGAGCCAATGAGTATTTCGGTAATTTTGCATAATTTAGGAATTTATGGGATATGTTTGGAGGAAATATTAATATTTGGAGGATTAGTAAATTAATTGGGAATTTAGGGTGTGAATTAAGATTTAGTGGAATTGGTGGCAAAATGACCAATTTGCCATTGGGGAATGCTTTGCAGAGGAATTATAGAGTGAGGGTATTATGGTCTTTTGACCTATTTGGCTTAGGTGTTGGTTGAGTTAGGTAGCTCACGATTTTGGGGCAATGTCACTTTGGTTTTGGGTTGTCTTCTCAAGCATTTCCTCAAAGAACAACATTCAAGCTACAGGCTATTTTGGTTGGGAATCTTGGGGATTTGGGAAGGTTTGGAGAATCAATTTGGAAATTGGAACTTCTAGGGGTAGCATCCTTTGGCATCAAATTCAGATTCATCACTCAGAGGTTAGTTGTAACGTCTCAATTTCCCTAATAAGGCTTAGTGCCTTAACTAGGGGGCTAGAAGGGCAATAATTGATTTAATTATGTATTACGTGATTATATGCATGATTATATGAATTATGTGAGTTATATTATAATATGAATCTATTTGCATGTTTAGGTGTATTGAGTAGCATCTGGGCCCAATTTTTATTAGAATGGCATTTTCGTGATTTTGACCCGTTTAGAGCATATTTGTATATATATATTTATATATATGTGCATATTGACTAAGACCACATTATTATGTGGATATATTTGACTTATTTGGCACGAGGCGATCCTAGGGAGCAAGTTAGTGGTTTAGTCACATCGGGGAGTAATACCCGACTCGGGGCGAGCCTAGGGGTATCTTGGGTGATTTGGAGAGTCACTAGGACTTTTGGGAGAAATAGTGATATTCCAGCTTTAGTGGAATTATTTGGAGAGATCTGGCTCGGAGAAAAGCTTTGAAAATCTGGGTTCGTGGGGTTGTGTCGCGGTGCTGTTCTTGGAGCGTCACGACCCTCATGAACTCAGGGCTATGGTGGTCTTCTGAATTGCCTTAGTGTTGCGGCACTGGGTGTGTTGCGCCGCAACGCGTGTCCAAGGAAAATAGGCTGGGGTCTTTCTGTTTTGGAGTGCGTTGCGGTGCTACTTGGGAAGGTTAGCCAAATAAGGTTTTGAGTTACGAGAACTTAAACCTAAGGGCTCGGGAAGGATTCGGCTACCCTGTTTAGTAAAATTCGAGGTCCCGAAGGCTAGGACTCGGTCTGGAAGCCTTTAATTTCGTGATATTGATGGTTATTCGCTATTATGATTGTGATTAGGGTACCGCTAGGGCTCGGGAAGGGATCGTGCTTGAGGGTTGTTCGTATTTATCCAACGATTGGACCTAAGTTAAGAAAACTGCACCCAATACATGATATATGTGATTAGGGCTTGGCCTAGTTGTTAAATGTATATATGATTAGGGCTCGGGCCCCTTTGAATGAGCATGATTATGATTATGCCTATGATTGTTTGGTTAAGCATGCTTGAATGCTCTGTATCTGGATAATTGTTAAATGATGTATGCTTGTTTGCATTATCTAATTGAAAGCATTGACTTATAAGTCAAGGGCGGCAATATCGCAGAGAGTGCAGGCCGATATGGTTAGGCCTAATTAGGAGTGTGATATACGCTTGATCAACTCTATGGTCGTTTGAAAAATAAAGCACCAAGTATGTTGGGCCAACTCTAAGGCTTGTTATACAGAGGATAGGGCAATGGGCCCTGGGGTGACTAAATAGTCTCATATCCTAGGGCAATGGTGTAATGTCCTCCTAATCCAGGACCGTTACATTGTGTACTTTAAATAGTGTCAGACTTGCTAGTCAAGTCATTTTGGTTATAAACATGTAACTAAGGTTAATGTCAAGGGTTAGGATTTTAAATTTTGGTCAAAGGAAACGTTGACTTTTCATTTGAAAGTTTCATATATATATGGGATCCCAAAATATTACAAACAGACGTTTAAAAGGGTATATACAAATCAAAAGTTACAATCAATCGGCCTAAGTGGCAAAATAAGGGATACAATCCTAGTTCCTCTAAGATATCCTCGGTCGTGGTGGACGAGCAGCCGCATATGTACACATCCCCACCGAAGCTCTCCAACTCATGGCTGGTCAACCTTTCCTTTTCCCTTGCCTACACCACATAGCACCCTTAAGCCAAGGCTCAGCAAGAAAACTTAAACATGTGCATGAACAGTAAATACACATTCCAAATACATATCTAGCATGCCCAGCAGTAATAACCTACCCATGCATGCATACATTTACAAATAAATGATCGTTGGATCATTCTGGGGCCCGCTGTTCTGAATAAATGACCATAGAGTCAACCCGAGGCCCTAAGCCCTATCTATGTGACCATAGAGTCAATTGGGGCCCTTGCCCTTAGCCCTGAGTAACTATCCATAGAGCTAGCCAAGCGCTTTGTTTTCCAACTATGAAAGGGCCGGCCAATGTAATAGTACGTCCCTGATTGGGCCTAAGCCTCTGGACAAGTGTGCAGCGCGCTATTGCCACCCTTGACTAATAATTCAAGGCCTTAATCAAGCATTCAGATAACCAGACAATCAGATACAAATACAAATAAGCATACTTCAGACAATACAAGTATGCATACATATAAACCATGGTATCTTAACTGATTAAACACAAATACAGTAATAACCATGTTCCTTAACAAGTTCGAGCCCTACCTATGCAAGCAAGGCAAACATTCATTAAATAATTATCTAGATATAGAGTGTTCAAGCATAACCTAATTAACGTTCATTCTCAGGGGCCAAGCCCTAATCACATATATCACCCTCGAGCATGATCCTTAGGTCTGCGTGCAAAGTGTATTAAGAATGACCCTCAAGCATGATCCTGGTTCCGAACCCCTAGCGATAACCTAGTAACAACCAATAGAGAATCTCATCAAAGTGAGCGAATAAAGGCTTTCGGACCGAGTCCTAGGCTCCGGAATGTCGAATTCTACTAAATTGGGTAGTAGGATCGATTCTGAGGCCTTAGGTTCGAGTTCCCGCACTCAAAAACCCTCCCAGGGCTCAAAACCCTTTAAGCGTCGCAACTCAAAACAAAGGAGCTGCACCCCTCCCCAAGCCAGAGAGCCCAAGCTCTCCCCTGCTTCAACACGTGTCGCGATGCTCCCTAGCGGGCGTTGCAACTCAAATGGCCCGAAGGCACCTCCTTCTCCCAACACTCAAGAGAGTCGCAGTTGTAGCGTCCCAAATTTGGTAAGGCGTAGGGCCTTAATTAGCGTGCCTAGAGGCAATAAGTGATTTATTATTATAATATGTGAATTTGATGAGTATGTGATTAGAGATGCATGTGTTAGGTGAATTAAATATGCATGTGGGCCCCGTTTGGTTATTTGGGGCATGTTTGTAATTTTTGCCCGTTGAGGGCATAAATGTGATTATTGTGATATATTTGTGATATATCTATGTTGCACGATCCGAGACAGTCCTAGGGAGCTGTTTAGCAAGAAAGTCACAACGGGGTTGATACCCAACTCAGGGCGAGTCGAGGGGTATTCCGAGCAATAGATATTTTATTGGGTTATCGGGTTATGAAAATAAATATTTGGATATATATTTGAAGTTAGAGTGTTTAGGAGGGAATATCGGGGAAATTTACCATTTTGCCCTCGGGGACGTTTTTGGTACCCCGAGCCCTTGAGGTAACCTTAGAGACTTAAGTCAAGTAAAACAAAACCAAGGAAGCACTGAGAAACTAAGGAACCGACCCAAACATCTCTCTCTTTCTCTCCTTCGGTTCTCTCCCTTCTCTCTCTTGAGTTTGAAGATTTTGATGAGTTGAAGAATTGGCAAGCTTAGGTCTTAAGGGATTGAAGCTGGCTGTGATTGAGGATTAGTTCAAGGGCAAAGCTATCAGTTGAGGTAAGGATTTTAGCACTTAATTAACTGAATTATGTTGAGTTTTCTTCTGGTGTTTCAAAGTTGTGCTTGTGAGCTAGGTGGAGAATCACTCTTGAGTTTTAGAAGAGGTTTAGGGTTAATTCTTGTTAGGTTTTGCTACTGAGATTATAGTAGAACTTATGTGATGATTGACTTGAAATGTTGGGTTGATTTTGGGGTAAATTGGCTTGGATTTGCTGGAAAAAATGGAGGATTTTTCTGGGTTCGAAGGGTTGGACCCCGGCATTGTTCTTGCTGAGTCGCGGCCCTTTAGAACATTTGGGAGGCCAGGAAGAAGGGCGGGCCGTGGCACACCCTAGCTTGGGCCACGGCGCGCATGGCCTATTTTGGGGTTGGGAGTTTCTGGTTGAGGTGGGCCGCGACATGGGTTCAAGTGTGTTTTTGGACTCCAAGGAGGTTTTAGGCTCAAGAATCCAAAAGTTAAGGCTCGGAATGGATTTTATCACCCAGATTGATAGAATTCAAGGTCCCGGAGACTAGAATTATGACCCAAAGTACTTAAATGGATTAGAACTTGATGGATGGATGTTGTTGATACGTTGTGACTAGGTTTTCAGCGAGGCTCAGACTAGGGGACTGTGCTCGGGACATCGGTGCTTGGAAAGCTCGGGACACAGGTAAGAAAAATGTTGTACCCGTATAGCAGGGCGAGGCCCTATAGTTTGTGTTGTATAATTGTGTTGCAGAGCGTAGCCCCATTGATTATGTTCATACTTGTTTAAGTATTTGTTTAATTATGTTATGTGTGCATATATGCGAATGAAAGGCAAGAGTCGGGAACAGCGAAGGTCGAGAACGATGAGAACCGGGAACGGCGAAGGCCGAGTACGGCATGGGGCCGGGAGCAGTGTTAAGCACGCGGAGTGCGAGTTGCCAGGGTGAGACCCTATAGGATACCTAGGATATATTCACGGTGTAGACTGTGAACCCAGGGCCTAGTAAAGCACCTGGGACGGCATGTCTGTATGTGTTTAGCCTAATGGCAGTTTGGTTATGTGTTAAATGATGGTTATGCATATGTTATTTGCTTGTGTGGAGTTTTCTAGCTGGGCTTCGGCTCACAGATGCTCTATGGTGCAGGTAAGGGCAAGGGAAAAATCGACCAACCATGAGTACAGAGAGCGTGAAGTGACGTGTACATGTTTGGCCTGCCTGGCTGCCACGGCCAGGGGTATTTTTGGGAGATGCTTGTACTAAACTTGATTTTGTTGTTTAGTCAACTTTAATTATATATTTTTTTTAGTTGTAAATATTTCTAAGTAGTATTTTGGGATCCCAAATGTATATCGCTTTATAATTTTCAATTGATGATTGTATTTTCAAATTGTATGACTTTTATTACGGTTTAGCTACACCTTTAACCTAAAACCTCAATTAGCGAGTTAATTGCATGTTTTAAACTCACTTAGTAACGGCTCTAAGGAAGTAGGGCGTTACAGCGCCGCCACAAGAACAGGGTTGCGGCTCGACATGAAATCCCTATTTTTCCTCCATTTTCCTCAATCCAAATCCCTCCAAGAACCTATCCCAACATAGCTAAAACTCAAAAGTAAAGCCCCCAATCAATTCAGTAGCTCAAACCCATCAAAACCCAAGTAAACGCTTGGCCAAAATCCCTTCAAATCCCAAAATCAAAGCTGAGTTTTCTACACTCCAAAAACTCAAATAAAAACCAGAAAACACAGAGATTTAGGTCTAGAAATTGTTACCTCTGTTTCTACAATCGAGGATAAGTCTTTGCCGAAGCAATCCCAAGCCTAAACTAGCATCGATTCTCCTTAAACCACAAGAATTCCCAAGGAATTTTAAGAAAGTTTGTGTAAATGAGAGAGAGAGAGAGAGAGAGAGAGAGAGAGAGAGAGAGAAAAGTGTTGAACGTGTTTCCTCTATTTTTGTGTTTTGTGTGGGTTACTTAGACTCTAAGTAACCTTAAGAAAATCCCGAGGCTCGGGGTACCAAAAATGTCCCAGAGGGAAAAATGGTCAAAACTCCCAGAATTCCCTCCTAATCTCACTAATACCGAATATATCCTCGAAAATTCATTCCCGTTACACGATAACCCAGTAATGTACTAGATACCCGAAATACCCCTTGACTATTCCTGAGTCAGGTATTAGGTACCGTTGTGACTTTCCTGCTAACTTGCTCCCTAGGATCGTCTCGTGTTGAGTAACCCAAATATTGTTGGGAAAACTTATACAGGATCTTAATTATTTTCATGTAAATCATATATTAAACAAATTAATATAAGACAACCTAGAACATGTTTATATAATTGAATTCAAATGGAAATAATGATAAGAACACTTACATTATATGCAGCAAAATGAATGAGTCATTCCATCAATTTCTCTAGCCCTTGTATACTTTCTGTCCCAAGGTATCACTAAGAAAAAAAAATTCTTCACAGTCTTCCAAAGTATCCTTAGAATCATCTAGACTAGAGTGGGCAATTCTCAATACATGAGATAGATACAGAGAGAGGAAGAATAGAAGAGAAAAATTGAGGCTTAGAAGGACTTATGCTGTAGAGAGAATCTAAAACCTAGAGCATCAAGAATAGATCTTTTGATTTTCTGTTAGATAGTCTTTTTGTCATCTGTTTTCAACTCTCACTTAGCATTCTTTTTATAGGCTAAATTAGGTTACTTATTTAATTAAAAAATCAATAAAATAATAGCCAATTATCAACCCTACGTAGAAATTCCCATGGGCCATAGGCCCGTGAAATTTCTCTTTTAATTATAAGCTCGTTGGACTTAAAATCAAATCTTGTATTATTTTCTATTAATTAATTATTCTAATCCTTTATAAAATTAATTATTTATAGTTTAACCTTGATTTAAACTTATTTATTAATTTAGACACCAATTTATCTTAATTAATAAATCTGCCCTAATTTCTCTGAAACTATCAAAAATTGACCTGGTCAACTATCAAAAATGGGTTAAACTCTATGACGGGTCGGAGAGTCAGGGCCGCTCCAGTGCATGAGATGGTTATCCATGCTTGGGTAGTAGAGAGGGCCATGTTATTTAAGATATAAGGAATATAGGTGATGATATTCTTGCTTGTGGAATTTAGTAAGGGTGGCTACTCGGTGATCAGAAAAAAGAAAACCCTTGATGGTTCTGTGGCTCCTGGTCTTGGCAGGAAGGGGGACTAGTTCACAGGTTGACCATCAGGACAAGGATGAGGCTTGGTGATGTTATTTAGTATGCATCAGAAGCGGAAGACGCTATCTGAAAAGATGTCAGGTAAGGACATGTTTTCTATATGGGATGATTTTGTACGCTAGGGCGGATTTCCCAGGATTAGAGAAGGGAGGACTGGGACGCCTCGTTACATTCAGAGCCCGAAACTAGTTCATCAGAAGTGACCAGTGGATTTCTATGTCTTTTTATAGGTTGGAATCAGTTTGTGAGTTTCTATGACACCTCAGTGACAGGAAAAATGTGATTGTCTATGCATGATGTTGGTTAAAGGATCCGACTAGAACCAGAGTGGAGTTTCTAGTGGGATAGGTGGCCAGATTGATACTTGGAATTATTATCTCATAAAGGATCAAAGAAAGATAGTTAAGTAAACCCCAGATGGAAAGAATTGAAGGCAAAGTCTTAACTGGGTTAGCTAAGGATTTTATAGTGCCAGGTATAAGTTTATTGTAATATAAGGATCAGATCTAGAATCTGATGGACACCGGAATTAAATGGAAATTCTAGATGAATCCCATACTACTCTCTTGGTCTTTTCATCCAGGCATCAAGAAAAGGTACCAGAGTTTGAAGGTTTTATATTGGTGGACTGGGATAGAGAGGGACATAATGGAATATATGACAAAGCTCTTAACCTGTTAGCAGGTCGAGACAAGGTATCAGAAACCAGTAAGGCTATTGCAGTCTTTGAGTATTTTATAATGGGAACAAGGAAACATCGCGATGGGTTTCGCAATGGGATGCCAGGACGGTGGGTCAGCATGGGATGGTTGAGTCATTATGGACCAGCATTTGGGGTGAATTCACTTTTATCATTCTTGGAAGGGTTAAGGAAGACGATGAGTATATAAATGGAATCTGATACTGTTGCTAATTTTCAAACTGATGGTAAATCAGAGTTAGAGAGAGGGAGTTATCCAGTTATTGGAAGGACACTTGATGAAATGAGATATAATAGAAAATGTATGTCACCCATTCGTTGGAATGAGATAAGTGAGATGTTATATTTGGATCTTGAAGTAGTTCAGGGGATTGTTAAGATTATTAAAAGGTTAGAGCTAGGAGGCTCACTTTTCGAAGTAAATGGAAAAGTTTTACTAAAGTGGAAAGCAGGAATATGGAGTTCCAAGTAGAAGATTGTATCTTCTTTAAGATATCACCAAGGAAAAATGGGTGAGAAGATAAGGGCAAGTTGGACCCTAGAATATCAAGACTATTGAAATCCTAGAAAGGATCAGTTAGGTTGCTTTTAGGTTGACAACAGTTTTGGCACTGTCGGGTGTACGCGTTGTATTTTGTACTCCATTTTGAAGACATGGGTTAGAGAAACTCATGTGTTGAGTTATGGGGATCTGCAGATGAAGATGGAGTTATTCTATATGGAGTGGCCAGTTCAGTTATGAGATAAAAATGATAAGGTTTTGAGGAACAACATTGTACCTTGAGTTAAGGTAATGTTTTAGAAACAGTGAGGTCAAGGAATGACCTGGGAAACTGGAATCAGTAGTGCGGAATTTATATCCGGGCAGTACAGATAAAATTTCGAGGACGACCCAAATTTCCTAATAAGGTTTATGACCTTTATTAGGAGGCTGGGAGGGCCATAATTGATTTATTGTGCCACTATATGATTATATGCATGATTATGTGGATCATATTATTATATGATGATAAATGCATGCATAGGGGTATATATTTTGTTATGAGGGAAATTTGCTAATTTGGCCCATTGAGGGTGTAATTGTATATTTGTATGCATATTGGTAAACTATTGTTGATGCCACTTTATAATGTGGATTTGTTCGAGCTGTTCGGCATGAGACGATCTTTGAGTATAAGTTAGCGGTTTGGTCATAACGGGATTAAGTGCGGGGCTCGGGGTGAGTCCTGGGGTAATTTGGTGATTAGAGCGTTGCTGGGAGTTAAGGGGTAACGGGATATGAATTATTGGTATTCGAGAATTTTGAGAATAACGGGAATTTGAGGGTGTTAATTATGGTTAAAGGGATAGGTGCAAAAGGACAATTTTTTCCTTGGTGGCTGTTAAGGATTATAATTAGACTTGAGGGCATTTAGGTCTTTTTACCTTAAGGATGTATATGAATCAAGGAAGGGTGTAGAAAATAGGAAGCAAAACAGAGAACTTCACCTCTTCTCCCGTACATTATCTCATTTCCATTTTTCTTTGGATTTTGAAGCTTCTTTTGAGGAACCAAGCTAGGGAATCAAGTTTTGAGGATCTAGGATATTGTTCCACCATTGAAGAGGAGTTCATACTGAGCTTGAGGTAAGATTCTAACCATTAGAACTCTGGTTTTCTACTCTGTTTTCTAATTATGTGCAGTTGAGATTTTTGGATTGAAAGTTGAGAATTCAATGGGGCTTTTGGCAAAGCTTGGGTAGGTTATGATGCCTAGGACTTGTGTATATGGTATTTGGGTCCAATCGGGACTAAAAATGATGTTTGGAAGCTTTTGGTTTAGGTTGAAAATGGTGTAGTCGAAGGGGGGAAATTTCTGGGCAAAATTGGTTGTGTGTAGCGCCCATAGGTGGGCCCTACAGCGCTACCCAGAGATGGATTCTGCTGACTTGAGCGCTGGGGCGCTAGGGGGGTAGCGCTACCCTGCTCCTTTAGATTTTTTTTTTGAGCATGTTTAAGGGTTTTTGGCTTGGGGTTTCAAATCCTAATTCTCGGGATCGAATCTACTCACCGTATGGGTACAATTCGGGGTCCCGGGAGTGAGGCTTAGGTTAAGATCCTTTAATTGTTGTTTCATTAATTGGATTCCATATTTGGTTATGACTAGGTGACCGCTAAGGGATCAAAGGATCAATCGTTCTCAAGGGTCGTTCGTAACACATTTCTCGCTTGAACAAGAGGTATGAAAACTGCACCCGGTTATATGGTTAAGTTGGGACTGAGTGTTCCCTATGTCTGTATGCATTGTTAGGTGATTGTGATTAACCATGTGAATATGATGGGACTAAGAGCTCCCTATACTTGAATATGATGTCATGAGATGGTATTATTCCATGGGGACATATGATAAACGGCCTAAGAGTGCCGGAATCAATATTTGCGCATAGGGCGCGGCTCAGCCACTAGTAGCTGAGGACATCTTATTAATCACTGGGCTCGGTTAATCTAGCCGGAGTCAGTGGATATAACACTGGGGGTGACCTAAGTGAGCTGAAGACAATGGGTTAAATAGAGGGTGCAGCCTAAGGGCGCCGACCCTGAATATTGTGTAATGGTTGTTGTTGAGGCAGTTTTTCGCCAGCAGATAATTATACGAATAAACAGGATGGATTAGTGTGAATTGATAAACCGTAATATGAAAATAATAGCAATCTAGAATGTGGAAACTAGTTATAAGGAAAAGATGCTTACTCCTTTTTTCGGTGGTTCGAAGGTTAAAAATCCCCCTAGTCCACCAGTCGATATTATTGATATCTCTTTCTTATTTCTTACAAAGTGCTTGCTTTACAAGAAGGGGGCCAACCCCTTGCACTACCCAGGGCTTCGTTATTTATAGGAGATTGATCTTTGAGTAGGTACTGGGGTCATCCCGTGATCTAATCATCCATCAGTGTCATTTACGTGACACTGGTGATTAATTCCTAAACCTTACAGTGAAGTGTGGTCTAATTAATAGGTAAGGATGGGTAATGGGCCGCATGGCCCAAGTCAGGCGAGGGATGTCCGAATATGCATGTTTATGCTGCGTATCCGAAAATTCAGGAATAGAACAGACGCATGATGTTTGATATACACACGTTTATATTGCGTGGTTGACTTTACAAGGATTCGGGGGTGTCAGACCTCTGATGTATCACGAGCTAAGTGCGGCGCTAGCTCGTGGTTTCTATTATGCTGATGCGATGGCTCCAAGGAGCAGCTAAATCATCCACCAGCTCGGGCTAGTTAGGTAGGGGACCATAACAAACAGCCTGGGTGGATGGTTGACACATGGCAGATCGATTTAGGCCCTTCTCTAGCTCGCCAAAGTGTGTGCCGATATTTAAGGCGTACATGTGTCGCCCAAGCCCCTGCTCGTGATCTATGACGTCATCTGTGATCTTCACAGCAGAGGGCTTTTAAACTTCGCTTTCGACTCTTCATGTCCTACCCACTACACGGGTACCAGACACGTGGAGCACCGTGGTTGGCGACTGTTCGGATTCTGAGAATTGCATTAAATGGCCTAGCCACCTTTCTGCCGTCGTTTCGCCTCTCGAGTTATGACCCTTGTATTTTGCATTAATTTGATCGGACGGTCCTCATTTCCTTATGCCTCTTACATATATATAAGGTTGGCAATCTTCAGTACTAGTCACTCTTCATTTGAAATTTTTTCCTCATTTTCTCTCTTGAGTTTCAGAAGCTCATCTTCTTCCGGTCATAATCCCAGAAATCCCCACGTTCTCGTCACAAGAGTCTCTCAGAAGTCCAGCTTTAAGGATTCCACCAGGACTCCTACTCCTACGCCTTCTGCAACTTCCATTTGGAAAATATACTATAAGCTCCCTGTCCGTTGTGTGTTTTGATTTTTCTGTTTCTCTGTTAGGCAAACCCATTTGTCAGTCGTAAACAATAGGTTGTTTTTGGCTGGTTTTCGGCGCATAGGTTTCGACTCTAGGCATATTGATTATAATTTAAAAACATGTAGGAATGCGATGTTCATGACTAGATATTTTATGGGTAACTTTCTGGGTAATTTTGGGAAATTCCTATTCGGAATATGGAAGGTGAGAGGTTTTTAGGGTGAGAAACCGGGTAGCTTAGGGGTCACGCTTCCTAGGTGGTTTTACTCTCAAGACTTTCCCTCCAAGGCAAGAAATAACCTGACCCTCCTGACACAAAGATCCCCGGAGATCAGGGATCCATTGGAAACGTGGGTGCGTGACCATGGCAACGCGTGGCTTCACACACCGCGGGCTAAGATTACTCTAGCCAGTGTATGAAAGTCACTTTTCCTTCATGCTGCTTATCTTTTCTTAGCTTTTAGGTCGCCCACTAAGTTTTCTTTTTCTAATTCTTGTTCGCTAGGTGATCAGATGGGGCCCAAGAAGAATGCGCCCAAGAGAAATGCGGTCAGCTCGTCATCCCAGCAATCCAGCAGGGGAAAATAGGTCGCGGTTGAATCCCCCATTCCTGAGTTTGGTCCCACGGTGGAGAAGGAGGTCGAGGTGGGACCTGATGCCTTCTTCGAGGCGGAGAGGATAGCCTCGAAGAACACGACCCAAGAGAGGGTCAACAAGATACTGCTGTCCCATAACATCAAGGTTGGGATAGGCGCCCGTATAGCCTGCCCTCCCCTCGAGGGTGAGAGGAGTTGCGCGCCTCTTGATGAGGAGTTCGCGGCCTGGAGCGACGAACACCTCAAGGTCGGGGTCTTCCTCCCCCTGGACCAGTACTTCACTGACTTCCTTAATTACGTCAAGCTGGCCCCTTTTTAACTGCCTCATAATTCCTACCGTCTGCTGGCGGGGCTGAGGTACCTCTTCTTGAGACACGAGTCGGAAGTCCCTACCCCAGCAAACATCCTTTATTTTTTCTGCCTCAAAGCCAGCCCGGATCAATGGGGACGAGGCAACGGGTTCTATTACCTGACCCACTTCCCAAACTCTCCTGCAGTCATCGAGCTGCCCAGCCACCCCCAACGACTTCAAGGATCAGTTCTTCATGTCGACTGGGTTTCGCAACTGCGAGCACCATTACTTCAACCGTCCTCGTAAGCTTTCCATCCTTAGCCCTTATTTTTTTTATTCTTTTGTGTGTATACTGACTGGAACGACGTCGTGCAACCATCTTTGTGAGGACGGCTAAATCAGTGACCCTTGGGGGTCAATACGATACTTTGACGGGGCTTCCACCGAGTGAGAAGGATTACTGCCAGCTCGTGTCTGATGAGACGATGCTGGCATGTAAGTTGATTTCAACAGGCCAAACTTTAGCCTTGAGGAGGACGCGAGCCAACTATCCAGCAGCCCGCGTGATGGAGACCATTCCTAAGGTCGAAGTTGCGGCTGGTGGGGGCGACGAGCAGGAAGATGAGCACGAGGTGCCCCACGTGCAGAAGATAAAAGCTCCGGAGGCCACTCGGGACCCAGACTTGGACCGAGCTCAATCAGGGGCAGCATCCGGCCCCTCCGTCCAAGGTAACCCTTATCTCTTTCGGGACTTAGATAGGGCAATCGCAGACCTTAGTTTAGCCAGGTTTAACCCAAACCAGCTCGTGCATCGCCACCGGAATGACCCAGACCGCAACATAACCCTACTACAGTGTGTAGATCAGTTAGCGCTACGTAATGATGCGGGCCGTCCCAGGGGTACTGTGGTAGTAGACAACACGTTGTCTTTTAGGTCGGCCTTTTTTTAGGAGTATGGGACCAATCTTAGGTCGTGGCCCTCCCTCCTAGAGGGTATAGTTGCCCCTGGACTTAGGCAATATGTGGAAGAATCTAGCCCCGAGGGAGAGCCTAAGTCGGCACCTCCCACAATCCAAGAAGTGGTTGTTTTAGATTCTCCTTCCCCTGTAGCAGCTCCGAGGCCGGAGGTCGTGGAAATAGACTCTTCTTCTAGCTCAGAGGGTAGGAATTTTTCTATTTCGCGTATTATTGTTAATAATTTTCTTTTGAAGAACGTACATGCATCCTTAACGTGTTTTTCATTCTTCTTTTCAGGCGAGGAGATGGCACAGAGGGGGGAGCCGGACATCCACTCGATGTTCCCATGAGGGAAGTCACTCGAGGGTCCTCTCGTCAAGAGGCTTTGGCCTTCTTCCAAAAAAACACCGCCCCGGCTGCAACCCTCTCTCCATCCCCGGCTAAGGGCAAAAGTTCGGGCCCAGGAGCCGCACCCGCTGCCGGGCTGACTGCGACCTTTCCTCGCCTTCCTTCCCCTCCAGCACCGGTTGGTCCCCAAGCTCCGGTGGGCCCTACTACCACAGTTCGCATCCCCGTCAACCCCTAGGATCTAAAGCTGATCCCAGACACTTTCTGGGGGACCGTCTACAAGACGGCGAACTATTCGGTGGAGCACTTCTACAAGTCCAAACCCACCGACCTGAGGGCAATTGAGGAGAAGAGCCCTGAGAACGTGATGGAATCTTTCCTTGGGATGAACCTCACAGTAAGCACTTTCCCTGACCACTTTTTATATCTTATTTTTCGGGAATGCGTCTAACTGTTCCTTTGCTTTTTGCAAGCGGTCTTGGCTCTTCACCGCAACATCTCTCAGGCTAGGTCTAGGAATGAGGAAGTCAAGGCCGAGTTGACCGCGGCCCAAGCTGCTCTCACCACCTCTGAGTAGAATGAGCAGAATGCTAGGGCTGCCTTAGCGGTAGCCCAAGCAAGCGAGCAGGAGGCGAAGGCCGCCCTTACCACTACCCAGGCAGGCGAGCAGTAGGCAAAAGCTACCTCGGCAGCCCTTTAGGCCAAGCTCGAGGGGGCCAAGGAAAAACTGCTGGAGGCCGAGGCAGCCGTTTTGGAGGAAAAGAAAGCATCGGCATCCTCCATAGAGAGTATGTTGTACCACTGCTGAGCCTTCAACCAGGACGGCAATTTCTCTTTCATGGCCCCCGATGCATGGGGACACTACCTCGAGAAGTTCAAAGCTCGGCTACAATCGGAGCTGCCGGTGGCGACTAAGACCAGGGAGACCTCTGCTACCGGCGAGTAGGATGCTTAGGAGGTGATGTCCTCGAAGCGACCTGGGGGGGCTTAGAATTTTTTATGTTTTCTGTAACTATTCATCACAAGGTTCTTCTCCTCGAGACAATTTATTGATTTCAGTTACCTCGAGTTTTATCATTATTTTTCTTTTTAATATGATGTGTTTGGTAAAAACTTAGTTCGTGTTAGTTTATTGATCATTTTTCTTTGAGATTGCAAAGTATTGCCAGTCAATTTTAACCAACTTCTAAGTTTTAGGACATGGTTGGGTCCAGGATATTAATTTGAAAAAATTAGTTCGCGTTAGTTTCATCGATACCTCGTGCTTTTTAGAAAAAACACTGATTAATCAATTTAACCAACTTCTAAGTTTTTATGACCTGGTTAGGTCCAGGATATTAATTTGAAAAACTTAGTTCACATTAGTTTTATCGATACCTCGTGCCTTTTAGAAAGAACACTGATTAATCAATTTAACCAACTTCTAAGTTTTTATGACCTGGTTGGGTCCAGGATATTAATTTGAAATACTTAGTTCGCGTTAGTTTTATCGATACCTCGTGCCTTTTAGAAAAAACACTGATTAATCAATTTAACCAACTTCTAAGATTTTAGGACCTTCTTCTCGGGGTATATGACCCCCAAGTAAACAAAAAGATATCTTTCTCGGTTGCTTTGAATACGCTCTTTTAAGTCTATACGCACATGGAAAAGCAATACAAGAAATATAGTTCTCATTTTTTAATAAAACAGGGTGGCTTTCATAATTAAGCCTTACAAAAGCGTGACTATTGGTAGTATTTCTATAGGTGTACAGCGTTCCATGTCCATGGAACTGCTTCTCCATTAAGCTGAGCTAGTTTAAAGGTCCCTTCCTTCATAACCTCTATTATTTGATAGGGTCCTTCCCAGTTTGGTCCCAAAACTCCGTCCTTGGGATCCTTGTCGGCCAAAAAGAGTCTTCAAAGCACCAGGTCGCCTAAGTTAAAGATGCGTCTCTTGACCCTTGAGTTGAAATAACGAGTGATTTTTTGTTGATAATGTGTGAGCTGCAGCTATGAAGCTTCTCATTTTTCGTCAATTAGGTCGAGGGACGCGCTAAGCAATTTATCGTTCTGTTCTTGGTTGAATGCCTAGACTCTATGCGAGGCTATCTTTGTTTCGACAAGAAGGACGGCTTCACTTCCAAAGGTCAGGGAGAAAGGAGTGTGTCCCGTCGAAGTTCGGTGTGAGGTCCAGTATGCCCATAGCACTTGAGGGAGCTGTTCAGGCCAAACTCCCTTAGCTTCGTCCAGCCTCTTCTTAAGGCTCGCCTTGAGCGTCTAGTTCACAGCCTCGACCTGCCCATTAGCCTGGGGGTAGGCCACGGAGGAAAAACTTTTAATTATGTCGTGTCTCCCACAAAATTCGGTGAAGACGTCGCTATCGAACTGGGTTCCATTATCTGACACGATCTTCTTCGGCAGCCCGAATCGACATGCAATATTCTTAACCACAAAATCAAGGACTCTCTTTGATGTTATTGTCGCCAAAGGCTCCGCTTCTGCCCATTTCATGAAATAGTCAATAGCCACTACCGCATAGAGAACTCCTCCTTTTCCCGTAAGTAGGGCACCAACTAATTCAATACCCCTGACTGCAAACGGCCATGGGGACGAGATCATCTTTAGCTCGACTAGTGGAGCTCGGGCGATCGTGGAGAATCGCTGGCACTTGTCACACTTTTGGACGTAAGAAATCGAGTCCTTTGATAAAGTGGGCCAATAATACCCTTGCCTCAATATTTTCAAGGCCAGGCTTTGCCCCCCAGCGTGATCCCCACAAAACCCTTCATGCATCTCCTGCAGAATAGTTTTGGCCTTGCCTGGTAGAACACATCACAGAAGAGGTACAGAAAGACCACGCCGGTACAATGTCCCGTCTACAATTGTATACCTCGGAGTTTGGTAAAGTATCCTCCTCGTGTTGCTCCATTCTTCAGGTAACTTTCCTATTGTAAGGTATTCGACTATGGGAGTCATCTAGGTTGGCCTGGCGTCGATCATCTCGACCTCTCTCGCAGTTTCCTCTACGCTTGGCCTTTCCAAGAATTCCATCGGTATCAGGCCCAAGGCTTCGGCCTCCTTGGAGGTGGCAAGCTTTGCTAAGGCATCAGCATTGGCGTTCTGCTCCCGAGGGATCTGTTCGACTAGGCTGTACTCAAATGCGGACAGCTCCTCCTTTACCTTGGCCAGGTAGGCCGCCATGTTCGTTCCCCGCGCTTGGTATTCTCCTGATACCTTGTTAACCACGAGCTGGGAATCTCTATAGCACTAGACGGAGAAGGCCTTCAGCTCCCGGGCCACCCTTAGCCCAGCCAATAAAGCTTCGTACTCGGCCTCGTTGTTGGACGCTTCGAATCCAAACTATAATGCGGAGTAAAACGGCGTCCCTCTGGGGATACCAAAATGACTCCAGCTCCGGACCCGTTCTTATTAGACCAACCGTCCACAAAGACTTTCCACAAGGCTTGCAGCGGTTCTTCCATCGGTTCCTCTTGGAATTCAGTGCACTCTGCCACAAAATCAGCCAGAGCTTGGATTTTGATCGCAGTTCACAGTACGTATAGTATCTCGAATTGGCTGAGCTCGATAGCCCACTTCGAAAGACATCCCGATGCCTCAGGTTTTTGCAATACCTGCTTTAAAGGTTGATCGGTTATGACGTGGATTGAATGGGACTGGAAATACGGCCTGAGCTTTCTGGAGGCCGTGATAAGGCAGAACGCCATCTTTTCCATCGACGGATATCGAGATTCGGCTCCGAGGAGCCTCTTGCTAATGTAATAGACCGGCCTCTGAGACCGGTCCTCTTCCCGGACTAGCACGGCGCTAACCGCATCTTCCGTTACAGCTAAGTAAAGGAAAAGAGGCTCTCCTGCTGTTGGTTTAGTAACACGAGCGGCTCAGCTAAATGTGCTTTTAGATCAAGGAAGGCACACTCGCACTCATCGGTCCACTCGAACTTTTTATTTCCCCGGAGCAGGTTATAGAATGGCAAACACTTGTCGATTGATTTGGAAATGAACCGATTAAGGACTGCCACCCTTTTTGTCAGACTTTGGACGTCTTTTCACGACCGGGGTGATGGCATTTCGAGTAGTGACCTGATTTTATCGGGGTTTGCCTCTATTCCTCTGGTGTTGACAATGAAACCCATAAATTTTCCTGACGCAACCTCGAAGGTACATTTTTGGGGATTCACCCTCATACCATACTGTCTCAAGATCTTAAAACATTCCTTCACATTGGGGACATGGTTATCGGCAGTTTTTGACTTGACCAACATGTCGTCAACATACACGTCCATGTTTTTCCAAATCTGATTAGCGAACATTATGTTGGCCAATCTCTGATATGTAGCTCCCGCATTCTTCAGCCCGAAGGGCATGACCTTGTAACAATAAATGTTGGTTGGGGTCATGAAACTAGTGTGCTCCTCGTCCGCAAGATTCATTGCGATCTGGTTATAACCTGAGTATGCATCCATGAAGGACATGAGCTCGTGCCCCGCAGTGGCATCCATCAATTGGTCAATTCTCGGCAAGGGGAAGCAATCTTTGGGGAATGCTTTATTCAGATCAGAAAAGTCGATACAGGTTTGCCACTTCCTGTTGGGCTTCGGGACCAAAACAGGATTGGTGAACCAGACCGGGTATTTCACCTCGCGAATAAAGCCGCATTTTAAAAGTCGAGCTACTTCCTCTTCCAGGGCCTCAGCTCGGGTCGTGCCCAGAGGCCTCTATTTCTGGGACTTCGCAGGCATTTTTTTGTCCAAGTTAAGGGTATACATGATGACGCTTGGGCTGATTCCTATCATGTCTTCGAGAGACCAGGCGAACACGTCTAGATTTTCTTGTAGAAATCTCAACAGCTCTGCCTTTCTCTTATTACAAAGGTTTTTCCCGAGCCTAACCACCCTTGAAGGGTCTCTAGGATCGATGTTCACCTCTTCAAGCTCTTCAATAGCCTGGAGCTCAGATCTATCTTCGCCTATTCTTGGGTCGATATCATCACTCAAGGTGATACCTATGCCATCGACTTCCTGAGGTTTTTTTATCCCAGGAAAGGATCTCACTTCGTGAGATTCCTCGCTTCCACCCTGAATGGTCATCGTCTACTGCCCGGGTCGTGATTTTCCCTTCATGGAAATGCTATAGCATTCCCTGGCAGCGAGCTGATCACCTCGGACCGTACATACTCCCGTAGAGGAGGGGAATTTGACTGCGAGGTGGCGGATAGAAGTTATGGCTTCGAATGCCATCAACGTAGGCTGGCCTAGAATTGCATTGTACGTGGTGGGACAGTCGATAACCACGAACTCGAGGAGTTTTGAGACAGTTCGGGGTCCCTCACCTAAGGTTATTACTAATTCGATCGTTCCTATCGCTGCCGATCCTTCTCCTGAAAACCCATACAACATCATGGAGGTGTCCTTCAGCTCGGCTACAGACAACCCCATTTTCTCTAGTGTGGACCAGAACAACAAGTTCACCGAACTCCCATTATCAACTAGCATCTTCCTAACTCTCCGGTTGGCGAGCTGGGCAGTTATGACTAGAGGATCGTTATGTGGGAACTGGACATGACTAGCGTCCTCTTCGGTAAAACTGATTGGTTGTCTCTCCAATCGCTATTGTTTGGGTAGATGCCGCTCCGGGATAAATTCAACTCCGTTATGGGACTTCAGCTCATTGACGTACCTCTTCTGGGCACCTCTGCTCGTGCCGACCAGATGAGAGCCTCTAGAGATGGTGGTTATCTCTCCTCCTATTATAGGGGGAGGGGTATCCTGATTTACCCGGGCCCCGGGCTGATTTACCGGAGCTTCCGGGGCTTGCTGACTGGTAAGGACTCGATTCCGCGCATACTAAGTCAAAGGTCCGGATTTGATGAGTGTCTCGATCTCGTCCTTCAAATGCCTACAATCATCAGTGTTGTGGCCGATGTCGTTGTGGAATCGACAGAATTTGGAAGGGTCTCTCTTGGCCTTCTGATTTTTCAAAGGCTCTGGCTTTTTCCAGGGAAGGCGGGCAGAATTTGCTAGGAAAATGTGCTCCCTAGTGTCTGTGAGATCGGTATAAACCGCGTAGACTGGCTTGAACTTTTCCGCGGGCTTGTTTTTCTTGGGACTGTGCTGGCCTCCCTCACCGCTCCCCTTTCTTTTGCCTCCACCCCCTTGGTTACTCTGGGCAATGGTTTGAGTCATTTTCACGACATCCGTTTCCGCTCCAACGGGCTGATCAAGGGTTTGGCTGGTTCCCGCGACCGATACTCACGCCTCTTCCAAGTTTATCAATTCTTAGGCCTTGTTCAAGAATTCATCCACGGTGCTGACACCTCTCCTCTGGATTTCTTTCCACAGCCTGCCCCCAACAAGGATTCCAATCCTCATAGCCATGAGCTTAAAACTATCATCTGCGTCCCTAGCTCGGGTCGCAACGTTTGCGAACCTGCTCAGGTAAGCTTTTAAGGGTTCCTCAGGCTGTTACTTCATGTTCGCCAAGGTGTCCGCTTTGACGCGATCTGCTTGGGAGGCTCAGAATGCCCTCATGAAATCGGCAGAGAAACTCTTCCACGAGCTAATCGACTATTTTTTACACTGCTTGAACCACGGCCTAGCTGGCTTAACCAAGATCGAAGGGAATATCAAGCATCTCAGCTCGGGGCCGATATTATGGACCATCATCAGGGTATTGAACATACCCAAATGATCCGACGGGTCCCCGTCCCCATCGAATTTGGATAGATGGGGCATCCGGAAACCCGGCAGGTACGTCGTGGCTGCTTTGCTGGGGGAAAAAAGCTCGAGTTCGTCTCCCGAGTCATACTCGTCCTTGCCTTTTTCTAACAAGAGTTTCTTCATTAGCTCCTCCATCTGAGCTAACCTTTCTAGGGTCTGGTCCTTGATCCCTTGGTTGTTCTGGGGCTGTTCGACAGCTCTCGTTCCATCATATACGTTATGCGGGTTATTGTCCCTCCAAGCTTGAGTTTGGTTTGGCGGGATGTTCCCACTGTCACGTACTTCGGAAGGACCATCCTCTCGACGAGCATGACTTTCATTTCTGGTCGGATCCCCCCTCTGCAAGTTGAGGCGATCTCGAAGGTCGGTTCTCGAGGCGGCCCGAGGGCTTTGCGCCGAACTTAGACGATTGCGCAGGTCTCTACCGGATCTGCCACTTAGGTGGCTCTCAGTCCAATAGCTCCCATTGGAAAAGCTTGGAGCCTGCCGCCAGGGGTGAGGATCCGGGACATTCCCGCGTGCTCACGGGCGATGGGTAGCAACGGCGGGAGGAGGATTCCTTCTGCTACTCCCGTGCGCCGAAATATCTCGAGCAGGATGAGGAGGAGATGGGTATCTTATTGGCGAAGGGGGATGCCTAACTAGTGAAGCGATCCTAGTCCCGTCCGGCCGGATCAAACTAGCTCACGGTCGTTCCACCCTACTGCCTCCAGCTTCCTGCTCCCGGCGATCTGACTGCGGCACGGGAGGGCTAGCCGGAGCAGGTTGTCTTTGCAAGCTTTCCCTAGACCTCCTCCGCGAGCTGCCACGAGCCCTTCTGGGTGTGTTCAATGGTGGAGCCGAACTAGGAGTTGAGGTTCTGACTAATCGGCTGACTTACTGATTGGCCCTGGGAAACTCCTCAAACATAGCTTCCTAGTTATGGTACGACATGGGCGCATAACTCGGGGTTGAGGTTCTAACCGACCGACTGAGTCTGGGCCGACTATCCTTGCGGGACTTGTGAGTCCTGCTTTGCCTCTTTCTAACGTTAACGTTGGTTGCAAGATAGGGTAGTCGGGCCAAGACCTCCTCGATTTGCTTACTTGCTCTAGATAGGTGACTCCTCAACTATACGTTCTCCGTTTCTATCGCCGTCAGGTAACCAGGGTTCAGATTTGGCGGTTGGGGCGCGAACTTTCGATGTCGCCATGGCCCATCGGCTGCTTTCCCGATCGCTGCTGAACCTGCGGGTTTGGTTCGTTGGATATGGCGGCATGGTGGGCCTCCTGCCCATCATGTTGATCCGCCTCATTACCATGCCTCGACCGAGTAACCACCATGATCAAGTTTTTGTGATAGCACTAATCTAAACACTCTCAACGAAAGCACCAAACTGTTGACGCGGTTTTTCGCCAGCAGATAATTATACGAATAAACAAGATGGATTAGTGCGAATTGATAAACCGTAATATGAAAATAATTGCAATCTAGAATGTGGAAACTAGTTGTAAGGAAAAGATGCTCACTCCTTTCTTAGGTGGTTCGAAGGTTAAAAGTCCCCCTAGTCCACCAGTCGATATTATTGATATCTCTTTCTTCTTTCTTACAAAGTGCTTGCTTTGCAAGAAGGGGGCCAACCCCTTACACTACCCAGAGCTTCGGTATTTATAGGGGATTGATCTTTGAGTAAGTACTGGGGTCATCCCGTGATCTAATCATCCATCAGTGTCATTTACGTGACACTGGTGAGTAATTCCTAAACCTTACAGTGAAGTGTGGTCTAATCAATAGGTAAGGATGGGTAATGGGCCGCATGGCCCAAGTCAGGTGAGGGATGTCCGAATACGCATGTTTATGCTGCGTATCCAAAAATTTAGGAATAGAACAGACACGTGATGTCTGATATATGCACGTTTATATTGCGTGGTTGACTTTACAAGGATTTGGGGGTGTCAGACCTCTCATGTATCACGAGCTAAGTGCGGCGCTAGCTCGTGGTTTTTATTATGCCGACGCGATGGCTCCAATGAGCAGCTAAATCATCTACCAGCTCGGGCTGGTTAGGTAGGGAACCATAACAAACAGCTCCAGGTGGACGGTTGACACGTGGCAGATCGATTTAGGCCTTTCTCTAGCTCGCCAAAATGTGTGCGAATATTTAGGGCGTACAGTTTTGATAGATTGTTGAGTATGAATGTGATTATTGTTGTTATTTTGATGAATATGAAATGTTGATTATCTGGATGACAAATTGTGATTTGTCGATTGTTATCACTAAATAGGCAAATGTTATGAATTGTTGAATGCTTGGTTACGCTTTATGGAATATCTGGCTATTTATATTGATCTTGCTATGATATCATGTTTTCTTGCTGGGCCTCGGCTCACGGGTGCTACATGGTGCAGGTAAAGGCAAGGGTATGTAGATTCAACCATGAATTGGAGAGCTCTGGGGGCGAGGTGTACATTGTCAGCTGCTCGGCTGCCACGGTTGAGGGTTTGTATAGGGACGGAAACCTAAAATGTATATTTTTCCATTAGAGTGACTTGAGTTGTTTATAACTTCTGGAATTTTTGTAAATATGTCATCTAAGCCCTGTTTTGAGATTCCATGTACTAAACTATCATTTTTAGTAAAATAACCTGTTTATGACCAAAATATTTTATTCCTAATCCATTGATGACGATAGATTCACATTTCATTTAATGACTTGATTAGCATGTTTTTCACTATTTTAAACACACAGTGTAACGGCCTTGGTTACCCAGGGCGTTACAACTTGGTATCAGAGCGGTCTAGGTTTATGGGTTCCTGAAGATTGGCTGGACATGTACACTCGCTGCTAAAGACAAGCCCGACTCAAGGGTTTGTAATTGAATACATGAAATTGTATGCTTAAGTGCTTGAATGAAATATGAGTGTATTAACTGGTATGATTAATAGGGAGCATGAGATACTGATAGGGCCTGGCCCTTGACTGTTGTGTGATGATATTGAGGCGTGCTGATTAGCATCGCTCTTGCAAGTGGATGAATACTTGGATAATGATGGGTACATGGATTTATGCATAGTATTGTAAATTGGTGTTGGGTATGCTTTATGTGAGCATGATTATTAGGGTCATTTGGATCTGCCCTTGGGATAGTTCTGGGTATGAACGTCAGGGCTAAGGGGTTTAGTCGATGAAGACAGATTAATTCAAATTGTATGTGCTCAGAATGGTTAATTGGACCTGGATTTGTTTTAGTAAGGGTTGCAGATAATAGTTAGGGTTGGAATCCTCCATCTGCCCCTGAGATTCGCAGCAGATGTTTGTTGATATGTGAGTCAGGCTGTGAGATCTGATAGAGGGGATTAGACGGACGAAACAGCAGGTTTACTAGGGGAAACAAGCTGCTTTGTATACCATGACTACGGGACACTAGTGTTGGTTAAACCGAGGGGGAAACAGATAAGGATTTTTGTATGGAAGGCTTTGGAAGCATTATCCTCTAGTTTTGAGGAAGGTTTGGGTTTGTCCAGGAATTAGTTAGTGAATGGGTATAGCTAATCCTGTTCTTGATAATATGAGGACAGATTGAGACAGAGTAGTAGTATTAGGCATTTGTGGCAGAAGGATGTCGAAAGTGATAAGATAGCAACAGTATATGTCAATGAGTTTGGTGGGTTGATCAATCCATTTTGGATTATGATACAAATGGATGTAGCCAGAGATGATGATTCCCTGCAAGTTTGAGCTTGGTTTGGTGGGACATTCCCATTATCGCGTACTTTGGAAGGACTTCCCTCGTGGTGAGCGCCGTGAACTTTGTCTCGAGCTGAATTGGTTCTTTGTGAATTTAGGTGATCTCGCAGATCGGTATATGGATCAACTCGAGGGTTCTGAGCCGAACTAAGCTGATTCCTTAAATTTGTACTGGTCCACTCACTTCGACGACCCTCCGTCCAATAGCTTTTGTTAGAAAAACTCAAAGCTTGCGGCCGAGGATGAGGATCTGGGATATTCCCGCGTGCTCGCGGGACATGAGCAGGGGCAGCAAGAGGAGGATTTCTCCTGCTATTTCTGTAGGTAGGAACATCTTGAGCTAAACGTGGTGGGGACGGGTGCCTTATCGGCGACGGAGGATGCTTGATTGGTGAGGCGATCCTCGTCCCATCAGGGCGGACCAAGTTAGCTTGTAGTCACTCTGCTCCAACATTTATGTTTCTTTGTGCCTGGCGATGTTATCGCGGTACAGGGAAGTCTGTCGGGATGTGTCGACTTTGCGAGTTTGTCCTTGACCGTCTGTGTGTGTTGCCAGGGGCATTTGATGATGGCGCCGAATTCGGAGTCGAGGTTCTGACCGACCTGCTGACTCGTTGATGATCTTTGGGAAAGCCACTAAACAGGGTTTTTTGGTGATTGAGCGAAACGGGCGTAGAACTTGGAGTTGAGGTTCTAACTGACCGACTAGGCCTAGGTCGACTATCCCTGCGGGACTTATGAGCCCCGCCTTGCCTCTTTCTGACATTAATGTCGGTTGTAAGAGGGGGTAGCCGAGCCAAGACTTCCTCAATTTGCTTGTTTGCTTTTGCTAGATGTCTCCCCAACTGCATGTTCTCCAACTCCACTGCAATCAAGTAATCCAGGCTCGGATTCGGCAGTAGAGGTGTTGAACTTGCGGTGTCGCCGCGGCCCATCGGTTGTTTTCCCGACCGCTGCTGAATCTCCAGGTTTTTTTCGTCGGAAACAGCGGTATGGTGAGCCTCCTGCCCACCATGTTGATCTATTTCGTTACCATGCCTTGAATGAGTGACCACCATGATGAACTTTTTCCTGAATCTTTTTCAATGGCACTAATTTGCAGCTCTCAATGAAAGCACCAAACTGTTGACGCAGTTTTTCGCCAACAGTGTATTACGTAATTTGCTGGAATAAACTAGTGCTTAAGGATAAAACGTAATAAGAATAATAACTCTTATGGGTGCTTAGAATGATATAGTGAGGACACTCGTTCCTTTTTTACGTGGTTCGGAGGCTGAAATCCCCCTAGTCCATGAGTTGATATTATTACGGTATATCTCTTTATATTTTGGCAGAGTGTTTGTATTACAGAGAAAGAAAGTCAACCCCTTTTTGTATCCAAGGTCTTGGTATTAATAGAAGAACCATCCCAGGATAGGTGTTGGGGTCATCACGTGTGTTGACCCTTGTTTTGGTCAACTGACACAGAGTCAAATGCTTGATGTGATAGAAGGTATTGAAATAGATCTAATGGAAAGAACAGTAAATGACACAACAAATTATAGTGGTTCGGTCCCACGAATTGGTAATGACCTACGTCCACTTAAGCTATTATTGATATTGATTCTCAAAGGTGTGATCAAAGAACTAGGGTTCTCCGAGTTTCACAAGCCTTAGATGGATGAATAATACAATCGAAAGGTAATAGCTATAATTCTCTTGTAAAGCACAAACTCAAATCAGCCAAAAGGTAAAAGTAAAAGTCCCTCCCTTGAGCTATCTATTTTCTATTTATAGGCTCAAGGAGGATTACATAAATTTGTTACAGATTTTCTTTCCTAAATAATCGGATACTCAGGAATTACGGGAGATAATCTCGGATATCGTTATAATTGCATAAGATCTTCTCAAAATATACATAGTATACGACCAAGCTGGTCGTATATAAAGTCCAAATGTTACGCTAGGGAAACCTCCCTGGTCGATAGTCGAACAGAACCTTTGCTAGGTGTCAGCCACGTCATCCACGCCTATTTTTTGGATAACAACGTGAATATACATCGTTTTTGTGACCTGTCTTCTACAAATGATGAATATTACAATATATATTAAGGCAAGGTCTAATCATTAGGTAAAAATGATCATGGGTCGCCTGGCATAATCGGACACGTGATGTCTGATCATGCACGTTTATATTACGTGTCTGAGAACTCAGGGATAAACGGACATGCGATGTCTGATCACGCACGTTTATATATAACGTATCCAACTTAATAAACTCTTGGACATGGCAGGTGGTCAGAGTACTCCGACCTGAATATAACGCCAGCCCATGCCCAGGATGTTGTATTTTATATCCATCTCCAACTCGTGCCTTAATGCTTCGTATTCCTCAGCTCGTGTTATTACCTAGGGAGTCGCACTGCCTGAGTAGAGGAAATATAAACTTGTGGGTCTCTTAGTACTATTCTTAGCTAGCCAGCTGTACTCGAGCTGCATAAAAGACCCGGGCTGAATATCAGGGCGTACACCTTGTATTTTGTAAAATAGTGTAAATAGAACTACACACCCGATTTTGATTGATAAAAAAATTGAATATAACAACATAGATGTTAGGTAGAATGGTTGTGCTTTTGTTCTGAGTTAAAAATTTAGTAAATTATTTGTGAGTTTAGTTCAAAAAAAATTTGATCAAAATCGAGTTTAGAGGTCGATTTGAACTATTTTACAAAACACAAGGTCCAAGAAGTAATTTGTCAAAATACATAGTCTAAACAAGTAATGAGATAAAACATATTATCTTAAAAGTAATTTGTCAAAATACAGAGTCCAAATAATAGACAAAACACGTATAATCCGTTATTATGATATCTTCCTCAAAATTTAGGGTAAATCTGACCTACCTATACAAGGGACCGACCACATGATCACAACAAGGTAACCATTGAATAATCCTATTTCATCCAACTATAAAGATACTGTTCTTTTGCAAATTAATGTGTTAGAATATATACTTCAAAATAAGTTTCACTTTTGGACGGTCAAAAACTATGGCTAGGAATTGCTTTTTCTGACAGATCAAGCTATGTAGAACATTAGAAATTGAAACTTGCAGGTTTCGTAAACTTCATATCTCAAAGGTTGGTCACTTTTACCCCCTCAATTAGTAAAGGTATTACATGCCTTTAGAGCCATCTGAAGCCATATTCTTAAAATAGTCCACAAGTTACTTATGCAAAGCAAAGCTTTAATTTGAACCATAGAAGCAAGCTCATAGTTCTTAAACATATATTTATAATTCACTTTCATTTTCGATCAAAATTGTCAAAATCTCTTGGATGGTAGTTTTATTTTGGTGAGAATGATTCATTTACTTTTCATGCTTGTAATGGGGGAAATGGCACTAATATTGACCCTAATGTTCTAAACTCCTCCAGGAAACTAGTGATTCTGAGTATGGATCAGATGAAGCAAGGGAGAGGGCCATTGGTGATGAAGAGTGTAGGAGGAACAATGACTGTAGTATTTATTTCAACTTTATATGTTGTAATGGATATCCACAAACGTTCAACTGATGCAGGTGTGGTTAATCCAACTGATGAGGTTCTAAAAGCACAACATCTTTTACAGGCATCTCTTATAGGTATAAGCTTTATTTGAAATCTCAACTTACCAAAATAGCTAGGTTTATTTGGCCAGCTTTTCATTAATTTTAGATGATCTTTACTTTTGATTTGAATCAAGAAATGATGAAAGTCACACCCTCCTTTTTGTTATTTTTTTAAAAAGTTATAATAATAAAAAACTTTGGGCCAAAAATCACACCTGTACCTTAGAAAATGATGCGGCTTAGTTATAATTAGCAATATATTGCTTAAGCATGCTGTGAATTTTAATCGAAACAATAATTATGAGATTTGTTTTCTAGTTTTATGAGTTGAACTTATTTGATGATTTTGAATTTTGATTAAGTACATTGTATTTGATTTAAAATAATTAATATAATTTATTTTTTTAAATCTACAATTAAATAAAAAATTTCTCAACCATCAGATATAGTATTATAGTTATAGAACTTGAAAACAAACAATAGAGAATAAATGCAAACGAATCATGTTTTGGAAAATATAATTTTTCAATCAGGAACCAATATTACTAAGATCTTATTAGCAATTCAAATAGTTTTGACAATACTTAAATTCATACAGTAATGCATAGTGAACTATTGTGATTCTGATCTAGGATCCATCTCCTTATTATAGACTATACTAAGTTTGATTATCTGCAAAATTAGTTTCATTTTCTTCAATAAATCTCAATATGATAGAGATTTAAAATCTGATTATTGGGACGATCTTTGGCTTTTTTAATTATTTTTTCTCTTTAAATAGGGTTCTCCTTGTTCCTTGCACTGATGATAGACAGACTATACATTACTATATCAGAGAGCTGAGTCTACTTAGAAGAGCTTTGGAAGCAATTAATGAAGGATGAGTAAAAGAAAATGAAAAAAAACAAAGAGAAAGTAACACAACTTAACCACAGAGCCCGATAGACAATATGATATGTTTCAAATGGCCTTAAAAGGGTCATAACTGTCCTTTAATATGGTTTCTCAATGTAGATATACAGCTCTCAATGATTTATGGCTTTTCCAACTCATGCATACTGTTTTTTAAGTACATTAGACCACACTATTCCCTTATTATAATTAATACTTAAGTCACTGTAACTTCTCACAGCATGGATAGGAAGCAAAATAATCAAGACCCAACTCAGCCTATAACTGTTAAACATATCACAATGAGTGTTTTGGTAAGGATAAGGTTATTCCAAGTTAGAGGATAAAATGTAACACAACCTATCCACTTGGGAAAGTATACTTAACCAATTTATACAATTTATTATGCTCAAAGAGACTTTGAACCCTTATCTTCATAACATGCAATGACAGTCAAATAAAAGCACCTTTCTGTATGTTTAAAAGGCCAATACTTTGTTTTTCAAAAAAAAAAAAAAAAGGCCAATACTTTTGTCTTTATTGATTGACCTTCCAACACCACATAGGGAATGAAAAAAAAAATCCCATCCAGTTCAGATTAGTAGACTTTTTAAACTTTTTAAGTTTGGGTTTTAGGACTTTTTATGCATAGATTATTCCAATTTACTTTAGAGCCGCCTATGGTCAATGGGAAAAGACAAGAACAAAGGTTATGGTACAAGTGGCTAATAGTTCCCACACAAATTGAATATTTCAAAACAAATATAAAATATAAATATCCAACTGTAACCCTTCAACTGCCAATTATGGGTCTATAAGCAAACACACTAACCCTGATTAAAAAAATAATAATAAGTCTCATACACAGCAAGCTGCCAAAAAGGGTCTTCAATGTTTAATAAAAAGTTCAACAAAAACTTGTTTAAAATAATCATGTAAAGGTTAAGAACGAGATGAAAAAGGAAAGTGTGCGTAATCTTTAACATGTTTTTCTTTTCTTAGTCGGTTGTCTGCAGCTGAGTGTTGGAAACAAATTGAATCCACCACTAATTGTGTTGTGTAGATTGGAACCATGGATAGTGTTATAATATCAATCAATCTCACTCTCTCACTAAAGGCCGGCTCTAGATACTAAGGCCAACTTGGGTTGTTGCGACAGGAACCACTTCTTCGAGATCTTATAGGCCATTAAATTTGGAGTGTGGACAAGTTGGATAGTTGGATTAGTACAAATACAAGATATTTTTTTTAAAGGAAGACTACAAAGACTAATTAAAAATATTGCCTTATTGACATGGTTGAAGTTGACCCACAAGAGCAAAGTCTATTGAGTTTGATGGTTGTAACTTATAACTTATGCCAACCTTAACAAGGTAGACTGACCTAGAAATTGACTTTCTAGAAGTCATGGTGTTTTCTATTAATCAAAAAATTAATAATAATAGTAATAACCTAGACAGTTGAGTTGAGGCCAGCACATGAAAATCATTATTCCCTAGACAATTTCATTTTTTCCAAGAAAATATTTAGGCTGAGAAATATGTAGAGTGGGAAACAGCAAAATTGAACAAGTTTTATCAAATATTGATTGATATGTTTTATTATTCTAAATTTGACCATTAATAATAATAAAAAACAAATCTCTTTCACTAATTTTGAAGATCCCTTACCCTGTGTTTATCTTCAATGTTTTTTTCTCTAATAAGATGAAAAAATTAATCAATTTTCATTATTTTTTTCCTTCAGCTATTCTTTTTAGTATTCTACTATTCTTGAACTATTTTTCAGATTAAATAAACACCGCTTCCTAAAAATTTATTTATCTATGACTATAAAATTACCATTACTAATAGTTATAATTTTTTTAAAATTGTTCTTAGAAATGAATAGATTTATCAAGTAATTGAGCGGTGTATTAAGAAAAGAATCTTAGTTACAAAGAATGGTCTACTTATATAATATTAATTTTGCTCTCGTTCTAATTCCATTCAAGATTAACTTTGTCCTTAGAAAAAAAATGGTGATAAAAACAATTGGTATCGAACAGAACTAATTTTTTCATTTTTTTGCTTTGAAACTTTTCCAGGTACAATATCAATTTCCACACTCCCAAATGCCACTAAAAAACATCTCTTTCTACTAGCTTTGACAGTATTAATAGTATTTACATTAAGCTCTTCCAAATGAACTCCCAAAAACGACATCTCTAAAGTATCGTTTATATCCGAAAGCTCATCATCACTTTCTTCAACGACATTACTCCTAACTGTGATCCAATCTTGGTCCGAAGACCAATTCGAAACTGTTAAGACAGAGTCACCAACCAATCTCTCTATTCTTTCAGAAGCAGAGCTCAAAGAAGAAACTTCATGGTTCTCTTCATCAAACGAGTCCCAAACATTTTGATCAAAAACACTCTTTGGAGAAGAAGAAGAAGAAGTAGAGGCTACAAGCTCCTTCATTTGCTCTGTCTCAGATCTCAACTCTTCGAAAAATGGATGTTTCAGAAGCTCTGTAGCTGCCATCCTCTGTTTCGGATCCCTTTTCAAGCAAATTCCCAAAAAGTCCTTAGCTTTCAAGGAAAACCAGCTTGGAAACTCCGGTAAATCATCCGAAAACCCGATTCGGTAAAGAGCCGATAAAGGGTCATCTACCTCCGGCCAAGGATTCTTTCCGGTGGCCATTTCAATTACTGTGCAGCCAAGAGCCCAAATATCAGCTTCAAAACCCTGTTCTTCTCGCCTGACTACCTCCGGCGCCATGAAAACTGGTGTACCGGAAAACTTTCCCAAGCCGGAATTTCCATCTCCGGTAACTTCTCCGACCGTTGTAGCACAACCCAGATCGGAAATCTTGACGTTCTTACTTCCCATCAAGATATTCGAGCTCTTGACATCGCAATGGACCAATCCATTCGAATGAAGATACTCCAAACCATGGAGAATATCCCATGTGTATCTTCTGATCTTGGTCTCGTCTAGCTTCCCTCCTTGCCTCCGGATTTCGTCTCTGAGCGTGCCACGTGGTAGGTACTCCATGAAAAGATTGTAGAGAAGGTGATCGTTCTCGTTCGTGATATCAAAACCCATGTACTTAACGACATGAGGAGAGTTTAGCTTTGAGAGGAAAGATTGCTCTTTTCGCAAGAGTTTGGAGAGAGAAAGCTCGGTGGATTTGACTGCGAATATGTCACCAGAAGATAATCCGGATGCGAGGTATACGGCGGCGGTAGAGCCCCGGCCAATTATGGCTCCTCTTGTCCACTCCATAAGATCAATAAGAGCAGAAATTGAGAAAAGGGAGTGTGTTGGAACTCTTTTTCTTTTTTTTTTCTTTTGGGGGTTTTCTGGTGCCTTGAAACTTTAGAATACTAAAGCATTTATATATATATTTATATATATATAGGCCCGTGTTTGGTACTTTGGTTTGCTCAATAGTTTTATTCAACCTTCAAATGGCATAAAAGAAAAAGATTGGAAAAAAAAGTAGTAAATTACAAGTTAGTTGACCTTTCCCACTTGCCTCGTAAACAGAATGTCTCGTTGTGTTCACATTAAAAAATTTGTTATTTTTTAATGTATTTGACCTCTTAAATTGGATTGACTTTAGCTGAAAGTCAATTAGAGCTGAGCCTTTGTATTGGTTTGGTTTATATATTTTAAAATTCAAACAACCAAAAAAGAAAGAATGGGATAAGTTCAAAGTTTCAAAGTTAATATGATAATTTAGAACAAAGGAGTGTCTTTTGAGTTATTCTAAATAGAACAAAGCATCTCTATTACTTCACAACTACGTCAGCACAAGAGTTGCGGGCATTAGTGGAATATAGGCCAAAAAGGCCATGCATATTAAAAAAAAAAAAAATGATATATCGAATTTGTAATAAATTGTCAAAAAAATATAATTTTTTTTTAAGAAAAGTTAATTTATTGTTTTTTTTTTTCTAAATTTTTACTTTTATAGATTTAATTTTTCATATTTTTGTATAAAAGTTTATTTACGCTATAATTTTACTCTTAATTAAGTTTTATTAATTTAGAAGGGTATGTTCATCGATGGTACGACTCGATGTTCTTGGCTGGGTTTCACGGAGGTGCACGCCTAAGGTGAATTGCAGGTGGTGATGGTGGGTGGCCGGAGATGATGGTGGAGATGGTGAGGCAAGCAAGTGGAGGACATAGGGGTGACAACTAGGGAAAAATGAAAGAAAAGAGGTGGCTTGGCTGAATGAGATTTTGCTATGTTAATTACCATAGTACCCTTCATTTTGCTAATATTTTTTTGTTTAATTTTGATTTCCAATATGTGATTAGTTTTTTCATAAACTGAGTTTTTGTTAATTAAATTTTTTCATACAAATTAAGGAAAGTTTAATTCTCATATTTTTGCACATTGATGGCTAAAAAGCCATATTTTTTAAAAATTCCCAAAAAAAAAATGTGGGTCACCAATTAGTATATTGTCAATTGTAATATATATTATACAAAGTAATAAAAAAGGGATTTCCTAAATAACTGCAAATTAGTGTATAAGCTACACAAAAGGGTAGGTGGTTACCCCAATTTTGGAATACACCACAACTAAGAATATCAAAGGAGTAAAAAAAGAAGCGGGAAATTAAAGATCTAATATGGGTCAAACTAAAAGGGAATAATTAAAGTGATTAGTGTGCTTATAAAGAGAAACAATGCATACAACCAAGCATATGAGTTGAAAGAACCGCCGTTCTTCATGATATTATTGTAATTATAATTAAAATTCTTTGAAAAAAAAAAACAGGAATTTTCAAAAGGAAGGGTAAAAAAAAATGAGCTTCCGGATTTTGTGGTTCCATAACCATGTTGAGAGAGTTGAAATTAAAGTAGATCCACTAGTTGTGGCCCGTTTATGGGAAATGTGGAATACTTGTAATGAGAGTCCTTATGGTTTATTCCCATTCCCAACAACCAAATTTTGTGAACCACATAAGGCCATCATTAAGGGCTTTGGCAGTGGCGCTTATTATTCAGAATTTTAGGCGCCAAATTGATTAGGTTAGGCCTAAAAGCCAAATTCTAGAACTAATTATGTGTGGAAAAAAAATTAAATAAGAAAAAGTATATAGTAGTCCCAACTCCTAATGAGTATGCTTTCAACTAAAATGAAAGAGATAATTTAAAAAGTGGGTGAAGCCGTGAAACCCAATGTTGACCTCCAATTTCCTTAATCAAAGTTTCTAATGTTTCAGACAAAAATATGGATCTGGTTGTTATTTTGTCTTAAAAAAAAAAGGGAGATATTCATTAAACCAACAAACAATTACAGCAGACTAGCCAAGTTCGTCTCAAAGATCGAACACGCAGCAAAGGGCAGCACCCCCATTCCACATGGTTGAAGCTTTGTTATTGATATCAATCTTAGCTAAACAATGAGCAAGAAGGTTAGCATCCCTATGCTCAAAACAAAATCCTAACAAACCTAAATTACAACTTAAAGATAAAATATCCAATATTGTTCCATCAACATCATTGCAACCCCAGTCCTTTTTCTTCAAAAGTTGAATTGCATAGAGGCAATCAGATTCCAACTAGAAATCCTCCAGATTGATCTCATCGGCTAGTTTAAGGCCAGCATGGACTGTCTTTAACTCAGCAGCCAACTGAGACAGAAGAAGATAAAAAAAAAATGAGATTATCATTTAGAGAGTTTTCTTAGAGTTGTTTGTTAAGTTTCTTTGAGAGATCATGTGTGGTTTAGTACTATAAAGTTTGTTGTCAAAATCAAGCTTGCTTGGAAAAGATAGAATTTTTATCAAGCTACGATGGGTGAAGAAACTTAACTGTCAAAATTAAAACACGTGGTCGTCACATATGGATGCATACAAGGTCGGCCCTGGGCATAGGCGGGCTAGGCCCGTGCCCAGGGCCCACCCTTACCCAGGGCCCATTTTATTTAAAATTAGTTTAATTTTATATTACTAAATATTATTTTAATTTTATTTAAAATTACATAAAAAAATTATATATACAAAAGGGCCCATTTTTTTCAAATTTATTAAAACCGTCTTAGGCCACTTTTTTTTTCAGGGCCGGCCCTGGATGCATATCTCCAAGACCAAGACTTGTGGGATATCATTAAAGGTAACGAGGTCACACAACCAAATGATGCAAATGCTCTAAAGAAATGGAAAATTAAAGTTGGCAAAGCATTATTTGCCATTCAAACCACGGTCGAAGATGAAATGTTGGAGCATATTAGGGAATCGAAGACACCAAAGGAAGCATGGGATACTTTTGCATCACCATTCACAAAGAAGAATGATGTAAGATTGCATCTTCTAGAGAACGAGCTTCTCTCTATCACACAATGCAATATGACGATCAGTTAATACTTTACCAAGATAAAATCTCTTTGTCGCGAAATCTCTGAATTAGACTCTACTGCTGGTATGTCAGACTCCAAAATTATAAGAATTATTATTCATGGATTAAAAGCTGAATATAGAAGTTTTATTGCCACAATACAAGGTTGGCTAAGTCAACCTTCTCTTAATGAATTAGAAAACTTGCTAGTTGACCAAGAAGTGTTGGTTAAGCAATTATCTGGAGTCTCAATAAAGAGTGACGAAGAAGCACTCTTTAGTAGTAATAAGAAAGGTCGACCCCGACCAAGTTCTAGCAGAGATTCTAGAAAATATGATGACAAAGATGGTCATCATGAAAGCTCCCAAATAGGGGGAGCTCAAAAGAAAGACAACTGGGGTGGCCAATTTAAGAGTAACAATAGATATGATGGTAAATGATACAAATGTGGGAAGAAGGGCCACATTTCTAAAAAGTTTTGGTCCAAGAAGAAAACAGCAGAGGGCAATGCATTCATGTCAAACTCAGAACAGACAAGCGACGAAGAATGGGATGTTGAAGCATCATTCATTGTGGAGGAAGGAGAATTAGCTCTGGAAGTTACTGTTCCTGGACCAATCGACTAATAGTGATTGGATAATCGACTCTGGATGCTCAAATCATATGACAGCAGATGAAGAGAAGTTGCAGAACATGATCAAGTACAAAGGTTGAGTTGTAGTGATAGCCAACAATTCAAGATTACCGATTGCCCATATTAGTAAAACAAAAATTGTGCAACGATTCAGTTCAAAGGAAGTACAACTCCAGGATGTCTACCATGTATGTGGAATGAAGAAAAACTTACTGTCGGTGGCGCAACTTACGACATTAGGTCATCACGTCGTATTCGGTCCTCATGATGTCAAGATATATCAAGACCTTAAGATCTTTGGAACACAGACAATGAAAGGGCGATGTTTAGAGTTTTTCTATGTAATGCCAGCAGAGTCAGCTTATGTAGACAAGACCTTAAAGAACGAAACAACAGAATTGTGGCATGCAAGGCTAGGACATGTCAACTATCATAAAATCAAGGTGATGATGAAGTAGGTTATGCTGAAAGGTCTTCCTCAACTTGAGGTTAGAACTGAGACTGTATGTGTCGGCTCCCAATATGGTAAGGCACGTCAATTTTCGTATGAAGATTCAAAGTTCAAAGCCAAAACACCATTGGAGCTAGTCCATTCTGAGATATTCAGGCGAGTCAAGCAGCCATCAATCAATGGCATGCGGTACATGGTTGCCTTCATTGACAACTTCACACGATATGTATGTGTGTTCTTTATGAAAGAAAAGTCTAAAAAAATTTCAAAATTTAAAGAATTTAAAGAAATAGTCGAAGGAGAAATTGGCAAGAAAATTCAATGCCTATGAAGAGATGATGGCGGTGAATACACATCTGATGAATTTTCTCAGTGCTTACGGGAGTATCGCATACACCATCAATACACATATGTAAATACACCACAACAGAATGGAGTAGCTGAGGGGAAGAATTGACACCTTGTACAGACATGTCTAAGCATGCTACATGCGAAGAATGTTCCAGGAAGATTTTGGGCAGAAGGTATGAAGACAGCAGCTCATGTGATCAATAGACTTCCCTAAGAAAAGTTAAGGTTCGTTTCAACCTTCGAGAAACTGTGCGGTTGTAACCCTGTAGTAAGTCACTTTCGAGTGTTTGGCTTTGTTTGCTACGTGTTCGTGCCAAGTCACCTACGTAGCAAATTTGACAAGAAGGCAATTCAGTGTATCTTTGTGGGATACGATAGCCAAAGGAAAGGGTGGAAGTGTTGCGACCCTACAACTGGAAAATGTTATACATCAAGGAATGTGGTATTCGATGAAGCCTCATCATGGTGGTCACCACAAAAGGAAGAGGTTCCAGATTTCAAAGAAATAGAAGAAAATTTACAGAAGAAGATAGGGGAGCAAATTGTTGGCTACATTCAACTCAAGAAATTGACGAAGAAGAAAAAAGTGGGGAAGACAACGAAGAGGCAACACAAAGTCCCTGGAAAAGAGGAGTGCATCAAAGAGTAGTAGAAGATGCAACTGACAGTCAACTTGAAGCAGTAAGCCCACAACCTCGGAGATCAACAAGAGCATTGAAGCCAAATCCCAAGTATGTCAATGCTGCTGTAGCCGAAGAAGAAAAGTTCAGAGAACTTGATATTGTTAGAATTAATGCCCTAAAAGCATGTAAAGCCATTTTATTAATTTAAATAAAAGTACAATTTTATTATATATTTGAATGTTATAATTATTGTTTGAATTAATTGTATAATAATATCAAGAAAATTCCTTATTTATTCATGAGAATATGATCTTGTATTAGTATGAGAGAATTAAGATCATATATAATGAATAAAATAATAAGTAACATATTAAAGTATGAAATCTTTAATTAATGGCTACTAGTGCAATTTACTAAGCATACGGGATGCGAATGATCTAGATTCAAATTACTGAAGTGGATATACATCTTAGTAAAGGTGTTGTACATAATAGAGATTATATATGGCAGGACCGATGAGAATTAATGATCTTTATAAACTTGTCGTTTGACATAAAGATTTAATTCTTATCACAATAGATGATCATTTGTAGATCAGTCTAAATCCTGAGTATTCATGAACTCTTGTTTGTGTTTATTGGATGTTTTGATTCTTAGTATAATGAGGACAATGACTTTTGTTTTGGAGATTCAATATCATGAATGGCTGGGAACATGATTTACAATAATGAAATCCATACTTTCCTAATGGATTGAATATTAGTTCCCTTAAGGGTTAATTCTGGAACTGAATAGTTATTGAGCTCAAATCTATAATATGATTATAGATTTATTATTCGCTAGTGAATTAATGGTACTTAAGGATCAAAAGGTAATTAGAATGGTAAAATGGTAATCTTGACTAGCTCTAATTAACGAACCATTAAATGGAGGACATAACTACATTTATTGATTATATCTATGGATTACAAGAGAAAACTCTGTAAATATAATTTTATAAATACATAGAATGCAATTCCATATTTATAGTGAAGTAATCATGGAATTAATAAATAAGATTTTTAGATTAAAGAGTTTAATTAATAATATGGTTTATTGAAGCTTCGTATTATAGGTCCATGATCCACAGATCACCTCTGTCCTACATTGTCAATGGTAAGGATGTCAAACGAAAGAATTGTAGAGAGGACTGAACTTCAAATGAATTAACTTTCTAGGGGAAAGAAATAATTATGTGATCACTAAGAGCAATTGATTAATTATGAATTAATTAATTATTTAACTATATAGTTTTCATTTTGAAAAACTATAGGTTAAAATTAATATTAATCATGCTTGGATTAATATGAAAGAGAGATTAATAATTATCTTATTTATAATAAGATATTTATTTATTTAAAACTAATATTTTAAGATAAAGTTAATTTTGAATTAACTGATATTTATTTTGAGATAAATATACTGTCTTAAATATTAATTGAATAAACAAATGAGAAAATTAGGGATAACCCTAATGGTGTGGTCACCACACTCACTGTACAGTGAGTGTGGCGCCACACACATGGATTTCTTATCCGTGATATTTGAATTTTGAATTTCAAATAATTTATTTATTTAGTTATTATTTTTTAAATATGATTTAAGTTAAATAATTAAATAGGTTATAACTAATCAGTTTTATTTTAAATAAAATAAAGATTAAGTAAATTAGTTAGTTGTCTTTATAAAGATTAATTATCTTTATAAATATGATTAATTATCTTTAGACTTTCAAACTCTCTCTCTGAAAAGAAAGCGATAGTTTTTCTAAACCTGAAAAGCTATCATACATATTCTCTCAATCAAACCTCTCTAGATCTCATGTATTGAGTACATCTAGAGAGTCTTAAATCAACATTTTGAATCCTATGTGCCCACACACATCCTTGTGTGTTTAAGGATTGGTCCGGAAGATCAATGTGTGAGCTTTCAAAATCTAGATTGGAAGATCGTTGATTTATATAAAAATATTCGTGGATACTTGATAGGCTTCAAGAGGTAATCTCTAATATATTTTTATATGATTTAATATATCTATATGTTGACCCTTGATTTAGTCAACGACACGGAGTTACTGAGACTGAGAGAATTAATATAAAAAATGCAAGAACTAAAACGACACAAATATTTTATAGTGGTTCGACCCTAGAAATTGGTAATAACCTACGTCCACTTAGTGATTTTATTGATGTAAACTCTGAAACCTACGATCAACAAACTAGGGTTCACTAAGTTTTACAAGCTCCATACTGGAATACAAAATCGTGTATAAAAATACTTGTTCTCTCTTAATACAAATTATTCCGTATCTCTCAAATGGATCCCACGAGTCTTATTTATAGGCTCTAGGATGTACATATGAACCTATGGGCCGTCCTATACTTGTGCTACAAGTATATTTAAATAATAACAGAAAAATGATATTTACATATAAAGAGAATTAGATATCCTAGAAATATCCAACTCATAACCGTATTTGAATTCTGGCTTTGATCCTACGAGTAGGGGTTGATCGCCTATGTCATCACATCAACTTCCTTGTTACTCAGCATGTCCCTCGCGCCTATCGGCCAGCTTAATTTCCTGGTTGTTGGTCAATCAAACTTTCATCAAAAAACAGTCACGTGCGACTCATGTGCGGCTTGATCGTGCCACGTCATCAAGCAAATATTTTTGGGTAAACATTTGCCCCCCAAGTTTATTTTAATGTGACCAGCATTTGATAAACTTACTCGACCAATAATCCAGCTGACCTGTCACATCTGTCAGTACTTACTTTTTCAAAAAAAAAAAGTAATCATCACCTTTTCGGTTCCCCAGACACATTTTGACGATTATTGCTATTCCCCATACTTCGAAACTCTAATCTCATTATTACCTTGCATTAAGGCTCCGATCAATATAAATATATGTCCTCCAACTTCTTTTCATTTTTTACCCAAGCCTTCTCTCTCCTCAAGAACACTCAGAATAACCTCCAAGAAAACCAGCGTCTTCAGTTTGATCTGAGGCATCTACGATCAACTTCAAGCACCATCCTTGTGTTTTCTTCAACAAATCCATACTTCAAGTAAGTTTTTGACTTCATCTTCTTACTTTTGTAGCAATTTTCACATATTATTTTCCTGATTTGCATGTTTCCACAACTGGGTTCACACTACTCTTGGAAATTTTTTTGGGTAATCGAGTTTAGGAAAAAATACACAGAATAACTATGCTAGAATAGGATTTTAGATAGTATAATGTACAATACAATGCGTAAAAAGAAATAGGGAGTATATTTACGCTGATTTTGAGTCCAAAATCGAAGTGACAATTCGATTTTGAGTGTTTCGGGAAAGCTGGGTTTTTCTCGCCTGTTTTTTAGAGTTGAAAAGTTTTTCCGAAAAAATTTTCAAATTCGCTTTTTGATCTATTTTTCACCCTGCTTGCATGTTTATTGTGTTTTTATCAGGATGTTGTTGGTTGTATAAAAGCTTACTTTTTATACACGAGCAGAGTTATCATTTCTTTTCTTTTTCTTCTATCTATTGGTCATAGATTCTCACCTCCCCTTTGCTCTTCTCAGATGTTCATGCATGATTCTTGGGGGGTGAGAGACCAATAGACGAGGAACTTCTCACTTTGCTATTCGAGGATCAAGAACGACCTTCTTTGTCTTTTCCAGAACCTTCGGCATCACATCCAAACCCTAAGATCAGTCCTTCTCACACTCCTCCACGTAACCAACCGAACATGGGTCGTGTTAAACACATCGCTCATAGAAAAAGAAAACCCACAAACTCACCTACCAACCAGCCTGCAACCAACACTGAGGATCCCTCAAATGACCCACAACCCTTAAATTTTGCACCACTAGATATTTAGCCCAGGGCCCATCCACGCGATGGCCCCCGAGCAAAGGTAGCCTGGTACATAGCCCCTCCGAGCGTTATATCGACCAGAATGGTGGCTAAGTATCCCAAGAAGTACGGGCTTCCTGGGATTACTTTATACAAACCTACACCCGACTAGAGGCCAAACATGCCCGGAGGTGCCTACAGTGCCTGATCGAGGTACCATATAGAAGCAGGGGCAATCTTCCCCTTGCATGACTTTTTTTTGGGGGGTGGCCAATTACTTCGAGGTCGCCCCTTTTCAAATAACTCCTAATGGATATAGAGTACTTTCAGCACTCTATATCCTGTACAACCACAAAAAATGGCTTGTGCCACCTCCTTATGAGATCAACTATCTGTTCGATCTTAAATCCAACCCCAATCAAAGAAATACGGGGTGAAAGTACTCTATATCCTGTACAACCACAAAAAATGGCTTGTGTCACCAGGAAACCACTCGCACATTCCTGAGTGATATAACTTATAAGTCCAACATGTGAAAGTACTTCCAGGAGTATTTCCTCACGACCGACCTAGTTGCTGATGTTAGGAATGTGTCCTAAAAGCATGTAAAATATATTTATTATTTTGATGAATAAATAAATACAATGGTCTATTATTGTTATATTTAGATTATTAAATTATTGTTTGAATAATTTTGTAAATATCAGAAAATTTCCAAATTCATTATTGAGGATGTGATCTTGTATTAGTACGAGAGAATTAAGATCACATGAATGAATAAAAATAGTCAACAATAATAAATTGAAGTTATAGAATTCTTTAATTGGGGTTGTAAGTACGGTTTGCTAAGTATCATGTTGATACAAATAATCTAGATTCAGATTATTGATGTGGTAAGACATCTCGGTAAAGGTGTTCTATATAATATGATTATATATGACATAGACCGATATGAATAAAAGTCTTTATCCAAAAGCCATTTAATAATAAAGACTTGTAAATCATATCATAACTGATGATCATTTATAGATCAACCTAAATCCTGAGTGTTCATGAACTCCTGTTCATGTTTATTAAATCTTTTGATTCATTTGTTAAGGTCTCTTCATAGAATGAGGCTAATGACTTTTGTTTTGGAGATTTAATACCATGGATGGCTTGGAACATGTATCAATAATACAGAATCTAATCTTTCCTAACAGATCGTATATTAGTTCCCTTAAGGGTTAATTCTGGAACTGAATGATTTTGAGCTCAAATCTATAATTAGATTATAGATTAATTATTCACTAGTGAATTAATGGTTCTTAAGGAATAAGATGTAAATTAGAAAGGTAAAATGGTAATTATTCCATTCTAATTTATGAACTAATTAATTGGAGGGTTGAACTATTGTAAGATGGTTATATCAATGGACGACTTAAAATAAGATTTCTATAAAAGTATATTTATAACATAAAGAGTGCAATTATGAATTTATAGTGGAGAAATATCAGAATTAATAAATTAACTATTATAATTAAAGGGTTTAATTATTTAGTTTCAATTTATTGGAGCTTAATGTTATAGGTCCATGGTCCCCGAAATGGCTCAAACAAACACTGACAAAGATAAATACAAAAATGGGAAAAATGACTTAGTTGATAAGTAAAATATATTTCTATGCACTAAACATAATTATTGTATAATTATGTGTAATTAATTAATTATTTGATTTAAAAAAATATAATTAATTTTGAATTAATTTATTTTTTGGATTTTTGGTATTTAAATAATAAGAAAAAATTGGGAAAAATCACATGTCTTCCTTGGCATGTGGTACACGTGTAGCACAGTGCACAGTCACTGTGTTACACACACAAGAAGCTTCTAGAAGTTTCTTTGTTCCACAATTTTAGTTATTTAAATATTAAAGAAATAATGAGATATTGTAATATGATTAAAATATTATTATTTAAACAAAATCTGATAACTGATTAGTTATTTTCAAATTGTTTAAAATAACTATTGTTTTATTGGATATATTAAATATAGGAGATCAGTTTTTCAGAATGATACTTTTTCAGTGATAGAAAATATATCGTGAAATCTCCCTGAGAGAAAGAGAACAGTGATACAAGCATAGGTCACTGTTCTTCAAAATCTTAGGTCCAAACTTTAGCAGATCTCATGTGTTAAAAACATCTGATAAATAGATTTTGCCTATTATTTTGTATAGCGAGCCCACACTCGTTCTTTGAGTGTTGAGAACATTTTGGAAGATCCTTGTGTGAGATCTCAAGGATTTTTGCCGTACAAAAAGATAGCAACAAGGAATGACTTGAGGTAATTTTCTATTCATCTCTTTGATTCAATATATATATATGTATGTGAAGAAGTAGATCTAGAAATCTTGTGGAGTTAAATGAACAATTTTGATTGTTGTTCCGCTGCGTATAATCTCTGATTTGATCTATAAAAACCAACAGCTAACAACATGACCTTTACGCGAGGAGGTAAACCTTTAATCTCTGTTCGACATTCATCTAGTCATTTTTCATCTTTTCCTTGTCCTTAGTTGATTTTCATTGTATCTAGATCCATGGTACCGACCAAACCCTACTCCAAAATGGAGATAAGAGCCGCAACCCTGGCTAGCAAGACAAATATAGAAAAGAGTGTCAAAGATCTAGTCACGAAGAGAAATTTAAGATTGGTCGGCCTTTTAGAACCTCACCAGGGAGTGAGGGAACCAATAGTGGGGAGTGCCACTATAGAGGGTACCGAAGGACAAGAAAACCTTGAGCAGCAGGATGTGTTTGTAATGACCCAACTATTTCTAAGACCTTGGACCATTAAAACTACTAGACATAACTACTATTTTGGGAAAGATACATAAAAAATAATATAACTTTATTAAAACTCAAAATATTGTATCAAATACATAATAATTAAAAATATGGCATGGGTACCCATTGATTAAAAGAAAGCATAAACTTTAATTCAATTGTTTAAAAAACTAAATGTGGAAAAACATGATCTAAAAGACTAAAAATAAATAACTTCATCCTCGATCGACATGCAGTCCACACATTCCATCCATCCTCAACACACAAGCCAAACTACCAAGAATCCTTCCGCCTTCCAGATTCATTTTCCTGCATCACACTAAAAATAAAGGAATGAGCCTAATGCCCAGCGAGGAAAACCTACTAAAAACATACATCATATATCATAAGCATAAAACTACATCATAAACATATACTATAAAACATATGACTATAAAAACATATATCATATAGGACTACAATATTAATGGCCATTAACTCATTAACATGGCATGCGATAAACCATCTAGGTCCCCTGTCTAATATCTGAGGTAGGGTAAACCATAACTCTAAACCATGAAAATGATAAACACTAGGGCTTGCTAGCTAAGCAACTAGAGCCCTAGATAACATAAAAAAAAAACATAACATAACATATTATAACATAAACTTATCATAACATATTATACATTGTTGGTTTTTATTGATCAAATCAGAGATTATGCGCAGCGGAACAATAATCAAATTGTCAGATTAATCCCATAAGATTTCTAGATCTACTTCTTCACACTCATATATATATTGAATCAAGGACAAGAATAGAAACATTACCTCAGGTCCTTCCTTGCTGCTATCTTTTCGTATGGCTGAATCCTTGAGATCTCACACCAAGATCTTCCAAAATGTTCTCAGTCACCCAAAGAACGAGTGTGGGCTCGCTATACAAATAATATGCAATAACTATTTATCAGATATTCTCAACACATGAGATCTGATAAAGTTTGGACCTAGGTTTTGTGAAGAACAATGACCTTTGTTTTGTCATTGATCTTTTTCTCTGAGAGAATCCTAGATATTTTTCTATCCCTGAAAACTTTCGTTCTGTGAAAACTGATATCCAATTTAATAATATCCAATATATTAAAATATTTGTTATTTTAAACAAATTCAAAATAACTGATCAGTTATCAGATTTTTGTTTAAATAATAATATTTAAATCAAATCAGAATATCTCATTATTTATTTAACATTTAAATAACTAAAATTGTGGAATCAAGAGACCAAGTCTATCTCTTATGCGTGTAGCACAGTGCATGTGCACTGTGCCACACGTGTACCACATGCATGTGATTTTTCCCAATTTTTATTATTATTTAAATACCAAAAATCCCAAAAATAAATTAATTCAAAATTAATTATATTTTTGTTAAATCAAATAATTAATTAATTCTTAATTAATTAATTACACATAATTAAACAATAATTATGTTTGATACATAGAAAAATATTTTACTTATCACATAAGTCCTTTTTACCCATTTTTGTATTTGCCTTTGACAGTGATTGTTTGAGCCATTCTGGGGACCATGGACCTATAACATTAAGCTCCAATAAATTGAAACTAAATAATTAAACTCTTTAATTATAATAGTTAATATATTAATTCTGATATTACTCCACTATAAATTCAGAATTGCACTCTTTATGTTATAGATATACTTTTACAGAAATCTTTTTCTTAAGTCGTCCATTGATATAACCATCTTACAATAGTTCAACCCTCTAATTAATTAGTTCATAAATTAGAATGGAAGAATTACCATTTAACCTTTCTAATTTATTTCTTATTCCTTAAGTACCATTAATTCACTAGTGAATAATTAATCTATAATCTAATTATAGATTTGAGCTTAAAATCATTCAGTTCCAGAATTAACCCTTAAGGGAACTAATATACGATCCGTTAGGAAAGATTAGATTCCGTGTTGTTGATACATGTTCCCAGCCATCCATGATATTAAATCTCCAAAACAAAAGTCATTAGCCTCATTCTTTGAAGAGACCTTAACGAGTGAATCAAAAGATTTAATAAACATGAACAGGAGTTCATGAACACTCAGGATTTAGGTTGATCTATAAATGATCATCTGTTATGATATGAATTACAAGTCTTTATTGTTAAATGGTTTTTGGATAAAGACTTTAATTCACATCGATCCATGTCATATATAATCATATTATATAAAGCACCTTTACCGAGATGTCTTACCACATCAATAATCCGAATCTAGATTATTTGTATCATTATGATACTCAGTAAACCGTACTTACAACTCCAATTAAAGAATTCCATAACTTTAATTTGTCGTTGTTGACCATTTTTATTCATTCATGTGATCTTAATTCTCTCGTACTAATACAAGATCACATCCTCAATAATGAATATGGAATTTTTCTGATATTTACAAAATTATTCAAACAATAATTTAACAATCTAAATATGACAATAATAATAAACCATTGTATTTATTTATTCACAGAAAAAACAAATGTCTTTACATGCTTTTAGGACACACTCCTAACATACATAACATAACATAACATATAAGAATGTAGAAACTGTCCTATTTACCTTACCAACACCGGGATATTTGAGAACAAAGACGGGATTTGGAACACTCCTAAAACCAACAATAAAAATGGTGAGTATTTCTAAAGAATAAAGAATGAATGTGGAACTAAACCATCGAGATGAAACTTACCAAGAAAGAACTTAAGTTTCAAGAACCTAATCAAGAACCAATAACGAAAGTTAGTGTAACGACCCAAATTCACTAATAAGGCTTAAGGGCCTTGATTAGTGTGCCTGGAGGGCATAATGGGAATTATGTGTGGTTTTAGTTATTGAGATGCGTGACTATGTGTATTAGTATGCATATAGGCCCTGATTAGGTTAGAAGGGCATAATCGTAATTTTGGCCATTATGGGCATAACTGCTTTGATATATGTGATAATTGTTGAGACCACATTATTATGTGGATATATCTGTGATCTGTGACTCGAGACGATCCTCGTGAGCAAAGTAGCGAAAAAAGTCATGGCGGGGATTTATACCCGGCTCGGGGTGAGCTTAGGAGTATAAATGGGAATTTAGTGAATGTACTGGAGTATATCTTGACATTGAGGGAATATTATTGGTGATTAGTTAGGTATCGGGAATTAAGCGGGAAATATTAGAGACACTCGAGGAATTAGCGGGAATTGGGTAAAATGACTAAAATGCCCTTAAGTGGATTAAAGGGTTTAGATTTAATAAGGAGGGCATAATAGTCATTTGGCTTACAGGAGTTAAGTATTACCAAGGCTTTATGTTAGTGGGAATTGTAGAAAGTTATAGAAGTCTGAAAGAGAGAAAAGAAGAAAAAAAGAAAGAAAGGAGAAAAGGAAGGGAAAAACAGAGTGCACTTGCTTGGGTCGGTTTGTGGTTCTCTCACCACCTTTCTTGAGGATTTCTGGAGCAAAGCTCAGAGAAGAGCTGGGATAAACTAAGCATCAAGGATCCTAAGCTAGGTTTGAGGAATTGGCAGAGGTTTAGCAAGAGGACATCAACACTTGAGGTAAAATTCTATAAGTTTCTTCAGCTCTGGTTTTGGTTCCTAGCTAGGTTGTTTAAGCTGTGTTAATGGGAATTCTAGGGAAGTTGAAGCCAAGGGTTGAGGAGGAGCAAGCCAAGGAAGTTTAGAGGCACCTTGAGGTCGAAATTCCACCAGAGGTATAAATTCTAAACTCCAACTTTGCTGTTCAATTGGTTTCTGCTGAGTTTTAGTGTTTAGGAGTGGCTATGGTGAATTCTGAGTTTGTGGATGCATGTGCTTGAGTTCTAGGTGTTTCGGGTGCTTGTGATGAGTGGAGTATGGTCATAAGGTTATTTTTGAGGTTGGGAAAGGTTTGGAAGAGTTTTGGTTGAGGTTGGCTCGAGGAAAATCGTAGGCTGATGGGGTTTTGCTTCTGTTTGTTGTGTTGTAGCGCCCTCCCATGAGCGCTGTAGCGCTACCCTGCCTTCTGAAGGGGATTTTAGGGTTATTTGCAAGGGCTTTTGACCTAGGGTTTGGGGTTTGATTCCACCACCTTGTTTGGTGGAACTAGGACTTCCCAAGGGCTCGGGGTTGGCCCCGAGGCTAGGTTTTGGACTTGAGGATTGATGATGACTTTGGCCATGGTTGTGTTTAGGTGAGGGCTAGGGCTCGAGGGGGATCGCGCTCAAGGAGTCGAGGGATCAAAGCTAGTGAATTGAAAGGTAAGAAAACTGCACCCGGTTATATGTTTGTGATGGGACTAAGTGCTCCCGATATTTGTGTCGTGTCAATGAAGGTATTACGCCATGGGACATGTAAAAGTGGCCTAAGAGTGCCATACATTATATTAGCGCACAGGGCGCGGCTTGGCCACTGGTAGCCAAGGACAGCTTAACATTCACTGAGCTCGGTTTAAGCGGGCCGGAGTCAGTGGGATAACGGAGGGAGTAGCCTGAGAACACTGGCCCTAGTTATCATTTGTGCAGTGATACGAGATATGAATTGATATGTTTAGTGTGTTGAATACTTGATTATACTGAATGACTATATGGTTGAGATTATGTGATGCAATGTGATATATTGACTTGTCTGTTGATTGCTTGTGCTCTGTTGTTGTGTTTTCTTGCTAGGTCTTGGCTCACGGGTGCTACGTGGTGCAGGTAAAGGCAAAGGCAAGATGGACCAACCCTGAGATGGAGGGCCGCGGGGTGGAATGTACATAGCCAGCTGTTCGATCGCCATGGTCGAGGAGTGGGCCAGGACAGGGATTACCTAATTGTCTGCTTTGCCTTAATATGGCTTGATATTGTATATAAACCCTGTGGCTTTTGTAAACAGTCTTTAAGCTTAATATTTTCGGGATCCCGTGTAACAGATGATGTTTCTTAATGAAAATGTGGCTTTTGAGACCAAACCACTTTTAACCCTAGTTCCTTTATAGTTTCGGTAACACGGTTTTTAATTTGATGACTTGATTAGCAAGTCTGGCACTTTACAAACACACAGTGTAACGGTCTTGGCTATCCAGGGCGTTACAGTTAGGATCTGAATAAAAGGAACTAAAGAAAACTAAAGAGTTTAAAGGATTGAACTTAAAGAATAAGAGTACCTTAGTTGACCTTATGGATTGGTCTAACTCCAATACCGAAATACACTAAACCTCACTTCCCAAGTATTTTATAAAGCTTAAGAATGGCAAAGATTTTTCCCAACCCAAGTGTTTATCACTCTTATGGTTTGTAACGCCCTGGATAGCCAAGACTGTTACACTGTGTGTTTATAAAGGTGCAAGACTTGCTAATCAAGTTAGTTAATCAAAACGTGTTACCAAAACTATAGTTGAACTAGGGTTGAAAGGTTTTGGTCTCAAAAGCTGCATTTCTTATAAGTAAATATTTACTATCTACATGGGATCCCAAAAGTAATGAGTTAAAGATTGTCTACAAAAGATTCAAAATCCAGATACATTAATTAGCCACTCTAAGGCAAAACAGACAAATAGGCAATACTCGTCCTGATCCACTCCTCGGCCATGGCGGCCGAACAACTGACTATGTACATTCAGCCCTGCAGCTCTCCATCTCAGGATTGGTCCAACTTTCCTTTGTCTTTACCTACACCACGTAGCACCCCTGAGCCGAGGCCCAGCAAGAAAACACAATAACAGAGCATACTCAATAAATAGACAATCAAATATCTCATACCACATAAGCATGTTCTCAATAGTTTAAGCATCCATGATAATCAAGTATTCAGCATACCAAGCATGTCATTTCATATCAATAATCAATTCACAAATGATAACTAGGGTTAGCGCCCTTAGGGCGCACCCTCTATTTATCCCACTGACTCCGGCCCACTTAAACCGAGCTCAGTGAATATTAAACTGTCCTCAGCTACCAGTGGCCGAACCGCGCCCTGTGCGCAAGTATAATTTACGGCATCCTTAGGCCGATTATCACATGTCCCATGGCGTAATACCATCTATGACATTATACAGTTATCGAGAGCACTTAGTCCCATCACAAACACATAACCGGGTGCAGTTTTCTTACCTTTAGGTTTGCTTGCTTTGTTCAATTTGATCCTCAAGCACGATTCCTCTTGAGCCCTAGCGTACACCTAGTCACAGCCATAGATTAGAATCATCACCAAACCTCAATTCCAAAACCTAGCCTTGGGACCAATCCCGAGCCCTCGGGAAGCCCTAATTCCACCAAACGGGGTGGTGGACTCAAACCCCGAACCCCCGGGCAAAAACCCTTAAAAATAACCCCAAAACCCTTTTCTGGAAACAGGGTAGCGCTACAGTGCTACAAATAGAGACTAAAGTGTCCCAGACCACTCAGCCTAGCAGTACAGCGCCCAATGGCTAGTGCTGTAGCGCTAGTCACAGCACAGCAAAACTTGCCATTTTCTCCTTCGATTTTCCCCGAGCCAAACCTTTCCAAAACTCCTCCAAACTTCAACCAAACACAAAAACAAGCTTACTATCATCCTCCACTCATCCCAACCACATGTACCCCTAACCAAAGAATTCACCATAGCTGGACCTAAAACTCAGAAACTCAGCCAGAACAACAATTAAAACCACATAACTTGAACTAGAATTCCTTACCTCTGCTGGGTGAGCTTAGCCTAGGTTATCCTCCTTACTAGCTTGGCCTTCACCTCCTCCAAGCTCAGCTTCAACTTCCCTAGAATTCCCCATCATAATCCAGCTCAAAATCCATAACAATACCAAAACTAGAAACTGAAAACTATCTTGAACCTTACCTCAACTAAATGGATTGCTCTTGCTAAATCCTTGCCAATTCTTCAAGCCAGACCAAGGACTCTAGCCTCAACCTTTTACTCTGAATTTCCCTGAGTTTCTGCTCCAAAAGACCTCAAGAATTGATGGAGAAAAGCCTAAACTGATGGAGAGAAGAACAGACTTCTAATTCCCTTTCTTTCCTTTCTTTCCTTCCTTTCCTTTCTTTTCTTTCCTTCAGAATTCCAGCCCCTTCTACTTATTCCACTATGTATAAAACCTTAATAATACCTATCCTTTATAAGCCAAATGACCCCAATACCCTCCCATAATTTCCTAAGCCTTTTAATCCACCTAGGGGCATTTTGGTCATTTCACCCAATTCCCGCTAATTCCTCGAGTGTCTCTAATATTAATCGCTTACTTCCCGACACCTAACTAATCACCAATTACATTCCTCAATATCAAAACTGACCCCAATATATTCTCTATATTCCAAAAATACCCCCAGGCTCGCTTCGACCAGGTATAAATCCCCGCTGTGACTTTTTCGCTAAATCGCTCACTGGGATCGCCTCGAATCACAGATTACAGATATATCCACATAATAATGTGGTCTCGACAATTTATCACATATATATACACAGTTATGCCCTCAACGGGCCAAAATTACGATTATGCCCTTCTAACCTAATCAGGGCCTACATGCATACTAATACACATAGTCATGCATCACATATATCCAGGTAGTCACATAACATGCGTTTAATCATTAAATCACATATAATCCAATTATGCCCTCCTGCCACACTAATCAAGACCCTTAAGCCTTATTAGTAAATTTGGGTCGTTACATGGTCTCACTAGCACCTTGGAGTCTTTGATCACAGCTTGAAGAATGAGAGGAAGGGCTGGGTACTAGGTCCTATTTATAGAGTTCTAGGAATAAATATCTTATTTGTGGCTTTGAATTAAAATAATGAATTTAATTGAAAATATTTGAATATTCATCAGTCAAAGGCTTAGGACTCGGCCAAATCATTCAGAGGTAGGTCTAAGGAGTCAAAGCTTGTTTAAAAAAAAAAAAAAAATAGAATCCTAACTTCTAACTTCCTAAATCTCGTAACTCTAAACTCACCTGTAGTAAAATCAACATAACTGGAGCTGCAGGACTTCGATTTAGACCATCTTTATACCGTTAGAAAGGTAATTAAATTATCTACAACTTTCTATAAATACTATTTTTTCGAAATTCATAATATAACTGGGAAAAAAATAGGTCGGAAGTTACAGTACCCTAAAGTTACGGAAAATCTATTTAATTATCTAAATAACAACCTAATCCACAATTATCTTAACTAACCATAAAATAACAAACTCTAATTCCCTAATAATCATGCTTATGACAAGTGTCATATTCTTATTGGCTTGATCTAAACCTTAGGTTATAATAAATAATACACCTAGGACCAGCAATATTAATCAAACCTTATGTTATAATTAATATTCTTAAACTATAGGTTAAACTTATAAAATTCATAACTATTGCTATGAGTTTCCAACTAAGTCCGGACTTGAACCAAAATCCATGGAATCTAACATACTACAAACTAATACTAATATTCTGGGACTTCACAATTCTCCCCTACTAAAAAGAATTTCATCCCCGAAATATACTTATCAAACAATTTCGGATACTGATCTAACATGACTTCCTTCAACTCCCACGTTGCCTCCTTTTGAGAACTATTACTCCATAGGATCTTGACTATCGGAAAACTCTTAGATCGTAACTCTTTCATCCCTCTATATAGGATGCTAACCGGCCATTTCTCGTAACTCAAGTCTTTCTGGAGTGATATCATATCATTATTGAGGACTTGAGATGGGTCTGACACATATCTATGCAACATCTAGATGTGGAACACATTGTGACTATTTGCTAGAGCTGGCGGTAGGGCTAATCTATACGCAACTGCTCCCACTTTGTCCAATATCTCAAAAGGACCTATAAACCTGAGACTAAGCTTGCCTTTCTTCCCGAACCACTTCACACCTTTCATAGGAGATATCCTTAAGAAGACTTGATCTCCGACTTTGAATTCCACATCACGCCGCTTGGTATCCGCATAAATTTTCTGACGGCTTTGAGCAGCAAGCATACGTTTTCTAATCAGTGCTACTGCTTCCTAAGCTTCTCTAACAGCTTCAGGTCCAAGTAGTTGCCTTTCTCCTACCTCGTCCTAATGTAACGGCGATCGACACCTTCTTCCATAAAGTAACTCATAAGGCGCCATCCCGATCGATGACTGGTAGCTATTATTGTAGGAGAATTCTATTAGTGGTAAATACTTACTCCGTGATCCTCCGAAATCAAGTACACAAGTGCACAACATATCTTCTAAAATGTGTATGGTATGCTCAGACTGACCATTGGTCTGTGGATGAAATGTTGTACTAAGACTTAACTTGGTACCCATAGCTTGCTGCAAGCTTCCCCAAAATCTCGATGTAAACACCCATCCCCTATCGGACACTATAGTCTTAGGGATTCTATGCAGTCTTACTATTTCTTGAGCATAGATGTTTGCTTATTGCTCTGCTGTATATGAAGTCTTGACAGGCAGAAAATGAGCTGACTTGGTTAATCCATCTATTACTACCCAAGCCGAGTCATGCTGCTTACATGTTCGTGGCAATCCTGTCACGAAATCCATGGCTATATCATCCCATTTCTATTCTGGAATGCTAAGTGGTTGCAATAAGCCGACAGGCCACTGATGTTCTGCTTTCACTTGCTGGCATACTAAACATTTAGACACATACTCCGGTATATCTTTCTTCATTCTTGACCACCAATATATTGCCTTAATGTTGTGAGTCATCTTGATCGATCCCAGGTGAACTGAATATGGGGTTTCGTGTGTTCTTCTAATTCTCACCTTAATCCCTTGATTATTCTACATGCATACCCGATCCTTATATCTTAATAACCCCTGACTAGATATTGAGAAATCTGTAGCCTTCCCTTCTCTAACTGCATCCATATGTGCTACTAACGTGTCATCATGCCCTTGCCCAATCCGTATATCTTCTAATAGTCTTGATTGGATGGACAAGTTAGCTAGTTTACCAATGACTACTTCTATTCCAGCATTGATTAGCTCCTGCTGTAGCGGCTTTTCTATTCCAGCTAGCACTGCTAAACTTCCATAGCTCTTCCTACTTAGTGCATCAGCAACTACGTTTGCCTTTCTCGGGTGGTATAGGATTTCGCAGTCATAATCCTTCACTAGTTCTAACCACCTGCGCTGCCTTATGTTGTGCTCTTTCTAAGTGAAGAAATACTTTAAGCTTTTGTGGTCCGTATAAATCTCACACTGTTCTCCGTAAAGATAATGGCGCCAGATTTTCAATGCAAAGACCACCACTGCCAACTCCATATCGTGTGTTAGACAGCGTTGCGCATACTCCTTCAGCTACCTTGAGGCGTAGGCTATCACCTTGTCATTTTCCATCAGCACACAACCCAACCCTTGCTTCGATGCATCGTAGTAGACTACAAACTTGTCATTGGGTGTCGGTACATAAAGTACTGGTGCTAAGCATAGCTTATCCTTAAGCAACTGGAAGCTCTCTTCACACTTATCTGTCCAGTTGAACCTTTGCTATTTCTGGGTCATCCCTAAATGTTCCTCGTGCTCAGCTTCGTCCTTTGAGTACACCAAAATATCATCGACGAATACTACGACGAATTTGTCCAAAAGACCCTATTCATTAATCCATAAACGCGGCTGGAGCGTTGGTAAGACCAAAAGACATAACTAGAAACTCGTAATGTCAATAACGAGTTTTAAAAGTCATCTTGGGAATATCCTCTTCCTGTACCTTGAGCTGGCGATACCCGGATCGTAGATCAATCTTTGCAAACACGGTTGCCCCTCGAAGTTGATCAAACAAGTCGTCAATTCGGGGTAGTGGGTACTTATCCTTAATTGTCACCTTATACAGCTCGTCGCAATCTATGCACATTCGTATACTTCCATCCTTCTTCCTCACAAATAGAACTGGTGCTCCCCATGGCGAATGGCTTGGTCTAATGAAACCCAAGTCTAAGAGTTCTTATAGCTGCGTCTTTAACTCCTTGAGTTCGGTTGGTGCCATCTGGTATGGTGCCTTTGAAATAGGCTCGGTGCTTGGTACTAGTTCGATTGTGAAGTCTGTCTCTCGTGTCGGCGGCAATCCTAGTAGTCGTCAGGAAATACCTCTGAGAATTCCTTTATAATGCGGACGTCTCCAACCTTTAGTGGTGTTTCCTTTACCACATCCGTGACGTTGGCTAAGAATGCGTGACATCCTTTTTCTATCATCCTCTGAGCTTTGAGAGATTAAATAAGTGGCGTACGTAGTCCTAAAATTTTTCCCATATAGCATAGTTTCTGACCGCTAGGAGTCTCGAACATCACTTGCTTACGTCTGCAGTCGATGGTTGTGCCATGCCTTGCTAGCCAATCCATGCCCAGTATTACGTTGAAGTATTTGATCTCTAGCTCTATCAGGTCTCCTTCTAGTTCTACGTCCTCAATTTTGATCGGCATGCCCCATACTATCTGTGATGATAGGACTACTTCACCTGAAGGCAACTATGTCACAAACCTAGTTCTACAAGGTTTGTCTAATTTCTCTATCACTCCTAACGAGATATACGAGTATGTTGTTCCCAAATCAAGCGATACTAGAATATATACTATCGAGGATAAGAATCTGACCTGTAATTGCTTTGTTACTAACATGGGCTCCTCCCTGGGTCAAGGCAAATTCTTTGGTCTGGAACCATCATTTTATCCCTCTTCTCCTTCTGCTTGAGCTGGGGACATTCCTTCTTTCGATGAATTTCCTTCTTGACCACAGTTGTAGCATCCTTTGGTCTTTGCCCAACATTCACCAGGATGTTTCTTCTGGCACTTAACACATTGCAGGTATTCTACATAACCCGACCTATTACTTCCATTATTCGTCCGTGCCCTTTTATCACCATTGGCCCGATTATCATCAAGATGCCTTCTCTTCTGACCATTACTATTACTATTGCTATGCTGATGGATGTTGTTGTCGTTGTTTCGACCATTCTAGGGTTGACCCTGCTGCTTAGGCTCAGGCTTACTAGTCTTTTCTTTAATAACATTCACTGAAGCCTTTCCACTTCTATTTCCATTTCTATAACATTGGCATAAGTATTATTTCCTGGGTTTGCTAGCCTAACCCCTAACTCAATATTTGGTCTAAGTCCACTAACGAACTTGGTCACCCTCAGAAAATCAGTTGGAACCAATTCTGGTGCAAACTTGGCTAATCTGTCGAACTGCCGAGCATATTCTACTACCATTAAGTTGCCCTACTTCAGACTAGCGAACTCCTCGACCCTTGTAGAGATCACTGCCGAGTTGTAGTACTTCTTGTGGAACAGCTCCACAAATCTTGTCCATGTCATGGTGGCGACATCGTGAGTCTGCTGAACTAAGTCCCACCATATTCTAGCATCCTTCTTAAGTAGAGACGAAACGCAGGATATGCGGTCCGCGTTGCTGAGATTCATATGCGCTAGGATCGACTCTACATTTATAAGCCATTCTTCTACCTCAAAGGGGTCTGTTGTCCCTTCAAAGTTTGGAGCATGTTGCTTACGAAACTGTTCATAGATTGGCTCCATGTGCTGAGCTGGGTATGGTACATAGTTCGCCATTGACCATCCCCCATAAGGACCTACTTGATAGGGTACTTGAGCCATTTGCTGAGGCTGTGGTTGCGGCTGAGGTGGAGGCTAAGCCTTAGTCTGCTATCGCTGTTGCTGTAGCAATTCCTCCACTTGCTATCGTAGTCTTGCAATTTCTGCGATGATGTCCATTAGCGGCGGCGGTGTTGGTGCACTTTGATTAGTAGCAGTAGCGGTAGCACGCAATTCTCTTTTGCGATCTAGAGGGGCTTCATTAGTCTCAGGAGCGACGTTGGAGGCATTGCCATTCGTGCGTGCAGACCTTCTGAGCGACATCTTCAGCAAAAGTTCTAACAATCGAGAACATGTTAGAACTTACCCTAATAGGCTCTAAGGAAAAACTTAATCTAAGCAAACATAACTCAGAACTATTAATTATGACTTCTTATGAAAAGAATTATATAAGCCTTCTTTGTAATTAGGGTGTGGTTCTAAACCTTAAAAAAATAAGCCATCTTTATTATTTTCTAAGTGTGTTTCTAATCATCCTATATGACTTAATCCTCAGGCTGGAAATTCGTCGTTGTTCCAAAGTTAACCATATTGAGGGAGGGCTGGGATCTGTAAAATCGTTCCCACTACTATGGCCCCCTATCTCTCAATATAGAACCCGGTCCATTGATTTGTATCCACCCTCACCGAACTTGGTCATTATTTATTAAATTTATTATTTATTATGATTGTAAAAAAAATCAAACTCATACATGTCATTAAAAAATAACAATGATATTTATTTGGAAAAATGTCTTCACTAAGTACAATCATAAATGCAAAATAAAACAATAATCAAATAAATAACAATAAACTAACATAACTAAAAAAAATCAGGCTATTAAAATAAACGTAAACAAAATAAACATAAACATGATAACTATAACATAAACACTTACATTGGCGGTTAGATTCAGAGCTTGAGCGTGTGTATCAAGGAGAACTTCATGGATATGAACCGTTGCTCTAATACCAACTGTAATGACCAAACTATTTCTAAGACCTTGGACCATTAAAACTACTAGACATAGCTGCTATTTTGGGAAAGAAACATAAGAAATAATATAACTTTATTAAAACTCAAAATATTGTATCAAATACATAATCATAGAAAATATGGCAAGGGTTCCCATTGATTAAAAGAAAGCATAAACTTTAATTCAATTGTTTAAAAAACTAAATGCGGAAAAACATGATATAAAAGACTAAAAATAAATAACTTCATCCTCGATCGACACGCAATCCACACATTCCATCCATCCTTAACACACAAGCCAAACTACCAAGAATCCTTCCGCCTTCCAGATTCATTTTCCTGCATCACACTAAAAATAAAGGAATGAGCCTAATGCCCAGCGAGGAAAACCTACTAAAAACATACATCATATATCATAAGCATAAAACTAAACTATAAAACATATGACTATAAAAACATATATCATATAGGACTACAATATTAATGGCCATTAACTCATTAACATGGCATGCGATAAACCATCTAGGTCCCCTGTCTAATATCTGAGGTAGGTTAGATCACATGGTAGTATATGATAACCCATCTAGGTCCCCTGTCTAATATCTGAGGTAGGGTAAACCATATCTCTAAACCATGAAAATGATAACCACTAGGGCTTGCTAGCTAAGCAACGATGAACCCTAGATAACATAAAAAAAACATAACATAACATATTATAACATATTATACATAACATAACATATAAGCATATAGAAACTATCCTATTTTCCTTACCAACACCGGGATATTTGAGAACAAAGACGGGATTTGGAACACTCCTAAAACCAACAATACAAATGGTGAGTATTTCTAAAGAATAAAGAATGAATGTGGAACTAAACCATCAAGAAGAAACTTACCAAGAAAGAACTTAAGTTTCAAGAACATAATCAAGACCACTAATTAAAGTTAGGATCTGAATAAAAGGAACTAAAGAAAAATAAAGAGTTTAAAGGATTGAACTTAAAGAATAAGAGTACCTTAGTTGACCTTATGGATTGGTCTAACTCCAATACTGAAATACACTAAACCTCACTTTCCAAGTATTTTATAAAGCTTAAGAATGACAAAGCTTTTTCCCAACCCAAGTGTTTATCACTCTTATGGTCTCACTAGCACCTTGGAGTCTCTGATCACAGCTTGAAGAATGAGAGGAAGGGCTGGGTACTAGGTCCTATTTATAAAGTTCTAGGAATCAATATCTTCTTTTTGGCTTTGAATAAAAATAATGAATTTAATTGAAAATATTTGAATATTTGTCAGTCAAAGGCTTTGGACTCGATCAAATCGTTCAGAGGTAGGTCTAAGGAGTCAAAGCTTGTTTTAAAAATTAAAAAAAAAAGAATCCTAACTTCTAACTTCCTAAATCTCGTAACTCTAAGCTCATCTATAGTTAAATCAACATAACTGGAGCTGTATGACTTCGATTTAGACCATCTTGAAAGCTAATTCAATTATCTGCAACTTTCTAGAAATACTATTTTTTCGAAATTCATAATATAACTGGGTCAAAAATAGGTCAGAAGTTACAATACCCTAAAGTTACGGAAAATCCATTTAATTATCTAAATAACAACCTAATCCACAATTATCTTAACTAACCATAAAATAACAAACTCTATTTCCCTAATAATCATGCTTATGACAAGTGTCATATTCTTATTGGCTTGATCTAAACCTTAGGTTATAATAAATAATACACCTAGGACCAGCAATATTAATCAAACCTTATGATATAATTAATATTCTTAAACTATAGGTTAAACTTATAAAATTCATAACTATTGCTATGAGTTTCCAACTAAGTCCGGACTTGAACCAAAATCCACGAAATCTAACATACTACAAACTAATACTAACTAGATATCTAGCTAGTTAAGTAAATATTATGGGACTCTACAGTGTCACAGCCCCAAAGGCGTCAACCAATGGGAGTGACCATTCGAGAGCCAAGCCCCAACACTCGACTAGCCAGTACCCCTCCCTAACACGGGAGGGGAAAACAAAAACTACCTGAATATGCTGGTTCTATACTCGAATCCTCTGACGAGAAAAGTATATATTTCTCACTCAGAGATAAATTTCCCATCTCTTATCATTTATTTGATAGGGACGACAATTTTAAATTTACGACCAGTAGTTTTTGCTTGGACTTTTTTGAGGTAGATAGTGAGTGTAGCAGTAGTTCTTTAAATAATGTAGCGACCAATAATTATAGTTCAAATATATCACTTAGAGTTCCTTTTTGTTTTTTTCCTTATCATGCAAAACTATTTATTGACTTATCTGTTTGCTTGTTTGTCTTGTAGTCAAGCAGACTGATGATGTGTTCTATTTCTATACTTCTGGAGGCAAAACGGCCAGCTTGAAGAAATCGAGCAGAAAAAATACTGGTGATGCCAGCGGGGAACCTTCGAGGAAAAGGACACGATCATATGGTCCTCTTGCACCTACACCTTCCAGAACCACTACACCTCCTCCACCTCCTCACGTCGTGCCCTCCAACGATATACTTCAAAAGCTAATCAAGCATCACCGCAACCAGGAAGCTTTTGGTTCTCTCTCCTCGTTGAAACCTAACTAAATCCTTGGTCGGGGGTTAAATGAAATCCTCAGCATAAGCTCTTAGAATTTAGTTGTACTCGAACACCCTCACTTTTTTTTATAATTTCTGATGACTTTATCTTTCTTCTGCTCGCAGGGTATTATCAACCGTAACCAAAGGTTGGCGCAGCACCGAAGAGCTTGTCACAAAACATGCCGAGGAGGTCATGGCATGGGAGGCCAAACTCAAGGAAGCTGACGAAAAAGTTGCTGCTTTGATTGAGGAGTTAAAAAAGTGCCAAGAAAATATGTCTAAGGTTGTTGTTGCAAAGGAGAAATTCAAAGTAGCCTCCGAAACCAACTTCGAGGAAGTTTCCAAACTGCAAGAGGATTTGGAGGCCAGCATGAAGGAATAAAATGACCTAGAGGATCGAGTGAAGTTGCCCGAAGAACAAAATTCCCAAAACCTGGAGAAGTTTCGAGGAGTTGTATTCATCTGTTTTTACATGTTATGGAAGAACGACCCAGAGGCAAACTTTGACTATCTTCCTGAGCAGGTAAAACAAGCCAAACTCGCCAAGTGCGCTGCTCTCCTAGAGGAGGAGAAAGATGTCCAGGATTCTCCTGAAATTTCCTTAGCAACGGGCATCGATGGTGCTGATGAAGAAGCTGACCCTTCAGTCGATCATCAGCCTCAGTAGGACCCCCATTCAGTTGCATAGTAAATGTTTTTTGTTTATGTAATTACAACACCTGAACAAATTGTTCATGGTTTTTAGACAATTTGATACTAAGCAAGCAAAACATATCATAAACATATGTATCCACATGAGCAAAATAAGAGAAAGCATACTATGACACTTACACTACACCAAAAATCACTTTCCACAACACATGAATATAATACTATTGCAAAAGTATTATATTTTCTTAGGATAAAAAACGGTAAAGGAGCGAAGCTGAAAATGTATCCCGCCTTTTCTCTCACTAAAAAAAATGAGCCCCAATTTTCTTTTCTCATTTCCCTTCTCAATACGCCAGAACCGAACAATCAAAAACTTATCTTTTCTCAAAGTTTTCCCTGCTTGAATCCCTCTTACGAACTTTCTTCCCATCCTTCGACATCTTCCTCTCTAGCCCAAAGTTTGACCTCTATTTCTCCCTTCCCCATACCCCTCTTTCTCTCCCTGCGAGTGGGGTGGTGGACTCGTAGTAGTCGCGATGTGATATCAGTAGAGGTGCGTTTGGGCGTAGTAGATGGTATCATCATAGGTGAGAGGCCTGGTTTTTCGTGGATGATCATGGCATAGGTGAGAGGTCTGGTTATTGGATTTGACATTTGATCTTGTTTGTGATTATGTTTTCTGGGTTTGAGATTATTTTAGTTTCAGTTTTTTGATCCTATTTTTGGATTTAAAATTTCGGTGTACTGAGGTTGTTTTGGTTATGTATTTGATTTTCTTGTGACTAATTTTTGTTTATGAGTAAAGGTTACATTAGATCTTTGACCATTTTGTGTTTAAGTTTTCTGTGTTTGGAGAATGGTCTTTGTTATGAACTTTTATTTAGTTAATAAATAAATAAATTTGAATAATCAGTATATACTTTTTTGGTTATGGTTTTGTTTTGTGTTTAAGATTTCATTCTTCAGGCCACATAAACAATCAGTATAATACTTGCTTCTGGGAGCTTGTTAAATCTGGAAAAATTGTTAGATATGATGGGGGAGGGAAAGTTGACAACTGTTTTCTGAAAATTGTTAGATTCAACACTAAATAACAGTTTAAAAAACAATGCAGTGTGTTTGGCCTTGTTTTCTAAAAATAGGTTCTAAAAAACTGAGGTAAAAAAACAAGAATTTAGAAAACAAGTAAAGTGTGTTCTCAAAGTTTTCACTCTCTCGGACCTCTCTTGATAAAAAAGAAAAAGAAAACACTTAACAATGGAGCTTTTCTTTTTGGATGCTGATTCAAGTGACATGCATTTGTTTTGTTCAAACTGATATCAAAATCCTATTGAAAAACACAATATTATGTTCTACAAATATTTTTGCTGAATTCCAAATAAAATAGAACATGAATAACTTGTGTTAGGGTGATTTGATGTGCTCTCAGCTTTATTTTGTTTTCATGGGAGTTTTTGATGTTGGTTCTTTGCTAGGGACTTATTTTTGCGAAAGAATTAACTACGTTTGGAAATGGAGAGAAAGAGTCAAATTTGAGCAAGAAAAACGCTCACAAACTCACTGATTTATAAGGTAATTTCTCAGTTTTTTGTTGGAATAAATTAACAAATAGCAGGCCATTTTAGCTTTTGATGTTCATTACTTAATTGGTATAACTAATGAGGATACATGACAAACTTCTATATCTGTCTTTGTTCCTTGCTTTGATTTTGCATTTATGTGATAGATTGCAAAACCTTGTTATGTGCAAGCTAAAAATCAAGGATTCAATATCACAATAGAGTGATGACTATGACACATGGGTCCTTTTTTTAATTTTCAAAACAATTGCATCTGCATGTGACACTTGTTGAACTAAAAGCTTTCCCTCTTGTTTAAAGATTCAGAGTGTATTTTTTTTTTTCATTATGCTTGTAAGTTTAAAAATTGGGATGGTAATCAGGTGTTTAATGGAGTTCTTGATAAAAATTCAGGGGTGTTTTTAAGCTTTCCTTGGTTCTATTTATGTTTTGTTGTGACTTGTTTAGATTGAGAATTTAGGTTTTGGGATTTTGAAAAATGGTTTCAGTATCTCATTCTCTAGTTGTAATTCTGGAAAACTAGCTTCAGATCTTCTTTGGGAATGATTTTCTGCTCATAGACGTTGGGGGAGAGAGAATGGAAGAGTTAGAAGGGAGAAAAAAAAATTAGTGTTTGGAAGTAGCCCTAAGAGCAGTTTTGTTGATGAAGGACTTTGGTAACGACCTTACAAAACTCTCTGTATTGGAGATAGCCTTACATTACAAATTTATCTTTTTCATTCCCTTACAAACATCTCTCTATTGGAGACAGCCTTTAATGATTGAATTCCACTATTTATGCAAAAGTAGATAATATTAGCAATGTTGTTGCTTAATTAATTAAATAATTTTCAATTTCACTATTTTCTTAAGCAATAGTCCTGCTTGTTATGGCAATAAAAGAAACTCCAATTTCAAGAGAATAAAATTACTGGATCACTGATGTCTGTCATTTTATCAGGCTCCACTGTCTAGAGGTACCTTCTAGACTACCCCCAAAAAATGTGCATAGATCTAAGTAAGCTACAATCTACCATAGCTTGGTTTTCAGGTCATGATCAGTAAAGTTCAATAGTGAACTAGATATGTTTGAAAGGCATGTGATTTAATTTATAACCATGTATGTACTAATTTCATTAAAAATTGATAGAATATGTTACAAAAAATAAAAAGACACACGAAATGGTCTCAATTGTTGGGACCCCAACAACTCAAATACATGTCTGTTCTAAGTGATTCCTCAGATTGTTCAACTTCTCATCTCTAAACTTATTAGACACAAGAGCCGAATACTGAGAAGTTGGGATCTTCTTGGCATTAAACTCTCTTCAATGGCAAAGAATAAGGGGCTAGTATTTTGATTACATGTATTGTTAAGTAACCTTATTTGCTAATAATATTGCATCTGTTGAGGCTATTTCAATGAATCTGATTGCTGTAGTTTCTTTGTTTGTGTATTGATAGTTTTCCTTCTCTTTTCATTTTATAATCTGGCTCACTCTTGTGCCAAATATTGGCTTAGAGAATCCAAAAGTAGATAGAAAACTAAGCTTTGTTTTGGGTAATTTCCATGGAAATAAATGTATATATCATTTTGATTGAGATCAGACTATTGAAATGTTTTGGATTAATGAGAAGTTTCTTCTATGAAGATCAGTGAATTGAGTTTGGTGGTCCTATTGTTTGAGTTTCTTCTGTATTCCTTTCTTTTTTTTTTCTCTCCTTCCTGATTCTTCTTTGTTCTTGCTCTGTGGTTCCCATTTCCACATATGCACATCCATTCTCCTGTATAGTGTGTTCACACTCCTGGGTTGGGCTTACTTCTCTTGTATATTCCGTTTTAAAAAAATTGGAGACACATATCAAGTTAGGGGTCATAAGCCTAGGCTTTTGTTGGGGCTTTTTAAAATAGATTTTTAAGTTATTAATAACCCAAAAAACACCTAAAAACACTATTTTGACCTTCAATTTGTAAGAAGCAATTTCATGAATTTTATGGTTTTATTGTATCATTTAATTTTAATTTTGTATTAATCTTTTAGGTATTGATTATATTCTTTAGGTTGTGGATCGAATTGGCAAGGAGCATTGCAAAGTTAATTAACTTGATTATTAATTGCAAGAGGTACAGAAGTATGTTCTTTTAACTATTTTATTAATATCATACAAATGTTAGAGGAGTTTGAATATCTTAAATATTCATCCATAGAGAACTAGGTTCTGAGATTAAAATTGTGTGCTGCGGTGATAACAGAAGGTTGAAAACTTGTGTGCCGTAGAGAAGTAGATTTTGGAAAATTTGTTTGTGTGTTGCGGTGTGTGGATGCTTAAAAATCCACACTTGTAAAAGGTCCAAAACACATGCTAAGGTCCCATAACCGCCTAAATACATGCTTGTTCTGCAAAGCCCTTGGGCCACCGTCCTCTCGCAGGGAGGCACGTGAAGCTATACTCGGCGTGCCTAGCACCCATACACCTTGACAGAGACTCTCGGCATGCCTAGCACCCATGCGCTTCGCACAAGGACCTCTCGCAAGCCGTCTTGCGCCTGCCACCTCTGGGCGCACCCAGTGAGGCCACGCCTCATGCAGACGTCCCTTGCGAGACCCATATTAGTCTTTATTTTATATTCTACATTTTTTAATTGTGTAGACAAAACAAACTGAAGGGGGAAAAGTAACTAGGATCGATGCTTTTCGAAGAGCCCATACCAAGAAGAATGGTGAACCAATCAACCAAACAACATCTGAACTTTTTGTGAGTATTTATTATTTAATTTTGGATATTTATACTTGTTCACTATTATTTGTACATTAGTTGTACTATTTTATATGTAGGAAGAATTGGCTAAAATTATACGCGAAGACCCAAAATCTGGAACTACAAACAATACCGATGAGGATGCATTAACAAAATTATTTGGTAATAAAAAATCTGGACGCTTAATCAAACAAGGAAGGGGGGTAACAAAGTAAAAATTAACTATTGTTAATATGTGTAAAGACAAGATGACATTGTTGGAAGAAGAGCAGCTAAATATGAAGATTCAAATTGTTGAAATGTTGAATCTACTTAAAGGACACTTGGTAACAATTCTTTCTCGCACTTATATAACTAAAAAATTTTATTTTTGAAATGAAACTTATCTTGTTGTTTATATTTAGGGTGGTAGAGCAACAACAAGTGAGGGGCAGTCCCACAATATTCCACAATCCAACAATATTCCTTCTCCTAAGGTAAATCTTCAAATTGTGTTCTTTCTTTTTAAGGAAACAAATACAAAAATTAATATGTTGTCTTCAAAATTAATTTTGCAGAGTGTTGGAGTTAAAAAGGGCCATAACTTTACAAAAGCAAGGAACACTTGCTACTTGCTCAATTGGTCAGATGTAATTATTGCTGAAGGCCATTGGGATTCTAGTGATCCAGACTTAGAGGTGCACGGAATTCCTCTTGGGCCAGATTTTATGCGTGTATGGGTTGATGTTGTTGTTGTGCCTGGTGCTTATTTATTTTGTCCTAACTATGCGATGCTTACTATATGAGAAGCTATTGGTTCAACAGTTGCATGGCCTTCTCAAAAAGTTATTCCAAGAGGTATTTATTTGGTTATTTGATTATATAAATGCTTGTTCACCATTTTGAATTAATATTATATAAATTCTTAGTAATGTGTGTAATATAATAACTTAATTATTATTCACACTCAATTATTGTAAATTTGGTTATGTGTCATGATATTATTGACTATTTTAGATGAATGATATGATATTTCATGACCTCATTAGTTTTTCTTTTATGTTTTATTTACCAGATTCAACAAGTGAAGTGCAAAAGAAAATCTAATTTGGAAGGCTTTGGTGTCCTGACATTTGGAAGATTATGAATTCCTACCTTCATTTTTGAGTATGCATATGTTTAAGACTATTTTGTTGACTATTGTAAGAATGTTTTCTTTATGTTAATTATGTAGTGTTGAATATCTTAAGACTTTTGTATTGTTTCTTAGATAATCTTGAATGTATTTTGACACAATTATTTGGTTATATGTGTTATGAACCATATAATTGGTACTAAAAAATATATTTGTACAATGTTAAGGGTCTCTTAAGTATATTAAATGAAGCGGGCTTGAATTAAAGCAATAAAAAATAATTATAATGTACAGGTTTATATAATAATAATTCAAGCTTATCCAAATATTAGAATAATACAAAAAATATGTTATTGTATCTTTTTCAATAACACTGGTTTATAAGCATAAAATTATGTTATGCAAACTATTTATTATAATGCAGAAAGTGTGTTATTAAAAAGTGCATCATAACACTACTTTATTAGTACAAAAAAGTGTTATATAATCTATTTATATATAACATAATGAAAGACTTATCTAACTATTAAAATAACATAACAAAAGTGTTATCGTAGGCTATACCATAACACATGTCTATAACTACGGAAAAGTGTTATGCAAAGTGCTCCGACCTACTATAACACTGCTTTCCTTAACACATCAAAAAGTGTTATGGTATATATTTGATAATACTTTTTCGGTCTTATTGAAAGTATTTTTTCTTGTAGTGTTAGAGTATTTTTCAAAATTTTTGGTTAATTTTATGAAATCATAGTAAAGTGTTATGCTAAGTTTGTCCATACGAGCAGATGTTATAATAGCAATAGTAATGTGCAACTATTATAATATCAAAATGAAATGTCTTTACACCACGAGTAATTGTTGTTTGGATGTAATTAAAAATGTTAAAAGTAAATAAAACTGCCTAACATTTTTTATTACATCTGAGCAGCAATTGCTCGCAGTGTAAAGACATTTCATTTTGATATTATAGCAATTGCACATTACTATTGCTATTATAACATCTGCTCATATGACCGAACTTAGCATAACACTTTACTATGATTTCACAAAATTAACCAAAAATTCTGAAAAATACTCCAATTTTCGTAGTATGATTTCCCTTATTTTGCTCATGTGGTTATGTATGTTTATGATATGCTTTGCTCTCTTAGTATCTTATATGCCCTCCAAGTGATCGAGGAGTTTAAGGTTCTCGGTCACTTGCCACTAACCAATTCCTGTTAGAACATTACTACTCACGCACTTATAAATAATCAATGATAATATAGCAAAATAACACACGTAATGAGCAAATACTTGTAACAAATACAATAATTGGCAAGAATAACTGGTTGTGCACTGTTCCTTTTATTTCTCATAATAAAATGGACAAAATTCGTGTATGTACGAGTAATCAAAAATTGATCTTACACTTATAAGTGACCAACCATCTAACTAGTTAGCCTTTGTTAAAAAACTTGTAAAAAGTAAAATTAATACAAGAAAAATCTTTAAAAAGAAGTGTTTATTGATAGTACTTGCGTAGGTGTTCTCCATCCTAATAGCAAGGAACGAGATCTCCATTTAAGCGAGCAAGTTTTAAGGTACCTGGTTGAAGAATTTCTTCAATTTGATATAGACCGTCCTAGTTTGGTCTGAGCACTCCAGCAACTTGATCACGAGTGTTGAGAAAAACTCTTCTAAGTGCTAAATCTCCCACGTCAAACTTTCTTTCACGTACTTTGGAATTAAAACATCGAGCGACCTTTTGTTGTAAACTGCCACTTGTAGTTGAGACTGCTCGTGCCTTTCATTAACCAAGTCCAAATACTCCATTAGTGACTGGTTATTCATATTCTGGTCGTATGTCATCCTTTGACACAATGGTGGATCTAACTCAACTGGTAACATGGCTTCATACCCATAGACTAAGGAAAATGGCGTATGGTCTGTTGCTGTTAGGTGAGATGTTCTATATGACTAATGTACTTCTGGCAATTGTTCTGGGCACGATCCCTTTGCTTCTTCGAGCCTTTTCTTCAATGTGTACTTCAAATTTTGTTCACAGCTTCTACCTGTTCGTTGGCTTATGGATGGCAACCGATGAAAAGCTCTTTGTTATACCATGTCGCTCGCAGAAATTGGTAAACAGGTCGCTATCAATTTGTGTGCCATTGTCTGATACAATCTTTTTCGGCAATCCATATCGCCATACAATGTTTTTGAAAACAAAATCCAGCACCTTCTTGGTCATGATTGCCGTGAGTGGTCCAACTTTAACTCACCTAGTAAAGTAGTGGACAACAACAACTGCATATTTGACATTTCCTTTTCCTGTAGGCAAAGATCCGATCAGATCTATTCCCCAAATTGCAAATGGTCATGGGATTTGCATCTGTTTAAGCTCATTTGGGGCTGCTCGAGGTATCTTGGAGAATCGTTGGCATTTATCACAGTTCTTAACGAATTCCATAGAATCCTCGATCATCGCAGGCCAGAAATACCCTTGTCAGAGAATCTTCTCTGACAAACTTTGCCCCTCAACATGATCTCCACATAATCCTTCATGTACTTCTCTCATTAATTCTTTAGCTTTTTCCTTGGAGATACATATTAATAAAGGCATTGAATATCCTCGTCGATATAGGATTCCATCGAGCAGGATAAATCGATTTGATTGCCTTTGCAGTGTCCTCGCCTTATTCCTATCTGCTGGTAACAATTCATGTTCAAGATATTGAATGATAGGAGTCATCCACGTGTCAGATACTTGTATTATTAGGGAGGATTCTTCCACTTGAATGCTAGGTGCTGATAAGCATTCGACTGGCACTATGCTTTAAAGTGTCGACATCTTTAGTGCTTGATAACTTGGCTAAGGCATCAGTGTTTGCGTTCTGGTCACAAGGTACTTATTGGAGAGTATACTTCTCAAATTGTGCTAGTAAGTCCTTCACCTTGTTTAGATACGCAACCATCTTAAGGCCCCTAGCCTGATATTCTCCAATAATCTGATTAATAACTAGTTGGGAGTCATTGTATATTTCTGTTGACTTTATGTTCATCTCCTTAGCTAGTCTCAAACCTGCGAGCAGAGCCTCGTACTCGCCTTCATTGTTGGAGGCTGTAAAGTTGAATCTGATTGCACAATGAAACTGATGTACCTCGAGAGTGATTAAGTTCAATCCTACCCCCGCGTTGTGCTCATTAGATGACCCGTCTACGAATAGTCTCCAGGTGGGTGTTTGGTCTTGATCATCTGTCTTTATAATTGGCTCGTTGGTAGGGAGTCTAGTGAATTCAGCTACAAAATCTGCTAAGGCTTGTCCCTTTATGGCTGCTCGAGGTGCATAGGAAATTTCAAACTACCCCAGCTCAACTGCCCATTTTAATTATTGACCGGCGACTTCTGGTTTCTGCAAGACTTGTCGTAGTGGCTGCTCTGTAAGAACTATTATACAGTGAGCTTGAAAGTAGGGTCACAGTTTTCTAGATGCCAATATCAAGTGATAAGCCAATTTTTCTATAGTCGGGTATGTAGTGTACTGCCTTTTGAATGTTATGTCTTCCTCACTGATTAAAACAACACTGGCAGCATACTTTGTTATGGCTAAGTAGATGTACAAAGTCTCTCCTTCGACCGGCTTGGAAAAAATGGGCGGTCGTGACATATGGGACTTAAGTGCCTGAAAAGCTTGTTTGCATTCTTCTCTCCATTTAAACTTTTTATTTCCTTTGAGTAGATTAAAAAATGGGACGCACTTGTCTGTAGACTTAGATATGAATCTACTCAGAGCCGAGATTATCCCTGTCAGGCTTTGTACATCTTTAACTTTGCCTGGCGGTTGCATTGATATGTGCTCGAATATTTTTCGGATTGGCTTCGATTCCTCGCGAGTTTACTATGAATCCCAAAAATTTTCCTGATCCAACACCAAAGGAACACTTGAGAGGATTAAGCTTCATCTGATATTTTTTCAAGATGTTGAAGCATTCTTGTAAATCCTTGATGCGTTCACCAGCCTTTCTCGACTTGAGCAGCATATCATCGACATAGACCTCCATGTTAATATTGATCTGCTCTTTGAACATGTGGTTAACTAGTCGCTGGTAAGTCGCACCAGCATTTTTCAAACTGAAGAGCATTACTTTGTAGCAGTAAAGCCTCGTATTTGTTCGAAAGCTAGTGTGCTCTTCATCAGTTGGATACATAATAATTTGATTATAACCGGAATATACATCCATGAATGACAACACTTCATGTCCTGATGTAGCGTCGACCAGTTGGTCGATTCTTGGAAGTGGGAAACAATCTTTTGGTTTAGGAACTAGTACGGGATTAGAGACTCAAGATAGATAAAATGCTACCCTCATGAATCCATTTTCCTTCAGCTTCTCGACTTCTTCCTTTAAGGCTTTAGATCTGTCTTTGTCAAGCAGCCTTCTTTTTTGTTGTACTGGTGGGTGGATTTTGTCTATATTCAAGACATGGATAATAACTGATGGGTCTATCCCAACCGTGTCTTTATGCGACCAGGCAAGGACCTCCTGGTTCATCTTCAAAAACTCCACAAATTCTCTTTTTATTGTTGTCTCTAAGTTTTTTACCAACTTTCACAACCCTAGTCGGATCTTCCACTTCTAGTTGGACCTCCTTGAGGTCCTCAATGGGCCCAACGTTTTCTTATCAATTCCCAAAGCGAGGATCTAAGTCCGTATCCTCACTTTGGGAAATACCTTATTTGGTGACTTGGTCACCTTATTGGGCTTGTGACTCATTTACCACCGACAACCTTTTTTCTGCTCTGCTTTGCGATCCACCTCTTCTTGCCTTTGTGATCGAGGAATTATAGCATTCTTTGGCCTATCACTAGTTTCCCAATACGCACCCAACACCTGCATCGATTGGAAACTTCACGGACAGATGCCAAACCGAAGTTACAACTCGCAAATCGATGAGTATGGGTCTTTCGATCTCAACATTGTATGCAGACAGACAATCAACTACTATAAAAGTAGCGAGCCATGTCCTATTCGGTGGTGTAGTTGCTGCTGTGACTAGGAGTCTGATTGACCCTGTTGGTGCTAGCCCCTCACTAGAAAAACCATAGATGGTTTTGTTGCATGGTTCTAAATCTTTCTAGTGAAGGTTTGTATAAAATACTGATCGAGCTTCCCATATCCACCAACACTCATTTCACCATCATGTTGGCGATTTTGACATCCATGACCAGAGGATCTGAGTGGGGGAATCGGACATGCTATGCGTCCAACTCTGAGAAAGTTATCAATTCTTCCTCTGTTCGAGCTTTTTTGGGAGTTCGCTACTCGAAGTACAACATTTCTATGTCCTCATCGTGACGTATGGTTCTGACATATCTTTCCCTTGCCTTACCACTGTCACCTGATATATGTGGTCCCCCACAGATAGTTAGCAATGTACCAGCAATAGAAGCTGTAGAAGAGGCGAGCGTTGGCCTACATGTGCTTGCTTGTTGCCTCCATGAGCCTCCTACTAGGAATTTTTCCCTGCTCATACATATCTCCTCAGATGTCCTTATCGAATAAGGAACTCGATCTCTTCCTTAAGCTGGCTACACTCATTGGTATCATGGCCATAGTCGTTGTGAAAACAACAAAATTTAGTTGTGTCCCTTTTGGATATGTCTTTCCTGATCGACGCTGGTTGCCTAAAGGGAACGGTAGTATGAATGGCCAGATACACTTCAACGCTGCTATCGACCAAGGCTGTGTAATTGTTGATCCTTGGCTCGTATCTGTTCAGTTTAGGGCGCTTGTTATCAGATACTGTTGGTTCAATATTTTCCCTTTTTCCTCCATTCTTATTGTTACCTTTGTCGTTGTCGTTGGGTTTGCCATACCAATTGGCAGCTTTAATCGAGCCTTCCTTCTTACCTGGTCGGCCTTTAGGGATTTTCCCTCATTGGCTATAGCCTCCTCCAGCATGGCATACTTGTCTGCTCGATCCATAAATTCTTGAGTGCTCTTGACTCCATTCTTCTGCAGGCTACTCCAAAGGGGAGATTGGCGTTGTACTCCAGTTGTGATTGCCATAATCTTTCCTTCGTCTCCAAAATTTTTGGCATGAGTAGCTGCTCGCATGAACCACTGTACATACTCCTTAAGGGTTTCTCCTTCCTTCTGTCAAATGCCAACCAGCTGATTAGCCTCTGTTGGATGTATTCGATCAGCATAAAATTGTTCATAAAACTTCTTTACAAACATCTCCCATGATACTATGTTGGCTGATGGAAATTTGAAGTACCACTCATAAGCAGAGTTAGAAAAAGTGGTAGGAAAAATCCTGTACCGAGCATCTTTGGCACCTTCTCGATGTCCATTTGTATCTCAAATTTGTTTACGTGAGATACCATATCTTCTCTTCCAGTGAAGTTGGGCAAAACTAGCATTTTGAATTTTCTTGGGATTTTTGCCACATCAATTCTATTGACAAATGGGGTGCCCTTTCCCCAATCATACTCTATGTGGGACATTTTCTTCCCGACCAGATCCTGCATGGCTTGATTCAAGGCATCTATCTGAGCCTGAACAACATCTGGTATTGCAGGAGCGGCTAGAGCCAGGGAAATACTCGTCGTGTCTTTCCCTTTGGTCATTAAGCACATCCCTTAGATCTTCATCCCTACGTCTTTTCTCACTTGCACCTAGTTAGTCAAAGACGTTGGGCTATCTAGGCTGCTCCCCGACAATTTGGTTTGTTGGTCGGTTATCCATTGGGGGAGGATTTTTCTGTTCGTCCCTTTCCTCCTATTGCCGACCGTTACTCCTCCTACCGGATTACGCCTCATTGTAGTCATGGTCAACCGTAAATTATGACTTGTGAGTGTGCGACCTGTTGTACACATTGTTCCCCTCTCTTCTCCTTGGTCTATCCTTATAAACAGCTGGGGGCTTGCACTGGTCGTTGGGTCCCCTGACATTACTCTGTCATGGAGGTCCCAGACCACAGAGCGTGAGTCCACCTACCTCCTGCTTCCTAAAGGACGTTGTCCCCTTCTAGGAGGGTTTTGTTTCCAAGCTGTTTCTCGTCTAAGGCTCCTAGGACGCTGCTCGTACTTGTTTTATGTGTCCTGCTGAGTGTTATCTCGACCAACACAAGGGGGTGGCTGTTGCTCATTGTTTCTGTCAGGATTCTGGGTTTGCCTTTCCTGTTGAGTAGCTGGAGGTTGTTCAGGTCTTTGCGGACTTCTTGGGTGTGGTGGATTTTGATGAGGGTGAGAGTTTTGTGGATGATCTAGCTAAGAGGTTGGTGTAGTTTGAACAGGGCGTCCTTGAGCCAACTGAATGGCTGCCTCTAAAGTCGTTGTAGTGTCTCTGTGCTGACGATCCATGTCAGCTTGCCGCTAGCTCAGCTCTCGGCATTGCCGATCGATCTCCATCTGTTGCATCACCATATTTTCAGCAACATTCTCCTGTTTAGCTTTCAGAATAGCTAACTCTTCTTGCAACACTATGAAAGTTGTTCGCAAAGTTTAAGCGTCCATTTCTTCCTCTTCCAAATCCACTTATGGCTCATCCTCCACTACATCTTGTGGAGGAGGTGGATTTGGTATACTTTTAGACGTCTACCCAGTTTGACCCGCTCTCTTAGAGTTCTTTGCCCATTGATATCTTGAAGTTCCTGAGCTGTTGAGTTCGGCTCTCAACGAAAGCACCGAAATGTTGACCCTTGATTTAGTCAGCGACACGGAGTCACTAAAAATGAAAGAATTAATAAACTTAATGCAAGAACTAAAACGATACAAATATTTTATAGTGGTTCGACCTAAGAAATTGGTAATAACCTATGTCCACTTAGTGATTTTATTGATGCAAACTCTGAAACCTGCGATCAACAAACTAGGGTTCACTAAATTTCACAAGCTCTAGAGTGGAATACAAAACCGTGTATAAAATCACTTGTTCTCTCTGAATACAAATTATTGTGTGTCTTTCAAATGGATCCAATGAGCCTATTTATAGGCTCTAGGATGTACATATGAGCCATCCTATAGTTGTACTACAAGCATATTTAAATAATAACAGAAAAAAAATGATATTTACATATAAAGAGAATCAAATATCCAACTCACAACTGTATTTGAATTCTGGCTTCGATCCTATGAGCAGATTTGGTTACATATGTCAGCACATCAGCTTCCCTATTACTCAACATGTCCCTTGCGCCTATCGGGCAGCTTAATTTCCTGGTCATTGGTCGACTAGACTTTCATCAATAAATAGTCACGTGCGGTTCATGTGCGCCTTGATCGTGCCACATCATCAAGCAAATATTTTTGGGTAAACACTATATATTTATGTTCCTGGCTGGTATTAATAAATTTTTAAAAAACCAATTTTCGTTGCGTAACTCTGATTTACTCTTTTAATACCAACAAATACGTATGAATAAGCGTCCCAGAATATCAAGTGGATAGATGCTATGAAAGAAGAGATAAGTGCTCTAGAGAAGAGTCAAACATGGGAGTTAGTGTCAAAGCCAAAGGAAGTAAAACCCATTTCCTACAAATGGGTATACAGGATAAAAACTCATCCTGATCGCTCGATGAGAGATATAAAGCTTGAGGATTCTCTCAACAGTACGTGATAGACAATGATGAGACATTCAACCCAGTTGCCAAGATTACAACAGTACGAGTCCTGCTGGACCTTGCAGCATGTAAAGACTAGAGACTATGGTAGATGGATGTGAAGAACGCCTCTCTACATGGAGAGCTAGATCGAGAAATATATATCTTGAGTATGTTTGTAAACTGAAAAAGGGGCTCTATGGATTGAAGCAGGCTCCAAGAGCATGGTATGGCAAGATTGCTGAGTTCTTAATAGAGAGTGGATATGTCATGGAACATGCATATTCAAGCTTATTCGTTAAAGTAAAGGAAGCAAAGATCGCAGTTGTTTTGGTATATGTTGATGACCTCATCATCACTTATAAGGCCCTGCGTTTCGGGTACCTTTAAACGACTCGGGTCGGGATTTTTTCCCCGAGTTAAGAATAGTATTTTAAATAATATTATATTTGTTTGGAATTTATTTCCATGAGTTATTGCTAGCCAAATTATGAATTTTGTGATTAAAAGTCAAGATAAGACTTTCGGTCTTGGATCGACACAAAAACCCTAATCGGGTAAAAATCTCGGAAAATAAAATGAAAAACTATGACAAATATATTTTGGGCATAAAATACATTCATAAAAATTAAAGTTTGGTAAAAAATAATAAACGGAAGAGGAAATGGAAATTTTAGGGCATTTTGTGTAAAATGCTTAATTTTACCGAATTAGGGAATTTTATTCCATGAATGGACCTTAGGATAAATTGTATTGTGTGATTAATTAAATTAAAAGTGAGAGACATTTAATTTAATTATTATATTTTAAGTTTTGTTTTTTTTTTAAACTTTATATGAGTGAAAAAGGTTATAGAAAGTCATTTTGGATTTTTCTTCTTAGGAAATATTTATTAACCATTATAAAAAAACATAACATAAATAAAAGAAATAGTGGCTAGCCATGTGAATGAAATTAATTGGGTGGACCAAATAGTTTTAGTTTTAATCCCCATTTAAATTAGGGTTAATGGCATCAAGTGGTCAAAGTAAAAACACTCAAGTGTTTTAAATATTTTAGAGTTGTCTAAGCTCTTCCAACCTCCCCAAAACTGACCCCTCCTCTCTCAAATCACTCTCATCTTGTTAAAAAAATTATCTCTCAAGTTTTCTCTCCATTTTCAACCATCAAGAACTCTAAGAAAGCTTGGAAGCTTAAGCTTTGGTCTAGGAAGAGTTTCCCTAAGGTAAATTTTCAAAAAACTTGACTTTTGTAAAGTTTTTAACCATAGATCTTTCAATAGCTAACTATATATGTTGTTGGGGGAGTTGGTTAAGGTTTTGAAAGAGTTTTGAAGGATTCAGAGCTAGTAGAAACATCAAAACCTAAAGTAAGAACAACAAGAGGTAAAAAGTTTACTTTTTTATGGTTGTTAATGTATGGTTTTGATTTTTAAGCATTATTTTGTATATTTAATGCTTAAAGTTTCTTATTGGTGATGTAATAAGGCTATGGTAGTTGCTTTATAATTTTTATGATGCTTGTGTGTTGATTTTTTAAAATAGGGACCAAAATCCATAAGGGTTTTGTTGAAAACCCTAAAACAAAAATACAAGTTTTGAGCTGTGACTTCCAAGGGGTCAACCATCTACTGTATATTTATTTTGTAAAATTAAATTTTACTGTGATGTTGTTGAGATGGATTACATAAAATTGAGCTTTTGAAACACTAAAAAACATTTAGAAATGAGTGAGTTATGCTATTTCAAAGTTTAGGTAATAAACTGTTTTTTTTTTCATATTCTTAAGTTCGGGACCAAGTATAGACAAAATGAACCCCGTTTTTTCTAAAATTTGGTGGACATATTCTTGGCATAACCTAGTATTCAACTGTAAAATTTGGTATCAAAATAATGAATGGTTTGAGAGTTATTAAGTGCCAAAGTTCGGAAAGAATAAGAACTTGAAATTAAGGTAATTTTTACCTCAATGTTTGGAAAATATTTTCACCAATAAAAAATGATCCTTTTGACCTAAGAATTCACAAATACCTAAATGGCATACCAAATATGGAATTGAGAAATTTTGGTAGAAATTGGGTAAGTAAATTTCAAGTTATAACCTAACAAAGTATTTAGTTAAAAAATGTGAAAAATGAGGTTTTCACAGTTAGTGTAAAACTGGGATTTTGGGAACTTAAGATAAAAGTACATTTGTGCATATTGCAAGATAAAAACTTGGTAAGTCTTGAAATTTTTTTTGACCTAAAATACCACTTGGAGTTTAAGTGTAATGACCCAACTAATTATAGACTTTGGACGATTAATAACTACTATACATAGACACTAATCTTAAGAAAACATACATATGAAATACTCATAACTTTATTAAAAATTGTAAAGCAAAAGTTAAAATACATAATATTTGGGGTATGATATGGGATCCCATTGTTTGAAAATAAAGCATATCTTAAATCTTAAATAAATTCGTTACAAAATCAGGTGCGGAAAATACATAGAAAATATAATTGAAATGACTAAAAACAACTTCGTTCTCGAATCGTTCACGTAGTCCACCGAATCCATTCTCCCTCAATACACAATCCCAAGCTGCCAAGAATCTTACCGCCACCATAACTATTTTCCTGCATATATAAATAAATGAATGAGCCTAATGCCCAGCAAGGAAAATCTACTATAAACATCAAACATAAACATAAACATAAGCTATAAACATATATCATGTAACTATAAACATATATCATAATTCTAACCCATGTACATGGTAAACATTGGGGTTTGCTAACTAAGCAACTATAAGCCTCAAACTACAATGAAGTTTGCTAGCTAAGCAACTATAAGCCCCAAGAATATAAAAGTGTCGGGGTTTGCTATTTAAGCAACTATAAGCCCCAAACATACATATATCATAACATATAAAAACATATTATAACATAATCATATAAGCATATAATAACTATCCTATTTTCCTTACCAAATACCGGGATGTGAGAACAAGACGGGATTTTGGAACACTCCTAAAAACATTAATGAGAAAGGTGAGTACTTCTAAAAGAAGGAGATGAAAAATGAATGAATCTAAACCACCGAGAAGAAGAACTTACCGAAAAGAACTTCAAGTTCAAAGAACTTAATTGCCTAACCAAGAATGGAAAATATTGAGTTAGGATTCGAGTAGAGAAAAACTATAAAAGCTAATGAAATATACAGATTTGAACTAGGAATAGGAATGCCTTTGAATGCTCTATAATCGAACTACACCTCGATATCGAAATACACACTATTAATCTTACTTCCCAAGTGTTTAATAAGCTTAAAATGATAAAGCTTATAACCCCAACCCAAGTGTTTAACACTCTAAAGTAAACCTAGCAGCTTGAAGGCTTTGAACTCAGCTTGAAGAATGAAAGAAATGGCTGGGTACTAGGTCCTATTTATAGAGTTCAAGAATAAAAAGATCTTTCCTTTAGCTTGAATAAAATAATGACTTTTTAATTGAAAAACATTTGAATAATCGTTCAGTAGAGGCTTAAGACTCGGTCAAAAGATTATGAGGCTTATCAAGATGTTATGGAATAAAATGAGCTCGGTTTCAAAATTGTTTGAAAAACTTGCCCTAGAGCCGATATATCGCCTGGGCTTATGTTCCCGAGGCTCGTCAAAGTGTTCGTGTGAAGTTATGTGTTTTTTCGTATTCTCCGAGTGGCGATATATAGGCATACGCTGAAATATTATACACGTAATTGCACTTTTTCAGCCTAATTTGAATTGAGTAAACAGCTTTGACTGAGTCCTATAACGATTTCAAAGTTGCTGGCACTCTGGGGTTTTCAAATATTATTCTTATAAAACTATTCCTCAAAAATACTTAATTTCTTAATAAACATGCACACGACAAGTGTCATTATCTTGCTGGGTCTATCTAAACCTTATAGTATAATAAATATCATCTTCATAATCAGTTATATTAATAAAACCTTAGGTTATAATTAATATTCTCAAACTATAGGTTAAACTTATAAAATTTATAAGTGTTACTATGAGTGTCCAACTAAGTCCCGACTTGAACCAAAATCTACAGTAATAAACATACTACAACTATTACTAGCCATTACTACTACTACTACTATCTAACTAGCTAAGTAAAGTTCTTGGACTCTACATTAAGTGAGAATTATTTTATTAAAGAATTTTTATTCTTTCAAAAAATAAAAGATTTAATTTATTTATAAGTTGATAAATTAAAAGAGGGTTTAAAAAACCTATATTTTGGGAAAATAATTTAATAAATTATTTTTCTAGTAAGTAAACTTGATTAATTGATTTCGAAAAATTAACTAGTCAAGATAAGAAATTATTAGCGATTTTCCTAATTAAGTAAAATTAGGCTATTTTCTTAAAACAGTTTTTTTAGAGATTAAAACCTTAAGAAAAATAAAAGAGAAATTAAGTGATTATCTTCTTGAAAAATAATTAAGGAATTTAATTAGTATTTTCAGGATATAATACCGGCTAAAATGTTTTATATATTTAACCGACTGTTGAAAGTACGGGTTAACAGCGGAACTTTTAAAGAATAAGATTTTTAGCAGATTGTGGGAAAATAATATTGCGATACCCGAGCCTAAGTATCGAGACCATAGGATAGCTCTCCCCGAGACTTAGGGTTTAGCCTCAAATATTTGAGTATGAATTTCTTTAATGGGTTTAAAACCAAATAAGGATCTTTAATCCTTACAAGTGATTTTTTAAATGACCAAATTGCCCAAAATAATAATAATGAATTATGAAGTGCCATAATTAATCTGAGTATACTGTATGGATAATTATAGTATTGGCTAAGCATAACTGGACTATACATTGGAGGGTGAAATCTTGCTGAGAGCTAAGGACTCCAAGTAAGTCAACTTCTATTGTGTGGCTACAACATGAAAAAACTATTGTATTGTATGTTAGTATATGGACACATGCACATATATACATTGTCATAGAAAGTTTGCATAGAGACGTTAGTCTAGTGGGTGCTAATTCAGAAAATATGACGGGTAGATATCCGTCATATTCTAGACGGCTGATCCTTGTCACACTACTTGATTTTATTATGTCTGGTTCATTACCGCGATGAATGGCAAGGAGGTCAGGATTGCTGGTTTAAACCTAGGGGCACCAAAATGAATGGGACCTAGGGGCCCTCATGCTTACTTAATCAGTGAACGGTTAGAACCGAAGCAAGTACTCTTATAAGTTATTCCTGGATAGTAATCATGAATATTGGTCATTCAGTGAGAGTGCCTAGAGATACTAGGGGTTGCCAAGTTTGAGTGAGGCTGAACACCCTAAGGGCAACTGCTCACCAGCACCACTGATTAACATAGAAGTCTTTGTAAACCCGTGTAACTTTGATTACACTCTTGAATAGTAGCAATGCCCTAGGTAACTTGATGGTTACCCTTGTGAGGGATTTACTATTGGATAAGTAGCGATGCCCCAGGTAGCTCGATAGCTACCCTTGATGGGGATATTTATTGGCTAGATCTTAGTGTTGAGACTCGGTTCTCTCTTACAGATTATCATTTATGCTGGAGGGTGTGATACGCCCGAATTGTTGGAAATTGTCTAGCGTTGGTCTTGAATTATATTTTGATATCTTCTTGCTCTAGGATTTTCTGAGTGCATGGATTTATTTGTTCATATGAAATAGTTTATCATTGGTTATTAGGCATAACCATAAGTTTTCCATGACGCTTTTGCATTCTTGAAATTGATTGCGTAGGGTCCAGATGGATCCAGAACCCTAATCTTTGTGAGATATTGTTATCTGGGGATAGTAACTTGGTCAGTGACAACATGTCTTCTCTTCATGCTTTTGTTTTAAGGTTGAACTTACGAAGCATTTTCGGTTACCTAGTAGTTTCCTGTTGTAGGTAAGAACAAGGGCAAGGCAGAGCAGTGAGCGTTGGAGTCTACCTTGTGAATGTACATGTGGACTGACCTTTTGGGAAGCTGTTTTTTTTTTTTTTTTTTGGAAATGTTGTGTAATTTTCGTAGACTAGGGTCACTCTACTCTTCATAAACTATGTTTGTATTAAATGTTAAGTATGACCATACGACTTTTAATTTTTTTTATACGGGTTTTTGAGATATTTTGTTAAATGAAAACGTTTATATTTCTGCATTATCGAGTCTTTAAAATCCAGGTCGTTTCATGGTCAGTGACCACCTGTCTTCTCTGCATGCTTTTGTTTTAAAGTTAAACTTACTAAGTGTTTTCGCTTACCTAGTTGTTTCCTGCTGTAGGTAAGAACAAGGGCAATGCAGAGCAGTGAGTGATGGAGTCTTCCCTGTGAATGTACATGTGGATAGACCTTTTTGGAAGCTGTTTTTATTTTTGGAAATGTTGTTTTATTTTCATAAACTAGGCGCAACTTACTCTTCATAATCTATGTTTGTATTAAATATTAAGTATGACCATACGACTTTTAAAAAGTTTTTTTTATATGGGTTTTTGAAACATTTTGTTACATGAAAACATTTATACTTCCACATTATCGAGTCCTGAAAATCTAAGACCTTACAGTTGGTATCAGAGCTTGAGTTGAGCCGGTTCTGTAGACAACCCACAAGTATAATTCGCAAATATAGACCGACACTCACTATAAGTACTGCCTTTTCATATATGTTTCCTTTGCTTTCTTTTATTTACCTTAATTCTATAAATTGCAGGTTATGGTCGATATACCTGAGATAGGTGACCTTGTGATTGGAAACCTACCCATGATCCCTATGCCTAAGATCGATTACTATAGAATCTTTAACGATGAGAATCTGTGATGCTTTGAGTACGATCAACAACATCGGCATTACATTTGGCGATGGACGCATTACATGACAGAAGTCCTTGATAGGGCCAACACACATGAGCGAAGGAGAGTGCGATATGCTAGCACTTGTCTGAGATATGGTTACGTCATAGATGTGGGCGATTGATTCGCGACACATGGGATGACTTTGTATGCAAATCGAGCTAGCATTTGGGCCATGGGATGACCTATCTCTGTCTTTGATAGCATACCTCGAGGCAGAGGAGGATCCGAGAAGTTGGACGAGGATACCGACATAAAGTTGAATATCCTTATGGATAACCTAGATTAGGTTATGCTGTGAGAGTCTTGTTGATACTTTTTGTAAAGACCTTGCAAATCTACTAGGTTGTAGGACTTTGGTGTAGTAGTAACAAGCAGATGTAGAAACCCGACGTGTAGTTAGGGTTCTCTTTTTGGATTTATCATCATGCTAACTAAAATCATATGGCATGATCTTTCATGATCATTTTGTTTTGCTAGGTTGTATCCCTGAATATTATGACTACCTATTTTGAGTAGAATCATTATGGTACTTCTTTCTTGTTTATGAGAAAAATTGGTATGCTCAGTTATTGCTATGTTAGTATTCTTCCCAACTATACATTGTGGTATAAAGACTTGCGATGGTGCCTAACACTCGAGCCAGGGAGGTCGAGATGTTAATTAACCAGACCCAGTTGAGAGAGCAGCTGTTGACCAAGATGCAGGTCGTGGCCGAGGCAGAGGAAGGGGTCGAGGCCGAGGCCGAGTATAAATAGTACAGCTGGAACCAAATCTAGCAACTCAGACAGAGGATCTTTTACTTTGTGGAGGCTACCAAAAGGGAAAAGGTATTAACTTCTCGTCCTTATGCACTTAGGAGCTTTTTGATTTTAACTAAAAAAAAAAATGGCAAGGACAAGATCTCAGAGAGGAAGGGGCGCTGCTGGCCAGGGCTAGGTCGCACCTGCTGCTAGAACTCAGAATGCGCCTGCCGGTAGAGCTCCAACCCAAGCTGCTAGAATTCGCGAGATAGCCAAGCAGATGAATAATCTATAAAGGCTAGTGGAGATGCAGAGAGCCCAAATTGAAAGAGGGCAAAAGAGATCGGAGGACTCTGATGCCCTCAAAGCTGAAAGGTTTAACACCCTTTTTGGGATGACTCTCCATGCCACCCAATAATGCTCAGAACAATGAAGTAACACCTTAAAATAATGAAGAACAGAACCCTGACCCATAGGTTGTCATTGAGAAACATGTACCGCCAATAGTAGCACCAAGAGCTGCCTGAGCGAAACTTATATCAGAAAGGTTCGGCAACCAGAATCCACTTATTTTCGAGGGGAGCACTGACCCATCAGTGGCAGAGGAATGGATCAATATCTTGGAAAGGATCTTCAAATTCATTGGAACTACCGAGAGAGAGAAGGTAGTTTGCGCGACCTATATGTTGAGAAAAGATGCTCGCATCTGGTGGGACGCAACCAAGAAAGGGCATAATGTTGATGAGATGGAATGGCCAGAGTTCTTGACCTTGTTCAACGGAAAGTACTTCAGTAAGGCTGTGATCGAGCATAAAGTGAATGAGTTCACTAATCTAAAGCAGGGAATGTCGAGCGTGTAGGACTACGTTCGAAAATTCAACTAACTGTCCAGGTTCACGAAGAACCAAGTGAACACTGAAGAGAATAAGACCTAGAGTTTTATGAAGGGCCTGCACAGAGACATTGCTAGGTGTGTAGACACTGGTAGGGCTGGCCCAAAAATGTATGTCAAAGTTGTGGAACGGGCTCTTCACTAAGAGTCTTGGGCTGTGTCGTACCAGCTAGAACCACAGAAGAACGAAGATAGGAGGTACACTCCTGACAACCCCGGACAATTTCAGGCCAATCAGAATGGGCCAAGAGGAAAGTTCAATCCGAGGTTTGGCCAAAACTCAGGGAGGACTAACAATCCAAGAGGCTCAAGGCTGAATGCTGGGGGAAATAACAAAAGAAAAGGGGGACCTCCCTATCAGGCAATGGCTAGTCCCAACAAACAGCCGAGACGTGAGTTTGAACAATGGCCACTGTGCAATAGGTGTAACCGACGTCATTGAGGCAAGTGTGGGGTATGTTATAACTGTGGAAAGCCAGGGCACTTTGTTAAAGAATGTCAAATGCCAGCCAAGGGCAACAGAAATGACGAGCAGAAAGAAATTGGAACTCCTCCTCAAGTTTAAGCGCTTACGCAAAGTGACAAAGGAGCTGGACCATCTGATATGGTGTCAGGTCATATTTCTATCACCCAAACCTTAGCATATTCATTAATGGATACTGGTGCATCACATTCTTTTGTATCTGCATCCTTTGTGGAAAAATTAAATAGAAGGCTTGAGCTTATGCCTGTTATTTGTGGGGTATCCTTGCCATCGGGAGAGGATATGCTGGTGCGGACATGGGTTAGAGCCGTACTAGTTTGGATTGAAGGTCGTTAGCTGACGGTGGATCCGTTAGACTTGGACCTACATGAATACGACGTCATATTTGGGATGGATTGGTTAGCCAAATATGGAGCCATTATCAATTGCAAGCGCAGAAAAGTGGTCTTCGCCCCAGCGGGAGAAGAACCATTCAAGTTAAAGGGTACGTCAAGAGAAAAGAAATGCCCCATGATTTCTGCGATGAAGGCGAGAAAAATGTTGAGTGCAAGATTCATCAGTTTTTTGGCAAACATATTGGATAAGGATAAAGAGATGGGTCAACAACCTTCTGATGTACCGGTTGTGTGCAAGTTTCCCAACGTATTTCCTGAAGATCTCCCAGGGATTCCACCAGACCTAGAGACCGTGTTTGAGATAGAGCTGATTCCGGGAACTGCGTCGATCTCAAAGACTCCTTACAAGATAACACCAGATGAACTCAAGGAGTTGCAATCGCAACTGCAAGAGTTATTGGACAAGAAGTTCATAAGGCCAAGCCATTCTCTGTGGGGAGCCCCGATCTTATTCGTGAAGGAGAAAGATGACTCGATGAAAATGTGCATTGACTATCGGGAGTTGAACAATTTGATGATCAATAACTGATATCCATTGCCCATGATTGAAGATCTTTTCGATCAATTACAAGGAGCGTCAGTATTATCCAAAATAGATATGCGATTAGGCCATCATTAGCTCAAGGTTAAGGAGACAGATATACCAAAGACGACCTTTAGAATGCGCTACGGTCACTACAAGTTCTTAGTAATGTCCTTTGCACTAACCAATGTGCCTATAACATTCATGGATCTCATGAATCGAGTATTTCACGAGTGTTTGGATAAGTTCTTTTTCGTGTTCATGGACGATATTCTAATATACTCGAAAAGCCAAGAAGAGCATGCAACGCATCTAGGACTAGTCCATCAGCGTTTGCAAGATGAAAAGCTTTACGCTAAGTTTTCAAAATGTGAATTATTGCTAGAGAAAGTTAGTTTTCTGGGGCACATAGTGTCGGGAGACAGGATTTCGGTAGATCTCGCCAAGATAGAAGGTGTTAAGCAGTGGAAACCTCCAAAAAATACTCATGAGGTTAGAAGTTTTCTTGGATTAGCGGGATATTACCAGCGATTTGTGGAGGATTTTCTGAAATTTCTGCACCAATGACGACCCTCACCCACAAAATCATCAAATATGAATGGACTGACAAGTGCGAGAAGATTTTTTAGGAGCTAAAAATGAGATTGACGACTGCCCCAGTGCTGACAATCCCTAATGGCACAGAGGGATATACTATTTATAGCGATGCCTCAGGCCGAGGGTTGGGAGCAGTGCTGATGCAACACGGAAAAGTAATTTCTTATGCTTCTCGACAGCTAAAAAATTATGAGAAGAACTATCCAACTCATGACCCGGAGCTGGCAGCAGTGGTTTTTGCACTGAAAATTTGGAGGCAGTACTTGTACGGGATACACTGCAATGTCTACATTGATCACAAAAGTGTGAAGTATTTATTCACTCAGAAGGAATTGAGTATGAGACATCGTCGATGGTTGGAGCTGTTCAATGACTACGACTGCGACATTCTGTACCACCCGGGAAAAGGAAACAATGTGGCAGATGCATTGAGTCAACATCCAAGTGCTTACATGATGACAGTGAAAGAGATTCCGCCCCAGTTATGTGCTGACCTTGCTACCTTGGATTTAGAGATAGTATTCAGTCAATTGGCTAGCCTCTCTATCGAGCCTACCATTATGGAAGCTATAAAAGTGGGGCAGTTAGTCGATCCTTGGGTACAAAGACTGATGTACGAAGTGAGGAATGAGGGGCAACCAGGATTTCATATCTCTAAGGATGGAGTATTGGGGTTCAAGGGCAGAATATGTGTTTCGGATGATGACGAGATCAAGAAGCAAATCTTTTTCAAGGGACATAATGCTCCTTATACCATGAATATGGGTACCACGAAAATGTACCAAGACTTGAAGAAGTACTTTTGGTGGCCTGGGATGAAGAAGGAGACTGCAGAGTATGTGGCACATTGCTTGACTTGTCAACAGACAAAGGTCGAGCATCAACGGCTAGCCGGATTGTTCCAGCCCTTAGAAATTATGAAATGGAAGTGGGAGATGGTCACTATGGACTTTGCCACATGTCTACCAACCACTCCCAAGGAGCAGGATGCCATTTGGGTTATCGTAGATAGGCTGACTAAGTCTACTCATTTCTTGCTGATCAAGGTAACTTATGGGGCACATAAGTTAGCAAATATTTACATTGCAGAAATAATGAAACTGCATGGTGTACCCAACTCCATCATATCAGATCACAATAGACGTTTCACCTCAGCATTCTGGGGTAGAATTCAAACGAGGCTGGGTACTAAAAGGAAGTTTAGCACTTCTTTTCCCCTGCAAACAGAGGATCAAATTGAACGAACATTTAGACCCTGGAAGACATGCTAAGAGCATGCGTGCTCGACTTTCAAGGGTCATGGAATGAGAAGCTTCCACTGATAGAGTTCGCTTACACTAATAGCTATCATGATTCCATCAAGATGGCTCCGTATGAGGCTTTGTATGAAAGGAGATGTTGATCACCGATTCATTGGCACGAGACCAATGAAAGAAAGTTTCTCAGATTGGATGAGGTTAATCAGATTACTGAGGACATCCGACAGATAAGGCAACGCTTGCAAACTTCAGTTAATCGACAACGAAAATATGTCGACCGATGTAGGAGACCTCTGGTGTTTATGGTTGGTGATAATGTGCTGCTGAAGGTAGCTCCTCTACGAGGGGCTATGCAGTTTGGGAAGAAAGGAAAGCTTAGCCCAAGGTTCGTTGGACCTTTCGAAATCATAGAGAGGATCGGGGAAGTAGCTTATCATTTAGCTCTTTCACCCGCCCTGTCTAAGGTGCATGACGTGTTTCATGTATCCTTGTTGAGAAAATATATTCGCGATCCCTCGCATGTAATCATCTACAAGCAGCTGAGCATTGATCCTCAACTCATCTATGAGGAGAAGTCGGTGATTATTCTTGACCGAAAGGAAAAAGTGTTGAGGAACAAGATTGTGCCGTTGGTAAAGGTGCAGTGGTGTAACCATGGCATTGAAGAGGCAACCTGGGAAACATAAGAAAAGATGAAGGAGCTGTATCCTTATTTGTTTTAAGTTTTGAGGACGAAACCTCTATAAATTGTAGGCATTGTAACGTCCTGCATTTCAGGTTCCTTTAAACGACTCGGGTCGAGATTTTTTCCCCGAGTTAAGAATATTTTTTAAATAATATTGTATTTGTTTGGAATTTATTTCCATGAGTTATTGCTAGCCAAATTATGAATTTTGTTATTAAAAGTCAAGACAAGACTTTCAATCTTGGACCGACACAAAAACCCTAATCGGGAAAAATCTCAGAAAATAAAATTAAAAACTATGGAAAATATATTTTGGGCATGAAATACATTCATAAAAATTAAAGTTTGGTCACGAATAATAAACGGAAGAGGAAATGGAAACTTTAGGACGTTTTGTGTTAAAATGCTTACTTTTACTGAATTGGGGAATTTAATTCCATGAATGTACCTTAGGATAAATTGTATTGTGTGATTACTGAAATTAAATGTGAGAGACATTCAATTTTATTATTATATGTTAAGTTTTTTTTTTTAAAAAAAAAACTTTATATGAGTGAAAAAGGTTATAGAAAGTCATTTTGGATTTTTCTTCTTTGGAAATATTTATTAACCATTATAAAAAAATAATAACATATATAAAAGAAATAGTGGTCGACCATATGAAGGAAATTAATTGGGTGGACCAAATTATTTTAGTTTTAATCCCCATTTAAATTAGTGTTAATGGCATCAAGTGGTAAAAGTAAAAGCTCTCAAGTGTTTTAGATATTTTAGAGTTGTCTATGCTCTTCCAACCTCCCCAAAACCGACCCCTCCTCTCTCAAATCACTCTCTTCTTGTTAAATAAATTATGTCTCAAGTTTTCTCTCCATTTTCAAAAGAAATCTCATTTGGAAGTAGTGCGACGAATGTTGAGGAATGTCAAATATACCATTAACTATGAAATCTATAAGAAATGTGACAAGGTTAAGATAGTTGGATACTGCGATGTTGATTATACTAGAGATCATGATACCTGTCGATCAACTACTGGGTATGTATTCAAGCTTGGATCTGGAGGTGTGTAACGTCCCAAATTATCTAATAAGGCATAGGGCCTTGATTAGGGGGTCAGGATGACAATTTATGGAAATTATGTTATTATGTTATATAGTGTGTATCATTATATGATTATGTGAGTTATATTATAATATGACTTAATATGCATGTTTAGGTGTACTAAATATACATGTGGGCAAATTTCTTATTAAAAGGGCGATTGTTGTAATACAGCTCGTTATGGGTATGTTTGGCATACATGTGATATATGTGTGAGACCACATTATTATGTGGATATATTTGGGTTACTCGGCATGAGGCGATCCTAGGGAGCAAGCTAGTGAAAAAGTCACAACGAGACCAATACTTGACTTGGTGAAAGTCAAGGGGTATTTTGGGAATTTAGTACACTACCAAGATTTAACAGGTAATGGAAAATTATTTGGTAATTATTTGAGGACATTGGAAGTAACGGGAATTGTGAGATGTTAATTATTATTAACGGGGTATGTGGTGAATGACTAAATTTCCCTTGAGGGGCTTTGAGAAAGAGAGTTGGCCCTATGGGCATTTTAGTCATTTGAGGCAAAAATCTAGTGATTTAGTCACCCTTCCCCTCTGCTGAAGTAATCACAAAACAGAGCAACTTTCTTTTCTCTCTCTCTCTCTGTCTCTCTCAATTATTCTCTTCTTTTCTCTCTAAGGTTGGTGTGTGATTTTTGAGAAAGAACTAAGAGAATTCAAGCTTGAAATTGGTGTGGTTGAAGTTCTTGAGGCTAGAAGGTTTGAATTCACAACTGAGGTAGGATTCAAACTCTGTTCTTGATTGAGTTCTGTTTTAGTTTTTGTGTTCTTGAGAGATCTTGGATTTGAGTTTTTGGTGGGAGTTTTAAGTGTGCTAAGCTTGGGTTATGTTGCTGGTAACGTATTGATAATATTTGGGTGAATTAATTCTGGCCTTTAGAAGGTTTTGATGATTTTTTGGCTGAGGTCTGGGTTCGTAGGGTCGCATCGCGACCCTATTCATGGGCGCTGCAACCTATGTGAACCCAAGGCCAGATGGGTTTTTACCTGGGGGGCGTGCCGAGACTCTAAGGGGTAAGTCGCGAACTGGGTCCTAAAGCCTAGGCAGAGGGCTTACTGTTCTAGGAGGTGCCCCGCAACCCATAGGGTCAAGTCGCGGCCCACTTGGGCGTATTTTGCTAGGGTAAGTATTTAGTATCAGGAATTCAAAACTAAAGGCTCGGGATTGAATCTACTACCCGGTTTAGTAGATTTCGAGGTTCCAGAGGCTAGGACTTGGTCTGGAAGCCTTTATTTGCTCCTTTTAATGGGATTGTATATTATGGTTGTGACTAGGTTATCGTTAAGGGCTTGGAACTGGGATTGTGCTTGAGGGTCGTTTATTGGTAACCTGTGCTTGGACTAAAGGTAAGAAAATTGCACCTATTATGTGACATACATGATTAGGGCTTCGCTCAAATGCCGGATATAGTTTTGATTGGGCATTTGCCCCTATAAATGTGCATGAGTATGATTACACTTGTGATTCCTGAATTATTGGACATGAATATGAATAAGGCATGAACGTCTGAGTATGTGCATGATTATGATTATGCTTGTAATTGTTGATTAAGCATGTTGAATGCATTATGTCTGGATATTTGATATGTGATGGATGCCTGTAGCATTGACTTATCAGTCAAGGGAGACAATAGCACACTGAGTGCTGGTTGTTATGGTTATTGTTGACGGTGAGAACTCGTCAACTAAGTTAAGTTGGAAAAAATTGTAAAGTAAAGATTATCAATAGAAAAGCCTTGGAAATTGAAGTATCAACTCTAAGAACAATTACAACAGAACAATGGTGAAATCAATTTTCATTCACTGTGATACACTTGCTACAGTAAATTTTCCAACCCCCCATTAGGTGGGGTTAGAGTTCATTTTATAGGGGGCTCTAATGGCCCTGGGTACATGGTGGTGTAGAAGGTACACGAGTACACAAACAGGAGAGTGGCTCCCGGGGTAGTGGTGTCGGCTCTGGGACATGGTCAGAGTTCGTGGGAGCACCTCAGCTTTTGTACCCGGTCATGACTCCACTACTTGTCTTGTACGGGTGTCAGAGACGTGGTGGTGGTGTAGCCACTCCTTGTACTATTCCCAACCGCCACTAATTGTCGGGTACAGGTGTCAGGCCTGTCCCATGATCCTTGTAGGCACGTACGTACCCCTTTAAATGTACCTTGTTCGTATTCTTTTTGTCTCTTGTGGGGCCACCTTAAACTCTGGCATCATGCGCGCGTAGCCTTACACCTAAAGGTTGCTGGGCCTCGCGTGGCCGAGGCTGGGCGATGACAGGTCTCGCGCCTGGGCATGGGCCGCACTCGTGAGACGCAGGGACACGGGGCCTCGTGTGGCCGAGACTGGGTGACGACGGGCTTCCGCTTGGACACGGGCCGCACTTGCGAGGCGCTGGGACACGGGGCCTCGCGTGGCCGAGGCTGGGCAACGACGGGCTTGCGCCTGGGGACGAGCTGCACTTGCGAGTCGCTGGGACACGGAGCCTCGTGTGGCCGAGGCTGGGCGACGACGGGCTTGCGCCTGGGCACGGGCCGCACTTGCGAGGCGCTGGGACACGGGGCCTCGCGTGGTTGAGGCTGGTGCGACGACGGGCTTGCGCCTGGGCACGAGCCGCACTTGAGAGGCGCTCGGACACGGAGCCTCGCATGGCCGAGGCTGGGCGACGACGGGCTTGCGCCTGGGCACGGGCCGCACTTGCGAGGTGCTGGTACATTAGGCCTCGCGTGGCCGAGGCTGTGCGCAAGGCGGGTCTCGTGCTTGGGCACGGGCCGCACTCGCGAGACGCAGGGACACGGGGCTTCACGTGGCCGAGACTGGGTGACGACGGGCATGCGCCTGGGCACGGGCCGCACTTGCGAGGCGCTGGGACACGGGGCCTCGCGTGGTCGAGGCTGGGCAACGACGGGCTGGTGACTATGCGGACATGGCCTCGCGTGGGCGTGCTCAGAGCGAGGCGGGGCCTTGCGCCTGGGTGTGGCCGAGCGAGGCAGGGCCTCGCGCCTAGGCGCGTCTTGGATCTATTGTGGCGCGGAATATTGAGCATCCACACTTGCCCGCCAGTCTAGGAGAGGACCTTTAGGTGCTCTTGTAGACTATTCTCCTTGATTCTTATAAATAGGCCATCACGCAAGGCTTATTATTTACACCTTACTTCCTTAGCTTAGTGGTATCTAGACTCTTACTCCTTTCAAGAGGTAAGGGGTTCAACCCCCCACAACCTCACTTTTGCTATAGTTTTCTTTATTTTATTTTTTTTCATTTCATTTTTTTTTTTACATATGAGCTAATTCCTTGGTATGTCTATTTGGAGGCTAACACACCATTTTTGTTTATTTCTGCAGACACGTGCTTTCGACCATTCGGTGCTTTTTGCCCTCGTCCTCCTTTTGACCTCGACAATGCTCCTTCTCAGCTGCTTGAGGTATACTTTCATTTTCCCTTACGTTCATTGGGTCCAGATTAGCATTACTCGGGATGGGGTACCTTGGCCTAAGCTTGTAGTGAGTTTGACTCTTTGCATGCCCCTCCTTTTTATACCCTGTAGTGCATCATTTAGAGCGCATGCGTTTAGAGGTTTTAAGCCCATTCCTTTGTATTTTGTAACCGTCCCCTCACTTATTCATGAACCCCTTTTTTTCTTTCGGGACGGGGTTTCATGGCCAGTGACGGTCCGTTCGACGTACCTCCGGGGGTTGAGTTTGTTGACCTATCCTCAGACTCAAAGTCCCCTGAGGAAAGCCCTTACCAAGACTATGACTCCTTGAGGTAGGCCCGTATCCGCCATCTTGAGTACATGGCTGAACTTAGGCGTAAAATTTGGGTGATGGAGAGTGAAATTGACTCGGTGCTGAGAGGAGACGAAGCACCATTCCCCCCAGACCTTAGTGATCACGTAGCGAGCCTTAGGATGACCCTTTTAAAATTGCAGAGGGAGTTGGAATTTATGGATGGACACCTTCCGCCTGAGCCCTCCAGCCCATCCTCGCCTTATGACTACCATGGGGCCACTACCACTTCTCTTTAGCCCTTAATCTCGATTTTCCCTAGCTTAGCGCTTCCGCAGTCGCTCCCCCGATGGAAGACTCTTGCTAGGAGGAAAAAATGGAGGGTCAAGTTTTCTGTCTCTTCCTCACATTTTTCTTTTGATTTTGCAGATATGCCGAGGGCATGACGACAGGTGACTTCCAATGAACCGGACGATGCTCCTTTACTAGCAACCGAACTGGTGTCGCGTGTGTCCGAAAACAAACTGACGGACATCGTGGATCACTATCGCGTCCCTCCGGAGTATGCGTTATATGTTCCTCAGGAGACATGTCGGGCTGACAGTCCTAGGCCCGGCTTCGTGGCCCTCAGCGAGCACATCCCGAAGGCGGGTGGTACCATCCCGTTACACCCGTTCTTTATTGCGGTCCTCAACTACTTCGACCTTGCCCCGCTTCAGCTGGCTCCCAATGGCTGGCTGACTTTAAGCTGCCTTTTCGTTGCATTTACGAAGCTGTTTAAACGCGCTCCTACGGCGACGGAGGTGCATTTCCTCTACAACCTCATGCCCCTTTCCAAGTCCAAGGGCTTTTACTATTTACAAAAAGCCAACAACGAGGCCACTTTGATAGAGGGCTCGGTGTCCAACCCGGAGTCCTGGAAGCAGGACTTTTTCTTCGTGGAAGGCCCCCTCTCTGTCCGCGAGGACTTTCGGGCCACTCCCAGTAAGTACCTTGAGCATCACTTTCTCTCTTTTACTTTCTTACAACTTATTGTTTCGTGACTTACGTTCATATCGACCATGGCGTGTATTATGCAGAGCAATTCGCCGAACCCATAGTTGTTGGGTCGGAAGCGAGAGACATGAGAACGTTCCTCAGCACTGACCCCGCTATGAAAAAGGCGGTGTGTCTATTCACTATGAAGAATCTGAACAGCTATAAATTGTCCCCTGTCTCGGTCCCCAAGTTGTTGTGGACCATCTCTGGGTCCACGAAGATGAAGGGGGCCTTGGCCGAGCCTTGCCCGGATGACGATGAGGATGAGGAAGAGCCGGAGGAAGCCCCCCTTGACCACGGGGGATCTCACCAGCTGCCCCCATCTCCTGGGGGATGCCCTCCATGTACCTCCTATGATCCGGACATAGCCCCTCACTCTCAAGACCAGTGGGCCGTTGCGGGGTGTTATGTTTGCCTTGACCCTGAGGGCTACGACGCCTTCGCTCAGGCTCCTCTCGACCCTAGACCATCGGGGACATATTTTGCCGACCTTCCAGATCCTCCCTCTGATCTACCAGATCCTCAGTTTTCCACTTTCACTGCGCCCCCTCCTGTTTCGGTGAGCGGGTCGTTCGTCCTCACCCAACCAGGTGCCACTGGTGTGTATGGGGAGCCCTGGGTGACTCGGATGGCGACGTCTTACGGGCAGCGATACATCCAACTTGCCTCGGGCCTCCCCGTATCTGACTGGAACGGTCTTGGGAACGCTGTCCAGACCGACCATGGGGAAACCCTAAGGCGCACCATGGCCTGGGTGAGTTCCTGCACCTCGCGTCGGCATTATTATGTATAGATGTACATGTGTTTTTCTTTTTGTTACTTATTGTTGATGTCGTTAACTTTCTTGTGCAGGCCTATACCGTGGCTCTACGGTTTGCCGACTCGTCTAGCAACCTCTCTGCGTCTACTGCTGAGAGGGACTGCCTTACAGCCCGGGTCTCGGAGCTTGAGAAAGAGCTTGAGAAAACCCAGTCTAAGCTAAAGAAGGTTCAAGCCGAACTTGCCACCTCGTCGAGAAGGAAGCTGAAGGCGGTTGCCAAGGCCAAGGAGTTGAAGGACCAAGTTGCCAGCCTGAAGAGCGAACTCCAGGCGACCAAGGATATCGTGACAGTGTCTCAAGAGAGGGTTACTTATTTAGAGGCCGAAGTCGAGTCTATCAGGGTCAAACTCCAGATTGCAAGGGCAGAACTTCGAGGCTACCAGGACCGAACTCCAGGCTGCTAGGACCAATGTCGCTACGTTGCAGGAGAGAAATGCTTCCTTGGAGGTGGAGAAGACTGCCATTGAGTACAGGTCCATAGACCGCGCCCTTTACAATGTGTGGAGGCAGGATCCCAATTTTGATTTCTCTTCTTTTGGTGAGCATGCTGTCGCTCGAGCGGCCATGTGGAGCGCCCACGGTAGGAGTCCCTGAAGTAGTCATTTCATAACTTTTGTTAGCTAGCCCACCATGGGTGTACGCTCTTTTTTTTTTACTTTGTAATATCATTATCACTACTACTTTTCTTTTGTAACTCTTGTACTGTCGTCAAAACTTTCTTTTTCAATGTATACATACATGTGTTGCTATTTATCTCTTATTCTACTGCATTTGAGGCCCTTTTAAGCCTGTATGATGGGGTTTGGTTGGTTCCCCTCTTTTATTTACTAGGCTGGAGGTCCTTTGGAGCCCATGTGAAAGGGTTCACTGGGACCTCTTTTGGTGCCTCTTGATTGCTTTTATAAGGATATTTTGACCTCTTGGGTCCTAGCTATCCTTTTATATATTCTTGCGCGCGCTTATTATTTGTTGTGAGAAGCGTCCTTCTCGTCGTTATTCATAGTACTATTTTTGCAAGGGTCTCTTTTAGGACCCTTTTTGGCTAGACGGCTTGGTGGCCGCTCTAGACTTATTACTGTCGTTACCATAGTTTTTTTTTGTAAGTCCCTTTGGCTTCCTTGATGTCCACAAGGGTAGCTAATCCTTGTGAACCCAGGGGATGCCTTATAAGGACTTCGCTTAAGGCCCTGATATAAGGGGTCCCTCTGGGATCCCCCGCTAAAGGGTCCTTTGTAGGGTCATGATCCCTTTTGAGTCCTCCTGATGAAGGATCATTTTGAGGGTCCTCCTGATAGAGGGCCCTTTTTAAGATCCCTGTTAGAGGGCCCTTTTTAGGAGCCTACTTTTTAGGAGGGCAAGGGGTCCTTTTTAGGAGCCTTTTTTTTTTTTTAGGTTCCCCCTGTTGACTGTATGTTTTTGCCTCCTATCCTGCCCCCCAATTGTTTGGTGAAATTTATTTTGGTAGGCACTTTGGCTGATGCTTGCGCAGCGAAGAAAAACAACATATGAAGTTGCAGGCAGTTTCATTCATAGCATGCGGTTTACAGCCAACTTTGTAAATAAAAGGGGTTACATCTAATTAGGAGGTTACCTAGGTAGCCTCTTTGATTCTTACTTACTTAAGCTAAAACAACGAGGAACAGACTAAACATAGGTTCTTTTTGCACTGAGTGCCAAAGCCTTGCTGGTAGCACTCCTCGAGAGGCTCCATAACCTGAGGGTCCAATCTTGTGCGGATCTAACTTGTGTGGGTCGCTCCTTCATACACAACCATTGTCATCGGTGTAGATGGTTTGGTGGCTGCATGGAGGGACATGTTATAGCATTCCCTCGCTTCCTTCTGCTCCCCTTTCACGTATGATACTCCCTCGGGGGTTGGGAATTTCATAGCTAGATGATACACAGAAGTTATCGCCTTCAATTCTCTCAGAGAGGGTCTCCCTAATACCGCATTGAAGGTTGAGGTGCAATCCACCACGACAAAGTTAGCCGTTACGATGGTTTGCCTGGGTTGCTCCCCCATGGTGAAGGCTAATTCGATTGCCCCCAGGGGTTGCACCGAATCTCCCGTAAACCCATACAAAGTCGTAGTGCAAGGCTTTAGGTGACGGAGGCTCAATCCCATCTTTTCCAGCGCCGGTCGATACAAGATGTCCACAGAGCTCCAGTTATCCACCAAGACCCGATGTACCCTCATGTTAGCAAGCCGGGGAGTTAGCACCAGGGGGTCATTATGAGGGAAATGCACCCCCTGCGCATCTTCTTCAGTGAAAGTTATTGAGTCATTCTCGCCCTTGAAGCTCTTCGAGGGGCGTTGCTCCAAACTTAAAACGCAAGGTGGTGGACTTCGTCTGGCCTCCTTGGCGTACTTGTCTCGCCCCTTCCTTGAATCGCCTCCGAATCCTAGTCCTCCAAAGATGGTCCTGACCTCACCTTGCACTTCTGGGGCCACCTCTCGTGCCTGCGGTGGGGACACTCCTTCTTCTGGCCTCTGGAAATCCTTGCGCACATACCTGTCCAAATATCCTCTGCGGATGAGTTCCTCAATTTCTACCTTCAAATGGTTGCATTCCGCGGTGGTGTGGTCGATTTCCTTGTGATATTGGCAATACTTGCTGGGGTCTCTTTTAGACTAATCTTTTTTTATTGGCAGGGGCCTTTTGAAAGGGGCCTGGTTTTCGTTCGTAATGAAAATATCCTCCCTCGCGTGGGTGAGGTCAGTGTAAAAGGTGTAGGGGCTCTGTGTGCGCTCATCAGAGCGTTGGTGCTTCCAGGGTCGATCATCCCTCGTTCCCTCATAAACCCCCTTCTTCTTTGCACCGCTTTGGCTACCCCGGACTGAAGGTTTTGGGGGCGATGGGCCTTTTCCATCTTTGAGGTTCTCGTGACCATCCTCCACGCGAATGTACTTTTGTGCCCGCTCGTAGAAATCATCCAAGTCTGTGACCTCTCTCTTGAGCATGTTATCCCATAACTTGCTCCCTGGGCGTACTCCTGCCGTAATGGCCATTTTCAGCTCTCGGTGGGTCAGGCTTCCTACCTTCGCTGCCTCCATGTTGAACCTATGGATGTAGCTCTTCAGACTCTCGTTTTCTCCCTGCTTCACATTGGCGAGGCTGGTGCCCGACATCGTGTAGTCTCGCAGAGCGTGGTGCTACTGGAGGAATTCATCTGAAAGTTGTCGCCAAGATCGGATGGACCCCGGTCTAAGCCTCTTGAACCATTTGTATGCAGGTCCTTTTAATGTCACAGCGAAGCAATGAGATCTCACCCCATTGCCGATTCCCCTCAGCTTCATCAGGTCGTTAAATGTATCTTGATGATATTTTGGATTTGTGCTTCCTTCGTAGGGGGTCATGTGGGGCTCTTTAAAGTTGGCAGGGAGCTTGATGGCCTGGATCTCTCTGACGAAGGGTGACTCAGGGTCGAACTCCTCCTCAAAAAATTTTCCTCCTGAGGCGATGACGATCTTGCATCACATGCTCCTCATTTCTGTGTCCAAGTCCTGCCTTCTCTTGCTTAGGGAGTCCTTTAAAGCGGATGGGTTAGGATCACCCTCTCCTTTGCCCTCCCGAGGCTCCATAGGGGGCGTGGTCCCTTTACCAGCCCTCTTATTATTGAGCTCCTACCGTATATCAGAGGGTGCTCTCTTAGAGGTGACCTCGTCTTCGTTGCGAGGGGCAACGTTGGTCCTTGGCTCTGGCTTCTGGGCCTGCTTCGGTGGTTCAGGATGTTCGTGTCGCTTCGCTCGGGGGGTGTTCCTGGTAGAGTGTCGGGTCCTCCCATCATCTACTGGTACGGTGGTCTCTACCCCCTCCCGACCTTTCTCCTTCCTCTTAGGCAAGGTCACGCTTGACTTACCCTGCAATAGGCCATTTAGCACCTCTTGCATGTTCTCTAGGGTGGTCTCCAACCTTTGGTTCTTACAGTGGAGCTCCCATATTTCTTCTTCATAGAATCGAGATTTCAAACTCGAGCTCATGGAATGGACCCGGGGATGCTTATCACGCCTACGGGCAGAGGGGCTCGGGTCCTGCTGGCCGGAGTTTGATAACTGTGGTGGTTTAGGGAGAGGGAACTCATTAGCACTTCCCGGTGGTGCTCATGGAGGACTCTCTCCAGGTGGAGCGGCCGGTAACGAGGCCTCTCTATCACCTTCGTGAACCTCAGGGTCCCTTGGGGGATCCACGTATCTGGGTGGAGGAGGGTCCTTTATGGAGGTCTTCAGCTGGACTGCGTTAAGGTGGACCTCCACCTCTCATGGCTCCCTGAGTCGCTTCGAACCTCTTGGCATTTCTTCTCACCGGAAAGTAATGGTAGAACAGTAGCTTGGAACTTAAGTTCCCACAGACGGCGCAAACTGTTGACGGTGAGAACTCGTCAACTAAGTTAAGTTGGAAAAAATTGCAAAGTAAAGATTATCAATAGAAAAGCCTTGGAAATTGAAGTATCAACTCTAAGAACAATTGCAACAGAACAATGGTGAAATCAATTTTCATTCACTGTGATACACTTGCTACAGTAAATTTTCCAACCCCCCATTAGGTGGGGTTAGAGTTCATTTTATAGGGGGCTCTAATGGCCCTGGGTACATGGTGGTGTAGAAGGTACACGAGTACACAAACAGGAGAGTGGCTCCCGGGGTAGTGGTGTCGGCTCTGGGACATGGTCAGAGTTCGTGGGAGCACCTCAGCTTTTGTACCCGGTCATGACTCCACTACTTGTCTTGTACGGGTGTCAGAGACGTGGTGGTGGTGTAGCCACTCCTTGTACTATTCCCAACCGCCACTACTTGTCGGGTACAGGTGTCAGGCCTGTCCCATGATCCTTGTAGGCACGTACGTACCCCTTTAAATGTACCTTGTTCGTATTATTTTTGTCTCTTGTGGGGCCACCTTAAACCCTGGCATCATGCGCGCGTAGCCTTACACCTAAAGGTTGCTGGGCCTCGCGTGACCGAGGCTAGGCGATGACAGGTCTCGCGCCTGGGCATGGGTCGCACTCGCGAGAGGCAGGGACACGGGGCCTCGCATGGCCGAGACTGGGCGACGACGGGCTTGCGCCTGGGCACAGGCCACACTTGCGAGGTGCTGGGACACAGGGCCTCGCGTGGCCGAGGCTGGGCGACGACGGGCTTGCGCCTGGGCACAGGCCGCACTTGCGAGGCACTGGGACACGGGGACTCGCGTGGCCGAGGCTGGGCGACGTTGGGCTTACGCCTGGACATGGGCCACACTTGCGAGGCGCTGGGACACGGGGCCTCGCATGGCCGAGGCTAGTGTGACGACGGGCTTGCGCCTGGGCACGGGCCGCACTTGCGAGGCGCTGGGACACGGGGCCTCGCGTGGCCGAGACTGGGCGATGACGGGCTTGCACCTGGGCACGGGCCGCACTTGCAAGGCGCTGGTACATTGGGCCTCGCGTGGCCGAGACGTGTCCGCGCCTGGGCACGAGCCGCACTCGTGAGACGCATGGACACGGGTCCTCACGTGGCCGAGGCTGGGCGACGACGGGCATGCGCCTGGGCACGGGCCGCACTTGCGAGGCGCTGAGACATGGGGCCTCGCGTGGCCGAGGCTGGGCAACAACGAGCTGGTGACTATGCGGACATGGCCTCGCGTGGGCGTACTGAGAGCGAGGCAGGGCCTTGCGCATGGGCGTGGCCGAGCGAGGCGGGGCCTCATGTCTAGGCGCATCTTGGATCTATTGTGGGCGCGGAATATTGAGCGTCCACATTTATTCTTAACCAGAAGTGAATCATATGCTTGACCGACCTATTGGTCGGGGAAAACTCAGTGTCAGGTACGCTGGATCAGCTCCAAAGTTGGTTATAGAAAGGATAGGGCAATGGGCCCTGGGGTGACTAATTAGTCCCATTATCCTAGGGTTGGGCCCCAACATTGACTTATTAGTCAAGGATGACCTTAGTACGCTGAGTGTTGGTCGTAAAACATTAACTTATTAGTCAAGGACAACCTTATTGTGTTGAGTGTTGGTCATAAAGCATTGCCTTATTAATGAAGGATGGAAATAGCATGTTGAGCGCTGGCTGATACGGTTATGCCTAACTAGGAGCACATCATACGCTTGATTGACCTAATGGTCGTGAGAAAACTAGAGCGCCAGGTACACTGGGCCGACTCCAAGGCTGGTTATACAAAAGGCAGGGCAAAGGGCCCTGGGGTGACTCATTAGTCCCATACCCTAGAGCGCTGAGCTAGTACGATTTATTAATCATGTGTTTGGGCGCTGAGCCCCAATATGATTCCATAATCATGTAATTTGGGCATTGGACCCCATTATGATTCATTGATCGCTTATCTTGGGCTATTGGCCCATATGACGTTATAGTCATTTATATGGATGGTATGCATGCATGAGTAGGGTTATTACTGCTAGGCATGCTTATTATGATTTAGTAATATGTTATAACTGCTTATGAGCATGTTTAAGTTTTCTTGCTGAGCCTTGGCTCACGGATGCTATATGGTGGAGGGAAAAGGTAAAGAAAGCTGGAACATCCTTGAGTTGGAGATCTTAGGTGACGTTGTGTACATATGCCACTACTCGACCCCCATGGCCGAGGGTTAAAAGAGGAACTAGGGTCAACCCTATTTTTCCGCTTAGGTCGGGAGGTTGTAACTTTTTATTGTAATTAACCTTTTAAATGTAATTTGGGATCCCATGTATACAGTAGACGTTATAGTGAAATGTTTGTATCTTTGACCAAATTTTTTAACCCTAAACTGTTAATCACGTTTAGTTACACAGTTATGACCAAATGACTCGTTTAGCGAGTTTAGCCCTATTTAAAATACACATGGTAACTGTTCCTGAGTATTAGGGCGTTACAACTTGGTATCAGAGAGTGCCAAGGTTAATGGTTCATGAAGACAAGCTGGGCATGTACACTCGTCAATAAAGACAAGCTCCACTCAGGGTATGGTGATTATTTATGTGGTTATGTGTTTAACTTCTTAAATAAGATATAAATGCTTTACCTGCATGCCTTATTAGGAAGCATGAGATTCTGATAGGGCCTGGCCCTTTACTATTGATATGATTATGTGATTACCTGCTCAGTGAATATATGAATGCTTTATTTGCATGCTAGAGTTAAGAGCATGAGATTTGTGGCAAGAGCATGGGTTATTGATTGATGTATGAATGTTATGGGCATGTATTGTCGTACCACAGTGGTATGTGTATGTGGTGCTGTGTGGTTTTTTCCATGGGGATGGATTTTGAATGTGCTTATCTTGCTTAATGGGTCAAGTTATTGACTGCAGACTAAGTCAAAGTTTATGTACCCAAGGCAGCTAATGGGACTCAATGGTGTGTATACTAAGGCTGGGAATTACAGCCAGGGCCTGAGCCCTCAGCTTGCTCCTTAGAATTGGCAGTAGATGTTTATGGATATGCAATTAAGATTGCAGAGGGAAGAGGAAGAGATTAGGTGTTTAAAATAGAAGGTACTGTTAGGGAACACCCATTCCATTGCTATGCTAGGAGTGGCACCAGTGATGGATTAACCTAGTGTTGAAAATAGCTGGGAATTTCTATGTGAAAGATTTCAGGAATATTACCCTCCAGTTTTTTAGGGAGACCTAGATCCATTCAGAGATGAACAATGGATGGGCATGATCAGTTCCATCCTCGATAGTATGGGGATGGTAAGCCACGATAGGGTGATTTGTGCTACATATTTGTTGCCGCAAGATGCCTGGACATGGTGGGAAGTGGTATCCCAGACACGAGATACAACTGCAATGAACTGGAAAGAATTTATGCGATTGTTTAATAAAATATATTACTGTTATCTAGTTAATACTGCAAAGACAGATGAGTTTCTGAACCTGGTTCAGTGCATATAAAAGTAACAGAGTGTTTTAACAAATTCGATGGGTTGGCCAAGTTTGATTTTGATATGGTACCCACGGATGTAGCTCAGAAGGAGCGATTTATCCAGGGATTGAATTCCAGAATAGTTCAAGGCGTTATAATCATCCCAGTACATGAGATCTCTACCTACGCTCAGGTGGTAAGGAGGGCCCTTGTTGTTGAGGGCACAAGAAATGAGATTTGGAGGGAGAGTGTCGGAGAACGCGGTGCTCAGGCAGTGATACCTCCGTTTATTGGATCAAGCAGGGGTAAAGGCCCCAGTGATTAGAAAGGAAAAGTTATCAATGTATTCGGTACCTTTGGATTAGAAAAGGGGTTTCGAAGTACTTAGATAGACCATCTTGCCGAGGACGAGGATTGGAAACTATACCCGAAATGCACTCGTTATAAGAGGCGCTATTTGGGAGAATGCCGAGCAAAGGCATGTTTCTTATGTGGGATGGTTGGGCACCTCAAGAGGGATTGCCCAAGGCTAAGTTAGGATGGACCAAAGGGGGCGGATTGCTTGACTCCAGCTCGAGTGTTCGTTCTGACACAGTCAGAGTCAGAGACTGAGATGAAGGTTGGTTCCTCAGTAGTGGCAGGTTAGCTTTCTGGTTTTGATTCTTGTATCATGCTGATTGGTTTTGGTGCCATGTTGTTCCTTGTATTGTTGCATCTAGAGAGGCACAGACTTGATATGCATATTATGTGGTTATGATATGATGAGAATTTGGTACCCTATTAGCAATTTTAAGAGATGAGTTAGATTATTGTGGGAAAGGAATCATCAGTTGTTGATAAAGTTTGTTATGACTGACTTTGAAATGATCCTGGATATGGATTGGTTAGCCAAGTATGGGGCAATGATAGATTCCATGGTGTTAGGGTTATTTTAGGTTTGTTTTAGAGATCGTTTTAGGTTGTGTTTTTAGTTATTTAGGATTGTTTAGTGCAGATTTATGCTTGTTTTCTCCTTGTTTCAGGTTTTAATAGTCAATTACATAATATGGAGTGAAATGAGAAGAAACATGTTAAAAATGATAAATAAGATGGATTTTGTGTTGATTGTGGAGTTTCAAGAGATTATGTGTGAAAAATACTACATTGAAGATGCTCAACACACGTCGTTTATGCTCTATAACGCAAGTATGAGACTTTAAGCCGCATTTTGACCATATATTTTTTAATCATTCAATTCGGAGTTATATCAAAGGAGATATGATCAAAATACGATGAGCTGACGCTGCAGGCTATTTGAAACGAGTTTCGTTCTATTCTGACTTTAGCGCTACAGCGCCATAATAAGAGCGCTACAGCGCTAGTGCACCAGATTTTGAAGCATTTTGGCACTGTAAATAGCGCTACAGTGCTCCATAAGTAGCGCTACAGCGCTGGTTACATATTTATCAGATTCTAAACCACTTTTTGAAGGGAAATTTGGTCTATTTACTTGGGAACACTAGAGGGCTATTTAAGGGACATTATTATGTGATTTTGAGAGGACTGGAAGTTTTATAAACCCTAGATAAAAAGAGTCTGCTGTAATTAGTTTTCTTTTTCATCTGAATTCTTTAGGTTAAATTTATGAGCAATTATTTGCAGTTTATTTTCATCATGGCATTTATGAACTAATTTCTTTTATCTAGGAATTAATGTAGTCACTGGGATTTCTATTTAATTTTATTATGAATTTTTATTGATACTTCTTTTCTATTCTAATCTATATGATGTTTGTTTAATGCTAGTAAATACTTTATCACTATTTACTTGATTTAATGGTTTTGATTCAAAATTCGAAAGATGAGAATTGAATATGCTATCATTGTATAGACATAGGGTACATCTTGGACGAAAGTACCTGTATGACTTGTGTAGTAATTAGGTTTCCATGTTTAGTGCCTTCTATATGTTCAAGTTTATCACATAAATGTAGAAAACCTGCATATAGATTGAGATCTTATATCTTGAAAAAGAATAGGAATCGATTATATTTACCTGCTATTAGAATAGAAAGAAGAGATTTAGAATTGATTATTAAAATTAATAGAATGAACAGTTGATGAAATTAATTCCTAGGTTGTTTTTAATATTGATTCTTAAGTAGTGATTCATTGTTTTGTTTCCAGTTCTTTAAGTTTGGTTCATAGTTTATAAGATTTCTTTTATTTTTAATCGTTCACTTAAATTTTAATTAACCAAATAGAATTCAAAAATCAATTAGTGGTACTTGGGAGATAGTCTTTGTGGGACGATATCCGTTCTTACGAAATTTACTACTTGACACGACTACGTATATGTTGACCCAGATTTTGGCCAACTGGCACGGAGTCAGAATATGCTTGATGTGAATGAATGTGTTGACAAGAATCGAATGACGAAAAGTAATAAGAACACGATATTTTATAGTGGTTCGGCCCTAGGATCTGGTAATGACCTACGTCCACTTAGACTGTTATTGATATAAGAATCAAAGGAGTGATCAAAGAACTAGGGTTCAATGAGTTTCACCAACCATTGAAGAACAATACAATATTTCAGATAAAATTGCACTAGTATCAAGTAATTCGAAAGCCAGGAGAGTCCCTTCCTTGAGCTATCTTTCTCTATTTATAGGCTTAAGGGGGATTACATGATTTAGTTGCCGATATTCTCTCCTGAATAATCAGATATTCAGGAGATGGTGTGAGTTAAATTCGGGATCTACAAAGATCTTTATAGCAATATTACATTGTATGTGGAACCATCGACCAGACTGGTCGCAGGTAAGACTGGGCTGCTTACTGCTTCTAATACATCTTCTGGTCGATACACTAGCAGAGCTCTTCTAGGTGTCAGCCACGTGTCCAGGGATTACTTGCCACGTCATCAATTCCAATTTTTTGGATAACATTTGCCCCCCAAGTTTATTTATTACGAGCAATAAATAAACTTTTGAGCGAACGACCCTTCGGTAACCCCGCCTTACGTGTCAGAACCCTTCGTGTGTTCTTGGAAAAAGTAACCTACTCCTGTCTAATCATAACTTTTCGGTTCCCCAGTAATAATTCGATGGCTATTCCGCTTCCCCATACTTCGAAAAAGGGAAACTGATGATTACACCTTTTTTATGCCACAGACAAACTTATAAAACATCTCTAAACTTCCCTTTTTCTTTTTACGCACGCCATTGTCTTCTCAAGAAACCCTAAAAACCAGAGCTTTAATCTTCTCCGGAGACCGTTCTTCTGCATTTTCAAGACTCAGTCCGAGAGTTCCTTGACTCCCGAAGACTTTTTACCATTCTCAACGATCTTCTTTCCGGTAAGTCTTCGAATCTTTATGTTTCAAATTTTCATATTGCATGCTTTTGTATGCTGACTTTTGAGTTCATCCGCTTCTGGTTTGAGATGCTTGTGAGTAGAATGTCTTGTAGGCAAAAAAGGGTTACGAGTTAGTTTAATAGTCGGGATCATACTTTTAGGACGTATAATCGAAGTAAAATTTCGATCTTTAGGCTAGTTGGAAAATAGGTTTTTCCCGCCCTAAGGGGAGTTGAAAAAGCTTTTTTGAAAAACTTTTTACTATCATCCTTTGATCCGTTTCTCAAACTGTTCGTGTGGAAAAATTTAGCTTTTTTTTAGAATGTTGTTGTATAAAAGCTTGACTTTTATACTCGACCAGCGCCATTCTAAAAAGCCTTTAAAAATTCTATATCCTCACCTCCCCATTCCTCTGTTTGCAGACTTTGATGCCAGATTTGTGGGGAGGTGAACGACCCATCGACGACGATCTTCTCGCCCAGCTGCTCGAAGGCGAAGAACAACCGGCTGACCGAATCCACGAGATTCCCTTCTCACGATACTCTTCCAGACTTCGTCCTTCTCCATCTCAAATGGCCCGTTCCAAATCTGTAGGCAAGAAAAGACCTGAATCCGACGATAGTCCAAACCCTCCTGCCCAGCCTGATTCGCAGGCTAGGGTTCCCTCGACCAGCGGTTGAGACAATCCTGTTCCTGACCCGAACATCCAAATTAGAGCCCGCCCTCGCCATCACAATCTGCCTGATGTCGAGTGGTATATCTCCCCGACCAGCGTAGTGACCCCTCGGATGGTTGCTAACTATTTCAGGAAGTATCCTCTCACAGGGGTTACCATTAGAATTCCTGCCGCAGACCAAAGAGCTAACCTCCCCGGAGGTATAAACAGTGCTTGGTCTCGGTATCACATAGAGGCAGGGGCTTTCCTCCCTCTACATCCTTTTTATCAGGGGGTGGCTAATTATTTCGATGTTGCCCCCTTCCAAATTACCCCAAACGGATATAGAATGCTGGCCGCACTCTATATCTTGTACTGTTATACCCAAAAATTGGAGATCAATGACGTGGCAATAAAGGTGACAAGTGGCAGTGCATGATCAGTAAAAGACACATTAATAGTCAATAAATACATTGACTCCTCAGAGTTGTGATAAAGGGACCCGGTAGACTGACGAAGAATTAGGACTGCTTGAAAGATGTCATAACCAAGCCAAGTGCACCTTGGTCAGAGGAGGCTAAGGAGAATGCATCCTTGGAGGCTAAGGAGAATGCATCCTAGGAGAGCTAAGGAGAAGGAGTCCCATGCAAGCCAAGAATTGGGACTTAGATTTTCACGAGGAGAGCCTACACAATGTCCGATCGGACATAGTTGGGAGATGCTAAAGGAGAGTGCCTCAGACTTGTCCAAGGTGAGATGCCAAGGAGGATGGATCGGACCACCTTGGTCCGAGGAGAAGGCAAGAGGAGGATGCCTCAGACCACCTTGGTCCGAGGAGAAGGCCACAAGGACCAATCGGACCTTGATTGGAGGAAGTAGGCTCGGACCTACCCGAGGTGAAAGGCCAAGGGGGTTGGCTCGGACCACCTTGGTCCGAGGAGAGCCAAGCACGCATTACTTTGGTCCAAGGAGAGCCATGCATACATCACTTTGAACCAAGGAAAGCTTGAAGGAGTAACCAACATGCATGTGAGACTACGTCCAAATCCCCGGAACGACTTCAGTAAGAATTGGTCTAGGCACCCGGGAATCTCTCATTCCTCACTCAAATTGAGGAATCAGTTGTATTTTAAATATTTCTTGTAATATAAATATAAGATTAATAATAAAATATCCCTATCGAAAGGGGATATCAGTTGAGGATCCCAGGCCTATAAATAGAGGGTTGGGAGGATCGTAAGGGGGCTTCTGCTTCTTCTTTCTAGAGAGAGAAATTTGGGTCTGAGTATTCTAGAGAGAGAAAGTGCTGAAATAAGAGAGAATTCTTGTATTTTTGCAATCTGTACTGAAGAAACTCAGTTGGCTCAGTCCATCTGATCTTGAGTACGGATCAATAAATCACAACTCTAAGTGGATTAGGCTATTGCCGACAATCGGGGCTGAACCACTATAAAAATATCCTATGTTATTTACTTTTCCTGTTTAAAACCGTCTGTGTCGTTTTTATTTCTCTTGAAGGTTTGTCGTATTTGACGTTCTCACATCGTTGGCTAAAAACACAGTCAACATGTACAAACTTAAAAAATGGCCTGAACCTACCCCCCACGAGGTCAATTATCTTCTCAACCTTAAATCCAACCCGCAAAAATATGGGACGGGTTTCTTCCATCTTTGTCACCAGGAGACAAACCAGACGTTCCTAAGTGACACTACGCATATATCCAATGCGGGGCAGTACAGTAATGAGTACTTCCTTACTCCGGATATAACCAGCAACAATCTGGCCTTCGCTCGAGGAGGTAAGTGCTGTCTTTTACTAGTCGATAATTTTAATCAAAGAGTCTCCCTTCATTCTTCTTAAACTATACTTTGTCTTTCAAGCCCATGGTTACGTCCAACCCCAACACCAGACATGGTGTTGAGGTCCAATGCATTGGCCAGGATGACAGACGCAGAAAAAAGCATCAAGTCCCTGGTTACTGATGAAAACCTGAGGCTGTCTGGCCTCCTGGCTCCTCGCCATGAAACAAGAGGACCCGTGGTAGCCGATGCCACTGCCGAGGGGGTTCTCGAGCAGCAACCTCCTGCGTGCCCTCCCCGAAGGAGTCCGACAGGGATTACAATCAAGGAGCCCACGGGCAATCCTTCCGTAGAAAGGCCTTCTGCTCCCCAAGGCAAGGGGAAACAAAAGGCCAAAGAGCCGATTGTGGACTTGGGGGAATCCTCTGATGAGAACGGTAAAGTTATTTTGCTTTTAAATAGCTTGCCAATTCCTTGTCATTTGTTTGACGGGGAGGGCAACTTTACATATACTCCAAATCTAGGGCCAGACTTCTTTGTGCCAGATAGTGAGTGTGTGACTAATAGAGTCAATAGTATAGCGACCAGTAGTTGTAGCTCGGGTATTAACTTTGTGACCTTATTTTCTGTTTTGATAAAGAGTCTTCATCTACCTTTATCTTTACCCTTTGCATGTTTTTACTTGTGTGCAGATATGGCCACTCCCAACGTTTTCGACCTATACCAGGCTGAGGAGAAAGAGGACGTTCCTCAGCTCCGGCGAAAGTCGTCAAGGAGACACAACGGCGAAACCAGCCAGGGACCTGCCAAGAAGAGTCGAACAGAAGACCCTCCCAAGGACGTGCCAACTGGGCAAACTTCTGCTCATTTTCCAGCTCCTGCTGAGAAGCAGACGCCTCCTGCCCCGTCAAACCCTCCGACTGCGCCCACCAGAGAACAAAACAAGCGGGAAGAAACTCATGGGGCCAAACTCTCGAGCCATGCCTTACGAGCAGCCAAAGATCGCCTCGCGCACATCGCGAAGAACGACCGCGTCAAAAATGCAATGATTGAGGCAGAGAGTATGGCGGTCGACCAAATTCTGAACAGGACTCTGAACGAAATAGCCAGCGTAAGTGCCTCTTTATCTCTTTGGCCTTAGTCTATTATTCTTTGCAACAGGTTCTAACTTTATCTTCTGTCCTCAGGCTTTGTTGTCTGCAACTGCTGCTCGTACCCGCACCCAAGCCACCATCGAACAGGCTCGGGCAAAGGCTATCGAGAGGCACCAGGTGAAAGCGGCTGAAGAACTTTCGGTTGCAGAGGCCAGGCTTGCAAATGAGTTGGAGACGATGGTTCAGCAGAGGGACGCCGCGATGACCAAACTATCCGAGGCTGAAGCTTTGAAGGTTGCTATAATAAAGCAGAGGGAGGAGTATCAGAATGCCAGCCGAGTCCAGTATCGCGAAGTCAAGAGACTGGGTGAGGTGCTTAAGTCCAAGGACGAGGCCATCGCTACTCTTGAGGGCCAAGTGGAGCAGCTAAAGCTTGACAACTCCAAAAATCTGGAAAGATATAAGAGGACGACACTCCGGTGTTTTCACAACTTCTGGAAACAAAATCAGGGCGCTGACTTCAGCTATCTTTCAGAAGATGTTAGGACTGCTGAGCTGGCTCGCTGTACTGCTCAACTGGCTGAAGAGGAGGCAAGAGCCAGGTCCCTGCTTCCCCAAACATTGCTGGCGTAGAGGAAGAAGGAGTTGTTGAGGATGCTGCCAATCAGAATGCTGATATGGACCCTCCTGCTCCCAATGCCTCTTGAGTTTTTTTATTATTATTTTTTCTTTCTTTTGATTACACGACCCACGGGTCGTGATGTAAAGACAATACCCTTTTTTTTTTTAATTTGCTGCATGGTCAGCAAACTTTTTCTTTTATTTGAACAGTTACATCCAAGCAGTGATGCTTGCGGTGTAAAAGATTACATCATGATGCTATAACATTTTCATTTATTATAACATTTTTTCGTATGACCGAACTTAGCATAGTACTTTGGCTTGATTTAACAAAATATAAATTTTGAAAAATACTCTAAGTACCTTAGCATTCTTTCACTCATTTTGTTCATGTGTTTACGTACCTCATGGTACGCTTTGCTATCGATGTGCCTTATATGCCCCCCAAGTGATCGAGGAGCTTTAGGTCCTTGGTCACTTGCCTTGACCATGACCTGTTCGAACATTTCTGCTCGGGTGAAAAATTAATACTTGTAATACAGCAAAGCAACACACGTAATGAACAAATACTTGTAAATAAAAATTCACAAAGGTTGGCAAGAATGACTGGCTGCGCACAATCCCTTATAATCTCGTATTAAAAATGGACTAAGCATGTCTTTACGAGTGATTCTAAAATAGAATCTTACATATACGAGCGATTAGCCATACAACGTGTCTAACCCTCTTTGCAAAACTTGTAAAAAGTTAAATTTAATACAAGCCAGTCCTTTAAAAAGGACTGTTCACTGATAATACTTGCGCAGGTGTTCTCCATTCCAATAACGTGGAACTAGATCTCCGTTTAGGTGTGCAAGTTTGTAGGTGCCCGGATGAAGGACTTCTTCAATCTGGTAAGGTCCTTCCCAATTAGGTCCGAGCACTCCAGTAGCAGGGTCACGGGTATCCAAGAAAACTCGTCGTAGAACCAAGTCACCGATGTTGAATTTTCTTTCTTTAACTTTGGAGTTAAAGTACCAGGCAACTTTTTGCTGGTACGCAACAACTCGGAGTTGGGCCTTCTCCCGTATCTCGTCAATCGAATCTAAGGACTCCATCATCAGTTGGCCGTTCTGGTCCTGGTTGTATGTTTGGCGTCGATGTGAGGGGGGATCTAATTCGACAAGCAACATCGCCTCATATCCGTAGGCTAAGGAAAATGGGGTATGTCCTATCACTGTTCGGTGAGACGTTCTATATGACCAGAGGACTTCAGGCAGCTGCTCTGGCCATGCTCCTTTAGCTTCTTCAAGCCTCTTCTTCAGGGTATCTTTAAGAGTTTTGTTCACAGCTTCGACCTGCCCGTTTGCTTGGGGATGCGCAACTGAAGAAAGGCTTTTAATAATTCCATGTCTTTCTCAGAAATTGGTGAATAGGTCACTTTCAAATTGGGTTCCGTTGTCTGAAACTATCTTTCAGGGCAAACCATAGCGGGAAACAATGTTCTTGATGACAAAGTCAAGAACTTTCTTGGTCGTTATGGTGGCGAGTGGTTCAGCCTCGGCCCATTTGGTGAAGTAATCAACTGCCACGACTGCGTACTTTACTCCACCTTTCCCTGTAGAAAAGGATCCAATCAAATCTATCCCCCATACTACAAAAGGCCACGGGCTTTGCATCTGTTTTAATTCGTTTGGAGCTGCTTGTGGGATCTTGGAGAACCTTTGACATTTATCGCATCTTCGTACAAATTCCATCGAATCCTCGTTCATAGTTGGCCAGAAGTAGCCTTCCCTTAGAATCTTCTTTGCCAAACTTTGCCCCCTAGCGTGATCCTCCGAGAAGCCTTCACGCACCTCTTTCATGAGTTCCTTAGCTTTTTCTGGTGTAACGCATCTGAGTAATGGCATTGAATATCCTCTTCGGTACATAACACCATCGACCAATATGTATCTAGCGGCTCGCCTTTGTAGAGTTCTGGCTTTGTTTCTATCTGCTGGTAGCACACCGTTCGTCAGATACTCCAAGTAAGGTTCCATCCATGTATCCTCCATTCGAATCTCCATATTGGTCTCGACCGCTTGTATGCTTGGCTCACTCAGCCTTTCTACTGGCACAATGTTCAAAGTGTCAGCATCTTTTGCGCTCGCAAGTTTTGCTAAGGCATCTGCGTTTGAATTCTCATCCCGCGGTATTTGCTGGAGGGTGTACTCTGTGAACTGGGCTAGCGGGTCCTTTGTTTTATTTAAGTAGGCCACCATTTTTAAACCTCGCGCTTGATATTCTCCTAGAACTTGGTTTACAACCAGCTGTGATTCACTGTAAATATCAAGCGTCTTTATGCTCAGATCTTTTGCCATTCTCAACCCAGCGAGGAGCGCTTCGTATTCGGCTTCATTATTTGACGTGGTGAAGTCGAACTTGATGGCACAGTGAAATTGATGCCCTTCCGGCGTTATCAATATCACTCCCGCTCCAGCGTGGGATTCATTGGACGACCCATCCATGAATAACTTCCACGAAGGAGCTTTTTCTTGAGGCTCAGGCGCTTTAGGCTGTTCGCACGGTTCGCTGTCTGGGAGTTCGGTGAATTCTGCAATAAGATCGGCCAAGACTTGTCCCTTTATTGCTGCTCGCGGTGAATAAGTTATGTCGAACTGCCCTAGTTCGACTGCCCATTTTAATAATCGCCCAGCCGCCTCTGGTTTTTGGAGGACTTGCCGCAGGGGCTGGTCAGTTAAAACTGTGATAGGATGGGCTTGGAAGTAAGGGCGTAGCTTCCTAGAGGCCAGGATTAAGCAATATGCTAACCTCTCGATTGGTGGATATCTCAATTCTGCCCCGATCAGTCTCATGCTGACATAGTAGACTGCTTTTTGTACGCCTTCTTCCTCTCGCACTAGTACCGCACTAGCAGCAACTTCAGTAATCGCCAGGTAAATAAACAAAGTTTCTCCTTCGATCAGCTTTGATAAGATGGGAGGTTGTGCCATATGGGCTTTCAAGGCCTGGAATGCTTGCTCGCAGTCTTCAGTCCATTCAAACTTCTTATTTCCCCTAAGTAGATTGAAGAAAGGGACGCACTTGTCTGTTGATTTCAAAATAAATCTACTTAGGGCTCAATTCTCCCGGTTAAACTTTGTACATCTTTGATCCTTTCTGGTGATTTCATGTCGATCAGGGCCTTTATCTTGTCGGGGTTGGCCTCAATTCCTCTTGAATTTACAATGAACCCCAAAAAGTTCCCTGATCCAACTCCGAAGGAACATTTCAGGGGATTTAACTTCATTTGGTATTTGTTCAATACATCAAAGCACTCTTGTAAATCTCTTACATGTCCTTCTGCCTTTTTAGACTTTACCAGCATGTCGTCCATGTATACCTCCATGTTTACTCCGATCAGCTCCTTAAACATGTGGTTGACTAGCCTTTGGTAAGTCGCACCTGCGTTTTTCAGTCCGAAGGGCATTACTTTGTAACAGTATAAGCCCGTATCGGTCCGAAAGCTGGTGTGATCCTCGTCAGGGGGGTGCTGCTAATCTGGTTGTAGCCCGAATATGCATCCATGAATGAGAGGATCTCGTGCCCTGCAGTTGCATCGACCAGCTAGTCGATTCTCAGGAGTGAGAAGCAGTCCTTTGGGCAGGCTTTATTGAGGTCTGTAAAATCCACGTAGATCCGCCACTTGCCGTTAGGCTTGGGAACCAGCACTGGATTGGAGACCCACGATGGATAAAATTCCACCCTGATGAACCCATTCTCCTTTAGTCTTTCAACTTCTTCTTTTAAGGCTCACGATCTATCCTTATCGAGCAGCCTTCTCTTTTGTTGCACGGGTGGAAAGGTCTTGTCTATATTCAGGACATGGCTGATAACTGCAGGATCTATCCCAGCCATGTCTTTGTGCAACCAGGCAAAAACCTCCTGGTTCTTCTGCAAAAATTCCACCAGTGCGTGCTTCGTGGTGGGCTCTAGGTTTTTCCTGACCTTTACTATTCTTGTCGGGTCTTTTTTGTCGAGTTAGACCTCCTCCAGGTCCAACGTTTTCTTCAAAATCCCCAAAGCGAGGATCTAGATCTCTATCGTCACTTTGGGCAACACCCTATTTGGTGACTCCATCACCAGATTGGGCTTGTGTATCAACCACCATCTGCAACTTATCTGAGGTAGTGCTCTTCGGCGTTCCGTTCTTCGCCTTTGTGACTGAGGTGTTTTAGCACTCCATGGCTTCTCTCTGGTTTTCCAACACGCGTCCTACCCCTGCATCTGTTGGGAACTTCATGGCTAAGTGCCACATAGAGATGACGGCCTGTAGATCAACTAGTATAGGCCTCCCAATGACGGCATTGTACATCGAAGGGCAATCGACCACTACAAAAGTGGCGAGTAATGTCCTTGTCGCAGGCATTGTACCTGTCGTCACTGGTAGTTTGATCAATCCGGCGGGGGCGAGTCCTTCTCCAGAGAAGTCGTATATCGTTTGGTTGCAAGGCTCCAAGTCCTTAACGGACAGTTTCATGCGTTCCAGTGTAGACTTATACAGGATATTTACCGAACTTCCTGTATCGACCAGCACTGTTTTTACCATCATGTTGGCCATTTGGATGTCCACGACCAGCGGATTGGAATGTGGGAACCGGACGTGTTGGGCATCGCCATCAGTGAAGGTTATTTCGCCTTCGTCTGACCGAGCCTTTTTTGGTGCACGGTCCTCAACAGTCATCATCTCGATGTCCTGGTCATGGCGCAAGGTCCGAGCATATTGTTCCCTGGCCTTTCCGCTATTTCCCTCGAGGTGCGGGCCTCCATAGATGGTTAAGAGTGTGCCAGTCACGGGGGCAGGCTATAAGGGTGGCGAGCGTTGGCACGTGGGAGCCTGCTCGTTGCTACCCGGAGCTTCTCGTTGGGAATTTCCCGAGGCCCGCACGTATCTCCTCAAGTGTCCTTGTCTAATAAGGAACTCGATTTCGTCTTTCAGTTGGTTGCATTCATTGGTGTCATGTCCGTAGTCGTTATGGTAACGGCAGAACTTGGTAGTGTCCCTCTTCGAAATATCCTTTCGAATGGGGCCAGGTTTTTTATAAGGCACACTAGAGCTCATGGCCTGATAAACCTTTCCCCGAGACTCAACGAGGGCGGTTTAGTTAGTGAACCGCGGTTCATAACGGTTACCCTTCGCTCATTTATTGTCGGAGGAGGAAGGCTCGTTATACGGCCGTTTTCCACCATTCTTGCCATTGCCGCTGCCATTCCCGTTGCCTTTGCCGTTGCCGTTAGGTTTGGACCCATTGGCGGCTTTGGCGGGCTCGGCTACTTTCTTATCCTTGCCAGAAGGCTTTCCATCATTGGCAATGTCATCTTCTAGCTTGATGTAACGATCTGCTCGGTCCAGGAATTACTGGGTAGTTCTTACTCCTTCTTTGCGAAGGCTCTTCCAGAGAGGAGAGCGACGCCTAACCCCTGCGGTTATGGCCATCATTTTTCCTTCGTCTCCCACCGTTTTTGCTCCAGCTGCTGCTCGCATAAAGCGCTGGATGTAGTCCTTTACTGATTCTCCATCCTGCTGGCGAATTTTAACCAGCTGGTTTGCTTCAGTCGGATGCACACAACCTGCATAGAACTGTCTGTAAAACTCCCTTACGAACATTTCCCAGGAAACTATGCTTGTGGGTGGGAACTTAAAAAACCATTCCTGCGCGGCTTCAGAAAGTGTTGCAGGAAAGATCCTGCACCGAGCGTCTTCGGACACTTTCTGAATGTCCATTTGTATTTCAAACTTATTGACATGAGACACTGGGTCTCCGTATCAGTCAAAGTTTGGAAGTGTAGGCATTTTGAACTTGCTTGGAGTTTCTGCATTAGCTATCCTCTGTACGAAAGGAGTGCCTTTCCTCCTATCGTGGTCGATATAAGATGTCCTTCCCCCGACCAGCTGTTGCACTGCTTGGTTGAGGGCATCTATCTGGGCCTGTACAGCGGCAGGAATCGTTGTAGCCTCTGTTGCTGGGGGGACGTTCTCGCCATGCCGCTCGCGGCGATCGTTGAGTACGTCTCTCAAATCCTCGTCTCTTCTCCGCTGCTCGCTGCCCCCGAGCCGGTTGAAGACATTATTCTGCCTGGGTTGCCCCCCATCATCCCGTTTATTGGGTTGGTCATCTTGAGGTACCTGGCTCCCGCCTCTACCTCTTTCTTCATTCCTCCTACCAGCATTTCCCTTGCCTGAGTCGGCCTCATTATACCCATGGCCATCTTTGAACCTCGATTGGCTATGGTGGGATCGACTGTTCCCTCGATTTCCATCCCTGGCTGAAACGTCCCGAGCGTTAGAGGGCGGCCTGCACTGGTCGTTGTGTCCCCGTGCATTATAATGTCGTGGGGGACCCCGGACCGCAGAACCTAACTTTGAGTCCCTCCTGTTACCAGGAGGGTTCTGACCTCTGTTCGGTAGGTATGGCTCATCGCCCCCACGACGTCTAGGACTACGAGGCTGATGCTCGGCCCTATCCTGCCTCTACTGTGGGGGATTACCACGACCAGCTTGGGATGGTGGCTGCACCTCAGGGTCCAGTGGGACATCGTCATGGGGCACCTGAGGCTACTCGGGCCTTTGCGGACTCGAAGGCTGGATTGGTGGGCTAGGATTAGGACCCCTCTGGGGTGGCCCATTGACAGGTTTGTCAGGCTGCGAGACAGGTGCGGCCTGATTCCTTTCCAGTTGCAAGGCTGCCTCGAGGGCTTCCATGGCTTCGCTCTGGTAGCGGTCCATCTCCACCTGCCTTTCGCTTAATTCCGTGCGCTGCCGTTCAATCTCCTACTGCTACCGCGTCACAACTTCGGCAGCAGTCTCTTGACTGGCTTTCAGAATAACCAGTTCTTCCTGCAACGCCCACAGGGTACTTTTCAGCATTGCATCATCCATCTCTTCCTCCTCGAAGTCCAGATGTGGCTCATCCTCCGCCACGCTTGCAGGGGGAGGAGGAGGTGGGTTTGATGGCGCAGCAGCGGCCGCCTATCCAGCTTTCCTTGCAGTTTTCGCCATTGGTTTTCTTAACAATGATAAATCAAGCTCTCAATGAAAGCACCAGAATGTTGACCCAGATTTTGGCCAACTTACACGGAGTCAGAATATGCTTGATGTGAATGAATGTGTTGACAAGAATCGAATGACGAAAAGTAATAAGAACAATACCATATTTTATAGTGGTTCGGCCCCAGGATCTGGTAATGACCTACATCCACTTAGACTGTTATTGATATAAGAATCAAAGGAGTGATCAAAGAACTAGGGTTCAATGAGTTTCACGAACCTCTGAAGAACAATACCATATTTCAGATAAAATTGCACTAGTATCAAGTAATTCGAAAGCCAGGAGAGTCCCTTCCTTGAGCTATCTTTCTCTATTTATAGGCTCAAGGGGGATTACATGATTTAGTTGCCGATATTCTCTCCTAAATAATCGGATATTCAGGAGATTGTGTGAGTTAAATTCGGGATCTACAAAGATCTTTATAGCAATATTACATTGTATGTGGAACCATCGACCAGACTGGTCGCAGGTAAGACTGGGCTGCTTACTGCTTCTAATACGTCATCTGGTCGATACACTAGCAGAGCTCTTCCAGGTGTCAGCCACGTGTCCAGGGATTACTTGCCATGTCATCAATTCCAATTTTTTGGATAACAGTATACTTGCGTAGCTTTAAAATTTTGCAACACATGGAAAAGATGGTAACCCTTGGGTTTGAGGGTGAGAAACCCTTGTATTTGTTGGCATTGTGCATGGACCCCATATATTTATGATATTTGTACTTAGAGTTAGGGATGCATAGGACTCTTAGCTAGTGTGGTGGATACCAATTAGGTCCTCCCAGTGGGACCAGGACAGACTAGATTAGTCTGTGAGTTTTGGATGTGTTTCTAGGGTTTTGTCAGGATTACCTCTACACCAAGAGAGATAATGGTGATTATTTGGTGGTAGGGATGAAACTAGGTCTAGGGCACTGTATTGAACGGCTAGGAACTAAAGGTTCAATTATTGAGTAAGATGGTATTCTCCAAGGTGGATCTTCGATCTAGTTATTACCAGATCAAGATGGATAAGCAGAAGACTGACTTTTATATCAAATATGGGCACTAGGAGTGCTGAGTCATGTCTTTTGGATTTGACTAATGCCCGATTTTTTTTGATGAATCAGATGAATAGGGTGTTCGAAGATAATTGGAATTGATTGGTGATCGTCTTTATTGACAATATTGTGGTGTACTCTCAGTTATAGATTGGTCAAGGACAAGGAATTCCTTAGAGGTCAGGAGTTTCCTTGGATGGGCAGGGTATTACATGTGTTTTCTGGAAGAGTTCTTAAGGATTGTTACCCCATTGACAGAAAAGGTGATTGCCTATGCATCATGTTAGTTGAAAGATATAACCAGAGCTAGAATAGTGCTACTAGTGGTCCAGTTGCCCACCATTATGCTTGAGTTTACTCTTTTAGAGAAGATCAAAAGAAAAAAGTTGAGTAACCCACAAATGGGAAGGATTGAGGGGATGTCCTAGCTGGATTGGCTAAGGACAGTGTCAGGCATAAGTTTATTGAGGTACGAAGGATCGGACTTGGGATTCGATGGACACTAGAATTAAATGGGAGATTTTGGATAAATATCATACTACTCCTTATTCTCTTCATCCAAGCACCATCAAGATGTAGCAGGATCTGAAAGCTTTATATTGGTGGCCTGGGATGGAGAGGGACGTAATTGAGTATGTGGCAAAGTGCTTAACCTGTTAGCAGGTCAAGGCAGAGTATCAGAAACCAATAAGGCCATTACAACCTTTGTGTATTCCATAGTGGAAGTAAGAGGACATCACGATGGATTTTGTAGTGGGATTACCCTGGGTAGTGGGCCAGTATGATACAGTCTGGATCTTTATGAACCGGTATACAAGGTCAGCTCACTCTTATTAGTGAGGATGAATAATACAGTTGACAGGTATGTAGATCTCTGTGTGAGAGAGAGATAGTACACCTTCTTGGGACTTTAAGGTCTATCTTGATGGATAGAGACTCTATATTTACTTCCAAGTTTTGGGGCAAGTGACAGAAGGTGATGAGTATACAGTTGGAGTACAATAAAGCTTATTATCCACAGATTGATGGTAAGTCAAAGAGGATTATTCAGTTATTGGAGGGGCGCCTTATGAGATGATGTATGGTAGGAAGTATAGATCGCCCATTCACTGGGATGAGATGGGTGCGAGAAAATATAATTGGGTTCTGAGGTAGTTCAGAGGACCACTGAGGCTATTAATAAGATTAGAGCTCGGATGCTCACTTCTTAGAATAGACAGAAAAGTTATGTTAATTTCAAATGCAGGAACATGGAGTTTCAAGTGGAAGACTATGTCTTCCTTAAGGTCTCAACATGGTAAGGGGTGAGGAGATTTGGGGAAAAAAGGCAAGTTGAGCCCTATATTTGTAGGACCATTTAAGATCCTGGAGAGGATCGATCAGGTGGCTATAGATTTGTCTTATTTTTGGCACTGTTAACTGTATACAATGTATTTTGTATTTCCATGTTGAGGAAACATGTGTTAGATGAGGCTCATGTGTTGAGTTACGAGGATCTGGAGCTGGAGGCAGAGTTATCCTATGAGGAATAGCCAGTTTAGATTTTAAAAGAAATGACAAGGTTTTGAGGAACAAAAAATATACCTTTGGTTAAGGTATTATACAGAAATAGTAAGGTCGAGGGAGCGACCTGAGAACTGGAATCAGATATGCAGGATCTATATCCCAAGCTGTTCAGGCAAAATTTCGAGGACAAAATTCTTGTAAGGATAAGATAGTTGTAACGTCCCAAAATTACCTAATAAGGCTTAGAGCCTTGATTAGGGGGTCAAGATGAAAATTTATGGAAAGTATGTGATTGTGTGATATATATGTGTATCATTATATTATTATGTGAGTTATATTACAATATGACTTTGTTGGGTTTTATGCCCTTATAAAACCATGTCAGACATGTAATACGATTTCATATTGTCAATAAAAGTAGTAGTTTGACAACTGTGTTGCTTGCTGGTTTTATTACCTGATTATTGAAATAATACAAACATTTATAAAATCCTGAACATATGGATAGTTACAATTATAGTAATTAGGTCACAGTAGATTATAGTTGTACTTATATGTTCAAAAGAACGAGTCTTACGATTAGATTAGTGCATTGGATTTTCACTTATTAGGAAATCTACGATATGATCTACTTACACATTCAGGGTGTGATGTCTAGTCCAAGGCATTGTCCAAGCAGATAAGATCGAACGTATTTGGTTACATCGGACGACCGATATTTATTATAAAATGATGAATGAGTATTGTTGTTATCAAATCTAAGCAATGTCACAACATTGACCATAGGTTAAGTCGATCTTAATTCTGAGTGATTATATTCGGCTAATTATATCATTTAAATCTTTTAACTTGTTCGTTACCAGCTTACCCTACGGTCTAGCCCATACTTACATCTTGGAGATTTAGTATTGTAATTGAGTGGGAGTATTATTCGGCTAATTTGAATAAGGATTTAATTAATTAATTAAGAAAAATAAATAAATAAAGGTTTTGAATTTAGGCCCAATTGGGATTTAAATTCAAAACAAAAAGATTGGGCCCAAGTCCATTTATGGCAGCCCAAGGCTTTTATTTATTTTTTGTTTATTACTTTTAATTAATTTAAATTTAAATTTAAATAATCCCCATTAAGTTACCTATATAGGGAATATGATATCTAGGGTTTTCATAAGGAAGTCAGTCTCAGTTGATTCATTGGGTAAGTGAAAACCTAGACAGTCTAATCCTTTCTTGGCCAATCACTCTTCTTCTTCTTCTTCTTCTTCTTCTCTTTTAGATCTCTATCTCGTGTGTTGAGAACCAGCCCACACTAGTTCTAGGTTGATCAAATACTCGATGAGGAAGATTGTGTTGCTGATCTAGTTCAATCTCTTGATAATACTCTACTACATAAAGGAATCAAGGGTTAGAGAGATTGAAGGAAGGAGTTGTTCCAGTTACGCTACGTAATGTAAGTTTCTACTTTACTCTGTATTTGTATCAATTTCATAGGAGCATGTTCTAGGAATTTGAATGTTTGTTTGATAATATGTAAATTGCATGAAAATAAATAAAGATCCTACAATATGTATTTCCTACAATTGGCCTCAGAGCCATAGGTTGCTAGTTTATTTTTATGAATGAACATGTATGAAATTGATTGATATGTTAGGGTGTCAATTGGATGACACATGTTATTAGTGCATGTTTATGTTTTGTTATGTAAATTTAGCAATAATTTGGTTGTTTTTTTACTTGTTTTTGGATTAAAAAACTACACAGAATTTTTAAAAAGAAATTTGACCGATTGGGCAGTATGCGTGCTGGGCACGCATGAAGCCGCCGCCGGGACCCAGTCGTACGGACGTCTGTATGACGTCGGTGCCAAACCCTGCGTCAATACTTTTTTGCAAAAAACAAAATATTGTTTATTTTTTTATTTTTTTTAAATTGGATATTTTGTGCAGTTAAGTTTAAAATATGTAAAATTGATTATGTGATTATTTTAGATTTTTTAAATATTTTGAATTAGTTATCTGATAATCATGACATTTTAAGATATTTTTTTTATTTTGTTATAAATAAAATATTAAAATTAGTTATCTGATAATTCAAGGTATTTTTATTGTTTAAAATATTTATAATTAGTTATCAGATAATTCTAGATATTTTAGATATTTTAAATTTGGTTAAAAGATATTTTGATATTTTAAAATTGGTTAAAATATTTAAAAATAAAATATCTTGTCATTTCTAACATCTTAATAGCCTAGGTTAAATTAATTATTTGAAATTGAATTTTGTTTGATAAATTTTATTTTAATTAATTTAATATTTTACAACTTGTTTAATTAATTATATTGAATTTTTTCTGATGAATTTTATGCTAATTAATTATGGTATTTTGCAATATAGTAAATTGTTGTGGTATATTTGCATAATTTAATAATACATTCTTATAGAGTAACATGTAAATTTTTGTGGCCCAATTGAACATTGTAAATTTTAAATTCCTCTCTTGTGGGTGGTTCCACTTGTGAATGCTCATTTGCGTTGCATTACTAGATTGGGTCTATTCAATTGAATAAAAATTAATAAAACAAATATTCAAATTCCTGTCTTTTTGGGCTTTGTGTGGAAATTAGGGAGTCTTAGTAGTGGGTCCAACATACTGAACCCAGCTCTCCTCCATGCAAGCTCGAATTGTTAAGACCCATTTACCTAAGTTGGACTTAATTGTATTAGGTTATTCTTTTTAGTTGGACCTAATAATTGTTTAGAAAATAATTAATTCTAATTTTTGGATTGATTTTCAATGGTAATTTTAGAATTAATGGAAAAATTATAAACTATGGTTTATTAATTTGGCAAAGCTAAGCTGGTTTATTGATTATTTTTATAATTTGGCAAACCTAAGTTGGTTTATTAATTATTTTAATAATTTGGAAAACCTAAGTTGGTTTATTAATTATTTTAATAATTTTTCAAACCTAAGTTGATATTTTTCAGAAAGAATAAAATAATAAAATATTTAATAATGAGTTTTAAAAATTTGAATTCGATCTCCACCATTGATTTAATAAGGTTAGGGTTTTGTGGGGCCTCATGGTGCTTTGATTTCGTCTCCCTATGGAAGGTGTTCACTGGACTTCTTAACATGGTTAAATTTCTTAGGATTGGATATAAATAGACCTTCCATAGACTCATCTCTACGATGACTATAGGAATTAAGTCTATAATAATCGAAACCGTTGGTCAAACTCATAAAGTAAGACATATTTGTGACTCTCGCCTACCGAGACACATGAGTTTTCATTACTGTGATCATATGGAATAGGTAGTTAATAAAAGTCTATGACTTTTTATTAATTGAGATGTTTCTCTATTTAACTAAGTGAATATTTGTGACTCTCGCCTACTGGGACACATGGGTTCATGACTAGTTGAAGTACCTGAGAAATAGAAGATAAGTGTTTTAGTATTTTTCTTATCTCAAAACATTTTGTATGTTATGCTTCTAAAAATTTAATGAATAAATGTTTGTCAAGAAATGTGTTGATTTCTACTTAGTTGATAATCGTAGCTCTAGGCTTCCCACCTCATACTCTCTCTAATCTCTAAAATGTTACTCTATGGTGAGAACCTCATGAAATGTTTGTCCAACATCAACATGGTGTTGATTATGGACAACATCAAGTTTGTGATAATCACAGATATTCCTATTTTTCCTTTGCAATGATCACAAAATTCTTCAAAAGAGGATTGTTAATGGTGGTTCGAGCAAAGGAAACGATGTAAATACTACTAAATAAGCTCAAGGAGAAGCTGCTTTAAGTTTCTTCTTCGAAGAGCAAACAAGGAAGAAATTCAAACAAAAAGAATAAGAAGTCCACTGGCAAGGCACCAAATGTTACAAAGCATCTTGGAGCAATGCCTAATTATAAGTACAATAAAGGGGAGTGTTTCCAACTGCAAGGAGACTGGAGGTGGAACGAGATCGCCCAACACTCAAGGCATATGGAACCCAAGATAATTAAATTTGTCTTGGATGTATGTGATTTTAGAGGATGATACTTCAGTTTTGGATCGCCGAATCAAGATCTACTAAACATGCATTTATTTTTTTACACATTTTTAGTATTGGGAAAGCTATGAAGGATAAAAAGCCACAACTTGGAATCCATCAAGGGTTGTTCGTATCAAACAAGGCAAAAGGATAGGATTGAATGAATTTTAGAAATAAATGTATTGTTTTAAGATATTTTTTATTTTATTCCGATTTTCAATGGATATTTTTAATTTCAGTTTTTCTTATGACATCAACAATAATTTGTAGTTACTTTCACAAGTAATAAAATCCTATTTCTTTAAATGTATGTGAATTGTGGGGTGGATGTATTGAAAATAGGCTATACCTATTGCAACCAAACGAACTCTATGTACTATAAAATGAGCAGTTTAAGACAGCTAAACCTAGGAAACGACAAAAGGTAAATAACGTTAGAAAGGACGTACCTATTGCAACTAAACGAACCTTATGTTTTAAATAATGAGCTGTTTAAGATAGCTAAATCTAGGACCGTTAAACGACAAAAGGTCAATAACGTTAGAAATGAGGTACCTTTGCCATTTTCGCTTTGGTCATATTTGCTATGATAGGATTCAAAGACTAACAAAGGCTGGGCCTTTGAGGGAACTCACCTAGGGTGACCTACCTATTTGTGAATCTAGTATCGAGGCAGAATGACAAAGTGTCCATTCTCTGTGATAAGAGAAAGGGCCAAAGAACCACTAGGGCTAGTATGTTCAAATTTCTGGGGACTTATGAATGTTCAAGTGAGGGGTGGTTATGAGTATTTCATCACCTTCATCGACGATTTCTCTAGAGATTCATGTAAGTACCTAAAGCATAGGAATTCTGAGAATCTGTTAAGAAGTTCAAAGAATTCATTACTATGGCTTTAAAATAATATTAGGTAAAACGTTAAAGATCTTACGATCTTATTGTGGTGGAGGATATTTGGATAATCAACCCAAGATCATTTAATTGAACTTAGAGAATTGTCTAAAGACATTGTCCCAAGGACTTCGCACAGAACAATGTTGCTGATCGGTGTGAATCGAACGTTTATGAAAATGTGTGTTCTATGATAAGCTATTCAACTCTACCAACTTCTTACCCCAAATATTTTCTGGAGACATACTACCTAGACCGCATGTGACATTTTTTAAATGTTGTGCCGTCTCAAAAGCTATCTCTAAGACACCACTAGAATTATGAAATGATCGTGAACCTAGTTTACGTCATTATGGAATTTGGGGATGTCATGTTTATGTCCCGAGGAAAAAGGTAGGAAAGCTAGAACTATGTTGCTTGCTTGTTTGATTACATGATTATTGAAATAATACAAACATTTATAAAATCCCGAACATATGGATAGTTACAGTTATAGTGACTAGGTCACAATGGATTATAGTTGTAATTATATGTTCAAAAGAATGAGGCCTAAGATTAAATCAGTGCATTGGATTTTCACTGATTAGGCAATCTACGATATGATCTACTTAGACATTCGGGGTGTGCTGTCTTGCCCAAGGCATTGACCAAGTAGATAAGATCAGATGTATTTTGTTACATCGGACTAGGATCGATATTGATTACTGATTGATAAATAAGTATCATTGTTATCGAATCTAATCAATGTCACAACGTTGACCATAGGTTAAGTCGATCTTAATTCTAAGTGATAATATGCTGCTAATTATATTATTTAAATATTTTGACTTGTTCGTTACCAACATACCCTACAGTCTAGCCCATACTTACATCATGGAGATTTAGTAGTATAATTGAGTGGGAGTATTATTCATAGATATGAAATATATTACTTTTGTATGAGAAGTGAAAAGATGATTTCCTTAATTGCTTTGTATAAAAGGTCAAATGATTGAGATCTCATTTCTGTGATTAAGTTCACAGAAATATCATTTATAAGGAACTTAGAAAGAGTTAAGGATAATATACTGATGAGGAGTAAAACGGTAATTTGCACCCAGGTAGTTAGTAATTCATCGATAGAGGATTGACTAACTGTAATGATTATAACAATGGATAATGTATTTATGGTTTGGAAAATACGTTCTATGAATTCAAGAGTTTAATTCCGAGTCTATAGTGAAGTCACAAGGAATTAATAAGGTAGTGAAATTATTCGTAAATAAATTCACGGTAACTTATTGGAGCTTGATTTCATGGATCCATGGTCCCAGCATCACCTTTGAGTAAATCATCTAGAATGTCACAATTAATTGATTTAATTATCAATTAGGATTTTTAAAGTTGACTAGGTCAATTTTGAAAAATTTACAGAGATATGAGATTTAGATAATAAAAGAGAATATTTGGGTCAATTTATTAATATTGATAAATTTGTGTCAATATAAATAAATAATATTAAATCAAGTTTCAAATTACAATTAGTTAATTTGAATAAGGATTTAATTAATTAATTAAGAAAAATAAATAAAAAAAAGGTTTTGCATTTAGGCCCAATTGGGTTTTAAATTCAAAACAAAGATATTGGGCCCAAGTCCATTTATGGCAACCCAAGGCTTTTATTTATTTATTGGTTTATTAATTTTAATTAATTTAAATTTATATAAACCCCATTAAGTTGTCTATATAAGGAATATAATATCTAGGGTTTTCATAAGGAAGTCAGTCTCAGTTGATTCATTGGGTAAGTGAAAACTTAGACAGTCTAATCTTTTATTGGCCAATCACTCTTCTTCTTCTTCTCTTCTAGATCTCTATCTCATGTGTTGAGAACCAGCTCACACTAGTTCCAGGTTGATCAAAGGCTTTGTGAGGAAGACTGTGTTGCTGATCTAGTTAAAAATACTCTGCTACAAAAAAGAATCAAGGGTTAGAGAGATTGAAGGAAGGAGTTGTTCCAGTTCCACTGTTTAATGTAAGTTTTTACTTTACTCCGTATTTGTATCAATTTCATATGAGCATGTTCTAGGAATTTGCATGTTTTTTTGATAATATGTAAATTGCATGAAAATAAATAAAGATCATGCAATATGTATTTCCTATAGACTTGATCTGCATATTTAGGTGTATTAAATATGCATGTGGGCCCATTTCTAACTAAAAGGGCAATTTTTGTAATTTGGGTCGTTATGGATACATTTGGCATATATGTGATATATGTGTGAGACCACATTATTATGTGGATATATTTGGGTTACTTAGAACGAGGTGATCCTAATGAGCAAGCTAGTGGGAAAGTCACAACGGGACCAATACTTGACTCGGTTAGAATCAAGGGGTATTTTGGGAATTTAGTACACTGTCGAGATAGAACGGATAATGGGAAATCATTTGGTAACTATTTGAGGACTTTGGAAGTAATGGGAATTATGAGACGTTAATTATGATTAACGGGGTATGTGGCAAATGACAAAATTACCCTTGAGGGGCTTTGAGAGAGAGTTGGCCCTAGGAGCATTTAGTTATTTGAGGCAAAAATCTAGTTCTTTAGTCACCTTTCCCCTCTGCTGAAGTAATCACAAAATATAGCAACTTTCTTTTCTCTCTCTTGATTATTCTTTTCCTTTCTCTCTAAGGTTGGTGTTTGATTTTTGAGAAAGAACTATTAGAATTCAAGCTTGAAATTGGTGTGGTTGAAGTTCTTGAGGCTAGAAGGTTTGAATTCACAACTGAGGTAGGCTTTAAACTTTGTTCTTGATTGAGTTCTGTTTTAGTTTTTGTGTTCTTGAGCTTTGAAGCTCAAGGTCTTGGATTTGAGTTTTTAGTGGGAGTATTAAGTGTGTTAAGCTTGGGTTATGTTGTTGGTAACGTGTTGATAATATTTGGGAGAATTAGTTTTGGCCATGGGAAGGTTTTGATATGGTTTTTGATGAGTTTTTGGTTGAGGAAAAATAGGGTATTCTGGGTTCGTAGGGTCACGCCGCAACCCTATTCATGGGCACTACGACCCATGTGAACCCAGGGCTAGATGGGTTTCTGCCTGGGGATCGCGCCGCGACTCTAAGGGGCAAGTCGTGACCCGCGTCCTGAAGCCTAGGCAGATGGCTTACTGTTCTGGGAGGAGCGGTGCGACCCATAGGGTCAAGTCGCAGCTCACCTGGGTATTTTTGGCCAGGGTAAGTTTTAGTATCGAGAATTCAAACCTAAAGGCCCGAGATCGAATCTACTACCTGGTTTAGTAGAATTTGAGCTCCCGAAGGCTAGAACTTGGTCCGGAAGCCTTTATTTGCTCGTTTTTAATGGGATTCTATATTATGGTTATGACTAGGTTATTGCTATGGGCTCAGAACCGGGATTGTGCTCGAGGGCTGTTTATTGGTAATCTGTGCTTTGACTAAAGGTAAGAAAATTTCACCTATTATGTGACATACATGATTAAGGCTTGGCCCGAATGCTGGATATAGATTTGATTGGGCATTGGCCCCTATAAATGCGCATGATTATGATTACGCTCGTGATTCTTGAATTATTGGATAGGAATATGAATAAGGCATGAACGCCTGAATATGTGCATGATTATGATTATGCTTGTAATTGTTGATTGAGCATGTTGAATGCTTTATATCTGGATATTTGATATGTGATGAATGCATGTTAGCTTTATATAATTGAATAAAGCATTGACTTATCAGTCAAGGTCGCCAATAGAGTCGAGCGCTGGTCGAAAAGCATTGACTTATTAGTAAAGGGAGACAATAGCGCACTAAGCGCTGGTCATTATGGTTATGCTTAACCAGGAACGAATCATACTTTTGACCGACCTATTGGCCGGGGAAAACTCAGCGCTAGGTATGTTGGATGAACTCCAAAGCTAGTTATACAGAGGATAGGGCAATGGGCCTTGGGGTGACTTAGTTGTCCCATTATCATAGGGCAGGGCCCCATCATTTACTTATTAGTCAAGGACGACCTTAGCACGCTGAGTGCTGGTCGTAAAGCATTGGCTTATTAGTCAAGGATGGCAAAAGCGCATTGAGCGCTGGTCTATGACTAACCAGGATCACATCATACACTTGATCGACCTATTGGTCGTGAGAAAACTAGAGCGCTAGGTACGCTGGGCCTGATCCAAGAATGGTTATACAGAAGGCATGGCAAAGGGCCCTGGGGAGAATCATTAGTCCCATACCCTAGAGCACTGAGCTAGCACGATTTATTAATCATGTGTTTGGACGCTGAGCCCCATTATGATTCCATAATCATGTAATTTGGGCATTGGACCCCGATATGATTCATTGATTGCTTATCTTGGGCTATTGGCCCATATGACACTCTAGTCATTTATATGGATGGTATGCATGCATGAGTAAGGTTATTACTGCTAGGCGTGCTTATTATAATTTGGTAATATGTTATAACTGCTTATGACCATGTTTAAGTTTTCTTGTTGAGCCTTGGCTCACTAGTGCTATATGGTGCAGGTAAAGGGAAAAGAAAGCTGGACCATCCTTGAGTTGGAGAGCTTAGGTGACATTTTGTACATATGCGACTGCTCAACCACCACGGCCATGGGTTTAAAGAGGAACTAAGGTCAACCCTATTTTGTCGCTTAGGTCGGCAGGTTGTAACTTTTTGTTGTAATTAACCTTTTAAATGTATTTTGGGATCCCATGTATACAGTAGACATTTTGGTGAAACGTTTGTATCTTTGACCAAAATTTTTAACCCTCAACCATTAATCACGTTTAGTTATACGGTTATGACCAAATGACTTGTTTAGCGAGTTTAGCACTATTTAAATTACACAGTGTAACGGTCTCTGAGTAGTATGGAATTACAAGCTGTATCTTGAGTAGAAAAAGGCAACCAACGATGTCCTTGTCAACCACTGAACCAGAATATAGAGCACCAGCAATGGTAGCTCAGGAATGTATGTGGTTAATGCAACTAATAAAGGATCTACACCAATATACAGACAAAGCACTGCCACTTTATTATGCTAATCAATTTACAATTCGCCTAGCAAAAAATCCAGTTTTTCATTCTTAAGCAAAGCATGTGGAGGTGCACTATCATTTTATGAGAGAAAATGTATTGCAAGAGGAGCTAGAGATGCACAAAGTAAAGAGTGAAGACCAGGTAGCATACTTGTTTACTAAAGGACTCAACACGATAAGATTTCAAAAACTCAGAGAACAACTCAATAAGAGAAGTCGGTGTTGGGGGGAGTATTAAGAGGTCACCAACGCTTCTCAATTTTTCTAGACTTTCTAGTCAATTCTGTAATTAGCAATATTATAGAATCATAGATGATTTGCTAGATTTCTCTAGCTATAGTGCCAAGCCCAATAAAAACAATGCAAGAAAATCTAGCAAAATTATATTCGGTCACCAAACCAACTTTCAGCATCTATATATAGGACCTTGGGTCCTTTTGTTGGGAAAACTTATACAGGATCTTGTTTCTAAAATTGAATTAAAAAAAATAAAGATAAGAACGCGTACATTATACGCAGCAGAATGATAAAGTCATTCCTTCAGTTTCTCTAACCCTTGTATCCTTTCTGTTGCAGAGTATTACCAAGAAACTGAATCGTTCTTAAATTTTCTTCACAGCCTTCCAAAGTATCCTTAGAGTCACCTAGACTAGGGTGGGCAATTCTCAACACAAGAGATAGATACATAGAGAAGAAGAGAAAAGAATAATGAGGCTTAGAAAAGGACATATGTTTGTAGAGAGAATCTAAAACCTACTAGATCTTCTGATCTTCTCAGAAACTTGTATATGTCATCTCTCACTTAGCACTCATTTTATAGACTCAAATAGGCCATTTAATTTAATTAAAAAAATCCATAAAAATAATAGATAATATCAGCCCTAGGTCAAAATTATCAAGGGCTTTAGGCCCGTGAAATTTCTCATTTAATTATAAGCCCGTTGGACTTAAAATCAAGACTTGTATTATTTTCTATTGATTAATTAATTAAATAATTATTCAAATCATTTATCAAATTAATTATTTATAATTTAAACCTTGATTTAAAATTATTATTTATTTAAATACTTATTTATCTTAATTAATAAATGTGCCCTAATTTCTCTTTTCTTCTCTAAATTACATAACTTTGTGAAACTATCCAAAAATGGCCTGGTCAACTTTGATAATTCTAATTGATAATTAAATCAATTAATTGAGACTATCTGGATGATTTTACCCAAGGTATAGTGGGAAACATGGGCCTATAAAATCAAGCTCCAATAAGTTATCATAAATCTAACAAATAAATTTACTAACTTATTAATTCCTCGTGACTCCACTAAAGACTCAGAATTGCACTCTTGAATTCATAGAACGCTCTATAAGCAATATAGATACATTATTAATTATCCATTGTTACAACCATAATTGCCACTCAATCCTCTATAGACGGTCTATAATGAGATGGGTCTAAAATACCGTTTTACCCCTCATTGTATTTTATCCTTAAAACACTTAGTTCCTTGTAAATGATATTTCAGCAAACTAATATTAATTATTGAAATAAGATCTTTATCATTTAGCACCTTGAACCAAACTAAAAGGAAATCATCGTTTCACTTCTTCATCAAAAGTTATAGATGTTCATATCTAGGATTAACACTCCTACTCAATTATACTACAGAGTTCCCAAGATGTAAGTATGGGCTAGTCCGCAGGGTAAGATGGTAACAAACAAGTCAAAGAACTCAAATAATACAATCAGTTAAAATACTAACCACTCAGAATTGAGATTGAATTTACCTATGGTCAATTATATGATATGACTAGAATAGATAATAACGATACGTTTACTTATCATATCAACTGTCAATATCGGTCCAGTCTGATGTGACAAATACATTCGATCTTATCTACTTTGTTAATATTCTGGAAAGAACATAACACTGCGATGTGTAAGTAGATCATATCGTAGATTGGCAAGTCAGTGTAAATCCTGTGCACTGGCTAATCTTAGGACTAACTTATTTTGAACATATAATCATATTTATATTCCTCTATGATTACGTCACAATAAATATGATTAACTATATGCTCGAGATTTAGTAAAAGTTTATATTAACCAAATAATCATGAAAATAAAACATCTTTGTGTTGTGTGTATCCAAAAGTGTGTGTCTAAAAAAATGTGAGAGAAGTTATTAGTGAATGCTCCAAAATAAAGCGTGTAAGTGTTTAATGTTGGGTTAAATATTGTTTCTAAGTCTTGGTGTACTTACTTTTTTAATAATAATGTAATTACGTTTTTTCCTCGTTGTGGTGTTCAACATATACTAGACGCTAAAAGATTTATAAAAAATATTTTTTTTATCACAGTACAACTCTCAAACCCATCGTTTTTTCTCTAGAAGAATAAGAAAAAAACCCTAGTTATCTCTTGACATCTCATCTTTAGAAGGCCTTTGGGCTTCTCTCCACATTATTAGTTGTTGCTTCACCATTGTTATTTGGAGCTTTGGTGTTAGCTCTAGTCCAGTTATAGGGGAAGTCGTCATTGCATATTAGTGCTTGAGGCCCTAAGGGTTGTTATTTCAACCTTCTTTCTTCACATGGGCATTCACTCAAAGGGACGTTTGGGCTCTTTCTTTCTTTCGGCTTTATGGTCAGTATCATTTGGTTGGCATTGGGGCATTAGGTGGTAGCTGGTGGTGGTGGAGTACTCCCTTCAACAAGTTTCATTTGAGGTTCTATCTGTTCAAATGGAGGTTGGCTTGAGTGGTGCTTTTGAGGTCATCTGCTGGTGATAGATTCTTTGGCTTCCAATCAATTGTGCCTTTTGTTTATGTTTTGTTTGTTTCTTTTTTTATCGGTGTCGCTTTGTTTGATAATAGTGTTTATCACTAGTGTCTTTCGAAGACCTTGGTTTTTTCCATAATTTTAGTTTGTTCTTTAACTTTCATTAGAATTGCTTTACATATTTTACCTTATAGGTTTGGAGTTTTTATTCACCAAAATATTTTATCTATTAATTGGTGCCTCACCGAGTATTGTTTTTGCATGTGAGGTTTGGATTAGTTTATCTTCTTAATAAGTTATTAAGTTTCTATATTTATAAGATTAATTGTACTTTGCTTTGCCACTTGTCATGTTCTTATTGGATCCTTTATTTCTTTGTCCTACTATATATATATTCCTTTTGTATTTGATAGGACCGATTCAGAGAAATAAAAGTTTGTTTTTCTATTCATCGTAATATGGTATTAGTGCATATTCTTCTCTCTCCTTCGTTCATCTGAATTTTTTTCTGCCATTGTCATCTTTCTTCTAATCTGATTCTTCAATTTTCTTTCTGCATCCATGGCTATCGATCCTTCAAAAGATAGCCAAAATTGTAATGCCCTGACTAATTCTAGACATTGGACCATCAAAAACTACTAAACATAACTACTAATTTGAATACATATATAAGAAATAACATATATTTATTTAAAAACCAAAATATTGTGTGAAATACAAAGTAAAGTATGAAATATAAAATACGGTATTGGTACCCATTATTTAGTACATAAAAACATAAAACATAAACTTAAATCAATTGTTAAAATCTAAGTGCGGAAATACATAAAAAAACATAATTTAAAAGACTTTAAACAACGTCATCCTCGATCTTCCAGCAGTCCATTCAATCCATTTATCCTCAACACACAAGCCAAGCTGCCACGAATCTTTCCCGCCTTCCATGTTCATTTTCATGCATCAAGCTAAAAATAAAGGAATGAGCCTAATGCCCAGCAAGGAAAATCTACTAATAACATATATCAGAAATCATAAACATAAGACTATATCATAAACATATACTATAAAATATATGACTATAAAAATGTATATCATATAGGACTACAATATTAATGGCCATTAACTCATTACCGTGGCATGTGATAAAACCATCTAGGTCCTCAATCTACTAATCGAGGTAGGTTAGATCTCAAGGTAGTATATGATAACCCATCTAGGTCTTCAGTCTACTAATCGAGGTAGGGTAATCATAACTCTAAACCACGATAATGATAAAAATCTTGGGGTTTGCTATCTAAGCAACTATAATCCCCAAGCGACTAAAAACATATTCATACATATATATACATGGCACATATCGTAGCATATAAACATATCATAACACATCATATAAACACATATAATCTAACCTATTTTCATTACAAAAAACCGGGATATGGAGACAAGAACGGGATTTGGAACACTCCTAAAACCAACAGTAAGAATGGTGAGTTTCTAAAGAAAAGAGATGAAAAGAAAACTAAACCATCCGAGTAGAAACTTACCGAAAAGAACCTTAATTTTCAAGAAACTTAAACACCTGATCAAGAATCATAAACAAGAGTTAGGATCTGAAAGAAAATAAAACAAAACTAAAGAACCATGAAGAATTGAACTTCAAAATACCTTGAAGGATCTTATGACTTGATCTATACCTTGATACCGGAATAACTCTATATCTCACTTCCCAAGTGTTTAGAAAAGCTTAGATTGGAAAAGATTTGAACCCAAAACCAAGGTGTTTCTCTCTATAGTAACCTTAGAAACTTGAAGGCTCTGAAGAATACTTGAAGAATGAAGGAAATGGCTGAGTACTAGGTCCTATTTATAGAGTTCAAGGAGTAAAACTAACCCCTTTTAATTTGAATAAATAAATGAATAAAATTAATTTTTTTTTAATTTTCGTTCAGTAGATGCCCCAAACTCGGTCGAAATCGTTCAAAGGCAGGTCCAAGTGGTTAAGGCTGTTTTTAAATTTAAAATCCCAAACTTTCAAAATAAATGCACTAGGGGCGATATATCGCCTAGACCATTTTCCCGAGCCCCGTTCGTTTGTTCGTACGAAGTCGACGTATTTTCCGTATCTTCCGTAGGCGATATATCGACCCCTATAGCTGCGATATATTAGTATACGTTGATATATCAAACACATATTTGCACTTTTTCAGCATATTTTGAATTGATTAAACAGCTTTGACTGAGTCAAAATGGGATCCTAACAGCTATTGGAAGGTTCTAGAGCTTCTAGATCTTTCTTTTATTTAAATTATTCATCAAAAATACTTAAATCCTCGATAAATATGATTATGACAAGTGTCACATCCTTAATGATAATATCTAAACCTTGGGTTATAATAAATGATATTTCTAGGACCAGCAATATTAATCAAACCTTATGTTATAATTAATATTTCTAAACTATAGGTTAAACTTATAAAATCCATGACTGTTGATATGATTTTCCATCTAAATCCCGGCTTGAACCAAAATCCACAGAAACTAACATACTACAAACTATACTGCCTACTACTGCTATCTTGCTAAGTAAAAATTCTGGGACACTGCAAAAACCATTCTCAGACACCAAATCCCACCACTCTCGACACGGATGATCCTTCTAGTCTGTACTATATACACCACTCTCACAACCCTAGAAGTGTCTTGGTCTCTCAGTTGTTGACTCCTAATAATTTCACCTCTTTGAGTCGTGCAATAACCCTTCCCTTATCTATGAAAAACAAGATTGGGCTTCTTGATGGGTCCATTCCAAAACACGATCATGACGATGAAATTCTTTACAATTCATGGATGAGGAATAACAACATCGTTATTTCTTGGATTTTGAATTCCGTGTCTATAGAAATTTTGGCTAGCATCATCTTCAATGACTCTGCAACTGACATATGGAAAGATCTTCAAGTTCGTTTTCACCAAACCAACGACCCGAAAAATTTCAATTGCGCAAAGACCTCAACAATCTACCGTAAAACAACTCCTTGATCAGTGCCTATTTCACTTGCATCAAGTTTGTTTGGGAGGAGTTAACAAATTTTTGACCTATTTGTACTTGTAATAATTATACCTGCGGATAATTTCGAAAACTTTCCGATCACTACCAAATGGAATACATAATTTCCTTTTTAATGGGGCTCCATGAATTATTCTCACAGGTTAGTGGTCAAATCCTTTTAATGGATCCTTTACCTGATTTTAATCGTGTTTTCTCTTTGGTTTCTCAAGAGGAAAACCAACGCAAAGTGGGTTCTCACAGTAACACTAATCAAGACAACCCTCAATCCATGGTCTTTTCCCTTAACATGGAGCCCTCAAAATCTCTTGGTGACTCATCTTGCTTCAAACCAAAGGAACAACGTCACAGTCGCCTATTGGGAATATATGGCTTTATACATTTCAAATCAACAATGACTAATGGGAATAATGCAATATTCGAATCCCTAGATGTTAATAAAGATCCAAATTCAAAGTATGAATCCATTTCATGATAATTAAAGAAACATGTTCATGATATGAATGTTAACCTTAAATATAAGAAACTAAATGATTAAAGGATGATAATTTAAACTTAGAACATTTAATCATCAATACTAACAATGAAAACATAATAGAGTAACACAAAAGAAAGTTAGGGTTAGATAAATACAATCTTTGATTTAGAGCAACCTGAATCTTCAAACTTTGAGAACTTCTAACGCTTATACACAATAAGAATATTTTTGTTCAAATTCTCTATTCCAAACCTTCCCTTATTGCTTGAAGCTTTAACCAAGTAGAATGAGATTTGGAATTTAACAAGCCTTAAAACTCATGCAACTCAAGCAAAACTTGATGAGTTTCCTGGACAAAACTTTGGTCTTAAGAGTTAAAGAGAGAGTTGGAACGTGTGATCAAGAATTTACAACTCTAATAACTCATATTTATAGTGTAGGCTTCATCATTAGTATAACCAATAGGATTAGAGCATTTAAAACACATCATTTGGAGCATTTTACGTAAATTGTATGGACACCCGTAACAGCCCAGGCGAAGCGTCGCCTAGTCTTTCTCAGCTAGGGTTTTGAAATCCTAGGCGACATGTCGCCTCCATGTTGCCTCATAGCAGGCGAATCATTGCTGATGCCTCTTATTTGGCACTCCAAGACTTGTCTCAAAACACCTCCAAATGATCCCAAACTTTTTATGAATGTTTGGATACCTTATTGTTTCACTTTAGACCCATAAAAGTCACTTTTAGATGCCTTCTACACAATCTCATGTTTTCACTTCTCCTTAAGTGAAAATCATTAAGTGTTTTGCACCTCAACGTGTAAACATCTTAACCATTATATTTAACCAATTTCAACATTCCCCCACTTGGTTAAATATAATCATCTCTTCTTATCTTAACAGTTTTGGTGCATAAAATAATGTATCTTTTGATTTGAACTTTATCTTAGTGAAAGTATTATAAAGCCTTATCAAAGTCATTAATGTCTTGAAGATTGAACCAAGCACTCCTTAATGACATGACCGATAACACCGCACACACCTCCACTTGACCATTCATTTTCCCACTTTTCTTGCTTAGCACTCATATGGCCATGTGCTCATCCATTTCATGAACTTTTCGGGGAGAAACTCCAACTCCCATGAGAGGCGGCACCATCTCTAAGTTCACATAGGTGAAGTTCGTACAACTTTGCTACTCTTAGAGATTCTTGTTGCACACAACTGGACTTCATTAAAAGCCCTAAGCTTAACCCTTACTGGGTAGCAACCAACACTAACCATCCTTGGATGGAACTCTTGACTTTGTTAGTGTTGAAACTATTCACCCAATAACTTGTTCTTACCCATTGAACTCTTGCCCTTGATGTTCACAAGTTTGGAGTTGGGTTTCCATCATTGATGAATATATTATTCTAGGAGTTTTGGTCCCTTCCCTTTAGAAGTGGAACTTACTAACCTCTTTGCAAGAGGTTTTGTAAATGGGTCAGCTAAGTTCTCACTTATCTTAACATATGAGATCGATATGATTCCTCATCGAATCAATTGTCTCATATACTCATGTCTTATACTTATATGTTTAGACTTCTCATTATATATATGCCATTATATACTCTAGCTAATGTGGCTTGTTTATCACTGAGATATTCCTCATGAAATCTTTAAGCCACTTCGCATCTTTTCCATTTGCCGCTAGAGCTATAAACTCACTCTCCATGGTTGGGTGTAACACTTGTTTGTTTCTTTAGGCCCTAAGAAATTTCTCCTCTTTTGAGCATAAACATCCAACCACTTGTGGAGAGATTATCTCCCACACTCGATACTCATCTTGCATCGGAATATCCTTCAAGTATCTTAGAGAACATTGGAGACCTAGTTTCTTGGTCCTCTCTAGGCACCCTAGAATTCTCTCAATTTGCCTTCCATATTCGATACTTGAATTTCTAGTAAACCTATTTAGTTTACTAACCGCATATGCAATATCCACTCTAGTACAATGAGCAGCGTACATTAGACTCCCTAATGCACTTGCATACTTAAGTTGAGCCACCACTCTACCATTATTCTTTTCAAGTTTTATGCTTGAATCAAATGGTATATTCACCTATTTGATTTTGAGAATACTAAACTTGTCAAGCACTTTCTCAACAAAGTCAGCTTGAATTAAGGCATAACTCCCACCATTTCTTCTCACTTTTGTACCAAAGAAGGTATCGACCTCTCAAAGGTCCTTCATCTAGAAAATGGAAGACAGAAACCTCTTCGTTTCTATTATGCTTCCCATCTCATTACTCAAAATCCACAATCATTAATATATAGACACACCAAGATAACATAGCCATCATACGTAGTATAAGCACCTGCCCATTATTGTGTCTACACCCATCCATAACAATAGTTTTATCAAACTTCTCATGTCATTGTTTCGGTTCTTTGATTTAAACCATATAATTATTTGACAAGCCTACACATTTTATGCTCATTTCCCCTTAGAACAAAACCCTCTGGTTGTTCCATATAGATCTCCTCATTGAGATCTCCATTTAGGAATGTTGTTTTGACATCCATTTGATGAACATAAATATTATATATTGATGATAAGGCAAATATTACTCTTATAGTGGTTGTCTTAGCAACCAGTGCGTACGTGTCAAAATAATTGATTCCTTTCTTCTTTTTTTTTAAATCCTTTAGCTACTCATCTAGCTTTGAGGGTTTGTATGTGCAATCGGTGTCATATTTCTTCTGAAATATCCTCTTGCACCCAATTGGTATTGAACGTTGTGGAATATATACCAATTCCCATGTGTGGTTTGACATAATTGAATATACCTCATCATTTATTGTCTTTTTCCAAAAGCATAGTATCTCGAAGACATTGCTTTTTGGTAGGTTTTGGGATCATCCTCAACTTGAAGAATCATAAGAAATTTCCATGTGAATTCTTCAAGTTTATCGTAGACTATCACTACTTGAGAACATTTCTCAATTGATCCCAATTATTTAAGCCTTGGCTTCTCCAAGGCAATATTGGTTGCTCATCAACCTTTGGATCTTTCTCTTTAAGAGATTCTCCAACACTTGTGGGTTCTTGAGAGTTGCTATCACAATATAACATATTTTCAAAGAACTGCACTTTTCTTGATTCAATTATCACATTAGACTCCAAGTCTAATAGCATATAGGCCTTACTATTTGAGGCATAGCCAACAAATGCACACTTTATGGTCCTTGGACCCAACTTGGTCTTTTTAGGCTCCGTGCTCTTGCAATAAGCAAGGCACCCTCACACTTTAAGATAGCCTATATTAGGCTTCTTTAATCACCATAACTCATATGGAGACACATTGTTATTTTTCATAGGAATTCAATTCAATATATGACACGTACCAAGCAAAGCTTCACCCCACAAATTATAACACAATTTAGCATGTAAAAGCATAGAGTTAATCATCTCAAGAAAAGTACTATTCTTTCTTTCAGCTATTCCATTTTGTTGTGGAGTGTATGGTGAAGTGCATTTATGCATACTGCCATGTTGTTCATAAAACACATTGAAATCATTTGAAAAGTATTCACCACCTCTATCACTTCTAAGAGGCTTTATTTTCCTTTCCAATTTCTTTTCTACTTCAACTTTATAGATTTTAAATGCATTAAATGTCTCATCCTTACTCTTGAGTAAATACACATAAGTATACCTAGAGCAATCATCTATAAAAGTCAGGAAGTATCTATTTTCTCCTCTAGTCAACATGTCATTTTATTCACATAAACCGCTATGTATTATATCTAGCAAGTTTGAACATCTATCAACACTTGGAAAAAATTTCTTTACCATTTTAGATTTAACACATAATTCACATTAATCATGCTCGTTCACATCACAATTAATTAATTCACATTTAACAACTCTTGTATTTGTGCTATAACCTATATGAACACGTCTATTATGCCACAAAGTAATAGAATTGGAATTAACCACATTGTAAGATTTAGATGTCATATTTCAGTCACTATCAAGAGCACAAACTTTGATCATTCCAGCACATGTATAAGCCTTTCCTACAAAAGTGTCCAATTTAGTCAAAGCGAGTTTACTGAAATCAAATTCACTTTGATACCAAATTTACTCAATAAACTTCGACTCATAATGTTTCTAGTCATATTGGGAACATAGAAAATATTAGTTTGGGTAACTTTCTTTCCATTAGCAAAGAACACATCAGTGCAGCCATTTCCAAGTACCTTGGATCTCTTTTCATTTCCCATTTGGACTTCAAGTCCCACCTTTGCACTTTCAAAGGTTCTGAAAAGAGTTTTATCATAGGTTGCATGAATGGTGACACAAGTATCATACCACAATCCTTGAACCTTTCATTGGGTTGCATTAACTTCACTCAAGGTTGCAATGATCTCAATATCAAATGCATTGGCCTTCGTCTCTTTACTTAGGTTTGCAATGATCTCAACATTAAATGCATTGACCTTAGTATCTTCACTTTCTTTTGCAATGATCTCATCATCAATTGCATTGACATGTTCACCTACTCTTAAGGTTGCATTAGTCTCATCACTACATGCATGAACTATACCAATTCTCTTTTGGGTTATCATACATTTCTCATCGAATGTATTATTCTCAATTAGGGTTACAATGCATTCCTCATTAAATGCATTAAATTTAATCAAAGTCACAAAGATCTCATCATCAATTAAAGTGACCAAATTAAATTCATAGTGCAATGATCTCAACATCGACTGCCTTAACCCAAATCTCATTATGGTTAATTTTACAATTACCATATCTCAGATGATGATAAATAACTTTACAAACAAAAGAAGTATAGCAATAGCTCTTGAATTATTTATTAACATTCACCATTATACTATTAACATAAACAATAATCTCAAACTCACAAAAATATGGCGGCAAACACATTTCATTCAAATTCTTGAAATCTACACATTTAGAAATAAGGAATTTGATGATACCTATCTCATTAAGTGTGTAACCCCATTGTGTTGTCTCATCCTTTGTTGATGAAGACTTTGAATCCATATCCACATTCATGTAGAGCATATCCAAATAGAACTTTCTTTGATCTTTCATGGTTATGTGCCCAATACAAGCCAAATCTTGAAATAATGATTTGAAGGTTGTAGAGGAAGAACCAATTTCCCTCATTGTTGATTACGCAAAACACAAAAATGAAAGTAATTAGAATAGAGATTTTAATTGTTGGGAATATACAACCTTTGATATAGAGCGATTTGAATCTTCAAACTTAGGGAACTTCTAAGGCTTGTATACAATAAGAATATTGTTTTCCAAAATCTCATTCCAAGCCTTCTCTTATTGCTTGAAGCTTCAACTAAGTAGAATGAGATTTGAGATTTAACAAGCCTTAAAACTCATGCAAGTCAAGAAAAGCTTGATGAATTTCTTGGAGAAAACTTTGGTCTTGAGAGATAGAGAGAGAGAGAGGTTAGAGAGAGAGTTGGAAAGTGTGGTCAAGACTTTACAACTCTAATAACCCATATTTATAGTATAGGCACATCATTAGTCTAACCAATAGGATTACAGCACTTAAAACACATCATTTGGAGCATTTTACGTAAACTGTACGGACACCCGTAACAGCCCATTTGACTCAAATTCTGGCACCAGACGATGCATCACATGGTTTGTCTCAGCTAGGTTTTTGAAGCCCTAGGCGACACATCGCCGATGCTTCTGATTTGGCACTCCAAGACTTGTCTCCAAAACACCTCCAAATGCACCCAAACATTTTAGGAATGTTTGGATACCTCATTGTATCACTTTAGACCCATAAAAGTCACTTTTAGATGCCTTCTACACAATCTTATGTTTTCACTTCTCCTTAAGTGAAAATTGTTAAGTGTTTTGCACCTCAACGTGTACATTTTAACCATTATATTTGACCAATCTCAACATCGCCCGTTTTCCAGCCATTGCAATATTCTTGGTCACACTATCGAACGATGTTACAAGATCCCTGGCTACCCTCTTGGATTTAGCTCCAAACCTAAACATGAGGTTGTCAATCAAGTTTCCAATCAAGAAGGTCCATTCTTTGATTCAACTCGATTCGGTAATTTTTTTCCAAACCCTTCAACCTGATCAGTGCACTCAATTAATGCACTTGTTGTCTTCTCAAATGGTCTCCAACAAAGCCTCTGTTGATACTCCTGGCAGCAGTATCACCAAACATACTACAAGTTTATGTTTCTCTCTATCTACTATTTCTAATCAGCATAATAATCTATAATGGATTGTAGATACTGGTGGCAAAAGTCATGTTAGTTTCAATATTAGTCTCTTTAGCAACATTGTGGATGCCAAAAATCCACCAAGAAAAAAAATCCCCAGTACATGGTTAAAATACAAGGCTAAAGGTCACTTAGTCACATTATCAGGCTCAGACCTATAAGTCTTGTGAAACAGGGAGATTGTCCCAAGGGAAGCATCACCTTGTGAGCCGGGAAGTATGGCCTTTGTGGATGCTCAATATTCCATGCTTGTAAAAGATCCAAAGCGCGTGCCAAGGTCCCATAAATGCCTAAGTACATACCTGTGCATACATCCCTAGGTGTGTATGGGGGAGCCTTGCCAGGCAAAGCCCCAGCAGGCGTGTAACACGGGACCATCGCCCAGCCTCGCGTGGGCCGCCTCGCACGTCTCGCCCTACCCTCGCGTAGGCTGCCTCGCGCGCCTCGCCCCAGCCTCACGCGCCTCATGCCTAGCCTTGCGTGGGTTATCTCGCGCGCCTCGCCCAGCGCCTAGTGCACACCGCCTCGCCCCATCCTCGCGCGCCTCACGCCTCACACCCAGCCTCGCGTGGGCCGCCTCGCCCAGCGCCTAGGGCACACCGCCTCGCATGCCTAGCCCAGCGCCTAGAGCACACCACCTCGTGCGCCTTGCCCCAGCCTCTCGTGGGACGCCTCGCGCCGGCCGCCTTGCGTGCCTCGCGCCCAGCCTCACGTGGGCTGCCTCGTGCGTCTCGCCCAACGCCTAGTGGACACCGCCTCGCGTGCCTCGCCCCAGCCTCGCGTGGGCCACCTCACGCCCAGCCTCGCGTGGGCTGCCTCGCGCGCCTCATCCAGCGCCTAGTGCACACCGCCTCACGTGCCACGCCCCAGCCTCGCCACGGTTGCGTCGCAAGGGAGCATCTCGCACCCTCCGCCTTAAGATGGCATCTCTTATGGAGACCTGTGGAAACCCCACCATCTAGCAGTAAAAGCTCAAGTATGATTCAGAAAGGACATGTTAGCACAATCTTGTACGGTGTACGGCTTTTAAGACCCCGTACGCCTGACCATGGCATTCATGCAAGACAAGTAATTGGAGCACTAGGAGAGAGGGCCTGGCCTGCATGCTCCCAGCGAGACGTCAGAGTCGACACCACTACCACCTGCGCCACTCCTCTGACAGTTGTACGGTCGAGTAGTGGAAGCATCCTCATGGTACCTATCCATGTACTTTTACCAACAACACCACCTCTGAAACCACTCTCCTGACAGTGTACTTATGTCCCACCTGGTCCACTGGACCACAGTGTATCTAGGGCCATTAGAGCCCACTATATAATGACCCCCAATTCCACATGGGAAGGGGTTGGAAATTTCATTGTATGCAGAGGCTATTGAGAAATATACAAAGGGTTGCTCCATTGTTGATCTGTGTTTACTTTTCCTTAAAGTTTATTCTAAGTTCTTATATAAATATCACCTGACTTACCTTTGAGTTTTTAGATCTAATTTCGTTGACGAGATTTCACCGTCAACAAACATCATACATATTAATAATGTCACTTTCACTCTACCTAAGAAATCTATTTTGTGTGCGCATTTCATGGGTAATGTTCGTTTTGTTGGTCTTTGATCACGTGATTGAGAGTGCAGCGGAAGCATGGGATAATAAATATTTCAATGCAATAATAACAATTCTTAAAGCATAAGAACGAATCACTCTGGGAACCATAACTAGAATGAGATCCTTCTCATGGACATGAATCTGAATAAAATAGAAACTTACAAATACCTTTTCTAGAAGTAGAACATGTGTAAATCAACTAGTGTCTTAGCCTCCTAACCCACCATCTTCCATACTATGCCTCGCACAAAGAGAATAAGACAGGTGGATGTCTATGCTATTTGGTAGAATACATAATAAAACACTTTTGAATCTCAACACATGAGAGAGTGTTCTTCTCACAATTCAGAGAGAACAAAGTTCTCTATTTTTCTCTCTTGTGAAATAACGTGAAATGCATATGATGTCTCTTTTTTTTCTTGATGTTATATTCTATTAATATAACAATAGAAAGAATACCTAGCCCTAATCATATTGGGCCTATGCGTAGGTCATAGTCCATTTGGACTGTGGTTGGCGCCAACTACATGGCTTTGGGCCCTGTGGTATTTATCTCTATAAAATGTTATTTGTTGGGTCTTTATCATATTATTTTATGTAGAATACAATTATACCACAAAATTAAATATGATTAAATTAATTTTCAATAAAAATTCATTTCACATAACTATCAATATAATTTAATTTGTGATTATTTTGAATATTATTTCACAAATAATATTATTTTGTGAGATTAAAAGTAATACTTTATTATTTTTAATTAATTCCTTTTAATACCAAAATCTCACCTCTGTGATATCGAGCTAGTGCAGGGACAGCATGGACCCATAGTTCTAAGCTCAAATAATTTAATTAATTTATTAAGTGATAACTCTACAAAATAGAGTTATTTTACCACATTTTTTATGCTAATTGTTATCCCCGTTTCCTCCCCGCACACGTGGCCCCGTACACCAAGTCCATGGCCTATCCTAAAGGGACCTGAGGCCCAAACCGAGCCCAACAGACGAGGAAGGAGTACATCCTGGTGGCCCAAATATCAGTAAACCCAACATTGTCCCGGAATACAAGTCGGGACCACGAAGTTGGCACATTTAGTCTTCCCGGACCCAGTGTAAGGTGTCATCTGGGATGATGATAAGGATGATGTTTCCCAAGTCTAAGGTGAACCGAGACGATAGTGGATGAACCCGGGCTCTGGTAAACGTACCAGGGTCCTAGTAAATGGATCAGGATGTTGGTAAACGAACCCGGGTCAGGTGGCCGGGTTGGGCGTGATAAACTGTCCCCGACACTGACATCACCTCGAGAAACATGGAGTTTTGTCTCCTCAACTAACCTGCAAAAGAGGCTACATATGGAATGTACGCCGCTATTCTAAATAGTGTTGCCACTACTTTGACAGATCCTGTCCCCTGGATCTCCTTAGAAGCCCACGCGAACCAGATTGAAGTTGCGTACTATTGTCAGTCTTGCAACGTGGTTATTCTCAAGCTGGCCCAATGGGCCATGATTAGTGTGTTTTATTTAATAAAATTTTTTGTACTAAGCCTTCATCAGTGAGAAAATAGTGTTTATACCCCTATTGGGCTTGGATTAGCTCAGTCCAATCCCAATGCACTCAACTACCTATAAATATGAACAGTTGCGAACTGTGGAAAGTATTCGATTTTTCTCTTGTAAGCATACACTCTGCTCAAACTTGTAGAAAACTCCATTTTCAAAAGCTCTCTAAGCTCTAATACAACTGACTTGTGGACTAAGGCTCATTAACGCCCCAACCACGTAAAAATCTTGCTTGCATATTTTAAATCCTTTCTTTTTAAGCACTCTTATCTTTTATAATTCTAGTTTCTGAAAAACTCGGTAAACACTAATTGTCGCTTAGTCTTTGAGTTTTTAAGTAACTTATTAAGGTTTTAAGTAATTTTGAAATTATTAGTCTTATTGTATTTTTTTTTTAGATTTTTATATGTTTTTATAGATATTTTATTATAATATGATGTAGTTCAATTATTTGAAATTAATATTGTTAAGTTAGAAGTAAAAAGATTCACTTTTGAGCATAAATGTTTAAGTAAATTAAATTTTAATTAATATTTTCATGGAACTTATGTTGTAAATTTTATTATTGAAAATATTTAGTTTTAATTTAATTATGTTCATTTTATAGGGAATATGTTATATATATTTTGGCTCTTGAAAAGGAAGAAAAATGAAGAAAAGAAAGTGACATTTTCAAGGAAAAGAAAGAGAAAAAAATGATATTTCTCAAAGAAAAAAAGCCTCAGCTCAAGGAGCTGAAGCCCAGGCCCGTGACTCCCAGCCCGTGCCTCCCAGCCTCCGGCCCGAGCCCGCCTGGCCCACACCCCAACTGCTCCCTCAGGCCCAATCGGCCCAGCCCGCCTGCCTTCCACCAACAGCAAAACCAACCACCTTTCCCTATTCTCTTGAGCCCATCAATTGCCCCCTTGATCCTTTGTCCAAAAATGACACATTTTTACCCAACTTTTCTACATATTTTACCACAAAATCATCATTACACCCTAAAATTTACCACCCATATTTACTTTATTTAGTTAATTTAATCAATTTAATTAATTTAAATTGATTATTTTAATAATCTCATTTTGGCTATAAATATGTAATTTCAAGACCCTTTTCTGGGCTTAATTTTTGCTTACCATCATCTTTTCTATCATTCCCTCGTCCATTGTAGTGTTTTTCAAGAGCATTTTTCAAGTATGTATTTTCTTTGTTTTGTAATTTATATTGTAGTTATGAGTTCCTAATTTTTTAAAGATTATTAAGGTGATGATGAAATAATATGTGACTAGATAGTATTTATTTTGTATGTTGATTTATCATTTGTGCAACAAAGTTTATGGATTTTTGTTCTTCAAATATCTTCTTAAATATCATGAATTTTTTATTGTTAGCATATATTTATACTTTGTCCTTAATTAGTGCAAAATCATAATATTCTTTTATTAAGGTGTGTCATTAAATAGTGCACATCAAATGCTTAGAACAAAAATATTATGCTTTGCCTTATAAATAATATTCCTTGATTTTGTTGTTGTTTCATTAGATTGATTCACACTAAATACTTTGATATTATATTGCTAAAAGTGAAGATAAATCCTATATTAATATAATAACTTGTGCTTAAAAAGAATATCTAATTGAATAGGTGATAGTTTGATTAATTTCTATTATTAATAAAACTTGGGAATCAATGTACTTATAAATATTATTGAACTTATATTTTCTGGATTTTATTATCTTAATAATCTTTCTCTTACAACTTGTTTACAATTCCTATCTTGTTTATTTTTTTCTTACTTTAATATATTTATTACTATCTTTTATTTTATTTTCTTGATACAAAATCTCACAATCTTTGGAGCAAGGTTAGAGTTTATTAATTTTGGTTTAAAATAGTTTTCTTTTTTATTTTAGACAACTCCTTTGGGTTCGACATCCTTGCTTATACGATCACTATTCTATATGAATGATTCGTGCGCTTGCGATTTTCATATTTAAAACGTACCCATTTTGGGTCCATCAAGTTTTTGGCGCTGTTGTTGGGGAGTTGCAAGATAAGAAACGAAATTTATCTCAAGGTTAGTGAATTATTCTACTAGTTATTTAATTTTTGCACATAAAAATATATATATACAAAAATATAAAAATATATATATTTTTAAAACTAAAAAAATAAGATAAGAAGAAAATTTGGGACAGTTCTACCACCCATTAAAAAAATAACTTGCTTATATATTTATATATATTTTTTTTTTAGTTGACGACACTTGTGCTTCCTAATTTTGTTGTAAATTTGTTGTAATTTTTATTCCTTGTATTTCTTTGTTAGTTGACAGCACTTGTGCCTCCCAACATTTGTTGTAATTTTCGTTATTTATCTTGTTGTTATATTTTTATGCAATTTACTAGTTGATGGAAAATTTTCCTCCTAGTTAGTTGATAGTAATTTCGCCTCCTAGTATTTTACCTTATGTTTTAGTTGATTGCACTTGTGCCTCCTAATTTTTACCTTATTGTTATGGTTGATGGCATATTATGCCTCCCTACTCTTACCTAATTTTTGATAGCCTTATTTAATTTTACCTTATTTTTATTTGTCTCTTATCATATTATTGTGTAATTGTGAAAAAATACTTGAAAAAAAAAATAAAACTTAAATCTTGTCCTTTCCCCATAAGCAATTTTTGCTTAAAAGAAATTTGAACAAAATTCTCAGTCCGCCTCTACTAATTAACCTCGGGGAGTTGTTAGTAGTGTGCGAGTAAGTGGAATCAAATAGGCCTGGGGACAAGTAAACCATAAAAATTATATTGTTGTGAAATCTCTAAAAATCCTAAGTATACTCTGTGGTTGCAGTTTTAACTGATCTTCCACATCAAAAAATTGTTTGGTTGAGATTCTCTTTGTTGCCTTGTTTGTGAAAATTGTATGCATCATTAGGAACGTAACTCTAAAAATAGATTAGTATAAAGACGTTTATCTTTGTTTGAAATTGAAAATGTTAGTAAAAATTTGAGCATCATGGAACCAATTGCTAATATTACTAGAAATCATGTTGATGAAAATGTTGTGCCTGAAAAAACTTTTCTTGAATATTTTACACCTATTTCATCTAATGCTCCTTCATGTATAGTTTTTCCTACCACTTCTGCTACCCATTTTGAGCTTAAACCATCAATCATTCAATTGTTCCATCTTTTTATGGGTTAGATAGGGAGGATCCTTACATGCATGTCAAAGATTTCTTAGAAATTTGCTCAACATTTAAATTTCAAAAAAATTATGATGAAATGGTCAAACTAAGATTATTCCCTTTTTCATTAAAAGACAAATCAAAAGCTTGGTTAAATTCTCTTAACACGGGGTCTATAACTACATGGGATCAACTTTATAATAAATTCTTGATGAAATTTTTTCCCATGTCTAAAACTGATAGTCTAAGGAGAGAAATCTTCGAGTTTTTTCAAAAAGATAATGAAGAGTTTTATGAATGTTGGGAAATATTTAAAGATTTATTATTAAAATGTCATCATCATGGTTTTGAAAAATGGAGACTTGTAAAATATTTTTATGATGGTTTGACTCACTCTAATCATCAAATGATTCAATCTATGCATACCGGAATTTTTTTTAAAATTACAAGGACAAGAGGCTTGGGACGCCCTTGAAGAATTATCTGTCAATTCACAACAATGGAATTATTTTGATCCTAGGTATAGGTCAGCAATTCACCAAAAAGAGGAGGAACGTATGAAGTAAAAGATGAATTAGACTTAAGAACATCCTTAGACAAATTAGTGAGAAAAATAAAAGCTTTAGCCATAAGCCAAACTATAAATTCTCCAATACAACCAAGATAAGATGTTTGTTCTATATGTTCTAATCCTTGCCATAACGCTCAATCATATCCTTCCTACCAAGAAGCCTTTTCTGAGGAGGCCAATGCTCTTCATGCTTATGGGAAACCAAATGATAGCCCATTTTCATCCGCTTATAATTCAAATTAGAGAAACCATCCAAACTTTTCATGGAGACAAAACCAACCTCCAATGAATCAAGAGCACCAATACAACATGCAAAACCAAACTCATGCCCCACAAAATCAACCATATCCTCAACAAAGGAAACCTTGCTTAGAAGATACTTTACAGCAATTTATGCAATCCAATAATCAAATCCTACAAAATCAATTTCAATCAATTACCAAACTCAAGACACAAGTAGGACAACTCGCTACTACTTTAGCTGATAAGGAAAAATGAACATTACCTAGTCAACCTATCCCAAATCCAAAAGGTCAATATGAGATAGGAAAGTCTAATCATAATGGAGAAGTCAAATCAATTTCAACTCTTAGGTCCGGAAAGAACATTGTCAAACCCGATTACATACCCAGGGTTGAAAAAGAAAAAGAAAAGAGTCAACCTTCTAGTTCTAATGCCAATGACTCTTCAAATGAGGATACTCCAATCCATCCTTTCATTCCAAAAGCCCCAATCCCACAAAGATTACTTCCAATTAAAAAATGCCGCCAATATAATGACATCGAAGAAATTTTTAAACAAGTTAGTATCAATATCCCTTTCTCAAATGCCATAAACTCCCACCCACTCTAAATTTTTGAAGGATCTTTGTACTGTAAAAAGAAACACTAACGTTCCTAAAAGGGTGTTTTTAACTGAACAAGCTAGTTCCATTATTCAATATAAGAGTCTTGTTAAATATAAAGATCGTGGGTGTCCCACAATTTCATACATTATTGGTTATCATTTTATTAACAAGGCTTCACTAGATTTGGGTGCTAGTTTGAATTTATTACCTTATTCTATTTATAAGCAACTTGGTCTTGGCGAACTAAAACCTACTTCTATAACTCTTCAATTAGCTGATCATTCTATGAAAATTCCTAGAGGCTTCATAGAAGATATTTTGATAAAAGTTGATAAATTTTACTTTCCTGTTGACTTCATTGTTCTTGATACTTGTTTACACAAAAACGGCTGTTGATGACGTGGCAAGGATTTCTCACACGTGGTTGACACGTGGCAGAGTTGAAGTGAAAAGGTGTTGTTCAGTTATCGACCAAATGCATATTGCTTCATCAAGGCTGACTTTTAGGTACGACCAGGCTGGTCGTATGATTCGGTTTATTCACTTCTAGGATTGTAATCCTATAATAATTACATTGGATATTTCCTCTTTATTACCTTGATACGCGAATATTAATGAGAGTTAAGGCCCAATGGCCTACGTAACCCCCCTTGAGCCTATAAATATGCATGAAATAACTCAAGAAGGGGACTTTTGATCTTTGAATCTTTTTCCTGAATATTGAGAGAGAGAGCTATAGTGCGATTATCCATCTTTTTATTATAATTCTCCCAAGGTTTGTGAAACTCAAAAACCCTAGTTCTTTGATCACGGCGTTGGGATTCAATATTAATAATAACACAAAGTGGATGTAGGTCATTACCATTCTTTGGGGCCAAACCACTATAAATTGTTGGTGCTTTCTTCTTTTCCATTAGATTAAACTCTTAATTGTCGTCTCATTTCCTGTTGTATATTTGACTCCGTGTCGTTGGGAAAATCGAGGGTCAACATTCTGGTGCTTTCATTGAGAAATTGATAAAAAAAACTGTAAGAAAATCTAATGGCGAAGACATCCAAGAAGACTGGACAAACCGCTGGCGCTGCATCATCTCAACCTCCTCCCCTAAATGTGGCTGAGAATGAACCGCATTTGGAGTTTGAAGAGTAGGAGTTAGATTCTGAAACGCTGAGGACAACACTTGGGGTGTTGCAGGATGAGTTGGCTAATCTAAGGGTCAATCAGGAGAATGCTGCAGAGACAATGGCGCAGCAGCAAAGAGAAATAGAACGCCAGCGCCAGGAGCTGAGTGAACGGCAGGCGGACATGGACTGTCGGCAGAGGGATGCCATGGCCGCACTCGAAGCAGCCATCCAATTGGCTTGAAGTCAGGCTGTGCCAGCCTCTCAGCCAGATCAGCCCCTGAGTGCACCGCCTCAAAGGGCTCCCAATCCTAGTCCTCCCCTTTAGCCAGCAAGCCCTCAAAAGCCAGAGCAGCCACCTATGGCTCAGGATGATGTCCCAGCTAGGGATCCTGAGCAGCATCCGCCCTCTCAGGCTAGTCGAGGCAATCCCCAGCGCCCAAGGCTGAATAGGGCCGGGCAACCGCCCTGCAGCCCTTGACACACAGGGGATGAAGAATCGAATATACCGAGCAGAGGACAGCGTCCTTCTGCCAATAGAAGGAACATCGAGTCAAGCTCTACGGTCAGGGGTCCCCCACGGCATAACAATGCACGGGGGCCCAACAACCAGCGCATGCCTCCCCTTGACGCTCGGGAGATGCCAGCCCGAGGAGGAAATAGCGTGAACAGACTGTCACGCCATAGTCAGCCACAGTTTAAAGATGGCCATGACTATAATGAAGCCGATTCCGGCAGAAGAGACGCTGGTTAGAGGAATGAGGAAAGAGGTGGAGGCAGAATCCCCCCACCTATAGAAAATAGGCGAGCTAGCCATAACGCTGGGGGGCAGCCTAGCAGCAGAACATCTTTGATCGGCTAGGAGTTAGCAAACAGAGACGTAGGGATGACGATTTAAGGGATGTACTCAATGACCGACGTGAAAGACATGATGAGTACGCAGGGGACGGACATCCCACATAGAGTACGATAGGAGGAGGGGCACTCCCTTTGTACAAAGGATTGAGATACAAATGGATATACAGAAAGTGTCAAAAGATGCTCGTTGCAGGATCTTCCCCGTGACACTATCTGACACCGCCCAGGAGTGGTTCTTTAAGTTCCCTCCTGCCAGTATAGTATCTTGGGAGATGTTCCTAAAGGAATTTTACAAACAATTCTACGTGGGTCGCGTGCATCCCACAGAGGCCAACCAGCTGGTTGAGATACGCCAGAAGGAGGGAGAGCCCTTAAAAGAATATGCCCAACGCTTCATGCGAGCAGAGCTAGAGCCAAGACAGTGGGCGATGAAGGTAAGATGATGGCTCTATCTGCTGGGGTTAGGTGCCATTCACCCCTCTAGAGTAGCCTTAGAAAGAATGGGGTAAGAAGTACCCAGGAGTTTTTGTATTGGGCTGATCAATATACAAGCTCGAGGATGCGATTGCCAATGAAGGGACATTGCAAACAAAAGACAAGGGGCTAAAAGAAGAACCAGCCAAGGCCGCCAACGGGCCGGAAAAGCATAATGGCAACAGCAAGGGCAACAGGAATGGCAATGGTAGGAACGGTGGAAAGCAGGCGAACAATGAACCCTCAGCTTCTAAAAATAAATGCCCCAAAGGCAGTCGATATGAGCCGAGATTCACCAACTACACGGCCCTTGTCGAAAGCTGAGCAGAAGTCTACCAGGTCACCAGCTCAAGCGTGCCTTACAAACGACCCGCACCTATAAGGAAAGACACCAACGAATGCAACCAGTTGAAAGATAAGATTGATTTCCTGATTAGGCAGGGACATCTAAGAAGATATGTGCAAGCCACAGGAGGGTCTCAGTGAGAGGCTCAAGGTGGCAACAAGCAGGCGCCTGCACGCCAACTCTCGCCACCTCTACAGCTAGCTCTTGTGGCAGGTACTTTACTCACCATCTGTGGAGGCCCACATCTTGTAGGGGACAGTGGGAAGGCAAGGGAACAATATGCTCAAACCCCACGCCATGACTAGGACATCGAGGTGATGAGTGTGGAGGATCAAACACCAAAAAAGGCTCGAACAAAAGAGGAATTGATAACCTTCTCTGAAGACGATGCCCAGCACATACGATTCCCACACTCCGATCTGTTGGCCATAGACGTACAAATTGCCAACTTTGGTGAAGAGGGTGTTGGTCGACACGGAAAGTTCAGTCAATATCCTATACAAGTCTTCACTAGAAAGAATGAAGTTATCCCTCAAGGACCTGGAGCCATGCAACCAAATGATCTATGGTTTTTCCGGTGAAGGGCTCGCCCCAACGAGGTCGATTAGGCTTCCAGTTACAGCAGGTACTGCACCTGCTAACAGGACATTACTCTCTACTTTCATAGTAGTTGATTATCCTTCGGCGTACAATGCTATAATTGGGAGACCAATTCTGGTCGACCTACGGGCCATCACTTCAATATGGCACCTTGCCATAAAATTCCCAACAAACGCAGGGGTAGGATGCGTATTGGGAAATCAGCGGGAAGCAAGGGAGTGCTACAATGCCTCAATAACCAAGGCAAGGAAAGGTGTATCGAGAGAAGTTCCTGGAAAAGAGTTGCAAATGGCAATTGATGCTCAAGCCCAGTAAGGTGATATTGTCACCAAATAGGGCGTTGCCCAAAGTGAGGATAGAGACTTGGATCCTCACTTTGGGGATTTTGAGGAAGAAAAAGGACCCATCGAGGACCTTGAAGAGGTCCAACTCGATGAAGAAAATCTAACCAGGGTTGTGAAATTTGGTAAAAACTTAGAGACAACAACGAAGCAAGCACTGGTGGAGTTTTTGAGGAGGAACCAGGAAGTCTTCGCCTGGTCGCACAAAGACATGGTTGGAATAGAGCCCGCAGTCATCAACCATGTCCTGAACATCGACAAGAGTTTTCCACCGATGTAACAGAAAAGAAGGCTGCTTGACAAAGATAGATCAAAGGCCTTAAAAGAAGAAGTCGAGAAGCTAAAGGAGAATGGGTTCATCAGGGTGGCATTTTATCCATCGTGGGTCTCTAATCCCGTACTAATTCCCAAGCCAAATGGAAAGTGGCGAACATGCGTGGATTTCACATACCGTAATAAAGTCTGCCCCAAAGATTGTTTCCCACTCCCAAGAATCGACCAACTGGTCGATGCCACTGCAGGGCACGAGATTCTCTCATTCATGGATGCATACTCCGGGTACAATCAGATTAGTATGCATCCTCATGATGAGGATCACACTAGCTTTCAGACTGATACAAGGCTTTACTATTACAAAGTAATGCCCTTCGGTTTGAAAAACGCTGGTGCGACTTACCAACGACTAGTCAACCACATGTTTAAGGAGCTGATCGGCACAAACATGGAGGTCTATGTCGATGACATGCTGGTCAAGTCAAAGAAGGCAGAAGGGCATATAAAGGATTTGCAAGAGTGCTTCAACGTCTTGAACAAATATCAGATGAAGCTGAATCCTCTCAAATGCTCCTTCGAAGTAGGATCAGGGAAGTTCTTGGGATTTATAGTTAACTCGAGAGGAATTGAAGCCAATCCTGAGAAAATCAAAGCCCTGATCGATATGAAATCGCCAGCAAAGATTAAGGATGTTCAAAGTTTGACTGGAAGAATTGCCGCTCTCAGTAGATTTATTTCGAAGTCAACAGACAAGTGCGTTCCATTTTTTAATCTACTTAGAGGCAACAAAAAATTTGATTGGACAGAGGAGTGCGAGCAGGCTTTCCAAGCATTGAAGACTCACATGGCACAACCACCCGTCCTATCAAAACCAATTGATGAGGAGACTTTGTTTGTCTACTTGGCGATTACGAAATATGTTGCTAGTGCTGTCTTAGTAAGGGAGGAAGAAGGCGTGTAGAAGGCTGTTTATTATGTAAGAAAGAGGCTAATTAGAGCGGAGCTATCCACCAATTGAAAAGTTGGCCTATTGCTTAATTTTGGCCTCAAGGAAGTTGTGGGCTTACTTTCAAGCTCACCCAATCACAGTTTTGACTGGCCAACCTCTACGGCAAGTTCTGCAAAAGCCAGAGGCTGCAGGGAGATTGTTGAAATGGGCAGTCAAACTTGGGCAGTTCAATATCTCTTACTTACTACGAGCAGCGATAAAAGGGCAAGCCCTGGCTGACTTCATTGCAAAGTTCACTGAACTTACAGATAGCGAGCAGACTGAAGAGCCTGAAGAGCCTGAGTCTCAAAACCAACCTCCCTCATGGAAGTTATTTACAGACAGCTCTTCCAATGAGCATCATGCAAGGGGAGGGGTGATCCTTATTATGCCTGAAGGGCATCGATTTGACTGTGCAATCAGGTTTGACTTCACTGCTTCCAACAATGAGGTTGAATATGAAGCGTTGCTCGCTGGGTTACTATTATCCAGGGACATGAATACAAAAACACTTGACATTTACAGTGACTCTCAATTGGTGGTAAATCAAGTCATGGGAGAGTACCAAGCCCGAGGTTTAAATATGGTTGCCTATTTAAACAAAACAAAGGATCTATTAGCACAATTTGACAAGAACACCCTTCAGCAAGTACCTCGTGGCCAGAATTCAAACGCTGATGCTTTGGCCAAGCTAGCAAGTGTAAAAGATGCTGATACTCTTAACATAGTGCCAATTGAACGACTAGCTGTGCCAAGCATCCAAGTAGAGGAGACCACTCTGGTGATCCAGATGGCGGATACATGGATGGCACCATATGTAGAGTATCTGATGCAAGGCGTGTTACCAATGGACAGAAACAAAGCTAGGTTCCTCCAGTGACAGGCTACTAGGTATATTCTGGTCGATGGAATCTTGTACCGAAGGGGATACTCGATGCCACTCCTCAGGTGTATTTCAAAAGAGAAGGCCAAAGAATTGATGAAAGAGGTACACGAAGGCTTCTGCGGGGACCACGCTGGGAGGCAAAGCTTGTGAAAAAAGATCCTAAGATAAGGGTAGTTCTGGCCAAAAATGAATGAAGACTCGATGGAATTCGTACGGAGGTGCGACAAGTGCCAGAGGTTCTCCAAAATCCCACGAGCAGCCCCTAATGAGCAAAAACAGATGCAAAGTCTGTGGCTGTTTGCAGTTTGGGGTATAGATTTGATCAGATCTTTGCCCACAGGAAAGGGCGGCATCAAGTATGTCGTGGTTGCCATTGATTACTTCACTAAATGGGTCGAAGCCGAGCCACTTGCAACCATAACGACCAAGAAAGTGTTGGATTTTGTAGTCAAAAACATCGTTTGTCGCTATGGATTGCCGAGGAAAATTGTCTCAGATAACGGCACGCAGTTTGATAGTGATTTATTCACAGACTTTTGCGAACGGCATGGGATTATCAAAATCTTTTCTTCAGTTGCTCATCCCCAAGAAAATGGACAAGTCGAAGCAGTCAATAAAACGCTAAAGGATACTCTGAATAAAAGATTAGAAAAAGCTAAGGGGGCATGGCCAGAACAATTGCCTGAAGTCTTTTGGTCATACAGAACTTCCCATCGAACAGCAACAAGCCATACTCCATTCTCTTTGTCTTATGGGTATGAGCCTATGTTGCCTGTCGAGTTAGATCCACCCTCGCATCGCAGAATAACATACGTTCAAGGCTCTAACAACAAGCTATTGATGGAATCTCTGGACTTGATGGATGAGAAACATGAACAAGCCCAACTCTGAGTAGCTACGTACCAGCAAAAATTCGCCCGGTATTTCAACTCTAAAGTACGTGAAAGAAAATTCAACGTCGGAGATCTAGTACTTCGAAGAGTTTTCCTAAACACCTATGACCAGGTTGCTGGAGTACTCTGACCTAAATGGGAAGGGCCATACCAGATTGAAGAAGTCCTTCATCCAGGCACCTATAAACATGCTTCCTTAAACGGAGATCTCATTCCTCGCTATTGGAATGGAGAACACCTGCACAAGTACTATCAATAAACAATTCTTCTTACAGAATTGGCTTGTATTAATTTTACTTTTTACAAGTTATGAAAAAGGGTTGGTCATTTTATGTGACTAATCGCATATAAGTGTAAGATCTTATTGATCACTCGTACAGACACGTTTTGTCCATTTATTACGAGAAATATAAGGGACTGTGCGGAGCCAGTCATTCTTGCCAATTATTGTATTTATTACAAGTATTTGCTCATTACGTGTGTTGTTTTGCTGTATCATTGTTTTAATCCCCTTTATTCCGAGCAGTAATGTTCAAACAGGTTCTGGTCAAGGAAAATGACTAAGGACCTAAAGCTCCTCAACCACTTGGGGGGCATATAAGGCATCTAGTAAGCAAAGCATATCGAAAGGTATGTAAACACATGAGCAAAATAAGTGAAAGCATGCTAAGGAACTTAGAGTATATTTTCAAAATTTTGTATTTTGTTAAATCAATCCAAAGTACTATGGTAAGTTCGGCCATACGAGCAAATGCTATAATAAAATGCAGGTATTATAATATCAAAAGGAATTCTTTTACACCGCGAGCAGTGACTGCTCGGATGTAATTGTTCAATAAAAAGAAATAAAGCTGCCCGTGCAACAATAAAAGTTAAAACATAAGTAAAATTGTTTTTACATCATGGCCCGTAGGTCATGTAATTCAAAAAGAAAAGATAGTTATGAAGTAGCCGGGGGATCTTGTGATGATTTTTACTGCTGATCGATTGCATCTCCAGCTTCTTCTCGGGCGCCCTCGATCTCGGTCCCTAAAGAAATCTCGGGAGACCTTGGAATTGTTTCTTCCTCCAGGCGAGCAATGCACCTAGCTAACTCTGCTTCCCTGATATGGTCTGGCAGATAAGAGAAGCTAGCATTGGGGTTGTTCTTCCAGAATAGGTAGAAACACTCGAACGATGCCCCTTCATAATCTTTAAGGTTCCGGGTATTTTGTTCCTCCAGTGCAGCAACTTCTTGGCGGCTTATCGCTAGCTCATCTTGAAGCTTGTGGGCTTCCTAGTAATTATTAAGCGAGACCTCCTTGTATTGCTCCTTTGATGCAGTGATCTTGGCAATACTCGCATCCTTCCTCTTCACCTCCTCCTCGAATGAAGTGATCTTGGCCTCAGTCAGCTGCAGCGCCTCGAGGTGTTTTTCCTCAGCCTCCTTGAAGGCCTCAGTATGCTTTGCCTCGACCTCCTTAAGGGCATCAGAATGCTTCACCTCGACTGTCTTCAGCTGCTCGGCATAGGAAGCTTCTGCCGCCTTGAGTTGCTCGGTATATTGAGCCTCAGCAGCACTAAGCGAATTACCAGGTCTCTTCTCGAACTGAGCATTCTATGTCCTCGAGAACCGCCAGCCAGAAGTAAGGGTGAGCACCCCCTGTAATCAGAAAAAGATAAGGATGTAAATAGGAACAAGTTAAAAAGAAAATTCATAAAGTACAATAAAGAAAACAACTTGCAGCGAGCACTTCATTTAGTGCGCGGCTGAGGACTTGGAAGACCCCCATAGAGTCGGTCTCTTGGATTGCCTCCCGGCTACGTCGATGCTTTGTTATTCTCGACAACCTATCTTAGGCTGAGTTGAGCACCACGCCCGTTAGGTCATCTTCCGAGACCTCTTCCCGGTGACCAGCCGAATGTTGGACAGTGGATGCTGGAGGCATAGGGTCGATTGGAGCTAGAGGAGGAGTCTGTCTGACTGGAGATGGAGGATCTGGGTTTGTTGGAGTTGGAGGAGTTGCCTCCCTAGTAGGAGCTGGTGGAGGAGTTGCCTCCCTTGTTGGAGTAGGCGTAGGAGGGTCGTCTATTCGAGGCTTCTTCGTGGGGCGATTGCTGCAGCCCTCCCCAGACTGGCGCTTGTGGGACTTTTTCTTGCTCGCTGACTTGGTGTACAAGTCAAAAGCGCATTCGGCAAGCATGTCTTCAAAAAAGAGACAAGCGAACAATCAGGAAATATAATAAAAGGAGCTTGCTAACTCTATGAAACAAGGACAGAGAAATTGAAAGTATAATACCCGAGCTACAATTACCGGTCGCTACACTATTTACTTTACTAGTGCTACACTCACTCTCTGGCCTGAAGAAGTCTGAATTTAAAGCAGGAGGGTATTTAAAGTTGCCATCCCCGTCGAAGAGGTGACAGGGGATAAGCAGACTATCTAAAAGCATAAAATCAGTATCGTTCTCATCTGATGACTCAAGAATAGGCTCTGTAGCCTTCTTCTTTCCCTTCCCTGGAGGGGCCGGTGCAGCAGCATGTCGTGGGGAACCAGTTAGTTCATTGATGGTCATCCCAGTTGCCCTCCTCGGAGGAGATTGTGACACATCTTGTTGCTGCTCGGGAGCCTCAGCTCCAGTGGCACTCCCCGCAATAGTTTCCCTCACATCCTGGTGAGGTGCCAGAAGGTCGACCAGTCTCAGATTGGCCTCTGTGACCAGCGGTTTGACAATTTTCTCTATGTCGGTCATACTGGCCAGGAGGGCTGATCGGACCTCCATGTCTGGAGTGGGGTCTGGTCGCAACCAGGGGCCTGAAATGCACTAAATTTCTAAGAGAAATGCAGTAAGAATCAAAGAAAAAAAATATACGACCAAGGGTGCAAAGACATTACCTCCTTATGTGAAGGCCAAGTTGTTCGCGACCATATCGACAGCCAGAAAGTACTACAGATGGTACTTCCCCACGTTCGAGATAAAAGTGGTGTCAGTTAGGAAAGTGCGAGCCATTTCCTGATGGCAGAAATGGAAGAACCCCGTGTTTTCTTGGTTGGGTTGGATTTTAGGTCGAACAAGTAGTTGACCTCGTGTGGCGTGGGGACCGGCCACTTCTTGTGGCTATAAAGGATATAGAGTGCAGAGAACATTCTATATCCATTTGGGGTGATTTGAAAATGAGCGACCACAAAGTAATTGGCCACTCCTTGGAAAAAAGGATGGAGAGGCAGGATCGCTCCTGCCTCGATATGGTATCTCGACCAGGCGCCATATGCGCCTCCAGGCAGATTTGCCTTTTGATATCGGGTAGGTTAGACTAGGGTCACCCCAGGAAGTCCATATTTCTTAATGTAATTGGAGATCATCCTAATCGTTACTTGACTAGGAGGGGCAACATACCAGTCGACATCTGGTCGAGTGGCACTTCGAAGTTAGGCTTGAACTTGGATTCCTGGCTCGGGAGTATTCTCGGCTCAACCGCTGGTCGAGGGAGTTTCAGCATGTGGAGCAGGCTGGTGTTCAGAAGGTTTATTTTTCTTTTTCTGGGCAGTGGATTTTACTCTACCCATGGCTGAAAGGTTTGACTGAGGTCTATTGGGAGGAGTTCGAGAAAAAGGGTGTCCGGAATAAGTAATGACGATTGTTCTATGTCCACGAGAAGTTGAGCGAGTAGGTCATCGTCAATTGGTCTCTCACCTCCCCACGGATCTTGCATCAAAATCTGCGAACAAAAAAGGTGAGATGAGAACTTAGTCTAAAGACTTGTGTTGAATGTAGGAATAATGTTGCTCGCATATAAAAGATAAGCCTTTATATGACCAGCAGCATTCTGGCAAAAACACGAAGTTCCTTACGAGCAGTTTGAGAAACAGCTTAAAAAGCAAAAGTAAAAAGTTTTTCAAGGAAAACTTTTTCAACTCCGAGAGGGTGGGAAAAACCTAGTTTTTCAACTAGCATAAAAATCGAATTTTTACTTCGATTTTGCGCCCTAAATCTACAATCTCGACTACCAAACTGAATCCTAACTCATATGAACTGTTATTTCACTACCTTATCACGCATCGAACATACCCATTTACCCCAAGACAGTTTCGGTCAAGAACATCCAAGAACTAAGATACAAAGCGAATAAAAAACAACTCTGCATGGCAACTAAAAACAACTGAAAGTTTCGTGAAACTTACTTAGATGAAAGGTGGAGTCTGAACACGGAAGCTTTGAGCGTCCAGGTGGAAGTTCCTTGGATCAACGATGAAAGTTCCTGGGATTTCTAGGCTCTGAAAGTTGAAGTTCTTCGAAGTTCTTGAAAAAATAGAAGGCAAGTGAAAGTAAAAAGTTAAAAGGTGAATTAGGGGTATTATTTATAGTGACTGTGACACGAAAAAAAGGAGTAATCATGAATTACCTTTTTCAAAATATGGGGAACTGAAATAGCCGTCAGAAAAGTTATTGGAAAGACGAAAAGACCCGATTGGACATGAATGGTTACTTTTTTCTAAGAGGCATGACGGCTCTGACAGATTCTATGGGGCATGCGAAAGGTCAGTTTCCTAAGTTTACTTTATGCTGGTCGCAACAAAGTAAACTTGGGGGCAAATGTTTACCCAAAAATGGCTGACGTGGCAAGGATTTCTCACACGTGGTTAACACGTGGCAGAGTTGAAGTGAAAAGGTGTTGTTCGATTATCGACCAGATGCATATTGCTTCATGAAGGCTGACTTTTAGGTACGACCAGGCTGGTCGTATGATTCGGTTTATTCACTTCTAAGATTGTAATCCTATAATAATTACATTGGATATTTCCTCTTTATTACCTTGATACGCGAATATTAATGAGAGTTAAGGCCCAATGGCTCATGTAACCCCCCTTGAGCCTATAAATATGCATGAAATAGCTCAAGGAGGGGACTTTTGGAACTTTGAATCTTTTTCCTAAATATTGAGAGAGAGAGCTATAGTGCGATTATCCATCGTTTTATTGTAATTCTCCCAAGGTTTGTGAAACTCAAGAATCCTAGTTCTTTGATCACGGTGTTGGGATTCAATATTAATAATAACACTAAGTGGGCGTAGGTCATTACCATTCTTTGGGGCCGAACCACTATAAATTGTTGGTGTTTTCTTCTTTCTCATTAGATTAAACTCTTAATTGTCGTCGCATTTCTTGTCGTATATTTGACTCCGTGTCGTTGGCCAAATCGAGGGTCAACAATACTCAACCTGTGGAAAATGTGCATGCTCAAATTCCTATCATTTTAGGTAGACCTTTCTTAGTTACATCTAATGCAATCATTAATTTTCATAATGGCGTTTTAAAATTTTCTTTTGGAAATATGTCTATTGAATTGAATGTATTTAATGTATCTAAATCTGTTAAGTGTGAGGAAGTGCATGAAGTTAACATGATTGAGAATATTTTTGAAGATGATGGAAATGACTTGCTTGACTTTTGTGAAAAATATTTTGGTATGAGCTTACAGGTTGATTCTTTGTTAGAGTCTATGCCCTGAAATGATACCATAACTGAACCTTTTTCACCCCTAGAGAATATTCAATCAATTTCTGAGTCTCCAAAGTTAGACCTAAAACATTTGCCCAAAAATTTTAAATATTATTTTCAAGGAGAGTCTGAAACCTTACCTGTTATCATAGTATCCGCCTTAGATAAAGAACAAGAAGATAAATTGTTAGATGTCCTTAGAAAACATAAAGAAGCCATAGGATGGACCATTAGAGACATTAAAGGAATTAGCCCATCCATATGTATGCATAGAATCTATCTAGAAGAGAATTCGAAAACCTCTCGAGAATGTCAAAGAAGGTTAAATCCAAATATGAAAGAATTACTTAGAGAAGATGTCATCAAATTATTAGACGTAGGTATCATTTACCCTATTTTTGATAGTCACTGGTTTAGTCCAGTTCAATTTGTGGCTAAGAAGTCTGGGATCACAGTTGTTGAAAACGAGAAAAATGAATTAATCCCTACTCGAGTACAAACGGGGTGGAGAGTGTGCATAGACTTTAGAAAGCTAAATAATGTTACTAGAAAAGACCATTTTCTATTACCATTTATTGATCAAATGCTTGAATGTTTAGCTGGTCATTCATATTATTGCTTTCTTGATGGGTATTCGGGATATAACCAAATCCCCATTGCCCCAGAAGATCAAGAAAACACTACATTTACATGCCCTTTCGGGACCTTTGCCTATCGTCGCATGCCTTTCGAAAAAAGATGCTAAGTCTTGTTTGATCCATTGGATCATGCTTTTACAATAATTTGACTTAGAAATACGTGATAAAAAGAGGTCTGAAAATGTTGTTGCTGATCATTTATCTAGACTAGTTGTTGAAACTATACATGATTCCACTCCTATCACTGAAACTTTTCCTAATGAACAATTGATGCATGTTTCTTCTTTGCCTTGGTATGCTGATATTGTGAATTATTTGGTCACTAAAGAAATACCATCTCATTGGTCTAAGCATGATAAATCTAAATTTTATTCTGCAGTGAAATTTTTTATTTGGGATGATCCGTACTTGTTTAAATACTACCCTGATCAAATAATTAGAAGTTACATTCCAAATTATGACCAATCTAAAATTATATCTTTTTGTCATGATCATGCATGTGGAGGACATTTTAGTGGTAAGAAAACAACTGTTAAATTTTTACAATGTGGTTTTTATTGGCCAACTATCTTTTGTGATACATATGTGTATTGTAAAGCTTGTGAACGTTGCCAAAAGTTAGGAAGTTTAACTATACGAAACATGATTCCTTTGAATCCTATTCTTATAATTGACATATTTATGTTTCGGGCATTGACTTTATGGGACCATTTCCTAACTCTTTTGGTAATCTTTATATTCTTATTGGAGTTGATTATGTGTCTAAATGAGTTGAAGCTATTGCATGCCACACTAATGACCACAAAGTTGTGCTTCGATTTTTGAAAGAAAATATATTTTCCTATTTTGGTTCACCACGTGCTATCATTAGTGACAACGGCACACACTTTTGTAATAAGCCATTTGAACATTTGATGAAACAATATGGAATTACACATAAAGTCTCAACACCATATCACCCACAAACTAGTGGTCAAGTTGAAGTGTCTAATAGAGAAGTTAAACACATTTTAGAGAAAACGGTTAATCCAACTAGGAAAGATTGGTCCTTAAGACTCACTGATGCATTATGGTGTATCGTACCGTGTACAAAACGCTCATTGGCATGTCAACCTTGAGACTTGCGTATGGGAAGGTGTGCCACTTACCTGTTGGGTTAGAACATAGAACCAATTGGGCTATTAAGCAGTTAAATTTTTCTTTAGACAAGGCAAGTTAGAAAAGAAAGCTTCAACTAAATGAACTACACGAAATAAGGAATGATGCATATAATTATTCAAAAAAGTATAAGGATCGTATGGAATTTTACCATGATAAAAATATTTTGAGAAAATATTTTTCTCCAGGTCAGAATGTCATTTTATACAACTCTCAGTTGTATTTATTTCTAGGAAAATTACGTTCTAGGTGGACCGGTCCCTATATTGTTCGAGTCGTTTTTCCATATGGGGCTATCCAAATTGAAAATCTTAACAATGGTGATATTTTTAAAGTTAATGGACAACAATTAAAACAATTTTTAGACTTAAAAACTGATGAAGTGGATGAAATCCTCCTTGAGGATCCTATTTACCAAGTTATTTGATTGTTTGTAATTACTGTTGGTAACTTGTATTTTATTTGTTTTGTGTGTTTATGTTTGTGTGCTTGTTTTCGTGTTTACTTTCGTGGGTTATACTTTTTATGTTTTTCTTGCTCTCTTGACGATGCACCACGATGAGGTACAACCATTCTAAACTCTAACCTCTTGTAAATTTTAATTTATATTTATATTTTGACACATTGATGACAATGCTTAAATTAAGTTTGGGAGTAGTGAGTTTAATAGTTTTTTACTATTCATTATGTTGAATGTGCGGGTAGAATTGTGTTAAGTTTGTTTGAAATATATATATACATTTTTATTGTGTTTCGTATTGTTTTGTTTAAAAAAAAAACAAAACAAAAAAACTTTGGTGATATCTTTTAATTCCAATGATAAGAGCCTTGATTGATTGTGATTGTAGTTCTCTTAAAATTTTGAATATTTCTTAAGCTTTGTTTCTAATTATTGGGTCAATTTTGCTTAAATTATATATATTCATAATAGAACACTTCTAATTTTTTATAAGTTTATATGAAAAATAATTGTTCTTGAAAATATAATTTAGAAAGCAAGATTGACTATTTGATTAAATACATAAGCTTAATCTATATTCATAACTTTTTTAGAGCTATTATCATTGTGCAATTTTTTAGGAAATACTTAAGATATCACCAATAAAAAAAATTGTGTTTAAAAAACTTTAAGTTTGGGGGTGTGATAACTCTACAAAATAGAGTTATTTTACCAAATTTTTTATGCTAATTGTTGCTTAGTCTTTGAGTTTTTAAGTAACTTATTAAGTCTTTAAGTAATTTTGAATTTATTACTCTTATTGTATTTTTTTTTAGACTTTTATATGTTTTTATAGATATTTTATTATAATATGTTGTAGTTCAATTATTTGAAATTAGTATTGTTAAGTTAGAAGTAAAAAGATGCACTTTTGAGCTTAAATGTTTAAGTAAATTAAGTTTTAATTAATATTTTCATAGAACTTATGTTGTAAATTTTATTATTGAAAATATTTGGTTTTAATTTAATTTATGTTCATTTTATAGAGAATATGTTATATATATATAGAAAATTCTTAATGGGTATTACCCACACATGGGTACCTAGGTAAATGTGCAAATATGCTGACATAGCATGTAGGTGACTTGGTACATCAAGTTACCAACAAGTAAAGATTTTTTTTTTTTGAATAAATTCTTTTTTTTTTTGGGGCATTAATTTCGAAATTGCTTTTTTTTTTTTTTTGTCATTAGGAATGGTGATTCCAACCAATAAGATGTAAGCTCTTTTTTCAAGTTTTGAATTAATTTAAAAAAATTTAAATTAGGGTTTCATAATAAATGCACACTCATTTCTTAATCTCTCTATTCTTCTTCTTCTTCTTCTTCTTCTTCATTCATTCAAAGTAAAAAAAATAAACATAAAAAATCATAATTGCACCCATGATTTTGTGAGCATGTGAAGAAGAGAAAGAAGAAGAAACAAAAAATCGTGTGGGAAAAAAATAGAGGGCGAGAGAGAAAACGCATGGGAGTAGAGGGGAAGGGGATGAAGAACAAAAGAAGTAGATCTAAGGGTTTAGGAGGAAGGGTTGGAAAGAAGAGACAATTTTTTTATGAGAACTCATTGTCTCCTAATCAAATCAGGTTCAAATTGTATTTAGTCCGCGCTTGTCGGTATAGATCTCCTATGAAAAGTTTGGAGTCATCATCTTCAATGTTCGAAAGTAGAACTCGACGTTGTCTTCATAGTGAGTCTTATTGTTCTTTTTGTAAGGTAATATCTTCATATCTATATATGTGTTTATGATTGAGATCTTATTTTATGTTTATGTTAGAGCACTTGGATTATTATTTTTCTAAAATCTTTTTTCTTTTTTCCATTTAAAAAATAGGAATATGAAAATCATGTATGAGTAGATGAGGTAGATCGTGGTGTTCCTATCCCACCATAGAGTTTTTCCATACCTGATGAGGATGGTGATGCAATGACCATTAATATACCATCAGATGTAAACAAAGGGAACCTTCAAATTCCAGACCATGCAAAATGTGTATGTATTATTTTTTTGAATTATTTTCAAAATTTTATATTAATTTATTTTTTACAGATTGGGATGGAAAAAGTAAATGCTTTGCTCACAATGGTTGTTGGTTTGCAAAATATTTTGGTTACGAAGATCCTTGAATCTAGAGATAGGTTAAATGGTTCAAATAATATTATCCATCAACTTCGTCGTCGTCTGGTTGGTATATCTTAATTAATTTCATAATTTTACAGTATGAAACATTATCTGGTTGATATATGTTTATCTAAATTTTTTATTTATTTATTGTTTTGTACAGTAACTATGTGAAGCATCTCAAAGATCTGAAGACCAAAATCAGGATACATTGTTAGTAGTAATGTAATCAATAATTAGGAAGATGTGGAGTAGTAATTTGGTTTACTTTTGTATTTTTATATTGTTGATCGAAATAAGTTTGTTTAATTTCCAATTTAGCATTTTAAATACTATTTGGTGCAAGTTTATGTAATTTCCAATGTACTAATTGAAATATATTTTTTTGAAATATTTTTTTAATTTATTTAACTTATTAAATTTTAATTTCAAAATTATTATTTCGAATTTGAGATTTTATTATTTAAATCTTATATTGGAAATAACAACTAATTAATGATTTTTTATGTACCCTAAAATAATGGATGACTATTGGTTTTTCTAACAATAAATGAACATCAAAACAAAAATAAGAAATAAAACTTTCCATATTACATTATAAATACAAATTTAAAAATAAAAAAAAAACAACAACAACTTTGATTTATGCCAAACTACTTTGATTATAGGTAAAATGAATCAATACAACTCTTCATTTTTTTTCCCAAACTACAAAACTATACAACTTTTCAAATTTTCTATTACCAATAAATGAGCATTTATTGATAAGATTACAACATAACAAATAACTATTGATATTATTTACCTTGAAAATAGAAAATTAATTGAAACTTTTTTTAAAGCATTAATTTCGGCATGTGTTATTAAAAAAAAAAAATTCGGCTACCATTAAAAAACTATTTTGATTTTTGAAAAGCATCTCATTGTATTCTCTTGGGAAAATCAAATTGTTGTTGTTGTTGTGAAATTAGATATTTATTCATTAGTCCTATGTTGCCCAATAAGGAAATATATTCATTTAATATAATTGGTTAAATGATTTATAAAGTCTATTAATTTAGAGATTGATTAATGGTCAATTGTTAAGTATTAATTAAAATTAAACTATAATTTCAGCATTAATTTTTTTAAAAAAAGTTTGAACAATTTCACTCCAACAAAATTATTAATTATAACATTATTAATAAATAAATAAATAATAATAAGATTTTATTTGAAGACCCAAAAATAAATAAAAGTTTCTTTTCATAACAAATCCTAATAAGAAATGTCCATAAAAAAATAAAAAAAATTATAGTAAGACCTAAAGAAACACATAGATACATTAAATTTAAAAATAAAAATAAAAAACACTTGAAGCATTTTACAGATTGTCATTCTTCTTTGTCATCTTCTTTTCCTTCTCCTTCAAATATTTCTCTCACACCTCGTTCTTTTTCTTGTCTGCATCAAAACAGTTGGCCATTGACCCATGCAGAGTTTGCATCGCAAATGCATATCTTGTCATCTCTCGAACAAATTCATCCATGTAGTTCTTCAATAGACGACTGAAATTTTCATCAATTTTTTGTAACATAATATCGAAATATATTATATTTGGATTGTACTCTAGTTGAGCATCAAGTGGATTCTCATCTTTCTCATCATCGTTAAACTTCTCAGTCTTGATATTCTTCAATGGAGACTGTACGCCATGTTCCAACTTCTCAACCTTGATCTTCTTCAATGGAGAATCTACTTCGTCATATTTGGAATGAAAGGGTGAAGAGTTATCTTCATTCTTTGAATAGGTTGAATCTGATATGTTGTTGATAGACATGGTAGTTGAATGTGTGTAAAACTTGATTTTTTTTTTTTAAAATAGCACAATCGGTTTAGGGTATATGGTAGTATATTTATAGTGTGTGTTGTGAAGAAACAATGTAACCTTTCACATTCTTAATAAAATATTGTGAATTCCTTTATAATAAATAATAAAATATTATTGAAAGAATAAATAATTAATACGTGGTAACTTCCCAATGTAATCATTAATCATGCATTCAAATTAATTAAATATTATTTTTATTTTATAAAAAATACTCGTTAATTTTGGCTACCTATTTTTTAATAAAAAAATTCAAATATTAAATGCATTTGACAAAAAACGAAAAAAAATTCAAAAACCAAAAAAATAATAACAATATTAAACTATGTCATTTAATACAAGAACCACACTTTCTTAATTTAATGAATAAGTAATTAATACTGTTGACCCAGATTTTGGCCAACTGACACGGAGTCAAATTTGCCTGATGTGGACAAACACGTTAGAAAGAATGTGATGGCGAAAATGATAAAGAACACAAAGGTTTATAGTGGTTCGGCCCCAGAATCTGGTAATAACCTACGTCCACTTGAATTTTTATTGATATAGGATTCAAGAAAGTGATCAAAGAACTAGGGTTCAATGAGTTTCACTCCCTTCTGAAGAACAAGACAATGTATCAAATAGAATCACTCTAGTCTCAAATAATTCGAAAGCCAAAAAGTCCTTTCCTTGAGCTATCTTTCTCTATTTATAGGCTCAAGGGGGATTACATTAATTTGTTACAGATATTCTTTCCTAAATAATCGGATACTCAGGAAATCATGGAGGTCAATTTCGGGATTGACTAAGATCTTTATAAAAGTATCATGAGGCACGCGGAACCTGCGACCACACTGGTCGCGGGTAAGCTTCGACTATCTTTTGCTTGTAATATCTCTTCTGGTCGATACCCTAGCAGAATTCTGCCAAGTATCAGCCACGTGTCCGCGAATCACTTGCCACGTAATCCGTGCCTGTTTTTTGGATAACATTTTTCCCCCAAGTTTATTTATTACGAGCAATAAATAAACTTTTGAGGAAACGACCCTTCGGTTACCCCCACCATACCTGTCAGAACCCTTCGTGTGTTTTTGGAAAAAGGAACCTACCCCTGTCTAATCACGGCTTTTCGCTTCCCAAGTAACGTTTCGACGGCTATCACTCTTCCCCATATTTCGAAAAAAGGGGAAGCTGATGATTACTTCCTTTTAATGCTTCTGGACAAAAATATATATATAGCCTCTTCAAAGTTCCCTTTCCTTTTTACGCAAGCCATCAATCTTTTAAAGAAACCCTAACACCAGAGCTCCTGTTTCCCTCTGAATACTGTCCTTCGGCGTTCCAAGATTCAGTCCGTGAGTCCTTTTACGCCCGAAAAGTCTTTCAAACCTCCACGATCTTCGTCCTGGTAAGTTTCTGGACTTTTACATTTTATATTTTTGTCGTGCATGCTTCTATAGGTCGATTGTTGGGTTCATCCATTTCTGGGTTTAATAGGTGAAACTGAATGTTGTGTGGTATTTTTCTGTTACTAAGGGGTTACGAGTTAGTTTGATAGTTAAGATCATGGTCTTAGGACGTAAAAACGAAGTGAAAATTCAATTTTTATGCCAGCTGAAAAACTAGGTTTTTCCCGCCCTAAGAGGAGTTGAAAAAGCTTTTTCAAAAAAAATTTTGCTTTCACTTTTGATCTGTTTCTCAAACTGTTCGCGTGAAAAAGTTTAGTTTTTTGTTAGAATGTTGCTGTATAAAAGCTTAACTTTTATACTTGACCAACGTTATTCTAAAAAAACTTTCAAAATTCTTTATCCTCACCTCCCCATTCTTCTGTTTGCAGACTTTAATGCTAGATTTGTGGGGAGGTGAACGGTCCATCGACGACGATCTTCTTGCCCAGCTGCCCGAAGGCGAAGAACAACAGATCGACCGAGTTCACGAGATTCCGTTTTCGCGATCTTCTCCTAGACCTCGTCCATCACCACCTCAAATGGCCCGCTCTAAGTCCTTAGGAAAGAAAATACCTGACTCCAAAAATAGCCCAAACTCTCCTGCCCAGCCTGATTCACAGGCTAGGGTTCCCTCGACCAGTGGTCGAGAAAATGCCGCCCCAAACCCTCGTATCCAAGTTAGGGCTTGCCCTCGGCATCAAAACCTTCCTGATGTCGAGTAGTATCTTTCCCCGACTAGCCAAGTGACTCCTCGGATGCTTGCCAACTATCGCAGGAAGTATCCTCTTACAGGAGTTAATCTCAAAATTCCAGCTGCGGACCAAAGGGCTAACCTTCCCAGGGGTGTATACAGTGCTTGGTCCAGGTATCACATATAGGCGGGGGATATCCTCCCTCTACATCCTTGTTATCAGGGGGTGGCCAACTATTTTGGTGTCGCCCCCTTTCAAATTACTCCAAATGGATACAGAATGCTGGTCGCACTCTATATACTGTATAAACTTAAAAAATGGCCAGAACCTACCCCTCATGAGGTCAATTTTCTCTTTGACCTTAAGTCCAACCCTCAATAGTACGGGACGGGCTTCTTTCATCTCTGTCACCAGGAAACTAGCCGAAATTTCCTGAGTGACACTACCCATATCTCCAATGTGGGGCAGTATAGTAGGGAGTACTTCCTCACACCAGACATGGCCGCCAACAACCTGGCCTTCGCTCGAGGAGGTAAATACTACTCTTACTGGTCGATACTTCTCCTTAGCAAACTCTTCTGCAGTTTTCTTAAAGTACACTTTGTCTTTTAGGACCATGGTTACGTCCAACCCCAACACCAGACATGGTGTTGAGGTCCAACGCACTGGCCAGGATGGCAGATGCAGAAAAATGCGTCAAGTCCCTGGTCACTGATGAAAATTTGAGGCTATTTGGCCTCCTGGCTCCTCGCCATGAAACAAGAGGGCCCGTGGTGGCAGATGCCACGGCCGAGGGGGATCCCGAGCAGCAACCACTAGTGTCCCCTCCCCGAAGGAGGCCAACGGGGGTTACAATCAGGGAACCCACTGGCGACCCTTCCCCAGAGAGGCCTTCTGCGCCCCAAGGCAAGGGGAAACAAAAGGCAATAGAGCCTGTTATAGACCTGAATGAATCCTCCAATGAAAACGGTACTGTTATTTTGCTTTTAAATAGCTTGCCAATTCCCTGTTACTTGTTTGGCGGGGACGGCAATTTTACGTATACTCCAAATCTAGGGCCAAACTTCTTCGTGCCAGATAGTGAGTGTATGACTAATAGAGTCAGTAGTATAGCGACCAGTAGTTGTAGCTTGGGTATTAAACTTTGTGACCTCTTTTCTGTTTTATCAAGAGTTTTCATCCGCCTTTATCTTATCATCTGCATATTTTTCTTTGTACACAAAGATGGCCACTCCCAACGTTTTTTATTTGTACCAGACTGAAGAGGAGGCAGAAGTCCCCCTGGTTCGACGAATGACGTCCAAGAGGCATAATGGCGAATTAAGCCAAGGAACTCCAGCCAAGAAGGGTCGAACAAACGATCCTTCCAAGGATCGGCTGACTGGGCAAGCTTCTGCTCAGCCTTCGGCTCTTGTTGAAAAGGAAACCCCGCCTGCTGCTACGAATCGCACACCTTCAACCACTAAAGAACAGTCCCAGCCAGTTGAAGTTCCTGGGGCCAAACTTTCACACCGCGCCTTGTGAGAAGCAAAGGATCGACTTGCACACATCGTGAGGTACGACCGCTGCAAGGAGGCGATGGCTGAGGCGGAGAATATGGGGGTCGATCAAATCCTGAACAGGGCTCTAAACGAAATTTCCAGTGTAAGAATTTTTTATCTCTTTGGCTTTCGTTTTTTCTTCCTTGTAATAGATTCTAACTTTATCCTTTGACCATAGGCCATGCAGACTCCAACGGCTGCTCGCACCCGTGCCCAAGCTTCCATCAACCAGGCTCGGGCAAAGGCCATTGAGGGGTACCAGGCGAAGGCCAATGAGGAGCTTCAGGCTGCAGAATCCAGGCATGCTGGGGAGTTGGAGGTGGTCACCCAACAAAAGGATGTTGCAGTGGCAAAGCTGGCAAAAGCTGAGTCTTCTAAGGCAGCCATGAAAAAGCAGAGGGAAGAATACCAGGAGTCCAGCCGAGTTCAATATCGTGAAGTCAAGAGGCTGAAGGAGGAACTCCTAGGTAAGGACAAGGCCATAGCTGTTCTTGAGAGCCAAGTAGAGCAGCTGAAGCTCACCAATGCCAAAGATCTGGAAAGGTATAAGAATGCGACGCTTCGGTGTTTCTATGACTTTTGGAAACACAACCGGGGTGCCAACTTTAACTACCTTCCAGAGGATGCCAGGAACGCTGAGCTGGCCCGCTGCACTGCTCGATTGGCTGCAGAAGAAGAAAGAGCAAGGATCCCCGCTTCCCCAAGCATCCAGCCGGCCGCGGTCGAAGAGGAAGGAGGAGTTGCTGACGATGCGACCAATCAGACTGCTGAGCAAAACCCTCCTGCTCTTTGAACTTATTTCTTTTTTATTTTTCTTTGATTACACGACCCACGGGTCGTGCTGTAAAGACAATTTTTACTTTATATTTAAATTTGCTGCACAGGTAGCAAACTTTCTGTTTACTTTGAACAATTACATCCAAACAGTACTGCTTGCGGTGTAAAAGACTGCCATTTGATAGTATAATATTTTCATCTTATTATAACATATGTTCGCATGACCGAACTTAGCATAGTACTTTGGTTTGATTCAACAAAATATAAATTTTGAAAAATACTTCTAAGTACCGTAGCATGCTTTCACTTATTTTGTTCATGTGTTTACATATCTCTTGGTATGCTTTGCTATCGATGTATCTTATATTCCCCCCAAGTGATCGAGGAGCTTTAGGTCCTTGGTCACTTGCCTTGACCACGACCTGTACGAACATTGCTGCTCGGTAGGAAACATAAAACTTATAATGCAGCAAAACAACACACGTAATGAACAAATACTTGTAAAATAAATTTATAAAGGTTGGCAAGAATGACTGGCTGCGCACAGTCCCTTATAATCTCGTATTAAAAATGGACTAATCATGTCTTTACGAGTGATCTTAGAAAAGATCTTACACTTATAAGCAATTAGCCATACAACGTGGCTAACCCTTTTTCGAAACTTGTAAAAAGTAAAAATTAATACAAGCTAGCCCTTTAAAAAGGATTGTTTATTGGTAGTACTTGCGCAGGTGTTCGCCGTTCCAATAGCGTGGAACGAGATCTCCATTTAAGCGTGCAAGTTTTTAGGTGCCCAGATGAAGGACTTCTTCATTCTGGTAAGGTCCTTCCCAGTTTGGTCCGAGTACTCCAGTAGTGGGGTCGCGGGTGTTCAAGAAAACTCATCGTAGCACTAGGTCACCGACGTTGAATTTCCTTTCTTTTACTTTTGAGTTAAAATACCAGGCGACCTTTTGCTGGTACGCAACAACTCGGAGTTGGGCTCTTTCTCGTATCTCTTCAATTGAGTCTAGGGACTCCATCATTAGTTGGCTATTCTGGCCCTGGTCGTATGTGATGAGTCGATGTGAGGGGGGATCTAATTCGACGGGTAGCATAGCTTCATACCCGTATGCTAAGGAAAACGGAGTGTGACCTGTAGCTGTTCGATGAGAAGTTCTATACGACCAGAGCACTTCAGGCAGCTGTTCTGGCCATGCTCCTTTAGCGTCTTCAAGTCTTTTCTTCAGGGTGTCTTTAAGCGTTTTATTCACTGCTTCGACCTGCCTGTTCGCTTGTAGATGCGCGACTGAAGAAAAGCTTTTGATAATCCCGTGTCTTTCGCAGAAGTCGGTGAATGGGTCACTGTCAAATTGGGTGTCGTTGTCTGAGACAATTTTTCGAGGCAAACCATATCGGCAAACAATGTTCTTGATGACAAAGTCAAGAACTTTCTTGGTCGTTATGGTAGCGAGCGATTCAGCTTCGGCCAATTTGCTGAAGTAGTCGACTGTTACAACTGTGTACTTCACTCCGCCTTTTCCCGTTGGCAGGGATCCAATCAAGTCTATACCCCAAACTGCAAAAGGCCAAGGACTCTGCATCTCTTTTAACTCGTTTGGAGCTGGGCGTGGGATTTTGGAAAATCTTTGACACTTATCGCACTTTCGCTCAAACTCCATTGAATCTTCGTTCCTAGTTGGCCAGAAATAACCCTGCCTTAGAATCTTCTTCGCAAAACTTTTCCCCCTAGCATGATCCCCGCAGAAGCCTTCATGTACTTCCTTCATTAGCTCCTTAGCTTTCTCTGGTGTAATACATCTGAGCAATGGCATGGAATATCCTCTTCGGTACAGAACACCATCGACCAGTATATACCTAGCAGCCTGCCTTTGAAGAGTTCTGGCCTTGTTTCTATTTGCTGGTAGTACACCATTTGTCAGATACTCCAAGTAAGGCACCATCCATGTATCTTCCATTCAGATTTCCATACTGGCTTCAATTTCTCGTATGCTTGGCTCACTCAATCTTTCTACTGGCACAATGTTCAAAGTATTAGCATCTTTCGCGCTCGCGAGTTTGGCTAAGGCATCTGCGTTTGAATTATGATCCCGGGGTATTTGCTGGAGGGTAAACTTCTTGAGCTGGGCCAATAGATCTTTAGTCTTGTTCAAGTAGGCCACCATTTTTAGGCCTCGCGCTTGATATTCCCCTAGAACTTGATTCACTACTAGCTGTGAATCACTATAAATATCCAGCACCTTTATACTCATGTCTTTCGCCAATCTTAATCCAGCGAGGAGTGCTTCGTATTCGGCTTCATTATTCGACGCAGTGAAGTCGAATCTAATGGCGCAGTGAAATCGATGCCCCTCTGGCGTTATCAAAATCACTCCTGCTCCTGCGTGAGATTCGTTTAATGACCCGTCGGTGAATAACTTCCACGAAGGAGCTTCGTCTTGAAGCTCAGGCGCACTAGGTTTTTCGCACTGCTCGTTGTCTGGGAGTTCAGTGAACTCTGCAATAATATCAACCAAGACTTGTCCTTTTACTGCTGCTCGCGGTGAATATGTAACATCAAACTGCCCCAGTTCGACTGCCCATTTTAATTAACGCCCAGGCGCCTCTGGTTTTTGGAGGACTTGCCGAAGGGGCTAGTCAGTTAAAACTGTAATAGGATGGGCTTGGAAGTAAGGACATAGCTTCCTTGAGGCCAAGATTAAATAGTATGCTAACCTTTCGATGGGAGGATACCTCAGTTCTGCTCCAATTAGTCTCTTGCTTACATAGTAAACTGCCTTTTGTACGCCTTCTTCCTCTCGTACTAGTACCACACTAGCAGCAACTTCAGTGATCTCCAGGTAGATGAACAAAGTTTCTCCTTCGATAGGCTTTGATAAAATATGAGGTTGTGCCATATGTGCTTTCAAGGCCTAAAAAGTTTGCTCGTAGTCTCCTGTCCATTCAAATTTCTTATTGCCCCTAAGTAGATTGAAGAAAGGGACACACTTATTCATTGATTTTGAAATAAATATACTTAGGGCTGCAATCCTCCCAGTTAAACTTTGTACGTCTTTGATCTTCTCTGGCGATTTCATGTCGATCAGGGCTCTTATCTTGTCAGGGTTGGCCTCGATTCCTCTTGAATTAACAATGAATCCCAAAAACTTCCCTGATCCGACTCCGAAGGAACATTTGAGAGGATTTAGTTTCATCTGATACTTGTTCAATACAACGAAACACTCTTGCAAATCCTTCACATGTCCTTCCGCTTTTTTCGACTTTACCAGCATGTCGTCCACATACACCTCCATGTTTACGCCGATCAATTCTTTAAACATGTGATTACCAATCGCTGGTAAGTCGCACCTGTGTTTTTCAGTCCGAAGGGCGTTACTTTATAACAGTATAATCCCGTATCGGTCCAAAAGCTGGTGTGATCCTCGTTAGGGAGATGCATGCTGATTTGATTGTAGCCTGAGTATGCATCCATGAAGGAGAGGATCTCGTGTCCTGCAGTAGCATCGACCAACTGGTCGATCCTTGGGAGTGAGAAGCAATCCTTCGGGCAGGCTTTATTGAGATCTGTAAAATCCACACAGGTTCGCCATTTGCCGTTAGGATGGATAAAACGCCACCCTGATGAACCCATTCTCCTTTAATCTCTCAACTTCTTCTTTTAAGGCTTTCGACCGTTCCTTATCGAGCAGCCTTCTTTTTTGTTGCACGGGTGGAAAATTCTTTTTTATGTTTAGGACATGGCTGATGACTGCAGGATCTATCCCAGCCATGTCTTTGTGCGACCAGGCAAAGACTTCCTGGTTCTTTCGCAAAAACTCCACCAGTGCATGTTTCGTGGTTGGTTCTAAGTTTTTCCCGACCTTCACAACTCTGGTCGGGTCTTTCTCGTCAAGTTGGACCTCTTCTAGGTCCTCGACGGGTCCAACGTTTTCTTTACAATCCCCAAAGCGAGGATCTAGATCTCTATCCTCACTTTGGGCAACACCCTATTTGGTGACTTCTTCACCAGATTGGGCTTGTGTATCAATTGCCATCTGCAACCTATCTAGGGGAGTGTTGGGATCGACTATTCCCTCGATTGCCTCCACCTCTTTCTTCATTTCTCCGACCGGCATTCCCTCTGCCTGAGTCGGCCTCATTATAACCATGGCCATCTCTGAATCTTGATTGGCTATGGTGGGATCGACTATTCCCTCGATTGCCTTCTCGGGCTGGAACCTCCCGAGCGTTAGAGGGTGGTCTGCGTTGGTCGTTAGGTCCCCGTGCATTATCATGTCATGGGGGGCCTCGGACCGCAGAGCCTAACTCTGAGTTCCTCCTGTTACCAGGAGGATGCTGTCCTCTGTTCTGAAGGTTTGGCTCATCACCCCTATGGCGTCTAGGATTACGAGGCTGTTGCCCGGTCCTACTCTGCCTCTGCTGCAGGGGATTGCCACGACCAGTTTGGGATGGAGGTTGTGCTTCAGGGTCCCCAAGCGAGACATCGTCCTGAGGCACCGGTGGCTGCTCGGGTCTTTGTGGGCTCGAGGGTTGGATAGGCGGGCTAGGATTGGGACCCCTCTGGGGTGGCCCATCCGCGGGTTGATCAGGCTGCGAGACAGGTGCAGCCTGATTCCTAGCCAATTGTAAGGCTACCTTGAGGGCTGCCATGGCCTCCCTCTGGCAACGGTCCATCTTCGCCTGCCTTTCACTCAGCTCCAGGCGCTGCCGCTCAATTTCCTGCTGCTGCCGCGCCATGATTTCGGCAGCACTTTCCTGGCTGGCCCTCAGATTGGCCAGCTCCTCATGCAATGCCCCTAGGGTACTCTTCAGCGTCACGTCGTCCATTTCATCCTCATCAAATTCCAAATGTGGCTCATCTTCAGCCACGTTTGGAGGAGGAGGAGGAGGCGGGTTAGATGGTGCAGCGCCGGCCGCCTGTCCAGTTTTCCTGGTAGTTTTCGCCATTGATCTCCTCAACGATGCTGTATCAAGCTCTCAATGAAAGCACCAGAATGTTGACCCAGATTTTGGCCAACTGACATGGAGTCAAATTTGCCTGATGTGGACAAACACGTTAAAAAGAATGTGATGGCAAAAATGATAAAGAACACAAAGGTTTATAGTGGTTCGGCCCCAGAATCTGGTAATAACCTACGTCCACTTGAATTGTTATTGATATAGGATTCAAGAAAGTGATCAAAGAACTAGGGTTCAATGAGTTTCACTCCCTTCTGAAGAACAAGACAATGTATCAAATAGAATCACTCTAGTCTCAAATAATTCGAAAGCCAAAAAGTCCCTTCCTTGAGCTATCTTTCTCTATTTATAGGCTCAAGGGGGATTACATTAATTTGTTACAGATATTCTTTCCTAAATAATCGGATACTCAGGAAATCATGGGAGTCAATTTCGAGATTGACTAAGATCTTTATAAAAGTATCATGAGGCACGCGGAACCTGCGACCACACTGGTCGTGGGTAAGCTTCGACTGTCTTTTGCTTGTAATATCTCTTCTGGTCTATACCCTAGCAAAATTCTGCCAAGTATCAGCCACGTGTCCGCGAATCACTTGCCACGTTATCCGTGCCTGTTTTTTGGATAACAAATACGTTGTTATTTCCCAAACATAATCAGTAATCATGTAGCCACATTTAATTTAATATTGTCTTTTTAAATTATTTAACCATTAATTTCGGCAACTACCTATTTTTATAATTTAATATTATATATTTAATCAAAATCACCCATTAATTTCAGCCACTATAATTTTAATTACAAATTTGACCAATTAAATGAATTTTTAAAATAAATAAAAATTAACAATAGTAATTTAATAAAACTACCACAATTTTTAATTTAATGAATTTAAAATTTTGAAATTAAATACAACTTTGATAAGGTAAAACGCTATAATTTTATTATTGGTAGATATTTAAAATTTTAATTAATTATTATCATAAACTAAAAAAAATTCGAGAATTTAATAAAGCAACCAAATTATTGTATTGATTAGATTTTATTAATAATGAAAATTATTTTGATAATAAAAAATGAAATTAAAATTAAAAAAAACCCTTAATTGAAACTTTTAAAATTAAAATTTGTTTGTTGTTACAAAATAAAATAAAAAATATATTTTTATTTTAGGGACATTATATTTGCATTCCAATAATATATAAAGACACCCCATTAATTAAACAAAAAATTAATTTTATATTTATTTCTAACACTTTTTCTCAATATTTTTATTGACATTCTTTAATTTCTTTTTTTTTTTTTGTTAATTTCAAAAAAAATATTTTATATTATTTTCATCATTATTTTTAAAAAATAATGTATTTTTTTTTTAAATAAAAGCCTCTTATTTTAACAAGATTTTTATATATTTTTTGTTTTAATTTTATTTTATTTAAATATTTAAAAGTATATATTATTTATATGTATTGTTTAAACTATGAAAAAGAAAAAAAATAGAAAAATGAAAGCACAAGTTGAAAAAAAATATAATGCATTGTATATTATTACATGTAGTATAGGTTATCTCGGTGAATAGTTAACGTTGTAACGACTCATCATGTAATAATTAGGTTTGCATAGTGCAATGTTATGTAGTAATATTTTTTTGGGATCAAATCCCCTTCAAAATTCACTACTCTATCTTACTCAGCAGGACAACTATCTGAGATTCTAGTGGTAGTATTGGTTTACTAGGGGACGTTGAAACGATTCGTTATGTCATAATTAGGTCAGCTTAGTGCAACATTTTCTAGTAATACTTTTTCGGGATCGGATCCCCTTCTAAATTCACTACTATATCTTAGTGCAATGTTATCTAATAATATTTTTCCGAGATCGGATGCCCTTCTAAATTCACTACTATGTCTTACTCTCTAGGACAATTATCTAAGACTCTAGCGGTAGTATTGATTGACTAAGGTGCGTTGGAACAATTCATTATGTCATAATTTGGTATGCTTAGTGCAATGTCATCTAGTAATATTAGCTCAGGACTGGAACCCCTTCTAAAGTCTCTATTGTATCAACTGAAAACCTTTTGTACAATTATCCGAGACTCTGCGATACTATTTCTGTTCTAGGTGAATAGGAATGTGAGAACTTTTCCTTATGTCATGATTAGGTATGCTTTGTGCAATGTTATTTAGTAATTAAGATCTTTAGAAATATACGATCGGGATTGGATAACCTTCTAAAGTCACAACTCTGTATTACTCTATAGGATAACTATTTGAGACTCTAGAGGTAGTATTGGTTATCATGGTGACTAGGGTAGGTTGGAACGGTTCTCTTGGTCTTAATTAGGTATGCTTAGTGTAATGTTATCTAGTAATATTTTTTCAGGATCGGATCCTCTTTTGAATTCACTACTATGCCTTACTCTCTAGGGCAACGACCTGAGACTGTTGCAGTAGTATTGTTTGACTAGTGTACGTTGGAACGATTCATTATGTCATAATTAGTTATGCTTAGTGCAATGTTATCTAGTAATATTAGCTCGGGACCGGATCCCCTTCTAAAGTCTCTATTGTATCAACTGAAAACCTATTGTACAACTATCCAAGACTATGCGATACTATTTGTGTTCTAGGTGAATAGGGACGTGAGAACTTTTCCTTATGTCATGATTGGTTATGCTTGATGCAATGTTATTTAATAATTAAGATCGAAATAATCGTACAAAAGAATACTTTATATATTTTTGAAAATTTTAATTTACCTAATCAAAATGACATTTCTTAGATATGCAACTCTTTATATCCAAGTAAATGAATTACTAAAGTCACTATTCTAAATATTTGACTCATATAGGTTAAGTAGAGAAGTCTCTAGGGTTACAATTGGTGATATCAGTGACAAGAGTTCAGTTCAAGTATTAATTTTGTTTCCAATTACTATTGTCATTTTTAAATATAATTTAATTTTTCTTAATTTACAACCATCCCATTAATGATATCAAATACTATTATAATATTCTCATTATCTTTAATTGACACATTTTGTATTCAGTTTTATAATAACAAATTCAAATTTCTTCTTGTCACCCCATAATTTCAAAATTTGTGTGTAAATTAAGCTTTGAAAAACAAACCAAGTAATTTATTTCCCTCCATTTTGAAATTTGAATTTTAAAAATCATGATCCTTAATTTTAGGGTTAATTTTTTATTCAATGTTATTTTCAAGTTATTAGTATTACTATTTCTTTCTTTCTTTTTTTTATCAATTTCGAGATTTACTACCATTAATTATTATTATTATTGAATTCCTATAATCATATTTGAATATAATATAAAATTTTAACTTTTCAACCACCTTGGTAACTAGTGTGCGTTGTAACGGTTCATCATGTAATAATTAGGTCTGCTTAGTGCAATGTTATCCGAGACTTTGCGATACTATTGGTGCTCTAGGTTACTGGGGACGTGAACTATTCCTTATGTCATAATCTCATGTTCAATATTCATGGCATGTCCTAATCACATGTTTCTCGTGCATCACATGCATCACATTTAAACATCCAACATGCATCAAGAATAACCATGCATGTCATATACACAGGGTGCAGTTTTAACACCTCTGGTTCGAGCGAGAAATAATATAAGAACGACCCTTGAGAAAGATCAACCTTTTAGTTCCTTAGTGGTACCCTAGTCATAACCAATTGGAATCCATTAATAAAGTAAATCAATAAATGGTTCACAATCTAAAACCACACTCCCGGGATCAATCCTGCACTCTCGGGACTCCCAATCTACCCAAACGGGGTAAAGGAACCCATCCCCAAGCCTTAAAAGCCATCCTGAGCCCTAAAATAGGCTTGCTGGAAAATGGATTGGCGTCGAGGCATTATTAGGTAGCTTTGAGTCACTATTTCAAGTTAGAGAGACCCAGCTCTCTGCCCTGCCTAGCGCTGCGGCGCCAAGAATGGCACTGAGGCGCCATTTGCAGACCAGAATGTCCCTGGTTTTCTCCCCTGCGACTTCCCCTGAAAACTAAGCTCCCAAACCAATCCCAAACATCATCCAAACCAATATTTTAACCCCAAAACTTCACTCACACCACAACCTCATCAAAACCCAAGAAAACTTTCTCAAAAACTTCCATTGATTCTCAACTTATCATCTCAAATTCTCAACTGAAAACTTATTAGAAAAACAGGGTATAACAAGAATTTCATGGCTGAATTTCTTACCTCAAGCTGGTTTAGATCCTCTTCAATGGATGAACCAAGATCCTAAGCCCCAAACCTTGATTTCCTAGCTTGGATCCTCAAAGGGAGTTTAAAAAAAACAAAGGAAGAAGAGGAAGGAGAATAGAAGAATAGGTACGGGAGAGAGATGAGTTATGCTCTGTTTTTTCTTAAACTTTCTACAGCCTTTAAATGATATATATCCTTTGCCAAATGACCATATTGCCCCTAGGTCAATCAAATCCCTCTAAAGGCTTCCAAAGGTAAAACCTTCCTTTCTCGCCTATCTCATTTGTTATAATTAATACCCTCCAATTCCCGTTATTCTCAAATGCTAATAATTCATATCTCGTTACCTTTTAATTCCCAGCAACGTTCTAATCACCCAATTACCCCGAGACTCATCCTGAGGCTCGAAACTAACCCCGTTATGACTAGACCGATAACTTGCATTCTATGATCGTCTCATGCCGAATGGCTCGAACAAATACACATATAATGTGGTATTATTTATAAGTCACCCACATGCATGAAAATACACAATCACCCCCTCAACGGGCCAAATTACCAAAATTCCCTTATAATAAAATGTGGAGCCATATGCATGCATTTTTCATCATATAATAATATAATTCACATAAGCATGCATATAATCATTTAATAACATAATAAATAAATTATGGCCCTCCCGACCTTCTAATCAAGGTCCTCAACCTCATTAGGAAATTTGGGGCATTACAACAACTATCTGAGACTCTAACGGTAGTATTGGTTGACTTGGATACGTTGGAACGGTTCATTATGTCATAATGAGGTATGCTTGGTGCAACGCTATCTAGTAATATTAGTTCAAGATCGGATCCTCTTCTAAAGTCTCTATTGTCTCAACTAAAAACCTATAGGACAACTATCCAAGACTATGCGATACTTAGTAATATAAGATCGATTTGGAACACCTTCTAAAGTCATAACTCTATCTTACTCTATAGGACAACTATTTGAGACTCTAGCGGTAGTAATTGTTATCACGGTGACTATGGTACATTGGAACAATTTATTATGTCATAATTAGGTCTACTTGGTTCGATGTTTTTTAGTAATATGAGATCAGGATCGGATCACATTCTAAAGGAACATGTATATCAAGTGTAACTCTAGGTATATCTTGTTGGGTAAATATATATCTTTTTTTAACATAACTTAGAATTTTGTTCTTAAAAGAAATAGTTTTACTCATTTCTTTTTTTTTTTAAATTGCCAAATAAAATTTTAATGTACATTAGATGAATCTAAAAATTTCAATCCAAGAATACCCTAAAAAATGAAACTAACAATAGATTAATCACCCTCAACGAAAACTTAAATTTTGTATGCATGTACACATATGTTTGGCCTTATTATTTTTAAAAAATAAAAAATAACAATAATTATTTATGCAATTTAATACCATTACCACAATTTTTTAATTTAATGAATTTAAAAAATTGAAATTAAGTACAAATTTGATAAGGTAAAACTTTCTAATTTTATGATTGAGAGATATTTAACAATTTAATTCATTTTTATTAAGAACCAAATAACTTTTGAGAATTTAATAAAACAACCAAAATATAATATTAACTTAAATTTATTAATAAACAAAATTTAATTTATAATTTAATTACCGCTTATTTAAAATCTAAAAAATAATATTCTAAATTAAATAATCATATCAATAGAAATTATGATGGTAACTTATCCATGTCACCAAGTGACCACTATTTATCTTCCCTATATTTTTATCATGTAACATATTTCAACCACTGTTATTAATTGTACATATAATTTTTATTAAAAATAAATAAATTTTAATCTTTTATTCTCTCTATTTTATTTTAACACACAAGTTTTTTCTATATATTTTATAGATCTCCTCCTCTTATATTCTCTACACATCTCATCTTTTGCTTATAGTTATAACGAAAAAGTAACCATTCTAGCCCACAATTATGGCTCCTCCTGAAATTCTAGGTGATCCATAGTACCAAATAGTAATAGGTGATACTAATAACACCATCAAACTAGGTGAAGGTTTCGATTCTTTCTTTATCATTCACATTTTCGCAAAAATTTCACGCCATCCACTGACTAGTAGGGAACCAAGTTTTCCAAATTGGATTGTCGACAACGGCATGGAAGACTTTATTTGTTGCGATAATATTGTATTTCTTTCACGACAAACGTTGATGGCCAATGACAATAATCATGCCAAAGTTATCATTGACGAGATGCTAGGTGAGACCCATCTCCATCCTTCTATATTTTTTATTTCTGATAAAACTATTGATTACGCTCGAAAGATGTGGAACAAAGAGGATTTTAATTTTTGTGTAAAAGTGGATGTTCATGTTTTATTTATGATCTTCCTCCACAACACGATTCTAACATTGATGCTAACATTGATAGTGAAGATTACATGGATAATATGACTATTAATTTCGTGGCAGCAAGCTAGCAGACCATTGAAAGATTAGAGAAAATTTTGAATAAAGATGTTCAAATTGTATATTCTGTTTGGAAGCTACGAAGTTACTTTGCATATACACATATCATGAGAAATGTATTGTTCCATGGCTACAAACTAGCAAATTTTGTCCAATATGTAGATTTGAGATAGTTTAAAAAAATCATTTTTATATTTATTACACAAATTTTGGCCTGTATAAAATCATATTATATACTAATAATTCGATTTATTATTTACAATTTTAAAATTTAATTTTGAAAATGTGGGAACATTTGAATTTCAATATTCATAGAACAAAGCATTGCATGTTTCATTAGAAATACAATTTTTCATTTGAAAGTGACATATTCATCTTCCCAATAAAACAATAAAAATAAATATAATAGTTATATATTTTCATAAATGAATTAATCCACATTTATTCTACCAACACAACTTTATGTACACTTATTAAATGACATGTTCAATTTAAAAGGCAAAGGTTCATAGAACCTATACGTATTTTTGAATTACTCTATTTTAATGCAAAAAATAAAATAAATCCAATAATATTTCGAAATTCATAATTTTTTACATAAAAAATCATTATTATGGATGTAAATTGTTCAACTTCTCATATTAATTTCCTTAATTCTCTCATTTTTTATTAATTATTAGTTGTTATTATCTAAATCCTATTATCATGTTTAAATATAATACAATATTTAATATTTTCAACCACTGCATTAATGATATTAAATGCTACTATAATTTCAAAAAATTTAAGATTAGTTCTATTGTTTAAACATTCTGGTGACTCTTCATGTCATGTGTGTTTAATTAAAAATCAAAGGTTCATAGAACCTACACATATTTTCAAAATTACTTATTTTTTCACCAAAAATTCAATCATAATTTTCCAATACGATTATCAATACATTTATTACACTGCATGAATAATTAAAAAGAAAATGTTCAAAAAAGCACACATATATTTCGAAATTTATATTAAAGAAATTATAGAAATTTCTTAAAATTACAACTTTTCAACTTCCCATAAAAACACATACATTTAAAAAATTTATAACAATTATATTATCATACAATAATTAATTTCTTTAATTCTCTCATTTTTTGTATGAATTTCAAAATTAATTAATAAATGTTATTGTGTAACTCCTATTATCATGTTTAAATATAATATAATAATTTTAAATTTTCAATCACCCCACTAACAATATTAAATGTTATTATAATTTCAATTTTTTCAAGTGAAGTTCTATTAGTTAAACATTCTGGTGACTCTTCATGTCGTGTATATTTAATTATAAGGCAAAGGTTCATAAAACCTAGACATATTTTCAAAATTTTGAAATTATATTAAATGCTATTATAATTTCGAAATTTGTAAATATCAACTTTTCAACCACCCCACTAATTATATTAAATGTTATTATAATTTCAAAATTTGTAAGTATAAACTTACTAGTCAATTATTTTGATGACTTTTCATCTCATGTGTGTTTAATGTCTTTCGTCATTCTAATATTAATATAATCAATTTAAATATAAAAAATATAGTATTGAGAATTGGGAAAGTTCAATTAATTTGCATAATTAGGGTTTACACTAATTATTATTTTGAACACTTAAATATTGAATATATCTTAAACATAAAATGCACATTTTCATATTCAAAGACTTTAACCAACTATCTATATCCTAGCATTAAATAAAAAACTATTAAATTAATTTTTGTAAACATATATTTCGGCTACTACATTTATTAGAGAGAATATTTTTTTAAAAAAAATAAATATAGTATTGAGAATTGGGAAATTTCAATTAATTTTTATAATTATAGTTTACATTATTATTTTGAAAAATTAAATATTGAATATATCTTAAATATTAAATGCACATTTTCATATTCAAAGACTCTAACCAACTATCTATATCCTAACATTATATAAAAGTTTATTAAATTATTTTTTAAAACACATATTTCGACTGCTATATTTATCAGAGAGAATAATTATTTTTTAAAACATAAAATAAATATATTATTGAGAATTGGGAAAGTTCAATTAATTTGCATAATTAGGGTTTACAGTAATAATTATTTTGAAAATTTAAATATTGAATATATCTTAAATATTAAATGCACATTTTCATATTCAAAGAGTCTAACCAACTCTAGCATTAAATTAAAATTTATTAAATTATTTTTTTAAACCCTAATTTCAGCTACAAAGAATAAATGTTTTTTTTTAAATATATATATAGTTTTGAGAATTGGGAAAGTTCAATTAATTTGCAAAATTAGGGTTTCAAGCATTGAGTTACTATGCATTAATATTTAATTACCAATTTTTAATTTAAATTTCAAACAAATTTCTAAATATATTTAACTTTTCTAATAGAAAAAAAGTTTTGTTGAGTTAGTTTGTGTAAATATATATATATATATATGGAAGACTTCTCAATGGTTACTACCCATAGATAGGTACTAACAATTATGATGATGTGGCAACATAGTGACTTGGTATAGCAAGTCAACAACAGGTAAATATTTTTTTCTATATTAATTTTGAATTTAGTTTTTTTTTTTGCCATAATTAATGGTGTTATCAACCAATAAGAAACACTAGTTATATTTAGAAATTGACATACATTTGAAAAATGAAAAAGTTTACAATATTATATTTTCATAATAAATACACATTTTTCATCAGGTAAGCCGTCCAAAAATTTGAAAAAAATCAAAATTTATTTGTAGAAATATTAATTAACAACTATAAATATGAACTATTGATCTTAATCCAATGGTTAATATTAAAGTAACCATCCATGGGTAGTAACCATTAAGATTGCACCCATATATATATATAAATAAAATTTATCTTAAAAAATGTGTGCAATTAATTTAAAAAATGTCAACTAATTTCATTAAATACATATATTCATAAATCCATTCCAATACCCTAACATCATGCTTTAATTCTGATTGGTTGAGTTATTAATCATTTCTCATAAAAAAACGTGTACAATTAAGATCATTCAAACTAATTTCATTAAATGCATGTTTCCATAAATCTATTCCGATTCCTTAACATCATGCTCTAATTCTGATTGGTTGAGTTATTAATTATTTCTCATAAAAAAACGTGTACAACTAAGATCATGACAATCAATTATATTAAATGTATGTCTTCATAAATCCATTCCAATCTTTAACATCACGCTCTAATTCTGATTGGTTGATATATTAATTATTAAATTCAAAATTAACATACATAATTTTTATTTTATTTATTTAATATGATATTAATGTCAACAACTACCATTTTAAACTTCCCATAAACATTAACACTTATTGTGAAAATGATAAAATTTAAATTATGTTTTTAATATTGTTAATAAATAAGTAATTTAGAAGTAAACTATTCAATTTCTCCCAAATATTGATCATCTTCTAATTTCTCAAAAATGATAAATAATAATAAAAATTTCTTTCTTTTACACAACTTGATTGAGAATAACAAAAGCCACTTCATAACATGAAGTAAAGATCCATGTCTATAGTACTATACTCCTATGCTTGAAATGAACTCTCGAACATCTTTCAATAATTTTGCTCTATTCTTGTTGAAATTTGACCATGCAATCCACGAAGCTATGCGACATCTTTCTTCATTAGAGTCAAACTACAACAGAGAAATCTTTTTCACTCAAGTATAGTATCATAAGAACAAAATAAAATAAAACGCACCATTCAATTTCGAATTTTAAAATAGGAGAAAAATATGATAATTTGTTTGTAAGTATAAGGAAAAAAAATTGAGAATCTTAAATGAAACACTTTAAAATATCTTGAGCTTTTTTATCAAACACTTGCGAAATTGTTCTTGTAGGTTTTTACTAAACAAGTTTTTCAAGAGAAATAAGATTCTCATCGTTTTTTTAATTTCAAATCCTACATAACAAATAAAAATAAGTTTGAATCTTTTTTAAAAGAAAAAAAAAAGTTCTAGTAGTGAATTTCGAAATATGAAATTGGAGAAATAGATGATAGTTTGTTAGTAAAAATAAAGAAAGCACAAAAATGATTGAAAGTCTTACAAGAAACACCATGAAAAATCTAGAGCTTTTTCATCAAACACTTTAAAAAAAAATTGTTCTTGTGAGTTTTTACTAAACAAGTTTTTCAAGAGAAAAAAGATTTAGTCATCTTTTTTAATTTCAAATCCTACATGACAAATAAAACTAAATTGGAATTTTTAAAAAAAAAAAAAAGATCTAGTAGTGAATTTCGAAATATGAAATTGGAGAAATAGATAATAAATTGTTTGTAAAAATAAAGAAAGCACAAAAATGATTGAAAATCTTGCAAGAAACACTGAAAAATCTAGAACTTTTTCATCAAACATTTAAAAAAAATTGTTGTTGTGAGATTTTACTAAACAAGTTTTCAAGAGAAATAAGATTTAGTCATTTTTTTGAATTTCAAGTCCTAGATGACAAATAAAACTAAGTTAGTAGTGAATTTTGAAATATGAAATTAGAGAAATAAATGATAATTTGTTTGTAAAAATAAAGAAAGCACAAAAACGATTGAAAATCTTACAATGAACACTATGAAAAATCTAGAGCTTTTTCATCAAACACTTTCAAAAAAATAATTCTTGTGGGTTTTCACTAAACAAGTTTTTTAAGAGAAATAGGATTTACTCATCTATGTGAATTTCAAATCATACATAACAAAAAAAAAATTGGAATTTTTTTGAAAAAAAAATAGAAAATCTATTAAAACACTTTCATAAATTGGAACTTCTTCAATAAACAAGTTTTTTAAGATGAGTAAATTTTGTATAAAAATATATATATAATATATATATAAATTTTGAAATATGCAACATTAATTAGCCAACTAATTGTAGTTGGAAAGATAGGAGTCATTAATACATAAGGAATGAATCTGGAAAGAACATAGAATGAACAAGGAATTGAGAATGAATGGAGATATGGAATCTTGGAATGAATCTTAAATAATGACTTTTTTAATTATTTAATCAAATTAAAAGGTGACCGCCATGTCAGCAGGTAGCCCATTACCAAGTTTGAAAAAGTCAAAGATAGCATTAATTAACATATTTAAATGTAGACCATTGCATCTTAATCCAATAGCTATTAATTGACAACCCATCCATGGGGAAAAAACTTAATCACCATTAAGAGTGAACCCATATATATATATATTTTGGCTCTTGAAAAGCAAGAAAAATTACGAAAAGAAAGTGACATTTTCAAGGAAAAGAAAGAGAAAAAATGATATTTCTGAAAGAAAAAAAGCCTCAGCTCAAGGAGCTGAAGCCCAGGCTCGTGATTCCCAACCGCCCCAGCCTCCCAGCCTCCGGCCCGAACTTGCCTGGCCCACGCCCCAACTGCTCCCTCAGGCCCAATCGGCCCAGCCCGCCTGCCTGCCACCAACAGCAAAACCAACCACCTTTCCCTATTCTCTTGAGCCCATCAATTGCCCCCTTGATCCTTTGTCCAAAAATGACACATTTTTACCCAACTTTTCTACATATTTTATCACAAAATCATCATTACACCCTAAAATTTACCTCTATATGTAATATTTACTTTATTTAGTTAATTTAATCAATTTAATTAATTTAAATTGATTGTTTTAATAATCTCATTTTGGCTATAAAAATGTAATTTACAGACCATTTTTTGGGGCTTAATTTTTGCTTATCATCATCTTTTCTACCATTCTCTCATCCATTTTAGTATTTTTCAAGAGCATTTTTCAAGTATGTATTTTCTTTGTTTTGTAATTTAGATTGTAGTTATGAGTTTCTAATATTTTTAAGATCATTAAGGTGATGGTGAAACAATATGTAACTAGATAGTATTTATTTTGTATGTTGATTTCTCATTTGTCCAACAAAGTTTATGGATTTTTCTTCTTCAAATATCTTCTTAAATATCATGAATTTTTTATTGTTAGCATATATTTATACTTTGTCCTTCATTAGTGCAAAATATCATAATATTATTTTATTAAGGTGTGCCATTAAATAGTGCACATCAAATGCTTAGAACAAAAATATTATGCTTTGCCTTATAAATAATATTCCTTGATTTTGTTGTTGTTTCATTAGATTTATTCACACTAAATACTTTGATATTATATTGCTAAAAGTAAAGATAAATCCTATATTAATATAATAACTTGTGCTTAAAAAGAATATCTAAATTGAATAGGTGATAGTTTGATTAATTTCTACTATTAATAAAACTTGATAATCAATGTACTTATAAATATTATTGAACTTATATTTTCTGGATTTTATTATCTTAATAATCTTTCTCTTACAACTTGTTTACAATTCCTATCTTGTTTATTTTTTCTTACTTTAATATCTTTATTACTATCTTTTATTTTATTCTCTTGATATGAAAATCTCATCAATCTTTGGAGCCAGGTTAGAGTTTATTAATTTTGGTTTAAAATTGTTTTCTTTTTTATTTTAGACAACTCTTTTGGGTTCGACATCCTTGCTTACACGGTCACTATTCCACATGAATGATTCGTCCACTTGTGATTTTTATATTTAAAACGTACCCATTTTGGGTCCATCATTAACTATGAATTATTCCACTAGAAATTCATAGTTGAACTCTCAAAATCACAGTCTTATATTATTAGAAGCTATAACGATAAAGTCGTCCATTGATTTAGTCATTGCATGACTTATGGCCCTCTTCTAGTTGTTCATAATTAGAGCTAGGTCTTAGTGTCCATTAACTTCTCTAATTATATTTTTATCAATTAGCTCCATTGATCCTCTAATGAACATTATTCTATAAATTTAATTTTAGAGTGAAATTTCTGTTCTCTATCAGAAATGGAGTGCTCTATGTTCAAGCCTCGAATCAACAATAAAAGGAACAACAAATCTGCTTTTATTAAAGTAAGGAGTAGATTCCATATCTGTGTAGTATGTTCCCAGCCACTTGTAGTTCTATGACTCCAAGATATCAAGAATTCATTCGTAGGAATATTGAACCTTGCCCGATAAATCAAAAGTCATAAAATCACAAATAGGAGTTCATTACTCACTTTAGGATTGAGGTCAAGTCTCAAACAACCATCAATTGATGAATGTTGAACTTCTATATGTATATGGAGATTATCAGAAGTTCTTTCTTTCATCATGTCACAGTCCAATACAATCTATATTGTATACGGTAACACTATCTCTTTGCGTCACTACACTTAACATTCTGGATAAATTATTTTGTCTTAAACAAAAGATAGATCGTACTCATAATTAATATTAAATAAAGCTCCCACTTTATTTAGCAATTACGGAATTTTTTTATATTATTATCTTGAATTAAGTCATCTTGTATATATATATCATTATAAATATACTTAATTCAAGACCACATCAATAATATTGGATCTTCATGGTAAATGGCATGTATAATTAATTACAAATATGAGTGCAAAATATTAACTTTATTTAATTAACAGTAACTGTTCATACAAAATTACGCTTTAAGGCCACAAATCCCAACAATCTCTCACTTGCCCTAATGTAGATGAGACATGTCGTGTAATCCTAAATCTAAGAAATGACTATCAAAACTCAAAGCAGGCAGCGTCTTCATAAAGAGATCTCATGGTTGTTTACTGATTCAATCTTCTAAAAGATTACATCCCCTTTTTGTATTATCTCTCTTATGATGTGGTACTTACGCTCTATATGCTTGGCTCTCTTATGGCTTCTCTGTTCTCTTGAGTTGGCAACCGCTTCGCTGTTGTCACAGTACGGTACTATTGGTTTATCCATGTCTGGAACAATTTCAAGATCACCCAAAAACTTCCTAAGCCATACAACCTACTTAGTTGCTTCGCTTGCAGCTACGTATTCTGCTTCCATGGTGGAATCAGCAATGCAAGCTTGCTTTACAATCCTCCATATAATTGCTCCACTCTCAAGTGTGAAAACAGATCCAAACGTAGATTTCTGGGAATCTTTGTCGGATTGGAAGTCAGAATCTGTATATCCTATTGGAATCAAATTCTCTCCTGAATACACTAGCATATAGTCTCTCATTCTCCTTAGCTACTTGAGAATGTGTTTGACTGTTTTCCAGTGATCAAATCCTAGATTTGACTGGTACCTACCGACTATACTCACAACATAGAAAATGTCAGGTTTGGTACATAACCTTGCATACATTAAGTTTCCTACTACAGAGGCATAAGGTATTTGTCTCATTTCCTCTTCCTCTTGGGGTGTCTTAGGACATTGGTTATTAGAGAGGTGAACACCATGACAAGATGGGAGGTTTCCCTTCTTGGAGTTTTGCATCACATACAGTATTTTATCTATATAAGATGCTTCAGACAGTGCCAACAACTTCTTCTAGAGGTCACAAATTAACGGTATCCCAAGAATGTAGCTTGCCTCTCCCAAATCTTTCGTTTGGAATTGGTTGTCTAGCCAAACTTTTACGTCAGGTGATTTATTCACAACATTCCCAATGAGTAATATATCATCTACGTATAAAATTAGAAATACCACTTTGTCCTTATCAATTTTCTTGCATACACAAGGCTCATCAACATTTTGATCAAAACCATAAGATTTAACAGCTTGGTCTAATCTTATGTTCCATGATCTGGACGCTTGCTTAAGTCCATAAATGAACCTTTGCAATTTGCAAACTTTTTGCTCTTTGCCTTGTTCTATGAAACCCTCTAGTTGTACCATAAAGATACCTTCATCAAGGTGGTCATTAAGAAAAGATGTTTTGACGTCCATTTGCCAAATCTCATAGTCAAAATGATTGACAATGGATAAGAGGATCCGAATAGATTTTAGCATGGCCACAGGAGAAAATGTTTCTTCATAATCCACACCTTTTTTTTGTGTAGCCTTTAGCTACTTGCTTTGTTTTGAAAGTTTCTACTTTCCTATCAACTCCTCTCTTTCTCTTGTATATCTATTTGCACCCAATGGATTTTACATCTTGAGGCGTGTAACCTCCAAAATTTCTAACAAGGCTTAGTGCCTTGATTAGTGTGACGGGAAGGAATAATTGGAATTATATGTGGAATTAATTGGATATATGTGTGATTATGTGGCTTACATGATTTATATAGTGATACGAATATATATATATGCATGTTTATGTGTATTAAGTATGCACGTCGGCTTGTTCTTATTATTAAGGGAATATTTGTAATTTTGGCCTGTTAAGGGTATAAATGTGATTATATGTGTTAAATGATTGAGACCACATTATTATGTGTATTTATTTGAAATATCTGGCTCGAGGAGATCCTAGTGAGCAGATTAGTGGAAAAGTCACAATCGGGTCAAATATCCAGCTCAGGGTGAGCCTAGGGGTATTTTGGGAAACCTAGTGCGTAGTCGGGATTTATCAGGTGATGGGTGGTTACTAAATGATTATTCGGGTATGTCGGGATTAATTGGGAATATATAGTGTCATTTGAGGATTATCGGGAACTGTGGCAAATGACGGTATTGCCATTGGTGGCGCTAAAGAGCAAGTTTTTGATCTAGGGAAACATTAATCCTTTTGGTGCCAAGGGATAACTTAGAAAGCCTTCAAGAAGTAACCAAAAACACAAAAGACAAACTTTTAGTTTACTCTCTCTCACACTCTCGTTCATCTCTCTCTCTCTCTTGAGCCTTGGGAGACATTGAAGTTCTTGAGGAATTGGCTTAGGAAAATTGAAGATTTGAGGCTGAAGTTGATTGGGGATTTAGCTCAGGGCTAGAATCACTTCTGAGGTAAGCTTTGCGACCTATTTTTCTTATGTGAATTCTCTGATTAAGTTTAGGGTTTGGCTGAGTTTAGTTCTATCTTTGGTTGTTGAGTTGGGGGTAAGATTTTGGTTGGTTTTTGCGACATAAATGGTGCCCATGCTATGTTGTTTAGAGTCTTAAACTCAATTCTGAATTTTGTTTATGTTTGGGTGAAATTTGGTGACTTTGGTTAAGGGGAAAACGTAGGAGAAGTGCTGGAAAATCTGGGTTCGCGGGGTCGTGCTGCGGCGCTGCTCTTGAGCATCGTGACCCACATGAACTCAGAGGCATAAGGGGGTTCGCTGAACCACCTTAGCGCCACGACGCTGGACAGGGTGCGCATGGCGCATGTCTAGGGAAATGCCTTAGGATGCTCTTTGACTTGTAGAGGGTTGTGGCACCTCTGAGGAGCATCATGGATAAAATAAAGTATGTTGACCGAAAAGGGTTTTTAAGCTCGGGAACTCAAACCTAAGGGCTCGGGATAGATTCTACTAACAGGTTCAGTGTAATCCCGTGTACAGACTCAAACTTTTTAATGAAAATCACTATTCCTATGATAAAAAATTTTAAACCCTAATCTAGTAATTAACCTTAGTCACACGTTTATATCGAAATGACTTGATTAGCAAGTCCAATACTATTTAAAATACATAGTGTAATTGTCTTGGCTATCCAGGGTGTTACAACTTGGTATCAGAGCGGTCTAGGTTTAAGGGTTCCTGAAGACTGGCTGGGCATGTACACTTGTAGCTAAACACAAACTTGACTCAAGGTTTGGTAACTATATATGTGATTATATGTTTAACTACTCAAATGAAATATAAATTCCTTATCTTCCTATTTAATAGGAAGCATGAGATATACTGATAGGGCCTGGCCCTTGACTACCATGTGTACATAATAAGGCATGTTTATTGGCATCGCTACTGTATGTTAGTATCATTGAAATGCTTGTTAACATTGTGATTGCATATTTTGCTTGATTGTTGGCATTGGACTGTGGGGTGACTTCTAAAAACTAGTTATCATTTCCTGATCAGTCGAGTCATTGATTGCAGATATACTTGGAGAGTTATGCCTCCAAGGTGATTAGTTCGAATTGTCAGCGCTGAGATCGAGGCTAGAGAAGATAACCAGGGTCAGAACCCTTTGCCAGTCCCTGAGAACTGGCAACAAATGCTTGGTAATATGCAAGCTAGACTTCAGATTCAAGAGGAAGAGATTCGCCTTCTGAGATAGCAGGTTCCTCCAAGGAACGCTGTGTTGGGGTTTTATGCCCTAATTAAAACCCAAATTCTTTGTAATCTCATTTATTATCAATAAAAGAATAGAAATCATTTTTTGACTTGGTCAATCACTTTGCTCACATGTTTTATTTTCATGATTATTTGTTTAATATAAACTTCTATTAAATCCCGAGCATATAGGTAATCTTATTTATAGTGACGTAATCACAGTGGAATATAAATATGATTATATGTTCAAAATAAGTTAGTCCTAAGATTAGTCAGTGCACAGGATTTACATTGACTTGCCAATCTACGATATGATCTACTTACACATTACAGTGTTATGTTCTTTCCAGAACATTAGCAAAGTAGATAAGATCAGATGTATTTGTTACATCGGACTGGACCGATATTGACAGTTGATAAGATAAGTAAACATACCGTTATTATCTATTCTAGTCATATCATATAGTTGACCATAGGTCAATTCAATCTCAATTCTGAGTGGTTAGTATTCTAACTGATTGTATTATTTAAGTTCTTTGACTTGTTCGTTACCAGCTTACCCTACGGACTAGCCCATACTTACATCTTGGGAACTCAGTAGTATAATTGAGTGGGAGTGTTAATCATAGATATGAACATCTATAACTTCTGATGAAGAAGTGAAACGATGGTTTCCTTTTAGTTTGGTTCAAGGTGTTAAATGATAGAGATCTCATTTTAGTAATTAAATTAGTTTACTGAAATATCATTTATAAGGAACTAAGTATTTTAAGGATAAAATACAATGAGGGGTAAAAAAATATTTTAGTCTTAACTCATTGTAGACCGTCTATAGAGGATTGAGTGACAATTATGGTTGTAACAATGGATAATTAATAGTGTATCTATATTTGTTATAGAGCGTTCTATGAATTCAAGAGTGCAATTCTGAGTTTATAGTGGAGTCACGAGGAATTAATAAGTTAGTAAATTTATTTGTTAGATTTATGATAACTTATTGGAGCTTGATTTCACAGGCCCATGGTCCTCATTGTACCTTGGCTAAAATCATCTAGATAGTCTCAATTAATTGATTTAATTATCAATTAGAATTATCAAAGTTGACCAGGTCAATTTTGGATAGTTTCACAGAGTTATGTAATTTTGAGAAGAAAAGAGAAATTATGGCAGATTTATTAATTAAGATAAATTGGTATCTAAATTAATAAATAAGTTTAAATCAAGGTTCACATTATAAATAATTAATTTGATAAAGGATTTAAATAATTATTTAATTAATTAAATCAATAGAAAATAATGCAAGCCTTGATTTTAAGTCCAATGGGTTTATAATCACATGGGAAATTTCACGCGCCTAAAGCCCGTGATAATTTCGACCTAGGGCTTTAAAATGACTATTATTTTATTGATTTTTTCATTAAATTAAATGGCCTAATTGAGTCTATAAAAGGAGTGCTTAGAGAGAAGTCATCAGTGAAGATTTCTGAGACGACAGATAAGTTTAATCACTCGTTTTCTGATAGTTTTAGATTCTCTCTAAACACAAGTCCTTTTCTAAGCTTCTTCGATTATTTTCTCTTCTTCTTCTAGTATCTATCTCATGTGTTGAGAATTTCCTACACTAGTCTAGATGATTCTAAGGATACATTGGAAGGCTGTGAAGAAAATAGAAGATCGGTTCAGTTTCTTGATAATACTCTGCGACAGAGAGGATACAAGAGTTAGAGAACTGAAGGAATGACTCTTTCATTCCGCTGCGTATACTGTAAGTATTCTTGTCTTTGTTTCTCTTTGAATTCAATTTTAGAAACATGTTCTAGGTTATCTCATATTAATTTGTTTAATCTTAGATCTACATAAAAATAAATAAAGATCTTGTATAAGTTTTCCTAACACGTTGCACCAGACATGCCACCTGTTGTGGCACCAGCGGTACAATAGCCTGAGATTGAGAACAGGTGGGAGCCGTTGTACGAGAGATTTAGGAAACAATATCCTCCAATATTACTTTGCAATCTACTCTCCTAGAGAGAATAGAAGAGGGCCAAAGGAGTGATTCTCGGTTGATGAAGCTTAGAGAGGATTCCATAGCTGGAGTAGCTAAAGACTATTCTATTAGAGAGACAGGTTTGTTGAGATACGACAATTGGATTTGTGTTCTAATGGACATGGGTATTAGGCGAGAGATCTTGGATAAATCGCATACCACAATGTATACATTACATCCAGGCACCACGAAGATGTACTAGGATCTAAGGTCATTGTATTGGTGGCCTGAGATGAAGAAGGATGTGGTCGATTATATGGCCAAGTGTCTAACTTGTTAGTAGGTGAAGGTTGAACACCAACGGCGAGTAGGAATGCTACAGCCTTTAGGTATTCCCGAGTGGAAATGAGAAGACATTACTATGGACTTTGTAGGTGGCTTTCCCAAGATAGTGGGGCAACACGACTCGGTATGGGTGATAGTAGATAGATATACCAAGTTAGCTCACCTTTTGCTAGTGAGGATAAACTATATTGTGGACCAATATGCAAAGTTGCATGTGAGGGAGATTGTGCATCTCCATGGGGTTCCGAAATCTATAGTGTCAGACCGGAATTCCACTTTTACCTCCAAGTTTTGGGGTAGCTCACAAAAGGATATGGGGACTTAATTGAAGTTCAGTAAAGCCTTTCATCGTCAGACAGACGGGCAGTCTGAGAGGACAATTCAGATATTGGAGGACATGCTTAGAGCATGCGTGCTAGACTTTGAGGGGTCTTGGAGTAAGTATCTCCCGTTGATTGAATTTTCATACAATAACAGCTATCAATCAATGATAGGAGTAGCTCCATATGAAATGTTGCATGGAAGGAAGTGTAGGTCACCCATTCATTGGGATGAGATGGGAGAAAGAAAGTATTTGGTTCCAGAGATAGTTCAGAAGACTAATGAGGCTATTGAGAAGATTCGAGCTCGAATGCTCACCTCCCGGAGTAGACAGAAAAGCTACGCTGACCATAAGTGTAGGGACGTGGTGTTCCAGGTAGGGGACCACGTATTTTTGCAAGTTTGGCCACTCCGTGGAGTAAAGAGGTTTGGAAAGAAGGGCAAGTTGAGCATGCTTATTAACATTGTTGTTGTATGTTAATACCATTGTAATGCATGTTAGTATTGTGATTGTATATTTTGCTTGATTGTTGGCATTGGACCGTGGGGTGACTTTTAAAAACCTGTTATCATTGCCTAATCAGCCGAGTCATTGATTGCAGATATACTTGGAGAGTTATGCCTCCAAGGCAATCAGTTCGAATAGTCGGTGCTGAGATCGAGGCTAGAGATGATAACTAGGGTCTGAACCCTCCGCTAGTCCCTGAGAACTGGCAGCAGATGCTTGCTGATATGCAAGCTAGACTTCAAAGTAGAGAGGAAGAGATTCGCCTTCTAAGACAGCAGGTTCCGCCAGGGAACGCTACACCAGACTTGCTACCTATCGTGGTAGATATATTTTTTTGTGAGTGTAACCTACTATTTCAGGTTTCTTGACTTAATCTATGACTGTCGTCGGTAGGATAGGTCAAACATGGAATACATCTTAAAACCCTATCGCAAAGAGGTCTACCTGTTAAAATCCTAGCCAAAACACCTTCAAATAGGGAGGAGGAAAGCAAAGCCATCTCGAGGCCCTGACTAGAACCAACGTTTTTCAACCAATAGTAGAAACCGTAGGTTATAGTGCCTTACAACCTTATCCCACTCACCATTTTAGAAATAAAAGGTTTTTTTATTAAAATATCTCATATTTTAAGTACTAAGTGATTATTACCAAAGTTTAACAATTAAATATAAATCACTTATGTAAATCCAAATTTTAACTCTTAAAATTCTAAGATTTCCAAATTTAGAATAATTACTAACAAATACTAATTAATTCTAAACTATGTTTTTCTTAGGTATTAAACTCATTAATAACCCTAAAACATATTAAGGTAATCTAGACATGCTATTAATTTCATATTACCAAATTTAACTACTTAAATCTAATTCACAATATTTGTGTCCATTTTTGGTAGAAAAAGAACTATAATATTTTTCTATCCTAGGAGACATGTTAATTATAAAAATTAACATTCATACATAGCATGCCATTGAAATGATGCAATGAGTGGGCATTCTTATTCTATATGGCATGTGAAGTGATATATCATCATGTTACCAATCATACAATATAATTAAATATTAGTGTATTGATCGGGTTCTCTTCGTTAAACGAAATTACAAAAGTACACCAAGGAATTCCTTAGGCTTCAAAGCTTCTTGTAATCTCCATGGGTTTGGTCCTTTGTTGTGGGCATTGGGGATTGCACACTCAAACCCTAACCCTAGGTTCTAAATGAGATGACCTGATTTCAAAAATTAGGATTTATCAAAAGTTTGTAAGCTTTTGTTATTAAAATAATAATTTCATAAATTATTAATTAATAACTAATGGAAAGTGGTTACCATTTATTAAATAATAATTTCATAAATTATTAATTAATAACTAATAGTGTCCAAAACTATTATCAATTTTTTTTGAAAAAATAATTCATAATTATTTTTATTTATAATAAATACTTTCTTAAACTATTATTATAATTAGAATTATTTGGATTATAATTACTCAAATTATATTTAATTAATAAATAATTAGTTTCTAAAAACGAAATTTTGACTCCAATTAAGGTGTTCAAAAATTTATATTTCTCTAAATAAAAATAAATTATTAATCTTATTGGTGATTTCTTAAACCAATATTTGATTTCAATAAATCATATATTTTTCATTAAGAAACAATAGCTAATAATATTGTTTCATAAACAATGTATTTGATTAATGTAATAGTCAAATACTCCCAATAATAAAATTTAAAAAAATGAACAATTCATTTTCTTAATTTTGAATTAAGACATTAAATGTCTTGTTTCCCAAAATTATCAATTAACAATTTAATTGGCAATAAAATAATTAATTAAATAATTTAATTAATATAGTTAAATTTTCAAATTTTGAATTTAAATAATTTATAAGATAATTAATTAATTTAAATTTGAATTTGCTAACCATTACCACCTTCCCTATTTCTAAGGAGGAGAATATTCTCCTTTTGTTTCTTAAACAAAAAGATTGAGTCATTCAACTAACAACCAAAATATTTCTCATTAATATAATAATATACATTTGTTTAAATTAAATAACTAATCTTATTGATTAAATAATATAAATAAAACTCCTTATTGCTACACAAAACGAAACTCGCAGCAACAACTTAACAAACTCATGTTTAGGATGGCGCACCACAGCGCTGTACAAATACTGTTGCGGCGCTCAGTGCCACAACTGAACCTAGAATCGCATTAGCGCCGCGGTGCTAAGGCTATCTGCCACGACACTTAAAGTCGCAGATGCCCTTTTCACCAAAAACAATTTTGGTGCTATTCAATCGGATTGAACAACATATCATTTAGAAAACATAACTCAAATTATAAAATAATAAATTTAAAGAATTACAAAGAACCTATACCCAACAAAACAATATGGGTGTACATTGAATCTAATTAAAAAAATTAAGAACAAAAACCAAAAACAAAGAGAATTATATAGTTAACGACCATTCTCATTCATCATATCCATTCAACATATTCAAAAATATATAAAGAAATAAGAACAACCCTTAAGCCCACTCATAAAATATGTATTCTATGTGTTCATACATTCAAAATAAACACAGATAAGATTCATGACACATGATCTCAACCATGGCTATGGTACCTGTTATCCCCAAAAATTGGAGTTCGATGACGTGGCAATAGAAATGACAAATGGCAAGGAATGGTTGGGTGATCTGGCTTAGGAGTGACCCAGTAGACCAGTGAAGAATTTTGACTGGCTTGAGAAGTGTCATGACCGACCAGGCATGACCTTGTCCGACCAGTCACAGGTTGACTGCCCAAGCATGACCTTGTCCGCCCTGTCACATGTTTGTCTGCCCACGCATGACCATGTCCGACCAGTCATGACCATGTCCGACCAGCCAAGTGCATGTCAGCCCAGCTAAGTGCATGTCTGCCCAACCAAGTGCATGTCTGCCCAGTTAAGTGCATGTCTGCCCAGTTAGGTGCGTGTCTGCCTAGTGAAAGTTTGGCCGACCAGCCTGAATGTGATATGGATCGACTAGACAGAGCAGGGCTACGCAAGAGATCCCAGAAACGGCTTCAACAAGAATCGGTCTTGGCTTGTGCGGGAATCTCTCAATTTATCCCACGAATATAGTATATTGTTATATTATGAATATTATTGTAAATTAAATATAATGAGAATAACAAAATATCCCGATTATGGGGGGATACCATCTGTACGATCCTAAGCCTATAAATACAAGGCTTATGGCATCATAAAGTGGACTTTTGAACTTTTGATTCGAATTCTTATTTTCTAGAGAGAGAGAGTACTTGTATTTGAGAGAATTCTTGTATTCTTGTAATCTGCACTGAAGAAACTCAGTTGACTCAGGTTCATCTGATCTTGAGTGCAGATCTATAATCACAACTCTAAGTGGATTAGGCTATTACCAACACATTGGGGCTGAACCACTATAAAATCTCCTTTGTCGTTTATTTCTCTTGAAGGTTTTTGTCGTTTTTGATGTCTACACGTCGTTGGCCAAAAATGCGGTCAACATTTTGGTGCTTTCATTGAGAGCCTGAAGAGAAAGACAGACGGTCCCTGAAGTATTATGGCGCCTAAGAACACCAATGCGACCTCCAGGAAGACAGGCTCCTCTAAAGAGCCTGCCAGATCAGAAGGTCCTGGCCCACAAGACCGTGAGACTGAGCCTAGAGTCGTGCTCGAGGATGTGACTCCAGAAGTTGAAGAACTCCAGGAAGCCATGGGGGCCTTCTAGGAGGAGATGGCACAATTCAACGCCAGACATGAGGCGTTTGCTGAAGAGATGGCTAGGCAGAAGGCGACGTTTGAGCAGCAGAGATAGGAGATGGAGGCCAGGAGAGAGGAGATCAAGCGACAGCAGGAGGAGGCCGATAGGCGACATCGCGAGGCTGCACTCGCTCTGGAGGCAGCTACACATCTGGCCCAAGCCAATGTCCAAGCTGCAGCACGAGGAGCAGCCACCCCAGGAGCAAGGACCACATAAGCTGGTCGCAAGAACACTGATAGACCCCATTCTCGAGGGCCAAACAGGAGTGGTAGTAACCCACCTGGTCGGGAGGAAGATGGGGTCCGGTCGGGCACTGCCTCAACTCAAAGGGGGAACTCCAGAACCCCCTCAAGGAGCCACCGATCAGAGACTTCCCGGTCTGGAAGTCATAAATCAGATAGCAAGAAAAATCCACCTGAGCAGGAGCACAATAGAGCTCCTCGAGGTAAAGAAACTTCCCACTTCAAATATGGGCATGGTCGTGATGAAGCTGATAGTCATCACACTGACCAGTCAAAGGAGAAGAATGATAACAACCATCGAGGAGGAAAAGATTTCCCAGCTCAAACAGGAAGGCCACCGCTGCATCCCAACCAGCGCAGTGGCAAGGAGCCTGTCACACACGGCATGCCTTCCAAAAAGACTCGGAGTACGGTGTTTGATCGGTTAGGGAGACATACTTCCCAGAAGGATTTAAGAGATGACATCATTGATAGGAGAAGGACCGTCTCGGTCAAAGGGCGAGATCCAATCCGACCTACCAGTCAAGTAGAAATACTTGATGATGGTCTATCGGATAGGAGCGCTCGACCAGGTGGTCCCGAAAATGAGTCCCAAGCAGTGGCCCCAGGCATCCAAGCCCATCTTGATGCTCTGGCAGCAGCAGTTCAAGGTCTGATGAAACAACCCTCTGCGATCGATCCAGTAGATCACAGGAGTGGCTGCCCATTCTATGCTCAAATTAGAGCAGCCCAGCCACCAGCAAAGTACAAAGCACCGGTACTGCCAGTTTATACAGAAAAGGCAGATCCGATAAGGCACGTAGGGAAATTTGAAGATCAGATGGAGCTGCTCGGAGTGAGTGATGACTATCGGTGCAGAGTCTTCCCCACCACATTGTCCGACACTGCCCAGGAGTGGTATTAGAAGTTTAAGCCAAACTCCATCACTTCTTGGGAGAGTTTCAGGAAAGAGTTTTGCAGGCAGTTCAATGCTGCTCGGACTCCTCCAGTTTATGCCAACCACTTGGCAGATATCAAACAAGGAAAAGATGAGTCTCTAAAGAATTATATACAGAGATTTATGAGAGAAACCAATAGAGCAACTGTTGTAGGAGACGAGGGGAAGATGGTTGCAATATCTGCTGGGATAACTTATCGGAGCCCTTTGTGGGATAGCATACATAGAAATCCAATTTCAACACTTCAACAATTTCTTGACCGAGCAGACAAGTATATGAAATTGGATGATGCAATCGAAAAAGAGGAGAATGGCATAAACAACCCGAGTGGATCAATTGACTCTCCATAAGGATGGTGGAAAGAAACATGGAAATAACGGGTCTGACCACCATGAGGAAAAGAAAGAAAAGTTGAGTTCAAATGAAAAGCCAACCAAGTATGAGCCTCAGTTCACTAATTACACCACTCTCTCGACCAGCCGAGCAGAGATATATCTTGCTAGTCATGAAGAGGTTCCCTACAAGAAGCCTCCCCCCATCAGGAAAGAGATGAGGAAAAGAGATATGAATAAGTTTTTTCATTTCCATGGAGATAATGGTCACGACACGAATGAATGAAATCACCTCAAGGACGAGATAGAATTTCTTCTCCGGTCGGGCAAGTTGAGGAAGTACCGGGCAGAGACACCCCAAGGAGAAGGAGGTAGCAGCAATCCTGGTTTCAAGCGACAAAGATCTCCACCCTTACGGCCCGGACCTATGGACTTTACCTTAGACACTATATGTGGAGGTCCACACTTGGCTGAGGAAAGCAACGAAGCAAAGGAGAAGTATGCTGAGCGGGAGTGCTAGGATCAGAAACCACTGGAGTGGCGAGCATCGGAGGATATATTATTTCTAAATACCACTTTCAGAGTGGTAGCTTGATTTTGAGTTGTTAGACTTGTTATTTAAGTTTGGTTTATGAGCTGGTTATTTGCTAACTAGTCATTTTATTTTTGAACAATTTTGGTTGTTTAAGACTCATTATTAGACATGTTTTGTCCTTTTTAATTTACGAGTAATAAAAGAGACTACGCACAGCGTGGTCGATTCTTGCTACAAATATGCATGTGTGTTAGTTATCCGAGTAGTGTTCAACTGGTCGGGAAAATCGGACAGTGTTCAACTGGTCGATACATTCAAGCAGTGTTCAATTGCTCGAATATTTTCCATATATTCTATGTGTTTCATGAGCAATTAAATACTCGAACAGATTCGGTCAAGTAGCGAATGACCCAGGATCTTTCAACCCTCGATCACCTGGGGGGCACATGGGGTATACTGGTATATAATTTAACACAGGCAATAAGAGCATGAGTTAATATATCTATTTTTAGGCGGACTTGTAAATTTTCGAAGTCCAAAAAGGCCATTAAGCTAACTTGTTTGACAAAGCTTAAGTAACTTGGAATTTTTTTAAATTTCAAGTTAGAAGCAGATATTCGTGTGACAATAAACATTATGCTCATAAAATGTTAAAGCAATAAGAGTGTGAGAAAGTATACTTAGTATGGACTTATGAAATGTCTAAAATTTCTAAGTTAGAAAACTAAGTACTCATGCAAAAATATAAGGCATACATCAGAGTGACTTTACTATTCACAAAAAAATTATAACTTTTTAAGTCTTAAAAGACTTAGAATGTTTTAAGTTAGAAAAGAAAAGTAAAGTATAAATGCCAACAACTCAGCTATAAGAGAGAAATATCAAAGCTTCTAAGCAACAATTGTCTTCACAAGAATAAAGAGCAAACTACTAGCCGGGTACAAGGTTTAGCTGATCAGGTGCAAAGTTTTCCTGGTCGGGAGAGCAGATACAACTTCCCTAGTCGGCTAAGTATGTATCACCGATCGAGTAGGAAACTCTGTTGTTTAGCATAAATAACATGGATGAGTCTCTGTAGTGGATCAAAGAAACACGAGCAAACGAATGCAAAGTAAAAATATTTAATACACAGTGAAAATTTTTCTTTGAGAAGAGAAGTCAATTTTTCCCAAGATTGATTGAGAGAAATCAATCTCTCAAAACACTTTTGGGAAATTCGAACACGGTGCTTTAATGATTTTTTGTAGGGAAAGTTTTAGGCATAGGCTTAAATGGCTATGTCATGTGCCCAAGCAGATGCCTAGTGTGCCGAAGTAGGCCCCCGCACGCGTCCGAGGGCTGCATCCGAGCGGTGTCCGAGCAGCTGGGTTACTTCTGCACATGTGTCCGATCGGCTGGGGGGCTGCATCTGAATGGCTGGCTGGGCATCTAAAGGCTGATGACCGAATGGCGCGCATCCGAGGGCTAGTGTCCGAGCAGCCAAGGCTGCGTTCGAGTGGATTTGAGCTACATCCGATCGGGTGTGGTTGTGTCCGAGCAGCATTCATCCGTGCGATTGGGGTGCTAAGCCTTGGGTTGTGTCCGAGCGGCTGTGTCCGAGCAGCTATGTATGAGCAGCATTCCTCTGTCCGAGCAGCACGCGTCTGAGGAGCTAAGCCTTGGGCATCCGAGCGGATGCCTCACCAGCCAACGCCGAGATGTCCGAGTGCATGTCCGAGGAGCATCAAGGTGTCCAAGGGGCATCAAGGTGACCAATTGGTGGGCATAGAAATTCAAGACTAAATCTTTTGCGTCCGAGCAGCTTGGGGCATACCCATTGTCCGAATTGTTAGAAAAAATAATGACCAATTAACTATAAGGTCCAAAAGGACAATAAATCTCAAGGACATGGGGCACAAACATGTGTTCTTACTCATGGGATACTACCACAAGATCAAAAAATAAAATTTGAAGAAATCAAAAGACAAGTTCAATCGTGGGATTACGTGAAAGTTATCGACCGAATGGAAGCTTTTGGATGACCTCAAAAGCATTTTGCTAGAAGAAAAGTTTATTATGTGAGTATATCATATAATAAACTTGGGGGGCAAATGTTATCCCCAAAAATTGGAGTTTGATGACGTGGCAATAGAAATGACAAATGGCAAGGAATGGTTGGGTGATCTGGCTTAGGAGTGACTCGGTAGACCAGTGAAGAATTTTGACTGGCCTGAGAAGTGTCATGACTGACCAGGCATGACCTTGTCCGACCAGTCACAGGTTAACTGCCCAGGCATGACCTTGTCCGCCCAGTCACATGTTTGTCTGCCCAGGCATGACCATGTCCGACCAGTCATGACCATGTCCAACCAGTCATGACCATGTCCGACCAGCCAAGTGCATGTCTGCCCAGTTAAGTGCATGTCTGCCTAGTTAGGTGCGTGTCTGCCCAGTGAAAGTTTGGCCGACCAGCCTGAATGTGATATGGATCGACTAGACAGAGCAGGGCTACGCAAGAGATCCCAGAAATAACTTCAACAAGAATCAGTCTTGGCTTGTGCGGGAATCTCTCAGTTTATCCCACGAATATAGTATATTGTTATATTATGAATATTATTGTAAATTAAATATAATGAGAATAACAAAATATCTCGATTATGGGGGGATACCATCTGTACGATCCTAAGCCTATAAATACTAGGCTTATGGCATCATAAAGTGGACTTTTGAACTTTTGATTCGAATTCTTATTTTCTAGAGAGAGAGAGTACTTTTATTTGAGATAATTCTTGTATTTTTGTAATCTGCACTGAAGAAACTCAGTTGACTCAGGTTCATCTGATCTTGAGTGCAGATCTATAATCATAACTCTAAGTGGATTAGGCTATTACCAACATATTGGGGCTGAACCACTATAAAATCGTCTGTGTCGTTTATTTCTCTTGAAGGTTTTTGTCGTTTTTGACGTCTACACGTCGTTGGCCAAGAACGCGGTCAACAGTACCAATTGTTTATTTTTTATCATGTGATTGACAGTGCAGCAGAAGCATGGGATAATAAATATTTTGATGCAATAATAACAATTATTATAGCATAAGAAAGAATCACTCTAGGAACCATAACTTGAATGAGATCTTTATCCTACGCATGAATCTAAATAAAATAGAAACTTACAAATATATTTTCTAGATGTAGAACATGTGTAGATCAAATATCGTCTTAGCCTCCTAACCTACCATCTTCCATACTATGGCTCGCACAATGAGAATGAGACAGGTGGTGTAACGACCCAAAATTACTAATATGGCTTAAGGGCCTTGATTAGTGTGTCGGGAGGGCATAGGTGGCTTATGTGTGTGTTTATTAATTTAATGCATGATTATATGATAAGCATGCTTGTATGGTTATATGAATGAAAATGTGATTATATGCTATAATTGTGAGAACCACATTATTATGTGGGTAAATCTGCAGCATGCGACTTGAGGCAATCCTAGGGAGCTAGTTAGCGGGAAAGTCACAACGGGGCTTAATACTTGACTTTGGGCAAGTCAAGGGGTATTTCATGTATGGTATGGTTATTTAGGTTGCCGGGTTATGGAAATAAATAATTGGCGATATATTTGAGGTTAGGAAGCTTAGGTGGGAGTACTGGGAAATTTTACCATTTCGCCCTCGGGGGCGTTTCCAGTACCTCGAGCCTCGAGATTGGTTTAATTACTTAAGGATAGATAGATAAAACTTAGGAAAACAGTGGAAACTTAAGGAACCGACCCTATCCTTTCTCTCTCCTCCTCTCTTCTTCTCTCCCAAGGAAAACACTGAAAACTAAGGGGATTCGGGTGAGAATTCAGGGGTTTGAGCTGAGGAATTGGAGGATTAATTCAGTGGAAGCCAGGGGAATCAAATTATAAACTAAGGTAAGCACTGAATTTCATTTTTGATCAGTTGATTATGAGGTTTTTGGGCTGAAATCTAAGGGTTCTTAGGTTCTTAATTTCAAGGTTGAATTAAGGCAGAAAGCTTGGGAGTTAGCTCAGAATTTGCTTAGACAAGTGGTTCTGCAGTGGAGGTAAGCTTGAATCTATGATCTAATGGTTGAATTCTAGTGTTTCATGGCTGGTTTTTATGTTCTTGAGCTTCTGGGTTTCAGAAATTAAAATGGGATTTGAATGAGTTTCTAAGCTAGTTTTTTTGCTGGATTATGTTGCTAGAATCATGTTAGAAGTTTTGTGATCAATGGCTTTTGGAATTAGGGTGGTTTTGAGCAAGGTTGGGATGTTAAAAATGGTGGATTTTCTGGGCACGAGGGGCTGGGCTGCAGCTCTGTTCTAGAGTGTCACGGCCCTGTGAAGCAAAGAAGAGCCAAGGAGGCTCTGCAGAAGGGAAGCGCCGCAGCGCCACAGGGCGGGGCTGCGCGCATGTGTCTATGGTCAGAGAGGCCTAGCCTCTATTTTAGGGGGCGGTCACGGCGCAGGTCTTTAGGGTTGCAGTCCTTAAGGACATTTTTGGTTATTTGGAGGTTTTAAGCATGGGAACCTAACCTAGGGTGGTCAAGATCAATTCCACCACCGTGCTTGGTGGAATTCGATGTCTTGGAAGCTAGAACTTTATCCAGAAACCTTTAATCGAATATTAATGGAATCCCTTATCTTGGTTGTGACTACATAAAAGCTAGGGCTCGGGAGATGGATCGTGGTCAAGGGACATTTCACGTAACCGAACCGGATGGAAATTAAAGGTAAGTAAACTGCACCCGATTGTGGATTCATAATGGGACTAAGGTTTCCCTGTTTTGTATGCCTTATAGAGGATGGTATTATGCAATGTAAATGGTAGACAAATAGCCTAAGAGTTCCGAAGTTTACACTAGTGCACAGGGCGCGGCTCGACCACTGGTAGCTGAGGACAGCTTATTATGCACTAAGCTCGGTTTAAGCAGGCTGGAGTCAGTGGGGTAAATAGAGGGCGTGACCTAAGGGTGTCAACCCTATTTATTGTGTAATCTGGTTGTTGTGGTTGATTGTTGAATATGATATGCTCAATGGCTAATTGTTAGCTTGTGAATTCATGTTTATGTCAATAAGTTATATGTTTATTAGGGATTGCTAAATGTTTAAACATGCTTAAAGGGTTTATGATTGTTATCAGTACTTGTGTTATGATATTACGCTTTCTTGCTGGGCCTTGGCTCACAGGTGCTTTGTGGTGCAGGTAAAGGCAAGGGCATGCTTGATCAGCCCTGATTTGGAGAGCTTTGGGAGCAAAATGTACATGAACAGCTGCTCAGCCGCCACGGTTGAGGGGAGACAGGGACAGGAGAACCATAAACATCTGTTTTCCCTTTAGAATGGCTAGTGGTTGTCGGTACACTGGAAATTTTGTAAACGGACTTTTAAATGTTGTTTCTTATGGGATCCCATGTATAAAATGTTTAATTATATGAAATGTATCTCTTGATGCCAAAACCTTTTAACCCTAGCTCATTCATGATTACAATAGCACATTTTAACTAAATGACTTGATTAGCAAGTCCTGCACCTTTATAAATACACAGTGTAGCGGTCTTGGCCATCCAGGGCATTACAGGAGGATGTCTATGCTATTTGATAGGATACAAAAGAACACACTTTTGAATCTCAACACATGAGAGAGTGTTCTTCTCACAATTCAAAGAGAACAAAGTTATCTATTTTCTCTCTTGGCAAATAACTTGAAATGCATCTGATGTCTCTTTTTTTTCTTTTCTTGATGTTATATTCTATTAATGTAACAATAGAAAGAAGACCTAGCCCTAATCATATTGGGCCTATGTGTGGGCCACAATTCATTTGGATTGTGGTTAGCGCCAACTACATGGCTTTGTTGGTTTTTATAGATCAAATCAGAGATTATACGCAGCGGAACAACAATCAAAATTGTTAATTTAACCCCACAAGATTTCTAGATATACTTCTCCACATACATATATATATATATATATTAAATCAAAGATATGAATAGAAAATTACCTCAAGTCCTTCCTTGCTGCTATCTTTTTGTACGGAAAAAATCCTCGAGATCTCACACCAAGATCTTCCCAAATGTTCTCAACACACAAAGAACGAGTGTGGGCTCGCTATACAAAATAATAGGAAAAATCTATTTATCAGATTTTCTCAACACATGAGATCTAATAAAGTTTGGACCTAAGTTTGTGAAGAACAATGACCTATGCTTGTATCACTGTTCTCTTTTTCTCAGGGAGATTTCACGATATATTTTCTATCACTGAAAAGTGTCGCTCTAGAAAAAACAGATCTCCTATATTTAATATATCCAATATATTAAAAAAAACATTAGTTATTTAAAACAATTTAAAAATAACTAATCCGTTATCAGATTTTGTTTAAATAATAATATTTTAATCATATTACAATATCTCTGTTTAACGCCCAAAACGTGCATCCACTAAGCGGTGGTTGTAGTATAGATCGGGCGGTCAATTCCACAAGGAGGCAAAGAAATAAAGTTTAGAGATAAATAATATAAGGAAAATATAACAAGTGATATTTTTGTTGTTTTTAAGATTTAAAGATTAGAAATAAAGATAGATTAGAGTAGAGCTGTAAATACAGGCCAGGCTTTTGAGCACGGCACGAAACTGGCACGAGCTCGGGAGGCACGAGCACGACACGGCACGAAAAAATATGGACCTGGGCCAGGCACGACACGAATTGAAAATTGGCACGGCACGGCACGACATGGACCTAAGCACGGTACGACACGACAAGCCCGAAGGCACGACATGAAAGCACGAACAAACTAGCCCGAAAGCACGACACGATAAAACACCCGATATTTTGACATTAATAATCATAATAAATTTTTATTTGTCAATTATTAATAAATTAAAATGATAATAGAAGTCTTATTTTTCTCAATGTTTATATTTTTATAATTATATTTATTTATTTTAAGATTTGTTAGTTAAATTTTTTAGCATTTATTAGTAGGTATTAAAATTCTAATTGTAACGCCCTGGTTACCCCAGAACAGTTACGGTGAACCGGAAATTTGACTCATTGCCTGAGTCCTTTGGTTAAAAACGTGATCTAAGTGTTATTAACAGGTTAAGGTGAAAACCATTAAAAAGGAAAGGATATGTTTTATTGATACATAAAACTGTTCATGGGCCCACAAGAACATTTACGAGTTATTTACAACTCAAAAAGGTCATTATTGTTCCAAAATTTCAAACCCCGCCAACCTAAGCGGCAAAAATAGGGTAAACCCCCTAGTTCCTCTGAGAACTCCTTGGCAGTGGTGGTCAAGCGGCCGCATATGTACACATCACCACCTAAGCTCTCCACTCAAGGCTAGGTGAGCTTTTCTTTTCCTTTACCTGCACCACATAGCACCCATGAGCCAAAGCCCAGCAAGAAAACATAACATTATATGTAAACATCATCAAATGATTATCATTATAATCACACTGAGCTCAAAGATTTCAAAAAAATGAGTGAATATAGCTTGAGGTTCTGATACACCATACTGAGTGACTGACAAGCAAGTCACTAATTCAAATGGAAGAGTGGCTGCTAGGTAAGCCACTAGCCTTCAAGCGCTTATATTATTCATCGACCTTGAGGTCGGTCCGGCATTAATGCTCTTTGAGTCATTCAATGCAGAAAGTCGATTCGATCTAATCTTTATTGGCTTGCGTTGAACACGCTAAGACCGTCCTGACTAATGAGTCAACGCAATGTGACCAGTGCCCAATACCACTGCCGAACCTGGCTAATAAGTCACAGCTGATACTAGCACCTTTGCCAAATCTGACTAATGAGTCAGTACCATACACAAGTGAGCAACATTTGCTAAATATTCCACAATCAATTCATGTCCACATCTATACAACCAACATGCCTCATGAATAACCATGCATGTCACATTTGGGGTGCAGTTTTCTTACCTCTGATTCGAGCTAGAATGAACAAAAGAACGACCCTTGAGAACGGTTTAGCTTTTAGTCCTTTAGCGGTTACCTAATCATAACACATTATAGGATACCATCAATAACATGATAATCAAGGGTTCTCAAACCAAAATCTAGCCTCCAAGAGATCAATCCAAACTAATCCAAGTAGTAGGGACACTCTCGAGGCCTAAAGCCATGATCCCGGGGTCAAAACATGTAAATGGGCTCAACCCTGTACCTGAGCCGCGGCCCCCAGGAATTTCAGAGGCAAGCACCGCGGCACCCAACCCAAGGGCCGCAGCGCCCAGCGCAAATAGAACCCCTCCTTCTTCATCGAGCAAGGGCCGCGGCGCCCAAGAACAGAGCTGCGGCCCCAACCCTGGGCCATTCCCAAACACGTTTTCAAGCTCTCAAAACCTCCAAAATCATATCTAAACATTCCCCAATCATCAAAACAAGGTTCCCAAGCTTCCCAATGCATCAAAACCCTCAAAACCCAAGGTTCAAATGAATCAAAAACTCAACAATTCACAAAGTCCAATTCAAAGCTTAGAAACTCTAAAAACTCAAAACTTTAAACTTAGATTACCTTCGATTAGGTTGTTTTCTATCAAATCCTTCGGTCAAGAAGCTTCTAATCTTTCTTAGGATCGCTATGCCTTGATCCTCGCTCGATTCTGACTCCTAGAACTCAAGATTTCTTCAAATATGCTTTGGATGGAAAAAATGAACTAACGAAGGAGAACGAGAGGTTTTCTTATCGTACGTTCTATCTGACAGCTACTTCAAGCTTAAGTAACCTCAAATAAAACCTAATGCTCGGGGTCCCGAAAATACCCCCGGGGACATTATAGTCAAAACTTCCAGAATTTCACCCTGATCTCAAATATTCCCAATTTATCATCAAATAAACATTTCTATTACCCCAAAATTGACCCCGTTATGACAAAACCGCTAATCCACTAAAAATGACCGTCTCATGCCAAATAGCTCGAATATATCTCCATAATAATGGAATCTCATTCACAAATCACATCATGCACCCAAATACACAAATTTACCCTCAATGGGCCAAATTATCAAAACATCATAATATATCAAATGTGGACCCACATGCATGCATATATCATTATATCATAATATAATTCACATAAACATGCATATATTCATTTAATGGCGTAATTAAACAATTACGGCCCCCCCGGCTAACTAAACCGCCACTAAACCACATCGGAGAATTCGGGGCATCACACTAATAATTATCTTTGATATAATTTTGTGTAAAATATTGTTAAAAAGTATATAAAATATCTAAAATTATAATTTAAACAAAGAAATGTATTTGGTTTGGTGGTAAGTCCATTGATTGTTAAAGAGGAGGTGGAGGGTTCAATTCTCCATCCTCACATTTTTTGGCAAAAATAAAGTGGGCCTAAAAGTAGGCCCAAATTTGGGCCTGAATATAGAAAGTGGGCGGCCCGAATAAGGAAAGTGGGCCGGCCCGACTTGGGCCCGACACGGCACGACATCGGCCGGGCCCATGGGCCGTGCTAGGCCTACTCTTTCAAAAATGGGCCGGCCCGGCCCGGCACGAATTGAATACGGGCCCGGCCCGGCCCGGTCCGAATTTATCAGAGGCACGAAAATGTGGGCCGGCCCACATTTACAGCTCTAGATTAAAGTGTGATGTAACAATAGGTAAATATGCATACTTATTTATTTGGATCTTTGATTCACAAATATAACACAAATGGATAGTTCACATGCCAACTATTCATTTGGAAGATTTAACATTGATGCACAAATATATTTTACAAAAATGTATTCAAGTGATTATTATTTTTTACCATGGAAGGATGAGATAAATCTTATGAGTAATCTAAAAATGACATTATACCATTGGCCATAATGCAATAAAAGATTAGACATAAAACCTAACACAAATATTACTTTTACTATTTATAAAATACATAGAAAGAGCATGACTAATTCTATATAGATTTAGCAAAAGTAAATATATATGAATGAGATGGAGAAAATGATAAAGATATTATCTATATTATTTTCACTAATTTGATAATATATAGAAAGTGCTTGACAAAATCTATATACTATTAGTAAACATAAATAAAGATAACAAGAAGAAGTAATAGAGATGAAAGAAAATAAATCACTCAAATATATAAACTTTAAGCACATGGTGAATCAAAAATACCAAACAAAGTCATAGTGCATATAGGATCATCCTAACCTTCCTGTACGCCCTAAATATCCACGGGCTATTAGCGAGTTAGAAAGGGGCATAATTCTATCGGCCACGTGGAAGCCACCTACCCGGAGCTGCTGTTACAAGTCTCTATCTCTTTAGCTCGAGATAACCAAAGGTTTATTGAGTACTAAGGCATCGGGTCAGCAGTGTGGACACCACGAGCTGAAGCTACATCAAGCTTGGGGTACGAGCTTGAGGTGACACCTCTGACCTCTTCTAAAGTCAACCACGCAATGTAAACGTGCATATATCAGACATCACGTGTCTACTCCATTCTTGAATTCTCGGACACGCAACATAAACGTGCGTGTTCAGGCACCCACGACTGGGTTGGGCCATGCGGCTCATTATCCCCTTACCTATTGATTAGACCACACTTCATTGTCAGGTTTTAGGAATTAATCATGAATGTCACAGAAGTGACATGATGGGTAAGAAGGTCACGGGATGACCTCCTTTGCCAACACCCAGGTGCCCTCCCCCTATAAATATGGAGACCCTGGGAGTTGCAAAGGGTTGGCTTCTTATTTGTAAAGAAATACCCTTTAAGGAATATCAGAGATATATCAATAATATTGGCTGGTGGACTAGAAGGATTTTAACCTTTGAACCACCTAAAAATCTATTCGAGTTATAATTTTCCTTTGAGATCATTCATCTATTACGGTTCATTATTTAGCACTAATCCCTCTCCTTATTCATATAATTATCTGTTTCCGAAGAACCGCGTCAACAATTTGGTGCTTTCATTGAGAGCTGTTAGATTGGTGCTATCGCAAATTCCCAACCATGGTAGTTACTCGCTCAAGACATGGTAACGAGGCGGACCAACGTGATGGGCAGGAGGCCCATCATGCCGCCATGTCCGATGATCAGAACCCTGAGGTTCAGCAGCAGCCGAGCAAGCAGCCACTGGGCCAAGACAACACTGGAAGTTCGGCCCCCCAGCCACCCAATCCGAACCCAGATTTCTACACGGCGGTAGAAATAGAGAATGCACAGTTGAGGAGTCAGCTGGCGAAAGCAAACCAGCAGATTCAAGAGGTTTTGGCCCGATTACCCCCTCTTACAACAGACGCTAACGTCGGAAAGAGGCAAGGTGAGACTCATAAGTCCCGACGGGGTAACCGGTCCAGGCCTAGTTTGTCGGTCAGACCCCCAACATCAAATTCTACTCCCACGTCACACCACCGGGAGACCACATTTGAGGAACTTCCTAGGGCCGAGCAGCAGTTCAACCGATCGGTCCGGACCTCAACTCCCAGCTCACTTTCACCTTCGAGCGCACCCAGGAGGGCTCGAGGAAGCTCGCGAAGGAGATCCGGGGAGGGCTCACGATGACAGCCCGCACCGGCCATCCGTCCTGCACCCCGCTCAGACCTCCAAGCACAGGACGCGGAGGAAGGTAGAGCGGAGCGGCCATGACCTAGCTTGGTCCGCCCTGATGGGACTAGGACCGTATCCCCGGTCAGGCATCCTCCCTCACCGATTAGATACCCGTCTCCTCCCCGTCCAGTCCGAGACATTCCGGCTCATGGGAGCAGAAGGAGACATCCTCCTTCCGTCGGACCTTCCCATCGTAGACGGGCGCCCAGAGAAGTCCCGGATCCTCATCCCCAGCGGTGGGCTCCGAGCTTCTCAAATGGAAGCTACTGGACTGGGAGTCGTCGAAGTGACATCTTCGGCGGAGACCTACGCCAACGCTTGAGCTCGATGCAAAGTCCTCAGGCCGCCCCGAGGGGCGACCTTCGAGATCGCCTAAACTCCCAGAGAGGAAACCCAGTTGGAAATGCCAGCCGTGCTCGCCAAGGGGAAGGCTTGTCCGAAGTACGTGACAGCGGGAACGTCCCATATAACCTATCTCAAGATAGGAGGGACAATAACCCGCCTAACATGTACCATGGAACCGGAGCTGTTGAACAGCCCCAGAACAACTGAGGAAGTCAGGACCAAACCCTTGAGCATCTGTCTCAGATGGAGGAGCTGATGAGGAAGCTCTTACCAGAAAAAGAAAAAGATGAGTATGATTCAGGGGACGAACTCGAGCTCTCCACCCCAAGCATAGCGGCTACGGCGTATCCACCTGGTTTCTGTATGCCTCACTTGTCCAAGTTCAACGGAGACGGGGACTCATCAGATCATCTGGGTATGTTCAACACCTTGATGATGGCCCACAACATTGGTCCCAAGCTGAGATGTTTAATATTTCCTTCCACCTTGACTAGGCCGGCCAGGCAATGGTTCAAGCAAAGAAAAAATCAATCCATCAGCTCGTGGAAAACCTTCTTTGCTGACTTTAAGAGGGCCTTCAGAGCTTCTCAGGCTGCCCGCGTCAAGGCCGATACCCTGGCGAACGTAAGACAGCAGCCCGAAAAACCTTTGAAGGCTTACCTAAGCAGATTCGCGAACGTCGTTGCTCGAGCCAAAGACGCAGACGACAGCTCCAAGCTCATGGCCTTGAGGACTGGGATCCTCGTCGGAGGCGGACTCTGGGAAGAAATACAAAGAAAGGGAGTCAGCACTGTAAACAAATTCCTAAATAGGGCCCAAGGATGGATCAACCTGGAGGAGGCGCGAGCATCAGCCGCGGGAACCAGCCAGGCCCCTGAGCAGCCCGCTGGAGTGGGAACAGACGTCGTGACAGCGACATAAACCGTTACACAGAATAACCAGTTTGGTGGAGGCAAGAGAAAAGGGAGCAGCGAGGGTGGCCAGCACGGCCCAAAGAAAAACAAGTCCGTAGAAAAATTGAAGCCGGTCTACGCGACTTATACCGAGCTCACGCACACTAGGGAGAACATTTTCCTAGCAAATTCTGCTCGCCTCCCCTGGAAGAAGCTGGAACCGTTGAAGCACCAGAAGGGTAAGCGCGACCCCTCCATGTTTTTTCGGTTCCACAACAACATTGGCCACAACACCGATGATTGTAGGCACCTGAAGGATGAGATCGAAACTCTCATCAGAGCCAGACCCTTAGCTCAGTATGCGCGGAATAGAGTTCCTGCCGGCCATCCAGCTCCAGAGGTTCCGATAAGTCAGCCCGGGTCTCGGATAGATTAGGACATCCCTCCTCCTGTGATAGGAGGAGAGATCTCCACTATCTCCAGTGGCCCCCATCTGGCTGGCACGAGCAGAGGTGCCCAAAAGAGATACGTCAACGAACTTAAGGCTCATAATGGAGTGGAGTTCGTCCCTGAGCAGCATCTCCCAAAACAGCAACGATTGGAGAGGCAACCAATCATATTCACTGAAGAAGATGCCAGCCACGTCCAGTTCCCTCATAACGACCCTCTGGTCGTAGCCGTTCAGCTCGCTAACCGAAGGGTTAGGAGAGTACTGGTCAATAATGGGAGCTCGGTAAACCTATTGTTCTGGTCTACACTAGAAAAGATGGGTTTATCTGTCACCGAGCTGAAAGCCACCTCCATGATGCTATACGGATTCTCTAAAGAAGGGTCGGCGGCAATAGGAACGATTGAGCTGGTGATCACCTTGGGAGAAGGACCTCGGACAATATCGAAACTCCTCGAGTTTATGGTCATCGATTGTCCCGCCGTGTACAATGCTATTTTGGGCCGACCTACATTGATAGCGTTCGAAGCCATAACCTCCATCCGCCACCTCGCGCTAAAGTTCCCCTCTTCCTCGGGGATATGCACGGTCTGTGGTGATCAACTTACTGCCAGGGAATGCTACAACATTTCTATGAAGGGAAAATTAAAACCCGGGCAGTTAACGATGACCGTCCAGAGCGAGAATGAGGAATCTCAGGAACTTGTGCCTAGTCCTGAGATTGAAAAATCTCAGAATGCCAAAGGGGAAAATATTGTCTTAAATGATGATATCGACCCCAGAATAGGCGAGGATAAATCCGAGCTCCAAGCCATCGAAGAGCTCGAGGAGGTAAATATCGATCCACAAGATCCCTCGCGGGTGGTAAAACTCGGGAAAAATCTATGTAGCAAAAAGAAGGCGGAGCTGATTAAGTTTCTGCAGGAGAACCTGGACGTGTTCGCATGGTCTCATGAGGACATGGTGGGGATCAGTCCGAGCATCATCCTGCAAACCCTCCACTTGGATAAAAGCATGCTTGCAAAATCCCAGAAACAAAGGCGCCTAGGAACAACCCGAGCTGAGGCCCTAGAAGAGGAAGTAGCCCGACTCTTAAAGTGCAGCTTTATCCGCGAGGCAAAGTTCCCGATCTGGGTCGCCAATCTTGTATTGGTCCCGAAGCCCAACGGGAAATGGCAGACCTGCATCGACTTCTCCGATCTGAACAAAGCTTGCCCCAAAGATTGCTTCCCCTTGCCAAGGATCGACCAATTGGTATACACCACGGTGGGGCACGAGCTCATGTCCTTTATGGATGCATACTCGGGCTATAATCAGATCGCCATGAATCCAGCGGACCAGGAGCACACTAGCTTCATGACCCCAACTAACGTTTATTGTTACAAGGTCATGCCATTTGGGTTGAAGAACGCCGGAGCTATGTACCAAAGGTTGGTAAATAGGATGTTTGCCAACCAGATCGAGAAGAACATGGAAGTGTATGTTGACGACATGCTGGTCAAGTCGAAAACTTCCGATAACCATGTTTCCGATCTGGAAGAATGCTTTAATTTATTGAGAGAATACGGCATGAGGCTTAACCCCCAAAAATGTACTTTCAAGGTCGCGTCAGGAAAGTTCCTGGGTATCATTGTCAATACTAGGGGAGTAGAAGCAAAACCCGATAAGATCAGGTCGCTACTCGAGATGCCCTCAACCCGGTCACGAAAGGACGTTAAAAGTCTGCAGGAAGGGTGGCGGCCCTTAATCGGTTTATTTCTAAATCTACCGACAAGTGTCTGCCATTCTACAACCTGCTCCGGGGGAATAAGAAATTCGAGTGGACCGAGGAATGCGAACGTGCCTTCCTCGACCTGAAAGCACATTTAGCCGAGCCACCCATATTATCCAAACCTACGGCAGGAGAACCTCTTTTCCTTTACCTAGCTGTCACGGAAGATGCAGCTAGCGCCGTATTAGTCCGAGAAGAGGACCGATCTCAAAAGACAGTCTATTACATCAGCAAGAGGCTTCTCGGGGCTGAATCCCAGTATCCGTTGATGGAGAAGATGGCTTTCTGTCTCATTACGGCCTCCCGAAAGCTCAGGCCATATTTCCAGTCCCACTCAATACACGTCATAACCAATCAACCTTTAAGGTAGGTTTTGCAAAAACCTGAAGCATCGAGACGTCTGTTGAAGTGGGCTATTGAACTCAGCCAATTTGAGATTTTGTACATACCGCGAACAGCAATAAAAATCCAGGCCTTGGCTGATTTTGTGGAAGAGTGCACGGGATTCCAAGAAGATCCTGTAGAAGAGTCAGCCCAGGCCTCTTTAGCCCAGGCCTCATGGAAGGTCTTCGTAGATGGATCGTCTAACGAGAACGGCTCCAGGGCTGGAATCATACTGATATCCCCAGAAGTACATCGATTCCACTCGGCGTTGCGATTCGGATTCAAGGCGTCCAACAACGAGGCTGAATACGAAGCTCTACTGGCTGGGCTAAGGGTGGCCAAGGAGCTAAAGGCTAGATCCGTCCAGTGTTACAGCGATTCCTAGCTCGTGGTAAACCAAGTGTTAGGGGAATACCAAGCATGGGGAACCAAGATGGCTGCTTACTTGGCCAAGGTAAAGAAAGAACTGTCTGCATTCGAGTGTGGCTCAATCGAGCAGATACCTCAGGAGCAAAATGCCAACGCGGACGCCCTGGCAAAGCTCGCTACCTCTGGAGAGACAGAGACTTTGGGGTTAGTGCCGATAGAGTTCTTGGAGAAACCAAGCATAGAAGAAGTCAGGGCGGAGGTCAAGATGATCGATGCCAAACCGACCTGGATGACCCCCATCCTCGAATATCTCACAGCATGAAAGTTACCTGAAGAGAAAAATGACGCAAGGCGGGTACTGTACCAAGCTCCAAGGTATACGGTGATAGATGGGACATTATATCGACGTGGACACTCCTTACCTCTCCTACGGTGTGTTCTGCCAGGTGAGGCAAAGACCATTCTGCAGGAGGTGCACGAGGGTTTCTGCGAAGATCACATTGGGGGGCAAAGCCTGGCCCTGAAGATATTAAGGCAAGGGTATGACTGGCCCACTCTATCAAAGGACTCGATTTCCTACGTCAAAAAATGTGACAAGTGCCAGCGATTTGCCACAGTTGCCCGAGCTCCCCCGGTCGAGCTAAAGATGATCTCGTCCCCGTGGCCATTCGCGATTTGGGGGATTGACTTGGTTGGTGCCCTCCCTACTGGAAAGGGAGGAGTTCGTTACGTGGTGGTAGCTATCGACTACTTCACTAAGTGGGCAGAAGCAGAGCCCCTGGAAACGATCACTTCAAAAAGAGTCCTCGACTTTGTGGTCAAGAGCATTATCTGCCGATTCGGGCTGCCAAAGAAGATCGTATCAGATAATGGGATGTAGTTCGATAGCGACCTCTTCACCGAATTCTATGAGAGGCACGACATTGTTAAGAGCTTCTCCTCCGTGGCCTACCCCCAGGCCAATGGGCAGGTCGAGGTCGTCAATAAGACGATAAAGGAAAGCCTTAAGAAAAGATTGGACGAAGCCAAGGGAGTCTGGCCAGAACAGCTCCCCCAGGTACTATGGGCATACCGGACCTCGCATCAAACGCCGACGGGCCATACTCCTTTCTCCCTGGCTTTCGGGAGTGAGGCAGTCCTTCCTGTCGAAGTAAAGGTAGCCTCGCATAGAGTCCAGGCATTTGACCAAGACCGCAATGATGAATTTCTCTGCGCATCCCTCGACCTGATTGACGAAAGACGAGAAGATTCACAGCTACAACTAGCGCATTATCAACAAAAAATCACTCGTTATTTCAACTCAAAGGTCAGGAAACGCGCCTTTAGTGTTGGTGACCTGGTCCTCAGAAGAGTCTTCCTAGCCAGTAAGGATCCCAAGGACGGAGTATTGGGACCGAACTGGGAAGGGCCCTACCAAATAACCAAGGTCATAAAAGAAGGAACCTATAAGTTAGCTCGGTTTAATGGAGAAGCAGTCCCACGAACTTGGAACGCTATCCATTTGAAGAAATATTACCAATAATATTTTTGTAAGGTGTTGACTGTGTTTTTAGCCAACGACGTGAGAACGTCAAATACGACAAACCTTCAAGAGAATAACACAGACAGTTTAATCAAGAAAAATAAATAACACAGGAGATTTTATAGTGGTTCAGCCCCGATCAATCGGTAATAGCCTAATCCACTTAGAGTTGTGATTATAGATCTGTACTCAAGATTAGATGGACTGAGCCAACTGAGTTTCTTCACTACAGATTGCAAAAATACAAGAATCCTTTCAAATATCAGCACTTTCTCTCTCTAGAATACTCAGACCCAAATTTTCTCTCTCTAGAATACTCAGACCCAAATTTCCCAAAAGTCTAGAAAGAAGAAGAAGAACCCCTCTCTAATCCCATAAGCCCTCTATTTATAGGCTTAGGGTCATACATCTGATATCCCCTAGAATCAGGATATTTTATTATATTTATTACATTTAAATTACAAAAAACATTCAAAATGTAACAAAACCACCCATTTGTGGGAAGAATGAGAGATTCCCGCGTATCTTGTTGAAGCTGTTTCTGGGAATCTTGACTTAGTCCTCCTCTAGCTAGTTGATCCACCTCCTACTGACCACCCATGCAAGTGTTGGTCGGACATGTGCATGGTGGTAGGACATGTTTTTGTGGGTCGGACAAGTGCATGGTGGTAGGACATGCACTCCTCTCCTCTAACATGGCACTCTCCTCTAGCATGCCATGTCTCTCCTCGGACCACACCCTTTAGCTCTCCTAGGATGCACTCTCCTTAGCTCTCCTAGGATCACATCCTTGGGGTCTCCTCCTCGGACCTCATCCTTGGGGTCTCCTAGGACCACTCTCTTGGGGTCTCCTAGGATCACTCTCTTGGGGTCTCCTAGGACCACATCCTTGGGGTCTCCTAGGACCACTCTCTTGAGTTCTCCTCGGACCAAGGTCCGACCTCACCTTGGCCTTCCATCGGACCAAGGTCCGACCGGGCACTTGGACTGCTCCTCGGATGTACTTGGCTTGGACATGACACTCTAAAGCAGTCAAAACTCTTCATCAGTCTACCGGGTCACTTTATCACAACTCTGAGGAGTCAATGTATTTATTGACTATTTAATGTGTCTTTTATGGACCATGTACTGCCATTTGTCACCTCTATTGCCACGTCATCAATCTCCATTTTTGGGAATAACATAAGGCTTAATCAGAAAAGCCATCTTTTCTTTATTAAGTAATGAGAATTAAATCTTTTTACATTATAGTATATATTTGTGGATGTAATGTCAAGTAACCACGAAAGACCCTTTCCTAATTACTTGGGGGGCATATGTCCTAGATATAACCAGGTCGTCCTAAAAACTTAGAAGTTAGTCCAAATTGATTGATCGGTGTTTTTCTTAAAAAGCACGAGATATCGATAAAGGATTAACGCGAACTAAGTTGTACCCTGGATATAACCAGGTCGTCCTAAAAACTTAGAAGTTAGTCCAAATTGATTGATCGATATTTTTCTTAAAAAGCACGAGATATCGATAAAGGATTAACGCGAACTAAGTTGTACCCTGGATATAACCATGTCATCCTAAAAACTTAGAAGTTAGTTCAAATTGATTGATCGATGTTTTTCTTAAAAAGCACAAGATATCGACAAAGAATTGACGCGAACTAAGTTTTCAAATTAATATCTTGGATATAACCAAGTCCTAAAACTTAGAAGTTAGTTCAAATTGATTGATCGATGTTTTTCTTAAAAAGCACGAGATATCGATAAAGAATTGACACAAACTAAGTTTTCAAATTAATGTCCTGGACACAACCAGGTCCTAAAACTTAGAAGTTATTTCAAATTGGTTGATCGGTGTTTTTCTTAAAAAGCACGAGATATCGATAAAGGATTAACACGAACTAAGTTTTCAAATTAATGTCCTGGATATAACCAGGTCCTAGATCTTAGAAGTTGGTTCAAATTGATTTAACAGGTGTTTTTCCTAAAAAGCATAAGATGTCAATCACAACACCAACAGAAACTAAGTTATCACCAAATGCATAGAAGAGAAGTAACCATAAGGTCGGGGCAAAAATATGTAAATAAATTGAAATAAAGTTGGGGATACCAATTGTTTCGAGGATAAAAACCTCATAATATAAAGTTACAAATAAAAAAAAAGTAAATGATAAAAGGAAAGGAGAAAAATCCTAAGCCCCGCCAAGCTGCTCCGATGAAGTCACCCCCTTAGCATCCTGCTCGGTCGCGGTGGAAGTCTCCCCGGTCTCGGAGGGCGCCTCTTGTTGAAGGCAAGCTTTGAACTTCTCCAAGAAGGACTCCCACACGTCCGGCCCCAGGAAGGAGAAGTCACCTTCCGGGTTGAAGACCCAGCAGTGGTACAGCATGGCCTCCATGGAGGAGCTGGAAGCTGCCCTCTCCGCCGCCAGAGTAGCCTTGGCCTCCTCGACCTCGACCTTCACAGCATCTAGTGCAGCCCGGGCAGCCTTGGCCTCCTCGAGCTCGATCTTCGCAGTGTCTAGGGCAACCCTGGTGGCCTCGGCCTCCTGCAGCTTTGTAACGCCCTGGCTACCCCAGAACAGTTACGGTGAACAGTGAACCGGAAATTTGACTCGCTACCCGAGTCCTTTGGTTAAAAACGTGATCTAAGTGTTATTATCAGGTTAAGGTGAAAAACCAGTAAAAAGGAAAGTATATATTGCATTAAGTATATAAACTGCTCATGAGCCAATCAAAACATTTACAAGTTGTTTAAAATACAAAATGGTCGCTACAGTTTCAAATTTACAATCCCTGCCGACCTAAGTGGCAAAAATAGGGTAAACTCCCTAGTCCCTCTGAGAAATCCTTGGCCGTGGTGGTCAAGCGGCCGCATATGTACACAACACCACCTAAGCTCTCCACTCAATGTTGGGTGAGCTTCTCTTTCCCTTTACCTGCACCACATAGCACCCATGAGCCAAGGCCCGGCAAGAAAACACAATAAAGCATGACATAATATCAACAATGACCATAATAATCTTTCAGGACTATCAGTCCAAAACAGATAGGTGACAGTGGCAAAAGTCACAAAAGTGGGTACAGCTCCCTTTAGCCATGTGACGATAAGGTCACCAGGGCTCAACTAATAAGTTATCCTTTCATAAGTTTGATCAAGATAGGTGTATGGTGAATGGTCACCAACATAACCTTCCTCATGACCATAGAGTCATAACCTTGGAACATCGTTCCCTAGCCATGTGACAACAGTCACCATGGCCGTATGCCCTGGCTTTGAGTACTAGTCTTAGACTAGTCAAGCGCTTATAAGTTCATCGACTTTAGGGTCGGTCCAGCATTAATGCCATAGAGCCATTCAACGCTGATATCGATTAGATCTAATCTTCATTTGGCCCGGCGTTCATAACGCTCTGCCATTTCTGACTCTTGGGTCAGTGTCCCTGACTAGTCAGTGCCATAAGCAAATAATCAACATTCACTAGCATTTAAACTGCAATCCATGTCCACATATAACAACCAACATGATTCAATAACAAACCATGCATGTCATATACATATACAGGGTGCAACTGTGTTCATACACTGTTTTCTTACCTTTGGTTCGAGTGAAAGTTATTATAAGAACGACTCCTGAGAACGATCAATCTTTTAATTCCTTGACAGTTACCTGGTCATAACAAAAATATAGGATTCATCAATGAAAATGATAACAAAGGGTTCCCAAACCAAAACCTAGCCTCCGAGACATCAAACACTACTCAACTGGGTAATAGGTTCGACCCCGAGGCCTAAGGCTTGAATCCCCAAGCTAAAAACCCATTTCTGGCCAAAAAGCCACTAAGGGCCGTGGCCCTCCCTAGCTGAGCCACAGCGCGCCCCTCAAACAGAGGCGACCCTCTCTGTCAAACACCATGGGCCGCGGCACAACACAGCCATGCCGCGGCTCAATACCCAAATCAGCCAAAAATCCAACACACACCAGCTCGACTTCCCCTACGTTTTCCCTTGGAACCAAACCTTCAAACCAGCTCCAAACACTCAATTCAACCCCTAAACTTCATCTACAACTCACCCTCATCAAAACCCAAGATAAACATCAATCAAAACCTCCATAAATCCAAACTATCATCAACAAAACCATAGGCTGAAAAACTAAAAGAAAACAGAGTAAAACCAGAAACCAATGGCTAGAACTCACCTCAAATCCGAGATCAAACCTCCTTCAATGGCTAAACCAAGTCCACAAACCCAGCCCCTTGATTTCCTAGCTTGAAACCTCACTTTGAGCTCAAAAACTCCAAAGGAGAAATGGTGGAGAATGATGTACGGGAAGGAGAAGTAAAACCCTGTTTTGCTCTGTTTTTTCTACAGCCATCTAAAGTCATATAAATCCAAACCCAAATGACCTAAATGCCTCTAAGTCACTTAAGGTTTCTAAAATCATTCCAAGGGTAAAATTGGTACTTTCCACCTATCACGTTAATCATAATTAACGCTTCCCAATTCCCGCTAATCTCAATATTCACAAACACCAATAATTCATATCATGTTACCCTATTATTCCTAGTAATGCTCTAATCATTAAAAACACCCTGAGACTCACCCCGAGCCCCGAGCTTAAGCCCATTATGACCAAACCGATAAATTATACTTAAAGATCGCCTCATGCCGAAATACTCGAACCAATCCACATTATAATGTGGCCTCACAATATATCATTGACATGCAAACAAATATACAATTATGCCCTCAACAGGCCAAATTACCAAAACACCCCTGTAAACAAATGTGGACCCACATGCATGCATTTAACATCATATGATAATATAATTCTCATGAACATGCATAAACACATTTAATGGCATAACTAAACAGTTATGGCCCTCCTGGCCTACTAATCCAGCCATTAAACCATATTAGGGAATCCGGGGCATTACAAACTTGGTCCGAGATGCCTCCCGCTCGGTCTGCGTAGCAACCGAAGTGGCCTGCGCGACCCTCTCATTTTCTCGGGCAGTTTCCAGGGCCGCCTTGGCATCCCACTCCTGTTGTTGAGCAGACGCAAGGGTGACCTGAGCAGCCTGATGTTCACACCTGATCTCCTCGGTCCTGGCCCAGGACCGAGATATGCTCCAGTGGAGGGCCAAAGCCGCCTGCAAGACCAAAAGACAATGAGGCAAGTGCCTTAGAAAGAAAAAAAAGAAAAACAAACAAACAGGAAGAACCAATGGCAAGCCAACTTACCGTGAGGGTCATCCCCAATGAAGACTCCATCACGTTCTCGGGGCTCTTTGTCTCGATCTCTGGCAAGTCCCTCGAGGTGGCGTTGTAGCAGTGGTCCACCATGTAGGTCGCGATTTCGTAGACCGTCCCCCTAAAGGCCTCGGGGACTTTCTCTAAGGGATGGGGGTTGACCGGGACATGCACATCGGGAGTTGGAGCTGACAAGGTCCCAGTGGGCGCCTCCTGTTCCCGAGTAGAGATAGGAGGTCACGGGGGAGGTGGAGCCATCATCCTCTTCATTGTAGGAGGGGGTAGAGGCACTTTCTCTGGAGAAGCAGGGGCTTGGTTTTTCCCCTTGGCAGGAGACTTGGAGGTAGTCTCGATAGCTTTCTCCACCATCCGGAGCCTCTTCACCATGGGCTCGGAAGACCCGGAGGAAGGGTTTCCTCCAGGGAACATAGCTCGAAGATCATTGCCCCCAGGCTGCGAAATCTCCTCGTCTGAAACAAAGACAGCAAAGCATTAATATACATGTAAAAATATTTGTGCAAAAAAAAAAAAAAGAAAGTAGAGCTTAAGTATGTATTGAGAGGGGTCCTACCCTCCGAGCTAGAGGAGGAATCTATTGTCACGACCTCTGGCCCCGAAGCTTCTATGGGGGAGTCTAAGATAATGACTTCACGAGCTAGAGGAGGCTCTAGGTCCGGATCCGCCTCGGGACTGGACTCTTCTACGTACTGTCTAAGACCCGGAGTTACTACACCCCCTCCAGGAGGGAGGGCCACGATCTAAGATTGGTCCCGTACTCCTCAAAAAAGGCCAACCTAAAGGCCAGGGTGTTATCTACTACTACAGTCCCCCTAGGGCGGCTCATGTCATAACACAGCATGAGCTGGTCAACACATTGTGGTCTGGGTCGTTTTGGTGGCGATGAACGGGTTGGCTGGGGTTAAACCTAGCAAGCCGTAGGTCTGCAGTGGCCCTGTCTAAGTCCCTAAATAAATAAGGGTTACCTTGGCCGGAGGGGACGGCTGCTGCCCCGGACTGGGTCTTCTCCGCATTGGCTTCCTGGGCGACCTCCAGAGCCCGCTTCTGGCGCACGAGTGGAACCTCATCCGCGGTCTCCTCGGGGATGGGCACCATCTCGCGAGCAGCGGGGATGGTCCGCGGTCTCCTCAAGGCCAGAGTCTAGCCCGGGGAAATTAACTTACACGCCAGCATCGTCTCGTCAGACACGAGCTGGCGGTAATCTTTTTCACTTGGGGGGAGCCCCGCCAAGGTTTCATATTGACCCCAAGGGTCACTGACTTGGTCGTCCTCGCAAAAATAGATGCATGATAGTTTCTAAGTCAGGAACGAATAAAAAGAGGCTAATCAGCAACCAAATTACGAGCTGAAGATAGAAGGAACTTACGAGGATGGTTGAAGTAATGGTATTCACATGTGCGAAACCCCTTTGACAAGAAGAATTGATCCTTGAAGTCATTGGGGTGGCTAAGCAGCTCGATGACCGCAGCCGAATTGGGAAAACGAGTCAGGTAGTAGAACCTGTCACCTCGCCCCCGTTGCTCTGGGCTGGCCTTGAGGCAAAAGAAGTAAAGGATGTCCGCCGATGTGTGGACCTCCCATTCCTGCTTCAGGAATAAATACTTCAACCCCGCTAACAAACGGTAGGAGTTAGGGGGGAGCTGGAAAGGGGCCAGCTTCACATAATTTAAAAAATCCGCGAAGTACTGGTCCAGTTGGAGGAAGGCCCCAGCCTTGAGATGCTCATCGCTCCAGGTAGCATACTCCTCGTCGAGCGATGCGCAGCTCTGCTCGCCCTCAAGGGGAGGTCGGGTGTCCAGGGTACCCCTCCCTATCTCAATATTATAGGAAAGCATAATTTTATTAACTTTCCCTTGGGTGGTGACCTTCGAGGCGATCCTCTCGGCCTCGAAAAAGGCGTCGGGCCCCACCTCGACCTCCTTCTCCACGGTGGGACCAAAGTTGGGGATCGGGGAGTCTGTGGCCACCTCTTTCCCCTTACTGGTTTGCTGGGAAGATGAGCTGCCAGAACTCTTCTTGGGTGCGCTCTTCTTGGGTCCCATCTAGTCGCCTAACAAACAAAGAAGAAAATTTAGAAAAGGCGACCTAAGCATAAGAAAGAATCTAGCGCGAAGGATTTCCTTTACACTAGCTGAGGTAATCTCAGCCCGCGGCGAGTGAGACCACGCGGTTCTACGAACACGCGCCTGTACTCCCAACGAGTCCCTGATTACTCGGAATCCGTGTGTCAGGAGGGCCAGGATAAAAGTTTGCCTTGGAAGGAAAGTTTCGGTAGGAAAAACCGCCTGTGAAGCGTGTCCCCTAAGCTATCCGGTTTTTGCACCCTAGAAACTGGTTATTCCAAACAGGCATAAAAAATTTACCCAGAAAATCACCCCAAAGTTGTATCCTATGAGTCATGCTCCTAAGCAGTTTTTCCTACGGTCAATACCCCTAGGATAAAAATCTATGCATAAAATACCAGCAAAGAAGAACATAAGACAAACAACCTAATGCATGCGACTAAAGAGAAAGTTTACCTAAGCAAGAGAAAGGGAAAACATTTAAAGCATGCAAAAAATGGAGGACTTACAAAAATTTTGCTGTGTAAAGACTGAAAGGAGCGTCTAGGTTGAAATCCTGTTGGAATCGCTGGTACCGGAGTCACGAAAGAGCCCTCGTGTCTGAACTTCAGGAACGTTGGGAACAGTGACCGGAAGAAAGAAAGGGTTTTGAGACTGAGAAGAAAGAAGAAGATGAGAAAATTTTCAAATAAAAGGGTGGCTCATGCAAAGGGTGGCCAACCTTATATATACGTAAAAGGCCAAAGGATGAGGGTCATTCGATTGTCTTGATGTAGGGTACGAGGATCACTACTCGAAAGACAAAACGACGGCCGAAGATAGGCTAGGCCATTTAATGCGGTTCTCGGAAGACGGACCGTCACCAACCATGATGCTCCACGTATCCGATACCAGTGTAATGGGTGGGATATGGAGAGTCCACAAAGAAGCCTAAAAGCCCCCACTGTGGCCCCAGGTGATGTCATGTGCCACGAGCAGGGCCTTGGGGGGCAAATGTACGCCCTAAATATCCACGGGTTATTAGAGAGCTGGAAAGGAGCATAATTCTATCAGCCACGTGGAAGCCACCTACCCGGAGCTGCTGTTACAAGTCTCTATCTCTTTAGCTCGAGATAACCAAAGGTTTATTGAGTACTAAGGCATCGGGTCAGCAGTGTGGACACCATGAGCTGAAGCTACATCAAGCTCGAGGTACGAGCTTGAGGTGACACCTCTGACCTCTTATAAAGTCAACCATGCAATGTAAATGTGCATATATCAGACATCACGTGTCTACTCCATTCCTGAATTCTCGAACACGCAGCATAAACGTGCGTGTTCAGGCACCCACAACTGGGTTGGGCCATGCAGCCCATTATCCCCCTTACCTATTGATTAGACCACACTTCATTGTCAGGTTTTAGGAATTAATCATGAATGTCACAGAAGTGACATGATGGGTAAGAAGGTCACCGGATGACCTCCTTTGCCAACATCCAGGTGCTCTCCCCCTATAAATATGGAGACCTTGGAAGTTGCAAAGGGTTGGCTTCTTATTTGTAAAGAAATACCCTGTAAGGAATATCAGAGATATATCAATAATATTGGTTGGTGGACTAGAAGGATTTTAACCTTTAAACCACCTAAAAATCTATTCGAGTTATAATTTTCCTTTGAGATCATTCATCTATTACGGTTCATTATTTAGCACTAATCCCTCTCCTTATTCATATAATTATCTATTGCCGAAGAACCGCGTCAACACTTCCTAAGAAGGTTAGCATATTATGCTAGACATTCTCATGAAATTCTAGAGAGAAAATATGAGAAATGAGACTAAAATTTGGTAGAGTTTTGCTACCTAAAAATTACATTAAAATGTGAAATGAGAGTCCCTATTTATAGAGGGAGAAAAGGACTAAAATGAAATTAAACAACAAAATGAAGTTTACAAAATAAATCTGAAATATTAATAATAAAATATGATTTTGAAAAATCAAATCTTATTATAAATATTAACCTAGTTATTTTGGTGTATGGTCAAAATGCCATTTTTCTAAAATACCACAAAGTATGAACTTTAAAACTCAAAATGGCAATTTGCAAGGCCCAATACGCACAAAACATGTGTTAAAAGTGGCTGGTGGAAAAAGTGGATTTTGACCCATTCCCAACCAATGGAGAGGTGCCACGTTGTAGTGGCTGGGAGAGGAGAAGGCAGATGGGCTAGAGGTGCTTCGGATTGGGTTGTTGCGAGTTGGGCCTTCGTTTGGGGTGCTGGGCAGGTTGGGTCTGCTGAAGCTCCTGTGTTGGGCCTGGAGGATAGCTAGGCCTGCACATAGAGGTGCTGAAGGGTGGCTAGGGTCACACACTGACTTTGGGGGAAATTGAAGATGGCTTGAACTGGGGCTCCATGGGCCTGGGCTATTTGGGCCTCTTCTTTCAAAAATATCACCATTTCCTTTTTTTTCTTCCATTTTTGTTCCTTTCTTTCTTCTTTCTTTTCTTTATACCAAAATGCCACTTTTATTTCTACAAAATAACAATAAATTAAATTATAATCAAATATTTTCATTTATAAAATAAATCATATTAATTCCATAAAAATATTAATTAAAACTTAAATTATTTAGTCAATTAAAATCAACAAATGTGCATTTTTCACCACTAATCAATCTCATTATTTATTTAATATTTAAATAACTAAAATTGTGGAACAAATAAACTTCTAGAAGCTTCTTGTGCGTGTAGCATAGTGACTGTGCACTATGCTACATGTGTACCGAAGGCATGTGATTTTTCCCAATTTTTCTTATTATTTAAATACCAAAAATCCCAAAAATAAATTAATTCAAAATTAATTATATTTTTGTTAAATAAAATAATTATTTAATTCTCAATTAATTAATTACACATAATTATACAATAATTATGTTTAGTGCATAGAAAAATATTTTACTTATCAAATAAGTCATTTTGCCCATTTTTGTATTTATCTTTGTGAGCGTTTGTTTGAGCCATTTCGGGGACCATGGACCTATAACATTAAGCTCCAATAAATTGAAACTAAATAATTAAACTCTTTAATTATAATAGTTAATTTATTAATTCTGATATTTCTCCACTATAAATTCATAATTTAACTCTTTATGTTATAGATATACTTTTATGGAAATCTTATTTTAAGTTGTCCATTGATATAACCATCTTACAGTAGTTCAACCCTCTAATTAATTAGTTCATAAATTAGAATGGAATAATTACTATTTTAACTTTATAATTTACTTCTTATCCTTAAGTACCATTAATTCACTAGTGAATAATTAATCTATAATCTAATTATAGATTTGAGCTCAAAATCATTCAGTTCTAGAATTAACCCTTAAGGGAACCAATATATGATCGGTTAGGAAATATTAGATTCCGTATTGTTGATACATGTTCCCAGCCATCCATGATATTAAATCTCCAAAACAAAAGTCATTAGCCTCATTCTATGAAGAGACCTTAACGAATAAATCAAAAGATTTAATAAACATGAACAGGAGTTCGTGAACACTCAGGATTTAGGTTGATCTATAAATGATCATCAGTCATGATATGAATTACAAGTCTTTATTATTAAATGATTTTTGGAGAAAGACTTTTATTCATATCGGTCCATGTCATATATAATCATATTATATAAAGCACCTTTACCGAGATGTCTTACCACATCAATAATCTGAATCTAGATTATTTGTATCAACATGAAACTCAACAAACTGTACTTACAACTCCCATTAAAGAATTCCATAACTTCAATTTGTTGTTGTTGACTATTTTTATTCATTCATGTGATCTTAATTCTCTCGTACTAATACAAGATCACATCCTCAATAATGAATATGGAATTTTTCTGATATTTACAAAAATTATTCAAACAATAATTTAATAATCTAAATATAACAATAATAGACCATTGTATTTATTTATTCATTGAAATAATAAATTTCTTTTATATGCTTTTAGGACATACTCCTAACAATCTCCTACTTGTAATTAAAGCAAGTAAGGTATTTCTCAATCCCATATTACGTACATGACCCTAGAATTGCTTTGCAGGAAGCGTCTTCGTAAACGGGTCTGCCAGGTTGTGTTCTGATGCGATTTTCAGAATGGACACATCTCCTCTATGTACGATTTCTCTGACTAAGTGATATTTGCGCTCTATATGCTTTCCCCTCTTGTGGCTTCTTGGTTCTTTAGAATTAGCCACTGCTCCATTGTTGTCACAGTAAAGAACAAGTGGTTTCTCCACTTCTAGAACCACTTCTAGATCCGTGTAGAACTTTTTTAGCTAAACTGCCTCCTTAGCTGCTTCACAAGCCACTATATACTCGGCTTCCATGGTGGAGTCTGCAATGCTGGTTTGTTTAATACTTTGACAGACTACCGCTCCTCCTCCAAGAGTAAACACTGATCCAGAAGTCGACTTTCTACTATCTTTGTTTAATTGAAAGTCAGAATTAGTGTAACCAGTGGGGTTCAGGTCTCCACTTGAATATACAAGCATATAATATCTAGTATTTCTAAGATGCTTGAGAATATTCTTCACGACACTCCATTGACTTAATCCAGGATTGGATTGATAACGACTAACTATCCCTACTGCATAACAAATGGCAGGTCTTGTACACTACTTAGCGTACATCATACTGCCTACTGCTGAGGCATATGGACACTATCTCATGTCTTCCTTTTCCTGAAGTGTTTTGGGGCACCGCTCCTTGGAAAGGAATACTCCAGAACGGGTTGGCATATCACCCTTTTCAAAGTTTTGCATATTAAAGTGTTTTAGCAACTTATCAATATAAGTTTCTTGAGATAGTGCCAAAGTTTTTGTTCTGTCTATCTCTAAGAATCTTAATGCCTAGAACATACTTGGCTTCTCCCAAATCTTACATTTGGAATTGTTCAACTAACCAGTTCTTTACCCTTAATAATGATGTTACGTCATATCCAACAATAATATATCATTTACGTAAAGAACGAGGAATACTACTATACCATCTTTGATTTATTTATAGACACAAGATTCGTCAACATTTTGTTCAAAAACCAAATATTTTACTTGTGTCATCAAATCTAAGATTCCAAGATCTAGAAGCTTGTTTGAGTCGATGAATGGACCTAAGAAGCTTGCAAACCTTTTTCTCTTGACCTATTTAATTTGAATCCTTCTACTTGAGACATGTTAATGGTTTCGTCAAGGTAGCCATTCAGAAAAGTTATTTTGACATCCATTTTCTAGATCTCGTAATCCATACACGTAGCTATGGACAAGAGTATATGAATGGATTTTAGCATGGCTACAAGAGAAAAAGTTTCTTCATAGTCAACCCCTTCTTTATTGTGTGTAACCTTTGGCTATAGGCCTTGCTTTGAAAGTCTCTACTTTCCCATCTGCTCCTCTTTTCTTCTTGAATATCCACTTTCAACCAATGGGTTTGATATTCTCAGGTGGATCTTCAAGAACCCAGACATAATTGGAATACATCGATTCCATTTCTTGGTTCATGGCTTCTTGCTATTTGTCCTTGTCAGAATCATTCATTGCATCCTTAAATGTCAATGGGTCATCTTTGTTTATGTCAGACACAAGCATTTGAACTTCGTGTTTATAGCGTGTGGGTTGCTTACTAACCCTCCCACTACGATGAGGTTCTCTGCTATTTTGACTAGAACTAGTAGTTTCCTCTTGTCGTTTCTCATTGGTTGTTGCTGGTGACTTTGCAACTTCATTCGAGATCATCTCCTCCAGAACAACCTTTCTGCAAGGTTTGTGGTTATTAACATAGTCATATTCAAGAAAAGTTGCATTTGTCGATACAAATGTTTTATTTTCTTTTGGACTATAGAAAATTCCATCTCTAGTCTCTTTGGAATATCCCACAAACATGCACACTTCATAGCGTGATTCCAACTTCTTGGTCTTTCTTTTAAGCACGCGTGCAGGACACCCCCAAATTCGAAAATGGTGTAACCTAGGTTTACAACCATTCCATAATTCTATGGGTGTCTTTTGGATAGACTTAGATGGAACATCATTCAATATGTATAGAACACATTGAATCGCATAGCCCCAAAATGACTGTGATAATGATGAGAAACTCGTCATTGATCTAACCATGTCTAATAACGTTCTATTCCGTCTTTCTGAAACACCATTTTGTTGTGGCGTTCCAGGTGCTGTGAGTTGGGATTGAATGCCATGCTCACGTAGATGGTCCTCGAATTCAAAGTTCAAGTACTCTCCTCCTCGATCAGATCGAAGTGCTTTTAGTGATTTACCTAATTTCTTTTTAGCTTCTGCTTGAAATTCTTTGAACTTTCCAGAAGTTTCAGATTTTCTTTGCATCAAGTATAGGTAACCATATCTTGAATAATCTTCAATGAAAGTGATGAAATATTCATAACCTCCTCTTTCTTGTACATTAAGTGGACCTAAACATCCGTATGTACTAGCTGAAGTGGTTCTGTGGCTCTTGAACCTTTAGCAGAGAAAGGTCTCTTGGTCATTTTGCCTTCTAGACAGGATTCACAAACAAGGAGAGATCCAATAGATAGTTCTCTTAATGGACCATCCTTTACAAGCCTATTTATTCTGTCTAGACCAATATGGCCCAATCTTAAGTGCTATAGATATGTCTCACTATCGAAATCAGTTTAATAGATCTAGGATTAGCTGTTTTAAATAATTCAGAATTATAAAAAATGTGTCATTCATTATAAGTATGTAAACTTTGTTTATCCCAAAGCATTTGCATAACAAGTAAATAGATAATTTCTTTAAATAATAACTACTTTATTAATAGGGTTTATACCTTTTTGGATCCTGTGTTTTGTCTCATTACCTGTTTGGACCCTGTGTTTTGACAAATTACTTTTTGGACCCTATGTTTTGTAAAATGATTAAAATAGAACCCTAAACTCAATTTTGATGAAGAAAAAATTGAATATAACAATACAGATTTTAAGCAGAATGATTTTATTTTTGTTCTGAATTGTTAGTTTTGGTAGATTATTTGTGATTTTAGTTGAGAAAACATTGACCAAAATCGATTTTAGGGTTCTATTTTAATCATTTTACAAAACATAGGGTCCAAAAAGTAATTTGCTAAAACACAGGGTCCAAACAGGTAATGGGAAAAAACACAAGGTCCAAAAAAGTATAAACCCTTATTAATAAAGAAATAAATGTTATGCAAAAATATAAATAAGTTTCTAAACATTAATAATCAAAATTACTAATAATAAACTAAATTTCTAGACTGTAGTTTTCTTTGTTTAAAGAAATCTAAAATTCCTAAAACAAAATGAAGAAATTTAAATTGTTCAACTAACACTAAAATTACTAAATAAAACTATTCTCCAACTCCTCCAACTCTTTACTCGCTATCAAAATCCTCATCAGTCTCTTCCTCCTTTTCAGGGTTATGATTTTGTGAAAGGAAAAACAAAAGAAAAATAGATTAGTGGCATATATTTTTGAATCTACTATCCAAAAATTTGAATCTAATATTCATAGTATTTGAATCTATTATTCAAAGTTGAAAAATATATGTAAATCTTATTTACATTTTTCGTTTGATATAAACGATGACACTCAGCAAAGACTTCCACTGTCATTGCTCACCACATCTCATGTGCTGAGTCATAATGTATACATTTTTCCTTTGTTTCGTCAGGCATGGTTGAAAGCATGCAATAACATGCCAAGCGATCGGATTTCATCCAATTTGCATATTTTTCTTCTACTTCATAGCTAGTATCCAAAGGTGGTTCTGTTGGAGATTTTTCACAGACGGTTCTCATCATCTTGTTATAAGAAAAAATGGTCAACATGCCTCAAAACCAGTGTTGCATATTTTCAGGTTCAAAAACCAAGGATTTGAGAAAAGCATCGGTGTGTAATTCACCAATAGACATTTTTGCTGGGAATAAATAAATAAATACAAATATTATTATATTTAGAAAAATAAATATCAAAGTTTCAGAAATTAAACGTGATGCATGAGCAGAATTAAAACACATCAAAAAAGTTTAATTTCCACGATAAAACTTTCTAACAATTAAAGTACCGCCTTAGAGTCGGTCAAATTAATCTTAGAGAATTTATAAGACGTTCTTATCTTTATTCTTTAAAACTTAAAATAACTCATTATTTTCTCTTTTAAACATTAAAGTACCGCTTAGTTTGGTCAAGTTATGACTATCCACTGCAAAAGCTTAATCATAACTTTGTGAGTGTAACCCATTATTTCGGAGTTCATGACTTAACTTAGGACATGTCGCCTTAGGGTCGATCAAACCTAAAATACATCATTAGCTCCTATCTTGGTAAGAAATATAATCTTGCTATTGAAATGTCTAGACACCTTCCTAAGGGGGACGAAAACAAAGCTGTCGCGAGGCGCTATTTTTATCTAACGTTGTTATATTAATAATGGAGACCATAGGTTATGTTGAGTTATCAACCCTCTCCCACTCACTATTTTGAAATAAGTGTTTTTAACTTAATTAATTCCAAATTAACTATAGATTCTTTAAACTTTATGAACATAATTAAAATTGGTAAGAAAGCAAGTTTCTAGGTCCATATCCAATTTTAAATTACCAATTATGCTCTTTTAAACTTTACTAAAAAAACAATTTTAAAATAAAGTTGGTTTAAAGAAATTAAGACATAAAGACCTCAAAACGGTGTGATATTTTACCAAGTTTTCAAAGAATAAAACTAAGTAATTTATATGCAATTGGTTTCGCAAAACAAATTATATAAACATATGGGACAATCCTAATAATCATGTTTTTACCAATGAGATGCATGATAATGACTGTGTGGGTTTTTTATGTATGGCACAAAATGCATGAACAGTTATCAATCACATGAAAACAATTATTTAAATAAATAAATAACCAATAAATGTTGACCTGGGTGCTTTTGGGTATTTCTAATTTTATAACATCTTTATAAAATTAAAATAAAATAAAACTGCCTTGATCTCCATCGGGCTTCTTTACTTTACTTTCGGTAGGATATGTATCGTTGGTCCAGAATAATAATAATAATAAAACAATTTTCTAACTATCTTGATTAATCAAAACAAAACTTTTAAATAACCATTATTTTATTTTCCTTCTAATTAAAACAACTTTTAATTAAACAGAAATTAAATTTAATTAAAATCTGTTATTTTTAAAAATAAATTTTTAAATAAGATATTTAAAAAAGTTTGTTAGGATAACTAAATTATCTCAATATTTAAATATCAATTTTCTAACAAATAGGATATTTAACATTTTAAAAATTAAAAAAAATAATAGATTAATTTCAGAAAAAAAAAATCTGAACCAGCAAGACTGGGACACGTGGCACCAAAAAGTGCTGCTGGGGCCCACTTGTACGGAACCGTACGAATCCGTACGACATCCCCGGAGGGTGGCCTCAGAGGAACGGTGGCTGAATTCTGAATCCCAGGCTCTGTTTTGACTTTGTGTGATCAGAATTATAATTTTATGGTGTCAAAAACCAAATAAAATTACATAAATCCTATGCCATTTAATGGCTTACACAATGATCTAATCATAAATAAATCATAACCCAAAAACACCATACAATTAACGATTCAACATTCTCATGCATTCAATCATATTAAGTCATATTCATTCATCAAAAATAAATAAATGCATAAAACTAAACCCACACAGATTCAATATATATATGTGTGTGAAGACGGCTCTGGTACCATTTGTTGGTTTTTATAGATCAAATCAGAGATTATACGCAACGGAACAACAATCAAAATTGTTAATTTAACCCCACAAAATTTCTAGATCTACTTCTTCACATACATATATATATATATTGAATCAAAGATATGAATAGAAAATTACCTCAAGTCCTTCCTTGCTGCTATCTTTTTGTACGGGAAAAATCCTCAAGATCTCACACCAAGATCTTCCAAAATGTTCTCAACACACAAAGAACGAGTGTGGGCTCGCTATACAAAATAATAGGCAAAATCTACTTATCAGATGTTCTCAACACATGAGATCTGATAAAGTTTGGACCTAAGTTTGTGAAGAACAGTGACATATGCTTGTATCACTGTTCTCTTTTTCTCAGGGAGATTTCACGATATATTTTCTATCACTGAAAAGTCTCGCTCTAGAAAAAACTGATCTCCTATATTTAATATATCCAATATATTAAAAAAAATTAGTTATTTAAAACAATTTAAAAATAACTAATCAGTTATCAGATTTTGTTTAAATAATAATATTTTAATCATATTACAATATCTCATTACTTATTTAATATTTAAATAACTAAAATTGTGGAACAAAGAAACTTCTAGAAGCTTCTTGTGCGTGTAGCACAGTGACTGTGCACTGTGCTACACGTGTACCACATGCCAAGGAAGGCATGTGATTTTTCCCAATTTTTCTTATTATTTAAATACCAAAAATCCCAAAAAGAAATTAATTCAAAATTAATTATATTTTTTATAAATCAAATAATTAATTAATTACACATAATTATACAATAATTATGTTTAGTGCATAGAAAAATATTTTACTTATCAAATAAGTCATTTTGCCCATTTTTGTATATATCTTTGTCAGTGTTTGTTTGAGCCATTTCGAGGACCATGGACCTATAACATTAAGCTCCACTAAATTGAAATTAAATAATTAAACTCTTTAATTATAATAGTTAATTTATTAATTCTGATATTTCTCCACTATAAATTCATAATTGAACTCTTTATGTTATAGATATACTTTTACAAAAATCTTATTTTAAGATGTCCATTAATATAACCATCTTACAATAGTTCAACCCTCTAATTAATTAGTTCATAAATTAGAATGGAATAATTACCATTTTACCTTTCTAATTTACTTCTTATTCCTTACGTACCATTAATTCACTAGTGAATAATTAATCTATAATCAAATTATAGATTTGAGCTTGAAATCATTCAGTTCCATAATTAACCCTTAAGGGAACCAATATACGCTCCGTTAGGAAAGATTAGATTATGTATTGTCGATACATGTTCCCAGCCATCTATGATATTAAATATCCAAAACAAAAGTCATTAGCTTCATTCTATGAAGAGACCTTAACGAATGAATCAAAAGATTTAATAAACATGAACAGGAGTTCATGAACACTCGGGATTTAGGTTGATCTATAAATGATCATCAGTTATGATATGAATTACAAGTCTTTATTATTAAATGGTTTTTGGCTAAATACTTTTATTCATATCGGTCCATGTTATATATAATCATATTATATAAAGCACATTTACCGAAATGTCTTACCACATCAATAATATGAATCTAGATTATTTGTATCAACATGATACTCAGCAAACTGTACTTGCAACCCCAATTCAATAATTCAATAACTTCAATTTGTTGTTGTTGACTATTTTTATTCATTCATGTGATATTAATTCTCTCGTACTAATACAAGATCACATCCTCAATAATGAATATGGAATTTTTCTGATATTTACAAAAATTATTCAAACAATAATTTAATAATCTAAATATAACAATAATAGACCATTGTATTTATTTATTCATCAAAATAATAAAGGTCTTTTACATGCTTTTAGGACATACTCCTAACAGGCTTTACGCCTTATCTTTATAAAATGATATTTGTTGGGCATTTATCATATTATTTTATGTAGTATACAACTATAACACAAAATTAAATATGATTAAATTAATTTTCAATAATAATTAATTTCACATAATTGTCAATATAATTTTATTTGCCATTAAATATTATTTTGAATATTATTTCACAAATAATATTATTTTGTGAGATTAAAAGTAATTCTTTATTATTTTTAATTAATTCATTTTAATATCAAAATTTCACTTCTGTGTTATCGAGCTAGTATAAGGACAATATGGACTCATAGTTCTACACTCCAATAATTTAATTAATTTCACTAACTCTTAATTCTATTAATTAATTTATTAAATATGAATTATTCCACTAGAAATTCATAGTTGAATGCTCAAAAGTATAGTCTTATATTATTAGAAGTTACAACTATAAAGTCGTCCATTGATTTAGTAATTGCATGAGTTATGACCCTCTCCTAGTTGTTCATAATTAGAGCTAAGTCGTAATGTCCGTTAATCTCTCTAATTATGTTTTTATCAATTAGTTCCATTAATCCTCTAATGAACATTATTCTATAAATTTAATTATAGAATGAAATTTCTGTTCTCTAACAGAAATTGAGTGCTCTATGTTCAAGCCCTGAATCAACACTAAAATGAATAACTAATCTGCTTTCATTAAAGTAAGGTGTAGATTCCATATCTGTGTAGTATGTTCCCAGCCACTTGTAGTTCTATGACTCCAAGATATCAGGAATTCGGTCGTAGGAATATTGAACCTTACCCCATAAGTCAAAAGTCATAAAAGCACAAATAGGAGTTCATTACTCACTTCAGGATTGAGGTCAAGTCTCAAACAACCATCGATTGATGAATGTTGAACTTCTATAAATTAACAGAGATTATCATAAGTTTTTCTTTCATCGTGTCCCAGTCCAATACAATCTATATTGTATATGGTACATCTTTCTCTTTGTGTCACTACACTTAATAGTCTGGATAAATTGTGGACGCTCAATATTCCACATCCATATAAGATCCCGTGAAGGCCCATCATCCTTTGACGGAAACTTCGGATCAACTCGCGATGCATGAGGTCCCAGCCCCGTCACCATGGCCTCGCTTGGCCATACCCCAGGCGCGAGGCCCTCCTCGCGCGCGCACCACCTAGCGTCGCTCGGCCACCACGCGCGCATCTCCATAGCCTCGCTCGGCCGTGCCCTAGGCGCGAGGCCCTCCTTACGCGCGTACCACCTGGCGTCGCTCGGCCACCGCGCGCACGTTTCTCTGGCATCGCTCGGCCACCGCGCGCGCATCTCCATGGCGTCGCTCGGCCATACCTCAGCGCTCGTGGTCCCAGAGTGGCCTCGCCCATGCCCACGGAGGGGGCCTCGCCAAATAGGCCCCGTGGTGGCCTCGCCCATGCCCACGGAGGGGCTTCGCCAAATAGGCCCCGTGGTGGCCTCGCCCATGCCCACGGAGGGGCTTCGCCCAATAGGCCCCGTGGTGGCCTCGCCCATGCCCACGGAGGGGCCTCGCCAAATAGGCCCTGTGGTGGCCTCGCCCATACCCACGGAGGGGCCTCGCCCAATAGGCCCCGTGGTGGCCTCGCCCATGCCCACAGAGGGGCCTCGCCAAAAAGGCCCCGTGGTGGCCTCGCCCATGCCCACGGAGGGGCCTCGCCCAATAGGCCCCGTGGTGGCCTCGCCCATGCCCACGGAGGGGCCTCGCCAAATAGGCCCCGTGGTGGCCTCGCCCATGGCCTCATGGGGGCCACATCCGCAGCACACTCAGCCTCGTGAGCAGCCAAGAGAGTCGCGCCATCAATAAGCCTTCCAAGGGTCCCATTCCTTACACCTAGAGACCCCTATGCTTAGAGGCTCCAGTACGAGTCGAATGGGACATACTTGTACGACCAAGTACTGAGTACGGACACCAGTACCAGTGGGACTGCTAGGGTAAGAGTTATGGCCCGTACATCTACGGCCAAGGGTCAGAGTCGACACCACTACCACCTGCGCCACTACGCCTGCCGCCACTCATCAGACATGGGTACAGACAAGTAGTGGGGACATCCTCCTGACACCTGCTCCCGTACTGATGTACGACCACAACCTCTGAAGCCACTCCCCTGACATAGTACTTATGTACCATTTGGTCTCCTGGACCACCATGTACCTAAGGCCATTAGAGCCTACTATAAAATGAACTGGAGCACCACCTGAAAGGGGGTTGGAAATTTTACTGTAGTAAAGGCTTGAGTGTGAATGAAAGACTGAATTCTCCATTATTGTTCTATCATTGTTCTTGAGTGATTGTTTAAGTTTCTACAGCTTTTCCATTAGAGATCTTGATTTGATAATTTTTCCAACTCAACTTAGTTGACGAGTTCTCACCGTCAACAATATTGTATATGGTACATCTTTCTCTTTGTGTCACTACACTTAATAGTCTGGATAAATTTTTCTATCTTAAACAGAAGATAGACCGTACTCATAATATTTATTAAATAAAGCTCCCACTTTTTTTAGTGATTACGGACAATTTTTATATTATTATCTTGAAATAAATCCTCTTGTATATATATCATTATACATATACTTAATTCAAGACCACATCAATAATATTGGATCATCATGATAAATGACATGTATAATTAAATACAAATATGAGTGAAAAATATTAACTTTATTTAATTAACAATAATCGTTCATACAGAAATACGCTTTAAGGGCACAAATCTCAACACATTTGAGTCCCAATTTTCTACTAAAAAATGTTTTGTATATTCCTGGCTTTAAATGTTATTTGCTCTCTATTAGTGCTCTTACTCATCATTCTGCTCTTTATGTCCTATTCTCAAACAATTCATTCATAATCCAAGATCCAAGTCTATCAAGGATGATTGGCAAGGGCGATATTAATAATGGCCTATACATCTTAGATTGTTCTCAATTTTCTACTTCTCACATCAATCTTGTCTCTGTACAAACTTGGCATAATCGTTTAGGTCATTTGTCTAATAAATGTCTTCATATGCTTCATGATCAATTACCATGTAATCTTTCAAAATTTAATAACAATGATCCTTGCTATATCTGTCCTTTAGCTAAACAACGCAGACTCCCTATTCCATCTAATAATCACCATTCTGCTCATATTTTTTATTTTTTACATGTTGATATTTGGGGTCCATATCATACTGTTTATCACAATGGATATTGTAACGACCCAAATTTCCTAATAAGGCTTAGGGCCTTGATTAAGGGGTCAGGATGGAAAATTTTAGAATTATATGATGATGTGATATTTATGTGTATCATTATGTGAATATGTGAATAATATTATAATATGACGTGATATGCATGTTTAGGTGTATTAAATATGCATGTGGGCCCATTTCTATTTAATTAGGAAATTTTAATATTTTGGCCATTTCGGGCATATTTGGCATATATGTGATATATATGTGGTGCTTCAGTATTATATGGTCATGCTAGGGTTACTCAGCACGAGACAATCCTAGGAGGCAAGCTAGTGGGAAAGTCACAACGGGATTCATACTTGATTCGGAGTGAGTCAAGGGGTATTTAGTACATTACCGGGTTATTGAGTAATGGGAATAAATATTTTATGATAAATTGGGAGTTAGTGAGACCAGGGGGAAATTCTGGGTATTTTGACTATTTTACCCTTGTGGGCATTTTCGGGACCAAGAGAATTAGGGTTTTCTTGAAGTTACTTAAGCTTGAAGTAACCTATTAGAATTATAAAAGAACGTTCAGAACATTCTCTCTTCCTCCCATTCTCTTTTCGACACCCGATCATCTTTTCGAAGGAAACTTGAGTTCTAGGACTGTAACGCCCTACTTCCTTAGAGCCGTTACTAAGTGAGTTTTTAAGACAAAACAGTGTGCAATGAACTCGCTAACCGAGGTTTTGAAACAAAAGTGTGACTAATTAAAAGTTAAGGCTGTAATCTTTGAAAATGCGTCGTTTCATTAAAACTTCTATTATTAAACATTTGGGATCCCAAAATAAGGTTTGAAAACTAATTACATTTTTGAAATAAGGTTGCAGTTAAGAAATCATAAAATCATAGGTTATTACAGCCATTTTCGAATAAACCCCCAACCAAAGCAGTCGGGCAGGCCGAACATGTACGCGCCGCTTCACGCTCTCCGTACTCATGGTTGGTTGATTCAGTCATTGCCCTTACCTGCAACACAGAGCACCCGTGAGCCGAAGCCCAGGAAGAAAACTCATGCAGAACATAACATATGCAATGTATACAGTTATCATAACAGATAATCCACAAATAAACAAGTCAATCATTAGACTAAGCAAACACGGCCAAGCCGCCCCAGAGCCTTACCGAAGCCTGGGGTATCGGTTCTCACCGCGAGGATAACTCATGTATCCCTTGGGTCCCACCCTGAATATAGCATAACACATGTATCCACCGGGCCCCGCCCTGACTATAGCATCCCATGTGCTAGGTGTTACTTTCGGCCCACAGCCGCCCCGGCTTACGCCGTACTCGGCCCACGGCCGCCCCGGCTTACGCCGTACTCGGCCCTTGCCGCTCATTTCATCATAATCACACATATAGTACATTCGAAATAATCATTCACACACATCATCATTCATTTAAGGTTTAAACATTTGCACATAATACAATCTGGGGCCATGCCCTAACCTCGGGTGTTATAGTTTTCTTACCTGCATTCCGAGCCTCCTGATGCACTAAAGCCGCGAGCACGGTCCTCTAGCACGAGCCTCACCAACAACCTAGTCACAACACACAAGAAACATCCCTCATTACTAATCAACCCAAAACCACTTCCCGGGACCAATCCCGCACTCTCGGGACCTCTAAAACCTTAAAACAACACCCCGGAGACATCCCCCGAACCCCCGGGGCAAAGGCCTAAAATTGCCCAAAAAATGATGCCCTGAATTTAGCCTTGTGCCGCGGCACCACATCCTTGTGCCGCGGCACCCAACAGTCAGAGGCTCCCTCGCCGCGGCACGAAAAACCTGTGTCGCGGCACGCCTTCGCAGACCCAGAATTCTGGGTTTTCTCCTGCGTTTTCTCCGAGCTAAAACCTTCCCAATTCATACCAAACCAATACCCAAACCCCAAAATCAAATCCAAACTTCATATGACCCATCTAGTAACCCATAAACATCATCAAAGCAATCAAACACACAATCAAATCCCCAAAATCCACATTCTTGATTTCAATTTCAGAAAATTAAAAACTCAAAGTTCAAACTTAAACCATGCTCAAATCTCTTAACCCATAACATAATCAAGCCTTAAATGTGTATAAATTCCTTACCTCAAGTAGAGAATCCCATCCCAAGCTCCCTTGATTCATCTCCTAAGTCTCCAAATTTCAGCTCCTTCACTTCTCTTCTTCTTCTTCTTCTTCTTCTTCTTCTCATTGCCCTAACTTTCCTTCTCTTTGGTTTTTCTTCTCTTTATTTTTTATCAAAACCAATCAATGCCAAGCCCCAAACCGTGTACCCCCTATAACCCAGCTGCCATAAATCAATTTCCCAGCCAAATGACCATTTTACCCCTCCTTGCCTATCCTTTCCCAACTAAACCTCAAGGGCACTTAAGTCCTTTTACTTCTATTTCATTTCTACCATTTTCTACCTAGAACTTGTTACTCTCAGCAGTAACTAATGGTTACCCAGGTTACTAAATCTCCAATAACCATTACCCGCTAAATCTCAACTTAACCATAAAATTCCCGAGGTACCCCTAGGCTCCTCCCGAGCCGGGTATAGAAATCCCGTTGTGACTCTTAAGTTAAATTGCTCTCTAGGACCGTCTCGGCACGTGCATCACAACAATAACACAACACTCACGTGGTACAAATCACGGAATACAATTATCACATATCAATGCAGTTATGCCCAACAAGGCCAAAATTACAGTTATGCCCTTCTAACACGATCCGGGCCTACATGCATACTAATATACATAGTCATGCATCTCAGATAAACAAATAGTCATATAACATGCTTTAAATCATAATCATGCATTTAATCCATAAAAATCACACATAATTCCCATCATGCCCTCCTGGCACGCTAATCAAGGCCCTTAAGCCTTATTAGTAACTTTGGGTCGTTACAAGGACTCGGATTCAAGCGAGGATCGAGGCATAGCGATTTTAGGGAAGATTAGAAGCTTATTAGCCAGAGGATTTAGCAAGAAATGACATAATTAGAGGTAATGCAAGTTTTAAGTTCTTAATTTTTAAAGTTTTTAAGCTTTGATTGGATTTTATGTTTTGATGAGTATTTGGATGAATTGAAGCTTGGGTTTTATTGGTTTTGGGAGATTAGGATGTTTGGGAACTTTAATTTTGAGATTTGGATAGGTTGGGGTCGGATTTGGAGCTTTGAAGCTTGAAGAGCACGAAGAGAGAAGCCTAGAAATTTGAAGTTTTTGTTTGGGCGTTGTAGCGCTAGGTTGGTAGCGCTACAATGCTAGGTGCTCTATCTTGGGGGTGTTGATTCTGCTTGTAGCGCTGTAGCGCCCATAGGTAGCGTTGTGGCGTTACACGATCTTCAGAATGGGGTTTTTTGGTACTTTTTGGGGATTTGACCAGAGGGCTCGGGGGATGATTTCACCACCCTGTTTGGTGGGATTGGAGGTCTCGAGAGCGCAGGATTGGTCTCGGGATTTGGGTTTTGGAACTTGAACTCATTGAAACACCGTTTATGGTTGTGATTAGGTTATCGCTAGGGGCTTGGAAACAGGATAGGGGCTTGGAAACAGGATCGTGTTCGAGGGTTGTTCATTGGTAACCTATGCTTGGACCAAAGGTAAGAAAAATGCACCTAGTATGCGATGCATGTGATGCATAAGATACATGTGATTAGGGAATGGCATGAATGTTGAATATGAGATTGATCAGAGCTTGAGTCTCTATAAATGTGCATGATCATAATTATACTAGTGAATGTTGAGTAAGCATGCATAATGCCCTATATTTGGATATTTGACATATGATATATGCCTGGTTGCATTGCTTACTTGTGAGTGGAACTGACTCCATAGTCAGAATAGGAAATGGTGTTAGTATTGACTATGAAGTTGTGACTCATTAGTCAAGTTTGGCAGTAGTACTGAGCACTGGTCGTATGGAATTGACCTATGAGTCAAGAACGGCATAAGCATAATGAACGCATAGCCAAAAAGATTAGATGTAATCGACGTAAGCATGAAATGCCTAACCGACTTTAAGTTCGATGAAAACAAAAGCACTTGTCTAGTCTAAAGGTTAGTTACTTAGAGCCAAAGCGAAAAGGCTAAGGTGACCGACACATCATATGGCTTAGGGTACGAATCCCCAGGGATGGACTCATTAGCCATCTATTCAGGGAGCAGATCCTCAGAGATGGACTTATTAGCCATCTATTCTCAATATGACTTGATATTCATCTATACAAAGGGCAGGGCCCATAAGTCATCTATACAAAGGGTAAGGCCCATGAGTCATTATTTGGACTTGCTTGCATGCCTGAGTAGGATTATTACTGCGAGGCATGCCTATTATGATTTAGTAACATGTTATTACTGTTCATGAGCATATTGAGTTCTCTTGCTGAGCTTCGGCTCACGGGTGCTATGTGGTGTAGGTAAACGCAAAAGAAAGCTGGACCATCCTTGAGTTTGAGAGCTTAGGTGACGATGTGTACATATGCGGCTACTCGACCACTACAGTCGAGGGTTTAAAGAGAAACTAGGGTTAAACCCTATTTTTCTGCTTAGGTCGGCTGGTTGTAAATATATTATTATAATTAACCTTTAAATTATATTTTTGGGATCCCAATGTATATAGTAAACGTTTTAGTGAAAAGTTGTATCTTAACTAAAAAAAAAATTAACCCTAACTCGATAATCATACTTAGTTAAACAATTATGACCAAATGACCTAATTCACGAGTTGAGCACTGTTTAAAATGCACACCGTAATGGTCCCTTGGTAGTAGGGGATACAAACTTTGTATCAGAGTGAGCCAAGGTTAGGGGTTCCTGTAGACAAGCTGGGCATGTAAACTTGTCACTAAAGACAACTTCACTCAGGGTATGGTAACTATTTATGTGGTTATGTGCTTAACTACTTAAATAGAATTATTTACCTGCATATTGTATTGGGGAGCATGAGATTCTGATAGAGCCTAACTCTTGATTATGTGATTACCTGCTCAGTGAATATATAAATGTATTATTTGCATGCTGGAGTTGGAAGCATGGTGTGTATGTTGGAAGAGCAGGGGTTATGAATTGATGAACAAATTATGTGGACATGTTTTTAGCATTGCAGTGGTCTGTGAATGTAGTGTAGTATGATTGTTCCCGTGCGGAAGGCTTTTGAATATGCTCATCATGTTTAATGGGTCAAGTTATTGACTGCAGATTCGATCAGTAGGTATGTATCCAAGGCAGATAATGAGGCCTGGTAGTGGTTATACCGAGGCTGGGAATTACAGCCAGGGTTTGAGTTCTTCACCTGCCCCTCAGAATTTCCAGCAGGTGTTTACAGATATGCAATTAATATTGCAGAGGCAAGAAGAAGAGATTAGGTGTTTGAAACAACAACAGGTTCTGTCAGGGAACACCTCTTCCTTTGTTATGCCAGGAGTGGCACCAATATTGGCTCAGCCTAGGGTTGAGAACAGGTGGGAATTTCTTCGTGGAAGATTCCAGGAGTATTACCCTCTAGTCTTTGAGGGAGGCCTAGATCCATTCAGAGCTGAGCAATGGATGGGCATGATCAGTTCCATTCTTGACAGTATGGGGGTGGTAGGTCACAATAGGGTGATGTATGCTACATATGTATTGCGGGATGATGCCCGAACATGGTGGGAAGTAGTGTCCCAGACACGAGATACAGCTGTGATGGACTAGAAAGAATTTAGGCAGCTGTTTAATGAAAGATATTATTGTGATGCAGTCAAAACTGCTAAGATGAATGAGTTTCTGAATTTGGTTCAGGGAAACGCAACAGTAACTGAGTATGTTAATAGATACGATGGGTTGGCCAAGTTTGATTTTGATATGGTACCCACGGATGTAGCTCGGAAGGAAAAGTTTATTCAGGGATTGAATTCCAAAATAGCTCAAGGCATTAGAGTTGCCCCAGTGTATGAAATCTCTACCTACGCTCAGGTGGTAAGGAAGGCTCTTGCTGTTGAAAGCATAGGAAATGAGATTGAGAAGGAGAGTGTTGGAGAGCACAGAGCTCAGACAGTAACACCTCTGTTTATTGGATTGAGCAAGAACAAGGATTGGAAAGTCTACCCAGAATGCACTCGGTGTAAGAGGCGTCATCTGGGAGAATGCCGAGCAAGGGTATGTTTCTTTTGTGGAATGGTTGGGCACCGTAAGAAGAATTTCCCAAGGCGAAGGAAGAATGAGCAAAAGAGGATGGACAACTCGACTCCAGCTTGAGTGTTTGCTCTGATGCAGTCAGAGTCGGAGACTGAGACTGAGGCTTGTTCCTCAGGGGTGGCAGGTCAGCTTTCTAGTTTTGATTTTTGTATTGTGCGGACTGGTTTTGGTGCCATGTTGTTCTTTGTTTGTTTCTCTTAGAGAGGCATAGACTTGTTATGTAGATTGCATGGTTATGTTGTGATGAGAATGTGATACTCTATTGGTAATTTTAAGAGATGGGTTAGGTTATGGTGGAAATGACTCATCAGTTGTTTTGATAGAGTTGGTTATGACTAACTTTAGTATGATCCTGGATATGGATCGATTAGCCAAGTATGGGGCAATGATAAATCGCAAGGAAAGGATAGTAACTCTTGTGCTTGAGAGTGAGAAACCCTTGCAGTAGTTGGCACTGTGCATATGACATATGTATTTAGAGCTAGAGATATGTTGCAGGAGGATGCATAGAACTCCTAGATAGTGTGGTGGATACCACTTAGGTTGTGCCAGTGAGATCAGGACAAACTGTATTAGTCTGTGAGTTTCTGGATGGATTTCCAGGGGATTTGTCAAGATTACATTTACATAAAGAGATAGAATTGTGATTAGATGGTGTCAGGGACGGAACCAGGTCTAGGGTACTGTATTGAACGGCTTCAGCAGAGCTGTAAGAATTAAAGGACTCCATTATTGAGTAAGATGGTATTCTCCAAGGTGGATCTTTGATCTTGTTATTTTCAGCTGAAGATCAAGGAGAAGAATATGCAGAAGACTGACTGTTGTATCGGATAAGGGCACTGGGAGTGCTGAGTTATGTTTTGAGGATTACATTTACATAAAGAGATAGAATGGTGATTAGATGGTGTCAGGGACGGAACCAGGTCTAGGGTACTATATTGAACGTCTTTAGTAGAGCTGTAAGAATTACAGGACTCAGTTATTGAGTAAGATGGTATTCTCCAAGGTGGATCTTTGATCTGGTTATTATCAGATGAAGATCAAGGAGAAGAATATGCAGAAGACTGCATGTTGTATCAGATAAGGGCACTGGGAGTGCTGAGTTATGTTTTGAGGATCTGGTTAATGCCAAGTTGTTTTGATGAATTAGTGGATTAAGTAGTCAAGGATTATCTTAATTGGATTTGTGATCGTCTTGATCGACGGTGTTGTGGTTTATTCTCTGCGAAGATTTTCCAAGGTCAAGGAACGCCTTAGAGGTAGGAGTTTCCTTGAACGGTTGGAATATTATATGTGCTTTGGCAAAGAGTTCTGGGTCTTCTTACAGATCAGAACCAGTTAGTAGGTTGTTATGACACCTCAGTGACATGGAAAAGGGATTGCCTATGCATCATGTTAGTTAAAGGATATGACCAGAACTAGAGTAGAGTTACTGGTGGGCTAGGTGGCCAACATTATGTTTGAGTTAATCTGGTAGAGACAATCAAAGGAAAAATAGTTAAGTGAACCATAGATGGGAAGAATTGAGAGGAAAGTCTTAGCTGGATTAGCTACGGACTATGCAGTGTCAAGTATAAGTTTATTGTGGTATAGGGATCGAACTCGGGATCCGATGAACACTGGGATTAAACAAGAGATTCTGGATGAATCTCATATTACCCTCTTATTCTCTTCATCCAGGCATCATGGAAGATGTAATAGAATCTAAAAGCTTTATATTGGTAGCCTGGGATGGAGAGGGACGTAACAGAATACGTGGCAAAGTTCCTAACCTGTTAGCAGTTCAAGACAGAGTATTAGGAATCAGTAGGGCCATTACAGCCTTTGTGTCTTTCATAGTGGAAGTAAAGAAACGTTGCGATGGGTTTCGCGGTGGGGCTGCCCAGGATAGTGGCCCAGCGTGATTTGGATTGGGTCATTATGGACCAGTATTTTAAGTCAGCTCGCTTTGTATCAGTAAGGACGAGTAATATAATTGATCAGTATACAGATCTCTATGTGAGAGAGATAGTACGCCTTCATGGAATTCAAGGTCTATCTTATCAAACGAGGACTCTGTTTTTACTTCCAAACCTTAGGGAAGGTTGCAGAAGGAGATGATTATACAGTTGGAGTTTAGTACAATATATTATCCTCAGACTGATGGTAAATCAGAGAGAGATATCTAGTTATTGGAAGGGCACTTTATGAGATGGGGTATGATAGATTATGTATATCACCCATTCATTGGAATGAGATGGGTGAGATGTTATATCTGTATCCTGAGGTAGTTCAGGGGATCATTGAGGTTATTGAAAAGGTTAGAGCTTGGATGCTCACTTCTCAGAGTAAATGGAAAAGTTATGTTGATTTGAAATGTAGAAACATGGAGTTCCAAGTGGAAGACTGTATCTTCCTTAGAATATCACCATGGAAAGAGGTGAGGAAATAAGGACAAGTTGAGCTCTAGATTAGTAAGGACCGTTTGAATCCTGGATAGGATCGGTCAGGTTGCCTTTGGGTTGACCTCAGTTTTGGCACTGTCAACTGTATACAATGTATTTTATATTTCCATGTTGAGGACATGGATTAGAAGAGACTCATGTGTTGAGTTATGAGAATCTGGAGATTGAGGCTAAGTTATCCTATGAGGAATAGCCCATTCAGATTTTGACAGAAAGAACAAGGTTCTAAGGAACAAAGTTGTACTTTGATTAAGGTATTGTGCATAAACAGTGAGGTCGAGGTAGCAACCTGGGAACTTGAATCAGTTATGCGGAATTTATATTTTGGGTTGTTCAGATAAATTTTGAGGATGAAATTTCTGTAAGGAGAGGTTAGTTGTAACGACCCCAATTTCCTAATAAGGCTTAGGGCCTTGATTAGGGGGCTAGGATGGCAAATTTTGGAATTATATGATTATGTGATATTTATGTATATCATTATGTGAATATGTGAATAATATTATAATATGACGTGATATGCATGTTTAGGTGTATTAAATATGCATGTGGGCCCATTTTTGTTTAATTGGACAATTTTCATATTTTGGCCATTTCGGGCATATTTGGCATATATGTGATATATGTGTGGTGCTTCATTATTATTTGGTTATGCTAGGGTTACTCAACACGAGACAGTCCTAGGAGGCAAGCTAGTGGAAAAGTCACAACGGGATTCATACTTGATTCGGAGTGAGTCAAGGGGTATTTAGTAAATTACCGGGTTATTGGGTAATGGGAATAAATATTTGATGATAAATTGGGAGTTAGTGAGACCAGAGGGAAATTCTTGGAATTTTGACTATCTTACCCCTGTGGGCGTTTTCGGGACCCTGAGCATTAGGATTTGCTTGAGGTTACTTAAGCTTGAAGTAACCTGTTAGAATTATAAAAGAATGTTCAGAATGTTCTCTCTTCCTCCCGTTCCCTTTTCGACACCCGATCACATTTTTTAAGGAAACTTGAGTTCTAGGACTCGGACTCAAGCGAGGATCAAGGCATAGTGATTCTAGGGAAGATTAGAAGTTTATTAGCGGGAGGATTTAGTGAGAAACGACATAATCAGAGGTAATCCAAGTTTTAAGTTCTTAATTTTTAAAGTTTTGATTGGATTTTATGTTTTGATGAGTTTTTGGATTAATTGAAGCTTGGGTTTTATTGGTTTTGGGAGATTAGGATGTTTGGGAACTTTAATTTTGAGATTCAGATAGGTTGGGGTCAGATTTGGAGCTTTGAAGCTCGAAGAACACGAAGAAAGAAGCCCGGAAATTTGAAGTTCTGGCTTGGGCGTTGTAGCGCTACAACGCTAGGTGCTCTGTTTTGGGGGTTTTGATTCTGGTTGTAGCGCTGTAGCGCCCGTAGGTAGCGCTGTAGCACTACACAGTCTTTAGAATGGGGGGTTTTGGTACTTTTTTGGGTTTTGACCTTAGGGCTCGGGGGATGATTTCATCACCCCATTTGGTGGGATTGGAGGTCCCGAGAGCGCGGGATTGGTCCCGGGATTTGGGTTTTGGAACTTGAACTCATTGAAACACCATTTATGGTTGTGACTAGGTTATCGCTAGAGGCTTGGAAACAGGATCGTGCTCGAGGGTTGTTCATTGGTAACCTGTGCTTAGACCAAAGGTAAGAAAACTGCACCCAGTATGCGATGCATGTGATGCATAAGATACATGTGATTAGGGCATGGCATGAATGTTGAATATGAGATTGATCAGAGCTTGAGTCTCTGTAAATGTGCATGATCATAATTATGCTGGTGAATGTTGAGTAAGCATGCAGAATGCCCTATATTTGGATATTTGACATATAATATATGCCTGGTTGCATTGCTTACTTATGAGTGGAACTAACTCCATAGTCATAATAGGCAATGGTGTTATTATTGACTGTGAAGCTGTGACTCTTTAGTCAAGTTCGGCAGTAGTACTGAGCACTGGTCGTATGGAATTGACCTATGAGTCAAGAGCGGCATAAGCGTAATGAACACACAGCCGAAAAGATTAGATCTAATCGACATAAGCATGAAATGCTTGACCGACCTTAAGTTCGATGAAAACAAAAGCTCTTGTCTAGTCTAAAGGCTAGTTACTTGAAGCCAGAGCCAAAAGGCTAAGGTGACCGACACATCACATGGCTAAGGGAGCGGATCCCTAGAGATGGACTCATTAGCCATCTATTCTCAATATGACTTGATAGTCATCTATACAAAGGGCAGGGCCCATAAGTCATCTATACAAAGGGTAGGGCCCATGAGTCATTATTTGGACTTGCTTGCATGCATGAGTAGGATTATTACTGCTAGGCATGCCTATTATGATTTAGTAACATGTTATTACTGTTCATGAGCATATTGAGTTTTCTTGATGAGCTTTGGCTCACGGGTGCTATGTGGTGCATGAAAAGGCAAAAGAAAGATGGACCATCCTTGAGTTAGAGAGCTTAGGTGACGATGTGTACATATGCGGCTGCTCGACCACTATGACCGAGGGTTTATAGAGGAATTAGGGTTAAACCCTTTTTTGCCGCTTAGGTCGACTGGTTGTAAATATTATATTGTAATTAACCTTTAAATTATATTTTTGGGATCCCAATGTATACAGTAAACGTTTTAGTGAAACGTTGTATCTTAACCAAAAAAAATTAACCCTAAACCGTTAATCATACTTAGTTACAAGATTATGACCAAATGACTCGATTAACGAGTTTAGCATTGTTTAAAATGCACACCGTAACGGTCCCTGGGTAGTAGGTGGTACAGATATAGTTTATTTTTAACACTAGTTGATGACCATTCACGTTTTACTTGGGTTTATCTTTTAAAACATAAATATGATGCCACTTCTATGCTCATTAAATTTCTTACTTTTATTGAAAATCGGTTCAAAGTCACTTTAAAATCATTTCGATCGGATAATGCACCTGAATTGGTCTTGAAAGAATTATTTGATTCAAAAGGCATATTTCGTAATTTTTCATGTGTGGACACTCCACAACAAAACTCTTTAGAAAAAAGGAAACACCAACATTTATTAAATGTAGCTCATTCGTTATATTTCCAAGCAAAAGTCCCTTTATCATTTTGGAATGAGTGTATACTTACTGCTACTTTCATCGTCAATAGAATTCCTTCTTCTACTCTTCATAACAAATCTTCCTATGAGCTATTGTATAATAAAAAACCTTATTATAACTATTTTAAAGTTTTTAGATGTCTTACTTTTGCCTCTAGTCTACACTTACATCACACCAAATTTCAACCACGTGCTCATTTATGTATTTTTTATGGATACCCACCAGGAATGAAAGCATATAAACTGTATGATGTTAATACTAAGCAATTTTTTTATATCTCGCGATGTTGTGTTTCATGAGACTATCTTTCCTTTTCACAACACACCACAAATTGACAACATTACTGTTGACCCTTTCCCTGATTTCGTGTTACCTCACTCTTCTGTGGCACTAAAGATTATATTGCATGCTCTACTTATCTTAACATAATTGCAAGTCTTCCTTCTCAAGGCACTTTGTCACCTTCCTTAATATCAAGTAATGTTGCACCACTACAAGCTGCCTAAACGACGTCTCCTTCTAGGGACACACCCACCATGATTCCTTTTGTTGATCATTTGCCTCCACAACCACTTTGAGGAACAATAAGACAAACCAAACCAAACCTCCTACCTCCAGGATTTTCACTGCCACAATGACAAATCATTCCACTCATTATCCTATACAAAATTATATTTCTTATAGTACTTTATCTACTACTCACAAGAATTTTGTTTGTGGTATTTCAGCTGTCAAAGATCCTTTGTTTTATCATCAGGCTGTCTCACATCAGGTCTGGCATGATGCTATGAAAGCTTAACTACAAGCTTTGGAAGCAAACAACACCTGGTGTAACGTCCTGGCTACCCCAGAACAGTTACGGAGAACGGTGAACCGGAAATTTGACCCGCTACCCGAGTCCTTTGGTTATAAACGTGATCTAAGTGTTATTATCAGGTTAAGGTAGAAAACCAGTAAAAAGGAAAGGGTACTTTTCATTAAGTAAATAAACTGCTCATGAGCCTTTCAAAATATTCACAAGTGGTTCGTAATACAAAAGAGTCGCCACAGTTCCAAATTTACAAACTCCGCCGGCCTAAGCGGCAAAAATAGGGTAAACCCCTAGTCCCTCTGAGAACTCCTTGACCGTGGCGGTCAAGCGGCCCTGTATGTACACAACACCGCCCAAGCTCTCCACTCAGGGCTGGCCAAGCTTTTCCTTTCCTTTACATGCACCACATAGCACCCATGAGCCAAGGCCCAGCAAGAAAACACAATAAAATACGATATAATATCAACAACGATCATAATAATCATCCAGGACTAACAGTCCAACAAATAGGTGACAATAGCCGAGAGTCACAATAATGAGCATCGCTCTCTTTAGCCATGTGACGATAGGGTCACCAGGGCTTAATCGATAAGTGTCTCATTCATAAGTTTGTTCAGGACAGGTGCATGGTGATTGGTCACCAACATAACCTTCCTCACGACTCTAGAGTCGAAACTATGGACAACGTCCCTTAGCCACGTGACAAACGGTCACCGGGGTCATATACCTTGGCTATAGTCATCTGGTCGTAGACCAGGCAAGCGCTTATAAGTTCTTCGACCTTAGGGTCGGTCCCGCATTAATGCCATAGAGCCATTCAATGCGTGATCATCGACTTTGGAGTCGGTCCCTGACTAGTCAGTGTCTTAAACAGGTAATCAGCATTCACTAGCATTTAATATGCGATCCACGTTCGCATATATCAACCAATATGCCTCAATATCAAATCATGCATGTCATATACCTGTACAGGGTGCAACTGTGTCCATACACTGTTTTCTTACCTCAAGTTCGAGTGAGAAGTATGATAAAGACGACCCCTGAGAACGATCGGTCTTTTAGTTCCTTAGCGGTTACCTAATCACAACCAATTATAACCTCCATTAATGAGAATCCATAGTGATAGGGTCTTAACCTAAGCACCACCCTCAGGACCTCGAAACATGCCCACACGGTGAGTAGATTCGATCCCGGGCCTTAAGGATTGAAACCCCAAGTCAAAAACCCTTAAAAACACTCAAAACGGGGTTTGGAAGGAACAGGGTAGCGCTACAGCGCTCAACCCCTAGCGCCACAGCGCTCTACTCAGAACCTCCCAAAAGCCAAAAAGTCTCCTGAGGAGCGCTATAGCGCCCTAGGGTGGGCGCTGTAGCGCTACCTCCAGCCCAAAACACCCCTGAACCGACCTTCTTCATCTCCTTCGTTTCTAACTCGATCTCCAAGCTTCCAAAGCCTATTCTTGATGCCAAATGAACCCAAAAACCATCCCAACACACCCCAATCATCACAAGCATGGGAACCCTAGCCAAAACTCCCAACAAAAACCATGAATTCACCCTAAACATTTCAGCTGCAAAACAAAACCAAAACAGAGCAAACCAGAGAAAAACATGGTCAAAAACTTACCCAAAGCTTGGCTTAAAAACCACAAAGAAAAATGAAGAAAAGAAGGTACGGGAGAACTCTAAAATACACTCTGTTTTTCCATCATTTCCTTCAGTCACCAAAGGTTATATCTATCCTAGGGGTGAAATGTCCATTTTACCCCTAGGTCAATTGATGGTTTCTAAAGACTCCCAAGGGCATTTTTGGTACTTTCCTCCTAACTCGTTAATCATAATTAACGCTCCCTAATTCCCGCTGTTCTCAATAATCATAAACACCAATAATTCACATCATGTTACCCTTTATCTCCCGGTAACGCTCTAATCATCAAAATCACCCCAAGACTCAACCCAAGTCCCGACACTTAAATCTGTTGTGACTAAACCGCTAATCAATATTCTACGATCGTCTCATGTCGAATAACTCGAACAAACCCACATCATAATGTGGTCTCAACATATATCATTGACATGCATACAATTAACATTATATTATAATATAATTCTCATAAACATGCATAAACACATTAAATGGCATAATTAAACAATTATGGCCCTCCCGGCCTACAAATCCAGCCATTAAACCACATTAGGGAATCTGGGGCATTACACTTGGACCTTATGTATTCTACCCAAAAGGCACAAATCTATTGGCTATAAGTGGCTCTACAAAACTAAATTCAACTCAGATGACATTATCCAAAGGCACAATGCCAGATTATTTGCCAAAGGATACACTCAAAAAGAGGGCATCGACTTCTTTGACACCTTTTCTCCCATGGCTAAAATGGTTTCTGTCAAAGTTCTTCTTGCTATTGCCACTATAAAGCAATGAAATTTAACTCAATTAGATGTCAATAATGCGTTTCTTAATGGCAGTCTCACTGAAATTATTTATATGATCTCCCATTAGGATATCAATCTCACTGTATTTCCTCTTTTGCAATTACTACAATGTTTTGCAAGCCCAACAAGTCAATAAATGACCTTAAACATGCCTCTAGGCAGTGGCATTCCAAGCTTTCTTAGCAACTCACCCAACATGGCTTCACTCAATCTAAAGATGACTATTCGTTATTCACTAGAGGCTCGGGCCATTCCTTCATTGCCTTACTTGACTACGTCGATGACGTAGTTGTCACCGACCCCGACTTATCTCATGTTCAACAACTTCAATCTCTTCTTAATCATGATTTCAAACTTAAATGTCTTGGCAACTTGAAATGCTTCCTTGGTTTTGAAATTTCCTATTCTAACTCTGGTTTATTTTTATCTCAGAGACATTACACATTACAACTCTTGGAAGACACAGGATTTCTTGGTTGCAAACCAGCCACCACCCAAATGGACCCACGATCAAAACTCTCAGGAGACGATGGTGACATTTTGCCCAACCCTTCAACTTATCGAAGACTTATTGGCTGCCTCATTTACTTTAATTTATCGCGTCCAGACATCACTTATGCATTACATTGTCGGAGTCAGTTTCTCTACAAACCTCGAACCACACACCTTCAAGCTACTCACAGACTTGTGCGCTACCTCAAACACAAACCTAGCCAAGGTATGTTCTACTCAGCAAAGTCTTCTCTTCAAGTTCGAGCTTTTTCAGATTCTGACAAGGCAAGCTGCCCCGACACTCGTCGTTCAATCATCGAATTTTGTATATTCATTGGTGATTCCATGGTCTCTTGGTGATCCAAAAAGCAACCAACTATTTCAAGGTCCTCTGCTGAGGCAGAATACCGCGCTCTTGCTGCCACTACAACCGAAGTCATTTGGATCACTCATTTACTTTCAGCTCTACAAGTAGCCTTTCCTCTCCCCACCATCCTATACTGCGACAACAATTCTACCATGCACATTGCTAACAACCCGGCCTTTCATGATCGCACCAAGCATATTGAGCTTGATTGCCACGCCGTTCGGGACAAAATAAAGGAAGGCTTCCCTCACATCTTACCTATCAGCTCTAAACACTAGCTTGCTCATGCTTTCACTAAGCCTTTACCTTCTACAGCTTTAGAATATCTTCTCTTCAAGATGGTTGTCCAAGACCTACACAATCCATCTTGAGGGGGAGTATTATAAGTTTCTCTATTTAGAATAAAATTCAGATGTCCCGAAAATGATGCCCCAAGCTTGTCCCACGTATAATATGTTAACATGTGGCAAAAAAATTTAATTAAAAGAGCTTATTAAAATAAATTAATGGACGTTTGTTAGGTTGTTTTAGCTCCCTCTTTCTTTTTGTGTGTTTTTTGTTCCATAAATGTTTGATATCCCAATAACAACTTTTAATAAATTAAATTCCATAAGTGGCTATGAATGTTAAGAGTGAAAAATAAAATAAATTTAGTGATATTTTGTATTAATAATACCAAAACGTTGACAATAATATATTATTATTTTAAATGTGACAATAGTTTAGGACAATAATATACTATATTGAATCATTAAATTTGATTGTATTAAACTTCTCTCAATTTTGTGAGATATGTTGCACATTAGACCTATATTAAAATTTGTTAGTTATTATTAAAATTTGTTGGATTTTCTACTGTATCAAATACATATATGTTATTAAGTGTTATTTAAAAATTGGTAGAAAGTAACAAAATGACAAAATCTTGTATGAACTTAAAAAAGAGATATATATTAACTTTATTTAATATAAAAAATATATAATATAATATTATATTATAAAAAAGAGAAATATAAAAAAATAAGGAAAAAAAGATAGAATAATATATAAATATTTATATTCAAATATGTATGCATAGAGATGGAGTATATATTTAAATATTATATTATATGATTAATGGATTATAAAGTTTTTTTTTTTAAAAAAGAATGAGACTATTTAAACCAAGACATATAAATAATTAAAGTTTGTTGGTGGGTATCAAGCATTTATGGAGCAAAGTAGAGAGAGAGAAAAATAGAGATAAAATAACCTAATAAATGTTTGTTAGCAAATTTTTAATAAGTTCTTTAATAATCTAACAAACGTCTGTTAATTTTTTTTAATAAGCTCTTTTAATTAAATTTTTTGCCACATGTTAACATATTATACGTGAGACAGACTTGGGACATTATTTTTTATTCCTCTATTTATTAGATTAGTTGTATCTTGTTTTGCCACATGTCATGTTCTTAGTGGCTCATTTATTCTTTGTCCTACTATATATATTTTGAATATATTCCTTTTGTATTTGATAGGACCCATTCAGAGAAATAAAAGTTTGTTTTTTTATTCATCGTAATATAAGTGTTGTGCCTCTTAATATTCTACCTATATAAGTAAGTAGCTTGGTTAGCCATTGTTAGAACACTTCTATCCGGTGCTCTACTTTAACATTTAAAATACTTTCTTAAAACACACATTTTTCTATTTTACTTCTAAGTTTTACATTTTACCATACATCAGATTCTCTATTTTTTTCTCTATATCATTTAAATATTATATTTTCAAATATTTTTTATTCATTTCAAATATTTTTTATAACTATCAATAATATTCTAATATATTTTAATATTATAATATTGGGTTAAATGATGAATAATGTACATTAAATATAGCTTGGTACTGTAGCTTTATCTAAAAATATTTGTAAAATACATCATCCAATGTATACCCATTTTTGTTAGTTTTAGCTATTTTTTACATATTTTGGTAATATAACTCACCCAATGTGAGTGTTTTTAGTCATCTCCATGTGAGATTTGTATTATTATTATTATTATTATTATTATTATTATTATTATTATTATTATTATTATTTCAGACCTATTCTAGACGTTGTTCCTTTTGACCATTAATGAAATTTCATTTTCCTTATAAAAGAAAAAGATTTATGGAGAAATGGAATAATTCATCATCTTCTCCAAACTATTATACTTGTACAGTTATATTCATGTTTTTTTTTTTATGCTACAAAAATACCTCTTAAACTATTACTATCTTTCTTTTGTGAAAATTATTCTTTTATTATGTTTCAATATTTTTTTAATAGAAATTCATCAAATTTTACTCTACAACTACTAATTCCAATAATAGATGATTCACTTTATTATTTATCATTTTTGTTTATATTATTATAATTTATATAAAATTAAATAATATTTGTAGTTGTGGTGAGGTATAAGGATGAAAGTGAACCAAAATATAATGAACTTGGTATTTTTTTTTAATAAAAAAAGATCATGATGAGAAATTTTACAAGGATGGTTATTATTATAAAAGGTATTTTTTTTGTCGGGTTATAAAAGGTATTTTTGTAATAGAAAATAAAAATGAATTGCAATGAAGGGACCAGACATATTAAGACAGGTGAGGCCTTCACCTATGACCCCCAAATATAGGACGTCTATATTAGACAAGTATTCTTTAAAATAAAAAATAAAATGACTAGTTTCATTTTTATATTTGAAAGGTCAAATAGCTTTTTTTTCCCCTTAAATTATCAGTTTTACCCCCAAATTTTTGTGACAAAAATTCTCTCAAAATTATAGTAACTATTGAAAATATGTTCATTTTGTTATATTTTAATTTCTTTTTAAAATAATTTATTGATGTAACAATGATGTGACGTTAATATGGCTCCATTCAAGAGTTTAGACAAAAAAAAAATATACATAAATAATGATTTATTAATAAATTATGATAATATCAATTTGCATTCGGAGTTAATGTTTGTATGTTTATCACTAATAAATTTAATTTTGACTAGTTTTAATTAGTTAAATAGATCATTGTACTCTAATTATGCATGTGTTCTATGATCACATCAACAAGTCGTTCAAAAAATGAACAAAATACAACAGAAATGGTACATTTTCAATAGTTTTTATAGTTCGGGGAGCAAAACTCTATAAGACCATCTTCAATAGATGGTGTATAATTTATGTCAAGTTTGACCCAAAATATGTGTCAATGATATATTTTACTCACTTTTTTCATTTGTACTTCAATGCACATGTGCAAACTAGCTAAAAAAGTCAATATAGTTAAATGTTAATTGAAAATATACAAAAAAAATTAATTTTTTTATTAAAAGATAAATTAAAAATTATAAAATTAATAATTTGTATTAATGAATGGCAAAGAATTAATTAAAAAAATGTGATATTTATTGTGGGCCAAATTTGACTCATGCTATATTTTGTGCTAAATTTGTCACATATTTTAGAATACAATTGAAATTCAATTTTATGAAGATGGCCTAAAAATTGGCTATACACCAATTTTATAGCACTGGAAAAATAATGCTATTTGCGTTTTTTTTAATATTAATTAATAATTTTTCTATTTTCTTAGTAAAATAGTGTTAACTTTTTTTTTAATATAAGCTAATAATTGTCTCTTTCTTTACCCAATAACAATCACATTGACATAAAATTAATTTTGTATCTAATATGCAAATTATCATTGTTTATGATTATAGAATCAATTTTAAATAATTATAATTTTATCTTATTATTTTGAATTTTGAATTGTCTTACTTTAAATTATTTTTGTTGTAGTCTACCTGGTTGCAATTTGTCCAAGATTTATATAATGACCGATGTTGACCACGATTTTGGCCAACGACGAGTAGAAGTCAAAACTACAATGAACCTTCAAGAGAATAATACGACACAAATAATTTTATAGTGGTTCAGCCCCAATTTATTGGTAATAGCCTAATCCACTTGGAGTTGTGATATATTTAGTCTACACTTAAGATCAGATGAACTTGAGCCAACTGAGTTTCTTAAGTGCAAGTAGAAAAATATAGAGTTTCTCTCTAGAGAATACAAACTTTATCTCTCTAACCTCTCAGAAAACACCCCAAGAATGCCCCAAGTAACAGTCCCCAACTAGAAAGTTTTTCTCATTCTCCAAAAAATCAGATCCCCCAAATGATGCCATGAGCCCTTTATTTATAGGCTCATGGATCGTACATAAATATCTCCCTTTTACCGGGTCATTTGTTCTTCCAACAGACTTTAATTAATAAAATATAAATAAATCTAATATTACAACAATATGGCTATTATTCTGGGATATCTGAGAGATTCCCGCGGTAGTTGAGAATGATTCGGGTTGAAGCTGTTACTGAGGAAATAGGCAAGCACCTCTCGTAGGCAAAGCACTCCTCTAGCACACCTCTGGTCTAGCAAAACACTCTACTGGTCGGGCAAAAAAAATGACTGGTCGGCCATGCATTCCACCGGTCGGGCAAATACTTCACTGGTCGGCCATACACTTAACTGGTCGGACAAACACCTCACTGGTCGAACAAGCACATGACTGGGCAGACAAGCACATGACTGAGCAGACAAGCACATGACTGGTCGGACAAGCACAAGACTGGGCAGACAAGCACATGACTGGGCAGAAAAGCACATGACTGGTGGGTCATGACACTTGACTGGTCAGTCAAAAATCCTTATCGGTCTGACAGAATCTCTACCAGGTCAGTCAGATCACTTTATCACAACTCCGATGAGCCAATACATTTATTGACTATTAATGTGTCGTTTACGGACCATGTATTGCCACTTGTCACTTCTGATTGCCACGTCATCGAACTCCAATTTTTGGGGAAAACATTTGCCCCCTAAGTTTATTATATGATATACTCACATAATAAACTTTTCTTCTGGCAAAATGTTTTTGAGGTCATCCGAAAACTTCCATCGAGTCGGTAATTTTCACTCTTGTAATAAACCCACGATCGAACTTTTCTTTTGATTTCTTCAAATTCCATTCTTTGAGCTTGTTTGAATAGCTGATTTGAAATGCATGTTTGGTCCCCGGGACCCAAATACTTTTTTGACTGCTAACCCTTGGGTGTATTGTTTCCTGCTGCTCAGAAGCCTCCCTGACTCTTCGGACACCACTCCAAATATATGCTCAACCTCTCGGACGCGGACCCTCGGAAGCACCAGGCTCCTCGGATGGCTAGCTAGCATCTCCTCGGACACGGACGCTCCTTGAAGGCGCACCCCAGCTGCTCGGACATAGCCCACACCCGATCGGACACCAGCCTTCAGACGCGCGCGCACAACCATGGCTGCTCGGATGCAGCTCCTCCAGCCGCTCGGACGCAGACACAGCTGGTCGGACACAGCCCACACCTAATCGGACACAGCCCCACTGCTCGGACACACAGCTTCTCCATCCGCTCGGCCATGTGCCCCAACCACTCGGACATGCATCTAGCTGCTCGAACACAAGCAGCCTCTCGGTCATGCCAGCCTCTCGGACATGTGGTGCAACTGCTCGGACGTACGCCTAGCCACCTGGACACCATAGCCTCTTTGCCCCGTGCCTGGCTGCTTGGACACCACAGCCTAACCACTCGGATGCATGCCCTTATGTCCTCGGGCTTGTAAAAAAAATGGTTTACTCCAGGAACTCCTCATTGTTAGTTATGCTCAACAACAGAGTTTCCTACTAGACCAGTGATATATGCTCAACTGACCAGGGAAGTTGTATCTGCTCTCCCGACCAGGAAAACTTTGCACCTGATCAGCTAAACTTTGTACGTGGCCAGTAGTTTACTCTTTTTTCTTGTGAAGTGATATTTTTCTCGTACAACCGAGCTATTGGCTTTTATACTTTACTTTTCTTTGTTAACTTAAAACATTCTAAGTCTTTTTAGACTTAAAAAGTTATAAGTTTTTTGTGAATAGTAAAGTCACTCTGATGTATGCCTTATATTTTCGCATGAGTACTTAGTTTTCTAACTTTGAAATTCTAGACATTTCATAAGTCCATACTAAGTATAATTTCTCACACTCTTATTGCTCTAACATTTTATGAGAAGAATATTTATTGTCACACGGATATTTGCTTCTAACTTGAAATTTTGAAAAATTCTAAGTTACTTAAGCTTTGTCAAACAAGTTAGCTCAATGGCATTTTTGGACCTCAAAAATTTACAAGTCAGCCTAAAAACATATATATTAACTCGTGCTCTTATTGCCTGTGTTAAATTATATACCATTATACCCCATGTGCCCCCCAAGTTATCGAGGGTTGAAAGATCCTTAGTCACTTGCTACTTGATCGAATCTGTTCGAGTAGTTAATTACTCGGGAAACACATAGAATATATGGAAAATATTCGAGCAGTTGAACACTGCTTGAATGTATCGACCAGTTGAACACTATCCGATTTTACCGACCAGTTGAATACTTGTTCGGATAATTAACACACATGCACATTTGTAGCAAGAATCGACCACGATGCGCGTAGTCTCTTTTATTACTCGTAAATTAAAAAGGACAAAATGTGTCAAATAACGAGTCTTAAAGAACAAAAATTGTTCAAAAATAGATGACTGGTTATGAAATAACCAGCTCATAAACCAAATTTAAATAACAAGTTAAACAACTTGAAATTAAACTACCACTCTGAAAGCAGTATTTAGAAATAATATATTCATAGACGCTCGCCGCTCCAGTAGCTCCTGATCCTAGCACTCCCGCTCAGCATGCTTCTCCCTTGCTTCGTTGATTTCCTTAGCCAAGTGTGGACCTCCACATATAGTGTCTAAGGTAAAGTCCACAGGTCCGGGCTGCAAGGGTGGAGATCTTTGTCGTTTGAAACTAGGATTGCAGCTGCCTCCTTCTCCTTGGGGTGAGCATACCAAGCCAAGGGCTAGGGCTTTATCCGAACAAGGACTCCTGCGGGGTAGAAGGGAGGGCTTCCACAGAGTCTGACGGAGGAAAAAGAGTTGTAGTAAGCTCGGCAGAGCGAAGGAAAAGCCTTCAGAGAGCGGGGGTAGGCCGGAAGAAAGAAGTCGAGTGTCTCAATGAAAGCACCAAAATGTTGACCACGATTTTGGCCAACGACGAGTAGAAGTCAAAACTACAATGAACCTTCAAGAGAATAATACGACACAAATAATTTTATAGTGGTTCAGCCCCAATTTATTGGTAATAGCCTAATCCACTTGGAGTTGTGATATATTTAGCATACACTTAAGATCAGATGAACTTGAGCCAACTGAGTTTCTTAAGTGCAAGTAGAAAAATATAGAGTTTCTCTCTAGAGAATACAAACTTTATCTCTCTAACCTCTCAGAAAACACCCCAAGAATGCCCCAAGTAACAGTCCCCAACTAGAAAGTTTTTCTCATTCTCCAAAAAATCAGATCCCGTAGGCAAAGCACCTCTCGTAGGCAAAGCACTCCTTTAGCACACCTCTGGTCTAGCAAAACACTCTACTGGTCGGGCAAAAAAAATGACTGGTCGGCCATGCATTCCACTGGTCGGGCAAATACTTCACTGGTCGGCCATACACTTAACTAGTCGGACAAACACCTCACTGGTCGAACAAGCACATGACTGGGCAGACAAGCACATGACTGGTCGGTCATGACACTTGACTGGTCAATCAAAAATCCTTATCGGTCTGACAGAATCTCTACCAGGTCAGTCAGATCACTTTATCACAACTCCGACGAGCCAATACATTTATTGACTATTAATGTGTCGTTTATAGACTATGTATTGCCACTTGTCACTTCTGATTGCCACGTCATCGAACTCTAAATTTTTGGGATAACAACCGAGATAGAGAACAAAGAAAATTGACCTCTATTTCTAGAAAATTTGGAACCGCCAACATAGCACGTGAATGTGAACCCAAAAATAAAAAAAGAAACAAATAAAATTAAAGTATTGAGAATGTGAAAATAACAAAGTAAAAAACATGAAAAGCACCCTGTGGTTGGAAAAAATATTGACTTTTTTTTTTTTTTTTCCTTTTGGAGATTTGCATTATTACATGTCATAACAAAACTTGTTTCATTACTAATATTGGTACTAATTGTTTCAACAGAATAATAATAATCTAATGACATTTCATCATACAATGAGGTATAAACAATCTCTCCTTCTTGAATAATTGAATTATAAGTTGTTGTAGTTGAATCCTGAACGGGGTCTTCTTCAAAATCATTGCTTCTAACAGTGAACCAATCATCATCATCATGATCATCACTCCTCCAACCCCAATTAGGTCTATTAGGAAGACAAGAAAATGTGTCACCACCGATCAAAACTTTGATCCTCTCCTTAGCTGAACTCACAAAAGAGGCATCAAGTTCAAGCTCTTTGTTCCTACTACACTCTGACACTTCCAACAGATCCCACAAGTCTCTATCCAAAACGCCACTAGGAGATGTCGTTTGGGCCTCATACTGTCCCAAATGAGACTCCGACACTTGAACAAATGGATGACTAACAAGTTCCTTAGCTGTCCACCTCTCCTTTGAGTCCCTCTTCAAACACTTGCTCAAGAAGTCCTTTGCTTCCTCCGAAAGCCAGCTCGGAAGCTCTGGTACACTATTGCGATATCCGATCTGATAAAGCGCCGATGCCGGGTCATTCATCTCCGGCCAAGGTCCACTGCCAGTGGCCATCTCAATGACCGTACATCCTAAAGCCCATATGTCAGCTTCAACACCCTGTTCTTCCCCACGCGTCACTTCCGGTGCCATGAAAGCCGGTGTCCCGGAGAATTTCGATGCAGCCCCCTCGTCGAAATCTTCGATCCAATCCACTCTTCTCACCAATTTAGCACAGCCCAAATCAGCAATTTTGACACCCTCTTCACCAACCAAGATATTCCGGCTCTTGATATCACAATGAGCTAGTCCATTCCCGTGAAGGTAATCTAAACCTTGGAGAATCTGATACGTGTAGAGCTTGATCAGAGACTCATCGAGCTTCCCTCCACGCCGTCTGATCTCATCGGAAAGCGTTCCACCTGACATATACTCCATGCAAAGATTGTATGTGGGAGGAGAACAATTGTTTGGATCATCATCAGTAGTGACCAAATAACCCAAGTACTTTACAATGTAAGAAGAGCTTAGTTTTGAAAGAAAACTCTGTTCTTTTCTCAAGAAAACTGAACAAGAACAAAGATCTGTAGACTTCACGGCTAATAGCTCACCGGAATTGTTGTCAGCGGCGAGATAGACTGTGGAGGTGGCTCCACGGCCAATGGGGTGTCCTCTAGTCCACTCCATGGAACAGAGCACAGAGAAGTAAGCAAGTGAGAAACAGAGTATTTTTTGCCTTGTAATCTTCCTTGGGTTTAGGAAAAAAAAAGGCTTGCTATATATACAAATTATTTATGGAATAACTTTGTTGGTTTTTATTTTATTTTAAAAGCAATATTAATTTTTTTGAATTCAAAGATCTATATACATGAATAAAATTAAAAAGATATACAAAAAGAACATGCTCCTTTTTTAATACTAGTTTGGGGTGTTTTGGTACCATAATTAACGGTACTTTGTATATAATTGAGACACGTGGCGAAAGGAGGGAGTTTGACATATATGGCCGTCTAGGAGCCGCAATTACTTGGCTTGGGAATAAAGCCGTCCAATGGCGACACGTGAAAGCTTATGCCTTAATCCTAATTGAAACACAAGTTTAACTTGTACAAATTTCTAAATTATTTTCTTTATTGTTTTAATAATATAAATATTTATAGGACAATTCTTCAATCGAAGCTTCACTTTAAGTTTTATTGGTGGGGTTCTTCAGTGTTCTCGACCCGTAAATAGTTTTCAGTACGATTTTTTATGACCGTGTATATTGTAGTTGTTTGGAGCATCCTGCAAATTTTCAGAAAATTCTGAATACTTTATAGTACCGAAAACTAGGTTTAAACATGTTGTTACACGCGTGAGTAATTTTTTTTATGCGCGTGGAAAGTAACATGTTTGAACCTAATTTTTGGTACTGTCAACTATTCAGAATTTTCTAAAAATTTGCAGGATACTCTAAATAGCTACAATATACACGATCATAAAAAAATCGCGCTGAAAACTGTTCACGGGTCGAGAATACTGAGAGCCCCACTGGTAGAACTTAAAGTAAAGCTCCTATAGGAGAATTGTCCTAAATATAGGACAATTCTGAAAAATTTATCGGATGCTCTAAATAACTACAATATACACTGTCATAAAAAAAAATTGTGCCGAAAACTATTCACGGTTTGAGAACACAAAAGAATCCCACTAATAAAGCTCTTTTTGAAACCTACCATAAAAATTTAGTATATATATATATATAAGACAATTCTTCTATATGGGCTCTTCACTCTAAGTCATACCGGTAGGGCTCTCAGTGTTCTCGACCCGTAAATATTTTTCGGCGCGATTTTTTTTATGACCGTGTATATTGTAGCTATTTAGAGCATCATGCAAATTTTCAGAAAATTCCGAATAGTTTACAATACCGAAAACTAGATTCAAACATGTTGTTACACGCGTGACTAATTTTTTTTATGCGTGTGGAAATCAACATGTTTGAACCTAATTTTTGGTACTGTCAACTATTCAGAATTTTCTGAAAATTTGTAAGATGCTTTAAACAACTACAATATACATGATCAAAAAAAAATCGCGCTGAAAACTGTTCACGGGTCAAGAACACTGAGAGCCCCACCAATAAAACATAAAGTGAAGCACCTGTTAAAAAATTCTCATATATATTAATCAGCTCAAATCATTCTTTTTTAATTTTTGGTTTTTGGATTAGACTTTAGAATGCTTTTCAACGCGGTGTTTTTAAGACAAAAATGAATTCACATTGAGAGTTTCAAACTAATAATAATAATAATAATAATAATAATAATAATAATAATAATTGTCTATGATTTTGTCAAATATTTGTCACAAGTTTCAATAAATGTGCCATCTAAAGTTTCTTTAGGCATTTTCTTTAATTAGTTGTTCCTTGAAGAAAATAGAAACCAAAAATTACGAATTGTGATCCAGAATTTTCCACTACACTATTATCCCCTCGGACTTTAGTATACACTATTTATTTGTTATTCATCTTGATTCGAAAAGAAAACAAACAATACATATTCCTCTTCTTTGTTATAATTAATAATATTTGATTAGACATAAACGCGTGGTCCATTAAAACCACAAATTTATTTATTAAGTGACTTTTCATGAAATGGAATCTAGCGAAATCCAAGAAGAGGTGTGTACGTAGTTAACTGCAACTGCAATCCATGCATAAAAAGTTCATGTTCTATTCATAATGGACGGCGGTATTGTTGTTGAGATTCAGCCAATTCTTTTCCTCATTATCTTCAATTTTAGTAATCTCTAACCCAAACCAATCCACACCTTTTTTTTTTCTCTCTTTCCTCAAATAATATATATACAAAAAATAAAAGAGTGACTCACTGACTTTGCTTTGCTTGTTACTTAACCACTAGGATCAAAATTCTGTTGAAAGTGATTCATTGTGTCGGTGCCCATGTAAAAATTTATATATATTTATAAATATATATTTTCAGCACAAAAAGAGGCTAAATGGGTTTTTAAAAAGTTCCTTTACAGCTATAGACACAGCGCAATCTCATCTCTCTCCATTCAATTTAATTGAATTGTATTGTTTGGGGAATCGGGGACCAACCGCCCAACACAAGTTTGTGATCGTTCCTAATCTGCCAATTTGAATGCAGCTCAACTGTGGATGTGAATGCTTGAAGCAACATTCATATATAGAAATAGATCTCAACTTAATTAGTTGTCTTGTTCTTCTAATTGCAGTCAAGTCATTATTATGATTTATCACACCTTTTCTTTGTTTTGATAGTGTCCAACAATTTTTATTATTTGGTATTTTTGAAATTTGAATTATGTTGACGCCTATGCGTGTTAACTTGGTTTTGAATCAACCATTCTTTTATCAAAGCCAAACAATGAGAACTACGTATTAATGTTTCCTGAAATCGAAGGTTGTTAACTGGAAATAGAGGACACACGTCGGTTTTTAATTGGAAAAGGGTACGGTTGACTTCGCAATTGCTAGCTTTACATGATGGAATTGAAATACTTTTCATTTAAGTTGGCCAATTTTTTTTTTTTTGAAGTTAAGTTGGCCAATTTTGAGTTCACGGATTGAGTATTTCCTTATTAAAAAAATTGATGCATCTTGTGGTACTTAACAATTAATACTATATAGTGTTATTAGATCTCAAATATTTTAATCACATATTCTAATAAAGTTATGTGGAATTGGTCACTATAAACAATAATCTCAAGAATTATATTGTTGTATTATTATTTTTATTTCCCATATAGTTGATACGAAAGTATTGTTTGGTATTTTATAAAGTACTATAAATATTTACCTTAAATAAAAGTTTGGTCCTATTTTTTATTAAATCTAAAATATCTTTATTTTAATTACATGTAATATATCTAATATTTATTTTAAAAAAATTAATATCAAATTTTTTGAAATTAAAATCTAAATTGAAAAATAAAATTTTTAGTTAATTAAAAAAATAGTTATAGTTTTGCTAATTTTTATCTTTAATTAATTGAAATAATAATTTTAAAAAATAGTTCTAAATAATTTGTTAAATGATTAAAAAAATTGAGGAATTTATATATGTTGACTCGTTTTTTCATCAACTTACGCAAAGTAATAAATTGAGAGTTGTTTTTTTGTCTAATCCCTCGGAGGGGATCTTAATGATGAACAATGAGCTAAAAAAAAGAAGTAAATGCAGTAACTAATGAATGAGACAAATATTTATAGTGGTTTATCCCAAAAAAGATGACCTACGCCCACTTTAGTCAATACTATTTATGAACTTTTAACCCTCAAGAACAAGCTGAGTTTGGTCTTGCTCTTAGGGTAGTTACAGTAAAAGAGAGTAGGAGCTCTCTCCGAAAATGAACAATTACTGACTTGTTTTTCACTCTCTAATCCATTCCCTCTTTGCTACAGTGCGTGTTGCGCTATTTATAGCTGCGGAGATGGGAAGGGCTGACGGTGGCACCTTGTTTCCCGATCAGGCTAAATCTTAGTACACTTGGCTGGAGACAGGTTTCTGTCTCACCAAAAATGGTAATCCAACGTGTTATGTTCATTTGATGGTTGAAGGCACACTGGGGTGCAGAAGGAGGCTCGGGTAGTGAGGGCCCCTAGCGATCGACGAGGACCTCAGGGATCACCTGTGGCTGATGTGGCGACTTTAACAAATCCTTGTGGCGCGTGTTTGTCCAACTTGTGCATCTAGTTAGGACAGTTGGCTAGAGCTTTTTTTTTCTTATGGTTGATGTAGGCGTGACCATCTGAGATCATTTGGCTTTACATGATGGGTGAAGTAGGCTGGCACTGGCGAGTCCTCTCTCTTCTTGAGTATTGGGGAAGTGGGTCACTCCTTACAGCAGTTGGTGGTGACTGTTGTGTCCCAAAACTTTTTCTTGACATGTCATCGCTTCGCGGGCCGTCATGTGGAAGTACCGAATTTTGAGTATAACAATATCATGTATGGTTTTTCTCATTTATCTTTTTTATAAGGGAATCTTCAATTCTTATTGTTTGTATGACTTAATTTTTTTAAATATATGACGCACATTACTATAGAACACAATTAACTCTTGAATTAAGCCATATTTTTTTGCACAATTAGATCGTGTTATTTTTTAATGCCAATTTACTCATTTTTTTATTTATTTTTTATATATAAAAACAACTAAAAACTGATTGTTTCATATAATACCATTAATGCCACGTTTCCTTTAAAACAAAAATTTAATTCTTAAAATACAAACAATATATAAACTCTTTTAGTCTTTTCAATTCACCATTTTCTCCATCTCACTCTTTTCTTCTCAAACACAATTTCGATTGCTTTGTCGTCTTCATTTTCCATTTTCATTTCTTTAAGCTTCTCCATTCCAATCTTAGCTCACTGTCTCCGTCCGTCTTCGGTGATCGCCGATTTCGGAGTGCCTCATGTACTTCACTCCGACAGCCGTTGTTCCTGGTTATATGTTCATATGGGTAAGTTTTATTTATTTATTTATTTACTTTAAGTCCGTGGCAGTTATTATATATTGAGACCAACAATGCCTTCTACTTTCACTCTCAGTGCCTCACTCAGCCATCATCAGTGACTACTCTTCTCTGATTTATACAATTAGCTTCATTTACATGAGTTAAGGCTGAGTGAGGTAGGTGAACTAAAGTTGCCATCATGCTCTTGAATTGTTCGATAGAATTACTGAATGACCTTTTAGAGTAGTTATTGCAAATATGTTTGGGGAATTGGTTGCATTTGCAGGAAGATGACAAAAAAATATATAAAATTTATCTTTAATATAAATGATGAACATTTTATCTTATTAATGTTTTACATTCATTTTGATTTCCTTGGGCAGCTCTTATATTGCGAATAATATCTCCTTGAGACCTTGCTTCTTGATTTGGATAAATATAAACCATTATTTTGCTTATTTAGCTTTTAGATATCTTCATGTTGTTAATTCTCTCTATTTTTCTTCATTTTCAGGTCTTTTAAGCTAGGAGGATTCTATCTCATGCATTCTTTGATTTTTTTTTCTATTCCCTTTTAATCTAGTTAAATTGTTCTAGCTAGGCCTAATTGCCTATATCCACATTACTTGTCATTTTGTTTGTAGACCTAGACTACAATCACATCAAGTTTTTTATTTGAATTTTTCAATGTAAAAACATCTTATTTCTTGTCATCTCTCTCTCTCACTCTGATGCAAATGTTCATCATTTGCTTAAATTTTTTTTGGTTATTTTCTGTTTTTTTTTTTCAAATTTTCATAATGGCAATTATAAGGTGTTATGATTGGTTAAATACATGGTGGAATTGGCTAGGCATAAAAATGAGCAAAAACCATAATAATTTCACAAAGTCAACATATGAGAGTTGACTTTCGATATAGGCTTTTATAAATCATCTTTTTAGATCCAAAGTGTTTTTTTGGAGTATATGAGAGTACCAAAAAAGTTTGGGAGCATTTGAGGATATTTTGAGACAATTTTTGGAGTGTCAAGTCAGTGGGAAACGCGTCGCTCGATCTTGAAAGAGTAAACCAGGCGACGTGTCGCTTGGTGCTGGGCCACGCATCGCCCGACACCCAGGCGACACGTCGCGTGGGCCATCCATACGGGTTTGTACAATGATGTATTTTTGGCTCTAAAATCAAATTAAAATGTTCTAATCTCATTGGTTGAGTCTAATGAGGTTCCTATACTATTTAAAGGGTTCATTGAGTAAATTTGTGACTTGATCTCTCTCTCTCTAACTTTCAAGATTACTAGTTTTCTCCAAGATCTTTATCAAGAAAGCTTGACTTGTTTGAAGACCCAATGCTTGTGAATCCCAATCTTATTCATTGTAGTAGCTTCAAACAATTCCAATGAGAAGGCTAGGAATAGAGATTTTTGGACAACAAATCTTCATTTGTGTCAAGCCTTGTTACTTTTGTGATTCAAATAAAGTCATAAACTTGTGATTTTATTTTTGAAGGTTGTTCTTCAAGAAAAGTCCACTCTACACTAATTTATTTGTGTTTATGTACTTTGTGATTATCTTCCATTAGAGTTAGATTACTTGTTATTATTGCTTTGAGTTGTAATACAAAACCAATGTTATTAGCCTAGCCCCCAACAATAAAAAATCTCTATCTCTAAACATTTGTCTTGTATCAAAGTTTGTATATCTCTAATGTTTTCGACTAACCAAAGCTATGGAAGAAAGCTCCTCAATCTCAGTCCTCAAGTTCATGTCTCAAGATCTTGTGAGACTAGATTGATTCGATGGCTCAAATTTTGTAAGATGACAAGACAAGATCAAGTTCCTCCTCACAACTTTGAAGGTGCACTACATTCTTGACAAAAATTTGAAGACTTTGAAGGCCCCAAAGGATGATGATACTCATGTTGGTATTAAATAGAATAATAGCAAAATATGCAATGGAAGGTAGAGGAGGGGGATTTAAAAAAAATCATTAATATCAGTCAGGATCAATACATATACATATACATTAAATTAAAACATACAAGGAAATAAAGACTACCTCTTGGAGCCTATCAAGATTCCTTGAGTCTTTTTCGTATAATCAACGATCTTCCTATCCAAGCAAAAGCTCACACCTAGACTTCCAAGTCGTTCCTCTAACACACAAGAATATGTGTGGGTATGTAAGATTCACTAGTTGATTATTTAGACTCTCTAGATGTTCTCAACACATGAGATCTAGAGAGTTTTGAGAAGAGAGAAGGCTTATGGAAACTTCTAGAATTTTTAGGCTTAGAAAAAATTCTTTTTTTTTTTCTTTTATGAGTTTGATAACCAAAAACAAATTCCTTGAAAAGTATCTATTCTTTTCAGGTTTATATAGATAATTAAAATTATTTTAATATTATTTTATTTAATTTAAAAAACTTATCAATTATAACATAATTTAATTATTTAATTTAAATCAAATTTTAAAATAATAATTAAATAATTTGAAATTCAAATCTTTGGGATGATATGGCACATGAGTGGCGCCACTGTTGTGGCATTCCTGATTTTCTCATTTGTTTGTTTAATTAATTTTAAGACATAAATATCACTTAATTCAAAATTAACATTATTTTAAAAACTATCAGTTTAAATAATTATCTTATAATAAGATAATAATTAACTCTCTCAAATATTAATCCAAACACCGATTAATATTTATTTTAATGAATATGTTGTTTTTCAAATAAAAACTAATTAGTTAATTAATTCACAACTAATCAATTGCACATAATTATCTCTTTGCCCTGGAAAAATAATTCATTTGCAATTTAGTTATTTTCTCCATTATCTTTCTTGTGACATCCTTTCCCTTGACAGTGTATGACAGAGGCGACCCGGGGACCATTGACCTATAATAGGAAGCTTCAATAAACCAAATTATGTATTAAACTCTTTAAGTCAATAATCTTGTTTATTAATTGCATTATTACTCCACTATAAATATGGAATTGCACTCTAAGTAATTATAGAATTATATTTACACAGTTTTCTTTTGTAGTCCATTGATATAATCAATAAATGTAGTTATGTTCTCCATTTATTGGTTTGCTAATTAGAGTTGGTCAAAATTACCGTTTTGTCCTTATAATTACCTCTTGTTCCTTAAGTACCATTAATTCACCAGTGAATAATTAATCTATAATCAAATTATAGATTTGAGCTCAATAACTATTCAGTCCCAGAATTAACTCTTAAGGCAACCGGTATTCGAACCGTTAGGAAAGTATGGATTCCATTATTGTAAAATCATGTTTCCAGCCATTCATGATATTGAGCCTCATTATATTCATGACAAAAGTCACTAGCCTAATTATATCAAGAGACCTTAACGAATGAATCAAAAGACTCAATAAACATAAATAGGAGTTCATGATAACTCATGATTTAGAATGATCTACAAATGATCATCTTTTAAGACGTGAATTAAACCTTTATGGAAAACGGTAAGTTTATAAAGATAATTAATTCACATCATTCATGTCATATATAATCACTGTTATATACAAATTATTTACCAAGATGTGTATCCACATCAGTGGTCCGAATCTAGACTACTGACAGGTGTCGTATGGCGTGTCAAGTTTAATTATTTATATTAATCACTTATACCAGCTACTTCAGTATAGCGGTAAGTAAGGGTCGAACCCACGAGGACTATGATTCTAATTATTATTCAAAATAAGAAATAAACAGAAATTAACTAGGGGATTTGTTTTTAAAGATTGATAACATAGAATAAAATAATTATTAAAAGAGTAAAGATTAACGATTCAAGAATTAAGAAAACTGCGATTTAAAGAAATAGTCAAGAGTTACTCTCCACCTTTGACAATAAATATATCAACAAAGATAAATAATATTCCCTTATTCCCAATTAAAATTGTTGACCTGCGAAATTGGCCAACGGTCGTATGTACAATATACGACACATTTTGAACGAAATGAATATAATATACGACAGAATACAAATATCTTAAACAAACACACATAAAATTTATATTTGTTCAGCCCTGTTCTAATGAACAGTAATAACCTAATCCATTTAGTCTTTGGTATTGAATCACTCGATAGACAATTACACGGATGATTATAAGTATTCACTCGTTACTAATTTTCCAAGAGTTTCTCGCAAAATATTTGTTAGGTCCTCTTCAATGAAGCCCTGGGTCCTTTATTTATAGTACCTAGGGGCTGTTACATGATCAGTAATACTAGGATCGTGGTTTGGTACACGATTATTGGGTAGTGGAGACACGTGTCCACCTCCCCATGATTATGAGACCGTGGGTCTTCTCGTTGTTTCTTTGGATCGTGGTAGACGATGCACGATTGAAACCTTTGGGAAAATGCTAAGTCTCAGTTGGTCCATGAGACTTAGGTGCTAGCCTCGATGACCCATCAAAGCTTGGGTGCTAGGCCTGTTGATCCTCTGGGTGCTAGGTTTGTTAATCTCAGCTTGAACGAGCGTGAACTTTATCCAATGAAGTGTATTTGGGAGTTTAGGCCGACCACCCTATGAAGAATAGAGTGGGCCGACCACCCATGTAGCTCTTGAGCATGTCAGGTCGACCACCCCTAGGGGCTAGGGCCAGGGCGACCACCCCTCGGGGGTATAGGCCTGGTCGACTTCCCTATAGGTCCTGGACCTATCTTTTTTGCTCATAGATCTTTTTTCAATACTTTGTCGTTTTCCCTTACTTGTGATGCCACGTGCCACTTTCTCATTTGCCACGTCATCTCTTGATTTTTGAGGGATAACATTTCCCCCCCAAGTTTATCGTAATTACAGTAAACTTGATCTGGCCCGAGAAACATATCGTAGCAGTACTGTAAAAGGAAAGTCCCTCGAGACATTACATAGTACTTTTATCAACTATCGATAATTTTCTCGGCACGTATTTTTCAAGGAAAATTAATTTCCTAAAAATATAGAATATTTTTCAAGGAATTTTGAAGTCCTAAAAATATAATATATTTTCCAAGGATATTAATTCCAAAAAATACAAAATATTTTTCAAGTAATTTGAATTCCTAAAAATATAAGATATTTTTCAAGGAATTTGAATTCCTAAAAATATAGGATATTGATAAGGGTATTTTGGATATTATATATTTTATCCTTTCGTGTTTAGATAATGTTCCTTTAAAGTGTTTTTAGGTGTTCTTAGCTTTGTTTTACGAGTTTTTGTTTTCTTAAGTCATAAAATATTTTATAAGGTATTATTGATGAATTTGATACAATTTTGTGGTTAAAAATGAAGGTGCAATGATATGACTTGAGAAAATGAAGTTTTGAACGAGATTGAAGTGTTTTCGAAGTCCCTAAACCCGAGGATTGAGCCTAAGTTGGAGATTATGAAGAAAAAATATAAGAGAAGAAAATGACCAGTGGCCGCGGCCACCAGCATTTACTGGCCGCAGCCTGGGAGACAGGGAGTATTGGCCGCAGCCACTATGATCTCCTGGCCGTGGCCTCTGCGCGAAGATGGCCCAGAATATGACCCGTGGTCGCGGCCATCAAGAATCACTGGCTGCGCCCGTGCGACAAATTTTTCTTTAAAATTTAAATTTTAAATGTAATTATTGGGGGCTATAAAAGGGATTAGGGTTAACTTTTATCATAAATTTGGATTGCGATTTTTAGAGACTAGAGCAGCAGAGGAGGAGGAAAAAACATCATCATCTATATTCTTCAATCTAGTTTTTCTTTCTTCTCAAAACTCTTTTATTTTCATTGAATATTTATGTTTATGAATATGAATATGATTATGGAGTAGTTTTCTTTATAGTTAAGGGTTATTTCAAAACCTTAGACATGATATCTTGAATGCATTGATGAATTTTATTTCTTTTATTCCCTTATATTAAATTGCTTCTATTTTTCTATTTGAATGTCATGGATCTTGTAAAATCTTGTTTAGATGGCCACTAATTAAGGTTTTGCATTGTTCTATAATCATCTTAGGATTTCTATTCACCTAATAGTTTAGGATTCTAAGTAAAGTGATAAATTGCAATTAAGGTATTGTGACGGGTATTTTAATTGTGATGAGAAATAGAACCTAGGTTAAATGAATTGCATGCTTAATGAATTTGTTGCTTAGATTAACCTGTTTCCACAAAGTGTAATGCTTTTACTAGGTTAAATAGATTGTGTGCTTAATGGGTTTATTGCTGAGTAAAAAGGGTTAATTAAGAGCGCTTAGCTTTAATTAATTATATTAGGGAAATTGGGATAATTGACTGCTTAAGTGTTATCTGCGGGGTTAATAGTTTAATTGGGAATAGGGAATATTATTCATCATTGTTGATAGATTGATTGTTGAAGGTGGAGAGTAATTCTTGACTATTTCTTTAATATCGTTATATCCTTAATTATTCAATTGTTGATATTTATTTCATTTTATGTTTTCAGCTATTAAAACTAAAACCCTTTTTTAATTTCAGTCTAATATTATTTTGAATAATAATTTGATCATAGTCCTCGTGGGTTCGACCCTTATCTACCGCTATACTGAAGTAGCTGGTGTAAGTGGAAAAACAAATATATTTAAATTTGATACGGCATACGACACGCATCAAATTTTTGGCGCCGTTGCCGGAGACTATTGTAAGTCATTTTTATTATTCAATTTAATTAACTACATACTCACTAGTTTAAATTTCTTGATTGTAGGTGTATATGTCTGACGACGATACTCAAGAAAGACTACAAGCCATAAAACAATATCTTGAGACATCGTCGTCCCACTCTTCAAGGACTATCACTGACAATCCACTCTTTCAACCTTCAAAGAGAGTCAATCCAGTACAAATACCATTACCATCTGAAAACGATTCTGACTCTGAAACATCAGTTAAGTCTCAGATGGCACAAGAAAGGACGTTGAAAGAGTTGGCAGCGCCGAATCTAGACCATCAACCTCTGTGTATTCAATATCCGGCGTTGGACGTTAACTTTGAACTCAAATCGGGCCTCATACATTTATTACCATCTTTCCATGGGCTACCAGGAGAGGACCCAAATAAGCATCTGACTGAATTTCACATAGTCTGTTCTAGTATGAAACCAGCTTTAGTAACGGAAGAGCAGATTAAATTAAGAGCATTTCCATTTTCTTTGAAGGATGGTGCAAAGGAATGGCTCTATTACCTTCTACCTGGAACTGTTAATACCTGGAATGAAATGAAGACATTGTTCTTGGAGCGTTACTTCCCCGCATCTAAGGTTGGTAGTATAAGGAAGGAAATCTGTGGTATTCGCCAACAGACTGGGGAGTCATTATATGAGCATTGGGAGAGATTTAAGAAGCTATGTGCTAGCTGCCCCCACCACCAAATAAGTGAACAACTCCTAATCCAATACTTTTATGAAGGACTATTTCCATTGGATAAGAGCATGATTGATGCAACAAGTGGGGGAGCACTGGTGGACAAGACTTCTGCTGCAGCTAGGAGCTTAATTTCTAATATGGCAGCTAATTCTCAACAGTTTGGAGTTCGTCAAGAAGTTTCAGTTAAGGGATTAAATGAGACAAACTCTAAAGTAAAACAGCAACTGGCGCACTTAACTAGTATGGTTCAACAAATGGCTTTAGGTCATCAAGTGAGACCTTGTGGCATATGTCAGTTGGTGGAGCATTCTACTGATGCATGTCCCACACTTCAAGAGGATACCAATGAGCATGTAAATGCAATGGGGGGATTCCCAAGGCAACCTAGGCAAAGGTATGACCCTTATGCTATAACTTATAATGAAGGATGGAAGGATCATCCTAATCTTCGATATGGGAATCAACAACAAACTGTACCAACTAGACCACCAGGATTTCCTTATCAACAAAGGCAACAACAAACTTATACACCTTAGCCTCAACAACCTATTATCTCACAAGCTCAAGAACCTTCAATGGCAGATATGCTAAAACAGTTAGTAGCCTCCAATATGCAAACTCAAGCACTTCTTCAAGGCGCTCATGTGTCCCTGAAAAATTTAGAGAATACTATGGGCCACAGAATCAAGGAAAATTACCTTCACAGCCTGTACGAAACCCAAGGGAAAATGCTAATGCCATCACACTAAGAGATGGCAAGACCTACGATCCACCCACTATTCCATCAAATTCAAATGATGCACCATTATCTCTGACCCAATCTGCCCAACAAGACAAAGATGAAACCCCAACCACATCACCAAACCTTAAACCCACTATTTCCACTTATGTCACTACTCCTCCATTTCCTAGTTGTTTGAGAAAGACCAAGAAGGATGAAGCTGAACACGAAATATTGGAGACTTTTCACAAGGTTGAGGTAAATATTCCCTTACTTGATGCTATTAAACAAGTACCTCGATATGCAAAGTTTTTAAAGGAGTTATGCACCAATAAGAGGAAGTTAAAAGGGAATGAAAAGGTGAGTGTGGGGGAAAATGTTTCGGCGGTTCTTCAAAAGAAACTTCCACCAAAGTGTAAGGATCCTGGCACCTTCACTATTCCCTGCACTATTGGCAATAAAAGAATTGAAAGATGTATGTTAGATTTGGGTGCCTCAATTAATGTAATGCCGTACTCTATTTATGCCTCTTTGAATTTGGGACCACTAGAAGAAACGGGGGTGATCATACAATTAACGGATCGTTCTAATGCCTATCCAAGGGGAGTAGTAGAGGATGTATTGGTTAAAGTTAATGAATTGGTTTTTCCGGTAGACTTTTACATTCTTGATATGGAAGATGACTCAATTCCGTGTTCTACACCAGTATTATTGGGAAGGCCATTCTTAAAGACAGCTAGAACTAAGATAGATGTTCATGAGGGAACTTTGACCATGGAGTTTGATGGTGAGGTGATTCGATTTAATATTTTTGAGGCTATGTGGTATCCAAGTGATGTTCATTCAGTTTCTTCAATCGATATTCTGGATTCTTTGTCACAAAGAATTCTAGATTTACATGGAGATGATGGGTTAGATATTGTTTTGAGGGAATCAATAGATTTGAAAGAAGATTTTATCACCACTGAATTAAAGGAGACAATGGCTGCACTTAATAGTGGTGGAGAGGTTTCTAAAGCAGTGTTGTTCTTAAAGTTGCCTATTTCTTGTGAGCAGCTTCAACCATCTGTTAAATCACCACCCAAGCTTGAATTAAAACCACTACCGGAGCATCTCAAATATGTCTACTTGGGTGAGACAGAGACATTACCAGTTATTATCACCACAAAACTTACCCAAGTACAAGAGGAGCGTTTAATAAGGGTACTTCGGGAATATAAAACAGCCATAGGGTGGACCATAGCAGATATCAAGGGGATAAGCCCAACTATGTGAATGCACCATATTCTCCTTGAAGATGGATCCAAGCCTTCTAGAGAAGCTCAAAGAAGGTTAAATCCACCTATGATGGAGGTAGTTAAGAAGGAGATATTAAAGCTTTTAAGTGTGGGTGTGATTTACCCTATTTCAGATAGCAAGTGGGTGAGTCCAGTTCAAGTAATTCCTAAGAAATCAGGCATCACTGTGGTAAGGAATGATGAGGATGAGTTAGTACCTACAAGAGTCCAAACAGGGTGGCGAGTTTGTATTGATTATAGAAAGTTGAACACTGCAACTAGAAAAGACCACTTCCCTTTGCCATTCATCGATCAAATGCTTGAAAGATTAGCGGGACATACTTATTACTGCTTTCTTGATGGTTATTCAGGTTATAATCAGATTGTTATTGCTCCTGAAGACCAAGAGAAAACCACATTTACATTTGGCACATTTGCTTTTCGTAGAATGCCATTTGGGTTGTGTAATGCTCCCGCCACTTTTCAACGATGTATGGTTAGTATTTTCTCAGATTACATAGAAAACATCATAGAAGTGTTTATGGATGATTTCAGTGTCTATGGTGATTCTTTTGATAAGTGCCTCCATAATTTTAACTCTAGTTCTTAAACGATGTATTGACAATAATCTTGTATTGAATTGGGAGAAGTGTCACTTTATGGTGCAACAAGGTATTGTTTTGGGGCATGTTATTTCAGAAAAAGGGATTGGAGTGGACAAGGAAAAAATTGATCTCATTCGTTCTCTTCCACCACCGTCAAGTGTGAAAGAAATAAGATCCTTTCTTGGTCATGCAGGCTTCTATAGGCGGTTTATAAAGGATTTCTCAAAGATTGCTTCTCCTTTATGCAATCTTCTTCAAAAGGATGTGGCATTTGAATTTAGTGATAAATGTTTGTTTGCATTCAATAAATTAAAGGAATCCTTAACATCAACACCTATTATCCAGCCACCAAACTGGGATTTACCCTTTGAAATAATGTGTGACGCTAGTGATTATGCTGTGAGAGCGGTTCTTGGGCAAAGAGTTGGTAAAGTGCCTCATGTTATATACTATGCCTCTCGAACTCTTAATGATGCTTAGTTAAATTACTCTACTACAGAGAAAGAAATTTTAGCGGTTATCTTTGCTCTAGAAAAGTTTCGGTCTTATTTGATTGGAACTAAGGTTATTGTTTACACTGACCATGCAGCTCTTAAATATTTACTAGCTAAGAAAGAAGCGAAGCCCAGACTTATTAGGTGGATTTTACTTCTACAAGAATTTGATCTTGAAATAAAAGATAAGAGAGGATCAGAAAATTTGGTGGCTGATCATTTAAGTAGACTTATTCGGGATGAAGATAATTTGCAATTAAATGAAAATTTTCCTGATGAGCAGCTCCTGGCTCTTAAAGAAATTATTCCATGGTTTGCGGATATTGTTAATTATTTAGCCACTAAAGAGTTACCAGGAGACCTTACACAAGTTCAAAAGAACAAGATTAAGCATGATGCTAAGTTTTATATTTGGGATGAGCCTTATTTATGGAAACATTGCGCTGATCAAGTCATTCGATGGTGTGTTCCCGATTCTGAATTTCAATCTATTCTTGCTTTCTCACATTCTCATGCTTGTGGAGTTCATTTTGGTCCAAAAAGAATAGCCCATAAAGTATTTGACAGTGGTTTCTATTGGCCTACCATCTTTAGAGATTCATATGCATATTGTAAGGCATGTGACCGTTGTCAACGAGTTGGTAATATTACTGCTAGGGATCAAATGCCCCAAACTCCAATACTTATTATTGAGATTTTTGATGTATGGGGCATTGATTTTATGGGACCGTTTCCATCATCATTCGGTTTTGAGTATATTCTTTTAGCGGTGGATTACGTGTCTAAGTGGGTGGAAGAAAATGCAACTAAAGCGGATAATTCTAAAACAGTGGTTGAGTTCATTCGATCGAATATTTTTGTGCGATTTGGTACACCAAGGGCAATAATTAGTGATCGGGGTACTCACTTTTGCAATAAAATGATTGAAACCTTATTTTGGCGTTATCAAGTGACTCATAGGGTAACCACTGCTTACCATCCACAAGCAAATGGCCAAGTCGAGGTATCGAATAGAGAAGTCAAGTCTATTCTTGAAAAGAAAGTGAATCCAAATAGAAAGGATTGGAGTATAAGATTAGATGATGCTCTTTGGGCGTATCGCACGGCTTATAAAACACCTCTTGGTATGTCCCCGTATCGGTTGGTATATGGAAAACCTTGTCATTTACCGGTTGAATTGGAGCATAAAGCTTGGTGGGCTGTGAAAAAGTGTAACATGGAGATGGACAATGCAGGCCAACAAAGAATGCTGCAATTACAAGAGCTGGAGGAAATTCGTAATGATGCTTATGAAAGCTCTAAGGTTTACAAAGAAAAGACCAAAGCATTTCATGATTGAAATAGAATTATTCGGAAAACATATGATGCGGGACAGAAAGTATTATTGTATCATTCTCGCCTCAAACTATTTCCGGGTTAGTTGAAGTCCCGATGGGTTGGACCATTCATAGTGGTACATCACTATCCTCATGGAGTGGTAGAAATTTCAAGTCCATCAACGGGAAAAATATTCAAGGTAAATGGCCAGAGATTGAAGCCTTATTATGAGTCTTTCGAGGAGGAACACACTACTGTGATTCACCTCTTCGATCCAGAATATATTGATGAGGTATGAAAAGGTTATACGTCGAGCTAGCGACGTTAAACTTAGCTAAATTCTATGTATTTTATTTTTAAGATTTTATTTTTATTATTTTTATTTTATTTTACTTTATTGAAATTAGTTTTATTTTTAATTTTTAACATTTAAACAAAAAAAAAAAGAGGCCAAATGGCCTGTGGCCGCGACCTGGAGATCCGAGACTAGTGGCCGCGGCCACCAATAAGCTCAGGCCGCGGCCACTTTACGTTTTCAAAGAAAAAAAAAATTCACTCCCCACACATACAAGGACCCAAAGACCCAAAACCGAAAAATCACTCTCATTTTTTCATATCATTTCATCATTTCTCTCTCATTTTCACTCCAATTATTTCCCAAAAATCATTAAGTCCTATCATCAATATTCAATTTTTTTTTTTACAACTTTTCACACATTATCATCAAAATCCCCATTGTCTACACAAATTTCCTTTCAAAACCTTAAGTCCCATAAATTTTAAATTTGACAATTGAGAATAATCAACAAGTTTCAAGGTGCTTCATTGGTATTATCAAGCTTTCAAAGACTTTCTATAGTCAATTACAAGTAAGTACCTTTTCTTGATTCTTTGATTATTGGGTTTTGAGTACTCAAGAGTATGATTTTGGGTATTTTGTATTAATTGGTTTTTGGTGGATGAAATATTTATATATTGGGATAATTGACTTAGATTAAGTGATTATGTTGTTGTATTAGTAATACTTCAAATTTTGGGAAGATTGAAACACTAAAACATACTTTTTCACTATTGGTTAGTCTTTGCCTACTAAGTGTTTGATGAAAGTTCTTAGAGGAGTATGTTTCAGTTTTAAGGGGAATTAATTGAATATTTTTGAAGAGGAAGTGTTTATTGGTTTAAAAGAAATTTGTTGGGAATAATTAGAAGATTTTAACTTTATATTTTGGGGTATTTTGAATTATTCTTTTAGTGCTTAATTATTTGTGTTTAAGGAAGGTTATCTTTGAGTCTTGAACTGACGAATGGCTCCAAAGAGATTTCGAAAGAATACTAAAGGTGTTTCCTCATCTGAAGTTGAATTTGATGCCACCAAATTTATTTATGAGGAGGCATTCAAACACTATCAAGATGCGGTAGTGAAACAGAAAACGATGATTGAAGAAAGGGGGTTTGATATGGAGATTCGTCATGGGTATCCATCTATTGCGGAGCAGATTGAGAAAAGACATTGGACGAAATTTTGTTCATAACCAGATGCTGCAGTAATCCCTATTGTCAGAGAGTTCTATGCTAATGGAATTTCTCAATTTACAGCTATGGCTACAGTGCGAGGAGTTAATGTGAACTTCTCAAGTGCAGCCATAAATCAATTTTATGGGCTTCCTAGCATTGACAATGATGAGTACAGCCAAATCGTTGATAATCCTGACTTGAATCAGATTATCCAATTTCTGTGTAAGCCAAATACCCAATGGAAGTTAACTGAAACAGGTCATCCTATTAAATTTAAGAGAGAGGTGATGGGAGTTATTGAAAAAGCATGGCATAAGTTTATTAATGCAAAATTATTTCCCACTAAACATGTCAGTGATGTGAGTGTGGATATTGCTATACTTCTATATGCTATCTTGAAGGGGAAAACAATTGATGTGGGACGCATTATTAAGTCTTCCATTCAGAGCAGTTTCAGAAATGTTTCCAAGGGGTTCTATCATCCCCATCTCATTACTGCCATGTGTGATCAAGCTGGTGTGAAATGGGATCCCTCAGAGCCTTTGTTGCAACCCATGCATATACTGAATAGATCCTCCATTACTCGCTTTAAGGTCACTGACACTGCAGGGGCTAGCTCATCTTCTCATACTCAGACTAGACCACCGCCATCTACAAAAACTATGACCTTGGCAGACCGTATGACACTTGTGGAGGAATCTCTGTACACTACATCTCAAGAGTTGCATGCTCACCGTACTGAATTCCAAGCACACCAACAACCCATGATTGAGTGGGCTAGTTATCAAGATGTTTGTTTCATGATGAATGCCATACACCTTGGCTTGGACATGACAAACTACCCACCTGCACCATAGTGGATTCAACCATATCCACCACCTATTCCCATGATGCAAGATGATGAAAATGAGGAAGAAGCTGAAGATGATCAAGGAGATGCCTAATTAATAAAGATTCAGTTCGGTTGAGGGAGTTTTTCTTTATCTTTTTCTTTCTTTTCTTTCATTTTATTTGCATTGAGGACAATGTTTCCTACAAGTGTGGGGGAAGGGAACAACTGAAAGTAAACGATTTTGATTTTATTTTTATGATGTTTCTGTAGTTATTGCTTTGATTTTATTTTATTGTCCTTTTTAGTTTTTTTTGTTTAGGTTGTGAACAGGTACTCATTTACTTTCGCTGCCCTGATGGCAACATTATAGTACTTCTGACTAAATAGGTCCTTGAATCCTTCCCAAGTCAAAGCAGTAACATCTCTGGTCTGTGATGCCACCTCCCACCAGATTCGGACATCCTCTCTCAGCATATATGTGGCACAGGCCACTCTGTCATGTCCCTCTACCCTCATAAAGTCTAGAATAGTAGTAATCATAGTCATCCACTGTTTAGCTTTCAGTGGATCAGGTCCTCCTTCAAAAACCGGGGGCTACTGTTTCCTGAACCGCTCATACAACGGTTCCCACTTGTTCCCAACCTCAATTGGCTGTACAATAGGTACCACTGCAGGTGGCACAATGGGGGTAACACTCCCTGATGGAGCCTACTGCCACAAAATTCGAATATGTTCATCTTGGCTCTGTAGCCGAGCCTGCGTGTCTGCCAAAAGCTGCTGCCAGTTCTCAAGGACTGGCGGAGGGGTCTGGCCCTGATCATCATCTCTAGTCCCAAACCTGCCAGCTAGTTGTGTAGATTTTCTTGGACGCATAATTATCCAAGTCAATCTGCAATCAACGACTCGGCAATCAGACTATGATGATAGGGTAATAATTCTTTCATGATCCATCACTAGAACTCCAATCATTCACAAACAATCAAGATATAGCAATTTATCCAAATATTTACCCATATATTCATTCACATACATAGCAATGCTGATAAGCATGCCTCAATATCATCATGCAATAGTCAAGGGCCAGGCCCTATCAGTATCTCATGCTCCCTATTAATCAAATAGATATTAACAGTCATATCTCATTGAAATCATTTAAGCACATAGTCATATATACACAATTTACAAAACCTTGAGTCGAGCTTGTCTTTCGTGGTGAATGTACATGTCCAGCCAGTCTTCAGGAACCCTTAAACCTAGGACACTCTGATACCAAGTTGTAACGCCCTGGATAGCCAAGACCATTACACTATGTGTTTATAAAGGTGCAAGACTTGCTAATCAAGTCATTTAATTCAAAACGTGTTACCGAAACTATAGTCGAACTAGGGTTAAAAGATTTTGGTCTCAAAAGCTGCATTTCTTATAAATAAACATTTTCTATTTACATGGGATCCCAAAAGTAATAAGTTAAAGACTGTTTACAAAAGATTCAAGATCTAGATACAATGATTAGCCACTCTAAGGCAAAATAGATGGTTAAACATTTTTCGTCTTGTTCCACTCCTCGGCCGTGGTGGCCAAACAACTGACTATGTACATTCACCCCGCAGCTCTCCATCTCAGAATTTGTCCAACCTGCCTTTTCCTTTACCTACACCACGTAGCACCCGTGAGCCAAGGCCCGACAAGAAAACACAATAACAAAGCACAATCAATCAACAGACAATCAGATATCTCATACTGCATAAGCATGTACTCAATAGTTTAAGCATTCATGTTAATCAAGTATTCAGCATACCAAGTATATCATTCCATATCAATAATCAATCCACACATGATAACCAGGGTTAATGCCCTTAGGTCGCACCCTCTGTTTATCCCACTGACTCCGGGCTGCTTAAACCGAGCTCAGTGAATATTAAGCTGTCCTTGGCTACCAGTGGCCGAGCCGTGCCCTGTGCGCAAATATAATTTACGGCACCCTTAGGTCGTTTATCACATGTCCCATGGTGTAATACCATCTATGACATTATACAGTTAACGGGAGCACTTAGTCCCATCACAAACACAAAATTGGGTGCAGTTTTCTTACCTTTAGATTTGCTAGCTTCGTTCAATTGATCCTCAAGCATGATCCCTCTTGAGCCCTAGTAAGCACCTAGTCACAACCATAGATCAGAATCATCACCAAACCTCAAGTTCAAAACCTAGCCTCAGGAGCAATCCCGAGCCCTCGGGAAGCCCTAATTCCACCAAACGGGGTGGTGGAATCAAACCCCGAACCCCCGCGCAAAAATCCTTGCAAATAATCCAAAAGCCCTTTTCTGGAAACAGGGTAGCGCTACAGCGCTCTTTGGAGGGTGCTACAGCGCTATAAACAGAACCTAAAAATGTCCCAAACAACATGGCCTAGCACTACAGCGCCCAAAGGCTAGCGTTGTAGCGCTAGTCACAGAACAGCAACCCTGCATTTTTCCCTCCTTCGATTTTCCCGAGCCAAACCTTACCAAAAATTTTCCAAACTTCAACCAAAAAAAAAAACAAGCTTATCAACATGTTTAACTCATCCCAAATGACCCAACCACATAAAACTTAAGCACATGCACTCCAAATCCCAAAATTCACCATGGCTGGACCTAAAACTCAGAAACTCAGAAAAAAAACTAAAACCTCTAGATTTTAGAGCTAGAATTTCATACCTTCAATGGAGAGTCGACCTTAAGCTAGCCTCTACACCTCCTTGTCTTACTCCTCCTCAAATCCTCAGCCTTAATTCCCTTAATTCCCCATAAAAACTCAGTTCAGAAAATCATCTCAGCCAAAACTAGAAACATAAGAGCAGACCCTAGAAACTTACCTCCCTAGAAACTTACCTCAGTTGGATGCCTAATCCCTGCTGAATTCTCACACTTGATCAAGGTCTCAAGCACAAGGCCTTAGCCAAGAACTCCTCTAAATTTTAGCTCCAAAAGACCCCAAGGAATGGAGAAGAATCCTAAACCGACAGAGAGAAAAATGAACTTCTATTTTTCCTTCTTCTTTTCTTTCCTTCAGACTCTAGACTTTTCCCACTAAGGCATAAGGCAACTTAACTCTTATCCCTTATAAGCCAAATGACCAATTTTCCCTCCCTTTACTTCTAAGCCTTTTAATCCACCTAGGGGCATTTTTGTCATTTCACCCAATTCCTGCTAATTCCTCAAATGTCTCTAATATTTATCGCTTTATTCCCGACATCTAACTAGTTTCCAATTATATTCCTCAATATCAAATAATCTCCAATATATTACCTAAATTCCCAAAAATACCCCTAGGCTCGCCCCGAGCCGGGTATAAATCCCCGTCGTGACCTTTTCGCTAACTCGCTCACTAGGATCGCCTTAAGTCACAGATTATAAATATATCCACATAATAATGTGGTCTCATTAATTTATCACAGATATTTACATTTATGCCCTAGACGGGCCAAACTTATGAGAATGCCCTTATAACCTAATCAGGGCCTACATGCATACTAATACACATAGTCATGCATCACAAATATCCAAATAATCATATAAGCATGCTTTTCACATAATCATGCTTTTAATTCATTTAAATCCCATATCATCCAATTATGCCCTCCTGACACGCTAATCAAGGCCCTTAAGCCTTATTAGCAAATTTGGGTTGTTACACTTGCACTTATAGCCCTGACTCTATGTAACTAGCCTTTAGACTAGACAAACGCTTTTGTTTTCATCGAAATTAGGGTCGGTCAAGCATTTCATGCTTATGATGATAATGCTTATGTCGATTAGATATAATCTTTTCGGCTTGTGTTAAACACGCTAATACCGTTCTTGACTCATAAGCCAATACCATACGACCAGTGCTCAGTACTACTGCCAAACTTGACTAATAAGTCCCAGCTTTACAGTCAATACTGACACCATTGCCGATTCATGACTCATAGGTCAGTTACACTCACAAGTAAGCAGTGCAACTAGACATATATCATATGTCAAATATCCAAATACAGGGCATTCAACATGCTTACTCAACAATCACTAGCATAATTATGATCATGCACATTTACAAAGACTCAAGCTCTGATCAATCTCATTTTCAACATTCATGCCATGCCCTAATCACATGTATCTTATGCATCACATACTGGGTGCAGTTTTCTTACCTTTGGTCCAAACACAGGTTACCAATAAATGAGCCACAAGCACGATCTTGTTTCCAAGGCCCTAGTGATAACCTAGTCACAACCATAATATAACACCTCATCAAAATGAGTAAATAAATACTTCCAAACCCAAACCTAGCCTCCAGGACATCAAATCCTACTCAACTGGATAGTGGAATCGATCACAGGCCCTTATAGTTAAGTTCCCACGGTCAAAAACCAAATCTAGGTGAAATGCCCAAGCCGGTCGCGACTAGGCCTAGTGAGTCATGACTTGCCCCAAGCCAAAGAGCCCTCCTTACCTGGGCACTAGGGCAGGCTGCGACTTGACCCCTCTTGGGTCGTGGCGCGCCCCCCAGCCTTCCTCCTCCTGGCTTCTGGCTTCATCCAAGTCGCGACTTGCTAGAACAAGGTCGCGACTTGACCACGCAACTAGCCATATCTTACTATATTTCCCACTTAATATCCTCCAAAAACCTACCCAAACATATCCAAATTCAAAAATCAAAGTTTCCAAACATCCTAATTATCCAATACCAATAAAACCCAAGCTTCAATTCATCCAAAAACTCATCAAAACATAAAATCCAATTCAAGCTTAAAAACTTAGAACTTAAAACTTGGATTACCTCTGATTAAGTTGTTTCCCAACTAAATCTTTCGACTAATAAGCTTCTAATCTTTCCTAGAATAGCTATGCCTTGATCCTTGCTTGAATCCGAGTCTTAAAACTCAAGTTTCCTTCGAAAATGTGATCGGGTGTCAAAAAGGGATAACGGGAGAGAGAGAACGTACTGAACGTTCTTTTATAATTTTAACATATTACTTCAAGCTTAAGAAACCTCAAGAAAATCCTAATGCTCAGGGTCCCAAAAACGCCCACGGGGATAAAATAGTCAAAATTCCCAGAATTTCCCCCTAATCTCACTAACTCCCAATTTATCATCAAATAATCATTCCCATTACCTAATATACCGGTAATGTGCTAAATACCCATTGACTCACTCTGAGTCAAGTATGAATCCCGTTGTGACTTTCCCACTACCTTGCTTCCTAGGATCGTCTCGTGCTGCGTAACCCAAGCATAACCAAATAATAATAAAGCACCACACATATACCACATATATGCCAAATATACCCAAAATGGCCAAAATATGAAAATTGCCCAATTAAACAGAAATGGGCCCACATGCATATTTAATACACCTAAGCATGTATATCTAGTCATATTATGATATAACTCACACATTCACATAATAATACACATAAATATCACATAATCATATAATTCCATAATTTTTCATCCTGACTCCCTAATCAAGGCCCTAAGCCTTATTAGGAAATTTGGGTCGTTACACGCATGTCCCCATAATGAGAAAGGAAGAGATGAGTGGCTTAACATAGATCTGACTATGTCCAACAAGGTTCTGTTTCTTTTCTCTGAAACACCATTTTGCTGTGGCATTCCAGGTGATGTGAGTTGGGATAGAGTACCATTCTTCATAATGAAATCTTTGAATTCTAAATCCAAATATTCACCACCTCGATCTGATCGAAGTGTTTTAAGAGTCTTACCTAACTGCTTCTCAGCCTCAACTTTGAAGTCGTTAAACTTGCCAAAGTTTTCTAACTTCCTAAGCATTAGGTAAGTATAACCATATCTTAAGTAATCGTCAATGAAAGTGACAAATTACTCATAACCCCCTCTAGCCTGTGCATTGATTGGACCACAAACATCGTTGTGTACAAGCTTTAATGGTTCTTTGGCTTTATTTACATTCGCTGAGAAATGGTGTCTGGTCATTTTCCCTTCTAGACATAATTCACATACCGGAAGAGTTCGAATAGTTAGTTCCCTCAATGATCCATCTTTTGTTAACCGGTTTATTATGTCTAGACTAATATGACCGAGTCTTAGATGCCATAGATGTTGGGAAAAACTTTTATACGGGATCTTTATTTATTTTCATGTAGATCTAATATTAAACAAATTAATATGAGATAACAAAGAACATGTTTCTAAAATTGAATTCAAAGAGAAATAATGATAAGAATACTTACATTATACGCAGCGGAATAATAGAGTCCTTCCTTCAGTTTCTCTAACCTTTGTATCCTTTCTGTCGCAAAGTATTACCAAGAAACTGAACCGATCTTCAATTTTATTCACAACCATCCAAAGTATCCTTAGAATCACCTAGACTATAGTGGACAATTCTCAACACATGAGATAGATACAGAGAGAAGAAGAGAAAAGAACAATAAGGCTTAGAAAATGACTTATGTTTAGAGAGAATCTAAAAACTATTAGAAAACCAGTGTCTGTCATCTTGTGTTTTGACTTTTAATTTCAACTCTCTCTTAACATTCCTTTTATAGACTTATTTAGGTCATTTATTTAATTAAAAAATCAATAAAATAATAGTCAATTAACAACCCTAGGTCAAAATTATCATGGGTTATAGGCCCGTGAAATTTCCCATTTTATTATAAACCTGTTGGACTTAAAATCAAGGCATGTATTATTTTCTATTTATTTATTTAATTAATTAATAATTTAAATCCTTTATCAAATAATTATTTATAATTTGAACATTGATTTAAACTTATTTATTAATTTAGATACCAATTTATCTTAATTAATAAATCTTCCCTAATTTCTCTTTTCTTCTCTAAATTACATAACTCTGTGAAACTATCCAAAATTGGCCTAGTCAACTTTGATAATTCTAATTGATAATTAAATAAATTAATTGAGACTATCTAGATGATTGTATCCAAGGTACAGTGGGGACCATGGGCCTATAAAATCAAGCTCCAATAAGTTATCATAAATCTAACAAATAAATTTACTAACTTATTAATTCCTCGTGACTCCACTAAAGACTCAGAATTGCACTTTTGAATTCATAGAACGTTCTATAAAAAATATAGATATGCTATTAATTATCCATTGTTACAACCATAATTGTCACTCAATCCTCCATAAACGCTCTACAATGAGATGAGACTAAAATATTGTGTTACCCCTCATTGTATTTTATCATTAAAAAACTTAGTTCCTTGTAAATGATATTTCAGTAAACTAATATTAATTACTAAAATGAGATCTCTATCATTTAGCACCTTGAACCAAACTAAAAGGAAACCATCATTTCACTTCTTCATCAGAAGCTATAGATGTTTATATCTATGATTAACACTCCCACTCAATTATACTACCGAGTTCCCAAGATGCATGTATGGGCTAGTCCGTAGGGTAAGCTGGTAACGAACAAGTCAAAGAACTCAAATAATACAATCAGATAGAATAATAACCACTTAGAATTGAGATTGAATTGACCTATGGTCAACTATATGATATGACTAGAATAGATAATAACAGTATGTTTACTTATCATATCAACTATCAATATCGGTCCAGTCCGATGTAATAAACACATCTGATCTTATCTACTTTGCTAATATTCTAGAAAGAACATAACACTACAATGTGTAAGTAGATCATATCGTAGATTGGAAAGTCAGTGTAAATCATGTGCACTGAATAATCTTAGGACTAACTTATTTTGAACATATAATCATATTTATATTCCACTATGATTATGTCACTATAAATATGATTGGCTATATGCTCGGGATTCAATAGAAGTTTATATTAAACAAATAATCATGAAAATAAAACATGTGAGCAAAGTGATTGACCAAGTTAAAAAATGATTTCTATTCTTTTATTGATAATAAATGAGATTACAAAAAAACTGAGTTTTAATTAGGGCATAAAACCCTAACAATAGATATGCGTCATCCTCTTTTGAAACCTTTTGTCTTTTGTTACCTTTCAGTTCAGCTACTTTAAATAACTCAGAGTTATTTAGCCATCGTTCATTTGGCAAAAGCGTTTACATTCCGAATGTTTATAATTGCACGTCCATTTAAAGAAAATTAAAAATAATCATATTATTACTAAAATTATTTAAATGTCACTACATGCAATGAAAGGAAATTAAAATACTGAAATAAAGAAACTAAAAAATTGTTCCAAACAAAACTAAAGTTTCTTTCAATAAGATAAAAAAAAACTAAAAACAAAACAGACTGTCCCCAACGCTTTCTTGAACTAGTCGCACTTTCTCTCTCCACCCTAGTTAAGTTGTCTCCATCTGCAAGTTCCTCTTGACTTCTAAAGTATTTGTAAAGAAGAACAAAAAATATGATTAGTGAATTCTAAATTAAAGATTCAGAATGATACATTATAATCCACTATTCAAGATTAAGGTAAAAACAAATCATATTTACATTTTTCGTGAATGTGGTCTTGTCTGTATATCCTCGTAGACATCCCACATATCATGTGCATATTCAATCCCTTCCAACTTTCTCCTTCGCTTTTCTTCCATGGTACTAAGAATATAAAATCTTGCCATGTGATTAGATCTCATCCCATTAGCATATTTCTCATGTTTATCTTTTCTTGCATCCCATGATGGCATAGGGTCGTCTTTCATTAAAAACATGTTTAAGCATTTTAGCCAGAAAAACAAACATAGTTGAAATAATCCATCCTCCTTCATCCTCTTCAATGAGTTTCACTTTAGTAATATGTTCATCAATCATTTGATGCATGATAGGGCACATAATGAGAAAGTAATTGAGTGACAACATTTTTTATAACTGAAAAATAAAAGAAACAAAATTTATTGTATATGAATAAATATCATTAATTCGGAAAGTAAACATGGTGCATGAATGCAACAATTAAAACACATAAACTTAATATTTACTATTCCACGATAAAACTACCCGACAATTAAAGTGTCGCCTTAGGGCTAGTCAAGTTAATTTCACACATCTTATAAGACACTCTTATCTTTATTACTTAAAACTCAAAATAACTCATATTTTCTCTTTTAAAAATAAAGTACCGCTTATTTGATCAAGATACAATTATCCACTACAAAAGCTTAATTGTATCTTTGTAAGTTGTAGAATCCAAGAACTTTACTTAGCTAGTTAGATAGTAGTATTATAGTATTTATAGCATTATCTTTGTAACTGTGGATTTTTGGTTCAGACTGGGAATTTTTTGGACACTCATAGTAGTACTTATAGATTTTCTAAGTTTAACCTATAGTTTAAGAATATTAATGTTAACCTAAGGTTTGATTATATGACTGATATTAAGGATAATATTTGTTATACTATAAGGTTTAGATAAGGACCAATAGGATTTTAAGCACATGTTATGAATGGGTGATTAAGGATTAAGTATTTTGAGGATTAAATTTAATAAGGGTAAAGTTTGAATGCTATAGGGTCAGTCAGCAGCTTTAAATACGTTGAGGGCTTAGTCAAGGCTGTTTACTCCATTCAAACTTAGCTAAAAATGTGTAATTTCGTGTTTAATTAATCAGCGTGTGCCGATATATCGCAGCATGTAGATACGGAAAACACGAGATGATGCACGACTGCCTCGGGCATACTGGCCCAGGCGATATATCGCCTACAGGGGGCGATATATCGCCTCCTTCAGTGTATTTTGAAATGTTTTGAATTCATTTTCCATTCAGCCATTCAACCTCTTGATAAGTCCAGCATCTTTTTGAACGAGTCTTCAGCCTCTGTTGAACGATTATTCAAATTATTTTCACCTAAAAAGCTATTATTTTTATTCAAGTAAAATCAAGATCCTTTCATTCCTAAACTCTATAAATAGGACCTAGTACCCAGCCATTATTCATCTTTTGCTCTAAGTTCAGAGGCTGCAAGTGCTAAGTGAGTGTGAGAGTATAAACACCTGGGTTTGGGAATCATAAGCTTGATCATCATAAGCTTATCAAACACTTTGGGAAGTAAGGTTTTAGAGTATTTCGGTTTGAGGTGTAGATTGATCTTACAAGTCTTCAAGGTAACCCAAAACTCTAGTTCAATTCTGTATTTGTTCTTTTAAGTTCTCATAATCTTCTACTCAGCCTCTAACCTTAATCTTTATTTTGGTTAGGAAATCTAAGTTCTTGAGCACATAAGTTTTGGTAAGAATGTTTTTCAATGGTTTAGTATTCCCATTCCTTTTCATCTCTTTTTCTTCATTAGACTCACTCTTTTTCATAATGATTATTAGGAGTGTTCCAAAGTCCCAACACTGTCCACATATCCCGGTAACTTTGGTAAGGAAAATAGGATAGAATCTATATGTAATATGTTTATGTTATCTTATGTTTTTATGTTATGATAAGTGTTATAATATGTATATTTGTAGGCTTGGGCATATGACCCATATGACTAACAAGACCCCAAATAGATTATGGGCATATGACCTACTTAGCCAGTAGGACCCCACTAATCTCATGGGCATATGACTTGTTTAGTCTATGGGACCCCAAGTAATAATGGCCATTATAGTATGTGTATGTAATAAGTGTTATGTTATGTCTTTACATTTCTTATGAAATTTATGTTTATGACTATGTGTTAGATTTTCCTTGCTGGGCATTAGGCTCATTCCTTTCTGTTTTATGTGCAGGAAAATAGCTTTAGAGGCGGTAAGATTCGTGGACGCTTAAGAGAATGTGTATCGGTGATGAACGGATTCAAGGAGTCGAGAGTTCGATTTCGAGGATGTAGTCGTTTACTTATGGTCTTTATATGTATTTTCCGCACTTACTATGTAACCCCTTTATTTTTAAATCATGTTATGTTTTTGTTTTTCAAACAATGGGATCCCATATCCTTCTTGATATTTTGTAAGTAACTCTTATTTTTACAAGTTACTTAATAAAATTATGGTATTTTCGCAAATGTAAGTTCTATTAAGGTTTTGTATGTATAGTTTCGTTAATGGTCCAAAAGTCTAGAGTAGTGGGTCATTACACTTGGTATAAGAGCAACGGTTCCTTCGCATGAAGTTCTCCTCGATACACACGCTCAAAGCTCCGAATCTGACCGCCAAGTAAGTATGTAAGTTACTAGTTATGTTACTTATGTGTATAGCTAACAACTTTAGTGTTTATGTTTTCAGTTAAGTATGAACGGAGCTTTAACCTACCAAGATATCCGAGCCATTAAGGCTTTAAAAAGAATAAGGGAGCCAAGAAACACTGTAGGAGCACTAGAAAGGATCACTCGAACATTGCTCTTGTTCCACCAAGAGATAGGTGGCCTTCAAGAGGCTAAGCAAATAATGTTAAGATCAACGGAACAATATGTACTAATAATTAGGCTATTTAAAGATTTCCATCCTATAATAGCAGCCTTAGAAGAAATATGGGAAAACATGAATGATGAGGATGAACTGCCATTAGCAATGCGTTACTACTTCCTCTTAGTTAGGTTCACCGCAAAATTCGAGTTTCAGTTCACAAATGAGCAAAAACATAGGATTCTCACAAACCTTCCTAGAGGACATTTTGATGCTCATGACAATGATGATTATGAGGAGATAGATGATGATATGCTAGATGAGGGATCAGATGTAGAAGATCCCGATTTTTAGATTAGTAGATTTTATTGTTTGTTTTATTTCTTTTGTGATTGTAATAAGTGAAAAATATTTTTCTAAATGAATAACATGCTATTTTATTTTCATGTATGAGTTTGATTTATTTCGCAATCATAATAAACAATAAATAAAATGAATAATGACTAAGTTCAGTGAGGGTGGATACAAATCAATGAACCAAGTTTCCTTATTGAGAGTTAGGGGGCCATAGTAGTGGGAACGATTTTACTGATCCCAGCCCTCCCTCAATATGGTTAACTTTGGAACAAAGATAAGTTTCGAGCCTGAGAATTAAGTCATATAGGATGATTAGAAACACACTTAGAAAATAAAGATGACTTATTTTTCTAAGTATAGAAACCCACTCTAACTAATAAATAAAGACCTATATAATTTTTTTTCATAAGAAGTCATAATAAATAGGTCCGAGATATGTTTGTTTTAGAATAAGTTTTTGCCTTAGAGCCTATTAGGGTAAGTTCTAACATGTTCTCGACTGTTAGAACTTTTGGTGAAGATGTCGCTCCGAAGATCTGCATGCACCAACGGAAACACCTCCAACGATGTTCCAGCAACCAATGAAGTCCCTCCAGTTCGTCGAAGGGGAGTGCGTGCTACTGCTCGTCGCAACGCGCCGGCACCGCCAGCTGACAACACTGCAGAGATTGCCAGACTGCGACAGCAAGTCGAGGAACTTCTGCAGCAACAACACCAACAGGCTCAATCTCAGCCTCAGCCTCAGCCTCCGCCACAGCCGCAGCCACAGCAAATGGCCCCAACACCCCAACAAGTTGGTCCATATGGGGGATGGCCAATGACGAATTACGCGCCGTATCCAGTACCGAACATGGAGCCGGTATACGAGAGGTTCCGCAAGCAGCATGCTCCAAACTTCGAAGGGACTACAGACCCCTTTGAGGCAGAAGAGTGGCTAAGGAATGTGGAGCCGATCCTGACGCATATGAATCTCAGCAATGCGGACCGCATATCCTGCGTCTCGTCTTTACTCAAGAAGGATGCCAGGATATGGTGGGACTTGGTCCAGCAATCCCATGATGCTACCACCATGACATGGACTCGATTTGTGGAGCTCTTCCACAAGACGTACTACAATTCGGTTGTACTCGCTACGAGGGTTGAGGAGTTCGCCAACTTGAAGCAGGGTACTTTAACAGTGGCGGAATATGCTCGTCAGTTCAACCGCTTAGCAAAGTTCGCAGCAGAAATGGTTCCAACTGATTATCTTAGGGTAAACAAGTTTGTTAGAGGACTTCGACCAAAGATCGAGATGGGGGTTAAGCTAGCGAACCCGGGAAACACTACATATGCCGACGTTCTTGAGACGGCAATCGAAGTAGAAAGGATTCAGATGAATGTTAGCGAGGAGAAGAGGGATTAAACGATGGTTCCAGACCAAAGTCTTTGCCTTGGCCCAGGGAGAAACCCATGCTAGTAACAAGCAGTTGCAGGTCAGATTCCTATCCTCGATAGTATATGTTCTAGTATCGCTTGATTTGGGAGCAATATATTCGTATATCTCGTTAGGAATGATAGAAAAACTAGACAAACCTAGTGAAAGATTTAGAACTAGGTTTGTAACCGAGTTGCCTTCGGGCAAAGTAGTTCTATCATCACGAATAGTACGAGGCGTACCGATCAAGATTGAGGACATAGAACTAGAAGGAGACCTGATAGAGCTAGTGATCAAGGACTTCGAAGTAATACTAGGCATGGATTGGCTAGCACAGCATGGTGCAACAATCGACTGCAAATGCAAGAAGGTGATGTTCGAGACTCCTGACGGCCAGAGACGATGCTTCATGGGACAAGCTTCAGGATTGCGCACCCCGTTAGTGTCATCTCTCAAAGCTCAGAGAATGATGGAGAAAGGATGCCAAGCATTCTTAGCCAGCATCACGAACGTGGAGAGGGAGACACCACTTAAGGTTGGAGATGTTTGAGTCATACAAGAATTTCCAGAGGTATTTCCCGATGACTTGCCAGGATTGCCGCCAAATCGAGAAATAGACTTCACGATAGAGTTAGTACCAGGCACCGAGCCTATCTCTAAGGCACCATACCGGATGGCACCTACGGAACTCAAGGAGTTAAAGACGCAGCTACAAGAACTCCTAGACTTGGGTTTTATTAGGCCAAACCATTCACCATGGGGAGCTCCGGTACTATTCGTGAAGAAGAAGGACGGAAGTATGCGGATGTGCATAGACTATCGTGAGCTGAATAAAGTAACAATTAAGAACAAATACCCGCTACCTTAGATTGATGATTTGTTTGATCAACTCCGAGGCGCGACGGTATTTTCAAAGATCGATTTACGATCAGGATATCATCAGCTCAAGGTAAAGGGAGAAGATATTCCTAAGACAGCCTTTAGGACTCGTTACGGACATTACGAGTTCTTGGTTATGTCTTTTGGTCTTACTAACGCACCAGCCGCGTTTATGGACTTAATGAATAGGGTCTTCAAAGACTACTTGGATAAATTCGTCGTTGTGTTCATCGACGACATTTTAATTTACTCCAAGGATGAATTAGAGCACGAGGAACACTTGAGGTTGATTTTGACGCGATTGAAGGAGCAGCAACTCTACGCAAAGTTCAAGAAATGCGAGTTTTGGCTTTCGCAAGTGGCGTTCCTCGGGCACATTATATCGAAAGACGGAGTTGCAGTAGATCCATCAAAGGTCGGGGCCGTGAAGGATTGGCCCAGGCCAAAGAACACATCTGAAGTAAGAAGCTTCCTAGGGCTAGCAGGTTATTATAGGAAGTTTGTAGAGGGCTTTTCTAAGATAGCCACTCCGCTCACCAACCTGACCCGGAAGCAACAAAAGTTTAACTGGAACGATAAGTGTGAAGAAAGCTTCCAGTTGCTTAAGGATAAGCTTTGCTCAGCACCAGTACTCAGTGTACTGACACCCAACGATAAGTTCGTTGTCTACTGCGATGCATCAAAGTTAGGATTGGGATGCATGCTGATGCAAAACGACAAGGTGATAGCCTACGCCTCACGACAGCTAAAGGAGTACGAGCAGCGCTATCCAACTCATGATATGGAGTTGGCAGCGGTGGTCTTTGCGTTAAAAATCTGGCGCCACTATCTTTACGGAGAACGATGCGAGATTTATACGGACCACAAAAGTTTAAAGTACTTCTTTACTCAGAAGGAGCTTAACATGAGGCAACGCAGGTGGTTGGAGTTAGTCAAGGATTACGACTGCGAAATCCTATACCACCCAGGAAAGGCGAACGTGGTTGCCGATGCGCTTAGTAGGAAAAGCTATGAGAATTTAGCAGCCTTATCCGGAATAGAAAAGCCACTACAGCAGGAGCTTATCAGTGCCGAAATAGAAATGGTTGTAGGCAAGCTGGCTAACTTGTCTATCCAATCGAATCTGCTAGAGGACATACGGATTGGTCAGAGACATGATGAATCGCTAGCAGCACATATGGAAGCAGTCAGAGAAGGCAAGAATACCGATTTCTCAATATCTAGCCAAGACTTATTGAGATATAAGGATCGGGTATGCGTGCCAAATGATCAAAGTATTACGAAGACGATTCTGGAAGAAGCACACAGCACCCCGTACTCAGTTCATCCAGGGTCTACCAAGATGACTCATGACATCAAGGCAATCTATTGGTGGCCAGGGATGAAGAAGGACATAGCGGAGTATGTATCTAAGTGTCTGGTATGCCAGCAAGTGAAAGTGGAGCATCAGCGCCCTGCAGGTTTATTGCAACCGCTTAGCGTACCAGAATGGAAGTGGGACGACATAGCCATGGACTTCGTGACGGGTCTGCCAAAGACGAATAAGCAGCATGATTCTGCTTGGATAGTAATAGATAGACTAACCAAGTCGACTCATTTCCTGCCTGTTAAGACTTCACACACGGCAGACCAATATGCAGACACCTACATCCAAGAGATTGTACGGTTGCATGGAATCCCCAAGACGATAGTGTCAGATAGAGGATCAGTGTTTACGTCGAGATTTTGGGGAAGCTTACAGCAAACTATGGGTACTAAGTTAAGCCTTAGTACAACTTTTCATCCTCAGACATATGGGCAGTCCGAGCGTACGATTCAGATTTTAGAGGATATGCTACGCGCATGTGTGCTTGATTTCGGAGGATCATGGAACAAGTACTTGCCGCTGATCGAGTTCTCATACCACAACAGCTACCAGTCAACGATCGGGATGGCACCTTATGAGTTGCTGCATGGAAGAAGGTGTCGATCATCGTTGCACTGGGATGAGGTAGGAGAAAGGCAGCTTCTAGGGCCCAAAGTTGTTAGACAAGCTCAAGAAGCAGTAGCGCTTATTAGACAGCGTATGCTTGCTGCTCAAAGCCGTCAGAAAATCTATGCGGATACCAAGTGACGCGATGTGGAGTTCCAAGTCGGAGATCAAGTCTTCCTGAAGATATCTCCTATGAAAGGTGTCAAGCGGTTCGGGAAGAAAGGCAAGCTTAGTCCCCGATTCATAGGTCCTTTTGAGATATTGGACAATGTGGGACCAGTTGCGTATAGACTAGCCCTACCGCCTGCACTAGCCGATAGTCACAACGTGTTCCACATCTCGATGCTACGCAAGTATGTGTCAGACCCATCTCACGTCCTCAAGTACGATACGATAGCGCTCCACAAAGACTTAAGTTACGAGGAACGACCGGTTAGCATCCTAGATAGAGGGATGAAGCAGTTACGGTCCAAGAGCTTTCCTATAGTCAAAGTCCTATGGAGTAATATTTCTGAACGAGAGGCAACGTGGGAGTTGGAGGAGGACATGCAAGGCCGGTATCCGGAATTATTTGGTAAGTAAATTTCGAGGACGAAATTCTTTTTAGTAGGGGAGAATTGTAGAGTCCAAGAACTTTACTTAGCTAGTTAGATAGTAGTATTATAGTATTTATAGCATTATCTTTGTAACTGTGGATTTTTGGTTCAGACCGGGAATTTTTTGGACACTCATAGTAGTACTTATAGATTTTCTAAGTTTAACCTATAGTTTAAGAATATTAATATTAACCTAAGGTTTGATTATATGACTGATATTAAGGATAATATTTATTATACTATAAGGTTTAGATAAGGACCAATAGGATTTTAAGCACATGTTATGAATGGGTGATTAAGGATTAAGTATTTTGAGGATTAAATTTAATAAGGGTAAAGTTTGAATGCTATAGGGTCAGTCAGCAGCTTTGAATACGTTGAGGGCTTAGTCAAGGCTATTTACTCCATTCAAACTTAGCTAAAAATGTGTAATTTCGTGTTTAATTAATCAGCGTGTGCCGATATATCGCAGCTATAGGGGGCGATATATCGCAGCACGTAGATACGGAAAACATGAGACGATGCACGACTGCCTCGGGCATACTGACCCAGGCAATATATCGCCTACAGGGGGCGATATATCGCCTCCTTCAGTGTATTTTGAAATGTTTTGAATTCATTTTCCATTCAGCCATTCAACCTCTTGATAAGTCCAGCATCTTTTTGAACGAGTCTTCAGCCTCTGTTGAACGATTATTCAAATTATTTTCACCTAAAAAGCTATTATTTTTATTCAAGTAAAATCAAGATCCTTTCATTCCTAAACTCTATAAATAGGACCTAGTACCCAGCCATTATTCATCTTTTGCTCTAAGTTCAGAGGCTGCAAGTGCTAAGTGAGTGTGAGAGTATAAACACCTGGGTTTGGGAATCATAAGCTTGATCATCATAAGCTTATCAAACACTTTGGGAAGTAAGGTTTTAGAGTATTTCGGTTTGAGGTGTAGATTGATCTTACAAGTCTTCAAGGTAACCCAAAACTCTAGTTCAATTCTGTATTTGTTCTTTTAAGTTCTCATAATCTTCTACTCAGCCTCTAACCTTAATCTTTATTTTGGTTAGGAAATCTAAGTTCTTGAGCACATAAGTTTTGGTAAGAATGTTTTTCAATGGTTTAGTATTCCCATTCCTTTTCATCTCTTTTTCTTCATTAGACTCACTCTTTTTCATAATGATTATTAGGAGTGTTCCAAAGTCCCAACACTGTCCACATATCCCGGTAACTTTGGTAAGGAAAATAGGATAGAATCTATATGTAATATGTTTATGTTATCTTATGTTTTTATGTTATGATAAGTGTTATAATATGTATATTTGTAGGCTTGGGCATATGACCCATATGACTAACAAGACCCCAAATAGATTATGGGCATATGACCTACTTAGCCAGTAGGACCCCACTAATCTCATGGGCATATGACTTGTTTAGTCTATGGGACCCCAAGTAATAATGGCCATTATAGTATGTGTATGTAATAAGTGTTATGTTATGTCTTTACATTTCTTATGAAATTTATGTTTATGACTATGTGTTAGATTTTCCTTGCTGGGCATTAGGCTCATTCCTTTCTGTTTTATGTGCAGGAAAATAGCTTTAGAGGCGGTAAGATTCGTGGACGCTTAAGAGAATGTGTATCGGTGATGAACGGATTCAAGGAGTCGAGAGTTCGATTTCGAGGATGTAGTCGTTTACTTATGGTCTTTATATGTATTTTCCGCACTTACTATGTAACCCCTGTATTTTTAAATCATGTTATGTTTTTGTTTTTCAAACAATGGGATCCCATATCCTTCTTGATATTTTGTAAGTAACTCTTATTTTTTACAAGTTACTTAATAAAATTATGGTATTTTCGCAAATGTAAGTTCTATTAAGGTTTTGTATGTATAGTTTCGTTAATGGTCCAAAAGTCTAGAGTAGTGGGTCATTACAGTTGTATAACCCATTATTTCAGAATCTATGACTTAACTTAGAGAGTGCCACCTTAGGGTCGGTCAAACTTAAAATACATTACTTTTTTCTATCTTCGTAAGAAGTCAACCCTGATATTAATATGAGCAGAAACTTTCCTTTGGGGGACGGAAACAAAGATACCTCGAGGCCCTAATCATATTTCATGGTATTGTACTAATAATGGAGATCATAGGTCACATTAAGATGTTAACCTTCTCCCACTTACTATTTAGAATATATGCGTTTATTAAACTAATCAATTAAGTCAAAATTAATTACCAGTTAATTAATAACCCTATGAATGTAATTAATTATAAAAATCATATAATTATAAAAGAGATTGTTTCTACAGTTAAATTAATCTAAATAACTACCCATTATATTTATCTAACTTTACTAAAACACATTTTAAATAAAGTTGGTTATCCTAAAAGGCATACAATAACTATTGTCTTTATTATGATGTGATTTACCAAGTTTTAACTAATTTAAGACTTAACAATTTACATGTAATTGATTTCACCAAAACAATTCATATAAACAATAGAACAATCCTAGATAATTATGTTTCTAAAAGATGCATTAATAAAAACCGTATGAGGTTTCATGTATGACATGTAATAGACTAATGCATGATCATGTCATCAATCAAACAACAATTAACATTTGTTTAAATAAATATAATAAATAAATAGATAAACCATAAATGATGAACCAAGTACTATCGGGTATTTCTAAACTTACAATCCTTGAAAAATAGAAATTTAAATTAGAATGTGGGCTTCAGTTGTTTACAAGACTCTAAACTGTTTCTCATTTTCATAGGCCCATCTTCATAATTCTTAGGAACCAATTAGGCCCAATAATTAATTAGAAACTAATTTAATAATTAATTAGAAACTAATTTAATAATTAATTAATTTAATTAAAACTAATTTTTAATTAAACAATCCTTTTTATTATATTATTATTAAATAACCATTTTTATTATCTTTTTATTAAATAACCCATTTTATTATCTTTTTAATTTTTAATTCAATATTAGTAACTGGTTATATACATTTCATAAATCCATTATAATTGGTTCCAATGTTTCATTAAACTTTAATAATGAAAAAAATACAATTATAATATCTTCCATTATCTTGTGCTTCATAGGTATTATATAAAGTTTGCATTTTCTTGTTTTATTCTCTATTTCTTATTTTCATTTATGTTAGATTGTAACTGGTTTTATTTGTCATTCCTATTTTGGTCTTTGATTTTTTTTTAAAAAAAATCTGTAAGTGGTTTCAGTGACTAATTACACACCAATAATGAAAAAAAACAACAAGAATAAACTTTTCTTTTATCTTATACATAACATTGTTATACATATATATATATATATATATATATGAGGGCACACTTAATGGTTAAGATGGTTATTTTAATATTAACCACTAGGTTAAGATCAATGGTCTATATTTATAGTTGTTAATTAATATTTCTAAAAATAAATTTTGATTTTTTCAAATTTTTAGAAAGGTTACGTGATGAAAAATGTGTATTTATTATGAAAATATAATATTGTAAACTTTTCATTTTTCAAATGCATGTCAATTTCTAAATATAGCTAGTGTCTCTCATTGATTGGAAACAACATTAATTATGACAAAAAAAATAACTAAATTCAAAATTAATGTAGAAAAAAATATTTAGTTGTTGGTGACTTACTACTACTAAGTCATTATGCTGCCACATCTTCATAATTATTAATACCCATCTATGGGTAGTAACCATTGAAAAATCTTCTATATATATATATATATATATATGAATTCTCTCATTAATTCATCAAAATATTAAGATCAATATTGCAATATTTTTTTTATGTAATCAATTTGTCAAAAATTGAAAAAAAAATCCAAATGAAAGAATCTATATCTAGTTATTCTTAGTTTTTTTTTATTCCCTTGGAATGGGTGGAATGAAAGAATCTATATCTAGTTATTCTTAGTTTTTTTTTATTCCCTTGGAATGGGTGGACTCCTTCAAGGTTTTCGATTGTGTCTCCTGTGCCCACATCTACCACACTTGTTCTGAATTATTATTTCTCTTTTTGATCTTATTCTTCTTTTTTTGAGGCATTTATGGTGGTATGATTCCTTTGATGGTATCTGTAATGACCCAAATTTGCTAATAAGGCTTAAGGGCCTTGATTAGCGTGCCAGGAGGGCATGATGGGAATTATGTGTGATTTTTATGAATTAAATGCATGATTATGATTTAAAGCATGTTATATGACTATTTGTTTATCTGAGATGCATGACTATGTATATTAGTATGGATGTAGGCCCGGATCGTGATAGGAGGGCATAACTGCAATTTTGGCCATGTTGGGCATAACTGTGTTGGTATGTGATAATTGTATTCCGTGAATTGTACCACGTGTGTGTGGTTTTATTATTATGATGCACGTGCCGAGACGGTCCTAGAGAGCTAGTCAACTTAAGGGTCACAACGAGATTTCTATACCCAGCTCGGGAGGAGCCTAGGGGTACTTTGGGAATTTTATGGTTAAGGTTAAGATTTAGCGGGTATGGTTATTGGTGATTTAGTAACCTGGGTAACCGTTAGTTACTGCTGAGAGTAACAAGTTAGGTGAAAGAAATGGTAGAATTGCAATATAAGAGAAAGGACTAGAGTGCCCTTGAGGTGTAGTTAGCAAAGGGTTTTGATGAAGGGGTAAAATGGTCTTTTGGCTAGGAAATTGGTATATTGCAGCTGGGTATAAGGGGTACACGGTTTGGGGACTTAGTCATTTGATGCTTTGAAATTTGAAGAGAAGACAATGGAGAGGGAAAAAGCTAGGGCATGAAGAAGAAGAAGGGAGCTGAAAACTTGAGGACTTAGGGGATGAACCAAGGAAGCTTAAGGTTGGATTCTTCATTCAAGGTAAGGTTCTATGCAATTTTAAGGTTTATTTCTGTTGTGGTTTAGGAATTTGATGCATGGTTTAAGCTTTTCAAGCTTTGGTTTATGTTTTTGGTTTATGGGTTTAGATTTCTTAAGTTGAGATTAAATGGGTGGATTTGGAGTATGATTGTGTTATTGAGTTGGGATATGATGTTTATGGGTTGGTGTATGGTCTATTTGAAGTTTGGATTTGGTTTTGGGGCTTAGGTAATTGTTGGGATGATTTGGAGGGGTTTAAGTTCGGGAAAAAACGCAAGAGAAAACCCAGTTTTTCTGGGTTCGCGAAGGAGTGCCGCGGCCCTGTTCTTGGGCGCCGCGGCGCGAGGCTGTTTTCAGTCAAGGGGCTTTCTGACTTCGCTGGGCGCCGCGGCCCTTGCGGGTAGCGCCGCGGCGCTACGCCTTTTTCAGGATGGGAAAAATTGCATTTTTCAGCTTTTGCTCCGGGGGTTCGGGGGATGTTTCCGATGAACTGTTTTAGGAATTTGGGGGTCCCGAGAGTGTGGGATTGGTCCCGGGAGGCGGTTTTTGATTTGATTAGTGTTGAGGGATATTTCTTGTGTGTTGTGACTAGGTTATTGGTGAGGCTCGTGCTAGAGGACCGTGCTCGCGGCTTTAGTGCATCAGGAGGCTCGGTGTACAGGTAAGAAAACTATAACACCCGAGGTTAGGGCATGGCCCCAGATTGTATTATGTGCAAATGTTTAAACCTTAAATGAATCATGATGTATGTGAATGATTATTTCGAATGTACTATATGTGTGATTATGATGAAATGAGCGGCAAGGGCCGAGTACGGCGTAAGCCGGGGCGGCCGTGGGCCGAAAGTAACACCTAGCACATGGGATGCTATAGTCAGGGCGGGGCCCGGTGGATACATGTGTTATGCTATATTCAGGGTGGGACCCAAGGGATACATGAGTTATCCTCGCGGTGAGAACCGATACCCCAGGCTTCGGTAAGGCTCTGGGGCGGCTTGGCCGTGTTTGCTTAGTCTAATAATTGACTTGTTTATTTGTGGATTATCTGTTATGATAACTGTATACATTGCATGTGTTATGTCCTGCATGAGTTTTCTTGCTGGGCTTCGGCTCACGGGTGCTCTGTGTTGCAGGTAAGGGCAATGACTGAGTCAACCAACCATGAGTACGGAGAGCGTGAAGCGACGTGTACATGTTTGGCCTGCCCGACTGCTTTGGTTGGGGGTTTATTCAAAAATGGCTGTAATAACCTATGATTTTATGATTTCTCAACTGTAACCTTATTTCAAAAATGTAATTAGTTTTCAAACCTTATTTTAGGATCCCAAATGTTTAATAATAGAAGTTTTAATGAAACGACGCATTTTCTAAGATTACAGCCTTAACTTTTAACTAGTCACACTTTTGTTTCAAAACATCGGTTAGCGAGTCCATTGCACACTGTTTTGTCTTAAAACTCACTTAGTAACGGCTCTAAGGAAGTAGGGCGTTACAGTATCACTACTTTTTCTAGATGTTTTGGTAGTTTTCACTCACTCTCGTTGGGTGATATTGTCCAATAAACTCCTAAGTCATCGCGGTAGTAATTGAGTTATGTCATATCCAAAAAGAGGCAAAGCACAACTAAAGTTAAAGATAAAAATAAAAATAATAGAAAATAGTTAAAAATAATAAAATGATAGATGAAAAAGAATGATTAGTTAAAGAACTTGATAATGTAGAGATGCATTACTGTAAATCATATTCTAACATTGATATTAATTCAAAATGCAATTGTAGTTCTACACCATTAATTGCAATTGGAAGATGCATATGTTAAAAGTACAAATTAATTGATCTAGATTAAAATAAATCTAATATCTAATTTGACAGGACATCACACTGTATATCAAAGAGCGACAAAATACTATTAGCAGAATGCAGTAAAAGATATACAATATGATAAATAAACCAAAATCAATAAACAATTTAATTTACAAAAGAAAAGTGTGAATGAACTTGTGTAAAAGATGCTCACAAACTTTGGAATGCCAACTAAAAAATAAAAATAATTTAATTAATGCGATATAAAATAGAAGTATTAGAATAATTAATATCAATATTTTGAATGAGAAGAACAAAATCTACCCTCTAACTTCATTAATATTTCTAAAATAAATCACTTATTTTTATCATATAAAATAAGTAAAACTAACCTAGAAATAAGAAAAACAACATAATAACCAAGTGTATTTTTCCCTCTAAAAATTTGATCCCTGTTACTCTACATAACCACGTGGCACGTAAAGGTTCTTTGCTTCCCTCAAACTCAGACACGTGTCACGCATTGGCAAGAGAAGGGAACAAGCAGACCACATGGCGAGCTCGAAGTGGTGCGCAGGTGGGAGTGGCTGGCTTGCAGCATAAGACAAAAGCTGGCGCATGGTTTTGATAAGGACTTTGGGTCACGGATCCACTTCTTGAATCTAAGCTTCGGCTGCTGAACTTGGTTACAATTGGGCCTTATTTGAATAATAAAAACTGAAGCCCAAAGTAAAATGGAAGAAGTTGAAAGAGATTTTTACACAATTCATTACAATATATTTTTTAATTACTATATTAATATGTTGGGGGTTTTATGTCCTAATTAAAACTCAAATTCTTTGTAATATCATTTTATTATCAATAAAAGAATAAAAATTATTTTTTGACTTGGTCAATCACTTTGCTCATATGTTTTATTTTCATGATTATTTGTTTAATATAAACTTCTATTAAATCCCGAGCATATAGTCAATCGTATTTATAATGACGTAATCACAGTACAATATAAATATGATCATATGTTCAAAATAAGTTAGTCGTAAGATTAGTCAGTGCACATGATTTACACTGAATTGTCAATCTACTATATGATCTACTTACACATTGTAGTGTTATGTTCTTTCCAGAACATTAACAAAGTAGATAAGATCGGATGTATTTGTTACATCGGACTGGACCGATATTGACAGTTGATAAGATAAGTAAACATACTGTTATTATCTATTCTAGTTATATCATATAGTTGACCATAAGTCAATTCAATCTCAATTCTCAGTGGTTAGTATTTTAAATGATTGTATTATTTGAGTTCTTTGACTTGTTCGTTACCAGCTTACCCTACGGACTAGCCCATACTTACATCTTGGGAACTCAGTAGTATAATTGAGTGGGACTGTTAATCATAGATATGAACATCTATAGCTTCTGATGAAGAAGTGAAACGATGGTTTCTGTTTATCCAGAAAACAACTGTGGATGACGTGGCAAGAATTTTCAACACGTGGCAGAGATGCTGCTCGCCTTTTGACCAGAGATACTTCCGTATGCGGAGTTCAAGTTTTATATACGACCAGCTTGGTCGTATACTCCGTTTATTTATGTATAAATTTGTATAGTTGTAATGATATCTGAGAATATATCTTCATTATAACCTGAATATACGTTTATTAAGGAAAGAGATGATTAATTGACTCATGTAACCCTCCTTGAGCCTATAAATATACAAGAAATAGCTCAAGGGGGGATCTTTTGATCTTTTTTCGAATTCTCTTTTCTGATCTGAGAAGAAGAGAATTGTATTGTTATTATCCATCGCCTATATTGTTTTCTCCTTCTAAGGTTTGTGAAACTCAGGAACCCTAGTTCTTTGATCACACCTTTGAAGCTCAACATTAATAATAGTATCAAGTGAACGTAGGTCATTACCAATCACTGGGGTCGAACCACTATAATTCTTGGTGTTCTTTACTTTCCATTAGATTGTATTCTCAAGCATCGTACTATTTTCCTGTCGTATATTTGACTCCGTGTCGTTGGCTAATTTGAGGGTCAACATTCTGGTGCTTTCATTGAGAGCTTGTGAAAGAATCTAATGGAAAAATCTTCCAAGAAGACCGGATAGGCTGCTGCCACTGCATCATCCCAGCCTCCTCCTCCAAATGTGGCAGAGGACAAACCGCATTTGGAGTTTGATGAGGAGGAGTTAGATTCTGAGACCCTGAAGGCAACACTGGGGGTGTTTCAGGATGAGCTGGCCAATCTGAGGGCCAATCAAGAGAATGCTACTGAGATAATGGTGTCGCAGCAAAGAGAAATAGAGCGCCAGCGTCAGGAACTAAACGAGCGGCAGGCTGAGATGGACTGTCGACAGAGGGATGCCATGGTTGCCCTTGAAGCAGCCATCCAGCTGGCTAGGAATCAGGCTGTGCCAGCCTCCCAACCAGATCAGCCACTAAACGGGTCACCTCAAAGGGGTCCCAATCCTAGTCCTCCGCTCCAGCCAGCAAGCCCTCAGAGGCCGGAGCAGCCACCTATGGCTCAGGATGATGTCCCACCTAGGGAGCTTGAGCAGCAGCCTCCGTCTCAGGCTGGTCGAGGCAATCCCCCGCGCCAGAGGCAGAATAGGGCCGAACAACTGCCCCGCAGCCCTAGATGCCCAGGGGATGAAGAGCCACATCCACCAAGCAGGGGGCAGTGTCCTTCTGCCAATAGGAGGAACTCAGAGACAGGCTCTGCGGTCAGGGGCCCCCCACGACATAACAATACATGGGGACCCACTGACCAGTGCAGGTCTCCCCCTAACGCTCGGGAAATGCCAGCCCAAGGAGGCAACAGAGTGAATAGTCGGTTGCACCATAGCCAGCCACGATTCAGAGATGGCCACGGCTACAATGAAGCCGACTCTGGCAGAGGAAATGCTGGTCAGAGGAACGAAGAGAGAGGTGGAGGCAGGAGCCCCCCACCTAGAGAAGACCGACTAGCTGGGGGGCAGCCCAGGCAGAATAACGTCTTTAGTCGGCTCGGAGCCAGCAAGCAGCGACGAAGAGACGATGATTTGAGGGACGTACTTAACGACCGCCGAGAAAGGAACGACGAGTACATTCCCCCGGCACCAGAGGCCCCAGCAATCCCAGAAGCTGTTCAGGCTCAGATTGATGCCTTGAACCAGGCAGTGTAGCAGCTGGTTAGGGGAGAACGTGCCACATTGAGTACGATCGGAGGAGAGACACCCCTTTCGTACAGAGGATTGTTGTGGCTGAAACCCCCAGTAAGTTCAAGATGCCAACACTGCCAAATTTCGATGGGTATGGAGACCCTGTATCTCACGTTAATAAGTTTGAGATACAAATGGATATACAAAAGGTGTCAGAAGATGCCCGCTACCGCTTCTTCCCGGAAACACTGTCTGACACTGCCCAGGAGTGGTTCTTTAAGTTCCCTCCTGCCAGTATAGTATCATGGGAAATGTTCGTAAAGGAGTTTTACGGACAATTCTATGCGGGTCGTGTGCACCCAACTGAGGTGAACCAACTAGTCGTGATACGCCAGAAAGAGGGGGAGCCCTTGAAGGAATATGTTCAACGCTTCATGCGAGCTGCAGCTGGAGCCAAGACTGTGGGCGATGAAGGTAAGATGATGGCCCTAACTGCTGGGGTTAGACACCATTCACCCCTCTGGAGCAGCCTCAGAAAGAATGGGGTAAAAAGCACCCAAGAATTCTTAGATCGAGCTGATCGGTATATCAAGCTCGAGGACGCGATTGCCAACGAAGGGAAATCGCCAACAAAAGACAAGGGGCCCAAGGAAGAACCCACCAAAATCTCCAATGGGTCCGAAAAACCCAATGGCAACGGCAAAGGCAACGGGAATGGCAATGGTAGAAATGGTGGGAAGCGGGCGAACAACGAACCCTCGACCTCCGAGAGTAAACGCCCCAAAGGTAATCAGTATGAACTGAGATTCACCAACTACACTGCCCTTGTTGAAAGCCGAGCTGAGGTCTACTAGGCGACCAGCTCAAGCGTGCCCTACAAACGACCCGCACCTATAAGGAAAGATATCTTCAAGAGAGATGCAACAAAGTTTTGTCGTTTTCACAACGATTACAGGCACGACGACTAAAGAGTGTAACCAGCTGAAGGACGAAATTGAGTTCCTGATAAGGCAGGGACATTTAAGAAGATATGTATGAGCCACGGGAGGTTCTCAGCGAGAGGCTCAAGGTGGCAACGAGTCGGCGCCTGCACGCCAACGCTCGCCACCTTTATAGCCAGCTCCTGTGGTAGGTACCCTACTCACAATTTGCGGAGGCCCACATCTTGCAGGAGATAGTGGGAAAGCGAGGGAACGATATGCTCGAACCCTGCGCCACGACCAGGACATCGAGATGATGAGTGTTGAGGATCGAGCACCAAAAAAGGTTCGAACAGAGGAGGGACTGATCACCTTCTCTGACGACGACGCCCAGCATGTGCGATTCCCACACTCCGATCTACTGCTCGTGGACGTACAGATCGCAAACATGATGGTGAAAAGGGTGTTGGTCGATACAGGAAGTTCGGTCAACATCCTATATAAGTCCTCGCTGGAAAGGAAGAAGTTTTCCGTAAAAGACCTGGAGCCATGCAACCAAACCATTTATGGTTTTTCCGGAGAAGGGCTCGATTAGACTCCCAGTCACAGCAGGCACTGCACCTGCTAATAGGACATTACTCACTGCTTTTATGATAGTTGATTGTCCTTCGGCGTACAACGCTGTGATAGGGAGACCAATTTTGGTCGACCTACGAGCCGTCACCTCTATATGACACCTCGCTATGAAATTCCCAACGGACGCAGGGATAGGATGCGTGTTGGGAAACCAGAGGGAAGCGAGGGAGTGCTACAATGCCTCGATTACCAAGGCAAAGAAGGGTGTATCAAGAGATGCCACCGGAAAGGAGTTGCAAATGGCAACTGATGTTCAGGCCCGCTCGGGTGATAATCTCACCAAATAGGGCGTTGCCCAAAGTGAGGATAGGGACTTAGATCCTCCCTTTGGGGATTTTGAAGAAGAAGTGGGACCCATCGAGGACCTTGAAGAGGTCCAACTCGATGAGGAAAATCCGACCAGAGTTGTGAAAGTCGATAAAAACTTAGAGACAACAACAAAACAAGCACTGGTGGAGTTCTTAAGGAGGAACCAGGAGTTCTTTGCCTGGTCACACAAAGACATGGTCGGGATAGATCCTGCAGTCATTAGCCATGTCCTGAACATCGACAAAAGCTTTCCACCAGTGCAACAAAAAAGAAGGCTGCTCGACAAAGATAGATCAAAGGCCTTGAAAGAGGAAGTCGAGAAGCTGAAGGAGAATGGGTTCATTAGGGTAGCGTTTTATCCATCGTGGGTCTCTAATCCCGTACTAGTGCCCAAGCCGAATGGCAGGTGGCATACGTGCATGGATTTTATAGACCTAAATAAAGCCTACCCCAGAGATTGTTTCCCACTCCCAAGGATCGACCAGCTGGTCGATGCCACAATAGGGCATAAGATCCTCTCATTCATGGATGCGTACTCCGGGTATAATCAAATCAGTATGCATCCCCCTGATGAGGATCACACTAGCTTTCGAACCGATACAGGGCTCTACTGTTACAAGGTGATGCCCTTCGGTTTGAAAAACGCTGGTGCGACTTACTAGAGACTCGTCAACCACATGTTCAAGGAGCTGATCAGCACAAACATGGAGGTCTACTTCGACGACATGCTGGTTAAGTCAAAGAAAGCAGAAGGGCATGTAAGGGATTTGCAGGAATGCTTCAACGTCCTGAATAAATATCGGATGAAGTTAAATCCCTTTAAATGCTCCTTCGGGGTAGGATTAGGGAAGTTCTTGGGATTTATAGTTAACTCAAGAGGAATTGAAGCCAATCCCGAGAAGATAAAAGCCCTGATCGAGATGAAATCGCCAGTAAAGATTAAAGATGTCCAAAGCTTGACCGGGAGGATTGCTGCTCTCAGTAGATTCATTTTGAAATCGACAGACAAGTGTGTTCAGTTTTTCAATCTACTAAGAGACAATAAGAAATTTGAATGGACAGATGAGTGCGAATAGGCCTTTCAAGCACTAAAAACACATATGACGCAACCACCCATCCTGTCAAAGCCGGTCGATAGAGAAACTCTGTTCATCTACCTGGCAATCACGGAATACGCTGCTTGTGCTGTTTTAGTAAGAAAAGAAGAAGGCGTGTAGAAGGCTGTCTACTACGTAAGCAAAAGGCTGATTAGATCAGAACAGCGGTACCCACCCATCGAGAAGCTAGCCTACTGCCTAGTTTTGGCCTCTAGGAAACTGCGGCCTTGCTTCCAAGCTCATCTAATTATGGTCTTGACCGACCGACCTCTTCGACAAGTCCTGCAAAAGCCAGAGGCTGCAGGTAGATTGCTAAAGTGGGCAGTCAAACTCGGGCAGTTTGACATATCTTACTTGCTGCGAGCAGCGATAAAAGGACAAGCCTTGTCCGACTTCATCGCGGAATTCACAGAGCTCACAAGTGACGAGCAGAATGAAGAATTCAGCGAGCCTGAATGTTAGATCCAAGCTCCCATATGGAATTATTTATGGACGGTTCTTCTAATGAGTCCCACGCTAGGGCAGGAGTAATACTGATAACGCCAGAAGGGCATCTGTTTCATTGTGCAATCAGATTTGACTTCATTGCTTCTAACAATGAGGTCGAATATGAAGCACTACTCGCTGGATTACGGTTAGCCAAGGATATGAATATAAAAGTGCTTGATATCTATAGTGATTCTCAGCTGGTGGTGAATCAGGTCCTAGGAGAGTACCAGGCGCAAGGTTTGAAGATGGTTTCCTATCTGAACAAAACAAAGGATCTGTTAGCCCAGTTCGACAGATATAATCTCCAGCAAGTATCTCGCGATCAGAATTCCAACGCGGACGCTTTGGCAAAATTGGCAAGTGCGAAGGATGCTGATACTCTAAACATAGTTCCAGTCGAACGACTATCGGTACCAGGCAACCAAGTGGTAGAAACCACTCTGGTAATCCAGATGGCGGATACGTGGATGGCACCATATGTAGAGTATCTGTCAAGCGGCGTGCTGCCAGCAGACAGAAACAAAGCCAGGACCCTTCAGCGGCAAGCTGCTAGGTATATCTTGGTCGATGGAATCCTGTACCGAAGGGGATACTCACTGCCACTCCTCAGATGTATTACAAAGGAGAAAGCCAAAGAGTTGATGAAAGAGGTGCACGAAGGTTTTTGCGGGGACCACGCTGGGGGACAATGTTTGTCAAAAAAGATCCTAATGCAAGGATATTTATGGGAAACCATGAATGAAGACTCAATGGAGTTCGTGCGGAGATGTGACAAGTGTCGGAGATTTTCCAAAATCCCACGAGCAGCCCCCAACGAGTTAAAGCAAATCCAGAGTCCATGGCCCTTCACAGTTTGGGGAATAGAGCTAATTAGATCTTTGCCTACAGGGAAAGGTGGTGTAAAGTATGCAGTGGTTGCCGTCGATTACTTCACCAAATGGGCTGAGGCTGAACCACTCGCAACCATAACGACCAAGAAAGTGCTTGACTTCGTAGTCAAGAACATCGTTTGTCGATATGGATTGCCAAGAAAAATCGTCTCGGATAACGGCACCCAATTTGATAGTGAAGTGTTCACGGACTTCTGCAAACGGCATGGTATTATCAAAAGCTTTTCTTCAGTCGCTCATCCCCAAGCGAATGGGCAGGTCAAAGCAGTTAACAAAACGCTGAAGGATACCCTGAAGAAAAGACTTGAAGAAGCTAAGGGAGCGTGGCCGGAACAATTGCCTGAAGTGCTCTGGTCGTACAGAACTTCCCATCGAACAGCAAGACTTGAAGTGCACGGGCCATTTTTTGTGGATGTACAGGATATAGAGTGCTGCAAGCATTCTATATCCATTTAGGGTTATTTGAAAAGGGGCAACTCTGAAATAGTTGGGCACCCCTTGGAAAAATGAATGAAGAGGCAAGGTAGCCCCTGCCTCAATGTGGAACCTCGACCAAGCGCTGAAGGTGCCTCCGGGCAGGTTCGCCCATTGGTCTTGGTTGGGTCGGACTAATGTTATCCCCGTGAGGCCATACTTTCTGATGTAGTTAGCGATCATCCTGATCGTCACTCAGCTCTCAGGTACTAAATACCACTCAACATCTGCCTGAATGGCATGTCGGGGCTGAGCATGTCTTTGGATATTGGGGTCAGGAACATTTTCAGCTCAATCACTGGTCAAGGGGATTTCAGCCCGAGGAGCAGGCTGATGTAAAGGATTGTGGGTTTTCTTTTTCTGGGCTTTGGTTTTAGCTCGAGCCATATTTTGAGTAAGGACAGGTGGAGTGTTTGAAGTGACACGAGAAAATGGAATGTCAGGTATAAGTGACGATGGTTGCTCCTCGTCCTCAAGCAGTTGAGCCAATAATTCATCATCGATAGGTCTTTCTCCTCCCCACGGATCTTGCATGTAAGCTGCGAACAGAGAAAGGAGGAGATAAGACGCACAACTTGAGAGCTTATGTTGAAAGTTGGAATAACGTTGCTCGCGTCTACGACCAGCAGCATTCTAACAGAAACACTAAGTTCTATGCGAGCAGTTTGAAAAATAGATTGAAAAGCGGAAATAAAAAGTTTTTTTGGAAAAAGAGCTTTTTCGACTCCGAAGGGGCGGGAAAAACCCAGTTTTTCAACTAGCCTAAAAATCGAATTTTTACTTCGATTTTACGTCCTAAACTTACAATCTTGACTATCAAACTGGCTCCTAACTCCTACAGAGAAAAACTACACTACCCTATCAAGCATCAATCAGTATACACACAATCCTCATGCATTTCTACCCAAGAACACGAAAAATTTCAGAACTCAAAACAGGCATGTGATAGTATGCATGGCATGTTAGAGAGCATGAAAGTTGAAGAAAATTACCTAGATGAAGATTTGAGGTTCTGAAATGAAGCAACTTTGGGCGTGCGAACAGAGGATCCTTAGAACAAGCGACGGATGATCTTCAAGGATCTGAGCTCTGGGTTGAAGTTCTTGAGGGTTCTTGGCAAGTAAAAAGTGAAAAGGTAAATTTGGGGATTATTTATAATGGCTGAGATATGATAAAAGGGGGTAATCATGAGTTACCTTTTTCAAGGCATGAGGGAGTGTAATAGCCGTCAGAAGGGTTACTTGGAAACCGAAAAGGCATGAATGGACGTGATTAGGTCACCTTTTTCGAGGAAGCACGAGTGACTCTGACAGATTTCGTGGGTCATATGAAAGGTTAGTTTCCTAAGTTTACTTATTGTTGGTCGCAATAAATAAACTTGGGGGGCAAATGTTTATCCAAAAAACAGCTATGGATGACGTGGCAAGAATTTTCAACACTTGGCCGACACGTGGCAGAGATGCTGCTCGCCTATCGACCAGAGATACTTCCGTATGCGGAGTTCAAGTTTTATATATGACCAGCCTGGTCGTATACTCCGTTTATTTATGTATAAATTTTTATAGTTGTAATGATATCCGAGAATATCTCTTCATTATAACCTGAATATCCATTTATTAAGGAAAGAGATGATTAATTGACTCATGTAACCCTCCTTAAGCTTATAAATATACAAGAAATAGCTCAAGGGGGGATCTTTTGATCTTTTTTCGAATCCTCTTTTCTGATATGAGAAGAAGAGAATTGTATTGCTATTATCCATCGTCTGTATTATTTTCTCCTTCTAAGGTTTGTGAAACACATGAACCCTAGTTCTTTGATCACACCTTTGAAGCTCAACATTAATAATAGTATCAAGTGGACGTAGGTCATTACCAATCACTGAGGCCGAACCACTATAATTCTTGGTGTTCTTTACTTTCCATTAGATTGTATTCTTAAGCATCGTACTATTTTCCTGTCGTATATTTGACTCCGTGTCGTTGGCTAATTTGAGGGTCAACAGTTTCCTTTTAGTTTGGTTCAAGGTGTTAAATGATAGAGATCTCATTTCAGTAATTAAATTAGTTTACTGAAATATCATTTACAAGGAACTAAGTGTTTTAAGGATAAAATACAATGAGGGGTAAAACGGTATTTTAGTCCTATCTCATTGTAGACCATCTATAAAGGATTGTGTGACAATTGTGGTTGTAACAATGGATAATTAATAGCGTATCTATATTTGTTATAGAGCGTTCTATGAATTCAAGAGTGCAATTCCGAGTCTTTAGTGGAGTCACGAGGAATTAATAAGTTAGTAAATTTATTTGTTAGATTTATGATAATTTATTGGAGCTTGATTTCATAGGCCCATGGTCCCCATTGTACCTTGGACAAAATCATCTAGATAGTCTCAATTAATTGATTTAATTATCAATTAAAATTATCGAAGTTGACCAGGTCAATTTTGGATAGTTTCACAGAGTTGTGTATTTTTTAGAAGAAAATAGAAATTAGGGTAGATTTATTAATTAAGATAAATTTGTATCTAAATTAATAAATAAGTTTAAATCAAGGTTCAAATTATAAAAAATTAATTTGATAAAGTATTTAAATAATTATTTAATTAATTAAATCAATAGAAAATAATACATGCCTTGTTTTTAAGTCCAATGGACTTATAATCAAATGAGAAATTTCACGGGCCTAAAGCCCATGATAATTTCAACCTAGGGCTTCATATTGGCTATTATTTTATTGATTTTTTAATTAAATTAAATGACCTAATTGAGTCTATAAAATGAGTGCTTAGAGAGAAGTCAAAACAAAAGTTCATAAGTTCATAAGTCAGATTTTCTGATAGTTTTAGATTCTCTCTAAACACAAGTTATTTTCTAAGCCTCTTTGTTATTTTTTCTTCTTCTCTCTGTATCTATCTCATGTGTTGAGAATTGCCCACTCTAGTCTAGGTGATTCTAAGGATACATTGGAAGATTGTGAAGAAATTAGAAGAACGGTTCAGTTTCTTGATAATACTCTGCGACATAAAGGATACAAGAGTTAGAGAAACTGAAGGAGTGACTCTTTCATTCCGCTGCGTATACTGTAAGTATTCTTATCTTTGTTTCTCTTTTAATTCAATTTTAGAAACATGTTCTAGGTTATCTCATATTAACTTGTTTAATATTAGATCTGAATGAAAATAAATAAAGATCCTGTATAAGTTTTCCTAACAACTGGCCTCAGAGCATTTGGTAATATTTATTTTCATGCATGAACATGTTAAAAATTGGATTATTTGATGTGTTTGAATAATTCGATGGATTTTCATGTTTTTATGAAGCATATTGATTTTATGTGATTAGCAGCAATTTTTAGGTTATTTTGTAGTGCTTTTTATGCTATTAATTTTTATATATGCTTTATTTTGTATAAAACATGTTAAAAATTAATTAGAAGATGGTTTTGGTTTGAAAAATTGCTTAAATTTTTTTTTTTGGAAAAATTTGGCCTGGTTGCCCATGCGCGCGCCCACAAGCAGCAGCCACCAACGCGGTGAACAGTACCCACAGGTACTATTCATCCAAAAATTTTTAAATTAAAGAAAAATAAAATTTGTGGAAATAAATTATTTATAATCAAAACCAAAAATATCTTTTTTGTTTTATCATTTAAAATTGTTTTTTTAAAATGAGATATTTTTGTTAGTTGAGATTTAAATAATTAGATATTTTCTACAAAGATTCAAATTCAAATTTTAAAATAGACTAACAACTTAATTTTAAATCTTTTAATCTATTAAAATATTAGAATTAAGATATCAGATATTTAAGATATTTTCTTTTAAATTCTTTATATTTTTATTAAATCTTTATTTGAAAATATAAATATCTTTTTATTCTATAGTTTTTAATATTTAAATTATTTGAAATTTGAATATTGTTAGTTAGATATTTTTATGGATATTTAAATTTGATTAACTGTTTTAAAATATGTTAGGGTTGTTATAACTATTAATATTTTATTTTTTTTAAATAGTTAAAATATTTGCTTATAGTTGTAACAACACAAGATATTTTTGAAAAACAGTTTAGCTATTGATTTTAAAATTAGTTAAATTTTGAAAAATATAAATTTTTTTCAGCCAATAAATAAAATAATTTTTTAATAAATGGTATTTAAATTAACTTTGGTTAATTGTTGATAAATCTTATTTAAATTAAATTAATATTTTTTTAAAATTAACCTAAAACCAAGTTGATTGACAACAATTAACAATAGTTAATTTAAATTGACTTATTTTTTGTAAAAAATTAATTAATTTGAATTTTTTGATAAATTCTAGATAATTAATTGTGGTATTTTTACAAATGAAATTAATTGTGGTATTTTTGCATAGAATCATAGAATTGTTCATACACTTACATGATTAGGCCCAACAATTATAACATGTCTGTTTGCATTATATGTGGTATTTTTGCAATTGGGCTTAGATACATATAGTGGCCCATATGTTTGTTAGATATATGGATTTTGCCAAATAAAATATTCATAAAATGATAGGTTTTATTTGGGCCCATTAGAAAATGTAAAGTTTAAATTCATCTCTTGTGGGTGATTCTACTTGCGAAGGCCCATTTGCTTTGCATAACTATAGTGGGCCTAATCAATTAATAACAATTAATAAAACGAAGGTTTAAATTCCTGTCTTTTGGACCTTGTATGGAAGATAGGGGGCCCTCCTCTGAACGATAGTAGAAGAACCACTCAACAACGCTTGCAAGCTTTGGAGCAAGAGGTTTATTATGGCCGACTTGATATTCGGGCGAATACTCAGCATATCTTGGATCACAACCAGAGGTTTGTGGAATATGCGAGCTATCAGGATATTTGTTATAGGATGGATCAGGCTCGTTTGAATGTGGATATGTCTACATATCCACCTGCTCCTACTTGGTTGCAGCCGTACCCACCACCGGTTCCCATGCCCATGGTGCCATATCAGGCCCCTGATGATGAGGATGTTGCTGGCGCGGCAGATATGGATATTCCTGAGGAGTGATGTGTTATGAGGGAGTTTTTCTTTCTTCTCTTTTCATTTTATTCTCTATTTTCCTAAGTCCATTGAGGACAATGTACTATTTAAGTGTGGGGGGGGGGAAGAAATTTTATGTTTTGTTCGGTTATGTCTTTGTTAATTTTCTGTTATTTTCGTTTTATTTAGTGTCTGTTAGTGTTCAGTTGTGTTGGTCTTGTTGAAAGCATTGGTCGATGATGAAACTTTGAGTTATGCTTAAAGTGATGTTAGACAATGAGGAATTTTGTATGATTTGTGTGCTTGACTCCTATGTGAATTGCTATTTTGATTTATGTTGTTTTTCACTCTATGCACGATTGAATTCACCACTTAAATGTGTTGGAAAAAAATATGCTTGTTGAAAGAATTTTTTTTTGTTTTTGAAGTCCCAACCACTCTAGAAATCATTAATCAATTGTTGGGGGGAAATCATAAGTACACATGATTAGGAAGATGATTAAGACAATTCTTTGGATTTTTTGAGCCGTTCAAGCCAACCTATTATATGATAATCCCTAGTTTCCCATGTTTGAGCCATGATGACTATTTCTTTTCATCTATGAACCGAAATTTTTGACCTTATACTTCCTTGAAAAATATTTCTTTTTGTAACCCATTACACCATGGTTATTTATATATGATTTGATCTTGTGGGATGGTTTGTTAAAAAAAAAAAGGGAAATACTTATGGGTTATTTGTTTGGTTGTAATTTGTGTATGATCTCTATTTCTCTCCTTGGAATATTATGAAAAAAAAAAGAAAAAAAATGATTTGCAATGAAAGAAAATGCATATATGCAAATTTTGCAAAAGTATAAGTGTGGGGGAAATAGTGAGATCATTATGGAAAGAAGAGTAAAAAAAAAAGATAGGTACTTCTTGATTTGTATGGGAAAATTTGGGGCAAGTTCAAAGAATGAAATTGATGTATGCTATGGTGTGATTTGAGCTTAAATGTATCTTTCTCAACTACCCTTAACCTTAGCCTTACAATACAAGCCTATAAAGACCATTTGATTTTTTATCATTGTGTGTTTATATTAGTGGAGAATGATTGGTTAATGTCTATGGAGTGGATGCTTTTCATTGAAAAACATTTTGGTATATAGGGACTTATTTAAAAAAAAATTTTTTGGCAAGTATGGATTAAATTTGATGCATTTGAGTTGGTGTTGTGATTAAGTGCTTAGTAAATTATTTTTGAAAATCAAATGGTAAATTACATATGGAGTTGAAATTCTAATGAGTATGAAAATCTGAATTGTTTTGGCATTACTTATTTGTGTGATTCTCAGAGATATTCAAGCTTTTGACAAGACCTTTGTTTAGTGAGTCTAGATTAGTTTGTTTTATTTTTAGTTTTGTTATTTTAGTGTTTTGCTAAGGGACTAGCAATATTCAAGTGTGGGGAAATTTTATAAGGTCATTTTTGTATTAATATTTGTTAAGTTTTTCTATGCTTGGATGGTGTTATGATAGCATTTTTAATAGTTTTAACTAAGTTTCGTGATTCTACAACATATTTTCTACATTGTGTTTTATGATGATAAATCTGACATTTTGATGGCAAGTGTAGTTAAAATAAAGTTTTAGGAGTATTCCAAGCTTTCAGGATTGAAATGTTGAAGTGGCGGCGACATGCAAGCTATCTAAGATCAAGAATTGAAGATATTGAAGGTAGGCCGCAGCTCATAAAACTCAGGCCGCGACACTTTATATGGAATTGGAGTTTTAGAATTTTTTTCTTCCAGACAGGTCACTGCTCAATTTTTTCAGGCCGCTACCTAGTGTGCCAGGCTGCTGCTCATAATTTTCAGGCCGCTGCCTGAGTAACAGATTTATGCACAGATTTTGTTCTAGGCCGCGGCTCGCATTTTCCAGGCCGCGGCTTGTGACGTCTTTTTCAGATTTTTTTATTACTTTTTAATTAGAATTTAATTGAGACTATAAAGGATGATTAGGGTTAATTTGAGAGGAGGTTTTTTATTACGGTTTAGGAGAGAAAAATACTGAGAAAGGGCTGAAGAGAAGACTACAAGACTATATTACTTTTGTTCATCAATCTAGTTTCTTTTCTTCCCTTAATCTCTTTAATTTTAATTTTAATTTTGTTTGTGATTATGATTACTATTATGGAGTAGGTTCTTTTCAGGTTAAGGGTTAATTCAAAATCCAAGACATGAATTCTTGATTATTGATAATAAATATCATTCTTTAATTTCTCTCAATATTAAATTGTTTCTATTTTTCCAATTGAATGTTATGAATTTTGTGATTTCTTGTTAGGTGGCAAACTAATTAAGGTTTTACATTGTTCAATTGTCATCTTAGAATTACTACTCACCTAATAGTTTAGGATTCTAAGTGTATGTGATAAATTGCAATTGATAGTGATGTCAAAAGAATTGTTGATTGTGATGAAAAATAGAACATAGGTTAAATGAATTATATGCTTCATTAATTTATTGCCTAGATTAACTTGTTTCCATAGGACTTAATGCTTTATCTAAGTTAAATAGATTGTATGCTTAGATAAAAGAGTTAATTATTGAGCGCTTCGCCTTAATTACTTATAATAGGGAGACTGGGATAATTGACTGCTTCAGCGTTATCTGCGGGGTTAATAGTTTAATTGAGAAATTGGAATAATATTTATTATTAATGATTAGGAATGATTTTTGAGGGTGGAGATTAACCTTTAACTGTTTCTTAATATCGTAATATCAATCTTTATTCGCTTTCTAGTTTATGTTATTTAATTTTGAGTTAAAAATCAAAATCCCTTTTTAAGTTTTAGTGTTAATTATTGAATAATAAAGTGAACGATAGTCCTCGTGGGTTCGACCTGTGCTTGCTATTATACTGAAATAATTGGAAGTATTGAAAGAAAAATCATTGTTAAATTTGTGTGGTATACCACACCCACCACACATCTCCCGACCTTTAGTTTTCTCAATGGTTCTTCCACCACCGCAACTTCTTCTAACATTTCAACGGGTTCTGCTCTGGCTTCCCCAGTGAGTCAGGGATCTAACTCCAGTGAGTTTGGCTTTCTAACTGCTCCCCCATGTATCACCATTTCCATAAGTTCCTGTGGTTTGGCAGATGTGCAAAGGGATGTGTTGTAACATTCCTTTGCCTCATTCTGTTCTCCTTTTACACTCAACACCCTTCCTGGGGTTGGGAATTTTATGGCAACATGATAAATTGAGGTCACCGCCTTCAATTCTCTCAAGGAGAGCCTCCCAAATGTCGCATTAAAGGCAGAGGCACAATCAACCACAAAAAAGTTTGATTTACCATAATTTTCCTTAGTTGCTCGCCCATGGTAAGGGCCAACTCGATTGTTCCTAATGGTTGTATAGAGTCTCCAGTGAACTTATATAACGAAGTAGTACAAGGTTTCAACTTTCTCATCCTAAGGCCCATTTTCTCCAAGGCGAGGCAATAGAGGATGTCTACGGAACTGCCTTTGTCCAATAAAACTTGGTGAAACCTCATATTCGCCAGCTGAATTTTCAGTACTAGAGGGTCATTGTGAGGGAAATGTTTTCCTCTCGCATCATCTTCTTTGAAAGTTATGTAATCGTTTTCCCCTTTAAATAATTTTGGGGGTCTTTGTTCTAGACTCACAACGCAAGGAGTAGGGCTTCACCTTGCTTCCCTTGCATAGCAATCTCTTACTTTTCCTGAATCTCTCCCAAACCCAGGGCCTCCAAATATCGTTCTGGCCTCCCTTTGGACCTTTCGGGCTCGTTCTAGAGCACGGGGCGAAGTCGGTCGGTCATCTGGCCTTAGGTTTTCTCTTCTGACATATCTGCCCAAGTGCCCCATGCGTATAAGCTTTACAATCATTGTTGGGAATTACTTATACATGATCTTATTTATTTTCAGTTAAATCATATATTAAACAAATCAATATAAGAAAACCTACAACATGTTTCTATAATTAAATTAAACAGAGATAATGATAAGAACACTTACATTATATGCAGCGGGATGAATAAGTCATTCCTTCAGTTTTTCTAACCCCTGTATCCTTTCTGTCGCAGAGTATCACCAACAAACTAAACCGATCTCAAATTTCTTTACAGCCTTCCACAACATCCTTAGAATTACCTAGAATAGAGTGGGCAATTCTCAACTCATGAGATAGATACATAGAGAAGAAGAAGAAGAGAAAATAATGAGGCTTAGAAAATGAGTTGTGTTGTAGAGGGAGTCTAAAACCCTAAAGCATCAAAACTAGATATTCTGATCATCTGTTTTCAACTCTCACTCAGACTTCATTTTATAGGCTCAAATAAGTCATTTATTTAATTAAAAAAATCAATAAAATAATAGGTAATATCAGCCATTAGGTTGAAATTCTCATGGGCTTTAGGCCCGTGAAATTTTCCATTTAATTATAAGCTTGTTGGACTTAAAATCAATGCCCATATAATTTTCTATTGAATAATTATTAAATAATTATTTAAATCATTTATCAAATTAATTATTTATAATTTGAACATTAATTTAAACTTATTTATTGATTTAGACACCCATTTATTTTAATTAATAAATCTGCCCTAAAATCTCTTTTCTTCACTAAATTGCATAACTCTGTGAAACTATCCAAAATTGACCTGGTCAACTTTGATAATTGTAATCGATAATTAAATAAATTAATTGAGACAATCTAGATGATTTTATTCAAGGTACTATGGGGACCACGGGCCTATGAATTTAAGCTCCAATAAGTTATCATAAATCTAACAAATAAATTTACTAACTTATTAATTCATCGTAACTCCACTAAAGACTCAGAATTACACTATTGAATTCAGAGAATGCTCTATAAGCAATATAGATACGTTATTAGTTATCCATTGTTATAGCCATAATTATCACTTAATCCTCTATAAAAGGTCTACAATGAGATGAGACTAAAATACTGTTTTACCCCTCATTGTATTTTATCCTTAAAACACTTAGTTCCTTGTAAATGATATTTCAGTAAACTAATATTAATTACTGAAGTGAGATCTCTATCATTTAGCACCTTGAACCAAACTAAAAGGAAACCATCATTTTACTTCTTCATAAAAAGCTATAGATGTTCATATCTATGATTAACACTCCCACTCAATTATACTACAGAGTTCCCAAGATCTAAGTACGGGCTAGTCCGTAGGGTAAGCTGGTAATGAACAAGTCAAAAAAACTCAAATAATACAATCAATTAGAATACTAACCACTCTGAATTGAGATTGAATTGAACTATGTCAACTATATGATATGACTAGAATATATAATAACAGTATGTTTACTTATCCTATCTACTGTCAATATTAGTCCAGTCTGATGTAACAAATACATCTGATCTTATATACTTTACAAATGTTCTGGAAAGAACATAACACTACAATGTGACCATATAGTAGATTGGCAAATCAGTGTAAATCCAATGCGCTGACTAATCTTAGGACTAATTTATGTTTGAACATATAATCATATATATATTCCACTGTGATTACGTCACTATAAATATGATTAGCTATATGCTCGGGATTTAATAGAAGTTTATATTAAACAAATAATCATGAAAATAAAACATGTGAGCAAAGTGATTTACCAAGTCAAAAATGATTTCTATTCTTTTATTGATAATAATATGAGATTACAAAGAAATTGAGTTTTAATTAGAGCATAAAACCCCAACAAACTCCCACTTTCATTAATTGAAACTAATGCCTTAATTCTACTAATCTCATTTCCTTGGCATGCTTATCAAATGTAGCTTCTGGTAGTGTCTTTGTAAACAGATCAACAAGATTGTCTTCAGATGCAATCTTCATAACCTCCACATCTCCCATGGCCACATGATCTCGATTTATCTAATACTTCCTTTCTCTATGCTTACTCCTCTTGTGACTTCGAGGTTCTTTCGAGTTGGCTATCGTTCATGTGTTGTCACAAAATGACACAAGTGGTTTATTTATGTTTGGATTAACACCAAGATCTGAATAAAACTTCTTTGGCTAGACTATTTCCTTAGCTGCTTCAGACGAAGCTATGTACTCAGCCTCCATGGTGGAATTTGAGATCGCAGACTACTTTACGCTTCTCCATATCACAGCTCCACCCCCAAGAGTAAACAACATTTCAGAAGTAGACTTCTTGGCATTGACATCAGTCTGAAAATTTGAATTGATGTAGCCTACAGGGTTCAGAACACCACCCTTGTAGACTAACATATAACCCTTAGTCTGCCTTAAATACTTCAAGATATGCTTAACTGCTATCCAATGCTCTTGTCATGGGTTTGACTTATATCTGCTCACTACTCCCACTGCATAGCAGATATCTGATCTAGCACACAACATAGCATACATCAGACTTCCAACTCCAAATACATAGGGAACTTTTCTCATTGCATCTTCCTTTACAGGAGTCTGGGGAGACTGCTTCTTTGAAAGATGAATTCCATGGCAGGACGGTAGACGTCCTTTCTTGGAATTTGTCATTGAAAAATGTTCAAGCACTTTATCATTGTAAGCAGCTTGAAATAGAGCTAACAGTATGTTCTTTCTATCCCTAATGATCTGGATACCTAGAACATAACTTGCTTCACTCAAATCCTTCATCTGGAATTGAGTGCTCAGCCAATTCTTCACATCTGATAATTTCTTAACATTATTTCCAATGAGTAAGATACCATCTACATAAAGAACCAGGAATACCACTATTTGATTTGCCTTCAGTTGGTAAACACAAGGCTCATTAATATTTTTTTCGAAGCCATAGGTTTTTATTATTTCATCAAACCTAAGGTTTCAGGAACGAGAAGCTTGCTTAAGTTCATAAAGGGACCTATTCAACTTGCAAAGTTTTCCTTCTTGTCCAACTACTTTAAATCCTTCTGGTTGATCCATATAAATTACTTCATCAAGCTTCCCAGTAAGAAAAGTTGTCTTGACATCCATTTGCTAGATCTCATAGTTGATAGCGTCTGCTATGGATAGGAGGATGCGAATGGACTTGAGTATGGCTATCGGACTAAAAGTTTCCTCCTAGTCCACGCCTTCTCTTTGGGTATAACCATTTGCCACTAATCGAGCTTTATAAGTTTCGATCTTTCCATCAACACCTCGTTTCATCTTGTAGATCCACTTGCACCCAATGGCCCTAAAGTCACTAGGTGCTTCCACAAGATCCCAAACAGAATTTGAGTACATGGACTCCATTTCCTGTTTCATGGCTTCGAGCCATAGTTCCTTTTCAGGGCAAGCCATTGCCTGTTTGAAAGACAATGGATCATCATCACTAGTGTCACCTACAATAATATTGGTTTCACCATCCATACCATAGTGTATTGGATTCCTATAAACCTTCCCACTACGACGAGGCTCCGTGACTGTTTGCTCAGGAATAGTGGTACTTTCTTCATTTAAATCGACTTGCGTCGATTGGACATGAAGAGTGGGAATTTCAACATCAACTTGCGTTGATGATGATGGAACATTGGTTTGAGTCAATTCTTCAACCATCTCCTCTAAAACTACTTTGATGTGCGATTTGAAGTTTTGGGCATAGTCATTTTCCAGAAAAGTAGCATTCATAGAAGTAAACACTTTCTTTTCTGAATGACTATAGAAAATTCCACCCCGTGTGCCTTTAGCATAGCCAATAAACATGCAAACTTTGGTTCATGGTTCTAGCTTTTCTTCCTTTTTCCTCAAGACATGGGCGAGACACCTCAGATTCTATAATGATGTAAACTAGTTTCACGACCATTCCAGCATTCTAAAGGTGTTTTGGGGATTGATTTGGATGGAACAAAATTTAGAATATCATTCGCAGTTTAAATTGCATGTCCCCATAATGAAATTGGCAGAGTTGAGTAACTAAGCATGCATCTAACCATTTCCAATAAAGTTCTGTTCCGGTGTTCCACTATACCATTTTGTTGCGGAATACCTAGGGCAGTAAGTTGTGATGAAATCCTAAGTTTAGTTAAATGATCTTGGAAGTGCATATCCAAATATTCTCCACCCCTATCAGATCACAAGATCTTTAACGTTTTACCTAATTGGTTCTGAGCCATAGCTAGGAATTTCTTAAACTTTGAAAATGTTTATGATTTCCTATGTATTAGGTAAAGACATGAGTATCTAGAGTAATCGTCAATGAAAGTGACAAAATACTCAAAACCACCCCAGGTTTGTACATCCAAAGGCCCACAAACATCTAAATGAACAAGTCCAAGTGGTTCTTTGGCTCTATCACCCTTTGCAGAGAATGGACGCTTGGTAAATTTGCCTTCTAGACAAGATTAACAGACAAGTAATTCACCTAAGGTGAGTTCCCTCAAAAGGCCGTCCTTTGTAAGTCTTTAAATTCTATCATAGCTAATGTGACCTAGCCTCAAGAGCCATAAATACGTCATGTTATCATTATCAGTCTTTTGATGTTTATTTGTCCTAGGTTTAGCTACTTTGAATAAATCATTATTAAGCGCGAGGGGTTCATTAGGTCGCAGAATATAAATCTTGTTTTCCAAACATGCAATACAAAATTGTGATCCATTGAAAGAAATAAATAGATTAGACCTTGTAAAAGTCATAACAAATCGTTCTAATTGCAACATGGAAACTTAAATTAATTTCTACTAAACTCTGGAATAAAAAATACATCTTTTAAAATTAAATATTTATTTCCAAACTTCAGGAGAGCTCTTCCTCTAGCTTGGACTACAATGAATGTTCCGTTCCCAACTCTAAGCTTTAAGCCACTTTCGTCCACTTTCTCTGACGATTCAAGATGCTGTAAAGAGTTAGAAACATGGATAGTAGATCCAAAATCAATAATCCAAACGGATTTATCATTCTCTAAAATACATGTTTCTAAGATAAATGAACTATAATCATTACCTTTATTTTTCGCTGCTAGAAACTTGGGGCAATCCTATTTCCAATGCCCCTTCTCATTGTAGTGAAAGCACTTACAATTACCTTTCTTGTTTTTCTTTTTCTTCCCCTTAGGTGTCTGTGCACTTGGTTGTGCACTCATCTTATCAGCCCTTACAGGCCTAGGGTTGGTGTTTTTCCCCTCTTTCCTCTTGTTTCCAACTTTCGAAGATAAAGCTTGTTAGCTTCAGGCTTAGCTAGATCAGCAGCAATAGTAATAGTCTTCTTTTCTCCTCCCTTACTTGGTCCACCTATGATTGACTCGAAAGTCTAAAGCTCGTTCATGAGCAACGTCAGAACATAGTTGAGTTTGTTCTCACATAGTTGGTGGTGAACGCCTGGAAAGCTACAGAGAGACTGTTGAGGATTAAGCAGACTTGAGCCTCCTCATCTATTATTGCTCTGTGTAGCTCAGCCTCCTGAAGTTAGTTGGTCATCTTGATCAGGTGATCATGAACATGCTGAGACGGTGCCATCCGAGCATTGGCATATTTCTTGGTGGCCTCAAAACGAGTTTGTACAGACTTTTCCCCGAACATGTCTTGGAGCTGATCCATTATTTCGTAGGCCGTCTCGACATTCTCCATCTTTGTCTTGAGAGTGTCGACCATACTAGTCAGCATATAGTACTGTGCCTTGTTATTACCACCTGCCAACACTCATATTTGTCTCTTACAGACTTGGTAGCTCCTTTAGCTGGAACTTCTGGGGATTCTTCAGTCATGGCGAACTTGGAGTTGTCACCAATCAACACTGTGTTGATTTTCTGCTTACACTAAGTTTTCTCTAGTGAGTTTCTCTATAGAAAGGTTAGAAATGATGGTAGTAGACACAGCCATAATAATACTACATATTATCAATAAAATAGAAACCAATCACATTTGTTCAATAAAACTTCTATTCACTCTAATTTCAAGAAATAGCACAACATATACCATAAATATGTAAGATATGGAAAAAATACCAAAATAATCATATCTCTATTTCTTTGGGTTTTTAACTATTCTACGATATTGTTATCCCGGTTGGCGAGAGTAAAAAAAAATATCATTAGTTAAATAGAGTTGTAAAATCATTTAATAATGGACACCATTATTAACAATCTCCTATTCGATAAAAATAACAAAACAAAATTTCTTATTTTATGAGCAAGACCTACGGTTTCAATAATCATAGATTTAGTCCTAGCAATCACCATAGGGGTGAGTCTATTAGAATTTGACCTATAATTATCTATCTTTCGAAATATAACCTTGTCAAAATATCTAATGAACACCTTCCGTAGGGGGACGAATCAAAGCGTCTCGAGGCCCCATTAAGTTATTGACTTTGTTAAACCAATGGTGGAGATCGAATATAATTCTTAAAAGAAGTTCATTATAACAATAGTATTTTTATTATTTATTTTTATAAAATTAATGACTATGGTTCTCCCAAAAATTGAATATATTAAAATTTTAAAACCAAAGTCCTATAATTTCTTATTAATTATAAAGTGTCACATTGAAACAAATTCAATTAAATTAGATTTAATTTATTCCTAATCAATATTTAGGTTTAACTATTATAATGAACCTATACAATTAAGTCCACCTAAGGCAAATGAGTCTTAACAATTGGGCTTATATGGAGGAGGGTTGTGTCCATTATGTTGTTCCTACTACTAGGGCCCCCAAACTTCCACAAAAAGTCCAAAAGATATGAATTCAAATCTTCGTTTTATTAATTGTTATTAATTGATTAGACCCACTGTAGTCATGTAAAGCAAATGAACATTCACAAGTAGAATCACCCACAAGAGAAGAATTTAAACTTTTCTTTTTCTAATGGGCCCAAATAAAACCTATTATTTTATGAATGTTTTATTTAGCAAAATACTATATATATGCAAACATATGGGCCACTATATGCATCTAAGCCGAATTGCAAAAATACCACATATAGTGCAAACAGACATGTTATAATTGGATGGTCCTAATCATGTTACTATATGAGCAAGTCCATGAATTTATTTAAAAATACTACAATTTATTTCATTTGCAAAAATACCACAATTAATTTTCTAGAATTTATCCAAAATTCGAATTAATTAAATTTTTGCAAAAAACAAATAAGTCAATTTAAATAAAATTTATCAACAATTAACAAAAGTTAATTTAAATTTCATTTATCAACAATCAATTTAGTTTGGGTCATTTTGAAAAATATTAATTTAATTTAAATAGGATATATCAACAATTAACAAAAATTAATTTAAATCTCATTTATTAAAAAAATATTGTATTAATTGGTTTGCAAAACGTGATATTTTTAAAAATTTAACCAAATTAAAATTTTTAAAAAAAATATCATTAGCTATTTTTCAAAAAATATCTTAAACAGTTAAACAAATTCAAATATACATAAAAATATCTAGTCAACAAATTTTTAAATTTCAAATAATTTAAGTATTAAAATCCATATAATAATCAGATATTAATATTTTCAAATAAAAGATTTCAAAAATATAAAGTATTTAAAAAAATATGTCTTTAATATTTGATAACTTAATTCTATTATTTTAATATATTAAAAGATTTAAAATTAATTAGTTAACCTATTTTTAAATTTGAATTTGAATATTTGTAGAAAATATCTAATTTTTAAATATCAAACAACAAAAAATATCGTATTTTTAAATGATAAAATAAATATGATATTTTTGAATTAACCCATTAAAAATTACATTTAAAATTCAAAAATTAAGAAAAATTATATCACAGGTCGCGGCTAGTGAATCTTGGTGGTCGCGACCACGTGACGGGTCTGGGCAATATACGCGTTCTGGTCGCAGGCAGGGGTTTATGGTGGCCGCAGCCACAAGTCGCTGACTCCCAGGCTGTGGCCACAGCCCAAAATACTATTTCAAAAAATTTGTGTAATTTTTCAACCCAAAAAATTTTTCTAAATAATTTTTACAATGTTTTACACCAAATAAAGCATTTATAAAAATAATTGCATAGAAAACACAACAAAATAACCCAAATTTGCTAATAATAACATAAAAATTAATATGCTTCATAAAAAATATGAAAAACATCCAATTAATCAACACACCAAATAATTCAATTTTTACCTTGTTCATGCATAAAAATAAAGATTACCAAATGTTCTGAGGCCAGTTGTTAGGAATTACTTATACAGGATCTTATTTATTTTCATGTAAATCATATATTAAACAAATTAATATAAGAAAACCTAGAACATGTTTCTATAACTGAATTAAGCAGAGATAATGATATGAACACTTACATTATATGAAGCATAATGAATAAGTCATTCATTCAGTTTCTCTAACCCTTGTATCATTTATGTTGCAGAGTATCACCAAGAAACTGAACCGATCTTCAAATTTCTTCATAGCCTTCCAAAGTATCCTTAGAATCACCTAGACTATAGTGAGACATTCTCAACACATGAGATAGATACAGAGAGAAGAAGAAGAGAAGAGAATAATGAGGCTTAAAAAATGACTTGTGTTGCAGAGAGAGTCTAAAACCCTAAAGCATCAAAACTAGATCTTTTGATCATTTGTTTTCAACTCTCACTTAGCATTCAGTTTATAGGCTCAATGTGGTAGCTTATTTAAAAAAAATTCAATAAAATTATAGGTAATATCAGCCATTAGATCGAAATTCTCATGGGCTTTAGGCCTGTGGAATTTCTCATTTAATTATAAGCTCGTTGGACTTAAAATCAAGAGCCGTATTATTTTCCATTGATTAATTAATTAAATAATTATTTGAATCCTTTATAAAATTAATTATTTATAATTTTAACCTTGATTTAAACATATTTATTAATTTAGAGACCAATTTGTCTTAATTAATAAATCTGCCGTAAAATCTCTTTTCTTCTCTAAATTGCATAAATCTGTGAAACTATCCAAAATTGACCTGGTCAACTTTGATAATTTTAATCGATAATTAAATAAATTAATTGAGACTATCTAGATGATTTATTCCAAGGTACTATGGGGACCATGACCTTATGAAATCAAGCTCCAATAAGTTATCATAAATTTAACAAATAAATTTACTAACTTATTAATTCCTCGTAACTCCACTAAAGACTCATAATTGCATTCTTGAATTCATAGAACGCTCTATAAGCAATATAGATATGTTATTAGTTATTCATTGCTACAACCATAATTATTACTCAATCATTTATAGATGGTCTACAATGAGATGAGACTAAAATGCTGTTTTACCCCTCATTGTATTTTATCATTAAAACACTTAGTTTTTTGTAAATGATATTTCAGTAAACTAATATTAATTACTGAAATGAAATCTCTATCATTTAGCACATCGAACCAAACTAAAAGGAAATCATCATTTTACTTCTTCATCAGAAGCTATAGATGTTCATATCTATGATTAACACTCCCACTCAATTATACTATCGAGTTCCCAAGATGTAAGTACGGACTAGTCCGTAGGGTAAACTGGTAACGAACAAGTCAAAGAACTCAAATAATACAATCAATTATAATACTAATCACTTAGAATTGAGATTGAATTGACCTATGGTCAACTATATGATATGACTAGAATAGATAATAACGGTATGTATTCTTATTCTATCTATTGTCAATATTGGTCCAATCTAATGTAACAAATACATCCGATCTTATCTATTTTACTAATGTTCTGGAAAGAACATAACACTACAATGTGTAAGTAGATCATATCGTAGATTGGCAAGTCAGTGTAAATCCTGTGCACTGACTAATCTTAGGACTAACTTATTTAGAACATATAATCATATTTATATTCTACTACGATTATGTCACTATAAATATGATTAACTATATGCTCGGAATTTAATAGAAGTTTATAATAAACAAATAATCATGAAAATAAGACATGTGAGCAAAGTGATTGACCAAATCAAAAATGATATATATTCCTTGATTGATAATAAGATGAGATTACAAAGAAATTGGGTTTTAATTAGGGCATAAAACCCCAACAATCCCCACCTTTAAGTGAGTGCACTCCGCGGTGGTATGATCTATGTTTTTTGGTATAGACAATATTTGTTGGGATCTCTCTTAGATCAATCTTTCCTCATCGGTGGAGATCTCTTGGATGGGACATGATTCTCATTAGTGAGGAATATGTGCCCCCTTGAATCTGTCAATTTTGTATAAAATTTGTATGGCATAGGTCTAGGTTCGCCTCCTCGTCTATTCCAATTATGATGATTGTCTTTTTCTCCTTTGTATGCCTTTTTCTTCTTACTGTCATTGAGAACATCACAAGGAGGTGGGTTCAGCAGAGGCTCACTCTTCCCTATCTTGAGATTCTCATGCTCATATTCTACCCGAATGTATTTTTGTTCTATTTCATAGAAGTCGCCCAGGTCTACAACTTCCCTTTTGAGTATGTTGTCTGCTCCCAGGGCGTACCCCAGCTGTGATGGCCATCTATAGTTCACCTTTTGACTGGCTTCCTAACTTTGACGTCTCCATGTTGAATCCATGGATATAACTCTTTAAGCTTTCATTCGCGCCTTGCTTCACGTTGGCGACAATAGTGCCTGACAACGTGTGATCGCCAACTACATGGTGTTGCTGAAGAAAATCATCAAAGAGTTGTTTCTATGATCTAATGGTTCTCAGTCGTAGTCTCTTGAACCACTTTTATACAACTCCTTTAGTGTGATCGTGAAGCAATGGCACCTCACCTTCCTGTTAACTCCTCTTATTTTCATCAAGTCATTGAAGGCATCTAGATGATACTTAGGGTCTATTATACCCACATAAGAGGTCATATGTGGCTCATTGAAATTGGTAGGGAGCTGTTTGGCCTGAATTTCTCTTGTAAAGGGTGACTCGTAATCAAACTCATCGTTTCCCCCATGCCCCATGATGCGGTGACTATCTTACTTCTGAGGCTTTGCATCTCGATATCGTGTTCCTGTCTTCTTTTGTTCATGGAGTCTCGAAGGTCCTTGGGGCGAAGCTTTGCGTTTTCTATGTTCTTTGGAGGAAATACAAGGGGCGTTGTCCTTGTCTTTATACCTTTCCGATTGAGTTCCTCTCTCAGGTCCAACAGTGCCTCCTTTGAGGTGGCCCTGGGGTCATATCTATTGTAGGTAGTGTTCATGTTGGGTCGCCACTCTCTACTCTTGGGGGGTGGAGCCTTCTCGGTGTTTGGACCGGGGAATGTCACTAGTGGAGAGTCGGGTCCTCCCGTCATCCACAGGTATGGTAGTTTTTTTTTCGCTCTTGTGTCTTCCCTTTGCACTTAGGAAGGGAGCATTGATATTAAATGAGAAAAATAAGAATATGCAGCGAAATAGGATCTTTTAAAAAATTTATTAATACCAGCCAGTATCATACATATATAGATATATTAAATAACACATAAAAGGAATAGAGATTATAACCTATCAAGTTTCCTTGAATCTTTTTGTAAAATCAACGATCTTCCTATCCTTTCTAGAAGCTCACACCTTAGCCTTCCAAGTCAATCATCAAACACACAAGGATGTGTGTGGGCACGTAGGATTCAAATGTTGATTTAAACTCTCTAGATGTACTCAACACATGAGATCTAGAGAGGATTGAGAAGAGACAAGCTATAAAAATTTCTAGAATTTTAGTTTTAGGAAATCTAATCGTTTCTTTTCTTAGAGAGAGTCTGATAGACAAGAATTAACAACTTCTTAAACTTCTCTAAAGTGTCATTTTTTCAGGTTTATAAATATAATTAACTAATTTTATTAATCTTTATTTTATTTAAATAAAACTGATCAATTACATCTATTTTAATTATTTAATTTAAATCATATTTAAAAAGAATAATTAAATAAGAAAATAATTTGAAATTCAAAATTTAAATTCCAGGGATAAAAATATCCTTGAGTGGCGGCACTCATTGTACAATATAATGAGTGTGGCGTGAGACACTCATATGGCTATCCCTGATTTTCTCATTTGTTTGTTTAATTAATATTTAAGATAATATATTTATCCCAAAATAAATATTATTTAATTTAAAATTAATTTTATCTTAAAGTATCAGTTTTAGATAAATAAACATCTTATTATAAATATCTTATAATAAGATAATAAAAAAAATTGCCTATATTAATCCAAAACATGATTAATATTTATTTTAACATATAATTTTTCAAAATAAAAACTATACAGTTAAATAATTAATTAATTCACAATCAATCAATTTCCCATAATTATCACATAATCCTTTCATTGCCCCGGAAAATTAATTCATTTGTAGTTTAGTCATTCTCTCTACAAATCTTCCTTGTGACATTCTCACCCTTGATAGTGTAGAACAGAGGTGACCTGGGGACCATGGACCTATAATACAAAGCTCCAATAAACCAGATTATTAATTAAATTATTTAATCTAATAATTTTATTTATTAATTCCATGATTACCCCACTATAAATATGGAATTGCACTCTAAGTATTTATAGAGTTTTCTTTGTAGTCCATCGATATAATCAATAAATGTTGTTCTATCCTCCAATTATTGGTTTTTTAATTAGAGCTGGTCAAAATTATCGTTTTACTCTTCTAAGTACCTCTTGTTCAAGTACCATTAATTCACTAGCGAATAATTAATCTATAATCAAATTATAAATTTGAGCTCAATAACTATTCAGTTCCAAAATTAACCCTTAAGGGAACCAATATTCGATCCGTTAGGAAAGTATGGATTCCAATATTTTTAACCATGTTCTCAGCCATTCATGATATTGAATTTCCAAAACAAAAGTCACTAGCCTCATTATATACTAAGAAACCTTGGTGAGTGAATAAAAAAGATTCAATAAGCACAAACATGAGTTCATGACTACTTAGGATTTAGACTAATCTACAAATGATCATCTATTATGATAAGAATTAAATCTTTATGGCAAACAGTAAGTTTATAAAGATAGTTAATTCATATCGGTCATGTCATATATAATCTCTATTATATACAATACCTTTACCAAGATGTCTATCCACATTAGTAATCTGAATCTAGATTACTTTCATCTCATATGCTTGGTAAACCGTAATTAGTAACCATTCATTAAAAATTCCTTACTTTAATATGTTACTGACTATTTTATTCATTCTATATGATCTTAATTCTCTTGTACTAAAACAAGATCATATCCTCGTAAATGAATATGGACTTTTCTTGATATATTCATATAAATTATTCAAACAATAATTATAACATTCAAATGTAATAAAATTATACTTTTATTTAAATCAATAAAATGTCTTTATATGCTTTTAGGGCATAAATCCTAACAGGGAGTGTGTAACGCCCTGGATAGCCAAGACCGCTACACTGTGTACTTATAAAGGTGCAAGACTTGCTAATCAAGTCATTATTTTAAAAACGTGTCATTAAACATGTAAGAGTTAGGGTTAAAAAGGTTTTGGTCTCAAAAGACTCATTTTATATAATAAAACTGTTACATACACGGGATCCCAAAAGAAACAGAGTCAAAAGTAAGTTTACAGACTCCCAAAGGTACATGAGAAATCATTAGCCATACTAAGGCAAAATAGACAGTCTTTGGGTCTCGCGTCCCTGCCTAAATCTCAACCGTGGCGGCTGAGCAACTGGCCATGTACATTCCACTCGCTGAGCTCTCCAATTAGACATTCAGCGCATATACTCAGATTCAAAATGCAATCAATCACTTAAATCACTCATATCACATAATATTCAGGGTCGACAACTTAGGCCGCACCCTTTGTTTAACCCACTGACTCCGGCCCGCTTAAACCGAGCTCGGTGCATAATAAGCTATCCTCGGCTACCAGTGGCTGAGCCGCGCCCTGTGCGCTAGTGAAACCCTTGGCACCCTTAGGCTGTTGGTTCACTAAATAGCTTGCATGGCATAATACCATAATTTCAAGCCTTTACAATAGGGAACCCTTAGTCCCATCACAAATATTCAACCAGGTGTAGTTTTCTTACCTTTAATCTTTACAGTTATTGAATTACTAGCAACGCCCCTCAATCACGATCCATTCCCAAGCCTAAGCCTTTATCACTTAGTCACAACCAAAGTATGGGGTTCCATTAATATTCAAATATAGGTTTTCGGTTACAAAACTAACTCCCGGGAATCCGAATTTCACCAAGCAAGGTGGTGAAACCAATCCCGAGCATACTAGACCACATTCCCATGCCTAAAATCCTAAAAATTTCATGTGCATAACTAAGGGCTGCGGCCCTTGAAGCTTAGCGGCGGCCCTGGCCTCAAAACAGAACCAAGGCTATCCTAGACAAAGACACGCGCCGCGACCCTTGCTTTGGGCGCCACGACGCTCACCCTTGGCCGAGCCTCCTTGGCTTTTCTTCAACCTAGGGCCGCAACGCTCTAGAATAGAGTCGCGGCCCTTCCCTTTGAACCCAAAAAACCCACCATTTCTAAGCTCAAAACCTCAGCCAAAACCACCCCTAAACTCCCTAACTTAACACCCAACATTACAACAACTTATGCTACACAATTCAAGAGAAATTCAGCTAAAAAACCCATAGATATCTCACTTTCAATTCTTAAAACTCTAAGAACATAAACACCTAATTTTAACCAGTCAAAACTCAAATTCAAAACATTAACTCTTGGAGTAAAACTTACCTTCTTGATAGAACCCTTCCTCAAGCCAAAACCCACCCGATTCCAAGGATTTTCCAAGCTCAAATCCACCCTAACCATCAATTGAACACACCTCAATAACCCAGCTGAAACTCAAGTTCTAACCACAGAAAGAAAGAAATTCATGCTTACCTTAGCATTGGTTTAATCCTTGATTGTCTACTGAGCTAATCCTCTAAGTTGCTCCTGAATTCCTCTAAATTTCCAGCAGTTCTTCAGCTCTAATTTCCCAATTTTCCTCTGAGTGTTTCTTCCCATGTTTCCCTTGAGAGTGAAAGAGAGAGAGAGAGAGAGAGAGAGAGAGTAACCAGCTGAGTAGAAAATAAAGTCGGTTTAATACTTTTCTAAAAGCTTCTTAACTTTTGTCCTTCTCCTTAAGTTAATCCCAGGGCTCAGGGTGCTGGATGTGTCCCCGAGGCCAAAACGATAAAATCCCCCAATATTCCCGCCTAGACATCCTAACCTCAAATATATCTCCATATATTTATTTTCATGACCCGTTAGTCTAAAGTACCCCTGACTTGTCCAAAGTCATATTTTAAGTCCCGTTGTGACTTTCCCGCTATCTGACCCTAGGATCGTCTCAAGTCGTGCTCTGCAGACCTGGCCACATAATAATGTGGCCTCACATATATCACATGTTTATTTCATATTATCATAAAAACATCACTAAACATATAATTACACATTTAAATCACAATTAATCCATTAATGCCCTCCTGGCACACTAATCAAGGCCCTTAAGCCTTATTAGCGATTTTGGGGTCGTTACAGAGTGTGTTAGACTTTCCTTGTAGGAGGTCGTTCAGGGCATCTTGCATGTTTTTCAGTGTGGTCTCTAACCGTTGATTCTTCAGGTGCAAATCACATATCTTGTCTTCATAGAAATGGGTTTGGAAGCTTGATCTCATCGAGTGCGCTCGTGGACCTTTGTCAGGCTTGCATATGGAAGGGCCAGGGTCGCAGTAGTTTGAACAGGGAGCCACCATTGGTCTTGGTGGAAATGGAGTTGTATGGCCTCCTGCATAAGCAGCGGGCATCATTGAAGGGTCTGCAGTGAGGAGGATGGCCAAAGATGATATCTCCTTGCCATGACCTCGGTGTTCCTCTAGTGCACCTCCATTCTCTGGTGGGAAAGGGTCCCTCATGGATACCCTTAGCTAGGTTCTGTCAAGGTGAAACTCCACTCCTTGGCAATCTTGGAGGTTGAACACCTTGGCATGTTTCCTTGTTAGAATTGATGGAAGAATAATGGTTTGTCACTTATTTTTCCCATAGACGACGCCAAACAGTTGACGGTGAGAACTCATCAACGAAGCTAGGTCAGAAAAAGAAACGTTTGATAAGAAAAAGATGAACTTAGAAACAACTTGACGATGAATTGTAGAGTAAAAATGGAGAAAAACATTTGTATTGCCCAATAGTCCCAGTTTACAATGAACTTTCTAACCCCCTTCAATGAAGAAGTGAGGTCTTATTTATAAGAGGATACTAATGGACCTTAGTACAATGTGGTCCCATGGGGACAAAATAGTACTCTGGCATGCTGCATGTGGTAGTGGGACATAAAATAGTGGTGTTGGGAGAGTGGTGGTCGTCTCTATTGCATGTTAGGGGTATGTTGTGGTGATTCCATGATGTACTATCCTTGTATTGCCACTACTTGCCCATTATGGGAAATTAGTTCATACTCCGTACTCTCTACGCTCGTATGTACCTGTCCCCATGTACCTTGTACCTTGGTATTTATTTCTCCCTCCTTAGCCACCTCTTAAGCAAGAGGTAAGATGCGAGGTTGGCCCGTGAGGTATGTGAGGTGCACCCTAATTGAGGCCTTGACATCGCATGCTAGGTGGGCATCGCGCGTAGCCTCAGGCGGCCTCAACTTAGCACACAGATAGAGGTCTTGCGTGGCCTCGGTGTCGCAGGTCAGGTGGGCGTCTTGAGCGACCAAGGTTTCACGCACAAAGAGGGTGTCTCGCGTGACCTTGGCGTCTCACACGCAGTGGGCGACTCACGTGGCCTCGGAGTCTCACGCACAGTGGGCGTCTCACGCGCAGTGGCCATTTTGCATAGCCTCGGCATCTCGTGCTAGGTGGGCATCTCGAGTAGCCTCGTACGACCATAGTGTCGCATGCGAGGCGTGTGCCATAGATGCAATGGCAATGCACGCCTTCGGGTGCCACATGAGGTAGAGGTCTCACAAGGTGTATGAGCACGAGGTCGAGGACGAGATCATGTCTTCTCTTTGGGACGACTTATTGCAAACCTTAGTCCTTTGGTTTTGTATATAACTCAAACTTTTGCCTTAGTGGATTTTTCAACACTTAAAGTTATGTTTATATTTTGAGTTAAAAAAATAAAATTAAAAAATTGTGATTAAATTTTTTATTATTAAATAAATTATTAATTTTTAATTAAAAAAGCTAAAAATATTTTAAATGATAAATTACAAAGGTGGACAAAATAAAAATAAAGTTATTTAAATTGTAAAGGAAAAATTTATATATCTCTTATATATAAAAAAAGTGTGTAGATAACAGAAATTCTTGGTGTTAATAGTTTGTTTTGTTAACTTTAACGGAATATTCTAAATATTTAACGGAATATACTTTTAAAACTAACTAAAATAGATATTTATTAATTATATTAATATAAATTCAAATATTATAAAGTATCATTATTATAATAATATTTAATATAAGACTACATATATAATAATTATATTAATATAAATTCTGTTATCCAAAAAGCAGGTGTGGATGACGTGGCAAACATTTTTAACACGTGGTTGACACCTAGCAGAGGTTCTGTTCGACCATCGACCAGGGAGATTCCCCTGACACAACATTTGCGTTTTATATACGACCAGCTTGGTCGTGTACTCCGTATATTTTGAGATAATCTTGTACAATTGTAATCATATCCGAGATTATCTCCCATGATACCTGATTATCCGATTAGTTAGGAAAAAATATCTGTAACTAATTCATGTAACCCTCCTTGAGCCTATAAATAGAGAGAAATAGCTCAAGGGAGGGACTTTTTGGCTAATTTTGGTTTATGCTTTAAAAGAGAATTTTGGCTATTATCTTTCAGTTGTATTACTCATCCCTCTAAGGCTTGTGAAACTCGAAGGACCCTAGTTCTTTGATCACTCCTTTGAGAATCAAGATCAATAATAGCTTAAGTGGACGTAGGTCATTACCAATTCGTGGGGCCGAACCACTATAATTTGTTGTGCGTTTATTTTTCTTTCCATTAGATTTATTTCAATACTTTCTATCACATCAAGCATTTGACTCCATGTCAGTTGACCAAAACGAGGGTCAACATTCTGGTGCTTTCATTGAGAGCTTGAGACGAGGTGGTTGAAGTACTAATGGCAAAGACATCCAGGAAGACTGGGCAGGCTGCTGACACTGCACCATCTCAACCTCCTCCTCCGAACATGGCTGAGAATGAGCCACACTTGGAATTTGATGAGGAGGAACTGGACTCCGAAACGCTGAGAACTAATTTGGGAGTATTGCAAGAGGAATTGGCCAATCTGAGGGCCAGTCAAGAAAGTTTTGCGGAGACCATGGCGCGACAGCAGCAAGAAATAGAGCGCTAGTGCCAAGAGCTGAGTGAAAGACAGGCGGAGATGGACCGTCGTCAGAGGGATGACATGGCAGCCCTCAAAGCAGCCCTCCAATTGGCTAGGAATCAGGCTGCGCCTGCCTCGCAGCCTGACCAACCCCCAAATGGGCCACCTCAAAGAGGTCCCAATCCTAGCCCTCCGCTCCAGCCAACAAGCCCTCAAAGGCCGGAGCAGCCACCAATGCCTCAAGATGATATCCCACCTAGGGACCCTGAGACACAGCCTCCATCCCAGTCTGGTCGAGGCAATCCCCAACATCCAAGGCAGAATAGGGCTGGGCAGCAGCCCTGGAGCCCTAGACGCCAGGGGGTGAAGAGTTGCACCCATCGAGCAGGGGGCAGCGTCCTTCTGGAAACAGAAGGAACTCAGAGACAGGCTCTGCAGTCAGGGGCCCCCCATGGCATGATAATGCACGGGGACCTACCGACCAGCGCAGGCCTCCCCCTAACGCTCGGGAAGTTCCATCTCAAGGAGGCAACCGAGGAAACAGTCGGTCCCACCATAGCCAATCGAGGTTCAGAGATAACCATGGCTACAATGAGGCCGACTCAGGCAGAGGGAACGCTGGTCGGAGGAACGAGGAGAGAGGTGGAGGCAGAAGCCCCCCACCTAGAGAAAATCAACATGCAGGACATAATGCTGGGGGGCAGCCCAGAAAAAACAACGTCTTTAGCCGGCTCGGAGCCAGCGAGCAGCGGCGAAGAGATGACGATCTAAGGGATGTACTCAATGACCGCTAAGAATGGAATGACGAACATTCCCCCGGCACCAGAAGCCCCGGCAATTCCTGAGGCCGTTCAGGCCCAAATAGATGCCCTGAACCAAGTAGTGCAACAGTTGGTTGGGGGAAGAACGTCTCATATCGAGTATGACAGGAGAAGGGGCACTTCTTTCATACAAAGGATTGAAATGGCTGAAACCCCCAGTAAGTTTAAAATGCCCACACTTCCGAACTTTGACGGGTATGGTGACCCGGTATCTCATGTCAACAAATTTGAGATACAAATGGACATTCAGAAGGTGTCTGAAGACGCTCGATGCAGGATCTTCCTTGCAACACTTTCTGATGATGCACAGGAGTGGTTCTTTAAGTTCCATCCTGTAAGTATTATATCTTGGGAGATGTTCATAAAGGAGTTTTATGGAAAATTCTACGTGGGTCGTGTGCACCCAACTGAGGCAAACAAGCTGGTCGAGATACGCCAGCAAGAAGGAGAACCACTGAAAGATTATGTCCAGCGTTTCATGCGAGCAGCGGCTGGGGCCAAAATAGTGGGAGACGAAGGCAAAATGATGGCCCTAACTGCAGGAGTTCGGTGCCGTACGCCTCTTTGGAGTAGCCTCAGGAAGCATGGGGTTAAAACTACCCAAGAATTTTTGGATCGAGCTGATCGATACATCAAGCTCGAGGATTCAATTGCCAGGGAGGGAAAGACCCCAAATAAAGATAAAGGGACTGAAGACTCCGCCAAAGCCGCCAATGGGTCAAAGCCCAACGGCAACGGCAAAGGCAATGGGAATGGCAATGACAAGAATGGAAGGAAGAGGCCCTATAACGAACCCTCTACCTCCGAGAGTAAGCGCTCTAAGGGCAATCATTATGAGCCAAGGTTCACCAACTACACCGCCCTTGTCGAGTCTCGAGCAGAGGTGTATCAGGCCACAAGTTCTAGTGTGCCTTACAAAATACCCACTCCCATTCGAAAGGATATTTCAAAAAGGGATACAACCAAGTTCTGTCGTTTTCACAACAATTACGGACACGATACGAACGAGTGTAACCAGCTGAAGGATGAAATCGAGTTCCTTATTAGACAAGGACACTTGAGGAGATACGTGCGGGTCGCGGGAGCTTCCCAATGAGAGGCTCCAGGTGGCAACGAGCAGGCGCCTACACGCCAACGCTTGCCACCTTTACAGCCTGATCCCGTGGCTGGCACCTTACTCACCATCTGCAGAGGCCCGCACCTTGTGGTAAACAGCGGAAAGGCAAGGGAACGATATGCTCAGACCCTATGTCACGACCAGGACATCGAGATGATGACTGTGGAGGATCGGGCATCAAAGAAGGCTCAAACAGAGGACGATGCAATAACTTTCTCTGATTATGATGCCCAGCATGTCCGGTTCCCACATTCCGATCCGCTAGTCCTAGATGTTCAGATTGCCAACATGATGGTGAAAAGAGTATTGGTCGATATAGGAAGTTCAGTTAACGTCCTGTATAAATCTTCGTTGGAACGGATGAAGTTGTCCATCAAGGACTTGGAGCCCTGCAACCAAACAATTTATGGTTTCTCTGGTGAGGGACTCGCTCCAACAAGGTCAATCAGGCTTCCAGTAACAGCAGGTACTGCACCCGCCACCAGGACACTACTCACTACTTTTATAGTAGTTGATTGTCCTTCGACCTACAATGCCGTAATTGGAAGGCCAATACTGGTCGACCTTCGGGCCATCACCTTTATATGGCACCTGGCCATGAAATTCCCAACAGATGCAGGGATAGGATGTGTATTGGGAAACCAGAGGGAAGCCAGGGAATGATACAATGCCTCAATTACCAAGGCCATGAAGTGGGTGCCAAGGAGTGTTCCTCCAAAAGAGCTGCAAATGGCTATTGATGTACAAGCCCAATCAGGTGATGAAGTCACCAAATAGGGTGTTGCCCAAAGTGAGGATAGAGATTTAGATCCTCGCTTTGGGGATGTTGAGGACGATATAGGACCTGTCGAGGACCTTGAAGAGGTCCAACTCGATGAAGAACATTCGACCAGAGTTGTGAAGGTCGGCAAAAACTTAGAGACATCAACCAAATATGCAATGGTGGAATTTTTTAGGAAGAACCAGGAATTTTTTGCCTGGTCACATAAAGACATGGTTGGGATAGATCCTACAGTCATTAGCCATGTCCTGAACATTGACAAAAGCTTTCCACCCGTGCAACAGAAAAGGCGCCTGCTTGATAAAGACAGATCAAAAGCCTTAAAGGAAGAAGTTGAAAGATTGAAGGAGAATGGGTTCATCAGGGTGGCGTTTATCCATCACGGGTCTCTAATCCAGTACTGGTTCCCAAGCCGAATGGAAAATGGCGGACCTGTGTGGATTTCACAGACCTTAATATAGCCTGTCCTAAAGATTGCTTCCCACTCCCAAGGATCGACTAGCTAGTCGATGCAACTGCAGGCCATGCGATCCTCTCCTTCATGGATGCATACTCAGGGTACAATCAGATTAGTATGCATCCCCTTGACGAGGATCACACTAGCTTTCGGACCGATACAGGGCTATACTGTTACAAAGTAATGCCCTTCTGATTGAAAAACGCTGGTGCGACTAGTTAACCACATGTTTAAGAAGTTGATCGGGGTAAACATGGAGGTGTACGTTGATGACATGCTGGTGAAGTCAAAAAAGGCAGAAGGACATGTGAAGGATTTACAAGAGTGTTTCAATGTTATGAACAAATATCAAATGAAGCTAAATCCTCTCAAATGTTCCTTCGGAGTAGGATCAAGGAAGTTCTTGGGGTTCATTGTCAATTAGAGAGGGATCGAGGCTAATCCCGAAAAGATCAAGGCCCTGATCGATATGAAATCGCCAGTAAAGATCAAAGATGTGCAAAGTTTGACTGGGAGGATTGCCGCGCTCAGTAGATTTATTTCAAAATCAACAGATAAGTGCGTCCCTTTCTTTAATCTACTTAGGGGCAACAAGAAGTTCGAGTGGACTGAAGACTGCGAATAGGCTTTCCAAGCCTTAAAATCCCACAAGCAGCCTCCCGTCTTATCAAAGCCTGTAAATGGGGAAACTTTGTTCATATACCTGACAATCACTGAATATGCTGCTAGTGCGGTGTTAGTGAGAGAAGAAGAAGGCGTACAAAAGGCGGTGTATTATGTGAGCAAGAGGTTAATCGGAGCCGGATTGAGATATCCTCCCATTTAAAGATTAGCCTATTGCCTAATTTTTGCTTCAAGGAACTTACGTCCTTACTTCCAAGCCCATCTAATCACAGTCTTGACTGACCAACCCCTTCGGCAAGTTTTGCAAAAGCCAGAGGCTGCTGGTCGTTTGTTGAAATGGGCAGTCGAACTCGGGCAGTTCGATATAACATACTCACTGCGAGCAGCAATAAAAGGACAAGTCTTGGCTGATTTCACTGAACTCCTAGACAGCGAGTAGGGTGAAAAGCCTAGTGCGCCTGAGCCTCAAGTTGAAGCTCCTTCGTGGAAACTATTCACAGACGGATCATCCAATGAATCTCATGCAGGAGCAGGAGTAATATTGATAACACCATGAGGGCATCGATTTCACTGCGCAATTAGGTTGGATTTCACCGCTTCGAACAACGAAGTTGAGTATGAAGCCCTACTCGCTGGGTTAAGGTTAGCCAAAGACATGAACATAAAAGTGCTGGATATCTACAGTGATTCACAGCTGGTAGTGAATCAGGTCTTAGGGGAGTACCAAGCACGAGGCCTAAAAATAGTGGCTTATCTGAACAAAACAAAAGATCTGTTGGCACAATTTGAAAAATATACCCTCTAGCAAATACCTTGAGATCAGAATTCAAACGCAGATGCCTTAGCCAAACTCGCGAGTGCAAAAGATGCTGACACTTTAAATATAGTGTTAGTTGAGCGGCTACGCGCACCAAGCATACGAGCAGACGAAACCAATATGGAGGTCCAGTTAGCAGATACATGGATGACACCATACTTGGGGTATCTCATGAGCGGTATACTACCAGCAGATAGAAACAAAGCCAGGACCCTTCAGAGACAAGCTGCTAGGTATATCCTGGTCGATGGTATTCTATACCGAAGAGGATACTCAATGCCACTGCTCAGGTGTGTTACACCAGAAAAGGCTAAAGAGCTGATGAAGGAAGTACATGAAGGCTTCTGTGGATACCACGTTGGGGGGAAGAGCTTATCAAAGAAGATTCTAAGGCAGGGTTATTTCTGGCCAACAATGAACGAAGACTCGATGTTGTTTGTGCGAAAATGTGATAAGTGTCAGAGGTTTTCCAAGATCCCACGGGCAGCTCGTAATGAGTTAAAGCAAATGCAAAGTCCATGGCCCTTCGCAGTATGGGGTATAGATTTAATCAGGTCCTTGCCGACAGGAAAAGGTGGGGTGAAATATGCAGTGGTGGCTGTCGACTACTTCACCAAATGGGCTGAGGTTGAGCCACTCGCAACCATAACGACAAATAAAGTACTTGATTTTGTCATCAAAAACATTGTTTGTCGATATGGATTGCCAAGAAAGATTGTCTCGGACAATGGCACCCAGTTTGATAGTGACGTGTTCACAGACTTCTGCGAAAGACATGGCATCATCTAGAGCTTTTCTTCAGTTGCTCATCCGCAAGCAAATGGGCAAGTCGAAGCAGTAAATAAGACATTGAAAGATACCCTGAAGAAAAGGCTCGAGGAAGCTAAAGGAGCATGGCCAGAGCAACTGCCTGAAGTCCTCTGGTCATATATAACTTCTCACCGAACAGCAACAGGTCATACCCCATTTTCCTTAGCATACGGGTATGAAGCTATGTTGCCTATCGAGTTAGATCCGCCCTTGCATCGCAGAATCACATACGAACAAGACCAAAATAGCCAACTGTTGATGGAGTCCCTAGACCTGATCGAGGAGAAACGAGAAAAAGCCCAACTCCGAGTAGCTGCGTACCAGCAAAAAGTCGCTCGATATTTTAACTCCAATGTAAAAGAAAGAAAGTTCAACGTCGGAGACTTAGTACTTCGAAGAGTTTTCTTAAACACCCGCGACCAAGCTGCTGGAGTACTCGGACCAAACTGGGAAGGACCTTACCAGATTGAAGAAGTCCTTCATCCAGGCACTTACAAACTTGCACGATTAAATGGAGATCTCGTTCCGCGTTATTGGAATGGAGAACACCTGCGCAAGTATTATCAGTAAACAATCCTTCTTAAAGGACTGACTTTTATTAATTTTTACTTTTTACAAGTTTTGAAAAAGGGTTAGTCATGTTATATGGCTAATCGCTTATAAGTGTAAGATCTTTCAAAGATCACTCGTAAAGAAATGTTTAGCCAATTTAAATACGAGAATTATAAGGGACTGTGTGCAGCCAGTCATTCTTGCCAAACTTTGTGATTTTTTACAAGTATTTGTTCATTACGTGTGTTGTTTTGCTGTATCATAAGTTTTACATTTTATATCGAGCAGTAATGTTTGTACAGATTGTGGTCAAGGCAAGTGACCAAGGACCTAAAGCTCCTCGATCACTTGGGGGCATATAAGGTACATAGAAAGCAAAGCATACCAAGAAGTATGTAAACACATGAGCAAAATAAGTGAAAGCATGCTACGGTACTTAGAGTATTTTTCAAAATTTATATTTTGTTAAATCAAGGCAAAGTACTATGCTAAGTTCGGTCATGCGAACAGATGTTATAATAAAGCAGAAATATTATAATATCAAAGGAATCCTTTTACACCGCGAGCAGTACTGCTCGGATGTAAATGTTAAGTTAAAAGGAAAAGTTGCCCATGCAGCAACAAGAAAATAAATATTGTCTTAACATCATGACCTGTGGGTCATGTAAGGAAAAGAAAATAAAATAAGTAAAAAAACAAGCTAAGGAGCAGCGGGAGGATCTTGGGGAGCATATTGGTTAACTGCGTCTTCTGTAGCTTCCCCTCTATCCATCCCCGTGGCCAGCGAAATCTCGGGGGAGGCAGGAACTCTGGCCCTTTCTTCGGCAGCCAGTCGAGCAGCACAGCGAGCCAACTCAGCTTTCCTGGCATCCTCTAAAAGGTAGCCAAAATTGGCACTTTGATTATGCTTCCAGAAGTCGTAGAAACATCAAAGTGTCACATTCTTGTACCTTTCGAGGTCCTTGACATTCGTGAGCTTGAGTTGCTCCACTTGGCTCTTGAGGCTGGCAATGCTCCTGTCCTTCGCAAGATTTTCCTCCTGGAGCCTTTTGACTTCGCGCCAGTGGATTCGGCTGGCCTCTTGGTATTCCTCTCTCTGTTTTCTAACACTTTCCAAATAGGCCTGTTTCTTCACCATATCTGCAGCCAAAGAATCCTTCTGCTGGGTCACCACCTCCAGCTCTCCCGCGTGCCTTGCCTCCGCGGCTCGAAGCTCCTCCATTAGCTTCGACTCCCTAGCATGGGACTGCTCGACGGTTGCACCTGCGTGAGCGCGAGCAGCCGTCATGGTAAGCTTTACCTGCAATCAAAGAATAAGAGTTAGACTGACTTCAAAAAGGAAAATAAGGACCATGAGCACAAAAGAGAAGGAAGATTACTTACACTGGCCACTTCATTGAGGGCTCTATTGAGGATCTGGTCGACCCCCATTGTTTCTGCTTCAGCCATGGCCTCTTTGCAGCGGTCATGCTTAAGAATGTGAGCAAGGCGATCCTTGGCCGACCTTAGGGCGCGGTCCGATAGTTTAGCCCCAGGGGGAACACCCTCAGCTTGTTGAGTCTGTTCAGTAGGGGCCGGAGGTGAAGGAGTCGTGGCAGCAGGAGCAGGTGGAGGCAGAATTTCCTGCTCATGAGGAGCAGGAGGCTGGACAGATGTTTGACCAGAGGGCCCATCCATCGAAGGATCGGTGGCTCGGTTCCTCTTAGCCGAAGGCATCTGACTGGGCTCCCCGTCATGTTTCCTGGTCAATTTCTTCTTTCGGACCAAGGGAACTTCTTCTTCCTCCTGAGTGATGTAGATATCGAAGACGTTTGCAGAAGCCATTTCTGCAAAAGAGGTAAACATGCGGACAATAAGCCAAAAATAGATGACAAGTTATGTTGCATCAGAAAAGAAATAAAGAAAATTACAAAGTCAAATACCTGAGCTATTACTACTGGTCGCTATACTATTGACTCTACTAGTCATACACTCACTCTCTGGCATGAAGAAGTCTGGCCCTAGGTTTGGAGCATATGTAAAATTGCCGTCCCTGTCGAACAAATGACAGGGAATTGGCAAGTTATCTAAGAGTGAAATAACTATACCGTTTTCGTCAGAGGATTCGTCTAAGTCTATGACAGGCTTGACTGCCTATTGTTTTCCCTTTCCTTGGGGGGCAGAAGACCTTTCTGCTGAGGGAATGCCAACGGGTTCCCTGATTGTAACCCCAGTCAGTCTCCATCGAGGAGGAGACGCTGGTGGTTGCTGCTCAGGATTTTCCTCGGCAGTGGCATTTCGCTGCTGCAGGTTCCCTCACATCCTGGTGAGGGGCCAGGAGGCTAACTAGCCTCAAGTTGGCCTCGGTGACCAGGGATTTGACGCTCTTCTCAATGTCCGTCATGCTGGCCAACATGGCAGACCTCAACACCATGTCTGGTGTTGGGTCTGGTCGTAACCATGGGCCTGAAAAACACAAGAAGTTTAAAAAAATGCAAGGAAAATTGCTAAGTAAAAACAGCGACCAGTGGAAAAAGACTTTTACCTCCTCGAGTGAAGGCCAAGTTATTCGCGACCATGTCAGGCATGAGGAAATACTCCTGACTGTATTTCCCCACGTTTAAAATGTGGGTTGTGTCACTCAGGAAGGTTTGGTTGGTCTCCTGGTGACAAAAGTGAAAGAACCCCATACCAGATTGTTGGGGTTTGGACTTAAGGTCAAAAAGGTAATTAACCTCGTGGGGGGTAGGCTCTGGCCATTTCTTGTGGTTATAAAGGATATAGATTGCAGCAAGCATTCTATATCCATTTGGGGTGACTCCAAAATAGTTCGCCACCCCCTAGAAGAATGGATGGAGAGGAAGGGTAGCCCCAGCCTTTATGTGATATCTCGACCAGGCATTGTAAATGCCTCCAGGCAAATTCGCCTACTCATTCGCAGTAGGAATTTTGAGGGTTACCCCAGAAAGGCCGTACTTTCTGAAGTAGTTGGCTAACATCCTAGGGGTTACATGGCTGAGTGGGGAAAGATACCACTTGATGTCGGGAAGAACTGAATACCGAGGATGGGCCCTAACTTGGATGTAAGGGTTAGGAACAATATTTTCTCGACCACTGGTCGAAGGAACCCCAGCCTGCGAGTCAGGCTGGGCTGGAGGATTTGAAGGGTTTTCATGATTTTTCTTCTTTTGGGCGGTGGACTTAACACGACCCATTCTAACTGGAGTTGGTTGAGGTCTGGGAGAAGAAATTCTGGAGAAAGGAATCTTGTGGATGCACTGGGCTGGCTGTTCTTCGCCTTTGAGCAACTGCTCAAGTAGGTCATCATTTATCGGCCTCTCACCTCCCCACAAATCTGGCATTAAAAGCTGCGAATAGAAAAAGGGGGAGGTGAGGATGAAGAGCCTAAAAAGTTGGTTAGAATAACGCTGCTCGTGTATAAGAGTCTAACTCTTATACAACATCATTGTAACGAAAACTAAAATTTTCATATGAACAGTTTGAAAAACAGATCAAAAAGTGAAAGTAAAAAGTTTTTTCTGAAAAAGCTTTTTCAACTTCAGTAAGGGCGGGAAAAACCCAGTTTTTCAACTAGCCTAAAAATTGAATTTTTACTTCGATTTTACGTCCTAAATTTATGATCTCGACTATCAAACTGATTCATAACCCCTAAAAGGAAAATATACACTACCATATCTAGCGTCACTCGACAAATGCCCTATTTTCATGCATCTCTACCCAAGAACACGGAGCAGTATTAGAACCTAAAAATCTAGCTTAAATCGGCATGCACAGCAAAGTAAAGGGTGCAAAAGTTCTGAAGATTACCTATACGAAGATTGTGAAGTCCTGGAGAAATTTCGAGTTTAGGTGTGCGAACAGTAGATTCCTGGAACGACGAAGGATGGTCTTCAAAGAAATTCTGGGTTCTGACTTAGGGGTTCTTGGAAGAGTTCTTGACAGAAAAATAGCTTGTAAAAAGTGAAAAGGAAATTCTGGAAGCTATATATATTGTCTGAGATATGGAAAAAAGAGGTAATCATAAGTTCCCCTTTTTCGAAGCGTGGGGAAGAGTGATAGCCGTCAAAGGTTTGCTTGGGAACCATAAAGGCATGATTGGACGTGGGTAGGTCACTTTTTCCAAGGAGGCACAAACTACTCTGACAGATTTGGTAGGGTAATCGAAGGGTCATTTTCCTAAAAGTTTATTTATTGTTGGTCGTAATAAATAAACTTGGGGGGCAAATGTTATCCAAAAAAGCAAGTGTGGATGACGTGGCAAACATTTTTAACACGTGGCTGACACTTGGCAGAGGTTTTGTTCGACCATCGACCAGGGAGATTCCCCTGACACATCATTTGGGTTTTATATACGACCAACTTGGTCGTGTACTCCATATATTTTGAGATAATCTTGTACAATTGTAATCATATCTGAGATTATCTCCCATGATACCTAATTATCCGATTAGTTAGGAAAAAATATATGTAACTAATTCATGTAACCCTCCTTGAGCCTATAAATAGAGAGAAATAGCTCAAGGGAGGGACTTTTTGGCTAATTTTGGTTTATGCTTTAAAAGAGAATTTTGGCTATTATCTTTCAGTTGTATTACTCATCCCTCTAAGGCTTGTGAAACTCGAAGGACTCTAGTTCTTTGATCACTCCTTTGAGAATCAAGATCAATAATAGCTTAAGTGGACGTAGGTCATTACCAATTCATGGGGCCAAACCACTATAATTTGTTGTGTCGTTTATTTTTCTTTCCATTAGATTTATTTCAATACTTTCTATCACATCAAGCATTTGACTCCGTGTCAGTTGACCAAAACGAGGGTCAACAAATTCAAATTCAAAATAAAATATCATTATTATAATAATATAAAATACAAAACTAGATATTTAATAATTATATTAATATAAATTTAAATATTATAAAATATTATTATGATAATAATATGCAATCCTAATATTTTACTAATTATATTAATATGAATTCAAATATTATTAAATATTATTATAATAATATTTAATACAAAACTAGATATTTAATACTTATATCAATATATATTTAAATATTATAAAAGTATTTAAATTCAAAAAATTGAAATACATAATCTTAATTTTTATTAAAAAATACCATTTATGTTTAAAAACGTTATTGTTGACTGCATTTTTCGCTATCAATCTTAATAAGAGAGATTAAAGAAATAAACTATAAGAATGCAAGGATTTTTACATGGTTCAAGTTATAAAATAACCATAGTCCACGAGTCTCTGATATTAAGAGAATTGTAAGCTTGTGATTGTAAGCTTCAATGGTGTATTCTCAAGCAGCGTTTAGATTGCTCTGAGTACAAGATGTTTTCTATCTGAAAAATTGAACCCTTTATAATGAGACTCCCAACTCTATTTATAGAGGTCAGAGTCATTAATAATTAATACGCATTATTTCCATTAGTGGGAGATTAATACCGATTCAATGCATTGGCCTGTAGTGAATAGAGACCATGGCCCAAACGAAGTTTGCGGGGCCCACTGCTGAAAAGCACCTACTTTATAGGGAACATGCCACTGTTAGGGTGTGTTGTAAGTACCTCCATGTTAGGCGGCGTAGTGGGTGTGCGAATTGTCGAGTTGTACACTTGACAACACAGGTGACGGATCGCCCATAAAGGTTGTCAGACGATCCTCTGGCCCTGACAACCCACATTTACTGACACGTTGCACCTTATCTTAGGTCAAAGAACCAGAACCTCGGACTCGGGAGACGACTGGGAGGCAAGAGCCCTTACACCTTAATTGCCCGAGCAGGAGAAACTCCAGCTCCGAGGGTGAATATCGGGGAGTAATCTACTAGGGCACCCCCGGCCCATTGTTAAAGATGAAGTCTCATTAAGAGGACCCTTGCTTCGACTAGAGGCCTCGGGCAGTAACATGCCCCGAGGATGTCTACGAACATTCGGACTAGTTGCTGGGGGTTGCCACGTGTCGGAGGTGAAAATACAGACAACATTTTCCCCCCAAGTCTCTACTTGTCCTCGGACAGTGGAGACTTCAAGCTGAGGAAGATTTCGAAAAGTCCTCGGACAAGAAAAGTTTGGACCTCTGCTGATGTCATTTTGAACATCCAAACCACATGTTAAAACCCCATTTTTGGGCCCATCAATCCGTGCATTTAATTAAGGGTCAACTCGATATCACAAACGACCACTCTGCTCCCAAGGCGTCTTTTCCCAAAGAAAACAATGACTGTGTTTCGCAAATTTTGAACCCTGACTGTCAGATCACCTTCATGAACCTACTAGGGCAAGCCATCTGATGGCTCTAGGGAAGTTTCTTCCCTAATACATTTTACTGGGTATAAAAACTCAGAAAAACCTTTAGTCTCACACTACAACAATTCAAAAACCAAAACACTATCCTAGCACACTTTCGTCTGCCTCTCACCTTCAACCTTTCCTCAGAGTTCTGGACGACTGGCATGAATCGTCTTACTTCTGGGCAGACGGCAGACAGTACTTCAAAGTTAGGACTCGCCTCAGCACCTACCTCCGCTTTATTTCGGGTAAGTACTTTTTTATTCACTTTTATGTTTTTAGTGTGTTCTTGGCATTTTTTCGATACATGCTTAGGAGTGGCAGTAGTATGGAATGTTGGAGTTTGTTCCTTGTTTTCATGAGTTGTTTTAGGCATATTTTGATATTAGGCTCATTCGAAATGACCTTTAAGGGTCTTTCTGCCAACTTTGCGCTTCCGAGCTTGTGACTGGAATTTGGGAATTTTTCCAGATTCCGGTAGGTTCATTTTCTCAGGCTTGTCCTTAGGTGCCGGGGGTACCTCGTATTTCCAAAACTCTCCCTTCCTTCTCGAGTAGTATTCCTAGAGTCGTTCGTGTTTTGGCCATCTTTCCTTCGTTCAGAATACTAACTGCTTGGTTTTTTGTCTCAGATGTCCGAGGAACTCCATCAACTACACGAACACGGGTTTCACCTCTTCGACCAGGAGATCTCTGATATGGCCCAAACACGAGATGCCTTCAAAAGCAATGTGAGGATGAGGGCCCAAGATTCGACTAAGGAGCTATTCGTTCGTCCCGACCTTCAAGTGGCGGTGAGACCCGAAACGCCTGAAGACTGGGGGCTCACCGTGGTGGAGGTAAATAGGGCCCCTACTTCGCACCCTACACAGAAGTACGAGGGTGATGCATTCGACGTAGAGGAATATCGCACTCTCCTTCGACATCCCGATGTTCTCGAGGTGATCATGAGGTATTACTCACTCGGAGACAAATGCATCATCTGCCTCTGCCGAGAGTCCGAGAGGGCACATCGCAACGTCTACGGCTTGGGCGCTTGGAGCCAGGCCCACCTTATGGCAGGGGCCACCCTACCTCTCAAGCAGTACTTTGTGAACTTCCTGAAGTTCATGGGGATAGCACCCTTCCAGCTTTCCCCCAATGGATATAGAGTGTTTGTGGGAATGTACATTTTGTACTGGAAGCAGAAATGGCCGGAGCCTTCACCAGCGAAGATTCTCTATTTCTATAGTTTCAAGACCACTCCTCGGAAGAAAGGCTCCAAGAGAGATGGGTATTATTCCCTAGCGAAGTATCCAGCTTCGTCAATCAGCTACAAGGCTCCCCATCATAATGAGAATCATGCTCGGGACTACAAGGATGCCTTCTTCTTTACAAATGGCTTCCCAACCCACAGTAACCCGACCTTAATTCTCGACTTCGCCTGAGTAGGTGAGTATCTTTCAGAATGTGTTTATTATTTTCCTCACGAGGACCCCTGTATTCAATACTTAGTCATTTCCTTTTGAAAAAGTCCTTTCTGCTTAACTTCGTACATCCAGCTCTTCGAGGATCACCTCCAGGTGATGAAGGCTTTCCCCAACAGGGACTTGGACCTTAGCATCCTGGTAATAGAGGTGAATCTCATTAGGTTTAGGCTTCTTAGCGTCAAACAACGAATAAGTAACCTGGAGCTGGCCAAAAATCACCAGTCCAAAAAGTCTCAGGAGTTGGTGTCTCGCCATATCAATTACATAGAAGGGCTGGCCAAGACAACGTTTCACAGACAATTGGCGAAAGAAAGGCTAGTGAATGTGTGTGCCATAAAAGAGGCCCGAGAGGCCCAAGAAGATCAAGAGCTCGAGGAAGAGCTTCAGGCAGGGATGGAAGCATCCCACCTGGACTCAGGTAAATCACCTATTGCTCTGACTTATGATTTCTAAGTAGGTGATAGGATAAGTTTCGAGCGTGTCTGGGCTTCCCCAGCACTCCTTCGTTGTGGTCAAATCTCACATCGACGTTGGACTAGGGAAGAACTCTAGGATTACCTAGATCTCATAGATGTTTACCTCCACCACCCTGGGAGGCAAACTACCTCTCATGTGTTCCTACCCTTAAACTGAGTGACATCCTTCACCTCGAGCTGGTTTTGTCAATATGGCACCATTATCAACTGTGAGGCTGGGAATAGGATAGTACACCCTCATTGTTTGCACTGAGGCTCAACTCACGATGAGCCTTCGAGTAGCTTAAATTATTGTATTGTCCCTTCGTGTAGAACGTACGCTAACTATTTAACTTTTTCTTGCAGCTCATATGGGACTGGCGGACATTACCCGGTCTACGCTGAGGTTAGGAGCGCCCCCTAACTCTTAGGCAGGAGAGGGGTCGTCGCATTCTCAGGAACAACCTAATCCCTCTCCTCTTGCCAAAAGGCAAAGAATCTCTACTCCCCCCGCAGAGTCCCTTGCAGCTGACTTGTCCCCAGTGATGGAGATCCCCTCTTTGCATGGGTTAGACAAAGCGAATCAAGAGGTAAGGCTGGAGGAGGTCCCAGAACCGGACCAAGGGTCGGTTCAAGATTTGGAGAAGGAGGTGGTCCGTCTCCTGGTGTACCCTGAGAAGTATGAGGGGGATTTGTTGAAGTAGTATAAGAGGATGCTTCAACACTTTGAAGTGAGGTTGGAAGAAGGCAACAAAGCCTTACACGAGATAGCCGAGGCCCCCCGCCAGCTCAAACCACCCCGAGAGAGGCCCCTCGTCCCTCCAATTGGTCGAGCCGAGCTGGAGACTTTGTTCTCTGCCAAGCTAGGGGAGATCATTGTTCCTCTCACTACCGAGCTCCTCCAGGGGTCAGCTCCACCATGTGCGAGTTGACTACCCAAAGCTTCTCTCAACTTGGCGATAGTAACGAGGCATTTCTTGTGGCCTCGTGTCGGTACGCCTTTGTCCGGGTAAGCTGATCATTCCTGTGTTTCAATTCAACTTAACAAGGTGTTCTTGAGCTGACGTACTCATGTATATTATTATTTTTTTGTAGTCTGCCTTGGCCTGCCAACGCCTGGGAGACATCATGATGGAGACGTCATACAAACTTCAGAGATCCAAGGATAAGATTGTCTCCTTTAAGGAGAAAACAAAAGGCCCTCGAGGAAAACTTGCCCGAGCCAGAGCTACTCTCGAGGCCGAGCGAAAGCGCTCTCGGGGTCTTGAGGAGACCATCCAGTAGGCCTCCGAGGACATGCAGCAAGCTAGGGGGAGTGAAGGCGGTCGTTGAGGGCATGCTGAGAGCCCACGAGGAGGCCAAGAAAGCCACAGTTGAGATTGCCTGAGTGGCCCTGGAGAATTCCTAGCTTCAGGAGCAGGCTAAGGAGGCCATTGACCGAGCTGAGCTAGTGAATAGGAAGGCTCTCCAAGCCATGGAGATGAACATCTGGAGAAGCTCAAACAGGAGACCGAGTTTATCACTGAGGATGCCTTTTATGTGGCATGGTATCACAACCAAGATATGAACTTAGACTTCACCAGGGTGCCCAAGAAATACAAGCTCCTTTTCAACGAGCACCTCCGAGCTACCCAAGCTATCGAGGCCATCCAAGTGGTTCCAACGACTTAGGCGACCTCATCTGCAGAGGCCACTCAACAAATTGAGGTGATCTAAACTACCGAGATGGTCCAGGCAGGGGGTGCTCCGAGTGGAGATCTGATCATTGAACTGGTGGCGGAGGTTCCCGAAGGCTGATTGTAATTTTTGCATTTTAGGCTTGCGTTCCATAAACTTATTGGGGTATAGACAAATACTCGCTCGAGCCCCCGAGCACAGTTGTAATTATTCACCCATTTACAAATTATGTAGTTTGCCCTACTTTTTATTTGGTTTGGTTCTATGAATTCACCGTAAATTAAATTTCCACGTGAATAAGCACTCAACCGTTTTAAACACTTGAATTCAACGTAACACGAATGTCACGAGAACAAGAACTCAAATCATTTTAAATGTGCGGTTCTATAAATTCAACGTAACACGAATGTCACAAGAACAAGAACTCAAATCATTTCAAACACTTGGTTTTATAAATTCAACGTAACACGAATGTCACGAGAACAAGAACTCAAATCGTTTTACACACTTGGTTCTATAAATTCAATCGTAACACAAATGTCACGAGAACAAGAACTCAAATTGTTTCAAACACTTGGTTCTATAAATTCAACGTAACACGAATGTCACGAGAACAAGAACTCAAATTGTTTTAAACACATGGTTCTATAAATTCAACGTAACACGAATGTCACGAGAACAAGAACTCAAATCATTTTAAACACTTGGTTTTATAAATTCAACGTGTCACGAATGTTACGGGAATAAGAACTCAAATCTTTTTAAACACTTGGTTCCCGTGTTTAGTCTATTGTGGGCCCATAGTCCTAGAAGTAGCTTTGATGCGAAATTTACCGCAGGTCTTCACTCATCATCTTATGCCCCTGCAACCCAATGATTTGGGCTTTCAGGGGTCCTGACACGTCAAAACACTTGCCCCCTGAGTATGCACTACTCGAGAGGTTGGGGGTTTTGACACTGCTCCCTGAGTGCATATCTACCTTCTAGGTTATCTTCTCGGGAGGTGACGTTAATGAGATGCCCAAACGTAGGTTGCCTGGGTATCCGTTCGCATCGCACATATTAGGATTTGGTTATTACTCTCCGGGCGCGCGCTGTCCTTGGGAGGTAACCTAAACTCAAGTCAGTTACACTGGTTTCTCTAGATATGGGACATACTGACATTAAGGGCACTTTGCTCATCGACTAGCCAAGCTTCCCATGTCACGGATTTCCCAAGGCCAAGTATGGGGTACTTGGCCTTCCGTTCGCATCTCAAGACCAAGAGACTTGGTCAGAGCTCCTTGGGCTCGGTGTCCATGGGAGGTGACAATATTCTATTCTCGCGCTACTTGGGTTATCTAGCTCTTAAGTGCTAAGCTTAGTTCTGACTAGAACAAGCTGCCTTCTAGGCTAGACTTTACTAGTTTCCTATGACATTCTATTCTCGAGATGGCGATGCTAGGCTTACTCCTCTTGACAATTGACAAGTTTAGTTGCCTAGGTTGTTCCTTGTGAGGCGTAGTGCTACCCTAACTCCATGCCCCCCAAGTGATCGGAGACTAGTCTGCGGTCACTTGTCCAAGTGAGCAGGTGCTCTTACACAACATTAATAGAATATATAGGAAACCAAAGAACATAAGCAAAACAAACAAATTTCTTACCCTGTTTTATATACACAGTTTCCATTACATGTGCCCGAAGGCTATAGGGGATATTACAGAAATATACAATGTTTGTTGCTCATACTACTGGTAAAGTTAAGATGCTCGGCATTCCAGGGGTGAGGAATCATCTCCCCATTAAGTCGGGCTAATTTGTATGTTCCCGGATATACAACGCTCTCGACTTGGTATGGACCCTCCCAATTGGGTCTCAGCACTCCTGTACCGGGATCTAGGGTGGCTAAGAAGACTCTTCACAACAACAGATTTCCGACCCCGAATTTTCTTTCTTTCACTTTGGAGTTAAAATATCTAGCCACCTTCTGCTGGTAGGATGCTACTTGTAGCTGAGAAGCTTCGCGTAGCTCCTCCACGAGGTCCAGGGACTCCCGAAGTAAAGCATGGTTCGTGGTCGGATCATACGTATCTCGTCAGTGCGTGGAGATTGTTGCTTCAACTGGGAGCATGGCCTCATACCCGTAGGCCATCGAGAAGGAAGAATGGCTGGTGGAGGTCCTGGCAGTGGTGCGGTAGCTCCATAATTCCCTAGGTAGCTCCTTGGGCCAAGCTCATTTTGCCTGCTCCAGCCTTTTCTTCAGAGTGGACTTGAGTGTCTTGTTCACTGCTTCCACTTGGCCATTGGCCTGCGGATGGGCCACGAAAGAGAAGCTCTTGATGACACCATGCCGCTGATAGAAGTTTGTGAACACTTCACTGTTGAACTGCAATCCGTTGTCGGCGAGTATCTTCCTCGGAAGCCCATACCGGTAAATGATATTTTTTATGACAAAATCCAAAGCCTTTTTGGAGGTAATTGTGGGGAGCAACCCACTTCATGAAGTAGTCGACGACCACTATGGCATATCTCACCCTTCCCTTCCATGTAGGCAAGGACCCTATAAGGTCGATACCCCAGATAGCACAAGGCCATGGGCTGATCATCTAAGTAAGCTCATTTGGAGGCGCTCGGGGGATGTTGGCAAAGCACTGGAATTTGTCGCATTTCTTGATGTAATCCATCGTGTCTCCTTTCATGGTGGGCTAGAAATACCCTTGTCTTAAGATCTTCTTGGAAAGGCTTTTCCCCCCGGCGTGATCTCCGCAAAAACCTTCGTGTGCCTCTCGCAATATTAAACTGGCTTCTTGCTTGGACACACACCGAAGTAAGGGCAAAGAATAGCCTCGTCTGTAAAGCCTACTATCCATGATTATGTACCTCGGTACTTGGTACAGCAACTTCCAAGCTGCCTTCTTGTCTTGGGACAACTCCCCGGAGATGAGGTATTTAACTATCGGCTCCATCCACCCATCTTGGGGTTGTACTAATTCCACCTCGTATGTAGCCAAGAAACTCAGAGATTCAAACTAGTCGATGAGGACGACACTGATTAATTTAGTATCTTTGGTTGTGGCCAGTTTATCCAGGGCGTCCTTGGAATTATGCTCCTGCGGTACTTGCCGAATAGTGAATCTTTGGATGTTATGCAGCATTTCTTGAGCCTTTACCAAGTACACTGCCATCTTTGTACCCCGGGCCTGGTACTCCCCGAGAACTTGGTTCACCACGAGTTGGGAATTGCTAAAGATCTCGAGTCCTTCGGCCTTGAACTCTAGTGCCATGCGAAGCCTAATAATTAAGGCTTCACACTCCGCTTCATTGTTAGAGGCGATAAACATGAAGCAGAGAGCACTATGCACCATATGCCCCTCGAGGGAAACCAAAATAAGTCTCGCCCCGATGCCATTCTCATTTGAAGACCCATCCACGAACAACTTCCATGCTGGTCCAACCACTAGGGTGCACTCGGTTCTCTCCTGATTCCTGGTGCACTCGCTGATGAAATCGGCGAGTGCTTGACATTTTATGGCAGTCCTCTGGTGATAGGTGATGTCAAACTGACTTAACTCCACCGACCACTTCAAGAGCCTCCCCAACGACTCAGGTTTCTGAAGGACTTGTCTGAGTGGGTGGTTTGTGAGGACTTTAATTGGATGCGCTTGGAAGTAGGGTCTTAGCTTCCGAGAGACAACCATTAAGCAAAAGGTTAACTTCTCCATCAGCTGGTACCTAGATTCTGCCCCGATGAGTCTTTTCCTGACATAATAGACGGGGTGCTGAACGTGGCTTTCTTCCCTTACCAACGCGACACTGATGACGTCTTTCGAAATAGCCATGTAGAGCAGGATAGGTTCTCTATCCACTGGCTTGGATAGGATCATAGGGTTTGCCATGTGCGCCTTAAGCTGTTGGAACGCCTGTTCGCATTCTTCTGTCCATTCAAACCTCTGACTCCCTCGAAGAACATTGAAGAAGGGGATGCACTTATCCGTTTCCTTGGAAACAAAACGATGCAAAGCTACGATCCTTCCTATTAGGCTTTGAACATCTTTATGGTTCCGGGGAGAGGGCATTTCGATTAGAGCCTTGATTTTTTTCGGGGTTCACCTCAATCCCCGAGTGCTTCTGATGAAGCCTAGGAACTTGTCGGAGGCTACCCTAAATGTGCAATTTTTGGGGTTAAGCTTCATCTCAAACTGATGGAGCACCGCAAAGACCTTAGCCTGGTCGCCTACATGATCTGGGCCAGCTTGGGACTTAACCAACATATCGTCCACATAGACCTTCATGTTCCGCCCCAACTGGTTTTTGAACATTATGTTAACTAGCCTTTAGTAAGTCGCGCAAGCATTCTTCAACCCAAAAGGCATCACGATGTAACAATAAATACCTTTGTCGGTTCAAAAGCTGGTGTGCTCCTGATTGGCGACGTGCATGGATATTTGGTTATATCCCAAATGTGTGTCCATAAATGACAGCAACTCGTAACCAGAGGTGACATCGACCATTTGGTCTGTCTTGGGGAGTGGAAAACAGTCTTTTGGACATGCCTTGTTAAGGCCCAAAAAATTGATGGATGTCCTCCAAGTGCCATTCGACTTTGGCACGAGGACAGGATTGGATAGCCACCTAGGATATTGGGCTTCTCGGATAAACTCGTTGGAGAGGAGCTTGTCCACTTCGGCCTTGACGACCTCTTTCCAAGTTTGGTCAAACTTTCGTTGCTTCTGCTGGATGGGAACAAAGCTAGGGTCGACATTCAAGGCATGGCATATGATATTTGGATCAATGCCAGCCATGTCGGAATGTGACCACACGAACACGTCTTGGTTTTCTCAGAGGAAAACCACCAATGCCTCGCGGACTTCCATTTTCAAGCTTCCCCCGACTTTTACTTTCCTGTTGGGGGTGGAGGTATCAAGAATTACCTCCTCCACCTCCTCTATTGGTTCAATGGACCTCTCCTCTTGAACCCACTCATCGAGCCCTGACTCTTGCACAAATTGTACCTATGAGGCCTCGAACTTCTCGGGATCTTCCTCACTTACCATCAATACAGGAGCCTTGAGGGAGACATTATAGCACTGTCTTACCTCTTTCATGTCACCATGGACTGTGTCGATACCTGCATCTGTGGGGAATTTCATGCACAAATGATGGATGGAGGTGACGGCCCCAAACTCCACCAATGCAGGTCGCCCTAAAATGGTGTTGTATGCTGAGGGACAGTCCACCACTACGAAGGTGCAATATTTGAAGGCTTGGCGAAGTACCTCTCCAAGTGTCGCAAAGAGCTTTATCTGCCCCATCAGGATGAGGGATTCTCCCAAGAATCCATAGAGCATCGAGGCGCATGGGGACAAGTCTGCCGTAGTCAACCCTATCTTCTTGAAGGCGGACTTAAACAAGATATTCACCAAACTCCCGTTATCTACTAGGATCTGTACCACCATTTTTTTTTTGGAGATTTGGCTCTTAATCACCAACGGGTCATGGTGAGGGAAATGCAATCTCTGAGCATCATCTTCGTGTTGGGGTTTTATGCCCTAATTAAAACTCAATTTCTTTGTAATCTCATTTATTATCAATAAAATAATAGAAACCATTTTTTGACATGGTCAATCACTTTGCTCACATGTTTTATTTTCATGATTATTTGTTTAATATAAACTTCTATTAAATCACGAGCATATAGCTAATCATATTTATAGTGGCGTAATCACAGTGGAATATAAATATGATTATTTGTTCTAAATAACTTAGTCCTAAGATTAGTCAATGCACAGGACTTACACTGACTTGCCAATCTACAATATGATCTAATTACACATTGTAGTATTCTGTTCTTTCCAGAACATTAGCAAAGTAGATAAGATCGAATGTATTTGTTACATCGGACAGGACCGATATTGACAATTGATAGGATAAGTAAACATATCATTATTATCTATTCTAGTCATATCATATAGTTGACCATAGGTCAATTCAATCTCAATTCTGAGTGGTTAGTATTCTAATTAATTGTATTATTTGAGTTCTTTGACTTGTTCGTTACCAGCTTACCCTACGGACTAGCCCATACTTACATCTTGGGAACTCGGTAATATAATTGAGTGGGAGTATTAATCATAGATATGAACATCTATAGCTTCTGATGAAGAAGTGAGACGATGGTTTCCTTTTAGTATGGTTCAAGGTCCTAAATGATAGAGATCTCATTTCAGTAATTAATATTAGTTTACTGAAATATCATTTACAAGGAACTAAGTGTTTTAAGGATAAAATACAATGAGGGGTAAAACGGTATTTTAGTCCCATCTCATTGTAACCGTCTATAGATGATTGAGTGACAATTATGGTTGTAAAAATGGATAATTAATAACGTATCTATGTTGCTTATAGAGCATTCTGTGAATTCAAGAGTGTAATTCCGAGTCTTTAGTGGAGTCACGAGGAATTAATAAGTTAGTAAATTTATTTGTTAGATTTATGATAACTTATTGGAGCTTGATTTCATAAGCCCATGGTCCCCACGGTACCTTGGATAAAATCATCTAGATAGTCTCAATTAATTTATTTAATTATCAATTACAATTATCAAAGTTGACCAGGTCAATTTTGGATAGTTTCACAGAGTTATGTAATTTAGAGAAGAAAAGAGAAATTATGGCAGATTTATTAATTAAGATAAATTGGTATCTAAATTAATAAATAAGTTTAAATCAAGGTTCAAATTATAAATAATTACTTTGATAAATGATTTAAATGATTATTTAATTAATTAAATCAATATAAAATAATACATGCCTTGATTTTAAGTCCAATGGGCTTATAATCAAATGGAAAATTTCACGGGTCTAAAGCCCGTGATAATTTCGACCTAGGGCTGTTAATTGGCTATTATTTATTTATTTTTAATTAAATAAATGACCTAATTGAGTCTATAAAATGAATGCTAAGAGAGAGTTGAAATCACAAGTCAAAACACAAGTTTCTGATAGGTTTTAGATTATTTCTACTGCATAAGTCCTTTTTAAGCCTCAATTTTTCTATTCTATTATTCTTCTCCCTGTATCTATCTCATGTGTTGAGAATTGCCCACTCTAGTCTAGGTGATTCTAAGGATACTTTGGAAGGCTATGAAGAAAATTGAAGTTCGGTTCAGTTTCTTGGTAATACTCTGCGACAGAAAGGATACAAGGGTTAGAGAAACTGAAGGAAGGACTCTATTATTCCGCTATGTATGATGTAAGTATTCTTATCATTATCTCTCTTTGAATTCAATTTTAGAAACATGTTCTAGGTTGTCTCATATTAATTTTTTTAATATTAGATCTACATGAAAATAAATAAAGATCTTGTATAAGTTTTCCTAACAACAGACCTCAGAGCCTTTGGTAATCTTTATTTTCATGCATGAACATGGTAAAATTGAATTATATGATGTGTTGATTAATTGGATGGATTTCATTATTTTATGAAGCATGTTGAATTCTATGTGATTATTAGCATTTTTTAGGTTATTTTGTTGTTTTTTTTATGCCATTAATTTTTATATATGCTTTATTTTGTGTAAAACATGGTAAAAATTAATTAGAAAACGTTTTTGGTTTGAAAAATTGTACAAATGGATGCCCATGCGTGCGCGCACCCGCCCACACACCGCGCATGCCCGCGCATCACTCGTGCACCCGCGTGCGCTCCTGCGCACGTCCCTCGGCAGACACCCCAAGCGTCACTCTGTAGCCACCTGCTGTGCACGCGCGCGCGTCACCTCCTTGCAGCTAGGTGAACAGTACCTGTCAGGTACTGTTCATTAATTGATTTTTAATTTTTTTTAAAAACTAAAGAAAATTAAAACTGTGAAATTGATTATTTATAATCAAAGCCAAATATATCATATTTATTTTATCATTTAAAAATATTTTTAAAATAAGATATTTTTGTTGGATGAATATTAAATAATTAGATATTTTCTACAAAAATTCAAATTAAAATTTAAAAATAGACTAACAACTTAAGTTTAAATCTTTTAATATATTAAAATATTAGAATTAAGATATAAGATATTTAAGATATATTTTTTTTAAATACTTATTATTTTTATTAAATCTTTATTTGAAAATATAAATATATGTTTATTCTATAGTTTTTAATATTTAAATTATTTGAAATTTGAAATTTGTTAGTTAGATATTTTCATGGATATTTGAATTTGTTTAACTTGTTTGAGATATTTTAGGGTTATTATAACTATTATTGTTTTATTTTTTTTAAAATGGTTAAAATATTAGCTTATTGTTGTAACAACACAAGATATTTTTTGAAAAACAGTTAAGATATTGATTTTAAAGTTTAAAATTTGTTAAATTTAGAAAAATATCATTTTTTTCAACCAATTATCAAAATATTTTTTAATGGGATTTAAATTAACTTTGGTTAATTGTTGATAAATCCTATTTAAACTAAATTAATATTTTTCAAATTAACCTAAACCAAGTTGATTGTTGATAAATGAAATTTAAATTAACTATTGTTAGTTGTTGATAAATTTAATTTAAATTGACTTATTTTTGTAAAAATTTAATTAGTTCGAATTTTTTTGATAAATTCTAGAAAATTAATTGTGGAATTTTTGAAAATGAAATAAATTGTGGTATTTTTTGCATAAATTCATAGACTTGCTCATATAGTAACATGATTAGGCCCATCCAATTATAACATGTTTGTTTGCACTATATGTGGTATTTTTGCAATTGGGCTTAGATGCATATATTGGCCTATATGTTTGCTAGATATATGGATTTTTGCCAAATAAAATATTCATAAAATGATAGATTTTATTTGGGCCCATTAAAAAATGTAAAGTTTAAATTCCACTCTTGTGGGCGATTCCACTTGTGAAGGCCCATTTGCTTTGCATGACTATAATGAGCATAATCAATTAATAACAATTAATAAAACATATGTTTAAATTCCTGTCTTTTGGACCTTGTATGGAAGTATGGGAGCCTTTGTAGAGGGAACGACATACTGGACCTAACCCTCCTCCATACAAGCCCAATTGTTAATGCTCATTTACCTGAGTTAGACTTAATTGTGTAGGTTCATTATATTAGTTAAACCTAAATATTTATTAGCAACAAATTAATTCTAAATTAATTGAATTTGTTTCAATGTGACACTTTATAATTAATTGGAAATTATAGGACATTGGTTTTAAAAATTTAATCTTTTCAATTTTTGGGTAAACCATAGTCATTAATTTTATAAAAATAAATAATAAAAAATACTATTTTTAATTTTATAATGAGCTTATTTTAAGAATTATATTCGATCTTCGCCGTTGGTTTAACAAGGTCAATAGCTTAATGGGGTCTCGAGGCGCTTTGATTCGTCCCCCTACGAAAGGTGTTCATTAGTTATTTTGACAATGTTAGATTTCGAAAGGTAGATAATTATAGTACAAATTCTACTAGACTCACCCCTATGGTGACTACTAGGACTAACTCTATGATTATCGAAACTGTGGGTCTAGCTCATAAAATAAGAGATTTTGTTTTCTTATTTTGATCGAATAGTAAGTTGTTAATAATGGTGTCCATTATTAAATAAGTTTACAACTTTATTTAACTAGTAGTATTTTTTACTCTCGCCAACCGGGACAAGGATATCATAGATTACTTAAAAACCTAAAGAAATAGAGATATAATTATTTTGGTATTTTTTTTCTCATATCTTATATATTTTGGTATATATTGTACTATTTCTTGAAAGTTGTGTGAATAGAAGTCTTATTGAGCAAAAGTGATTGATTTCTATTTTATTGATAATTGGTAGTTTTAAGTATGGTTGTGTCTACTCCCATCCTTTCTCAACTTTCTATGGAGAAACTCACTGAAGAAAACTTCCTTAAGTGGAACCAAAACATCAACATTGTGTTGATTGGTGACAACGCTAAGTTCGTCATGATTTAGGAATACCCAAAACGAGCACTGTCTCTGCATGTTAGTGATGGCACTGTCAATGCTCGGATGGCACCGTGTCTGCACGTTCGTGATCAACTCAACTATGGTGTGACGCAGCTCATGAACGAGCTTCAGACTTTCAAGTCTATCATGGGTTAACCTAGTAAGGGAGGATAAAATAAGACTACTACTGTTGCTGCTGATCCAGCTAAGGCGAATGTATATGTTACATCAGATATTACCGATATTGACAGTTGATAGGATAAGTAAACATATCGTTATTATCTATTCTAGTCATATCATATAATTGACCATAGGTCAATTCAATCTCAATTCTGAGTGGTTAGTATTCTAATTGATTGTATTATTTGAGTTCTTTGACTTGTTCGTTACCAGCTTACTGTACGCCTTGAATATCAGCACGTACCTTGTTGAAGCAGCTCGGGTACAGGGAACTAGCTAAAAGCCATTATCAACGTTCCACGTGTCCACCTTTCATCCGAGGAAATTCAGTACGATCCCCTAGACAAATAGCTCGAGCTGATGAGTCATTTAGCAACTTACCACCTGGAACCATTGTGTAATATGGCATCAAAAGGCACGAGCTAACATTACGTTAAGCTCGTGGTACGCCAAAGGTCTGACGTATCCCAGGATCTTTATAAAGTTGACCACGCAATATAAGCGTGCATAAAACAGGCATCACGTGTCTGTTTTATTCCCGGATACGCAATATAAACGTGCGTGATCAAACATCACATGCCTGATTTAGGTCATGCGGCCCATTATCTATTTTACCTATTGATTAGACCACACTTCAATGTAAAATTTAGATATTAATCATCAATGTCATAGAGATGATGTGAAGGATCAAGAGATCACGGGATGATCCCAATACCTACCCAGAGATCATTCTCTTATAAATACCAAGACCCTGGGTAGTGCAAGGGGTTGGATTCTTTCTGTAATGCAAATACCCTGTAAAAATAGAAAGTAGTATACAGCAATAATATTGACTCGTGGACTAGGGGAATTTCAACCTCCGAACCACGTAAAAAGGAGTGATCATTTTCTTTGTTGTTGATTTCCAACATCCTTGAGCATTATCCCTTTCTTAGTACGGTTTATCATTAAGGACTAATCCATCCTAGTTATTCATATAATTAACTGTTGAAGAAAAATCGTGTCAACAGTTTGGTGCTTTCATTGAGAGGATTTAGATTAGTGCTATCACGAAAAGTTTATCATGGTTGCCACTCGTTCAAGGCATGGTAACGAAACGTATCAGCATGGTGGGCAGGAGGCTCACCATACCACTGTATCCAATGAACAAAACCCAGAGATTCAGCAATGATCGGGAAAACAGCCGATGGGCCATGATAACACCGGAAGTTCAGTGCCCCTACCACAAAAACCGAACCCGGGTTACCTGACGGCGGTGGAGATGGAAAATATGCAGTTGATGAGCCATCTAGCCAAAGCAAATAAGCAAATCGAGGAAGTTTTGGCCCGGCTACCCCCTCTTGAAACCGACGTTAACGTCGGAAAGAGGCAAAGCAGGACTCACAGGTCCCGCCGGGATAGTCGGCCCAGGCCCAGTCGATCGATTAGAACCTCAACCCCGAGTTCTGCGCCCATGTCGCCCCATCACTAGGAAACTATGTTTGATGATTTTCCCAGGGACCATTAACGAGTCAGCCGGTCAGTCAGAACATCAACCCCAAGTTCGGCTCCACCTTTGAATGCACCCAAAAGAGCTCGCAACGATTCAAGAAGGAGGTCTGGGGGGAGCTCGCATGGCCAACCTGCTCCGGCTAGCCCTCCCGCGCAGCGATCGGATCGCCAGACACAAAGGGTTGGAGCAGAGAGACCGCGGGCTAGTTTGGTCCAACCTGACGAAACTAGAATTGCATCACCGATCAGACATCCTCCTTCGTCGATAAGATATCCATCTCCTCCTCATCCTGCTCGAGACATTCCTGCATACAGAAACAGCAGGGCTGCTCCTACTCATCCCCCACGAGCGCGCGGAAATGTCCCAGATCCTCACCCTCGACAGCATGCTTTGAGCTTCTCTAATGGGAGTTATTGGACCGAAAGCCACCGAAGTGGCAGATCTGGTGGAGATCTGAGAAATCATCTAAGTTCGGCACAAAGCCCTCGAGCCACCCCACGGACCGACTTTCGAGATCGCCTCAACTCGCAGAGGGGGCATCTGACCAGAAATGAAAGTCATGCTCGCCGAGAGGATGGTCCTTCCGAAATATGTGACAATGGAAATTTCCCACCAAACCAAGCTCAAGCTTGGAGGGACAATAACCTGCCTAACAAATACAATGGGACGGGAGCTGTTGAACAACCTTAGAACAACCAAGGGATCAAAGACCAAAACCCTCGAAAGGTTAGCTCAGATGGAGGAGCTAATGAAGAGACTCCTATCAGAAAAGGGAAAAGACGAATATGACTCAGGGGACGAGCTCGAGTTTTTTTCCCCCAACATCGTAGCAATGGCGTACCCGTCGGGTTTCAGGATGCCCCATCTATCCAAATTTGATGGGGATGGAAATCCGTCAGATCAGTTGGGGATGTTCAACACCCTGATGATGGCCCATAATATCAGGCCCGAGCTGAGATGCTTGATATTCCCTTCGACTCTGATCGAGCTAGCTAGGCAATGGTTTAAGCAATATAAGAAACATTCTATCAACTCGTGGAAGAGTTTCTCTGCCGATTTCAAGAGGGCATTCCGGGCCTCTCAAGCAGTTCTCGTCAAGGCGAACTCCCTTGCAAACGCAAAGCAGCAGCCCGGAGAACTCTTAAAAGCTTATCTGAGTAGGTTGGCCAACGTTGCAGCCTGAGCTAGAGACGCAGACGAAAGTTCCAGACTCATGGCTATGAGAACTGGAATCCTTGTTGAGGGCGACCTATGGAAAGAAATCCAGAGGAAGGGCATCAAAACCGTGGATGAATTCTTGAACAAGGCCCAGAGATGGATAAACTTGGAAGAATCACGAGCGTCAATCGCAGGAACCGGCCAAGTCCCTGACCAGCCCGTTAGAGTGGAAACGGACGTCGTAACTATGACTCAAACCGTTGCCAATAATAACCAGGGGGGAGGAAGCAAGAGAAAGGGAAATGGTGAGCATGACCAGAATGGTCCTAAGAAAAACAAGCCCGTGGAGAAGTTCAAACCAGTCTATGCTACTTATGCCGACCTCACGGATACTAGAGAGCGTATTTTTCTGGCAAATCCTGCTTGGCTTCCTTGGAAAAAGCTGAAGCCCTTAAAAAATCAAAGGGCAAAAAGAGACCCTTCCAAATTTTGTCGATTCCACAACGACATTGGTCACAACACAGATGATTGCAGGCATTTGAAGGATGAGATCAAGACACTCATCAGGGCTGGACCCTTGGCTCAGTATACGTGGAATCGAGTCCCTTCTAGTCAACTCGCTAGGCAAAGAACTCAACAAGCTCCGAAGGCTCCTATAAACTAGCCCGGGGCCCGGGTAAATCAGGATACCCCTCCTCCAATAGTAGGGGGAGAGATAACCACCATCTCCGGAGGCCCTCATCTGGCAGGCACAAGCAGAGGTGCCCAGAAGAGATACATCAATGAACTGAGGTCTCATAACAGAGTTAAGTTTATCCCGGAGCAGCATCTGCCTAAACAACAGCGATTGGAGAGACAGCCAATCAGTTTTACCGAAGAAGATGCAAGTCATGTCCAGTTCCCGCATAATGATCCTCTAGTCATAACCGACCAGCTTGCCAATCAGAGAGTTAGGAGGATACTAGTTGATAATGGGAGTTCGGTGAACCTGTTGTTTCGATCCACGCTAGAAAAAATGGGGTTGTCTGTAACCGAGCTGAAGGCCACCTCCATGATATAGTATGGGTTTTCTGGCGAAGGGTCGGTAGCGATAGGAACAATCGAGTTAGTAATAACCTTGGGTAAGGGACCCCAAACTGTTTCCAAGCTCCTCGAGTTTGTGGTCATCGATTGTCCCACTACATACAATGCAATTTTGGGTCGGCCTACTTTGATGACATTCGAAGCCATAACTTCTGTCCGCCACCTCGTAGTCAAATTCCCCTCCTCTACGGGGATATGTACGGTCTGAGGCAATCAGCTCGCTGCCAGGAAATGCCATAGCATTTCCATGAAGAGAAAGTCACAACCCGGGCAGTAGACGATGACCATTCAGGGGGGGAGCGAGGAATCCCAGGAAGTGAGGACTGGCCCTGGGATAAAAGAACCTCAGCACGCCGGTGGCGTAGGAACCACCCAGAGTGATGATATCGATCCTAGAGTAGTGATGGCTGTCGTATACCACAACAAATTTAACAATGATTTTTCTTTCAATACTTCCAATTATTTCAGTATAATAGCAAGCACAGGTCGAACCCACGAGGACTATCGTTCACTTTATTATTCAAAAGATAAATATTAATAAAGAAGGGCATTTTGATTTTTAACTCAAAATTAAATAACATGAACTGGAAAGAAAATAAAGATTGATATTACGATATTAAGAAACAGTTAAAGGTTAATCTCCACCCTCAACAATCATTCATAATCACTAATAATAAATATTATTATGATTTCTCAATTAAACTATTAACCCCACAGATAATGCTGAAGCAGACAATTATCTCAGTCTCCCTATTATAAGTAATCAAGGCGAAGCACTCAATAATTAACTATTAGGTGAGTAGTATTCTAAGATGACAATTGAATAATGTAAAACCTTAATTAGTTGGTCACCTAACAAGAAATCACAAAATTCATAGCATTCAATTAGAAAAATAGAAACAATTTAATATTGAGAGAAATTAAAGAATGATATTCATTATCAACAATCAAGAATTCATGTCTTGGGTTTTGAATTAACCCTTAACCTAAAAAGAACCTACTCCATAATAGTAATCATAATCACAAACATAATTATAATTAAAATTAAAGAGATCAAGGGAAGAAAAGAAATAGATTGATGAACAAAAGTAATGTAGTCTTGTAGTCTTCTCTTCAGCCCTTTCTCAGTCTTTTTCTCTCCTAAATCGTCATAAAAAACTCCTCTAAAATTAACCCTAATAATCCTTTATAGTCTCAATTAAATTCTAATTAAAAAGAAATAAAAAATCTGAAAACGACGTCGCAAGCCGCGGCATGGAAAATGCAAGCCGCGGCCTAGAACAAAATCTGTGCATAAATTGGTCACTCAGGCAGCGGCTTGAAAAAACTGAGCAGCGGCCTAAAAGAATTAAGCAGCGGCCTGTCTGGAATTTTTTTTTTATGAAACTCCAATTCCATTTAAAGTGTCGCGGCCTGAGTTTTATGAGCCGCAGCCTTCCTTCAATTTCTTCAATTCTTGATCTTAGATAGCTTGTACGTTGCCGCCACTTCAACATTTCAATCCCGAAAGCTTGGAATACTCCTAAAACTTTATTTTAACTACATTTGCCATCAAAATGTCAGATTTATCATCATAAAATGCAATGTAGAAAATATGTTGTAGAATCGTGAAACTAAGTTAAAACTATTAAAAATGCTATCATAACACCATCCAAGCATAGAAAAACTTAACAAATATTAATACAAAAATGACCTTATCAAATTCCCCCACACTTGAATATTGCTAGTCCCATAGCAAAACACTAAAATAACAAAACTAAAAATAAAACAAACTAATCTAGACTCACTATGTAATGTCAAAACAATTCAGATTTTCATACTCTTTAGAATTTCAACTCCATATGTAATTTACCATTTGATTTTCAAAAATAATTTACTAAGCACTTAATCACAACACCAACTCAAATGCATCAAATTTAATCCATACTTGCCAAATCATTTTCTTTTAAATCAGTCCCTATATACCAAAATGTTTTTCAATGAAAAGCATCCACTCCATAGACATTAACCAATAATTCTCCACTAATATAAAGACACCATGATCAAAAATCAAAAGGTCTTTATAGGCTTGTAATGTAAGGCTAAGGTTAAGGGTAGTTGAGAAAGATACATTTAAGCTCAAATCACACCATAGCATACATCAATTTCATTCTTTGAACTTGCCCCAAATTTTCCCCATACAATTCAAGAAATCCATATTTTTTTGGTTCATAGAAGAAAGGTAACAGTCGTCATGACTCAAACATGGGAAACTAGGGATTCTCATATAATAGGTTGGCTTGAACGACTCAAACGTCCAAAAAACTGCCTTAATCATCCTCCTAATCATGTGTACTTATGATTTCGCCTCAAACAATTGATCAATGATTTCTAGAGTGGTTGGGACTTCAAATTTTTATTTTTTTCAACAAGCATAAATCTTTTCCAACACATTTAAGTGGTGAATTCAATCATGCATAGAGCGAAAAAAAAAAACATAAACCAAAACAACAATTCACATAGGAGTCAAGCACACAAATCATACAATTTTCCTCATTGTCTAACATCACTTTAAGCACAATTCAAAGTTTCATCATCGACCAATGCTTTCAACAAGACCAACACAACTGAACTAAAATTAAAGACAGATACTAACAGACACTAAATAAAATGAAAATAACAGAAAGTTAACAAAGACATGACAAAACAAAAAATTTCCTCCCCCCACACTTAAACAGTACATTGTCCTAAATGGACTTACGAAAATAGAAAATAAAGTGAAAAGAGAAGAAAGAAAAACTCCCTCATAACAAGTTACTATTTGGGAATATCCATAGCAACATCCTCATCATCAAGGGCCTGATATGGCCCCATGGGCATGGGAACCGGTGGTGGGTATGGTTGCAACCAAGTAGGAGCAGGTGGATATCTAGACATATCCACATTCAAACGAGTCTAATCCATCCTATAACAAATATCCTGATAGCTCGTATATTCCACAAACCTCTGGTTGTGATCCAGGATATGCTGAGTATTGGCTCGAATATCAAGTCGGCCATAATAAACATCTTGCTCCAAAGCTTGCAAACATTGTTGAGTGGTTCTTCTACTATCGTTCAGAGGGGGAATAGGCGCCGGAAAAGAAGATTGGCCTTGATCATTAACTTGAACTGTGGTTTTCCACTTCAATCGATCAAGGGTATTGTGATCAATAATGCGCAATGGATGCACTTTGTCTTCAGACTCATCCCAAGGAACACCTGCCTTCTTACATAACGCAGTGATCAATGAGGGAACATAAAATCCATTCGTTACTTGGCTCATACTTCGAATGATGGAACCATGAATAATTTTCCCCACAATAATTGTTTTTTCAGTGAGAATAGCATAAAGGAGAATTGCCTCATGAATATCAACGTGACCAAGTTGGGCTGTCGGCATTAATTTTGCCCCCATGAACCGCTACCAAGCTTTTGTATTGCTATCCAAATAAGCGACTTTGATGTACCCATTATTATATAAAGTTCATACAGCACCCGACATTGCAATCTCATCAATAATAGCTTGATGATTAAAATTATCTTTAACCGAACTATATTCATCACGTTGAAAGTGGGGTAGCTCGTAATAGCTATTAATATCAAATGCTTTGAATGACACTTTCACACCTCTCACTTTCACCTTGTAATTTTCATGAGCCATAGCATTGGCATAAAATTCACGAACAATAGGACCAATGCCAGGTTCAGGATGAGCACACAATTTTCCCAACCCCGAGACTCAATTTGATGCATGAGGAAAGGTTGATCATGATGCATGTGAAGATCAAATCCTCTCTCAGGGACCCACGCCTTGTCATGAGCAATGACATTCATGTAACTCTCGTAGGCCTCGATGGACACAAACCTTTGAGGATCATAGGGAATTGGCGTCGATGAAGAATCTTGATTCCTATTTGTCTTTGGAGCCATGGCTGTCCAAAAATTAGAAAAATGAAAAACAAGAACCCAAAAACACCATTGTTAGTCATTAAAAGATTAAGAGAAAAACACCACAATGACCAACATTTATCCATACCAATGTTTAAATGCCCCCAATTCTAGGGTCAAAGTGTCACAATGCATCAACTCAACTCCTACATAAAAAATTCTAACTCACCCCAAGAACACTCATACACCAACCATATATTCCATTTCTCACAAGCTTTTTATCAAACACATAGAGTGCAGAAAAATACCATCTCCAACAAATTATAGAGCATGAAGTAAAACTTCCCAAAAATCATAATGTGCATGAATTAATAATCAAAGTAATGCAAGAGACATTGATTACCAAAATAAATAACCACACAAATATTTCCAAAATACACCACATTTCAATTGTTCAATTGACAAAATGAATACTTTTCACAATTTGAAAAAAAAAATTGATGAAAGAAAAACTTACTTGATTAGAGCAATTAATGTGAATGCAAACCTCCTTGGATTATATATATGAAATGTATAAGAAATGCATAAAACAAAATGGGATGTGTGAATTTCGGATTAGTGTGGGGGAATAAAGGTGGAGATGTGTTTATGGAGTAATGGAGGAAGAAAGAAAGAAATGGGTAGAATGAATTAGGGTGAAGGTGATGGAAAAAGAACAAAGAAAACAAGGGGAAATGGAGAAATTGATGTGGGTTTGTGATGAGAATTATGGGAAAAAGAAGAAAGAGGAATGAGGGTTTCTTGGTGATTTTTAAAGGAATGATTAAATGGAATTTTTAAATATAACTTGTGCTGAAATCGTAGGTCGCGGCCTAGGAAATGTGTACTGCGGCCTGCGAACAAACCTGACGCTATTTGCTCCTTTTTTTCTGAAAAAACTTCGTGTGACGCGGCCTACATTGCCCTGAAGCTCTTTTCTGGAAAAAGGGTCGCGGCCTAGGAAAGACGTGCTGTGGCTTACGAAGATATTTTTCTGAAATTATGTTCGTAGGCCGCGGCTTGCAAAGTGCATGGTGCGGCCTGCAAAGCCTCTGAAGCATTTTTTGTCTTTTTTTCTCTTAAAAAGGCCGCGGCACAGGAAAAATGTGTCGCGGCTTGAGTCCTTTTTTTTCAAATTTTTTTTGTTTTTTTTCACGATTTTCACGATTCTAATTATAGAAATTAAACTAAAATTACCTCAACAAAAACAAAAATAAAAACATAATGTTCAATTTAAATAATGAAAATAAACTAATTTACAAAGTAGCTAAGTTTATCGTCGCTAGCTCGACTTAATGCTTCATTCATCAACATAAACCGGGTCAATGAGGTGAATCACAGCAGCTTGTTCTTTCTCCATTGATTCATAATATGGCTTTAATCTCTGACCATTCACCTTGAATGACTTTCCGGTACTTGGACTTACAACTTCGACCGCTCCATGAGGAAAAACCTTGGTGACAGTGAGCAGACCTAACCAGCGAGACTTCAACTTCCCAGGAAAAAGTTTAAGGCGAGAGTGATACATGAGAACTTTCTGACCTTCCACAAAACTCTTCCGAAGAATATGTTTGTCATGAAAAGCTTTGGTTTTCTCCTTGTAGATTCTCGAGCTCTCATATGCTTCATTGCATATTTCTTCTAGCTCATGCAATTGAAGCATTCGTTGTTGTCCTACAGCAACCATGTCCATGTTACACTTCTTTACAACCCACCAAGGCTTATGCTCTAGCTCTACCGGCAGATGGCAATGCTTCCCATACACCAACCGATATGGTGACATACCGATAGGTGTTTTATATGTCGTACGATACGCCCACAAGGCATCATCAAGCCTTGTACTCCAATCTTTCCGGTTTGGATTTACAGTTTTCTCAAGAATCAATTTGATTTCACGATTAGAAACCTCTGCTTGCCCGTTGGCTTGTGGATGATAAGCAACTGTCACCTTGTGAGTTACACTATAGCGTCGAAACTATGCTTCTATACTCTTGTTACAAAAATCAGTGCCTCGATTACTAAGTATAGCCTTAGGTGTACCAAAACGCACAAAAATATTCGAGCGAATGAAATCCACTACTGTTTTTTAATTATCTATTCTAGTTGCAATTGCTTCCACCCATTTAGACACATAGTCCACTGCCAAAAGAATATATTCATAGCCGAAAGAGGATGGGAATGGTCCCATGAAATCCATACCCCAAACATAAAAAATCTCAAGAATTAAAATAGGAGTTTGAGGCATTTGATCCTTGGCCGTTATGTTACCAACTCGTTGACAACGATCACATGCCTTACAATAAGCATAAGAATCTTTGAAAATTGTGGGCCAATAAAAACCGCTCTCGAATATCTTACGAGCTGTCCTCTTAGGTCCAAAGTGTCCACCACAAGCATAAGCATGACAAACAGCAAGGATGGAACGAAATTCAGATTCAGGTACACACCTTCGAATGATTTGATCTGTACAATGCTTCCAAAGATAAGGTTCATCCCATATGTAGTGGTGAGCATCATGCTTGATCTTGTTCCGTTGTGCTTGTGTGAGATCACTTGGTAACTCCTTTGAAGCAAGGTAGTTTACAATGTCGGCATACCAAGGAATAACTTCTTGCATGGCGAGGAGTTTCTCATCCGGAAAATTTTCTTCTATGGGAAAATTATCTTCATCTCGAATAAGACGACTCAAGTGGTCTGCCACCATATTCTCATAACCCTTTTTATCTTTTATCTCCAAATCAAACTCTTGAAGAAGTAGAATCCACCGAATCAGCCAAGGCTTGGCTTCTTTCTTTGCCAATAGATAGCGAAGAGCAGCATGGTCGGTATAAACAATCACTTTAGTTCCAATCAAGTATGACCAAAACTTTTCCAAGGCAAAAATGACAGCCAAGAGCTCTTTTTCAGTGGTGGAATAATTAAGTTGAGCATCATTAAGAGTGCGAGAAGCATAGTATATAACATGAGGAAGCTTGTCAACTCCCTGCCCAAGAACAGCACCCATGACATAATCACTTGCATCACACATGAGTTCAAAAGGTAGCTCCCAATTTGGTGGCTGAATTATAGGAGCTGTAGTCAAAGACTCTTTTAATAAGTTGAAAGCCACTAAACACTTTTCATTAAACTCGAACTTTACATCTTTTTGAAGAAGGTTGCATAGTGGTGTGGAAATTTTAGAGAAATCCTTGATAAATCTCCGATATAACCCAACATGCTCAAGGAATGATCTCACTTCTTTCACACTAGTCGGAGATGGTAGAGAACGAATTAAATCAATCTTTGCCTTATCGACCTCTATTCCCTTGACTGAAATCACATGACCCAAAACTATACCTTGGTTTACCATAAAATGGCATTTTTCCCAATTAAGCACAAGGTTAGTTTCAATACACCGCTGGAGTACCAAAGTGAGATTATGAAGGCAGCGATCAAATGAATCACCATAAACACTAATCATCCATAAAAACCTCAATGATGTTTTCAATATATTCTAAAAAAATGCTCATCATACATCGCTGAAAAGTGGCCGGAGCATTACATAACTCAAACGGCATACATCGGAAAGCGAATGTACCAAAAGGGCATGTGAAGGTTGTCTTCTCTTGATCTTCAGGAGCTATAACAATCTGATTATATCTCGAATAACCGTCAAGAAAACAATAATAAGGATGGCTGCTAACCTCTTAAGCATCTGATCAATGAAAGGTAATGGAAAATGATCTTTACGGGTTGCCACATTCAACTTTCGGTAGTCTATACAAACTCGCCACCTGGTTTGCATTCTTTTTGGTACCAGCTCGTTTTCATCATTCTTTACCACTGTGATTCCAAACTTCTTTGGCACTACCTGAACTGGACTCACCCATTGACTGTCTGAAATTGGGTAAATAATACCCACACTAAGCAGCTTCAGTATCTCCTTTTTCACAACCTCCATCAAAGGTGGATTTAATCTTCGTTGCGTCTCACGTGTTGGTTTAGACCCTTCTTCAAGTAAAATTCTGTGCATGCACATAGAAGGGCTAATCCCCATAATATCAGCAATAGGCCAACCAATGGCTATTTTATATTCTTGGAGTACTCTCATTAATTTTCTTCTTGGACTTGGTTAAGATTTCTTGCAATTATAACTGGAAGTGTCTCGTTCTTCCCCAAGTAAACATATTTGAGATGCTCCGGAAGTGGCTTCAATTCAAGTGTAGGAGCTTGAACAATTGATGGTTGCAATTTCTCATTAGAAATCGATAAATTAAGAAATGCAACCTTCTTAAAAGTCTTGTCAAAACCACTATTAAGTGTGGTTATGACATCCATGATCTCATGAGAAAAATCTTAATCGGTCAACACAAGATGCTCTCTCAACGCAACCTCCAAACAATCTTCACTATGCAAATCTAAACTCGTTGAGAAAGGATATCGAACACATCAAGAGAGTAAAGAACATGTACATCACTTGGATACCTCATAGCCTCAAAAATATTAAATCGAATTGTCTCCCCATCAAATTCCATGGTCAATGTACCATCATGCACATCAATCTTAGTTCTCGCAGTTTTCATGAATGGTCTTCCCAAAAAAATTGGAGTGGAGCATGGAATAGATTCATCTTCCATATCAAGAACATAAAAATCAGCCGGAAACACCAGTTCATTCACTTGAACTAAAACATCTTCTATTACACCCCTGGGATAAGCATTCGACCTATCAGCAAGTTGAATAATTACCCTGTTTCTTCAAGTGGATCAAGATTCAATGAATCATAAATGGAGAATGGCATGGCATTGATAGAGGCTCCCAAATCCAACATACAACGCTCAATTCTTTTATTACCAATAGTGCAAGGGATAATAAAAGTACCAGGATCTTTACACTTTGGTGGAAGCTTCTTTTGAAGAACTGCAGAAACATTCTCCCCCACACTAACTTTTTCATTACCCTCAACTTATGCTTATTAGTGCACAACTCTTTCAAAAACTTGGCATAGCGTGGCACTTGTTTAATATCGTCAAGAAGAGGAATATTCACTTCTACCTTTCAGAATGTATCAAGAATTTCCTTGTCAACCTCTTCCTTTTTAGTCTTCTTTAGTCTGCTTGGGAATGGAGGTGGGATGACGAAAGTAGGCTTAGGGTTTAGTTGTGTAGGGGTGATTGGCTGTGAAGGAACATCTTCATTGACTGAGCAATCAACTTATGGCTTGGATGAAAATTTACTAGGCATTGGAGGAGTAGGTGGATCATATTGCATCCCACTTCGCAAAGTTATTGCACTAGCATTCTCCTTGGGATTCATCTCAGGTTGTGAAGGAAATTTATTAGACAGATGAGCTTCCAACCTGTTATATGATGTTGCTAATTGTCCCACCTAATTCTCCAAACTTTTGATGGAAGCTTGGGCGGTTTGCTGAAACTGAAGAGTATTTGTAGCAAGTGCATTGATTAAATCCTCAGTAGAGGGTTTGGCACTTGGTGGTGGAGCAGCTTGCGGTGCTTGTGATGGTCTAGGTACAAAATTATTTTGAGACCGTTGTTGCAAAGTGAAACCAGGTGGTCTCGCAGATGTAGACTGTGGAGCAACTTGTTGTTGATTCCCATAACGAAGATTTGGATGATCACGCCAGCCAGGATTATAAGTTTGTGAAAAAGGCTCATAATACATCTGACGTAATTGACCAGGGAAATTTCCTACAGCATTAACACCCTCAGTTTCTCCCTCAAATAGAGTAAGGCAAGTATCAGTAGCATTTCCCACAACTTGACAGATTCCACATGGCCTCACCTGTTGGCCTAAAGCTAGTTGTTGTACCACTGCAGTTAATTGAGCCAATTGTTGACCTAGCTGATTAACATTAGAGGTGCTCACTTCATTAGTTGATTTGGGTAGTGGAATAGGATCTTGGTGAATGCCAAACTGTTGTGAGTTAGCAGCCATATTAGAAATCATGCTCCTGGCTGCAGCAGGAGTCTTATCAACTAGTACACCCTCACTGGCTGCATCAATCACACTCCTATCCAGTGATTGTAATCCTTCATAAAAGTACTGAATGAGGAGTTGTTCACTTATCTGATGATGAGGGCAACTAGCACACAACCGCTTAAATCTCTCCCAATATTCATACAAAGACTCTCATGTATATTGCCTTATACCACATATCTCTTTCCTGATGTTTCCAACTTTAGATGCTAGAAAATATCGTTCCAGGAACATAGTCTTCATACCATTCCAGGTTTCAACAGAACCAGATGGAAGATAGTACAACCACTCTTTAGCTGCATCCTTTAGGGAGAAAGGAAAAGCTCACATCTTAATTTGTTCTTCAGTCACTGCAGCAGGTTTCATACTGAACAGACAATATGAAACTCTTTCAAATGTTTATTCAGATCCTCACCAGGCAACCCGTGGAAAGAAGGCAATAAGTGGATGAGGCTCGATTTCAGCTCAAAGTTTACATCCAGCGGTGGATATTGGATGCAAAGTGGTTGTTGGTCAAGATTTGGCACTGCCAACTCTTTCAATGTCCTTTGCTGGGCCATCGTTCTATAAGATCGAACTGAATCGTCAGAATCAGATACGTTGTCAGATGGTAATGGCACTTTAACAGGATTGACTTGTGGAGCAGAACGTTAAAAGAGTGGATTATCGGTGATAGTCCTTGAAGAACGAGAAGCTGACGATGACTCAAGATATTGTTTAAGCCGAAATAACCTTTCTTGGGTATCGTCTTCACCAGACATATACACCTGACAATACCACAGTAAAAAAACTAATTAGTTACAAATAAGTAAATTGGAATAATAAAGAGAATAACAATAGTCCCCGGCAACGGCGCCAAAAATTTGATGGCTGTCGTATACCACAACAAATTTAACAATGATTTTTCTTTCAATACTTCCAATTATTTCAGTATAATAGAAAGCACAGGTCGAACCCACGAGGACTATCGTTCACTTTATTATTCAAAAGATAAATATTAATAAAGAAGGGGATTTTGATTTTTAACTCAAAATTAAATAACATAAACTAGAAAGCAAATAAAGATTGATATTACGATATTAAGAAACAGTTAAAGGTTAATCTCCACCCTCAACAATCATTCATAATCACTAATAATAAATATTATTCCAATTTCTCAATTAAACTATTAACCCCGCAGATAATGCTGAAGCAGACAATTATCTCAGTCTCCCTATTATAAGTAATCAAGGCAAAGCGCTTAATAATTAACTCTTTTATCTAAGCAATAAATCTATGAAGCTACAAACTATTTAACTTAGATAAAGCATTAAGTCCTATGAAAACAAGTTAATCTAGGCAATAAATTAATGAAGCATATAATTCATTTAACCTATGTTCTATTTTTCATCACAATCAACAATTCTTTTGACATATCTATCAATTGCAATTTATCACATACACTTAGAATCCTAAACTATTAGGTGGGTAGTAATTCTAAGATGACAATGGAATAATGTAAAACCTTAATTAGTTGGCCACCTAACAAGAAATCACAAAATTCATAGCATTCAATTAGAAAAATAGAAACAATTTAATATTGAGAGAAATTAAAGAGTGATATTCATTATCAACAATCAATAATTCATGTCTTGGGTTTTGAATTAACCCTTAACCTAAAAAGAACCTACTCCATAATAGTAATCATAATCACAAACATAATTATAATTAAAATTAAAGAGATTAAGGGAAGAAAAGAAACTAGATTGATGAACAAAAGTAATGTAGTCTTCTCTTCAACCCTTTCTCAGTCTTTTTCTCTCCTAAGCCGTCATAAAAATCTCCTCTAAAATTAACCCTAATAATCCTTTATAGTCTCAATTAAATTCTAATTAAAAAGTAATAAAAAATCTGAAAACGACGTCGCAAGCCGCGACCTAGAACAAAATTTGTGCATAAATTGGTCACTCAGGCAGCGGCTTGAAAAAACTGAGCAGGGGCTTGGCGCACTAGGCAGCGGCCTAAAAAAATTAAGCAGCGGCCTGTCTGGAAAAAAAAATTCTGAAACTCCAATTCCATTTAAAGTGCCACGGCCTGAGTTTTATGAGTCGCGACCTACCTTCAATTTCTTCAATTCTTGATCTTAGACAGCTTGTACGTTGCTGCCACTTCAACATTTCAATCCCAAAAGCTTGGAATACTCCTAAAACTTTATTTTAACTACACTTGCCATCAAAATGTCAGATTTATCATCATAAAATGCAATGTAGAAAATATGTTGTAGAATCGCGAAACTAAGTTAAAACTATTAAAAATGCTATCATAACACCATCCAAGCATAGAAAAACTTAACAAATATTAATACAAAAATGACCTTATCAAGTAGGCGAAGATAGCTTCGAGCTCCAGGCTATCTAAGAGCTCAAAGAAGTAAACATCGACCCTAAAGACCTTTCGATGTTGGTTAGGCTCAGGAAAAACCTTGGCGATGAGAGAAAGGCGGAGCTTCTGAAATTTCTACAAGGAAATCTAGATGTTTTTTTCTGGTCTCATGAAGACATGGTAGGGATCAGCTTGAGCGTCATCAAGCATACCCTTAACTTGGACAAAAGCATGCCTGTGAAGTCCCAGAAACAGAGGCGTCTGGGCACGACTCGAGCTGCGGCCCTGGAAGAGGAAGTAGCTCGACTTTTAAAATGCGGCTTTATTCGCGAAGCAAAATACCCGATCTGGGTCACTAATCCTGTTCTGGTCCCAAAACCTAACAGAAAGTGGCGGACCTGCATCGACTTCTCTAACCTGAATAAAGCATGTCCCAAGGATTGCTTCCCTTTGCAAATAATTGACCAATTGGTGGATGCCACAGCGGGGCACGAGCTCATGTCCTTCATGGATGCGTACTATGGTTATAACCAGATTGCTATGAATCCCGCGGACCAGGAGCATACCAGCTTCATGACTCCAACCAACGTCTATTGTTATAAAGTCAGGCCCTTTGAGCTGAAGAACGTAGGTTCTACATATCAGAGAATGGTTAACAGAATGTTCGCTAATCAGATCGGGAAAAACATGGAAGTGTATGTTGACGACATGTTGGTCAAGTCAAAAACTGCCGATAACCATGTTCCCGATCTGAGGGAGTGTTTTGAGATCCTAAGGAAGTATGGTATGAGGTTGAATCCCCATAAATGTACCTTCGGGGTGGCATTAGGGAAATTTCTAGGGTTTATAGTTAACACTAGAGGGATAGAGGCGAACCCTGAAAAAATTAGATTGCTGCTCGAAATGCCACCGCCCAGGTCACGAAAAGACGTCGAGAGTCTGACAGGAAGAATGGCAACCCTTGATCGGTTTATTTCCAAGTCTATTGACAAGTGTTTTCCATCCTATAACCTGCTCCAGGGGAACAAAAAGTTTGAATGGACCGAAGAGTGTGAGCGGGCCTTCCTCGATCTAAAATCACATTTAGCCGAGCCGCTAGTGTTGTCAAAACCAACGGCAGGAGAGCTTCTTTTTCTTTACTTAGCTGTTACGGAAGATGCGGATAGTTCCGTGCTGGTCTGGGAAGAGGACCGAGTTCAAAAGCCAGTCTATTACATTAGCAAAAGACTTCTCGGAGCTGAATCGCAGTATCCTTTAATGGAAAAGATGGCTTTCTGCCTTATCACAGCCTCTTGAAAGCTTAAGCCATACTTCAATTCCCATTCAATCCACGTCATGACCGATCAATTTTTAAGGCAGGTACTACAGAAACCTGAGGCATCGGGACATCTTTTGAAATGGGCTATCGAGCTCTGCCAATTCAAAATATTGTACGTACCCCGGACTACAATAAAAAGCCAAGCTCTGGCTGATTTCATGGCTGAATGCACTGGATTTCAAGAGGAACCTGTGGGAGAACCGGTGCAGGCCTTGTGGAGAGTCTTTGTGGATGGTTCATCTAACGAAAATGGGTTAGGAGATGGAATCATTTTGATATCCCCAAAGGGGCATCATTTCCACTCCGCGTTACGGTCTGGATTCGAGGCGTCCAACAACGAGGCCGAGTACGACGCTCTATTGGCTGGGCTTAGAGTGGCAAAGGAGTTGAAGGCCAGGGCCGTCCAGTTGTAATGCCCCGAATTCTCCAATGTGTTTAACGACGTGAATAGTAGGACGGGAGGGCCATACTTGCTTAAATATGTTATTAATTGATAAAATGCATGTATATGCTGATTATATTATAATATGATGTGAAATGCATGCATGTGAGTCCATATTTCTAGTTACAGGAGTGTGATGGTAATTTGGCCCGTTGAGGGTAAATTCTTTATTTGGATGCATGTTGGTGATATATTTTGAGACCACATTATGATGTGGGTTTGTTCGAGCTATTCGGCATGAGACGATCATGGTATGTTAATTATCGGTTTGGTCATAACGGGCTTAAGCTCGGGGCTCGGAGTGAGTCTCGGGGTGTTTTAATGATTAGAGTGTTACCGGGGATTATAGGGTAACGGGATTGGAATTATTGGTGTTTGAGGATATTGAGATTAGCGGGAATTGGGAAGCGTTAATTATGATTAACGGGATAAGTGGAAAGTACCAATTCTACCCTTGAAATGACTTTAGAGGCTTTAAATGACTTAGGGGTATTTTAGTCATTTGGTTGGATATATATGACATAGGAGGGCTGTAGAAAGAACAGAACAAAACAGGGACATTCTTCTTCCTTCCCGTACATCACCCTTCTCCATTTCCTTCATTGGGGTTTTGAGTTCTAAGTGGGGTTTCAAGCTAGGGAATTCAAGGGCTGAGGTTGTGGACTTGGTTCAACCATTGAGGAAGGTTCAAATCTGATTTTGAGGTGAGTATTAGTCTTTAGTTTCTTGTTACACCTTGTTTTCGTTTTGAGTTTTCAGCTTTTGATTTCTAGATGGAAGTGCGGATTTGAAGAGGTTTTGATTGATGGTAAGTTTGGGTTTTGATGAGGGTGAGTTATGGGTGTTGTGTAGAGGTTTAAATGAGTGTTTGGAGGAGGTTTGGGGTTGGTTTGAAGGGCTGGTTTGAGAGGAAAAACGCAGGGGAGGATTTCTGGTGCGTGCAGCCTTTTTGGCTGGTCTGGGCTGGGCACCGCAGTGAGGCTGTGGTGCGCCGCGGCCCTTGGCGCTGACAGAGAAGGCCACCTCTGTTTGAGGGGCGTGCCACGGCACAGCAGGGGAGGGTCGCGGCCCTTAGGGCAATTTTGGCCAGAATGGAGTTTCTAGCATGGGGATTCAAGCCTAAGGCCTCGGGGTTGAACCTACTACCCGGTTGAGTAGTGTTTGATGTCTAGGAGGTTAGGTTTTGGTTTGGGAACCTTTTATTATTCATTTTATTGATGGAATCCCATAATTGGTTATGACCAGGTAACCGCTAAAGGACCAAAAGGTTGATCGTTCTCAGGGGTCGTTCTTTTATTCGTTCTAGCTCGAACCAGAGGTAAGAAAACTGCACCCCAAGTGTGACATGCATGGATATTCATGAGGCATGCTGGTTGTGTAAATATGGACTTGGATTGAGTATGGAATGCTTAGCATATGTTGCTCACTTGTGCATGGTACTGACTCATTAGTCAGATTTGGCAAAGGTGCTAGTATCAACTATGAAGCTGTGACTTATTAGTCAGGTTCGGCAGTGATATTGGGCACTGGTCACACCGTGCTGACTCATTAGTCAGGACGGCCTTAGCGTGTTAACGCAAGCCAACAAAGATTAGATCTAATCGACTCTCAGCATTGAATGACTCAAAGAGCATTAATGCCAGACCGACCCCGAGGGTCGATGAATGAAATAAGCGCTTGGAGGCTAGTGGATTACCTAGCAGCCACTCTCCCACTTGAAACAGTGACATGCTCGTCAGTCACTCAGTATGGTTTACCATAACCTGTTGAAGGCTAGTGGCTTACCTAGCAGCCACTCTTCCATTTGAATTAGTGACTTGCTTGTCAGTCACTCAGTATGGTTTATCAGGACCTCATGTGATGTTCGCTCATTTGTTTGAAAGCTTTATGCTCAGTGTGATTATAATGATAATCATTTGATAATGTTTATGTATAGTGTTATGTTTTCTTGCTGGGCTTTGGCTCACGGGTGCTATGTGGTGCAGGTAAAGGAAAAGAAAAGCTCACCTAGCCTTGAGTGGAGAGTTTAGGTGGTGATGTGTACATATGCGGCCGCTTGACCACCACGGCCAAGGAGTTCTCAGAGGAAGTAGGGGGCTTACCCTATTTTTGCCGCTTAGGTCGGCGGGATTGTAAATTTAAAACAGTAGTGACCATTTTGTACTGAGAACAACTTGTAAACATTTTTTTTAGCTCTGCAAAGCAGTTTGTAATGAAAATATCCATTTCCCTTTTCATTGGTTTTATAACTTAACTTGTTAATTACGCTTAGAACACGTTTTTGACCAAAGGACTCGGGTAGCGAGTCAAATTTCCGATCCACCGTTCACTGTAACTGTTCTGGGGTAACCAGGGCGTTACACCAGTGCTACAATGATTCCCAACTCGTGGTAAACCAAGTATTAGGGGAATACCAAGCGCGGGGAACCAAAAAGGCGGCCTACCTGGCCAAGGTGAAGAAAGAGCTGTCTGAATTCGAATGTAGTCTGGTCGAGCAAATCCCTCGTGAGCAGAACGCCAATGCTGATGCTCTTGCAAGACTCTCCACCTCCAAGGAGGCCGAAACCTTGAGCCTGATACCGGTGGAATTCTTGGAAAGACCAAGCGTGGTGGAGAATACAAGGGACATCGAGATGATCGACACCAGGCCAACCTGGATGACTCCCATAGTCGAGTACCTTACAACAGGGAAGTTACCCGACGAGTGAAATGACGTGAGGAAGATACTCTATCAAGCTCCGAGGTATACAATCGTAGACGGGACGCTGTACCGACGTGGTCTTTCTCTGCCTCTTATGCGATGTGTTCTGCCAGAGGAGGCTAAAGCTATTTTGCAGGAGGTGCATGAAGGCTTTTGTGGAGATCATGCTGGGGGGGCAAAACCTGGCCTTGAAGATATTGAGGCAAGGGTATTATTGGCCCACTCTATCAAATGACCCAATTTCCTATGTTCGAAAGTGTGACAAGTGCCAGCGGTTTGCCACGATCGCCCGAGCTCCACCAGTCGAGCTGAAGATGATCTCGTCCCCATGGCCATTTGCGGTTTGGGGAATCGACTTAATTGGAGCCCTGCCCACTGGAAAAGAAGGAGTTCGCTATGCGGTAGTGGCCATTGACTATTTCACGAAGTGGGCAGAAGCAGAGCCCCTGGCAACAATAACGTCAAAGAGAGTCCTCGATTTTTTGGTTAAGAATATCATTTGCCGGTTTGGACTGCCAAGGAAGATCGTATCAAATGATAAGACCCAGTTTGATAGCGACCTCTTCACTGAATTTTGTGGAAGACACGACATAATTAAGAGTTTCTCCTCAGTGGCCTACCCCTAGGCTAATGGGCAGGTCGAAGCTGTGAACAAAATGCTCAAGGCAAGCCTTAAGAAGAGGCTAGACAAGGCCAAGGGAGTTTGGCCCAAGTACCGGACCTCACACCGAACTTCGACAGGGCACACCCCTTTTTCCCTGACTTTTGGAAGTGAGGTCGTCCTTCCTGTCGAAACAAAGATAGCTATGCACAGGATCCAGAGCTTCAGCCAGGAGCAGAATGATAAATTGCTCAGCGCATCCCTCGACCTGATTGATGTAAAGCGAGAAGATTCACAGCTACAGCTCACACATTATCAACAAAAAATCACTCGTTACTTTAATACAAAGGTCAAGAAGTGTGTCTTTGGATTAGGAGACCTGGTACTCTGAAGGGTGTTTTTAGTAGGCAAGGATCCCAAAGATGGTGCCTTAGGCCCGAGCTAGGAAGGGCCCTATCAGATAATCGAAATCGTACAGGAAGGTACTTTCAAATTGGCCCGACTTAATGGAGAAGTTGTACCACGGACCTAGAACACTATACATTTGAAAAAGTATTATCAGTGATCAAACCACCTATATTTTTAAGGCTTGGATATAAAAGCCAGTTAATTTTAAAAGTATATAAAAAAAAATGTTTATGGTACATTTGTGTCTTTGTACGGTTTCATTTGTATGTTAGTTAAAAGTAACACAGAAAGTCCACTTCTGGATTACTTGGGGGGACAGATAACCCGATGACCAGGTTCCAAAACTTAGAAGTTGGTTAAAGTGATTAATAATGTTTTTTCTAAGGAAAAATCGGAGTATTCAATAAAACTAACGCGAACTAAGTTTTTATTTAAATATCCTGGACACGACCATGTTCCAAAACTTAGAAGTTGATTAAATTGATTAATAATGTTTTTTCTAAGGAAAAAGCGGAGTATTCAATAAAACTAACACGAACTAAGTTTTTATTTAAATATCCTGGACACGACCATGTTCCAAAACTTAGAAGTTGGTTAAATTGATTAACAATGTTTTTTCTAAGGAAAAAGCGGAGTATTCAATAAAACTAACGCGGACTAAGTTTTTAAATTAAATATCCTGGACACGACCAGGTTCCAAAACTTAGAAGTTGGTTAAATTGATTAACAATATTTTTTCTAAGGAAAAAGCGGAGTATTCAATAAAACTAATGCGAACTAATTTTTTGAATTAATATCCTGGACACAACCAGGTTCTAAAACTTAGAAGTTGGTTAAATTGATTGACCAGTGCTTTTCTAAAAAATGCGAGGTGTCAATAAAACTAACGCGAACTAAGTATTTATTTAAATATCCTGGACACAACCAGGTTCCGAAATTTAGAAGTTGGTTAAATTGATTAACAGTGTTTTTTTTCTAAAGAAAAAGTGGTGTCAATAAAACTAACGCGAACTAAGTTTCTACCAAACACATCATAAAGTATAAGAAAAAGATTGAAGAATAAGTAAAACTTGGATAACTAAAATTGTCTCGAGGTGAATAACCTCGTGTTTAGCAATTACAAATGAAAAATACAAAATAAACTAGGACTCCCCAGGACGCCCTGAAGAGGTCACCTCCTCGGATTCTTGCTCGTCGGCGGCAGAGGTCTCCCCAGTCTCAGAAGGCGACTCTTGTTGAAGTCGAGCCTTAAACTTCTCGAGATATGGCTCCCACACTTCGAGGGCTAGGAAAGAGACTTTGTCATCTTGATTGAAGGCCCAGCAATGGTAAAGCATAGCCTCCATGGAGGAGTTGGAAGACACCTTCTCTGCCTTGGTGGCAGCCTCGGCCTCCAGCTATTTAGCCCTGGCCTCTGCGAGTTCAGCCTTCACAGTAGCCAAGGAGGCCTGCACAGCCTGCTCGCCTTCTTGGGCAGCTGTCATGGCAGCCTTGGCACTTTGCTCTTGTTGTTGAGCGGTTACGAGAGTGGCATGAGCGGTCTGGAGCTCGGCCCTGGACCGAGCTAGGCTGCAATGTAGGGCCAAAGCTGCTTGCAAAAAAAAAGTAAAGAAAGTTAGGCGCGTGCTGGGAAGAAAACCAAAGAATAAATTTAACTTAGTAGGCTCATCGTGAGGTTCATCCCCAGCGCAGACTCTATGACATTCTCGGGACTCCTTGCCTTGATCTCCCTTAAGTCCTTCGGATTGGCATTGTAAAAATGCTCCACCGTATAGTTTGCAGTCTCATAGACCGTTCCCCGGAAGGTATCTGGGATTTTCTCCAGATCTTTGGCGTTGACCGGGATACGCACGGTGGGAGTAGGGACCAGCGGAGCTCCGGTTGGTGCCACCTGGTCCCGAGCAGGGACTGGGTGTCGTGGGGGAGGAGGCGGCATCTTCTCCATAGCTGCAGGAGTCTGGCCTCTCCCCTTGGCAGGGGACTTGGAGGTTGTCCCAGCGGCAGGAGGAGTTTTCTTAGGAAACCTAGGCCTCTTTACAAGTGGCCCAGATGGCCCGGAGGAGGGATTCCCCTCCTGGAAGATGGAGCGCAGGTCGTTGTCACCGGACTGTGCCATCTCCTTGCCTGAAACAAGAGGAAAAGGATGTTATCATACATGTAAAGTTATTATATTATAAAGGAAATCTAAAGGTGTATTGAAAAAGTCCTGCCCTCCGAGCCAGAGGAGGAGTCTATTGCCACGACCTCCGGCCTCGAAACTTCTATAGGGGAGGGGAAGTCTAAGTCTACTACTTCATGAATCAAATGGGGTTCTGGGTTAGTATCTGCCTCAGGACTGGACTCCTTTATGTATTGTCTGAGTCCTGGAGCAACTATACCCTCGAGAAGGGAGGGTCACGACCTAAGGTTGGCCCCATACTCCTCAAAAAAGGCTGACCTAAAAGACAAGGTGTTGTCTACTACTATGGTACCCCTAGGACGGCCCATGTCATGATGTAGTACTAATTGATCTACACATTGGAGCAAGTTTATGTTACGGTCTGGGTCGTTTTGGTGGCGGTGCACGAGCTGGTTTGGGTTAAACATAGCTAGCCTAAGGTCTGCGGCAGCCCTATCTAGGTCCCTAAAAGGGTATGGGTTACCTTGGCTGGAGGGACCGGCTGCTGCCCCCGATTGAGCTTGGTCCAAATCAGGGTCCCGAGCAGCCTCAAGAGCTCGCCTCTTCCGCATGAGCGACACCTCAGCCTCCGCTTCCTGCTCGTCGCCATCGTCGACTGCAGCGTCTCCCTCGGGAATAGGCGCCAACTCGCGGGCTACTGGGTAATTGGCTCGCGTCCTCCTTAAGGCCAGAGTTTGGCCTGCGGAGATTAACTTACATGCCAACATCGTGTCATCGGACACGAGCTGGCGGTGGTCCTTCTCATTGGGTGGAAGCCCCGCCAGAGTATCATATTGACCCCCAAGGGTCACGGATTTGACTGTCCTCGCAATAATGGCTGCATGATGATGCTTCAGTCAGTATACATGTGAAAAGATAGAAAAAGAAAAAAGTAATAATAATTTCGCGAGCTGAGAATAGAAAGGAAACTTACGAGGATGGTTGAAGTAATGGTACTCGCAGTTGTGAAACCCATTCGACATAAAGAACTGATCTTTGAAGTCGTTGGGATGGCTGGGCAGTTCGATGACTGCAGGTGAGTTCGGGAAGCGGGTCAGGTAGTAGAACCCATCGCCTCGTCCCATTTGATCTGGGCTGGCCTTGAGATAAAAGAAGTAGAGGATATATGCAGGGGTGGGGACCTCCCACATCTGCTTCAGGAAGAGATACCTCAGCTCGGCCAACAGACGATAGGAATTAGGAGGGAGTTGAAATGGTGCCAACTTCACGTAATTGAGGAAGTCGGCAAAGTACTGATCAAGGAGGAGGAAGGTCCCGACCCTTAAATGCTCATCACTCCAGGCCGCGAAGTCTTCATCGAGAGGTGCGCAGCTCCTCTCCCCCTCGAAGGGAGGTCGGGCAATAAGAGCATCAGTCCCAATCTCGATGTTATGGGACATCATTATCTTGTTGACCCTCCCTTGGGTCGTGATCTTCGAGACTCTCCTCTCCGCCTCAAAGTAAGCATCAGGTCCCACCTCAATCCCCTTCTCCACCATGGGACCGAACTGGGGGATGGGGGATTCTACCGCAACCTCCTTTCCCCTATTGGATTGCTGGGACGACGAGCCGGCCGCACTTTTCTTGGACACACTCCTTTTGGGCGCCATCTGATCGCCTAGCGAACAAGAATGATGAAATACTTAGAAGGTGACCTAAAAGTTACGAAAGGACAAACAAAGCGGGAAGAACAAAGGTTTTTCATGCACGAGCTAAGGTAATCTCAGCCCGCGGTGTGACGCCACGCGCTGCCGTGGACACGCGCCTAAGTTTCCAACAGATCCCTGATGTTCAGGGATCCGTGTGTCAGGAGGGTCAGGCGATTACTTGCCTTGGGGGAGAGGTTTTGAGAGAAAAACCACCTAGGAAGTGTGACCCCTAAGCTACCCGGTTTTATACCCTAAAAACCTCTCGTCTTCCATATCCCGAGTGGGTATTTCCTAAATTTACCCAGAAATTACCTAGTTATGAACATCACAATCCTAGAAATGTGTTGGGATCTATTCAATATGCCTAAAATTGAAACCTATGCACCAAAGTTATTCAGGAACAACCTACTGTTTATGACTATGAAATGTATATTTGCATGACAAAGAAAAAGGAAGGAAATTGAAACACAAAAAACAGAAAACTTATAGTATGTTTTCCAAACGAAAGTTGCTGGCAGTGTAGAAGTAGGAGTCCTAGAGAAATCCCTAAGACTGGACTTCTGAAGGGATTTTGTGGCGAGAGTATGGGGATTTATGGGATTTTAATAAGAAGAAGAAGAGCTTTTGAAACTTGGAAGAGAGAAAATAAAGAAAAATTTAGAATGAAAGGTGATGAGTACTGAAAATTGCCAGCCCTATTTATACGTAAAAGGCATGAGGAAACGAGGATCCTTCGATCAAATTAATGCGAGAGACGAGGGTCATAATTCGAAAGATGAAACAGCGGAAAAAAGGTGGCCAGGCCATTTAATACGATCCTCGAAACTCGAATAGACGCCAATCACGGTGTTCCACGTTTCCAGTACTCAAATGGTGGGTAGGGTCTGGATAATCGAAAAGGAAGTTTAAAAGTCCCTACCATGAAAGTCAGAGGTGACATCATAAAACACGAGCATAGAGTTGGAGGGAAAATGTACACCCTGAATATCAGCACGTACCTTGTTGAGGTAGCTCGGGTACAACGAACTAGCTAAAAGCCATAATCAACGTTCCACGTGTCCACCTTTCATCCGAGGAAATTTGGTACGATCCCCTAGACAAATAGCTCGAGCTGATGAGTCATTTAGCAACTTACCACCTGAAACCATTGTGTAATATGGCATCAAAAGGTGCGAGCTAACATTACGTTAAGCTTGTGGTACGCCAGAGGTCTGACGTACCCCAAGATCTTTATAAAGTTGACCACGCAATATAAACGTGCATAAAACAGACATCACATGTCTGTTTTATTCCCGAATTCCCGGATATGTAATATAAACGTGCGTGATCAGACATCACACGCCTGATTTAGGTCATGCAGCCCATTATCTATTTTACCTATTGATTTGACCACACTTCAATGTAAAATTTATATATTAATCATCAATGTCACAAAGATGATGTGAAATACCAAGACCCTAGGTAGTGCAAGGGGTTGGATTTTTTCTGTAATGCAAATACTCTGTAAAAATAGAAAGTAGTATACAACAATAATATTGACTCGTGGACTAGGGGAATTTTAACCTCTGAACCACGTAAAAAGGAGTGATCATTTTCTTTGCAGTTGATTTCCAACATTCTTGAGCATTATCCCTTTCTTAGTACGATTTATCATTAAGCACTAATCCATCCTAGTTATTCATATAATTTACTGTTGGTGAAAAATCGCGTCAAAACTTACCCTATGGACTAGCCCATACTTACATCTTAGGAACTTGGTAGTATAATTGAGTGGGAGTGTTAATCATAGATATGAACATCTAGAGCTTCTGATGAAGAAGTGAAATGATGGTTTCTTTTTAGTTTGGTTTAAGGTGCTAAATGGTAGAGATCTCATTTCAGTAATTAATATTAGTTTACTGAAATATCATTTACAAGGAACTAAGTGTTTTAAGGATAAAATACAATGAGGGGAAAATAGTATTTTAGTCTCATCTCATTGTAACCGTCTATAGATGATTGAGTGACAATTATGGTTGTAACAATGGATAATTAATAAAGTATCTATGTTGCTTATAGAGCGTTCTATGAATTCAAGAGTGCAATTCCGAGTCTTTAGTGGAGTCACGAGGAATTAATAAGTTAATAAATATATTTGTTAGATTTATGATAACTTATTAGAGCTTGATTTTATAGGCCCACAGTCCCCACTGTACCTTGGATAAAATCATCTAGATAGTCTCAATTAATTGATTTAATTATCAATTACAATTATCAAAGTTGAGCAGGTCAATTTTGGATAGTTTCACAAAGTTATGTAATTTAGAGAAGAAAAGAGAAATTAGGGCAGATTTATTAATTAAGATAAATTGGTATCTAAATTAATAAATAAGATTAAATCAAGGTTCAAATTATAAATAATTAATTTGATAAAGGTTTAATTAAATTAAATCAATAGAAAATAATACAGGTCTTGATTTTAAGACCAATGGGCTTATAATTAAATGAGAAATCTCACGGGCATAAAGCCCATGATAATTTCGACCTAGGATTGATTATTGGCTATTATTTTACTGATTTTTTAATTAAATAAGTGATCTAATTGAGCCTGTAAATGGAATGCTAAGTGAGAGTTGAAATCATAAGTTGAATAAGAAGTTTCTAATAGGTTTTAGATTCTCTCTACTGCATAAGTCATTTTCTAAGCCTCATTGTTCTTTTCTCTTCTTCTCTCTATATTTATCTCATGTGTTAAGAATTTCCCACTCTAGTCTAGGTGATTCTAAGGATACTTTGGAAGGCTATGAAGATAATTGAATATTGGTTCAGTTTCTTGGTAATACTCTGCGACAGAAAGGATACAAAGGTTGGAGAAACTGAATGAATGACTCTATTATTCCACTGCATATAATATAAGTATTCTTATCATTATTTCTCTTTGAATTCAATTTTAGAAACATGTTTTAGGTTGTCTCATATTAATTTGTTTAATATTATATCTACATGAAAATAAATAAAGATCATGTATAAGTTTTCCTAACACTTCGGAGAATGTTATGACTTGGTTAGTCATTCGCGGCATTTGGACAGGTAGCTGAGCCAAAGCCATTACTTCATCATCATGGTTCAAAGCTCGCGCGTATCTATTCTGTGAGCTTCGTGAGGTGCCCCCCAAGTGAGGTCCTCCTGATATGGTTCCTACCTGCCCTTTCGCCGGAGGAGGTCCTTGGGCCACTGGATGTTGGGGAACTACAGGAGGCACTGCTAAGGCCTGAGGTGCAGCAGGTGGGATCACTGGCCCTGCCACGAGAGGCTGTGCTTGACGCACTCCACTCTTAGCATATTTATGGAGGTGTCCCAACTTGATGAGATTCTCAATTTCATCCTTGAGTTGACGCACTCCTTGGTGTGGTGCCTTAACTCGTTGTGGAAACGACAAAATTTTCCAGGATCCCGCCTATCCCAGTCTCTTCAGATGGGTTGCAGCTTCCTGTAATGAACGTGTTGTGCCATGACCACGAAGATATTCTCTCAGGAGTCTACCAAGTCAGTATATTCAGAGTACTACGAGACATACTTCTCGCCTGATGTGACTCCCTTCTCGGGCTGTGTGGTCTCGCTCTCTCTGGGTTTGCGGCCCTTACCCTTCCCTCCATGCCTTGTGCCATTGGGAGCTCTACTAGATTCAGCCAGCTGGGATGGGGCGACAACTCCAACACTGAATGTAGGCTGAAAAGCACTGTATCCAATGGGTGTTGCTCCGAACCCTGCTGGAGCCATACCAAATCCAGAAGCAAACATGGAAATGTAAATGGAATGGGTGGGACTCTAGCTGGGTTGGGCTCCCCCTGAGCCTTGTTGGATGGGAGCATAAGGGGAGTATTGGATTCCTGAGGCCACGAGGTCAGGTGCGGCTGATGCAAGGAAAAGGGCGGATGCTTCGAATGCCCCGATCTGGGCGTCCTCCTAGCTGATGTATTCTTGTGCTCGAAGAATGAAGTCGTCGAGATGCCGACATCCCCTTTGCTGGAGATCATCCCAGAGTGGGGATCCCGCGCGTATGCCAGCCTGTAACGCCATCAACTGTTGGCCATCATCGACCCTCTTGGTTCTCCCTGCTTCTTCTTTGAATCATTTGATGTAGGATTTGAGGGTCTCGAAAGGTCCTTGCTTGATGTTGGCCAAGGCGTTGACCTCAAAGCTTATCTTTTGAACTCTTATGAACTATCTTCGGAAGGCGAATGATAACTGGTGCCATGACTGAATGGACCCTGGTCAGAGTTTCTTAAACCATTCATCTCCTGGCCTTGTTAGGATGAGTGGGAACACGTGACACTTAGCATCGTCGAAGACACGATGCACCGACATTAGCCTGTTGAACTTGGATAGGTGGTCCATGGGATCCCAACCACCATCATAGGATGGTATGGATGGCATTTTAAATCCTGAAGGTAGTGGGGCCTCAACAATGTGAGGAGCACATGGCTCTACCTCCTCATCTTCCAAGTCAGACTCGTTACCTTGCTGCCTGGCCATCCTGAGCATTATCCACTTCAGGCTTTCTAACTCCGCACGGAACGGGTCGCGATCTCGGTTGATGCTCTAAGTTGGGTTATCTCTTCTTCGAGCGTTGAGATTATCTCGGAGATCTGACGGGCCTCTTCCAACAGACTCACGTACTCCAACCTTATTGCACCTCCGAGAATTAAGGTTGTTTCGCAGGTCGACCTTTCCTCGAAATGCACTGTTATCTTTTTGTCGAGCCACTTCGGTCTCTCAATCAAACTCATTTTCGTTTACCGAAACACTGATGCCACGTTCTCTATTTTGTGGGGCATTCCTCGGGAAGATTCCTAGACCGTTATTCTTGTGGGACTGGATAGGTCCCGAAGGGACACCAGCTCCAGGCCTCTTGCGGTCTGTATGGGCGCGTCGGGGCGAAACGCCCCAAGCTCCACGGGCCCTGATTTCCTTGCGGTGTCCTCGGGCCCTTGTTTCATTACCTTTACTAGCCTGTTGTGGAACTTGGTGGCCTTCGAGCTCTTGACGGGCCCTCTTATGCTTCAAAGCAGGATTATCATCAGCTTTTCCTTTACCATGGTTCTGCGGTGGTATTTGAGGCTCCAACTCCTACTGGGTGTCCGGTGGGCACCTCAGCGGGCGGATCTCACGCCTCTATAACCGGGTGCTCAGGAGGCACACCAGCTGCGTTGACAGGTGACACTCCGCAGGGTGCGCAGGTGGCATGCCCGTTGGGTGCCCAGTTGGCACGTTGCCATTGGGGCCCACTCGCAACCCCTGAGGCTACAAGAGTGGCCTTCATGGAAACTACCATCTCCTGAAGGGAAGCGATGTTACTTTCTTGAGCATCAATTTTTTGTTGTTGAGTAGCCACCTGCTCACAGAGCACCACCACCTTCGGTGTCTCTACCGCCTCCATGGGCTGAGGATATTCGTCCTCATAATACCCTTGCCCGGCACCATTATCTTTGTCGTCATACTCAGTGTACTCATCGTAGTCCTCCATCATCTCAGGTACATCTTGAGGTGGTTGCCTACTGGGTTCTCCTCCTTCAACTCCGGTAGGAGGGAGCACCTCATCTGTAACGTTTCTTCGTGTAGTCACCATGGCCGTGACTGTTTCAAATACTTTCTTCAATCTCTCAATGAAAACAACAAAATGTTGACTGCCTTTTTCGCTATCAACCTTAATAAGAGAGATTAAAGAAATAAACTGTAAGAATGCAAGGATTTTTACGTGGTTCAAGTTATAAAAGAACCCTAGTCCACGGGTCTCTGGTATTAAGAAGATTGTAAGCTTGTGATTGCAAGCTTCAATTGTGTATTCTCAGGCAGCGTTTAGATTGCTCTGAGTACAAGATGTTTTCTATCTGAAAAACCGAACCCTTTACAATGAGACTCCCAGCTCTATTTATAGAGGCCGGAGTCATTAATGCTAATCATAAATAATTAATACACATTCTTCCCATTAGTGGGGGATTAATATCAATTAAATGCATTGGGATGTAGTGAATAGAGACCATGTCTCAAACGAAGTTTACGGGGCCCACTGCTAAAAAATACCTACTTTATAAGGAACATGCCCTAGGTACTGTCAGGGCGTGCTGTAAGTACCTCCATGTCAGGCGGCGTAGTGGGTGTGCGAATTGTTGAGTCGTACACTTGACAACACTGGTGACAGATCGCCCATAAAGGTTATCAGATGTGTTAGGAGTGTGTCCTAAAAGCATGTAAAGACATTTGTTTTTTCTGTGAATAAATAAATACAATGGTTTATTATTATTGTCATTTTTAGATTGTTAAATTATTGTTTGAATAATTTTGTAAATATCAGAAAAATTCCATATTCATTATTGAGGATGTGATCTTGTATTAGTACGAGAGAATTAAGATCACATGAATGAATAAAAATGGTCAACAACGACAAATTAAAGTTATGGAATTCTTTAATTGGAGTTGTAAGTACGGTTTACTAGTATCATAATGATACAAATAATCTAGATTCGGATTATTGATGTGGTAAGACATCTCGGTAAATGTGCTTTATATAATATGATTATATATGACATGGATCGATGTGAATTAAAGTCTTTATCCAAAAACCATTTAACAATAAAGACTTGTAATTCATATCATAACAGATGATCATTTATAGATCAACCTAAATCCTGAGTGTTCATGAACTCCTGTTCATGTTTATTAAATCTTTTGATTCACTCGTTAAGGTCTCTTCAAAGAATGAGGCTAATGACTTTTGTTTTGGAGATTTAATATCATGGATGGCTGGGAACATGTATCAACAACACGGAATCTAATCTTTCCTAACGGATCGTATATTAGTTCCCTTAAGGGTTAATTCTGGAACTGAATGATTTTGAGCTCAAATCTATAATTAGATTATAGATTAATTATTCACTAGTGAATTAATGGTACTTAAGGAATAAGAAATAAATTAGAAAGGTTAAATGGTAATTCTTCCATTCTAATTTATGAACTAATTAATTAGAGGGTTGAACTATTGTAAGATGGTTATATCAATGGACGACTTAAGAAAAAGATTTCTGTAAAAGTATATCTATAACATAAAGAGTGCAATTCTGAATTTATAGTGGAGTAATATCAGAATTAATAAATTAACTATTATAATTAAAGAGTTTAATTATTTAGTTTCAATTTATTGGAGCTTAATGTTATAGGTCCATGGTCCCCAGAATGGCTCAAACAATCACTGTCAAAGGCAAATACAAAAATGGGTAAAAAAGACTTATGTGATAAGTAAAATATTTTTCTATGTATCAAACATAATTATTGTTTAATTATGTGTAATTAATTAATTAAGAATTAATTAATTATTTGATTTAACAAAAATATAATTAATTTTGAATTAATTTATTTTTGGGATTTTTGGTATTTAAATAATAATAAAAATTGGGAAAAATCACATGCATGCACATGCATGTGGTACACGTGTGGCACAGTGCACATGCACTGTGCTACACGCATAAGAGATAGACTTGGTCTCTTGATTCCACAATTTTAGTTATTTAAATATTAAATAAATAATGAGATATTTTGATTTGATTTAAATATTATTATTTAAACAAAAATCTGATAACTGATCAGTTATTTTGAATTTGTTTAAAATAACAAATATTTTAATATATTGGATATTATTAAATATTGGATATCAATTTTCACAGAACGTAAGTTTTCAAGGATAGAAAAATATCTAGGATTCTCTCAGAGAAAAAGATCAGTGACAAAACAAAGGTCATTGTTCTTCACAAAACTTAGGTCCAAACTTTATCAGATCTCATGTGTTGAGAATATCTGATAAATAGTTATTGCCTATTATTTGTATAGCGAGCCCACACTCGTTCTTTGGGTGACTGAGAACATTTTGGAAGATCTTGGTGTGAGATCTTAAGGATTCAGCCATACGAAAAGATAGCAGCAAGGAAGGACCTGAGGTAATGTTTCTATTCTTGTCCTTGATTCAATATATATGAGTGTGAAGAAGTAGATCTAGAAATCTTATGGGATTAATCTGACAATTTGATTGTTGTTCCGCTGCGCATAATCTCTGATTTGATCAATAAAAACCAACAAGATGATCCTCTGGCTTTGACAACCCGCATTTACTGACACGTTGCGCCTTATCTTAGGTTCGAGAACTAGAACCTCGGACCCGGGAGATGACTGGGAGGCGAGAGCCCCCGCACCTTAATTTACCCGAGCTCGAGAAACTCTAGCTCCGAGGGTGAATATCGGGGAGTATTCTACTAGGGCACCCCCTACCCATTGTCAAAGACGAAGTCTCATTAAGAGGACCCTTGCTTCGACTAGAGGCCTCGGGCAGTAACATGTCCCAAGGATGTCTACGAACGTCTGGGCCAGTTACTGGGAGTTGCCACGTGTCGGAGGTGAAAATACAGACAACAGTTATCATATTATATATATTTAAAAAAATACACAAATTTATATGACAATGATACAAATTCAATAAAATATTAATAAATTTTATAAATAAGCAAACATACAATGTTATATCTAATATATATATATATATATAACTAGGTCCCAAATGAAATGGTGATTTACTGCCGATACAATTAAAATTTTAAAATAACATACAAAATTGATTAGTTTTGTAATAAGTGTGGAAAGAATTTTAAAATGATAGTTTTATATAGAAAGAGTCAAAGAGAGTAAAAATAAGAGTGTAGACATAAGCACAAGAAAAACTCAGTAAAAAAAACCACAGGAAAAACAAATAAACTACTGATACAATTAAAAGACAATCCGCAAAGAGAGGACACGGGTACGATCAAACCAAACTAAGATGTGTACTTTTCAGATTGAAAATACGTGTTCATTTAGTCTGTTTTTGATAAAGTTTTTGTTTTTAAAATTTTTAAATACTAAAAGGAAATATTATTTTTATTTTTTGTTTTTAAAAATAAAAATAATAAATATATTTGATAATTTTTATTTTTATGTTTTGTTTAGCAATATAAAATAAAGTTGTAATTTGAAGAAGAGAAGAAAAAAAAATTAAAAGTTAAAAATAATTTAAAAAAATTTTAAAAGTGAAAATTTTTTATTTTCAAAATTTAATAAATTTTGTTAAAAATTTAAAAAAATAAAAAATAAAAATAAAATTATCAAATGCTATTTTATGTTTAATTGTCAATTTTTTAATTAATTAAATAAAAAACTATTTTTTTAATAGTTAACAAACAGCACACCTTAGTGTTCTAGACAAAACGAACCGCACAGAACGGGCTTTTGGATACGGTAGATAGATACTTATCTTTGCCCCCCCTACGCACGCTTCTTCCCTTGCAAATATAAATATCTTTGTCAACAGCTTCTCTCTCATTTCCATCCTTCTTCAGCTATTGTGCAATTGAACAAGGTGTGCTCTTTTCGATCATTCTCTCTGTAATTTTTCTAGTTTGTTTCATTTCTTCGATTAAATTTAGTCATTAATTTCTACGCAAGCTTTTGGTTTTTTTTTTTTGGTGATCGAAAGGTATTAATATAGAAACTTTAGGGTTTTTTTGGTTGCTGGGAAAACGATGGGAAAATAATTCTGAATTTTCGGAGACGTTGATGATTCAGTTTTTCGTTAATTGAATAGCTTTCTCTCTCAAAAAAAGGGGAAAATAGCTACGTGTTTATGGGTTTTGATGAAAGCTTATTTTCTTTAGAATTTTGATTATACTATGTTGTTTATTTTAAGTGATTTTAAGTTGTGTTCGTGATCAGTATTGTGCAGTGAGAGATTGTTGACTTGTAAGACTGTTAGTTTAAGTGAATTTGAAGTTGTGTTTGTGTACAAAAGTGTTTGACCTCAACTCGAGATTGAATTTCCATTTCTTTTTTAATATTATCTATATAAATAAAATAATAAAAAAGGAGTGAACTATTTTCTTTAATTAGTCATAGGTGGATTTTCCTCCTATATTTCATTTCACATTTAAGATGATTGTATATGATGTTTGAGTCCTTGGGATCCAGTTGTATAAAGTGCACTTTTGTTTTTGCAGTTAAGAATATGGGAACCGAACTGAGGTCGGTGGCTGCAACTCTATTTCTATGCCTGCTATTGTTTCCTTTGGTGTTTTCTGCATCCAATGATGGCTTGGTCAGAATTGGGCTTAAGAAGAGGAATCTTGAGCGGAATAGCCAAGTTGCTTCCCAGATTGACACCAAAGAAGGCAAGGCTTTGAAGGCATCTATTCGAAATTATCGTCTTCATGGGAACCTCGGTGATCCTGAGGACATTGATATTATTGAATTGAAGAATTACATGGATGCCCAGTATTTTGGTGAGATTGGTATTGGTTCACCACCCCAGAAGTTTACTGTGATTTTTGACACTGGTAGTTCTAATTTGTGGGTTCCTTCTTCTAAGTGTTATTTCTCGGTGAGTTTTTCTTTTCTTTGAGTTGTTGTTTGACCTTTATGGGAAGTATTTGTGATTGAGACTTAAGTACTCCGTCCATATAGTATTTTACAATCTTGCATCTTACTACAGGTGGCTTGCTATTTACATTCGAAGTACAAATCACGCAGTTCAAGTACCTATAAGAAGAATGGTTTGCTTCTAACACTCTTATCTAGTTTAAGATGCATATGATTCCTTTTTTCCTATGTTTCTTTCACTATTTTAAGGTTTATGTGAACCTCATACTTTATTTGTAAAGGACATAATGTGGGTTGTTTGAGGACTGCATTTTCTTTTCCACAAAAGTTTGTAACTTTGTAAGTGCATTACAGAGAGGAACTTTATTGTGGATGACAGAGACACTATTATGGTTTCTCCCATTGCAGGTAAATCTGCTGCTATCCAGTATGGAACTGGGGCTATATCAGGCTTCTTCAGTGAAGACAATGTGAAAGTTGGTGATCTTGTGGTTAAAGATCAGGTAGTTATAAGTTGTTAGTATTTGTGTATAAATGCATAAATATGCTAGGTATTTTTTTCCTTTGCTAAAATTAATTTGGTTTTGTTCTAGGAATTTATTGAGGCAACAAAAGAACCAGGCATTACATTTGTGTTAGCCAAGTTTGATGGTATACTTGGACTTGGGTTTCAAGAGATTTCAGTTGGAAATGCTGTACCAGTGTGGTATCTTATTTCTTCCATGCTGTTAATAATTACATATTGTCCTGCTGTGACTCTGTAGATCATTGTCTCCAAGTTGGACGGGTATGAAAGAAATTCAATTTTCAATATTTCTAACTTCAGGAGTAATGCAGGTACAACATGGTCAATCAAGGTCTTGTTAAGGAACCAGTTTTCTCATTTTGGTTTAACCGCAATGCCGATGAAGAAGAAGGTGGTGAAATTGTCTTTGGTGGAGTTGATCCAAATCATTACAAGGGTGAGCACACTTATGTTCCTGTTACCCGGAAAGGCTACTGGCAGGTTCGTTTTCAACAACTTGATAATGCTTGCATAATATATAGCATTACTGTAAAACTAACTGTTAACATGAATTTTTAACTTTTCCATTGGCAGTTTGATATGGGTGATGTTTTGATTGATGGTCAATCAACTGGTGAGCAAATCAGAAATTTGTTATTATTATAAATAGGATTATTTTTTTTCCAGTCATTTGTTATTTTAATTGTGTTTGTTGAATTCTATTTTTATTTGTACCCATTTTAACTTGAGCGTACGTACTCCAGGGTTCTGTGCTGGTGGTTGCTCCGCAATTGCTGATTCTGGAACCTCCTTACTGGCTGGTCCCACGGTGTGCCACTCTTTGTTTATAACTTGTTTGATTATATCTGCAGTACACTATCTTTGATATCCCATATTTTTAGTTGTATACTTCCATAGCTTCTCCTGGGATACTCTTGACCCTTACAACTTATCTATCAGTGACATATTGTGTTCTATTCTCCTTGTTACGTACAATTCTGTTTTACCTTACTATACAATTGTACATACAAACACGAGAAACCTTTTTTTTTTATTATTATTATTATTTGAAGGAAAAATGTTACAATCTTGTGTTCAAATGTAGTTTAGTGCATTCAGTATATATTAAGACGCTTGCAATTGTATGCTTCCTACTAGCTTGAATAATATTTTGGATGATCTTGCTTTTATGGATTTAGTAATTCTTAATGAAAATGTTATGTGATGAACTGCTGCTGGTGCAAGCATTAGTATTCTGTCTGTTTTTATTAACTGAATTTGTATTTCTTTTACAGAGTATTATTACAGAGCTGAATCATGCCATTGGAGCTTCTGGGGTTGTAAGTGAAGAATGCAAGGCCATAGTTGCACAATATGGAGAAACTATAATCGAGAGTTTGACAAAGGTATATGCAACATGCTATGCGTGATGTATTGTGCCTCCACTATTGTATTGACACTAAACTGTTTTGTTGCAGGATCACCCCGAAAGAGTGTGCTCTCAAATTGGTTTATGTTCTTTTGATGGGATTCGTGATGTGAGGTTAGACTCAGTCAGCTACATTAATTTATATTTTACTTATCAAGAGTCATGTTGTATATTTTTACGTGTTAAAATTTCTTAACTTAGTGTTTTGGGATGAACTTTTGGTTAGCATGGGAATTGAGAGTGTTGTGGATGAGAACGTTGGCAAGGCATCTGGTGCTGTGCATGGTGCAATGTGCTCTGCTTGTGAATTGGCAGTTGTATGGATGCAAAACCAGCTTAAGCAGAACCAAACACAGGAGCAAATTCTTAACTATGTGAATCAGGTGAAATAGCCCTCTTTCATGTTTCCGTCTCTTATTTTATTTTTGTCTACATGTTATGGCCTGACTTTGTAATTGCACAGCTGTGCGAACGGCTGCCTAGCCCTATGGGAGAATCAGCAGTCGACTGTGAAAGTTTGTCTTCAATGCCTAATGTTACATTTACCATTGGTGGGAAGAAATTTGACCTTGCCCCTGAGCAGGTATGATACGATGCTTCTTTATTTTTGCTTCTGGTTAATTAAAAGATGCTTATTATAGGCCATTCTTTTCTCTAATAGTACCTCAATATTTGGGATTTACATCAGGAAAACTTGAATGATTCACAGTAGCTGGATTTTATGGTACTGTGTCTATATGTTCATATACTAATCTATGTATTTTGGGTGATTGTATTCAGTACGTCCTCAAAATTGCTCAGGGAGATGTAGCTCAGTGCATTAGTGGATTTTCAGCTTTAGATGTGCCACCCCCTCGTGGACCTCTCTGGTACATCTCTAATACCTTAAATATTGTTCTTACACATTTGCTTGATATTTTTCATCCTACTGTTTAATCCCATCAATTCTTGAAATTAGTTCTGATTTCTGGTGTTTGATTAACAACATTATTTTTCAAGCAAGCTCGTAGTTTCTTCTATGTTAGGATTAGTTCTTAACCACCAGTTTCTCAGTAAATATTTAATCTTTCTGAGAGTAAGCGCATGGATTAATGGTTTTTACCAATCCTTCTGCTTTAACAGGATCCTAGGGGATGTGTTCATGGGTCGCTACCACTCCGTGTTCGACTATGGCAACATGAGAATCGGATTTGCAGAAGCTGCATAAATATTAATCTAAGTGCATGCTTTCATTTTGGACTCCTTTGCCTGTTTGTATGTTCTTCTGCTAACTCCCCTTTTCTCTGGAGTTACATAATAATCTCATTCTACGGTACTTAAAAGTGTGCTAATATATGACAAATATATGTAAATATTAGCCGAGTTTATGAATTTCATGTTGGCCATCCGTTATTGCTTTTACTATGGATGGAGGAATTTGGATCGTTTTAGTTATTGATCCATGTATTTACAGCAGTGTATTGGTATTTGGAGCTCAATTTTCTGGTATATTTCAATGTGTAGATTCCATTTCTTTTTTTCTTTCTTTGGAATGCCATTACTATTCTATTAGGGTGAAGGGTTTCCAACCCTCGATTTCGTGGGTCATAGCCACGAGTTCTAAACAAACTAAAAGGCCCCATTTTGTCTCTCCTGAATATGTTTCCTGGTGTAAGCTAAAACAGATTTTTTTGTTTCCAATGCCTTGTTTACCAATATTCTAAACGGACAAAAAATCATTGTTTTAATTGCAAAAGTTGGTGATGGTGGCAATTTGCTTAGTATTGCAAGAAAATGCTTCATTCAATTCTGAGTCATATATTAATAAAATTTGACTCATTTATTAATCATATAGTAAATTTAAACTCAAATCTGTCTTATTTGTAAACGGGTTGGTTCGATGCTATCCATGTAACTTGGTTATAAAAAATTGTGTAAAATTTAAGTTAAATTAGATAAATTGGCATGTTACCAAATTGTGTCTATTTAAGGTACAGTAAATATAAGACCATCTCCGTTAGATGTAAAATTTGGCCTAATATTTGTAATTATGTTTCAATGTATAAGATGTAAATTAACATAAAAAATTAATAATTTATTTAATATTTATTGAAAATATACAACAATTATTTTTTTATTCCAAATTATGTATTTCAAAAAATTTGTCATTAAAAAAAAATAAAAAATAAAAAAATATATAGTTGATCATTAATTGTCAACTATTGAATTATAATAATTAGTGATATTATGTTAAATAAAAAAGTAATATTTATTGATGTGCCAAATTTGACACAAAATAACTTTTAGCAAGTGCTAAATTTAGTACAGTTTTTGAAACACCATTAGAGTCATATTTTTTGTAAGATATGCTAAATATAGCATTGCACTAGCATTTTGGCACTTCATTGGAGATGCTCTAAGTATAATTTTAGACAGATTGTTGTCGTGTTATTTTTGGGTTAGGTGAGTCTTCAAAAATAGTCTGTTTAATAAATGAATTATGCGTTTCAATTCGAAAATGATATGAATCAATTTAAGAAAAACTTGAACCTATCTATTTTGTGCGGGTTTCGAGTTGTGTTATCGTGTTTGACCTATTTTACCGCCCCTAGTTAGGGTTTCGAGTCGTGTTATCGTGTCTAACCCAATGCAATATGTTTTATGAGTTAAGGTCTTTTTGTTTAGAAAATTGCTTTGGGTCACAATTAAAATTTCAATTTGATATTACTTGACATTTTTCAGTTGGCCAGTGATTGGAAAAAACTAACAGACTTTTTTAATTATATCAACCAATTAACAAAAATACAAAAGTGACATGTGTTGTTGCTCGTCCTCTGCTATTTTGTCTAGTGTCGATGTAAGTTGTAATTTAAAAGTAAAAAAGGTGGTGACTAAAATTATTTACCGTGAAGAAAGTGTTAAATGTTTTTTTCTTGAAGTAAGAAAGTGTTAAATGTTGATTTAGCAAATAAATAATAAAATTAATTGGTTTATTCATATAAATATTAATACGTATTAAAAATTTGGTTTGGTTTTGTTTTGTTTTTTCAAAATATAAAAATCAATTCAAATAGATTTATAGTTCATTAAAAATATTTTTTTTTAAAAGAAAATTCTACAATCCGAATTTAGATCATGTTAGTCAAAGGATTAGATGAAGTAAATTTTGGACTCAATTAAGATAAATGGGCACCAAGTATATGTTGAGTTTGGTTAAATATAATAGTTAAGATGTTTACACAATGTGGTGCAAAATACTTGATGGTTTTCACTTAAGTTAAAATAAAAATATGAGATTTTGTAGAAGGCATCTAAAATTGACTTTTATGGGTCTAAAGTGATACAATGAGGTATCTAAGCATACCCAAAAAGTTTGGGAGCATTTGGAGGTGTTTAATGTCACTTTTGAGAAGTTAGACCTGCCTATGTGGCGTTGCATCACCTCTTTGTAGGCGATGCATCACTTGCAGGGAGGCGACACATTGTCTGGCAAGCGATGGACGTTTCCGTACATTTACATGGTTTTAGCTCCAAATGAAGTGTTCAAAGCTCTAATCATATTTGTTAGACTAAATGACGGTGCCTACACTATAAATAAGAGTTATTAGAGTTGTAAAGTCTTGATCATACTTTTCAATTCTCTCTCGCTCTCTCTCTCTCTCTAACATCTCTCTAGCTCTCAAAAACCATAAGTTTTCTCCAAGAAACTCAACAAGAATTGCTTGAATTGTGTGAGTTTCAAAGGTTTGTTAAATCCCAAATCTCATTCTATCTTTATGAAACTTCGAGCAACTAATGGGAAGGCTTGGAATAAAGATTTTGAATAGCGATACTCCTCGTGTATAATGTTTTAGTGTTGGAAATTGTGCCCTTGAACACATATATGTTGAACAATATTTTATGAAATAAATAATTAAAATGAATTTGTTCATATATTGATTGTTTATTATTATTATTTGAATAATATTATATGAACATCAGAAAATTCTCAAATTCGTTATTGTGACTACAATCTTGTATTGGTACAAGATGATTAATATTTTAGGGAACAAATTTAAATAGTTCGTAGTACAACAAATTTATATGGAATCTTTGGATTAAATATTGCAAGTACGGTTCACTAGTATTATGAATACATGTAATCTCAATCCTGATTACTAATGTAGTAGAACATCTTAGTGGAGGTATTTTGTATAAAGTAGTTATACATAAACGAGATCCGATATGTTATTAATATTTAACTAAACACCGTTTGTTTTATAAGTATTAATTAAAAATATCAATAAGGTGATCATATATAAATTGATCTTACTCCTGAAGTTATTATGAACTTATGTTTATGTCATTTGAGTTCTTTAATTCACTCGTTATGGTTTGTCAAAATGATTGGGCTGAATACTTTTGTTTTGAGAACTCATTGATGTAAATGGCTGGAGACACAATATAAATATATGGAATCTATACTTTTTCTGAGATGTATTGAATAATGGTTTTCTTAAGGGTTAGATTTTGGAACTGAAAGGTTATTGAACTCAAAATCATAAATCAATTTATGAATTAAACTTCACTAGTAAAGTTAATGCTACTTAAGGAAACAAGATATAATTAAAGAGGTAAAATGGTATCAATAATTTAATAATGAACCATTAATAGAGGATTGAATTGTATGTAATGATTAAATTGATCGATGCTTTTTATATTTAAAAAGTACTCAATAAATAAATGTCTATAATTACTGGAGTGCAGTCTCATATTTTTAGTTGAATAATATTGAGATTAATAAATTAAGGTTATTATATTAAAGAGTTTGTTCTTCAGGGTCAAATATGTAAATGAGACAAATTAATTAATTAATATATTCATTTTTGAAATTAATAAATAAATAAATGAATTAATTAATATAATTTTCGAATTTTTTTTTTTTTAAATAAAATAATGTTTCTCGAAAATTTCATTTAAATAATTAAGATAATTAACTTTGAATTAATTATTGTTATTTATTTAAATAATGTGAAAAAATAAACGAGATAATTCAAATTGGATTTGGAATTTATTCATTAATTAATCTGATAAGATTGGTTATCTGGTTTAGATATTTTTGAGTAATTAATTATTAAATACTAAATAAATAAAAATGGTTAAGATACATGCCCTGAAAAGAGCATGTGTTACACGCCAATCACAGTGATTGGCATGTAACTAGGTCCAAGACTAGGTCTTGGATATTTATTTATTTAATTAATTAATTACTTAATAATTAGTTTATAATTTGAATTTTAAATTTTGAATTCATTATTCTTTTATAAATTTATCGGATAAAAAATTAGTTAAAACAAGAAGCATTTATAAGAATATTCTAGAGAGATAATTCGTAGCTTTTTGCAGAGAAAAGTATATCATATAATTTTTCCTATCCTTGAAAATTTTCTCAGATCTGAAAATTCCAAGATCTTATGTGTTGAGAATATCTTGTGAATCACAAAATTCACACCATAATTCTACCTGCCCACATACATTTTGAGGTGTAGAGATACATCTTGGAAGATATTTGTCTGAGTATTTTGGATGCTGTTTTTGATTGGATGTTCGTTGGAGATACAAAAAGATAGCAATGATTCTTGATAGTTCTACAATTGGTAATTCTTTATCTTTTTCTATCTCATTGATTAATGTACGTATATTAATGGATCCGATTATTTAAATTATGTTTAAATAATTTTTTTTTGAAATCCCTAGGCCCACTATGTTGGGAAAACTTATACATGATCTTTATTTATTTTTACGTAGATCTAATATTAAACAAATTAATATGAGATAACCTAGAACGTGTTTCTAAAATTGAATTCAAAGAGAAACAAAAATAAGAATACTTACAGTATACGCAGCAGAATGAAAGAGTCATCTCTTTAGTTTCTCTAACTCTTGTATCATTTCTGTCGCAAAGTATTATCAAGAAAATGAACTGTTCTTTTAATTTCTTCACAATCTTCCAGTGTATCCTTAGAATCATCTAGACTAGTGTAGGCAATTCTCAACACATGAGATAGATACAGAGAGAAGAAGAGAAAATAATTAAGAGGCTTAGAAAAAGAATTGTGTTTAGAGAGAATCTAAAATTATCAGAAAATCAGTGATTAAACTTATCTGTCGTCTGTCTTGACTTCTCTCTAAACACTCCTTTTATAGACTCAATTAGGTCATTTAATTTAATTAAAAAATTAATAAAATAATAGCCAATTTGAAGCCCTAGGTCGAAATTATCATGAGTTTTAGACTCGTGAAATTTCTCATTTGATTATAAGCCAATTTGACTTAAAATCAAGGCCTGTATTATTTTATATTGATTTAATTAATTAAATCCTTTATCAAATTAATTAGTTATAATTTGAACCTTGATTTAAACTTATTTATTAATTTAGATACTAATTTATCTTAATTAATAAATCTGCCATAATTTATCTTTTCTTCTCAAAATTACAAAACTTTGTGAAACTATCCAAAATTGACCTAGTCAACTTTGATAATTCTAATTGATAATAAAATCAATTAATTGAGACTATCTAGATGATTTTATCCAAGGAAAAATGGGGACCATGGGCCTATGAAATCAAGCTCCAATAAGTTATCATAAATCTAACAAATAAATTTACTAACTTATTAATTCCTCGTGACTCCACTATAGACTCGAAATTGCACTCTTGAATTCATAGAACGCTCTGCAACAAATATAGATACGCTATTAATTATCCATTGTTACAACCACAATTGTCACTCAATCCTCTATAGACGCTCTACAATGAAATAGGACTAAAATACCGTTTTACCCCTTATTGTATTTTATCCTTAAAACACTTAGTTCCTTGTAAATGATATTTCAGTAAACTAATTTAATTACTGAAATGAGATCTCTATCATTTACCACCTCGAACCAAACTAGAAGGAAACCATCGTTTCACTTCTTCATCAGAAGTTATAGATGTTCATATCTATGATTAACACTCCCACTCAATTATACTACCGAGTTCCCAAGATGTAAGTATGGGCTAGTCTATAGGGTAAGCTGGTAACGAACAAGTCAAAGAACTCAAATAATACAATCAATTAGAATACTAACCACTCAGAATTGAGATTGAATTGACCTATGGTCAACTATATGATATGACTAGAATAGATAATAACAGTATGTTTACTTATCTTATCAACTGTCAATATCGGTCTAGTCCGATGTAACAAATACATTTGATCTGATCTACTTAGCTAATGTTCTGGAAAGAACATAATACCACAATGTGTAATTAGATCATATCGTAGATTGACAAGTCAGTGTAAATCCTGTGCACTGACTAATCTTAGGACTAACTTATTTTTGAACATATAATCATATTTATATTTCATTGTGATTACGTCACTATAAATAAGATTAGCTATATGCTCGAGATTTAATAGAAGTTTATATTAAACAAATAATCATGAAAATAAAACATGTGAACAAAGCGATTGACCAAGTCAAAAAATGATTTATATTCTTTTATTGATAATAAAATGAGATTACAAAGAATTTGGGTTTTAATTAGGGCATAAAACCCCAACACACTACCCCATGCAATCCGCTGCACACATGGCAAACCAGTTACCGACATTTAGTTGTTCCCCAAGTTTGAAGATTCAGTTGCTCAATTAAAGGTTGTATCTCTAAACCCTAACGTTCAATTGTGTTTATATTGTTAGTAATAATGATTGAATATTTCTAAATTCATGTTATAATCATTTAATCACTTAATCTTTAATTATCGAGCTTTCCATTCATACTTTGAATATGACTATTTGATTATTAAGATTTGCATTCATACTTTAAATATGGTTTATGATTAGTTTCTTGGGTTTGTAATATTGAATTAATTTCTTTAATCATTGTTAATAAAGAAAGTATAGCCATGAATTCCCAAAAATCAAAATCTCTATTTCTAATTACTTTCTTTTATGTTTTGCATGATCAACAATGAGGTAAATTTGTTCATCTTCTACAACCTTTAAATCTTTGCTTCCAAATTTGGTTTGTGTTGAACACATAACCATGATAGATAAAAGAAATGCTATTTGGATATGCACTACATGAATGTGATTATGGATTCAAAGTTTTCATCAACAAAGGATGAGACTAGTCTACAGGATTACAAACTTAAGGCGAACAATATCATCAAATTTCTTATTTCTAAATGTGTAGATTTCAAGAATTTGAATGAAATGTATTTGTTGCCATACTTTTGTTTGAGTTTATTGTTTATATTAAGAGTACAATTGTGATTGTCAATGAACAATCAAGATCAAGAGTGGATTGAACCTGGCCTGTGCTCCTTAAACCATTCATCAGCTGCTCCCGTTAATTTTAATGGGAAGCAATGGCATCTGACGTCCTCGGAGACACGGTGCACCCACATCAACCGATTAGTTTGTAAGGCTTATTTATAAAGGACATATCATTTTAGACTTTCAATTATTTAATAAAGTTATGCTTGCTGTGTAGTTTAAACAAAGTACAAAATTTCTCCAATTTTTTTTTTTTTTTGTATTATCACTATGTAAAAACAACCTAGAATATTCATAAATTTAGATTTCTTAGGGGGCAAGACCCTTGATAATAATTTGCTAAGTCTTTGAAAAATTATGTAACTTAGAATTTCAAAATTTGGTAGCTTGAAAAAGCTTGACTTTTCAAAACAATTAAGAATATTAACTATGTTAAACAAGAAAATTCAAAGCAATAAAACCCTAGACTTAACCAAATATGAAGCCGGAATATTAACAGGTACACTATTAAGCTATTAAAATCCTGGATATAACCAGGTGTTGGATTTTATGCCCTTATAAAACCACATTTCTTATGTAATTAATTCATTATCAATAAAATAGTAGAAATCATTTAGTTCAATCAAATTGCGTTGTGTTGCGTAAATTTAAGCAATTAAAATTGTGCAAGTGTACACAGTCGACAAACAAGTAATAAAGTTATAAGTTGAGTATCTTCTCCACAGGGATTGAATTAGCAAATAATTATGCACAAATCAATTACCAATCAATTTAATAGTGATGAAAAATAAATTAAAAATGCTTCAAAATAAACTAGGATGACAATCTAAAAGCAAGAAAAATTCAATTTGGTGAAATTGACTTGAATTATTAAATTCATCTATGTCAATTGACCTGTACATTTTGCTGTAGCAAAATCTCAGCAAACTTACCTAGAGTTAACAAGAATTCCAAATTAATTCATAGAACTTTTCCAAATCATATGGTATTAATTATTTCACCTAATTTAACATATTCCTATGTCAATCAAGTTTAAGAACCCAGAGTTTAAGCATCAATTCATAATGGTTACACAAGGTAAATAACACATTCATATGCTATTCACAAACATAACCTAACAAGATTATTCACTTGTGTCATTCAAATATTTCAATTATATTCAAACTTCCCAGCATAAATATAACTCAATATCTTGCCATTTGTGGCCAATCAACAACAAGAAATCATCAATAAGCACATTTGAATGAACAATGGGTCAATTGCTTAAATAAAATGCTAGAAAATTGGAATTAAGACATAAAGTTCATCAATAATTCAAGCCTCAAAACATTTAGTTTATGGCTAAATTCAAGAGCACAAATCCAAATTCAAAACAGCCCATGGGTATTTAAATAGAAAATGTTAAAGAAAGTACAAACTTAAATGAGATTAAAGAGGAGAAAACAAGACAAAGATTATGAATCAATAATCTCATCTTCCCCCTCTTCCTTTTCTTCATTGGATTCTTCTCTTCAAGCTTGGAATTTCTTCTTCTTTTTCCTTTTCTTCATGCTCCACTTTCTTCAATGGTGGCTGCTGGTTGTCCCTTGCTTCTACTGTACATGCCCCTCCAAAGAAAAAGGGAAAGGTTGATGATATATACATTAGGGTAGTTTCCCTTTTTTTCTTCTCACGAGGGTTTTTTTTCCTCACATTTGTTGTCTTTTTGCTACACAAGAACCAACACAATTAAAGGCCCAAATCTCTTCATTTAATCTTCAGCCCAAGTCAAGTTAATTAAAAAAATTGATTTATACTGTTGAGGTGACAACTTCTCACGTGACTCAAGAAATGCTTGTTGCCTGGACATAATGCTTCAGTATTGCTGCAACAACTTGATAATTCCTGCACCAAAAATTATCATTTTAAATCACATTAGCTTGTTTCCGCTTCACTCAACTTCATCAAATTTATCATTTTCCTACTTATTTTCCCTCATAAAACCAAAACCAACTCCTAAACCCAAATAAAAGAAAATGACTCAATTCTAAAGACAAAGACACAAATCACTCATCTTTTTAATCAAATTATAAGCTAAAAGTATTAAAGATAACTCTATATTCTAGAGTTATCACATTGTTTACATGTTTTATTACATGATTAGTTATTATTATACAAACGTTTAGAAAATCTTGAACATATATATAGTTACAATTATAGTGACTAGGTCACAACATATTATAATTGTAATTATATGTTCAAAAGTATTTTGTCCTAAGATTAAATCAGCACATTGGATTTTTACTGATTCAGTAATATACTATAAGATCTACTTACACATTCAGTATGATGTCCTATCCAGAACATTGATCAAGTAGATAAGATCATACGCATTTTGTTACATTGGATTGAACCGATATTGATTATTGATAAGATAAGTAAGTTTTGTTATTGTCTAATTTAAGCATATCACAACGTTGACCATAGATCAATTCAATCTTAATTAGGAGTGATTAATATTTTGCTAATTGTATTATTCAAGTCTTTTGATTTTTCGTTACCAGCTTACCCTACAGACTAGCTCATACTTACATATTAGAGATTTTGTAGTATCATTGAGTGAGAGTATCTATCATAGACATGAAATCTATAGCTTCTATTTAAGAAGTGAAATGATGATTTCCTTATAACTTTGTTCAAGTGTTAAATGATAGAGTACTCATTTCTGTAATTAAATTTACGGAAATATCATTTACAAGGGACTTAATGATAGTTAAGGATAAAATACCAATGAGGAGTAAAATGGTAATTTGCACCCGTCTCATTAGTAGATCATTTATAGATGATTGAATGACGATTATGGTTATAACATTGGATAACGTATTTACATTTGGTGTAAAGCATTCTATGAATTCAAGAGTATAATTCTGAGTCTATAGTGGAGTCACGAGGAATTAATAAGGTAGTGAAATTATTTGTTATAAATAAATTCATGGTCACTTATTTGAACTTGAGTTCATGGATCCATGGTCCCTATGTTACTCATATCAAAATGAACATAGTATTCTTGAATAATTGATTTAATTATTAATTATAAAAATGTCATATTGAATCGGTCAATGGAAATAAATAATATTAAATTATTTATTGATATTTTGTGAGAAAAGAAATAGAAGAAACATTGAAGATTTTATTGTAAAGTCTCAAAAAGAGAGTATTATAGCCAATTGGGATAATTTTGTTAATATTGATAAATTAATATTAATATTAATAAAATGAATTAAATAAATGTAAAAATTATAATTGGTCAATTTTGACAAGTATTTAATTAATTATAATTATTAAATAATTAAAATAAAATGAGAAACTAAAGCCTATTTTATGCCCTAGCTAATTATCTATATATACTAGTGTTATACAATCCATTAGGTGAGATGAATTTGACAAGGTAAAAATTCACTCCTAATATTATTCTATACCTAGCCACCCACTCTCTCTTAGTTTTCTCTAGAGGAATTTTCTTCTCATGTGTTGAGACTTGCCCACACAAACACTAGTTGCTTTCGAGATAAGACTTGGAAGACTATGATATTGTTCAAAGTGGTTTGGATTCCTTGCAATACCTACCATTTAAAAATGACAAAAAGTTAGGGAATCCAAATGGTGTAGTCTTATTCTGCTGTGTATTCGTAAGTGCTCTAATCTCTATTGTGCTATTTACGAATCTTTGTATGAAAATCACATCTATGCATGTATTCATGTTTTCTATTGTATGTTATTTTGTGCAATAGGAAGCATGCATATAGACTTATATAAATGAGATCATACAACTGATATCAGAGTCAGGTTGCTAGTTTATATACATGTATGAGATTTTTTGACATGTTAGCATAATTGTTTGCATGTTTAAGTTTTATATATGTGTGATGCTAAAATAATATTATTCATGCTTATTATAAGTTTATGATTGTTTATGTGTATTTTATTTTGTTGTATAAAACTCATAAAGTCTATACATAAAATCAAAGTTTAAAAATTGTATAATTTTTTTAACCTACACGTTAATATATATATATATATGTATATGTTTAATTATTATTAACTATTTTTAAAATTTTTATATATAACGTATGAAAAAAAAAACGAAAAGGGTGGCTGCACGTTTTAGGCATTTTGTTTTGGGATATATATCTATATTAGTTAACATATCTTTTATATATGGATGTTGATTAAAAAATTTATTTATTTTAGATTTGTATATTTAATTCCTTAATAAATAGTATATTTTTGTGCAAGTAAATATTTTTTTGATATTTTTTTTTCTAAAAATAGAATAAAAAAAAATATTTTTTCAAATGGGAACAATTGAATTAATTTTTATTTGATTAATATTTTAAAGATTGATTGAATTAAAATTAATTGTGATTAATTAATTAATTGATTTCATGAAATTAATTGATTAATTTTATTTATTATTCATTTATTTTGGTAATAAATGTGTACATGCATAAATTAGTAACATGCCATATAGATAGTATGCTAGACCCATCCAATTAATTAACATGTCATGCATTGTTATAATTGTTATTTTGGAAAATCTTTGCTTAGATGATGGACTTATAGTGATGGTCCAATCTTAGATAGTGGGAAAAATGTCTAATAAAACGAGTCATAATCTTGATAGGTTTTATTTGTGCCTAATTGAAAATGCAAAATTTAAATTCCTCTCTTGTGGGTGATTCTACTTGTGAATGCCCATTTGCTTTGCATTGCTAGATTGAACCTAATCAATTGAATAATGATCAATAAAACAAAAGTTTAAATTCATGCCATTTGTGTTATGTATAGAAGTTATGGGGCCTTATAGTTGGAACGATATACTCGACCTAGTCATTCTCCATGTAAGCCCAAATTGTTAAGGCTCATTTACCTAACTTAGACTTGATTATATTTTTATAAATTTCACAAGGTAAATACTAAACGTAATTTCTTCTAATTGGAGAAAGACTATCCGTATTGAGACTTCTTAAGTTGAGGAGGTCTATGGAGATCCAACTAGAAGGATTTCAATTCCCCAAGATAGTTAGCCGGGTGTATCTTGTTCAAGAAACAACTCTTTCTTTTAGTGAATATCCAGTGAATAAAATAATCGTTGTAAAAGTAACAGCTACAGATGAATTCCCATAATCTGCTGTGAGGGAATGCTCTCTTGTTCACAAATGCCTTGTTATGTTAGAAGGAATCATTGGACAAAAGCGAAGTTGAGCCGCCAATGGGAGCAGAAAGGAGGTTCTAGAACTAGATTGTTTAGCAAATACCATAGCACAAAGTACTCGGAGCCCAAAAACCAAGACTCAATTCATAAAAGCTCAAACTTACCCATCCGAACAAGACGCACATATCCCTTTGGGGGTCTGACTAGTGAGTCAGGCAAGAACAAAGCGACGAAAGTCTACGCAATTGTACTAACGATAGTTCAACATCTCAAAACGGGCAAACTTATGGATTGTGAGCTTTCTCACCATTTCGACATCTCTTTACCATTTCATTGTCCCAATCAGACAAAAGGAGACCCGGTCCAACGCATAAGACTACTACATGGACCCTATTTCAATGGTACAAGACCTTTTCGCTAAAAGCCCCTTGTGCGATTCAATCTTTCTGCTTTAGATCATAAAAAAGTGTATATAACTAGTTAATAAAATGAAATCATTTCCAACTAGAATTGCGTAAGAAAGGAATTCAACGAGCTTTAATTATGAAATTCGATCTCCACTGTTAATTTAACAAGGTTAGAGTTTAGTGGGGCCTTATAGCGCTTTGATTACGTTTACCTACAGATGGTGTTCACTGGACTTTTAACAAGGATAAATTTCTTAGGATAGATGGTTATAGATCAAACCCTTATAGACTCATCCATACGATGACTATGAGAAGTAAGTCTATAATAATCAAAACCCTTATAGACTCATAAAGTTCCGAACAATTGGATTTCGTGACTTTGATCGAATATGAAGGTTTTTAATAATAGTATTAGACTATTATTAATCGAGATATTTTCTTTATTTAACTAAGTGAATTTGTGATTCTCACCTACCAAGACACCTATATTCATGGCTACTTAAAATACCTTATAGTATTTTACATATCCATGCATATTTAATATGTTTGAGCTATTTCTGAATGTTTATGTGATTAAATGTTAGTTAAACAACGCATTGATTTCTACTTATTGATAATTGTAGCTCTATGTCGAATCCCATTATCTCCCTTCTCTCCTATTAACTTCTCACTGGAGAGAATTTTCCCAAATGGAAGTCAAACATCAACATTGTGTGGATTGGCAAAAACTCCAAGTTTGTTATGACTGAACTTTGCCCTAATGTCCCTTGTGATTTGTCTTCAAAAGCATCATAAGAGAAGTACGAGCATTGACTTTCTGCCAACAACAGAGCCAAGGTGTACATGCTAGCTAGCATGTCAGACACGCTGAGGACGAAACTGGAGGATGTTGAAACTGCCTATGACATCATGGAACAACTTTAGGAGATGTTTGGACACAAATTTGGACAAGCTCATTTTGAGGCAACAAAGAAGTATGTTAATGCCAGGATGGCACCTGGAATGCATGTTCATGATCACTTCATCAAGATGACGACTCAACTCATGAACAAGCTTCAAATGTTTGAAGGTATCAATGGTGGACCGAGTAAGGGACATAACAAGAAGCCTGCTACTGCTACTGAGGCCGCTCCTAGAGAAGCTAACTTACCTTCATCATCAAAGAGCACCAAGGAGAATAAGAGAAAGAAAAAGAAGGGCAAGGCCACAACTATTGCAAAACCTGCTGGGGCAAAGCCTGCTGCCAAGAAAGCCAAAGGAGCATGTTTCCACTGCAAGGAGACTGGACATTGGAAAAAGGATTCCAAACTCTCAAGGCTAGAGGAACCCAAGGTAATTGTCAAACTTTTGTCTTTGATGCATGTGTTTTGGAAGATGGTAATTATGTATAGATTATAGATTATGGATCCACTAACAATGTATGCACTTCTTTGCAGCTACTTAGCAACTAAACACCAATAAAGGAAGGCGAACTGAAGCTTAGATTCGGGAATGGAGTATTCTTGAACGTTGAAGCAAGAGGACAAACTTGTCTAAATTTTGGAAATAAATATTTAGTTTTAAATAATGTTTATTTTATTCCAAAATTTAGTCGGATTTTAATTTCAGTTTCTTTATTACATCAACAACATTACGCTGTAACTTTCACAAGTTTTAATATATCAATTTCATTGAATGAATGTGAATTGTTTGTTGGATGTATGAAAAATGGGCTATAACTTTTACAACCTATCAAACCCTTTGCTTTTAATAACAAGTTATTTAAGGTAGCTAAATCTAGGATCGCTAATCGACAAAAGATCGATAATGATAACATGACGTGTCTTTGACATCTCCGACTTGGTCATATTAACTATGATAGGATCAAAAGACTAACAAAGGTTGGGCCTTTGAGGGAACTCACAATGGGTGACCTACCTGTTTGCGAATCTTGTCTAGAGTGTAAAATGACCAAGTGTCCATTATGTGCAAAAGGGGAAAGGGCCATAGAACCACTAGGGACCGCTGAATGTTCATGCGACGGGTGGTTATCAGTATTTCGTCACTTTCATTGATGACTACTCAAGATACTTGTGTTTTTACCTAATGCATAGGAAATCTGAAACATTTGAGAAGTTTAAAGAATATCTTGCAATGGCTCAAAACCAATTAGGTAAAAAGTTAAAGATCTTATGATTTGATAAGGGTGGAGAATACATGGATATGCAGTTCCAAGATTATTTAGCTGAACTTGGGATATTATATCAGCGTACTGCCCTATGTACTCCGTAACAAAATGGTGTTGCAGAGCGTCGGAATCACACATTAATGGAAAGGGTTCGATCCATGATTAGTTATTTAATTCTTCCAATCTCTTTTTGGGGACATGCCATACAGACCACGTGTGACATTTTAAATGTTGTGCCATCTAAAGCTATCTCCAAGACACCTTTAGAACTATGGAATGGTTGTGAATATAGTTTGCGTCACTATAGAATTTGGGGGTGCCCAGCTCACGTCCTGAGGAAAAAGGAATAAAAGCTAGAATCGCGAACTGAAGTTTGCTTATTTGTTGGCTATCCTAAAGGTATTCGGGGTGGTCTGTTTTATAGTCCACAAGATAAGAAAGTATTTGTTTATACAAACGCTACTTTTCTTGAAGAAGACTACATGTCTAATTTCAAACCTCGTAGCAAAGTAGTCTTGGAAGAATTGCAATATGACTTAGCTATTCCTACTGTTTCGATTCTATCAACGCAAGTTGATGAAAATGAAAATATTCCTACTATTCGTCCTCAAGTGACACAATTTGAGATTAACGAGGAAGAACAAGAAACCACAGTTTCGATTCAGACAATTACGAAGCCTTGTCATATCGGGAGGGTTTCTCGGTCCTCGATCTGCTATTGTTGGATTGTGAAACCAACATGGTCGTTGGGGACACACGTGACGATGATCTGTTGTCTTTCAAACAAGAAATGGGTAGTGCTGATAAGGATATTTGGTTTGGAGCCATGAAACAGGAAATTGAGTCCATGTACTCTAACTCCGTCTGGAATCTTGTAGAAGCACCTAGTGACTTTAAGGCCATTGGGTGCAAGTGGATCTACAAGAAGAAGAGATGAGCTAATGAAAAGGTTGGGACTTACAAGGCTCGACTCGTGGTAAATGGTTATACCCAGAGAGAATGAGTTGACTATGAGGAAACTTTTTCTCTGGTTTCCATGTTAAAATCCATTTGCATACTCTTACCCATAGTCATAGCTCTTAATTATGGGATTTGGAAAATGGATGTCAATACAGAGTTCCTTAACGGGAAGCTAGACAAAACCATTTATATGTATCAACTAGAAGGGTTTAAAGTAACTAGACAAGAAAAGAAAGTGTGCAAGTTGAATAGTTCCATTTATGGACTTAAGCATGCTTCACGTTCCTGGAATCTAAGGTTTAATGAAACCATTAAAACTTATGGTTTTGAGCAGAATGTTGGTGAACCCTGTGTTTACCAACTCATGGAAAATAACATTGTGGTATTCTTGAATCTCTATGTGGATGATGTCTTGCTCATTGGAAACAATGTCAAGAAATTATCATACATAAAGAATTGGCTGGGAACTCAATTCCAGATGAAGGGCTTGGTGGAAGCAAGCTATGTTCTTGGTATCCAGATTTTGAGGGATAGAAAGAACAAATCTTTGGCTCTCTCTCAAGCAACTTACATAGATACGGTGCTTGAGCGTTTCCCTATGATAGATTCAAAGAAAGGGCGTTTATCGTCCCAACATGGAATCCATATTTCTAAGAAGAAATCTCCACAGACTCCTGAAGAGGAAGGTGATATGAGAAGGATTCCTTATGCATCTGTAGTTGGAAGTCTAATGTATGCTATGTTGTGCACTAAACTAGACATCTGCTATGCAGTGGGAGTTGTGAGCAGATACCAGTCAAACCCAGGAAGGGAACATTGAATAGTGGTTAAGCACATACTGAAATATCTTTGATGAACCAGAGATTATATGCTAGTCTACTCGGGTGGAATTTTGAACCCATTAGGCTATATAAAGAACCTCAGAGCCACAAGAGAGGGAAGCATATAGAGAGGAAGTACCACATCATTAGAGAATATGTGGCAAGGGGAGATATGGAGGTCATGAAGATTGTCTCTGAAGAAAATGTTGCTGATCCCTTCACAAAGACACTGGGCAACTTTTCTAAAGCATATAGAGAGAATGGGTTTGAGAGAAATGTCTCATTTGTTTCAAAAGTACAAGTGAGAGTATGTTGGGTTTTATGCCCTTACAAAACCATATTTCTTATGTAATTCATTCATTATCAATAAAGTAGTAGAAATCATTTCGTTCAATTAAATTGCATTGTTTACATGTTTTATTACATGAGTTTTACGAATCTCTGTATGAAAATCACATCTATGCATGTATTTATGCTTTCTATTATATGTTATTTTGTGCAATAAGGAGGGGGCATGCATATAGACTTATATAAATGAGATCCTACACTAGCTCCACGATTTGAAAATCATCTGGTCAGTTATCAAGCATGAAGTTCTAAAAGGGAAATTTCACTATCTATTAATGATAGTGTGTCATATTACATTTTAATACTTGGACTATTCACCTTTTCAATTTGGTGCTAAACTTTTAGCAAGTACCCAAAATACTCCTCTCATTTTCCCCCTCCCAAAAACTATTCCTCCAAAATCTCTCACACTCTCTCTATCGGTTCTCTCTCTCTCTCTCGAATCCGAACAAAAAATCCCCCTCACCCTCACCCTGAATCTCTCCATCTCTCTATCTCATGAACCGACGACGCCCACCCAGACCACCTGTCGACAACCACTGCAACATCTTTAAGGTGACGGATCGACTGGGTAAAGTCTTGAATCGAGCTTCCCAAACTTGAATAAAAAAGGTGAAGTCTTGAATCTCTCTCTCTCTCTCTCTCGTGAAGCTTAAATGCATGTTTTCATTTTGATTTTAGGTAAGATCTGAGAATGTGTGGGGTGGGTGTCGATATGAATTATTGGTGTTTTTTGCTGGGTTTTTCGATTTAGGCTCGATAGGTTCGATGAGTGCTCGATGGATGCTCGACAATAGGATAGAAAATAAAACAATCATAAGATCAATAATGCTAGATAGTGGCTCGATATGAGTGAAGCATTATAACTCAAGGGTTCGATATAAGCTCAATGTTAGCTCGATAGAAATCGGTTAAGCTCGATGAGGTCTGGGGTTTTCTCGATAGGCTCGACATGAGATCGATGCATATAGCTCGATAGAGCTCGATGGTGGCTCAATATGAGTGAGGCATTGGGACCGATGTGTGGCTCGATAGTAATCGGTTATGCTAGATATGAGCTCAATGCATGCTCGATGCATAGTGACTCGATAGTGAGTCGATAGAGCTCGATGGTGGCTCGATATGAGTGAGGAATTTTGGCTCGATAGTGATCGATGATAGCTCAATAGTAATCAATTAGGTTCGATATGAGCTCGATGCATGCTTGATGCTCCATTGTTAAGACATATTCTGATATAGGTTTACACTTACTCGATAGAGCTTGATGGTGGCTCGATAGAGTTTTGTTGTTGCTCGATGATGGCTCGATGGGCTCGATAACATCTTGATGGCAGTGTTTACTTCAGTTTTCTTATAATTTTTTTTTTAATTTTTGCCCAATTCTGTTGAACATTCTGTTTTCTTACCAATTGTTTTCATGTGTCGATGCATATGCTGAAGTTGCTTGTTCCGTTTCAAGATAGGGGTGGTAGGACTTTGGTTGATATTAAGAAAAGGTTTGTGGAGCTTGACCTGATAGAAAGGGCTAAGGAATCCCCTTTCAAGCAACTCTTCTTGGCTTCGAAGTTTCATTTCTCAAGAGTTTTGGTACATGAGCTGATGTTGAGGAAAATAGCATGTACAAAAGAAGATAATGTGCATTTCTTTTTGGGCTCAAAGTCCTGTAGATTCAGCGTGGGAGAGTTTGCTCAAGTGACGGGGTTGAATTTCAGTTCTGCACTGTCACAAGTAGAGTTGGATGAGCGTCTGACCAGTGACCATTTGATAAAGGAGTATTTCAATGATGCTGAGAAAGTAAAGCTCCTACAGTTGGAGAGTGTTTTCAAAACTTGTACTATGGTCGAAGATGTGTACAAGCTGTGTCTCTGTTTGTTGGTTGAGGAAGTTCTAAATTCCATAGAGAGAAAGTTGAATATATGGTGAGATATACTTAAGATGGTTGAGGACATAGACTACTTCTTCATCTATCCATGGGGAAGTTCTCTTACAAGAGGCTTTTAAATTCTTGTAAGAAGGACATGCAACGCTGGAAGGCTAACTATGAAAAAAAGAAGGATGCCAAGGTGCAATAGGAGTCGAAGTACACTTTTTATGGTTATGCCATGACGTTACATTATTGGGCATATTCAGCAACTTGCGATGAAGTTTGTTGTGAACTCGGAAAATATTGTCCCGAGGATGCTTAGTTGGTCGCACCAGAAGAATAAGGATTTCACCAAGTTTTTCCTCTTGCCGATGTTATCTAAGAGAACTGTAAGTTATATTTGATTAACGTTAAACACTTATGTTTAGCTATATGTTTATCTTTTCTGATTATTTTAGTTAAATCAATGCTTTATGTTGTTTGCAGTAGATCATCCTTCCGTTGTTGAAGCCCCGATCATCAAAGGTTGATTATTACAACTCCTTGACTCAGGGAGATGTTCCCCTTATCCTAGGCTTGACCAGGATCCTAAGGAGTTTGATGGGGAGGACGAGGCCGCCATGGATGTTGAGAAAATGGCTGAGATAGTTTCTTAGGTTTCCTAGGCAACAAAGATTTTTGATGATGCTGTCCCTGAGGCAGAGGAGGTTCCCACCCCTCCCGTTGCCCCTTCTGCAGCCCCATCCCCTACCTTCGTTCTAGCCGATATCAAAGAGTTGATGCAGCGGTAGGAGAGAGTCAAGGGTCGATAGGAGACCCTCCTGAAGAACCAGTCAGTGATCACAGACGCAGTCAGTCAGATCTTGACATTTATTAAGGAACGACTGAGGGACTCCAGGGAAAATTTGTTGGGGTTTTATGCCCTAATTAAAACCCAATTTCTTTGTAATCACATTTATTGTCAATAAAAGAATAGAAATCATTTTTTGACTTGGTCAATTACTTTGCTCACATATTTTATTTTCATGATTATTTGTTTAATATAAACTTCTATTAAATCCCGAGCATATAACTAATTTTATTTATAGTGACATAATCATAGTGGAATATAAATATGATTATATGTTCAAAAATAAGTTAGTCCTAAGATTAGTCAATGCACATGATTTACACTAACTTGCCAATCCGCGATATGTTCTACTTACATATCATTGTGTTATGTTCTTTCCAGAACATTAGCAAAGTAGATAAGATCAGATGTATTTGTTACATCGGACTGGACCGATATTGACAGTAGATAGGATAAGTAAACATACTGTTATTATCTATTCTAGACATATCATATAGTTGACCATAGGTCGATTCAATCTCAATTCTGAGTGGTTAGTATTCTAACTGATTGTATTATTTGAATTCTTTGACTTGTTCGTTACCAGCTTACCCTACGGACTAGCCCACACTTACATCTTGGGAACTCGGTAGTATAATTGAGAGGGAGTGTTAATCATAGATATGAACATTTATAGCTTTTGATGAAGAAGTGAAACGATGGTTTCCGTTTAGTTTGGTTCAAGGTGCTAAATGATAGAGATCTCATTTCAGTAATTAGTATTAGTTCACTGAAATATCACTTACAAGGAACTAAGTGTTTTAAGGATAAAATACAATGAGGGGAAAAACAATATTTTAGTCCCATCTCATTGTAGACCATCTATAGAGGATTGAGTGACAATTATGGTTGTAACAATGGATAGTTAAAAACGTATCTATATTGCTTATAGAACATTCTATGAATTCAAGAGTGCAATTCCGAGCCTTTAGTGGAGTCACGAGGAATTAATAAGTTAGTAAATTTATTTGTTACATTTATGATAACTTATTGGAGCTTGATTTCATAGACCCATGATCCCCACTGTACCTTGGATAAAATCATCTGATAGTCTCAATTAATTGATTTAACTATCAATTGGAATTATCAAAGCTGACCATGTCAATTTTGGATAGTTTCACATAGTTATGTAATTTAGAGAAGAAAAGAGAAATTAGGGTAGATTAATTAATTAAGATAAATTGGTATCTAATTAATAAATAAGTTTAAATCAATGTTAAAATTATAAATAATTAGTTTGATAAAGGATTTAAATAATTATTTAATTAATTAAATAAATAGAAAATAATACATGTCTTGATTTTAAGTCAAACAGGCTTATAATTAAATGTAAAATTTCACGGCCTAAAGCCCATGATAATTTCGACCTAGGGCTGATATTATCTACTATTATATTTGTAAAAACGCCCTTAAATTAGTACTTAATAAAACATTCACATTTTCAATGGTTTATAATAGAAAGCCACTTATTATAAAGGTTTCAGTGGGGTCTCGCTTAAAACATGCAAGTTGGGCCCAAAAGTCTTAAAAAGAAAATATTAGTTTTATGCAAAGTTCTAAAACAAACAAAATTTTAAGTCCCACTGACAATTTTAAAAAAAAAATCCCATTAAACATAACATTATTAAAAATTGCCGTTTAAAGTTGATCGTTTCTCGTCCATAGGATGCCCCATGCCATACACAGCAGGACGACAGAACTCCCCACATCACCACGTGTGTCACAGAGAAACCTATTTGCTACTTGGAAGGGAAAGTATGGGGGTGAGCTAAAAGCCCAGTAAGGAAGTACAAGCAACAAGCAAGTAAGAATACAACAAATTACAAAGACTATCATTCATCTTATACATCATAGTATCATCATAAAATTGGCATCAATATCATAAACATAAACATAATGCCACCATCATATCATAAACATCATGACATCATAACAAAATCATAAACATCATAACATCTTAACAAATCATAAACATCACCAAACAACATAACACATTCATAAACAATTCCTTGTGAACATAGCCCGCTAACTTGTCCATGCCACCCTTTGAGGTAAACAAGAGTCTCTGATCCTTGAATAACCTCGGCGCGTCCGCCCATGGAGTTACGTCTTCATATCCTTAGTAACTCAGGTTACGTCTTCTTATCCTTAGCAACCCATTTTGATGTGTCGCATACATCACGCTAACATCCATTCATATCATACAACATTCATACAAGCCATCATATCATCACATTATGACATTCATAATTCATAACATTTCATTCACACAACAGTCTTGCCATTCACAATATAACAATCATAAATTCTATCTAACTTCCTTACCTCAGGTCCAAGCTAATTAAAACCACAACTTCTCAACGAGCTTATACCATAATCAAAACGACATTTCTTAGCTTCATATAATTACTATTTTTCATACAACTCATGTGTGCATGGGCCATGCACACATGGTGAGAGTTACACACAACATACAAATATGCTTAGTTACACATAATGTCATAAAAAGAATAATGCTCATTCTACCTATATTGCATGCATGATCCTTCTATAAAAACTACATGATTGCATAATAGACATAATTTTGGGCGTAAAAGTGAATTTGCATGTAACATGCATACGTGGGAACGTTGTGTAATTGTGGCGTTTAAAACGATAATTCTATGTGTCTTACTTCTATCGTTTAAAAAAAATAAAAGACTTGTAGCATGTGTTGTTTACCATTGTTTATCTTCTTAAAATTACTAGGTTGATTAAATCTCCCAAGACATTCTTTTTATTTCATAAAAACAATTTTATTTAGCCATTAAGAAAATATAAAAGACCCGTTTATTATTTTCAAATTACAAAGAAAGCAAAGGCATTGGAAATTATTTTAAAAAAGAAAAATACCTATGATTACCATGTTTCCTTAGAAAAATTAATTTAATTTTAATTAATTGTGTTACATAAATGATGTGAGAAAAATATATATTTTAAGTGTGGAAAAAATATATTTTTACTTGAATTATTTTAAGGCTTAATTTTATGTAACATAAATTCATAAATGACAATTAAATAATTATTTTAAACTTTTTAAACTAAACTTTCAGCCACCATTTAATTTTAAAAAAAATCACAAATAAATTAAATTCAATATTTTTTTCTTAATCAAAATAAAGAAAAATCATAACTATTAAAATATACACTCATACCATATTAAAAATACCATTTTTAATATTACCATTTAGGATTTTTAATTTATTTCAAATACTAATCAAATTCCTCTTATTAAAACACACTTCACATTTTTTTACAAAAATTCTAGCAATCAAAATTATCATTAAAATCACCATTTTCATTTTTTTAAAACTCATATTTTCATCAAAATAAAAAAAAAATATGTAGGTATTTATTTACACACAATATCATTTCAAAGCATAATTAAATTTCACATTAAATTTCTTAAAACATCAAAACATTTGCAAACTTTATTTGAGCACTCAAAACATTAATCTCATCATGAACAACATCATTTTTGCACAAAATCAGCAAGCACATTAAATCATAAAATTCATTCTTTTCATTATATTCACAAAATGCATGCTCATTTATGCACAATATTTCAACACAAACCCTAGCATGCTTCTAACCTCTTTATCCATTTTAATCACACTAAGAGTATACAATAATTCATCATTCATCTTAGAACTTATTCACAAGTCATGAACAAATAACCACCATTGATCTTGTGTTAAATATATTCTCAATACATTATTACCATGCAATTATTCCAAATATCACAACCATCATAACCTCATACAAGATCACAACCTATCATGATTTCTAAGATTAAATAGACATTAAACACAAAAAAATAACCATCATACTTGAGCAATACCCTAGGCCGAAACACATTTAATAAAAACAACCCATTCTCTTCATGTATTTTAAATATTCATCATCACTTTTCATAGATCACAAATTTAAACCCTTGTACAATTTCACATAAATTCTTTAAGCCAAAACATACCTATCATTTAACCATAGAAAAGCTTTGAACAACATAGCATAATCACCATATTTCAATAATCATCTCACTACACATGTTCTTATTACACAACCATAAACATCAAACCCAACAACATAAACCCATGCATCAAATTATAAGAAAACACTCCATCAATCCATGAACATCATATCATTAGGGTTATAGATTTGATACCTCTCTTGATTGTAAAATCAAGAATACAAAATGATCAACACCCAAACTTCACCACCCCTTGTTCAAGCCTAGGTTTTTTTTTTTTATGAAATCCACCATGAGGAGAAGAAATAATCCAACCACACACAACAATAAAACAAAGTCAATATCATATAATCAAGAGAAGAGATTAGACAAACAAATTCACAAGGAAAACATACTCTAGACGAGGTTCCTCTTCTTCTTCTTCTTCTTCTTCTTTCTTTCCTCCTTCTCTCTAGAAAATGGCAGCCCTTCCCCTTTCTCTCTCTAGCTCGCCACACTCTCTCTCTCTATTCTCTCTCTAGGTCACGGCAGCCAAGATCAAAAATGCTCTTCTATTTCTCCCATTCCCTCTTTATTCTAATTTTCCCATAAAGACTCAAATAAAAGAAAAAGGTAACTTTCCCTTTGTTATTTTCTTTTATTTTTAATTTATTTGATTTTATCTAATTTGGTAGTAAAATAAAGATGATAGCATCTTTTCCCTATTTTATCTAAAATCACCCAATCAAATAAATGGTAAATAAATCTCTCATTCACACCATGTGCTACACGTCCATACCCCATTTCCCTTTCTTTTTATTTTATTTATTTTTATATAAATTAATCAATTAAATCTAATATAAGGAAACTATACAAATGTGTAGAAAAGTCTACACATGTGCATCATGCTTCCATGCACTTGCACACACTATATCACTAGGGTACATCACTATCTATCATGCACCTTAGTGCATTCAACCAAATCTCACATAATCACATTTTTAAAATAAAAATAAATAAATATCATTTAACAAATAATTTCACAAAAATATTCTACAACCAATTCTAACAATTAAATAAAATAACAAACAATTAAATAAAACAAACAGAAACTAAATAAAATAAACAACATTTAAATAAAACAATTCACCACACTTAACACTTACATAAAATAAAACACCAAAAATTTTAATAGCTAAATTTTTTTTTTGGTGCACTACAATATTGATTTTTTAATTAAATTAAATGACCTAATTGAGTCTATAAAAGGAGTGCTAAGTGAGAGATGAAATCAGATTTCTGAAACATAAGTTTATGAGAAGATCAAAAGATTTATTAGGTTTTAGATTCTCTCTACAGCATAAGTCATTTTTAAGCCTCATTATTCTTTTCTCTTCTTCTCTCTGTATCTATTTCATATGTTTAGAATTTCCCACCCTAGTCTAGGTGATTCTAAGGATACTTTGGAAGATTGTGAAGAAAATTGAAGATCGGTTCAGTTTCTTAGTAATACTTCGCGACAAAAAGGATATAAGGGTTAAAGAAATTGAAGGAAGAAGTCTTTCATTTTGCTGTGTATAATGTAAGTATTCTTATCATTATTTGTAGCACACCAATTTTTTTTTTTATTTGTATAAATTAATTGTTAGAATTTTTTGGTTGAATTTTTGTGAATTTAATTGTTAATTATTTATTTATTTATTTTAATATGTGAATAATTGAGTTTTGGTTGACTGCACCAAGGAGCATGGTAGGTAGTGATACACCCTAGTTATTGAGTGTGTGCATGTGCATGTTGCATGGTGCACTTGTGTAGAATTTTCTACACACTTTATTTTTCCTTTTATTAGATTTATTAAGTTATAAAAAAAAATAAGAAGAGAAAATGGCTTGGGTGTGTGGAGCATAGTGTGAAAGTGAGTGATTCTATTCTTATTTTATTTGGCAATTAAAATGAAGACAATAGCTGTAAAGGGAATGGGAGGTTGTCATCTTTATTTCTGACCAATTAAGAGAAAATGAAATTAAATAAAAATAAAAGAAAAGGGGAAACTTACCAATTTTTTTTTTGCCTAGGGTTATTATGGGCTAGGTTAGAATAAAGAGGGAAGGAAAAGGGAAGAGAGCATTTTGCTCATTGGAACCCATGACTAGAGAGAGAGAGAGAGAGAGTGGGCGTGAGAAGAGAGAGAAGGAGAAAGAAAGGAAGAAAAGAAAAGAGGAGGAGGAAGAAGGTCTTGGAAAGTCTAGGTACGGTTTCTTGTATTGTTGATCTTTTGTTAATTTTCTAAGTCTAAGCTTTTTCCCCCCCACAATTATAAGATTTCTTTTTGTTCTTCTTTTCTTGTCATGGGTTTCGAAAACCCTAGGTACTCATGAGTGATTGCCATTTTAGGTATTGGTTCTATCAAGGAGGTAGTTAATCCCTAAACCTTATGCTTAATTTTGTTGTTTTATTGAAAGGATTTTGAATTTTTGATGCCTATTTGAATCTATGCCATGTGTTGATTTGAAATATTTGAATATAATGATTGTTGGCATTTTTATGCTTGTGTATATTTAGGTTTCAGCCTACTCTTAATCTAGGGTTCATGATGTTTTGTGTGTATATTGATAAGTATATTTATGAGGTTGAATGTTTGGATATGGTGATTTTTAATTATTATATGTTCATGTTAATGAAGGATTTTGGCTTAAGCATGTATATGGATCTTTCTTGTATGTTTGGTATTTCAATTTTGTTAGATCCATGTTCTAGAATCCTATGTAAATATTGGCATGGTAATTAAATATAGACTCTTGTGATCTTAGAAGCATGCCTATGATTTAATTGTCTATGTGATGATAGGGATTTTCTTAGAATAACAATATGATAATAGTTACATGCTAGGGTTTGTGATTTATTTGTATAGATTTAAACATGTATGGTTATTGTGTAAATTTTGTGAAGCATGATGAAAAAGATGGATTCTTGATTTGTTAAGCTTGCTGATTTTGGTGTTTAAATGATTTAGAATATGATGAAAATAAGGACTTTGCATGCTTAAATGATTTTGCAAGGGCTATGATGTTTTTAAGAAATTAAAGGGAATTTTGATATACATTAAAATTATGTTTATACTCAAATAAATACCTACATATATTTTTATTATTTTAGAGAAATTATGAGATTTTAATTTCAAGATAGTGATTTTTAAGAGTTTATTTTGTTGCTAGAATTTTTGGTAAAAAAATATTGGAAAGTCTTTTAATTGAAAGAACATTTGTGTGTTTGTGTGATACTATAACACCTAAGCTATGTAAATATTAAAAATGGGTATTTTAAATGTAACCATGAGTGTTCATTTTAATAGATATGATTTTTCTTTATTTTTAATTAAGAAAAAGGTTGAGATTAATTAAATGGTGACTGAAAGTTTAGTTTAATAAATTAAATGGTGGCTGAAAGTTTAGTTTAATAAATTAAATGATTTTAAAATAAACTAAATGGTGGCTGAAAGTTTAATTTAATAAATTAAAATTAATTATTTGATTATCACATATGAATTTATACTACATAAAATTTAGTCTTAAAATAATACAAACAAAATATATTTTTTCTCACACCTAAAAATTATATTTTCTCACATCAATTTTTGTAATTTTATTAGTTTAGATAAAATTGTGATTTTCTAAGGAAACATGATAATTATAAGTATTTTAAATAATGTCAAGCCTTAATTATTTTAATGTACTTTAAACATAATAAATTGATTTATTATATTTTTTTAAATGGCTAAATAATTTTTTTTTTATGAAATAAAAATAAAGTTTTAAGATGTTTAATCAACTTAGTAATTTCAAAGAGATAAATAATGGTAAGAAAATATGTTGCTAAATCCTCATTTTGAAAATGATAGAAATAAGCGCGTAGGAATTATCGTTTTTAACGTCACATTTTAACAACGTTCCCGTGTATGCATGTCGCATGCAAATACACTTTTACGTTAAAAAATATGTCTAATATTCAACCATATGATTTTTAGTTAAAAGCCACATGTAGAATATGTATAATTTACATTATTCTTTAGGTGATTTTATGTGTAAATATGCATGTTTGGAAAATATGTGTAATTTTCGCCAAGTGTGCATGGCCCATGCACACATGGGGTATATGAGTTGGGCACAAGAAAGTCTTATGTGATGCTAAAGAATGCTATTTGATTATGGTTATAGGCTCGTTGTGACGTTTGTCAGTTTTTGCTTTGCTTGGACCTGAGGTAAGGAAGTTAGATAGAATTTTACTTGTTTATGCTATGAACGGTAAGATTGACTTGTATGAATATAAATGATATATATGATGATGTACCATGTATGAAATGCTATTTTGATATGATATGATGATTGTAAGAAATTCATGTAGTTTTCCTTAGTTGTGATATGACTGGATTGCATGCATTTTTGTTTGTTGTATGATATGTAATGGTTGTTAGCGTGTTGAACGCGACACAACAAAGGGGTTACTAAGGATATGAAGACGTAACCTGAGTTACTAAGGATGTAAAGACGTAAGTCATAGGGCGGATGCGCCGAGGTTATTCAAGGACCAGAGTTCCTGTTTACCTCGACATGTGACATGGACAAGATAGGGGGCCATGTTCACAAAGATATGATGATGATGCTTATGATGATAATGTTCATGATGATTATGTATATGATGATGATGCTTATTATGATAATGTCTATGATGATTATGTTTATGAGGATGATGGTTATGATAATTATGTTTTTTTATGTATAACGATGTATCAATGTGAAAATATTTTGTTGTGTTTACTTGTGTGTTGTTTGTACTTCCTTACTGAGCTTTTAGCTCACCCCTTTACTTTCCCTTCCAGGTAGCAAATATGATTTCTCTTTGGCATGCGTGGTGATGTGGGGAGTTCCAATGTTAGGGTGTGTATGGCGTGGGGGTACCCTATGGGCGAGAAAACGATCAGCTTAACGCCAATTTCTAAAGAACAATGTTATGTTTATTTTTAATTTTTCAGAACTTATAAGTGGGACTTGAACTTTAATTTTTTTTAAAAACGTTGCATGGAAACTATTATTTTTATTTTAAAACTATTGGGCCCAACTTGCATGTTTTAGCAAGGCCCCACTGAGATTTTTCATATAATAAGTGGCTTTCTTCTATAAGTTTATGAGCATGTAAAAGTTTTACAAAGTATTAGATTATGGAGTTTTGCAAATGGTATTAGAGACGGTCGTCCATGTTTTCAAGGACCCTCCCCATACATGCTAAAGACGGGAAAATCTCACCTCACCTCACCGTGTCGTAAGTATTTGTTTTATGTGATATTACTTGTTTCTGTTTTATTTAATTTTATAGTTTCATAACTGCAGTATAGTAAGATGCCTCCCATTTTGAAAACTACTAAGAAACAACTACTCAAGGAAATACGCACAATACCCAAGGTCCAGCTTGAGGAGGATCCCTATGATTGGAAGATTGCGGTGTTAAAAACAACAACGGTGGTTTGTGATCGTATTCAAGGGATCATGAACAAAAGAGGAGCTTTGCTATGGCCCAGAGAGCAATATTGGGTGTTGAGGGAAGCACTGTCAATGTACTTTGAGGCCCTTCTCCAGTTGGACAAAGCATGGAACGACGTCGTTCAAGACGACTTGGACTTTAGTACCATGGAATACGTAATCTACGATCTTATAGACAACTACGATTTTAGTCGTGAGGAGCTGGTGTTGGTAAAGACGGATGATGGAGAGATAGAGGAGCGTTTGGAGACAATACACGATTTGGAAGGAGCCTTGGAAAGTCAGGAGGTAACTCATGCCATACCACAAGTGACCTCTAGGATGAGGGTGATGGCGAGCGCTCCCGGCTATTTTCACATCCCAGAGGACGTCTTTGATTACAGCTCAGGAGACGAGTCCACAGTTGAGGACTAGAGTCCATCGCGTAGATCGTTCCATGAAGTGTTAATGAATAAGATGGGATTTTTTTTATAAATTAGAACCCTAAGGATTTATGTTTTTGGTTATTAAACACTTTATGAGTTGTTTGAATTCTTGGAATACATTAGAACACTTTGAATGCTATGGTTTGATATTTTTCCTCTTGCAAACTCTAAATGATGTGGTTTTGAATGTATGATTTTCACGAATATCTATCAAACCATTAAGCTAATTTTCCTTCCTTATGGTTTTCTTTTGATGCCTTAGAATCTCATAATGTCGACTAGAGGAAGAGGAGGCAAGGGAAGAGGAGGAGGCTGAGGAAAGGGTGTCTCCACAAGGTCTAAAGCCATGACAACCCCGGATATAGAAATACCATCGGTCCAACCTGCAGCTCCAGCAACACCATGTGTGGATTTGGCTGCAGAGGTAGCAAGGTTGAGAGAACATCTAAGACTGTGAGATGAGGAATTGGCACATGCCAGGCAAGTGCCCCAAATGCCCCTAGTGCCTCAAGTGCCAGTGGCGCAGCCTCAGCCGCCAACACCACCACCTGCACCATTGCCTGTAACTTATGGGTTTTTTGCCAGTGTATGAACGTTTCAAAAAACAAGCCCCACCAACCTTTGAAGGGAAAGCTGATCCCATAGTGGCAGAGGATTGGTTAAGATTGGTCGAGGCCATCTTCGATCATGGAGTTAAATGATCACCAGAGAGTCTCATGTGCAGTCTATTTACTCAAGATGGATGTACGAATATGGTGGGATGTAATTAAATAGACCCGTGATTTGAATACCATGACTTGGGAAAAATTCGTCCAGAATTTTACCAAGAAGTATTACAGTGCGGCCGTGCTAGCAACCAAGGTAGATGTGTTTGTAACTTTGGTACAAGGAAACCAATCTATCACTGATTATGCACAGAAGTTCGATAGGTTGGCAAAATTTGCTCGTGAAGTTGTGCCAACTGAAACTCTGCAAGTCCAAAGGTTCGTGAGGGGACTCAAGCCGATGATCGCTAGGGATGTTATGATGACCAGTGCTGAAGTGGTCAGTTATGCAGAAGTACTTGATAGGGCACTTGAAGCAGAATATTTGGAAGAGCAGATATGGAAGGATAATGCTGCCAGAAGAGAGAACTACTGAAACAAAGGCTTCAATGAGGATAACAAAAGGAAAGCTAATAAAGGGAAGAATAGTGGCACTGATAAAAGACCAAGACCCCCGGCCACGAATAACAATAGTCACAACACTCAGAACCACCATAACAACCGCAACAATCACTATAATGACCGGGATAGCGGAAATCACCAAGGTAACCAAGTAGAGCACCCCATCTGTCCTAAATGCTCGAAAAGACACTCATGAGAAAGCCAGGTTGGCACCAATAAATGTTTGAAGTGCGGTCAGGCAGGGCATCTGAGGAAGAATTGCCCACAATGGAAGGCAGGACAAAATAGTAGAAACAATCTGGTGCCAGCACGGGCTTTTGCCTTAACTCAGAATGAAGCAGCCAACAGCAACACCATAGTCACAGGTCAGCTCCCTATATTTGGTATGATGTGTAGAGTCCTCATTGATTCTGGAGCAACTCACTCTTATGTTTCCATGAATGTTATTGATAAGTTGAGTATGCCTTGCAAACTATTTGAGCATGGCTTTAGTACAATGTTACTGTCGCGAGACATGATGTTGTCAACTAGGTGGTTACCTTCAACGCCTATAATGATAGAGGGCAGGGAGTGCCCAGCAGACCTTATAGAATTGAGTATACCAGATTATGATGTCATACTTGGTATGGATTGGTTATCCAAACATGGGGCGACGATAGACTGTCGAAAGAAGACTGTGGAGTTCAAACCAGAAGAAGGAGAGATCTTTTCCATTAGAGGAGAAGTAGCGAGTTTTCGAACACCCATAATATCGACATTGGAAGCACGGAATATGATGCAACATGGCTGTTCAAAATTTCTGGCTAGTGTGGTGGATAAATCCAAGGAGTCAGAGTTAAAACTGAAAAATGTGCATATTGTTTGTGAGTTCTCGGAGGTATTTCCTGAGGAATTACCAGAATTACCCCCGGACAGAGAAATCGAATTTGTGATCGAACTTGCACAAGAAATAGCACCGATCTCTAAAGCACCCTATAGAATGGCACCTGCGGAGTTGAAGGAACTTAAGAACCAACTACAAGAGTTGTTGGACAAGGGGTTCATAAGACCTAGTCATTCGCCATGGGGAGCACCGGTCCTATTTGTGAAAAAGGACGGGGGCATGAGTATGTGCATCGATTACCAAAAACTCAATATGGTCACCATTAAGAACAAATATCCTTTGCCTAGGATAGATGACCTTTTTGATCAACTACAAGGGGTAGCAGTATTCTCAAAGATTGATCTGGGATTCGGGTAGCATCAGTTTAAAGTGAAAGGGGGAGACATTCCGAAAACGGCTTTAAGAACTTGCTACGGTCACTATGAGTTCCTAGTGATGTCTTTTGGACTCACTAATGCCCCAGAAACATTTATGGACATGAAGCATATGGTATTTAAGGACTATTTGGACAAGTTTGTGGTACGTGTTCATAGATGATATCCTTATTTACTTGAAGACCAAGGAGGAGCATGAGGAGCATTTGAGGTTGACCTTGAAAAGACTACGAGAACATCAGCTATACGCTAAGTTCTCTAAGTGTGAATTTTGGCTAGAACAAGTAACTTTCCTAGGGCATATAGTGTCCAAGAATGGAATAGTAGTAGATCCATCAAAGATCGAGGCCATTAGAGATTGGCCCCAGCCGAAGAATGCCTCAGAAGTTCGAAGCTTCTTAGGATTGGCAGGTCACTATAGAAAGTTTGTCGAGGGTTTCTCAAAGATCGCTACACCCTTGACCAACTTAACCCCCAAACATCAGAAGTTTGCATGGACTGAGAAATGTGAAGAAAGCTTTCAGACCATGAAGGATGAGTTGATTTCTGCGCCTATTCTTTGTGTTACCATAGAGGGGGGGGGGGGGGGGGAATTTGTGGTGTATTGTGACGCATCAATTATGGCTTAGGGTTGTGTTGATGCAAGATGGGAAGGTAGTAGCTTATGCTTCATGACAACTCAAAGGCTATGAACAACAATATCTCACACATGATCTTGAATTGGCAGCAGTGGTGTTCGCACTAAGAATGGAGATATCACCTATGGGGACAAGTGCGAAATCTACATTGACCACAAAAATCTGAAGTACTTCTTCATGCAAAAGGAACTGAATATGAGGCAACAAAGGTGGTTGGAACTAGTGAAGGACTAAAATTGTGAGATTCTATACCACCCAGGCAAGGCCAATGTTGTTGCAGATGCATTGAGTAGGCGGGGACATGGCGTTGCCTCATCACTACATACAATAAAGATGCCTCTTCAGAAGGAGATTATAAATGCAGGCATCGAACTTGTGATAGGAATCCTAGCGAACCTCACGTCACAATCCTCCCTATTGGAATGAATTCGAGAAGGGCAGAAAGTGGATGAAGCCCTAATGAAGCAAGAGGCTTTGGTACAAGAAGGTGGTAGCAGTGACTTCACAATGTCCAACGATGAATTGCTGAGATACAAGGATAGGATTTGTATGCCTGACAATGTTTAGATTAAGGAAAGTATTATGAAAGAGGCCCACACAACACCCTATTCCTTACACCTAGGGTCCACGAAGATGTTCCAAAACCTTAAGTCATTATATTGGTGGCATGGAATGAAAAGGGATATTGCTGAGTTTGTTGCTAGGTGTTTGACATGCCAACAAGTCAAAGTAGAACACCAAAGGCCAGCAGGGTTACTTCAACCGCTCTACGTTCCTGAATGGAAATTGAAGGATATAGAAATGGATTTTGTGGTAGGATTACCCAGGAACACAAAGCAGCATGATTCTGTTTGGGTAATAGTGGATAGGCTCACTAAGTCCATCCATTTCCTGCTAGTTAAGACCACATAATCAGCGGACCAATATGCATAATTGTATGTAAGTGAGATAGTGAGACTTCATGGGGTGCAAAAGTTGATAATTTCTGATCGAGGGTCAGTATTCACATCAAACTTTTGGAAGGGACTACAGAGAGCTATGGGATCAAGGCTAAAGTTTATCACCGCGTTTCATCCTCAAACCGATGGGCAATCAGAGAGAACTATACAAATTCCAGAGGACATGTTGAGATGCTGTGCTTTGGACTATTTAGAGTCTTGGAATCGATACTTACCCCTAATGGAGTTCTCTTATAATTACAGTTACCAATCTACTATTGGGATAGCTCCCTATGGAATGCTTTATGGGCACGACTGTAGATTTCCTTTACATTGGGATGAATTTGGGGAGAAACATATTCTAGGCCCTGAGGCAGTTAGAGAAGCCAGTGAGGCGATCGAGAAGATTCACCAAACGATGCTTACCGCGCAGAGTAGGCAAAAGAGTTACGTGGACTTTAAGAGAAGGGACATTGAGTTTTCCGGGTGAGTTTGTTTTCTTGAAAGTCTCGCCGATGAAGGGTGTTATGCGTTTTGGAAAAAAAGGGAAGTTAAACCCTAGATATATAGGTCCATATGAGATTTTGGACAGGGTAGGGCAAGTTGCTTACCGTTTAGCACTGCCCCCAGCACTAGCCGAAACACATAACGTCTTTCACATCTCGTTGTTGCGTAAGTATGTGTCAGATCCCTCTCAAGTTTTGAGTTACGAGCCGCTACAGCTGAAGGAGGTTTTGAGTTAGGATGAACATCCAGAGCGTGTTATTGAAAAGGGAATCAAGGAACTGAGATCCGAAAGGATTCCACTAGATAAGGTCCTGTGGAAGAATAGTACGGAATGAGAAGCAACATGGGAATTGGAGGAAGACATGAGAGAAAGATACCCTGAATTATTTGGTAAGAAAGAATTTCGGGATGAAATTCCTTTAAAGGAGGGTATATTGTAGCGCACCAAATATTTTTTTATTTGAATTTTGTGCTTTATTTTATTTAAGTGTTAAGTGTTGTGAATTATTTTATTTATTTGTTTAAATTAATTGTTAGAATTGTTTGGCAGAATTTTCGTGAATTTAATTGTTAATTAATTTATTTATTTTAATATGTGAATAGTTGAGTTTCGGTTGAATGCACCAAAGTGCATGGTAGGTAGTGATACACCCTAGTTATTGAGTGTGTGCATGTGCATGGTTGCATGTTGCACTTGTGTAGAATTTTCTACACACTTTATTTTTCCCTTTATTAGATTTATTAAGTTATTAAAAAACATTAAAATAAAAATAAGAAGAGGAAATGGCTTGGGCATGTGGAGCATAGTGGGAAATTGAGTGATGCTATTCCTATTTTATTTGGAATTAAAATGAAGACAATATCTATAAAGGGAATGAGAGGTTGTCGTCTTTATTTCCTACCAATGAAGAGAAAATGAAATTAAATAAAAGAAAAGGGGAAACTTACCAATTTTTTTTTGCGTAGGGTTATTATGGGCTAGGTTAGAATAAAGAGGGAAGGAAAAGGGAAGAGAGCATTTTTCTCATTGGAACCCATGACAAGAGAGAGAGAAGGAGAAAGAAAGGAAGAAAATAAAAGAGGAGGAGGAAGAAGGTCTTGGAAAGTCTAGGTACGGTTTCTTGTATTGTTGATCTTTTGTTAATTTTCTAAGTCTAAGGTTTCCCCCCCCCCCCACAATTCTAAGATTTCTTTTTGTTCTTCTTTTCTTGTCATGGGTTTCGAAAACCCTAGGTACTCATGAGTGATTGCCATTTTAGGTATTGGTTCTATCAAGGAGGTAGTTAATCCCTAAACCTTATGCTTAATTTTGTTGTTTTATTGAAAGGATTTTGAATTTTGGATGCCTATTTGAATCTATGCCATGTGTTGAATCGAGATATTTGAATATAATGATTGTTGACATTTTTATGCTTGTGTATATGTAGGTTTTGGCGTAGTCTTAATCTAGGGTTCATGATGGTTTGTGTGTATATTGATAAGTATATTTATGAGGTTGAATGTTTGGATATGGTGATTTTTAATTATTCTATGTTCATGTTAATGAAAGGTTTTGGCTTAAGCATGTATAGGGATCTTTCATGTATGTTTGGTATTTCAATTTTGTTAGATCCATGTTCTTGGATCCTATGTAAATATTAGCATGGTAATTAAATATAGACTCTTGTGATCTTAGAAGCATGCCTATGATTTAATTGTCTATGTGATGAAAGGGATTTTCTTAGAATAACAATATGATAATAGTTACATGCTAAGGTTTGTGATTTATTTGTATAGTTTTAAACATGTATGGTTATTGTGTAAATTTTGTGAAGCATGATGAAAAAGATGTATTCTTGATTTGTTAAGCTTGCTGATTTTGGCGTTTAAATGATTTAGAATATGATGAAAATAAGGACTTTGCATGCTTAAATGATTTTGCAAGGGCTATGATGTTTTTAAGAAATTAAAGGGAATTTTGATATACATTAAAATTATGTTTTTACTCAAATAAATACCTACAGATTTTTTTTATTATTTTAGAGAAATTATGAGATTTTAATTTCAAGATGGTGATTTTTGTTTATTTTGTTGCTAGAATTTTTGGTAAAAAAATATTGGAAAGTCTTTTAATTGAAGGAACATTTGTGTGTTTGTGAAATAATATAACACCTAAGTTATGTAAATATTAAAAATGGGTATTTTAAGTGTAACCATGGGTGTTCATTTTAATAGATATGATTTTTCTTTATTTTTAATTAAGAAAAATGTTGAGATTAATTCAGTTGTGATTTTTAAATAAATTAAATGGTGGCTTAAAGTTTAGTGTAATAAATTAAAATTAATTATTTGATTATCACATATGAATTTATACTACATAAAATTTAGTCTTAAAATAATACAAGCAAAATATATTTGTTCTCACACCTAAAAATTATATTTTCTCACATCAATTTTTGTAATTTTATTAGTTTAGATAAAATTGTGATTTTCTAAAGAAACATGATAATTATTTCAATGTACTTTAAAAATAATAAATGGATTTCTTATATTTTTTAAATAGCTAAATAAATTATTTTTATGAAATAAAAATAATGTTTTAAGAGGTCACTTCTACAAAATCACCCTTTTATGACACTTTTTTAGGACACTCACCTATATGCGAGCCCTAAAAACAGTTCCTGGACTTTTTAGGAATCGCGTTGCAAGTCCTTAAAGAATTTATTGTAGGATATGTGTCCTAAAAGTTTGATTTTTTTTTTAACAAAAGTTCATGGACTTTTTAGAACATTCATTGAGAGTCCTGAAAAACACATTTTAGAACTCGCTATGAGTGTCCTAAAAACATATGTGGGTCCTAAAAATCCTGAATAGAAAGTTTAAGTGTAATATTAGTGGTGACTTTTAAGGGCTCACTTTGGGTGTCCTAAAAGAGTAATAAGGGCTCCCAAAGCGTGTCCTAAAAACTTTTAAGTAAAAAATGACAAAATATTTCTATCATTTTCGAATTGGGCTGTATTAGGGCATCATTTCTCACCAGCACACACAAAGGAAGAAGAAAAAAATCAGCCACCTCTCCCTCTAGAACTCCCTCCTGCCTGTGTCAGTACGAGGCCTCGACCGCTGCCCTGCCATCGTCCCACATCGACACGCGCCAGATCATTGGAGGCAGAAGGTCGCTGACCTTCGACCCTCGTTAGCCCAACCCCTCACGCGTCGCCCTCTGCTGCCTAGAGTTGTTCAAAGTTGCGGTGGTGCTATGTTTCCCAAACTCTTCCGGGTGTTTTCCAACCGCCTCGAGCCACCCTGACCTAAAACCCACTAAAGGATTGAACTCAACGTTCATCGAAATTGGAAGTCGACATTCGCCAAAATCCATGGAGGTCCGAGAAATCATAGTACAATCCGGCCATTCTATGCCTTCCCAAGAAGAACCACCACCATGACGACGCTCCCCGAGACTTGGGCTTCAATGCCCACTCATCATTTTCCTGAACCACCACTGTGGGGTGGTGGCGCCGCCGTTAACGACGGAACTCCGGAGGGAGCTTTGGCTATCAATTAATTTTTTTAAAATTATAAATAAAAATTTTTAGGACTCGCAACACGAGTCCCAAAAAACCTCACTATTTAAGGCTCTCAAATAGATGACTCGTGCCCCGTGAGTCTTAAAAAGCCTTTTTTGTAGTAGTGAGTTTAATCAACTTAGTAATTTCAAAGAGATAAATAATGGTAAGAAAATATGTTGTTAAATCCTCATTTTGAAAATGATAGAAATAAGGGCATAGGAATTATCGTTTTTAACGCATATTTTAACAACGTTCCTGCGTATGCATGTCGCATGCAAATGCACTTTTACGTTAAAAAATATGTCTAATATTCAACCATATGATTTTTAGCTAAAAGGCATGCATGTAGAATATGTATAATTTGCATTATTCTTTTGATGATTTTATGTGTAAATATGCATGTTTGGAAAATATGTGTAATTTATACCAAGTGTGCATGGCCCATGCACACATGAGGTATATGAGTTGGGCACAAGAAAGTCTTATGTGATGCTAAAGAATGCTATTTGATTATCATTATATGCTCGTTGTGACGTTTGTCAGTTTTTGCTTTGCTTGGACCTGAGGTAAGGAAGTTAGATAGAATTTTATTTGTTTATGCTATGAACAGTAAGATTGGCTTGTATGAATATAAATGATATATATGATGATGTACCATGTATGAAATGCTATTTTGATATGATATCATGTAGTTTTCCTTGGCTGTGATATGACTGGATTGCGTGCATTTTTGTTTGTTGTATGATATGTAATGGTTGTTAGCGTGTTGAACGCGACACAACAAATGAGTTACTAAGGATATGAAGACGTAACCCGAGTTACTAAGGATGTGAAGACATAACTCATAAGGCGGACGCGCCGAGGTTATTCAAGGACCAGAGTTCTTGTTTACCTCAAGATGTGACATGGACAAGATAGTGGGTCATGTTCACAAAGATATGACGATGATGCTTATGATGATAATGTTCATGATGATTATGTATATGATGATGATGCTTATGATGATAATATCTATGATGATTATGTTTATGAGGATGATGGTTATGATAATTATGTATAACGATGTATGAATGTGAAAATATTTTGTTGTGTTTACTTGTGTATTGTTTGTACTTCCTTACTGAGCTTTTAGCTCACCCCCTTACTTTCCCTTCCAGGTAGCAAATATGATTTCTCTTTGGCACACGTGGTGATGTGGGGAGTTCCAATGTCAGGGTGTGTATGGCGTGGGGGTACCCTATGGGCAAGAAAATGATCAGCTTAACGCCAATTTCTAAAGAGCAATGTGATGTTTATTTTTAATTTTTCAGAACTTATAAGTGGGACTTGAACTTTAATTTTTTTTTAAAAACGTTGCATGGAAACTATTATTTTTATTTTTATACTACTGGGCCCAACTTGCATGTTTTAGCAAGGCCCCACTGGGATTTTTCATATAATAAGTGGCTTTCTTCTATAAGTTTATGGGCATGTAAAAGTTTTACAAAGTATTAGATTACGACATTTTACATTATTTTCTTTGAATTCAATTTAAGAAACATGTTCTAGGTTGTCTCATATTAAGTTGTTTAATATTAGATCTACATGAAAATAAATAAAGATCCTGTATAAGCTTTCCCAACAACTTGTATCAGAGCCTTGACCCAGCCAAAAGTGTGGTCGACGGGGACGTCAGACCTCTAAAGGGGGGGGGGGGTGGTGATTGTGACAGTCAGAATCCTGTGATCTGTAGGGGGAAAGACTAGGTAAAAGCTGTGTAATCCAACATCGCATGGGGTAGGTCAAGTGTGATGATTCAAAAACTGTGTAGGTATGGGACTATAAAGTTGAAGAAGGCTTAAATGGATTGATGGGTAATAAGTATGTCGACAAGATGCATCTTCTTTTCATTAGCCTATCACTTGAGAATTGCAAAGTTAAGTGTGCTTGAGCAGGAGTAGTCTCATGATAAGTGACCTCCTGGGAAGTTTTCCCAGGAAATTGTGCGAGTGAGGACAAAGTACGCTAGAAAGACTCGTGTTGGTTTGCAAGGCTAGTCATCATTTTAGGACGCCAATGTGATGTGGGGCGTTACAAATGGTATCAGAGGCTTTGGTAATCTTTATTTTCATTCATGAACAAGTTAAAAATTGAATTATTTGATGTGTTGAATAATTGGATGGATTTCATGATTTTATGAAGCATATTGAATTTTATGTGATTATTAGCAATTTTTAGGTTATTTTGTTGTGTTTTCTATGACATTAATTTTTATATATGCTTTATTTTGTATAAAACATGGTAAAAATTAATTAGAAAATGGTTTTGGTTTGAAAAAATTGCACAATATTTTTTTCGGAAAATTTGGCCTAGCTGCCCACGTGAGCGCGCACCAGCATGCGTCACCACCCTACGCATGCGCGCCAATGCGTGCACTGCCCTGCCATCGCGTGCAATCGCGTGCCCGCCCGTGCGCGCACCTGCCACCGCGCGCGCACACCCAGCCAACTGCACACGTGAACAATACTCGTCACGGGTAATGTTCACACAATTTTTTTTTTAAATTAAAGAAATTAAAGTATAAAATTGATTATATATAATCAAAACAAAAAATATCAGATTTATTTTATCATTTAATTTTTTTTTTTAAAAAAATAAGATATTTTTGTTGGTTGAGATTTAAATAATTAGATATTTTCTACAAAGTTTCGAATTCAAATTTAAAAATAGACTAACAACTTAATTTTAAATATTTTAATATATTAAAATATCAGAATTAAGATATCAGATATTTAAGATATTTTTTTTTTAAATACTTGTTATTTTTATTAAATCTTTACTTGAAAGTATAAATATATGTTTATTCTATAATTTTTAATATTTAAATTATTTGAAATTTGAAATTTGTTAGTTAGATATTTTCATGGATATTTGAATTTGTTTAACTATTTTAAGATATTTTAGGGTTGTTATAACTATTAGTATATATTTTTTTAAATGGTTAAAATATTAGCTTATTGTTGTAACAACACAAGATATTTTTTTGAAAAACAGTTAAGATATTGATTTTAAAATTTAAAATTGGTTAACTATTAATATAATTTAAAATTGGTTAAATGAAATTTAAGTTAACTTTTGTTAATTGTTGATAAATTTAATTTAAATTGACTTATTTTTTGTAAAAATGTTATTAATTTGATTTTTTTGATAAATTCTAGATAATTAATTGTGGCATTTTTGCAAATGAAATAAATTGTGGTATTTTTGCATAAATTCATAAACTTGCTCATATAGTAATATGATTAGGTCCATCTAATTATAACATGTCTGTTTGCACTATATGTGGTATTTTTGCAATTTGGCTTAGATTCATATAGTGACCCATATGTTTGATAGATATATGAATTTTGCCAAATAAAATATTCATAAAATGACAGGTTTTATTTGGGCCCATTACTATAAAATGTAAAGTTGAAATTCCTCTCTTATGGGTGGTTCGACTTGTGAAGGCCCATTTGCTTTGCATGACTATAGTGGGCCTAATCAATTAATAACAACTAATAAAATGAAGGCTTAAATTCCTGTCTTTTGGACCTGGTATGGAAGTATGGGGGCCTCTCTAGTGGGAACGACATACCGGACCTAGCCCTCCTCCATACAAGCCCAATTGTTAAGGCTCATTTGCCTGAGTTGGACTTAATTGTATAGGTTCATTTTATTAATTAAACCTAAATATTGATTAGCAACAAAGTAATTCTAAATGAATTGAATTTGTTTCAATGTGACACTTTAGAATTAATAGGAAATTATAGGACTTTGGTTTTAAAAATTTAATCTTTTCAATTTTTTGGAGAACAATAGTCATTAATTTTCTAAAAATAAATAATAAAAATACTATTGTTATAATGAGCTTATTTTAAGAATTATATTCGATCTCCACCGTTGGTTTAACAAAGTCAATAACTTAATGGGGCCCCGAGATGCTTTGATTCGTTCCCCTACGAAGATATTCATTAGCTATTTTGACAAGGTTAGATTTCAGAAGATAGATATTTATAGGTCAAATTCTACTAGACTCACCTCTACGATGACTACTAGGACTAAATCTATTGATTATTGAAACTGTGGGTCTAGCTCATAAAAATAAGAGAATTTTTTTTCTTATTTTGATCGAATAGTAGGTTGTTAATAATGGTGTCCATTATTAAATAAGTTCTCAACTTTTTTTTAACTAGTGGTATTTTTGACTCTCGGCAACCGGGACAAGGATATCATAGATTAGTTAAAAACCTAAGGAAATAGAGATATGATAGTTTTTCGTATTTTTTTTTTCATATCTTACATATTTTGGTATATGTTATACTATCTCTTGAAATTAGAGTGAATAGAAGTTTTATTGAGAAAAAGTGATTGATTTCTATTTTATTGATAATTGGTAGTTTTTAGTATGGTTGTGTCTACTCCCATCCTTTCTCAACTTTTGATGGAGAAACTCACTGGAGAAAACTTCCTTAAGTGGAAGCAAAATATCAATACAGTGTTGATTGGTGACAACTCCGAGTTCGTTATGACTGAGGAATCCCCAAAAGTTCTGGCTGAAGGTTCTCCCAAGTCTGTAAGAGATAAATATGAGCGTTGGTAGGCGACTAAAACCAAGGCGCGGTACTACATGTTGACTAGTATGGTCGACACTCTCAAGACAAAGATGGAGAATGCCGAGACGACCTACGAAATCATGGATCAGCTCCAAGACATGTTTGGTGCCAAGTCAGCGCAGACTCGTTTTGAGGCCACCAAGAAATATGCTAATGCTCGGTTGACACCATCTCCACACGTTCGTGATGAACTCAAATATGGTTTGACGGAGCTCATGAACAAGCTTCAGACTTTTGAGTCTATCATGGGTGGAGGAAGTAAGGGAGGAGAAAAGAATACAACAACTACTACTGTTGCTGATCTAGCTAAGGCTGAAGCTAACCAAGCTTCGTCTTCGAAAGCTGGAAACAAGAGGAATGTTGGACAAAAAAACAACCCCAAGTCTGCAAAGGCTGCAAAGACGAGTGCACAATCAAATGTAGAGACACCTAAGGGGAAGAACAAAAAAACAAGAAAGGTAAAGGTAAGTGTTTTTACCGCAAAGAGAAAGAGCATTGGAAACAGGATTGCCCCAAGCTAGCAGCTAAAAACAAAGTAATGATTATAGTTCATTTATCTTGGAAACATGTGTTTTAGAGAATGATAAATCCATTTAGATTATTGATTTTGGATCTACTAACCATGTTTGTAACTCTTTATAGCTTCTTGAATTATGGGAGGAAGTGGATGAAGGCGGCATAAAGCTCAGAGTTGGGAATGGAGCGTTCATTGCAATCCAAGCTAGAGGAAGAGCTCGTCTGAAGTTCGAAAATAAATTTTTAATTTTAAATGATGTATTTTTTATTCCGGATTTTAGTAGAAACTTAATTTCAGTTTCCATGTTGCAATTAGAACGATTTGTTATGACTTTCACAAGTTTTAATATATCTATTTCTTTCAATGGATCACAATTGTGTATTGCATGCTTGGAAAATAGGCTTTATATTCTGGGACCTAACGAACCCCTCGCTCTTAACAATGATTTATTCAAAGTAGCTAAACCTAGGACCAACAAATGTCAAAAGACCGATAACGATAACATGACGTATTTATGGCATTTGAGACTAGGCCACATTGGCTATGATAGAATTCAAAGACTTACAAAGGACAGACCTTTAAGGGAACTCACCTTAGGTGAATTACCTATCTGTGAATCATGTCTAGAAGGCAAACTAACCAAGCGTCCATTCTCTGCAAAGGGTGATAGGGCCAAATAACCACTTGTAATTGTGCATTCAGATGTTTGTGGACCTTTGAATGTACAAGCTAGGGGTGGTTTTGAGTATTTCTTCACTTTCATTGACGATTACTCTAGATACCCATGTCTTTACCTAATGCATAAGAAATCATAAACATTTTCAAAGTTTCAGGAATTCCTAGCAATGGCTCAAAACAAATTAGGTAAAACATTAAAGATCTTGCGATCTGATGGGGGTGGAGAATATTTGGATATGAAGTTCCAAGATCATTTAAATGAACTTGGGATTTTATCACAACTTACTACCCCAGATACTCCGCAACAAAATGGTGTAGCGGAACGCCGGAACAGAACTTTATTGGAAATGGTTAGATGCATGCTTAGTTACTCAATTCTACTAACTTTGTTCTGGGGACATGCAATTGAAATTGTGAACGACATCCTCAATGTCGTGCCGTCGAAATCAATCCCCAAAACACCTTTAGAACGCTGGAATGGTTGTGCAACTAGTTTACGCCATTATAGAATCTGGGGGTGTCCCGCCCATGTCCTGAGGAAAAAGGAAGGAAAGCTAGAACCACAAACTAAAGTTTGCATGTTTGTTGGCTATCCTAAAGGTTATCGGGGTGGAATTTTCTATAGTCATTCAGAAAAGAAAGTGTTTACTTCTACGAACGCTACTTTTCTGGAAAATGACTATGTCAAAAACTTCAAACCACGCAGCAAATTAGTTTTAGAGGAGATGGTTAAAGAATTGACTCCAACCAATGTTCCATTTTCATCAACGCGATCTGATGATGACATTCCCACTCTTCATGTCTAACCAACGCAAGAAGAATGTACGATTGTTCCTGAGCAAACAGTCACGAAGCCTTGTCGTAGTGGGATGGTTTCTTGGAACCCAGTTCACTATGGTTTGGATGGTGAAACCAATATGGTTGTTGGTGACACTAATGATGATGATCCGTTGTCTTTCAAAGGCAATGGCTAGCCTTGAAAAGGAACTATGGTTCAAAGCCATGAAACAGGAAATGGAGTCCATGTACTCAAATTCTGTCTGGATCTTGTGGAAGCATCTAGCGAGTTTAGGAACATTGGGTGCAAGTGGATCTACAAGAAGAAACAAGGTGTTGATGGAATTATTGAGACTTATAAAGCTCAATTAGTGGCAAAGGGTTATACCCAAAGAGAAGGTGTGGACTATGAGGAAACTTTTAGTCTGGTAGACATGCTCAAGTCCATTCACATCTTCCTATCCATAGCAGCCGCTCTCGACTATGATATCTGGAAAATGGGCGCCAAGACAACTTTTCTTAATGGAAAGCTTGAGGAAGTCATTTATATGGATCAACAAGAAGGTTTTAAAGTAGCTGGACAAGAAGGAAAATTTTGCAAGTTGTATAGGTCCGTATATGTACTTAAGCAAGCTTCTCGTTCCTGGAACCTTAGATTGGATGAAGTAATCAAAACCTATGGCTTTGAACAAAATATTGATGAGCCTTGTGTTTACCAACTGAAGGCAAATCAAATAGTGGTATTCCTGGTTCCTTATGTAGATGATATCTTACTCATTGGAAACAATGTTAAGAAATTATCAGATGTGAAGAATTGGCTGAGCACTCAATTCAAGATGAAGGATTTGGGTGAAGCAAGTTATGTTCTAGGTATCCAGATCATTAGGGAAAGAAAGAACATACTCTTAGCTCTATCTTAAGCAGCTTACATAGATAAAGTGCTTGAACGTTTCTCAATGACAAATTCCAAGAAAGGACGTTTATCGTCCCGCCATGGAATTCATCTTTCAAAGAAGAAGTCTCCCCAGACTCCTGAAGAGGAAGATGCAATGAGAAAAGTTCCTTACGCATCTGCAGTTGGAAGTCTGATGTATACCATGTTGTGTACTAGACCAGATATCTTCTATGCAGTGGGAGTAGTGAGCAGGTATCAGTCAAACCCAGGACCGGAACATTGGATAGCAGTTAAGCATATCCTGATGTATTTAAGGCAGACTAAGGACTATATGTTAGTCTACAAGGGTGGTGTTATGAACCCTGTAGGCTACACCGATTCAGATTTTCAGACTAATTTCGAGGACAGGAAGTCTACTTCTGGAATGGTGTTTATTCTTGGGGTGGAGCTGTGATATGGAGAAGCATAAAGTAGTCTGTAATCTCAGATTCCCCCATGGAGGCTGAGTACATTGCCGTGTTAGAAGCAGCTAAGGAAATAGTCTGGCTAAAGAAGTTCTATTCGGAGCTTGGTGTTATTCCAGAAATGGATAAATTGCTTGTGTTGTTTTGTGACAATACGGGAGCGATAGCCAACTCAAAAGAACCTCGTAGTCACAAGAGGAGTAAGCATATAGAAAGGAAGTATCACATTATTCTAGAATATGTGGCCAGGGGAGATGTGAAGGTTATGAAGATTGCATCTGAAGACAATCTTGAAGATTCATTTACAAAGACACTACCAGAAGCTACATTTGATAAGCATATCAAATAAATGGGATTAGTAGAATTAAGATGTTAGTTTCAATTAGTGTAAGTAGGAGTTTGTTGGGGTTTTATGCCCTAATTAAAATTCAATTTCTTTGTAATCTCATTTATTATCAATAAAAGAATAGAATTCATTTTTTTGACTTAGTCAATCGCTTTGTTCACATGTTTTATTTTCATGATTATTTGTTTAATATAAACTTCTATTAAATCCCGAGCATATAGATAATCGTATTTATAGTGATGTAATCACAGTGGAATATAAATATGATTATATGTTCAAAATAAGTTAGTCCTAAGATTAGTCAGTGTACAAGATTTACATTGACTTGCCAATTTACTATATGTTCTACTTACACATCACGGTGTTATGTTCTTTCCAGAACATTAGCAAAGTAGATAAGATCGGATGTATTTGTTACATCGGACTGGACCGATATTGACAGTAGATAGGATAAGTAAACATACTGTTATTATCTATTCTAGATATATCATATAGTTGACCATAGGTTGATTCAATCTCAATTCTGAGTGGTTAGTATTCTAACTGATTGTATTATATAAGTTCTTTGACTTGTTCGTTACCACCTTACCCTACAGACTAGCCCGCACTTACATCTTGGGAACTCGGTAGTATAATTGAGTGGGAGTGTTAATCATAGATATGAACATCTATAGCTTCTAATGAAGAAGTGAAATGATGGTTTCCTTTTAGTTTGGTTCAAGGTGCTAAATGATAGAGATCTCATTTAAGTAATTAATATTAGTTTACTTAAATATCATTTACAAGGAACTAAGTGTTTTAAGGATAAAATACAATGAGGGGTAAAACAGTATTTTAGTCCCAACTCATTGTAGACCATCTATAGTGGATTGAGTGACAATTATGGTTGTCACAATGGATAATTAATAACGTATCTATATTGCTTATAGAGCGTTCTATGAATTCAAGAGTGCAATTCTGAGTCTTTAGTGGAGTCACGAAGAATTAATAAGTTAGTAAATTTATTTGTTAGATTTATGATAACTTATTGGAGCTTGATTTCATAGGCCCATGGTCCCCAATGTACCTTGGATGAAATCATCTAGATAGTCTCAATTAATTGCTTTAATCATCAAAGTTAACCATGTCAATTTTGGATAGTTTCACAGAGTTATGTAATTTAAAGAAGAAAAGGGAAATTAGGGCAGATTTATTAATTAAGATAAATTGGTATCTAAATTAATAAATAAGTTTAAATCAAGGTTCAAATTATAAATAATTAATTTGATAAAGGATTTAAATTATTATTTAATTAATTAAATCAATAGAAAATAATACATGTCTTGATTTTAATTCCTATGGGCATATAATTAAATGAGAAATTTCACGGGCCTAAAGCCCATGATAAGTTCGACCTAGGGCTGATATTATCTATTATTTTATTGATATTTTAATTAAATTAAAAGACCTAATTGAGTTTATAAAAGGAGTGCTAAGTGAGACATGAAATCAGATTTCTGAAACATAAGTTTCTAAGAAGATCAGAAGATCTATTAGGTTTTAGATTTTCTCTTCCGTATAAGTCATCTCACTATTATTTTTTCTTCTTCTCTCTGTATCTATCTCATGTGATGAGAATTGCCCACCCTAGTCTAGGTGATTCTAAGGATACTTTGGAAGACTGTGAAGAAAATTGAAGATCGGTTCAATTTCTTGGTAATACTCTGCGACAGAAAGGATACAAGGGTTAGAGAAACTGAAGGAATGACTCTTTCATTCCACTGCGTATAATGTAAGTATTCTTATCATTATTTCTCTTTGAATTCAATTTTAGAAACATGTTCTAGGTTGTCTCTTATTAACTTGTTTAATATGAGATCTACATGAAAATAAATAAAGATTATGTATAAGTTTTCCCAACAAGATTCAGAGTCAGAGTCACTGGATATTCCAGATGACTTTAAACTTGATCCAACCACTCCCCCCACCATTGTTGTGACACCTGATGCTGTGACTCCAGGAGTCGCTATTCTCAACCCTAAGGAGGTGAATGAGGTTCAATTTAAGAGGAGAATATGCAGGCTAGAACGGTTTGAGAAATACATTGATCCAATGAGGAAGAGAACTGCAAGTGGATGCAAGTGGATACAGAGGAGGCAAACGTGCTTGACCCTCTCAACGAGACAGATGCCAAACAGTATAGGACACTCTGCAAGTGGATGTTTAGAGACATCCCCAACAAGACTCCGAGGGATGAGAAGACAGGGTGTCACGATCCAGCATGGTTTTTAACATGGAAGACACTCCGGTCGTTGCTCGATGATGGGGTAAGCTATTTATTTAACATGTTAACAAATTCTATCATGTTTTAAAAATTGTAAGTTTTGTAAGGATAGTACTCAAGTAATGAGATCTCCCACTCACAAGCTGATAGGTGTACACACTTAAGTGTGGTAGGTGGGCACGATTCTCGATTAGAGAAGTTAAAAAGTTTCTCTCTCAGAGATCAAGCTTACACTTTTGAGGGGGGAAAATGTTATACCCTAATTTTGAGACGAATAGTTTATCTCGATATGTAGCCTTGGGAAATAGTTTAATGAGTTCGAATGCATATGGAAAATAGCTACAATATTGTTGATTCATTATGTATGCCCTGAATATCAGCACGTATTTTGTCGAGCTTGCAAAGAGGCATAACCGATGTGCCACGTGTTCACCGTTCATCCGGAGAAATCTTGTACGATCCCCTAAACAAATAGCTCTAGCTGATGGATCGTTTAGCTGCTTATCACTTGGAACCATTGTCTAAACATGGCACCAAAAGGAACGAGCTAGCACTACATTAAGCTCGTGGCGCATCAGAGGCCTGACATACCCCAAGATCTTTATAAAGTCAACCATGCAATATAAACGTGCATATAACAGACATCACATGTCTGTTTTATTCCTGAATTCCCGGATACGCAATATAAACGTGCGTGATCAGACATCCCACACCTGATTTAGGCCATGCGACCCATTATCCATTTTTACCTATTGATTAGACCACACTTCAATGTAAGGTTTAGATATTAATCATCAGTGTCACAGAGATGACGTGAAGAATAAAGAGATCATGGGATGACCCCAATACCTACTCAGAGATCATTCTCCTATAAATACCAAAACCCTGGGTAGTGCAAGGGGTTGAATTCTTCTTGTAAGGAAAGTACTCTGTAAAAATAGCAAGAGAGAGAAACAGTAATAATATTGACTCGTGGACTAGGGGGATTTTAACCTCCGAACCACGTAAAAAGGAGTGATCATTTTTCTTCTCTTGATAGTTGATTGCCAGCATCCTTGAGTATTATCATTTTCTTATTATGGTTTTCCATTAAGCACTAATCCATCCTAGTTATTCATATAATTCACTGTTGGCAAAAAATCGTGTCAATAGTTTGGTGCTTTCATTGAGAGGATTTAGATTAGTGCTATCACAAAAAATTGATCATGGTGGTCACTCATTCGAGAAATGGTAACGAGGCGGATCAACATGGTGGGCAGGAGGCTCACCCTACCACCGTATCCAACGAATAGGACCCGGAGATCCAGCAACGATTGGGGAAACAGCCAATGGGCCATGAAGACACTGAGAGTTCAGCGCCCCTACCTCCAAATCCGAACCCAAGTTACCTGACGGCGGTGGAAATAGAAAACATGCAGTTGAGCAACCATCTAGCCAAAGCAAATAAGCAAATCGAGGAAGTCTTGGCCCGGCTACCCCCTCTTGCAACCGACGTTAACGTCGGAAAGAGGCAAAGCAGGAATCACAAGTCCTGCCGGGATAGTCAGCCCAGGCCCAGTTGATTGGTTAGAACCTCAACCCCGAGTTCTGCGCCCATGTCGCACCATCACTAGGAAGCTATGTTTGATGATTTTCCCAGGGCCCATCAGCGAGTTAGCCGGTCAGTCAAAACTTCAACTCAAAGTTTGGCTCCACCATCGAATGCGCCCAGGAGAGCTTGCAATGGTTCTAGGAGGAGATCCGGGGGGAACTCACGCGGCCAAACTGCTCCGATTAGCTCCCCCACGTAGCGATTGGATTGCCAGACACAGAGGGTTGGAGGCGCTGGAGTAGAGAGACCGCAGGCTAGTTTGGTCCGATCTGACGGAACTAGAATTGCATCACCGATCAGGCATCCTCCTTCGCCGATAAGCTATCCATCTCATCCTCATTCCGCTCGAGATATTTCTGCATACGGGAACAGCAGGAGGAATCCTCCTCCCACCGTTCCTGATCATCACCTGAGAGCGCACAGAAATGTCCCAGATCCTCACCCTCGGCAGAAGGCCTTGAGCTTTTCTAATAGGAGCTATTGGACCGAAAGCCACCGAAGTGGCAGATTTGGTGGAGACTTGCGAAATCATCTAAGTTTGGCACAAAGCCCTTGGGCCGCCTCGTGGACCGACCTTCGAGATCGCCTCAACTCGTAGAGGGGAGAGTCGGCCAGAAACGAAAGTTGTGCTCACCGAGAGGATGGTCCTTCCGAAATACGTGACAATGAGAATTTCCCACCAAACCAAGCTCAAGCTTGGAGGGACAATAACCCGCCTAATGCGTACAACAGGACGAGAGTTGTTGAACAACCCTAGAACAACCCAGGGATCAAAGACCAAACCCTCGAAAGGTTAGCTCAGATGGAGGAACTGATGAAGAGGCTCTTGTCAGAGAAGGGAAAAGACGAATACGACTCGGGGGACGAGCTCGAGCTTTTCGCCCCCAACATCGCAACAACGGCATACCCACCAGGTTTCAGGATGTCCCATCTATCCAAATTTGATGGAGACGGAGATCCGTCGGATCACTTGGGGATGTTCAACACCCTGATGATGGCCCATAATATTGGGCCCGAGCTGAGATGCCTGATATTCCCTTCAACTCTGATCGGGCCAGCTAGGCAGTGGTTCAAGCAATGTAAGAAATAATCGATCAACTCATGGAAGAATTTCTCTGCTGATTTCAAGAGGGCATTTTGAGCCTCTCAAGTGGTTCGCGTCAAAGCAGATACCCTGGTGAACGTGAAGCAACAGCCCAGGGAACCCTTAAAAGCTTATCTGAGCAGGTTCGCCAACGTTGCGGCCCGAGCTAGGGACGCAGACGAAAGTTCCAGACTCATGGCTATGAGAACTGGAATCCTTGTTGGGGGTGAGCTGTGGAAAGAAATCCAGAGGAAAGGTGTCAACACTGTGGATGAATTCTTGAACAAGGCCCAGAGATGGATAAACTTGGAAGAAGCGCGAGCATCGGTTTCGGGAACCGGCCAAGTCTCTGACCAGCCCGCTGGAGCGGAAACGGATGTTGTAACAACGACTCAGACTATTCCCCAGAATTACCAGGGGGGAGGAAGCAAGAGAAAGGGAAGTGGTGAGGGCAGCCAACACGATCCAAAGAAGAACAAGCCCATGGAGAAGTTCAAACCGGTCTACGTGGTTTATACCGACCTCACAGACACTAGGGAGCACATTTTCCTAGCCAATTCTGCCTGCCTTCCCTGGAAAAAGCCAGAGCCCTTGAAAAATCAGAAGGCTAAGAGAGACCCTTTCAAATTCAGTCGATTCCACAATGACATCGGTGACAACACCGATGATTACAGGCATCTAAAGGATGAGATCGAGACGCTCATTTGGGCCGGACCCCTGGCTCAGTATGCCCAGAATTGGGTCACTTCTAATCAACCCGCCAGGCAAAACATTCAATCAGCTCCGGAAGTCCCCACAAATCCGACCGGAGCCCAGGTGGGTCAGGACATCCCTCCTCCAATAATAGGAGGAGAGATAACCACCATTTCTGGAGGCCCCCATCTGGCAGGCTCGAGCAGAGGTGCTCAGGAAAGATACATCAATAAATTGAAGTCTCATAACGGGATCGAATTTGTCCCAGAGCAGCCCATACCCAAACAACAGCGATTGGAGAGACAACCAATCAGCTTCACCGATGAAGAAGCTAGTCATGTCCATTTCCCACATAATGATCCTCTAGTCATAACCGCCCAGCTCGCCAATTGGAGAGTTAGGAGGATACTAGTTGATAATGAGAGTTCGGTGAACTTGCTGTTTCGGTCCACGCAAGAAAAAATGGGGCTGTTGGTGACCGAACTAAAGGCCACCTCCATCATGTTGTATGGGTTCTCTGGCGAAGGGTCGGCAGAGATAGGTACAATTGAGTTAGTAATAACATTGGGAGAGGGACCCCGAGCTGTCTCTGAGCTCCTCGAGTTTGTGGTCATCGACTGTTCCACCGCATACAACGCAATTTTGGGTCGGCCTACGTTGATGGCATTTGAAGCCATAACTTTTATCTGCCACCTCACAGTCAAATTCCTCTCCTCTATGGGGATATGTACGGTTCGAGGCAATCAACTTGCTGCCAGGGAATGCTATAGCTTTCCAAGAGGGGAAAATCACAACACGGGCAGCAGACAATGGCCATTCAGGGTCGAAACGAGGAACCCTAGGAAGTGAGAGCTAGCCCTGGGATAAAGGAATCTCGGTCAGCCGACGACGTAGGTACCACCCTGAGTGACGATATCGACCCTAGAATTGGCGAAGATAGGTCCGAGCACCAGGCTATCGAAGAGCTTGAAGTGTTGGTTTTTATTGATCAAATAAGAGATTATACGCAGCGGAACAACAATCAAATTGTTAGTGTAATCCTATAAGGTTTCTAGATTATACGCATGCATATATATATATATTGAATCAAAGACATGAATAGAAAAAATGCCTCAGGTCCTTCCTTGCTGCTATCTTTTTGTATGGAAAAATCCTTGAGATCTCACACCAAGATCTGATAAGGTTTGGACCTAGGTATTGTAAAGAACAATGACTTTTGTATATTTCACTGTTCTCTTTCTCTGAGAGAGATTTCTAGATATTTTTCTATCCCTGAAAAGTTACGTTCTGTAAAACTGATATCCTATATTTAATATATCCAATATATTAAAATAAAATCTTAGTTATTTTAAACAATTTGAAAATAACTAATCAATTATCAGATTTTTGTTTAAATAATAATATTTTAATCAAATTACAATATCTCATTATTTATTTAATATTTAAATAACCAAAATTGTGGAACCTAGAAACTGATCACAGTCTCTTATGCGTGTAGCACAGTGAGTGTGCACTGTGCTACACGTGTACCACATGTTAGTGGTGGCATGTGATTTTTTCCAATTTTTATTATTATTTAAATACCAAAAATCCCAAAAATAAATTAATTCAAAATTAATTATATTTATGTTAAAATCAAATAATTAATTAATTACACATAATTAAACAATAATTATGTTTGATACATAGAAAAATATTTTACTTATCACATAAGTCCTTTTTGCCCATTTTTGTATTTACCTTTGTCAATGATTGTTTGAGCCATTTCAGGGATCATGGACCTATAACATTAAGCTCCAATAAATTGAAACTAAATAATTAAACTCTTTAATTATAATAGTTAACTTATTAATTCTGATATTTCTCCACTATAAATTCAGAATTGCACTCTTTATGTTATAGATATACTTTTACAAAAATCTTTTCTTAAGTCGTCCAATGATATAACCATCTTACAATAGTTCAACCCTATAATTAATTAGTTCATAAATTAGAATGGAAGAATTACCATTTTACCTTTCTAATTTACTTCTTATTCCTTAAGTACCATTAATTCACTAGTGAATAATTAATCTATAATCTAATTATAGATTTGAGCTCAAAATCATTAAGTTCCAGAATTAACCCTTAAGGGAACTAATATACGATCCATTAGGAAAGATTAGATTTCGTATTGTTGATACATGTTCCCAGCCATCCATGATATTAAATCTCCAAAACAAAAGTCATTAGCCTCATTCTTTGAAGAGATCTTAACGAATGAATCAAAAGATTTAATAAATATGGACAGGAGTTCATGAACACTTAGGATTTAGGTTGATCTATAAATGATCATTAGTTATGATATGAATTACAAGTCTTTATTGTTAAATGGTTTTTGGATAAAGACTTTAATTCATATTGATCCATGTCCTATATAATCATATTATATAAAGCACCTTTACCGAGATGTCTTACCACATCAATAATCCGAATCTAGATTATTTGTATCATTATGATACTCAGTAAACTGTACTTACAACTCCAATCAAAGAATTCCATAACTTTAATTTGTTGTTGTTGACTATTTTTATTCATTCATCTGATCTTAATTCACTCATACTAATACAAGATCACATCCTCAATAATGAATAATAGAATTTTTCTGATATTTACAAAATTATTCAAACAATAATTTAACAATCTAAATATAACAATAATAATAAACCATTGTATTCATTTATTCACAGAAAAAACAAATATCTTTTACATGCTTTTAGGACACACTCCTAACAATCTCCCACTTGTACTTAAAGCAAGTGAGGCATTTCTCTCAATCCCATATTACGTACATGACCCTCGAATTGCTTTGCTGGAAGCGTCTTCGTGAACGGGTCTGCCAGGTTGTGTTCTGATGCGATTTTCAGAATGGACACATCTCCTCTATGTACGATTTCTCTGACTAAGTGGTATTTGCGCTCTATATGCTTTCCCCTCTTGTGGCTTCTTGGTTCTTTAGAATTAGCCACTGCTCCACTGTTGTCACAGTAAAGAACAAGTGGTTTCTCCACTTCTGGAACTACTTCCAAATCTGTGTAGAACTTTTTCAGCCAAACTGCTTCCTTAGCTGCTTCACAAGCTGGTATGTATTTAACTTCCATGGTTGAATCAGCTATACTGGATTGCTTAATGCTTCTCTAGACAACTGCTCCACCACCAAGAGTGAATACTGATCTAGAAGTAGACTTTCTACTATCCTTGTCAGATTGAAAATCTGAGTCAGTGTATCCAGTAAGTTCGAGGTCATTACCCGAATATACTAGCATATAGTCTCTCGTTCTCCTGAGATACTTGAGAATATGTTTCATCGCAATCCAGTGTTCCAAACCTGGATTTGATTGATAACGACTGACAATCGCTACTGCATAACATATGTCAGGTCTAGTACATAACATTGCATACATTAGGCTCCCTACAGCTGATGCATAGGGATACTTTCTCATATCCTCTTGCTCTTGTGGTGTCTTTGGACACTGATCTTTGCAAAGAGTAATTCCATGTCTGGTCGGCAATTGACCCTTTTTGGAATTCTCCATAGAGAATCTTTCAAGCACTTTATCAATGTAATTTTCTTGTGAAAGTGCTAGGAGCTTGTTCTTTCTATCTCTTAGAATTTTAATGCCTAGAACATAGCTCGCTTCTCCCAAATCTTTCATTTGGAATTTGTCAGCCAACCATTTCTTTACATTTGATAATGTCTCTACATCATTCCCAATTAGTAGGATATCATCAACATAAAGAACTAAGAAAACCACAATTTTTCCTTTGATGTATTTATAAACACATGCTTCGTCAACATTTTGTTCGAAACCATATGTTTTAATAGTTTCATCAAATGTTAAGTTCCAAGATCTTGATGCTTGTTTCAATCCATATATGGATTTCAACAACTTGCATACCTTTTGATCTTGATCCTTCTTTATAAACCCTTATGGTTGTTCCATATAAATGGTTTCATCAAGGTGGCCATTCAGAAAGGCTGTCTTGACGTCCATTTGCCATATCTCATAATCATAGATGGCAGCTATGGATAAAAGTATGCGAATGGATTCAAGCATGGCCACAAGAGAAAATGTTTCTTCATAGTCCACACCCTCTCTCTGTGTGTAGCCTTTGGCCACATGCCTTGCTTTATAGGTCTCTACCTTTCCATCTGCACCCCTTTTCTTCTTGTAGATCCATTTGCATCCAATGGCATTAACATTGTCAGGCAGATCTACAAGTTCTCAGACTGAATTGGAATACATTGATTCCATTTCTTGATTCATGGCATCTTGCCACTTATCAACATCAGGGTCTTCCATTGCTTCTTTAAAAGTCAATGGATCATCCTTTTCAGTATCTGATACAAGAACGTGTGCTTCATGTTCATAGGGAATAGGTTGTCTCATAATCCTCCCACTACGACGTTGCACTGGTTTTTCCTTTTCAGGAATTGTGGTTTCTTCGATTGTTTTATCATTAACTGATGAAGAAGATGGAGATGAAATTTTATCTGTTATTAGTTCCTCTAAAACTACTTTGCTCCGAGGTTTAAAATCATTCATATAGTCGTGTTCTAAAAAGGTTGCATTTGTCGAAACAAATACCTTTTGATCACTTGGGCTATAGAAATATCCACCTCTTGTTTCTGGAGCATAGCCCACAAATATACACACTTCAGACCTAGAATCCAGTTTTCCAGATTTAGGTCTTAGCACATGAGTAGGGCAACCCCAAATACGGAAATGTCGTAAACTAGGTTTACTTCCATTCCATAGTTCCAGAGGTGTCTTTGTCACAGCTTTGGACGGAACTACATTCAAAATGTAGTTAGTCGTTTGAAGTGCATATCCCCAAAACGATAAGGGAAGTGAAGAGTAGCTTAACATAGACCTGACCATGTCCAACAGGGTCCGGTTTCTTCTCTCTGAAACTCTGTTTTGTTGTGGCATTCCAGGTGCTGTGAGTTGGGATAGAATTCCATGCTTCAGCAAGAAATCTTTGAATTCGGAATCCAAATATTCACCACCACGATCAGATCGGAGTGTTTTTTAAGATTTACCTAATTGCTTTTTAGTTAAAGCTTTGAAGTCTTTAAACCTATCAAAAGTTTCTGACTTCTTAAGCATTAGGTAAACATGACCGTATCTAGAATAGTCGTCAGTAAATGTGACAAAATATTCATAACCACCTCGAGCTTGAATGTTAATTAGACCACATACATCACTATGTATTAGCTCTAGTGGTTCTTTGGCTCTAGTTCCCTTCGAAGTGAAAGGTCGTTTAGTCAATTTTCCTTTTAAACAGGATTCACAAACCGGTAGGGTTCCAACTGTTACTTCCCTTAGAGGTCCATCTTTAGTTAACCGGTTTATCCTATCTAGACTAATATGACCTAATCTTAAGTGCCATAGATACGTGTCATTTTCTTTAGAAACCTTTTGTCTTTTGTTATTTTGTGGAACAGCTACTTTAAATAATTCAGAATTATTGAGCGATTTTTCTATTGAATTAAGCATGTACAATCCGTCCTTTTGTTTTGCATGACAAATATTGTTCCCATTCCTTGAAATAAAAATCATATTATTATTAAAAGAAATGCCAAATTTTTGTTCCTGTAACAAAGATAAAGAAATAATGTTTCTAGTAATTTCAGGAATAAATAGCACATTATTCAAAACTAGAAAATTGTTCTTAAAATTTAAACGGACTGTTCCACATGCTTTAGCTGAAACAAGCGCTCCACTTCCCACTCTCATAGTCATCTCTCCTTGCTCCAACTGCTTTGCAGACTCAAGCATCTGCAAACAAGAACAAACATGGTTAGTGGAACCAGAATCAACTATCCATGATAATTTATCTTGTTCCACCATACAAGCTTCGAGTACAAGTAAACCTGATTTACCTTTCTTTTTCTCTTTTAGCTCGGTGAGATACTTTGGACAATTTCTCTTCCAATGACCATCGACATTACAATGGAAACACTTTCCTTTGGGTGCCTTTTGTTTGAGGTCATTGTTCTTTTTGTTCTCGGGTGCCTTGGATGACTTCTTTGCCTTTTTCGGATTGTCCTTTTTAGGTTTGCTATCATTGTTATTGCCTTTTCTTTTCTTCTTAGAAGAAGATGGTTTTGCTCCAGCCTGACTTGAGATGGTCTTATTCAAAGACTCAAAAGTTTGTAATTCATTAAGCAATTGTGTCATGTTAAAATCCAATTTGTTCATGACATAATTGGTTGTGAATGTATAAAAAGCAGGAGTTAAAGACTCAAGTATAATGCTTACTTGTGTCTTTTCATCCATGACTGCTCCATGCGTCTCAGCTTCATGAAGTACACTGATCATGTTCAAAACATGCTCACGCACAGATTGACCTTTCTTCATCTTATTATTCATGTAGGTTCTAGTAGCCTCAGGACGGCTTTGATCAGATGGGCGCCCAAACATTTCCTTAAGAGATTCTAGTATCTCAAAAGCAGTTTCCATGGATTCATGCTTTGTTCGTAAGACATCACTGATGCTTACAAGCATGTAACACTTAGCTTTGTTATTAGATTGAATCCATGCATCAAATCTGTCCCGAACATGTTTCGGGGCATTGACGCCAGGTTCTTCAAGACATTCCTCATTTAGGACAAACTTGTGGTTTTCGCTAACCGACAACAGATTCATATTTGATTTCCATTTTATGAAGTTATCACCAGTTAATTTTTCTTGTGCAATCAAAGCAGTGATGGGATTTCCAGAGATTGACATATTCTGAATAAAATAAAAATACAAATATTATTATTATATTTAGAAAAATAAATATCAAAGTTTTCGGAAATTAAACGTGATGCATGAGCACAATTAAAACACATAAAATAAAGATTAATTTCCACGATAAAATTTTCTAACAATTAAAGTGCCGCCTTAGGGTCGGTCAAATTAATTTTAGAGAATTTATAAGACATTCTTATCTTTATTGTTTAAAACTTAAAATAACTCTTTATTTTCTCTTTTAAACATTAAAGTACGGCTTATTTTGGTCAAGTTATGATTATCCACTGCACGAACTTAATCATAACTTTGTGAGTGTAACCCATTATTTCGGAGTTCATGACATAACTTAGGACATGCTGCCTTAGGGTCGGTCAAGCCTAAAATACATCATTAGTTCCTATCTATGTAAGAAATACAACCTTGCTATTGATATATCTAGACACCTTCCTTAGGGGGACGAGAACAAAGCCGTCGCGAGGCGCTATTCATATCTCACGGTGTTATATTAATAATGGAGACCATAAGTTATGTTTGAGATATAAACCCTCTCCCACTCACTATTTTGAAATAAGTGTTTTTAACCTAATTAATTCCAAATTAATTATAATATCTTTAAACCTTATGAACATAATTAAAATTGGAAAGAAAGCGAGTTTCTAGGTCCATATCCAATTTTAAATTACCAATTATGTTCATCTAAACTTTACTAAAAAACACTTTTACAATAAATTTGGTTTAAAGAAAATAAGTCATAAAGACTTTAAAAATTGGTGTGATATTTTACCAAGTTTTCAAAATAAAACTAAGTAATTTACATGCAATTGATTTCACAAAACAATTCATATAAACATATGGGACAATCCTAATAATCATGTTTCTACAAATGAGATGCATGATTATGATTGTGTGGGTTTTTATGTATGGCATACAATGCATGAACATGTTATCAATCATATGAAAATAATTATTTAAATAAATAAATAAACAATAAATGTTGAACTGGGTGCTTTTGGGTATTTCTAATTTTACAACCACTTTATAAAATTTAAAAAATAAAATAAAACCGCCTTGATCTCCATCAGGCTTCTTTACTTTACTGTCTGTAGGATATGTGTCGTTGTTGGTCCAGAATAATAATAAGAAAAAATTTTTCTAATTATTTTGATTAATTAAAACAAACTTTCAAATAATCATTATTTTTATTTTTCTTTTTAATTAAAACAACTTTTAATTAAAATTAGAAACTGAAATAATTAAATAAAATATGTTATATTTAAAATTAAATTTTGAAATTAGATTTAAAAAAAAAATGTTTGTTAGGATAACAAAATTATCACATTATTAAAATATAAAATTTCTAATAAATAGGTTGTCTCACAATCCTCCCACTACGACGTTGCACTGGTTTTTCCTTTTCAGGAATTGTGGTTTCTTTGGTTGTTTTATCATTAATTGCTGCTGGTGACTTTGCGACTTTATTTGAGACCATCTTCTCCAGTACAACCTTACTGCGAGGTTTGTGGTTATTAACATAGTCATATTCAAGAAAAGTTTCATTTGTCAATACAAATGTTTTATTTTCTTTTGGACTATAGAAAATTCCACCTCTAGTCTCTTTGGAATATCCCACAAACATACACACTTCAGAGCGCGTTTCCAACTTCCGGTCTTCCTTTTAAGCACGTATGCATGACACCCCCAAATTCTAAAATGGTGTAAACTAAGTTTACAACCATTCCATAATTCTATGGATGTCTTTTGGATAGACTTATGTGGAACATCATTCAATGTGTATAGAACACATTGAATCGTATAGCCCTTGAATGACAGTGGTAATGATGAGAAACTCATCGTTCATCTAACCATATCTAATAACGTTCTATTCTGACTTCTGAAACACCATTTACTGTGTTGTTTCAGGTGTAGTGAGTTGGAATTATATGCCATGCTCACGTTGATGGTTCTTGAATTCACAGTCCAAGTACTCTCTTCCTCGATCAGATTGAAGTGCTTTTTAGTGATTTACCTAATTACTTTTTAGCCTCTGCTTGAGATTCTTTGAACTTTCCAAAAGTCTCAGATTCTCCTTGCATTAAGTATAGGTAACCATATCTCGAATAATCGTCAATGAAAGTGATGAAATATTCACAACCTCCTCTTTCTTGTACATTAAGTGGATTGCAACATCCATATGTACTAACTGAAGTGGTTCTGTGGCTCTTGAACCTTTAGCAGAGAAAGGTCTCTTGGTAATTTTGCCTTCTAGACAAGATTTTTAAATAGGGAGAGATCTAATAGATGGTTCTCTTAAAGGACTATCCTTTACAAGGTTATTTATTCCGTCTAGACCAATATGGCCCAATCTCAAGTGCTACAGATATTTTTCACTATCGGAATCAGTTTAATAGATTTAGGATTAGGTGTTTTTAAATAATTCAAAATTATAAAAATTTGTCATTCATTATAAGTATGCAAAATTTGTTTATCCCAGAGCATTTACATAAAAAGTAAATAGATAATTTCTTTAAATAATAACTACTTTATTAATAAAAGAAATAAATGTTATGCAAAATTAGAAATAAGTTTCCAAACATTAATAATCAAAATTACTAACAATAAACAAAATTTATAGACTGTAGTATTCTTTGTTTAAAGAAATCTAAAATTTCTAAAAAAAAATAAAGAAATTTAAATTGTTCAACTAACAATAAAATTACTAAATAAAAAGATACTGCTCTCCAACTTCTCCAGCTCCTTATTTGCTACCAAAATCCTCATCGGTCTCTTCCTCCTTTTCAGGGTTCTGATTCTGCAAAAGAAAAGCCAAAAGAAAAATAGATTAGTGGCATATATTTTTGAATCTACTATCCAAAAATTTGAATATGATACTCAAGTATTTGAATCTACTATTCAAAGTTGAAAAAATATATGTGAATCTTATTCACCTTTTTTGTTTGAGATAAACGATGACACTCAGCAAAGACTTCCTTTGTCATTGCTCGCCACATCTCATGTGTTGAGTCATAGTGTATATATTTTTCCTTTGTTTCGTCAGACATGGTTGAAAGCATGCAATAACGTGCCAACCGATCGGATTTCATCCAATTTGCATATTTTTCTTCTGCTTCATAGCTAGTAGCCAGAGGTGGTTCTGTTGGAGGTTTTTCACAGACAGTTGACATCATCTTCTTATAAGAAAAAATAGTCAACACGCCTCGAAACCAGTGTTGCATATTTTCAGGTTCAAAAACCAATGATTTGAGAAAGGCATTGGTGTGTAATTCACCAATAGACATTTTTGCTGGCAATAAATACAAATAAATATTATTATATTTAGAAAAATAAATATCATAGTTTTCAGAAATTAAACATGAGGCATGAGCACAATTAAAACACATAAAATAAAGATTAATTTCCACGAAATTTTTTTCTAACAATTAAAGTGCCGCCTTAGGGTCGGTCAAATTAATTTTAGAGAATTTATAAGACATTCTTATCTTTATTGTTTAAAACATAAAATAACTCTTTATTTTCTCTTTTAAACATTAAAGTACCGCTTAGTTTGGTCAAGTTATGATTATCCACTGCATGAACTTAATCATAACTTTGTGAGTGTAACCCATTATTTTGGAGTTCATGACATAACTTAGGACATGCTGCCTTAGGGTCGGTCAACCCTAAAATACATCATTAGTTCCTATCTATGTAAGAAATACAACTTTGCTATTGATATATCTAGACACCTTCCTTAGGGGGACGAGAACAAAGCCGTCGCGAGGCGCTATTCATATCTCACGGTGTTATATTAATAATGGAGACCATGAGTTATGTTTGAGATATAAACCCTCTCCCACTCACTATTTTGAAATAAGTGTTTTTAACCTAATTAATTCCAAATTAATTATAATATCTTTAAACCTTATGAACATAATTAAAATTGGAAAGAAAGCGAGTTTCTAGGTCCATATCCAATTTTAAATTACCAATTATGTTCATCTAAACTTTACTAAAAAACACTTTTACAATAAATCTGGTTTAAAGAAAATAAGTCATAAAGACTTTAAAAATTGGTGTGATATTTTACCAAGTTTTCAAAAATAAAACTAAGCAATTTACATGCAATTGATTTCACAAAACAATTCATATAAACAGATAGGACAATCCTAATATTCATGATTTTACTAATGAGATGCATGATTATGACTGTGTGGGTTTTTATGTATGGCATACAATGCATGAACATGTTATCAATCACATGAAAATAATTATTTAAATAAATAAATAAATAAACAATAAATGTTGAACCAGGTACTTTTGGGTATTTCTAATTTTACAACCACTTTATAAAATTAAAAAATAAAATAAAACCGCCTTGATCTCCATCGGGCTTCTTTACTTTACTGTCGGTAGGATATGTGTCGTTGTTGGTCCAAAATAATAATAAGAAAATAACTTTCTAATTATTTTGATTAATTAAAACAAACTTTTAAATAATCATTATTTTTATTTTTCTTTTTAATTAAAACAACTTTTAATTAAAATTAGAAACTGAAATAATTAAATAAAATCTGTTATTTTTAAAATTAAAATTTGAAATTAGATTTTCAAAAAATGTTTGTTAGGATAATAAAATTATCACATTATTTAAATATCAAATTTCTAATAAATAGGATATTTAACATTTAATTTTTTTTAAAAAAATAATAGAATAATTTTAGAAAAGTAAAAAAAAATTCTGGACCACCAGGATGAGGACACGTGGCGTCAAACGAAGCTGCTGGGGCCGGTGGCTGAATTTTGAATCACGGGCTCCGTTCTGACTTTTTTGTGATCGAAATTACAATTTTATGGTGTAAAAAACCAAATAAAATTACATAAATCCTATGCCTTTTAATGGCTTACACAATGATCTAATCATAAACAAATCCTAACCCAAAAACACCATACAATTAATGATTCAACATTCCCATGCATTTAATCACATTAAGCCATCCATTCATTCATCAAAATAAATAAATGCATAAAAGTAAACCCACACAGATTCAATATATATATATGTGAAGATGTCTCTGGTACCATTTGTTGGTTTTTATTGATCAAATCAGAGATTATGCGCAGCGGAACAACAATCAAATTGTTAGTTTAATCCCATAAGATTTCTAAATCTACTTCTTCACATGTATATATATATATATTGAATCAAAGACAATAATAGAAAAATTACCTCAGGTCCTTCCTTGTTGCTATCTTTTTGTATGGCTAAATCCTTATATCTCACACCAAGATCTTGCAAAATGTTCTCAGCACACAAAGAATGATTGTGGGCTCGCTATATAAACAATAGGCAAGAAAACTATTTATCAGATGTTCTCAACACATGAGATCTGATAAAGTTTGAACCTAGGTTTTGTGAAGAATAGTGACTTTTGTATGTATCACTGTTCTCTTTCTCTGAGAGAGATTTCTAGATATTTTTCTGTCCCTGAAAAGTTACGTTCTATAAAACTGATATCCTATATTTAATATATTAAAATAGAATCTTAGTTATTTTAAACAATTTGAAAATAACTAATCAGTTATCAGATTTTTGTTTAAATAATAATATTTTAATCAAATTACAATATCTCATTATTTATTTAATATTTAAATAACTAAAATTGTAGAACCTAGAAACTGATCACAGTCTCTTATGCATGTAGCACAGTGACTGTGCACTGTGCTACATGTGTACCACATGCCAGTGATGGCATGTGATTTTTTCCAATTTTTATTATTATTTAAATACCAAAAATCCCAAAAATAAATTAATTCAAAATTAATTATATTTTTGTTAAATCAAATAATTAATTAATTACACATAATTAAACAATAATTATGTTTGATGCATAGAAAAATATTTTACTTATCACATAAGCCATTTTTGCCCATTTTTGTATTTACCTTTGTGAGTGATTGTTTGAGCCATTTCGGGGACCATAGACCTATAACATTAAGCTCCAATAAATGAACTCTTTAATTATAATAGTTAATTTATTAATTCTGATATTACTCCCCTATAAATTCAGAATTGCACTCTTTATGTTATAGATATACTTTTACAAAAATCTTTTCTTAAGTCGTCCATTGATATAACCATCTTACAATAGTTTAACCCTCTAATTAATTAGTTCATAAATTAGAATGGAAGAATTACCATTTTACCTTTCTAATTTACTTCTTATTCCTTAAGTACCATTAATTCACTAGTGAATAATTAATCTATAATCTAATTATAGATTTGAGCTCAAAATCATTAAGTTCCAGAATTAACCCTTAAGGGAACTAATATACGATCCATTAGGAAAGATTAGATTCCGTATTGTTGATACATGTTCCCAGCCATCCATGATATTAAATCTCCAAAACAAAAGTCATTAGCCTCATTCTTTGAAGAGACCTTAACGAATGAATCAAAAGATTTAATAAACATGAACATGAGTTCATGAACATGAGTTCATGAACACTCAGGATTTAGGTTGATCCATAAATGATCATCAGTTATGATATGAATGACAAGTCTTTATTGTTAAATGGTTTTTGATAAAGACTTTAATTCATACCGGTCCATGTCATATATAATCATATTATATAAAGCATCCTTACCGAGATGTCTTACCACATCAATAATCCGAAACTAGATTATTTGTATCATTATGATACTCAGTAAACCATACTTACAACTCCAATTAAAGAGTTCCATAACTTTAATTTGTTGTTGTTGACTATTTTTATTCATTCATGTGATCTTAATTCTCTCGTACTAATACAAGATCACATCCTCAATAATGAATATGGAATTTTTCTGATATTTACAAAATCATTCAAACAATAATTTAACAATCTAAATATAACAATAATAATAAACCATTGTATTTATTTATTCAGAGAAAAAAAATTGTCTTTACATGCTTTTAGGACACACTCCTAACAGTATGGTATGAGGTTGAATCCCCAAAAATGTACCTTCGGGGTGGCGTCAAGAAAATTTCTGGGTTTCATAGTCAACACTAGGGGGATAGAGGTGAACCCAGACAAAATCAGATCGCTACTCGAAATGCCATTGTCCCGGTCGTGAAAAGACGTCTGGAGTCTGACAGGAAGGGTGGCAACCCTTAATCGATTCATTTCCAAATCTACTGACAAGTGTTTGCCATTCTATAACCTGCTCCAGGGGAATAAAAAGTTTGAGTGGACCGAAGAGTGTGAGCAGGCCTTCCTCGACCTTAAAACACATTTAGCTGAGTCTCGCGTGTTGTCTAAGCCAACGACAAGAGAGCCTCTTTTTCTTTACTTAGCTGTTACAGAAGATGCGGCTAGTGCCGTGCTGGTCCGGGAAGAGGACCGGGCTCAATAGCTAGTCTATTACATTAGCAAAAGGCTCCTTGGAGTTGAATCTCGATATCCGTTGATGGAAAAAATGGCTTTCTGCCTTATCACGGCCTCCAAAAAGCTTAGGCCGTATTTCTACTCCCTTTCAATCCACATCATAACCGATCAACCTTTAAGGCAGGTACTACAGAAACCTGAGGCATCGGGACGTCTTTTGAAATGGGCCATCGAGCTCAGCCAATTCGAAATTCTGTACGTACCATGGACTGCAATCAAAAGCCAAGACCTGGCTGATTTCATGGAGGAATGCACTGGATTCCAAGAGAAACCAGGGGAAGAGCCAGTGCAGGCGTGGCGGAGGATCTTTGTGGATGGTTCGTCTAACAAGAACGGGTCCGGAGCTGGAATCATTTTGATATCCCCGAAGGGACATCATTTCCACTCCGCGTTACGATTCGGATTTGAGGCGTCCAACAACAAGGCCGAGTACGAAGCTCTATTGGCTGGGCTTAGAGTGGCCATGGAGCTGAAGGCCAGGGCCATCCAGTGCTATAGTGATTCCCAGCTCGTGGTAAACCAAGTATTAGCGGAATACCAAGCACGGGGATCCAAGATGGCAGCCTACCTGGCCAAGGTAAAGAAGGAGCTGTCTGAATTTGAGTACAACCTAATCGGGCAGATCCCACGTGAACAGAACACCAATGCTGACGCTTTGGCAAAACTCGCCACCTCCAGAGAAGCCGAGACCTTGAGCCTGATACTGGTGGAATTCTTGGAAAGACCAAGCGTGGTAGAGGATACAAGGGAGATCGAGATGATCGATGGCAGGCCAACCTGGATGACACCCATAGTCGAGTACCTTACAACAGGGAAGTTACTCGACGAGCGAAATAACGCAAGGAAGATACTCTATCAAACTCCGAGGTATACAGTCATAGACGGAACATCGTACCGGCGAGGCCTGTCTCTGCCTATTTTGCGATGTGTTTTGCCGGAGGAGTTCATTGGTGAGGCAATCTTCGAGAATCCTTATACAAACCGCCTGTAATAACCTACCAACCCGAGGAAACTCCGCACCTCCGAGGAGTTCCTTGGTCTTGGCCAATCTCTCACCACCTCCACTTTGGACAGATCCACCTTAATCCCTTCTACACCAACTATATGCCCAAGGAAAGTCACCTTTGGAAACAAAAACTCACACTTCTTAAACTTGGCATATAACCGATGCTCCCTTAACCTTTGTAAGACTTGTCGAAGATGTTGCTTATGCTCTGCCTCTGAACTGGAGTACACTAAGATGTCGTCGATGAAGACAATGACGAACTAATCCAAGAAGTCCTTGAACACCCTGTTCATCAAATCCATGAAAGCTGTCGGGGCATTGGTCAAACCAAAAGACATGACCAAGAACTCATAGTGCCCATACCATGTTCGGAAGGCCGTCTTCGGTATGTCCTCATCTTTGATCCTCAGCTGGTGATAACCAGATCGAAGATCAATCTTTGTGAACACCGTCTTTCCCTGCAACTGATCGAACAAGTCATCGATCCTTGGTAGAGGGTACTTATTCTTGATAGTCAACTTGTTCAATTCCCTGTAGTCTATACACATCCTCAGAGTCCCGTCCTTCTTCTTAACAAACAAAACTGGAGCGCCCCATGGAGAGTAGCTAGGCCTGATGAATCCTAAATCCAATAGTTCCTGTAGCTGTATCTTTAGTTCCTTCAACTCTGCTGGTGCCATCCTATATGGTGCCCTTGATACTGGTTCTGTCCCCTGTGCTAACTCAATAACAAACTGAATCTCCCTGCGCGACGGCAATCCTGGTAACTCCTCAGGAAATACATCTAAAAACTCACAAACCACCCTGGTCTCTCCCGGCCCCGCTGGCAACACTCTTGTAGTGTCCACCACACTAGCCAGAAAACCTATACATCCTCCCTGTAACAAGTCTCTAGCTCTCAATGCTGATATCATGGGTACGCGGGGTCCACATACCGCACCCACAAAAACGAAAGGATCCTCGCCCTCAGGCTCAAAAGTCACCATCTTCTTCCTGCAGTCAATAGTAACCCCATACCTGACCAACCAATCCATCCCTAAGATCATGTTAAAATCCTCCATATCTAACTCAATCAAGTCAACTGAAAGCTCCCTACTATCAACCATCACTGGCAGTGCCTTGATTCACCTCCTAGAAGCTACTAGTTCCCCAGTAGGCAATAAAGTCCCAAACCCCGCAGTCCGATACTCACTAGGTCTACACAGTCCATTAATCACTTTACTAGAAACAAATGAATGTGTAGCACCAGAGTCAATTAATACAGTAAAAGGAGAGCCAGTACTAGAAAGCTGACCTGTCACCATCGAGGGATTAGCCTCGGTCTCTGCCTTTGTCAAAGTGAACACTCGAGCAGGAGTCAAGCTATCCACCTTTCCTGCTTCCCCTTTCTTCACTGTTGGGCAGTCTTTCTTGAGGTGCTCCATTGTTCCGCACACATAGCAGGCCTTGGCCCGACATTCGCCCTGATGGTGTCTTCTACACCTTGGGCACTCTGGATAACTCCACCATGCCTCACCGCCACCCTGACGGCCTCCTTGACTACCCCGACCCCTCCTGTCAGGACCAGCAGTGGTCGAAGTGTCAGGAGTCTTCCTCTTCACATCACTGGGGCCTCCACCCCTACCTGACCCAGAATAAGGAGGCACCATGTTGCGACCCTCGCACCTCACTGCACTTTCCTTCCAAATCTTGTTCTCCGCTTCCTCAGCGGTAAGAGCCTTCTCAATAGCCTGGGCATAAGTTGTTCCCCAAGGTACTGTTGTAATCCTCACATCCCAGGATATCATAGCATTAAGCCCTCGAATAAACTTGTCTTGCCTGGCTGCATCTGTAGGCACAAGATCTGGTGCAAATTTCGCAAGTCTATCAAGTTTTAGGGCATACTTAGTAACTATCATGTTACCTAGCACCAACCCCACAAACTCATTAACTTTTGCTGCCCTGATGGCAACATTGTAGTATTTCTGGCTGAACAAATCTTTAAATCCTTCCCAACTCAAAGTAGTGACGTCCCTGGTCTGTGATGCAACTTCCCACCAGATGCGGTCATCTTCTCTCAACATATATGTGGCACAGGCCACTCTGTCATATCCCTCTATCCTCATAAAGTCTAGGATAGTAGTAATCATTGTCATCCACTGTTCGACCTTCAGTGGATTAGGTCCTCCCTCAAAAGTTAGGGGATGCTGCTTCCGGCACTGCTCATACAATGGCTCCCATCTATTCCCAACCTCTACCGGCTGAATAACTGGGGCCACTACAGGTGGCACAATAGGTGCAGCACTCCCTGCTGGAGCCTGCTGTCGCATAAGAAGAATCTGCTCATCTTGGCTCTGAAGTCGCGCTTGCATCTCTGCCATGATCTACTGCCAGTTCTCAGGAGCTGGCGGAGGAATCTGGCCCTGGTCATCACCTTCGGTCCTAAACCTAGTGCCAGCTAGTCGCGTAGATTTTCTTGGACGCATAACTATCCAAGTCAATCTGCAATCAACGAATCGACAATCAGACCATGACGACAGGGTAAAAGCTTCTCCAAAATCAACCAATGGAACATAATCAATATCAAACAGTCAAGATATAGGCATTTATCCACATGCACCGACCTTGCTAATAAGCATGCCCCAACATCACGACACAATAGTTAAGATATAGACATCCATCCATACACAATATGCAGTTAATCATTCAAATATTCGTTCACATGCACAGCAATGCTAATGTTGATGCTCAAAATCTCACCAAGGGAAAATATGAGATCGATGGCATGAAGCCCCCATTTACACGACATAGAATCCATGGCCTCGTTCGGCCACGCTCGGACACCAGGTGGCCTCGCTCGGCCACGTCCGTACGCACCAGGTGGCCTCGCTCGGCCACGCCCGACCGCACCAGGTGGCCTCGCTCGGCCACACTCGGACACACCAGGTGGCCTCGCTTGGCCACGCCTGCATGCACCAGGTGGCCTCGCTCGGCCACGCCCGCACGCACCAGGTGGCCTCGCTCGGCCACGCCCGCACGCAGCAGGTGGCCTCGCTCGGCCAAGCCCGCATGCCTGGTGGCCTCGCTCGGCCAAGCCCGCACGCCTGGTGGCCTCGCAAATATGGGCACGCGCCATCTAGGCCCCGCCATGGCCTCGCCCATGCCCACGGAGTGGCCTTGCCATCTAGGCCTCGTGGTGGCCTTGCCCATGCCCAGGAGTGGCCTCGCCATCTAGGCCCCGTGGTGGCCTCACCCATGCCCATGGAGTGGCCTCGCCGTCTAGGCCCCGTGGTGGCCTCGCCCATGCCCACTGAGTGGCCTCGCCATCTAGGCCCCGTGATGGCCTCACCCATGGCTCCAGAGTGGCCTCGCCATCTAGACCCCGTGGTGGCCTCGCCCATGCCCACGGAGTGGCCTCGCCATCTAGGCCCCGTGGTGGCCTCGCCCATGCCCACGGAGTGGCCTCGCCATCTAGGCCACGTGATGGCCTCGCCCATGGCTCCAGAGTGGCCTCGCCATTTAGGCCCCATGATGGCCTCGCCCATGGCTCCAGAGTGGCCTCGCCATCTAGGCCCTGTGATGGCCTCACCCATGGCTCCAGAGTGGCCTCGTCATTTAGGCCCGAATGATGGCCTCGCCCATGGGCCCATGGAGGTCACATCCGCAGCACACTCGACTTCGTGAACAGCCAAGAGAGCCGCGCCATCAATAAGCCTTCCAAGGGGGCCTCGTGTAGGAATGAGAGCTAGGTCACCTAGTGGCCACATGAGTAGAGCCATGCACCAAGGGTCCCATTCCTTACACCTTGAGACCCCTATGCTTAGAGGCTCCAGTACGAGTCGAATGGGACATACTTGTACGACCTAGTACTGAGTACGGACACCGGTATCAGTGGGACTGCTGGGATAAGAGTTATGGCTCGTACGCCTACGGCCAAGGGTCAGAGTCGACACCACTACCACCTGCGCCACTATGCCTGCCACCACTCATCAAACATGGGTACAGACAAGTATTGGAGACATCCTCCTGACACCTGCTCCTGTACTGGAGGTACGACCACAACCTCTGAAGCCACTCCCCTGACATAGTACTTATGTACCACTTGGTCTCCTGGACCACCATGTACCTAAGGCCATTAGAGCCTACTATAAAATGAACTTGAACACCACCTGAAAGGTTGTTGGAAATTTTACTGTAAAAAAGGCTTGAGTGTGAATGAAAGACTGAATTCTCCATTATTGTTCTATCATTGTTCTTGAGTGATTGTTTAAGTTTCTACTGCTTTTCCATTAGAGACCTTGACTTGATAATTTTTCCAACTCAACTTAGTTAACGAGTTCTCACCGTCAACAGTTTGGCACCGTCTGTGTGAACGTTAGTTTCAAGCTACTGTTCCACCATTGTTTCCGGCAAGAAGAAAATGCCAAGACGTTCAAAGCGACTGAGGGAGCCACGAGAGGTAGAGGTTCACCTGAACGGAGTCCAGCTGAAGGCCTCCATGAAGGACGCTCCTCCACCCAGAGATGTGGAGCCCCCGAAGGACCCTGAGGTTCACGGAGGTGATAGAGTGGCCTCGTCACCGGCCGCTCCACCTGGAGAAAGTCCTCCAAGAGCACCACTGGGAAATGCTAATGAGTTCCCTCCTCCAAAACCACCGCAGGTACTGAACTCTGGCCGGCAGGACCCGGGCCCTTCTGCCCGTAGGCATGATAAGCACCCCCGGGTCCATTCCATGAGCTCGAGTTCGAAATATCGGTTTTATGAAGAGGAAATACGTGAGATCCACCGTAAGAACCAAAGGTTGGAAACCACCTTGGAGAACATGCAAGAGGTCCTGAACGGCCTGTTGTAGGGTAAGTCGAGCGTGACCTTGCCTAAGAGGAAGGAGAAGGGAAAGGATGGGGTGGAGACCAATGTATCGGTAGATGATGGGAGAACCCGACACTCAACCAATAACACCCCCTGTAACAACCCAAATTCGCTAATAAGGCTTAAGGGCCTTGATTAGTGTGCCAGGAGGGCAGGTTGGGATTTATGTGTGATTTTGTGAGTTAAATGCATGGTTATGATTTAAAGCATGTTATTTGGCTATTTGTTTAATTGAGATGCATGGCTATGTTTTCTAGTATGCATGTAGGCCCGGATCGTGTTAGAAGGGCGTAATTGTAATTTTGGCCATGTTGGGCATAACTGTATTGATATGTGATAATTGTATTATGTGAATTGTATCGCGCGGGTGTGGTTTTATTATTGTGATGCACGTGCCGAGACGGTCCTAGAGAGCTAGTTAACTTAAGAGTCACAACAGGATTTCTATACCCGGCTCGGGAGGAGCCTAGGGGTACCTCGGGAATTTTATGGTTAAGTTGAGATTTAGCGGGTAATGGTTATTGGAGATTTAGTAACCTGGGTAACCATTTGTTACTGCTGAGAGTAACAAGTTTTAGAAAGAAAATGGTAGATATGAAATAGAAATGAAAGGACTTAAGTGCCCTTGAGGTTTAGTTGGGAAAGGATAGGCAAGGAGGGGCAAAATGGTCATTTGGTTGGGAATTAGATAAATGGCAGCTGGGTTATATGGGGTACACGGTTTGGGGGCTTAGTCATTTTGGTCATGGATTGGTTTTGTTAGAAATAAAGAGAAGAAAAACTAAAGAGAAGGAAAGTTAGGGCAATGAGAAGAAGAAGAAGAAGAAGAGAAGTGAAGGAGCTGAAATTTGGAGACTTAGGAGATGAATCAAGGGAGCTTAGGATGGGATTCTATACTTAAGGTAAGGATTTATGCATATTTAAGTTTGATTATGTTTAGATTTGTGAAACTTAAAGCTTGAGTTAAGTTTTTAAAGTTTGAGTTTTGAAGTTGCTGATTTTTGCAATCTAAGGGTGGATTGTTGGTTATGTTTGTGTTTTGAGCTTGAATCTAGTGTTTATGGGTTGTTAGATGGTCCATTTGAAGTCTTAATTTGATTTTGGGGTTTGGGTATTGGTTTGGTATGATTTTGGAAGGTTTTAGCTCGGAGATAGTCCAGGGAAAAACCCAGAATTCTGGGTCTGCGAAGGCGTGCCGCGGCACAAGGCAAATTTCAGGTTGACATTTTTGGCAATTTTAGGCCTTTGCTCCGGGGGTTCGGGGGATGTCTCCGGGGTGTTGTTTTAAGGTTTTAGAGGTCCCGAGAGTGCGGGATTGGTCCCGGGAAGTGGTTTTGGGTTGATTAGTATTGAGGGATGTTTCTTGTGTGTTGTGACTAGGTTGTTGGTGAGGCTCGTGCTTGAGGACCGTGCTCGCGGCTTTAGTGCATCAGGAGGCTCGGAATACAGGTAAGAAAACCGTAACACCCGAGATTAGGGCATAGCCCCACTGTGTGATTGCAGGGCATGGCCCCAGATTGTATTATGTGCAAATGTTTAACCTTAAATGAATCATGATGTGTGTGAATGATTATTTCGAATGTACTATATGTGTGATTATAATGAAATGAACGGCAAGGGCCGAGTGCGGCGTAGGCCGGGTGCGGCCGTGGGGCCGAAAGTAACACACAGCACATGGGATGCTTATATTCAGGGTGGGACCCAAAGGATACATGAGTTATCCTCGCGGTGAGAACCAAAACCCTAGGCTTTGGTAAGGCCTCTGGGGCGGCATGGCCGTGCTTGTTTATTATGATGGTTTTCCTATTTGTCAGTGATTTATGCCAGCTATATGAATTGCATATGTTATGTATTATTTGGGTTTTCTTGCTGGGCTTCGGCTCACGGGTGCTCCGTGTGGCAGGTAGAAGCCAGGACTGAGTCAACCAACCATGAGTACGGAGAGCGTGAAGCGACGCGTACATGTTTGGCCTGCCCGACTGCTTTGGTTGGGGGTTTATTCGAAAATGGCTGTAATAATCTATGATTTTATGATTTCTCAACTGTAACCTTATTTCAAGATGTAATTAGTTTTCAAACCTTATTTTGGGATCCCAATGTTTAATAATAGAAGTTTCAATGAAACGACGCATTTTCAAAGATTACAGCCTTAACATTTAATTAGTCACACTTTTGTTTCAAAACCTCGGTTAGCGAGTTCATTGCACACTGTTTTGTCTTAAAAACTCACTTAGTAACGGCTCTAAGGAAGTAGGGCGTTACACCCCCCGAGCGAAGCAACGTGAGCACCCTGAACCACCTAAGCAGGCCCAGAAACCAGCGCCGAGGACCAACGCTGCCCCTCGCAATGAGGACGAGGTCACCTCTAAAAGAGCACCCTCAGACTTACGGGAGGAGCTCAATAAAAAGAGGGTGGGCAAAGGGACCACGCCCCCTGTGGCGCCTCGAGAAGGCAAGGGAAAGGCGGATCTTAGCCCGTCCGCTCGGAGGGACACTCTAAGCAAGAGGAGGCAGGACCTGGACACGGAGATGAGGAGCCTGCGAAGCAAGATCGTCACCGCATCAGGCGGCCAGGTCTTTGAGGAAGAATTCGACCATGAGTCACCCTTCGTCAGGGAGATCCAGGCCATCAGGCTCCGTGCCAACTTTAAAGAGCCCCACATGACCCACTAAGAAGGAGACACGGATCCAAAATATCATCTAGATACATTTAATGACCTGATGAAGCTGAGGGGAATTGGCTGCGGGGCGCGATGTCATTGCTTTGCTGTCACCTTAAGAGGACCTGCCTACAAATGGTTCAGGAGGCTTAGACCGGGGTCCATCCGATCTTGGCAGCAACTTTCTGATGAATTCCTCCAGCAGCACCACGCCATGCGAGATTACACAATGCCAGGCACCAGCCTCGCCAATGTGAAACAAGGAGAAAATGAGAGTTTGAAGAGCTATATCCACCGGTTCAATATGGAGGCGGCTAAGGTAGGGAGCCTGACCCGCCGAGAGCTGAAAATGGCCATCACTGCTGGAGTACGCCCAGGGAGCAAGTTATGGGATAACATGCTCAAGAGAGAGGTCACGGAGTTGGATGATTTCTACGAGCGGGCACAAAAGTACATTCGAGTGGAGGATTGTCACAAAATCCTTAAAGTTGGAAAAGGCCCATCGCCCCCGAAACCTTCTGCCCAGGAAAACCAAAGCCGTGCCAAGAAGAAGGGTGTATATGAGGGAACGAGGGACGATCGTCCCCGGAAGCACCAACGCTCTGGTGAGCGCATACAGAGCCCCTACACTTTTTACACAGATCTCACCCATGCGAGAGAGGATATTTTCGTTACGAACGAAAACCGGATCCCTTTTAAAAGGGCCCCGCCAATAAAAAAGGATCGGTCTAAAAGAGACCCGAGCAAGTATTGCCAATATCACAAGGATATCGGCCACACCACCGCGGAGTGCATCCATTTGAAGGTGGAAATTGAGGAGCTCATCCACCGGGGACATTTGGGCAGATATGTGCGCAAGGAGAACCAAAGGCCAGAAGAAGGAGAGTCCCCTCCGCGGGCACGAGGGGTGGCCCCAGAAGTGCAGGGAGAGGTCAGGACCATCTTTGGAGGACTAGGAGTCGGAGGCGATTCAAGGAAGGGGCGAGACAAGTACGCCAAGGAGGCCAGACGAAGTCCACCACCTTGTGTTTTAAGTTTGGAGCAGCGCCCCCCGAAGAGCTTCAAAGGCGAGAATGACTCAATAACTTTCACTGAAGAAGATGCACAGGGGGTGCGTTTCCCTCATAATGACCCCCTGGTGCTAACCGCCCAGCTTGCTAACATGAGGGTACGTCGGGTCATGGTGGATAACGGGAGCTCTGTGGACATTTTGTATCGACCAGCGCTGGAGAAGATGGGGTTGAGCCTCCGTCACCTAAAACCTTGCACTACGACTTTGTATGGATTTACGGGAAATTTGGTACAACCCCTAGGGACAATCGAATTAGCCCTCACCATGGGGGAGCAACCCAAGAAAACCACCATAATGGCTAACTTTGTCATGGTGGAGTGCACCTCAGCCTTCAATGCGGTATTAGGGAGATCCTCTCTGAGAGAATTGAAGGCGATAACTTCTGTGTATCACCTAGCTATGAAATTCCCAACTCCTGGGGGAGTAGCATGCGTGAAAGGGGAGCAGAAGGAAGCGAGGGAATGCTATAACATGTCCCTCCGCGCAGCCACCAAACCATCTGTACCAATGACAATGGCTATGTATGAAGGAGCGACCCAGACAAGTTAGATCCGCACAAGATTGAACCCACGGGTTACGGAGCCTCTCAAGAAGTACTACCAGCAAGGCTTCAGCTCTCAGGGCCAAAAGAACCTATGTTTAGTTTGTTCTTCGTTGTTTTAGCTTAAGCAAGTAAGAATCAAAGAGGCTACCTAGGTAACCTCCTAGTTAGATGTAACCCCCTTTTTTATTTACAAAGTCAGTTGTAAACTGCGTGTTATGAATGAAACTGTTTGCAACTTCATGTGTTATTTTTCTTCGCTACGCGGGCATCAGCCAAAGTGTCAGCCGAAATAAATTTCACCAAACACTTGGCAGGCAGGACAGGAGGCAATAACATGCAGCTAGCGAGGGGAACCTAAAAAGGGCCCTCTAACAGAGGATCCTAAAAAGGACCCCTCGCCCTCCTAAAAAGGAGACTCCTAAAAAAGAGGCTCCTAAAAAAGACCCTCTAATAGGGGATCTTAAAAAGGGCCCTCCATCAGGAGGAAGTGGCCCGTGAAGACAAAGCAAGCAACAAGCAAGAGAACCCAAAGAAGGACCCCTTGCACCGGGATCCTAAAAAGGATCCTATGCACCAGGAGGATCCTAAAAAGGGCCCACCATCAGAAGGACCCAAAAGGGACCATGGCCCTAAAAAGGACCCTTTAATGGGAGGTCCTAGAAGGACCCCTTATATCGGGGCCTTAGGCGAAGTCCTTAAATATAGAAAACAGGGAGAGGACCTTGCAAGGCATCCCTTGGGTTTACAAGGATTAGCTACCCTTGTGAACATCAAGGAGGCCAAAAGGTCTTACGAAAGAAAAATATATAGTGACAACACTAATAAGTCTAGAGCGGCCACCAAGCCGTCTAGCCAAAAAGGGTCCTAAAAGAGACCCTTGCAAAAATAGTACTATGCATAATGACGAGAGGGATGCTTCTCGCAAAAAATAATAAGCGCGCACAAGAATATATAAAAGGATAGCTAGGACCCAAGGGGTCAAAATATCCTTATAAGAGTAATCAAGGGGCACCAAAAGAGGTCCCAGTGAACCCTTTCACATGGGCTCCCAAGGACCTCCAGCCTGGTAAATAAAAGAGGGGAACCAACCAAACCCCATCATACAGGCTCAAAAGGGCCTCGAATGCAGTAGAATAAGAGACACTCCACATGGCCGCTCGAGCGACGGCATGCTAACCAAAAGAAGAGAAATCAAAATTGGGATCCTGCCTCCATACGTTGTAAAGGGTGCGGTTTATGGACCTGTACTCAATGACAGTCTTCTTTGCCTCCAAGGAAGCACTTCTCTCCTGCAAGGGGTCCTGGTAACCTCGACTTCGGCCCTTGCAGTCTGGAGTTCGACCCTGATAGACTCGACTTCGGCCTCTAAATAAGTAACCCTCTCCTGCGACACCGTCATGATATCCTTGGTCGCTTAGAATTCGCTCTTCAGGATGGAAACTTGGTCCTTCAGCTCCTTGGCCTTGGCAACCGCCTTCAGCTTCCTCCTCGACGAGGTGGCAAGTCCGGCCCGAACCTTCTTTAGCTCAGACTGGGTTTTCTCAAGCTCTTTCTCGAGCTCCTGGACCCGGGCTGTAAGGCAGTCCCTCTCAGCAGTAGACGCAGAGAGGTTGCTAGACGAGTCGGGAAACCGTAGAGCCACAGTATTGGCCTACAAAAATAGACCAAAAGGATGTATTAGTCTCCAAATAGATACCCCAAGAAATTAGCCCATACTTAAAAAAAAAAAGAAAAAAAAAACTATGGAAAAAGTGAGGTGATGGGGGATTGAACCCCTTACCTCTTGAAGGAAAGGTTCTCTAAACCACTAAGCCAAGGAAGTAAGGTGGAAATATTAAGCCACGCATGAAGGCCTACTTATAAGAACTAAGGTGAATAGTATACAAGAGCACCTAAAGGTACTCTCCTAAACTGGGGGGGAAGTGTTGATGCTCAAAATCTCACCAAGGGAAAATATGAGATCGATGCCATGAAGCCCCCATTTACACGACATAGAATCTGTGGCCTCGCTCGGCCACGCTCGGACACCAGGTGGCCTCGCTCGGCCACGCCAGCACGCACCAGGTGGCCTCGCTCGGCCACGACAGCACGCACCAGGTGGCCTCGCTCGGCCACGCCCGCACGCACCAGGTGGCCTCGCTCGGCCACGCCCACACGCACCAGGTGGCCTCGCTCGGCCACGCCCGCACGCACCAGGTGGCCTCGCTCGGCCACGCCCACACGCACCAGGTGGCCTCGCTCGGCCACGCCCGCACGCACCAGGTGGCCTCGCTCGGCCACGCCCGCACGCCTGGTGGCCTCGCAAATATGGGCACGCGCCATGGCCTCGCCCATGCCCACGGAGTGGCCTCGCCATCTAGACCTCGTGGTGGCCTCGCCCATGCCCACGGAGTGGCCTCGCCATCTAGGCCCCGTGGTGGCCTCGCCCATGCCCACGGAGTGGCCTCGCCATCTAGGCCCTGTGGTGGCCTCGCCCATGCCCACGGAGTGGCCTCGCCATCTAGGCCCCGTGATGGCCTCGCCCATGGCTCCAGAGTGGCCTCGCCATCTAGACCCCGTGGTGGCCTCGCCCATGCCCACGGAGTGGCCTCGCCATCTAGGCCCCGTGGTGGCCTCGCCCATGCCCACGGAGTGGCCTCGCCATCTAGGCCCCGTGATGGCCTCGCCCATGGCTCTAGAGTGGCCTCGCCATCTAGGCCCCGTGATGGCCTCGCCCATGGCTCCAGAGTGGGCTCGCCATCTAGGCCCCGTGATGGCCTTGCCCATGGCTCTAGAGTGGCCTCGCCATTTAGGCCCAAATGATGGCCTCGCCCATGGCCTCATGGAGGTCACATCTCCAGCACACTCGGCTTCGTGAACAGCCAAGAGAGCCGCGCCATCAATAAGCCTTCCAAGGGGGCCTCGCGAAGGAATGAGAGCTACGTCACCTAGTGGCCACGTGAGTAGAGCCATGCACCAAGGGTCCCATTCCTTACACCTTGAGACCCCTATGCTTAGAGGCTCCAGTACGAGTCGAATGGGACATACTTGTACGACCTAGTACTGAGTACAAACACTGGTATCAGTGGGACTGCTGGGATAAGAGTTATGGCCCGTACGCCTACGGCCAAGGGTCAGAGTCGACACCACTACCACCTGCGCCACTATGCCTGCCACCACTCATCAAACATGGGTACATACAAGTATTGGAGACATCCTCCTGACACCTGCTCCTGTACTGGAGGTACGACCACAACCTCTGAAGCCACTCCCCTGACATAGTACTTATGTACCACTTGGTCTCCTGGACCACCATGTACCTAAGGCCATTAGAGCCTAATATAAAATGAACTTGAACACCACCTGAAAGGTTGTTGGAAATTTTACTGTAAAAAAGGCTTGAGTGTGAATGAAAGACTGAATTCTCCATTATTGTTCTATCATTGTTCTTGAGTGATTGTTTAAGTTTCTACAGCTTTTCCATTAGAGACCTTGACTTGATAATTTTTCCAACTCAACTTAGTTGACGAGTTCTCACCGTCAACAACTAATAAGCTTGCATCAATATTATCACACAGTAGTCAAGGGCCAGGCCCTATCAGTATCTCATGCTTCCTATTAATTCAATAGATAACAACATTCATAATTCTTTCCAAGCATACAAGCGTATAAGCACATATACACATTACCAAACCCTGAATCGAGCTTCTCTCCAACAATGAATGTACATGTCTAGCCGGTCTTCAGGAACCCTTAAAACTAGGATGCTCTAATACCAAGTTGTAATGCCCTAGATAGCCAAGATCGCTACACTGTGTATTTATAAAGGTGCAGGACTTGCTAATCAAGTCATTTAGTTAAAAACGTGTCACTAAAACCATTAATGAGTTAGGGTTAAAATCGATTTTGGTCTCAAAAGATACATTTCATATAATTAAACATTTTACACAAGGGATCCTTAAAGAAACAACATTTAAAAGTCAGTTTACAAAATTTCCAGAGAATAAACAACCACTAGCCACTCTAAGGGAAAAACAAACATTTATGGTTCTCCTGTTCCTGTCTCCTCCTTAACCGTGGCGGCCGAGCAGCTGATCATGTACATTCTGCCCTCAGAGCTCTCCGAATCAAGGCTGATCAAGCTTGCCCTTGCCTTTACCTGCACAAGGAAGCACCCGTGAGCCAAGGCCCAACAATAAAACATAACGTTATAGTACAAACAATGAAATCAACTGAATAATCCTTAAAGCATGTTCATATACTTGGCATACCACACTAATTACATAATCCATTGACATAAGCAAAGAATCAACAAACCAACACTTAGCTATTCAACATGACAAATCCACCAATCAATAATAATAATCAAATCGCATGACAATCAGGGTCGACACCCTTAGGTCGCACCCTTTGAATATCCCACTGACTTCGGTTCGCTTAAATCGAGCTCAGTGCATAACAAGCTGTCCTCAGCTACCACTGGCTGAGCCGCGCCCTATGCGCCAATGGAAACTCCGACACTCTTAGGTCATTTGTTTATTATTCACATAGCATAATACCACCCTTCAATAAGCATACAAAATAGGGAGCCCTTAGTCCCATTATCAATTCACAACCGGGTGCGGTTTTCTTACCTTTAGTTTCCAAGTGTACTGGTTATGTGAGGTGCCTCTTGAGCACGATCCATTTCCCGAGCCCCTAGCTTATACCTAGTCACAAGCAAGATAAGGGATACCATTAATAATTGTAAAAGGGCATCTAGATAAGGTTCTAATCTCCGGAACATCGAATTCCACCAAACACGGTAGTGGATTCAATCCCGAGCACCCTAGGTTAAATTCCCATGCTTAAAATCCCAAAAACCCAAATTTCCTTAAAGGCCGCGGCTCAGGCTCCCTATGCCGCGGAATGGCCCCAACCAGAGGGTCTTCCTCGCCCAGTATCAGACACAGGTTGCGATCCTACATGCCCCATGCCATGGCCCGCCCTCCATCTTCAACACTCATATGCCTCAGAGGGCCGCGGCTCTCCAAGAACTATGCTGCGACCCGACCCGTTCGAACCCAAAAAAACCACCATTTTGACTCTTAAACCTCACTCAAAACCATCCAAAACTACCCCAATTCCCCAACTCAATTATCACAAAAATTCTAACACGATTCCAGCAACACAACCCAGCAAAAACTTAGCCTAGAAACTCACCAAAATCCCAATTTATTCTCTGAAACCCAAAAGCTTAAAAAAATCAAAACCAGTCAAGAAAACAATAAGATTGAGTCATTAAATCATAAATTCGAGCTTACCTTCTCTGATGAACCAACTCTCTAAGAAATTTTAGAGCTAACTCCCATGTTCCAAGCTTCAATTCAATCAAAACCCAGAAACACCTCAAACCCATAACAACAGATTTTAACCACCATGCATAAAACTTATGGCTTACCTTAATTCTTGATTGAATCATCAGCTAATCCCTGAACTAATCTCCTAAATCACAGCTCCAATTCTCTGAATTTCAACCAAGTTCTTCTTGGTTCCTTATTGTTTTCTTTGAGAGAGAAAGAGAAGAGGAGGGAAGGCCGGTTTAGCTATTTGTTCTACGGTTTTCTAAAGTTTTGTTTATCTATCCTTAAGCAATTAAGTCAATCCTGAGGCTCAGGGTACCGGAAACGTCCCCGAGGGAAAAATGGTAAAATCCCTAGTATTCCCACCTAAGCTTCCTAACTTCAAATATATCTCCAATTATTTATTTCCATAACCTGATAACCCAAATGACCACCTAATACCCGAAAATACCCCTTGACTTGCCCTAATTAAGGTATTAGCTCCCGTTGTGACTTTCCCGCTAACTAGCTCCCTAGGATCGCCTCAAGTCGCATGTTGCAGATTTACCCACATAATAATGTGGTTCTCATAATTATAGCATATAATCACATTTACATTCATATAACCATACAAGCATGCTTATCATAGAATCATGCATTAAACTAATAAATTCACACATAAACCAATTATGCCCTCCCGGCACACTAATCAAGGCCCTTAAACCATATTAGTGATTTTGGGTCGTTACAGAAAATGTCATCAACGTAAATAACTAAGAAAACCACTAATTTTCCTTTGATATATATATATATATACACAAATGCTTCGTTGACATTCTATTTGAAGCCATATGTTTTAATTGTTTCATCAAAGATAATCCTCCAAGTTATAGTGCTTGCTTTAATCCATAAATGGATTTTATCAACTTGCACATCTTATGATCTCCCCCTTTCTTCACAAACCCTTCTGGTTGTACCATATAGATACTTTCATTAAGATATCAATTAAGAAAAGTTGTCTTGACGTCCATCTGCCATATCTCATAATCATAGGCAACAACTATGGATTAGAGGATGCGTATGGACTTTAGCATGGCAACATGAGAAAATGTCTCTTCATAATTGACACCCTCTCTCTAAGTGTAGCCTTTGGCTACAAGCCTTGCATTGAAAGTCTCTACCTTCCCATCTACACCTATTTTCTTCTAGAAGATCCATTTGCACCCAATGAGCGTAGCATCTTTAGGTGGGTCTACAAGTTCCCAAACAGAATTGAAATACATTGATTCCATATCTTGGTTCGTGACCTCATGCCATTTTTCCTTTTTAGGATTTTCCATTGCCTCCTTAAAGCTCAATGGGTTGTCCTTGTCTGTGTCAAATACAAGGACGCGTGCCTCATATTCATAGCGAACATGTTGTCTTACAATCCTCCCACTACGACATTGCACTAGAGCTTCCTTTTTAGGAGTAGTGGTCTCTTCCCTAACTTAGGTCTAAGAACATGAGCAGGACAACCTCAAATGTGGTCTCTTCCTTTTCAGGAGCAGTGCAAACTAGGTTTGTTACCATTCCACAATTCTAGTGGTTTCTTGCTTATATTCTTAGATGGGACTACATTCAAAATATAAGTCACCATTTGAAGTGCATATCTCAAGAATGAGAGAGGAAGAGATGAATAGCTTAACATAGACTTGGCCATGTTCAACAAGTTCTTGTTTCTTCTCTCCGAAACATCATTTTGTTGTGGCGTTCCAGGTACTGTGAGATGGGATAGAATACCATGCTCCAGCATGAAATCTTTGAATTTCATATCCAAATATTCACCACCTCGATCTGATCAAAGTGTTTTAAGAGTCTTTCCTAGCTGCTTCTCAGCCTTAACTTTGAAGTCCTTAAACTTGCTAAATGTTTCTGACTTCCTAAGCATTAGCTAAGTATAACCATGTCTTGAGTAATCATCAATGAAAGTGATCAAGTTTAAATAATTATTTGAATATGATTATTGGACCACAGGCATTGCTATGTACAAACTCTAATTGTTCTTTGGCTCTATTTCCTTTCGCTAAGATAGGTCGTTTGGTTGTTTTTCCTTCTAGACAGGATTCACAAAATGGAACAGTTCCAACAACTAGTTCTCTCAATGGTCCATCTTTTGTTAACCGATTTATTGTATGTGTTAATTTAATGTATATATATGTATGATCCTGGTTGGTTTTAATCATTTTTGAAAACCCCCTCCCCTACCTTCCGCTGTATATTTTGTTATTTTTCTATTTATTACCAACAATTAGTATCAGAGCAATCTATATATATGTATACGTTAAATGTTGTGTGAGTTTCTTGCATTTATTATATGTATGTTGATATGTATATTGAATGGATGGTTATGTTTTTTGAATGCATGGTTGAATGATAGATCATTAATTATATGGTACAATTGGGTTAGGAATTGAATTTTATTTTTTCACAGATCTTGTGTAAGCCATATGTGGCATAGGAATGTTTGAAGTTTCATTCTTAAAATTCTTGTCACAAAGATGAGAAGAAAAAGAATGGAGGACCCGAACCATGCACGAAGGGCACATTTCTCAAGCCCTAAGCGCACCCCAGGCTACATCTGGCCTCCTCGACCTATTGCCCATGCACACACCAGGCCAAGCCTAGGATCCTTGGCCTAGTGCCCATGTGCACACCAGCCACGCTTGGCCTCCTCAGTCGAGCCCCATGTGCGCTCAAGCACCATGCCCAAGCCCCTAGCCCTTGTGCCTCACTCCCTAGTCGCCGACCCTTGGGTTGTGCACCAATTTTAGCTTTTATCGTTTATTTATTTAATTCTTTAAATTATTGGAATTTGAAAAATTATTTATCTTATTTTATTTTTATAAAATATATTTTAATTGGTTAAGATCTTATCTTAAGTTTAAATAATTATTTAAATATGATTATTTTAATTAATCTAAATTAAAAACTGTTTACCCAAAAATGGCTCCCGATGACGTGGCAAGATTTTCTTACACATGGCTGGCATGTGGCGGTTTCGAGTGAAGAGATCATGTTCGACCATCGACCAGATAATTATTGATTCGTCAAGTCTCTTGATGAGGTGCGACCAGTCTGGTCGCATACTCTCATTTACTTCCTTTGGGATACACAATCTTGTAATAATTACATTTATAATGTACCTTGATATGTTGATCTTAATTGTAATTAAGGCCCATCGACCCATGTAACTGTCTTGAGCCTATAAATAAGAAGAGGAGGGCTCAAGGAAGGGACTTCTGGAGTTTTGAACTTTTAATCTTTGTATTCAGAGAGAAAAGCATAGTGTGATTCTCCACCGAAATTGTAATCTTCCTAAGGCTTGTGAAACTCAAGGACCCTAGTTATTTGATCACATTATTGGGATTCAATATCAATAAGAACACTAAGTGGACGTAGGTCATTACCATCTTATTGGGGCCAAACCACCATAAATTGATTGTGTTATTTACTTTCCATTTGATTTTCTTTTTGTTTTCATCTCATTTCCTGGCGTTATTTTTGACTCCGTGTCATTCTGGTGCTTTCATTGAGAGTTGAGCTCAAATCCTTTAAGAAGATCAAATGGCGAAGACATCCAAGAGAGCTAGAAAGACTTCTGGCGCGGCATCCACTCAGCCTCCTCCTCCAAATGTGGATGAAAATGAGCCACACTTGGATTTTGAGGAGGAAGAAATAGACTCTGAAATGTTGAGGACATCACTAAGTGTGTTGAAGGACGAGTTGTCCAATCTGAGGCCCAATCAAGAGAATGCGGCGGAGACCTTGGCGCAAAAACAGAGGGAAATCGAGCGTCATCGTCATGAGCTGAATGAGCGGCAGGCGGACCTGGACCGCCGACAGAGAGATGCCACAGCCGCTTTAGAAGCGGCCATTCAGTTGGCTAGGGGACAGGCTGCACCGGCTTCTCAACTGGATCAACCACCAAATGCACCACCGCAATGGTCCCCAAATCTGAGTCCTCCGCTTCAGCCAGCAAGCCCTCAAAGGGCGGAGCAACCACCTGCTGCTCAACAGGACATCCCAATTCAGGATCCTGGGCAGCAGCCACCTTCTCAAGTTGGTCGAGGCAATCCCCAATGCCAGAGGCAGGATAGGGCCAGGCAGCCTCCCCGAAGCCCTAGACGTCCAGGGGCCAATGAGCCAAATCCACCGAGCAGGGGGCAACGTCCTTCTGCTAATAGAAGGCACAACGAGTCAGGCTCTGTGGTCAGGGGACCCCAACAACATAATAATGCACATGGACCCACTGACCAACGCAGGCCTCCCCCTGACGCTCGAGAAATGCCAGCTAGAGGAGGAAAACTATAGTCGGTCACAGTTTAGGGATGACTATGACTATAATGAGGCCGATTCCGGCAGGAGGAATACTGGTTGAAGACATGAGGAAAGAGGTGGGGATAAGAACCCCCGACCCAGAAAAAATAGGCCTACGAGCCAAAGAGCTGAGGGGCAGCCCAGACATCATAACGTCTTTGACCGGCTGGGCGCTAGCGAACAGAGGCACATAGATGATGACCTGAGGGACGTGCTCAATGATAGGCGCGAGAGTCATGATGAGTACGCTCCTCTGGCACCAGTCGCCCCAACAATCCCAAACGCTATACAGGCCCAAATTGATGCACTAAATTAGGCTGTCCAGCAGCTGGTGGGGAGTCGGACATCCCACATTGAGTACGATCGGAAGAGAGGCACTCCATTTGTACAGAGGATCACTGTGGCCAAGACCCCCAGCAAATTCAAGATGCTGGTACTGCCGAACTTCGATGGGTATGGGGACCTAGTATCTCATGTTAACAAGTTTGAGATACAGATGGATATCCAGAAGGTGTCGGACGATACCCGCAAGAGTGGTTCTTTAAATTTCCTCCTACTAGTATAGTATCATGGGAAATGTTCGTGAAGGAATTTTACGGACAATTCTACGTTGGTCGCGTACACCCCACTGAGGCTAATCAGCTGGTCGAGATACGACATAAGGAGGGATAACCCTTGAAGAAATATGTTCAACATTTTATGCGAGCGGCTGCTGGAGCTAAAACAGTGGGCGATGAGGGAAAAATGATGGCCCTAACTGCTTGGGTAAGGTGCCATTCTCCCCTCTGGAACAACCTAAGAAAGTATGGGGTAAAGACTACCCAGGAGTTTCTTGATCGAGCTGATCGATACATCAAGCTTGAGGATGAGATTGCCAACGAGGGGAAATCGCCTGCGAAGGACAAGGGACCAAAGGAAGATCCCGCCAAAGCCGCCAACGGGTCGGATAAACCCAATGGAAACGACAAAGGCAATGGGAACAGGAATGGTAAAAATGGTGGAAAAAGGGCGAACAATGAGGCATCAACGTACGAAAATAAATGCCCTAAAGGCAATAGGTACGAGCTGAGATTCACCAACTATACGACCCTTGTCGAAGGCAGGGCAGAGGTCTACCAGGCAACCAACTCCACTGTCCCTTATAAGCGACCATCACCTATAAGGAAGGATATCTCCAAGAGAGATACAACAAAATTTTGTTGTTTTCACAATGACTACGGACATGACACCAATGAGTGTAACCAGTTGAAAGACGAGATTGAGTTCCTTATCAGGCATGGATACCTAAGGAGATACGTATGAGCCACAGGAGGATCTCAGTGAGAGGCTCAAGGAGGCAACGAGCAGGCGCTTGCACGCCAATGCCCACCACCTTTACAGCCAGCTCCTGTGGCAGGTACATTGCTCACCATCTGTGGTGGCCCACACCTTGTAGGAGATAGTGGGAAGGCAAGGGAGCGGTACACTCGGACCTTACGCCACGACCAGGACATCGAGATGATGAGTGTGGAGGATCGAGCACCTAAAAAAGATCAAACAGAGGAGGAGTTGATAACCTTCTCTGAAGACGACACTCAGCACGTACGATTCCCACATTCATATCTGCTGGTCATTGATGTCCAGATTGCCAACATGATGATTAAGAGGGTGTTGGTAGACACAAGGAGCTCAGTCAACTTCTTGTATAAGTCTTCACTGGAGAGGATGAAGTTGTCCGTCAAGGACCTAGAGCCGTGCAACCAAACAATATATGGTTTTTCTGGCGAAGGACTCGCGCCAATGGGGTCGATTAGGCTCCCATTTACAGCAGGACCTGCGCCCGCGAACAGGACATTACTCACTATTTTATAGTAGTTGATTGTCCTTCTGCGTACAATGCTATAATTGGAAGGCCTATTCTGGTCGACCTGGAGCTGTTACCTCGGTTTAGCACCTTGCCATGAAATTCCCAACCGACACAGGGGTAGGATGCGTATTGGGAAATCAATGAGAAACGAGGGAGTGTTACAACTCCTCGATATCTAAGGCGAAGAAAGGTGGATCGAGGGAAATCGCCAGAAAAGAGTTGCAGATGGACAATGAAGTACAAGCCCATTCAGGTGATTGTGTCACCAAATAGGGTGCTGCCCAAAGTGAGGATAGGGACTTGGATCCTCGCTTTGGGGATTTTGATGAAGAAGTATGACCCATCGGGGACCTTGAAGAGGTCCAACTCGATGAAGCAGATCCGACCAGGATTGTGAAAGTCGGTAAAAAGTTAGAGACAACAACCAAACAAAAACTGGTAGAAATTTTGAAGAAGAACTAGGAAGTCTTTGCCTGGTTGCATAAAGACATGGTTGGAATAGACCTGGCAGTTATCAGCCATGTCCTGAACATAGACAAAAGTTTTCCACCAGTTCAACAAAAAAGAAGGCTACTCGACAAAGATAGATCAAAAGCCTTGAAGGAAGAAGTTGAGAAGCTAAAGGAGAATAGATTCATCAGGGTAGCGTTTTATCCATCGTGGATCTCTAATCTCGTACTAGTACCCAAACCAAATGGCAAATGGAGAACATGCGTAGATTTCACAGACCTTAATAAAGCCTTTCTAAAAGATTTTTTCCCACTCCCGAGAATCAACCAGCTGGTTGATGCCACTACAAGACACGAGATCCCGTCATTCATGGATGCATACTCTGGGTACAATCAGATCACTATGCACCCACCTACTGAGGATCACACTAGCTTTCAGACCGATACAAGGCTTTACTGTTACAAAGTAATGCCCTTTGGTTTGAAAAACGCTGGTGCGACTTACCAGCGACTAGTAAATCACATGTTTAAGGAGATGATCGGTACAAACTTGGAAGTATATGTTGATGACATGCTGATTAAGTCAAAGAAGGTAGAAGGACACATAGGAGACTTGCAAGAATGCTTCAACGTCTAGAATAAATATCCGATGAAGCTAAATACCCTCAAGTGTTCCTTTGAAGTTGGATCAGGGAAATTCTAGGGATTGATAGTAAACTCACGAGGAATTGAAGCTAATCTTGAGAAGATCGAGGCCCTGATCGGTATGAAATCGCCAACGAAGATCAAAGATGTTCAAAGTTTGACAGGAAGGATTGCTGCTCGAAGTAGATTTATCTCCAAATCGGCAGACAAAGGCATCCCGTTCTTTAATCTACTTAGAGGCAACAAGAAATTTGAATGGACGGAGGAGTGCAAACAGGCTTTTCAAGCTTTAAAGACGCATATGTCGCAACCGTCAATCCTATCTAAGCCGATCGAAAAGGAAACTTTGTTCATAAATTTGGTGGTCATTGAATACGCTGCTAGTGTTGTCTTGGTAAGAGAGGAGGAGAATGTGCAAAAAACCATCTATTATGTAAGCAAAAGGCTAATAGGAGCAGAGCTGCGGTATCCTCCTATTGAAAAATTAGCCTACTGCTTGATTTCAACCTCCAGAAAGCTGCAGCCATACTTCCAAGCTCATCCAATCACAGTTTTAACCGACCAGCCTCTACAGCAAGTTCTGTAGAAGCCGGCAGCCGCATGCCGATTATTAAAGTGGGCGGTGGAACTTGTGCAGTTTGAAATCTCTTACTTACCACGAGCAGTAGTAAAAGGACAAGCTCTAGCCGACTTCGTCGTAGAGCTCACTGAGCTTCTAGACAACGAGTAGATAGAAGAGCCTGAACCTCAAAGCCAAACTCCCTCTTGGAAGTTGTTTACAGACAGTTCTTCTAATGAGCACCATGCTGGGACCGGAGTGATTTTGGTGACGCCTGAAGGACATCGATTCCACTGCGCAATCAGATTCGACTTCACAGTGTCCAACAACGAAGCAGAGTATGAAGCACTGCTTGCAGGGTTATGATTAGCCAGAGACATGAACATAAAGTCACTTGAAATCTATAGTGACTCTCAATTGGTGGTTAATCAGATCATTGGAGAATATCAGGCTCGAGGTCTAAAGATGGTTGCCTACTTGAATAAATCAAAAGATTTGTTGGCACAATTTGAAAAGTATACTCTTCAGCATGTACCTCGCGATCGAAACTCGAACGCTGATGCTTTGGCCAAGTTAGGAAGTGCCAAGGATGCTGACACACTGAATATAGTACCTGTTGAATGGTTATTCGAACCAAGCATCCAAGTAGAAGAAACCTCTCTGGTGATTCAGGAAGCGGATACATGGATGACACCTTTCATTGAGTACTTGACACATGGTGTGTTGCCGATGGACAGAAACAAAGCCAGGACTCTTCAACGGTAGGCTGCTAGGTTCATCCTGGTCGATGGAATTCTATACCGAAGAGGATACTCTATGCCACTCCTCAGGTGTATTTCAAAAGAAAAGGCCAAAGAATTGATGAGAGAGGTCCACGAAGGCTTTTGTGGGGACCACGCTGGGGGGCAGAGTTTATCGAAAAAGATCCTAAGACAAGGATACTTCTGGCCAACAATGAACGAAGACTTGATGGAATTTGTTTGAAAATGCGACAAGTGCCAGAGATTCTCCAAGATTCCACGAGTAGCCCCTAATGAGCTAAAGAAGATGCAAAGTTCATGGCCATTCGCAGTATGGGGTATAGACCTAATTGGATCTTTGCCCACAGGGAAAGGCGACGTCAAATACGCCGTGGTGGTTGTCGATTACTTCACGAAGTGGGATGAAGCTGAGCCATTTGCAACCATAATGACCAAGAAAGTGCTTGATTTTGTGGTCAAGAACATTGTGTGTCGATATGGATTGCCAAGAAAAATTGTTTCAGACAACGGCACGCAGTTTGATAGTGATATGTTCACGGATTTTGGTGAGCAGCATGGAATTATCAAAAGCTTTTCTTCAGTTGCTCACCCGCAGGCAAACGGGCAAGTCAAGGCTGTCAATAAAATACTGAAGGATACTTTGAAGAAAGGCTTGACGAAGCAAAGGGGGCATGGCCAGAGCAATTGCTTGAAGTCCTCTGGTCGTACAAAACATCCCATCGAACAACAATCGGCCATACTCCATTTTCCCTAGCTTATGGATATGAGGCTATGCTGCCTATTGAATTAGATTCGCGATTGCATTGACGGATAACATACAATCAAAATGCCAACAGTCAGTTATTAATGGAATCGTTGGACTCGATCAACGAGAAATGTGAACAAGCCCAACTCCGAGCAGCAGCTTACCAGCAAAAGGTCGCTCGATATTTCAATTCTAAAGTTCGTGAAAGGAAATTTAATATGGGAGATCTAGTCCTTAGAAGAGTTTTCCTTAACACTCGTGACCAAGCCTCTGGGGTACTCAGACCTAACTGGGAAGGACCATACCAAATCAAAGAAGTCCTCCATCCAGGCACTTACAAACTTGCCCGTTTAAAGGGAGATCTTGTTCCTCGTTATTGGAATGGAGAACACCTGCGCAAGTACTATTAATCAACAATTCTTCTTAAAGAATTGGCTTGTATTAATTTTACTTTTTACAAGTTTATGAACAAGGGTTAGTCATTTTTGTGACTGATCGCTTATAAGTGTAAGATCGTTTTAGTGATCACTCGTACAGACATGATTTGTCCATTTATTACGAGAAATAAAAGGGACAGTGCGCTCAAAAAGATAATTGAAGTTGGCCCCACGATTGTGCTTCCAGAACTCATAAAAGTAATGGAAGGTGGCTCCCCTATACCTCTCCAAGTTGCTGGCATTAGTCTTCGAGCTCCTTGACATGCCCCTCTAGCTCCGCAGTCTCCTTTTTGCTTGCGATCAGCTCAGCCTCAACCTGTTTGGCCTCTTGAATGTTAAGTTTAGCACACTCCCCAAACTTCTCTTTGTCTTCATTTGCTTTGGTCAGGGTAGTCTGAAACTGTTGAAGCTATGTAGCCAACTTGGAGTTTTGCTCGAGCAGTTTAGTGTTTTTCCCTAGTAGTTAAGTGTTTTTCCCCTCAAGCACCTTGACCTCCTCGGTTTACTTGGCATCAGATTCTTTGGTCTGGGTGATCAAAGACCCCGTGCAGCGCCAGCCAGCAGTCATAGTCAGCATTCCCTATGATCAGAAAAGAGATAAAATGATGGCAGAAAATGACAAAGTAAAATAAATAAAGCTTAGCAGTAGAAAGCAACTTACACTAGCTATTTCATTTAGTGCTCGATTTATTATCTGATCAGCCTCCATGGAGTCTGTCCCGATGAGGGCCTCTCAGCTGTGTTTGTGCTTTGAGAGTTTGAATATTCTTTCTTTGGCTGAGCTGACCACGGTGCTTGTTAGGACATCTCTAGGTTGATCGTGAGGTGTTTGGTTGGCAGGTGTTGGAGGGGTAGGATTCTGGTCGGTTGGTGCAGGGGGAGACATCTGGTCGAGTGGAGATGGAGGGGGCGTCGCTTCTCTTGATGGAGCGGCTGCTAGAGGATCCCAAGTCCGGGCCTTTTTGGTTGAAGGAGCCTTGCTGCTCTCTCCACAGTGTCGCTTGCTCTCCTTCTTCTTGCTCGAAGGAGCAGCAGGTGCGCTATAGCGGTCAAATATATCTCCAGATGACATATCTGCAAGTAAGGAAACATTGCGAGCAGTTAGAGGATATGTATAGATGGAGTTGAAAATGAGAACAAGGAAATTATAAGTAAAATACCCGAGCTATAACTATTGGTCGCTACATTGCTTACTGAACTACTGCTACACTCCACTCACTACCTGGAAGAAATCTAAATTAAAATTGGGTGTGTACTTAAAGTTGTCGTCCCTGTCAAATAAATGACAGGGAATGGGCAAACTTTCTAAGAATGAGAAGATAGTACCATTCTCATCTGAAAACTCTTTGATAGGTGCAAGGTGTTCGGAAACTTTCTTTTTTCCCTTTCACAAAGAGGCAGGGGGAGCGTCTGCTCGCAGGGTGCTGGAGGGTTCCCTGATTGTCACCCCAATTGTCCTCTCCTTGGAGGTTATGACACTTCTTGGTGCTGCTCGGAAACTTCTCCACTAGTGGCACTCCCCGCCGTTGATTCCCTCACATCCTGGTGAGGTGCCAGAAGACCGATCAGCCTTAGGTTGGCTTCAGTGACTAGCTCTTTGACGCTTTTATCTACGTCGGTCATGCTGGCCAGGGATGTTGCTCGAATCTCCATTTCTGGAGTAGGAGCTGGTCGTTGCCATGGACCTGAAGAGTACTAAGGATGATGCAGATAAAATAAAAAGAAAGAAACGACCAGAGAATAAAGAAATTACCTCCTTGGGTGAAGGGTAGGTTGTTGGCAACTAGATCAGTAGTTAAAAAGTATTCCTGGAAGTACTTTCCTACATTGGACTTGTAGGTAGTCTCACTCAGGAAGAAGCGAGTCGATTCCTGGTGACAGAAATGAAAAAACCCCGTGTTGTCTTGGTTGGGGTTGGATTTAAGATCGAACAGGTAGTTGATCTCATGTGGCGTAGGGACAAGCCACTTTTTATGGCTATATAGGATATAGAGAGCAGAAAGCATTCTATACCCGTTTGGAGTTATTTGGAAAGGAGCGACCCCGAAATAATTGGCCACTCCCTGGAAAAAAGGATGAAGAGGCAAGATTGCTCCTGCCTTAATATGGTATCTCGACCAGACGATGAAGCCGCCGACAGGTAGGTTTGCCCGCTGGTTGTTGGTGGGTTTGAAGAAAGTTACCCCAGGAAGTCCGTACTTCCTGAGGTAATTGGTTAGCATCCTAGCAGTAATTTGGCTAGGAGGAGCAACGTACCATTCGATGTTTGTTCGAAGGATGTCCCGGGGTTGGGCCTGTGTTTGGATTTCGGGATGAGTGTTTTCGGCTCGACCGCTTGTGGAAGGAATTTAGCTTGAAGAACAGGCTGATTTTTTGAAGAGTTGGTTGATTTCTTTTTCTGGGTAGTCGATTTTACTCAGCCCATGTTTTGCAGTCTGGTCAAGGGATTATCTGAAGGGTTGCGAGAGAAAGGAATTTCTTGGATTAGCAACGACGGTTGTTCTTCGTCTTCAAGCAGTTGCGCCAGCAGGTCGTCGTCGATTGGCCTCTCACCTCCCCACAGAACTTGCATGAAAATCTACGAATAGAGAATGGGAGATGAGAATTTACGGCAAAAAGACCAAGAAGTATGAAAGTTGGAATAATGTTGCTCGTGTATAAAAGTTAAGCTTTTATATGACCAGCAGCATTCTGACAAAAACACTAAATCCTATGCGAATAGTTTGGAAAATGGATCAAAAAGTAGAAGTAAAAAGTTTTTTCAGGAGAAACTTTTTCGACTCTGAAGGGGAGGGAAAAACCCAGTTTTTCTACAGGCTTAAAAATAAAAATTTTACTTTGATTTTACGCCCTAAATTAAATATCCTGACTACCAAACTGATTCCTAACCCCAACAAAGTGTTATTTTCCTACCATATTAAACGCAGATCAACATACCCATTTACCCCGAAACAAGTTTTTAAAGAACTCATAATCTAAAATGAAGGGAAGATAGATATTGCACGGCATCTCAAAGAATGAAAGGTTTGGGGAACTTACTTGGATGAATTTCGAAGAAATGTTTGAAACGTTAAGGCAAGTCTCCAGCTAAAAACTCCCCAGATCGTGAAGGATTGTCCAAATTCCTGAACTATCGTGTCTTGTTCTTCAGAGTTCTTGAGGAAAGAGTAAAAGGTAAAAAGTAATTTTGAGGGGGTACTTATATTGAGCAAGGGGCAGTTATCTAGGCAATAATAAAGGGTAATTTTCCAAGGCATGGGTAAGTACAATAGCCGCTAGACCACTTTTGGGAAACCAAAAAGACAAGATTAGTTGCCTTTTTCGAGAAGGCATGGACAGCTCTGACAGATTTTATGGGGTATGCGAAAGGTCTGTCACCTAAGTTTACTTCATGCTGGTCGCAGTAAAATAAACTCGGGGGGCAAATGTTTACCCAAAAATGGATCCTGATGACATGGCAAAATTTTCTTACACGTGGCTGGCATGTGGCAGTTTCGAGTGAAGAGATCCTGTTTGACCATCGACCAGATAATTATTGATTCGTCAAGTCTCTTGATGAGGTGCGACCAGTCTGGTCGCATACTCGCATTTACTTCCTTTGGGATACACAATCTTGTAATAATTACATTTATAATGTTTCCTTTTATTACCTTGATATGTTGATCTTAATTGTAATTAAGGCCCATCGGCCCATGTAACCCTCTTGAGCCTATAAATAAGAAGAGGAGGGCTCAAGGAAGGGACTTCTGGACTTTTGAAATTTTAATCTTTGTATTCAGAGAGAAAAGCATAGTGTGATTATCCATCGAAATTGTAATCTTCCTAAGGCTTGTGAAACTGAAGGACCCTAGTTCTTTGATCACATTATTGGGATTCAATATCAATAAGAACACTAAGTGGACGTAGGTCATTACCATCTTATTGGGGCCGAACCACTATAAATCGATTGTGTTATTTACTTTCCATTTGATTTTCTTTTTGTTTTCATCTCATTTCCTGTCGTTATTTTGACTCCGTGTCGTTGGCCAAATCAAGAGTCAACAAAAAGATAATACAAAAGGAATATTTAATTAAAAATTAGTTTTAATAAAATAAATTAATTATAAAATTAGTTTCTAATCAATTATTGGGTCTACTGGATTCATAAGAATTATGATGATGGGCCTATGAAAAGAGAAGAAGTTTGGAGTCTTAAAAACAATTGAAGCCCATTTTATATTTTAAATTTCTATTTTTTATAGGGTTTTAAATTTAGATTTACCGAATAGTACTTTGTTCATCATTTATTATTTGTTTATTTAAATAAATGTTAATTTATGTTTGATTGATAACATGATCATGCATTAGTCTATTACATACCATACATGAAACTGTACACAATTTTGATTAATCATGCATCTTTTAGAATCATGATTAGCAATGATTATCCTAAGTGTTTATATGAATTATTTTGGTGAAATAAATTGCATGTAAACTGCTAAGTCTTAAATTAGTTAAAACTTGGTAAATCACATCATATTAAAGACAATAGTTATTATAGGCCTTTTAGAATGACCAACTTTATTTAAAAGATGTTTTAGTAAAGTTAGATTATTGTATTGGGTAATTATTTAGATCACATTAATTATAGAAACAACCACTTTTATAATTTTTGTAATTAATTACATTCATAGGGTTATTAATGAACTAGTAATTAATTTTAGAATTAATTGATTAGCTTAATAAACACATATATCCTAAAATAGTAAGTGGGAGAAGGTTAACATCTCAATGTAACCTATGATCTCCAATATTAGTACAACACTGTGAAATATGATTAGGGCCTCGGGGGAACTTTTCTGCCCCCTAAGGAAGGTTTTTGGCCATATTAATATCAAGGTTGGCTTCCTACGAAGATAGGAAACAGTGATGTATTTTAGGTTTGACCGACCCTAAGGCGACACTCTCTAAATTAAGTCATAAATTCTGAAATAATGGGTTACACTGACAAAGATACGATTATGTTTTTGTAGTTGTTGACCACAGATTTGGCCAACGACGAGTATTACTCAAAACTACACTAAACCTTCAAGAGAAAAAATGACACTGATGATTTTTATAGTGGTTCAGCCCCAATGTGTTGGTAATAGCCTAGTCCACTTAGAGTTATGATTATAGATCTACACTAAAGATCAGATGAACCTGAGTCAACTGAGTTTCTTCAGTGTACATGAAAAGAATACAATACTTCTCTCAAAATACAAATACTCTCTTAGGAAAATCAGAATTCGAATCCCTAAATGATGCCATGAGTTCTGTATTTATAGGCCCAGGATCGTACAAATCGAAATCCCTTATAATTGGGATCTTTCTATTACTCTCACAATATTTAGTTAATAATAATATTTAAAATACAACAATACACTACTTCTTTGGGATAATATGAGAGATTCTCGCGTAGGCATGACTGATTCTAGTCTAAGCCGTTTCTGTAACTTCGCTAGCATAATAGTAATCTGTTCAGTAAGTCGACTTCACTCCTTGGAGAAAAACTGGTCGGCCAAAACACTTGACCGGTCGGCCATGCACTCCATCGGTCGGCCAAACACGTCACTGGTCGGCCAAGTACCTCACTGGTCGGGCAAGCACTCCTCCGGTCAGTCAAGCACCTCACCGGTCGGCCAAGCACCTGACTGGTCGGCCACGCACCTCACCGGTTGGCCAAACACCTATCTGGTCGGCCAAGCACTCCTCCGGTCGGTCAAACACCTATCTGGTTGGCCGGAGCAGGTAACTGATCAGTCAACTATCTCTTGCCACTTGTCAGTTTTATTGCCACGCCAACATTTTTCAAATTTTGGGGATAACATTGGCCCCCCAAGTTTATTATATGATATACTCACATAATAAAATTTTTTCTCCACTGCTGACGGCATAGAAAAAAAATAACTTTACACACTCTCCTGCCTCTGCAACAAACCACGACGTCTTACCAGACCACAATCACTGTAATTAACTGCTCCCAATCGTGAGGGAGAGAATATACCAAGAGTCTAAGAATAAGTGACAATTTCCACTTTTCCCTTTAAATAGACCCATAAGTGTGCTCAATACTCATAAGCAAAAAGAAAACCAAAAAGGCTCTCAAACCTCTCCATTTCCCTTTGGCCGCGACTCTCCAAAGTTCTCTCTCCTCTTGGCCGAAAAACTCCAAGAATTTCAAGAAGGGCTCCAATTTTCTTCAAGAAAATCCAAGGGTTCCTCAAGAAATCAACACATTTGGGTAAGCTCTTCTTCCTCATCTCCATTTATGGGTTTTTTTTTCTCTTAAAGCCAAAGAAAACTTGTAGGCCGAAATCCCCATTTAAAATACACCCATGAATTTGTGTTTGAATCCTTAATGAATGATGCATATTGTGGCTGTTTTGATGTAGTTTAGGCTATGGGTAAATCAATCTTGTCTCTAATTTCATGAAAATTTGAAGAAAAACTAATTTTTTACCCCAAATTGTATATTTGGGTTTATGGGTATTTGATGAGTACCTAGGATCCCTAGAACTTAATGAACCTTTCAAATCCCATACTTTGATCTTGTTGTAGTGTATTTTGAGTAAGAAAAAGGTGTTTGTATCTATGCCCTTTGAGATTTGGGTCTTCTCGAAAATAGCCTATTAGAGAGTGCACATGGCCGATCGGTCATCACCCTCTTCTTGAGTATTCAGACATGCCCCCAAAATCACTTGTACACCACACAACTGCCCAAACCAGCCTAGCCCCTCGGATCGGACACCTCATTTATTCGAACATCACCTAGTCGATCAGATACAATGTCCAGCTACTGAGACCAGCATGTACCGATCGGACACCACAGATGTGCGCCTCCTCTACTCGGACATCACCTAGCCGATCGGGGGCAATGCCCCGATGCTCAGACCAGCTTGCAGTTGCTCCTCGGAACCAAGGTGGAGCCCCTCGGATGCATGCCTGATGCAGCCCCTCGAGTGCACCACCAACCGCTCAGACAAAGGGCCCAGCTCCTCAGCATCTTTGGATGCCCGCATGCTTAGCCCTCGAACATGCGCAACTCTTCGCGGACACCACGCCCATACGCTTGGGTGCTACATGGAGCACTTGGTGGACATGCCACATCATTCGCCCATCCTCACGCAAATCATTCGGAGGCACGCCCATCTGTTCCGACACACACCTACCCGACCGGTCATGCACATGCATTCACCCGGACACATGAATGCCCCCAAGTATTTGGGCTTGCAATATTTATTTTTTCCCTCATGAACTTTTATTTTGGGTAGTACAACATATTTTTACTACCCAGAATTTTTTTTTCCAAGCAGTAAATAAAAGTTTTTCCTTTGCACTGATTAATTTATGTTTGTTTGGTTACTCACCTCCCCATACTTTCTTTTTTTGTAGATGAATCGATTCAACTATAGGGGAGGTGACAACCATACGAAGTCTGACACTTCAATTCTGTAATCAAGCGACACTCCTCAAAGTAGTGACTCTTCATCCAAGTCTCCTAGCAGTTGCACCCCCAAAGATCGCCTTCACCGCCTTAAAAAGATCCTTCCCCGGTTAGCCTTATATTTCCTTCACGAAGAACAGTTGCTCAATCATTAGGCTGAACATCCAGAAATGAGGGTGAAGAAATCCAACTGACTTCCTCAGGACCAAGACCCTCAAGTGGCTCGCAGAGCGGCATAGAAGGTAGTGGAACGTAGTGAAGTCAAAACTGTGGCTTCTTCAAGACCGCCTCGCCAGATACAAAAACCCAGCAAACCTCGGAGAAAAATCATTCAGAAATTTACCACCGAGATTCAATAATTAGCTGTTCAAAAACCAAGAAAACACGAAGATGAAACACCCTCTTGGTTCACAGCCAAACCTTCCAAACTTAACCCCTACATGTTTGACAAACACATTCAAGCTTTGGGCCTGAAATGGGTTAACGTGATATGCCCGCGTCCTCATCAGAGAGCCAACAAGCCTGGTGGACCATACTATGCCCGGTCAAGATACCATGTATTCGCAGGAGCTACCATTCCGCTGCACCCTTTCTTCCGGTCCGTAGCGGATTATTTCAACGTCTCTCCTTTCCAAATTGCTCCCAATGGGATTCAGGCATTGTCCGCTTTATACATTCTATACTTCTTACAAGGTTGGGATCCACCCACTCCTCATGAAGTGCACTACCTCTTCGACTTTAGGACCAACCCAAGCCACAAGAATACAGGTTTTTTCCACTTATTCCACAGGCATAAAGGGATCAAATACCTCCATGGTATTGCTCATAAATCAAATCCCGAAAAATACTATACAGAGTATTTTTTGACTTCAGATATCAAGGCCAACAACTTAGCCTTCACACATGCGGGTCCATTTCACCAGCCTCTGCCTACCAAGGAAATGTGTTCCCGAGTAGAAGAACTGGCTAACATGTCCACCGAGGAGAAGAATGTAAAAGAGTTGGTTAACGTGGACAATCTTCAGATGGTGGGGCTGTTACTAAGCAACCAGAACATCACAGGAGAAAGTACTACTGAGGAAGCGAATGCAACTGACCAGTCCAACGCTGACACCGAAGTAGTGACCGATCAATTCTCTCCTGAACCATCTCCCTACTCTCGTAGACCAGGTGACCTTATTATTAGGGAACCCCTGCCAGAGGATCAACGTAGACGTGTCGCTCCCACACAACCTGGGAAAGGAAAGACCATTGAGCTTCATAGGGACTTCAGCTCATTATTTGAAGAAGAGGACGACTTTCTTGATCAAATCCTAAACTCAGGTTCAGTAGTCATAGTTTGATTTTTGGTTATAAATAATTTGGTTATACCGAATCTATAGAGTTTTCTGGTAGTAGTAAAAATATTTATCTACATATTGCTCCAATTTTTACTAACAAATCTTGTGTTCACTTTTTGCAGATTCAGAGATGTTCAAGCAATTCAATACTACCCTTGCCCAAAAGAGGAAGCCTAGGGAGGGAAGTAGCTCAAAACCTCCAAAAAAAGTTCCAAGGACAACCCCGACCAGCCAGGGAAGACAACTCGAGCAGTCCATCACGATCCCGCAGCTGACTCCCTCATCAATTTCTCCCTCTGCGAGTTTAACCCCCACTTGCTCGACTGGCTTAAGTGAGCCCCTTCGCATCGTTGGCAACATCAGGAAGGAATTGCTTGAGAAAACTCTTCATGATGCTTCAACAATTCAAAGCTTTGAATCTCTGCCTCAGCTCAGTGTTGAAGTCGTCCTGCAAAGGGGGCTTGCCCAACTGATGAATGTAAGTATTTTATCATAAGACATCCCATTTTGTTATTATTTGCTTTTACTTGTAGTAACTTTCAGTTTTCCACTGTAGTCACTTATTACAACCAGCCATGCTTAGCACCGAGCAGTGGACTACAAGGAGTTAATCAAGGTCTTGAATGATCAGCTGGTGGAAGCCCAAACCAAAGTAGAAACTCTAACTTCTTCTGAAAAGGATATTAGATCCAAGGTTGAGCAGGTGGAGAAGATCATTGCCGAGCGGGATGGATCTCTTAGGGAGCTGGCTGATGAAAACCAGAAGAAAATTCAAATCAACAGGACGTTGACTGATCAGGTAGAAAAACTGACTTGCAAGAATGAGGAGTTGAAGCGAGAAAAGGAAGCCGATCTCGCTCACTACGAGGAGATTTGTTTCAACTGATTCTACCAGCGATGGAAGTTGAACAAACCCCTCAACCTCGACTTTCTGATAGAGGAGGCCAAGGCAGAAGAACTTGCCAAGTGTGAGGCAAAGGCCGCTGAGGAGGCAGCCAATCCTGCTAGTGTTATACCCTTTTCTCCCACGTTATCGTTCCGACCGGCGGAAGTCACCGATGCTGAGGATGGTGTTGATCAACCTGAGTGACAATCCGACCAGGGAGCCCCATAGCCGACCAGTGAGCCTCTATTTGACCAGAGAACTCCTTACCTGACTAGTAGACATTTATTTTATATCTTGCTATTATACTTTGCTCGTATGGCCAAGCTATTGGCATGAACACTTTACTTTTTTAGACTTGAGTCATTTAAAAGTTTTATTATGATAGATGCCTTACATTTTCATATGAGTACTTAGTTTTCTAAATTAGAAATTCTAAACATTTCATAAGTCACTACTAAGTAAGCTTTCTCACATTCTTATTGCTCTAACATTTTATGAGCATAGCGTTTTGTTTACACACGAATAGTTGTTCTTAACTTAAAATTTTGAAAAAATTCCAAGTTACTTAAGCTTTGTAAAACAAGTTAGCTTGACGACCCTTTTTGACTTCAAAAATTTACAAGCCAGCCTGAAAACAAATATCTTTGCTCGTGTTCTTATTTCTTGTGTTGAATTATATACCAGTATACCCTATGTGCCTCCCAAGTGATTGAGTGTTGAAAAATCCTTGATCACTCGCTACTTGACCGAATTTGTCCTAGCAGTTATTACTCGTGAAACACATTAAATATAAGGAGGATATTTCAGCAGTTAAACACTGCAAAAACATTCGACTATTTAAACGCTGGTCATTCATCTGATGGATACCAACCAATTTAACACTGCCAGGTTTTTTCCTCTCAAAAGACCTTTTTTGTTTTATAATGCACTGACAGTTGAACACTGCCAAAGTAAGAATAATCAACACATATGCAAAATTTGTAGCAAGATTCGACCGTGGTGCGCGTGGTCTCTTTTATTACTCATAAAAAAAAGGACAAAGCGTGTCTAATTACGAGTCTCAAACAAAATAAAATTGTTCAAAAATAAAATGACTGGTTAGCAAATAGCCAGTTCACAAACAAACTTAAATAACAAGTTAAACACTTGAAACTAAGCTACTGCTCTGTAAGTAGTATTTATTGATAATATTTCCTCAAGTGCTCGCCATTCCAATAGTTCCTGATCAGCTCTCCATTTAATCGAGAAAGTTTGTAAGTGTCGGGTGGTAAGACTTGCTCAATCTGATACGGTCCCTCCCAATTTGGTCCTAGCACTCTAGCTGCCGGGTCTCTGATGAACACCTTTCTGAGGACCAAATCTCCGACCTGGAACTTTTGATCTCTAACTTTTGAATTAAAATAGTGGGCCAGTTTTTGTTGATGGGCAGCAATTCTCAAGTTTGCTTTTTCTCGTCTCTCTTCAAGAAAATCCAAATATTCAGTTAACAACTGGTGATTCTCCACCTGGTCATACGTGGTTCTCCGATGAGAAGGTGGTCTACTTCGACATGCAACATGGCTTCATATCCATATGCAAAGGAAAAAGGGGTATTACCAGTTGTTGTCCGAGCAATAGTCCTGTATGACCAAAGGACTTCTGGAAATTCTTCCGCCCAAGCACCCTTAGCTCATTCTAGACGCTTTTTTAGAGTATCCATCAAAGTCTTATTTACAGCTTCAACCTGTCCATTGGATTGCGGATGAGCTACCGAGGAGAAACTTTTCGTAATGCCATGCCTAGTGCAGAAATCGGTAAACAAGTAGTCACTATCGAACTAAGTGCCGTTGTCAGAGACTATCTTCTTGGGCAGACCATAGCGACATATTATATTCTTAACTACAAAATCTAACACTTTCTTTGAGGTGATCGTTGCTAGTGGTTCGGCTTCGGTCCACTTGGTGAAATAATCCACAACAACTACTGCAAACTGTACTCCTCCTTTTCCTTTGGGTAGTTTCCCGATCAGATCAATGCCCCATACTGCAAAAGGCCATGGACTCTGCATCTGCTTCAAGACATTTGGAGGTGCCCTAGGTACTTTAGAAAATCTCTGGCATTTATCACACTTCTTCACATACTCCATGGAATCTTCATTCATTGTAGGCCAGAAAAATCCTTGCCGCAAAATCTTTTTAGATAGACTCTGCCCCCCAGCATGATCTCCGTAGAAACCCTCATGCAGTTTGGTCAGTAAGTTTTTTGACTGGTCGGGTGCTATGCATCTTAGCAGTGGCATAGAGTACCCTCTTCCATACAACACCCCATCCATCATAATATACCTAGAAGCTTGCCTCATAATCATCTTGGCTTCATTACGATTATCTGGTAGGACTCCTTGCTCAAGGTAAGTAATGATGGGTGTCATCCAAGTGTCAGCTATTGTGATGGGCATGGCTTCTCGTTCATTAATACTTGGTTCTGCCAAGTATTCCACTAGTACTATATTCCAAGTTTCAACATCTTTTGCATTAGCTAATTTTGCTAGAGCGTCTGCATTAGAGTTCTGCTCCCATGGTACCAGCTTCATAGTATACTCTTCGAATTGTGCTAGCAGATCCTTGGTCTTATTCAAGTACGCCATCATGCGCAAGCCCCTTGCTTGATATTCCCCTAAGACTTGGTAGACCACCAATTGGGAATCATTGTTTACTTCAACCGACCGGGCACGAACATCTCTAGCCAAGCGCAAGCCTACTAGGAGGGCTTCATACTCCACCTCATTATTAGAAGCGTTAAATCTGAACCTCAGTGTGCAATGAATTCAGTGCTTCTCCGGCGTGATTAATATAATTCCTGCTCCCGAATGATGTTCTTTTGACGACCCATCAACAAAAAGTTGCCAAGTAGGAAAATCCTCTCTCTGCCTAGTCACATGCTCTTGCTGGTCGGGAATATCAGGAATCCCAATACATTCACCAATAAAATCCGCCAAAGCCTGTCCCTTAATAGCAGACCTTGGTTGATATTTGAGTTCGAATTGGCCCAATTCAACCGCCCATTTAAGTAAACGACCAGATGACTCTGGCTTCTGTAATACTTGGCGTAGGGGCTGGTCGGTAAGTATTTTAATGGGATGTGCCTGGAAGTACGGTCGAAATTTGTGAGATGCAACTACCAAGCAATAATCCAACTTCTCGATCACGGGATACCTTGACTCTGCTCCTATCAGCCGCTTACTAACACAGTACACCAGATGCTGCACTTTATCTTCTTCTCGCACTAGAGCAGCACTGACAGCATGCTCTGTGACTGCTAAGTAAACATAGAGGTCTTCCCCATCAACTGGCTTTGAAAGAACATGAGGTTGAGCCAAGTGTTCCTTTATGGCTTGAAGAGCTTGCTCGCATTCTTCCGTCCATTCAAATTTTTTGCTTCCTCTAAGCATGTTAAAAAATGGGACACATTTGTCCGTTGATTTAGAAATGAACCTACTTAGAGCAGCAATCCGCCCAGTCAAGCTTTGGACATCCTTAATCCTGGTTGGAGACTTCATTCCCGCAAGCGCCTTTATCTTCTCTGGATTTGCTTCTATTCCTCGCGAGTTAACAATAAACCCAAGAAATATTCCAGAACTTACTCCGAACGAGCATTTGAGGGGATTCAACTTCATGGTGTACCTTCTCAATACTGCAAAGCATTCCTCCAAATCTCGTACATGTCCTTCAGCTCCCTTTGAATTTACCAGCATATCATCTACGTACACCTTCATATTTTTGCCGATTAAGTCACGGAACATGCCATTCACTAAACGTTGGTAGGTGGCTCCCGTGTTCTTTAAGACGAATGGCATGACCTTATAACAGTACAACCCTATGTCTGTTCAGAAACTGGTATGCTCGTCATCGGGGGGATGCATAGTAATCTGATTATACCCTAAGTAAGCGTCCATAAAAGACAAAGTTTCATGACCAGAGGTCGCGTCAACCAACTGGTCTATTCTTGGCAAAGGAAAACAGTCCTTAGGACATGCTTTGTTCAGATCAGTAAAGTCCACACAAGTCCTCCACTTTCCTTTGGACTTGGGCACTAATACTGAGTTTGAAATCCAGGTGGGGTAATAAGCCTCCCTTATAAACCCGTTTTCCTTTAGTCGCTCCACCTCCTCCTTGAGAACCTTTGCTCGATCCTTGTCAAGCAATCTTCTCTTCTGTTGCACTGCTGGATAGCTTTCATCCACGTTGAGCACGTGGCTAATCACAGTTGTTGAGATACCCACCATATCTTTGTGAGACCAGGCGAAGACATCTTGATTCCTCCGCAAAAGTTCTACCAACTGTGCTTTTACTTCTAATTTCAACTTTTTTCCAACCTTGACCCCTTTGGTCGGGTCATTCTCCTGTATTGGAACCTCCTCTAATTCTTCCGTAGGTCCCACCTCACTATCATAATCCCCAAAGCGAGGATCAAAGTCCATTCCCTCACTTTGGGCAACGCCCTATTTGGTGACTTCATCACCGGATGGGGCTTGTTGCTCACTCAAACCAAGAGTGCTTTCTTGGAAAAACTCTTCTAACATTCTTTCCTGATAGGCTACGACTGTAATGCTTTGTTGGTCGACATCCATCTCCTCTACCTCCTCTCTATCTGTACATACAATCATATTGTTTTCTTTAGCCCCCTTTCGTGCTTTAGCTACCGAGGCATTATAAAATTCTCTAGCTTCTCTCTGGTCTCCTCAGACACAACCTATGCCTGCACTGGTCGGGAACTTCATAGAAAGGTACCATATAGAGACTGCTGCATGCAAGGCTGTGAGTAGTGGTCGACCAATCACCACATTATAAGCTGATGAACAGTCAACTATCAGAAACTCTGTCATAACTGTCTCGTGCTTGGGAGCATCTCCTGTTGTGACTGGTAACTTGATCGTTTCGGCCGGTGACAACCCTTCTCCAGTAAATCCATAAATGACTTGAGAGCATGGCTTCAAGTCATTAATGGATAGTTTCATCCTTTTAAAGGATGATTTGTAAATGATGTTCACAGAGCTCCCCGTGTCGACCAGACATCTCTTCACCTTCATGTTTGCTATTTGGACTGTAATGACGAGGGGGTCATTATGAGGATATCTCACATGTCATGCATCATCTTCAGTGAAAGTAATGGACTCATTTTCATACAATGGGCTCTTCAGAGGCCGCTCTCTACAATCATGACCTCGGACGTCGATGTTGCGTCCAACTCATGTCGGAGTGTTCGAGCATATCTCTCTCTTGTCTTGTTGCTATCCCCAGCCAGTTGTGGACCTCCACATATAGTGTCTAGAGTGAAGTCCATAGGCTCGGGTTGTAAGGGTTGAGACCACTGTCGCTAAAACACAGGATTATTGTTACTTCCCTCTCCTTGGGTCTTTTCTGCTCGATACTTTTTCAATTTTCCCGACCGATGGAGAAACTCTATCTCGTCTTTGAGATGATTGCATTCATTTGTGTCATGACCATAGTCTCCATGGAAACGATAGAACTTATTCAAGTCTCTCTTACTCATCTCTTTCCTGATGGGTGGGGGTTTTCGGTAGAGGACCTCCTGATGACTTGCCAGATATATCTCTGCTCGGCTGGCTGAAAGAGCAGTGCAATTGGTGAACCGAGGTTCATACTTAGTTGGCTTGTCGTTTGGTCCCGACTTAGCCTTCTTTTCCTCATGGCGGCCAGACCCGTTATTTCCACGTTTCTTACCACCACTTTGTCCATTTCCACCATTCTTAGGAGGATCAGTTGATCCACCCGGATTGTTTAGGCCTTTCTCCCATTTCTCAATCGCATCATCCAATTTCATATATTTGTCCGCCCGGTCAAGAAATTGTTGTAATGTTGAAATTGGATTGTGATGAATACTGTCCCATAAAGGACTCCGATAGATTATGCCAAAAGAAATGGCCACCATCTTCCCCTCATCTCCAACCGCAGTTGCTCAGTTGGCTTCTCTCATGAACCTCTGTATGTAGTTCTTGAGAGATTCATCTTTCCCTTGTTTAATATCTGCCAAGTGATTGGCGTAAACCAGAGGGGTCCGAGCAGCGCTGAATTGCCTACAAAATTCTTTCCTGAAACTCTCCCAAGAAGTAATGGAATTTGGATTAAATTTCCAATACCACTCTTGGGCAGTATCAGATAATGTAGTGGGGAAAACTCTCCAGCGATAGTCATCGCTCACTCTGAGCAGCTCCATTTGGTCTTCGAACTTCCCCACATGCCTTATCGGATCTGCCTTTTTTGTGTAAACTGGCAGTACCGGTGCTTTATACTTCGCTGGCGGCTGGGCTGCTCTAATTCGAGTACAGAATGGGATGCCACTCCTGTGGTCTACTGGATCGATTGCAGAAGGTCGTTTCGATAGACCTTGAACTGCTGCCGTTAGCGCATCAAGCTGGGCTTGGATGCCTAGAGCCACTATTGGGGGTTTAAGTTCTGGACCGCCTGGTCGGGCACTCCTATTCGGCGCACCATCATCAAGTATTTCTACTTGACTAGTAGGTTAATTCGGATCTCGCCCTTCGAATAGGACGGTCTTTCTCCTGTTGGCAATGACATCTCTTAAATCCTTATGAGAGGTATGCCTCCCTAATCGATCGAACACTGTTCTCCGAGTTTATTCGGAAGGCTTACTGTGCGAGACATGCTCCTTGCCACTGCGCTGCTGGTTGGGCTGCAGTGGTGGCCTTCCTGTCTGTGCTGGGCGGTCTTTTCCTCCTCGCTGGTTGTTGTCATCCTTTTCCTTCGACTGGTCAGTGTGATGACTATCAGCTTCATCATGACCATGCCCGTCTTTGAAGTGCGAAGTTTCTTTACCTCGAGGAGTTTTGTTTTGCCCCTGCCCGGGTGGAGTCTTCTTACTGCCTGATTTGTGACTTCCGGATCTGGAAGTTTCTGATCGATGGCTCCTAGAGGGGGTTCTGGAGTTCCCCCTTCGGGTTGAGGCAGTGGCCGATCGGATCCCATCCTTTTCCCGACCAGAAGGGTTACTACCGCTTCCGTTCGGTCCTCGAGAATTGGGCCTGTTAGTAGTTTTTCGACCAGCATCTGTGGTCCTTGTTCCTTGGGTAGCTGCAGCTTGGGCATTGGCCTGGGTTAACTGCGTAACCGCCTCCAGAGCGAGTGCAGCCTCACGGTGTCATCTATCGGCCTCATCCTGCCATCGCCTGTTCTCTTCGCTCCTGGTGTCCATCTCCCGTCTTTGCTGCTCAAATGCAGCCTTCTGTCTAGCCATCTCTTCAGTGAATGATTCCTGTCAGGCGTTGAATTGTATCATTTCCTCCTGGAAAGTCCCCATGGATTCCTAGAGTTGTTCAACCTCTGGAGTCACGTCCTTGAGCAAGACTCTAGGCTCAGTCTCATGGTCTTGAGGACCAGGACCTTCTGATCTAGCAGGCTCTTTAGAGGAACCTGGCTTCTTGGAGGCCACATTGGTGTTCTTAGGTGCCATAATGCTACGGTAATTGTCTGTTTTTCTCTTCAGGCTCTCAATGAAAGCACCAAAATGTTGACCACAGATTTGGCCAACGATGAGTAGACGTCAAAACTACACTAAACCTTCTAGAGAAAAATGACACTAATGATTTATATAGTGGTTCAGCCCCAATGTGTTGGTAATAGCCTAGTCCACTTAGAGTTATGATTATAGATCTACACTAAATATCAGATGAACCTGAGTCAATTGAGTTTCTTCAATGTAAATGAAAAGAATACAATACTTCTCTCAAAATACAAAATACTCTCTTAGGAAAATCAGAATTTGAATCCCTAAATGATGCCATGAGCTCTGTATTTATAGGCCCAGGATCGTACAAACCAAAATCCCTTATATTTAGGATCTTTCTATTACTCTCACAATATTTAGTTAATAATAATATTTAAAATACAACAATACACTACTTCTTTGGGATAATCTGAGAGATTGATTCTAGTCTAAGTCATTGTTAGAACTTCGCTTGCATAACAGTAATCTGTTCAGTAAGTCGATTTCACTCCTTGGAGTGCATGGCCAAAACACTTGATCGTTCGGCCATGCACTCCATTGGTCGGCCAAACAACTCACTAGTCGGGCAAGCACTCCTCCGGTCGGTCAAGCACCTCACCGGTTGGCCAAGCACCTGACTGGTTGGCTACACACCTCATTGGTCAGCCAAACACCTATCTGGTCGGCCAAGCACTCCTTCGGTTGGTCAAACACCTATCTAGTCGGCCGGAGAAGGTAACTGATTAGTCAAGTATCTCTTGCCACTTGTCAATTTTATTGCCACGTCATCATTTTTCAAATTTTGGGGATAACAGTAGTGGATAATTGCATCTTAAGCAAACAAGCAATACTTTATTTTTAAAAGAGAAAATATGAGTTATTTTGAGTTTTAAATAATAAAGATAATAGTGTATAATAAGCTATGTGAAATTAATTTGACAGACCCTAAGGTCGAACTTTATCATGGAATAGTAGTTGTTAAGTTTATGTGTTTTAATTGTTGCATTCATGCATCATATTTACTTGATAAATTATTAATATTTATTTTCAAATTACAATAAATTATGTATCTTTTTTTCAGTTATAAAAATGTTGTCACCCAATTACTTTCCCATTATGTGCCCTATCATGCATCAAATAATTGATGAACATATTAGTAAAGTGAAACACGCTGAAGAGGATGAATTAATTTAACTATGTTTGTTAATCTGACTAAAATGTTTAAACATGTTTTTAATGAAAGACGACCTTCTATACCATCGTGGGATGCAAGGATAGAGGAACATGAGAAATATGTTGATTGGATGAGATCGAATCTCATGACAAGATTTTATATTCTTAGTGCCATGAAAGAAAATCTGAGAAAAAAGTTCCAAGGGATTGAATATGCATGTGATATGTGGGATGTTGTCTATGAGGATATACAGACAATATCTCATTCACGAAAAAGTTAAATATGATTTGCCTATACGTTAAGCTTAAATAGTGAATTATAATGTATCATTCTGAATCTTTGATTTAGAAACCTCTAATCATATTTTTTTGTGGATTTCTTCACATTGGAAATGATGTAGAGACACTGTCAAACGTGAAGAAATAGTTTGCTGAAAAGTTCCAAATTAAATATTTGGGCAAAGTGAGCTATTTTTTTTGGGAATCCAAATCTTAAGGGATAGGAAGAACAAGCTCTTGGTACTTTCTCAGGCCAATTATATATAAAAGGTGCTTGAAATGTTCTCTATGGAGAATTCCAAGAAAGGTCAATTATCGACCAGACATAGAATTACTCTTTACAAAGAGCCGTGTCCAAAGACATGTCAAGAAGAAAAGGACATGATAAAGTAACTCTATACTTCATCAATGGGGAGTCTAATGTATGCTATATTGTGTACTAGGACCGACATATCCTATTTAGTGGGAATTGTAAGTCTTTATCAATCAAATCCTGGTTTGGAGCATTTGATTACAGTAAAACACATTATGATTATGTTTACTCTTGGTGCAGGAGTTGTAGTTTGGAGAAGTATTAAACAATCAAACATTGCAGATTGAACCATGGAACCATGTATATAGCGGCTTGTGAAGTAGCTAAGGAAGCAGTTTGGCTTAGGAAGTTCTACACTGATATGGAAGTAGTTCCAGATATGGAGAAGCCATTAATCTTGTACTATGACAAAAATTGAGTAATAGATAACTCTAAGGAACCTAGAAGCCATAAGATAGGAAAGCATATAGAAAGGGAATGACATCTGGTTAGAGAAATTGTGCCCTGAGGAGATGTGATAGTTATAAAGATAGCGTCGGAAAAATACCTGTCAGACCCGTGTACCAAGACACTTCCTGCAGAGTTGTTTATGGGTCATGTTCACAATATGAGATTGAGAGAGATGCCTCACTTGCTTTGAGGGCAAGTGGGAGATTGATAGGGTTTATGCCCTAAAAGCATGTGAAAAGACATTTGTTTATTTAAATAAAAATTCAATTTTATTATATTTGAATGTTAAAAATATTGTTTGAATAATTGGTATAAATATTAGAAAATTCCTTATTCATTTGTGAGAGTATGATCTTGTATTAGTATGAGAGAATTGAGATAATATGTAATGAATAAAATAGTCAGCAACGTATTAAAGTACAAAATATTTACTGAATGGTTGCTAGTACAATATATTAAGCATATAGAATGCAAGTAATCTAGGATTCAAATTACTGATTTGGATATAAATCTTGGTAAATGTACTGTTATAATAATGATTATATATGACAGGACTGATGTGAAGTAATAATCTTTATGAACTTACCATTTTCCATAAAGATTTAATTCATATCATAATAGATGATAATTTCTAGATCATTCTAAATCATAAGTAATCATGATCTCCTGTTTATGCTTATTGGATCTTTTGATTCATTCGTTAATGTCTCTTAACATAATGAGGCTAGTGACTTTTGTGTTGGAGATTCAATATCTTGAATGACTGAGAACATGATTTTATAATAATGGATTCCTTGCTTTCCTTACAGATTGAATATTCGTTCCCTTAAGGGTTAATATTGGGGATAAATAGTTATTGAGCTCAAATCTGTAATTTGATTATAGATTAATTATCCGCTAGTGAATTAATGGTACTTAAGGAACTAGAGGTAATTAGAAGGATAAAATGGTAATTTTGACCAGCTCTTATTAACGAACCAATAAGTGGAGGACATAACTACATTTATTGATTATATCAATGAACGACAAGAGAAAACTGTGTATATATAATTCTATTAATACTTAGAGTGCAATTTCATATTTACAGTGCAGTAATAATGAAATTAATAAATAAGATTATTTAATTAAAGAGTTTAATTAATAATCTGGTTTATTTGTGCTTCGTATTATAGGTCCATGGTCCCCAGATCGCCTTTGTCCTACACTGTTAAGGGTAAGGATGTCACTAGGAAAATTAATAGAGAAAATGACTAAATTGTAAATGAATTAATTTTTCCAGAGCAAGGAGATAATTATGTGATAATTATGGGCAATTGATTAATTGTGAATTAATTAATTCATTAAATAACTAATTATTTTTTACTTGAAAAACTTTATATTAGTTTAAATATATATTAATTATGTTTGAATTAATATTTGGGAGAGTTTAATTATTATCTTATTATAAGATAATTATTTAAAACTGATAGTTTTTAAGATAAGGTAAATTTTGAATTAACTTATATAAATTTTGGGAATAAATATGTTTTATTAAAATTAATTAACAAACAAATGAGAAAATCAGTGATAGCATAGTAGTGTCATACGTCATTCACTATGGCAGACAGTGAGTGATGCAAACATGTGTGTGCCACATCCCTAGGATTTGAATTTTGAATTTCAAAATTAATTTTTTTATTTAATTATTCTTTTTAAATATGATTTAAAATTAAATAATGAAAATAGGTTATAACCGATCATTTTTAATTTAGTTAAATAAAGAATATTAAAATAGTTTTAATTATCTTTAAAAACATGAAAAAGCGATACTTTTCAAGTCAGTAGTTTTTTTGGTTATCAAACTCTCTCAATGAAAAGAAATGATAGAAATTTCTAAGTTTGAAATTCTAGAAGTTTCCATAGCCTTCTCTCTTCTCAAACCTCTCTAGATCTCATGTGCTGAGAATATCTAGAGAGCCTAAAAAATCAACTAGTGAACCCTACGTGCCCACACACGTCCTTGTGTGTTAGAGGAACGACTTGGAAGGCTAGGTGTGAGCTTTCACTTGGATAGGAAGATCGTTGATTTTTACTAAAAGATTCAAGGATACTTGATAGGTTACGAGAGGTAATCTCTATATCCTTGTATGTATTAATTTAATGTATATATATGTATGATCTTGACTGGTATTATTAATTTTTCAAAACCCCCTCCCCTACCTTCCACTACATATTTTGATATTTTTCTATTTAATACCAACACTATGTTACTTTGTGTGAGAAATTCCTTACCTTAGGTCCCCGCATACTTCCACTTGAGGGATCACTATGCACTAGATCCTCTACAAAATCAAATTCAATATCTTATTAAAATGAATTACTATTACTATATTAGGAATCTAAGAACTATTAGAAACCTAATACCTGGAACTACACCTAATTCTGAGACCCTATGGTAAAATTATTAAAATACCTTGACCTGAGAATTTACCAAAATACCCATACTCGAAAGCCTGAAACTACACCTAATTCTGAGACCCTATGGTAAAATTACTAAAATACCCTGACCTGAGAAATTACCAAAATACCCGTACTCGAAAAAACTAATTTATAAAACTTATATAATAAATAATCAACCTATATTCCCTTAGTCTAATTAATTAATTAACATTTATACAACAATTATTTAATATTCATTCTTATTGTAAAATTAATTAATAAATATCTGATCTTTTATTGATTAATTCAATAAATATCTAATCTTATATCAACTAATTTAATAAATATCTAATCTTGTATTAACTAATTAGTAAATATCAACCACAACTAATTATTTAAAATTAATCAATAACTAATTGCACTACCCAATTTTTCCAACATACCCTTGACTAAATATGACCTTAGTACCCCTAGGTCAATCCTGAGCCCGAGGTTTTTGGAAAACCTTAATTTCAAAATTTAGACCCTACATGCAGTCTTAGATCTCTACCTTGGAAACCCTAATTAAAATAAAATTTTGTAACTATTCCAAACCCATAACTTAAGGCTCAATTTTTACCTAGAAGTAATGTGAATCTACAAGACCCATTTCATGTAAACTTATAGATTTTTCAAAGAGTTTTCCAACCATATACTATTTGCTATAATCAGATCTATAAATCATTAGTTAGGTCCAAAATACCTTAGCTGGTGCCTAAGTTATGAAAATCCATATATCTAGGTTTTATTTCCAATTTCAAAGATGTCTCTAATAATCTTTTCTTGCACGTTCATGAACATGATCTAGGTTGAAAATTTCTCTAATCATACTGTTATCACTATGGTCATAATTCATTTTTTATGTGGCTGACCATAGTTATGGTCTTATTGGACTATGCTGTATCTAAAAATAACACTTAAATGTTGTCACAAATAATTACTAACAATATGACAATATGTAACCAAAAATCTATAGGCCATTATGTTGTAAGGCTATTTAAAATAACTTGTAACCTTATATTTGTTGTCCGTGTTTTCACCACTAGACACATGGAAATCATTAGAGGAGTAATTGGGCTCCCCGAGAACTAATGACATTTTGTAGAGCTCGCGTAGAGCTCCTCGAAGTGTGAAACTACTACGAGTATTGTGATCCAGCCAAATGTGGATGTCTCCAAGTGAGGCCACACCCCGATGTTCATCCTTGAGGCTCGGATATCTCTAAGCGAGGCCACATCTTGTGGTCTATTTCCAGGGTGTGGATATCACCAAGGCCACACCCCAAGGACCATTTAAGTGGTCCTCTCACTTTCTTCATTCACTATTCCTCCAGGTCTAGGATTTCTTCCTCGGGACCTGTAGTAATTATGCGAGGTGTCAATCACTACAGTTGTGGCCAACCAGAAGATCGTCTGAAAATTTTTGGTGAGCCTCGAGTAGTGGTGTCGAGTTCATACACTTGACAATCGACATTTCCCACAATGCCACCTGACATGGGCAAACGTGCAGCCATATTATGGCATTGTCAAATACCACTTCCCCATAATGTTGGTGGGCAGCTTTCTGCAAATGGGCCTTGTGCAATTTGCATGGGTCCTAGGTCTTTATTAGTGCATCCTAATGGAATTAATTCGTATTTTACTCCCCAAATAATGGGGGAATGTTGTATTAATTTTCCATTAAGGACATTAATGACCCAAGCCTATATAAATAGGCTGGGATATCTCCTTATAAAGGGTTCAGAACTTTTGCTAGTTAAGCACTGTAAACTCAGAGCAATATATACGCTGCCTAAGACTCCATTGAAGCTTGCTCAAACAAGCTTCAAACTCACTAATACCAAAGATTCGTGGACTTCGGATCTTTTATAGCCTGAACCATGTAAAACTTTTGTGTTATTTTCTTCGATTTCCTGTCAAGTTCTTAGATTCGGTTGATAGCGAAAACGACAGTCAACATTTTGATGATTTCATTGAGAGCTTGAGGAAAGCTTGAAGAAGACAACCATGGTGACCACTAGATGGAATGCACAAGACGATGTAGCTCCCCTGACGGAGTTGAGGGGGGAGAAACCAACCGTCCACCTCCACAAGACCTCCCGAAGATGGTACAAGAGGACTTCGATGAAAACACCGATTACGACGAAATAGATGATGGCGTAGATGATGCTTATGATGAAAAATACTATGAGGAGGATTATCCTCAGCCTACGGACGCGGAGGACCCACCAGAGGGGGTGGTACCTCACGACCAGGTGGCTACGCAACATAAAAAATTTGATGCCTAGGAGGGAAGTATTACCGTTCTACAGGAGATGGTTAAGGCCATGAGGTCCACTCTAACGACCCAAGGGCTGGGAGTGGACTCGCATGGGGAAGTACTATCTAGGCAGCCAGCTAGTGTGTGACACGTGCACCAATTTGGAGTGCCACTTGTTAACACAACAGTGTGCCATCTGAGCACCCTACTGATGTGGTGCAAGATTTGCCAGTTGGTGCACTACCTGCGCACCCAGCTAGAGTTGGAGCCCCACTTGTAGGAAAAAATCGTGGCAAGGGAAAAATCAATGACAACCTTGCTCTGAGGCGAAAGAAGGTTCATCTAGCCCCCAAACACAACAAGGCCCCGAGGTCAACAAACAGGGATAGAAGGTTAGGTTCCCGAGGACATCGCCAGGCTGCCAGTACCGTTGGAGCCCAGGGTATTCCACCTAGGCGCGCCAAGATAGACCGTGCTAGGCCTAGAGGTGGTGTCCCCCTGACACCTTGCTAGCCTTGTAGAAACCTCGACCAAGGGGCCAAGTGGAGGAATGTCTCTATAAACCGAGAACAAGGCCTCAGCATCTCGGTTAATAATGAAAACATCGACTCCGACGGGGACCCGAAGTAGGTATCCCAAGGATATTTTTTTCCACCTTTGTCATCAAGACCTACGAGATGACTTAAATGCTCATAGGGGTATAACAGCTCCCGGTGGCAACCCTAGGAGCAGAGAATAGCCAAATCTCTAGGACAATCCTAATGCCCGGAAGAGAGAACACCCGACATAGAGTGCCAATGAAGACCGCGATCTTCTCTGCGTAAAATTGGAGAGCCTGAATAGGCTTATTCTCAGGATGGCCCGAAGGCAAGGCCATGACTCCGAATCGGAGGATAAGGATACAGAGTCATGTGCTCCCCACATTGTGGAAGCCCCATTACCACAAGGCTTCAAGATGCCAACCATCACATCTTATGATGGCAGTATGGGTCCCAACGACCATCTGTTGAAGTTCAATTGATTGATGTCGGTGAATCGTGTCTCTGAGGATGCAAAGTGCCATGTGTTCCTGTTGACCTTGACAGGACCAATGGATGAGTGGTTCAAGAAGAAAAAGCTAGGTCCATTCATTCCTAGCACCAGGTCTCATCCCCATTACGAAGACAATTTATAGCTGCTCGGAAGATGAACTTTGAGGTCGACGCCTTGGCCAACATAAAGCAAGGACCCCTCAAGACCTTCAAGGCCTACGTCAAGCACTTCAAGGAGGAAGCCACTAGGACAAAGAGGGTCAACAATGACTAGTAGCTAATGGCCTTGCAGGCAGGCATCCATGCGGGGTCCCCTCTAAGGGATGACATCCAGTGAAGGGGATGCCACGGGCCAAAAGACTTCATTTGTCGAGCACAAGAATATAACAACTGGGAGGATGCCTAGATTTGAGTGTTTGGCGGACCTGTCATTTTTCCCGCTCTGTTGACTCCGAGCCCTGTGGGTCCGGGGACCCATTACTTACCTTACACTCCTATCCTACAGAGTGTGGTGAGTGCCCCGGTGTTCAGCTCAACTGTCCAATCAATTGGCTTTAGCGCAGTGCCTTCTGCTGGTTTTAGTGCCACTCCGATAGTATATGGAGCCACACAACTAGATACAGTGATTTTCACCATCCGTTAAGTGCTAGAACTGCGGCTCCAGCTCAAATAGCAGCACCCAACACGACCCCTAGCGGAAATAGGCATGAGAGCGAAGGCAAGGGCAGGAAGCCCAAGGGAACTGAGGCAGCTTTGGCAGGACAAGGAGTGACCCTCGATGAGAAGTATGTCTTGCAGTTCTTCAAGTACACGGACCTAGTGGACTCTCGAAAGAATATCTTCTTGGCCACGGAGCAACATGTCCATTTAGAGGAACGGGGAGAAAAGAGATCCTATTTTTTTTTGGTTCCATAAAGATGTGGGGCACCTTACCAACGAGTGCCAATAACTCAAGGATGAGGTTGAGAATCTCATCAAGTTAGGAAATTTACACCAGTATGCTCAGGGTGGAGCACAGCCAGCTCAGGCCCTGGCTGCAGGAGTGCCTCCACAGTAGGTAGTTCCTCAGGCTCCAAGTGTAGTGTCCGAGCTCCACAACAGAAAGTAGTCCATGGGATTGGGAGAGTGGGGACTATCTCCGGAGGATCCCACTTGGGGGGCACCTCCCAGGGTTCATAGAATAGATATGTGCGAGCCCTGAATCACGGTGATGAACTGGCATTAACTTAGCTCCCAACATAGATGCCTAGGATGACTGGTCAAGTCATCACATTCTCCGAGGACGGTGCTTTGAGATTACATTTTACCCACCATGATCCTTTAGTGGCTGAGAGAAAGATTTCAAACATGATGGTGGTTCGGATCTTGGTGGACAATGGGAGTTCTATGAACATCCTATTTAAGTCAGCATACGTGTAGATTGGGCTGCCCACGAGCGACCTATCCTCGTGCACTTTGACTTTATATGGATTCTCGGGGTAAGGTCTCATTCTGATGTGGCAAATCAAGCTTCCCATGATGCTTGGAGAAGTGCCTCGTCAGGCCTTCAAGTAATGCACCCTCATTGTAGTGGACTACTCCTCGGTGTATAACACCATCTTGGGGCATCCAGCCTTGGTAGAATTTGGAGCAGTCACTTTAATTCGCCATTTGTGCATGAAATTACCCATAGAGGCGAGAATTGGCAAAGTCTGTGGAGATCAAAAGAATGCCAGGCAGTGTTACAATGCCTCCATCAAGCAACCAGTAATGGTTATTAAGATAACAGCTCTCGAGCAGCCTCCCCTTGAGGAGATGGAGGTGCAAGTTGTTCAAGCAAAGGAGTCCAATGAGTTGGACCCCAGAGTTCAAGAAGAGAGAGCTGTCGAGCCCATGAAGGAAGGCAAAGAGGTGATCCTTGATGCATCCCATTCCAGCTGGAAAACAAAGGTCGGGAAGAATCTCAAGGCGAAGGTCTGAGAGGTGTTGGTGATCTTTCTCCAAGATAACCAAGATTTCTTTGCCTAGTCTCACTTCGACATGACAAGCATCGACCCAAATATAATATGCTATGCCTTGAACATCGACCCCAACGTTGCTCCAATCCAGCAGAAGCGGAGGATGATCAAACTTACCCAGGCACTAGCTTTGAAGGTTGAGGTGGACAAGCTTCTCGCGAATGACTTCATCTGAGAAGCTCACTACCCGAAATGGTTATCTAATTTGGTCCTGGTAGCCAGGCCTGAAGGACTTGCATAGATTTCTCTGACTTCAACAAGGCCTGCCCAAAGGATTGTTTTCCTTTGCCAGAGATAGATTAGATGGTCGATGCCACCTCTTGGTACGAGCTCTTTTCCTTTATGGACGCGTACCCGAGGTATAGCTACATTTCCTTGCATGTCATGGACCAAGAGCACACCAACTATTGAACTGATAAGGGTCTGCCCTTCTACAAAGTGATGCCCTTCAGGCTCAAGAATGCAGGTGCCACCTATTAGAGATTGGTAGACCATATGTTTAGGAACTAGTTGGGTCGAAACAAGGAGGTTTACGTGGATGACATGCTGGTCAAATCCAGAATGGCTCTCGACCACGTGAAGGACCTGACATAATTGTTTTTTGTACTTTGCAGGTTCAGGATGAGGTTGAATTCCCAAAGGTACACTTTTAGAGTTGCCTCTAAGAAATTCCTAGGTTTCATTGTCAGTGCCTAGGGAATAGAGGCAAACCCCGAGAAGATCAAAGCTCTGGTCAACTAACAAGTGCATAAAGATGTCCAGCCTCACCGGGAGTATAGCAGCCCTAGAGTCACAAGTATAAAGATGTTCAGAGCCTTATTGGGAGAATAGCATCCCTAAGTCGCTTTGTCTACAAGGCAACTAACAAGTGCATACCGTTCTGCAACATACTCAAAGGAGGTCAGAGGTTAGAATGGATAAAGGAGTGAGAACATGTTAAAGGCGCACATGGCTAACCCGCCACTCCTTTCGAAACCCATGGATGGAAAGCCCCTCCTCCTCTATATGGCTGTCTCAGAGAGTGTCATTAGTGTTGCCTTAGTGCACGAGCAAGGCCGCGTCCAGCACCATGTGTACTATACAAGTAAGAGACTTCTCAGAGTAGAGTCTGGATACCCGCTTATGGGGGAGTTAACCTTTTGCCTAATGGTGGCTGATTGGATGCTAAGGCCCTATTTCCAGGCGCATCTCATCAAGGTCCTCACTAACAATCCCTTGCGGCAAGTCCTTCAAAAGCTGAAGTCATCCAGGACACTCCTTAAAAGGGCGGTCTAACTGAGTCTGTTTGACATCACGTATCACCGAGGACTACCATCAAGGGACAGGCACTGGCATATTTCATCGTTGAATGCATGGAAAACCATGAGAGGCCTGGGGATGCCCCAGTGGTCGGGTCTACATGGAAGTTGTACGTAGATGGGTCTTCCAATGAAAAAAAAGTTGGAGCAGGCCTGATCCTGGTATCCCTTAAAGGGCACAGAGTTCACAGTGCCCTAATGTTTGGATTCTATGCCTTCAACAATGAGGCTGAGTACGAAGCACTTATTGCTGGGCTTCGAGTAGCCCTTGAGCTCAAGGCCGAGGGCCTCGAGATATTCAGTGACTCGCAGCTCATAGTAAATCAGGTACTTGGAGAGTACAAGGCTTGGGGGACAATGATGGTAGCTTATCTGGCAAAAACCCAAGAAATGCTACCCAACTCCAAGAGATTTACCATATGTTAAGTGCCATGGGAATACAATTCTAATGTTGACTTCCTAGCCAACCTGGTTACCACCAATGACGCTGAGTTAATCAACGTAGTCCCCGTTGACTACTTTGTCGTTCTGAGCATCTTAGCCCCCAAGGAAGTAGAAATGGTCCAACTACAGGATGGCTGAATGGAGCCCATTATGAAGTACCTTGTCTTCAAGGAGTTACCGCAGAAAACCAGCTCTGAAACTGCTTTATTAGGCACCTCGGTAAGTGATCATCGACAATAAGCTGTACAGGTGAGGATATTCATTGCCCTTACTCTGATGTGTGTCCAAGAAAGAAGTCAGTCTTATACTTCGGGACGTGGATGAAGGCTTTTGCGGGAACCACGCTAGGGGGCAGAGCCTCACCAAGAAAATCTTGAGACAAGGGTATTTCTGGCCCACTATGAATGGTGATGTGATTGATTACGTCAAGAAGTGTGACAATTGTCAACACTTTGCCAACATACCATGAGATCCTCCAAACGAGCTCACTCAGATGACAAGTCATTGGCCCTTCGCAATCTGGGGCATTGATCTTATTGTGTCCTTACCCACGAGAAAAATGGGAGTGAAATATGCAATTGTGGCGATCGACTTCACAAATTGGGTCGAGGTCGAACCTCTGACTACCATCACTTCCAAGAAGGCGCTAGACTTCGTAATCAAGAATATCGTTAGTCACTACAAGCTCCCAAGGAAGATAATCTCCGACAACGGCCTACAATTCGACAGTGAGTTGTTCATGGATTTCAGTCAAAGGCATGGAGTTGTAAAGAGCTCCTCCTCTGTAGCGTACCCGCAGGAAAATGGGTAGGTGGAAGCAGACAACAAGACGCTTAAGGAAACCTTGAAGAAAAGGTTGGAACAGGCGAAAGAAGCATGACCTAAGGTGCTGCCTAAGGCATTGTGGAGTCACCACACCACTACTAGGACCTCCACAGGTCACTCGCCATTCTCCATGGCCTACGGGTACGAAGTCATGCTCCCAATTGAGGCAGCAATCTCCATGCACCGACAAGATACGTATGATTTGATGAAAAATCACACTTTACTCCTAGAGTCTCTGGACCTCGTGGAGGAGCTCCGTGAAGCTTCTCAGATTCGAGTAGCGTCTTACCAGCAGAAAGTAGCCATATATTTTAACTCTAAAGTGAAGGATATAAAATTTGGGGTTGGATATTTGGTGTTGCGAAGAGTCTTCTTAGCAACCTGGGATCCTGGTGCTGGAGTGTTGGGCCTTACCTGGGAAGGGCCATACCAAGTTAAGAGCATTGTGTGTTTAGGGACATACAAACTGGCTCGACTGAGTGGGGAATCAGTACCCCACACCTGGAATGCTAAGCATCTTCACCGGTATTACAAGTGATATGAGCAGGGTATTTTTATTAGATTTTATAATCTTTTTGTAGCCTCTGAGCACAATTAATGGAAACCATGCAGACAAAACATGGTAGAAAATTTAAAAGAATCTTCATATATTTGTTAGTTTCCTTTTTAGTCTATTTTTACTACTAGTAGAGCACCTGTTCACTGGCCTCGACAAGTGAACAAAGACTAGTCTCGATCACTTGGGGGGCATGGGATTAGGACAGCCTCGCAGAATATAGTGTCTCGAAGAGGATGACCTAGGAAACTAAACTTGTCATGAGTAGAGTAGGCCTAGTGTCAATACCTAGAGAATAGAAAAATCTAGGGAACTAACCAATCCAGGGATGTCTATGACCTAGGAAAGTAAGCTTGTTGAGAGCGGAGTAGGCCTAGTGTCACGGGACTACGAAGACTAAAAATCCTAGTAGAGCGAGAGTAGACATAGGTTATCTCCCGAGGACATTGAGTACGAGGAGCTATGACCAAGTCTCTAGATCTCGAGATGCGAACGGAAGCCTGAGCCATCCGTACTCAGGCGCAAAGCCTCAAGTTACCAAAACTTGAGCACCGTAAGGTTAATCCTAGCACTGGGAATTAATTACCTGGGAAGCTAAGTTAATCAACAAGCAGAGTAACCTTAGTGTCATTGTTGGGGTTTTATGCCCTAATTAAAGCCCAAATTCTTTGTAATCTCATTTTATTATCAATAAAATAATAGAAATCATTTTTTGACTTGGTTAATTACTTTGCTCACATGTTTTATTTTCATGATTATTTTTTTAATATAAATTTCTATTAAATCCCGAGCATATAACTAATCTTTTTTATAGTGACGTAATCACAGTGGAATATAAATATGATTATATGTTCAAAATAAGTTAGTCCTAAGATTAGTTAGTGCACCGGATATACACTGACTTGCTAATCTACGATATGATCTACTTACACATTATAGTGTTATGTTCTTTATAGAACATTAGCAAAGTAGATAAGATCGAATGTATTTGTTACATCGGACAGGACCGATATTGACAGTTGATAAGATAAGTAAACATACCGTTATTATCTATTCTAGTCATATCATATAGTTAACCATAGGTCAATTCAATCTTAATTCTGAGTGGTTAGTATTCTAACTGATTGTATTATTTGAGTTCTTTGACTTGTTCGTTACCAGCTTACCCTACAGACTAGCCCATACATAAATCTTGGGAACTCGGTAGTATAATTGAGTGGGAGTGTTAATCATAGATATGAACATCAATCGCTTCTGATGAAAAAGTGAAACGATGATTTCCTTTTAGTTTGGTTCAAGGTGTTAAATGATAGAGATCTCATTTAAGTAATTAAATTAGTTTACTGAAATATCATTTACACCGAACTAAGTGTTTTAAGGATAAAATACAATGAGGGGTAAAACGGTATTTTAGTCCTATCTCATTGTAGACCTTCTATAGAGGATTGAGTGACAATTATGGTTCTAACAATGGATAATTAATAGTGTATCTATATTTGTTATAGAGCATTCTATGAATTCAAGAGTGCAATTCCGAGTCTATAGTGGAGTCATGAGCAATTAATAAGTTAGTAAATTTATTTGTTAGATTTATGATAACTTATTGGAGCTTGATTTCATAGGCCCATGGTCCCCATTGTACCTTGGATAAAATCATCTAGATAGTCTCAATTAATTGATTTAATTATCAATTAGAATTAGCAAAGTTGACCAGGTCAATTTTGGATAGTTTCACAGAGTTATGTAATTTGGAGAAGAAAAGAAAAATTATGGCTGATTTATTAATTAAGATTAATTGGTATCTAAATTAATAAATAAGTTTAAATTAAGGTTCAAATTATAAATAATTAATTTGATAAAGGATTTAAATAATTATTTAATTAATTAAATCAATAGAAAATAATACAGGCCTTGATTTTAAGTCCAATGGGCTTATAATCAAATGGGAAATTTCACGGGCCTAAAGCCCATGATAATTTTGACTTAGGGCTTTAAAATGGCTATTATTTTATTGATTTTTTTAATTAAATTAAATGGCCTAATTGAGTCTATAAAAAGAGTGCTTAAAGAGAAGTCAAAACACAAGTTTAATCACTGGTTTTCTGATAGTTTTAGATTCTCTCTAAACACAAGTCCTTTTCTAAGCCTCTTTGATTATTTTCTCTTCTTCTTCTTCTCTGGATCTATCTCATGTGTTGAGAATTGTCCACACTAGTCTAGGTGATTCTAAGGATACATTGGAAGACTGTGAAGAAAATAGAAGATCGGTTCAGTTTCTTGATAATACTCTGCGACAAAGAGGATACAAGAGTTAGAGAAACTGAAGGAAGGACTCTTTAATTCCGCTGCGTATAATGTAAGTATTCTATTCATTGTTTCTCTTTGAATTCAATTTTAGAAACATGTTTTAGGCGATCTCGTATTAATTTGTTTTATATTAGATATACATGAAAATAAATAAAGATCCTGTATAAGTTTTCCTAACAGTCATAAGACCCCAAAGCTGAGACTTGGAAAAAACCCCAACGTCGAAAAAATCCAAGTAACACGAGGATAGACCTAAGGTATTCTTCCAAGGATAGAACACACATTAGAAATAAAAATTAGGTGCCAATCCTTGAGATGTGAATGGAATCCTGAGACGTTTGTACTTGGGCACAACCCCAAGACAATTACTCCAGCAATGAGAAATCCAAGTAACGCGATTATTGACTTAAGGTTACCTCCTGAGGATTTCTCGCCCGAGGAGTAATAACCAAGTCCCTACACTCGAGGTGTGAACATAAATATAAGGTAAGAAAACTTGAACATCGTGAAGCCTAGCATAAGGGCAGAAAACTCGGTTGCATTCATGACTTCCACATGGAAAAGGCTCGAGTTACTATACTCGGGGGCTCGATGAAATGTCCAAAATAACATCATGAGGACAATGCACCCAAGGAGAGATTATCTTGACCTCCTAGAGCCTGAGTGATTGGGACTCGAGAATATAGGACAACATTAAAGTTACTCCCAAGGACAACGAGCCTAGGAAGGAACACTAAATGCCCAAAGCGTCGGTACTGAGATAAAACCTTAAAAACCTATACTTCAAGACCTCTTAAGGCCCGAGGGGTAAAAAGTTCACAACGCACTCCATTTTGGGTTCAACGCCTCTAACAATGAAGCAGAATACGAAGCCTTAATCGTTGGACTCCGAGTAGCACTTGAGCCAAGGCCGAGGGTCTCAAAGTTTTTAGTGACTCTCAAATTGTGGTAAACCAAGTACTCGGAGAGTACCAGGCCCGGGGAAAAAAAATGGCATCGTATCTGGCAAAGGCTCAAGAAATGCTGCATAACTTTAGAAAATTCACTATTTAGCAGGTGTCGCGAGAGAAAAATTCCAATGCTGACGCCTTGGCTAATTTGGCCACCACCAAAGACGCTGAGTTGATAAATGTGTTCCCCATTGACTACTTGGTTGCTCCGAGCATCTCAGCTCTCAACGAGGTGGAAGCTATACAACCCCAAGATGGACGGATGGAGCCAATAATAAAATATCTTCTCTCCAGGGAGCTGCCCTATTATAAGAAGGCAGCTCAGAAGCTGCTCTATCAGGTACCTTGGTACATAATCATGGACAGTAAACTATATCAGCGAGGTTATTCTTTGCCTTTGATCCAATGTGTGTCCAAACAAGAGGCCAGTCTTATACTCCAAGAAGTACACGAGGGTTTTTCCAGAGACCATATCGAGGGGCAGAGTCTTTCCATAAAGATCTTGAGGCAAGGATACTTTTGGCCCACCATGAATGGAGATGCGATGGATTATGTCAAGAAGTAAAACAAGTGCCAGTGTTTGGCTAACATCCCCCAAGCACCTCCAAATGAGCTTATGCAGATCACCAGTCCATGACCTTTCGCTGTTTGGGGTATCAACCTCATCTGGTCCTTGCCTATAGGAATGGGAGGGGTGAAGTATGCCATAGTGGTTGTAGACTACTTCACAAAGTGGGTCAAAACCGAGCCACTCACAACGATCACCTCGAAAAAGGCCTTGGAGTTTTTCATTAAAAACAACGTTTGCCGGTACGGGCTCCCGAGAAAGATAGTCTCCGACAATGGGCTGCAGTTTGATAGTGAAGTATTAACAGACTTCTGCCAACGGTATGGAGTTATCAAGAGCTTCTCCTCCGTGGTCCACCCACGGTCAAAGAACCAAGTGGAAGCAATTAATAAGATACTCCAGTGCACTTTGAAGAAAAGACTAGAACATGCAAAAGGAGCTTGGCCCGAGGAGTTGCCTAGGGCATTTTCGAGCTATCATACCACTGCCAGGACTTCCACCAGCCACTCGTCGTTCTCCATGGGCTATGGGTATGAGGCTATGCTCCCAATTGAGGCACCAATCTCCACACACTGACGGGAGAAGTATGACCCGACCACGAACCATGCTTTACTGCAAGAGTCCCTGGACCTTGTGGAGGAGCTCTGTGAAACTTCTCAGCTTCGAGTAGCATCCTACCAGCAGAAGGTAGCTAGGTATTTCAAATCTAAAGTGAAGGATAGAAAGTTTGGGGTCAGAGACAGGGTGTTGCGAAGAGTCTTCTTAGCCACCAGAGACCTTGGTGCAGGAGTGCTGGGACCTAACTTGGAAGGCCTATACCAAGTTAAGAGCACTGTGTGTCCGGGGATATACAAATTGGCCTGACTAAGTGGGCAGTTGATTCCCCACACCTGGAATGTCGTGCATCTTCACTAGTATTACCAATAATATGAACAATGAACTTTGTTAATTTCTGTAGTACCCCTTGTAGCCTTTGGGCACATTTAATGAAAACCGTGTATATAAAACACGATAGGAAATAAATTTATTTCTACTTATACTCTTAGTTTCCTTTATTTTGTTATTGCTATGTATAAGAGCACCCACTCGCTGGCCTGAACATGTGAACGCAGACTAGTCTTCAATTGCTTGGGGGGCATGGAGTTAGGGCACCGTCATGATTTGCAGGGGGCGACCAAGGAAAATAAGCTTGTCAAGTGGAGTAAGCCTAGTGTCACTACCACGAGTATAGAAAAACCCAGGAAAATAATTGTGTCTAGCCTAGGAGACTAAGCTTATTCCAAGCAGAATACTGCTTAGCACCTAAAAGTTAGTAGGGCGAGAATAGACTTTTGTTATCTCCCGTGGACATCGAGCCCAAGGAGCTTTGACCAAGTCTTTGATCTTGAGTTGTGAATGGAAGACCGAGTACTCCGTACTTGGTCCCGGGGCAGACTTAGGATGCCTCCTGTTGACACTGCCCTCGGAGAGTTATGCCGAAGTCCTCTGAATGCCTAGAACATTATAGCGTCGGGAAGTCCGTGACATGGGGAGCTTAGCTAGTCGACGAGTGAAGCACCCCTTATTGGGAATAGTGCCCTTAAAGCAGTTGTAGTTGACAAATGTTATAAATGAAATAACTAATTGAATTGAATTATTATATATATAGACTATGTCCGATATTATGTTAATAATATTAAGTAAATATAAGCAAATTTCAAAGTTTATCTATGTGGTCTTAATCTCATATTGGTATGAGAGAATCGAGATTATGATAATAAAATTAAAACAATTCGTAGTAAAATAAAGTTAAGGGATCATTAGATTAATTATTGCTAGTACAGTTCGCTAGTATTATGAATACAAGTGACCTAGATTTGGGTCACTAGTGTAGTAAGACACTTTAGTAAAGGTACTTTATATATAGTGATATGTAGAACTGGACCAGATGTGATTTGTTAATACTTGGTTAAACACCGTTTCATAATATTAATCAAACACATCAAACGATGATCAGAGACACTATAATCTTAATCTTGAGGTTGCTATGAACTCCTATATATTTCATCTGATCCTTTGATTCATGCATTAAGATTTGTCAAAATGATCAGGCTAAGAACAATTGTTTTGGGGATTCAATAATGTATATGGCTGGGGACATAGTTTAGCAGATATGGAATCTATACCTTCTTATAGATTGAATAATGATTCCCTATTGGGTTGACTTTTGGAACTGGAAAGATTATGAGCACTCATGTCGCAAACTTGTTGTGATAGAACCTTCACTAGTAAAGTCAATGGTACTCTAGGAACAAGATAACTAAAAGGGTAAAATAATAATTTTATTCCCTTTTGATTATGAACCATTAATAGAGGATTAACGTTGTATGTAATGATTATATCAATGGACACTTCATTCTTTAATAAAGTACTCAATAAATATATGTCTATAATTATCAAGAATTCAATCTCATATTTATGGTGGGGTAATCATGAGAATAATAAATATGATTATATAATCAAAGAGCTTTGAGTAATTACGTACTATTTATTGGAGCTTGATATTATAGGTCCATAGGTCCCCAGGGTGGCTCTATCAACACCATATCAAGATAAGAGTTGATACAAGGGTAAAACTGTAATTTGAAAATTTGAGAAGAATTTTATTCTTTGGGTCAAGTATACAATTATATGATAATTAAGGTTGAATAATTAATTTAGAATTAATTATTAATTTTCAAAAATATATTTATTAATTTAAATATATAACTTTCAAAATTTATATATAATTAATTTTTGAAATTAATTATTTTATTTGAGTGGGAGAAAATAAAATTGGTAAGTCAAAAATAGTATTTGATTTATTGAATTTTAAAAGATGATGATAATGATGATTATCAATTTGAATTTTGAAATTTGAATTTAAAATTTAAATTTTGAAATATAGTTGTCATCTTTTCCAAAAAAAGAAAATACCTTATTTTGTGGAAGATTGATTTTAGTTAAACAAATAAAAGAAAAATACAATATCCTTGAAAATGGAAATAGCAGTTCACGCATGAGATAGTCCAATGACTGTGCCATGCATGTACTACTACACTGATATTGTATTAGTGTTGTTTTTATTTTATTTAATTAATTAATTATTTATTTGAAAATAGTTTTTCCAAATTTGGTAAGTTAGATATTACCTAAATCAATTCCTATCATCATTATGATAATATTATTATTATATTACTATTAGTATTAGGAATAATAATGTAATAGAATAATCTCTCTCTATATATGATATAGAATAATAAGAAGAAAAAAATAACAAGAGAGATACATTTCAGAATAGGTTTCAGAATATTTTTGTCAGATAAAAAGTTTATCTTCTTCTTTATCTTTATCATTCTCACACAATAATCCAAGTTCTCCTAAATTTCAAACCCATGTTTTCTATGTGCCCACACAAATCTTGAGGTGTAGAGAACACTCCGGAAGATTGTGGTTTGAGTGCTCGAAGCAGTGGATAGGAAGATCGATAAATATACGAAAAAAGACTCAAGGACACTTGATAGGCTTCAAGAGGTAAATGTTTATGTGCTTGAATATTTATGTGTTTATATGTTATATATAAATTTATTGTATATTTATATATATTTTGCATGATTAATAATATTGCGTGTTAATGTTTCTGTCTAGATGTTTTCTTGTTCATATAAACTGTTTATATGAATGATGAATTTTTATTTTTCTACACAATGGGCCCACCACGGCTATTCCCTTGTCTACTCTGTGTGTTTATCCAACACCCCTATTGTTGCAGGATCCCATAGCTAAAAAGCCTGAAGAAAACCCAACATAAAAATCCAGTAAAGCGAACTTAGAGATTTAGGTTGCCTCCCGAGGACAACGCGCGCTCGAGGAGTAATAACCAAATCTTAATCTTCGAGATGTGAACAGATGCCCGAGTCGTTTGTACTCGGACACCTCCCGTGGATATCGTACCCAAGAAGCCCTAACCAAGTCATAGTCTTGACACGTCATTAGGATCTGAGCTACATACTTGGAAGAGTAGACCCTAAAAGTTATCCTTAGTAGCGCTAGTGAGGATTAACATCACCTCCCGAGGACATCGAACCAGAGTAGTTGGGAGACGATCTTGAGAGGTGAACGGAAGCCCCGAGATTTACGCTCAGGGGGCAAAGTTAAAGCCCCTATATGACCTTCCGGGAATTGCATACTCGGGGGGCAGGCAGTTGGTGTGCAAGAACTTGTTAAAGCCTGATTCTTTGGACTACAAGGACACAGGAGGACGACAAGTTAATTCAAGGACTTCGAGCTTGGGAAAACACTAAACATCTAAAGGTTTGAGCACAACAAGCCGACTCCATCTTGAGTCATAGGAACTTGAGGACGCTGAGTTGTGTTAGATTAATGCTAAATTTCACGTTAAAGTTACTTCTAGGACTACGAGCCTACAAGAGACACTAAATGCTGGAAATCACCTATAAATGATTTTGAGTTCTTGCTCTCGTGGAAATCATGTTACGTTGAATTTATAGAACCAAATCAAATATTTAAAACAGTTTGAGTTCTTGTTCTCGTGGCGATCATGTTACGTTGGATTTATAGAACCAATACAAATATTTAAAATGGTTTGAGTTCTTGTTCTCGTGGTGACCATGTTATGTTTGATTTATATAACCAAATCAAATATTTATAATGGTTTGAGTTCTTGTTCTCGTGGCAATCATGTCACGTTGAATTTATAGAACCATGTTAAGTGTTTAAAATTGTTTGAGTGCTTAATAGTAATATATATATATATAGAAACATATCCATAGGACCTAAACAAAAAGCGTTGCACTTTCATTACAAACTTAAATAACAAAACTGGTATAAACATTATTCCATAAAATATATACATACACACAACCAAAGAAGCCATCTCCACCCGTCCTCACCCAACCCCTCAACATCAGATGTGAACATATCCAACACAATCAAACCAAATGTAACGACCCAAAATCACTAATATGGCTTAAGGGCATTGATTAGTGTGCCGGGAGGGCATAATTGGTTTATGTGTGAAATAAATAATTTGGGTTATCGGGTTATGGAAATAAATAATTGGAAATATATTTGAGGTTAGGAAGCTTAGGTGGGAATACTAGGGATTTTACCATTTTTCCCTCGGCGACGTTTCCGGTACCCCGAGCCTCAGGATTGACTTAATTGCTTAAGGATAGATAGACAAAACTTTAGAAAATGGTAGAACAAATAGCTAAACCGACCTTCCCTCCTCTTCTCTATCTCTCTCAAAGAAAACCACAAGGAACCAAGAAGAACTTGGCTGAAATTCAGAGAATTGGAGCTGTGATTTAGGAGATTAGTTTAGGGATTAGCTAATGATTCAATCAAGAATTAAGGTAAGCCATAAGATTTATGCATGGTGGTTAAATTCAGTGGTTATGACTGAGTTTTGAGGTGTTTATGGGTTTTGACATTGAATGACTGAATCGAAGCTTGGAACTTGGGAGTTAGCTAAGAAATTTCTTATAGAGTTGGTTCATCAGAGAAGGTAAGCTCAAATTTATGATTTAATGATTGAATCTTAGTGTTTTCTTGACTCGTTTTGATGTTTTTAAGCTTTTGGGTTTCAGAGATTGAAGTGGAATTTTGGTGAGTTTCTAGGCTAAGTTTTTGCTGGGTTATGTTGCTGGAATCGTGTTAGAAGTTTTGTGATAATTGAGTTGTGGAATTGGGGTAGTTTTGGATGGTTTTGAGTGAGATTTGAGAGTAAAAGATGGTGGTTTTTTTGGGTTCGAAGGGGTCGGGCTGCGACATAGTTCTTGGAACGCCGCGGCCCTCTGAGGCTGATGAGTGCTGAAGATGGAGGGCAGGCCGCGGCATGGGGCATGTAGGGCCGCGGCCCGTGTCTGGTTCTGGGTGAGGATAAGCCTCTTGTTGGGGCCATGTCGTGGCATAGGGAGCCTGAGCCGTGACCCTTAAGGAAAGTTGGGTTTTTGGGATTTTAAGCATGTGAACTTAACCTAGGGTGCTTGGGATCGAATCCACTACCGTGTTTTGTGGAATTCGATGTTTTGGAGACTAGAACCTTATCTAGAAGCCCTTTTACAATTATTAATGGTATCCCTTATCTTGGTTGTGACTAGGTATAAGCTAGGGGCTCGGGAAACAGATCGTGCTCAAGAGGCATCTCACGTAACTAGTACACTTGGAAACTAAAGGTAAGAAAACTGTACCTAGTTGTGAATTGATAATGGGACTAAGGGCTCCCTATTTTGTATACTTATTGAAGGGTGGTATTATGCCATGTGAATAATAAACAAACGGTCTAAGAGTGTTGGAGTTTACATTGGCGCATAGGGCGCGGCTCAGCCACAGGTAGTTGAGGACAGCTTCTTATGCACTGAGCTCGATTTAAGCGGACCAGAGTCAGTGGGATATTCAAAGGGTGCGACCTAAGGGTGTCGACCTTGATTGTCATGTGATTTGATTATTATTATTATTGATTGGTCGATTTGTAATGCTGACTAGCTAAGTGTTTATTTGTTGATTCTTTGCTTATGTTTATGGATTATGTAATTAGTGTGGTATGCCAAGTATATGAACATGCTTTAAGTATTATTCAGTTGATATCATTGTTTGTACTATAACGTTATGTTTTCTTGCTGGGCCTTGGCTCACGGGTGCTTCCTGGTGCAGGTAAAGGCAAGGGCAAGCTTGATCAGCCCTGATTCAGAGAGCTCTGAGGGAAGAATGTACATGATCAGCTGCTCGGCCACCACGGTTGAGGAGGAGATAGGAACAGGAGAACCATAAATGTTTGTTTTACCCTTAGAGTGGCTAGTGATTGTTTGTACTCTGGAAATTTTGTAAACTGACTTTTAAATGCTGTTTCTTTTGGGATCCCTTATGTAAAATGTTATATTATATGAAATGTATCTTTTGAGACCAAAACCCTTTTAACCCTAGCTCACTAAAACCATTAATGAGCTGCTATATGGAAGAAAGTGTAGGTCACCCATTCATTGGGATGAGATGGGTGAGAGATAATATTTGTGGCCAGACATGGTTTAGATGACAAATGAAGCTATTGAGAAGATCCGAGCCAGAATGCTTTCTTCTCAGAGTAGACAGAAAAGCTATGCTGACCCTAAGCGTAGAGACATGGAATTCTGGGTTGGGAACCACGTGTTTTTGGGAGTTTCACCACTGCGAGGGGTTAGGAGGTTTGGAGTAAAGGGCAAGTTGAGCCCTCAGTTTATTGGACCTTTCGAGATTCTAGAAAGGATTGGACAGGTGGCTTACAGGTTGGCCTTACCAGCGTCATTGTCAGGAGTTCATGACGTATTCCATGTTCATGACGCAAGTGCTAAAGTACAAGGACTTAGAATTACAGACAGATTTGTCCTATGAGGAGCGACCTGTTTAGATTTTGGATCGGAAGGATAAAGTTCTACGGAATAAGACGATTCCGTTAGTTAAAGTATTGTGGAGAAATAACGAGGTCGAGGAAGCGACCTTGGAGCTAGAGACGGTGATGCGAGATCAATATCCCGAGCTATTCAGGTAAATTTTGAGGACGAAATTCTCACTAGGAGGGGATAGTTTGTAACGACCCAAAACACTAATATGGCTTAAGGGCCTTGATTAGTGTGTCGGGAGGGCATAATTGGTTTATGTGTGAATTTATTAGTTTAATGCATGATTCTATGATAAGCATGCTTGTATGGTTATATGAATGTAAATGTGCTTATATGCTATAATTGTAAGAACCACTTTATTATGTGGGTAAATCTGCAGCATGCAACTTGAGGCGATCCTAGGGAGCTAGTTAGCGGGAAAGTCACAACAGGACTTAATACCTGACTTGGGGCAAGTTAAGGAGTATTTCGGGTATTAGGTGGTCATTTGGGTTATCAGGTTATGGAAATAAATAATTGGAGATATATTTGAGGTTAGGAAACTTAGGTGGGAATATAGGGGATTTTACCATTTTTCCCTCGGGGACGTTTCTAGTACCCCGAGCCTCGGGATTGACTTAATTGCTTAAGGATAAATAGACAAAACTTTAGAAAATAGTAGAAAAAAATAGCTAAACCGACCTTCCCTCCTCTTCTCTTTCTCTCTCAAAGAAAACCACAAGGAACTAAGAAGAACTTGGCTGAAATTCAGAGAATTGGAGCTGTGATTTAGGAGATTAGTTCAGGGATTAGCTAGTGATTCAATCAAGAATTAAGGTAAGCCATAAGCTTTATGCATGGTGGTTGAATTTTGTGGTCATGGCTGAGTTTTGAGGTGTTTATGGGTTTTGACATTGAAGGATTGAATTGAAGCTTGGAACATGGGAGTTAGCTCAGAAATTTCTTAGAGAGTTGGTTCATCAGAGAAGGTAAGCTCGAATTTATGATTTAGTGACTGAATCTTAGTGTTTTCTTGACTGGTTTTGATGTTTTTAAGCTTTTGGGTTTCAGAGATTGACAGGGATTTTGGTGAGTTTCTAAGCTAAGTTTTTGCTGGAATTGTGTTAGGAGTTTTGTGATAATTGAGTTGTGGAATTGGGGTAGTTTTGGATGGTTTTGAGTGAGATTTGAGAGTAAAAAATGGTGGTTTTTTTGGGTTCGAAGGGGTCGGACTGCGGCATAGTTCTTGGAGATCCGCGACCCTCTATGGCTGATGAGTGCTTAAGATGGAGGGCGGGCCGCAGCCCGTGTCTGGTTCTGGGCAAGGATGAGCCTCTGGTTGGGGCCATGTTGCGGCATAAGGAGCCTGAGCCGTGGCCCTTAAGGAGATTTGGGTTTTTGGGATTTTAAGCATGGGAACTTAACCTAGGGTGCTCGGGATCAAATCCACTACCGTGTTTGGTGGAATTCGATATTTCGGAGACCATAACCTTATCAAGAAGCCCTTTTACAATTATTAATCGTATCCCTTATCTTGGTTGTGACTAGGTATAAGCTAGGGGCTCGGGAAATGGATCGTGCTCAAGAGGCATCTCACGTAATCGGTACACTTGGAAACTAAAGGTAAGAAAACTGCACTCGGTTGTGAATTGTTAATGGGACTAAGGGCTCCCTATTTTGTATGCTTATTGAAGGGTGCTATTATTCCATGAGAATAATAAACAAATGGCCTACTAATGTCAGAGTTTACATTGGTGCACAGGGTGCGGCTCCGCCACAGGTAGCAGAGGACAGCTTGTTATGCACTGAGCTCGGTTTAAGCGGACCGGAGTCAGTGGGATATTCAAAGGGTGCGACCTAAGGGTGTTGACCCTGATTGTCATGTGATTTGATTATTATTATTGATTGGTGGATTTGTCATGTTGAATAGCTAAGTGTTGGTTTGTTGATTCTTTGCTTATGTCTATGGATTATGTAATTAGTGTGGTATGCCAAGTATATGAACATGCTTTAAGGATTATATAGTTGATATCATTGTTTGTACTATAACGTTATGTTTTCTTTTTGGACCTTGGCTCACGGGTGCTTCCTGGTGCAGGTAAAGGCAAGGCCAAGCTTGATCAGCCCTGATTCGGAGAGCTCTGAGGGAAAACTGTACATGATCAATTGCTCGGCCGCCACGGTTGAGGAGGAAACAGGAACAGGAGAACCATAAATGTCTATTTTGCCCTTAGAGTGGCTAGTGGTTGTAACTGACTTTTAAATGCTTTTTCTTTTGGGATCCCTTGTGTAAAATGTTTAATTATATGAAATGTATCTTTTGGGACGAAAACCCTTTTAACCCTAGCTCATTAATGGTTTTAGTTACAGGTTTTTAACTAAATGACTTGATTAGCAAGTCCTGCACCTTTATAAATACAAAGTGTAGCGGTCTTGGTTATCTAGGGAGTTACACCAAATATAATTCAACATAAAAAAATTCAAATCTCACAACCTTTTCGAAAAGATGTTCTACCACTACCACAAACCCAAGCCCCCGATAACCCTGACCCCACTCTGAACCTCTCACGAACCCGAGACCACCACGTTGTCCCCACTCTACTACATATCTCAAAAATCTGAAATCAAAAGAATTAGAAAAGGCAAAAACATACCTTATTCGTTGTCCCTGTCGAGGAGAGTCCATGCTCTGTCTTGGTCACCCACCATCGCACACTCCTCCTACACAGCCGATGAATAACACACACATAGAGAGAGAGAGAGAGAGAGAGAGAGAGAGAGAGAGAGAGAGAGAGAGAGAGAGAGAGAAAGAGAGAAAAACAGTGAAAGGTCGAGGCTGAGAGAAAATAGAGAGATAGCGTGGCTGAATGAGAAGATAGCCATGGAGAGGGTAAGGAGGGAGGCGACTTATAGAACTAACGAGAGAGAGAGAGAGAGAGAGAGAGAGAGAGTGATAGAGTAGGTTAAAGTTTTATGGCCATTAATTTAAAAAAAATCAGCGTTTTTTTTAATCTTCCTATTAAACAATATTTATATAAAACATATCTAATTAAAAATATTATATAATAGATGACCTATTAATAGCTAATATTAAATATAATTAATAAGTTGGGCAGATTATTTAAATAACTTATTTTTAATTTATTACATATTATTAATTAATACTCTTTTCTATATTAAACATTTTTATTAAATTATGTTAATACAAAAATTAATAATACTAAAAAAAATTATATGGCATTACAATAGAATAATGTAATGTTCACATATATAATTATTTCAAATAGAAACTTTTTTTGCTGTTCACATAAAAATCATTTTTTAATGTTCTATTTTACTAATTATTTCAAATATAATTAACTAATTTTAAAAAATACAAAGCTTAAGTAGTATCACACAAGTTAATGTAAAACCCTTAACGATTTCACATAATGGAGTTGTGAATTTGATGGAATAGGGTACTGCTGTAGTGCTACCCCACTAGCGCCCCAGTGCTTAAGTCAGCATGATCCTCACCCTGAGTAGCACTGTAGCGCCCCCTTGTGGGCGCTACAGCGCTACAAACAGCAAGAAATGCCCTGAAATTTTCCCCCTTCGACTCCACCATTTCCAACCTGAACCAAAAGCTTCCAAACCTCATTTTAAGTCCCAAATGAACCCAAAAACCATCTACACATGTCCTAGGCATCACAACCCAAGTAACCCTAGCCAAAATCTCCCATCAAAACCCCTTAACCAATTTAGAAAACCAAGTTGAAAACTAAACCAAAAACATGGCAAAGCTAGAGTGTTAATGGCTAGAAACTTACCTAAAGCTCAGATTAGGACCCTCTTCAATGGTGGAACACAATCCTAAGCCCTCAAGAACCACTTCCCTAACTTGAATCCTCAAGAACAGCTCAAAAATCCAAAGGAAAAAGGAGAAGAAAAGATGTACGGGAGGAATGTTTTCTATACTCTGTTTTAGCCAACTTCTACAGCCTTCAATGGCTTAAATATGATGTATGGTGAAAAGACCTTTTTGCCCCTAGGTCATTTAAGGTTTTCTAAAGGCTCCCAAGGGTAAAACCATCATTTCCTGCCTATTTCATTAATCATAATTAACACCCTCCAATTCCCGTTATTCTAAAAATTCTCAAATACCAATAATTCATATCCCGTTACCCTTTAATTCCCGACAACGCTCTAATCATTAAATCACCCCAAGACTCACCCCAAGACTGAAAATGCTGGAGGTAAAGCCAACCTGTAAGCCACCTGACCAATCCTCTCCAAGATCTCAAATGGACCTACATATCAAGGGCTCAGCTTACCCTTCTTCCCAAATATCCTCACCCCTTTCCATGGCGAGACTCTGAGGAAGACGTAGTCATCCACTTGGAACTCCACGTTCCTACGCTTGGGATCTGCATAGCTCTTTTGTCTACTCTTAGAAGCGAGCATCCGAGCTCTAATCTTCTCACCGGTCCATTGAATTGCCTCAGGACCCAAGTATCTCATTTCTCCTGTCTCAACCCAATGAATGGGAGATCTGCGTTTCCTACCAAACAACATCTCATAAGGTGCAACTCCAATGGTAGACTGATAACTATAGTTGTAGGAAAACTCTATCAAAGGTAGATACTTACTCCAGGATCCACCAAAGTGTAGTACACATGCTCGCAACATGTCTTCTAATATCTGGATAGTCCTCTCAGATTTCCCATCTGTTAGAGGATGATAAGCAGTATTGAACAATAACTGTGTTCCCATGGCCTTCTGTAAACTCCCCCATAACTTGGAAGTAAAAGTGGGGTCCCAATCTGACACGATCGACCTCGGCACTCCATGAGGGCACACGATCTCTCTCACATAGAGATCTGCATACTGGTCAACTGTATATGTAGTCCTCACTGGCAAGAAGTGAGCTGACTTGGTATAGCGATCCACAATAACCCAAATAGAATCATGCTGACCAACAGTCCTGGGTAATCCCACCATGAAATCCATCGTGATGTCCTCCCATTTCTACTCTGGGATATCCAGAGGTTGCAATAACCTTGTCGGCCTCTGATGCTTAGCCTTGACCTATTAACATGTCAAGAACTTAGCCACATACTCCACTACGTCCCTCTTCATCCCCGGCCACCAATACAATGACCTCACATCTTGATACATCTTCGTGGTGCCTGGATGTAAAGAGTAAGGTGTAGTATGAGATTCATCCATAATCTCTCGCCTCATAGTAGTATCTAACGGAACACATATCTGACCCTTGTATCTCAGCAAGCCCATCTCAGACACTGAATAATCTCTGGATGCTCCAGCCAAAACATCCTCTCTGATCTTGATCAGTTATGGATCACCTAACTGACCCTCCTTGATTCTCTCCAACAGTGTAGACTGTAGCATAATATTGGCCAACTACCCCACCAGTAACTCTATACCAGCTTTGGTCATATCATCTGCTAACTCTCTGGCTATCAGTCTCGCACTGTAAATCTGCCCCGAACCCTTTCGGCTTAATGCATTAGCTACCACGTTGGCTTTTCCTGGATGATACAAAATCTCACAATCATAATCTTTTACTAACTCCAGCCAACGCCTTTGTCTCATATTCAAATCTTTCTGCGTGAAGAAGTACTTTAGGCTCTTGTGGTCTGTGTAGATCTCACACTTCTCCCCATAAAGACAATGCCTCAATACCTTTAAAGTAAAGACCACAGCCATCAACTCTAAATCATGAGTGGGATATCTCTGTTCATACTCCTTCAGTTGACGTGAGGCATAAGCACTTACCTTCCCTGACTGCATCAGAACATAGCCCAAACCTTGATGAGAAGAATTACAGTAAATCACAAACTTTTCCTGATTTGTTGGAAGACTCAGAACTGGAGTTGTAATCAATCTCTGCTTCAGTTCCTGGAAGCTGTTCTCACACTTATCTGACCACACAAATTTCTGATTCTTACGTGTCAATTCAGTTAACGAAGTAGAAATCTTTGAGAACCTTTCCACAAAACGCCTATAATAACCTGCCAATCCAAGGAAACTTCTAACCTCAGAAGCATTCTTTGGCCTTGGGCAATCTTTGACTGCCTCGATCTTTGCTGGATCTACCTTAATCCCCTCCTTATTGACAATGTGCCCAAGAAAAGATACCTGAGGTAACCAGAACTCACATTTCTTGAACTTTGCAAACAATCTGTCTTCCCTCAGTCTCTGTAGAACCAATCTCAAATGTTGTTCATGCTCCGACTCTGACTAAGAATAAATAAGGATATCATCGATGAAGACGATCACAAACTGATCCAAATAATCCTTGAACACTCTATTCATCAGATCCATAAAAGCACCTGGGGAATTAGTCAATCAAAAAGACATGACTAAGAACTCATAATGCCCATACTTGGTGCGAAAATCAGTCTTCGGTATGTCTCCCTCTTTGACCCTCAACTGACGATAACCAAAATGAAGGTCGATCTTTGAGAATACCTTTTTACTTTGCAACTGATCAAATAGATCATCTATCCTTGGAAAAGGATACTTGTTCTTGATTGTTAACTTATTCATTTCTTTATAATCAGTGCATATCCTCAAAGAACCATCCTTCTTCTTCATAAATAGAACTGGCGTTCCCCAAGGTGAGAAACTAGGTCTGATAAAACCCAAATCCAATAGCTCTAGCAACTGTACCTTCAATTCTTTCAACTCAGCCGGGGCCATTATGTAAGGTGCTCTAAACACTGGCTTCGTCCCTTGTGCCAGTTCTATCATGAACTCAATCTCTCTGTGTGGTGGCAACCCTGGAAAACTTCTGGAAACACATCCAGGAATTCACAGACTAATATGGTTTCTTCTGGTCTCATTGGCATGACTTGAATGGTGTCTACCACACTGGCTAAGAATCCAATGCAACCTCCTTGCAATAGATCTCTAGCCCTCAATATAGAAATCATAGGTATGCGGGGTCCATGCACAATACCAACAAACACAAAAGGATCCTCACCTTCAGGCTCAAAGGTGACCATCTTCCTTCTGCAATCAATGGTTGCCCCATACTTCACCAACCAATCCATACCCAGAATCATGTCAAAGTCAGTCATAACTAACTCTATCAAATCCACTGACAACTCTCTGCCCTGGCAAAGGTCTAACCCACCTCCTGGATACTACCAACTCCCTAGTGGGTAATAAAGTTCCAAACCCCACAACATAATAATCACATGGTCTACACAGTCTGTCAATAATTCTACTAGCAACAAAAGAATGTGTAGCACCAGAATTAATCTAAACATTATAAGGGGTTACAACACTAAGAAGCTGACCTATAACAACTGAGGGAGAAGCCTCAGCTTCTGCTTGTGTCAATGCGAACACTCGAGCTGGGGCCGAGCTGTCCGCCTTCCTGGGTTCTTCCTTTCTGGCCTTAGGGTAGTCTCCACACAAAAAGCAGGCCTTTTCCCTACACCCTCCCAAATGATGCCTCTTGCATCTAGGGCATTCAGGACGAGTCTTCCATGCTTCACTACCACCTTGACGACCCATCGAAATACCACAAGATTGCCTATCAGGACCTCGAACTCGGAAGGTGTCAGGAACCTTCCTCTTCTGCTCACTGGGGCCTCCACCCCTACTTGAACCCACAAAAGGATAACCTGTTCTACTAAATTCTTTTCTCGCTGCATTGTCTCGCCAGATCTTGTTCTCTGAACTCTCAGCTGTGAGTGCCTTCTCAACCACCTGTGCATAAGTAGTAACCCCTGCCACAGTGGTAATGCGAACATCCTGAGCTAATCTAGGTTGTAGCCCCTGGAGAAACCTCTCTCTTCTGGTCCCATCAGTGGCCACCAGCTCCTTGGCAAACTTTTCCAATCGATCAAACTTCAGGGCATACTCAGTCACTGACAAACTCCCCTGAAGTAACCTGATGAATTCTTCAGCTTTTGCCGCCCTGATGGCATCATTATAGTACTTCTCGTTGAACAGAGTCTGAAACTCTTCCCAACTCAGGGCATTGATGTTTTTGGTCTGGGATATAACTTCCCACCAAATTCAGGCATCCTCCCGAAACATATACGTGACACAAGCCACCCTCTCATTACCAGTCACCCTCATGAAATCTAGGATGGTGGTAATCATGCTCGTCCATTGTTCTGCCTTTGCAGGATCTGCACTACCCTAAAAAACTGGAGGTTGCTGCTTTCTGAACCTTCATAGAGAGGCTCCCATTTTTTACCAACCTCAAGTAGCTGCTCAGCTGCTGGCACAAATACAGGAGGTGCCTCAGATACACTGGCTACTGCAGGAACCTGCTGTTGTCTCAGAGGGCGGAGTTCTTCTCCCTGTCTCAATATTGTAGCCTGCAGCTTATTAAATAACTACTGCCAGTTCTCAAGAGCTGGCTGTGGAATCTCACTTTGGTTATTCTCCTTACCTTGATTATTATTCTGGCCTTGATCACCCTCGCTAGCTGATGAATCTGTTTGTCTTGGAATCATTCTTATCAACTTAAACCTTGCAGCAATAGTCAATACGGCCAGTCAGGCAGTGATAACTAAACCTCTTGCCGCCTCACGGTCCAAGTACAAGCAGATAACACTCATATTCCACAGTTATACAAATATACATATGGATACATGATTATAGCATTTAGCATTTAACATGTATAAAATAATAGTTCAAAATGAACAATACTAATGAGTATGTTCCAGCAATATCAGTACTAATTAGCACACTGTTGCTAAAGATGCAGTATTTAAGGCATAGCCTTATCCAGGTATCCCATGTATACAGGTAAAGCATTTATACTATATTTAAGCAATTGATTAGTAATAAGGCTTAAGGGCCTTGATTAGTATGCCGGTAAGGAGTAATTGGTTTATGTGTGAATTAAATGATTTAATGCATGATTTCGTGATAAACGTGCTTTTATGACTATATGGATATATGAAATGCATGTCTAAGAGTATTAGTATGCATGTAGGCCCTATTTAGCTTAAAGGGGTATATTTGTAATTTTAGCCCATTGAGGGCATAAATGTGATTATATGCTATAATTGTGAAGACCACATTATTATGTGGAAATATTTGCAGCTTGCAGCTTGAGGCGATCCTAGGGAGCCAATTAGCGGGAAAGTCACAACAGGACCCAATACTTGACTCGTGGCGAGTCAAGGGGTATTTTGGGTTATCAGGTTATGGAAGTAAATAATTGGATATATATTTGAGGTTAGGAAGCTTAGGAGGGAATAGTGGGGAAAATTACCATTTTTCCCTTGGGGATGTTTTTGGTACCCCGAACTTTGGGATTAACTTAATTAACTAAGGGTGGATAAAACAAAATTAAGAAAACAGTAGAATTTAGTTAAACTGACCCTTTCCCTTTTCACTCAGCTCACTCACCTTTTCCTAAAATATCAAACTGTCTCTCAAGGAAGCTATTGAAACCAAAGGATGATTTAGCTAGAGACTCAAGAATTTGAGATGGAACTTAGGGGATTAGCTCATTGATAGCTAGAGGATTCAATCAGGAATTGAGGTAAGCTTTGAATTAAAATCTTGGTCATTAAATTATGTGTTTTCTTGGCTGGGTTTTAGTGTTTTTGAGCTTATGGGTTTCAAAGATTGAAGTGTTGTTTTGATGAGTTTCTAAGTTAGGTTTTTGTTGGGTTTTACTGATGGGAATATGTTAGAGAGTTTGTGGAAGTTAATTCGTGTCATTGGGATGTATTTAGGTTGAATTGAGTGAGGCTTAATTGTTAAAAATAGTGAGTTTTCTAGGTTTGAAGGGGTCGGGCCGCAGCTCAGTTCTTGGTGTGTCGCGTCCCTCTGGAGAAGATTGGAGTTGAGGATGAAGGGCAGGTCGCAGCATGGGGAGTGTTAGGCTACAACCCATGTTTGTTATTTGGTGAGGCTGGGCCTCTGGATAGGGGCGGGCAGCATCATAGATGGCTTAGGGTTGTGGCTCTTATGGGCATTTTTGGCCTTAACGAGGTTTTAGGCGCAGGAACCTAACCTCGGGTGCTCGGGATCGATTCCACTACCGTGTTTGGTGGAATTCGATGTTCCGGAGGCTAGAACTTGGTCAGAAAACCTTTATACAATTATTATTAATGGATTCCCTTATCTTGGTTGTGACTAGGTGTAAGATAGGGCTCAGGAAACAGATCGTGTTTAAGGGTCATCTCTCGTAATCAGAATACTTGGAATTAAAGGTAAGAAAACCGCACCCGATTATGAGTTTATGACGGGACTAAGGGCTCCATATTCTTGTATGTATTATGTAAGGTGGTATTATGCCAGGGGAATGTAAATCAAACAACCTAAGAGTACCAGAGTTTATAATGGCGCACAGGGCGCGGCTCAACCACTGGTAGCTGAGGACAACTTAGTATTCACTAAGCTCGGTTTAAGTGGACCGGAGTTAGTGGTGTAAATAGATGGTGCGAACTAAGGTGTCGACCCTGGTTATTGTATGATTTGGTTGCTGTTGTTAATTGACCAATATGATATGTTGAATATCTGAGTATTAGTTTGTGGATTTGCTGGTTATGTTTACTGATCTTGTGAATGTCATGGTCTGCTGAATATATGATCATGCTTAAAGAATTATTTGGTTATTGTCATTGTTTATGCTATGATATTATGGTTTTCTTGTTGGGCCTTGGCTCACGGGTGCTATGTGGTGCAGGTAAAGGCAAGGGTAAGCTTGATCAGCCCTGATTTGGAGAGCTTTAGAGGTGAAATGTACATGATTAGCTACTTGGCCGCCACGGTTGAGGGAGGGATGGGAACAGGAGGTCCTTAAATGTCTATGTTGCCCTCAGAGTGGCCAATTGATGTATATACTCTGGAAAATTTTGTAAACTGTCCTGCAAACGTTATTTCTTTTGGGATTCCATGTATAAAATGTTTATTTATATGAGATGTATCTTTTATGACCAAAACCATTTTAGCCCTAGTTCACTAATGGTCTTGGCGACACGTTTTTAACTAACTGACTTGATTAGCAAGTCTTATACTTTTATAAACACACAGTGTAACGGTCTTGGCTACCCATGGCGTTACAATTATATTCCTCATTTTGAGCTAAGTCCTCTTCTGTTGTAGATTTATGCTCTTTGGTTCTTTAATCTCATCTTTTGGCCGAGCATTCTCTTTTTTTGCAGTCATTTTCTTCAGTTTTTTTCCAAACATTTTCGACACGGTCGCAGTGAACCTACAAAATAATCAACCAACTAAATCAATAAATCAAGCTAAATAAATCTTAAAAGAAAACAACTATTATAAAATATCATATCCACTAGCTCGAACACGACCTGGGTGTTCCGGTGTCCCTAATGCTTATGTCAAGATGTCATCTCGACCTTGAGCTGTAATTTCACCATGACTCAATTTTTTTTGACCTCCTCCTACTCAAGATATTGTTTGGTCAAATTAGTTTATATAAATAAAACCAATATACTAATTATAAAACCGTAGAAACTTACTATCTTATTGGCAATCTGGCAATCTATCTCCCATACTTCTTCAACAATCCCATAGAATGTCATTATGCCTGAAATTGGGTATTATCTTTTGCACTGGCAAAATGTATAGCGTCTGCAACTAAACTTACTCCACTATTTTGAACCAGTCAAGCATCATCTCTTGACTTAGTATGAAATAATTTCCCCCTGACAATGTAATCTTGGTACTTTATTACATCAATGCTTGTTCCAAGAGATATGCACTTCATGATTGAATCTCGACACCCCATGTTTTTGTTCTCCCAACTTTGTCAAAATTCTATTCTTAAGCCACCAGAAAAATGTTTTATTATGCTCATCTATAACCCATTTCTATTTATTTTTAACCATGTTATGAATCATCGACTATAATAACTCCACGTGATCATTAAAACATAAAAAAGAGTACAAACAAGTTTAAACAACAAAAAGAAAATCACTATTCTAATATATATGATTGAAATATATTCTTTACTTACATTATATATGATTGAATCTCGGGATTATTTTGCATCACAACTAATTGAGCTTGTCATAATTCTGCCCAAGATACAGTGATCACTATTTTGTTCCCTCGTAATCCTTTATCAACCCCATCTGAGTTATTCCGTGGTTTGCTGATTCCGATTGCCTCAACCCCACTCGTGCATTATGAGAAAAATTCTACTGCCTCTTCCAATATATAACATTTGACCATACTAGCTTGAGGATGATAATGATTACGCAATAATTTTTCAACACCTTCATCCTCCTTTCAAATGGATACATCCATCTCTCCCAAACTGGTCTGCACAACTTGGCTTCCCTTACTAGATGAACCATTAAATGTATCATAATGTCAAAGAAGGATGGCGGAAAAAAAAATTCAAGGTTGCATAGAGTTTTCACTATCTTACAATGCAATGCATCTAATTTTTTCATTTCTAATTATTTTCTGCATAAATGATTGAAGAATATGCAAACATTTGTCAAACAATCTCGAACTTTTTTCAGTAAGACTGACCGGACTGAAGTCGTGTTGGGAATAGTTCCCTTAAAGCAATTGTAGTTGACAAATGTGTTAAATGAATAAATAATTGAATTGAATTATTATATATATAGACTATGTCTGATATGATATGATAATATTAACTGAATATCAAAAAATTCCAAATTTTATCTTTGTGGTCTTAATCTCATATTGGTATAGGAGGATCGAGATTAAGATAATAAACTTAAATAGTTTGTAGTAAAATAAAGTTATGGAATCTTTAGATTAATTACTGCAAGTACGGTCCGCTAGTTTTATGAATACATGTGACCTAGATCTGGGTTACTAGTGTAGTAGGACACTTTAGTGGATGTACTTTGCATTCTGGGAGTGTGTAGAACTGGACCTGATCGAGGTGGAGAATATTTGGATTTAGAATTCAAAGATTTCTTGGTCGAGCATGGTATTCTATCCCAACTCACAGCACCAGGAACGCCACAGCAAAATGGTATTTCTGAAAGAAGAAATAGGACCTTGTTGGACATGGTCAGATCTATGTTAAGCTAGTCTGCACTTCCTCTCTCATTCTGGGGATATACACTTCAAACAACGACATACATTTTGAATGTAGTCTCATCTAAGACCATTAGCAAAACGCCACTGGAACTGTGGAATGGAAACAAACGTAGTTTGCACCATTTTTGCATCTGGGGCTGTCTTGCTCATGTTCTGAGACCTAAATCAGGGAAACGTAAATCAAGGTCGGTAGTGTGCATTTTTGTTGGCTACGCTCTAGAAACAAGAGGTACTTATTTCTATAGTCCCAAGGATCAAAAGGTATTTGTTTCAACAAATGCGACCTTCCTTGAACATGACTATATGATAACTATAATCCTCGGAGCAAGGTAGTATTGGAGGAACTCACAGCTGATAAGATTCCATCAAAATCATCTTCATCATTAAACAATAAACGATAAACGATAAACCGAGGAAACCATGATTCCTGGAAAAGAAACCCCAGTGCAACGTTGTAGTGGGAGGATTGTGAGACAACCTGTTTGCTACGAACATGAAGCACTTGTCCTTGTTTCTGATACAAACAAGGACAATCCATTAACCTTTAAAGAGGCGATGGATGATCCTGAAAAGGAGAAATGGCAAGAAGCCATGAACCAAGAAATGGAATCGAAGTATTCCAATTCTGTCTGGCAAATTATGGATCTACCTGAAGATGTCAGGCCCATAGGGTGTAAGTGGATATACAAGAAGAAAAGAGGTGTAGATGGCAAAAGTAGAGACTTTCAAAGCGAGGCTTGTAGCCAAAGGTTACACTCAGAGAAAAGGTGTTGATTATGAAGAAATTTTGTCTCCTGTGGCCATGCTCAAGTCCATTCATATCCTTGTATCCATAGTGGCTGTCAATGATTATGAGGTATGGCAAATGGACGTCAAGACAACATTTTTGAATGGCTATCTTGATGAAAGTTTATATATGGTACAACCAGAAGGGTTCATAAAGAAAGGGGAAGATCAAGAGGTGTGCAAGTTGCTGAAATCCATCTATATATTAAAGGAAGCATCAAGATCTTGGAATATCACTTTTGATGAAACAAATAAAACATATGGCTTTGAACCGAATGTCGACGAAGCATGTGTGTATAAATACTTCAAAGTAAAAGTGGTGGTTTTCTTAGTTCTTTATGTGTATGACATTTTGCTCATTGGGAACAATGTTGAGACATTGTCAAATGTAAAGAAATGGTTAGCTGAAAAGTTCCAAATGAAAGATTTGGGCGAGGCGAGCTACGTTCTGGGAATCCAAATCCTAAGGGATAGGAAGAACAAGCTCTTGGCACTTTCTCAGGCTAATTATATAGATAAGGTGCTTGAAAGATTCTTTATGGAGAATTCAAAGAAAGGTCAATTACTGACCCGACATGGAATTGCTCTCTCCAAGGAACAATGTCCCAAGATACCTTAGGACAAAGAGGATATGAGAAAGTATCCCTATGCTTCAGTAGTTGGGAGTCTGATGTATGCTATGTTGTGTACTAGGCCCGACATATGTTATGAAGTTGGGATTGTAAGTCGTTATCAATCAAAACTTGGTTTGGAACACTGGATTGCAGTAAAGCACATTCTCAAGTATCTTAGAAGAACGAGAGACTATATGCTGGTATATTCAGGGGGTGAGCTAAACCTTACTAGAGACACTGATTCTGATTTCCAATAAGAAAAAGACAGTCGAAAATTGACATCTGGGTCTGTAACACCCTGGATAACCAAGGTCGTTACACAATGTGATTATAAATGTGCAAGACTTCCTAATCAAGTTATATAGTTGAAAACGTGATTCTAAAGTCATAGTTAGGTTAGGGTTAAAAGATTTTGGTCATAAACGAGAAATTTCTCATTTAAATAAACGTTTAGTACATGGGATCCGAAAAATAGGTTTTAAAGGACAGTTTACAAAATTTCAAAGTTATATACAATCACAAGCCACTCTAATGGCAAAATACGCATTTCAGTTTTTCCAGTCACTGCACTTTCCCTCGGCCGTGGTGGACGAGCAGCTGACTATGTACATTCTGCTCCAGAGCTCTCCAACTCAAGGCTGTTCCACCATGCCCTTGCCTTTACCTGCACCACGTAGCACCCGTGAGCCAAGGACCAACAAGAAAACCATAATGCAGAGCATAAACAATATAGACAATCAAATAATCCATAAAGCTATGAACCAAGTATTTAGCATGCCATAATAGTCACCTAATCAGAGAGGTCAATCAATTAATCATAAGCCATTCATCTCAGTATTAAACAAACCATAAACAACAAACAATAATGATAACATTCCAATAATCATCGTACAATACTCAGGGTCAACGCCCTTAGGCCACACCCTCTATTTAACCCACTGTCTTCGGCTCACTTAGGTCGATCCTAGTGTTTAACCCACTGACTCCAGCCCGCTTAAGCCAAGCTCAGTGATTATTTAGCTGTCCTCAGCTACCAATGGTCGAGCCGCGTCCTATGCGCAAATATCAGTTTTGGCACTCTTAGGCTGTTTATTTCATGCTCACATGGCATATCATAATCATACAATATCTCTATTCAAATATAGGGAACCCTTAGACCCATGACAGCCACACAGAAAGGGTGCAGTTTTCTAACCTTTAATTACGAGTGCTTAGTTACTATAAACAACCCGTGAGCATGATCCCGTTCCGAGCCCTAGTATAAACCTAGTCACAAATTGTAAATAGAACCTTCATTATAATTTGATTCGGTAAACCAACTTCGGGGCCAATCCCAAGCTCTCGGGGAGTACAATTCCACCAAACGGGGTGGTGGAATCCACCCCAGAGCCCCTGGACAACAACTCAACAAAGTACCCAAAAAATCAGGTTGTGGAGGCAGGGTAGCGCTACAACGCTACCAGAGGGGCGCTACAGTTCTATAGTCAGAAACCTAAGCCCCTTCAGAAATGCAGCCTAGCGCTATAGCACTCCCAATCTAGCGCTACAGTGCTAGAACTAGAAATGAAAATGTATAGTTTCTCCATTTGAACTTTCGTGAGCCAAAGCTCCAAAAACTCACTCCAATCATCAATCAAACACAAAATTGAGTCCATAAATCCCTATATCTCATCCAAAACAACCTAATAACATCAAAAACTTGGCTAAAACCCTCACCAAACATAGAAATCAAAACTGAGCTTTGAAGCTCAAGAACACTAATTAAAAGCTAGAAAACCCAGAACAATTAGAGGCAGAAATTGTTTCCTCAGTTGGATGAATTCGACCCTAGGTTGTCTTTAATGTCCTTCCAAGCTTTAATTCTTTTAATTCCCAAGCTTAAATCCTTAAACTTCCATCCAAAATCCAAACTCAAAAATCAACCTCAACTAAACTCAGCAAACTCAAAAAACTTAAACCTTACCATAACTTGGGAGCTAAATTCCATCTAAAACCTTTAGTTGCTCCAAAGATCAAAGCCCCAAAACCTAGCTTAGACTCCTCTTGAATTCTCAGCTTCAAAATCCACAAGAGGGAGTGAGAGAGAGAACAATCGTGAGAGGGAGAGATGGGTGAGCAGAGAGAGTGAGCTGAGACCTTTTTCCTTCTTTCCTTCCTTAGATCATTTTGAATTCTTCTCTGTTTTGTCCTAACACAAGACTGAGTATATCCTTAGACTTAGGAAAGACCATTTTGCCCTCCCAAAATAAAACTAACCTTTAACTTAATCTAGGGGTACATTGGTCATTTGCTCCCAATTCCTACTAATTCCTCGAGTCTTCCTAATAATCACCACTTAAATCCCGACATCTAATTAATCACCCATTATTTTTCCTCAATGTCTAAAAATCCCTAATATATTTTCTAAATTCCCAAAAATACCTCTAGGCTCCCCCGAGCCAGTTATTCGTTCCCATTGTGACCTTTTCGGTAATTCCTCACTAGGATCGCCTCGTGTCGAATAATCAAAATACATCCACATAATAATGTGGTCTCGCACTAATATCACATATATATTCACATTTATGCCCTCAACGGACCAAAATTACAAATATGCCCTTATAAGCTAAACAGGGTCCACATGCATATCTAATACTCATAAACATGCATTTCACATATCCATATAATCATATAATCATGCATATCATCTAATCATGCATTTAAATCATTAAATCACACATAAACCAATTATGCCCTCCAGGCACGCTAATCAAGGCCCTTACGCCTTGTTAGTGATTTTGGGTCGTTACAGGGTCTGTGTCCACTCTTGGTGGAGGAGCTGTGGTTTGGAGAAGCATTAAGCAATCCAGTATAGTTGATTCAACCATGGAAGTCGAATACATAGTGGCTTGTGAAGCAGCTAAGGAAGTTGTTTGGTTAAGGAAGTTCTAGACTATCTGGAAGTTGTTCCAGATATGGACAAGCCACTAATCCTGTACTATGACAATAGTGGAACAGTAGCTAATTCCAAAGAACCTAGAAGCCACAAGAGAAGGAAGCATATAGAAAGGAAACCATCTGGTAAGAGATATTGTACACCGAGGTGAGGAGACTGTTATGAAGATAGCGTCGGAACAAAACCTGGTTGACCTGATAACCAAGATACTACCTGCAAAGTCGTTAATGGGTCATGTGTGCAATATGGGATTAAGGTAAATGCCTCACTTGCTTTGAGGGCAAGTGGGAGATTGTTAGGAATAATGCCCTAAAAGCATGTAAAGACATTTTATTGGTTTTAAATAAAAGTACAATTTTATTATATTTTAATGTTATAATTATTGTTTGAATTAATTATATAATAATATCAAGAAAATTCCCTATTCATTCATGAGAATATGATCTTGTATTAGTACGAGAGAATTAAGATCATATATAATGAATAAAATAGTCAGTAACTTGTTAAAGTAAGAAATCTTTAATGAATGGTTACTAGTACGGTTTGATAAGCATACGAGATGCACGTAATCTAGATTTGGATTACTGATGTGGATAGACATCTTAGTAAAGGTGTTGTATATAATAGAGATTATATATGAAAGGACTGATTTAAATTAATTATCTTTATAAACTATCTGTTTGATGTAAAGATTTAATTCTTGTCATAATAGATGATCATTTGTAGATCAGTCTAAATCCTGAGTATTCATGAACTCTTGTTTATGTTTATTGGATCTTCTGATTCATTCACGAAGATCTATTAGAATAATGAGGCTAATTACTTTTGTTTTGGAGATTCAATATCATGGATGGCTGGGAACATGAATTACGATATTGGAATTCATGCTTTTCTAACAGATTGAATATTGGTTCCCTTAAGGGTTGTGTAATGCTCCAAAATCCCTAATGAGGTTTAATGGTCAGATTAGTAGGCCGGGAGAGCCATAATTTATTTACTATGTCATTAAACTATTATGTGCATGTGTTATGTGAATTATATTATTATATGATGCTAAATGCATGCATGTGGGTCCACATTAGATCATAAGGGCATTTTGGTAATTTGGCCCGTTGAGGGCGTAATTGCATATTTGTATGCATGTCAGTGAACTATTTTTGAGGCCACATTATAATATGGATTTGTTTGAGCTATTCGGCATGAGACGATCTTTGAATACAAATTATCAGTTTTGTCATAACTAGGTTGAATTCGGGGCTCGGGGTGAGTCTCGCGATGATTTGATGATTAGAGCATTACCAAGAATTAAAGGGTAATGGGATATGATTTTATTAGTATTTGAAAATAACGAGAATTGGAGGGTGTTAATTATGATTAACGAGATAGGTGGGAAATGATGGTTTTGCCTGTGGGGGCTATTAAGAGATGAATTAAGCATGGAGGGTATTTTGGTCATTTTACCTAGGCTATATATAAGCTGAAGGATATAGAAAATAGAACCAAAACAGAGATTCCTTTCTACCTTCCTCACGATGATCATCTCTTTTTTCCTTCCTTGGAATTTTTAAGCAAGTTTGGGGATTCAAACTTGGAGATTGAAGCTTGGGGTCTTAGGCTAGTGTTATGCCATTTAAGAGGTTTCAACCTAAGCTTAAGGTAGGGTTTTAGTTCCATTTTATGGTTCCTTGCCTGTTTTTATGTTAGTTTTGAGATTGGAATTTTGATAATGGAAATGAGAATTTGATGAAGTTTTGATTGGTTTAAGGCTTAGGTTTTGATGGTTATATGGTAGATAAGTTACGGTAATTGTAATTCCCTGGGTAGCCAAGACCGTTACACTGTGTGTTTATAAAAGTATAAGACTTGCTAATCAAGTCAGTTAGTTAAAAACGTGTCGCCAAGACCATTAGTGAACTAGGGCTAAAATGGTTTTGGTCATAAAAGATACATCTCATATAAATAAACATTTTATACATGGAATCCCAAAAGAAATAACGTTTGCAGGACAGTTTACAAAATTTTCCAGAGTATATACATCAATTGGCCACTCTGAGGGCAACATAGACATTTAAGGACCTCCTGTTCCCATCCCTCCCTCAACCGTGGCGGCCAAGTAGCTAATCATGTACATTCCACCTCTAAAGCTCTCCAAATCAGGGCTGATCAAGCTTACCCTTGCCTTTACCTGCACCACATAGCACCCGTGAGCCAAGGCCCAACAAGAAAACCATAATATCATAGCATAAACAATGACAATAACCAAATAATTCTTTAAGCATGATCATATATTCAGCAGACCATGACATTCACAAGATTAGTAAACATAACCAACAAATCCACAAACTAATACCGAGATATTCAGCATATCATATTCGTCAATTAACAACAGCAACCAAATCATACAATAACCAGAATCGACACCTTAGGTTGCACCCTCTGTTTACACCACTGACTCCGGTCCGCTTAAACCGAGCTCAGTGAATATTAAGTTGTCCTCAGCTACCAGTGGTTGAGCTGCTCCCTGTGCGCCATTATAAACTCCGGCACTCTTCGGTCGTTAGTTTTACATTTCCATGGCATAATACCACCTTACATAATGCATACAAGAATAGGGTGCCCTTAGTCCCGACAGAAACTCATAACCGGATGCGGTTTGCTTACTTTTAATTCCAAGTGTTTTGATTACAAGAGATGACCCCTTGATCACGATCCGTTTCCCGAGCCTTTGCTTACGCCTAGTCACAACCAAGATAAGGGATTCCATTAATAATAATTGTATAAAGGTTTCCAGACCAAGTTCTAGCCTTCGAAACATCGAATTCCACTAAACACGGTAGTGGAATCGATCCCGAGCACCCTAGGTTAGGCTCCCGCGCCTAAAACCTCCTTAAGGCCAAAAATGCCCTTAAGAGTCGCGGCCCTAAGCTCTCTATGCTGCGGTCCGCCCCTATCAAGAGGCCCAACCTCAGCAAATAACAGACACGGGCCACGGCCCAACACTTCCCATGCCGCGGCCCACCTTTCATCCTCAGCTCCCATCTGCTCCAGAGGGCCGCAACACACCAAGAACTGATTCGCGGCCCAACCCCTTCGAACCTAGAAAACTCACTACTTTTAACAATCAAACCTCACTCAATTCAACCCAAATCCATCCCAATGACACGAATTAACTTCCACAAACACTCTAACATATTCCCATCAGTAAAACCCAACAAAATCCTAACTTAGAAACTCATCATAACTACACTTCAATCTTTGAAACCCAAAAGCTTATAAACCTCTTGGAACAGACAGAAATTCCCAGAATTCAAATGCTTAACTACAATTAAAAGCTTACCTTCACTGAAGAACAAGTCCACCAAGTAGCTGCTGAGCTAATTCCCAAATCCTTAGCCTCAAACCAATCTTAAATATCAAGAACCCAGAAACACTTAGAACCCAGCCAAAACTACAGAATTTGGTCAGCTAAACCACAATTAAATGCTTACCTAAATTCCTTTCTGATCCTCCAAATTTCTACTGAGATATCCCCAAAGATTCCAGCTCAAATCCCTGAGTTTCTAGCCAAACCTCCCTTGGTTTCAATGGTTTCCTTGAGAGAGAGAGAGAGAGAGAGAGAGAGAGAGAGTTGATTGAGCTGAGACGAGAGAAAAGGGTTGGTTTAGGTGTTTCTAGCAATTTTCTTGTTGCGTTTTTCTTACTTAAGTTACTTAAGTTAATCCCAAAGCTCGGGGTACCAAAAATGTCCCTGAGGGCAAAATGGTAAATTTCTCCAGTATTCCCTCCTATGCTTCCTAACCTCAAATTTATCTCCAATTATTTACTTCAATAACCCGATAACCCAAATAACTGTCTAATACCCAAAATACCCCTTAACTCGCCCCGAGTCAAGTATTGGGTCCCGTTGTGACTTTTTCGCTAACTGGCTCCCTAGGATTGCCTCAAGCCTCATGCTACAAATATATCCATATAATAATGTGGTCTTCAAATTTATAACATATAATCACATTTATGCACTCAACGGGCTAAAATTACAAATATACCCCTTTAAGCTAAACAGGGCCTACATGCATACTAATACTCTTAAACATGCATTTCATATATCCATATAATCATATAAGCATGCTTATCACAGAATCATGCATTAAATCATTTAATTCACACATAAACCAATTATGCTCTCCTGACATACTAATCAAGGCCCTTAAGCCTTATTAGTGATTTTCGGGTCGTTACAGTAATATTTGGTGGCTTTGCTTTGTGATATTGAGAGTGTTTTAATAAGGTTTTGAAATGAGTTTAAAGGGGAAAAATAGGGGATTTTGGTTGAGTTTTTGGTGGGGCTGCAACTCTGTCCTAGAGTGTCGCGACCCAAGCTTGTTGCAGAGGAAGGGTGGAGCTGTAGCGTCGTTGAGCCGCGACATGGAGAAGGAGGGTTGCGGCCCGTTTTGGGGTTTGGAAGGGTGGACACTTCTGTTTGAGGAGGTGGGCCACGACATGGTGGTATAGGGTCGCGACCCTTAGTGGCATTTTGTCCAAAATTGAGTTTTTGGCATGGGGAATCAAACCTTAGGGCTCGGGATCGTTCCTAGTACTCGGTTTGGTAGGATTTGATGTCCCAGAGGCTAGGTTTTGGTCCGGGAGCCTTTTGTGATTCATTTTATTGATGGAATCCCATATTTCGTTATGACTAGGTGACCGTCAAGGAACTAAAATGTTGATCATTCTCAAGAGTCGTTCTGTTACTAATTCTCGCTCGAACCAGAGGTAAGAAAACTACACCCTATTTGTGACATGCATGGTTATAATTGAGGCATGTTGAGTGTTTAAATGTGGACATTGATTGCATATCAAATGCTTAAAAAATCTTGCTTACTTGTGAATGGCATTGACTTACTAGTCAGAATCGGTAATGGTGTCAGATCTGTCTGTGAAGCTGTGACTTACTAGTCAAGTTCGACAGCGGTACTGAGCATTGGTCGTATGTTACTGACCTACGAATCAGGAGCGCATAAGCAACATGAACGTAGAGCTGATAAAGATTAGATCTAATCGACAACAGCATTGAATGACTCATCATGAGCATTAATGCTGGACCGACCCCAAGTTCGATGAAAACTAAAAGCGCTTTCCTAGTTCCATGAGTAGCTACCCAGAGCCAGAGCCAGGGCCAGAAGGCCCAGGTGACCGTATCGTCACATGGCTAAGGGTACGGAACCCGCATTAGTGACTCCATGGTCACTCAGTTGATTTACATTGGTGACTTGCTCATCAGTCACTTATCCTATTTAAGCTAGTGACTCGATCACTCACTTTTAAAGGGTACAAAGCCCACATTAGTGACTTTTACAATTTTTACTCCTCTGTTTAGGGCTATAATTCTTGGATGATTATCATGATCATCATATGATATTATATACATGCAGTATTGACTTTTCTTGTTGGGCTTTGGCTCATGGGTGCTATGTGGTGTTGGTAAAGGGAAAGAAAGGCTCTCCTAGCCTTGAGTGGAGAGCTTAGGTGGCGATGTGTACATATGCGGCCGCTTGACCACCATGACCAAGAAGTTTCTCAGAGGGACTAGGGGTTAACCCTACTTTTGCCGCTTAGGTCAGCGAGTTGTAAATTTTACACTATAATGACCATTTTGTATTGTAAATAACTTGTAAACGTTTTTATGGGCCATGAATAATTAAATGTTTTAAAGAAAATATATCCTTTCCTTTTGATTGGTTTTACACCTTAACCTATTAATAACACTTAGATGCACGTTTATAACCAAAGAACTCAATTAGCGAGTTAAGCACGGTTCAAAGTTCATAGAAACTGTCCTGGAGTAACTAGGGCGTTACAACTTGGTATCAGAGCGTGCCAAGGTTTAGGGTTCCTGTAGATTGGCTAGGCATGTACACTCGTCACTGAAGACAAGCTCAACTCATGGTTGGGTAACTATTTGTGTGGTTATATATTTAACTGCTTAAATATATTATAAATGCTTTACCTGTTTACATGAGATACCTTGATAAGGTTGTGCCTTAAATACTGCATCGTCAGCAAGAGCATGCTTACTAGTATTATTCATTGTGAATTATTATTTGATACATGTTAAATGCTATGATCATGTATCCATCTGTAGACTTATGTAACTGTGGAATAGGATAATTATTTGCTTGTTCTTGGACTGTGAGGCGACAATGAGTTTAGTTATCACTGCCTGACTGGCCGTATGGACTATTGCAGCAAGGTTTAAGTTGATAAGAATGATTCCAAGACACACATATTCATCATCTGGCTAGGGTGATCAAGGCCAGAGGCCACAGTATTGAGGCAGGGAGAAGAACTCCACCTCCTAAGACAACAGTAGGTTCCTGTAGCAGCCAGTGTATTTGAGGAACCTCCTGTATTGGTACCAGTAGTTGAGCAGCTGCTAGAGGTTGGAAATAAGAACCTCTCTATGAAAGGTTCAAGAAGAAACGACCTCCAGATTTTGAGGGCTATGCAGATCCTGCTAAAGCTGAGGAGTGGATGAGCATGATTACCACCATCCTGGATTTCATGAAGGTGACTAGTAATGAGAGGGTGGCTTGTGCCACATATATGTTTTGGGAGGATGCCCGAATTTCGTGGGAGGTTATATCCTAGACCAGAAACATCAATGCCTTAAGTTGGGAAGAGTTTCAGACTCTGTTAAATGAGAAGTACTACAACGATGCCATCAGGGTGGTAAAGGCTGAGGAATTGTAACGACCAAAATTTCCTAATAAGGTTTAGGACCTTGATTAGGAGGCCAGGAGGGCCATAATTGATTTATTGTGCTATTATATGATTATATGCATGATTATGTGGGTCATACTATTATATGATGATAATGGCATGCATAGGGTTATATACTCTGTTGTGAGGGTATTTTGGTAATTTGGATCATTGACAGTGTAATTGCATACTTGTGTCTATATTGGTAGGCTAATGTTGAGACCACATTATTATGTGGATATGTTTGCAGCTTGTGACTCGAGGCGATCCTAACAAGCAATTTAGCGAGAAAGTCACAGCGGGGATTTATACCCGGCTCGGGGTGAGCCTGGGGATGTATCTGGGAATTTGGAGAATATATTGGAGATGATTTGATATTGAGAAATATAATTGGTGATTAGTTGGGTATCGGAAAGTAAGAAGTAAATATTAAAGACACTAAAGGAATTAGCGGGAATTGGGAGTACTGACCAAAATGCCCCTAGAGTGATTTAAAGGTTTAGTTATTATTGGGAGGGCAAGGTGGTCATTTTTCTTATTGAAGGATAGGTTATATTCTGCTTTATAATTTTAGTGGAAGTTATAGATAGATTCGGAAGCTTAAGGAAAAGAAAAGAAGAAGGAAGGAGAGAAAAACAGAACACTTAGAGCTATTTTTCTCTCTCTTTCGGCTGGGTCATCTCTTCACCATTATTTGTGAGTTTTGGAGCTGGAATTCCAGAGTAAGCTCAGGATGGAGCTTAGGGCTAAAGACCTTGGTGAAGCTAGAAGAACTAGCAGGGTTTAGCCAGTCAATTGAGGTAAGTTTCAAGGTTTCCTGATGTGTTTTTCTGAGTTTTAATGATATGGTTTCTAAGTTTGAGTTTTGGATTGAATAAAGGGATATGAACTTGAGGATTTGAAGGGCTTGAGGATGGTTGGATGCTAGGGATAACTTAAGGTCGAAATCCTCCATAGAAGGTAACAAGTTCTGACTTTGATGTTCTAAGTTTCTGAGTTTCTAGTTGAATCTTTCAGTTCTTGGGTTCAATGTTTGTTTTTCTAGTTTGATGATGCATGTGGTTAAGTCTTGTGTTATTGAGTTGTATGGGGTGAGATATAGGTGATGGTACACTCAATTTGGTGTGTAGTTGAGGGAAGGAAGGGTTCCAAGGGGTTTTGGTTCGAGGAAAATCGAAGGAGGGAACACAAAGTGTTGCTGGTCTGTGACTAGCACTGTAGCGCTAGCCTTTGGGTGCTACAGTGCTAGGCTTGGGCTTTCTGGGCGTTTTGGTTCTGTTTGTAGTGCTATAGCGCCCTGCTTAGAGCGTTGTAGCGCTACCCTATCTCCAGAAATGGGTTTTGAGTTTTTCCTTAGGGTTTTTGCTTGGAGGCTCGGGGTTTGATTCCACCACCCCGTTTTGTGGAACTAGGGCTTGCCAGGGGCTCGGGATTGGTCCCGAGGCTAGGTTTTGGATTTGAAGTTTGGTGGTGATTCTGATCTATGGCTGTGACTAGGTGCGCGCTAAGGTTCAGACGAGATCGTGCTTGAGGATCAATTGAACGAGCTAGCGAAATCTAAAGGTAAGAAAGCTGGACCTGATTATGTGGTTAGGTTTGGACTAAGTGTTCCCTACGTTTGTATGCATTGTTATGTGAATGTGATTAACCATGTGAACATGATGCGACTAAGAGCTCCCTATATTTGTATATCATGTCATGAGATGGTATTATGCCATGGGACATGTGATAACCGGCCTAAGGGTGTCGGAATCAATATTTGCGCATAGGGCGTGGCTCAGCCACTGGTAGCTGAGGCAGCTTATTTATCACTGAGCTCGGTTAAGCTGGCCGGAGTCAGTGGGTATAACACTGGGGGCAGCCTAAGTGAGCTGAAGACAGTGGGTTAAATAGAGGGTGCGACCTAAGGGCGCCGACCCTGAATATTATTTGATGGATGTGATAAACTGTTGATTATGAATGTGAATATTGTGTTATGGATATGATTTGTTTATTGTCTGGATGACAAATTGTTAATTTGTTGAGTGTTATCACTAATTAGATAAATGTTATTATTTGCCGAATTTCTGGTTGTGCATTGTGGAATATTTGGTTATTGATGTTGATCTTGCTATGATATCATGCTTTCTTGCTGGGCCTCGGCTCACGGGTGCTACATGGTGCAGGTAAAGGCTAGGGTGTGCTTAGTCAACCATGAGTTGGAGAGCTCTGGGGGCGAGGTGTACATTGTCAGCTGCTCGGCCGCCACGGTCGAGGAATTGTGCAGGGACGGAAACCTAAAATGTGTATTTTTCCATTAGAGTGGCTTGAATTATTTATAACTTTTGGAATTTACTGTAACTAACTCATCTAAACCTTGTTTTGAGTGTCCATGTATTAAACTGTCATTTTTAACGAAAATAACATGTTTGTGACCAAAATCTTTTATTCCTAATCCGTTGATGACGTTGGATTCACATTTTGTTTAAATGACTTGATTAGCAAGTCTTGCACTATTTTAAACACACAGTGTAACGGTCTTGGTTATCCAGGGCGTTACAGGAATTTATCAGGTTAATTTAGGGAAGTTTATCAGTGACTGAGTATGATCAATTGGAAAAGTTTGTCATGGAGCTGGTACCCACTAATGGGACCAGAAGGGAGAGATTTCTTCATGGGATACAACCTAGATTAGCCTGAGATGTTTGCATTACCACTGTGGTAGGGGTTACTATCGATGCACAGGTGGTTGAGAAGGCACTCACAGCTGAGAGTGCAGAGAACAAGATCTAGCGAGATAATGTAGCCATAAAAGAGTTCAGGAGAACAGGTTCTCCATTTATGGGTTCAGGTAGGGGTGGAGGCCCCAGTGATCAGAAGAGGAAGGTTCCTGACACCATCCCAGCTCTAGGTCCTGATAGGCAACCCCGTGGTATTTTAATGGGCCGCCAGAGTGGTACTGAGGCCTGGAAGACTTATCCCAAATGTCGTAGGTGCAAGAGGCGTCATTTGGGAGAGTGTAGGTTAGAGCCTATTTTTTATGTGGAGCAGTGGCTCATCTCAAGAAAGATTTCCCTAAGGAAAGAAAGGAAGAACCCAGGAAGGCAGACAGCTTGGCCCCAGCTCGAGTGTTCACATTGACAAAAGCAGAAGCTGAGGCTTCTCCCTCAGTAGTTACAGGTCAGCTTCTTAGTGCAGGAACCCATTATAATGTTTTGATTTATTTTGGTGCTACACATTCTTTTGTTGCTAGTAGAATTATTAATAGACTATGTAGACCTTGTGATTTTTATGCGGTTAGGTTTAGAACTTTATTACTCACTAGAGAGTTAGTGGTATCCAGGAGATATATAGTGTGAGGCTGATAGCCAGGGAATTAGCAGATGATATGACTAGAGCTGGTATAGAGTTACTGGTGGGCCAGTTGGCCAATATTACGCTACAATCTACACTGTTGGAGAGAATCAAGGAGGGTCAGTTGAGTGATCCACAACTGATCAAGATTAGAGAGGATATTTTAGCTGGAGTGTCCAAAGATTATACAGTGTCTGATTTAGGCTTGCTGAGATACAAGGGTCAGAAATGTGTTCCGTTAGACACTACATTGAGGCGAGAGATTCTGGATGAATCTCATACTACACCTTACTCTTTGCATCCTGGCACCACGAAGATGTACCAGGATGTGAGATCATTGTATTGGTGGCCTGGGATGAAAAGGGATGTAGTGGAATATGTGGCTAAGTGCTTGACATGTCAACAGGTCGAGGTTGAGCATCAGAGGCCGACAGGGTTATTGCAGCCTCTAGATATCCGAAAGTGGAAATGGGAAGACATCACGATGGATTTCGTGGTGGGGTTACCCAGGCTGTTGGTCAACATGATTTTATTTGGGTTATAGTGGATCGCTATACCAAGTCAACTCACTTCTTGCCAGTGAGGACTACATATATAGTTGATCAGTATGAAGATCTCTATGTGAGAGAGATCGTGCACCTCCATGGAGCACCGAGGTTGATCGTGTCAGATCGGGACCCCACTTTTACTTCCATGTTCTGAGGGAGTTTGCAGAAGGCCATGGGAACACAGTTGAAGTTCAGTACTGCTTATCATCCTTAGACAGATGGACAATCTGAGAGGACGATTGAGATTTTGGAAGACATGCTGCAAGCATGTGTGCTAGACTTTGGTGGATCCTGGAGTAAGTATCTACCTTTGATAGAGTTTTCCTATAACAACAGTTATCAGTCTACCATTGGAGTTGCACCTTATGAGATGTTGTATGGTAGGAAATGCAGATCTCCCATTCAGGGGAAAGGAAATACTTGGGTCCTGAGGCAGTTCAGAGGACCAGTGAGGCCATTGATAAGATTAGAGCTCGGATGCTTGCTTCTCAGAGTAGACAGAAAAGTTATGCAGATCCCAAGCGCAGGAACGTGGAGTTCCAGGTGGGAGACTATGTTTTCCTTAGAGTCTCGCCATGGAAAGGGGTGAGAAGATTTGGGAAGAAGGGAAAGTTGAGCCCTAGATTTGTAGGTCCATTTGAGATCCTGGAAAGGATTGGTCAGGTGGCTTACAGGTTGGCCTTACCTCCGGCATTGTCAGCTGTGCATAATGTGGTTCACGTTTCAGCTCTTCGGAGGTATGTATCTGATGTGACTCATGTTTTGAGCCATGAAGATCTAGAGCTTGAGGCATATCTCTCCTATGAGGAACAGCCAGTCCAGATACTTGATAGAAAAGAAAAGGTCCTCAGGAATAAGACAACACCTTTGGTTAAGGTATTGTGGAGGAACAACAAGGTCGAGGAAGTGACCTGGGAGCTGGAGTCAGAGATACATAATCAGTATCCCGAGCTGTTCAGGAAAATTTCGAGGATGAAATTTCTATAAGGAGGGGATAGTTGTAATGCCCCAAAAACCCTAATGAGGTTTAATGGTCGGATTAGTAGGCCGGGAGGGCCATAATTGATTTACTATGTCATTAAGCTATTATGTTCATGTTTATGTGAATTATATGCATGTAGGTCCACATTTCATCATAAGGGTGTTATCCCCAAAATTTGAAAATGATGACATGGAAATAAAGGTGACAAATGGCAAGGAATGGTTGGGTAATCTGGCTTAGGAGTGGTCCGGTAGACCGGTGAAGATTTTTGACTGACCAGTCAAGTGTCATGTCCGACCAGTCATATTCTTGTCCGTCCAGTCAGGCTCTTGTCCGCCCGTTCAGGTGCTTATCCGCCCAGTCAGGTGCTTGTCCGACCAGTTATGTCCTTGTTCGACCAGTGAAGGTTTGGCTGACCAGTGAGGAATATTGGCCCTTCAGTTCTCCTCCTAAGTGTGATGTGGACCGACTAAATAAAGCAGGGCTACATAAAAGATCCCAGTAACGGCTTCAACAAGAATCGGTCATACCTGCGCGGGAATCTCTCAGATTATCCCACAAAAATAGTGTATTGTTGTATTTTGAATATTATTATTAATTGAATATAGTGAGAATAACAAAATATCCCGATTATGGGGGACATCATCTGTTCGATCCTGATCCTATAAATACAAGGCTCATGGCATCATAAAAAGGGTTCGGATTTCAATTTTCCAGAGAGAGAGAGAGTAATTGTATCTTGAGAGAACTCTTGTATTCTTTTAATCTGCACTGAAGAAACTTAGTTGACTTAGGTTCATCTAATCTTGAGTGTAGATCTATAATCATAACTCTAAGTGGACTAGGCTATTACCAACACATTGGGGCTGAACCACTATAAAAATTGTCTGTGTCGTATATTTCTCTTGAAGGTTTTTTGTAGTTTAGACGTCTACACGTCGTTGGCCAAAAACGCGGTCAACATTTTGGTGCTTTCATTGAGAGCCTGAAGAGAAAGATAGACAATCACTATAGCATTATGGCGCCCAAGAACACCAATGCGGCCTCCAAGAAGCCAGGTTCCTCTAGAGAGCCTGCTAGATCAGAAGGTCCTGGTCCTCAAGACCACGAGACTGAGCCTAGAGTCCTGCTCGTGGACGTGACTCCAGAGGTTGAACAACTCCAGAAAGCCATGGGGGCTTTCAAGAAGGAAATGGCACAATTCAACGCCAGACAGGAGGCGTTCGCTCAAGAAATGGCTAGGCAGAAGGTTGCATTTGAGCAGCAAAGACCGAAGACGGACGCTAGGAGCGAGGAGATCCGGCGATAGCAGGAGGAGGCCGATAGGCAACATTGCAAGGCTGCACTCGCTCTGGAGGCAGCTACGCAGTTGGCCCAGGCCAATGCCCAAGCTGCAGCACAAGGAGCAACCACCCCAGGAGCAAGGACCACAGAGGCTGGTCGCAAAAACACTGACAGACCCAATTCTCGAGGGCCAAACAGGAGTGGTAGTAACCCACCTGGTCGGGAAGAAGATGGGGTCCGATCGGGCACTGCCTCAACGCAAAGGGGGAATTCCAGAACCCCCTCAAGGAGCCACTGATCAGAGACTTCCAGGTCTGGAAGTCACAAGTCAGGCAGTAAGAAAACTCCACCTGAGCAGGAGCAAAATAAGGCTCCTCGATGGAAAGAAACTTCACACTTCAAAGACGGGCATGGTTGTGATGAAGCTGATAGTCATCACACTAATCAGTCGAAGGAGAAGAATGACAACAACCATCAAGGAGGAAAAGACCGCCCAACGCAGACAGGAAGGCCACCACTGCATCCCAACAAGCAACGCAGTGGCAAGGAGCCTGTCCTGCACGGCAAGCCTTTCAAAAAAACTCAGAGTACGGTGTTCGACCAGTTAGGGAGGCATACCTCTCAGAAGGATCTAAGAGATGTCATTGCTGACAGGAGAAGGACCGTCCTGGTCGAAGGGCGAGATCCAAACCGACCTACCAGTCAAGTAAAAATACTTGATGATGGTGTGCCGGATAGGAGTGCCCGACCAGGCGGTCCCGAGAATGAGTCCCAGGCATCCAAGCCCAGCTTGATGGTTTGACAGTAGCAGTTCAGGGTCTGTTGAAACGACCCTCTGCAATTGATCCAATAGACCACAGGAGTGGCAGCCCGTTTTGTGCTCGAATTAGAGCAGCCCAGCCACCAGCGAAGTACAAAGCACTGGTACTGCCAGTTTATACAGAAAAGGCAAATTCGATAAGGCATGTGGGGAAATTCGAAGACCAAATGGAGCTGCTCAGAGTGAGTGATGACTATCGGTGCAGAGTTTTCCCCACTACATTGTCTGACACTGCCTAGGAGTGGTATTGGAAATTTAAGCCAAATTCCATCACTTCTTGGGAAAGTTTCAGGAAAGAGTTTTGTAGGCAGTTCAGTGCTGCTCAGACCCCTCCAGTTTACGCCAATCACTTGGCGGATATTAAACAAGGGAAAGATGAATCTCTCAAAAACTACATACAAAGGTTCATGAGAGAAGCCAATCAAGCAACCGCGGTTGGAGATGAGGGGAAGATGGTGGCCATTTCTTCTGGCATAATCTATCGGAGTCCTTTGTGGGACAGTATTCATCGCAACCCAATTTCAACGTTACAATAATTTCTTGATCGGGCAAACAAGTATATGAAATTGGATGATGCGATTGAGAAGGGAGAGAAGGGCCTCAACAATCCGAGCAGATCGACTGATCCTCCTAAGAATGGTGGAAATGATCAAAGTGGTGGTAAGAAACGTGGGAATGACGGGTCTGACCGCCACAATGAAAAGAAGGCTAAGTCGGGATCAAACGACAAGCCAACTAAGTATGAACCTCGGTTCACCAATTACACCACTCTTTCGGTGAGCCGAGCGGAGATATATCTCGCAAGTCATCGGGGCCAAAGAAAACAACATGATAGTATGTGCCGAGAGAGAGGAGGTAGACGAGATGGATGTCGACCAAAGCATTACAATCGTAGCCGATTAGGAAGGAATGTTTGACCAAGAAAGCACTCTTGGTATAGGTGAACAACAAGCCCCATCCGGTGATGAAGTCACCAAATAGGGCGTTGCCCAAACCAAGGGAATGGACTTTGATCCTCACTTTGGGGATTATGAAATTGAAGTGGGACCGTCCGAGGAGTTAGAGGAGGTTCTAATAGATGAGAATGACCCGACCAGAGGGGTCAAGGTTGGAAAAAAGTTGAAGTCAGAAGTAAAAGCACAGCTGGTAGAATTTTTGTGGAGGAATCAAGATGTCTTCGCCTGGTCTCACAAGGATATGGTGAGTATCTCACCAACTGTGATCAGCTACGTGCTCAACATGGATGAAAGCTATCCAGCAGTGCAGCAGAAGAGAAGATTGCTTGACAAAGACCGAGCAAAGGCTCTCAAGGAGGAGGTGGAGCGGCTAAAGGAAAATGGGTTTATAAGGGAGGCATATTACCCTGCCTGGGTTTCAAACCCAGTGTTAGTGCCCAAGTCCAATGGAAAGTGGAGGAGTTGTTTGGATTTTACTGACCAGAACAAAGCATGTCCAAAGGACTATTTTTCTTTGCCAAGAATAGACCAGTTGGTGGACGCGACCTCTGGTCATGAAACATTGTCCTTCATGGATGCTTACTCGGGGTATAACCAGATTAGTATGCATCCTCCCGATGAATAGTATACCAGTTTCCGAACAGAAATAGGGCTATAATGTTATAAGGTCATCCCATTCGGCTTGAAGAACACGGGAGCCACCTACCAGCGTTTCGTGAATGGTATGTTCTGTGACTTAATCGGCAAGAACATGGAGGTGTACGTAGACGATATGCTGGTAAAGTCAAAAGAAGCTGAAGGACATGTATGAGATTTGGAGGAATACTTTGTAGTACTGAGTAAGTACAGCATGAAGTTAAACCCCCTCAAATGCTCGTTGGAGTAAGTTCTGGAAAATTTCTAGGGTTTATTGTGAACTCCTGAGGAATAGAGGCAAATCCAGAAAAGATAAAGGCGCTCACAGAAATGAAGTCTCCGGCCAGAATTAAGGATGTGCAAAGCTTGTGTAATGCCCTAAGACCTTAGAGCCGTTACTAAGTGAGTTTAAAAACGTGCATTCAACTCGCTAATCGAGATTTTAAGTCAAATAGTGTAATCAAGCCATAAACAGAGAAAAACTTTAGAAATAATTCCAATTCATTGAAAATCATAAAAGATTAACACTTGGGATCCCAAAATATAGTTTAGAAATATTTACAACATATAAATCGAACCAAGTTGACTAAACGAGAAAATCTAGGTTTATTTATAATCATCTCCCAAAAACTATTGGCTGTGGCAGCCAGGCTGGCCAAACATGTACACACCGCCTCATGCTCGCTACTCTCATGGTTGGTTGGCTTTCTCCTTGCCCTTACCTGCACCACAGAGCATCTGTGAGCCGAAGCCCAGCAAGAAAAACCATAACAGATAACATATGCAAAACATACACCAAGTATACAAACTGGCCATCAATAGGCTAAACACATACGGCCTAGCCGTCCCAAGCGTTTTACCAGGCCCTGGGTTTGCGGTCCACACCGTGAGGATATCCCAGGTATCCTTTAGGGACTTGCCCTGGCAACTTGCACACCACGTGTGCAACGCTGCTCCCGGCCCCTTGCCGTACTCGGCCTTGCACTCAACGTGCCAAACGCCGTTCCCGACCCTTTGCCGTTCCCGGCCCTTACCGACCTCGGCCTACACCATTCCCGGCTCTTGCCGATCATTCACATAATTGTACTCATGGCATAATAAACAAATACAGAATACTAACAAATACAATCAAAGGGCTATGCCCTGCAATTCAAACACATTGGGCTCAACCCTGCTTACAAGCTCTATGGGAACAAGGGTTTTCTTACCTGAGTCCCGAGCTCACCGAGCACCGATGTCCTGAGCACAGTCCTCTAACTTGAGCCTCGCCGAAACCCTACTCACAACACAATAACCATATCCATCCATCAAGTTCTAATCCATTAAATAGCTTCAAGCCATAACTCTAACCTCCGCGACCTTGAATTCTATCAATCCGGGTAATAAAATCCATCCCAAGCCTTAACCGTTGAGTTCCCAAACCTAAACACCCTTAAAAACAGAAACTAGCTCTAAGAGCCGCGGACCCACCCTCAAGCACCGCGGCTTGCCTCAAAACAGACGCTAGCACTTCCCTGCAACACACACGGGCCGCGACATGCACACCAAGCGCCATGGCCCGCATGAGACTTCTCGGCCTCCCATGGCCGCGCGCGCACACAGACCGCAGCATGCCAATCCTAGGGCCGCGACCCTCACCTTCAACCCAGAATTCTTCATCATCCTTCTACATTTTCCCCAAGCCAATTCACCCAAAACTTAGCTAACAATCCTAGATAATCAACACAATCATTCCAGCTCAATATCAGCATCAAAAACCCATTAAAACTTGCTCCAAAACTCAACTAAAATACCCAAAAACAGATCAAATTCTACCCACATGCATAACCCAAAAACACAACGGAAATCCAAGCATAATCCCCATAATTAAAGCTTACCTTTGATGTGTTATGCTTCACAACTAGTTCCTCAAATGCCCAGCCCTTAGCTCCTTAACTTTAACAGCCCAAAGTCCTCAATTCTTGACTAGTTCCACCAAAGTTCTCCTTTGATATGCCTTAGAGAAGAGAAGGTGAGAGAGAGAGTAATGAGAAGCTATCCTCAACTGAAAAGAAAGGTATAAGTCGGTTTCCCCAAGTTTCTAAATAATTTTTCCTTTTTGTTTTACTTAACTTAAGTCTATAGGGTTACCTCAAGGCTCGGGGTACCAAAACGTCCCCGAGGGCAAAATGGTAAATTTCCCCAATATTTCCTCCTAGACATTCTATCCTCAAATATTTATTTTCATAACCCGATAATCCCATAACACACCTAGTACCCAAATTACCCCTCGACTCGCCCCGAGTCTGAATCTCAACCCTGTTGTGACTTTCTGGCTAACTGCTCCCCAGGACTGTCTCGGATCATGCTGCACAGACATATCATATATATATATAGCATTTATCACATTTATGCCCCTAATATCCAGACGGGGCCCACATGCACATTTGACTCAACTAAACATGCATCATTATCATATATTAACATAGTAATTCATTTATTGCCCTCCAGGCACACTAATCAAGGCCCTAAGCCCTATCAGCAAATTCAGATCGTTACAACTATCCCGTCCTTACAGAAATTTCGTCCTCGAAATTACCTGAACAACTCGGGATATCGCTCCCTCATCTCTCACTCAAGTCCCCATGTCGCCTCCTCAACCTTGTTGTTTCTCCACAGCACTTTCACCAAGGCGATGGTCTTTCTCCACAAGACTTTATCTTTTCGGTCAAGAACCTGAACCGACTTCTCCTCATAGGATAAATCTTGATCAAGCTCCAGATTCTCAAAACATAGAACATGCGTTTAATCTGACATATACTTCCGGAGCATGGATACATGGAAAACATCATGAACCCCTGATAAAGCTGGAGGCATCGCTATTCTATAAGTTACCTCTCCAATCCGTTCCAAAATCTCGAAGGGGCCAACAAACCTAGGGCTCAACTTGCCCCGAACACATGGTCACCAATCTGAAATTCCATGCTCCTGCGTTTCAGGTCTGAATAACTTTTTTGTCGACTCTGGGAGGTGAACATACGCGCTCTAATCTTCTCAATCGCCTCCTTGGTCCTCTGAACCATCTCTGGACCCAAATATCTCCTCTCACCTGTCTCATCCCAATGAATAGGTGATCTGCACTTTCATCCATAAAGCATCTCGTACGGAGCCACTCCGATGGTCGCCTGATAACTGTTATTGTATGAGAACTCGATCAAAGGAAGATACTTACTCCACGATCCCCCAAAATCTAGCACACAGGCTCGCAGCATATCCTCCAATATCTTAATCATCCTCTCAGACTGTCCATCTTTCTAAGGATGATAAGCGGTACTAAACCGTAACTGCGTGCCCATAGCCTTCTGCAGACTCTCCCAAAACTTGGAAGTGAAGGTGGGGTCTCTGTCGGATACTATCGACCTCGGAGCCCCATGAAGTCGAACAATCTCCTTCACATATAACTCAGCATACTGCTCCACAGTATAAGTTGTCTTAACAGGCAGAAAGTGGGCGGACTTGGTATACCTATCCACAATCACCCACACCGAGTCATGCTGTCCCACAGTCCTCGGTAAACCAACCACAAAATCCATAGTGATATCTTCCCACTTCCATTCTGGGATCCCCAGAGGCCGCAACAACCCTGCTGGCCTCTGATGCTCAGCCTTAACCTACTAGCAAGTTAAGCACTTGGCCACATAATCCACCACATCCCTCTTCATGCCCGACCACCAATAGAGAGCTCTCAAGTTCTGGTACATCTTCGTCGTACCTGGGTGCAAAGAATAGGGAGTGGTATGCGATTCATCTAAGATCTCTCGCCAAATATCAGAATCCATTAGAACACAGATCCGACCCTTGTACTTCAGTAACCCCATCTCTGAAATGGAAAAGTCCTTAGTCGCTCCGACTAAGGCACCTTCCCTATGACCTCTCAACTGTGAATCTTTCCCTTGCGCTTCCTTGATCCTCTCAAGTAGTGTAGACTGAAGAGTGATGTTGGCCAACTGACCAACCACCAACTCTATACCTACTCTGGTCATCTCCTCAGCTAACTTGTCAGATATCTGCCTCGAACTAAACAACTGTCCTGGGCCTTTCTGACTCAATGCATCAGCCACTACATTAGCCTTCCCAGGATGGTATAGGATATCGCAATCATAAACCTTAACCAACTCCAGCCACCGCCTCTGGCGTATATTCAGGTCCTTCTGAGTAACGAAATACCTTAGGCTCTTATGGTCGGTGTATATCTTGCACTTCTCACAATAAAGATAATGCCTCCAAATCTTAAGTGAAAACACCACCGCTGCCAACTCCAGATCATGCGTAGGATATCTCTGCTCATATTCCTTTAACTGTCTCGATGCATAAGCTATCACCATACCAGCTTGCATCAACACGCACCCTAAACCCTGTCTGGATGCATCACAGCAAACCACAAACTTTTCATTCTCTGTCGGCAAGCTTAACACTGGCGCAGTGATCAGTCGCCGCTTTAACTCCTTAAAACTGTTCTCACATCTGTCCGTCCAGACATACCTTGTCTTCTTCTTTGTCAGTTCTGTCAGTGGCGTAGCTATTCTGGAGAACCCCTCAACAAACCACCGATAATACCCTGCTAAACCTAGGAAGCTTCTCACTTCAGGGACATTGCTCGGTCTAGGCTAATCTCTGACCGCCTCAATCTTACTTGGGTCAACCAGAATCCCCTCCTTACTGACAATATGGCCCAGAAATGTAACTTGTGGCAACCAGAACTCACACTTGCTGAACTTAGCATATAACTTATGCTCTCTCAACCGCTGTAGAACCAACCGCAGGTGCTGCTCGTGCTCTGTCTCTGACTGAGAATACGCCAGGATGTCGTTGATGAATACAATCACAAACTTATCCAGATAATCCTTGAAAACCTTATTCATCATGTCCATCAAGGCTGCTGGGACATTGGTTAATCCAAAGGACATAACCAGGAATTCATAGTGTTCATACCTTGTTCGGAAAGTGGCCTTTGGTATGTCCTCCTCTTTAATCCTTAACTGATGGTAACCTGATCGGAGATCTATCTTGGAAAACACTCTTCTTCCCTGTAGCTGATCAAATAAATCGTCAATCCTAGGCAGTGGATACTTGTTCTTAATGGTTAACTTGTTTAGCTCCCTGTAATCAATACACATCCTAAGGGATCCATCCTTCTTCTTAACGAACAACACTGGAGCACCCCATGGCGAGAAACTCGGTCTGATGAACCCTAAATCAAGTAACTCCTGCAACTGAATCTTCAACTCCTTTAACTCCGCTGGAGCCATTATATAAGGTGTCCTAAATACTGGCTCCGCTCCTGGTACCAATTCTATAACAAAGTCAATCTCCCGCTGCGGCGGCAATCCTGGCAAATCCGCTGGAAACAAATCCGGAAACTCACACACTAATCTAGTCTCACCCGGTCCAACCGATACCACCCTAGAGGTATCCACAATGCTCGCTAGGAATCCTAGGCAACCTTCCTGCATCAAGTCTCTAGCCTTCAATGCTGAAATCATTGGTACTCGCAGTCCACTAACTGTCCCCATAAACACAAATGGTACCTCCCCTTCTGGTTCAAAATTCATCATTCTGCGCTTGCAGTCAATCGTAGCCCCATACTTTGATAACCAATCCATTCCTAAAATCATATCAAAGTCATCCATCTCTAACTCAATCAAGTCAACAGATAGTTCCCTACCATCTACCTCTACTGGCAATGCTCTAATCCACTTCCTAGAGACTACCAATTCTCCTGTTGGCAACAAAGTCTGAAATCCCCTAGCATACACACCACTAGTTCTACAAAGCTGATCTATCACTCTAGCAGATACAAATGAATAAGTAGCCCCTGAATCAAACAATGGAGTATACAAAGAACCAGCACTAGAAATCTGACCTGTCACAACTGAGGGGCTAGCCTTCGCCTCGGTTTGTGTCAACGTAAATACCCTGGCAGGAGCAAGACTATCACTCTGCTTCTGCTCCTCCTTCTTAACTTGAGGGCAATCCCTCTTCAGATGACTGACACTCCCACAAACAAAGCAGGCCCTGATCCTGCACTCACCCTGGTGTCATCGCCTGCACCGCGGACACATTGGAAAACTCCTCCAGTTGTCACTGCCACCCTCACGGCCAATGGAAGCACCCTGTGCCCTCCTATCAGAACTGGGAGGAACAAAGGAGTCTGGGGCTGTAACAACCCGGATTTTCAAGACTCGATAATGCGGAAATATAAATGTTTTCATTTAACAAAATGTCTCAAAAACCCATAGAAAAAAAACTTTTGAAAAAGTCGTATGGCCATTCTTAACATTTAGTTACAAACATGTTTTACAAATATTAGAGTGAGCCTAGTTTAGGAAAAATTACACAACATTTCCAAAAATAAAAAGGCTTCCCAAAAGGTCGGTCCACATGTACATTTGCAAGGAAGACTCCAGCGCTCATTGCTCTGCCTTGCCCTTGTTCTTACCTACAACATGAAACAACTAGGTAAGCGAAAACGCTTAGTAAGATCAACTTCCAAACAAAGCAGATAGAGAAATAGGGATCCGGACCCATCCGGACCCTACACAATCAATTTCAAGAACGCTAAAGCGTCCTGGAAAACTTATGGTCATGCCTGATAAGCAAGGATAAATTAATTCACATCTAGATAAAAATCCTGCACTCAGAAAATCCCAGAACAAGCAGATATATTATATCGCAACTAATTCTTACCAACAATTTTATCCCTGCACTCAGAAAATCCTAGAGCAACCAGATATATTATATCACAACTATATCTTATCAACAATTATATCCCTGCACTCAGAAAATCCCAGAGCAAGCAGATATATTATACCACCATATAATTCGAGACCAATGCTCGACAATTTCCAACAATTCAGGCGTAACGCGCCCTCCAACATAATTGTTAATCTGTAAAAGAGAACCGAGTCTCCACACTAAGATCTAGCCAATAAATATCCTCAACAATGGTAACTATCGTGTTACCTAGGGCATCGCGACTTATCTAAGAGTGTAATCCAATTTACACGGTTTTACGGAGACTTCTATGTTAATCAGTGGTGCTGGTGAGTAGCTGCCCCTAGGGTGTTCAACCTCACTCAATCTTGGCAACCCCTAGTATCTCTAGGCACTCTCACGGAATGGCCAATATTCACGGCTGCTATCCGGGAATAACTTATCAGAGCACTTGCTCGGATTCTAACCGTCCAATGATTAAGTAAGCATGAGGGCCCCTAGGTCCCATTTATCTTGGCGCCCCTAGGTTTAACCAGCTTATCCTCATCTCATGGCCACTCGTCGCGGTAATGAACTGGACATAAATAAAATCAAGCAGTGTGACGGGGATCAACCGTCTAGGATATGACGGACTTCTACCGTTCATATTTTCTAAATCAGCACTCACTATACTAACGTCTCTAAGAAACTTTCTATGACAGCCTATATATATGCATGTATCCCTATACTAACATACAAGACAATAATCATTTCATGTTGCAGCCATACAATATAAGTTGACTTACTTGGAGACCTTAGCGCTCAGCAAGTTTTCACCCTCCAACGTTCAGTCCAGTTACGCTTAGCCAATACTGTAGTTATCCATACAGTATACTCGGATTAATTATGGCACTCATAATTCATTATTATTATTTTGGGCAGTTTGGTCATTTTAATAAAAGTCATTTGTAAGGATTTACAATCCTTATTTGGTTTTAAACCCATTAAGGAAAGTTATACAAAATATTCGAGACTAAACCCTAAGTCTCGGGGAGACCTATCCTAAGGTCTCGATACCTAGGCTCGGGTATCACAATGGTATTTCCCCACAACCCGCTAAAAATCTTACTCTTTCAAGGTATCGCTATTAACCCGCACTTTCGACTAGTCGGTTAAAATATGTAAGATTTTAGCCGATATTATATCCAGAAAATACAAATAAATTCCTTAATTATTTTTAAAGAAAATAAACTCTTTAAATTTTCCTTTTTGTTTTCTTAAGGTTTTTAATATCTAAAAACCGATTTAAGAAAATTGCCTAATTTGTCTTAATTAGGAAAACCGTTATAAATTTCTCATCTTGACTAATTAATTTTCCAAAAGCAATTAATCAATTTTTACTTACTAGAAAAATAATTCATTTAATTATTTTCTCAAAATATAAGGTTTTAAACCCTCTTTTAATTTATTAACTATTAATAAATTAAATCTCTTATTTTTAAAAAGAATAAAAACTCTTTAATAAAAATAATTCATTTAAACTCAAAGGGGTAATTTTAGTGAAAATATGATTTCAAGACTTACCAATTTATATCTTGAAATAAGCAAAATTTTACTTTTTACCTTATGTTCCAAAATCTCATTTTTACACTAAGTGTGAAAAACCTATTTTTCACATTTTTAACTACATACTTCGTTAGTTCATAACTTGAAATTTACTTACCCAATTGTTACCAAAATTTCCCAATTCCATTTTTGTTATGCCATTTAGGCCTTTGTAAAATCTTAGGTCAAAATGAGCATTTTTGATTGGTGAAATCATTTTCCAACAATGAGGTAAAAATGACCTTATTTTCAAGTCCTTATTTTTTCCAAACTTTGACAGTTAATAACTTTCAAACCGTTCAATATTTTCTTACCAAATTTTACAGTGGAATAATAGGTTATTCCAGTAATATTTTCACAAAAGTTTAGAAAAAACTGGGTTCATTTGCCCTATACAGTGGATGTCCAAACTTGGTTCCGAAAATAAGAATACGAAAAAACAGTTTTTTACCTAATCTTTGAAATAGCATAACTTACTCATTTCTAAACATTATTTAGTGTTTCAAAAGCTCAATTTTATGTACTCAATCTCAACAACATCACAGTACAATTTAATTTTACAAAAACAATATACAGTGGCTGCTTGACCCCTTGGAAGTCACAGCTCAAAACATGTTTTGTTTTAGGGTATCCTACAAAACCCTTGGGGGTTTTGGTTCCCATTTTCAAAAATCAATACACATGCATCATAAAAATTATTAAACAACTACCATAACCTTATTACATCATCAACAAGAAACTCTAAGCATTATATATACAAAATAATGCTTAAAACTAAAAACCCTACAACAAAATCATCAAAAGTAAACTTTTTACCTCTTTGGTGTTCTTGCTTAAGGTTTGGACCTTCCTATAAGCTTTGACTCCTTCAAAACCTTTCAAAAACCCTAACAAACTTCCCCCAACAACATAGTCAATTAGCTATTTGAAACTCTATGCTTAAAACTTTACAAAAGCCTAGATTAGTGAAAGTTTACCTTAGGGAAAATACTTCCTAGACCAAGACTTAGCCTCAAAGTTTCCTTGGTGTTCTTGGGCTTGAAAAATGGAGAGAACACTTTGAGAGGTCTTCAAAAAAAGATGATAGTGAATGAGAGATGGAGAGTGATCGGTTCTTAGTGTGGGAATTGCTCACAATACTCTTCAAAATATCACAAGGTACTTGAGTGCTTTTCTACCCACTTGACCTCTTAATTAAATGGCATTTAAATTTTATAAAATTTGGGTTCACACCACTCTAAAACACCACATGGCCGGCCACTCTTTGCTACATATATGATCATTTCATTTTTTTTTTATTTTTTATAAAGGTTATTAATGTTTCATAAGAAGAAAAGTCCAAATTGGCTTTTGACACCTTTTTCACTCTTATTAAGTTTTAATCACCAAACTTAACATTAATTAATTAAATTAAATGTCTCTCACATTTAATTTAATTAATCACATAATAAAATTTAACCTAAGATCCATTCATGGAATAAAATTCCCCATTTCGGTAGAATTAGGCATTTAACACAAAATGCCCTAAAATTTCCATTTTCTTTTAGGTTTATTATTTTTGACCAAACTTTAACTTTTATGAATGTATTTTATGTCCAAAATATAATTGCCATGATTTTTCGTTTTATTTTCCGAGATTTTTACCTGATCAGGGTTTTTGTGTCGGTCCAGGACCGAAAGTCTTATCTTGACTTTTAAAATCACAAAATTTATTTTTTTGGCTAGCAATAACTCATGGAATACTTACAAACAAAATATAATATTATTTAAAATAATATTCTTAACCCGGGGGAAAAATCCCGACCCGAGTCGTTTAAAGGTACCCGAAAATGCAGGACGTTACAGGGGCCTTCCTCTTCTGCTCATTAAAGCCACCACCACGACTGGGCCCAACAAAAGGAGGCACTGTCCTCCTGGCATCGCGCCTAACAACGCTTTCCTTCCAAATCTGATCTTCGGCCCTCTCAGCTGTAAGGGCCTTATCCACAACCTGGCCATAAGTACTAGTCTATGGATCCAAGGTAATATTCACGTCGCGGGCAATCATGACATTCAATCCCCGCACGAACCTGTCCCTTCTTGCCGCATCAGTCGGCACTAAATTTAGCGCAAACTTCGCCAATCTATCAAACTTTATAGCATACTCCATCACTGTCGATCGATACCGAGTCAGGTTGATAAACTCATCAACCTTCGCAGCTCGAAATGCCACACTATAATACTTCTCATTAAACAAGTTTCTAAATTCTTCCTAGGTCATAACTGATACATCCCTTCTTTGAACCACCACGTCCCACCAGATGCGGGCATCCTCTCTAAACATGTAGCTAGCACATGCTACCCTCTCATTCCCCTAAAATCTCATAAAATCCAGAATTGAGGAAATCATATTCATCCACTACTCTGCCCGCAGTGGGTCTGATCTACCCTCGAAGGTGAGAGGATGCGGCTTCCTGAACCTCTCATACAAAGGTTCCCACTTATTCTCCTCAATAGATTGCACTGGCACTGGTGCTGCAACCTGCTGCACTGGCAGCCCAATAACTTGAGGTGGGGCCTGCTGCGTCAACTGTCGCAACTCTTCCTCTATTCGCTACAATCTTGCTTCCATCTCGGCAAACATCTCTTGCCAATTCTGTGGGGCAGGTGGAGGGTCCTGACCCTGGTTGTCATCCTCGGCCCTACTGCCGCGGAGTCTAGCTGATTGTCGATGCATCTCAACAAATATGCCTGCAACCAATGACGCCACTCATCAGGCATGATAACAACATCCAAAAACCACCTCCCAAACACATTAGCCATCCAGAAGCAATATCTCATATAACATATAACAAACAACGGGCCATGCCCTAACATCTTGGATATGTTAACTCATTCATCATGCTCTATATACAATAAGCAGGCAAACAGGACATTCAATCACATATTCAAACATATTAGTCAATCATACTTACCGACCCTGAGTCGAGCTTGTCTCTGACAACGAGAGTACATGTTCGGTCAATCTCTAGAACCAATAACCTTGGCTTGCTCTGATACTAAGTTGTAACGCCCTACTACCTTAGAGCCGTTACTAAGTGATTTTAACAATGTGCATTCAACTCGCTAATCGAGGTTTTAATTCAAATAGTGTAATCAAGCCATAAACAGAGAAAAACTTTAGAAATAATTCCAATTCATTGAAAATCATAAAAGATTAACACTTGGGATCCCAAAATACAGTTTAGAAATATTTACAACATATAAATCGAACCAAGTTGACAAAACGACAAAATCTAGGTTTATTTACAAACATCTCCCAAAAACTACTGGCTGTGGCAGCCAGGCTGGCCAAACATGTACACACCGCCTCATGCTCGCTATGCTCATGGTTGGTTGGCTTTCTCCTTGCCCTTACCTGCACCACAGAGCATCTTTGAGCCGAAGCCCAGCAAGAAAACCCACAACAGATAACATATGCAAAACATACACCAAGTATACAAACTGGCCATCAATAGGCTAAACACATACGACCTAGCCGTCCCAGGTGCTTTACCAGGCCCTGGGTTCGCGGTCCACACCGTGAAGATATCCCAGGTATCCTTTAGGGACTTGCCCTGGCAACTTGCCCTCCACGTGCTCAACGCTGCTCCTGGCCCCTTGCCGTACTCGACCTTGCACTCAACGTGCCAAACGCCGTTCCCGGCCCCTGCCGACCTCGGCCTACACCGTTCTCGGCTCTTGCCGATCATTCACATAATTGCACTCATAACATAATAAACAAGTATAGAATAATAACAAATACAATCAAAGGGCTACGCCCTGCAATTCAACACACATTGGGCTCAGCCCTGATACAAGCTCTATGGGAACAAGGGTTTTCTTACCTGAGTCCCGAGCTCACCGAGCACCGATGTCCTAAGCACAGTCCTCTAACTTGAGCCTCGTAGAAACCCTAGTCACAACACAATAACCATATCCATCCATCAAGTTCTAATCCATTAAATAACATCAAGCCATAACTCTAACCTCTGGGACCTTGAATTCTACAATCCAGGTGATAAAATCCATCGCATGAGACTTCTTGGCCTCCCATGGCCGCGCGCGCACACGGGCCGCGACATGCCCATCCTAGGGCCGCGACCCTCACCTCCAACCCATAATTCTTCATCATCCTTCTACATTTTCCCCAAGCCAATTTACCCAAAACTTAGCTAACAATCCTAGATAATCAACACAATCATTCCAGCTCAATATCAGCATCAAAAACCCATTAAAACCTGCTCCAAAACTCAACTAAAATACCCAAAAACATATCAAATTCTACCCACATGCATAACCCAAAAACACAACTGAAATCCAAGCATAATCCCCATAATTAAAGCTTACCTTTGCAGTGCTATGCTTCTGAACTGGTTCCTCAAATGCCCAGCCATTAGCTCCTTAAGTCTAATAGCCCAAAATCCTCAATTCTTGACTAGTTCCACCAAAGTTCTCCTTTGATATGCCTTAGAGAAGAGAAGGTGAGAGAGAGAGTAATGAGAAGCTATCCTCAACTGAACAGAAAGGTATAAGTCAGTTTCCCCAAGTTTCTAAATAATTCTTCCTTTTTGTTTTACTTAACTTAAGTCTATAGGGTTACATCAAGGCTCGGGGTACCAAAACGTCCCCGAGGGCAAAATGGTAAATTTCCCCAATATTCCCTCCTAGACATTCTATCCTCAAATATATCTCCAAATATTTATTTTCATAACTCGATAATCCCATAACACACCTAGTACCCAAATTACCCCTCGACTCGCCCCGAGTCTGAATCTCAGCCTTGTTGTGACTTTCTGGCTAACCGCTCCCCAGGACTGTCTCGGATCGTGCTGCACAGACATATCACATATATATAGCATTTATCACATTTATGCCCCTAACATCCAGACGGGGCCCACATGCACATTTGGCTCAACTAAACATGCATTATTATCATATATTCACATTAATTCATATATTAACATAGTAATTCATTTATTGCCCTCCAGGCACACTAATCAAGGCTCTAAGCCCTATCAGCAAATTTGGGTCGTTACAGCTTGACTAGGTGGATTGCTGTTCTAAGCAGGTTCATCTCTAAATCGACGGACAAGTGTGTCCCGTTTTTTAACCTGCTTAGAGGAAGCAAGAAGTTTGAATGGACGGAAGAATGTGAGCAAGCTTTTCAAGCCACAAAGGTGCACTTGGCTCAACCTCCTTGTTGACGGTGAGAACTCGTCAACTAAGTTAAGTTGGAAAGAATTGCAAGGTAAAGATTGTCAATATAAAAGCCTTAGAAATTTCAGTATCAACTCTAAGAACAATTGCAGAAGAACAATGGTCAAATAAGTTTTTCATTCACTATGGTGCACTTGCTACAGTAAATTTTCCAACCCCCCTTCAGGTGGGGTTAGAGTTCATTTTATAGTGGGCTCTAATGGCCCTGGGTACATGGTGGTCCAGAAGGTACACGAGTACACTAACAGGAGAGTAGCTCCAAGGGTAGTGGTGTCGGCTCTGGTACATGTTCAGAGTTCGTGGGAGCACCTCAGCTTTTGTACCCGATCATGACTCCACTACTTGTCTTGTACGGGTGTCAGAGACGTGGTGGTGGTGTATCCACTCCTCATACTATTCCCAACCACCACTATTTTTTGGGTACAGGTGTCAGCCCTGTCCCATGATCCTTGTAGACATGTATGTACCCCTTTAAAGGTACGTTGTTCGTATTCTTTTTGTCTCTTGTGGGCCACCTTGAACCCTGACATCATGTGGGCCTTACACCTAAAGGTTGTTGGGCCTCGCGTGGCCGTGGCTGAGTGCAAGACGGGGTGATAACGGGCCTCGCGCCTTGGGATGGACCTCGCTTGTTAGGCGCTGGGATGTTGGGCCTCGCGTGGCCGAGGCTGTGCGCGAGACGGGCCTCGCGCCTGGGCATGGGCCTCGCTTGCGAGGCGTTGGGCCTCGCGTGGCCGAGGCTGTGCGATGATGGGCCTCGCGCCTGGGCACAGGCCGCGCTTGTGAGATGCTGGGACGTTGGGCCTCGCGTTCCTGAGGCTGTGCGCGAGACGGGCCTCGCGCCTGGGCTCGGGCCTTGCTTGCGAGGCGCTGGGACGCTGGGCCTTGCATGGCTAAGGCTGTGTGCGAGACGGGCCTTGCTTGCGAGGCGCTGAGACGCTGGGCCTCGCGTGGCCGAGCCTGAGCACGAGACGGGCCTCGCATCTGGGCATAGGCGAGGGCCTCGCATGGCCTCGCGTGGCCGAGGCGTGACGCCGAGTTGATGACTATGCGGACATGGCCTCGCGTGGGCGTGCTGAGAGCGATGCGGGGCCTCGTGCCTAGGCGCGTCTTGGATCTTTTACGGGCGCGAAATATTGAGCATCCACACTTGCCCCCCTAGTCTAGAAGAGGACCTTTAGGTGCTCTTGTAGACTATTCTCCTTGATTCTTATAAATAGGCCCTCATGCAAGGCTTATTATTTACACCTTACTTCCTTAGCTTAGTGGTATCTAGACCCTTACTCCTTTCAAGAGGTAAGGGGTTCAATCCCCCACAACCTCACTTTTACCATAGTTTTCTTTATTTTATTTTTTCATTTTTTTTTACATATGAGCTAATTTCTTGGTATGTCTATTTGGAGGCAAACATATCCTTTTTGTCTATTTTTGCAGACCTGTATTTTCGACCATTTGGTGCTTTTGGCCCTCGACCTCCTTTTTTGGCCTCGACAGCCTCTAATTTCTACATATTGAGGTATATTCTCTTTTTCCCTGGTTTTCGTTGGGTCCAAATTAGCGTTATTCGGGATGAGGTACAATGGCCTGAGCTCGCAGTGAGTCTGCCCAGTTGCATGACCCTCTTTTTTTTTTTTTATACTCTGTAGTGGGTCATTTAGGGCGTTTGCATCTAGAGGTATTAAGCCTATTCCTTTGTGTTTTGTAGCCATCCCCTCATTTATACGTGAACCCCTTTTTGCTTTCGGGACGAGGTCTCATGGCCAGTGACGGCCCGTCCGACATACCTCCGGGAGTTGAATTTATTGACCTGTCCTCAGACTCAGAGTCCCCTGAGGAATACACTTACCGGGACTATGACTCCTTAAGGCAGGCCCGTATCCACCATCTTGAGTACATGGCTGAACTTAGGCGTAAAATTCACTACAAGAAAAAACAGTATTCATAACACTTAAAATCTGCTAACCGGAACTATTGATAACACTTCTGAAAATGCTAACATAGCCCCTGTTATTAAAAGTCCAGTGTTTTCTATAACAGTATTTGAATGTTATGTTCGGTGTTATCTTAAACTATTCAATAACACATTTTTAGGTGCTATAATATTCAAATAATAACATTTAGATAGGGTTTTTGGTTATAAATTTGAAGTTTAATCTTATACTTTTTTCATAACACTTTTCAACTGTTACATTTGATTATTTTGATAACATTTTTAGTTTGTTATATTATATAAACCATAACAATTTTTTACGCTTATAATATGTTTTTAAATCATAACATATAGTAATAAAATTTTAAATTTTATTTTGATAAGTGTACTTATATGGTTTTTTTTTAATTAAATGATTTTTATTATTGTATTTTGTTAAAAAAAAATCAAAATTAATCATAAAATGTAATTCTCAATAGATTGATAAACCATAAGTATTACATTAAACAATAACTAATTCAAACCATGAATGTGTCTACTTCATGACATCTTAGTTCTAACTTAAGTTTGAAAGCATAACATAATAAAGTTTTATAATCTTGAACAATTTTTACTTCAAAAATGAAAAATAGAAACATTACAAGATACACAAAAGTAAACCAAACTTTCTCCATCCTTCAATTCATCATCCTTTGTGCACTTGTCTTTGTTGTGAGTCCATTTGCTTAGCTACAACAAAATTTAAATAAATAATGCTTCAACTTAAAGTTATAGTAAACTAAAAGAGTACATACAAAAAGTTAATTACCTAATTATAACTTTATCAGCTAACCATGCAATTATATATTATAACTTTATTTTGCATCTATCTTGTGTTTAATATAAGAAAATAAAACCTAATAAGTACCAAGAATTTGAATAAATGTTTATGACAAACAAAAGTCAGTTGTCATCGAGACAGTACCTAAGGCCTAAAGCATCAGACTATAAAGAGGCCTCAATAGCAGCATCATTGTATTCAGTAACAGAAGAAATTATTGGCTGGGTCTGGGGTGGAGTAAAGAATGGTACACTGCTCTCTTCTCGAGGTGGGAATTCAACTCCAGCAGCCTGTGATATATATTTATACATAGATTACTTAGAATACTTTATTATAAAAGTGAGTTAAGAAATCAAAATAGGTTCCTTTCCAAATACTGTAGTAGCACATTAGCTATAAAAACTCTAAACAGAAAAAGGAACACATAGAATTAATACAACCCATCCAAACACAGATGCAAAACATTCATCATAACTTAAGCATCAAGGACAACACTAAGGGATTCAACTTCAGCATATATATACCTTGTAGGCTAGTATAACCATGTATAACTAACATTCACATTCATCTGCAACCCATGCTATTGCATATCTCACATAAAGCAGAAAGCAAAAAAAAAGGTTGAGCATATGATATTTACACTTTAATAAACTTAAATAAGCTTTTGCCCAAATGCCTTGGCTGACAAGTAATTAACAAGAGAAAATTGTGTATCAAGCTTAACATGCTAAAATAACATTTAATAAACTAACAACCTTCAGTTCATTATATGTTGCATAGTATTGAGGATATCTCCCATGCGGTCCCCCGAAGGCTTCTTGCCATGTGTCAATTAGGATTAGTATCTTTTCCCTCACATTCAAGTCTGGCTGCAGAATTTAAACAATTGCATCGGACAAGTTAGATTTACTAGGAATGCATAGGAGAGATTCACAGTGAAAGGACAAGTTAAAATGGCATAGGAGTTCAATATCTTCCCCAATTTAGTTGAAGCAATTGCTTATGAGCAAATAAAAAGAAAAGGCCAGTTAGTGAGAACACAAAACAGTAGCACCACCAAATTGCATTATTTAACTTTTTTATTTTTGTATTAGTAATTTATTTCCCTTTTGTAGAATAAATAAAAGAGATCATGTTGGACTTCACATTAATCAATATCTGAAACCAAAGTTAAAAATAATCACCTCAATTAAAGTAAGTCCAAATGGCTCAATGAAGACTGGATTTATGAAAACACCCTACCAAAACAGAGATACTCAAATCAGGTTGAAAAACATACCTCCTAGATAAAAGAAGTGATAGATTTCAGGGACACACGCACACATATCCTACTCCAGGCACACGAACAAGCCCTAAACTAGGACTAAGTCCAAGAATCCATGCCATTGAAATCTTACTATCCATCTCAATCTCGTAGCGTCTCAGGGTACCATAATGCCATATATACATGATGGCGAAGAATACTGCTGATATCACGAGAGGAACCCACCCGCTTTGATTAACCTTGAGGACTACAGCGGAGAAGTAAGTGCACTCCACTGCTAATGATAAGACAGTGAAGATCAAGACAAGAATCCAATGGCAACGCCACACTAGTATCATCACTAAAATCATGAGAAAGGTTGTCACCAACATGACTATTACAACTGCTGTCCCTGTTGTAAAATGCAGAATTCAAATTACTGAAGTCAATCCCTACATTTTTCAGGAAAATCGAAATGTTACCATGGCTCTCACGTACAAAAACAAAATGTCAAAATTAAGATTACTACGATGTGCATGTATATACTGCTGCCCTGTCTGAATTAGATTTTCCAATAAGTTATGTTCTAATCACTTCACTGGATACAGCTTGGGGAAGTAGATTCTAATGCAAGTCAATCAGAGATGTTGAAAAAAAAAACAATTTGAGATGTCAGGGACAATAACTTTTATTTGGGCCCACCTAGGAACATACTGCCTTTTGAGAGAAGAGAAAAGGCTGACCCAAAAATCCATGCAAAAGTGAGAACATCAATATTTGTCAAGTGATGAGATAAAAATGGTATGATGAGGAAGAGAATCTTAAAGAAAAAGAAAATTTTAAACAAACAAATAATGACCCTTTGAATGACTCTTTACCCTGTCAATGTGGTGCAACTAATGCACAAGCACAACATTCATGTTATGTGAGCAGTCCGCCACCAAGGGAAAAAAAAATAAGGCTAAGGAGAACACTAAATCTTAATGGACTTTTAGAGAATCATTTTGTTTATGCTACCGCTTTTACTAAAAGGTATATACAAATGTCTCCATGATTATATGTACATATAAATCATAAGCTTACGCTACATGTGGATCTACAAATATATGCACAATACCCATTGGTATGAAATCACCATCCAAACGCTAATACTATAAATAGATTAAGACTATCAGGAGGGTATATTTTATGCTGTGATGGGAAAATGACACAAGGAATCATAAGGATCCAATTTACATCTGGAATATAAACCTGATTCAGGAACCTTTTAGATGTATGCACAACTTTGACTCTTGGAAAAAAGCCAAGAGCAAGAGCCTGCTTGATCAATGAGAAAGTTGCAGATATGGTGGCCTGACTTGCAACCACAGCAGCTACAGTTGCAATAACAAACACTGGCCAATATATGCAATCTGCAAAACCAATAATGAAATAATCTTTATAAGCACGCTGACTAGTACAAACCTACAATACTATAAATTCTCTTCCTTCTTTTTCCTTTTTGCTTTGTTTTTTTCTTTCTAGAAACACACACACACACACACTTCCCAACACCCAACTCAATCATTTTCCTGATCAATATTAGTGGATAACATAGAATTTAATTTTTTTTGACAATGAAAAGGAAATCGATTTTATGGTTGTTGAATAAAATGTTGTTGGCAAGTAGACCGCCCATTTTTCACCTTTACCACTATTCTAGAGATTAAAGGCTGCGAGAACCAAAATTTAAATATTGAGAAACTAACTTTAATGAGCAATGACCTATGATAAGTACTCTTCGTGTTGTGACGAACACAAGAAGCAAGATTTTATTAAATGCCTCTAAAGAAAGTACGATAAGAGTCTGTACTAATATTTGCATGATAAAACACGAAATTGCAGAACCTAGACTTCCTGTTCTTTAATTTTAAAAATTAAAAGTAAAATGAACCTGGAATAGAATGATAGAAGGCACCAACTATGTGATCTGAATAGTTCATAAGGTATGCTGCTTGTCCAGAGTAGGCTAAAAGAAGGCAAGGAAATACAACTACAGTAAATGCAATTTGTATAGATGAAACTGGAAAGTGGGATAGGTTAGCAAAAAGTGCTTCGGTTCCTGTATATTGTACAGAATAAACAGTCAGGATTTTTTATTTTAGTTTCATGGACCAAAATTAGGTTTGGAAAGGAGAAACACATCAACTGCAAGAAACTTCAGTTAACCTGTTATACTAAGCATAATGCCTCCTAGAGAAGTCCAACCATCTCTCTTTCCCCTTTTAAAATGCCGGTATATGTACACAGGTGAAAAAGCTTTCAAAACGCTGCTATCATACTTCCATATGTTGTATATGCCAATTCCTCCAATTAAGAGAAACCAAAGAAGCACAATCGGAGCAAAAAGCCAACCAACTTTATCTATACCATGGTGTTGAATGCTAAACAAAATGGCTAGGACAATAACAGCAACAAGTACAACTATGTCTGACACAGAAACAAAATAAATTTCAGAATTGGAAAAGATAGAATTGCACCAAATAATAGAAAATATTCAAACTCGGATGAATGTAGATACCATTACTTATCATGGGGTGGCCAACATTAATCCCACCAATAGCTGACAACACTGCAAAAGAACATTACAATTAAGTATCTCATAAACATTACATTTTTTTAATAGAAAAAGTATCTTCTAATTGAACCAAGAAAGTTTGACTTGTTTGAAAGGGTAGGAAGGAGATCATCAACAAGTATAGTCAAGTGAAACGCTTTGAAAGGTGGCCTATGGCATAGTGTATGTATATGGGGCAGAATGGGCATGGCTATACAAATTGTCACTCTTGTAGAGGTGTATGGTATATATGGCAGATTTAATAGCAAAGGAGCTTTCAGGGAAAAAGTAAAAGGCCGCAAGCTGACAGCTGGTACTATGATTGGACAACAATTTTATATCAATTTCTTTTTATAAATTTTGGTCAAGAGACAAAAAGATTAGAAGGAATTAAGTGAAGGTATCCTTAAACAGTTATTAAAATGGGTTTCTGCTCTCTCCTGAAGAGAATCAGAACAAAGAAATATAGACCTGAAACGGCTGGAGTCAAAATTCCATCCCCAATTACCATACAAGAGCCAATAAGGACAAGAATAAGCATTGTGTTCTTCATAAATGCATATCCCTCCAACCACCTCTTGGTTCTTGCGGCAAATGAGTGTTCACTAAATGTAGAACGGCTATATGTTGTAAGTTCCAAATCACTTCGGTCTTGACTAGGAATAGTTCTCAATTTTGCATGTCGGCAGAGTAATGAATAGATAGCAAAAGTTTTGCCTGCATAACGAGTAAGTTGCTATGTAATTGATTATCAAATAAGCAGATGATATCAAAGGGGCATAATATTCGGGGAAAAAAACAAACAAAGAGCATACCTGTCTTACAAGGAATATCTATGTTTATAGAATTGTTAATAATTTGATAAAGTAAATCTAAACTTTTGTAGAAGCCAAAGACTGACACATTGAAAAATTGCAGAAGAAACTAATCCAAGATCTAATTATCTTGCCTTGGTTGCAATATTACATATAGAACAGAAATAATTATTTCTAATGAACAAACTTACAAGAAAACCTTGTTCTTAATTTATCCAAACAAGTTCATCAAATTAGACCTCTTAAAAAATTCTCTTATTCCTTTCCAACCAAATTTCCCATAAAGTAGCAAAAACAGACCAATTCCATGAAACCAGAAATTTGTATATCCACGAAACACAAATTCATACAACATCCCTTTCATATTTTTATTTTTTCAAGAAAACTCTCCCATTAATCAATTTCCATAAGCAGAGATGACCTGTTCATAAAGCCCATTTTCACATTAAAAATAATTTTAAAAAATTCAAATTTCAAAAATACAAGAGAAAATCTACAGTAATACAACCTACCACCTTTTTACGGATTAAAAATAATTAAAAAAATTCAAATGGCTTCAAAAGTACAAGAGAAAATATACAGTAATACTATCCAGACCATTGCATATTAAATGACATAAACACTCGATAGTAATGCATTCTAACTGGAAATTTAATCAACCATAATTTAAACGACAGAATCAGGGAATTTAATTTTGTTGTTGAATATTTTGGCAAGTTTTTACATTGGGGAATCCTTTCTAGATAAAAAATTGTTGGACATGTGAAAATTCTAGGCTTTTTATCCTTGTAAATCTTAGTCTGACATTAATATTCTTTGGCAATCTCCTTATTTTTATTAGCATTTTAATACCATCCATTCCAATCAGAGTTGACGCTTTTGTTCGGCTAGTTTATTATAAGACTAGTACTTGTGAACTAGTTTGCATTTAACCCTCTCACCTTTGTGGTGTGTTTTGTATAAACATAACTGAAACATTGGATCATCTGTTCAGCATTGCAGCAAAGCTAGATCATTATGATGTGAATTGTTGAATGAAGTTGATTATGTTGGGTATTACCTAAAATATGTGAGACAGTATAGATGGAGAACCTACATGTTTTTGGTAAAAGCGAGATCGTGGCTGTAATGTGGAACAATGTGATGATGCAGCTTTTGAGGTGATCAAAGATATGATATCATTGTAGAAAAGGATTAGGTTATCAACTTACCATTGAGCTTCAGTAAATGAAATTCAAGGATTTTCTCCTTTCTCTAATTACTCTTACTTGGACTAATATTTTTTTTAGTGGTGTTAACTTTGTTTGGTTTCTTTAAATAGAGTTTAAGTTTTTTCGATTTCTTGTATTTAAAGATACTACATCACATTCTTGTAACTATAAATACATAATTTTTTGAAATTTAATGAAAGTTTTGTTTCTTATAAAATATTGTAAAATACATAAACAACATCTAGATTATCATATTTCTTCTCTGAAACATAAATACTTAAATCCCTGTTTCTTTGTATCTTCATTTTTCAATCATGCTATTCACAAATAATCCCGGTTTCTTTGTATCTTCATTTTTCAATTTATTTTAACAAGAAATATATAAAATTTATATGCAAGCATTAGAAGATTAACTTCGGCAAATCAACTTTCCAGGTTGAGAACACTTTACCTTGACCATTATCATTTGCTCTACAAACAATTAGCACATACTTGAGAAGCGGAATAAGAGTAAGCTAGTATATTATCAAAGATAAAGCTCCAATCAAATCTTCTGGGTCTTTAATTCCATCAGGGAAAGTGTTGTAGAAAACATACAACGGAGATGTGCCTAAATCTCCATATACCACTCCAAGGCTCTGGAATGCAAGTTGCAGAAGCAGTACTGCTGAAAGCTTCTGGACAAGACAGAACAAAACCAAATCAACAAAGGAACTAAATACGTAGCATCACATGCTAAATTTCTATAAATTTTTGTTTACTCTCATGGCTAGTAGCTGGCCATTTTTAATGCATCGTACAAGAAAATTAAAGTAGAACATACAAATCAACAATAAAATTTTGAGAGAAGCGTATTTCTACATTCTTTCTATGAAGTAAGATGTGCACAAATAACGTCTAGCTCAGAAGTGAAAAATACAAAAGTATCAGTGCTAATATTTTCTAAACAAAACAAAAGCAATTCAGTAAAGGAACCATGCAACTATCATAATATGCTCAATTTCATCAAATTCATTAATCTCATTGCCCGCCATTTTCAGAATACATCCCACAGGAAATTAAAATAGGGCCTAGAGAATTGTAATCTACCCTGAGCACAAGCATACAACTATATTGCAGCAATCCCTTCTATATCGGTAATATCCATTTTGACGATTTCCCATATTGTGAGAAAAATCCAAAGCTTTTGAGTAAACATTTTTCCAGGTATCATGAGTTTGACTTTGATAGGTATTTCAAAAGGATGAAAGACTAAGAGAAAGAGATCTCCAAGAACAAGAAACAAGTATACCTTTTCTGTGTACATGTTTTTAAGCTTTCTAGCCTCTTCGACCATGGGTTGATCAAGCTTCTGATCTATAGTCCACACAGTACCATTTCTATCAGGACCTTGATCAGTTGTCATATTTGTAGCCATTTTCAACTTGATCATTCAAACTATTCCTCAGAGTTCAACCAATTCACCTCTAAGTTTTTTTCTTCATCAATACTTCGGTTGTGCCATCAGCTTTCTACATATATTGAAAGCCATAAAACTCAACAAGTTCAAATCAAAAGGGTTAAAGGAACAGCTTTGAGCTAAATGTTAACCTATAAAAAAATTATATGGAGATTTTCCTTGTTCAACATACAGACCGAGGTAAATTACAACATAAAAGGATTGATAATGTAAATATTGGACAAAAATAATCAACCATACCTTTAGAAATTGTAAATACTCGTGATGGTCAATAAATGATAAAGACATGGAATTTACTAGCATTCAATAAGCTTGAATAAAGGTAACACCATAAATTGGCTGATCAAGCAAATAAAGAATAAATCTAAAGGAATTAAGGAATGGAAAGCATCAAAATGCCAAATATGAAAATTTCTCAGCTCCAAAATTAAAATGAAATTACTTTCACCTATAAAAAAATTCCTCACACTTTTTGAAAAGCTAAACCAAAGCTTGGAACCTTTTAAGAACCCCCAAGACCGCTTGGTCCAATTTCAAAAAAACTCAACCAAAAAAAAAACTGAAGAGCTTAAAAATGCAGTGACACTGTAAAGAAAGGAAAGAAAAAAAATGTAACCTGAACAGTGAAATTCCCAAATGGGTTTCACCTAAAGCTATACATAACACATCAGAGCACAAAAGATCAAGAAAACACAATAAAGAAGATGAAAAAAAAACGAAAGCCCAGTAAAGAAATTGACATACCCATGAAGAAAAAAGGCGAGGAAGTGAAAACCCAGATCCTGAAAAAATGGTTCTTCGGGTTTTTCATAATTTTAGACGACATAGAAGAATAAATAGTGAAGTTTGAATAAAAGGGTTGTTGAGTGATGCTCTGCTTGATTGTGTAGACGAAAAAAAAAAGAGAAAGAAAGAGAAGCTGAGAAGCAAAGAGAAGCAAGAAAGAGAAGCTGAGAAGCAAAGAAAGAGACTAGGAAACTAGAAAGAAAGAGAAGCAAAGAGAGGCAAAGAGACGAAAGAAAGAAAGAAAGAGAGGCAAAGAGACGAAACCAGAAATTAGGGATTCAATGGAGGCTTAGGGGTTCGGAGGCTGAGACTAGTTTACTGTGTGCTTCCGTGTCTCTTATTTTCATTTGGCGCCTAGTTATATATTTCATATGGCGCCAAATGAAATTTCACATATGGCCGTGTGTTTTTTTAATTGATTATTAATAGCACTTTTAAATAAGTTTTATTTTTTAATGTAATATATACTAAAAATTGTTGTAGTGATTTGGGTGGTGGAGAGAAAAATTGACTCGGTGTCGAGAGGAGATGGTGCACTTGTCCCCTCAGACTTTAGTGACCATGTAGCGAACCTTAGGGTGACCCTCTTAGAGTTGCAGAGGGAGTTGGAGTTTATAGAGGGACACCTTTTGCCTGAGCCCTCCAGCCCATCCTCACCTGATGACTATCATGGGGCTGCTTCCGCTTCTCCTCAACCCCTAGTCTCGGTTTTTCCTAGCTCAGCACTTCCGCAGTCGCTCCCTCGGTGGAAGACTCTTGCTAGGAAGAAAAAATGGAGGGTCAAGTGTTCTGTCTCTTCCTCACATTTTTCTTTTGATTTTGTAGATATTCCGAGGGCACGACGACAGGTGGCAACCAATGAACCGGACGATGCTCCTTTACTGGCTACCGAACTGGTGTCGCGTGTGTCCGAAAACAAACTGAGGGACATCGTGGATAACTATCGCGTCCCTTCGGAGTACGCATTATATGCTCCTCAGGAGACATGTCGGGCTGACAGTCCTAGGCCCGGCTTCGTGGCCCTCAGCGAGCACATCCTGAAGGCGGGTGGTACCATCCCGTTACACCCGTTCTTTATTGCGGTCCTCAACTACTTCGACCTTGCCCCGCTTCAGCTGGCTCCCAATGGCTGGCTGACTTTAAGCTGCCTTTTCATTGCATTTACGAAGCTGTTTAAATGCACTCCTACGGCGACAGAGGTGCATTTCCTCTACAACCTCATGCCCCTTCCCAAGTCCAAGGGCTTTTACTATTTACAAAAAGCCAACAACGAGGCCCCTTTGATAGAGGGCTCGGTGTCCAACCCGGGGTCCTGGAAGCAGGACTTTTTCTTCGTGGAAGGCCCCCTCTCAGTCCACGAGGACTTCCGGGTCACTCTCAGTAAGCACCCTGAGCATCACTTTCTCTCTTTTACTTTCTTACAACTTATTGTTTCATGACTCATGTTCATATCGACCATGGCGTGTATTATGCAGAGCAATTCGCCGAACCCACAGTTGTTGGGTCAGAAGCGAGAGACATGAGAACGTTCCTCAGCGCTGACCCCGCTATGAAAAAGGCGGTGTGCCTATTCACCGTGAGGAATCTGAACTACCATAAATTGTCCCCTGTCTTGGACCCCAAGTTGCTGTGGACCATCTCTGGGTCCACGAAGATGTAGGGGGCCTTGGCCGAGCCTTGCCCAGATGACGATGAGGATGAGGAAGAACCGGAGGAAGCCCCCCTTGATCGCGGGGGATCTTACCAGCTGCCTCCATCTCCTGGGGGATGCCCTCCATGTGCCTCCTATGATCCGGACATAGCCCCTCATTCTCAAGATCAGTAGGCCGTTCCAGGGTGTTATGTTTGCCCTGACCCCGAGGGCTATGACGCCTTCACTCAAGCTCCTCTCGACCCTGGACCATCGGGGACTTATTTCGCCGACCTTCCTGATCTACCAGATCCTCAGTTTTCCACTGTCACCGCGCCCTTTCCCGTTTCAGTGAGCAGGTCGTCTGTCCTCATCCAGCCAGGTGACCTTGGTGCGGATGGGGAGCCCTGGGTGACTCGGATGGCGACGTCTTATGGGCAGCGATACATCCAAATTGCCTCGAGCCTCCCCGTATCAGACTGGAACGATCTTGGGAATGTTTCTCAGTTGGACCTTGGGGAAACCCTAAGGCGCACCATGACTTGGGTGAGTTCCCGCACCTCGCGTCGGCCCTGTTATGTATAGGTGTTCATGCATATATTTTTTGTTTTTGTCACTTATTGTTGCTGTTGTTAACTTTCTTGTGCAGGCCTACACTGTGGCTCTGCGGTTTGCCGACTCGGCTAGCAATCTCTCTGCGTCGTGCACCGAGAGGGACCGTCTCTCAGCACGGGCTCAGGAGCTTGAGAGAGATCTTAATGAAACCAAGGAAAAATTGTCAAGGGTTCGGACCAAACTTGCCAACTCGTTAATAAAGAGGAAGAAAGTGGTTGCCAAGGCCTCGGAGCTGCAGGACAAGGTTACCAAGCTAGAGAGCGAGCTCTAGGGTGCCTAGGCTACCGTGGCTGCTACTCAGGTGAGGGTCTCCTCCCTGGAGATCGATCTTGAAGCTGCTAGAGCTGAGGTTGTTGCGTCGCAGGAGAGGGTTGCCTCTTTAATAGCGGAGAGGGCGACTATTGAGCATAGGTCTATAGAGCGCGCCCTCTATGACGTATGGAGGCAGGACCCCAATTTTAACTTCTCCTCCTTTGGCGAGTATGTCGTGACCCAGGCGGCTGGGTGGAGCGCCCGGGGCAGGAGGCCCTGAGGTTGCTATTTCATTATATCTGCCAGCCCGTAGTAGATGTATGCTCGCTTGAGTCGTTGTAATATTATCGTTCTTACTATTTTTCTTTTGTAACTCTTGTATTGTCTTCAAAACTTTCTTCTTCAATGTACATATACATGTGTTTCTATTTATCTCTTATTCTACTGCATTTGAGGTCCTTTTGAGCCTGTATGATGGGGTTTGGTTGGTTCCCCTCTTTTGTTTACCAGGCTGGAGGTCCTTTGGAGCCCATGTGAAAGGGTTCACTTGGACCTCTTTTGGTGCCTCTTGATTACTTTTATAAGGATATTTTGACCCCTTGGGTCCTAGCTATCCTTTTATATATTCTTGCGCGCGCTTATTATTTTTTTGCGAGAAGCGTCCCTCTCGTCGTTATTCATAGTACTATTTTTGCAAGGGTCTCTTTTAGGACCCTTTTTGGCTAGACGGCTTGGTGGCCGCTCTAAACTTATTAGTGTTCTTACTATATATTTTCCTTTCGTAAGACCCTTTGGCCTCCTTGATGTTCACAAGGGTAGCTAATCCTTGTGAACCCAAGGGATGCCTTGCAAGGTACTCTCCCTGTTTTCTGTATATAAGGACTTCGCCTAAGGACAAGATATAAGGGGTCCTTCTAGGACCTCCCGTTAAAGGGTCCTTTTTAGGGTCATGGTCCCTTTTGGGTCCTCCAGATGGAGGGCCCTTTTTAGGATCCTCCTGGTGAATAGGGTCCTTTTTAGGATCCTGGTGCAAGGGGTCCTTCTTTGGATTCTCCTGCTTGTTGCTTGCTTTATCTTCACGGGCCACTTCCTCCTGATGGAGGGCCCTTTTTAGGATCCTCCTAATAGGGGGTTATTTTTAGGGTCTTCCTAATAGAGGGCCCTTTTTAAGATCCCCTTTTAGAGGGTCCTTTTTAGGATCCTTCGTTAGAGGGTCCTTTTTAGGAGCCCTTTTTAGGTCCCCCTTGCTAGCTGCATGTTTTTGCCTCCTGTCCTGCCCCCCAAGTGTTTGGTGAAATTTATTTCGGCAGGCACTTTGGTTGATGCCCGCATAGCGAAGAAAAGTAACACATGAAGTTGAAAGCAGTTTCATTCATAGCATGCGGTTTACGACCAACCTTGTAAATAAAAGGGTTACATCTAACTAGGAGGTTACCTAGGTAGCCTCTTTGATTCTTACTTACTTAAGCTAAAACAACAAGGAACAAACTAAACATAGGTTCTTTTTGCACTGAGTGTCGAAGTCTCGCTGGTAGCACTTCTCGAGATGATCTAACTTGTGTGGGTCTAACTTGTGTGGGTCTAACTTGTGTGGGTCGCTCCTTCATACACAACCACTGCCATCGGTACAGATGGTTTGGTGGCTGTGCGGAGGGACGTGTTATAGCATTCCCTCGCTTCCTTCTGCTCCCCTTTCACGCATGCTACTCCCTCGGGGGTTGGGAACTTCATAGCTAGGTGATACACATAAGTGATTGCCTTTAATTCTCTCAGAGAGGGTCTCCCTAATACCGCATTGAAGGCTGAGGCGCAATCCACCACGACAAAGTTAGCCATTACGGTGGTTTGCCTGGGTTGCTCCCCCATGGTGAGGGCTAATTCGATTACCCCCAGGGGCTGTACTGAATCTCCCGTGAACCCATACAAAGACGCAGTGCAAGGCTTTAAGTGATGGAGGCTCAATCCCATCTTTTCCAGCGCTGGTCGATACAAGATGTCCACAGAGCTCCCGTTATCCACCAAGACCCGATGTACCCTCATGTTAGCAAGCTGGGCAGTTAGCACCAGGGGGTCATTATGAGGGAAATGCACCCCCTGCGCATCTTCTTCAGTGAAAATTATCGAGTCATTCTCGCCCTTGAAGCTCTTCGGGGGGGCGTTGCTCCAAACTTAAAACACAAGGTGGTGGACTTCGTCTGGCCTCCTTGGCGTACTTGTCTCGTCCCTTCCTTGAATCGCCTCCGAATCCTGGTCCTCCAAAGATGGTCCTAACCTCTCCCTGCACTTCTGGGGCCGCCCCCCGTGCCCGCGATGAGGACACTCCTTCTTCTGGCCTCTGGTTCTCCTTGCGCACATATCTGCCCAAATGTCCTCTGCGGATGAGCTCCTCGATTTCCACCTTCAAATGGTTGCACTCTGTGGTGGTGTGGCCGATATCCTTGTGATATTGGCAATACTTTTTGGGGTCTCTTTTAGACCGATCTTTTTTTATTGGCGGGGGCCTTTTGAAAGGGACATGGTTTTCATTCGTAACGAAAATATCCTCTCTCGCGTGGGTGAGGTCTATGTAAAAGGTGTATGGGCTCTGTATGCGCTCATCAGAGCGTTGGTGCTTCCGGGGTCGATCATCCCTCGTTCCCTCATAAACCCCCTTCTTCTTTGAACTGCTTTGGTTTTTCCGGGCTGAAGGTTTCGGGGGTGATGGGCCTTTTCCAGCTTTGAGGTTCTCGTGACCATCCTCCACGCGAATGTACTTTTGTGCCCGCTCGTAGAAATCATCCAAGTCTGTGACCTCTCTCTTGAGCATGTTATCCCATGACTTGCTCCTTCGGCGTACTCCAGCTGTGATGGCCATTTTTAGCTCTCGGGGGGTCAGGCTCCCTACCTTAGCTGCCTCCATATTGAACCGGTGGACACAGCTCTTCAGACTCTCGTTTCCTCCTTGCTACACATTGGCCAGGCTGGTGCCTGGCATCGTGTAGTCTCGCACGACGTGGTGCTGCTGGAGGAATTCATCAGAAAGTTGTTGCCAAGATCGGATGGACCCCGGTCTAAGCCTCTTGAACCATTTGTAGGCAGGTCCTCTTAGTGTGACAGCGAAGCAATGACATCTCGCCCCACTGCCAATTCCCCTCAGCTTCATCAGGTCATTAAATGTATCTAGATGATATTTTGGATCCGTGCTTCCTTCGTAGGGGGTTATGTGGGGTTCTTTAAAGTTGGCAGGGAGCCCGATGGCCTGGATCTCCCTGACGAAGGGTGACTCATGGTCGAACTCCTCCTAAAAAATTTGACCTCCAGAGGCGGTGACATTCTTGCTTCGCAGGCTCCTCATTTTTGTGTCCAAGTCCTGCCTCCTCTTGCTTAGAGAGTCCCTCAAAGCGGACGGGTTGAGATCTGCCTTTCCCTTGCCCTCTCGAGGCGCCATAGGGGGCGTGGTCCCTTTACCTGCCCTCTTTTTATTGAGCTCCTCCCGTAAATCTGAGGGTGCTCTTTTAGAGGTGACCTCGTCCTCATTGCGAGGGGCATCATTGGTCCTTGGCTTTGGTTTCTGGGCCTGCTTCAGTGGTTCAGGATGTTCGCGTTGCTTCGCTCGGGGGTGTTACTGGTGGAGTGTCGAGTCCTCCCATCATCTACGGGTACGGTGGTCTCTACCCTCTCCCAACCTTTCTTCTTCCGCCTAGGCAAGGTCGCGCTTGACTTACCCTGCAATAGGCCATTCAGCACCTCTTGCATGTTTTCCAGGGTGGTCTCCAACCTTTGGTTCTTACGGTGGAGCTAAAGTATTTCTTCTTCATAGAATCGATATTTCGAACTCGAGCTCACGGAATGGACCCGAGGATGCTTATCGTGCCTATGAGCAGAGGGGCCCGGGTCCTGTCGGTCGGAGTTCGGTACTTGGGGTGGTCTAGGGAGTGGGAACTAGTTAGAATTTCCCAACGGTGCTCTTGGAGGACTCTCTACAGGCGGAACGCCCGGTGACGATGCCTCTTTATCACCCTCGTGAACCTCAGGTTCCCTTGGGGGCTCCACCTCTCTGGGTGGAGGGGGATCCTTCATGGAGGCCTTCAGCTGGACTCCGTTAAGGTGGACCTCCACCTCTCGTGGCTCCCTAAGTCGCTTTGAACGTCTTGGCATTTCTTCTTGCTGGAAGTAATGGTAGAACAGTAGCTTGGAACTTAAGTTCCCACAGACGGTGCCAAACTGTTGACGGTGAGAACTCGTCAACTAAGTTAAGTTGGAAAGAATTGTAAGGTAAAGATTGTCAATATAAAAGCCTTAGAAATTTCAGAATCAACTCTAAGAAAAATTGCAGAAGAACAATGGTCAAATTAGTTTTTCATTCACTATGGTGCACTTGCTACAGTAAATTTTCCAACCCCCTTCAGGTGGGGTTAGAGTTCATTTTATAGGGGGCTCTAATGGCCCTGGGTACATGGTGGTCCAGAAGGTACACGAGTACACTAACAGGAGAGTGGCTCCAGGGGTAGTGGTGTCAGCTCTGGTACATGGTCAGAGTTCGTGGGAGCACCTCAGCTTTTATACCCGGACATAACTCCACTACTTGTCATGTACGGGTGTCAGAGACGTGGTGGTGGTGTAGCCACTCCTCGTACTATTCCCAACCGCCACTATTTGTCTGGTACAGGTGTCAGGCCTGTCCCATGATCATTGTAGGCATGTACGTACCCCTTTAGAGGTACCTTGTTCATATTCTTTTTGTCTCTTATGGGCCACCTTGAACCCTGACATCATGCACGCGTGGCCTTACACCTAAAGGTTGCTGGGCCTCGCGTGGCTGTGGTTGAGTGCAAGGCGAGGTGATGACGAGCCTCGCGCTTGGGCATGGACCTCGCTTATGAGGCGCTGGGACGTTGGGCCTCGCTTGCGAGGCGCTGGGACGTTGGGCCTCGCTTGCGAGGCGCTGGGATGCTAGGCCTCGCGTGGCGAGGCTGGGCGATGACGGGGCTCGCGTCTGGGCACGGGCTGCGCTTGCGAGATGCTGGGACGTTGGGCCTCGCGTGGCCGAGGCTGTGCGCGAGACGGGCCTCACGCCTAGGCACGGGCCTCGCTTGCGAGGCGCTGGGATGCTGGACCTCGCGTGGGCGTCCTGAGAGCGAGGCAGGGCCTCGCACCTAGGCATAGGTGAGGGCCTCGCATAGCCTCGCGTGGCCGAGGCGTGACACCGAGTTTGTGACTATGCGGACATGGCCTCGTGTGGGCGTCCTGAGAGCGAGGCAGGGCCTCGCGCCTGGGCATGGCCAAGAGAGGCGGGGCCTCGCGCCTAGGCGCGTCTTGGATCTTTTATGGGCGCGGAATATTGAGCATCCACACTCCTGTTCTTTCGAAGCCTGTTGATGGAGAAGACCTCTTTATTTACCTAGCAGTCACAAAGCACGCTGTTAATGCTGCTCTAGTACGAGAGGAAGATAAAGTACAGCATCCAGTGTACTACGTTAGCAAGCAACTGATAGGAGCAGAGTCCAGGTATCCCGTGATCGTGAAGTTGGCCTATTGCTTGGTACTTTCATCCCGCAAATTGTGACCGTACTTCCAGGCACACCCCATTAATGTCCTTACCGACCAGCCCCTACGTCAAGTCTTGCAGAAGCCGGAGTCATCTGGTCGGCTACTTAAATGGGCGGTTGAATTGGGCCAATTCGAAATCAAGTATGAACCGAGATCTGCTATTAAGGGTCAGGCTTTGGCGGATTTCATTGCTGAATGTACTGGGATTGCTGATATTCCCGACCAGCAAGAGCGTGTAACTGGACAGAGAGAAGATCTTCCTACTTGGCAACTTTTTGTTGATGGGTCATCAAACAAACATCATTCGGGAGCTGGAATTATATTAGTCACGCCGGAGAAGCATAGAATTCATTATGCACTGAGGTTCGGATTTAATGCTTCTAATAATGAGGCGGAGTATGAAGCCCTCCTAGCAGGCTTGCGCTTGGCTAGAGATGTTCGTGCCCGGTCGGTCGAAATAAACAGTGATTTCCAATTGGTGGTCTACCAAGTCTTAGGGGAATATCAAGCAAGGGGCCTACGCATGATGGCGTACTTGAATAAGACCAAGGATCTGCTAGCACAATTCGAGGAGTATACTATTAAGCTGGTACTGCTGGAGCAAAACTCTAACGCAAATGCTCTAGCAAAATTAGCTAGTGCAAAAGATGCTGAAACTCTGAATATAGTACCGGTGGAATACTTGGCAGAGCTGAGCATTAATGGACAAGAAGCCATGCCAATCACAATAGTTGACACTTGGATGACAACCATCATTGCTTACCTTGAGCAAGGAATCCTCCCAGATGATCGTAATGAAGCAAAGTAGATTATGAGGCAAGCTGCTAGATACATTATGATGGATGGGGTGTTGTATAGAAGAGGATACTCTTTGCCTCTACTCAGGTGCATAGCACCCGACCAATCAAAAAACTTATTGGTTGAAGTGCACGAGGGGTTCTATGGAGATCATGCTAGGGGGCAGAGTCTATCTAAAAAGATTTTGCGGCAAGGATTTTTCTGGCCTACAATGAATGAAGATTCCATGGAGTACGTGAAGAAGTGTGATAAATGCCATAGATTTTCTAAAGTACCCAGGGCGCCTCCGAATGTCTTGAAGCAAATGCAGAGCCCGTGGCCTTTTGCAGTATGGGGCATTGATCTGATCGGGAAACTACCCAAAGGGAAAGGAGGAGTACAGTTTGCAGTAGTTGCTGTGGATTATTTCACCAAGTGGACCGAAGCGAAACCACTAGCAACGATCACCTCAAAGAAAGTGTTAGATTTTTTGGTTAAGAATATAATATGTCACTATGGTCTGCCCAAAAAGATTGTCTCTGATAACGGCACTCAGTTCGATAGTGACTTATTTACCAATTTCTGCACTAGACATGGCATCACAAAAAGTTTCTCCTCGGTAGCTCATCCGCAAGCCAATGGGCAAGTTGAGGCCGTAAATAAAACTTTGAAGGATACTCCAGAAAAACGTCTAGAGCAAGCTAAGGGTGCTTGGGCAGAAGAATTACTAGAACTCCTTCGGTCATACATGACTACTACTCGGACAGCAACTGGTCATACCCCCTTTTCCTTGGCATATGGGTATAAAGCCATGTTACATGTGGAAGTAGACCCACCATCTCATCGGAGAACCATGTACGACCAGGAGGAGAACCACCAATTGCTAGTTGAATCTTTAGATTTCTTTTAGGAGAGACGAGAAAAAGCAAGCTTGAGAGTTGCTGCTCATCAGAAAAAGGTGGCCTGCTATTTTAATTCCAAAGTCAGAGATCGAAAGTTCCAAGTCAGAGATTTGGTCCTCAGAAAGGTGTTCATCAGAGACCCGGCGGCTGGAGTACTAGGACCAAACTGGGAGGGACCGTATAAAATTGAGCAAGTCTTGCCACCCAGCACTTACAAACTTGCTCGATTAAATGGAGAGTTGATCAGGAACTATTGGAATGGCGAGCACTTGAGGAAATATTATCAATAAATATTTCTTACAGAGTAGTAGCTTTGTCTCAAGTGTCTAACTTGTTATTTAAGTTTGTTTGTGAACTGGCTATTTGCTAACCAGTCATGTTATTTTGAACAATTTTATTTTGTTTGAGACTCGTAATTATACACGCTTTGTCCTTTTTTTTACGTGTAATAAAAGAGATCATGCGCAGCGCGGTCGAATCTTGCTACAAATTTTGCATATGTGTTGATTATTCTTGCTTTGGCAGTGTTCAACTGTCATTACAACTTAAAACAAAAAAGGTTTTCTAAAGGAAATACCGGGCAGTGTTTAACTGGTCGGTATCCATCAGATGAATGATCAACGTTTAAATAGTTGCATGTTTTTGCAGTGTTAACTGCTGAAATATCCTTTGTATATTCAATGTGTTTCACGAGTAATAATTTCTTGGACAAATTCGGTCAAGTAGCAAGTGATCAAGGATTTATCAACCCTCAATCACTTGGGGGGCACATAGGGTATACTGGTATACACTTCAACACAAGCAATAAGAACACGAGCACATATATTTGTTTTTAGGCTGACTTGTAAGTCTTTGAAGTCAAAAGGGCCGTTAAGCTAACTTGTTTTACAAAGCTTAATTAACTTGGAATTTTTTCAAAATTTTAAGTTAAGAACAACTATTCGTGTGTAAATAAAATGCTATGCTCATATTATGTTAGAGAAATAAGAATGTGAGAAAGCATGCTTAGTAGTAACTTATGAAATGTTTAGAATTTCTAAGTTAGAAAACTAAGTACTCATATGAAAATATAAGGCATCTATGCAATAAAACTTTTAAATGATTAAGTCTAAAAAAAAGGGTAAAGTGTTCATAACTCGGCCATACGAGCAAGAGTACATAGAAAAATACAAAATAAAGGTCTACTAGTCAGCTAAGGATTCAGCTGGTCGGATGAAGGCTCTCTGGTCGAATGGACGCTCTCTGGTTGGATGGAAGCTCACTGGTCGGCTATGGAAGGTTGATCAACAACTTCATCAGCATCAATTGCTTCTTTCGGTTGGAATGATAGCGTGGGAGAAAAAGGTGTGGTACCAGTAGAATTAGCTGCCTCCTCAGCAACCTTTGCCTCACATTTTGCAAGCTCTTCTGCCTTAGCCTCCTTTGTGAGAAAGTCGAGGTTGAGAGGCTTGTTCAACTTCCACACCTGGTAAATGCAGTTGAAACAAATTTCCTCGTAGCAAGCGAGATCGGCTTCTTTCTCTCGCTTTAGCTCCTAGTTCTCACGAGTCAGTTTCTCCAGCTGATCAGTCAACGACTTGTTGATTTGAATTTGTTTTTGGTTCTCGTCAGCCATCCCCCTAAGAGACTCATTCCGCTCAGCCACGGTCTTCTCTGCCTGCTCCACCTTGGATTGGAGATCCTTTTTCGAAGAAGTTAAAGTCTCCACTTTAGTTTGAGCATCCACTAGTTGATCATTTAAGACCTTGATCAATTCCTTGTAGCCTACTGCTCGGTGCTGAGCGTGGCTTATGGTGATAAGCGACTGCATGGAAAACAGAAAGTTACTGCAAGTAAAAATGATTAATAGCAAACTGTCTTGTGATAAAATACTTACATTCATCAGCTGAGCGAGCCCTCTTTGTAAGATGACTTCAACACTAAACCGAGGTAAGGATTCAAAGCTTTGAATCGTTGAAGCATCATGAAGAGTCTGGTCAAGCAGTTCCTTCCCAATGTTGCCAGCAGTGCGAAGGGCCTCACTCAAGCCAGTCAGGCGAGTAGGGGTTAGGTTCGCAGAGGGAGAAATCGACGAAGGGGTCAGCTGCGGGATTGTAATCGACTCCTCGGGTTGTCTCCCTTGGCTGGTCGGGGTTGTCCTTGGAACTTTTCTTAGGGGGTTGGAGCCACTTCCTTCCCCAGATTTCCTCTTTTGGGCAAGAGAGGTGTTGAATTGCCTGAACATCTCTGAATCTGCAAAAGAGTAAACACAAGATTTGTTAGTGAAAAATGAAGCAATATGTGGGTAAATACTTTACAACTACCAAACAGCTCTATAAATCCCATATTTAAAATCAAACATCTCACTATGACTACTAGACTTGAGTTTATGATTTGGTCAAGGAAGTCATCCTCTTCATCAAACGATGAGCTTAAGTCTCTATGAAGCTGGATGGTCTTTCCTTTCCGAGGATGTGTGGGAATAACACGTCTGCGTTGATCTTCTGGCTGGGGTTCCTTAATGATAAGGTCGCCTGGTCTACGAGAGTAGGGAGACGGTCCAGGAGAGAACTGATCGGTCACTACCTCAATATCGGCGTTGGACTAGTCCGTTGCATTAGCTTCCTCGGTAGTACTCTCTACTATGATGTTCTGGTTACTTGGTAATAGGCCCACCATCTGAGAATTATCCACAATAACCAACTCTTTCACATTCTTCTCCTCGGTGCACATATTAGCCAACTCTTCTGCCCGGGAACACATTTCTTTGGTAGGCAAGGGCTGGTGAAATGGACCCGCGTGTGTGAAGGCTAAATTGTTGGCTTTGATATCTGAAGTAAGAAAATACTCTGTATAGTATTTTCCAGGATTCGACTTATGAGAGATACCATGGAGGTATTTAATCCCTTTATGCCTGTGGAAGAGGTGAAAAAAACCTGTATTCTTGTTGCTTGGGTTAGTCCTGAAGTCGAAGAGATAATGCACTTCATGAGGAGAGGGTGGATCCTAACCTTGTAGGAAGTAAAGGATGTATAGAGCGGACAACGCCTGAATCTCATTGGGAGCAATCTGGAAGGGAGAGACGTTGAAGTAGTCCGCTACTGACCGGAAGAAAGAATGTAGCGGGATGGTAGCTCCTGCGTATACGTGGTGCCAAGTCCATGCACAGTAAGTTCCGCCAGGCTTGTTGGCTCTTTGATGAGGGCGCAGGCATATCACGTTAACCCCTCTCAGGCCCAAGGCTTGAATGTGTTTGTCGAACATCCCGGGGTTAAGTTTCGAGGGTTTGGCTGTAAACCAAGAAGGTGTTTCTTCTCCTTCTTTTCTTGGTTTTTGGACGGCTAATCGCTGGATCTCAGTAGTAAATATCTGAGTGATTTTTCTTCGAGGCTTGCTGGGTTTTTGTGTCTGGCGAGGCGGTCTTGAAGAAGCCGCAGTCCGGACCTCACTGCATTCCACTACTTTCTGTACCGCTTTGCGAGCTACCTTAGGGTCCTGGTCCTGTGGAAGTCTGTTAGATTTCTTTACCCTCATTTCTGACTGCTCAGCCTGTTGGTGGAGAAACTGTTCTTCGTGGAGAAAATATAAGGCTGATCGGGGAAGGATTTTTTTAAGACGGCGAAGGCGGTCCTCGGGGATGCGACTGCTAGGAGACTTCGACGAAGAGTCGCTGCTTTGAGGAGTATCGCTCGATTGCGGAATGGAAGTGTCAGAATTTGTATGGTTGTCACCTCCCCTATAGTCGAAGCGATTCATCTACAAAAGATAAATAAGGGGAGGTGAGTAACCAAACAAGTATAAGTCAATTGATTCAGGAAAAATATTCATTTACTACTCAGAAAATATTTTATTGGGTAGTAAAAATATTTTAATCCCTAGAATGAGCATGTATGAGAAAAAAATGATAGGAAAAAATTTAGTGCCTAAAGCACAGTGTCCGAGCGGATGCCTTAGGGTGGCCGAGCGGATCCCGGGGCGTGTCCGAGGAAACCGTGTGACGTCCGAGCGGTTGGTATGCACATCCGAGTGGTTGCGTCTGAGACATTCGAGCGGCTATGTCGAGGCGTCTGAGGAGCTGATGCGTGCGTCCGAGGGCTGTGCCAAGGCGTCCGAGCAGCGTGCCGAGGTATCTGAGCGGATCCTGATGCGTATCCGAGAGATCGCGTGACATCCGAACGGATGGCCTGTGTCACGCCGAGGCATCCGAGTAGTGCGCATGTGTCCGAGGAGTGCTTCAGCTGTGTGCCGAGGCATCCGAGGATTGCAGCAGCTACGTGTGTGACATCTGTTCGGTGCACCTGTGTCACGTCGAGGCATCCGAGCAGCCAATGAGGCATCCGAGGGGCCTTGTCCGAGCAGTGCAGGCACTCAAGGGGCCTAGGGTCCGAGCAGCAATAAGCATGCCCAAGTATTCAAACAACAAGAAAAGAGCCATGGCCTATCGGCCATACCACACACAACCCTAAACCCATTTCGAAAAAAAAAGCCCTAAATTCCATAGGATACAAACACAATTCCTCATCCGAAATACACAACAATAAGATCAAAATGGGGGATTTGAAAGGATTCAAAGGTTCTAAGGAATCCTATATATCATCAAATACCCATAAAGCCATATATGCAATTTAGGTTGAAAAATCCATTTTTTTTCAAATTTCTATGAAATTGAAGATAAAATTGAGTTACCCATAGCCTAAACAACATCAAAACAGCCACAAAACACATTGTATTTCAAAGATTCATAAACAAACTCAAGAGAAAATTTCCTATGGGGGTTTCAGCCTACTCATGTTTTTCTCAAAGCTTAGAAAAAAACACATAGGTAGAGACAAGGAAGAAGACTTACCCAAATGTGTAGATTCCTTGAAGAGCCCTTGTGTTTTCTTGGAAAAAATGGGAGCTTTCCTTGGAGTTTTGGAGACTTTCGGCCAAGAAGAGAACTTGGGGTATTCGGCCAAGAGGGGAAAAGATGAGGGAAACTTTTTGCTCTCCTTTTGCTTATGAGATTATGGGTACTTATGGGTCTATTTAAAGGGAAAAAGTGGAGATTGCCACTTATTCTTAGACCCTTGGAATTCCTTGAGTATATTTTCTCCCCACGATTGTGAGCAGTTAATTCCAGTGATCGTGGTCTGCTATGGAGTCGTGGTCTGTTGCGTAGGTGGGAAAATGAACAATTGGATTTTTTTTATTGTGCCGTCAACAGTGGAGAAAAAAGTTTATTATGTGAGAACATCATATCATAAACTTGGGGGCAAATGTTATCCCCAAAATTTGAAAACGATGACATGGTAATAAAGGTGACAAATGGCAAGGAATGGTTGGGTAATCTGGCTTAGGAGTGGTTCGGTAGACCGGTGAAGATTTTTGACTGACCAGTCAAGTGTCATGTCCGACCGGTCATATGCTTGTCCGCCTAGTCAGGCGCTTGTTCGCCCGGTCAGGTGCTTGTCTGCCCGGTCAGGTGCTTATCCGCTCAATCAGGTGCTTATCCGCCCAGTCAGGTGCTTGTCCGACCAGTTATGTCCTTGTTCGACGAGTGAAGGTTTGGCCGACCAGTGAGGAATTTTGGCCCTTCAGTTCTCCTCCTGAGTATGATGTGGACCGACTAAACAGAGTAGGGCTACGTAAAAGATCCCAGTAACGGCTTCAACAAGAATCGGTCATACCTCCGCTGGAATCTCTCAGATTATCCCACAAAAATAGTGTATTGTTGTATTTTTAATATTATTATTAATTGAATATAGTGAGAATAACAAAATATCCCGATTATGGGGGACATCATCTATACGATCCTGAGCCTATAAATACAAGGCTCATGGCATCATAAAAAGGGTTCGGATTTCAATTTTCCACAGAGAGAGAGTAATTGTGTCTTGAGAGAACTCTTGTATTCTTTTAATCTGCACTGAAGAAACTCAGTTGACTCAGGTTCATCTGATCTTGAGTGTAGATCTATAATCATAACTCTAAGTGGACTAAGCTATTACCAACACATTGGGGCTGAACCACTATAAAAATTGTCTGTGTCGTATATTTCTCTTGAAGGTTTTTTATCGTTTAGACGTCTACACGTCGTTGCCCAAAAACGCGTTTAACAAAGGTCATTTTGGTAATTTGGCCCGTTGAGGGCGTAATTGTATATTTGTATGCATGTCGGTGAACTATTTTTGAGGCCACGTTATAATGTGGATTTGTTCGAGCTATTTGGCATGAGACAATCTTTGAATACAAATTATCGGTTTGGTCATAACTGGGTTGAATTCGGGGCTCGGGGTGAGTCTCGGGGTGATTTGATGTTTAGAGCATTACCAGGAGTTAAAGGGTAATGGGATATGATTTTATTAGTATTTGAAAATAACGGGAATTGGAGGGCGTTAATTATGATTAACGAGATAGGTGGGAAAGGACGGTTTTGCCCTTGGAGGCTGTTAAGAGATGAATTAAGCATGGAGGGTATTTTGGTCATTTTACCTAGGCTATATATAAGCTGAAGGCTATAGAAAATAGAACTAAAACAGAGACTCCTTTCTACCTTCCTCATGATCATCATTTCTTTTCTCCTTCCTTGGAATTTTTGAAGCAAGTTTGGGGATTCAAACTTGGAGATTGAAGCTTGAGGTCTTAGGATAGTGTTATGCCATTGAAGAGGTTTCAACCTAAGGTTGAGGTAGGGTTTTAGTTCCATTTTATGGTTCCTTGCCCTGTTTTTATGTTAGTTTTGAGATTGGAGTTTTGATCATGGAAATGAGAATTTGATGAAGTTTTGATTGGTTTAAGGCTTAGGTTTAGATGGTTATATGGTAGATAAGTTATTGTAATAGTTGGTGGCTTTGCTTTGTGATATTGGGAATGTTTTAAAAAGGTTTTGAAATGAGTTCGAAGGGGAAAACAAGGGCTTTTGGTTGAGTTTCAGGTGGGGTCGCGGCTCTGTTCTAGAGTGCTGCGACCCAAGGTTGTTGTAGAGGAAAGGTGGAGCTGCAGGGCCGTTGATCCGCGACATGGAGAAGGAGGGTCGTGGCCCATGTTGGGGTTTGGAAGGGTGGCTGCTTCTGTTTGAGGAGGCGGGCCGCAACATGGTGGTATAGGGCCACGGCACTTAGTGGCATTTTGGCCAAAATTGTGTTTTTGGCTTGGGGAATCAAACCTTAGGCCTCGGGATCATTCCTACTACCTGGTTTAGTAGGATTCGATGTCCTAGAGGCTAGGTTTTGGTCTGACAGCCTTTTGTGATTCATTTTATTGATGGAATCCCATATTTTGTTATTGATGGAATATCAAGGGTCGTTCTTTCACTAATTCTCGCTCGAACAAGAGGTAAGAAAATTGCACCCTATTTGTGACATGCATGGTTATAATTGAGGCATGTTGAGTGTTTAAATGTGGACATTGATTGCATATCAAATGCTTAGCAAAGCTTGCTTACTTGTGAATGGCACTGACTTACTAGTCTGAATCGGCAATGGTGTCAAATCCGTCTGTGAAGGTGTGACTTACTAGTCAAGTTCGACAGCGATACTAAGAACTGGTCGTATGTTACTGACCTATGTGTCAGAAGCAGCATAACCGTCATGAACACAGAGTTGATAAAGATTAGATCTAAAGGACAACAGCATCGAATGACTCATCATGAGCATTAATGCCAGACCGACCCTAAGTTCGATGAAAACTAAAAGCACTTGCCTAGTTCCATGACTAGTTACTCAGAGCCAGGGCCAGAAGGCCTAGGTGACCGTATCGTCACATGGCTAAGGGTATGGAACCCACATTAGTGACTCCATGGTCACTTAGTTGATTTACATTGGTGACTTGCTCATCAGTCACTTATCCTGTTTAAGCTAGTGACTCGATCACTCACTTGTAAAGGGTACGGAACCCACATTAGTGACTTTTACAACTGTCACTCCACTGTTTAGGGCTATAAGTCCTGGATGATTATCATGATTATCATATGATATTATATACATGCAGTAATGAGTTTTCTTGCTTGGCTTTGTGGTGTTATGTGGTGCTGGTAAAGGGAAAGAAAAGCTCACCCAACCTTGAGTGGAGAGCTTAGGTGGCGATGTGTACATATTCAGCCGCTTGACCACCATGGCCAAGGAGTTTCTCAGAGGGACTAGGGGTTTACCCTACTTTCGGAGGATTGTAAATTCTACATTGTAATGACCATTTTGTATTGTAAATATCTTGTAAACGTTTTTATGGGCCCATGAACAATTTTATGTTTTAAATAAAATATATCCTTTCCTTTTGATAGGTTTTACACCTTAACCTATTAATAACACCTAGATGCACGTTTATAACCAAAGAACTCAATTAGCGAGTTAAGCACGGTTCAAAGTTCACAGTAACTGTCTTGGAGTAACCAGGGCGTGACAGGTTGATTATGGAACTGAATAGTTATTGAGCTCAAATATATAATTAGATTATAGATTAATTATCTACTAGTGAATTAATGGTACTTAAGGATCAAGAGGTAATTAGATGGGTAAAACGGTAAATTTGACAAACTCTAATTAACAAACCAATAATGGAGGACAAAACTACATATATTGATTATAATAATGGACTACTAGAGAAAACTGTGTAAATATAATTCTATAAAAACTTAGAGTGCAATTCCATATTTATAGTGGAGTAATAATTGAATTAATAAATAAGATTATTAGATTAAAGAGTTTAACTAATAATCTTGTTTATTGGAGCTTCGTATTATAGGTCCATGGTCCCCAGATCACCTCAGTCATACATTGTCAAGGGTAAGGATGTCAAAAGAAAGATTTGTTAAGAGAAATGACTACATTACAAATGAATCAATTTTCGAGGGCAAGGAAATAATTATTCGGTAATTATGGGTAATTGATTAATTATGAATTAATTAATTATTTAACTATATAATTTTTATTTTGAAAAACTATAGGTTAAAATTAATATCAATCTTGTTTGGATTAATACAAAGAGAGAAAATAATAAATATCTTATTTATAATATGATATTTATTTATTTTAAAACTGATACTTTAAGATAAAATTAATTTTAAATTAACTAATATTTATGTTCGAATAAATATCTTTTCTTAAAACTTGATTAAATAAACAAATGAGAAAATTAGGGCACCCTAATAGGGCTGGGTGACACACACTATACAATACTGTGTGTGGCGCCTAGCATCAGGGTTTTTATCCCTGAGTTTGAATTTTGAATTTCAAATATATTTGTTTAATGAGTTATTTAATTATTCTTTTTAAATATGATTTCAATAGATAATTAAATGAAAATATCTAATAGGTTTTAATTTAAATTATATTTTAATTAAATAAATATTATTTAATTAGATTAAATATCTTTATAAATTTGATATACGTGATATTCATATAATAATGATTAATCAGACTCTCTCTCAATAGTGATTGTTTTCCCTAAATTTGAAAACTATTCAAAATATTCTCTTTGTCAAAACTCTCTAGATCTCATGTGTTGAGTACATCTAGGGAGTCACATAAATCAACATTTTGAATCATACGTGCCCACACACGTCCTTATGTGTTTAAGGATTGGTGTGTAAGATCAAGTTGTGAGGTCTCAAAACACTGGATAGGAAGATCGTTGATTTATACAAAAAGACTCAAGGACACTTGATAGGCTACAAAAGGTAATCACTGATCTATTTGTATGTGATTTTAAAAAAAATATATATATATAATCCTGGTTGATATTAATATTTAATAAAACAGATCCATATATTCCGCTGCGTACCTTTGATTTGATCATTTAATACCAACAACATGTTCTCAACCTTATGTTATGTCCACAGCACACAATTTTATCTCATAACATACTTCACTATGGATGAATATCTAATATATTCAAACTCATCTAACAATAGTTTGTAAATATCAAAAATAAATAAAAATTAATTATTAATTATTACTCACCATCAAAATTAATCTTCAAAAATTTCAACACACCTCAAATTCAAACAAATATTTCCTACAATAAAAGTTTAAACATTGGTTAGTAAATATATGGTAATTGAATTGATCATAAAATAATATAATTAACAAAAATAAACTTTTTAAAAAATTATTATGTAAATAATATAAAAAATTATGTAAGAAATAATATTATAATATAAAAAATTATGTAAATAACAATATTATAATATAAAAATTATGTAAATAACAATATCATAATATAAAAATTATGTAAATAACAATATCATAATATAAAAAATTATGTAAAATTCAATACATTTTAAATATTTAACATAATTAATATTAGTTTATTAAAAAACTAATAAATTTGGTAAATAATATAAAAAATACCCAAAAACTGAAATATATATTAAAAAAACAAGTTTTAGTGATCAATACATATTTTGAACAATGAAAATGTCTTCTAATCCTCTGTAAACATTAAAAAAAACGTTAGAAAAAAGCTTGAAAAATCACCCTATAATACATACATTGAAACTCCATTAAACTCACTTAATATTTCTTCATTTTTGCCAAAAAAAACCTCAAAATAAATCAATATTAGGTATATTTACATGATTTAAAGCGTTAATATTATGGAAGAAAATGAAAAAAAAAAAACAAAGAAAAATGGTGAGAATGAACCTTACTCGTGGTTGGGGACGAAGGCGGAGCCATTGGGGGGGAATAGGGTTTCAGGATTATTTTGCAAGGAAGAATGAAAAGTTTACGGTTCTTTCTAAAGAACTGCGGAGAAAAGTCCCCGCATCTCCAATCTTCAAACTTTACACTGCGTTTTTTTAAAACGAGCATAAAATAGTACAAGGGGTATTAAATGTGATATTTTAGACTCATTCAAATATTTTCTCTGCACTTTTTCTTTAAGGGTTAAAAAAATGTGCAGAGAAAACCTATATTTGTAGAAGTGGAATATTATGATTGATATGATTAAACGATATAATTATGTGCAAAATGAAATATTGAGTGAAAATTGTAGTCATAGATTCCTCTGAATTTTTGTTTTTTCTTCCTTTCTAATTTTTAAATTTCTTATTTAAATTTGTTTGAATTTAAATCACTCATTTTGCTTTGATTATACTTGGATAAGAAAAATAAAAAACCATATACTTTAGCATCAATTTTTCTAGTAATAAATCATTTGTAAGAGAAAACTTTACTTTATTTTGTTATACTTATTGGTGACGGCAGCGTGCACATGCTAAAATTGATAACACTAATAATTTCAAATTCATTGAAAGATCAACGGATTTCGAACAAATGAATAATATTCTACATTCTTCATGAATAGGTCAAAGATCCTAGAGCAAATAAATACAACAATTATGAGATTACAACTCAGAACAGTAAATACAATCAATTGATCACAAGAGAATTGACAAATACAATTTATAAAGTCTAAAACGAAAACAAAGTATGTTAGACGCGTTAATCGAAAGCATGTTGCCAAGGGCTCGCAACTTTAAAAATATAGCATCATCATTATGCTCAATCAGTACAATTTAACTTTTTAAATATATCATTTGGACCAAAAAACTGCCTTCTGTATAAGGGTGGCAACATGTCGACTATTCAGTTGTTTGTGGCTTTAGGGCTGGTCAAGGTCTCCTTATATATAACTTTAGACCAAAAAATCATTTATACTGTTATAACAATTTATGCATTATATTTAGCCAATCATAACAAAATATCCTAAACAAAATATATGATACAATAAGACATCAAAACTACTATCAAAGCTACTAATATTATGAAAGCTAAGTACTACACACGTATATACTAAATTGTCATGCATATATATATATATGCATGAAAAATATATATCTAAATATAATATCTAATTCTTCTCATTACTGTTTGTAGATGGAGCGCTACCAGTTGACTTAACATTGCCCATGACAGATGTAATAGCTGCTACTAGAGCCATGGTGAAGTTAGGATTTGCAGTAATGGCGGCCGTCGCAGCACCAACAGTGTCAGCAGCCAATAAATCGTTGCTGGATGGCAAGTCATGAAGCCTAATATTGTTGTTATTTATATTATTTATTAATCCCTCATTATGAAGTCCTATGAACTTAGAACATTGGTTGCTAAGACCAGAAACTTGTGGTGAAGGTGTAACATTTTGTGACAAAATCTTAGACAAAATATCATTATTAATATTATTATTATCGTTTTGTGCAAGCTGCCATTGTCCTGTAATGTTATTGAGTTGATGATCAATAGACGAGATAGGAGATCGAGTGAGATCTAGAGTGACCGTTGGAAATGGTGCTGAAGCTGAGAGTGTGGCCAAGTTTGCTGAGCAGGCAACTGGGAGACAGGTACTACGTACAAAGTTGGGGTTGAGAAGGCCTTGATGAGGTTGATCGGTGCTTGGCATTGACCCTGATAGCAGCATTGACGCTGCTGTGGATGTCGTTGACGCCATTGCCATGGCAGCCGGCGGGAGAGGGTGGCTGTGTTGCCCTTCGTATGTCGTTGTCAGTATTGATCGGTCCTCTGCACATCTTTGTACCTATTAAATATATTTTTTTTCTCAATCACAGTAGTTGCATATAATAGATATGAGGAAAGAAAAAACACTTGCATGTTAAAACTTTTGTTACTAAATTTAAATAGAGATATCACTGTTATTTTTGTTAGGAGAGTCTCTAGTTTCTTGATCTTCACAAGTTATAACCCTAAATTTTTTAAAATGCTAGAGTATTAGAGCATTGCCATTAGGCAACCATGGTGCCCATCACCATGGGTGTCCAACACTATCCTACATTGATATCGATGCAATTTAGTATTGGTAGGTGGGACCTGATACTAAATTGCACCAATAGCGATTCGTCGTCTTAGGTGGTGTTGGACACCATTGATACTCCTTAATTATAGTAGTTCTCCCACGAGTTTTCAAGAAAGTCTCAATAATTAAATATGCTCAAAACATGCTTCAAACAATATTTTGTACACTGGCTGTTTGAACCTTGTTATTTGTACTAAAAATCATTAGAATTTCCTACGTAGGAGATATATTATAACTCAATATACTATATTATATTTAAAAATTGGGGTTATTATAACTTATCTAGGTGTGAAAATAGGGTCACTTCCCCCTGTCCAACAAAAAATACTCTCCTACAAAATATTTTCCCCAATTTTTGTATAAAAAATGTATAATAACATTTGTAATAAATGATAAAATGATTTATACCAATTTACGTTAATTCCACAATAAACTCTCTATTTTTAAAAAAACTACTTTTTTGGATCTTGTGCTTTTTAAAGTAGTTTACTGAATTCTAATTCACTCAAAATATTTTCAAATATAATATCACAAAAAACGATGTCTGTTACACATTTTCCACAGATTTTCCAAGTCGATAACCTATAAATAAAACCTAATGGCAAATATATTTTGACCAAATTCGAATTCATGTGTCCATTTTTAACTAACGGACAAAAACACTACCGGACTCAAAATAGTATAGATCCATGATTAATTTTTTTTAACACTGCAACAAAAATACAAAATCACTATGATAATGTGTGTTGATAAGACAGCCATTAACTGGATAGAAAAGATAGACTATTAGATCACTGAGACTAGTCTGTGCCTAAAATACCTCAAAATTGGCTCTAAAATCCTATCTCAATGGTTCCCAACTACAAAAAAAAAAGGGCAGGCTATCTCATGTGCAACCCCCACGATAGTATCTATTAATTTACATAATAAAGACTTTAATTAAGTTGACTAACTTGGAAGTTGAATATAATTAGTATAGGGAAATTTCACTTTCTATACATAGTAATCTCTCTAATTACAAAAAAATACCACAACTATAAACTCTTTCATTTTCATGCTAAACATTCCCCATCTACCCAAAATACCCCACTCATTCCCCAACTATTCTCTACACTCTCGGTTTCTCTCTCTCTCTCTCTCTCTCTCTCTCTCTCTCTCACTCTCTAACAAAAAACCCCAACATCTGTCGAGCCCCCACACCCGACGAGCCCAACCCCCGTGGACTCCTCTCTCTGTCGACCCACACTTGTAGAGCTCCTCCGTCGAGTGGGAAAATCGAGACCCATGACGTTGAATCAATCAAAGAGCCTCCATTGAACCACCTTACATTTGATTTTAAGGTAAAAGCATGAACCCTCGTCCATTTTTGTGGTTAAAATCATGTGTATTTGAGATATGTGGAATGGGTATGGAGATTCAAAGGTCTAGGTTTTTTTTTCTTTTTTTGTCGATTTTGCTCGATGGGTTCGATGTAAGCTCGATAATAGCTCGATTAGATGTACATTTTAGGCTCACATTCAGTTCGATTAGAGATCGATAGAGCTCAAAAGCCCTCAATAAGGCTCACATTCATATCCATTATATAGCTGCTATCGAACTAATATCGAGCCACATGGAACTATTATCGAGTTATATCAAGCTACTATCGAACCATAATCGAACTACTATCGAGTTATATCAAGCTACAATCGAACCATTATCGAGCTACGATTTGAAGTTAGTTTAGAAGCTAACATACATATCATCGAGTTCATATCAAGCCCCATCGAGCTCACGTCAAGCTAAAATCGAGCTCATTGAGTTTGCATCGAGCTTATCATAACTTTTAAGAAAACTCAAATAAAAAATAAGGGAAAACAAGCTAGGTTATTAATACAACAAGTCCAAATGGGAAAAAAGAGTTTATAGCCTAGCTTTAAATGTAGCCCTGTTGTCGCCAAGACCATCACACATGCTACACTTGCGCTCTTTGCGAATGATTTCGTCACTCGATGGATAGCGATTTGTCTTCCTTCTTCCCACCTTATCGAGTTGTCATTGAGCACAATCGAGCAACAAAACCTAAAACTATCGAGCTATAATCGAACTATATCGAGCTCATAAAAGAACATTCTTCTACATACCATCGAGCTCCTATCGAGCAAAAAAGTTGCACAAAACCCAGAAAAATACAGATTGCAGAATCTCACTAAAAGAACTCAAAAAACACACAAATATAGGCTCATGTCTATTCAAAATAGCCACCAAAATGTAACACAAATAATTACCCATGGTTTTTCTCCGCAAAAAACACTCAAAATGGATGTTGTCATTGAAATTGGCGACTTCACAGAGACAATGGAGATGACTTACAACGATTTCGACATGAAAACCATACAAATTTGTAGTTTTTAGGAATGATTTCGTGAGAATGAAAGAGAGAGAAGGAAGAGAGAGGAAGAGAAGATTTTAGGATTTGAAAATATAACGGGAGGGATATTTTGGGTATAAGAGGAATGTTTAGCATCAAATTGAAAAGATTATTAGTGTTAGGATTTTTTTGTAATATTAGACATTATTAAGTATTAATATTAAAATTTTCTTAGTATATTTGCAGGACATATTAATTGATGTGAAATATTACAAGAAATTCATTAATTATCAAAATGCTCATGTTTTATAAGATAGTTATTTATATTATTTATGTTCATGTTCATTTCTACTATATTATTTATTTTTCATATTACGGTCTATGCAATTGATTTATCTAGTGAAATTTGTTCGCATTTCTATATTATTTTATACATTTGTAATATGTATATAAATTTTTTTAATTGACTGTATATAATAGTTCAAGAAAAACTTGTTCACTTTATCCATTGTTTATCTTATACCCAAAATCTAGAGAAGAAAAAAACTACAGAAAAAGAGCTTTCGGCTTAATAACAAATGTATGACCAGCTCGGTAAGAGAAGGCGTTTGAGTCCGAGCTGGATGAAAAAATTATACCTAGAACGACTGACGTCTGCACAAGCAAACACAACTCGGCAGCCGAAATGTTGATTGGATTGATGAGTATTGCTCTGCTTTTTCTATAAATTGGAGAAACCGTGATGGTGAAAGGGGCTAAAACACTATGTACGAAACAATAGATGTAAGCTTGTTTAAGGTTGAATATGTTATGATTGGTTAAATACATAAATAAGCAAGTGTAAAGTTATGAGAAAATTACACACATTTAGGTGTGAATTTTAAGATTTTGTAATTAGCACAAAAAACATAACCAAATTTAATTGAGAGTAATACATTGATGATGTATCTAAACACATCTGAATATGTTAGAAGCAATTTAAATTTTTTTGGAATGATTTGGACATAAAAATGAGGTCAAAAATAAAGTTTTGTGGTTCCAAAATTGGTTTTTGAATTAAATCAAATGGGACTAGCATAGCACGGTGCTAACACTATTTAAAGAGTTTTGGAGAATTCAAATTAACTAAATCACACTTTGGCTCTCTCTTTCTAACCTCTCTCTAGCTTGAAGAATTCATAGACTTATTAAACAATTCTCATTACTTCTTTGTAGAACCCTCAAGCAATCTGAGTAGGTTGGAATAGAAAATTTGAACAGAGTTTCTCAGCTTGTGTTTATTGTTCATTATGTTATTGTTTTCTCCATTGTTGTTCTAATTCTCTCATCCCAACAGTACCACATTAAACAAATATTTTTCTGTGTATACACAAGGATCACAATTTCACTCAATTTATCGTTGACGAAAACATTATCAACAATTTATACTCATTAATTTTATTTTATATTAATGTGAACAAAATTAATCGATCACTTATTTATATATATAATTATATATAGTGAATTTATCATGCAAAAAGTTTACACACAAGTCGATCAGTAAAATATGGAAGCAGAAAATTAAAGAAGAAGAAATATATATAGCGCAACATACCTGTTTGCGAACTGGACACCCAGTACCCATAGTGCAACGATAATAAGCTCGAGGACAAGGGTTTCCTTTCGCCATTTTCTGGCCATACTTTCTCCATTGGCACCCATCAGATATCTGTACTTAAACAATATAAACATTTCAAAAGATTATAAACTATATTCATTATTTTAAATTAATTAAATATTGAATAAGTACTCAAAATTTAACTATTTAAGTACAACAAATTAGGTTTTTTTTCTTCGTATTTTCTTTCTTTTTCTCTTTTTGAAGATTAAAAATAATGTCCAAACAATGTGCAATATACACATTTGCTTAGTTTTTTTTATAGAATTTATTAATTATTTTTATTAAATTTATATTAATTTGTTTAATTATTTATTATTTTAAAATAATTATAATTGTAAAATATCTGAAAAAATCCTATTTTAATTTGTTTAATTATTTATTATTTTAAAATAATTATCATTGTAAAATATCTCAACATATCTTATTTTAATTTTTTTAATTATTTATTTAATTTTATTTAAGTTTAAGTATTTACAAAATACAGTTAAATATAAAAAAAATATTCTATTAAATAAAAGAATATAAAAAAAATAAAAAACGGTTAAAAGTAAAGAATTTCCTTTATCTACATACTTATTATATTGAATAGATATTAGCCATTTCGATATTTTAGGATGTGGAAAGAAGCACCCTGTTATGAAAATAAACTCTAGACCAGTTGGAATGTATCAGTTAATGGTATGCCAATGTTCCAAATAGTATCAAAATTAAAAAGGCTGAAACAGGTACTAATGACCATAAACAGAGAGGGTTTTTCTGATATTCAACAGACAAAATTTAAGGCAGGAATTGTATTGAAGGAGCTTCAGGAGCAGTTGCAGAAAGATCCCTTAAATGACAGGTTGATTTCTCAGGAGCAAGTGATTAGAGAACAGTATATGCATTACCATAAAGCTTACATGAGCTTCTTAGCTCAAAAAGCTAAAGCTGCTTGGATGGCTAATGGTGATGAAAACACTCACATCTTTCATGCTTCCCTTAAGGCAAGGAGAATACAGAACATAATATTGTCCATCAGGAATGAGGCAGGGATTTGGGTAGACTCTCCTACAGATATAACAAAGGCTTTTTTGGATTATTATAAAGGATTGTTGGGGACAGTAATGGTACACAGGAAGAAGGTGTCTTGGTCAATCATGAAGCTTGGACCAGTTCTAAATGCAGCTCTCATTCAGACTCTTTCAATAGATTTCTCAGCTCAGGAGGTTAAGAACGTGATATTTGCTATTCCAGGATTGAAAGCCCCAGGCCCAGATGGATATAGTAGTTATTTTTACCAGGATAATTGGGATTTGGTGGGTTCGGAGGTTACTACAGCTGTGCTATCCTTCCTTACTTCAGGTAAACTGCTTAGAGAAATTAATAACACAACCATCACACTTATTCCCAAGCATATTTGCCCAGATTCTGTGTGTGATTTCAGACCTATCTACTGTTGTAATGTCATTTATAAAGTTGCATCCAAATTGATTTGTTCAAGGATCCGAAAAGTGCTACCTGAAATAATTGCAGAAAATCAAGGGGGATTTGTTCATGGTAGATATATAGCCTAGAATATCATGATATGTCAAGATTTAGTTCGGTATTATGGGAGGAAAAATTGTAAGCCAAGTTGCATGATCAAGTTGGATTTGAGGAAAGCATATGACACCATAGAATGGGATTTTATTGAAGAAATGCTCACTGGTTTTCAGTTTCCACAGAATTTTATTTAGCTCATCATGGTATGTGTTCGAACTACCAGATTTTCCTTGATGATTAATGGTTCATTAAATGGATACTTTGAGGCTAAACGAGGATTGAGGCAAGGAGACCCTATGTCCCCCTTGTTATTTGTACTTGGTATGGAATACTTATCTAGGATCATGATTAAAGTTGGCTCTTATCCTAGTTATAAGTTTCATGATCGGTGTGCTAATTTGAAGTTGAATCATCTATGTTTTGCTGATGACATTTTGTTATTCAGTCATGGAGACTTTATTTCTATTCTTTTGATGCTTAGAGGACTCAAGTTATTTTCCAAGACTTCAGGACTCTTTCCAAATGAGGCTAAGTCTGCAATATATTGTAGTGGCATGTGTGAGTCTGAGATTGAGAGAGTAGTATCTGCTTCAGGTTTCACAAGATCTTCATTACCCTTCAGATACCTGGGCATTCCTATCTGTTCTAAAAGGATTTCTAATGCTGAGTGTGGGATCATTCTAGACAAAATGGTGGCCAGGATTAAACAATGGAGCTTCAGGAATTTATCATATAGTGCCAGAGCAACCTTGATCAATGCGGTCTTACTGTCCATACACTCTTATTGGGCTCAAATAATGGTGTTGCCAAAGAAGCTATTGAAGGATATAGATGCAATTTGCAGGGCCTTTTTGTGGAAGGGAGTTGCAGAAGCTCACGGTCCAGGGGCAGTTTCTTGGTCCACTGTCTGTACTCCAAAATCTGCAGGAGGATTAGGATTAAGGAAAATCATAGAATGGAATAATATAGCTGCCTTAGGGAAATATGTATGGGCAATTGCCACTAAAAAGGACAACCTATGGGTAAAGTGGATACATAGCATTTATTTGCAAGCAAGGGACTGGTGGACCAACTCAGTACAACAAGGTTGCAGCTGGTACTCGAAGAAGATAGTTGAAATTAAGGAACTTTTTAGAGCTAAAATGGATGAAGCAGTTTTCATGGCAGTGAAATATGGAATTCAATCGGGGCATGCAATACTATATGATCAACAAACCAAGGTCCAATGGAGTAAATATATTTGGGAGAGATGCAATATACCGAAACACAGATACATATTATGGCTGACGTTACACCAAAAGCTGAAAACCAGAGGCTACCACAATAAACACTGTCAGGTAGTGGACAAAATGTGCTTGCTGTGTGGGAATCATACAGAAGAGATATCACATCTATTTTTTCAATCTGATTACAGCAGCTTATGTCTTGTGAAGTTGAAAGAGTGGATTGGTTGCAGAGCTCAAACAGGGGATTATCACACATTATTGCGTTGGACTTCCAAAGCAAAGCACCTAACCAAACTCAGGAGAAGTTTTTACATAGCTGATGTATCAGCTCTAGTCTACCATATCTGGAGAGTCAGAAATGATGTATTGGCATGTCAATCATACAATGGAGGTCATTAAGAGAGAGCTAAAACTGAGACTTACTATAATGTATAAAGGGAAACAAAATAGGTATAAGGAATGGTATCAGAAATTGTAAAGTTAGATGTGGAATGTAAGTAACATAGAGGTAGAAGGAAACTATAAGTGTACATGATTTGTTTTTGAGCAATACAATGATTCTTATTCACCAAAAAAAAGAATAGATATTATATGAATAACTAGCTTATACAACTGCATATATATATATATACATATATATGTTAATATATAATAGATTTGATTATTTAATATAATGATGAATATAGGGTTTATATCTTTTTGGACGTGTTTTTTTCCGGACCTTGTATTTTAACAAATTATTTTTTGGACCCTATGTTTTGTAAAATGATTAAAATAAAGCCCGAAACCCTTTTGCTCAATGTTTTCTCAACTAAAATTACAAATAATTTACCAAACTAACAATTCAGAACAAAAATAAAATCATTCTGCTTAAAAACTGTGTTGTTATATTCAATTTTTTCTAAATCAAAATTGAATTTAGGGCTCTATTTTAACAAATTTATAAAATATAGAGTTCAAAAAATAATTTGTCAAAACAAAGAATTCAAACAGGTAATGAGACAAAACATAAAGTCAAAAAATGTATAAAGCCATGAATATAAGAAAGTTGTAATTAATCATACCATGGAAGCTTCAGATCTTGCTCGAACTGAGACGCGAGCTTTTCTAATCATAGTAATTTTCGGTGAAGCTTGAGGATCTTCATCACGATCAATAATAGTATTATTAATTTTATTATCTCTGCAAATACTAGTACTAGCACCACTTGTAATAGACCTGGCAACTTTGTGGGGCACCCATGGAATATGTTCTCGGCGACCCTTAAGATCTTGATCATTCTCGTAAACATCACTATTAATAATATTGATACCTGAAGATCCATTGATAATTAATCCAGATGTAGCTGTAATATTAATATTCTTATTACACTCTATTGAATCAACTATTTCGTTTTGAGATCGTGAGGAACCATATCCACAATTTTGTACTGATCTTCCTTCCAAAGACGAATGAGAAACTTGGTCCAGATTACGATCTCCTACCCTACCATCAATGCCCATAAATTGTCCAGAATTCTCCACAAAACTTCCTTGATTCCCTTCTAGTACTGATCCACTTATCTAAAACGAAAAATTTACAAGGGACATTAATTTATGTATAGATATATCCATATAATTACTAACTAAAATAGATATATTTGTAAATATCATTCGAATACCAATCTTCAACAGGATTATTATTTTAGACTGGAAAATTATTTGAACAATTGGGTTGAAGAAGCATGCATCATCTTATATATATATATATATATATATATATAAATGTGAAGAGATATATAGTAAAAATTTAGATAAATAAATACCATGTTGTGATCTGAATCTGGGAATTCAGGATTTTGGTTATCTTGCCTTTGAACAAGTTTTGTGTAACGCATGAGGAGACTCTCGTATTCGGATCCAAAAGCCTGACTTAGCAAGCCTCTCAAATATTGATTTTCAACTCTATGTTGCTCCAGTTCGGCCCTCACTCGCTCCAGTTCAGTCGTTGATCCCAGCTGCACCAAACAAAAGTCCTTTGTTAATTATTAGATGATATGTATTATTCTTATTTCTTTTTTCAATTAATAAAGAAAAAGACCATGACAAGAACATCACATTGTTAAACAATATGATTTTTCTTAATTACATCTCATTTTAAATGCATTAAACATTCCATTGGCAAGAATAGTTAGTCAACTAAAAGATTTATTCTTTTGTTCACCCATATTTTAGTAACTTATCAATCTTATCCGGTGGGACTCATTCGAAAAAAATATATATCAATTTAATTAATATTGATTAATATATATATATATATGTATATATATATATATATATCTCACCTCATTTGGAGTAATTGGAACCTTATTTTTATTATCTTCCATGTTGGCTGAAGATCCATCGTCCACAGTACTTAATTTATCGCTACTAGTGTTCGTCGTAAGAAAGAAACCAGTCTACAATGATTAAATACGTAATTAAGACAATGATGATTATAATTATTAATTCTATATTTTATAATAAAAAATATATATATAGAAAGATTAGGGACAATAATCATACATTGAGCTGTAGTTTCAAATTTTCGTCATTGTCAGTCTGCAATATATTTCCACGATCATGATGTTGTCCAATTTCTTGGTCATCATCAACTTGTCTTATTTTAGGATCATTTTTATTAGCGAAAAAATCCTGCAGTTCTCCAATCATCCATCTCGTTCGCCCATCACCGCCTTTTATCACTGGAGAACCATGCTTTTCACAGGCATCTGGCTTCATTGTGTGTCTATATATATAATACTATAATAGTTTGGCAAATTTCTGATATTGGTGGCTGGGATGAGAAAACGAAAAAAAGAAATAGTTTTGAAGTTAGACGTACAGATACTTAGCTATATAACTAGTTGTTTTCTAGAGAAAAAATGGGCAAAGAGAAGAGATTAAAGATGGGAACCAAAGTAAAATGTACATGTGCAGTGTATATATGTTGAAGTCTTTCATTCTCTATTTTCTGATATTTGCGAATTGGCAAGGGACTCGGCATGAAAATAGGTTTGGACTAAGACCAAGATTACAACTATATTTTGAATTTATGTATCAGAGAATAAATTAAATATGATAGAGATTTGAGGAAATGAGGTCAGATAGTGCGTCAATTAGCCTAGTCGCATAACATTGTCAAAGGAGAGAGAAAAGTTGAATGGTATAGTCTTCCATGTGTTATCACAGTTTAATTTGTTATTAATATTAGATTCTAGGCCCTAATAATTAAGAAAAGAGAATTGGGGATGACATACAACTATTAGTGAATTCTGACCCAGAAATTTTAATTTAATAATTATTATGGAATATCGTTAACCAATTATAGTTATCACCTCATGTAGTGTTAGACATCTTAAAATAGCAACACTTAAAAAAATAACGATTCGTAGAAACCTAACCGTTAGATGAGACTAAACTATAGGCTTACCCTGCATACTTGTATATATATTAGTTTAATAATGATGATTATTAATTTTTTCTCTAGTTTTTTTATTTCATTTTGTTTTCAATGAATAAAATTGTTTCATATCCGAAAATTAAGTTTTTATTGGTTATTAGTTAATATTTTCTTATTACATCCATATGCTGAAAATTCAAAAATATTTATTTGAAGGAGAGAGAGTAAGACTTTGACTAGCTCCAAGAGCATATATGATCTGGTTTATCAGCCCAGCACGATAATATATATTACATGTGAGTGAATGAGGCATAGTCAATGATATTGACAACGGGCTCCTTTAAGATTACTTTATTCCCTACTATAAGGTTCGCGCTCAGGGGTCTGGACATCAATCGGTGTACGCGTAGTGTGCGCGTGCGTCAAGTGTTGTGCTTGGTCAAGGGGTGCGCGTGAGGCAGGGAGCCAAACTTGGTGTGTGGGCACACCATTAGCGTAACTTATAATGTCTTAGCCAACTTGGGTTCTAGAGGTCCTAAATAAGACCTTATAATGATTGGAATCAATTGGAAAGTGAGGTTATACGGTACAACCGAGAAATGGGAAAATATGTCTCCCAAGCAGAAATCATATATACTCGTGGAAGAAGGCTAAATGTCCAGAAGTCTCCTTAGGGGGGTGGTGCCCCAAGGGGAAGCCATGGGCGTGGCCCTAGGATGGTGTCCGGATGTGTATGCGGTGCTTTGGAGCATTGTAGGAGCTTGACTTAAGTACATTGGGTTTTGCCGCCAAATGGTGCCAGCATACACGGGCGCGCGCGCACATCAGGCACATGTGAGTGAATGAGAGCAGACGGTTACTAACGATACTAGCAATCATCAAGAGGACTCCACATGGCGTTCTCACATTTATTGGGGAATAGATGTCAAAAGTGTCTTAGTCAAAGCATGGCCTTGCAATACGTGGTGGATGATGATGGAATTAGCTTGTATTGTGTACGTGTAACATGCTGGTTGGTCCAGCAAGGTTCCTAGGCAGTTGGGGATCTCAACTGCACCATGTTGTTATATTTGATTATGGTTGAGCATCAGAGGCATCAATGGTGTGATGTCCTACGCATAGAAAATATGTATCCTTGTTATTGTGTTGAATGCAAGGTTGGGAAAGATTTCTCGTATGTTGTGCGTGTTCATGTTTACTTGATAGGACTAGGTATGTCATTGTGTGTTTGTGTGAGATCTGTGATTCATGAGTGTGCGCTATTTTGTGTGTGTGTTGATGGGCTGACTAAGTTGGGAACATAGGCCATCACAGGCAAAAATTTAAGTTGAGAAATTGACCATGTGACAATTGGTATTAGATCTTTTCTCATGTTGGGAAATCTTACGCCATGGTGACAGTGGCCGAATTGAGAGAAAGATTTGAAAGGCTCGAAGAATATGTCTGGGCCCCTGTGGATGGCAATGTTGTCAATTTGACTGTTCTTTGGGAAGAACATACTGAACAAATCCATTCGTTTGGAACCATTGTGATTGACCTATAGAAGGATCTGCGCGGAGAAGGTATCGGTTGTGGGTGCGGAGATGACTGCGTTAGAGAAGGATTTGGCAGGAAAAATCGGGAACTTCTCTCAGGACTTCTCGGTCCCGTCCCACTCGATGAAGGATCATATTCTTGAACTGGATTAGGATGTGGCGTTACAAAAAAGGGCTATGGTGAATCCTCCAGAAGGTGCTGACAGACCTCTGGGTTCTTCCAAAATCAAAGTCAAGGAACCCAAAATCTTCAATGGTAGTCAAAACTTGAAGGAATTGGAGAATTTTCTTTGGGACATGGAACAATATTTTAGGGCTGCAAGAATCCCTGATGAGCAACGGGTGACAATTACTAGCATGTATATAAAAGGATATGCCAATCTATGGTGGTGTACTTGGATGGCGGACGATGTTAGTGCGGGTAGAGCCAAAATCAAAGATTGGAATGTCTTGAAAAAGGCATTAAAGGACCAATTCTTTACTTGCAATACGGATTGGGTTGTGAGGGAGTCTCTCAAAAATCTTAGGCACACTGTAATGGTTCGGGACTATGTCAAGGAATTTATTCCTTGTTGTTGGATATTAAGAACATGTCAGAGAAGGACAAGATATTCAACTTTTTGTTGGGATTAAAGCCATAGGCACAAACTGAATTAAGGAGACAGGTCATGGTTGACTTTCCAACAGTCATAGCCTTGATAGAAAAATTAGTGGAATACAAGTATGTAACTGCTACTTCGCAAGGTGATGCGAACAAGAAGTCAACGGGTGGGAAGAAGAATTTCATAGCGTCTGGTTCCAATGGTGGACACAAATATAAGGGAAAGATGAAAGAGTAGGGGCAGGGGCAGGGAATACTCAAAAGAAATCATCCAATGCGTCCAATAACCAAGGAAAAGTGAAAGGCATGGGATGTTTAATTTACAACGACCCTTACATGGCTCGGGAGTGTCCCAACAGAGAGAAATTAAACACACTAATTTCCCAGGAAGGGGGTAGCAGAAAGGATGAGGATCCCTCGGAGGGGACATCCAAAATGAGTCCTCTTCATTTACTAAACACTCTAACTATAGCGAAGACTGCTCAATTTAGGGGTCTTTTGTATGTCAAAGCGTATGTGAAGGTAAAGGAAGTCAGAGCCATGGTGGATTCTGGTGCTACTAATAATTTTGTGGCACACCGAGAGGCAGAAAAGCTAGGCCTTGAGATAATTCAGTGTTCCACTAGACTGAAAGCTGTTAATTCAGAACCAAAGCTAATTCAGGGTTCGGCTAGTATCAAGGTAAGGGTCGGGACGTGGGAGTCCGATACAAAATTGATGGTGGTCCCGTTGGACGATTTCAACCTTATCCTTGGCATTAAATTTTCGATGTCAGCCAAGGCCATGGGGCACCACATCTTAGAGTGGTGATGATCTTTGATGATGAAAATTCGTGCTTTGTGGAAGCATTATCATCAAGCTAGAATAAGAGAAAGGGGTAGTGTTGTAGTCGGCCAAGAAATTCAACTCCGGCATTTGGAAGGACAATGAAGCTTATGTTGCAAACATGATTGAAATCAAGCCTGACCAGATGGATGAGGTACCTGATGCGGTGGCCGAGCTATTGGAGGAGTTTGCTGATATGATGCCTCCAGAGTTGCCTAAAGAATTGCCTCCACGGAGGGAAATTGACCATAGGATCGAGTTGGAAACGAGGACTAGGCCACATGCCAAGGCTCCATACAGGATCACTCCATCGGAGTTGGTAGAATTAAGGAAGCAGTTGGATGCATTACTCGGGGCTTTAGGTTGATACAACCTTCCAAGGATCCCTATGGTTCGCCGATATTATTTCAGAAGAAACGGGACGGATCACTCAGAATGTGTGTTGACTACCGAACATTGAATACAGTTATAGTGAAGAACAAGTATCTAGTTCCGAATGCTGCGGATTTGTTCAATCGATTTTCAAAAGCATCCTACTTCACTAAGTTGGATCTGAGGGCAGGATACTAGCAAGTGAGAATTGCTCCAAGGGATGACTAAAAAATGACGTGTGTAACAAGGTATGGATCATATGAGCTTCTGGTGATGCCTTTCAGTTTGACTAATGTTCTTCCGACATTCTGTAACTTGATGAGTGATGTGTTATATGAGTTCGATAGATTTTGGTTGTTTATCTCAATGATATAGTTGTGTATAGCAACACTCTTGTTGATCATTTGAGGCACTTGATGGAAGTGTTCTAGATGTTAAAGGAATATAACCTATATGTGAAAAAGGGGAAGTGTGAATTATGCGCCAGGAAGTGAAGTTTCTGGGGCATTGGGTTAGTAAAGGGAATTTGAGGATGGACGAGTGCAAGATTAAGGCTATAATGGACTAGATGTAACCTACTAAGGTGTCCGACCTTATGTCATTTATGGGGTTGTCCAACTATTATAGTAAATTCATTAAGGTTACTCTGAGAGGGTGAGCCCTTTGACAGATTTACTCAAAAAGGAAAAACAGTGGTGTTGGTCCGAGGAGTGTGATGAGGCATTAAAAAAATTAAAGATTGTTGGGTCCTCAGAACCTATCTTGAAATTGTCTGATTTTCACTTGCCCTTTGAAGTGCATACAGATGCATCTGACCGTGCTCTTGGTGGGGTATTAGTTTAGGAGGGACATCCAGTGGCATTGGAAAGTCACAAACTGAGGATGCTGAGCAAAGATATTCTTCACATGAGAAAGAGATGGCATCGATTGTGCATTGTCTTGATGTATGAAGGAACTATCTGTTGGGGACCAAGTTTACTGTGGTGACGAATAATGTGGCTAATAAGTATTTCAAGTCTCAAAAGAAGTTGACCCTGACACAAGCCAGATGGCATGAATATTTGGCAGAATTTGATTTTCTATGCGTTCATAGGCCTAGACGACAGGACGAAGTGGTCGATGCACTTAGTCAGAAAGATGTGCAGACTTATATTGCACCGTTGTCTCAGGTAGAGACAACTCTTTTTGAGCGGGTGACGGAGCAGTCTCTGCTCGAATCAACTTACACCAAGCTTAAGGCATAGGTTGTCGAAGGGGTAGTAAGAAGGTATTGGGTTGAAAACATTCTGATGTATGCCAAAGGAGGCAGGTTGTTCGTACCAAGTGGCAGTGGCTTAAAGAATGAGTTGTTGTGTGAAACACATGATACATTATGGGCTGGTCACCTAGGCATAGAAAGGATGTTGGCTTTGCTTTCTAGGTTGTATTTTTGGCCTAAGATGGAAAAAGATGTAGAGGCATATGAGAAGACATGCCTTGTGTATCACCATGATAAGATCGAGAGGAAAAGAGAGGTGGGGTTACTACAACCTCTACCCATTCTGGAGAAGCCATGGAAATCAATAAGCATGGACTTCATTGTAGGATTTCTGGAAGTACAGGGGATGAAATTGATTCTAGTGGTGGAGGATCGAATCTCTAAGTATGGGGTATTCATTCCTGCTCCCCATGCTTTTTCCAGTAAATTTTGCTGCAGAACTGATTATGAAGAATGTTGTTAAGTATTTTGGGCTTCTAGAGGACAATGTCAGTGACATGGATGTGTGATTCACAGGTTGATTTTGGACAACATTGTTTAACATGCTGGGGTCTGATATGAAATTCTTGATAGCAAATCATCCACAAAATAATGGACAAACGGAAAGGATGAATAATTTTCTAGAAGAGTACTTAAGGCATTATGTGTCAGCTAGCCATATAAATTGGGTGGAGTTGTTGAATGTTTCACAATACTGTTACGAAATTTAGTAGTCCTCGGCCACAGGGATGAGACCGACCGAGATTGTCTTTGTTTGGCAGCCACTTACACCACAGGAAATAGCCAAGCAGAAGTCCCAAGGAGTGTGTCCAGCAGCGTACAGGTTTAATAGAGAGAGAGCCGAGTTGTTGGATATGGCATAGGACAACCTTGGTAAGGCATCTAAGAGAATGAAAAAATATGTCGACAAGAGTTGGCGTGATTTGGAATTCAGTGTGGGGGATAAAGTGTTGCTGAAACTTACTCCCCACATTTTGAAAAAGGTTATCGATAGGAGGTACCATAAAGGGTTGATGCAGAAGTACGATGGTCCCTTCAAAGTTGTTAAAAAGGTTGGAGCAGTTGCTTACAAGCTCAGGTTGCTAGAAAAGTTCAAGGTGCACCCGACATTCCATGTGGGTTTTCTTAAAAAGTTCAACGAGGACTCAATGGGTGGAAGAAAAAAAGTTGTGAGGGCACCTCCAACTGTAAGGAAACAATATGAGAAGGAAGTGGCAAAGGTGTTGGACCATAGGGTACTTGGCACTAGTAAAAAGAATCAACGTACAAAGTACTTGATTCAATGGAAGGGTGGAGAGGAGGCAGATGCTTCTTGGGAGAAGGTTGTCTCCTTATGGTTGTTTTAGGACACCGTGAATCCCTACCTCATAGAAATCTCGACGAGGATGTTGAGACTTTCTGGTGGGGGTGGTTTGTTACTCCCTCACTAAGGTCCGCGTTGCATGGTGTGCGCGCGTCATCACAGTGGTGCACGCGCGCAGCAGGGAGCTGAACTTGGTGTGTGGGCACACTATGAGCATAATTGATCATGACTCAGAAAACTTGGGTTCTAGAGGTCCTAAAGAAGGCCTTATAATGATTAGAATCAATTGGAAAGTGAGGTTACATGATACGACTGAGAAAATGAGAAAATATGTCTCCTAAGCAGAAGGCTAAATGTCCGGAAGTCTCCTTAGGGAGGTGGTGCCCCAAGGGGAAGCCATTGGCATGGCCCTTGGATGGTGTCCGGATGTGTATGTAGTGCTTTAGAGCACTGTGGGAGCTTGACTTAAGTACATTGGTTTTTGGTGCCAAATCGTGCCCACATACACCGGTGCGCTTGCGCCCCATAGCAATGGCGCGCGATGCACATGCGCACATGAGGCACACGAGAGTAGATGATTATCAACAGTTTCTAGGGATCATCAAGAGGACTCCACGTGGTGTTCTCGCATCTGTTGGGGAAAAAATGTAAGAGGTGTCTCAGTCAAAGCTTGGCCTTGCAATACGTGGCGACTCATGATTGAATTTGCTTGTATTGTATACATGTAACATACTAGTTGGTCCAGCAAGGGTCCTAGGAAGTTGGGGATGTCAACTGCACCTTGTTGTTATATTTGATTATGTTTGAGCGTCAGAAGCATCAATGGTGTGATGTCCTATGCATAGACAATTTGTATCCTTGTTATTGTGTTGAATGCAAAGTTGGGAAAGAGTTCTCGTATGTTGTGCGTGTTCATGTTTACTTGATAGGACTATGTGTGTCATTGTGTGTTTGTGTGAGAACTGTGATTCGCGAGTGTGTGCCATTTTGTGTGTGTGTTGATTGTCTGACTAAGTTGGGAAATTAGGCCATCAAAGGCGAAAATTTAAGTTGAGAAATTGACCTTGGGAAATTAGGCCATCAAAGGCGAAAATTTAAGTTGAGAAATTGACCTTGTGACAACTACTCTCATGGGATCCACTTGTATTTCTTTGACTGATCATGTGGCAACCAAAAACCCTTTTTTTTGTATTATTTGCTACTTCTTTTAATTTAATCAAACCAATACATTGTTCTCCAGAAAAAAATTCATTGTATTTCGGAGAAATGGTAAATTCTCTTTTTTTTTCTTGAAAGGGAGGTAAATTTCTCTTTAACGTGAACATTTTGAAGTACATATTGTCTGTATCTTTCATCTTTATTTGGCAAACAAATTTTCCTTATTATTTATTTTAGACATTGTTTGTTAAATTTTAGTTTTTTAGTAATATATTGTGTGTGCTATTCTTCTGTTTAAAATTGTTATTATTGTTTTTTTATATTTTTAATTAACTAACTTTTTTTTTCTATTAGATAAACTTAATTTTTCTCACTATATAAATAAAACACTAGTTTTCATTTGAACTAAAGAGCATTAATTTTTATTTTAATTAGGATGCATCTAACTTTCTTTCAAATATTTTTATAAAATAAACTTTAGTTTTGTATTTTTTTTTTTGTATATTTGTTTGTTTGATTGAAGACAAATACCTTATACAAGTGGGACGTAACATACCATGTTACGTCCAACGATACTGGAGGTAATATACTTTATTTTTTTTACGTCTGTGGTTTTTATGTCGCACACCATGGTGACGTAATAAACATTTTATGTCATGCCTATAATATCATAAATAAGCTTTTTGTAGTAAAGTTAGTATTTACCATATCAAATACATTATATTATAATACATGAGGAATTGTACCATTTTAGTTGGTGTTTGTCATGAATTAACTAGTATTGTGTTGTTTCCTCAATACAATTTTAATGCCTTGTATATTTGATGTGTGTCATTAGTCGTACCATATTTAATTATTAATGTAACGACCCAAAATTGCTAATAGGGTTGAGTGCCTTGATTAGCATAAGCGAAGGGCATAATTGGATACATGTGTGTGTTTAATTGGTTAAATTCGTGACTATGTGGCATGCATGATTAATGTGATTATGTGAATATATTATATGCATGTTTATGGGTATTAGATATGCATGTGGGCCCTTTACTGTTTATAAGGGCATATGTGTAATTTTTGCCCGTTAATGACATAAATGTGATTATATGTCATAGATGGTTGATACCGCATTATTATGTGAATATATTTACAGTATATGGCTCAGGACGGTCCTAGTGAGTGGATTAGCGAATTAGTCACAACGGAGTTTAATACCCGGCTCGGGGGGAGGGGGGGTAGCCTAGGGTTATTTTGGGAATTTAGAGAATATTTTGGGATTTATTGAATAATGAATGAGTATTTGGTAATTGATTGGATGTGACGGGACTAATTGGTAAATGGTAGGTACACAGGAAGAGTTAGCGGGAATTGGGAGAAAGACCATTTTATCCTTGGAACAATTAAAGGAGGCTAAGATTTTCCAGGGGTATTTTAGTCTTTTGATTAGGTTGTTTTGACCAGTTGGGTCTTAGGAAACTTTAGGAACCCTCTTGAAGCATTTAGATATCCTCTATCCCTCTCACTCATTCACGTACTGTTACTCTCCCTCTCCGTGTATTTTGAAGCTGAAGAAAAACAAAAGGAAACTCAGAGATTTGAGATGGGAACATGGCGGAAATTAAGCTAGGATTAGTCAGAAGATTGTTGAGGAGTTAAGCTACAATTGAGGTAAGGATTCAGGTTCTTGATTATGGAAATCCCATCTTATTTTTCTGCTGGGAATCTAGATTAATAGGTTGAATTTGATTGGATTATTAGGATGAACTTGTCTAGGTTCTTGGGTGATGAATGATTGTTGGTTTGGGATGGTAATTTCAGTAGGATTTTAAGTGTTTGTAAGTCTAAGCTTTGTGTTTGTGAGTCCTAGACTTTGACTTTGGGTTTTGCAATATAGCTTAATGATCCAAAAGACCAAAATGCTCCTAAGGCAAACTTCTCTCTCAAAGTCCACTAAAAGAAAAATCGTCATTTACAATCTCGTCTCACATTACACTTAAAACTCTCGAATAATTCCACCAAACCAGGAATATCACCATTTTTCCCAAAATACGACTCATACTCTAGTGAGTCCTGATAACTCACCGAATTACATAAATACCCCTTGGCTCACCTCGACCTGGGTATAAATCCCCTGTTGTGACTAAACCGCTATCTTGCTCAAAAGGATTGACTCCTACCGAATATCTCAAATATATCAACATAATAATCAACTTCATAATATCATACAATAACAATTATACCCTCAATGGGTCAAAATTACAAGTATGCCCCTCTAAATAAAAGTGAGCCTGTTTCGCACATTCAATACACTTAAACATGCATAATCAGTCATGTAATAATATAACTTATGCAATCCACATAATCACATAAATATTCTATTAATTCACAAACAGTCACAATTATATTCCAATAATGCCCTCCTAGGCCTCTAATAAAGGCACTAAGCCTTATTAGGAAAATTTGCGACGTTACAACTATGCCCTCCTTATAGAAATTTCGCCCAAATTTTTTTTAACTGAATAGCTCGGGATATTGTTCCCGCATGTCTAACTCTAATTCTCAGGTTGCTTCCTCGACCTTGTTGTTAAACCATAATACCTTAACTAAAGATATGGTTTTATTTCTCAATACATTGTCCTTTCTATCCAAAAGCTGAACGGGTTGCTCCTCATACGAAAAATTTGTCAGTAGCTCCAGATCCTCATAACTGTAACACCCTACTTCCTTAGAGCCATTACTAAATGAGTTTAAAACGTGCAATTAACTCGCTAATCGAGAATTTAGGTCAAAAGTGTAGCTAAACTATGATAAAAGTCACATAATTTGAAAATGTAACCATTCATTGAAAATTGTAAAGCGTTTAACATTTGGGATCCCAAAATATTGTTAGAAATATTTACAACTCAAAATATAATTAAATTCGACTAAACGACTAAACTAGGTTTAATACAAACATCTCCCAAAAATACCCCTGGTCATGGCAGCCAGGCAGGCCAAACATGTACACATTGCTTCACGCTCTCCATACTCATGGTTGGTCGACTTTCCCTTTGTCCTTACCTGCACCATAGAGCACCCGTGAGCCGAAGCCCAGCAAGAAAACTCCACACAAGAAAATAACATATGCATATCTATCATTCAGCACATAACAAAACCGCCAACAGGCTAAACATATATCGACCATGCCGTCCCAGGCGCTTTACTAGGCCCTGGGGTTCACAGTCTACACTGTGATGATATCCCAGGTATCCAATAGGGTCTCACCCTGGCAACTCGCACTCTGCGTGCTTAATGCTGCTCCTGACCCCTTGCCGTACTCAGCCTTGTCGTTCTTAGCCTTCGTTGTTCTTGACCCTTGCCATTCATTCACAAATATGCACACATAGTGTATTTAAACAAATACTTAAACACGTATAAACATAATCAACGGGGCTACGCCTTGCAACACAATCATATAGGGCCATGCCGTGCAACGCAAACTATAGGGCCTTGCCCTGCTCTACGATTAGAACAGTTTTCTTAGCTGTGTCCCGAGCTTTCCCAGCACCGATATCCCGAGCATAGTCCCCTAGTCTGAGCCTTGTTGAAAACCTAGTCACAACGCATCAACAACATTCATCCATTAAGTTCTAATCCATTAAATAACTTTGGGTTATAATTCTAGTCTCCGAGACCTTGAATTCCATCAATCCGGGTGATAAAATCTATCCCGAGCCTAAAACCTCCTTGGGGTCCAAAAACCCACTAAGCGCCGCGGCCCCAAGAACCCATGTCATGGCCTGCCTCAACCAGAAACCCCAATCCCCAAAACAGGCCATTCGCACCGCGGCCCAATCCATGGTGGGCTGCGGCCCGCCCTTCTTCCTGGCCTCCAAAGTGTTCTAGAGGGTCGCGACTGAGCAAGAACAATGCCGCGACCCGACCCTTCGAACCAAGAAAAATCCTCCATTTTCACAACTAAAACCAAGCCAATTTACCCCAAAATCAATCTAACGATCCAACTCAATTACTACAGAAGTTCTACTATAGTCTCGGCAGCAAAACCTAACAAGAATTAACCCCAAACATCATCTAGAAACTCAAAAGTGATTCACCACCTAGCTCACATGCATAACCTTGAAATATCAACAAAAACTCAGCATAACTTAGGTAATTAGGTGCTAGAATCCTTACCTCAACTGGTAGCTTTGCAATGAGCTAATCCTCAATCTCAACCAACTACAACTCCCTTGATAAGCAAGCCAAAATTCTCCAATAGATCAAAGTCTTCAAGCTTCCAAAGAGAGAGAGAACTCCAAGATAGGGAGAGGATCGGTTTCTCTAAGTTTCTGAATGTTTCTAAATTTTGTCTTACTTAACTTAGGTCCCTAAGGTTATCTCAAAGGCTCGGGGTACCAAAACGTCCCCGAGGGCAAAATGGTAAATTTCCCCAATAGTCCCTTCTAAACATTCTAACTTCAAATATATCTCCAAATATTTATTTTCATAACCCGATAACCCCATAAAATGTCTAATACCCGAAATACCCCTCGACTCGCCCCGAGTTGGGTATTCGACCCCGTTGTGACTTTCTAGCTAATCCGCTCCCTAGGACTGTCTCGGATCGTGCAACACGAATATATCACAATATTCACAATTATTACATTTATACCCTCAATGGGATAAAATTACAAACATGCCCCTAATAACCAAACGGGGCCCACATGCATATTTAATTCACCTAAACATGCATTTCTAATCACATACTCAACAAATTCACATATTAACGTAACAAATCACTTATTTCCATCCAGGCACGCTAATCAAGGCCCAAAGCCCTTTTAGCAAAATTGGGACACTACAACTATCTCCTCCTTACAGAAATTTCATCCTCGAAATTACCTGAACAACTCGGGATACCGCTCTCACATATTTGATTCAAGTTCCCACATCGCCCCTTAATCCTGCTGTTCCTCCACAACACTTTCACCAAAGCGATGGTCTTATTCCACAAAACTTTATCCTTCTGGTTGAGAATCTGAACTGACTTCTCCTCATATTACAAATCCTGGTCTAGCTCCAAGTTCTCATAACTTAATACATGTGTCGAATCTGGTACATACTTCCAGAGCATAGATACATGAAAAAAATCATGAACCCCTGATAAGGCTGGAGGCATCGCCAATCTTTAAGCTACCTCTCCAACTCGTTTCAGAATCTCAAAGGGGCCAACAAACCTAGGGCTCAACTTTCCCCGAACACTAATCTGTTTCACTCCTCTCAAAGGTGAAACCCTAAGGAACACATTGTCACCAACTTGAAACTCTACGCTCCTGCGTTTCAAGTACGAGTAGCTCTTCTGGGGACTCTGGGAGGCGAGCATTCGAGCTCTAATCTTTCCAATCACCTCATTGGTCCTCTGAACCATCTCAGGACCCAAGTATCTCCTCTCACCCGTCTCATCCTTATGGATAGGTGATCTGCAGTTTCTCCCATAAAGCATCTCGTACGGAGCCACTCCGATAGTCACCTGATAATTGTTGTTGTATGAAAACTCAATCAAAGGGAGATACTTACTCCAAGATCCCCCAAAATCCAGTACACAGGCTCGTAGCATATCTTCCAGTATCTGAATCTTCCTCTTAGACTGTTCATCTATTTGAGGATGATATACGGTACTAAACTGCAACTGCGTGCCCATAGCCTTCTGCAGACTCTCCCAAAACATGGAGGTGAAGGTGGGGTCCCTGTCAGATACTATCGACCTTGGAGCCCCATGAAGTCGAACAATTTCCTTCACATACAATTCGGCATACTGCTCCACAGTATAAGTCATCCTGACAGGTAAAAAGTGGGCAGACATGGTATACCTATCCACAATCACCCATACTGAATCATGCTATCCCACGGTCTTCGGCAAACCAACCACGAAGTCCATTGTGATATCCTCCCACTTCCACTCTGGAATCCCTAGAGGCTGTAATAACCCTGTTGGCCTCTGATGTTCAGTCTTTACCTATTGACAAGTTAGGCATCTAGCCACATAATCCACCATGTCCCTCTTCATTCCTGACCAGCAATACAAGGCTCTCAAATCTTGGTACATCTTTGTCATACCAGGATGTAAATAATATGGGGTGGTATGAGATTCATCCAAGATCTCCCGCCGGATATCAGAATCAATCGGAACACATATCTGACCCTTGTACTTTAGTAATCCTATCTCCGAGATAGACTTAGCCGCTTTGACTACACACTCTGTCTTCACCCTTTTAACTGGGAATCCTTCCCCTACGTCTCCTTGATCCTCTCAAGGAGTGTATACTGAAGAGTGATGTTTGCTAACCGACCAACCCTGAGTCGAGCTTGTCACTGATAGTGAGCGTACATGTTCGATCAATCTCTAGGAACCATAAACCTTGGCTCCATGTTATACCAAGTTATAATGCCCTACTTCCTTAGAGCCATTACCAAGAGAGTTAAAACGTGCAATTAACTTGCTAATGGAGAATTTAGGTCAAAAGTGTAGCTAAACTGTAATAAAAGTCACATAATTTGAAAATGTAACCATTAATTGAAAATTGTAAAGCGTTTAACATTTGGGATCCCAAAATATTGTTAGAAATATTTACAACTCAAAATATAATTAAAGTCAACTAAACGACAAAACTAGGTTTAATACAAACATCTCCCAAAAATACCCCTGGTCGTGGTAGCCAGGCATGCCAAACATGCACACATCTCTTCACACTCTCCGTACTCATGGTTGGTCGACTTTCCCTTTGTCCTTACCTGCACCATAGAGCACCCGTGAGCCGAAGCCCAGCAAGAAAACTCCACACAAGAAAATAGCATATGCATATCTATCATTCAGCACATAACAAAACCGCCAGCAGGCTAAACACATGTAATGCCCCGAATTCTCCGTTGTGTTTAACGGCGTGAACAGTTGGCCGGGAGGGCCATACTTGCTTAATTATGTTATTAATTGATAAAATGCATGTATATGTTGATTATATTATGATATGATGTGAAATGCATGCATGTGAGTCCATATTTCTTATCACAGGGGTGTGATGGTAATTTGGCCCGTTGAGGGTAAATTGATTATTTGTACACATGTTGGTGTTATATCTTGAGACCACATTATGATGTGGGTTTTTTCGAGCCATTTGGCATGAGACGATCAAGGAATGTTAATTATCGGTTTGGTCATAACAGGCTTAAGCTCGGGACTCGGGGTGAGTCTCGGGGTGTTTTAATGATTAGAATGATACCGGGCATTAAAGGGTAACGGGATGTGAATTATTGGTGTTTGAGAATATTGAGATTAGCGGGAATTGGGAAGTGTTAATTATGATTAACGGAATAGGTGGAAAGTGCCAAAATTACCCTTGAAGTGGTTTTAGAAGCTTTATTAGACCTAGGGGTATATTGGTCATTTGGGATTTGGATATATATATATATATGGTTTAGATGGTTGTAGAAACCGTACAAAACATAGCAAAAACAGAGAGTGAATTTTCTCCTTCCCGTGCATCCATTTCTCTCTTTTCTTCTTTGGGGTTTTGAGCTCAAAGGGTGAAATCAAGCTAGGAGGTCAAGGGGCTAAGGTTGTAGACTTGGTTCAGCCATTGAAGAGGGTTTGGTTTTGAATTTGAGGTGAGTTTTATCCATTATTTTTCTGGTTTTACTCTGTTTCCGTTTTAAGTTTTCAGCTCTAGATTTAAGTGTGGAAAGTTGGAATCAAGGGGAGTTCTTGTGGTGTTTTACTTGGGTTATGATGGGGGAGAGTTATGGGTGATATTTGGAGGTTTAAATGGGTGTTTGGAAGAGGTTTTGAGTTGGTTTGAAGGGCTGGTTCTAAGGTTAAACGCAAGAAGATGCTAGCTGGTGCGTGCTGAATTCTGGGCATTTTGGCTTATTAAGCCGCGGCCTGGCATAGGTGAGCCGCGGCCCAAGGTGCCTGTCAGGAGGGTGGCCGCCTCTGTTTGGAGGCGCGCTGCGGCGCAGCTGGGGAGGGCCGCGGCCCAACAGGGTATTTTGGCCAGAAAAGTGTTTTTTAAGCATGGGAATTCAAACCTAAGGCCTCGGATTGAACCTACTACCCGGTTGAGTAGTGTTTGAGGTCCCGGAGGTTAGGTTTTGGTTTGGGAACCTTTTATTATTCATTTTATTGATGGAATCCCATAATTTGGTTATTACCAGGTAACTGCTAAAGGACCAAAAGGTCGATCGTTCTTAGGGTCACTCTTTTATTTGTTCTAGCTCGGAACCCGAGGTAAGAAAACTGCACCCAAAGTGTGACATGCATGGATATTTGTGAGGCATGTTGATTGTATAAATATGGACATGGATTGAATACAGAATCGACAAAAGTGTTAGTATCATCTGTGAAGCTGTGACTTATTTGTCAGGTTCGGCAGTGATACTGGACACAGGTCAGGTAGCGCTGATTTATTTGTCAGAACGACCTTAGCGTGAATCACGCAAGCCAACAGAGATTAGATCTAATCGAATTTTAGCATTGAATGGCTCAAGGAGCATTAATGCCTGACCGACCCTGAGGGTCGATGAATAAACAGAACTTGGAGGCTAGTGGCTTACCTAGCAGCCACTCTCCCGCTAGAAAAGAGAGCTTGGAGGCTGGTGGCATACCTAGCAGCCACTCTCCCGCTAGAAAAGAGAGCTTGGAGGCTAGTGGCTTACCTAGCAGCCACTCTCTCGCTAGAAAACAGAGCTTGGAGGCTAGTGGCTTACCTAACAGCCACTCTCCCGCTAAAATCATGTGTTATTCATTTGTTTGAAAGCTTTATGCTCAGTGTGATTATAATGATAATCGTTTGATAATGTTTATGAAAAGTATTATGTTTTCTTGCTGGGCTTTGGCTCATGGGTGCTATGTGGTGCAGGTAAAGGGAAAGAAAAGCTCACCTAGCCTTGAGTGGAGAGCTGATGTGGTGATGTGTACATATGCGGCCGCTTGACCACCACAGCCAAGGAGTTCTCAGGGGAACTAGGGGGTTTGCCCTATTTTTGCCGCTTAGGTCGGCGGGATTGTAAATTTAAAACAGTAATGACCATTTTGTACTGAGAACCACTTGTAAATGTTTTGTTTAGCTCTGCAGAGCAGTTTGTAATAAAAATCTCCATTTCCTTTTTATTGGTTTTATGCCTTAACCTATTAATTACACTTAGAGCACGTTTTTGACAAAAGGACTCAGGTAGTGAGTCAAATTTCCGGTCCACCGTTCACCGTAACTGTTATGGGGTAGCCAGGGCGTTACAACACATATCGGCCATGCTGTCCCAGGCCATGGGTTTGCGTTCTACACCATGAGGATATCCCAAGTATCCAATAGGGTGTCACCCTGGCAACTCGCACTCCGCGTGCTTAACGTTGCTCCCGGCCCTTGCCATTCATTAACAAATATGCACACATAGAGTAATTTAACAAATAGATAAACACGTATAAACATAATCAATGGGGCTACGCCTTGCAACACAATCATATAGGGTTGTTCCCTGCAACACAAACTATAGGGACTTGCCCTGCTCTACGGGTACAACAATTTTCTTACCTGTGTCCCGAGCTTTCTGAGCACCGATATCTCGAGCACAATCCCCTAGTTTCAGCCTCGCTGAAAACCTAGTCACAGTGCATCAACAACATCCATCCATCAAGTTCTAATCAATTAAATAACTTTGGGTTATAATTCTAGTATCCGGGACCTTGAATTCCATCAATCCGGGTGACAAAATCCATCCTGAGCCTTAACTTTTGGATTCCCTAGCCTAAAACCTCTCTGGGGTCCAAAAACCAACTAAGCACCACGGCCCTAAGAACCCATGCCGCGACCTGCCTCAACCAGAAACCCCAACCCCCAAAACAGGCCATGCGCGATGTGGCCCAATCCATGGTGTGCCGCGACCCGCCCATCTTCCTGGCCTCCAAAGTGTTCTAGAGGGACGCGACATAGGAAGAACAATGATGCAGCCCTACCCTTCGAACCCAGAAAAATCCTCTATTTTCACAACTAAAACCAAGCCAATTTACTCCAAAATTAATCTAACAATCCAACTCAATCACCACAGAAGTTCTACTATAGTCTCAGCAGCAAAACCTAACAAAAATTAACCCCAAACTTCATCTAGAAACTCAAAAGTGATTCACCACCTAGCTCACATGAATAACCTTGAAATATCAGAAGAAACTCAGCATAACTCAGGTAATTAGGTGCTAGAATCCTTACCTGAACTGGTAGCTTTGCCTTGAGCTAATCGTTAATCTCAAACTGCTTCAATTCCCTTGATAAGCAAGCCAGAATTCTCCAATAGATCAAAGTCTTCAAGCTTCCAAAGAGAGAGAGAACTCCAAGATGGGGAGAGGGTCGGTTTCTCTAAGTTTCTGAATGTTTCTAAATTTTTTTTTACTTAACTTAGGTCCCTAAGGTTATCTCAAAGGCTCGGGGTACCAAAACGTCCCTGAGGGAAAAATGGTAAATTTCCCTGATATTCCCTTCTAAATGTTCTAACTTCAAATATATCTCCAAATATTTATTTTCATAACCCGATAACCCCATAAAACGTCTAATACCCGAAATACCCCTCGACTCGCCCCGAGTCGGGTTTTCAACCCCGTTGTGACTTTCTAGCTAATCCGCTCCCTAGGACTATCTCAGATCGTGCAACACGAATATATCATAATATTTACAATTATTACATTTATGCCCTCATTGGACTAAAATTACAAACATGCTCCTAATAACCAAACGGGGTCCACATGCATATTTAATTCACCTAAACATGCATTTCTAATCACATACTCAACAAATTCACATTGTAGCATAACAAATCACTTATTGCCCTCCAGGCACACTAATCAATGTCCAAAGCCTTATTAGCGAATTTGGGATGCTACAATAACTCAACACATGAGTTACATCTGACACATATGAAATACGTTATGAACCTATGACAACGATGGGGGCAAAGCAAACCTATAGGCCACCTGATTAATCCTCACCATGATCTCAAAAGGTCCCACAAACCTAGGGCTCAACTTTCCCTTCTCCCAAAACCGCTTCACCCCTCTCAACAGTGAAACACAGAGGAAAACATAGTCCTCATCTTGGAACTCCATGTCTTAATCCTTGGGATCAGCGTTGCTCTTCTGTCTATTCTAAGAAGCGAGCATCCGAGCTCTAATCTTCTCAGTAGCCTCATTGTCAAAACGCAGATATTTCCTCTCACCCATTTCTTCCCAATGGATGGGTGATCTACATTTCCTACCATACAACATCTCATAATAGTCGACTGTAATAGTCATCTGGTAGTTGTTGTTGTAGGAAAATTCAATCAATGGAAAGTACTTAATCCAGGACCCTTCATAGTCAAGCACACATGCTCACAACATATCCTCTAATATCTGCATTGTCCTCTTAGATTGTCCATCTGTCTGAGGATGATAGGCGGTACTAAACTTTAGTTATGTACCCATAGCCTTTTGCAAACTTTCCTGAAACTTGGAAGTAAAAGTAGGGTCCTAATCTGGCACAATGGACCTAGGAGTCCCATGAAGGTGCAATATGTCTTTCACAAAAAGAGCAGCGTACTGACCCACTGTAAAGTTTCACCTCACTTGCAAGAAATTGGCTGATTTGGTATACCGATCTATAATCACCCAAACTGAATCATACTGATTCATGGTCCAAGAAAATCCCACTACGAAATCCATAGTAATGTCCTCCCATTTCAACTCAGGGATACCAAATGGTTGTAATAGCCTTGCTGGTCTTTCATGTTCTACTTTCACCTGTTGACACGTTAGGCACTTAGCCACATATTCAATTACATTTATCTTCATCCCAGGCCAGCAATATAGCGATTTCTAATCCTGATACATCTTTGTGGTGCTTGGATGAAGCGAGTACGACATGGTATGAGATTCATCCAGATTCTCCTGTCTGGTAACAGAGTCTATCGGAACACAAATCCGCTTAAGGTATTTTAGTAAAGCCATCTATGAGACAGTGAAATCACTAGCAACTTTAGCTAGGATGTCCTCTCCGTGCCTCATCAACTGAGGATCATTCATCTACCCTTCTCTAATCCTCTTAAAGAAAGTAGACTGCAATGTGATGTTAGCTAACTGGCCCACCAACAACTCTATACCTCCTCTAGTCATCTCTTCTGTCAACTCCTTTGATATCTGTTTCAAGCTAAATAATTGTCTTGAACCTCTCTAACTGAAGGCATCTGCCACCACGTTGGCATTCCGTGGGTTGTAAAGAATCTCACCATCATAATATTTCACCAACTCTAGCCAATGCCTTTATCTCATATTTAGATCTCTATGGGTAAAGAAATACTTCAAGCTCTTGTGGTCAGTGAATATCTGACACTTCTCCCCATAATGCTAGTGCCACCATACCTTCAAGGAAAAGACCATTGCTTCTAACTCCAGATCATGTGTAGGGTACCAATGTTCATAATCCTTTAACTGTCGTGATGCATAAGCAATCACCTTTCCAGCCTAACCCTTGCTTCGATGCATCTCAGTAGACCACAAACTTCTCCTGATCTGAAGGAAGATTTAGAACAGGAGTAGTGATCAATCGTTGCTTCAACTCCTGGAAGTTGTTCTCACACCTATCTGACCATACAAACATGAGGTTCTTACGTATCAGCTTCGTCAATGGTGTTGAAATCTTTGAGAATTCTTTGAAAAAATGTCCCTAATACCCTACCAATCTAAGGAAACTTATAATCTCTAAAGCACTATTGGCCTTGGCCAATCCATGACTGCCACAATCTTGGTCAAATCCACCTTAATTCTATCTCTACTGACTATGTGACCGAGGAACATCACCTGCGATAACCAGAATTCACACTTCTGGAACTTTGCTAACAATCTGTGCTCCCTTAACCTCTATAAGACCAACCGGAGGTGGTGCTCATGCTCTACCTCTAGCTGAGAATAAACTAGGATGTCGTCGATGAAGACTATCACAAACTTTTCCAAGTAATCCTTGAACACTTGTTAATCAGATCCATAAAGGTTGCTAGGGAATTAGTCAATCCAAAAGACATGACTAAGAACTCATAATGCCCATACCTGATACGAAAGGCCATCTTCAGAATATTATCATCTTTGATCCTTAGCTGGCGATCACCAGATCGAAGATAAATCTTTGAAAATGCAGTCTTGCCCTATAGTTGATCAAACAAATCATCGATCATTGGCAGTGGATACCTATTCATGATAGTCAGTTTGTTTAACTCTCTGTAATCAATATACATCCTTAGAGAGCCATCCTTCTTCTTTACAAATAAAATTGGCGAACCCTATGGCGAAAAATTGTGCCTGATAAACCCTAACTCCAGTAACTTCTGCAACTGAACCTTCAATTCCTTCAATTATGCTCGAGCCATCCTGTATGGTGCTGTAGACACTGGCTTTGTCCCCGATGCCAATTCAATAACAAATTCTATCTCTCTATGGGGCGGCATCCCTGGTAACTGTTCTAGGAATACATCCAAAAACTTACAAACTAACATGGTATCCCCAGGTCCAACTGGCACAACCCTAGTGGTATCTACCACACTAGCTGAGAATCTTATGCAACCACCACACTATAGGTCTCTAACTCTCAATGTTGATATCATAAGAATATAGGGTCTGTGCATAGTTCCCACAAATACAAACAGGTCCTTGCCCTCAGATTCAAAGGTTACCATCTTTTTCTTACAATCTATGTTTGCCCCATACTTGGCTAGTCAATCCATACAAAGAATCATATTAAAGTCCTCCATGACCAGCTCAATCAAATATAATAATAGCTCTCTACTATCCACCTTTACCGATAATGATCTGACCCATATCATAGAGACTACCAGATCCCCAGTGGGCAAGAAAGTCCCAAATCCCACTGCATAATACTCAAATGGTCTACACAACATATCAATTACTCTATAAGATACAAAGGAATGTGTAGCCCAAAAATCAATCAAACCAGGATAAGAAGTGCAAGTACTAGAGAGCTGAACTTTCAATACTAAGGGTCGAGCCTCAGCCTCTGAATGTGTCAATAGGAACACTTGAGCTGGAGTAAAGTTGTTCGCCTTATTTGGTTCTTCCTTCTTCACCTATGGGAAATATTTCTTAAAGGTGCCTAACTGTACCACATAAAAAGCAGCCAACACTCTCCAAGATGATGTCTCCTGCATCTGGCACATTCTGGATAAGTCCTCAAGCTCTCATTGTCGCACCCCGTGGCCTCCTGTCTGGGTCTGTAACTATAATAGTTTCCATAGTCTTCCTCTTCTGGTCATTAGGGCCTCCACCCCTACCAGATCTAGTAAATGGAGATCCCACCCTCCTAATGTGCCTCCTGGCTGCGTTCTCATGCCAGATCTTGTTTTCAGAGCCCTCAGCAATAAGGGCCTTCTCCACTACATGAGTATAAGTCGTCACTACAGGTACTGAAATAATTTTAACATCTTGGGCTATCATAACATTTTTCCCTCTCACAAATCTCTCATTTCTTATCACATCTGTTGGCACCAAGTTTGAAGCGAACTTGGCCAACATGTCAAACTTCAGAGCGTACTTTGTAACAATCATGGTGCCTTGCACCAGATTACTGAACTCATCTCCCTTTGCAGCTCTGACTTCATCGTTATAGTATTTCTCATTAAACAACCATCTGAACTCGTCCCAACTCAGAGTCTTCACATCTTTTGTCTTGGATACCACTTACCACCAGATTCGGGTGTCCTCCCAAAAAATAAATGTGGCACCGGCCACTCTGTCATTACCTGCCACCCCCATAATGTCCAGGATGGAGGTTTTCATGCCCATCCATTGCTCAGCTTGCAGTGGATTTGACCCTCCCTCAAAGGTAGGAGGGTGTTGCTTCCTGAAGCGCTCATAAAGAGGTTGCCACCTATTCTCAGCCCCTGGCTATTACTGTAATACTGGTGCAACAACAGGTGGCACAACTGGTAGTGTTCCCAGGTAGAACCTATTGTTGTCTTAGTTGGCAGATTTCTTCTTCCTGCCTCTGTAATCTAGCTTGCATGTCCGCAAGCACCTATTGCCAATTCTCAGGAGCTGGCAGACAGTTTTGCCCCTGGTCGTTGTTTCTAAACTGAATTCAAGCGTTGGCTAGTTCATTTGATTGCCATGGAAGCATACTTTCAAGTCTATATTCAATCAATGACTCAGCACATAAGACAGCAATAACAGTGGCCAACACTATCCCACGATACACGTACTTAGCAGTTATAAGGAAATAACAGTGCTAATAAGCATTTCTTTGATACTCATAGTTGCAATAATGCTAATAAGCATGCCATTTATCATCCACATAACAGTCAAGTGCCAGACCCTAACAGTATAACTCATGTTTCCTATACAAGCATGCAAATAAGGTATTCATATATCAAATAAGTAGGTAAACACATATTCACATCAATAGTTATCGAACCCTGAGTCGAGCGTGTCTTCAGCAGGGAGTGTACATGCCCATCCAATCTTCAGGAACTCTTAAACCTAAATTGCTCTAATACCATATTGTAACGTCTTCCTAATCTAGGACTGTTACACTCGCTAAATGAGTCATTTGGACTTAAAATGTGGAATTTAAACTAACCACAGATTTAGGTACTAAAAGTTAAGGTCAAAAGCCAACCATTTCATTAAAAGAGTTTGGGTTCAATACATTGGATCCCAACAGAGTTTAAAATGATCACAAACTCAAAATGAATACAAAATCCAACCTAAGCGGAAAACTCAGGGTCCAACCCTAGTTCCAACTAATACCCTCGGCCATGGCGGTCAAGCAGGCCGCATATGTACACCCTACGCCTAAAACTCTCCAACTCATGGCTGGTCCAACTTTCTTTTCCTTTACATGCACCATTTAGTACCCGTGAGTCAAGGCTCAACAAGAAACACATAATCATACTCATAAGCAGGAAATCATGAGATCACAAACTCATAATTAGCATGCCTAGCAGCAATAACCCTACTCGTGCATGCAATCAAGCCAGATAAGTGACCATAGAGGCACACCAGGGCCCATTGCCCATTTCCATGTATAGCCAATCTTAGAGCTGGCCAAGTGTACCTATCACTTATTATGCCAGGCGACCATCGGGCTGTTCAAGAGTATATCACGCTTCTGGGTTAGCTTATCCACATCGATCGACATTTAGTACGCTATTTCCACCCTCGACTCCTAAGCCGAGCTTTTTAACCCTCGACTTATCAGCCGGGCCTTATAAACCCTCGATATATCCTTAACTAATAAGCTGAGTTTTTAATCAAAGTTCCTAGATAGATCCTCAACTTATAAGTCCAGCTTTTAATTAGAAGCAGTAGATAGATCCTCGACTTATAAGTCGAGCCTTTCAATATGATATAACAGATAAACCTTGACTTATAAGCTGGGCCTTTCAATCATACATACACATAACCATTCATTACTTAACACAGGTAAGCACAACACAATCAACATGTCTAATAAAACATTCTCAGCATGGTTATAACCATGTTCTATAGTCGGTCCAAGCCCCAAACATAGAACGAATGTAGTTTTCCTACCTTAAGTCCTGAGTAAATAGTATATGACGACCCTGAGTACAATCCTTTCCTCCTTAGCCTAACTGTTCACCCTAGTCATGACCATAACAACGAATAATTATTAGTAAACGAACTAATAAAGGCTTCCGGACTGAGTCCTACCCTCTGGGACCTTGAATTCTACTAACCCGGGTAGTAGAACCATTCCTGAGCCCTTAGGTTTGGGTTCCCATAACCTAAAACTTAACTTCTAATTTTACCCAATTAGAGTTGCGACACCTCCACTAAGGGTCACGACGAAACAAGTCAGAGAGCCTCGAGTCCAAAACTACAGGGCACGCGCCATGGCATAACTCGCCTAGCGTCGCAGCGCCAAGGCAGTTCGAGGCACCTCCATGCACCTCTGAGTTCATTAGGGACGTGACACTCCAAGAACAGCGCCGCGGCTCGACTTGCGAACCTAGAAAACCAGCGATTTTAAGAATCACCAACTTCCTTAAAATCATCCCAAAACATGATTTTAACCAGTTTCAACCATAATAATGGTCCCAACAGCTCAGAAAAGCCAAAACCAACCTTAAAACTCAATCTAAACATCATTAAACAAAAAAATCCAAAACCTCAAACTCGGCAAACTCGAATTACCTCTGTTGACCCTCGATTTGGCCAATGACACGGAGTCAAATATACGACAAAAGATAAAACGACAATTAAGAATTTAATCTAATGGGAAAGAAGCAAACACCAAGGATTTATAGTGGTTCGGCCCCAAAGAATGGTAATGACCTACGTCCACTTAGTGCTATTATTAATAATGAATCTCAAAGCTGTGATCAAAGAACTAGGGTAATGACCTACGCCCACTTAGTGCTATTATTAATGGAACGATGGATAATTGCACTATAGCTCTCTTTCTCTCAATACTTCGTAAAAAGATTCAGAGACCAAAAAAGTCCTCTCCTTAAGCTATTTCATGCATATTTATAGGCTCAAGGAGGGTAACATGGGCCAATGGGCCTTAAATTTCCTTAAGAACTGCATATCAAGGTAATAAAGAGGAAATATTCAATGCAATTATTACAAGATTACAATCTTAGAAGTAAATAAATCAAATCATACGACCAGCCTGGTCGCATCTAACAATTAAGCTTGATGAACTGATGTGCCTCTGGTCGATAGTCGAACAACACTTCCGCCACGTGTCAACCACGTGTGAGAAATCCCTGCCACGTCATCAGCAACCATTTTTTGGGTAAACAACCTCTGTTAAACGTTTTTCCCTAGCTGGTTCCTAAGTTTCAAATACTTCCAATCATCTAGCAAGCTTTCTTCCAAGCCTATGAATCAAAATTCTTTTCCACAATTTCAAACCAACATAGAGAGAGAGTGAGAGAACGTGAGGGAGAGAGAGAGAGAGAGTCAAATTTTGTTTTTCCTTTCCTTCTGAGTTGATAAACTACGCTAAATATAGCTTAAGGGTCCAAAAGTACAAAATTCCCCTAAGGCAAAACTTCTCTCTCAAAGTATGCTAAGGGAAAAATCGTCATTTACACTATTGTCTCACATTACACTTAAAATTCATGATTAATTCCGCCAAACCCGGAATATCACTATTTTCCCCAAAATATGACTCATACTCTAGTGAGTCTTGGTAACTCACCCTATTACTAAAACACCCCTTGGCACATCCCTAGCCGAGTATAAATCCTCCTTTGTGACTAAACTGATATCTTGCTCAGAAGGACCGAATCCTGCCAAATATCTCAAATATATCCACATAATAATGTGGTCTCAACTATATAATATCATACAATCACAATTATACCCTCAACAGGTAAAAATTACAAGTATGCCATTCGGAAAAAAAAAGAGGGCCTGTTTCGCACATTTAGTATACTTAAACATGCATAATCAGTCATACAATAATATAGCCCATGCAATTTACATGATCACATAAATATTCAATTCATTCACATATAATCATGATTATATTCCAATAATGCCCTCCTGGGCCCCTGATCAAGGCAATAAGCCTTATTAGAAAAATTTGGGACGTTACATATATTTAATGGGATAGTGAGAGATTTATACAACAAATATGGATAATAATAAAACAATTATATATATGAAAACTATTAGATGATAGGGAACTACAATTTACTAATTACAACTAAAATTATATACAAATAATTAGTATTGCCAATATTATAATAATATTAATTTCAAATTACATGGAAAAAAATAGAAGAAACATTCTGCTCCTGGCCTGCTTCCAATCCGCACCTGATCTGTGAGACACAACAAGGAAAAATCCAAACTTTAATACCAATCAAAGTTCATAAAAAACCACAAGACACAACAAACATTCAAAACTACTTGACAAATTGGATTAGCAAGAACATGTACAATACTAATATTATTGTAACGCCCCACGTTTAGGACATTGGGTAAAACACTAGTACGATTATTTTTCCCTGTATTATGTACTATGTCAGGTGAACATTTTATGTTACAAGAAGTTGTGATGTGTGAATTCTTGCCATGCTGTGGTAAGTGCAATTTTCGTTAGAAACAAAGACCTATGATCGTGGACCAGGTCAAAAATCCTAATCGGGTAAAAATCTCAGAATAATTAAATAGGAAATACTATTGCATAAAAATATTAATTTTTTCTGACACTGGGACTTTACAGTCAAACCAATAAATTTAAGAAAAATTTATTGATGATTTAATTCCAATCGATCAGTTTTAAGAATGTAAATTCTTGCTCAAGCCCTAAAGGCATTTTGGTCAATTTGAGTAAATTACCAAAATTATGTGTTATGTGACAAAATTTATATTTGGTCACATTTATTTAATTAATTTTAGCTCGGGATATTTAAAAACTATAGGGTAAAATTTTGGTTAGAATTATAAGTGAAATTACCAAAAGGTCCTTGAATGCCTTAAAGTTTGGTAAAATTTGGCAAAGGCATAAAAGTCTTTTCACAAGGGAGGAGAGAGAAGGATGGGCGGCTAGGCTATGCCTACGCACTCAAGTGTCTTATGACACATATCCTAGGGAAGGTTAATAGACTACCCTAATAATTAGTGCTCTTCCACATTTTTGTCCTTAATCCTTTTTCACCAAAACTACACACTTCCCTCAAAAATCATTTTCCCCCTCAAAATTATTAATTAAAGAAATTCTTTATACACCAAATCGAAATCAGGGATGTGTTACACGCCAACTATTCTCACATTTATCTGACCATGAAAACTTCTGGTTCTTACGTGTTAATTCTGTCAATGGAGATGATATTCTGGAGAATCCTTCCACAAATTTCCTGTAATAGCCTGCCAACCCAAGGAAGCTTCTAATCTCTGAGGCATTCCTTGGCCTTGGCCAATTCTTAACAGCTTCAATCTTAGATGGGTCCACCTTAATCCCATCTCTACTAACAATAAGACCCAAGAATGTCACCTGCAGTAACCAGAACTCACACTTCTTAAACTTCGCAAATAACTTGCGTTCTCTCAGTCTTTTGAAGACTAACCTGAGATGTTGCTCATGCTCCTCCTCTGACTGTGAATAAATCAAGATATCATCAATAAAGACGATCACAAACTGGTCTAGATAATCCTTGAACACCTTGTTCATTAGGTCCATAAAAGCTGCTGGAGCGTTAGTCAAACCAAATGACATAACTAGAAACTCATAGTGCCCATATCTAGTACGGAAAGCTGTCTTAGGTATGTCTTCATCCTTAATTCTCAACCGGTGATAACCAGATCGAAGATCTATCTTTGAGAATACCATTTTACCTTGCAGTTGATCAAATAAGTCATCTATCCTTGGTAGGGGATACTTGTTCTTGCTGGTCAACTTATTTAGTTCTCTATAGTCTATACACATCCTTAGCGAACCGTCCTTCTTCATCACAAATAACACTGGTGCACTCCATGGTGAGAAACTGGGTCTAATAAAACACAGATCCAACAACTCCTGTAACTGTACCTTGAGTTCCCTCAACTCAGCTGGGGCCATTCTATAAGGTGCCCTAGACACTGGCTCTGTCCCTGGTGCCAGCTCAATAACAAAATCAATCTCTCGGTACGGCAGCAATCCCGGTAGATCCTCTGGAAACACGTCTAGAAATTCACAGACCAACCTAGTCTCTGATGGTCCCACTGGCATGACCTGCGTGGTATCCACCACAGTGGCTAGGAATCCTATGCAGCCTTCCTGTAGTAGGTCCCTAGCCCTTAGTATCGAAATCATAGGCATTTGGGGTCCATGCATAGTGCCAAAAAATACAAAAGTTTCCTCACCCTCAGGTTCAAAAGTTACCATGTTCTTTTTACAATCAATGGTTGCTCCATTTCTAGTTAACCAGTCCATCGCCAAAATCATGTCAAAATCAGTCATGGCTAACTCTATCAAGTCAACTGATAGCTCCCTACCATCTACCATCACTGGTAAAGACCTAACCCACCTCCTGGAAACAACCAACTCCCCAGTGGGTAACAATGTCCCAAATCACACGGCATAAAACTCATAGGGCCTACACAAACTATCAATAATCCTACTAGATACATATGATTGTGTAGCACCAGAATCAATCAACACAGAATAAGATATGCCAGCACTAGAAAGCTAACCTGTGACCACTGAAGGCCTAGCCTCAGCCTCAGCTTGTGTCAATGCAAATACTCGAGCCAGAGTCGCGCTATCTAGCTTCTTAAGTTCTTCTTTCTTCAGTCTTGGGAAATCCTTCTTAAGATGTCCCACAAGTCCACATAAAAAATAGGCCTTCGCCCGACACTCATCCAGATGACGTCTCCTGCATCTGGCACACTCTGGATATGTCTTCCAGTTCTCATTGCCGCCCTGGCGGCCAATCTGTGCACCCTGTAGCCTCCTATCAGGTCTAGGAGCAAAACTGGTGTCCGAGGTCTTTCTTTTCTGATCACTAGGGCCTCCGCCCCTACTGACTCCTGAGAAGGGAGGTCCCGTCCTCCTCATATCCCTCCTGGCTACATTATCACGCTAGATCTTGTTCTCGGCACCCTCTGCAGTAAGGGCTCTCTCCACTTCCTGAGAATAAGTTGTCACTCCAGGTACAGTGGTAATTCTAACATCCCGGGCTATCATAGGTTGTAGCCCCTGAAGGAATCTTTCCTTCCTTGTCCCATCGGTGGGCACCAAGTCTGGAGCAAACTTGGCTAATCTGTCGAATTTCAGGGCATACTCAGTTACTGACATATTCCCTTGCAGAAGTTTACTAAATTCCTCGGCCTTTGCAGCTTTGACGCCCTCGTTGTAATACTTTTCATTGAAGAGGGTTCTAAACTCTTCCCAACCTATTGTAGTTACATTTCTAGTCTGGGACATAACCTCCCACCAGATTCGGGCATCTTCCCGAAACATGTACGTGGCACAGGCCACCCTTTCATTGCCCACAACTCTCATGAAGTCCAAGATGGACGTAATCATAGCCATCCATTGCTCTGCCTAAAGTGGATCCACGCCACCCTAGAATACCGGAGGGTGTTGCTTCCTGAACTGCTCATATACCAACTCCCAACGGTTTTCCAACTCTGTCTGCTGCTGTACGGCCGGTACTGAAACAGCAGATGGGGCCTCTGAAGCAGCGTTCCCAGCTGGAACTTGCTGTTGCCTCAATCGTAATATCTCTTCATTCTGCCTCTGTAGTTGAGCTTGCAAGTCTAGAAGCACCTGCTGCCAGTTCTCAGGGGCTGGCGGAGGGTTTTGACCCTGATCATTACTTTCGGCCTGATTTCCAGCGCTGGCTGGCTCATTGGATTGCCCTGGAAGCATACTTCCAAGTCTATCTGCAATCAATGACTCAGCTTATCAGGCAATAATAACGGTATCCACATCAACCCACGGTTCAAAACTGATCGAGTAAGCATCCACATGCATTGGCAATGCTAATAAGCATCCCAATAATTCACACTCAATAATCATGCTAATAAGCAGAGAAATTTCATGGCATCATCTAAACAAAATGATAATAAGCATATTCTTTGGCATGCACAATCCTATAAACAATGTTAATAAACATTTTCCTTAAGCATACTACGACGCTAATAAGCATCCTCTATCCAGGGTACACATACAACATCGCTAATAAGCGTTTCTGACATTCATCAAGTTCAAGGATGCTAATAAGCATTCCTATAGCATTTACAAATATCTATCGTGCTAATAAACATGTTCTCAACTTACATACAGTAGTCAAGGGCCAAGCCTTATCAGAATAGCTCATGCTTCTTATTCAAACTAGCAGATAAGGCACACATAATTCATTTAAGCATATATACACATAATTATATTAATAATTACCCAACCCTGAGTCGAGCTTGTCTTTAGCAGTGAATGTACACGCCCAGTCCAACATCAGGAACCCTTAAACCTTGGCTGCTCTAATACCACATTGCAACGCCCTCCTAATTAGGGTCCATTACCAGGTGTGTTTTCCACCAGTGCTGGACTTACTAACAAGTCATTTGGACTAAACATGTGATTAAGCCACTATGGTTTGGGTGTTAAAACTTTTTATCAACGTATAAGTATTTTCATTAAGACAGAAACATATTCTTTACATGGGATCCAAAAAAAATTAGTTTAAAAGCTTATTACAAAACTCAGACTACACAATAAGCTGACCTAGGAGGCAAAAGCTGGGTTTAACCCTAGTTCCTCTGAGCATCTGGGTCGTGGTGGATGAGAGGACTGCATATGTACATACCACTGCTAATGCCCTCCGACTCATGAATGGTTGAGCTTCTCTTTACCTTTACCTGCACCACAAAGCACCTGTGAGCCAAAAGACTCAGCAAGAAAACATATTCAACAGTTCACTGAATAAATCAACCATCAAACAATAATAACTGAAACCGGTGCATTCATTAAACCCAATTGGAGACCATAGAGCCACACAAGTGCATGTTGCACTTTCTTTCAAGTTGATGGCAACCGAGCCAGTCAAGCGCATGTCGCACTCCCAGGGTGGCCCAGCCATGGTGGCCTGCACTCCACGTGCATTATGCCAATCTTAGCTTATAAACTAAGTTCTTTAAACCCTTGACTTATAAGTCAAGCCACCACGTGCCTCCAACTTATAAGTTGAAACTTTGGGATGCTCAACTTATAAGGCGAGTCTCCCAGAGTCCATCATATTCTCAGCTAATAACTTGATCCCCACTCAACACCCTAATAATACTCTAGTTTATAAACTAAGCTTCACAATCATAACAGTCAGTCACATGTTTCATATAGCATACCTATCAACAATCACAATGCATTATAATACATTCACATAGCAGTCATAAGCATAATCATAATCATGCACGTTACAGCGTACCTAATCTGATATTCACAAACATAATTATAATCATGTTCATCACCTTGACTAGGCTCTAAACATGCATTCACATAGCAGGTGGAGTTTTCTTACCTTTGGTCCTTATTCGAGTTATTAGCGACAACCCTCTGAGTACGATCCTCGATTCAAGCCTTTAGCGCAAACCTAGTCACAACCGTAATAAGGAAGTTCCATCAACCACAAGTAAATAAAAGCTTCCAGACCAAATCTTAGCCTCCGGGACATCGAATTCCACTTAACAAGGAAGTAGGATCGATCCTGAGCCCAAATGGTTAAGTTCCCAATCTAAAATCCCATTTAAGCCAAAATTCCCCTTAAGGGTCGCGGCCCCTCAGACCCGAGCCGCAGCCCGCCTCTAAATCCAGAAGCTCGACCTCCCTGGAATCCAACGCACGTCGCGGCGCGCCCTTGAGGCGCCGCGGCCCGCCCCTGCCTCCGAGCCCTGTTGGCTCGAAACTCCTCTCGCAGGCCGTGGCTCACCATAAAAGAGTTGTGGTTCACCACGACGAACCTAGAAATTCATGGGTTTCTCTTCAACCGAACTTAGCCAAAACTTAACAAAATTCATCCCACACCTCCAATTCAATTCCCACAACTTATACACTCATTCTCACCAATAAAACTCAACTAATTATCATAGTAAAAGTCATCAAACTTACCAAACCCATCCTCTCAATTATCAAGCATGCATAGACATCTTTACTCTAAATATTCAGCAAAGCTAACCAAACAATTTCAGTTAAGAACTCTTACCTTAGCTGTGATGAAACTCCTGAACCTAGCCTATGATTTTCCCCAAGCCTAACACCTGGATTCCCCATGCTTTACTCTTCAATTTTCCCAAAAAAAACCACTCAAACATTCATGAAGCAAAAAGAGAACTTGAGAGAGCAGGAGTGAGTTGCTGAATCCTTTTCTTTTCAATTTCCTGAACCTTCTCAAACATTCCCAGCTCACCTTACATTACACTTAAAGAGAAAATGACCATCTTACCCCCCTTGCCCTTAGCTTATATCTCAAATGTTCACAAGGGCAATTTTGTCCTTTGCCTCAAACCCCGCTATCCACAATTTGCATCCTATAATTCCTGCTACTTCCAATATTCTCACTCGGTTACCAATAAATTCCCATTACCCCCTAATTCTCGGTAATGTACTAAATTAATAAAATACCCCTAAGCTCACCCCGTGCCGGGTATTTAGACCCCGTTGTGACTTTTCCGCTAACTTGCTCATCGAGATCGCCTCTCGTCAAGTAACGCAGATATATCCACATAATAATGTGGTCTCAATCACACAAACACATATTTGCATTCATACCCCAAACGATTCAAATTACTAATATACCCTTCTTATAAGAAACGGGCCCACATACACATATTTAATATCTCTAACATACAAGCATGATTATATTATAATATAATTCACATAATAACTCAATTATTGCCTCCCGACCCCCTAATCTAGGCACTAAGCCTTATTAGGAAATTTGGGATGTTACAGAAGTGTCCGAAGAATACTGGTTGATAACGGAAGCTCTGTAAATTTACTTTTCAGGTACACTGTAGAGTCCAAGAACTTTACTAAGACAGTTAGATAGTAGTAATAGTAATAACTAGTAGTAGTTATAGTATGTTTATTATTATGGATTTTGGTTCAAGCCAGGACTTAGTTAGACACTCGTAGCAACACTTGTAGATTTTATAAGTTTAACCTATAGTTTAAGAATATTAATTATAACCTAAGGTTTGATTAATATGGCTGATTATGGAGATGATATTTATTATACTCTAAGGTTTAGATAGACCCAATAAGATAATAACACTTGTCATATGTATGTTTAATGAGAAATTAAGTATTTTTGAGGAATAGTTTATTAAGAATAATATTTGAAAATCCTAGAGTCTGCGAGTAGCTTTGAAATCGTTAAAGGATTTAGTCAAGGCTATTTACTCAATTTAAATTAGGCTGAAAAAGTGTAATTACGTGTTTAATATTTCAACGTATGCCAATATATTGCAGCTCTAGGGGGCGATATATCTCCACACGGGGATACAAAAAACACATAACTTCGCACGACCATTTTGACGAGCCTCGAGTATATGAGCCCAGGCGATATATCGCCTATGGTAGGCGATATATCGGCTCTAGGGCTGTATTTTCAAATGATTTTGAAATCGAGCTCATTTTAATCCTTAACCTCTTGATAAGTCCAAAATCTTTTTGATCGAGTCTTCAGCCTCTCCTGAACGATTATTCAAATGTTTTTCTATTAAAAAGCCATTTTTTATTCAAGATAAATGAAGATCTTTTCATTCTTGAACTCTATAAATAGGACCTAGTACCCAGCCATTTCTTCATTCATCAAGTTGAGTTCAGAGCCTACAAGCTGCTGGGTTTACTTTAGAGTGTTAAACACTTGGGTTGGGGTTATAAGCTGTATCATTATAAGTTTATTAAACACTTGGGAAGTAAGGTTCATAGTGTGTATTTCAATTTCGAGGTGTAGTTTAGGTATAGTAATTTCAAAGGTATTCCTATTCTTAGTTCTTATAGTTTTTTCTGCTCAAATCCTAACTCAGTATTCTTTATTCTTGGTTAGGCGTCTAAGTTCTTTGAACTTTAGGTTCTTGTTGGTAAGTATCTTCCTGATGGTTTAGTTCATTCTTTTCATCTCTTTTCTTTTAGAATACTCACCTCTCTATTAATGGTTTTTAGGAGTGTTCCAAAATCCCAACTTTGTTCTAATCATCCCAGTATTTTGGTCAGGAAAATAGGATAGTTCTTATGTGATATGTGCAGTGTTATGATTATAGTATGATTTTATGTGTTATGATATATGTATGTTTTGGGGCTTATAGTTGTTATATAGGAAACCCTAACACTTTTATGTTTGGAGGCTTATAGTTGTTATATAGCAAACCCCAACACTTTTATGTTTTTGGGGCTTATAGTTGCTTAACTAGCAAACCTCATTGTTGTTTGAGGCTTATAGTTGCTTAGTTTGCAAACCCCAATAGTCACCGTGTACATGGGTTAGAATTATGAGATATGTGTTATAGTATATGATATATGTTCATAGTTTATGTGTATGATTATGTTTCCTACTTGTAGTAGATTTTCCTTGCTGGGCATTATGCTCATTCCTTTATGTTTTATATGTGTAGGAAAATAGTTATGGCGGCGGAAGGTTCTTGGCTGCTTGGGAATGTGTATTGAGGGAAAATGGAAATCGGTGGACTGCGTGAACGATTCGATGATGAAGTTGATTCTAGTCATTTAAAATTATTCTTTACATGTATTTTCCGCACTTTGTTTTGTAACGAATTTTGTGATTTAAAGTTATGAGTATTTTAATATTTTCAAAATAATGGGATCCCATATCCTAAATGAATTTTCATGTATTTAACCTTTGCTTTACAATTTATTATAAAGTTATGTTTATTTCATATGTATGTTTTCTTAAGATTAGTGTCTGTGTATAGTAGTTATTAATGGTCCAAAGTCTAGAATAAGTTAGGTTGTTACATCCACCCTGGAAAAAATGGGACTGTCCGTATCCAATTTTGAAGGAGACTTCGATGACTCTGTACAGGTTTTCGGGTGAAGGATCAGCGACCATAGGGAAAATCAGGCTGGTGGTGACATTGAGAGAAGAGTCACGAACTATCTCCAAAGTACTCGAGTTTATGGTAATCAATTGTTCGGCCGCATACAATGCAATTTCGGGCCGACCTGCGCTGATGGCATTTGAAGCCATAACATCTATCCGGCACCCGGAAAGAAAATTCCCCTCAGCTACGGGGATATGCATAGTCAGAGGCGATCAACTCGCTGCCAGAGAATGCTATAGCATTTCTATGAAGGGAAAGTCACAACCTGGGCAGCAAGCAAATGTCATAAATGACAGAGGTGAGGGGTCCCAGGTGGTGGAAGTCAACAAGAAGAGGACAGTGAGGTCTCCCAACATGACGACATTGATCCGCGGATAGGCGAAGACAGGTCAAAGCTCAAAGCCATAGAAGAGCTCGAGGAAGTGACCATCGACCCCAAAGAAGCTTCGAGAGTCGTAAAGATTGGGAAGAATCTTGAAGACGAAAAAAAGAAAGAGTTGGTAAATTTTTTTACTGAAGAACCTGGATGTTTTCGCCTGGTCGCATAAGGATATGGTGGGAATCACTCCGAATATAATAATGCACACATTAAATTTGGACAATAACGTGCCTGTAAAATCCCAAAAAGGCGAATTTTGGGAATGGTTCGAGTTGAAGCACTAGAGGAAGAGGTAGCTCGGTTACTACAATGTGGGTTTATTCGGGAGGCAAAATACCCGATCTGGGTTGCCAATCCCGTGTTGGTCCCGAAGTCAAACGGGAAGTGGCAAACCTATATCGACTTCTCCGACCAAAACAAAGCTTGTGTCAAGGATTGTTTCCCACTGCTAAGGATTGACCAGTTGGTAGATGCCAAGGCAGGTCATGAGCTCATGTCTTTCATGGGCGAGTACTCTAGATATAACCAGATCGTGATGAACCCTGCGGACCAAGAGCATACTAGTTTCATGACGTATATTGTTACAAAATTATGCCATTCAGATTGAAAAATGTCGAGGCTACATACCAACGCTTGCTCAACAAAATATTCACTAACCAGATCAGGAAAAACATGGAGGTGTATGTCGATGACATGCTTGTTAAGTCAAAGATTGCCAATAACCATGTATCCGATCAGGAAGAATGTTTTGGGATATTAAGGAGATATGACATGAAGCTGAATCCCCAGAAATACACTTTTGGGGAGGCATCTGGAAAATTTCTGGGATTCATAGTCAACACAAGGGGAATAGAGGCGACTCCTGAAAAAATCAGATCGTTGTTAGAAATGCTTTCACCCAGGTTGTGTAAAGAAGTTCAAAGCCTGACTGGAAGGGTGGCGTCTTTAAATCGCTTCATTTCGAAATCCACTGACCAGTGTATGCCATTCTACAACTTGCTCAGAGGAATCAAGCAATTTGAATGGATCGAAGAGTGTGAACAGGCATTCCACGATCTGAAAATGCACCTGGCAGAGCCCTTGGTATTATCCAAACCAACATTTGGAGAGCCTCTGTTTCTTTATTTGGCCATAGTAGAGAATGAAGTCAGTGTCGTGTTAGTTCGAGAAGAAGACCATGTTCAGAAACTAGTGCATTATGTAAGCAAGAGGCTTCTTAGAGCTGAATCATGGTATCCACTGATAGACAAGCTGACATTCTGTTTAGTTTTGGCTTCCAGAAATCTCCGGCCATATTCCAGTCCCATTCAATCAACGTCTTAACCGACCAACCTTTAAGGCAGGTATTACAAAATCCTAAAACGTCGGGACGTCTCTTAAAATGGGCCATCAAACTTAGCCAGTTCGAGAGATTATAAATGCCACGCTCTTCAATCAAGAGTCTATCCCTTGCTGATTTTATGGTTGAATGAACAGGTTTTCAGGACGAGCTCATGAGGGAGACAGTGCAGAAATTATGGAAAATCTTCGTTGATGGATCGTCAAACAAGAACGGATCAGGAGCAAGAATAATCTTAATCTCTCTAGAAGGACATCGTGGTAAATCAGGTATTGGGAGAGTATCAAGCTCGAGGCATCTAGATGGCGGCCTACCTGGCCAAGGTAAAAGGGGAGCTATTTGAATTTGAGTTTAGCTCTATTGAATAGATACCTCACGAGCAGAACTCTAACGTTGATGCTTTGGCACGACTTGCTACCACAAAAGAGGCAAAACATTAAATGTATTACTAGTGGAGTTCCTGGAGAGCCCAAGTGTACTAGGAGAAGCAATGGAGGTCAGAATGATTAACATAAGACTGACCTGGATGACTCCTATAATGGAATATCTCGCGACTGGTTACCTGATGACAGAAAAAATGCGAGAAAAATAATTTATCAAGCTCCACGGTACGTAATAGTTGATGGAATCCTATATAGGCGACGTCATTCGTTACCCCTCCTACGATGTGTTCTGCCCGAAGAAGCTAAAACCATTTTTCAAGAAGTACACGAAGGTTTTTTTGGGGATCATGATGACGGGGGGGGGGGGGGGGGGGGGAACTTGGCCCTCAAGGTACTGAGACAGGGCTATTTTTTGCCCACTTTAACGAGAAATTCGATCTCGTATGTTCAGAAGTGCGACAAATGCTAGTGTTTTTCCATAGTTGCTCGAGCTGCTCCAATCGAGCTAACAATGATTTCATCCCTGTGGTCATTTGCAGCATGGGGGATTGACCTGATAGATTCCCTACCTATGGGAAAAGGAGGAGTTTGATATTTGGTGGTGGCAATCGATTACTTCATGAAGTGGGTAGAAGTCGAACTTCTGGCAACCATCACCTCAAAGAGAGTCCTGGATTTCATGGTGAAGAATATCATCTGTCGATTTGGGCTTCCTAAGAAGATTGTGTCAGACAATGGGACGCAGTTCGATAGTGATCTCTTCACAAAATTTTGTGAAAGATACTACATAACGAAAAGTTTTTTTTCGGTAGCATACCCATAAGCCAATGGTCAGGTCGATGTTGTAAATAAGACCCTCAAGGCGAGCTTAAAGAAAAGGTTGGATGAAGCCAAAGGGTTATGTCCCGAGCAGCTCCCGCAAGTACTTTGGGCCTACCAAACATCCCACAGGACCTCCACGGGGCATACTCCTTCCTCACTAACCTTCGGAAGCGAGGCCACGCTTCCAATTGAAGCAATGGTGGCTACTCAAAAGTAGAGGACTTCTGATCAAGAATAGAATAACAAGCTACTTAGCGCATCCCTCGATCTGATCGAAGAAAAATGAGAGGAATCGCAATTATAGCTCGCCCATTATCAACCAAAGATCACTCGCTATTTCAATTCAAAAGTCAAGGGACGCAGACTCGGATTGAGGGATCAGGTTCTCCGGAGGGTCTTTTTGGAGAATAAGGACCCCAAGGATGGTGTGTTAGGCTCGAATTGGGAAGGACCCTACTACATCGTAGAAGTCCTACGTAAAGGGACTTTTAAAATAGCCCAATTAAATGGGGAAGTAGTCCCACGAACCTGGAATGCTCTTCATTTAAAAAAGTATTATCAATTATATTACCATCAATGTAAGGCTTATTTATAAAAGCCATTTCAAATAAATGATAGATGGATTATTGAATAACCATTTCTTAGTTTTAATATTGCCAGATCGTGTTCTCACATTGTAAAAGTAACCAGAAAAGTTTATACATTCTTTTTACTTGGGGGGCACATAACTGAGTTTTTGAGAGAATTAAGCGTACTCATATAAGATTAAAGAATTGGAAGCTGGACGAAATTGATTATTCAATGGATTTTTTAAAGCCTGAGTTTTCAATCAACGTAGCACGGACTAAGCTTTAATTCGTCTAAAACCCTGGATATAACTAGGTCCAAAGCTTAGAATCATGGAGAAATTGATTATTCAACCACCTTTTAAAGTTCGAGTATTCAATAAACCTAGCACGGACTAAGCTTTAATTAATCTAAAACCCTGGATATAACTAGGTCCAAAGCTTAGAAGCTTGGAGAAATTGATTATTCAACGACTTTTTACAGTTTGAGTTTTCAATAAACCTTGCACGAACTAAGCTTTAATTTGCCTAAAATCGTTGATATATCTAGGTCTTAAGCTTAGAAGCTTGGAGAAATTAATTATTCAACTGCTTTTTAAAGTTCAAGTTTTCAATAAACCTAGCATGAACTAAGCTTTAATTTTTCTAAAACCCTGGATATAACCTGGTTCAAAGCTTAGAAGCTTGGAGAAATTGATTATTCAACGACTTTTTAAAGTTTGAGTTTTCAATAAACCTAACACGAACTAAACTTTAAAAAGAATTTTTTTTAAACCCTAGATATAACCAGGTCCGAGGCCTGATTCTTAAGAGGTATAATGCTATTAAGCTTATTAAAAACCCTGGATATAACCAGGTCTGAGGCCTGATTCTCAACAGGTATGATGCAAATAAGTGAGCAAATTCTTGTATACAACTAAGATTGATAAAAAAATTCTCGATCTAAAGTCGATCCTTAAGATTTTGAATGTACAAGAGTCTAAGGATTCATAAACATGAGAAAATAGTAAAGGAAAGAAAAATAGTTCACAAGTTAGATGTATATTCAAATAAGAAGAAATATCGCCACATCAAAGAGAAAAGACCTCAAGCTAAGCCCAAAGGCAATTGTTTTAATCCCAAGGGACTGTTAGAAAATATATGATAATGATTACAAAAGAAAATTGTAAATAAAGTCATTGGGCTCCGTCAGCTCACCCTGCTAAAGTAACCTGCTAGCTGTCTCCCTTAACTGCTCCAAAAGCCTCACCAGTCTTTGAGGGTTCTTGCGAAAACCGAATCTTGAATTTAGCAAGATATGAATCCCACAGCTTGGGGCTCCATGAAGGAGAAATTCCCATCTTGGTTGAAAGTCGCTTCCTTCTTGGCTTTAACCTCGACTTCGATTAGCTTTGCTTTGAGTTTGTCATTCTCGGCCTGAAACTGGTCAGCATGGTGATTTGCCTCCACGGCCTCAGCCTGAGTGGTGGACAATGCAGTCTTTACGGATTGCTCACCCTCCTGAGAAGAGATGAGAGCAGCCTTAGCAATGTGCTAATTCTCCTAAGAAACATTCAGGGTGGCTCTGGCAGCGTTTAGGTTAGCTCGGAATTCTTCGTTCTTGGCCTTGACACGAGCTATGCTTCAGTATTTACCCAAGACTGACTACAAAATAACGAAGCAAGTCAATAAAAAATAATAAATATAATGAAGAAAGGTTAGTAGTGGGAAAAGGACTCACAGTTAGGTTCATCCCCATGGCAGACTCGAGGACAGCTTATGGGTTGCATTCCTCTATGGCCCTCAAATGCCTAGCATTGGCCTTATACGCATGGCCCATCATATGACTCGCTGTAACGCCCTGGATAGCCAAGACTATTACACTGTGTACTTATAAAGATGCAAGACTCGTTAATCAAGTTAACATTTTAAAAATGTGGTACTAAACATGTAAGAGCTAGGGTTAAAAAGGTTTTGGTTTCAAAAGACTCATTTCATATATCTAAACTGTAGTAACATGGGATCCCATAAGAAAACAAAGTTAAGTTAAGTTCACAGACTCCCAAAAGTACATGAGTATTCACTAGCCATACTAAGGCAAAACAAACAGACTTCAGGTTTCACGTCCTTGTCATGACCTCAACCGTGGCGGCTGAGCACCTAGCTATGTACATTCCGCTCGCTAAGCTCTCTAGTCAAGGCTGGTCTAATTTTCCCTTCCCTTTACCTGCACCACGTAGCACCCGTGAGCCAAGGCCCAGCAAGAAAACATCTTACACAACTCAATCAATGAAAACAGACAATTAACTCATTATGCACGTATTTCCATCAGATAACTCACAACAGATATTCAGCACATACTTTCAGATTCAAGATACAATCTATCACGTATTTCACTCATATCACATAATATTCAGGGCCGACGACTTAGGCCGCACCCTCTGTTTAACCCACTGACTCCGGCCCGCTTAAACCGAGCTCAGTGCATAATAAGCTGTCCTCAGCTACCAGTGGCCGAGCTGCGCCCTATGCGCTAGCGAAACCCTTGGCACCCTTAGGCCGTTGGTTCACTAAATGGCTTGCATGGCATAATACCACAATAGGGAGCGCTTAGTCCCGTCTCATATATTCAACCAGGTGCAGTTTTCTTACCTTTAATCTGTGCTGTTATTGAATTACGAGCAACGCCTCTCAAGCATGATCCGTTCCCGAGCCTAAGCCTTTATTACCTAGTCACAACCAAAGTATAGGGTTCCATTAATACTCCAATATAGGTTTCCAGTTACAAAACTAACTCCCGGGATTCCAAATTCCACCAAGAACGGTGGTGAAACCAAACCCGAGCACACTAGACCACTTTCCCGTGCCTAAAACCCTCAAAAACTCATGTGTACAACCAAGGGCTGCGGCCCCTGAAGCCTAGCCGTGACCCTATCCTCAAAATAGAATCACATCCATGCTGAACCACACACACACCGCGACCCTTGCTTTGGGTGCCGCGGCGCTCTCCCCAGGTCGAGCCTTCTTGGCTCTTTTTCATCCTAGGGCTGCAGCGTTCTAGAACAGAGTCGCGGCCCTCCCCTTCGTGCCCAGAAAAACCACCATTTCTAAGCCTGAAACCTCACCTTAAACCATCCCAAATCTCCCCAACTCCTAACCAATTAATCCCCACTCCTTTAGCATGATCTAAACAACATAATTCCACAGAAAACACAGCCTAACACACACTAATCTTCTCTTTTCAATTTCTAAAACCCAAGAGCTATAAACACTCAAACCCAATTTAAAACCTCTAAACCATGAACTAGAACTTATCTTCTCTGCTGAATCACTTCACCAAACATAAGCCAAGTTAAATCTCCAAGTTTCCTCCTTAATCCTGCCTTAAGACATCAAGATCATGTTTGCCTCAACACTTAACCAAAACCCAGCTAGAACTCAGAATTCAACCACAGAAAAGAAGATTAGATGTTTACCTTAATCCCTGTTTTAGTTCCTTGATTTTCTCCTGAGTTAAACCTCCAAATCCTCACCACAAGTCTCAGAAATTCCAGCTTGTTCTCCTTAAGTTTTCTATGTTTCCTTCCTTCCCTTTGTTTTCCTTGATCGTGAGAGAGAGCTGAGGTAAAAGTGTTAGTTAGTTTGTGTTCTCTTCTAAAAGCTTCCTTATGTCTAACTTACCCGTTAAGTTAATCCCGAGGCTCGGGGTGCCGGAACCGTCCCCGAGGCCAAAATGGTAAAATCCCCCATTATTTCCGCTTAGACATCCTAACCTCAAATATATCTCCATATATTTATTTTCATGACCCGATAGTCCAGATCACTACCCGCTATCTAAAAATACCCCCTACTTATCCAAAGTCATATCATAGGTCTCGTTGTGACTTTTCCCGCTATCTGACCCTAGAATCGTCTCGAGTCGTGCTCTGCGAACCTGTCCACATAATAATGTGGTTCTCACATATATCTCATATTTATTTCATATCACATTACCACATAATATCATCAATTATCATATAAGCATTACTAAACGTATAGTAACTCATTTAAACCACAATTATTCCATTAATGCCCTCCTGGCACACTAACTAAGGCCTATAAGCCTTATTAGTGATTTTGGGTCGTTACACTCGCCGTCTCATATACAATTCCTCGAAAGGCCTCGGGAATCTTGTCCAGATCGTGTGGCTCTATTGATATCCGAACGAGACAAATCTCACTTTGGACGGGAGGCTCGGTTTGGATCACTTGGGGTTGTGAGGGATGCATATGTTGAGGAGGTAGAGGGGAGGAATTTGCTGGATAGTGACAATTGTCATCGGAGCTGGTTCCCGAGCAATGCTCGCACTTTTACCCTTAATGGGGGATTGTGTGGTACCCCCTATTTTAGGGGTGGCCTTCTTTGCCACTCTGGGCCTTTTCACTTCAGGACCAGTTCCAGATCCCCCAGCCTTGAAGGCACTCCTTAGATCGGGAGCTCTTGCCAATTCCATATCTTAACTTGAAGACAGAGCGAACAGATAATTTAATTCACAGGAGTAATGCTTCAAAGGTATTATGAATGAAAAAAGAAAGAGAGAGAACAAGGATCCTACCCTCCGGGCTAGGGGAGGAATCTATTATGATCAACTCGGGTGTATGGCCCTGGCTAGGCACGACGTCCAACTCTGGGATTAATGGAGGGGAGGGGGAATCTAAGGCTACGATCTTTTGGATCCTAGGGGGTTCAGGTCCCTCCTCGGGACTGGATTCATCTACGTACTGCCTGAATCCAGGAGCAAATGCACCTTGGAGAAAAGAAAGTCAGGTCCTATGGTTTGTTCCATATTCTTTCAAGATAGCGGACCTAAATTTTAGGGTGTTATCAACTACAATGGTGCCTTTGGGATGGCTATGATCATAGCATACCACCAAATGATCCACACATTGGAGGAGGGTTACGTTTAGATTCGAATAGGTAGGATGTTGACTTACGAGCTGGTTAAGGTTAAAATAGATTAACATAAAGCTGCCAGCAACCTGATCTAATTCGCTAAAAGGGTATGGGTTACCTTGACCGGAAGGGCCGGCTACTTCCCTAGACGCAGCTCGCTCAGGATCAGGCTCCTGATTGGCTTCGGCAGCTCTTCTTTTTTGCACAAGTGGCGCCACATCTTCTTCTTGTTCAGTGTCCTCAGTGGCTGGCAGGGCCTCTTGAGAAAGAGGGGAGCTTAAGGATAATGGGGAGCGGAGCTCGGGTCCTCAGAGCTAATGTCTGACCCTTTCTTATCAATTTGCATGCCAACATGGTGGTATCATTCATGGTCTGGCGATAATCTTTTTCCCTAGGGGGGAGACTAGAAAAATTTTTGTACTGGCCTCAAGGGTCACAAATTTTCCTGTCCTTGCAAATATAGCAGCACGAGGAATAAACTCAGTTTGGACACATAAAAAAAATTTACAATTAAAGGAATAAAAATTCACGTGCTGAATTCACAAAGATAGAAGACTTACGATGATGGTTGAAGTACCGATGTTAATAATTCTTGAACCCATTCAACATAAAGAATAAATCTTTATAGTCATTTGGGTGGCTGGGAAGCTCGATGACGGAGTTGGAGTTAGGGAATCTGGTGAGTTAATAAAACCCATCACCTCCCCTTTTTGGTTAGGACTCATTTTGAGGGCGAAGAAATATAAATTGTTTCCTAGAGTGGGGACCTCCCACTCATGCCTCAGAAACAGATATTTTAGTCCCGCCAAAAGTATGTAATAATTTGGGGGGAGATGGAAGGGAGAAAATTTGACGTAGTTCAAGAAATCTACGAAGTATTGGTTTAGTGGGAGGAAAGCACCAACCTTCAGGTGCTCGTCACTCCAAGCCCCATAGTCGTCTTGGAAGGGGGCACAACACTGTTCCCCGTCAGCTCCCATCTCGTTATTATGACTGAGGAGGATTTTTTTCACCTTCCCTGAGTCGTTATCTTTGAGACTATGTGCTCTGCCTCAAAAAAAGCGTTGGGGTCGATGATGACTTCTCTCTCCACCACAGGACCAAAATGTGGAATAGGAGACTCAGAGGCGATCTGCTTGCCTTTATTTTTGCTTTAGATAGATGAGCTCGTGACATTCTTCTTAGGAGGTGCCATAATTCAGCTCGCCTAACGACAAAGCGGCCTAGTTAGTAGGCGACCTAAGATGTTCTATAACTATGGTCGTGGAGGTATTAAGGACGACAAGGACTACTTTCGAAGTTTGAAGGTTTATACAAGCTAAACTTTGTCCTAGTCTCAACGTGTGGACTCACGCGGAATCCTAGGCCACGCGCCTCGATTTCTTAAAATCCCCAAATACTTCGGGATTCGCGTGTCAGAACGGTCAGACCCAGTACTTTCCATTGGGAGGCGGTTTAATATAAAACCGCCTAAGGAATCGTAACCCTTAAGCTACCTAGGTTTAAACCTAAAACCCCTTCAGTTTCGATACCCCAAATAGGTATTCTTCAAACAAATTTGCCATTAGGGTTCTCCCAAATTAGCCCAGAAAATTACCCAGATTTATGAGTGTCCTATTTTTAAATTTTTTTGGGTCCATTCACGAAGCCTAAACCAAAACCCATTTCCTATTGGCACTTAGAAATAGCCTAATGATACTAAACAACGAACATTTTTGAAGTAAAAAGGAAAAAAAGTGCATATTGGAAAATGAAGAATAAAAAAAAAATTCAAACCAGTGGATGAAATACTTACAGAAAATACGTTTGATTCAGAGGAAATGTAGGTAGGGCAACTAGAAGCTCCTTGAAAGCTTCTAAAGTTTTACAAGACGATGAAATGTAGGTATGTGAAGGTGGTGAGGTCTCAGGACTGATCATCATATTTATATGTAAACCATGAAAAACAATCTGAGACATCCAATTGGGTTAGTTAGAGATCCAAGGGTTAAGGTTAAATAGACCACATGGCGGCAAAAAGTTGACAGGACAGTTGTTTCAGTCCTCGAAACCCGAACGGACGCCAATTGCAGGAAGCCACATATCCAATACTCGAGTAATGGGCATGCACGATTTTGTATGGAAAAATTCTAAAAGCCCCTACTGTGTATGTCAGAAAGTGACGACATCAAACACGAGCAGGAGCTTGGGGGGAAAATTTTGTACCCTAAACTTAGCACGAGTTCACTTGCCCAGCTCGTGTACAACTGGCAATTGAATACGTGGAAAGATACCCAAGTAAAATATAGTTATTTTGCCATGTGAAGAGCTCAAGACTCATAATGGTTATACCCAATATTAGTCGTCCTGGAATTACTACAAGCTCGGAGTAAGATAGCTGTCAAGCTTGGGCTCGGGTGAGATATTCAGCTCGCTAGGACTTAGATATAACGCATACTGAAGGATCCCAAGAGACTCAGGAATTCTTTATATGCTCATTAATGACTAAGCTGTATCATATCTATATCATTTATTACTCGAGATAGTAGGAGCGTGTTTATTCAGTTACCAAATCATATCCCAATATAAATGGGAATAATATGTATTAAATATAAACCATATATAATTATGCATTTTATTTTTACGATGACCCAAAAACTTGTCCACAGAATTCCCCTATAAATATTGGGAATATTGGATAGGGAAGGGAGTCCATATTCTGAGATGTCGAAACTCTCCCAAAATAGAGAGAGAAATAGTAATAATATCGACTCATGGACTAGGTGGATTTTAACCACTGAACCACATAAAAGTTCTATGCTTTTGAATGAGTTCTTATTATTTTCATTGCGGATTACTATCAAGCACTAATCTACCGATTTCATTTCTTAATATACTGTTGGCAAAAAACCGCGTCAACAGATGTGTTAGTATGATTTAATTGTTATTATATTATGATATGATTTCTCATGCATGCTTAAGTGTATTAAACGTGCTTATAGGCTTGTTTATGTTAAAAATGGGCATTTTCGTAATTTTGACCCGCTGAGGGTATATTTCTAATTATATATGCTTTTTGAGTGGGACCAAATTATCATGTGGATATATTTGAGATGTGTGACACAAGGCAATCTTAGTAAGCAATTTGGAAGAAAAGTGGCAACGAGGTTAAATACCTGGGTCGCGGTGAGCTTAGGGGTATTTTGGTAATTTAGCATCTTACCGGGCTTTATTGGGTAGTGGGAATTAAATTGGTGATTATTTGGGTTAGGTGGAGTTAATTGGGAATTTATGGAAAAATTTAAGGTTAATTAGGGCAAAATGAATACTTTGCCCTTGGGCGTAACCTTGGTAATATATTGTGATAAGGGTATTATGGTATTTTGACTGCATAACTAGAGGCGATAGAACTTGGCTGAGGGGTTTTGGCTTTCCATGTTACTCTCTCCCTCACTTTCACTTGGAGTTTCTCTCAATTTGATTAAGGGCACAAGCTAGCAAGTGACCCAAGCTTGAAGGTTTTTGAGATTGCTTGAGGAATTTGGACTCTCTTAGGGAGATTAAGAGCTCGTAAGGCTCAGTAAGAGCTGGGGGATTTCAAAATTTCCATAGACAAGGTAATTTTTGAAACTTTTTCGTGAAGTGTTAAGGTGTTCTTAAGCTGTTTGACAGTTTCTCGATTTTGGGATTTTGTTAGGTTTGGAGTATTGTAATGTTGTTTTCAAGGTGACGACATGTTGTATTTTTGATCTGTGGTCACGTTTAGGCTCGTAAGTGATTGAAATTATGTATGGGATGAGTTTTGGTCAGTTTGCGATTTCTAGAACCATAGAATTTATTTGTTCGCGAGGCCGCGTTACGACGCTGTCCATGGGGAGTCACATGAAATCAGCGAGGTAGGAGGTGCCTCGAACCAACTTAGCATCGCGGCAGTGGGTGGGTGTGTCACGACACATGTGCAGGCATTTTTGGGCATGGGGCTCTCTTCCTAGAGGTGTGTCAGGACAAATCAAGGGCGGGCCGTGACTTTAATTGTGGAAAATGGCCAAATGAGGTTTTGAGTTGTGGGGGCTCAAACCTAAGGGCTTGGAAATTATTCTACAACCCAGTTTAGTATAATTCGAGATCACAAAGGCTAGGACTCAATCTTGAAGCTCTTAATTGGATTAGTTGTTGATGAATATCCTTTAATATGTTGTGACTAGGGGTACCGCAAGGCTTGAGAGGAAAGTATCATGCGTGTTGTCGCTTTACCCTGTCACTCAGGACTTGAGGTTAAAAAACCATCACTTTCACCGAGTTTAGGGCATGTGCCCCAATTATAGGGCATGGGAATAACCATGTCATGAATTCGTTTATAGTTCAATGTCTACTTTGTATGAATCTATGATGTCTACGTATCGCTCGGTTGAGAGGCCATTATCGAAATTACATGTGTATTGTATGCTGTAGCAACAGGATCGTAATGGGGGTGAGATAACTGCCATAGTTGTGGGGCCATTGTGAAGATGTGATATTCATCTACTCAGCATGAGTCATATATTGTTTGGAAAATCTATGTGAACCAGTTGTTGTAATAGAGTATGTTATACATGTTAATGTTTATCTGGATATATGTATGATTTGTTTTGGTTTTCTTGCTGGGCCTTGACTCACACAAGTTTCGTGGTGCAGGTAAGCGCAAAGGAAAGCTGGACCAGCCATGAGTTGGAGAGTAGAAGGGGCGGTGTGTACGTACTCAGCCTGCTCGGCCGCCACGGTCAAGATATTTTTAGGAGCAGGGGTCATTAGTTGGAATTGGCTGCTTAGGTCGGCTAAGTCTGTAATTTTGATAAACTTGTATTTTATTTAGAAACTTTTGGGATCCCTTGTAATTATTCAACCCGTTGTTAATGAGAAGTTCAACTTATTGACTAAAATTTTTAATACCTAAACTCTTGTTTAACTTTAAGTATAATTTTAAGTCCAAATGTCTCGCTTATAGAGTTAATTAGTATTTTAACAGATGGTGTAACGGTCCTTGATTAGTAGGGTGTTACAACTTGGCATCATAGCTGTGAAGGTCTATTAGTTCCTGAAGATTGGCTGGACATGTACGCTTGTTGCTAAAGATAAGCTCGACTCAGGGTTTGGTAACTAATGATATGATTATGTGCTTAATTGCTTAAATGAAGTATACATGCCTTATCTACATGCTTTATTAAGGATCATGAGTTATACTGAGAGTCTAGCCCTTGACTGCTAGGTGAATATGAGAATGTATGTCTGTTAACGTTTTTGATGCATGTGAAATTTCTATTTACATTATGTTTGTGAGTGTTGCTTAATTGTTTGGTTGTGAACCATGGGGCAGTTGTGGAATTTTTTATCATTGCCTGATGAGCCGAGTCGTTGATTACAGATATACTTTGAGAGTTAGGCCTCCAAGGTGATTAAACAGACTAGTCGGTGCTGAAATCCAGACTAAAGATGATAACCAGGGTCAGAACCCTCTGCCAGCTCCTGAGAACTGGTAGCAGATGTTTGCAGAAATGCAAGCCAGATTATAGATTCAAGGGGATGAGATCAAACTTCTAAGACAGTAGGTTCCGTAAGGGAACTCTACACTAGTTCTACAACCTGCGGGGGTACAAGTTCTGGGATAGCCAGAAGTATTGAACAGATGGGAACCTCTTATGAGCGGTTCAGGAAAAAGCACCCTCCTACTTTTGAAGGAATGCCAAACCCACTGCGAGTTGAGTAGTGGATAAGTATGACCACCTCCATCCTGGACTTTATGAAGATGGTAGGTAATGAAAGAGTGGCTTGTGCCACGTACATGTTTCAGGAGGATGCCAGTATCTGGTGGGAGGTTGTATCTCAGACCCGGAACATTGATGTATTGAGTTGGGATGAGTTCCAGGATTTGTTTAATAAGAAATATTCCAACGATGCAGTTCGAGCTGCGAAGGCAGATGAGTTTACCAAATTGGTTCAGGGCAACATGACTATGATCGAGTATGCCTTGAAGTTTGACAGGTTGGCCAGATTTGCTTCTGACTTGGTGCCAATTGATGATGCCAGGAGAGACAGGTTTGTTCGGAGAATAATCCCCATGATATCACTGGATGTTAGGATCACCTCAGTTCCTAGAACTAATATATATGCTCAGGTAGTTGAGAAGGCCTTTATTGTTAGGGTGCAGAGGATAGGATTTGGCGCGAGAGCACTGCGAGACGTCATGCTAGAAGGATGGTACCTCCATTTACTGGATCTGGTAAGGGTGGAGGCCCTAGTGACCAGAAGAGTAAGACCTCTAACAATTCTACTATTCCTGGTCCTGACAGGAGAGGTCGGGGTACTCAGGGTGGCTGCCAGGGTGGCAATGATGCCTGGAGAAGTTATCCAGTGTGAATCAGGTGTAGAAGACACCATTTTAGAAAATGTCGTGCTAAGGCATGCTTCAATTGTTGTGTAGTGGGACATTTTCTTAGGGATTGCCCGTAATTTATGAGAGAGGAATAAAAGAAAGGCGATAGTTTGACGCCAGCCCGAGTGTTCATACTGACCCAGTCAGAGGTTGAGGCTAGTCCCTCGGTAGTGATAGGTTAGATTTCTAGCGTTGGCTCTATTTACACTGTGTTGATTGATTCTAGTGCTACACATTTATTTGTTTCTAGTAGAGTGGTTGATAGACTGTGTAGGGCTTGTGATTTCTATGTTGTGAGGTTTGGGAATTTATTGCCTACTAGGGAATTAGTAATTTCTAGGAGATCCTTGCCAGTAGAGGTGGATAGTAGAGAGTTGTCAATAGACTTGGTTGAGCTAGCCATGCATTATTTTGATGTGATTCTGGGCATGGATTGGTTAGCCAATTATGGGGCAACCATAGATTGTAAAAGGAGGATGGTGACCTTTGAGCCTGAGGGAGAGGACCCATTTGTGTTTGTGGGCGCTGTCAATGGGCCTCGTATTCCTATGATCTCAACACTGAAGGCTAGTGGCCTATTACAAGGAGGTTGCCTAGGATTCTTAGCAAGCGTAGTGGATACCACTAGCGATGTTCTTGTTAGGCTAACAGAGACTAGATTGGTCTGTGACTTTTTGGATGTATTCCTAGAGGACCTATTGGGGTTAGCGCCTGTAACGCCCCAACTCCAGGGACCGTTACAGTGTTCCTTGTAAACAGTGCTAAACTCGCTAATCGAGTCATTTGGCCAAAATTGTGTAACTAAGTATGATTAGCAGTTTAGGGATTAAAAACTTTGGATAAGATGTAACGTTTCATTAGAACTCTTAATATATATGTTGGGATCCCAAAATTATAATTTTAGAGTCTATTACAAGAAAATATTTACAATAAGCCGTTCTAAGCGGCAAAATAGGGTTTAACCCTAGTTCCTTCTCAACCTCGGCCGTGGTGGATGAGCAGCTGCATATGTACACCTCATCACCTAAGCTCTCCAACTCAAGGATGGTCCAGCTTTCTTTTGCCTTTACCTGCACCACATAGCACCCGTGAGCCGAAGCCCAGCAAGAAAACACAATATAACATGATATAATATCAACAGTGATTGTATTAATTATTCAAGATCAACAGTCCAACAAATAGGTGACTATCACAAACAGTCACCAATATGGGGACAACACCCTTTAGCCATGTGACGATAGGATCACCAGGGCTTAACAAATAAGTGAGCATCTCACTAGCTTTAACAGGATAGGTGCATGGTGATTAGTCACCAACATAACCTTCCTCCTGACTCTAGAGTCATAACTATGGAACAGCGTTCCCTAGCCATGTGACAAACAGTCACCGGGGCCGTATGCCCTAGCTCTGAATAACTAGTCTCAGACTAGCCAAGCGCTTATAATTTTCATCGACCTTCTGGTCGGTCCAGCATTAATACCCCATATGAGTCATTCAATGCTGATATCGATTAGATCTAATCTTCATTTGGCTTGGCGTTCATAACGCTATGCCATTTCTGACTCTTAGGTCAGTATAACACGACTAGTGTTCAACTCATTGTAAACTTGACTAATAAATCACAGCTTCACAGATGGATCTAACACCATTGCCGATTTTGACTAATAAGTCAGTGCCATACACAAGTAAGCCATGCCACCAAACATATATCACATGTCCAATATTCATATACAAGATATTCATCATGCTTACTTAACTAGTACAAGTACAATTAGGACCATGTATGAACACAAAGGCTCAAGCTCTAAATGATATCATACTCAGTATATAAAGCATGTCCTAATCACATGTTTCTCATGCATCATATGCATTATATTTAACAATCCAACATGCATCAATAATAAACATGCATGTCATACTTAATAATCAACCAACATGCATCAAGAATAGCCATGCATGTCACATATACACAAGGTGCAGTTTTCTTACCTCCGGTTCGAGTGAGAGTTAGAACAAGAACGACCCCTAAGAATAATCAATCTTTAATCCTTTAACGTTCACCTAGTCATAACCAAAATAATCTCCAATTAATGAAAATTACCAAAGATAGGGTCTTAACCTAAACCCCACTCTCGGGACCTCGAAACATGCCCACACAGTGAGTAGATTCGATCCCGGCCTTAAGGATTGAAACCCCGAGCCAAAAACCCTTAAAAACACCCAAAACAGGGTTCTGAATGAACAGGGTAGCGCTACAGCGCTGCCCTTCTAGCACCCCAGCGCTCAAGACAGAACCACAATCGCCCTACTGAACCCTGTGTAGCGCTATAGCGCCCTCTGATGGGCGTTGTAGCGCTACCCCCAGACAGAACCACCCCTAAAACTTCCTTCTTCGACTTCTTCTATTCTAACTCGATTCCAATGCTTCCAAATCCCATTTTTTGTTCCAAATGAACCCAAAAACCATCCCCACATGTCCTAGGGACCACAACCCCAAGAACCCTAGCCAAAACTCCAACCACTTCCCAAGTTTCCAACCCAAAAACCAGCTGAAACTTAACATAGAAAACAGAGCAAAAGCAAGAGTTCTAGTGGCTAGAAACTCACCTCAATCTCAGCAACACACCCTCTTCAATGGTGGAGCATAACCCTAGCTTGGCTAAGCTTGGTTCCTTGGCTTAATTCCTCAAACAGAGCTCGAAAATCCAAAGAGAAATGAGGAAGAAAATCCATCGGGAGAGAAGGAAAAGAAACTCTGTTTTGTTACTCTTCTTCAGCCTTAATGGCTGATATATCCTTTGAGGGGAAAGGACCTAAATACCCTTAGGTCTAAAATAAAACCTTAACAGCCACCAAGGGCAAAACCGTCCTTTCGCACCTATTTCATTAATCACACTTAACACCCTCCAATTCCTGCTAATGCTCTAATCATTAAACTCACCCCGAGACTCACCCCGAGGCTCGAACTTAAACCCGTTATGACTAGACCGAGCACTTGCATTTCATGATCGTCTCATGCCGACTAGCCCGAACCAATCCACCTTATAATGTGGCTATATTAATTAATCACAAACATGCACCCAACATACACACTTACGCCCACAGCAGCCAAATTACCAAAATACCCTTATAATTATAAATACTCCCATATTCATGCATTTACCATCATATAATAATATAATTCACATAAACGTGCATATGATCATTAAATAGCATCATAACTTAATTATGGCCCTCCCGGCCTCGTAATCAAGGTCCTAACCCTTATTAGGAAATTCGGGGCATTACAGCGCCACAGCGAGAGATTGAGTTTGTTATAGAGTTAACATTGAGGACAGAATTAGTATCCAGAGCACCATATTGAACTTGTGATTCATTAAACCCAACTTATCACCGTGGGGTGCCAATGTTGTTTGTGAAGAAGAAAGATGGGACATTGATATTGTGTATCGATTACAGGAAGTTGAACAAGCTACCTATCAAGAAAAAGAACCTGGTGCCAAGGATTCGTGACATGTTTGACAAGTTGCAGGGTAGGACAATATTCTCAAAGATTTATCTTTGATCTGGTTATCACCAGTTGAGGATCAAGGATGAGGATATTTCGAAGCCAACCTTTCGCACAAGATATGTATATTATGAATTTTTTGTCATGTCATTTGGACTGACCAATGCCCCAACAACATTCATGGACCTAATAAATAGGGTGCTCAAAGACTACTCGTACATGTTTGTTATTGTCTTCATCGATGACATCCTTGTCTACTCTCATACACAGGTAGAAAATGAGCAACATCTCCAGTTGGTACTTTAGAGGTTGAGGGAGCACAGGTTATATGCCAAATTCAATAAGTGTGATTTCTGATTACGTCAGGCGATCTTCCTTTAACACATTGTTAGGACAGATGGAATCAATTTTGATCCGGCCAAGATTGAGGCAATGAGAGATTGTCCGAGGCCTAGAAGTGCCCCAGAGATTAGAAGTTTCCTTGGATTGGTTGAATACTACTGACACCTTGTAAAAGGGTTCTCATGGATTGCTACACCACTAACAAAGTTGACACGCAAGAATCAAAAGTTTGTATGGTCAGACAGATGTGAGAACAACTTTCTGGAGTAGAAGTGATGACTGATTACAACTCCAGTATTGAGTCTTTCATCATTTCAGGAGAAGTTTGCAGTTTATTGTGATGCTTCATCCTGTGTTCTTATGCAGGAAGGGTACCATACGCATGATCTGGAGTTAGAAGCGGTATGGCGACACTACCTTTATGGGGAGAAGTGTGAGATATACACTGACGACAAGAGCTTAAAGTATTTCGTTACCCAAAAGGAACTAAACATGAAACAGAGGCGTTCGCTGGAGTTGGTGAAGGATTATGACTATGAGATTCTTTACGACCCAGGGAAAGCCAATGTGGTGGCAGATACTTGAAAGAAAATATCGAAAGTTGACAGAGGATAGGGCTAGAGCAGGGATAGAGTTTGTGGTGGATCAGTTAGCCAATATCACCTTGCAATCTACTCTTTTGGAGAGGATAAAGGAGGATCAGTTGAATGATACTCACTTGATGAGGCATAGAGGGGACGTTCTCGGTGGAGTGGCTAAGTACTATACTCTTTCAGAGATGGGTTTGCTAAGGTATGAGGAGTGGATTTGTGTTCTGATGGACTCTGCTATCTAATGAGAGATTATGGATGAATCTCACACTACACCATATTCATTGCATCCATGCACCACGAAGATGTACAAGGATCAGAATACCCTATATTGGTGGCCTGGGATGAAGAATGATGTGACTGAATATGTGGCTAAGTGCTTGAGATGTCAGCAAGTCAAGGCTGAACACTAGAGACCCGTAGGGATATTGTAGCCTTTAGGTATCGCTGAATGGAAATGGGAGGACGTCACTATGGAATTTGAGGTTGGGTTGCCTAGGAAGGCGAGTCATCATGATTCAGTGTGGGTGATTGTTGATCGGTATATGAAATTTTCCCATTTCTCGCTGGTAAAGAAAAACTTTATAGTTAATCAGTTTGTTGATCTTTATGTGAAAGAGATAGAACGCCTCCATGAATCTCCTAAGTCTATCGTATCAGCTCGGGACCCTATCTTCACTTCCAAGTTTTTGAGAAGTCTACAGAAAGCTATGGGAACACAGTTAAAATTTAGTACAAATTTTCATCCTCAGATAGATGGTTAGTCTAAGTGGACGATTCAAACACTGGAAGACATGCTTTGGGAATGTGTTTTAGATTTTGATGGGTTTTGGAGTAAATAATTGCCTTTGATAGAGTTTTCCTACAACAACAGTTATTAGACGACCATTGGGGTGGCTCCATATGAGATGTTGTATGGTAGGAAGTGTAGATCACCCATTCCTTGAGATGAAATGGGTGAGAGGAAATACATAGGTCCTGAAGCAGTCTAGAGGACCAACGAGGCCATAAAAAAGATTAGAGCTCGGATGCTCGCATCACAGAGTAGACGTGGAGTTCCAAGTGGGAGACTATGTTTTCCTTAGAGTTTTGCTACTGAAAGGGGTGAAAAGTTTTGGGAGGGAGGGCAAACTGAGCCCTAGATTTGTAGGACCTTTTGAGATCCTGGAGAGGATTGGTCAGGCAGCCTACAGGATGGCTTTACCTTCAGCATTGTCAGGAGTTGTGTTTCATATATCGATGCTCCGAAAGTATGTATCTGATGCAACTCATGTATAGAGTTATAAGGATCTGGAGCTACAGATAGACTTGTCCTATGAGGAGTGTCCAGTACATATCCAAGATAGAAAGGATAAATTCTTGAGAAACAAGACTATACCCTTGGTTAAAGTTTTATGGAGGAACAACAAGGTCAAGGAGGTGACCTAGGAATTAGAATCAGACATGCAGAATCAATATCCTGAGTTGTTCAAGTAAATTTCGAGGGCGAAATTTCTATTAGGAGGGGATAGTTGTAATGTCCCAAATATTCTAATAACGCTTAGTCTCTTGATTACTGTGCCATGATGGCATAATTGGATGTTTATGTGTTAGTATGATTTAATTGTGATTATATATGTGAATTTTATGAGTTATATATGATATGACTACTCATGCATGCCTAATTGTATTAAATGTGTTTATAGGTCTGTTTCTGTTAAAAAGGAGCATTTTCGTAACTTGGACCCGCTAAGGGTATATTAGTAATTATATATGCTTTTTGAGTGGGACTAAATTATTATGTGGATATATTTGAGACATGTGACATGAGGTGATCCTAGTTAGCAATTTGGCAGAAAAGTCATAGCGGGGTTAAATACCTGTCTCGGAGTGAGCTTAGGGGAATTTTTGTAATTTAGAACAATATCGGGCTTTATTGGGTAATGGTAATTAAATTGGTTATTGTTTGGGTTAGGTGGAGTTAATTGGGAATTTATGGTAAAATTTGAGGTTAATGGGAAATTAGGGAAAAATGACCACTTTGCCCTTGAGCTTAACATTGGTAATCTATTTTGATAGGGGTATTATGGTCTTTTGACCACATAACTAGAGGGGATAAAACCTTGGCTGAGGGGTTTTTCTTTGCACGTTACTCTCTCCCTCACTCTCACTTGTAGTTTCTCTCATTTTTGTTAAGGGCACAAGCAAGCAAATGACCTAAGCTTGAAGGTTTTTGAGATTGCTTGAGGAATTTGGACTCTCTTGTGGAGATAAAGAGTTAGCAATGCTCAGCAAGAGCTAGGGACTTCAAAATTTCCATAGACAAGGTAAGTTTTGGAACTTTTCTTTAAGCTTTTAGGTGTTCTTAAGGTTTTTGACAATTTCTGGCTTTTAGGGTTTGTTAGTTTTGGAGTATTGTAATGTTGTATTTAAGGTGATGATGGGTTGTATTACTGATCTTTGGTCAAGTTTAGAATCGTAAGTGATTGAAATTGTGATTGGGATGAGTTTTGCTTGGTTTGAGATTTCTAGAATCGCAAAATTTCTAGGTTCGCGGGGTCACACTGCGGCATTGTTCTTGGGGCGCCGCGGCTCGCAGGAACTCAGTGAAGCAGGAAGTGCCTTGAACCGACTTTGCACCGTGACACATGTGTAGAGATTTTTGGGCATCGGTCTCTCTACCTAGTGGTGCACCATGTAACATGCCGACCTTGAGGGTTATGATACAAGCTAGGTTGGTGCTCGATCAGATGCGCAGGTGAGGGTGTAAGCTGGTGAGCATGATGATGCCTAGTTTGTACGGTAGTGGCCTTTTCATAAATATATTCAATATTGCCCAAAAATGGATGAGACTTGGTAGTTCCCATATGGAAAGGGCAATGAATGCAATGGTGTGATCAGATTTGGGAGATTTGAAAAATTGATGAGCTGAGAGCCAAATATGTCTCCCAAGGAAAAATCATATAAATTCCTAATATAAATATAAAAGCTAAGAAGGCTCTTGGTAGAGGGAGCTCCTGTTGTCAGCTCTTCACCACCCCCTGGCGCAGGTGCATAAAGTGATCTATTACTAGTTAAGAAGGCTAGTAGGTGGGCATATGAGGACCATGATGGGACTTATATGTCCCCATGAGTATGAGTATGCATGGACATTACCAGGCTGCCCTGGTAGTGCGTTGAAGTGTGCTGCCCAAGGTTTATGGGTACGCTTCTCTTGGCTTGGCAGTATGTTGCTTGCATGGAATGTGGCCCAAACCTTCAAGAGATGTCGTGGCATGCCATGGCCACGAGTATTAATACGAGATGTCATGGGAAACCATTCATGGGACTTACTAACATATTGGCATTGAAGGGTGCACAATGCTTGAGAAGGACAGAGGTCCACTGTGTGTTACTAGTCTGGCATGGTGCCTTGAGGATTATACCATGCACGGATGAGAGTCCTTGGGCCACGATGGGAACTATCAGAATGGTATCGAATGGGGCATGAAGAGAGGCGTTGGCATGTCAACTTGGTGTTGGATCTTGGCCACACATGCTACCTTGGCTTATGAATCTCTGCATGAGCATCAGTGTTGGGATTTTCCTTGTCGTAGTGGGAACCTATAAACAGTGTGAGTATCTTGGCTAGAGAGTCTAGATGGACGGATGCACTCATAGATTCTTGAGAGCGTGACTCGGTGAGAGTTGTTCGAGAGACGGAAATGTGCAGAGACACGCGGTCGTGCGAAAAATATGCCCATTGTTATTTAAATGGTTGGAAGGTTGACCTTGGCTTAGAGAAGTCAAGGTGTCGCACACGCATTTTTGCTGTCAAAAATGCCAGCCCGTGACATGTCGCGACCCTTCAGGGGCAGATCGAGGCTCTAATTGGGGGCCAAATGAGGTTTTGAGTTGCGAGGACTCATACCTAAGGGCTCGGGAAGGATTCTACAACCCTGTTTAGTATAATTTGAGGTCCCAAAGGCTAGGACTCAATCTTGAAGCTCTTAATTGGCTTAGTTCTTGATGAATATCCCTTAATATGTTGTGACATTGGTTACCGCAAGGCTCGAGAGGAAAGGATCATACTCATTGTCACTTTACCCTATCGCTCAGGAGTTGAGGTAAGAAAACAGAGACTTGCACCGAGTGTAGGGCATGTGCTCCAATTATAAGGCACGCGAATAACTGTGTCATGAATCTATTTATAGTTAAATGTCTTGCTTGTATGAATCTATGCGGTTAAAACTATTTGTACTGATCGCTCGGTTGATAGGCCATTATCGACATTACAAGCGTAATGTGTTCCATATTGGCGGGGCCATAACGTGGATACGATATCCACCATAGTGGTGGGGTCATTGTGAAGATAAGATATCCATCTACTCGGCATGAGTCGTATATTGTGATGATGTGAACCATTTGTGGTTATAGAGTATGCAATACATGTTAAAGTTATATGGATATTTGTAACATTTGTTTGGGGATTTTCTTGCTAAGCCTTGGGTCATGGGTACTTCATGGTGCATGAAAGGGCGAAGTAAAATTGGACCATCCATGAGAGGGATTGCTTTAGGCGGAGAGTGTAAATACTCAGCTTGCTCGGCTAAGTTTGTAATATTGATAAAGTAGTATTTTATTTAGAAACTTTTGGGATCCCTTGTAAAAATTCAACCCGTTTTTAATGAGAAGTTCAACTTATTGACTAAAATTTTAAAACCTAAATTTTCCTTTAACCTTAAGTCCACTTTTAAGTCCAATTGACTCGCTTAACAAGTTAAGCACTATTCTTAACACATGGTGTAACGATATTGAATTAGTAGGGCGTTACACTAATATTCCAAGATCTCATGTGCTGAGAATATATTGTGAATTAGAAATATTCCTCCCATTACTCTACGTGCCCACACACATCTTGATAAGTAGAGATACATATTTGAAGATCTTGGTATGAGTATTTCAAAGACTGCTTTGGATTGGATGTTTGTTGGAGATACAAAAAGATAGCAAGAATTCTTTTTTTTTTATCAAGAAATGGAAATTATATTGATAAACCAACAATTACAAACATAGGCCGGAGCAGATAACTCCCCCTCAATTACAATTTAGAAAAAAAAGGTATCATTAGTTTCTCCCTCAAAGTCAGATTTTTACTCCTACGGCAAAGATTATTAACTCTAGCCTTAACTGAATTCCTAATAAGATCATCAACATGGGCTACAAAAAAACTGCAACTTTCCACCCAGAATTTGTTTCTATTTTGCCAAATAAAGTAGACTGAAGCAGCCAATGAAGCTGCAACAACCCGAGCTAGATCATCTTTACTAGGCACTTCTAGCCAACAACACCAATCCTGGAAATTCCTAGGCCACATAAGATTTCCCATACATTTTGCAACTGCATGAAGCACTTTCCTGGAAAACAGACAGTCAAAAAATAGGTGAGCATGGCACTCCATTTCAGTCTCACAAACCGGGCAGCTTAGAGAGATAACTAGAGTATTGCAGTGATGTAAAAGATCTCTGGTACGCAACTTCTAATGAAAAGCCTGCCATAGAATAAACCTGTGTTCGGGCACTGAGAGTTTACACCAAATATTCTTCATACCTTTGCTAGGGGAACCAGAAATAGAATGCAGATATAGTTTATTCAGCCTAATTTTCCCCTTACAAACAGCAGCATTTATATCAGATTCAGACAGTAACTTGCTCACCTTAACTAGCTTTTTCCAGTACCAGCTAGTATCTTGATGCAAAGCATAATCCCAGATCCGGACGCCTTTTAAATAGATGCAATTAACCCATTTGACCCACAAGCTATCCTGTTTAGAAGAGATCGCCCAAACATATCTAGCAAGATTAATCTTATTCCAAAGAATACCCTCTTTAAAACCTAAACCACCATAAGATTTTGGCCTGCAAACATGATCCCAAGATGCTAGATGAAATTTACTTCGAAAACCATTGCCACCCCATAAGAAAATTATGCACAAACAGTCTATTTCTTTGATAACTTTCTGAGGAAGGAGAAATATGCTCATCCAAAAGTTCCTAATCCCCAATAATACCGACTGAGTTAGCTGCACACGCCCAGCGTAAGAAAAGTTACGGCTGGCCCAACCATGAAGTCTTTGTCTAATTTTCAAAATAATTAGATCGCAATCCATAGCTTTCCACTTAGTAGGTCACAAAGGCACACCTAGATACACTAGAGGAAACTGCCCTTCTCTCATATTAGATATACACAGAAGTTTCTCCTTCTCAGCTGAAGCAATACCTCCAAAATAAATGCAAGACTTGGCTTGATTAATACTCAAACCTGAAGCTAATGAAAAAGACTTAAAAACCTGCTGCATAATCTGAATAGAGCTGCTATGAGCTTTGCAAACTAGTAACAAATCATCCGCAAAACAGAGGTTAGTTATGTTCAAAGTTTTACAAAGCGGATGAAATCAAAAATGCTTATTTTTAGCAGCCCCATGAAGAGCTCGTGTGAGGTATTCCATAACTAGGACAAAGAGAAGGGGGAAATAGGGTCACCTTGACGCAACCCCTTACCTCCCTTAAAATCACCATAGAGCTGACCATTCATTAGTATGCAATAGGAAGAACCTCTCAAACAAACCATAATCCATTTAATGAACCTGCCAGGAAACTTATAAGCATTTAACAGATTTTCAAGGAAATCCCAATCAATAGAATCGTAGGCTTTGCTAAGATCTATTTTCATTAAGCACCTAGGTGACACTCTTTTCCTGTTATAACCTTTAAGAAGGTCTTGAAGAATAAGAATATTATGAGCAATACTTCTATTCTTAACAAAAGCTCCTTGGTTCTGATTAATCAACTTGGGAAGGATAGGAATTAACCTGTTACAAAGCATTTTAGATATGCATTTGTATAGTGTATTGCAGTAGGCTATTGGGCGATATTCTGAGGCATTTGAGGGTTGAGTGACTTTGGGAATAAGAGCTAATATGGTACTGTTCAACCTCTTCAGAATGTAGCCTAAGTCAAAAAATTCAGTTACTGCTGTAGCCACTTCTTTCCCTATAACAGACCATAAACTCTTATAAAAACCCGCCCCAAATCCGTCCGGACCCGGGCTCTTTACTGCCTTTATACTGAACATAGCTGTTTTGACTTCTTGTTAAGTGAAAGGTTTGATCAGGAATGATTGGTCTTCAATGCAAAGAGTGGGTCCTGAGAGTACTACTGAGGTTTCAACTAACCCAGTTGCTGCACTTGCTCCACCTAAAAAAGATTGAAAATGCTGAGTAAAATGACTTATAACCTTTGGATAATCCACTTCAACTCTGCCATTTTCATCTACAAAGGACACAATTCTGTTAAGCGCTTTCCGTTTCTTCATACTGGCATAGAACAGAGATGAGTTCTCATCATCGAATCTCAGCCAATCAACCTTACTCTGTTGATACAAATAACTAGCATAAGCAACCTCTTTCTTTTTAAAATCCAGGTGGGAAGCTCTCTCTATATCACTCAGGACTTAACTTTTCGGATCAGTAAATAAGTTGTTTTTAGCTTGCTGATACAACACCTTACTTTCCTCATACTCCTTAACTATATCACCAACAACTCTCCAATTAAATCTCTTCAAAACAAACTGAAGATGATGTAATTTCCTCGAGACCTGTTGTAAACCACATCCCTCTAATTGTAAAGATTTATTTCAGCTAGCCAATACAGTAGGTTTGAAAAGCGGATGACTAGTCCACATGTTGAAAAATCGGAAAGGGCGCAAACCATTTTTGAGGATAGAAATATGCTTCAAAATGATGGCACAGTGATCCGAAACAACCTCCCAACTTGCTATTGCATTGACATTAGGAAAAGTATCAATCCAATCCTCATTTATGAACACTCTGTCTAATTTGGAAAAGATGCGATTATTTCCATCTTGATTATTCGACCAAGTGTAATAAGAGCCCAGCAGTTTCATTTCTTCCACAATTCCAAGATCAAGCCATTTCCTAGCATCCTCTACTTCTTTAGGAGAAATAACCTTACCCCCTATACGATCTTGTACATCACAGACAGAATTGAAGTCGCCAATAACTAACCACGGTTTGACAGGAAAGAGATAATAGCCAACTCAGAACAAAAAAATTTCCTCAATTCTATCTGATTCAAGCCATAAACCAAAGTGAAACAGAAAGATTGGCCTGTAGCCCAGATATGAACCTTACAATGAATAAACTGAGCATGATCAACTAGAATATCAACTTTGACCCAGCTGCCCTTCCAGATTAAAAGGATTCTACCTTCTAGAGCCTTATTACTGTAATAATCCCAACTCATAAAGCTAGAGTTCATAACCTCCTTTGCTCGATCACCCTTTATTTTGGTTTCCAAGAGAGCCCCAATACCAATCTTATTTATCTTGCAAATATCACCAACAGCTATTTGCTTATGCCACTTATTCAAACCTCTAACATTCCAACTCATTATGTTGAAATTGTCCATTCAAATTCAATAATGGAGAAGGATCATGTAGGAATTGATGCTTTTCTTGAAGAACACTGAAAGCATTTTTTGTATTCTGACCAATAACAGGGGATTTCGCCTTCATGGTACCTGGTTTTTTCGGTGTAGCCCATCCTTGCTCCTTAGGAAGCACCACAATCTGGGAATTCGGTTCCTCTTCAGTTACTACCTGAGCTGAACTGTCTTTCCTTTGGTTATTCTTACTGCCTGAAGCTTCAATCTTAGTGTGATTTTCTGCAGCATCAACTGAGACCTATTTTTTACTCTAGACCAAACCTTCCACTTGCTTGTAAGAAGAGGCTGTATGCCCTAACTTTTTGTAGTTAGAGCATTTAGTAGGCAACCACTCATAGTCTATCAATTGATCCATTACTTGACCTCTCTCATTAATGTAGTTAATTAATTTTGGAAGAGTATCTGATATTTCCATATCAACCAGAATTCGAGCAAACTTAATCATCGATCGATCCTTTGTGACCTTATCTATCATGATAGGTTTTCCAATGGTACTAACCAATGCACTTAAACATTTGGTGCCCCAGTATTGTAAACCCAGATCAGGTAAACGAATCCAATCAGGTACCGATTTGATCGATTTCAGATTTTCAATGTCAGTCGTCCAAGGTCTCAAGATAACAGGCTTCCTAACAAAATGGATTACCCCTGATTCTAAAACCATATCACGTGTAGCTTCATCTCTGAACTTGACCATCGTAAAACCAGAGTTCATCCTTGCCACTCGGTCGATCCCAAGTTTCCCCCAAATCTTGTTGATAAAACCTTCAAAAACTGGTAATGGTGGATTAGCACCAATGACAACACAGATCAAGGCCAAATTCCAGAATGATGCTTCAACTTCTATCTCCTCAATATCTAGCTGGGCTATCTTTTGTCCATCCTTCTGAAGAGGCTCCGTAAATTCTAATTTCAAACCCCCCTGAAACGGAAGGGATTCCTTGAATCGTGACCAGGTAGCCTTAGTCGCTTCTTGGAATGTATGAGTCTCTACCTCTTCCGCCCACGTACCGAACCTATCCTTTGGCGATATCGGAGCAATAGGAGAAGAAACTTCCTTCGCCTTATTTGGAAACTCAGGGATCGCAGAGGGCACAATCTCATCTGCTCTTTTTTCACACACACGCTCAGTCGATGGAGCCTCCGACAGTGAATCTATGGATGAAGGGAGCTCTTGATGTGGGTCAGCCTGAGCAAGCTTCTGCACCACCTTTCGTCACCGCGCCATGGCAGAGAGAGAAGGAGGAGCTTACACTTAAGAGAATTTTAATTTATGCTTGATAGCAAGAATTCTTGATAGTTCTTCATCTGGTAAATCCTAATCTTTTTATTTCTCTATGATTAAGGTTTTTTCTTGTTAATGCATTCGATTATTTAAAGTTTGTTTAAATTATTTTTTCTTTAAATCTCTGGACCCAACACTCTGTGCTTTTTGATGCGGACATGGTAGACAAGTTATGAACAATTGGTACAAGAGAGAGATCATTAATCTCTGCATACATTAATTGATGCGTGGGTATAATATGCATTTTTTTATTATCGTAATATGTGATGAATGGATGAATATTTATTTTGATGAACGTATGTTCTTAAGAGTCATTATTTACATGGTGTTTTGGGTTTAGGATTTTTTTCTTATTTTCTAGATCTACATAATTATAAGCCATTAGGGGCAAAGGATTTTTTGTATTTTAATTTTCTACAATATTCTATTATTTGCAAAAGTGTAAAATCCCAAGCCTTAAAGCATAAAGGGTGTCGAGATCAACTCAGCAACCTTGTGCGCATGGCCCATGCCTGCCCACTCGAGCACCAACGTGCCCCGAGCCCATACTGCATCCCATGCGCACCTCCCGCACCTACTCACGCACCTACTCGCCTACGTGAGCGCTTACCCGCAAACCTACTCGCCTGCTTGCACGTACATGTCATGCCGTGCGCACTTGAAGCTAGGCTCTTGGGTACCTTGCATGGCCAACCGAGCCCTAGCTGCCTTGTTGAGCATGAGCCTTTACAGCTTGGTGGCTGGTGGCACTTTGAGCTGCCCCACCAAGCTGAGCACTAAAGCTGCAAACCTAATTATCACTTGTCTCCTTAGCCCAAGTCCTAAGTGATTGTTGGTTTCCTTCAATTTGTGTGCTTGACCCAAATTGTTAATTGGAATTTTAAAATTCTAATTAAATTTTGAATTAATCGGCCCAAGTTTGAATTGGACCTAAATGACTTGTTGGGCTTGCATTAGCCATGTTCAATATTTTTAAAAGATTGTTTAAAATTGTTGAAGTCATTTATAATTCAAAAATGAGCTAGACGTCATAAATATAATAGAAGGCCAAAAAGATGGAGATGAAGATTTTACATGATGCCTTGGTTTTATTTATAATTATTTTGCAATTTTTCTAGAATTACCCAAAACACTTGGCTCGCATTTATTTACTTATTTATTGTTTTTATTTATTTATCTAATTGTTTGAATGTGTTAAAAGTTTCTAATAACATTTTCATGCATTATAGCATGTCATTCATATTACCCACATAGTATATCTTATTTAAGCATACATCTCATATCGAGTAGAAACATGTTTGAATTAGGAACATCCTCTTTGATTATATGCATTACATAAATCATATAATGAATCTTGTTTAATCTAGAACAAAGTTGTAATGTCCCAAATTTCTTAATAAGGCTTAGGGCCTTGATTAGGAGGTCAGGATGGCAAATTATGGAAATTATGTGATTATATGATATTTATGTGTATCATTATATGATTATGTAAGTGTTATTATATATATGATTTGATATGCATGTTTTCGTGTAGTAGATATGCATGTGGAGCCATTTATGATTAATTGGTCAATTGTTGTAATTTGGCCCGTTTTGGGTATATTTGGCATATTTGTGATATATGTGTGTGTGAGACCACATTATGATGTGGATATATGTTAGGATTACTCGACACGAGACGATCCTAGGGAGCAAGCTAATGGAAAAGTCACAACGGGACCCATACTTGACTCGGTGTGTGTAACACCCTACTACCTTAGAGCCGTTACTAAATGAGTTTAAAATTTAGGTCAAAAGTGTAACTAAACTGTATTAAAATCACATAATTTGAAAATGTAGTCATTCATTGAAAGTTATAAAGCGTTTAACATTCGAGATCCCAAAATACTGTTTATAAATATTTACGACTCAAAATATGATTAAAGTCGACTACACGACAAAGTAAGATTTAGTACAAAACATCTCCCAAAAATACCCTTGGCCGTGGCAGCCAGGCAGGCCAAACATGTACGCGTTGCTTTACGCTCTCCGTACTCATGGCTGGTCGACTTTCCCCTTACCCTTACCTGCACCACAGAGCACCCGTGAGCTGAAGCCCAACAAGAAAACTCCACACAAATAAATAACATATGCATATTAATCATTCAGCCTATAACAAATCCGCCAACAAGCTAAACACATACGCCCATGCCGTCCCAGGCGCTTTACCAGGCCCTGGGTTTGCGGTCTGCACCGTGAGGATATCCCAGGTATCCTTTAGGGTCTCACCCTGGCAACTCGCACTCCGCATGCTAAACGCTGCTCCCGGCCCCCTGTCGTTCTCGGCCTTCGCCGTTCCCAACCCTTGCCGTACTCGGCCTTCATCGTTCCCGGCTATTGCCGTTCATTCACTTATATGCACACATAGCATAATTAAACAAATACTTAAACATGTATTAAGATAATCAATGGGCTACACCCTGCACACAATCATATAAGGTCGTGCCCTGCAACACAAGTATGGGGCCTTGCCCTGCTCTACGGGTACAGCAGTTTTCTTACCTGTGTCCCGAGCTTCTTGAGCACCGAAATCCCGAGCACAGTCCTCTAACCCGAGCCTCGCTGAAAACCTAGTCACAACACACACATAGTACTCTTGTTACTAACCAACTCATAATCATCCCCCGGAACCAATTCCGTGCTCTCGGGACCTCCCGTTTCCCCACACAAAGTAGCGAAAGCATCCCCCAAGCCCCCTGAGCCAAAACCCTAAAAATACAAATTTCCATCTCCTAAAATTGGCCTAACATCATGGCACAACCCTATAGGGGCCGCGATGCCTAGTAAGCCTCCCCTGTCCTGATTCAACCTAGCGTCGCGACACGCAAGAACAGGGCTGCGACGCTCATATGCGAACCCAAAAAACTGGGTTTTTCCCAACATTTTTCTTGAGCCAAAACAATACTAAGGTACAACTAAGTCCCAATTTGACCTAAGACCCCAAATAGATAGTATGGCAACTCAGAAACAACATCAACAAACCCAAACACACAATCAACTCCAAGAATCACCTAGTGGTTTAAAATTCATAAAATCTTAAACCACATTTCACAAAGTTTAAACCACCCTTCAGAAAACTTAAACCACACCAGAATTTAAAATTCAGAGATGCATTGAACCCTTACCTCAACCAGGGATTCGACCTTGAGCTGCTTTCAAGTCCAACTCCAAGCTTAAATCCTTTGAAGTTGAATCCTCACAATCACTAAGCCACAAATCCAATTTTTAGCACTCAACCCAAACTCTCAAAACATGCAAGGAGACTCAAAACCAGAGACGAAGCCTTACCAATGGATAAATCTTGGCCTATGCTTGACTCTAGTTGCCCCAACTTCAGCCTTGAATTCCTTCCTTGACCCCAAAGAAGATTAGCTCTTCTTCACCTTCTTTCTAGTTTGGTTCTCTCTAGACTTCCTGTAGAAAACTCATGAATAAGCCTATGTGTAAATAACATGACTAACTTCTCCTCAGCCAATTTTATCTTCTTCTAAGGTCAAATTACCATTTTGCCCTTTCCCCTAATAAAATTCTTATACTAACCTCAAGAGAAATTATGTCATTTCACCCAAATCCCGCTAAGTCCTCGAGTATACCTAGAAATTCCCATTAATCCCAACATACTCAAATCATTACTAAATTACTACCTGATACTTAATAAATCCAAAACCCATATTATATACCCAAAATACCCCTAGGCTCCTTCCGAGCCGGGTATTTGACCCTGTTGTGACTTTCTAGCTAAACTGCTCCCTAGGACCGTCTCGGATCGTGCAACACAATTATATCATCACTCACACGTGGTATCAATCACAATATATACAAATATTGCATTTATGCCCTCAGCGGGCTAAAATTACAAATACGCCCCTAACAACCAAATGGGGCTCACATGCATATTTAATTCACCTAAACATGCATTTCTAATCACATAGTCATCAAATTCATATATTAACATAATAAACCACTTATTGCTCTCCAGGCATGCTAATCAAGGCCCTAAGCCTTATTAGCAAATTGGGGACGCTACAGAGTGAGTCAAGGGGTATATTGGGTATTTAGCACATTACTGGGAGATTGGGTAATGGGAATGAATATTTCATGATATATTGGTAATTAGTGAGATCAGGGGGAATTCTAAGAATTTTGACTATTTTACCCCGGGGCATTTTTGGGACCCTGAGCATGAGGATTTTCTTGAGGTTAGTTAAGCTCGAAGTAACCTATCAGAAACATAAAAGAATGTTCAGTACATTCTCTCTCTCCCGTTATCCATTTTTGACGTCGTTATCATTTTCGAAGGAAGCTTGAGTTTTAGGACTCGGATTTAAGCAAGGATCGAGTCATAGCGATTCTAGGAAAGATTAGGCCTATTAGTTGGAGGATTTTGCTAGAAATGACATAATCAGAGGTAATTTAATCTTTGAATTTCCGAGTTTCCGTTTCCTAAATTTTCTTAAGTTTTGAATATGGATTCTGTGTTGTGATGAGTTTTTGAGTTGTTTGAAACCTGGGTTTTGATAGTTTTGGGACATTGGGATGTTTAGGAACTTTATTTTTCGGATTTGGAGATGTTTGTATAGATTTATGGAGGATTTAAAATGAGAAAATGGAGGTATTCTGGCTGGTTTTGAGGTCGAGTCGCGGCCCTATTCTTAGGCGTCGCGACTCAAGCTTGACGAAGAAGGTGAAGGGGGCTGCCAGGCTATTTGAGTCGCGGTGCCTGTTACGAGAGCTGCGACGCTAGTGCAGGCAGAGAAGGGCTTTAGGCCTGGACTTGAGTGGGGCAGCAACTCTAGTGTTTGGGTCGCGGCTCAAAAGGGGAAAAATGGCCAAAGTGGGTTTTTAGTCATGGGAACTTAAACCTAAGGGCTTGGGATCGATCTTACTACCCGGTTTGGTTGGATTCGACATCCCGGGGGCTAGGACTTGGCCCAAAAGCCTTTATTTTCTCATTTTTGACGTGATTCTATATTATGATTGTGACTAGGTGATTTCTACGGCTTCAAAATCAAGATCGTTCTCGAGGGTAATTTATTGGTAACCTGTGCTTGGACCAATGTTAAGAAAACTGCACTTAGTATGTGATGCATGTGATACATGTGATTATGGCATGACATGAATGTTGAATAAGGAATTGATTAAAGCTTGAGTCTATGTAAATGTGCATGATTATGATTATGCTTATGATTATTTATGAAGCATATTGAGTGCTCTATATATGGATATCTGTTTCATCATGAATGTGTGGTTGTATTGTTTACTTGAGGACACACTGACTTATCAGTCATGAACGACAATAGTGCTGAGAGCAGGTCAAAGAGCATTGACTAATTAGTCAAGAGTGGCAATAGTGCTGAGTGCTTGTCGTGAAGCTCTGACTTCTCAGTCATGAGCGGCAATAGTTCTTAGAGTTGGTTGAATAGCATTGACTTATTAGTCAATAGCGTTAGGTATGCTTATACAAAGGATATGGCTAAGAGACCTGAGGTGACTTAATAGTCACATATCCTAGCATTGACTTATTAGTCAAGAACGGCCTTAGCATGTTGAATGCTGGTCAGCGCCAGGTGGGCTTATACAAAGGATAGGGAAGTTGGGCCTAGGGTGACTTATTAGTCCCATATCCTAGCATTGACTTATTAGTCAAGAGTGGCAATAGTGGTGAGCGCTGGTCGTGAAGCTCTGACTTATTAGTCAGGAGCGGCAATAATGCTAAGTACTAGTCGTATGGCATTGACTTTTGAGTCAAGAACAACAATTGCAATGTGGGTGTTCGTCGAAAGACACTGACTTATTATTCAAGGACGACAATAACACACTGAATGCTAGTCTTAAGGCATTGACTTATTAGTCAAGTAGGGCAATAGCACACTACGCGTTGGTCCATATGATCTAGCCTAACCTAAAGCACATCATACGCTTGACCAACCTATTGGTCAAAGAGAACCTAGCATCAAGTACGCTAGATCAGCTTGAATTCTGTTTAGACAGAGGATAGGGCATAGTGCTAGAAAGATTCCAAAATCATTTATTTGTGCTTGCATGAATAGGGTTATTAATGCTAGGCATGCTTATTATGATTTGGTGACATGTTACTAAATTCTTATGAGCATGTTTGAGTTTTCTTGCTAACTCTCAGCTCACGGGTACTATGTGATGCTGGTAAAGGTAAAAGAAAGTTGGACCATCCTTGAGTTGGAGAGCTTAGGTGACGATGTGTACTTATACGGCTGCTCGACCACCATGGCTGAGGGTTTAAAGAGGAACTTGGGTTAAACCCTATTTTTCCCCTTAGGTCGGTTGGTTGTAAATCTTTTATTGCAATTAACCAGTTAAATGTATTTTGGGATCCCATGTATACAATAAATGTTTTAGTGAAACATTTGTATCTTTGACCAAAAATTTTAACCCTAAAACGTTAATCACATTTAGTTACACGATTATGGGCAAATGACTCATTTAGCGAGTTTAGCACCATTTAAAATACACACTTTAGCGGTCCCTTGGTAGTAGGTCATTAGAACTTGGTATCAGAGCGAGCCAAGGTTAAGGGTTCCTGTAGACAAGCTGGGCTTGTACACTCTTCACTGAAGACAAGCTTCACTCAGGGTGTGGTAACTATTTATATGGTTATGTGTTTAACTGCTTAAATAGGATGTAAATACTTTACTTGCATACGTTATTAGGAAGCATGAGATTCTTATAGGGCCTGGCCCTTGACTATTGATATGATTATGTGATTACTTGCTCATTGAATGTATGAACTTATTATTTGGATGCTGGAGTTGAGAGTGGTATGTATGTTGGAAGAACAGGGGTTATGGATTAATGTATGAATGTTGTGGGTGTGTTTTTAGCATTGCATTGGGCTGCGAATGTGGTGTTGTATGACTGTTCCCATGGGGGAAGTCTTTTGAATATGCTTATCATGGTTAATGGATCAGTTATTGACTGCAGACTAATAAGAGGTTACGTACCCAAGGACGTAATGGGACCCAGTGGTAGTTATACTGAGGCTAGGAATTACATCCAGGGCTTGAGCCCTTTGCCTGCCCCTCAGAATTGTCAAAAGATGTTTACAAATATGCAATTAAGATTGTGGAAGGAAGAATAAGAGATCAGGTGTTTAAAATAGCAGGTTTTGTCAGGGAATACCTTTTCCTTTGCTATGCCAGAAGTGGCACCATTTTTTGCACTGCCTAGAATTGAGAACAGATGGGAATTTCTATGTGGAAGATTCCAAGAATTTTACCCTCCAGTATTTGAGTGAGGCCTAGATCCATTCAGAACTAAGCGATGGATGGGTATGATCAGTTCCATCCTCAACAATATGGGGGTGGTAGGTCACGACACGGTGATCTATGCCACATATGTGTTGTGGGTAGATACCTGGACATGGTGGTAAGTGGTATCCCAGACACGAGATACAACTGCAATGGACTTGAAAGAATTTAGGCAGTTGTTTAATGAGAGATATTAATGTGATGCAAAGATTGCTAAGACAAATGAGTTTCTGAACATGGTTTAGGGAAATGCAATAGTAACCGAGTATGTTAACAGATCCGATGGGTTGGCCAAGTTTGCTTTTGATATGATACCCACGGATGTATCTCGGAAGGAACAATTTATCCAGGGATTGAATACCAGAATAGTTCAGGGCGTTCGAATCGCCCATTTACATGAAATCTCTACCTACGCTTAGGTGGTAGGGAAGGCTCTTGTTGTTGAGAGCACAGGAAATGAGATTGGGAAGGAAAGTGCCTGAGAGCGCGGAGCTCAGACAGTGATACCTAAATTTATTGGATCTGGCAAGGACGAGGATTGGAGACCCTACATGACATGTGCTCGGTGTAAGAGACGCCATCTGGGATAATGTCGAGCAAGGGCATGTTTCTTATGTGGGATGCTTGGGCAACAAATGAGGGATTTCCCAAGGCTAAGGAAGGATGAGCCAAAGGGGGTGGACAGCTCGACTCCAGCTCGAGTGTTCACTCTACGCAGTAAGAGTCTGAGACTGTGACTGAGACTGAGGCTGAGACTGGGGCTGGTTCCTCAGTGGTTGCAGGTCAGCTTGTTAGTTCTGATTTTTGTATTATGTTGATTGGTTTTGGTGTCATGTTGTTATTTTTGTTGTTGCATTTGAGAGAGATATAGATTGGATATGCAAATTACATGGTTATGTTGTGATGAGAGTGTGGTACCTTATTGGTAATTTTAAGAGATGTGTTAGATTATTGTAGGAAGGGACACATCAGTTGACTTGATAGAGTTGGTTATGACCGACTTGATATGATCTTGGATAGGGATTTGTTAGTTGAGTTTGGGTCAATTATAGATCATAAGGAAATAATAGTAACCCTTGGGCTTGAGGGTAAGAAACCCTTGTATTTTTTGGCACTGTGCATGGACCCCATATGCTTATGACATCTGTACTTAGAGCTAGAGACCTATTGCAGGAGGGATGCATAAGACTCTTAGCTAGTGTGGTGGATACCACTTAGGTCGTGTCAGTGGGACCAGAACAGACATGATTTTTCCGTGGTTTTTTGGATGTGTTTCTAAGGGATTTGTCAGGATTGCTTTTACAAAAAGAGATAGTATGGTGATTAGGTTGGTGCAAGGGATGGAACCAAGTCAAGAGCACAGTATTGAACGGTTTCAGCAGAGCTGTAGGAACTAAAGGCTCAGTTATTAAGTAAGACGATGTTCTCCAAGGTGCATCATCGATCTGGTTATTACCAGCTGAAGATCATGGAGAAGAATATGTAGAAGACTGCCTTTTATATCAGATATGGGCACTAGGAGTGTTGAGTCATGTCTTATGGATTTGATTAATGATCTAGTTGTTTTGATGGATAAGATGAACAGGGTATTCAGAGATTATTTTAATTGGTTTGTGATTGTCTTGATAAAAAATATTGTGGTATACTCTCAGTTAGAGATTGGCCAAGGCCAAGGAATTCCTCAAAGGTCAGGAGTTTCCTTGGACAGGCAGGATATTACATGTGCTATGTGGAAGAGTTCTGAGTCTTCCTACAGATCAGAACTAATTTATAAGTTATTATGACATCTCATTGACAGAAAAGGTGATTGTCTACGCATCGCATCATTTGAAGAATATGACTGGAACTGGAATAAAGTTACTTGTGGCTAGTTGGCCAACATTACGTTTGAGCTTACTCTTGTAGAGAAGATCAAAGGAAAATAGTTGAATAACCCAAAGATGGAAAGGATTAAGGGGAATGTCTTAGCTAGAATAGCTAAGGATTATGCAGTGTGATTCAGTTTGGATCGTTATGGAACAGTATATAAAGTCAGCTCACTTTTATCAGTAAGGATGAATGATACAGTTGATAGTTATGATGATCTCTGTGTGACATAGATAGTATGCCTTCATGGAATTCGAGGTCTATCTTATTAGATGAGGACCTAGTCTTTACTTCCAAGTCTTGGGGAAGGTTGCAGACGGCGATGAGTATACAGTTTGAGTTAAGTACAGATTATCATCCTCAAATTGAAGGTAAATCATAGGGAGTTATCCAGTTTTTGAGTGGCACCTTATGAGATGTTGTATAGTAGGTCATTCGCTGGTATGAGATGGGTGAGATGTTGTATTTGGCTTATGTGGTAGTTTAGAGGATCATTGAGGCTATTGAAAAGATTAGGGCTTGGAAGCTCGCTTTTCAGAATAGACAGAAAAGTTATGTTGATCTGAAATGTAGGAACGTGGAGTTCCAAGTGGAAGACTGTATCTTCCTTAGAGTATCACCATAAAAAGGGGTGAGGAGATAAAGGCAAGTTGAGCCTTAGATTAGTAGTACCATTTGAAATCTTGGAGAGAATCAGTCAGGTTGCCTATGGATTGGCCTTATCTTCGGCATTGTCAGGCATATACAATGTATTTCATATTTCCATGTTGAGGAAACACGTGCTAGACGAGACTCATGTGTTGAGTTACGAGGATCTGGAATTGGAGGCTGAGTTATCCTATGAGGAATAGTCAGTCCAGATATGAGACAGAAAGAACAAGGTTTTGAGAAACAGAGTTGTATCTTTGGTTAAGGTTGTATACAGAAACAGTTAGGCCGAGGGAGCGACCTGGGAAATGGGATCAGTTATGCGGGATTGATATTCTGGGCTATTCAGATAAAATTTCGAGAACGAAATATCTGTAAAGGACGGGATAATTGTAACGTCCCGAATTTCCGAATAAGGCTTATGGCCTTAATTAGGGGCCCAGGATGGCAAATCATGGTAATTATGTGATTTTATGATATTTATGTGTATCATTATATGATTATGTGAGTTATATTATAATATGATTTGATATGCATGTTTTCGTGTATTAAATATGCATGTGGGCCCATTTCTGATTAATTGGGCAATTGTTGTAATTTGGCCCATTTTGGGTATATTTCACATATATGTGATATATGTGTGTGTGAGACGACATTATTATGTGGATATATGTTTGGGTTACTCGGCACGAGACGATCCTAGGGAGCAAGTTAATTGGAAAGTCACAACGAGACCCATACTTGACTCGGAGTGAGTCAAGGGGTATATTCAGTATTTAGCACATTACCGGGATATTGGGTAATGGGAATGAATATTTGATGATATATTGGGAGTTAGTGAGATCAGGGGGAATTCTAAGAATTTTGACTAATTTACTTCAAGGGGCGTTTTTGGGACCCCAAGCATTAGGATTTGCTTGAGGCTACTTAAGCTTGAAGTAACCTGTCAAAAACATAAAAGAACGTTCAGTACGTTTTCTCTCTCCCGTTATCCATTTTTTATGACGTTAGCATTTTTGAAGGAAACTCAAGTTTAGGACTCAGATTTTGCAAGGATCGAGTCATAGCGATTGTAGGGAAGATTAGAAGCTTATTAACCAAAGGATTTAGCTAGAAACGACATAATCAGAGGTAATTTAAGCTTTGAATTTCTGAGTTTCCGTTTCCTAAGGTTTCTTGAGTTTTGAATTTAGATTCTGTGTTTTTATGAGTTTTTGAGTTGTTTGAAACTTGGGTTTTTATGGTTTTGGGACATTGGGATGTTTGAGAACTTTGTTTTTGGGATTTGGAGATGTTTGGATAGATTTACGGAGGATTATAATGAGTAAATGGAGGTTTTCTAGCTGCGTTCGAGGTCGAGTCGCGGCCCTGTTCTTGGGCGTCGCGACTTAAGATTGAAGAAGAAGGTGACGGGGGTTGCTGAGCTATTTATACTGTGGTGCCTGTTAGGGGCGCTGCGACGCTATTGCAGGTAGAGAAGGGCTTTCGGCCCTGACTTGAGTGGGGCTGCAGCTCTAGTGTTTGGGGTCGCGGCTCAAAAGGGGAAAAGTGGCCAGATTGGGTTTTATTTCAGGGGAACTCAAACCTAAGGGCTTGGGATCAATCTTAGTACCTAGTTTGGTAGGATTCGACGTCCCGAAGGCTAGGACACGGTCTGAAAGCCATTATTTAATTGTTTTTGACGTGATTCTATATAATGTTTATTATTAGGTGATCGCTAAGGTTTCATAATAAGGATCATGCTCGAGGATCGTTTATTGGTAACCTGTGCTTGGACCAAAATTAAGAAAACTGGACCCAGTATGTGATACATGTGATTATGGCATGGCATGAATGTTGAATAAGGAATTGATCAGAGCTTGAGTCTCTGTAAATGTGCATGATTATGGTTATGCTTGTGATTATTTATGAAACATGTTGAGTGCTCTATATATGGATATCTGTTTCATCGGGAATGTATGGTTGCATTGTTTAGTTGAGGACACACTGACTTATCAGTTAGACACGACAATAGTGCTGAGTGATGGTCATAAAGCTCTGACTTATCAGTTATGAACGACAATAGTGTTGAGTGCTGGTCGAAGAGCTTTGACTAATTAGTCAAGAGCGGCAATAGTGCTGAGTGCTTGTCGTGAAGCTCTGACTTCTCAGTCATGAGCGGCAATAGTTCTTAGAGTTGGTTGAATAGCATTGACTTATTAGTCAATAGCGTTAGGTATGCTTATACAAAGGATATGGCTAAGAGACCTGAGGTGACTTAATAGTCACATATCCTAGCATTGGCTTATTATTCAAGAACGGCCTTAGCATGTTGAATGCTGGTCAACGCCATGTGGGCTTATACAGAGGATAGGGAAATGTGGCCCAGGGTGACTTATTAGTCCCATATCCTAGCACTCACTTATTAGTCAAGAGCGACAATAGTGCTGAGCGCTGGTCGTGAAGCTCTGACTTATTAGTCAGGAACAACAATAGTGTTAAGTACTGGTCGTATGGTGTTGACTTATGAGTCAATAACGACAATAGCATGGTGGGTATGCGTCGAAAGACACTGACTTATTAGTCAAGGACGACAATAACACATTGAATGCTAGTCGTAAGGCATTGACTTATTAGTCAAACAGGGCAATAGCGCGCTAAGCGCTGGTCCATATGATCTTGCTTAACCAGCAGTGGATCATATGCTTGACAAACCTATTGGGCGAAGACAACCTAGCATAGAGTACGGTAGATTAGCTTGAATGCTGGTTAGACAGAGGACATGGCATAGGGCCCCAGGGTGACTTATTAGTCCCATATCCTAGGGTGTCGAGCCAAAAAGTTTCCAAAATCATTTATTTGTACTTGCTTGCATGCATGAATAGGGTTATTACTGCTAGGCATGCTTAATATGATTTGGTGAATGATATTAACTACTTATGAGCATGTTTAACCACTTAGGTGACGATGTGTACATATGCGGCTGCTTGACCATCACGGCCTAGGGTTTAAAGAAGAACTAGTGTTAAACCCTATTTTTCCGCTTAGGTCAGCTAGTTGTAAATCTTTTATTGTAATTAACATTAAAATATATTTTGGGATCCCATGTATAAAGTAAATGTTTTAGTGAAACGTTTATATGTTTGACCAAAACTTTTAACCCTAATCTGTTAATCACATTTAGTTACACGATTATGGCCAAATGACTCATTTTGCAAGTTTAGCACTATTTAAAATACACAATGTAGCGGTCCCTGGGTAGTAGGGCATTACAGAAGCGGTAAAATGGATTTTAAGTGTTAATTTCAAGACCTGTCTAATAATTAATTTTGTTAGATAGGCAAATGATAGTCTAAATAATTAGAGCATATATTGACTAGATACTTAAGGGCCTATTTAGTAAGATTAATAAGTCTTGTTTATGATTTAAATTCTTAATGAGATTACTAATTATTAGAATAACATTTGGTAAATTAATTGGATTAGTTCAATTAATTAAAAAGAGTAGGATGTTTTGTGAAAACACATATTAAAAAATAGTTAGTGGGAGAGAAGGGGTAATAACAACAACTCTTATATTCTCCATTATTATTTAACACGGATTTTTCATGGAATGGGCCTCGAGGCGACTTTGTTTGCGTCCCCCAAAGTTTTCTAACAGTGTTATTGTTCAAGGTAAACTTCTATATAGAATCGGATTGATGATGTATATCAAGTTTGACTGACCTTAAGGTAGACTCTTGAGTTAAGTCATTAATCTAAAATAATGGGTTACACTCACAATGCTTAACTAGGCTTTCGAGCGGACTTGTTAATCTTGACCAAACTAGCAGTTGTTAGTAAGTCAAAAGAGAAAATAGTTGATTTTAAGTTTTCACTTATGAATTTTAGAAGTATCTCAAAATTAATTTAAGATTAGTCTGACCTACCTTAAGGCCACTCCTTTAATTTTTACAATAATTTTTTGAAGAATTAGTAATAATTGTTTTTATGTGTTATTTAAATTTTTTGCATTCATGCATCATATTTACTATTCCTAAAATTGTTGATATTCATAATATATGCTAAATTAAATTTTGTTTTATTTATTTATTTCAGCAATGATGAATTCAAACCCTATTACTACTTTACTTGCAAACGAGAAACTTACTAGTGATAATTTTATGAAATGGAAATTAAACATGAACATTATTTCGATCTGTGAGAACCACTAGTCGCTCCTAAAACAGCCAGGGAGAAGTATGATGCTTGGATTTTATCCAACAACAAGCCTAAATGTTACATGCATGCTAGTAGGAGTAATATACACAGAAAGAAGAATGAAGACATAGAGACTGCATATGAAATATGGGAGTCTCTTCAAGCCATGTATGGACAGTCGTCCGATCAATGCAGACATGAGGCTACTAGAACCTACATGAACATGAAAATGAAGAAAGGAGTTTCTGTTAGAGAACATGTTCTAAACATGATAATACAATGCATGATGCAGAAGTTCATGTAGCAACCATTGATGATAGAACTCAAGTTAGTCTGATACTTGAAGCACTCACTCCACCTTTTTCCACATCTACTACCAACTATGTTATGAACAAGTTGGAGTATAATATGACCTAGTTGTTAAATGAGTTGCAGACTTTTGAATCACTCAATAAGATTAATTCAAAAGTATATGCAACAAATGTTATTGATTCTAAACCTTCCTCTTCAAAAGGGAAAAATAAGAAGATAAAGAAATCCCATTCCAAGGACAATGACAAATAGGAAAGGAAGCCTAAAAAGTCATCCAAAGTCAAGGAGAACGAAAAGAACAAAGATAACAAAGCTTCTAAGTAAAAGCAACCCAAAGGGACATGCTTTCATTGTGGAGTAATTTTCCTAAGTATCTCTCACATAAATGAAAAGAAGAAAGGTAATTATGATTTACTTTTATTAGAAGTTTGTTTAGTGGAAGATGATACATCATCCTGGATTATTGATTCTGGTGCCACTGTCCATGTTTGTTTTTCTTTAAAGATTCTTAGTTCTTTGAAAGAACTTGCTAATGAAGAGGTGACTATGATGGTTGTCAGTGGTCAAGAAATCTCTGCCAAAGTAGTTGGAACAACTCGTTTGGAATTTGACAAAAATAAATTTCTTGTTTTGGACAATGTTCATTTTATTCCTTGATTTACTAGGAACTTAATTTCAGTTTCTATGTTGCATGAACAAGGTTTCGATATTTCTTTCAATAATAATTTGATTGTTATATCAAGATCTGGTATTGAAATATGTCATGCAAAATCATCCAATGATGGGCTATATAAACTTAAGGCAAAAGAGCAATCTATATACAACTCTGAAATGTTTAAAGTTGCAAACCCAAGATCTATTGAACATCTAAAAATATATTTTGGCAATGAAACATATCTATGGTATTTGATATTAGGGCATATTGGTTTAGATAGAATTAATAGACTAGCGAAGGAGGTACCTTTAAGAGAATTAACAGTTGGTTCTCTTCCGCTCTGTGAATCCCATCTAGAAGGCAAGATGACCAAAAGACAATCCTTTGCAAAAAGGCTCATGATCCATAGAACCACTCAAACTCGTACACATTTATGTGTGTGAACAACTTAATGATCAAGATAAAGGAGTGTTTGAATATTTCGTCACCTTCATTGATAATTATTCTAGATATGGTTACCTATATTTGATGCAAAAGAAATTTGAAACTTTTGGAATAAAGAATTCCAAGTTGAAGTTGAAAAAAATTAGGTAAATCACTGAAAATTCTTCGATCAGATCAAGGAGGAGAGTACCTAGATTATGAATTGGAGGACCACTTGCATAAACATGGAATTCAATCCCAACTCATTGCACCAGGAACACTACAACATAATGGTGTTTCTGAAAGAAGGAATAAGACGTTATTAGACATGGTTAGATGATGATGAGTTACTCATCATTGCCATTGTCATTCTAGGGCTATACCATTCAATGTGCAGTGTAGATAATGAATTTTGTTCCTTCTGAGTTTATCAAGAAGACACCATTGGAATTATGGAATGGTACTAAACCTAATTTACAATATTTTTCGCATTTATGGGTGTCCAGCACACGTGCTGAAAGGAAAGACTGGAAAACTGGAATCTTGCACTGAATTGTGCATGTTTGTGGGATATTCCAAATAGACTAGAGATTGTATATTTTAAATTCCAGAAGAAAACAAAACATTTGTTTTGACAAATGCTACTTTTGTTGAATATGACTATATTAACAATCAAAAACCTCGCAGTAAGGTTCAACCCGAGGAGATAGTCTCAAATAGAGTAATAAGATCACCAAATGTTTCCAATGAACAACGACAAGAGGAAACCACAAGTTCTATTCAGAACAATAGAGAGTTTCGTCATAGTGGGAGGGTTGTTTGGCAGCCAACTCACTATGAACATGAAGTTCAGATGCTTGTGTGTGACACAAACAAAGATGATCCATTGACATACAAAGATGCACTGGAAGATTCTGACAATGAAAATGGAAAGATGCCATGAACCTGGAAATGGAATCAATGTATTCCAATTCTATCTAAACTCTTGAAGATCTTCCTGAATATGTTAAACCTATTGGTTGCAAATGGATATTCAAGAAGAAAAGACGACCAGATGGGAAGGTGGAAACTTTCAAAGGTAGGTTTGTAGCCAAGGGTTACACTAAGAAGAAAGGGGCAGATTATGAAGAAACTTTTTCTCCTATAGCCATGCTTAAATCCATTCGCATACTCTTGTCCATATCTACTTTCATGGATTATGAGATATGACAAATCAATGTTAAGACAACTTTTCTTAATGGCTATCTTGACGAAACCATATATATGTCTCAACCATAAGGGTTCATAGTAAAAGGTCAAGAGCAAAACATTTGCAAGCTTCTTAATCCATTTATGGACTCAAACAAGCTAGAAGATCTTGGAATATGAGATTTGATGACACATTCAAAACGTATGGTTTTGAATAAGACGTTGATGAGTCTTGTGTCTACAAACAAATCAAAGTTGTCATTGTTGTATTCCTGGTTCTTTATGGTGATGACATCCTATTGATTGTTAATGACATGGGAACTTTGACAAAAGTAAGAAATGGCTACCCGAGCAATTCCAAATGAAAGATTTGGAAGATGGCAACTATGTTCTAGGCATCAAGATCCTTCGAGATCGTCAAAATAAAGTTTTGGCTCTGTCTCAAGCTACTTATATAGATAAGGTACTGGAGAGATTCGGTATGCAAGAGTGTCCTAAAACACCTCAAGAATAAGAGTATATGAGACAATATCCCTACACCTCGCAATAGGCAGAATAATGTACGCCATGTTGTGTACAAGACCTAAAATGATAGTGAGTCGTTATGAATCCAATCCTGGATTGAGTCATTGAATTGCAGTAAAGAATATTCTCAAGTATCTTCGCAAAACTAGAGAATATATTCTTGTATATTCAGGTGGTGACCTGAACCCCGATGGATACACTGATTCTGATTTTCAATTAGATAGAGATAGGTCGGAAATCAACTTCTAGATCATTATTCACACTTGGTGGAGAGCTGTGGTCTAGCGTAGCATTAAACAAACCAATATCGTAGATTCTACCATGGAAGTCGAGTATATAGTGTCTTGTGAGGTAGCTAAGGAGGCTTTGTGGCTAATAAAGAAGGTATATTCTGACACTACAACAAAAAAGGCCATTTGCGCCAGTTTATAACTGCCACAATTGATTTTTTGTGTCAGTTTGATATGTGACGCAATTGCCCATGATGCAAACCAGAGTGTCATTTGCGTCAGTGAGGCACTGTTACAAACTGGCATTTGTGGCAGTGCAGCATTTGCGTTAGTGGGGCACTGCCACAAATGCCAGATTTGTGACAGTGCCCTACTGACGCAAATGACACTCTGGTTTGCGTCAGTGGGGCACTGCCACAAATGTTAAAAAAGAGTATTTTTTGCGTCAGTTGGGTACTATTACATAAAGTATTAACCAGGGAAATTGCAAATGTTTATGCCAATTTCCCTGGCCTATTTTGATAAAAAAAAATCAGCACCAGAAATAGAAAAACAACTGTATGAACTGAAAAATAGCAGTATGAACAGAAAAACAACAGTATAATTTTTTTAAACATTTATCTAGAGTTAACATTTGTGATCAAAACTATAAAAGTATTTCAGATATCAAAGTTAATAAATGTACTCTTGTGTGTTCTAAATTTTTAAGTATTACACCTACTTAAACTAAAATTTCCTCACCAACTTGCTCATTTGCTAATTAAGATACACCATAATTGATTCAGTCCACTCATCCCGTATCTCGTTGATTTCGTCAGCCGAATATGGACTCGTATTCGTAAACTAATTAGAAAATATTTAAAATAATGAGTTAGAAATCATCCAAATAAAATCATGAACGATAGTTTAAATGAAAATTAAAAAGTAAAACAATACCTCATTTTTCAAGTAGGCCTTCGGTCTAGGCTGTGAAATCAAGTCTCTAGCAAAATTCATAATGTAAAAGTCACACATGGTTGGCCCATTTTGGTTTCGACATTATTACAACATAGTTATCCAAAGTTAAGTATTATATTTAGTAAGTTATTATAATAGAAATATGTCAAAAAGTTGAATACAATAAGTAATATAATTTACTTACCTTAGGAGCACAAACTTTTAGATTGATTGACTCTTTTAGGCTTCGGTGTGTATCATATTGATCAAACGCCCTGCACACAATATTAATATTTACCCATATATGAGTTTGAAATAAAATCATAAATAAATTAAGTAATATGAAAAACTTTCATGATAATTATCTCTTTGATTTCTTGACGGAAATATGAGTTTACAGGATCCAAAAAAGCCACTGAATGACTGTGTGGCTGAATTAATACTAACATCCAATGAAAGCTACAATAAAAAACTTGTGTAAGATATTTATCAATAAACAAAATATATGAATAGAAAATTAAGTTGACTTACTTGTTGTTCCAAGGAAAAATTAGAAACTGTGTCTCTAGCTCCATCTGTAGAAACCGATCAAAGAGATTTTTAGCACGTATTTCATTGGTTCCTGCATTAGTGGACACTAAAGCGAGATGCATGAAAGTGTACATGTGGTTCAATCCCTTCGTTTGCTCCAAATCATCAAGGAAGCGTACATATAATTAAAAAAGTTAATAAAATATTGAATTTCAAGTTAAACTAAATAAACTAAAAGATTATAAACACCATTGTACCTCATATATAATGCTAGCTCAGTCTGTCCAATCATCTCATAGTTGCAAAAGTGGAGGATATCATCTTTCCCTAACAGAGCGATAGTTTGGAATCCAAATACCCTTTCAACAATTGGAATTTCTACCACACGGTCAGCTTTCCATTTATCAATAAACTTCACCAAACACCTTAATATTTTTGTGATAGGCACTTCTGTAGGCTCCTGTGTCAATGCCTCTATTCGTTTCTTTGATTGTCTTGGTTGTTGAGTAGAGGGCGCAAGTGACTCTTTCGTTTGTTGATTAGTAAGAACCCAATGTTGTGGCCATCCAACATCATACCCGACTGCTTGTCCAACCAATGTCTAACCTTCCATTGTAAGCGGATATGGTAAACTAGCAATCTCTTGAATGGCTACCTCAACTCTGACACGATAATTTCCAAGAGGCGGTTGAACGCTATGTATTTCTGTGCAACAGGTACTTAAAAGTTTCCCCTCTGCAACTATATTTTGTGTCGAACCAAGACACAACTTACAATTAATCTGTTACATTCCAATTAATCTGTTAGACTTTTCGATAAACTAGTTTATTTTTACTGTATCAAATATATGCAATAATGAATTAATAAGAAACTATTACCTCATCAGGAAAATTTGACTGTGGTGGTAGGGGAGCACATGGTGCCTGTGTCGATGGTGGAGGAGCAAGTGGTAGCTGTGAGGGTGGTCGGTGAGAATATGATGTCCATGTCGGTGGTGGCAGAGCATGTTGTGCCTGTGTCGGTGGTGGAGGGGCATATGGTGCGTGTGGTGTGTTTGAGGCTCCTCCTACACCCAAACCAGATGCATTTGATGATCCAAATGCACTTCTTTGTTGAGATGCAATATGCACCATCAACTGGTTTAACTTTTCCTCCTGTTGACGTGCCCTTTCTTCAGATTGACGCCATTTCTCTTCAAGGTCTTTATATCGAGCATCTTCCACCCCTTTTTGTTTGTGATTGAATCTTTTTGACAGTGGGACATGAAAAACTTGACGGGGAGCAACATGTGCACCGACCCCCCTAACATGTCCCCCATGCTCTGGAGTGCCTAATGCCATTGTTAGTATATCATTTGAACCTTCCTCCACAACCTCGCCTTCTGCTACTTTTTGCCTGTATTCTGCCTATATACATAGTAGATAAATCGATTAGAATTTAACACAAACATTAATCATTACAATTATTTTAAAAAATCGAAGAACACTTACAATCTTCTTGACCACATCTCGAGCTTCTTCATCAACAACTTCTCGATTCTTGTTCATCCGTGCCCGTGTCCACATCTCAGCTCTGTCATATTCGGTCAACTCATGACCCAATTCCTCTTCCATTTGTTGCTCTACCAGTGCATAACCACCATGCCCTGAGTGAAGTGGATACTTGTTCTGAGCCCGAGCATTTTGTTTTTGTTTTCTCATCTCTTCCCAGTCTGGGGTTAGTTTTTTGCAACAAAATTTTTCCAATCTTCAGGTTTCTAGTACTCGATGTAGTCTGATGGCGGCTTGGCAAGAAGCTCAGGAGCTACATTCTTATATACATATATAAGATCTTTTGTTAGCCTTGTTTTCCAGTTTTTCCTGCTTCTTTGAGGATGTCTATTTTAGAAGAATTTGGAAGTTTGAACGTTTCCTGCACAAACGAACCCAAAAATATTAAACTTTTTTCAATATATTAATTCGTTATGATAAATTTAATAGTCAATATAATAGCTTTCCTGTATTGACCCCATAAAGTCTATTTTTTATCCTTTGGCATTTGTTTCCAATTGTCGATATCTAAAGGAAGGGTTGTGCGTGATAGAAGACCGATGGTCCTGTTCATCTTGATCCCCCCTTTTCCCATCGCTCGACCAAAATGATTGTACTCAACCTCATAATTGCGACCGTCACTTCTTGCTTCGAATACATCACTACAGTTTGATTTACCCCTATACTTCTTATCTTGTGTATTTGTTGGTGCGGTAGGATTAATCCCCTCCAGACCATTACCATGATCATCAACAAACGGATCGCCCTCTTCATCATATGATGGATCCATAATTAATGTACCTGCAATTAAGTAAACACAAATATTATCTGGTATAAACTTCACAAAATACATAAAAACAAAATCATAAAATTAATATACATATACCTTTAATTATCTACCCTCAACCCTTCACCATTCTCGCGTATATAGTCATCATCATTATCAATGGTGACATCAATAGGCGGTGAATCAATGGTAAATGTTTCTTGTTCAAGTATAATATCATCGCTCCCAGACTCTTTGATCAAATAATCTTTCGGTTGACTTGTTAGGACAACTGACCATCGAGCATCTACTGGATCACTCACATAAAATACTTGCTTGGCTTGTGATGCCATTATAAAGCAGTCAAATTTATGTCCTATTCGGTTTAAGTCCACTAGAGTGAATCCTAAGTCATCTGTTTTGACCCCATTATCACTTTTCACCCAATCACACAAGAAGACAGGAATTCGAATAGTCACATAATCTAGTTCCCAAATTTCTTTGATCACCCCATAAAATGTCATATCACAATTTATGGGATTTTTATCTTTGGAACTAGATATTTGAAAAGTCTGGGCGATAATAGTAACACCACTATTTTGTGTCTTTATCATATTATCACGTTCTACGGTTTTGAATTGAATACCGTGAATATAATAGCATTGATACTTAATTACACTCTTGAAGGACCTCGTGCTATCCATTTTAGTGTTTCAGACACTTTGTTTGTGGTGTTAATCAGAACCTAGAATACAATAAAATAAAAGAAAGTATATTAAATTCTAACATGCTAAAATACAATAACACTCAAACAAGAACAGCACAAGTATTTTACCTCATTCTCGAACCAAGTGCTGAAATTTCGATAATGTTCATCTTGTACCCATTTTTTATTCCGAGACTTATTAGGATAAGTAGTCTTAATCCAATTGAGATGTCCTCTTCAAGAAATATCATTTATATCTACAAACAAAATTCATTGCCAATATAATGAAAGAGAAAAATAAGATTGATCATGCATATGTATGAGAACTTACTCGATGTATGATTGAACATCATCAATATTTTGTAAGACTAGGCGATGTGCTTCATCTCTATCAGATTTATTTACTTCAGAAACAACAACACCTCTATCACATTTACTTATTTCAAACTCAATTTTAGAAAAACATAGTCCAATGCTCGCAACAGCTGATAAGTATTATGGGCAGAACTCCATTGCTTCTTCAACGATGTAGGATTCAACTATGCAACCCTCAGGTCTACTACTATTTCTAACATAACCTTTGAAAATCTTCGTATACCGTTCAAATGGGTACATCCATCTCAAGTATACTGGTCCACACAATTTTACTTCTCTCACCAAATGAACCATTATATCAAAAAATGAAGGTGGGAAATACTGCTCCAACTCACACATAGTTATCACAATATTTGTGTGAAAATTGTCCAACTTCGACACATCTACCACTTTACAATAAATAGATTTAAAGAAAACGCATAGTTTGGTAATTGCATATCGAACTTTTTTGGGTAACACAGAATGAATAGCTACCGGTAGAAGATGTTCAAGTAGAGTAGGATGGTCATGAGACTTCATTCCAACTAAATTCAAAATTTTCATATCTACCAGAGAAGAAATATTTGAAGAATAACCTTCCGGTACTTTCACATACGACAAAGAATGACATAAAATTTATTTTTCTTCTTAAGACAGGGTATAACACGCAGGTGGTAAATAGGTTCGTCTCTCACCAACCTCTGGTTGTAACATACTGCGTATACCCATTACTTTTAAATCCAACAGAGCTTTGATTCCATCCTTACTCCGACCAGGAATATTCAGCAATGTACTAATTAAGCTATCCGACACGTTTTTCTCAATGTGCATTACATCCAAGTTGTGCCGCAAAACCAAATGCTCCCAATACTCAAGCTCAAAAAAAATATATTTCTTCTTCCAACAACCTGGCGCACCATCGACAACCTCCTTTGTTTTTTCACGTCTAAATTTTTTTCTCTTATTTGTAAAATTTCTAGGTTTTCCGAACTTGCATTGGACTTTGTTCAACTTTGTTAACAATTGTCCTCCAAGTAAAGGTTGTGGAGCCTTTCCAAATTCAGGTTTACCATTAAAGGCATCTGTCAAACTTCGAAATTTATGTTTTTCGGAAAAGAACTTTCGGTGTCCCATATAAAAAATATTTCTAGAATGTTTTAAATATTCAGAATGAGTCCCTTCTTAACAAATGGGACATGCCTTGTACCCTTTCACACTAAATCTAGAAAGATTACCTAAGGCTGAAAAATCATTAATAGTCCACAACAACACTGCTTTAAGATTAAAATTTTCTTTCTTATAAGCATCGTAAGCATTAACCCCCTCATACCACAATGTGCTCAAATCATCAATTAAACGAGCTAGGTATACATCAATATCATTTCCAGGTTGTTTAGGACCAAATATCAGCAAGGTCAACATGGTAAAATTCCTCTTCATACACAACCATGGCGATAGATTATAGATGACTAACATTACAGGCTAACAACTATATTTACTACTAAGGGAATTGTGTGGATTAATTCCGTCAGCAGAAAGACCCAACCGAATATTCCTCGATTCATTGCCAAATTCTGGCCATTTAACATCTACTATTTTCCAAGCTGGCGAGTCAGCTGGATGTCTTAGCTTGCCATCCTGTACTCTATCTTTAGCATGCCAAATTAAATTTTTAGCATGATCATCATTTCAGTACAACCTAACCAAACGAGGTATCGGTGGTAGATACCATAAAACCTTTGCAGGAACACCTTTTCTAACTGCATCTAAATTTTTTTCTTTTGCCATCTAGACTCGCCACATGTCGGACATGCAATTTCACAACAAATCTCTTTCGATATAAGATGCAATCGTTAGGACAAGCATGTATTTTTCATATTGCATGCCTAACGAACGCAATGTCTTCTTCACTTCATAAAATGAAGACGACATTTCATTACCTTCGGGTAATAATTCTCTTAAAGATGTTAACAACTCTGTCATTCCCTTATCACTCCACCCATGTTTGGCTTTTAAGTTATACAACCTAAGCAGTGCTGATAATTTAGTGAACCTTGTACAATTAGGGAAAATAGGTTTCTCAACATCTTCTAAGATTGACTGAAATTTAATTGGATCCACATGTGATTCATATTGTGCATCATCAATCATCTCTACAACATCATCAACTTCATAATCAACATCAAAATACTTATTATTCTTAGATGGTGCCTCATCAGTCCTTTTCATTCTTTCACCATGAAAAAACCATACTTTATAACTTTTGTCTATTCCATTCCTAAATAAGTGGTCTTTTATTTTAAAAATTGGCATCCTCACAACGTTACCACACTTAACACATGGGCAAGGAATACTATTAGGAGATTGAGTATTTCTTGCACAAAATTCCAAGAAAAACTCAACTCCATTCCTATATTTCATGGATAACCTATCCATTGACATTCAATCTCTATCCATTGTCAAACTTCACACAACAAAAAAAATAAACAAACAAAGCAACAAACATTAACAATTAAGTTTGTGGATTACTTAATTGACAAGTAAATAAAGGAAACAATATGTCCGAAAAAAATTGGGCAGCATTTCCCCTATTTCTATCACATTTCCCAAATTTAAAATGTGCATTTATACAGCACATGGTATACACAAAAATATTCAACTAATCAATCAAACATGCATAATTCTCAAATTACCAAATCCTAAAAAAAATTGACCGGCATTTCCCCTATTTCTATCATATTTCCCAAAATTTAAATAAACATATATTCATCACATAAACACAACAGACCAATTAATCAATCAAACATGAATAATTCCCAAATTACTAAATCTTAAAAAAATTGGACAACATTTCCCCTATTTCTATCATATTTCCCAAAATTTAAATAAACCTATATTCATCACATAAATACAACAAACCAATTAATCAATCAAACATGCATAATTATCAAATTACTAAATCTTACAAAAAATTGGGCAGCATTTCCCCTATTTCTATCATATTTCCCAAATTTTAAATAAACCTATATTCATCACATAAATACAACAAATCAAGTAATCAATCAAACATGCACAATTACAGCCTTATATCACCGCAACACACAGTCCCAGATCCTATCTCCACTATTTTATAATTCGTACATGCTACTAAGTTCAATATCTTAATTATACATTAAGATTTAAAGTATTACCTCTAATATAAAATCCTCCAAAGCTTGATCTCACCAACAAAGTTGTCAACAAAATACCTACTCAAATATAACAATAAACAAAAAAATAATAAAAAAAGTTAACAAAATATAAAGAAAAATATATTAAAGCTATATTGTAACTAAATAAACAATAAAGTGCTTAAAGAAAACAAATAATTTGTTATATGTACTCATTTATATACTTAAACCCGAAATAGTTTTTTTTTTTTTTTAAAAGTGAACAAATCACATAAAGAAAAATCGACTATAAATATCCTAACTAAATCAATAATAAAATATAACTTAAAAAACAAACAATTTTAATATATACATATTTAACCAATTAAACCCAAAATTAAAAAATAAATTTACAAAGTTAACAAAATATAAACAAAAATTTACTAATAATAATCAAACTAAAGAATTAATAAAATGAAACTTATACAAAATATATACATTAATATATATAAGTAAATTCGAAATTAAATTAAATTAAAAAAATGTTAATAAAAAATTAAATATATTATAATAAAAAAATTCTAAAAAAAAATAAAATATTAAAATGCAAAGTTTAAACCTAAAACAATTTCATAATCATTAATATAAAACTATCTAAAAATTGAAAATCTGAAATATAGTCAATTTATAAAAAAAAATCACAAAAATTAAATTTAAATGATAAAAATTAAGAAAATTACACTTGTGTTAATTGAGCAATGTGAGTTCTTGAAGTAAGAAACCCAAAAAAACCAAGAAAGTTTATGGGTTTTCAAACTACAATCTTCAAAAATACAAAATCTATACAAAAAATTCAAAAAAAACATATATATAAGTTACATAAACATATATAAATCATTATTTTTACATTAAAATTGATAAAAACGTACCTAAGTGAGCAAATGAGCAAGGAGGCGTCACTGGTTTTTCTGGTTTTTCACGTTTTTTCGTTTCAGAAACATTAGGTAAATGGGGTCTCTGTCTTGGGAACGATGGGGTTTCTTATGTATACGGGGCGTTTGCGTCAGGGCCCCACTGACTCAAACGGGCCGTTAACAGCATTAGTGGGGCATTGATGGTAACGACCCGTTTGCATCAGTGGGGCATTGACGCAAACGGTTCATAGTGAAACACGCATTACTGTCAGTGCCCCACTAACGTTGTTAACAGCCCGTTTGCGTCAGTGGGGCACTGACGCAAATGACCCCATTAAACAGCGTCAGTGTATGTTATGACACAATTGCCCCATCATTTGTGGTAGTGCCTAACTGTCACAAATGCTAATTTTTGGTCAACAGGGTCAATCAACTGCGTTGACTGACGCGTTTGACTGACACAATTGCCTTTTTTTGTAGTAGTGCGATCTAGAAATTGTTCCAGATATGACTAAGTCATTTTCCTATACCATGACAACAGTGGGGCAATAGCTAACTCGAAGTATTTGAGGAGCAACAAGAAGGGAAGGCAGATTTAAAGGAAATATAACTTGATCAGGGATATTATTCACAGAGGAGATGTAGCGATTATGAAGATAGCTTCATAACATAACCTTGCTGATCTTTTTACTAAGACTTTGTCTACCAAGTCATTTAAAGATCATGTTAGCAATATGGGATTGAGGGAGATGCCTCATTTTCTTTAGGGCAAGTGGGAGATTGTTGGAGTTAGTGCCCTTTAAAGCATATGTTTTGAACAATTTTTTATGAAATAAATAATTGAAATTAATTTTTTCATATATTGTTTGTTTATTATTATTGTTAGAATAATATTATATGAATATCAGAATATTCACAAATTCGTTATTGTTACTACAATCTTGTGTTGGTGCGGGAGGAATAAGATTGTACGAAACGAATTTAAACAATTTGCAGCAAAACAAATTTATATGGAATCTTTGGAATAAATAGTGTAAGTACGTTCACTAGTATTATGAATACATGTAATCTAGACCCGGATTACCGATGTAGTAGGACATCTTAGTTAAGGTACTTTGTATAAAGTGGTTATACATGAACAAGACCCGATATGTTAATAATACTTAATAATACCGTTTACATTATAAGTATTAATTAAACATATCAATAAGAAGATCATATACAAATTGATCTTAATCCTGAAGTTATTATGAACTCAGGTTTATGTCATATGAGTTCTTTGATTCACTCGTTATGGTTTGTCATTGACGTAAATGACTTGGGACATAATATACAGATATGGAATCTATACCTTTCTGAGAGAAATTTAATAATTTTTCTCTTAAGGGTTGGCTTTTGGAACTGAAAGGTTATTGAGCTCAAATTCATAAATCAGTTTATGAATTAACCTTCACTAGTAAAGTTAATGGTGCATAAGGAAACAAGATATAATTAGAGAGGTTAAACGGTGATTAGTTCCTACTTTAATTATGAACCATTAATAGAAGATTGAATTGTATGTAGTGATTAAATTAATGGACACTTTTGATATATTTAAAAGTACTCAATAAATAAATATCTATAATTACAAGAGTGCAATCTCATATTTTTATTGGAATAATATTGAGATTAATAAATTAAGGTTATTATATTAAAGAGTTTTAATTAATAATCTAAATTTATTGGAGCTTGAAATTATAGGTCCATAGGTCCCCGAGATGGCTCTATCCACACTATTCAAGGTAAGAGTTGAAATTGAGAAAAACGAGGAAAATAGAATATTTGGATGAAATTTGTTCTTCAGGGTCAATTATGAAATTAAGACAAATTAATTAATTAATAAATTATTTTTCAAAATTAATAAATTAAATAATTATATTTTTAGAAAATTATTTTGGTATTTTCGAAAAAAGCATTTAAATAATTAAGATGATTAATTTTTAATTAATTAGCTTTATTTATTTAAATAATGTGAAAAAGATATTTCTGATAATTCAAATTTGATTTGAATTTGAAATGATATTTATTGTTTAATTAATTTGATAAATAAGTTATCAGATTTAGATTTTTAAATAAATAATCACTAAATAGTAATTAAAAGAAAATAGTTGTAACACATCCCTGAAATCAGGGATGTGTTACACGTCAACTACAGTGCATGCACTGTAATTGGCATGTGACAAGGTCCAAGAATGGGTCTCGGATATTTCTTTTATTTATTTAATTACTTAATAATTGATTTGTAATTTGAATTTTGAATATTGAATTTTTTAATTTTGAATTTCAATTATTTAATTAATTCTTTTATAAATCTATCAGATGGAAATAGTTTCATAAGACTTTTGACAGAAAGAAAATAGATCGTACTATTATCTTTGCACCTGAAAACTGTCTCAGACCTAATATTCAAAGATCTCATGTGTTGAGAATATCTTGTGAATCAGAAATTTGTCCCTACCATTACTCTACGTGCCCGCACATGTCTTCAGTTGTAGAGATACATCTTGGATGATCTTGGTCTGAGTATTTTGAAGAACTGCTTTGGATTGAATGTTCATTGGAATACAAAAAGATAGTGAGGATTCTTGATAGTTCTTCAACTGGTAAACCCTTATATTTTATTTCTTTATGATTAATGTATTGCGTGTTAATGGATCTGATTATTTAAATTTTTTTTAAATAAATTATTTTGAAATCTCTAGGCCCAATACCCCGTGCTTTTCGCTGTGCTCAAGGTAAACCAGTTACCAACATGTTCAAACATGAATGATTGTACTATGCACAGTTGTGTTATGTGTGAAATGCATACTTGGTTGTATCTAATTGAAAAGCTTGGCTTATAAGCTATGGTTGGTATTAGCATGCGGAATCCAGGCCGTTGTGGCTAGCCCAATCTGGAAGTGTGATATGCACTTGTACGGCTCTATAGTTGCTTGAAAGAAATTAGTGCAGATGCGATTATTTGGCTCTATGACCACATAGATTTATTGAATGCTTGCTTCAGTTAGGTTAAAATTTCTAAGCAACAGTACTACAAAATTGGGCTTTCTTCGCAGCTTTTTTCCTTAATACACTGCAGTATTTTGGAGTAATTAGAACCACAGTGTATACAACCGCAGAGAAAAGTTCACGAAAAAACCGTAGAGAAAAGTTCTACTTTTCACTGCGTTTTTTTTAATATAAAATTATTTTTGTATTCTTTTCATTTATAATTTGATTTCAGATTAAAAAAACTAATACCAATAAAATTATATTTAAATTTTTTAATATAAAATACCATATTTTATATAAATAAATAATATAACATATAACATATTCTTATATAAGTAATTTTATAAATTATTATCTAAATAAACATAATGTATAAATTAAAATTAAGAAAACATTCACATATCATTACTAATTAAAAGATGTCATTTATATATATACATAACTAGTTCAATATACATACATATATAAGAAAAATTAATAAGAACATACGAATCATAAGAAAAATTAGACTTCATAAATAAATGATATCAATCTTGCAAACGAGTCGATTTGTAGGGAAGTAGGTCGTCCGTGACACTTAATATGTTTTTGTCGAACTACTACAAAATTGACAAGTAAATATAGATTAGATGATTGAGTACTATATATATATAGTTTTTCTTAAACAAAAAAAAGTATAAAATATAACATACTTTCTTCTTGATAACCTCTGGCGGTTTTGGTGCATTTACAAGATCATAAATATATCTTAATACATAAAAACCACACTTTGTGGCCATTCGGCAGACGATGAGCTCATGTGTCAGTGCAACATATTGGACATCCCTGGGAACCTTTTGTGCTTAACCTTGACATATTACCATATGCAACAAAATCATTAACAGTCCACAACAACACAACTTTTAAGTTAAAGACTTATTTCTTAAAATTGTCATGCATAGTTCCAATCAATTTATTAATCTTTAAAAAAAATTGGGCAAAGTTTCTTTTGTTTCTATAGCATATCCACAATTATTACTTTCTATAAATGCAATTCAAACAAACACAACAATTATTATGCTTAATTTCGTCCATAAACCACTGAAGCACACAGAATTCGCTAAACTTACTTCACTAAGACACACATGTTCTCAACCTTCTATTATCTCCGCAACACACAATTTTATTTTAGAACATACTTCTCTACAAATGAATATCTAATATATTCAAACTCCTCTAACAATAGTTTGTATAATATAAAAAAGAAATATAAAACATTAAGTCGTAATTATTACTCACCTTTAAAATTAATCGTCAAAAGTTTCAAACAATTATTTCCTACAATAAAAGTTTAAACAATGATTAGTAAATATGGTAATTGGTATAAATCAGAGTGTTCAAAATTATTTATTAAATTAAAACAAGTAAACTCAAATTTTAACTAGTAACTTTCTAATGAATTAGTTATACCACTAAAATTAAAGTTACTAAACCATAATTATAAAATTAGTGATAAATTAATAATAAATTTGGATTGCTAAAATCATTAAAAAAATTAACTTAAAAAAACTCATTATGTAAATAGTATAAAAAGATATGTAAAAAATAATATTATGATAAAAAAATTATGTAAAAGACAATATGTACGCCCTAATCACGTACCTGGAGCTGCTGTTACCAGGTCCCACCTCTTTAGCTCGAGATAACTGAAGGCTTACTAAGGATACTAAGGAGTCGGGTCTAAAGTATAGACGTCACGGGCTAAGACGACATCCAGCTCGAGGCACATGCTTGAGTTGGAAGCTGTGACCCTTTATAAAGTCAACCATGCAATGTAAATGTGCATATATCAAACATCACGTGTCTGATATATCCCTGAACTCTCGGACACGCAGCATAAACGTGCGTGTTCAGGCACCCACGACTGGGTTGGGCCGTCCGACCCATTATCCCCTTACCTATTGATTAGACTACACTTCATTTGTCAGGTTTTATGAATTAATCATGAATGTCACAAAAGTGACATGATGGGTAAGAAGGTCACGGGATAATCGCCCTTTACCAACCCCAAGGTGCCCTCTCCTATAAATATGGAGACCCTGGGAGTTGCGAAGGGTTGGATTCTATTGTGTAAAGAAATACCCTGTAAGGAATACCAGAAAACTAGCAATAATATTGGCTGGTGGAGTAGAAGGATTTTAACCTTTGAACCACCTAAAAAAGTACTCGTATCACTATTTTATTTCAAGATCATTTATCTGTTATGGTTCATTACTTAGCACTAATCCCATTCTCTTATTCTATTAATTACCCGTTGGCGAAGAACCGCGTCAACACAATACATTGTAAATAATTAACATAATTAATATTAACATTATGAAAAAGCAAATACATTAGGTATTAATATCCTAAAATCTGAAATATTAAAATAAATAAAAAACAAAGTCAAGTTTAAGAGATCAATACTTGTTTTGAAGCATGAAAATGTCTTCTAATCCTTCACAAACATTCAAAAATGTCCCAAAAATTGCAAAAAAAAACCTCAACCTATAAACATACATTTAAACTCAATTAAACCCACTTAAAATTGCTTCAATTTTTCCCTAATACATCAAAATAAATTATTTTTATGAATATATACATGATTTAAAGGATTAATGTGGAATTTAAAAAATGGTGAAGATGGTGATTACCGTGGTTGGGGACGATGGGTTTTTCGTTCTCGTGCGCGACTGAAATGAGGAGAGTGAAGGGTCGGGGTCGAGTATATGGGGAAGGGGACTTTTCTCTGTGGTTATTTTGAATAATCCGCAGAGAAAAGTCTACATTTCTCTGCGGTTTCGTTGAAAAAACAGCAAAGAAAAGTCTAATTTTCTTTGTAGAAAAAACTGCTAAGAAAAGTAGTGAAACTTTTCTCTGCAGTTTTTACCACACTTACTACTTTTTTCTTCACTTTTTGATTTAAGGTTGAAAAAAAGCGCAAAGAAAGCCTATATTTGTAGTAGTGCAAGCTAATTACTATTTATATCTCGTTGACTATCTCTTCTATGTGTTTGAGTTTTCTTGTTGAGCCTTGGCTCATAGGTGCTTCTTGGTGTAGGTAAGGGTAAAGAGAAGCTGGAACAACCATGAGTTGGACAACTCAGGGGCGATGTGTACATATGTGTCCTGCAACCATGAGTTGGATCACCATGGTCAAGACTTTTGAGGATCTAAAGTATAGTTCATTTTTTCGCTTAGGACGACTATTTTGTATTATGTTTGTAGTGTACCTATTTATGAAGTCTTTATTGGATCTCATGTATATACTGAAGCTTTTTAATGAAATGTAATATTCTTTTGGCCAAAATATTTAATTCCTAACCCTTTAGTTAACATTAATTACATGTTTAAGTCCAAATGACTCGCTTAACGAGTTAAGCACCATTTTAAACACATAGTGTAACGGTCCTGGATTAGTAGGGAGTTACATTGAATATGACCTAGGTTAAATAGATCGCATGTTTATGGATTTATTGCTTAGACTAAACTATCTCCACTATGTTTAATGCTTTTATTAAATTAAATCTTTGTCGTTTTCCTTTACGTTGTTTGATGAATAGAATTAAGAGTGTTTGCTTTAATTAATTATATTGTGAGATTGGGGTAATGAGGTTTTCATATTATCTAGGGTTAGCAATTTGGTAAGAAAAGGATTCAATGATGTTATTAATTGTTTGGATGATTGTCTAGTGGTGGCGAATGATCTCTTAACTGCTTTAATTATCATATTTTTCATTCATTGTTTTTGCTATTGCTTTCATTTCTTTTTATTTTATTGCATCATAAAAAGCCATTTTGTTAACTTTTGTTTATTTGAGTAATAAATTGAATTCATAGTCCTCGTGGGATTGACCATTACTACTGCTTTACTAATAATTTAATGAGTAATAGGATAATTATTATCAAATTTGGTATGGCTTACGACATGCATCACATAAGTAAGAATTTATGATCATTTTAGATACATATTGATCTACGTATGATCATCAATTCATATGATTAAAATTTTGTCACCTAAAGTTTTGATCATGGTGTCAACTAGTGCCTAAAAGTAAAATACTAAGCTTTTAAGTGTCATTTTTTTTATTTGCGATCTAAAAGCTCCACTTCTCTATGTCATCAGTCAAAAGGTGATCGATGCAAAGAAGTGACGGGAAAAATCATATTTGTGGTGCTAAGATTTTTTTTCCTTCAGTCTTTGTTTTATCCAACTAGATTTTGTATACAAGTATTTTAAATAGTACACATCGAGGGTCACCACCCAAAAGTTCAATAAACCAAAAGTCTTAGATCTACTAGCTCACACAACTAAACTATGAGCTGAAATATTTATACCATGATTAATCCACGAGACTTGAAACTTTGTAACAACAAGACAAGCAACAATTGGATTAAACAGATGTAACAATTTCCAATCTAGACATATTCCCTGTTGTAAGCTTTGACACATGATCTGTTATCAGAAAAAGAAAACACACTCCTCCCATCAACGAGTAAAAGAAATTGTTAGGGTTGGTCCTAAATGCATGTGAAAATACAATTTTTAATGATTTAAATAAAAGTACATTTTTATTATATTTGGTTATTGAAATTATTGTTATAATAATTTATATATAAATATCAAAAAATTCTATATTCATTTATGAGAATATGATCTTGTATGCATACGAGAGAATTAAGATCATATATAATGAATAAAATAGCCAGCAACATATTAAAGTACGAAATTGTTAATGAATGGTTGCTCGTACGGTTTACTAAGCATATGGGGTGCAAGTAATCTAGATTCAGATAACTGATGTGGATAGACATCTTGGTAAATGTACTTTATATAATAGTAATTATATTTGACAGTACCAATATAAATTAATTTCTCTATAAACTTACCATTTTCCATAAAGATTTAATTCATATCTCGAAAGATGATCATTTGTAGATCAGTCTAAATCATGAGTTATCATAAACTCCTATTCATGTTTACTGGATCTTTTGATTCATTCGTTAAGGTCTCATAATATAATGAGGCTAGTGAATTTTCGCTTGGAGATTCAATATCATGAATGGTTAGGAACATGATTTTACGATAATGGAATTCATTCTTTCCAAACGGATCGAATAGTGTTTCTCTTAAGGGTTAATCCTTGGAATGATTAGCTATTGAGCTCAAATCTATAATATGATTATAAATAGTGAATTAATGGTACTTATGTAACAAAAGGTAATTAGAAGGCTAAAACGATAATTCTTGACCAGTTCTAATTAGCGAACCAGTAAATGAAGAACACAACAATATATATTGATTACATCAATGGACTACAAGAGAATACTCAATAAATATAATTCTATAATTACTAAGAGTGCAATTCCATATTTATAGTGGAGTAATAGTGGAATTAATAAATAATATTATTTAATTAATAGTTTTTTTTATTGGAGCTTAGTATTAAAGGTTCATGGTCATTGAGTCGCATCCATCCTACACTATCAAGAGTAAAGGTGTCTCAGCCAAGATTAATGGAGAATATAACTAAATTGCAAAGGAATTAATTTTCAGGGCTATAATTATTTGCAATTAATTCATTAAGAATTAATTTATTATATGACTAATTAGTTTTTAATTGAAAAAATTTATATTAGTTGAAATTAACAATAATCAATGTTTTGATTAATATTTAAGAGAGATATTTCTTATCTTAGTATAATATAATTATTCAAAACTGATAGTTTTAAGATAAGGTTAATTTTGAATTAACTAATATTCAATTTTATGGAATAAATATATTGTATTAAAGATAATAATTAAATAAACAAATGAGAAAAATTAGGGAGATAAACTGTTACACCCAACTTTTGAGATTAAATAAATAGCCTCGAAATGTCGACTCGTAAAGAGTAAGCTCGGGAATAACGAGTGTTAGCAGTACACTTATATAAATTGACAAACGATTCTAGAACTGCTATCAACATTCGAGCATGAGTTACAGGCTCGAACATACCCACCTTCTTTGAGTGATGAGTTCGATCGACTCAGCAAGAGAGGAGGAGGCAACAACTGGAATGGTGAGCTCGAATTTTGGTTGGTCTCGAAATTGCGTTAATGTGAAGATCGAGCTCGATGACACATTTATTACACGGGAAAACTGTTAGGAAATACCTACTTCTGTGCGATTCGTCAACACCATGTGACAAATCCTTATTTTTATCGGATTGTTATTTAATTAATGCATTTGATTTGTATTGTTAATTCAGATATTTATTTGAACTTAAAAATTTGATTGTAACTTCCCTGAATTGGAGGGGGGGGGGGGGGGAGGGGTTGACGTTTTCCTACAACCAAGTCTATAAATACCCTGGACTAGGTCATTTGTACAGGCACAAATTTGTACTGAGAAGAGACTCTGCCAAATTGCTTTCATCCGAAGCTTTGATAGAGTGTTTATAATAACAGTGACTCGTGGACGTAGGCAGATTTTAACTGTTGAACCACGTTAAAAATCTCTAATTTCTTCTATTTTTTCTAAATCATTGTTTATTGCTCTACATAATTCAGTTGACGAAAAACGGCGTCAACAGTTTGGTGCTTTCGTTGAGAGCATTAAGCAATTATTTGCATTGTTTAGTAAAAACCTTATGCACAACATCAATGACAGCTTTGAACATCCCCAGAATGAGTGGGCCACTGTTACCTCACATCCTCGAGGAGCGTACTCCTCAGACTGAGAGCCACCCTCAGAGGCCTCGAAAGCATCTTGTGGTGGATCAGAGCCCCGATGAGGGGATTGCATCATCAGCCTCAAGGGGATGGCCTAGTTAGACCCCCAAGCCTGATCAAGACTTATATTACAATCCTGAAAGGAACTTACCAATCGTGGAATTAGAAAATTGCAGATTGCAAGAACAGCTGGCCTAGGCTACACGGCTAAATAAGGATTTGGTGAGGCAAGCCACTGAAGTACAGGTACCATCGTGAAGAGCCAAATGATGACCTCGAGGGAGTACAGCTGCCAGGATGGCCGATCAAAGGGCCCAACGGGCTCAACGGAGACCAAGGACAAATACCGGCAATGGTCGACCTAGAGAGAACGCTCAGAACCCTGTAAGGAAAATCCTACTGGAAGTGTTCCAGCAGGAATTTGGAATAATTGAGCTCCTTCCATAGCTCGAAATGATAACCCAAAATTGGACAGGAACAACCTGGAGCCTGCCTGGGTTAACTCTAAACCTTCCAGACCAAATAATGGGAAGCCACCGCCCTCGCCAATAAGGCATCCACCCTCTCCAATACGACATCCCTCTCCAGCACGAGAGGTACCCCAGCCATTTCCCAGTGGGAGCTGGGAAGGGGATTGAGCACATCTGAGGCCCTCTTGGAATGCTTGAAGTAGGAGTCGAGACAAAATCCATAGGGCTCGACCTGAGCACGGGGATGAACGTGAAGCCATAGGGTTATCAAGGACATAGAGCACCTCAACCATCTAGAAGTCGTATGTTGAGGTCACAAATGACCGGGATGAGTGTTCAAGTAGAAAACCCACCTCGTAATAATCGAGTCACGCAACAACTACCAGAGAGGAATGTAAGTTTCCTTAGTGGAAGTCAGGACTATAGCTGGTCGGTGAGTGTGTATAACACTGACCCCAAAAATAATGGTAATTATATGAATGATTATCCTGATCTTCGAGATAATCTAAATCAGAACCAAGGGCATTCTAATTTCCAAAGCCGGACTTACAAACACACTTAATTAACCGGAGACAGCCTTTGTAGCCAGTATAGGGAATCAATCTAACCCTGTACAAAGACAAGGAGTTGGAGCTCTTACGAACAATAACCAGCTACCACTGGTGCAAGTTCTGGAGACACTCGATCTCGTCATGGGAACAACTGTCCTGAGAATTCATGAAGCAGTTCCAGGCCATGAATAGTATCATACCCGAGGCATCAACATTGACTAATGTTAAGCAACAACCAGATGAGTCATTGAAAAGTAACCTGGCAAGATTCAACATAGAAGTGGCACGAGCTCGTAATGTCGATGACACTGGTCATCTCTTGGCAGTATGAGCTGGAGTATTGCCAGGGAGTCCCCTTTGGAACGACGTGCGAAGAAAACCTGTGAGGACGATAGCCAAGTTCAATACTCAGGCTCAAATATTTTTCAATTTAGAAGAGGCAAGGTCAGCACTCAAGCTGACTCTTCAACCCATAATAACTATAGCGACAAATGTTAACTCAGGCACCACCTCGGCTACACCCTCCACGTCGTGACCCTCACAATATAACCCTTCCAAGAGAAAGAAGAATGAAGTAATTACTCGGAGGCTGATGGGGGTAAGAAGAAAAAAGGAGAAAAATCTATCTCCATTTACATAGTTTATACTAAGCTCACGGATACTCAGGAGAACATATTTGTTGCAAACGAAAAGCAGGTCCCTTTCACACGACCTGATCCGATGCAAAACCAAATGTCCAAGAGGGATGCCAAAAAATTCTGCAGATTTCATAGGGACATAGGTCATACCACTAATGAATGTAGACATTTAAAGGGCGAGATTGAAGGTATGATCTCGAGAGGATACTTCAGGCAGTATGTCCCAAACATATATCGGCCTAAGCTTCGCTCGGACAAAAGGCAGCTCCTACACAGCCTGCCAAATAAACTACAACACATGTGAGGGAGAATAACCGACCTCCCCCAATCAATGGAGAAGATGTAATAACCATCACAAGTGGGACTGCATAACACTGAGTCGGGTAGAAATGTCCATAAGAGGTATGTCAATGAGTTCAAAACGGGGGATGGATCTCCCTATGAAGCTAAACCCCGAGCTCTGAAACAACAGAGAGTTGAGTCCCAACCTATTACATTAACTGAGTAAGACACCTCACATGTCCAATTCCCTCATAATGACCCTTTGTTCATTACCTTTCAGCTCGCTAATAAGAGGGTATGCCGAGTCTTGATCGATAACAAGAGCACAGTAAACATTCTCTATAAGGCAACTTTGGAAAAAATTGGACTCTCCGTTCAAGACCTAAAGGCCTGTGTGATAACGTCGTATAGATTTTCATGTTAGGGAATAGCCAATACAGGATCTATCGAGCTCCCAGTAACCTTGTGAGACTATCCAGTCTCAATAACCAAGATAATGGAGTATATCATATTTGATACTCCTACAGCCTACAGTGTATTGCTTGGGAGACCAGCCCTGATTGGGCTGGGGGCAGTTACATCTGTGAGGCACCTAGTTATAAAATTTCCAACCCCTAGTGGCATTGCGATGCTGAAAGGAGACCGACTGACCCCCCAAGAATGCTAAAACATCTTGATGATGGGAAAGAGCCACACAAGTGCACATGCACTGGTAGTCATTAAAGAGATAAGCGAGACGGTGTATGAGGTCGAAGAAGAGATCAACCCCAAGATAGATAAGGACAGGGCTGATCTTAGGCCAATTGAAGAGCTTGAAGACATTTAGCTCGATGATAAGGACACCACTAGGGTGGTGAAAATAGGGAAGAACCTTCCAAAGGACATGAGATAGCAATTAATTCGCTTCCTGAGGGAAAATAGGTTGTGTCTCATGATCGCAGTCGGATATGATTGGGATCAGCCCAAACATTATAAGTCATGCGTTGAACATAAACAAAAGCTTCCCACCTTAGCAACAGGAAATAGGCTCCTAGATGATTAAAGGAAGAAGGCCTTGAAAGAGGAGGTCGAAAGACTGAAAGAAAATTCGTTTATCCAAGGTGCTTTCTATCTACTGGTTAGCTAATCCAGTGTTAGTCCTGAAGCCCAATGGCAAGTAGCAAACTTGCATTGATTATTTGGACCTCAACAAGGCATGTCCAAAGGATGATCAGCTCGTGGATGCTCCCGCGGGTCATGACATCATGTCGTTCATGGACGCATATTCTGGATATAACCAGATAATGATCGATGCACATGATCAGATAAAGGTTTATACTATTATAATGTGATGCCCTTCTGACTCAAGAACGCCAGGGCCACATATCAAAGACTGGTAGATAGAATGTTTGTAGAGAAAATAGGGAACGACATGGAAGTATATATGGATGATATGTTGGTGAAGTCCAAGCATAATTGTAACCACGTTGACGATCTCGTAGAATGCTTTGCTATACTTAGAAAGTACAACATGAGACTTAACCCACAAAAGTGCCCATTTGGAGTATCTTGAAGAAAGTTTCTCAGAATCATAGTAAACGCTCAGGGCATAGAGGCAAACCCGTATAAGATAAAGACGTTAATTGATATGCCTTCGCTCTGAAAGCATAAAGACGTCCAGAGTTTAACTGGACGAATGGCGGCCTTAAGTAGGTTCATATCGAAATCTACATACAGATGCCTTCTATTCTTTAATCTTTTAAGAGGAGGCAAGAAATTTGAATGGCCAGACGAGTGCGAGCTTTCTTTTCAAGTCCTTAAAAACACCTCGCTGAACCACCAATGTTATCGAAACAAATCACAGGGGAAATATTGTACTTATACCTCGCTACAACAGAGCATGAAATTAGCGTTATTTGGGAGGATAAGAAAGTACAAAAACCTATTTATTATGTTAGCAAAAGGTTACTGGGGGAAAAGTCGAGATATCCATTAACAGAAAACTAGCCTTGTGCTTCATAGATGCATCTCAAAAACTCCAACCATACTTCTAAGCACATCCTATACACATGTTGACTAATCAACCATTGAGACATGTACTGTTGAAACCTAAGGCATTCTGGAGATTATTAAAATGGGCGGTCGAACTTCACCACTTCGAAATCACATATCACCAGAAAATGATGATCAAAGGACAGGCCTTAGCATATTTCATAGAAGAATTTACAGGAGACACCAACGAGGATGTCATAACCCCAGCCCACGAATTGTGGAGACTTTACGTTGATGGCTCTGCAAACGGGAATGAATTGGGGGCATGAATTATCTTAATTACTCTGATAGGTAATCATTTTCACTCAGCCTTAAGATTTGGCTTCGAGGCATCAAATAACGAGGTTGAATACGAAGCACTATTAGTACAACTTTAGATAGCTTTCGAGCTTAAAGCAAACGCCATCGAGTATTATGTGATTGAACAAGGTTGTCAACCAGGTTTTAGGAGAATACAAGGCTCGTGGAATTAAAATTGCGGCTTACTTGGAGATGGTCAAAACAGTGGTTGGGCAATTCGAGTATTATGCGATTGAACAAGTTCTGTGGGAGCAAATTTCGAATGCAAATGTTTTTCCTCGACTCTCCACAACCAAGGAAGTCGATACACTCAATGTGGTGTCGGTCAAATTTCTATCGGTACTGAGCATAGTCGATCCTGAAGAAGATGATGTCAACATGATGGACTTGCAGCCTCCCTGGATGACTCCTGTAGAGTCCAAGAACTTTACTTAGCTAGTTAGATAGTAGCATTATAGTATTAATAGTATTATCTTTATGACTGTGGATTTTTGGTTCAGACCGGGAATTATTTGGACACTCATAGTAGTACTTGTAGACTTTCTAAGTTTAACCTATAGTTTAAGAATATTGATGATTAACCTAAGGTCTGATTAATATGGCTGATATTGAGGATAATATTTATTATACTATAAGATTTAGATAAGAACCAATAGGATTTTAAGCACATGTTATGTATGGGTGATTAAGGATTAAGTATTTTGAGGATTAAATTTAATAAGGGTAAAGTTTGAATGCTCTAAGGTCAGTCAACAGCTTTGAATACATTTAAGGGCTTAGTCAAGGCTATTTACTCAATTTGAATTAAGCTAAAAATGTGTAATTTCGTGTTTAAATAATCAGGGAATGCCGATATATCGCAGCTATAGGGGGCGATATATCGCAGCACGTAGATACGGAAAACACGAAACGATGCACGTTTGCCTCGGGCATAATGGTCCAGGCGATATATCGCCTATAGGGGGCGATATATCGTCTCCTTCAGCATATTTTGAATGCTTTTGAATTCGTTTTCCATTCAACCTTTTGATAAGTCTAGCACCTTTTTGAACGAGTCTTCAGCCTCTGCTGAATGATTATTCAAATTATTTTCACCTAAAAAGCCATTATTTTTATTCAAGTAAAATTAAGATCCTTTCATTCCTAAACTCTATAAATAGGACCTAGTACCCATCCATTATTCATCTTTTGCTCTAAGTTCAGAGGCTGCAAGTTGCTAGGTGAGTGTGAGAGTGTAAACACTTGGGTGGGAAATCATAAGCTTGATCATCATAAGCTTATCAAACACTTGGGAAAGTAAGGATTTATAGTATTTCGGTTTGAGGTTTAGATTGGTCTTACAAGTCTTCAAGGTAACCCAAACTCTAGTTCGTTTCTATACGTTTTCTTTAAAAGTTCTCATAGTCTTCTACTTATTCTAACCTTATTCTTATTTTGGTAAGTATTTTTCTCAATAGTTTAGTCCTTCCATCCCTTTCATTTCTTTTCTTCTCTATACTCACTCTTTTTAATGGTTCTTAGGAGTGTTCCAAAGTCCCACCTCTGTCCTCTTATCCCAGTAATTTTGGTAAGGAAAATAGGATAGAAATTCATATGTTATATGTTTTATATGTTATCTTATGTTTCTTATGTTATGATAAGTGTTATGATATGTATGTTTGTAGGCTTGGGCATATGACCCATATGACTAACAAGAACCCAAATAGATTATGGGCATATGACCTGCTTAGCTAGTAGGACCCCACTAATCTCATGGGCATATGACTTGTTTAGTCTATGGGACCCCAAGTAATAATGGCCATTATAGTATGTGTATGATATAAGTGTCATGTATGTTATGTTATGTTATGTTATGTTTTTTATGTTTCTTATGAAATCTATGTATATGAACTATGTGGTACATTTTCCTTGCTGGGCATTAGGCTCATTCCTTTTTTGTTTATATGTGCAGGAAAATAGCTATAGTGGCGGTAAGGTTCGTGGATGCTTGGGGATTGTGTATCGGTGATGAATGGATTCAAGGAGTCGAGAGTTCAATTTTCGAGGATGTAGTCTTCTTTTTATGGTTTTACATGTATTTTTCCGCACTTGCTATGTAACTCCGTTTTATTTTAAATTATGTTTTGTTTTTAAAACAATGGGATCCCATATTCTACTTGATATTTTATGTAAGTAACTCTTATTTTTTCAAGTTTCCTAATAAAGTTATGGTATTTTCACAATGTAAGTTTTATTAAGGATTAGTATGTATAGTTTCGTTAATGGTCCAAAAGTCTAGAATAGTTGGGTCATTACAACTCCGATAATAGATTACCTCGAAATCGGGTAGTACCCATCAATCCATTTAAGCCTTCTTCAACTGTGTAGTCCCATACCTACACAATCTTAGAATCATCACACTTGACCTTCCCCAGCCGATGTGGGATTGCACAGATTTTACTCGGTCGTTCCCCCTACGGATCACGGGATTTTTACTGCCACAGTCACCCCCCTTAGGGGTCTGACTGTGCAATCCCACATCGCCTGGGAAGTTCAAGTGTGATTATTCTAAGACTGTGTACGTATGGGACTACACAATTGAAGGAGGCTTAAATGGATTGATGGGTACTACCTATGCCAACAAGATGCATCTTCTTTTCGGTAGCCCATCACTTGAGAACTCCAAAGATAAGCGTGCTTGACCTAGAGTAGCCTCATGATGGGTGACCTCCTGGGAAGTTTTACAAGTAGGGTCAGTCGTCATTCCATGTAGCAGCCACAGTGGCGTGGGATGTTACAAATGGTATCAGATCCTTGACCCAGTTGGAAGTGTGGCCGACGGGGTCGTCGAACCCCTAAGGGGGTTGATTGTGACGTCAGAATCCTGTGATTCGCAGGGGTAAAGATCGGGTTAAAGCTGTGCAATCCCACATCGCCTGGGAAAGTCAAGTATGATGATTCTAATTCAGTGTAGGTATGGGACTACACAGTTGAAGAGGGCTTAAATGGATTGATGGGTACTACCTATGCCAACAAGATGCATCTTCTTTTCGGTAGCCCATCACTTGAGAAATCCAAAGTTAATTGTGCTTGACCTAGAGTAGTCTCATGATGGGTGACCTCTTGGGAAGTTTTCCCAGGAAGCAAGTGAATGAGTTCAAAGCATGTTGGAAAGATTCGTGTTTGTTTGTAAGGCCAGTCGTAATTCCAAGAAGCAGCCATAGTGACATGGGGATTTACGCAAATGTTATTAGAGCCTTGTCCCAGCCAGAAGTGTGACCAACGGGGTCGTCAGACCGCTAAGAAGGGGGGGGGGTTATTGTGAAAGTCAAAATCCTGTCATTCGCATGGGGAAAGACTGGGTAAAAGTTGTACAATCCCACATCACCTGGGGAAGGTCGAGTGTGATGATTCTAATTCTTTGCAGGTGTGGGACTATAGAGTAGAAGCGTGCGAGTGAGGAAAAAGCACACTAGAAAGACATTTGTTGGCTTGCAGGGCCATTCATCATTCTAGGAAGCAGCCATAGTGACATGGAGCGTTACAAATGGTATCGGAGCCTTGTCCCAGCCAGAAGTGTGGCCGACGGGGTTGTTGGACCCTTAAGGGGGGGGGTGATTATGATAGTCAGAATCCCATGATCTATAGGGGGAAAGACCAGGTAAAAGTTGTGCAATCCCACATCGCCTGGGGAAGGTCAAGTGTGATGATTCTAAAACTGTGTAGGTATGGGACTACACAGCTAAAGAGGGCTTAAATGGATTGATGGGTACTACCTATAACAACAAGATACATTTTCTTTTCGATAGCCCATCACTTGAGAACTCCAAAGTTAAGCATGCTTGACCTGGAGTAGTTTCATGATAGTGGGAAGTTTTCCCAGGAAGCGTGCAAGTGAGTACAAAGCATGGTGAAAAGATTTGTGTTGGTTTGTAGGGCCAGTCGTCATTCTAGGAAGCAGCCATAGTGACGTGGAGCATTACAGGAATCGCTCGAATGCGTCAAACTATGTGACAAGTGTCAACTATTCACTTCAATCCCATGAGCTGCACCAACCGAGCTCACCATGTTAAGCTCCTTGTGGCCATTCGCGATATGAAGAATCGACCTCATTGGATCCTTACCAATAGGGAAAGGGGGAGTAAAATATGTCATAGTTGTTGTTGATTGCTTCACTAAGTGGATTGAGGTCAAACATCTAGCCACTGTCACCTCGAAGAAAGTCTTGGAATTCGTGGTAAAAAGTATAATCAACAGATACGGGGTACCAATGAAAATAGTATTAGACAACAAAACCCAGTTCGATATCAAACTATTTACATAGTTCTGTGAAAAGAATGGGATAATCAAGAGTTTTTCCTGAGTAGCCCATCCACAATCAAATGGCTAGGTCGAATCTGTGAACAAGACTCTGAAGAGCTCCATTAAGAAAAGGCTCAAAGAAGCTAAAGGAAAATGGCCAAGTGAACTACCACAATTCTTATGGGCTTACAGAACAACAACTCGAACCTTAACATGACTCAACCCTTTCTCTCTGGCTTATGGTTGCAATGCTATGCTACCCATTGAGGTGGAAATCCCAACAATCAGATGCAAAACATACAACCAGACCTCAAACCAATCTCAGTTTGAAGAAACTCTAGACCTAATTGAAGAAAAATGAGACGGAGATCAACTTAAAAACGCCGCACACCAGCAAAGGGCTACAAGGTATATCAATAAAAGGGTTCGAGGTAGACACTTTGGATTGCGAGATCTGGTACTTAGGCGCATGTTTTTAGCGAGACCCCTCTGCAGGCGTGCTCGGACCCAATTGGGAGGGACCCTACCAAATTGATTCCATTATCTGACCTGATGTCTATAAACTAGCGAGGTTAAATGGAGAATTGGTTCGACGAGCTTGGAATGGTGAACATCTACGACCTTATTACCAGTAATGTAGGAATGATGTTTATTCATTTGTAACCAAGCTTGTACTTAATTCTTGTTTTCCATTAATAAAGCACTGAATCTTATTCCAATTATATATTTGTATAGTTAAACTTTTCTCAAAATTCAATATCCTAAGATTGCAATCATAGGATATTAAGGGGGCATAATGTTGGGAATTGTGCCCTTAAAGCAATTGTAGTTGACAATGGTTTTAATGAAATGAATAAATGAATTGAATTGTTGTAGTTATGTAGCTTATTTAGTATATTATTATTAATAATATTACGTAAATATCAGAAAATTTCCAAGTTCATCTATGTGGTCTCAATCTCATATTGGTACGAGAGGATCGAGATTGAGATAATGGACTTAAATAGTTCGCAATAAAATAGAGTTGTGGAATCTTTAGATTAATTACTCCTAGTACAGTCCACTAGTATTATGAATACATGTGACCTAGATCTGGATCACTAGTGTAGTAGGATACTTTAGTGGAGGTACTTTGCATAGTGAGAGTATGTAGAACTAGACCAGATGTGATTTGATAATACTTGTTTAAATTCCGTTTCGTAGTATTATAAAACACAACACCTGATGATCATATACAAGCTAATCTTAATCCTTAAGTTACTTTGAACTCCTATATATGTCATTTGATCCTTTTATTCATGTGTTACAGTTTGTCTGAATGATCAGGCTAAGAACTATCAACTCAATGATGTATATGACTGGGGACATAGCTTAAGAGATATGGTTACTTCCTTAGAGCCGTACTAAGTGAGTTGAAAACGTGCAATGAACTCGCTAATCGAGGTTTTAAGACAAAAGTGTAGTAAAACCATAAGCAGAGTCTTATACTTTGAAAATAATTCCATTTACTATAAATCTTAAAGCATTTAACATTTGGGATCCCAAAACACTCTTTAGAAATATTTACAACTCAAAAATATAATTAAAGTCGGCTAAAGGACAAAATCTAGGTTTAGTACAACCATCTCCTAAAAATACCCCTGGCTATGGCAACCTGGCAGGCCAAACATGTACGTGCTGCTTCACGCTCTCCATACTCGTGGTTGGTCGACTTTCCCCTTGCCCTTACCTGCACCATAGAGCACCCATGAGCCGAAGCCCAGCAAGAAAACCCTCACAAGCAAACAACATATGCATATCAAACACTTAACATATAAACAAGCCATCATCAGGCAATACACGTACGAACATGCCGTCCCAGGCGCTTTACCAGGCCCTGGGTTCATGGTCTGGACTATGAGGATATCCCAAGTATCCCTTAGGGTCTCGCCCTAGCAAATCGCACTCTGCATGCTAAACACTACTCCCAACCCCTTGGTGTTGTCGGCCTTCGCCATTCTCAGCCCTCTCCATTCCTGACTCTTGCCATTCATTCATATATATGCACACATAGCATAATTAAGCAGAAACTTAAAAACGTATAAATTCAATCAAAGGAGCTACGCCCTGCAACACAATCATATTGGGTTGTGCCCTACAACACAAGCTCTTCGGGAACAGTAGTTTTCTTACCTGTGTCCCGAGCTTTCCAAGCACTGACGTCCCGAGCACAGTCCCGTAGTCTAAGCCTCACTGAAATCCTAGCTACGCACCAACAATATCCATCCATCAAGTTCTAATTCTTTAAATAACTTTGGGTCATAATTCTAGTCTCCGGGACCGTGAATTCTATCAATCCGGGTGAAAAAATCCATCTGGAGCCTTAACTTTTGGATTCCTGAATCTAAAACCTCTTAAAAACCCAAAAATATACTAAGCGTCGCAACCCGCCCCCAACCAGAGACCTCCAACCCTAGAACAGGGCAGGCGCACCACGGCCCTAGCAAGGGCTTGCCGCGTCCCGCCCCTCTTCCTGGCCTCCAATCTGTTCTAGAGGGTCGCGGCTCAGCAAGAACAATGCCGCAGCCCGACCCTTCGAACCCAGAAAAATCCTCCATTTTGACCACGAAAACCCAACAAATTTACCCAAAAATCAATCCAACAATTCAAACTAATCATCACAGAAGTTCAACCACCATCTCAGCAACAAAACCTTACAAGAGTTAATCCTAAATTCCATCTAAAACTCTAGAATGATCTTTCACCTATCCCACATGCAAACTTCTAAAATTCCAGCAGGAAACCAATATAATTCACTAAGTTAAGAACTTACCTTGAGTTGAGTTGAATCCCTGGATTAGTTTCCTAAGCTCCAAGCATCTAGCTCCCAAAAGCTCTGCTTTAAATCCTTAGCTTCTGGTTAGTTTTCACCAAAATTCATCAAACTCCCAAGAGAAAAGAGAGAACCGAGAGATAGAGAGAGAGAAAGGGTCAGTTTCTAATTTTTCTAAAAGCTTCTTTGGTTATGTTTTATTTAACTTAAGCTTCTAAGGTTATATCAAAGGCTCGGGGTGCCAAAAACGTCCCCGAGGGCAAAATGGTAAATTTCCCCAATATTCCCTCCTAAACATTCTAACCTCAAATATATCTCCAAATATTTATTTCCATAACACGATAACCCCATAAAACATCTAACGCCCGAAATACCCCTCGACTCACCCCGAGTCAGGTATTCAACCTCATTGTGACTTTTAGCTCACCACTCCCAAGGACTGTCTCGAATCATGCAACACAGATATATCACAAGTATATCTCAATTATTACAATTATCACAATTATGCCCTCAACGGGCTAAAATTACAAACATGCCCCTAACAACCAAACGGGGCCTACATGCATATTTAATTCACCTAAACATGCATCTCTAATCACACACTCATAAAAATTCACATATTATAATAATACACCACTTATTGCCCTCCAGGCACGCTAATCAAGGCCCTAAGCCTTATAAGAAAATTTGGGATGTTACATATGGAATCTATACCTTCTTATAGATTGAATGATGGTTCCCTATTGGGTTGGCTTTTGGAACTGAAAGGTTATTGACTTCAAATTCATAATCAGATTATGAATTAACCTTCACTAGTAAAGTCAATGGTACACTTGGAAATAAGATATAATTAAAAGGGTAAAATGTCCCCTTAATTATGAATCATCAATAGAGGATTAATTTGTATGTAATGATTATATCAATGGACACTTTATGGTTACAATAAAGTACTGAGTAAATATATGTCTTTAATTCTCAAGAGTGCAATCTCATATATATAGTGGAATAATATTGAATTAATAAATATGATTATTGAATAAAAGAGTTTTGGTTAATAATCTATTATTTATTGGAGCTCGGAATTATTGGTCCATAGGTCCCTGGGGCAGATCTATCAACACTATTCAAGGTAAGAGTTGATACAAGGATCAAACTGTGAATGGACTATTTGAGAGAATATTTATTTTTCAGGATAAATATAGAATTGTGTGATAATTGAAGTTGCACAATTTACTATTGCATCAATGCAATTTTCGAAATTGTGTAGAAATAAAATAAATTGATTTTAATCAATTATTTTATTTAAGTGAGAAATGATAAATATGGATAGTCAAAATTTGTTTTGATCATTATATTTATTTAATTAATAATAAGATGATAATGAATATACAAATTTTGAAACTTGAAATTTAAGTTGTTATCTTTTCCTTGAAAAATGATACCTTGTTTGAATTTCTAATTATTAATTAATTAAAATAAATATGCATGAAAAATCAAATCACCTTATTTTAGGGAGGTGTTACATGCATAGAGTTTCCTAGACTGCCCTACGCGTATACCACTATTGATAATGATCAGTTATTGGTTTTTTCATTCATTTAATTTATTAATAAAATATTTTGAAAAGGGTTTTAAAAATGAATGTAAGACTTTATCTATAATTATCAATTATTTTATTATTATTAAGATGATCAATTTTATTTGATTATTATTATTATTATGGTAATAATACTTATATATTCTATATGATAGAAAATATGAGAATAAGATTTTAGAAGAAGCATTAGTAAAAGAAATCATCTTTTTCTCACAAAAAAAAAAACATTTCTCTCTAACCTTTAATTAAGAGTCTCGTGTGTTGAGAATACTTTTGATTCTTGTTCTCTATGTGCCCACCCACATCTTGAGATGTAGAGGACGTCTTGGAAGATCTTGGTGTAAGTACTGAAACAAGGATAGGAAGATTGAAATATATACAAAAAGATTCAAGGATTCTTGATAGGCTATAAGTGGTAAATCCTTTCGTATTAATTTTTACGTATACATATTTTGTTGATTAACATATTTCAAATTAAAGGATCATCTAATAAAGTTGTTTATATGAAAAATTTTGTTGTATACAATATTACCGCAATTTTCGCTGCACGCGAGGAACAGTTCCTAACAATTTGTACCAGAGCCATCTTTAATTCCTACGTATGTTAATTACTGTGTGGGTATCATATGCATTTTTTATATCATGTGTAATATATGAATGGATGGATGTTTAAGTATGAATTGTTGATGTTCTTAAGGGTTGGTTTTCCAGGTCCTTTTAGATTAGGAAAAGTTCTTAAATTTTCTACATATACAAAAATTATAAGCCATTTTCGGGCATAGGAATTTTGTAATTTATTTTTTAAATTTTTGTATAAAAATATTTTATGGTCTGAGCCCCGAGCACGAACCACGAGGCCCGAGCCGCTACCCCTGACCACTCCCACGCCGTGCGCACCCCTACATCCATCGTTGTGTGCACCCATGCAGCCACCGCCAACGTGTGCCCCTGTGCCCCAGCCCGTGTGCGCCAACCACCACCCATGCCCGGTCGTTCCCTCCTCCACCGTCATCTTCCCTTGCCGCTGCCCACCATGACACACACATTAGGGTTTGTGTCATGCAAACCCTAATGGATGTGTAATTATCCTTTTGGGCCATTTTGAGCCCAATATAATTAAAAGTGTTTTAATTATGTTTTTTGAATTAATTATGGTGAGTCCAAATTCCAATTGGACCTCAATAGCTTGTTGTGTATTAAAACCCAAAGTTTGATTATTTTAAAATTGTTTAAAATAATTAAAAGGTTATTTAATTCATAATGGATAATTAAAATGGTAATGACCCAAAGACTAAAAGAGAAGGTCAAAAGATCAAAGGAGTTTCTCTTCATTAGGCCTTAGTTAGTTTTATTTATTTTTTGCAAGTGTTGTAATTTTCTAGAAATACCCAAAGCACCCAACCCGCATTTATTTATTTATTTTTATTTATTTGCTTGAACATGATTAAATTATTTAATACTTTATCATGCATTATAACACGCCATGCATATTACACACAGTACATATTAAGAGCCTGCTGATATCGAAATCTTATGTTAATCTGTGAGAACTACAAATTTTTCCTGACTGAGGAATGTTCTGAAGAGCCCGCTGCCACTGCCCCAAAGAATGTTCGGGACAAGTATGATACCTGGATTCAATCCAATAATAAGGCAAAGTGTTACATGCTTGTGAGCATGAATGATTTTCTGAGTGCAAAGCATGAAACCATGGAAACTGCGTTTGAGATAATGGATTCTCTGTAGCCCATGTTTGGGCAGCAATCTGATCGTAAACATGACTACTAAGATGACTACTACTATAACCTACATGACTACTAAGATGAAGATAGGTGTTTCTATACGTAAACATGTTTTGAACATGATAAATGTGATGCATGAAATAGAAATACATGGGGCTATCATTGATGAGTGAATACAAGTAAGCATCATACTGGAATCACTCACTCCTGCCTTTTTTGTGTTCACCACCAACTATATTATGAATAAGTTGGAATTAAACATGACACAGTTGTTGAATGAACAACAGACATTTGAGTCTCTTAACACACTACACCAAATACCTCTTTCTATAATACATAATTATAAGCTAATTGGAAAAGTATTATAATAGGTAACCTAAAAAGTTAGAAAGCTGTAAAGTTAAAATGGAGGGAAACAAAAAAACAAAAGCAAAAACAAACACAAACACAAAATATTCTCATCAGCTCTCATCAAAAACAAAAAGAATGGCCCTTTTAACGTTTAGGGTTAGCCACAATTTCCACTTCTTTTCCCTCCCAACTTCATAGTAACTCCACTTCTCTTCCCTCCAATGCGCGGCAAGAAGGCAGCGCCACCACCACACTCAGTCACGGGAAGGCAGTGCCACCACCATCTTCACGGGAAGTCACAACCCTCCGAGAGCTCGAGGTAGCTCTATTTCTCTTTCTCTGTCGCTCTCTCTTTCTTTCGCTGATACACTCTCTCGTTCCCACTTTCTCTGTTTGTTGCAAGTGTGCGGGGGGATGGTGGGGGCTCGCGGCTTTGGGCGTGCGACGGGTTTGATTATTGTGCAGATTTATTTTTAGATTGACTTCAATTAAAATTAATGCAGACCTAATTTTTTTCCTTTTATTTGGATTTGTTGCTTTGTTGTAAAATGGTTGTATAGAGGGAACCTAGGTTTGTGATACGCGATTCATAATTGTCCTGTTAACTTTGTTCTTGTTGTTTTGTATATTAAAGTATTATCCATTTAGACCGGCAACCAAGGCATATGTTTAGATGTTAAAGTTAAAAGTTTGGACTATTAGTTCTATGCATTTATTTTTAGGAACTTTATCTTAAATTAAATGTAAAGAGTCTAAGTAATTGATTGTTTAAGATTTATGTTTCTGCAACTCTATGATAAGGTCCTTGCTGTATAAATGAGGGCTCATCCAATTTCCTTGATTGATCCATGTGTGTGTATATATATTTCATAGTGATGGATGATAATAACTTGTTAATTTAAGCTATGCTTTGTGTTTTTCTGTTCATTTAAAATAATGATTGCTTTTCTATTTTTCAGTTCTCTACTTAGTCAAATTTGAGGCTTGTGCCCTTTGCCAAGATTATAGAGAACATTGGGGATTGGGCTTCGTTGTGATGCCACTTCTCTAACAATATACCTTGTTGGAGAGGGAGCTCCTGGCTGAATTCCTAGAGAGAACTTGCTGATGAATTCAGAGCTCAAGTAATTTGTTGTCTCATTTCTTTTATTTGATTTTTTTCTTATGTTTCTATTTCTTTAGATTTGAGACTGTTACTAAAATATTATGTATTTTGATGGATTGCAGCTTACTGTTATAGGTTGTGAATAAGTTCTCAAGGAGGTGAGATGAGTCAGAATGGTTAGCCTTTGTGATTTGGAAGTTGGGTTCGAAGTTCAATTTGGTTTTGGTTTGTATGCAAAATTGTGGGTCAATTTTATTATGTTACTTTTAGGTTCATCGAATGGTATTTTTATGCTAATGAGAAAAATATTTTCAACAACATGAATTACTAGTAAAATGATATGAATCAAAGTGTACTACTCTTATTACATTCTACTAATATATAGGAATTTTGTATCTTGTTCATGGATGTATTTCATTTCTCTATTTAATATATCTCTTGTTTGTATTGCTCTGCAGGTTCTTTGGTTTCTATATCACCACTCTTTCCAAAAAATATTAGCTTTTTTTGCCCAAATCAGGTACAGTTTAGTCAATATTGATTTAAACTTTTATGGTTCATATTTGAATTCATTTTCTAATACATTTGAAGCTTTTCTGATGGTTGGTGAGTTATATGACTTCAGTTCTAAGTGCAGACATATCAAATGCAACAAATACTTAATATATATATATATGCAACTCGTAGTTCCAAATATTTTTGGGGTGCATGATTATTGTTAAAATGCAATTCTTTAGAAATTTCTTGCCAGTTTGCTTGATTTTTTTTTTCAGTTGTACAATTTCTTTTCTCTTCTAAGAAGTTGCCTCATGTGTATACATTGAGAGTCTAAAATGGATGATCAATGCTATATATGTGTTTTTTTTGTTTTATTCATTTTATTTTAGTTTTAACTTTATTTTCTCTCTCTCTCTCTCTGATCTGCTACTACAAAGAAAATCACCCAAAACCAGTTTTGATTTTGTGGTATATATATGTATTTATTTATATATATGATCTGCAGTTGATAAATATATGAGATTAGTAGTTGGTTTTTGTTGATAAATAAATATGATCTATAGATTTTTTTTTATTTATATCTATAGTTCTTTTATTTTGTTTTTGAGATCTATTTAATAGAGAGAAAAATTGAGACTTTATTGGGAAAATATGTCTAATTTGCGTATGATTGCCATTAGTTGCACTGATTTAAGGAGGTTTTGTTATATTCTTGGTTTTTCAACTTTAAAGCTTGTGGTGCTTGATTACTTGATTTGTTATGTTTTGCCGGTTAAATTTTTTGTTGTATTAATTTTATTCTCTCTTTTTTGTGTCTGAAAGGAGAAAGTTTTTTTATTTTCTATGTAAATTATTACTTGTATCTTTAGTTGGACACTTTGATCATGATTTTGAGCATGAAATCTATTAATTTCCCCCATAACCACACTTTATATATTGTGATACTTTTCAGCTTAGTAGTAATTATGAATAGGATGATTTCTTTCAGTTTCCATATAACTACCATATTCTTTGTCTCTCACTATGAATGATATGATGTTTCATGACTAATTCATTTACCAGATTCAACAAGTGAAGTGCAAAAGAAAATCTAATTTGGAAGGCTTTGGTGTGTTGACATTTGGAAGATCATGAATTCCTACTTTTACTTTTGAATGCAACTGTTTAAGATTATTTTGTTGACTATTGTGAGAATGTTTTGTTTATGTTAATTAGGCAGTGATGAATATCTTAAGACTTTTAGATTGTTTTTCAGATAATCTTGAATGTATATTGACACAATTATTTGGTTATATCTGTTATGAACCATATAATTGGTACTCAAAAATATATTTGTACAATGTTAAGGGTGTCTTAAGTATATTAAATGAAGTGGGTTTGAATTAAAGCAATAAAAAATAATTATAATGTACAGGTTTATGTAATAATAATTCAAGCTTATCCAAATATTATAATAATACAAAAAAAGTGTTATTGTATCTTTTACAATAACACTTGTTTATAAGCATAAAATTATGTTATGCAACTATTTTCTACATTGCAGAAAGTGTGTTATTATAAAGTGTATCAATAACACTACTTTATAAGTACAAAAAATTGTTATATAATCTATTTATAAATAGAATAATGAAATACTTATCTAACTATTAAAATAACACAACAAAAGTGTTATCGTAGGCTATACCATAACACATGTCTATAACTATGGAAAAGTGTTATGCAAAGTGCTCCAACCTACTATAACACCGCTTTCCTTAACACATCAAAAAGTGTTATGGTATATATTTGATAATACTTTTTCGGTCTTATTGAAAGTATTTTTTCTTGTAGTGACAAATCCATTACTAAAGAGACTGAAGAAAATTTGGTAGAGGAGCTGACGAGAAATCCAAGAAGAGAAAGAAGAACAATAATAAGGACAAGGGAAATGGAAAAAAGTCCAATAAAGGCAAGAAGGCACCAAAAGCAAAGGAGAAAAAAATTGACAACAACTCCAAGAAGAAAGAACCAAAAGGAAAATGCTTCCACTGTGGAGGTCACTGGAAGAGAAACTGCAAGAAGTATCTCTCTGAGCTAAAAAAGAATGGTAAATATGATTTACTTGTAGTTGAAACTTGTGTAGTGGAAGACGATATGCCAAGAGCCACTAACCATGTTCGTTCTTCCATGCAGATACTTGAATCATCAAGGGAGCTGGCAGATGGCGAGGTGACCATGTGAGTTGGATGTGGAGTGCTCGTTTGTGCAAGAGTAAAGGGAATAGTTCGTTTAATTTTTGGGAACAATTATTTAGTTTTGAACAATGTTTATTTTATTCCTAGATTTTCTAGAAACTTAGTCTCTTTATCTATGTTGCATGAATTTTTTTTTTTGATATTTCTTTTAGTAATAATGCGAATGTTATTTCATTGAATGGTTTTAAAATATGTCAAGCGGAACATAATAATAGATTGTATATGGTCAAACAAAATGAACGAACACTCAGTAATTCAGAATTATTTAAAGTAGCAAAACCGCAAGGTAACAAAAGACAAAAGGTTTCAAATGAGGATGACACATTTCTTTGGCATCTTAGACTTGGTCATATAGGTCTAGATAGGATAAACTAGTTAAGAAAAGATGGACCTTTGAGAGAACTAAGAGTTGGAACTCTTCTGGTTTGTGTATTTTGTCTAGAAGGTAAAATGACCAAATGTCCTTTCTCAGCGAAAACAATAGAACCAAAGAACCTTTGGAGCTTTTACACAGCGATGTCTACGGTCCAATCAATGTACAAGCAAGAGGTGGGTATGAGTATCTCGTCACTTTTATTGATGATTACTCGAGATATGGTCATACTTACCCAATGCTTAGGAAATCTAAAACCTTTGGTAAGTTTCAAGAATTCAAATATGAGGCTGAGAAGCAGTTAGGTAAGACTCTAAAGACACTCCGATCTGATCGAGGTGAAGAATGTTTGGATTTAGAATTAAAATATTTCTTGCTGGAGCATGGTATTCTATCCCAACTCACAGCACTAAGAACGCCACAGCAAAATTGTGTTTCTGAAAGAAGAAACATGACTTTTTTGGACATGGTCAGACCTATGTTAAGCTGCTCTTCACTTCCTCTCTCATTCTGGGGATATACACTTCAAACGACGACGTATATTTTGAATGTAGTCCCATCTAAGACCATTAGCATAACGCCACTGGAACTGTGCAATGGAAACAAACCTAGTTTGCACCATTTCTGCATTTGGGGTTGTCCTGCTCATGTTCTTAGACCTAACTCAGGGAACTTGAATCAAGGTCGGAAATGTATATTTTTTTTGGCTACACTCCAGAAACAAGAGGTGTTTATTTCTATAGTCCCAATGATCAAAAGGTATTTGTTTCAACAAATGCGACCTTCCTTGAACATGACTATATGAATAAGTATAACCCTCACAGCAAGGTAGTATTGGAGGAACTCACAGCTGATAAGATTCCATCACAATCATCTTCATCATTAAATGATAAACGACAAACTGAAGAAACCATGATTCCTGGAAAAGAAACCCCGGTGCAACGTCATAGTGGGAGGATTGTGAGACAACTTGTTCGCTACGAACATGAGACACATGTCCTTGTTTTGGATACAAGCAACGACAATCCATTAAACTTTAAAGAGGCGATGGATGATCCTGAAAAGGGAAATGGCAAGAAGCCATGAACCAAGAAATCAAATTGATGTATTCCAATTCTATCTGGGAACTTGTGGATCCACCTGAAGATGCCAGGCCATAGGGTGTAAGTAGATATACAAGAACGAAAGAAGTGTAGATGGGAAAGTAGATACTTTCAAAGTGAGGCTTGTAGCCAAAGGTTACACTCAAAGAGAAGGTATTGATTATGGAGAAACATTTTCTCCTGTGGCCATTCTCAAATCCATTCGTATTCTCTTATCTATAGCGGCTACCAATGATTATGAGATATGGCAAATGGACGCCAAGACAACATTTCTGAATGGCTATCTTGATGAAATTATCTATATGGTACAACCAAAAGGGTTCATAAAGAAAGGGGAATATCAAAAGGTGTGAAACTTGCTGAAATCCATTTATGGATTAAAGCAATCATCTAGATCTTGGAATATCACTTTTGATGAAATAATTAAAACATATGGCTTCGAACAGAATGTCGACGAAGCATGTGTGTATGAATACATCAAAGGAAAAGTGGTTTTTTCTTAGTTCTTTATGCTGATGACATTGGGAAAAATGTTGAGACATTGTCAAACGTAAAGAAATGGTTAGTTGAAAAGTTCCAAATGAAAGATTTGGGCAAAGCACGCTACATTCAAGGAATCCAAATCCTAAGGGATAGGAAGAACAAGCTCTTGGCACTTTCTCGGGGTAATTATATAGATAAGGTGCATGAAATATTCTCTATGGAGAATTCCAAGAAATTTCAATTACCGACCAGACATGGAATTTCTCTTTCCAAGGAACAATGTCCCAAGACACCGCAGGAGGAAAAGGATATGAGAAAGTATCCCTATGCTTCAGCAGTTGGGAGTCTGATGTATGCTATGTTGTGTACTAGGCCCAACATATGTTATGCAGTTAGGATTGTAAGTTGTTATCAATCAAATCCTTGTTTGGAACACTGGATTGCAGTAAAGCACATTCTCAAATATCATAGGAGAACGAGAGACTATATGCTGGTATATTCAGGGGTGAGAGCTAAAACCTACTGGATACAATGATTCTGATTTCCAATCAAACAAAGGCAATCAAAAATCGACATCTGGGTCAGTGTTCACTCTTGGTGGAGGAGTTGTGGTCTGGAGAAGCATTAAGCAATCTAGCATAGCTGATTCAACCATGGAATCTGAATACATAGCGGCTTGTGAAGCAGCTAAGGAAGCGATCTGGTTGAGGAAGTTCTACACTAATCTGGAAGTTGTTCCAGAAATGGATAAGCCACTAATCCTTTACTGTGACAACAGTGGAGCAGTAGCTAATTCCAAAGACCTATAATTACTGTTCGAATCAATTGTATAATAATATAAAGAAAATTTCCATTTCATTCATGAGAATATGATCTTTTATTAGTACGAGAGAATTAAGATCATATGTAATGAATAAAACAGTAAATAACATATTAAAGTAAGGAATCTTTAATGAATTAATGGTTACTAGTACAGTTTGCTAAGCATACGAGATGCAAGTAATCTAGATTCAGATTACTAATGTGGATAGGCATCTTAGTTAAGGTGCTGCATATAATAGAGATTACATATGACATGATCAATGAGAATTAATTATCTTTATAAACTTGTCGTTTGACATAAAGATTTAATTCTTATCATAATAGATGATCATTTGCAAATCAGTCTAAATCCTGAATATTCATGAACTCCTGTTTATGTTTATTGGATTGATTCACTCGTTAAGGTCTCTTAGAATAATGAGGCTAATGGCTTTTGTTTTGGAGATTCAATATCATAGATTCTGGGAACATGAATTACAATATTGGAATCCATGCTTTCATAATGGATCGAATATTGGTTCCCTTAAGGGTTGATTTGGAACTGAATAGTTATTGAGCTCAAATCTATAATTATATTATAGATTAATTATTCTCTAGTGAATTAATGGTACTTAAGGATCAAGAGGTAATTAGAAGGGTAAAACGTTAATTTTGACCAGCTCTAATTAACGAACCAATAATGCTGGACAAATCTACATATATTGATTATATCAATGGACTACTAGAGAAAACTCTGTAAATATAATTCTATAAATACTTAGAGTGCAATTCCATATTTATAGTGGAGTAATCATGGAATTAATAAATAAGATTATTAGATTAAACAGTTTAATTAATAATCTGGTTTATTGGAGCTTCGTATTATAAGTCCATCGTCAACAGATCACATCTGTTTTACACTGTCAAGGGTAAGGATGTCAAAAGAAAGATTTGCTAAGAGAAATGACTAAATTGCAAAGGAATTAATTTTCTACGGCTAGGAAATAATTATTTGATAATTATGGGTAATTGATTAATTGTGAATGAATTAATTATTTAACTATATAGTTTTTATTTTGAAAAGCCATAGGTTAAAATTAATATTAATCTTGTTTGGAATAATATAAAGAGAGAAAATAAGAAATATCTTATTTATAATATGATATTTATTTATTTAATTTACATCTGATATTTTAATATAAAGTTAATTTTAAATTTACTAATATTTATGTTGGAATAAATATCTTGTCTTAAAAGTTGATTAAATAAACAAATCAGAAAATTAGGGCAACCTTTATAGTTGATTAAATATCTTGTCTTACAAGATAGTGTGTGGTGCCTAGCATCAGGGTTTTTATCCCTGGGATTTGAATGTTGAATTTCAAAATAAATTTGTTTAATTAGTTATTTAATTGTTCTTTTTAAATATGATTTAAATGGAGAATTAAATGAAAGTATTTAATCAATTTTAATTTGAATTATATTTTAATTAAATAAACATTATATAATTACATTAAATATTTTTATAAATCTGATATACGTGATATTCAGATAATGGATGGATAATTAGACTCTCTCTCTCTCTAAAGTGATAGTTTTCTCTAAACATGAAAACTATTCTAAACCTTATCTTGTCAAAACTCTCTAGATCTCATGTGTTGAGTATATCTAGGGAGTCATATAAATCGACCTTTTAAATCCTACGTGCCCACACACGACCTTGTGTGTTTGAGGATTGGTCTGGAAGATCATGGTGTGAGATCTCAGAGCACTGGATAGGAAGATCTTTGATTTATAAGAAAAATCTCAAGGACCTTTGATAGGCTACAAGAGGTAATCCCTTATCTATTTGTATGTGATTTAATATTTATATATGTGTATGATCTTGGCAAGCATTAATATTTCTTAAAATGGGTCCATATATTCCACTGCGTACCTTTGATTTAATCATTTAATACCAATAAGTTCATTCAAAGATAATTACAGACTTAGCTGACCTAAGCGGCAAACTTTCAACGAAACTCTTGTTCCCCAAATATCTTGACCGAGGCGGCCGAGCATGCTAAGTATGTACACATCGCCCCCATAGATCTCCAACTCATTGCTAGTGTAGCTTTTCTTTGCAATTACGAAGCACCCGTGAGCCGAGGCCCAACAAAAAAACCCATCAATCATACATATAAATAGATAACATTATCATATATTGCATACTCTATAACAAGATCATACTCCTATAGACTTTCCAACAATATATTTTCTAAACATTATACGACTCATGCCGAGTGGATGGAAATTCCATCATCACAATGACCCTGTCACTATGGCAGATCCCAGGTCCGCATTATGGCCTCGCCACTACAACACACATTACACATGTGATGTCGTTAACGGTCTCCCCAATAGACATTCAATACAAACAATTATAATAGCACAAATTCATTCACAACAGACATTAAATTATAACGGTATCATGGCACACTTCCTTTTGTGCCCTACAATTGGGGTGCACGCCCTACACTAGGTGAAAGAAACAGTTTTCTTACCTCAAATCCTCTGCGATAGGGTAGGGTGATAACAAGCTGTTGGTATTAAATAATCAAATCAAAGATGCGCAGCGGAATATATGGACCCATTTTAAAAAATATTAATACCACTCAGGATCATAAACATATATAAACATTAAATCACATACAAAACAGATCAGGGATCACCTCTTGTTGCCTATTGAGTGTCCTTGAATCTTTTTGTATAAAATCAATGATCTCCCTATCCAGTAATCTGAAAGCTCATACCTTGATTTTCCAGACCAATCCTCAAACACACACGGCCGTGTGTGGGAACGTAGGATTCTAAAGATTGATTTATGTTACTCTCTAGATGTACTCAACACATGAGATCTAGAAAGGTTTGACTGAGAAAAGAGGTTTTGAATAGTTTTCAGGTTTAGAGAAAACTACCGCTTTTGAGAGAGAGTCTGTATTTTTAATCTCATAAAATAATTAAAATGTTTGTTCTGAAAGTCACCTACTATCTCACTTATATAAAAATTATTTAATATAATTAAATAATCTTTAATTTATTAAAAATAAAATTCAAATTAAAAATGATATGATATTTATATTTAATTATTTATTTAAATCATATTTAAAACAGAATAATTAAATAACGCATTAAACAAATTTATTTGAAATTCAAAATTCAAATCCCAGGGATAAAAATCCATGACTTAGGCACCACACAATGTGTTGTATAGTGTGTGTTGCCCAACCCTATTAGGGTTTCCCTAATTTTCTCATTTGTTTGTTTAATCAACTGTTAAGACAATATATATATATATATATATATTTCAACATAAATATTATTTAATTCAAAATTAACTTTATCTTAAAATATCAGTTTTAAATTAAATAAATAAATATCATATTCTAAATAAGATATTTATTATTCTCTCTTTATATCAATCCAAACAATATTAATATTACTTTTAACATATAATTTTTCAAAATAAAAACTATAGAGTAAAATAATTAATTAATTCACAATTAATCAATTACCCATAATTATCACATAATTATTTCCTTGCCATGTAATGTTAATTCCTTTGCAATTTAGTCATTCTCTCTACAAATCTTTCTTTTGACATCCTTACCTTTGACAATGTAGGACAGAGGTGATCTGGGGACCATGGACCTATAATACGAAGCTCCAACAAACCATATTATTAATTAAAATCTTTAATCTAATAATCTTATTTATTAATTCCATGATTACTCCACTATAAATATTGAATTGCACTCTAAATATTTATAGAATTGTATTTACAGAGTTTTCTCTAGTAGTCCATTGATATAGTTAATATATGTAGTTTTCTCCTACATTATTTGTTTGTTAATTAGAGCTGGTCAAAATTGCCATTATACCCTTCTAATTACCTCTTGATCCTTAAGTACCATTAATTCACTAGCGAATAATTAATCTATAATATAATTATAGATTTGAGCTCAATAACTATTCAGTTCCAGTATCAACCCTTAAGGGAACCAATATTCGATCTGTTATGAAAGCATGGATTTCAATATTGTAATTCATGTTCCCAGGCATCTATGATATTGAATCTCCAAAACAAAAGTCATTAGCCTCATTATTCTAAGAAACCTTAACGAGTGAATCAAAAGATCCAATAAACACAAACAGGAGTTCATGAATACTCAAGATTTAGACTGATTTACAAATGATCATCTATTATGACAAGAATTAAATATTTATGTCAAACAACAAGTTTATACAGAGAATTCATTCTCATCGGTCCTGTCATATATAATCCCTATTATACAATCACCTTTACTAAGATGTCTATCCACATCAGTAATCCGAATCTAGATTACTCGCTTCTCGTATGCTTAGCAAACCGTACTAGTAACCATTCATTAAAGATTCCATACTTTAATATGTTACTGAATATTTTATTCATTATATATGATCTTAATTCTCTCATACTAATACAAGATCATATTCTCGTGAAGGAATAGGGAATTTCTTGATATTTTCATATAATTAATTTAAACAATAATTATAACATTCAAATATAATAAAATTGTACTTTTTTTTAAAACAAATAAAAAGTCTTTTCAAGCTTTTATGGCATTAATCCTAACACTAGCACGATCCTTTCTTTCTCGAGCCTTGTAGCACCCCTAGTCACAACATAATAATGGATATCAATAAAGTATTAAACAAATTAAAAGTTTCAAAATTGATTCCTAGCCTCCTGGACCTCGAATTCTACAAAACTGGGCAGTAGAATCCTTCCCGAGCCCTTAGGTTTAAATTCCCAAGCATAAAACCCCAATTAGCTAAAACTCTCTATTTGAGTCGCGATACTCCTCAGAGGCATTGCAACCCTATTCAAGTGAGAGAGCCTCCCAAATCCATTTCCTTGACAAACACCGTGGCACTAAGGCGGTTCAACAAACCCCCTAGGCCTCTGAGTTCAGGCATGTCGCAGTGCACTAAGAACAGCACCGCAGCGCAACCTCGCGAATCCAGAATTCCTGCGATTCTAGAAATCACAGATCCCTCCCAATCCAAACTCGATTTATAACCCAATTCAACCACGTAATTACACCAGCAAAACAAAACCAACACAAAACAATTATCAAAACCCTCTAAACATCACCAACCTATTAACTCTAAGATTTCAACCAAAATACCAAAAACCAAAAACTAAATGCTTGAGCATTGAGATTACCTCCTGAAATTCGAGTTCCCCCAACTAGATCCTTTAGCTTGACAGCCTCTAATCCCCAAGACCTAACTTCCAATTCCCACCAAGGACAACCCTAAGCTTAAAATTCATCAAATTCCCTTCACAAGCTTGAGAGAACCACTTGTAAGGGAGAGAGAGAGAGAAAGAGAGAGAGCAACAGAAGGAAACGTGAATGAGAGGTTTGCCTCAGTCTAAGTCTGAAGTATTCCCAAAAAAGACTATAATGCCCCTACCTATTAAGCCTGCCCTTTAATGCCCTCGAGGACAATTTAGTCTTTTGCCACATTTCCCGCTAAACCTCAAATTCCATCTAAAATCCCTAATTAATCATGCTAGTCTTATAAACACTAGTATTTCCTCCCAACTTTAACCAATAGTCTAACATCCCTAGTAACACACACCAAATTGCTAAAATACCCCTAGGCTCACCCCGAGCTAGGTATTAACCCCTAATGTGATTTTTCCTCTAAGTTGCTCACTAGGACCGTCTTGTGCCACACATTTCAAATATATCCACATAATAATGTGGTCTCACACACAATGTACATATAATTTACATTTATACCCTCAATGGTCAAAATTACAAATATGCCCTTATTAACAAGAAAGGGCCCATGCCTTGATTAGTGTTCCGGGAGGGCAATAATTGATTTAATTATGTTAATATTTGAATTTAATGATTTTGTTATTAGAAATGCATGTTTAGGTGAATTAAATATGCATGTGGGCCCCATTTGGCTATTAGGGGCATATTTGTAATTTGAACCCGTTGAAGGTGTGATTTTGCGCTTTGCGCGGTGTTTCTGGCATGAGGAGATCCTGTCCATCGGTGTTAGCAGAGAGTCACGAAATTGGTGTTTAGTTGTGAAACTGGTAACTACTAGTAACCTGGGAATTAGTGTTGTTACTGAAATAATAAGTAAAAGTTGGTATTTCTGCAAAGAGTGAAAGGGCTAGGTTGCCCTTGAGGTTTTGGAAAGAAGTGTATTAGAAGGAGGGGTAGAATGGTCTTTAGGGCATTAGGTAGATAACTCTTGGCTGAAGGAAAACTATACACGTTCAAACACTATCATATCATATTCAATTAGCTTCTCAAGAGTTCTAGAAAGAAAAGAGCAAGATGAAGCTCAATAATTTTGGTGGTTTGAGGAATTGGGAGTAGATTCATGCTATGGAGGAGGATTTACAACTACCAAGCCTTAGGAAATTCAAAATCCAAGAAGAGGGAAGAGCTTCATTTTCTGGTTTTGTGTATTGCTTGATGTTCTTGAGAGTGTTGGACTTTTGCTTTCTCAATTTGGGTTTTGGGATAAATTTTTTGTGGAACTTAAGCTTGAGGATTGAAGCTTGGAGTGGCATTGGAGGCAGCCTAGGGCCAAAATCTGATCTAAAGGTAAGGATTCCTTCAAGTTTTGAAAAGTTTATGGTTTGGTTTAAGTTTATGTTGAATTTTAGACCATTGATTGAAATTGAGTTTAGGTGTGAGTTTTGATTGGGTTTTGAAGCATATATGTTGTGTATGTGGTGTTATTTGGAGTTTTGGGACCCTTTGGGACTTGGGTACACTTGGGGCATGGATTGGGTGAGTCTTGGCTCCGGGAAAAATGGTGGAAAAACCCAGTTTTCTGGGTTCGCGTAGGAGCATCACAGCCATGTTCTTCTGAGCTGCGGCGCTGGGATGATTCAGGACAAGGAGCCTCTGCTGTGTGCTGCGACGCTTGTATGGCTATGCCACGGCGCTAGGCCATTTTTAGGGCCTTGAGTTTTATGTTTTTAGGTCTTAGGCCCAGGTGGCTCGAGGGACGTTTTCACCACCTCGTGTGGGGGAAATGGGAGATCCCAAGAGCACGGGATTGGTTCCGGGGAATAATTATAAAATTGGGTAATAATGAGAACGCTACTTGTTGTGTGTGACTAGGTTACCGTTGGGACTCAGGAGAGGATAATTCTTGGAGGTTGTGAATGCTTGCCTAGCTACTAGCACCCGGATTAAAGGTAAGAAAAATGTTGTAACCATAGAGCAGGGCGTGGCCCTATTGCTTGTATTGAGGGGCGTAGCCCTATTGTTTATATTGCCGGGCGTGGCCATATTGACTGAATTGCAGGGTGTAGCCCTAATGCCTAAGTTTAGTGTATGTTTAATTACATATTGTTATTTTGTTATGCGATGTATATTTGTGAGTGAACGGCGAAGGCCAGCAACGGCAAAGGACGGGAACGGCAGGAAGCCAGATACGGCAAGGGGTTGGGAATGGTGTTGAGCACGCGGAGTGCAGGCCGTTACGGTGAGACCCTCTTAGGATGCTGGAGTCATCCCCTTGGTGAAGACGGTGAACCCAGGGCCATGTAAAGTACCTGGGACAGGATGGCCTCTATGTGTTTAGCCTGTTGGCTGCTTTGTTATATGTTATTAATATATATGCATATGTTATCTGTTTTGTGTTGATTTTTCTTGCTGGGCTTCGGCTCACAGGTGCTCTGTGGGGTAGGTAAGGGCAAAGGAGAGGTCGACCAACCATTAGTATGGAGAGCATGGAGTGACGGGTACATGTTCAGCCTGCCTGATTGCCACGGCCAGGGTTATTTTTGGGAAAATGTACTGCAATAGTTGATTTGTCGCTTAGGTCGACCTTAAATGTATTTTGAGATGTAAAGTATTTTCTGAACAGTATTTTGAGATCCCAAATGTGTAACTCTTTATAATTTCAATGAATGACTACATTTTAATATCAAATTCCTTTAAATGACTTTTATTATACTTTAGCTACACTTTTAACCTAAAACCTCGATTAGCGAGCTAATGACACATTTTTAACGCACTTAGTAACGGCTCTATGGAAGTAGGGCGTTACAATGGAAGTAAAGATGAGGTCTCGATCTGACACGATAGACCTACGCGCTCCATGGAGACGTATTATTTCTTTAACATAAAGATCATCATACTGATCAACTGCATAGTTCGTTCTTACTGACAAAAAGTAGGTTGATTCGGTATACTGATCCATAATCACCCACACTGAATCATGCTAACCCACTATTTTGGCATACCCAACTATGAAGTCCATAGTGACGTCCTCCCATTTCCATTCAGGGAAACCCAAAGGTTGTAATAACCCTGCTGGTCTCTGATGTTCATCCTTGACTTGCTGACATGTCAGGCACTTAGCCACATACTCAGTCACGTCTTTCTTCATCCTAGGCCACCAATATATGGTTTTTAGATCCTGGTACATCTTCGTGGTGCTTGGATGAAGTGAATACGGTGTCGTATGAGATTCATCTAGAATCTCTCGTCTGATAGCAGAGTACATCGGAACACAAATCCGCTCCTTGTACTTCACCATCCCCATCTCTGAAATAGTATAGTCCTTAGTCACTCCATATAGGACGTCCCCTCTGTGTCTCATCAGCTGAGGATCACTCAACTGACCCTCATTTATCCTTTCCAAAAGAGTGGACTGCAAGGTGAGGTTGGCTAACCGACCCACAACCAACTCAATCCCTTCTCTGGTCATATCTTCTGCCAACTCCTTCGATATCTGCTTTGGACTAAATAACTGTGTCAGACCCCTCCGACTCAAGGCATCTTCCACCACGTTGGATTTCCCTAGGTGGTATAGAATCTTACAATCATAATTTTTCACTTACTCCAGTCAATGCCTCTGTCTCATGTTCAGAACCTTTTGGGTAAAGAAATAAATTACACTCTTTTGGTCAGTGTAGATCTCACTTTTATCCTCATAAAGGTAGTGCTGCCATATCTTCAGTGCAAAGACCACTGTTGCTAACTCCAATTCATGCATAGGGCATCGCTGTTCATATTCTTTCAACTGCAGTGATGCATAAGTGATCACCTTCCCTACCTGCATAAGAACACAGGCCAACCCTTGCCTTGACGCATCACTGTAAACCATAAACTTCTCCTGATCTTTTGGAAGACTCAGTACTGGAGCTATAATCAATCGTCGCTTCAACTACTGGAAGTCATTCTCACATTTGTCTGGTTCTACAAATCTCTGATTCTTGCGTGAAATTCTATCAGTGGTGTAGCAATCTTCGAGAATCCTTCTACAAAACGCTGGTAGGATCCTGCCAATCAAAGAAAGCTCCTAATCTCTGAGGCACTTCTGGGCCTTAGCCAATCTCTCACTGCCTCAATCTTTGCTAGAAAAACTTTAATTCTATCTCTGCTAACAATGTGACCAAGGAAGGTTACCTGAGGTAACCAGAACTCCCACTTCTGGAATTTGGCATACAATTTGTGCTCCCTCAACCTCTGAATTACCAATCAGAGATGTTGATCGTGTTTTGCCTCTGTCTGAGAGTAGACTAGGATATCATCGATGAAGACAATTACAAACATGTCGAGGTAGTCCTTGAACACCCTATTCATCAGATCCATAAAAGTTGCCGGGGCATTGGTCAACCCGAACAACATGACTAGAAAATCATAATGTCCATATCTTGGGCAAAAGGTCATCTTCGGAATATCCTCATCCCTGATCCTCAGCTAGTGATAACCAGATCAAATATCAATCTTTGAGAATTTTGTCCTACCCTACAACTAATCAAACAGATCATCAATCCTTGGCAGCGGGTACTTGTTCTTAATAGTCAGTTTGTTCAATTTCATGTAATCGATACACATACTCAATGTCCCATCTTTCTTCTTAACGAACAACATTGGCGCACCCTATGGCGAGAAGCTGGTTCTAATAAATCCCAAGTCCAGTAACTCTTGTAATTGTACCTTCAATTCCTTCAATTCTATCGGATCCATTATGTATGATGCTTTGGTTACCAGTTGTGTCCCTGGTGCCACCTCTATAACAAATTCAATCTCGCGTTGTGGCAATAATCCCGGTAGGTCCTCTAGAAATACATCTAAAACCTCACAGACCAAACTGGCCTCTGTCGGCCCAACTGGCACATCCTTTGTGATATCTACTTCACTCACAATGAATCCTACGCATCCTCCCTACAATAGGTCTCTAGCCTTCAGTGCTGAGAACATTGGAATGTGAGGCCCGTTCACAGTGCCCACAAATACAAACAGGTGCTCTCCATCAGGCTCAAAGGTAACCATCATCCTTTTACAATTAATGGTTGCCCCATACCTCGCTAACCAATCCATGCCCAAAATCATATTGAAATCCTCCATAGCTAGCTCAATCAAATCTACTGATAACTCTCTACCATCCACCTCTACCGAAAAGGATCTAATCCATCTCCTAGAAACTACTAGTTCCCTAGTAGGAAACAAGGTCCCAACCCCCATGGTAAAGAAATCACAAGGCCTACAATGTTTATCAACCACTCTACTAGAAACAAACGCATGAGTAGCACCATAATCAATCAATATAGTGTAAATAGAGCCAGCACTAGAAATCTAACCTGTCACTACCTAAGGAATTGCCTCGGCCTCTGATTGGGTCAGTGTGAAAACTCAAGCTGACGCCAAACTATCAATCTTCTTCTGTTCTTCTCTCTTTTGTTTCAGGCAATCTCTCTGGAAATGTCCCACTACCCCGCAAAGGAAGCATGCCTTAGCACGACATTCTCCCACATGGCGTCTTCGACACCTAGCGCACACTGGATAACCCCTCCAGACCTCATTGCTGCCCTGGCGGCTACTATGAGTACCCCACCCCTCCAATCAGGACCAGGAGTAGTGGAGCTATCAAGGGTCTTCCTCTATTGGTCACTAGGGCCTCTTCCCCTACTAGACCCAGTAAGTGGAGGTACCATCCTCCTAGCATCATGCCTTGAGGTGCTCTCGTGCCAAATCCTATCATCTGCACCCTTGGCAATAAGGGCCTTCTTAACCATCTGAGCATATGTGGTAACCTCAGGCACTGAGATGATCCTAACATCTCGTGCTACCAGGGAGTTTAATCCCCGAACAAACCTGTCTCTCCTGGCAGCATCGGTTGGCACCAAGTCAGCAGAAAACTTGGCCAACCTAGCAAACTTCAAGGCTTACAGAGTCGCAGTCATGTGCCCTAGACCAGTCTAGTAAACTCATCTGCCTTCTCAGCTCGAACTGCGTCGTTGTACTATTTCTCATTGAACAAATCCTGGAACTCTTCCCAACTCAAAGTAGCAATGTTCCGTGTCTAAGATACAACATCCTATCAGATGCGGGCATCTTCCCAAAACATGTAAGTTGCGCAGGCCACCACATCATTACCACCACCCTTATAAAGTCCAGGATAGAGGTGGTCATACTCATCCACTGCTCTGCTCGTAGTGGGTCTGGCCCTCCCTCAAACGTAGGAGGTTGTTGCTTCATGAATCGCTCATACAAGGGTTCCCCTCTATTCAATACTTCTGGCTACTACTGTACAACATGTACAAGGGTAGTGAGTGATACTACTGGTGCAGTGTACCCTACTGGAACCTGTTGTTGGCTTATCTGTGAATTTCTTCATCCTGTCTCTGCAGTCTGCTTTGCTTTTGAGCAAGCATCTGCTACCAGTTCTCGGGGACTGGCGGAGGGTCTAGACCCTTGTTATCATTTTTAGCCTCAATCTTAGCGTCGGCTAGTCGAACTGATCACCTTGGAGGCATAACTCTCCAAGTATAACTGCAATCCATGACTCGGCTCATCAAACAACGAAAACAAATTTTACAACTACCCCACAGTTCACAATCGAGCAACTAAATAACATTCATAGACATCATACTACTTGGCACTCCACATGCATCAATAGTATAACAAACATACATTCTTATATACATTCTCATGCTTCCTAATCAGGTATGCAAATAGGGCAGATATATTTCATTTAAACAATTAAGCACATAATCATCTCATTAATTAGCAAACCATGAGTCGAGCATATCTTTAGCAGTGACTGTACATTGTTGAGCCCAAAAGAGGGTGTTTTAATAATTATACTCGCAAGTGCATGAATCGTTTCAGAATATAATGTTCATGTAAGTATGAGGTCGAACCCATGGGAGTTGACTAACATCAAAAGAAACTATTTCAAACAAAGCAAGAAGATTCTAACCTAGTTCCAAATATTTGATGAGATTTTGTTTTAGAATAATAAAAGGCAAGTAATAAAAAGATTTAAGATTAGATAGAAAAATGGTTTTCAAATGAGATAAGTAAAATAAGATTATTAAGATATTAGAATCCACAAAATGCAAGTTCAATAATATTTATGAGTATATTGATTCCCAAGTTTAGATATAGTTGAAATAAATCACACTATATTTTTTTCAAAATACATTTTCTATTCAAGCACAAGTTACTTAAAAAAAGGTAGGATTTTTCTTCACTTATATAAGATATAATTTCTAAGCATTAGTTGTGTTACAACCTAATGAAACTACAAAAAATCAAAGAGATTATGTTTAGGCAAAATATGATACTTATGCTCTAAGAATTAGATGTAAACAATTTAATGAAAAACATTTAATCAAAGAATATCATATTTTTGCATAATGAAGAACTAAGTGTAATATGCTTTAACAATCAATGATATATGAAAAATGCATATCTTTGATAGAAAAATCCATAGACAATGTTGCACAAATGGGAAATCAACATACAACAAAAAATACTATCTAGTTACATTTTGCTTCATCATCATCTTAATAATCTTAAAAAAAGATTAGAAGCTCATAACTAGATTGAAATAAAAATTACACAATAACATACTTGACATGCTCTTCAAAAGATGAAAATGGTAGAGAGAAAATAGTGAAAAGAAGAGAGATAAATATGAAGTGTAGAAGAAGTTGAAAAGATGAAGAAGAGCCCCCAAAATGGTCTTACAAGACTCTATTTATAGGCAAACTATGAAGATTAAATTAATCAAATTAAAATAAATAAATTGATTAATTTAATTGTGTTGGGAAGTGGTAGGATAAATAGAGTAAGTGTAAGGGTATTGGAAAGATGAAATGTTTGGTTGGATGGAAGATTAGTGAAAAACTAGGGTAAAAAAAAATAAATTAGGAATGTTTACTTAAGTAAAAAAATAGGGAAGAGTGAATTGATATTTGAATGAAAAGAAAAAAGACATTGGGAATAAAAACATGATTTTTGGGTCTTTTTGTGGCTGTGTTGGCAGTTGTTGGAGACATCATGCCGAATTGGGCTAGGTGGGCTGGGCCGAATGGATTGGGCCTTGAGATGCTGAAGGCTCGATTGACATTTGGGGACAACTTGGGTGAAGGAAAGCTGCTGAAGAAATGTGGACAGGTGGCGGCAGGAGAAAGCTTGCTGGAGGCATCATGTGATGCTGCTTAGGGCTGTGCTCGGTTGGAGACAGGAGGCGTGGACCTGGGCTAGGAGACGGTGGAGACAAACGGCTGGGAGGACTTCTGCTTATTGGGCCCAATGGTGGGCAGGAGGAGCTTCATTGGGCTGGGGCTTGCTGGGCCAGGCGCGGGCCTTGCTGGAGAAGGAAATGAATACTGAGGAGAAGACTTTGGTGGGCAGTTGACTTGTTGGTGCGAGGTTGGAGTCAGGCGGCTGATGGCTGGAGCTCCAAACGTGGCTGGGAGAGTCGGTGCAAGGGAGGGCAGCAATTGGGCCTTGGTTGAGGCTGGGTGTGATGGTCTTCAAAAATGCAAGTTTTCATTTCTTTTTTCTCAAAAACGCCACTTTTCTTCATTCTTTTCCTTACTTTTCAAAGCCCAAAATTGCAATAACTTCCCTACAAAATAAATATAAATTAAGTCATATAAAATGTTTTCAATTATAAATAATTCATATAAATTCTTTGAAAATATTAATTATAACTTAATTTAACATTTAAGTTCAACAATACCCATTTATTTATTTATATAAAAAATATATATATAAAATTTTACAACAAAATAATTATAAAAATCTATAAAAATTAAAATGAAGCTAATAAATTCAAAAAGTAATTAAAACTTAATAATTTAATTAAAAACTTAAGAACTAAATCATTTTTAGCTTAAAAAATGTGGTAAAATAACTCTAATTTCTAGAGTTATCACACCCCCAAACTTAGAATTTTGCTAGTCCTCAAGCAAAAGAAAAATAAAAAACACACATTTTTTTTTTTTATTTGGTGATATTAAAAATGTCCTCAAAGATTGCACATTGAAAATAATTTATAAAAAAATATGAATCAAAATTAACCTGATGTAATTAATTCAATAGTCAATCTTGCTTTGAAGATATATTTTAAATTAGAAGTCCAAAACTATTTATTTCACATATCATGATGAATAATTTTTTTTTCAAAAATTCATTTTTTTAAGCAAAATTGACCCAAGAATTAAACACAAAGCTTAAGAAAGATTCATATATTTTTTTAACTAAAATCAAACTCAATCAAGGGTATTATCATAGGAAAAACGGATATCACCAAAGGGGTTTTTTTTTTTAATTTTTTTTTATAGAAGATAAAGTATAAAAGCACAAAACTATATATATATATTACCAGAAAGATATTTTTTTTTTGTTTTTTTTATAATTAATATATAAAATAGATACTTTACCATCCAATTTTTTGTTTTTTTTGTTTAAAAAAAAGAAATTCTACCATTTTCAAACACATGAAAGAAGTAACCATATAAACCCACTACCCCCAAACTTAATTTATGCATTGTCCTCAATGTATCAAAATACAAATATAAATTGAAGCGTGAAAGAGTTTAGAGTTTAGAATGGTCGTACCTCATCATGAAGCATTGTCAAGAGTGCAACAAAAAGGAAACAAAAATCAAAATAAGAAGTTAACCTAAAACATAAATAAAACACAAATTTACCAAGAATTGATGAGAGCGATCAAGGACTATGGTAAATAGGATCCTCAAGAAGGATTTCATCCACTTTAGCAGTTTTCAATTCTAAAAATGGTTTCAATTTTTGTCCATTCACTTTGAATACATTACCATTATTAGGATTTTCAATTTCAATGGCTCCATGTGGAAAAACAGTGCGAACAATGTATGGACCTACCCACCTAGAGCATAACTTTCCCGGGAAGAGATGCAAATGAGAATTGTATAAAAGGACTTTTTGACCGGGAGAGAAATCTTTTCGCAAAATGTTTTTGTCATGGTAAATCTTCATTCGATCCTTATATTTTTTTGGAATAGTCATATGCATCATGCATATGCTCTTCTAACTCATTTAATTGAAGCTTTCTTCTCTTACCCGCTTTGTCTAAGGAAAAATTCAATAGCTTAATTGCCCAATAGGCTCTATGTTCTAGCTCAACAGGTAAGTGACACGCCTTTCCATACACAAGTCTATAGGGAGACATTCCAATGGGTGTTTTGTATGCAGTTCGATATGTCCATAATGCATCAATGAGTCTTAAGGACCAATCTTTCCTAGTTGGATTGACTGTTTTCTCTAAGATGTGCTTAATTTCCCTATTTGATATTTCAACTTGACCACTAGTTTGTGGGTGATAAGGTGTAGTGACTTTATGTGTAATACCATATTGTTTCATTAAATGCTCAAAAGATCTATTATAAAAGTATGTACCGTTATCACTAATGATAGCACGTGGTGAGCCAAAACGGGAGAAAATATTTTCTTTCAAAAACTTAAGCACAACTTTATGGTCATTTGTGTGGCATGCAATAGCTTCAACCCATTTAGACACATAATCAACACCAACAAGAATGTACAAGTTACCAAAAGAGTTAGGAAATGGACCCATAAAATCAATGCCCCAAACATCAAATATTTCAACAATAAGGATAGGATTCAAAGGCATCATGTTTCTTCTAGTTACACTTCCTAACTTTTGACAACGTTCGCAAGATTTGCAATAAACATAAGTGTCATGAAAAATAGTAGGCCAATAAAATCCACATTGTAAAATTTTCAAAGCAGTTTTCTTACCACTAAAATGTCCACCACATGCATGATCATGACAAAAAGATATGATTTTAGTTTGATCACAATTGGGAATGCATCTCCTTATTATTTGATCAGGGCAATATTTAAACAAATAAGGATCATCCCACATGAAAATTTTCACTTCAGAATAAAATTTAGATTTGTCATGCTTAGACCAATTAGAAGGAATTTCACTAGTGACCAAATAATTCACAATGTCAGCATACCAAGGCAAAGAAGATATATGCATGAGTTGTTCATCAGGAAAAGTTTCAGTTATTGTGGTGGAGTCATTATTAGTCTCAACAACAATTCTAGACAAATGATCAGCAACAACATTTTCAGAACTTTTTTTATCTCGTATCTCTAAATCAAATTCTTGTAAAAGCAAGATCCAACGAATTAAGCGAGATTTAGCATCTTTTTTTGACAAGAGATATTTCAATGCAGCATGATCATAATAGACAATTATTTTAGATCCTAACAAATAAGACCTAAATTTCTCCAATGCAAACACAACAACAAGCAATTCTTTTTCAGTTGTAGAATAATTTAATTGAGCATCGTTCAAAGTTTTGCTAGAATACTAAATTACATGAGGTAACTTGTTAATTCTTTGTCCTAGAACAGCATCAATAGCATAATCAGAAGCATCACACATTATTTCAAAAGGAATATTCCAATCAGGAGGGCGAATAATAGGTGCACTAGTCAAAAGGGATTTCAATCTTTCAAAGGCAACATGGCAATCATTATCAAAGACAAAAGCATTTTCTTTTCCCAGCAAATGACATAATGGGCGTGAAATTTTGCTAAAGTCTTTTATGAATCTTCTATAAAAACCGGCATGGCCTAAGAATGATCTAATTTCTTTTATTATTTTAGGTGGGGGAAGTTTTGAAATAAGGTCAACTTTTGCTTTATCAACTTCTATTCCCTCAGATGAGATTACATGACCTAAAACATTCCTTTTTTAACCATAAAATGACATTTTTCCCAATTAAGAACTAAATTCTTTTCTTTGCAATGAATTAAAACAAGAGAAAGATGATGCAAACAGTCATCAAAAGAATTTCCAAACACAGAAAAATCATCCATAAACACTTCAAGATTTCTTTCAACCATATCAGAAAATATTGCAATCATACATCTTTGAAAAGTTGCAGGAGCATTACAAAGACTAAAAGGCATGCGACGATATGCAAAGGTTCCAAAAGGGGAAGTGAAGGTAGTCTTTTCTTGATCATCAGGGACAATGGGGATTTGGTTATATCCCGAATAGCCATCAAGAAAACAATAATATGCATGGCCAGCTAAACGTTCAAGCATTTGATCAATAAAGGGTAAAGGAAAGTGGTCTTTTCTAGTAACATTATTTAGCTTTCTATAGTCTATACACACCCTCCACCCCGTTTGTACTCGAGTAGGGATTAATTCATTTTTCTCATTTTTAATAACTGTGATCCCAAACTTTTTAGGCACTACTTGGACTGGACTAACCCATTGACTATCAGAAATAGGGTAAATGATACCTACATCTAGAAGTTTAAGTACTTCTTCCCTAACGACCTCTTTCATATTTGGATTTAACCTTCTTTGACATTCCCGAGAGGTTTTAGCATTTTCTTCTAGATAGATTCTATGCATGCATATAGATGGGCTAATTCCCTTGATGTCTCCAATAGTCCAACCTATGGCTTCCTTATGTTTTCTAAGGACATTTAACAATTTATCTTCTTGTTCTTTATCTAAAGCAGATGCTATGATAACACGCAAGGTTTCAGACTCTCCTAGAAAAGCATATTTTAAATTTTCTGGGAAAGGTTTAAGGTCTAACTTTGGAGACTCAGAAATTGATTGAACATGATCTAAGGGTGAAAAGGGTTCAACTTTGGTTTCATTTAGGGGTATAGACTCTAACAAAGAATTCACATCATCATTAAAATCATCAATATGCAAGTTCATACCAAAGTATTTTTCACAAAAATCAAGTAAGTCATTTCCATCATCTTCACACATACTCTCTATCATGTTAAGTCCATGCACTTCCTCACACTCAACAGATTTAGCAACATTAAAAACATTTAATTCGACAGTCATGTTTCCTCACACTCAACAGTCATGTTTCCAAATATTTGATGAGATTTTGTTTTAGAAAAATAAAAGACAAGTAATAAAAAGATTTAAGATTAGATAGAAAAATGGTTTCAAATGAGATAAGTAAAATAAGATTATTAAGATATTAGAATCAACAAAATGCAAGTTCAATAATATTTATGAGTATATTGATTCCCAAGTTTAGATATAGTTGAAATAAATCACACTATATTTTTTTCAAAATACATTTTCTATTCAAGCACAAGTTACTTTAAAAAATGTAGGATTTTTGTTCACTTATATAAGATATAATTTCTAAGCATTAGTTGTGTTACAACCTATTGAAACTACAAAAAATCAAAGAGATTATGTTTAGGCAAAATATGATACTTATGCTCTAAGAATTAGATGTGAACAATTTAATGAAAAACATTTAATCAAAGAATATCATATTTTTGCATAATGAAGAACTAAGTGTAATATGCTTTAACAATCAATGATAGATGAAAAATGCATATCTTTGATAGAAAAATCCATAGACAATGTTGCACAAATGGGAAATCAACATACAACAAAAAATACTATCTAGTTGCATTTTGCTTCATCATCATCTTAATAATCTTGAAAAAAATTAGAAGCTCATAACTAGATTGAAATAAAAATTACACAATAACATACTTGACATGCTCTTCAAAAGATGAAAATAGTAGAGAGAAAATAGTGAAAAGAAGAGAGAAAAATATGAAGTGTAGAAGAAGTTGAAAAGATGAAGAAGAGCCCCCAAAATGGTCTTACAAGACTTTATTTATAGGCAAAATATGAAGATTAAATTAATCAAATTAAAATAAATAAATTGATTAATTTAATTGTGTTGGGAAGTGGTAGGATAAATAGAGTAAGTGTAAGGGTATTGGAAAGATGAATGTTTTGTTGGATGGAAGATTAGTGAAAAACTAGGGTAAAAATAAATAAATTAGGAATGTTTACTTAGGTAAAAAGAATAGGAAAGAGGGAATTGATATTTGAGTGAAAAGAAAAAAGACATTGGGAATAAAAACATGATTTTTGGAGACATCATGCCGAATTGGGCCAGGCGGGCTGGGTCGAATGGATTGGGCCTTGAGATGCTGAAGGCTCGGTTGGTATTTGGGGACAGCTTGGGTGAAGGAAAGCTGCTGAAGAAATGTGGACAGGTGGTGGTAGGAGAAAGCTTGCTGGAGGCATCATGTGATGCTGCTTGGGGCTGTGCTCGGTTGGAGACAGGAGGCGTGGGCCTGGGCTAGGAGACGGTGGAGACAAACGGCTGGGAGAACTTCTGCTTATTGGGCCGAATGCTGGGCAGGAGGAGCTTCATTGGGCTGGGGCTTGCTGGGCCAGGCGCGGGCCTTGCTGGAGAAGGAAATGGATGTTGAGGAGAAGAATTTGGTGGGCAGCTGACTTGTTGGTGCAAGGTTGGAGTCAGGCGGCTGATGGCTGAAGCTCCAAACGTGGCTGGGAGAGTTGGTGCAAGGGAGGGCAGCAATTGGGCCTTGGTTGAGGCTGGGTGTGATGGTCTTCAAAAATGCAAGTTTTCATTTATTTTTTCTCAAAAACGCCACTTTTCTTCATTCTTTTCTTTACTTTTCAAAGCCCAAAATTGTAATAACTTCCCTACAAAATAAATATAAATTAAGTCATATAAAAATTTTCAATTATAAATAATTCATATAAATTCTTTGAAAATATTATTTATAACTTAATTTAACATTTAAGTTCAACAATACCCATTTATTTATATATATAAAAATATATATATATATATAAAATTTTACAACAAAATAATTATAAAAATCTAATAAATTAAAATGAAGCTAATAAATTCAAAAAGTAATTAAAACTTAATAATTTAATTAAAAACTTAAGAACTAAATCATTTTTAGCTTAAAAAATGTGGTAAAATAACTCTAATTTCTAGAGTTATCATACATGCCTAGCCAATCTTCAGGAATTTATAAACCTTGGCAGCTCTGATACTAAGTTGTGACGTCCTGAATAGTCAGGCCCATTACAATGTGTGTTAAAAATAGTGTATAACTCGTTAAGCGAGTCGTGTGGACTTAAAAGTGTAATTAGGTTTAAACAACGGTATAATTATCAAAACTTTTGGCCAAAAAGTTTGACTTTTCATTTAAATGCTTAAGTAATTACAAGGGATCCCAAAGGTTTCAAATAAATACAAGTTCATCCAAAGATAATTACAGACTTAGCTGACCTAAGAGCCACAATTTCAACTAAACTCTTGTTCCTCAAAATATCTCGACCGAGGCGGCCGAGCAGGCTAAGTATGTACACGTCGCCCCCACAGATCTCCAACTCTTGGCTAGTGTAGCCTTTCTTTACACTTACCTACATCACGAAGAACCCATGAGCCGGAAGAAAACCATCAATCATACTGTAATGACCCACCTACTCTAGACTTTTGGACCATTAATGAACTATACATACAAATCCTTAATAAAACTTACATTTGCGAAAATACCATAACTTTATTAGAAACTTATAGAAATAAAAGTTACTTTCATAAAATATCAAGTAGGATATGGGATCCCATTGTTTGAAAAACAAAACATAACATGATTTATAATAAAAAGGGATTACATAATAAGTGCGGAAAATACATATAAAGACCATAAAAAAACAAGACTACATCCTCGAAAATCGAACTCTCGACTCCTTGAATCCATTCACCACCGATACACATTCCCCAAGCATCCACGAACCTTACCGCCACTATAGCCATTTTCCTGCACATATAAACAAAAAGGAATGAGCCTAATGCCCAACAAGGAAAAATCTAACACATAGTTCATATACATAAATTTCATAAGAAACATAAAAACTTAACATAACACTTATATCATGCACATACTATAATGGCCATTATTACTTGGGGTCCCATAGACTAATCAAGTCATATGCCCATTAGATTAGTGGGGTCCTACTAACTAAGTAGGTATATGCCCATAATCTATTTGGGGCTTGTTAGTCAAATGGGTCATATGCCCAAGCCTACAATTTCATAACATATTTTATAACATATTTTCATAGCATAAAACATAAGATAACATAAGCATATAACATATAGATTCTATCCTATTTTCCTTACCAAAGTTACCGGGATGTGAGGACAGAGTTGGGACTTTTGGAACACTCCTAAAACCATATATAACAGGGTGAGTAGATTTGAAGAAAAAGAAATGAAAGGAATGGAAGGACTAAACCTTTGAGAAACATACTTACCAAAACCTTTTTGCTCAAGAACTTAGATTTCCTAACCAAAATAAAAATTAAGGTTAGAGGCTGAGTAGAAGACTATGAGAACTTGAAAGAAAAGTACAGAATTGAACTAGAGTTTTGGGTTACCTTGAAGACTTGTAAGACCAATCTACACCTCAAACCTAAATACTATAAAACCTTACTTCCCCAAGTGTTTGATAAGCTTATGATGATCAAGCTTATGATTCCCCAACCCAGGTTTTTACACTCTCACACTTGCCTAGCACTTGCAGCCTCTGAACTTAGAGCAAAAGATGAATAATGGCTAGGTACTAGGTCCTATTTATAGATTTTAGGAATGAAAGGATCTTAATTTTACTTGAATAAAAATAATAGCTTTTTAGGTGAAAATAATTTGAATTATCGTTCAGCAGAGGCTGAAGACTCGTTCAAAAAGGTGCTGGATTATCAAGAGGTTGAAGGGCTGAATGGAAAACGATTTCAAAATGTTTCAAAATAAGCTGAAGGAGGCGATATATCACTCCCTGTAGGTGATATATCGCCTGGGCCAGTATGCCCGAGGCAGTCGTGCATCGTCTCATGTTTTCTGTATCTACGTGTTGCGATATATCGCCCCCTATAGCTGTGATATATCGGCACCCTATAGCTGCGATATATCGGCACACACTGATTTTTTAAACACGAAATTACAAATTTTAGCTAAATTTGAATGGAGTACACAGCCTTGACTAAGCCCTCAACGTATTCAAAGCTGCTGACTGACCTTAAAGCATTCAAACTTTACCCTTATTAAATTAAATCATCAAAATTCTTAATCCTTAATCATCCATACATAACACGTGCTTAAAATCCTATTGGTTGTTATCTAAACCTTATAGTATAATAAATATTATCCTTAATATCAGTCATATTAATCAAACCTTAGGTTAACATTAATATTCTTAAACTATAGGGTAAACTTAGAAAATCTACAAGTACTACTATGAGTGTCCAAATAATTCCCGGTCTGAACCAAAAATCCACAGTTATAAAGATAATAGTAAAAATACTATAATACTACTATCTAACTAGCTAAGTAAAGTTCTTGGACTCTACAATTCTCCCCTACTAAAAAGAATTTTGTCCTCGAAATTTACTTACCAAATAATTCTGGATACCGGCCTTGCATGTCCTCCTCCAACTCCCACGTTGCCTCTCGTTCAAAACTATTACTCCATAGGACTTTGACTATAGGAAAGCTCTTGGACCGTAACTGCTTCATCCCTCTATCTAGGATGCTAACCGGTCGTTCCTCGTAACTCAAGTCTTTCTGGAGTGCTATCGTATCGTACTTGAGGACGTGAGATGGGTCTGACACATATTTGCGTAGCATCGAAATGTGGAACACGTTGTGACTATCGGCTAGTGCTGGCGGTAGGGCTAATCTATACGCAACTGGTCCCACTTTGTCCAATATCTCAAAAGGACCTATGAATCGGGGACTAAGCTTGCCTTTCTTCCTGAACTGCTTGACACCTTTCATAGGAGATATGTTCAGGAAGACTTGATCTCCAATTTGGAACTCCACATCGCGTCGCTTGGTATCCGCATAGATTTTCTGACGACTTTGAGCAGCAAGTATACGCTGTCTAATAAGCGCTACTGCTTCTTGAGCTTGTCTAACAGCTTCGGGCCTTAGAAGCTGCCTTTCTCCTACCTTATCCCAGTGCAACGGTGATCGGCACCTTCTTCCATAAAGCAACTCATAAGGTGCCATCCCGATCGTTGACTGGTAGTTGTTGTTGTATGAGAACTCGATCAGCGGCAGGTACTTATTCCATGATCCTCCGAAATCAAGTACACACGCGCGTAGCATATCCTCTAAAATCTGAATCGTACGCTCGAACTGCCCATCTGTTTGAGGATGAAAAGCTGTACTAAGACTTAACTTAGTACCCATAGCTTGCTGTAAACTTCCCCAAAATCTTGATGTAAAAACCGACCCTCTATCTGATACTATCGTCTTGGGGATTCCATGCAACCGTACTATCTCTTGGATGTAGATGTCTACATATTGGTCTGCCGTGTATGAAGTCTTAACAGGCAGAAAATGAGCCGACTTGGTTATTCTATCTATTAATATCCAAGCGGAATCATGTTGCTTATTCGTCTTTGGCAGACTCGTCACGAAGTCCATGGCTATGTCGTCCCACTTCCATTCTGGTACACTAAGCGGTTGCAATAAACCTGCGGGCCGCTGATGCTTTGCTTTTACTTGCTGGCATACAAGACACTTAGACACAAACTCTGATATGTCCTTCTTCATCCCTGGCCACCAATAGATTGCCTTGATGTCGTGAGTCATCTTGGTAGACCCTGGATGAACTGAGTACGGGGTACTGTGCACTTCTTCTAGGATCGTCTTCTTAATACTTTGATCATTTGGCACGCATACCCGATCCTTATATCTCAATAAGCCTTGGCTAGATATTGAGAAATCTGTAGTCTTGCCTTCTCTGACTGCATCCATATGTGCTGCTGGCGAGTCATCATGTCTCTGACCAATCCGTATGTCCTCTAGCAGATTCGATTGGATAGACAAGTTAGCCAGCTTGCCTACAACCACTTCTATTCCGGCACTGATAAGCTCCTGCTATAACGACTTTTCTATTCCGGCTAAAGCTGCTAAATTCCCATAACTTTTCCTGCTAAGTGCATCGGCAACTACGTTTGCCTTCCCCGGGTGGTATAGGATTTCGCAGTAGTAATCCTTTACTAACTCCAACCACCTGCGTTGCCTCATGTTGAGCTCCTTCTGAGTAAAGAAGTACTTTAAACTCTTGTGGTCCGTATAAATCTCGCACTGTTCTCCGTAAAGATAATGGCGCCAGATTTTTATTGCAAGGACCACCGCTGCCAACTCCATATCGTGAGTTGGATAGCGCTGTTCGTACTCCTTTAACTGTCGTGAGGCATAGGCTATCACCTTGTCATTTTGCATTAGTACGCAACCCAATCCTTGCTTCGATGCATCGCAGTAGACAATGAACTTATCATTGGGTGTTGGTACACTGAGTACTGGTGTTGAGCAAAGCTTATCTTTAAGCAACTGGAAGCTTTCTTCACACTTATCGTTCCAGTTAAACTTTTGTTGCTTCCGGGTCAGGTTGGTGAGCGGAGTGGCTATCTTTGAAAAGCCCTCTACAAACTTCCTATAATAACCTGCTAGCCCTAAGAAGCTTCTTACTTCTGATGCGTTCTTTGGTGTGGGCCAATCCTTCACGGCCTCTACCTTTGATGGATCTACTACAACTCCATCTTTCGATATAATGTGCCCGAGGAACGCCACTTGGGAAAGCCAAAACTCGCATTTCTTGAACATTGCGTAGAGTTGATGCTCCTTCAATCGTGTCAAAATCATCCTCAAATGTTCCTCGTGCTCTACTTCATCCTTGGAGTATATTAAAATGTCGTCGATAAACACAACGACGAATTTATCCAAGTAGTCTTTGAAGACCCTATTCATTAAGTCCATAAACGCGACTGGTGCGTTATTAAGACCAAAAGACATCACCAAGAACTCATAATGTCCATAACGAGTCCTAAAGGCTGTTTTAGGAATATCTTCTCCTTTTACCTTGAGCTGATGATACCCGGACCGTAAATCGATCTTAGAAAATACAGTCGCACCTCGGAGTTGATCAAACAAATCATCAATCCGAGGTAGCGGGTACTTGTTCTTAATCGTTACTTTGTTCAGCTCACGATAGTCTATGCGCATCCGCATACTTCCGTCCTTCTTCTTCACGAATAGTACCGGAGCTCCCCATGGTGAATGGCTTGGCCTAATAAAACCCAAGTCTAGGAGTTCTTGTAGCTGCATCTTTAACTCCTTGAGTTCCGTAGGTGCCATCCGGTATGGTGCCTTAGAGATAGGCTCGGTGCCTGGTACTAATTCTATCGTGAAGTCTATTTCTCGAGTTGGCAGCAATCCTGGCAAGTCATCGGGAAATACTTCTGGAAATTCTTGTATAACTCGAACATCTCCAACCTTGAGTGGTGTCTCCCTTTCCACATTTGTGATGCTAGCTAGGAATGCTTGACATCCTTTCTCCATCATTCTCTGAGCTTAGAGAGATGACACTAACCGGGTACGCAATCCTAAAGCTTGTCCCATGAAGCATAGTTTCTGGCCGTCAGGAGTCTCGAACATCACCTTCTTGCGTTTGCAGTCGATGGTTGCGCCATGCCGTGCTAGCCAATCCATGCCTAGTATTACGTCGAAGTCTTTGATCACCAGTTCTATCAGGTCTCCTTCTAGTTCTTTGTCCTCAATCTTGATTGGTACGCCTCGTACTATCTGTGATGATAGAACTACTTTGCCCGAAGGCAACTCGGTTAAAAATCTAGTTCTAAATCTTTCACTAGGTTTGTCTAGTTTTTCTATCATTCCTAACGAGATATACGAATGAGTGGCTCTCGAATCAAATAATACATAGCATAAGTTATTGAGGATAGAAACCTGACCTGTGACCACCTTGTTGCTAGCATCAGCCTCTCCTTGGGTTAAAGCAAAAACCCTAGCAGGAACCATCTTTTCGTCCTTCTTCCCTTCTGGCTTTTGCTGAGGACAATCTCTTTTATGATGCCCTTCTTGACCACAGTTAAAAAACTCCTTGGTGTTTGCGTGACATTCTCCAGGATGCTTCTTCTGACACTTAGAACATGGCGGGTACTCCACGTAGCCTGGCCTATTTCCCCCATTATTCGTACGTGCCCTTTTATCGCTATCGACTTTCTTGTTATCAGGATGCCGTCTTTTCTGGCTATTACCGTTGTTGCCTGATTGATTGTTGCCATTATTGCTAGACTGATTGTTTCCACTATGGTTGTTGCTCCGACTGGTCTGCGGTTGATTATGCTGTCTTGGTTCAGGCTTACTGGCTTCCTCTTTGCTTACATTGGCCTGCAACCTTTCTACTTCGATTGTTGTCTCAAGAACGTTGGCATATGTAGTGTTCCCTGGGTTTGCTAGCTTAACCCCCATCTCGATCTTCGGTCGAAGTCCTCTAACAAACTTGTTCACCCTTAGAAAATCGGTTGGAACCATCTCCGCTGCGAACTTTGCTAAGCGGTCGAACTGACGAGCATACTCCGCCACTGATAAATTACCTTGCTTCAAGTTGGCAAACTCCTCAACTCTTGAAGCGAGTACAGCTGAGTTGTAGTACATTTTGTGGAAGAGCTCCACAAATCGGGTCCATGTCAGGGTGGCAGCATCATGAGATTGTTGGACCAAGTCCCACCATATCCTGGCATCCTTCTTGAGCAAAGACGAGACGCAGGATATGCGGTCCGCATTGCTGAGATTCATGTGTGTCAGAATCGGTTCCACGTTCCTTAGCCACTCTTCTGCCTCAAAGGGGTCTGTTTTACCTTCGAAGTTTGGAGTGTGCTGCTTGCGGAACCTCTCATACACTGGCTCCATGTTCGGTACTGGATATGGCGCGTAGTTCGTCATAGGCCATCCCCCATATGGACCAACTTTTTGGGGTGCTGGGGCCATTTGCTGTGGCTGCGGCGGAGGCTGAGGCTGAGCCTGTTGGTGTTGTTGCTGCAAAAGTTCCTCGACTTGCTGTCGCAGTCTGGTGATCTCCGCAGTGTTGTCAGCTGGTGGTGCCGGCGTGTTGCGGCGGGCAGTAGCACGCACTCCCCTTCGGCGAACTGGAGGGGCTTCATTGGTTGCTGGGACGACATTGGAGGCGTTTCCGTTGGTGCGTGCAGATCTTCGGAGCGACATCGTAGCAGAGTTCTAATTGTTGAAAGAAACATGTTAGAACTTTACCTAATAGGCTCTAAGGAAAAAACTTATTCTAAAACAAACATATCTCGGACCTATTTATTATGACTTCTTATGAAAAATTATATAAGTCTTTATTTATTATTTAGAGTGGGTTTCTATACTTAGAAAACAAGTCATCTTTATTTTCTAAGTATGTTTCTAATTATCCTATATGACTTAATTCTCAGGCTTGAAACTTATCTTTGTTCCAAAGTTAACCATATTGAGGGAGGGCTGGGATCAGTAAAATCGTTCCCACTACTAAGGCCCCCTAACTCTCAATAAGGAAACTTGGTTCATTGATTTGCATCCACCCTCACCGAACTTAGTCATTATTCATTTTATTTATTACTTATTTTTATTGCGAAAATAAAATCAAACTCATACATGATAATAAAATAGCATGTTATTCATTTGGAAAAACAGTTTTCACTTATTACAATCACAAAATAAAGAAAGAGATAAAACAAACAATGAAAACTACTATTCTAAAAATCGGGATCTTCTACATCCGATCCTTCATCTAGCATGTCATCATCTATCTCCTCATAATCATCGTTATCATGAGCATCAAAATGTCCTCTAGGAAGGTTTGTGAGAATCCTATGTTTTTGTTCATTTGTGAACTGAAACTCAAATTTTGCGGTGAACCTAACTAAGAGGAAATAATAACGCATTGCTAATGGTAGTTCATCCTCATCATTCATGTTTTCCCATATTTCTTCTAAGGCTGCTATTACAGGATGGAAATCTTTAAATAGCCTAATTATTAGTACATATTGTTCCGTTGATCTTAACATTATTTGCTTAGACTCTTGAAGGTGACCTATCTCTTGGTGGAACAAAAGCAGTCTTCGTGTGATTCTTTCTAGTGCTCCTACGATGTTTCTTGGCTCCCTTATTCTTTTTAAAGCCTTAATGGCTCGAATATCTTGATAGGTTAGAGCTCCGTTCATACTTAACTGAAAACATAAAGACTAAAGTTGTTAGCTATACGCATAAGCAAAATAACCATAACTTAAATACTTACTTGGTGGTCAGATTCGGAGCTTTTGAGTGTGTGTATCAAGGAGAACTTCATGCGAAGGAACCGTTTCTCTGATACCAACTATAATGACCCACCTACTCTAGACTTTTGGACAATTAACGAACTATACATACAAATCCTTAATAAAACTTACATTTGCGAAAATACCATAACTTTATTAGAAACTTATAGAAATAAAAGTTACTCTCATAAAATATCAAGTAGGATATGGGATCCCATTGTTTGAAAAACAAAACATAACATGATTTATAATAAAAAGGGATTACATAATAAGTGCGGAAAATACATATAAAGACCATAAAAAAACAAGACTACATCCTCGAAAATCGAACTCTCGACTCCTTGAATCCATTCACCACCGATACACATTCCCCAAGCATCCACGAACCTTACCGCCACTATGGCTATTTTTCTGCACATATAAACAAAAAGGAATGAGCCTAATGCCCAGCAAGGAAAAATCTAACACATAGTTCATATACATAAATTTCATAAGAAACATAAAAACTTAACATAACACTTATATCATGCACATACTATATGTGCAGAAAAATAGCTACCAAAACCTTTTTGCTCAAGAACTTAGATTTCCTAACCAAAATAAAAATTAAGGTTAGAGGCTGAGTAGAAGGCTATGAGAACTTGAAAGAAAAGTACAGAATTGAACTAGAGTTTTGGGTTACCTTGAAGACTTGTAAGACCAATCTACACCTCAAACCGAAATGCTATGAAACCTTACTTCCCCAAGTGTTTGATAAGCTTATGATTCCCCAGCCTAGGTTTTTACACTCTCACACTTACCTAGCACTTGCAGCCTCTGAACTTAGAGCAAAAGATGAATAATGGCTGGGTACTAGGTCCTATTTATAGAGTTTAGGAATGAAAGGATCTTAATTTTACTTGAATAAAAATAATAGCATTTTAGGTGAAAATAATTTGAATTATCGTTCAGCAGAGGCTGAAGACTCGTTCAAAAAGGTGCTGGACTTATCAAGAGATTGAAGGGCTGAATGGAAAACGATTTCAAAATGTTTCAAAATAAGCTGAAGGAGGCGATATATCGCTTGGGCCAGTATGCCCGAGGCAGTCGTGCATCGTCTCGTGTTTCCGTATCTACGTGCTGCGATATATCGCCCCCTATAGCTGCGATATATCGGCACAAGCTGATTTTTTTTAAACACGAAATTACACATTTTTAGCTAAATTTGAATGGAGTAAACAGCCTTGACTAAGCCCTCAACGTATTCAAAGCTGCTGACTGACCTTAAAGCATTCAAACTTTACCCTTATTAAATTAAATCCTCAAAATACTTAATCCTTAATCATCCATACATAACATGTGCTTAAAATCCTATTGGTTGTTATCTAAACCTTATAGTATAATAAATATTATCCTTAATATCAGTCATATTAATCAAACCTTAGGTTAAAATTAATATTCTTAAACTATAGGGTAAACTTAGAAAATCTACAAGTACTACTATGAGTGTCCAAATAATTCCCGGTCTGAACCAAAAATCCACAGTTATAAAGATAATACTAAAATTACTATAATACTACTATCTAACTAGCTAAGTAAAGTTCTTGGACTCTACACATACATATGAATAGATAACATTATCATATATTGCATACTCTATCACAAGATCATACTCCTATAGACTTTCCAACAATATATTTTCCAAACATTATACGGCTCATGTCGAGTGGATGGACATTCCATCTTCACAATGGCCCTATCACTGTGGCGGATCCCAGGTCCGCATTATGGGCCCACCACTACGGCACACATTACACATGTGATGTGGTTAACGGTCTCCCGATCAGACATTCAATACCAACAATTATAATAGCATAAATTCATTCACAACAGACATTCAACTAGAATGGTATCGTGGCATACTTCCTTATGTACCCTACAATTGGGGTGCACACCCTACACTGAGTGCAAGAAACAATTTTCTTACCTCAAGTCCTCTGCGATAGGGTAGGGTGACAATGAGCACGATCCTTTCTTTCTCGAGCCTTGCGGTACCCCTAGTCACAACATAATAATGGATATCCATCAAGGACTAAACCAATTAAAAGTTTCAAAATTGATTGCTAGCCTCCGGGACTTCAAATTCTAATAAACCAGGGAGTAGAATCCTTTCTAAGCCCTTAGTTTTGAGTTCCCAAGCATAAAAAACCCAATTGGCTAAAACTCTCTAATTGAGTCGCATCTCTCCTCAAAGGTGCCGCAACTCTCTTTAAGTCAGAGAACCTCCCAAGTCCATTTCTTGGACACGCGCCACGGCGCAATCTTCCCACTGTCGCGGTGTCCATGCGGGCCGCGACACACCTAGAACAACGCCGCAGTGCAACCCTGCGAACCCAGAATTCCTACTATTCTAGAAATCACAAATCCTTCCCAATCCACCCTAAACCCAATTTCTAACCCAATTCAACCACAGAGTTACACCAGCAATACAAAACTACCACAAAGGAATCATCAAAACCCTCTAAACATTACCAAACTCAGAACTCTAAGATTTCAACCAAAATACCAAAAACCATAATCTAAAAGCTTGAGAATTGAGATTACCTCCTGAATTTCTAGTACCCTCAGCTAGATCCTTTAGCTTGATAGCCTCTAATCCCCAAGACCTAGCTTCTAATTCCCACCAAGGACAACCCTAAGCTTGAAACTCAATAAAATCCCTTCACAAGCTTGAGTGAACCATTTGCACGGGAGAGAGAAGGAGAGTAACAGAAAGAAAAAGACTATAATGCCCTTGCGTATTAAGCCTACCATTTAATGCCCTCAAGGGCAATTTAGTCTTTTGCCACATTTCCCGCTAAACCTCAAATTCCATCTAAAATCCCTAATTAATCACGCTATTCTTCCCAACACTAGTATTTCCCACAACTTTAACCCATACTCTAACATCCCCGTTAACACATACCAAATTGCTAAAATACCCCTAGGCTCACCCTGAACCGAATATTAACCCCAGATGTGACTTTTCTGCCAGGTTGCTCACTAGGATCGTCTTGTGCCAAACATCTCAAATATATCCACATAATAATGTTGTCTCACTCACAAAACACATATAATTTACATTTATACCATCAACGGGTCAAAATTACAAATATGCCCTTATTAACAAGAACGGGCCCACATGAATATAAATATATATATATATTTATTTCAACATATAAATCATGTATGCAGCATAATCACACATGTACTCAATTAATTTCACATATAAATCCAAGTATGCCCTCCTGACAAACTAATCGAGGCACTAAGCTTTATCAGCAAATCTGGGACGTTACTGGATGACAATAAGTAAGGTATGAGTACGGTATGTCTATTCATTGACTCTACCCTCAATAAAAGCTTTGCTCATATCCTACACCCTATTATTAATTTTTTACGGGTATGTATACCCTAGCTGATATAGGATACCTAGGGACGATGCCTGAATTTTTTTATAATCGGGGCTTGAATATGTATACATTATATTTTTGAATAATTTTGATGAATAATATTGAAAGTTATGCATAAACGTATAATTTATCACATCAATGTATAACAACTTTTTAAAAATGTTAAGGTTCCAATTTTTTTAAGCATTATAAAATTAAAAATTTGTTTATTATAGCAAAAAAAAATCTAAAAGATAATTGATGTATGAATATAGAATTTAAATATGTAATTTTTTTTTTTCTAAAATATTATCCAATCAAATATAGTAGAAAACATATAAAAAATTGTTTAAAAGAATAGATTAATATATACATACAGATAAGTATATATTTATGGGGTAAGTAATATGTTAGAGATGAGGTTATTATATAATTTATTGTAAATATTTTTCTATTGTTCTTAATATATATATATATATAAATTTAAAACCAAAAGATAAATTGTTATCATTTTAGTGGGGGCTTGAGCCCCTGCTTGTTTTTAACTGACTTATGTAGGAATTGTGCCCTTGAAAGCATATGTATTGGACAATAGTTTATGAAAAATAATAATTAAGATGAATTTTAGCATATATTGATTGTTTATTATTTTTACTTGAATAATATTAAATGAATGTCATAAAATTCCTAATTTCTTTATTGTAACGCCATCCTAATCCAGGATCGTTACACTATGAATTAAAATTAGTGCTCAACTTGCTAAACGAGTCACTTGGATTTAAATTGTGTAATTAAAACTAACACAGGGTTTTGGTACTAAAAGTTTTGGTTAAAAGACAACGATTCCATTAACAGACTTTGACTTCGATACACGGGATCCCAAAAGAGTTTATATACCAAACCAAATACAAAATAGTTACAGGACTAGCCTAAGTGACAAAATATAGAGTTCAACCCTAGTTCCAACACATATTATCGGCTGTGGTAGTCGAGCATGCCGCATATGTACACCCCGCCCCTGAAGCTCTCCAACTCATGGCTAGTTCAAATTTTCCTTTCCTTTACATGCACCACGTAGCATCCGTGAGCCAAGGTTCAGCAAGGAAACATAAACATGCTCATAAGCAGTAAATCATCATATTATAGAATCATAATTACATGCCTAGTAATAAAAACCCTACTCGTGCATGAATTCAATCCAGATAAGTGACTATAGAGTCACACTAGGGCCCATTTCCATATTCCATGTATAACTAGCCTTAGGGCTAGCGAAGCTTACCTGGTGCTTTATTTTTTAGGCGGCCATAGGGTCGTTCAAACGTATATCACTAATGGACCCAAAACGGGTATGTTTTATATATTTATATCGCAAGCGCATGAATCGTTCATATAGAATAGTGATCGTGTAAGCAAGGATGTCGAGCCCAAAGGAGTTGTCTAAAATCGAAAAGAAAACTATTTTAAACCGAAATTAACAAATTCTAACCTAGCTCCAAAGATTGATGAGAGTTTTGTATAATGAAAATAAAATAAAAGACACTAATAAAGATATTAAAGACAAATATATAAACATAAATTAAAAGTAAAAATCAAGATGGTAAAAGAAAGATTATTAAGATAATAGAATCCACAAAATATAAGTTCAAGAATATTTAAAAGTACATTGATTCCCAAGTTTTAGTAATAGTAGAAATTAATCAAACCATCACTTATTCAAATTAGATATTCTATTTGAGCACAAGTTTTTATAAAAATATAGGATATATCATCACTTTTTAAAATTATAATTTCAAAGTATTTAATGTAAATCAATCTAATGAAATAACAAATAGATCAATGAACATTATTTATAAGGAAAAATATAATATTTTTGTTCTAAGCATTGGATGTGTACAATTTAATGACACATCTTACACAAAGAATATTATGTTTCTGCACTAAGGAAGAACAAAGTGTAAATATGTGCCAACAATTCAAAATACATGATATTTAAGATGAAAGAAGATATTTGAACAAGAAAAATCCATAAACTTTGTTGCACAAAATGGGAAATCTGTTAGGAGTGTGTGTCCTAAAAGCATGTAAAAGACATTTGTTTTTTCTATGAATAACTTTATTATTATTGTTATATTTAGATTGTTAAATTATTGTTTGAATAATTTTGTAAATATCAGAAAAATTCCATATTCATTATTGAGGATGTGATCTTGTATTAGTACAAGAGAATTAAGATCACATGAATGAATAAAAATAGTCAACAACAACAAATTAAAGTTATGGAATTCTTTAATTGGAGTTGTAAGTACGATTTACTGATTATCATAATGATACAAATAATCTAGATTCAGATTATTAATGTGGTAAGACATCTCGGTAAAGGTGCTTTATATAATATGATTATATATGACATGGACATATATGAATTAAAGTCTTTATCCAAAAACCATTTAACAATAAAGACTTGTAATTCATATCATAACTGATGATCATTTATAGATCAACTTAAATCCTGAGTGTTCATGAACTCCTGTTCATGTTTATTAAATCTTTTGATTCATTCGTTAAGGTCTCTTCAAAGAATGAGGCTAATGACTTTTATTTTGGAGTGTAATGACCCTACTACTCTAGACTTTGGACCATTAATGAAAACTACACATAGACCCTAATCCTTAATTGAACTTACAAGTGAAAAGATCATAACTTTATTAAAACTTGTAAAAACAAATGTTAAACTTACATAAAAGTTAAAGTAGGATATGGGATCCCATTGTTTTAAAAGGAAAACATAACATAATTGCAATTAAAAGAGATTACATAAATAAGTGCAGAAAAATACACATAAAACCATAAGTAAAGACTTCATCCTCGAATCGAAACTCTCGGCTCTTTGAATCCATTCCGCCTCAATACACATTCCCTAAGCTTCCAAGAACCTTTCCCGCCACTAAAGCTACTTTCCTGCACATATAAACAAAAAAAAGGAGTGAGCCTAATGTCCAGCAAGGAAAATCTAACATATAACCATATACATAAAATTCATAATGTAACATAAAACATATCATAACACTTATGTCACATACATACTATAATGGCCATTATTACTTGGGGTCCCATAAACTAAACAAGTCATATGCCCATTAGATTAGTGGGGCTTGCTAGCTAAACAAGTCATATGCCCATAATCTATTTGGGGCTTGTTAGTTGTACGGGTCATATGCCCAAGTCTACAAACATACTTAACATAGCATATTACAAAACACATAATCATAAGATAACATATAAAATCATATAACACATAAATCCTATCCTATTTTCCTTACCAAATTACCGGGATATGAGAACACATTTTGGGACTTTGGAACACTCCTAAAAACCATAAATGGGAGAGTGAGTATACTAAAGAGAATGAAAGGAAAAGAATGGAAGAACTATACCATTGAGAATATACTTACCAAAAACTTATGTTCAAGACCTTAGGTTTCCTTGAATGCTTCTATAGCCAATCTAAACCTTGAACCGAAATGCTATAAACCTTACTTCCCAAGTGTTTGGTAAGCTTATAATGATCAAGCTTATAATTCCCAACCCAAGTGTTTACACTCTCAATATAATAACCTAGCAACTTGCAGCCTTTGAACTTAGAGTAATAGATGAATAAATGGCTGGGTACTAGGTCCTATTTATAGAGTTTAGGAATGAAAAGATCTTCATTTAACTTGAATAAAATAATGGCTTTTTAAGTGAAAAATATTTGAATTATCGTTCAGCAGAGGCTGAAGACTCGTTCAGAAAGATGCTGGACTTATCAAGAGGTTGAAGATTTGAATGGAGAACATTTTCAAAATGTTTCAAAATGCCCTGAAGGAGGCAATATATCGCCCCCTTTAGGCGATATATCGTCTGGGCCAGTATGCCCGAGGCAATCGCGCGACGTTTTTTTTTTTTTTTTCCGTGCTGCGATATATCGCCCCCTATAGTTGCGATATATCGGCATACGCTGAATATTTAAACACGAAATTACACATTTTTAGCTTAATTTGAATTGAGTAAACAGCCTTGACTAAGCCCTCTAACGTTTTCAAAGCTGCTGACTGACCCTAGGATATTCAAATTTTAACCTTAATAAATTTATTCCTCAAAATACTTAATCATTATTAAACATACACATAACATGTGCTATTATCTTATTGGGTCTTATCTAAACCTTATAATATAGTAAATATTACCCTCAATATCAGTCATATTAATCAAACCTTAGGTTAAAATTAATATTCTTAAACTATAGGTTAAACTTAGAAAATCTACAAGTGTTACTATGAGTGTCCAAATAAATCCCTGTCTGAACCAAAAATCCACAGTCATAAAGATAATACTATTATTACTATTATACTACTATCTAACTTAGCTAAGTAAAGTTCTTGGACTCTACATGGAGATTTAATATCATGGATGGCTGGGAACATGTATCAACAATAAGAAATCTAATATTTCTTAACGGATCGTATATTAGTTCCCTTAAGGGTTAATTCTGGAATTGAATGATTTTTAGCTCAAATCTATAATTAGATTATAGATTAATTATTCACTAGTGAATTAATGGTACTTAAGGAATAAGAAGTAAATTAGAAAGGTAAAATGTTAATTCTTCCATTCTAATTTATGAACTAATTAATTAGAGGGTTGAACTATTGTAAGATGGTTAGATCAATGGATGACTTAAGATAAGATTTCTGTAAAAGTATATCTATAAAATAAAGAGTGCAATTCTGAATTTATAGTGGAGAAATATCATAATTAATAAATTAACTATTATAATTAAAGAGTTTAATTATTTAGTTTCAATTTATTGGAGCTTAATATTATAGGTCCATGGTCCCCGAAATGGCTCAAACAAACCCTGACAAAGGTAAATACAAAAAAATGGGCAAAATGACTTATTTGATAAGTAAAATATTTTTCTATGCATCAAACATAATTATTGTATAATTATGTGTAATTAATTAATTATTTGATTTAACAAAAATATAATTAATTTTGAATTAATATATTTTTTGGATTTTTGGTATTTAAATAATAATAAAAATTGGGAAAAATCACATGCCATCCCTGGCATGTGGTACACGTGTAGCACAATGCACAGCCACTGTGCTACATGCATAAGAGACTCTGAGCAGTTTCTTGGTTCCACAATTTTAGTTATTTAAATATTAAATAAATAATGAGATATTGTAATATGATTAAAATATTATTATTTAAACAAAATCTGATAACTGATTAGTTATTTTCAAATTGTTTAAAATAACTAATATTTTATTTTTAATATATTGCATATATTAAAGATAGGATATCAGTTTTTTAGAAAGTAACTTTTCAAGGATAGAAAAATATCTTGAAATCTCTCTCAGAGAAAGAGAAAAGTGATACAAACAAAAGTCACTATTCTTCACAAAACCTAGGTCCAAATTTTATTAGATCTCATGTGTTGAGAACATCTGATAAATAGATTTTGCCTAATATTTTGTATAGCGAGCCCACACTCGTTCTTTGTGTGCTAAGAACATTTTGGAAGATCTTGGTGTGAGATCTCAAGGATTTTTTCATACAAAAAGATAGCATCAAGGAAGGACCTGAGGTAATTTTCTATTCATGTCTTTGATTCAATATATATATGCATGTGAAGAAGTATATCTAGAAATCTTGTGGGATTAAATTAACAATTTGATTGTTGTTCTGTTGCGTATAATATCTGATTTGATTAATAAAAACCAACAAAATCAACTTATAAAATAAATACTATCTAGTTACATATTATTTAATCATCACCTTAATAATCTTAAAAAGATTAGAAACTCATAACTAGAATAGAAATTACAAACACAAATAGGAAAATTTGTAGGAGAAACCCCCAAAATTTTCCTCTAAAATCTCATAAAAAAATGACCAAAAGGAAGAAAAAGTGTGTAGTGTAACCTCCTCTCAAAATAAGCACCACCAAATCCCTTATTTATAGCCAAAAGAAATGGTATTAAAATAATCAATTTAAATTAATCAAATTGATTAAATTAATAATAATATTACAAATAGTGGTAAATTATACGGTGTAATGATGATGTTTTGCGATAAAATGTGTAGAAAAATTTGGGTAAAAAGTTGGCATTTTTGACAAAGGGCAAGGGTACATTGTTGGGCTCAAGACAATAGGCAGCTGGCTTGGTGTTGGCTGGCAGGTGCTGGAGGCTGCTGGGCTGAATGGGGCCAGGCCCGTGGGAGCTGGAGAAAGGTTTGGTAGAGTGCTGGCCGAAACTTGGTGCATTGGCTGAAGGAAGGGGCACGGCTGAAGAGGCTGTGCGTTGTAGCTAAAGGCTTGTGGCATCAGGTTGTGGGCCAAGTGGTTGGGTTCTTGGGCTGGTGTGGGTCAAACTTGCTTTGGGCATAGGAAAATGCCAATTCTTGTCTTTCTTTTTTGAAAATGCCACATTTTTTTCTTTATTTTTCTTGGTTTTTCAAACACCAATAATACAACATACTCCCTACAAAATAAACATAAATTAAATCATAATAAAATATTTTCAACTATAAAATAAATCAAGTTAATTCTTTGAAAATATTAATTATAACTTAATTTGTATTTAACATTTAAGTCCAATAATACAACATTTTTTACCTTAAATTAAACAACAATAATTCAAATAATTAACTACAACATTTTACAACAAAATAACTATAAAAACACAAAAAAAAGATATAAAATCAAAATAAACCCAATAAATTCAAAATTACTTCAAAACTTAATAAATAAATTAAAAACTCAAGAATTAAGCAACAATTAGAACATAAAAACTGGTAAAATAACTCTATTTTGTAGAGTTATCAATCGCGCTTCTGGGTATGCCTAACCTCATCAGCCTGCGTTCAGCATGCTATTGCTGCCCTCGACTCATAAGCCGAGCCTTTCAATCAAATATGACAGATATACATTCATCATTTAGTATAGATATGCACAGCGCTGCCAAACATGTTTAATAAAACATACTAAGCATGGTTATAACAATGTTTAATAACCAGGCCAATCCCTAAGCACATACCGAGTGTAGTTTTCTTACCTCAAGTCCCTAACGAGACACGTACAGCGACCCTGAGCGCGATCCTTTCCTCTCAAGCCAAACAGAATACCCTCTGTAATAAACGATTTCCCCAACTGATTACTAAGCTTAACAACTTCCAAACCAGACTATTGCTTCAATTCTCATCAAGACTTTCCTCAATACTCAAAGAATCAAGAGTTTTCTTCAAAATTCAATGCAACTTAGAGAGAGTGTGAGAGAGAACGTGAGAAAGAACGTGAGAAAGGGGAGAGAGAGGGTGTGTTTTTAAATTCTGAGTTAATAAGCTCAGCAGAGTTAACTTAAGCCAATGCTCCAGATGACCAAAATACCACCACTCAGCTAAATCCATCTCAAAGCCCCTCAACGACAAAAATGTCATTTCGACTCTCTAAACCCCGTATTACTCATAATTCCCAAATAATTTTTCCAAGCTCGAAATATCACTATTTTTCCAAAATACGACTTATACTCCAATCAGTCTCGATAACTCACTGAATTAACAAAATACCCCTTAGCTCACCCTGAGTTGGATCTTAATCCTTGTTGTGACTAAACCACTATCATGCTCAAAAGGATCAACTCCTACCAAATATCTTAGATATATCCACATAATAATGTGGTCTCAATCATATAACACCATATAATAAAAAATATACCCTCAACGGGTCAAAATTACATATATACCCCATTAAATAAAATCAAGCTCTTTTACGCACATTTAATACACTTAAACATGCAATATTAGTCATATAATAATATAATCCATGCAATTCACACAATCACATAAATAATCAATTAAATCACATATAAACAAATAATAATCCAATAATGTCCTTCTGCCCCCTAATCAAGGAACTAAGCCTTATTACAAATTGTGAGACATTAAAGTTACTGTGACAACAATCTTGTATTGGTACGAGAGGAAGAAGATTGTAAGGAACAAATTTTAATAGTTCACTAAAAAACAAAGTTATATGGAATCTTTGGATTAAGTACTGTAATTATGGTTCACTAATATTATGAATACATGTAATCTAGATCTAGATTAGTGATGTAGTAGGACATCTTAGTGGAGGTACTTTGTATAATGTGGTTATACATGAACTGGTCCCGATATGTTATTAATACTTCATTAAATATTGTTTGTTATATAAGTATGGATTAAACATATCAATAAGTTGATCATATACAAATTGATCTTAATCGTGAAGTTATTATGAATCCTGCTTATATCATATGAGTTCTTTGATTCACTAGTTATGGTTTGTCAAAATGATCAAGCTAAAAACTTTTGTTTTGAGGACTCTTTGATGTAAATGGTCAGGGACATAATATACATATATTGAATCTATACCTTTTTTAGAGGAATTGAATAATGGTTCCCTTAAGGGTTAGCTTTTGTAACTGAAAGGTTATTGAGCTCAAATTCATAAATCAGTTTATGAATTAAACTTCACTGGTAAAGTTAATGGTACTTAAGGAAACAAGAAATAATTAAAGAGGTAAAACAATATCTTATCCCTACTTTAATTATGAACCATTATTAGAGGATTGAATTATATTTAATGATTAAATCGATGGACGCTTTTTATATTTAAAATTTACTCAATAAATAAATGTCTATAATTACAAGTATGCAGTCTCATATTTTTAGTGGAGTAATATTGATATTAATAAATTAACGCTATTATATCAAAGAGGTTTAATTGATAATCTAAATTTATTGGAGCTTAAAATTATAGGTCCATATGTAATGCGCCACATCACTATGGCTGCTTCCTAGAATGACGACTGGTCCTACAAACCAACACGGGTCTTTCTAGCGTGTTTTGTCCTCACTCGCACGCTTCCTGAAATAGACCGCAAGAGCCTAAAATACTTCTTCACACAAAAAGATTTGAATATGAGATAAAGGCGTTGGCTGGAGTTAGTAAAAGATTATGACTGTGAGATTTTGTATCATCTTGGAAAGGCCAACGTGGAGAGAATCAAGGAAGGTTAGTTGAGTGATCCACAGCTAATCAAGATCATAGAGGATGTTTTGGCTGGAGCATCCAGAGATTATATAGTGCTGATTTGGGCTTGTTGAGAAACAAGGGTTGGATATGTGTTCCATTAGACACTGCTATGAGGTGAGAGATTCTGGATGAATCTCATACTACACCTTACTCTTTGCATCCAGGCACCAGGAAGATGTATTAGGATGTGAGATCGTTGCATTGGTGGCCCGGGATGAAGAGGGATGTAGTAGAGTATGTGGCTAAGTGCTTGACGTGTCAATAGGTCAAGGCTGAGCATCAGAGCCTGTCATGGTTATTGCAGCCTCTGGATATCCCATAGTGGAAATGGAAGGATATCACGATGGATTTTGTGGTGGGGTTACCCAGGACTATTGGTCAGCACGATTCTATTTGGGTTATAGTGGATCGCTATACCTGTTGACCCAAACTCTTAAGTCTCCTTGTTTTGATGATTAACAAATATTTGATTATTATTTGTTGATTTTGTAGCAAAAACCAAAGTGAATTAGCACTTCAAAGTCAAAATTATGACCAAGGGCAAAATGGTCATTTTACCAAGTTTTCCAGAAATGACCCGAAATGGACTTCAAGACTCAAGAAACTCAAGATAAAGGTTTAACTTAATTTCTTAGTCTTGTAAAGTGATTGCAAGTATACTTTAAGTCATAAGTATAGAATTTGGCTCACTCACGCACTAAAAAATGGTGATTTTTTAAAATGATAAATAATTATCCTAAATTCACTTTTAAGAAAATACATCCCGATACGGTCGTAACGCAATTGGAATTTTTGAAATCGGATAAACGAGCTAAAAGTTATAAAGAATTGAAAAATGGGAAAATAAGCTTAAAACTGATTTTGCTCTCTGTTTGCCATTCGGAATTCCGGATGGGCAACCGGAATTCCGGTTTCTTCCAAACCGGAATTCCGGTTCCTCATCCGGACTTCCGGTTCGCGGAAGACAGGTTCGAAAATTAACTCCTAACGGCTATAAACGGCTAGTTTTTTCCCAAACTCTATATAAACTCGTTTTTCACTCAAAGTTAGTGGTTGGCTGAGCATTTATTACATATACCGAACCAAATCCATTGATTTCAAAGAGCTTTCAAAGTTTAACTCATCCAAACACATATTCACACACTTGAGCCAAAATTTGTATTTATTTCTTCTAAGTGTGCTTGCTAATCACTCTAGGTTTCTCATTGTATTATCATACTTCTAGAGTGATTTTTGCTTGTAATATCAAACACATTCCCATATTGAGATTGAGGTGAGGTTGGCACCGGTTTTGTAAACAACCCGGTTAGAGTGAGAACTTCAACAATCCGAAAAAGAGGTTGATGGTCCTTGGTGGTGGAAAACTATTGTAAGAGGTTTGGAAATACCTTGGTGAAAAATTCCCGGTTGTAAGGGTTAGTCAAGCCCGCTAACTTGGCTCGATAGTTGAACTCAAAGCTAGGTCCTTAGCTTTGAAGACCAAGGACATAGGTGGCTTAGTTCTACCGAACCTTGTAAAATTCGAGAGTTTGCGATTTCTTAACCTTCAACTCTTTACATTACAAGTTTAATTATTTGCTATATCTATTTGATTGCCATATTATTTGCTTTTACTTGATAAATTTGATTTATTGCATAATTTGGCATATTAAGTTTTAAATTTCCGAAATTAGTTTTAAATTTCCAATTCACCCCCCCTCTTGGAAACATATCTTGGGTTAACAATACCAAGTCAGCTCACTTCTTGCCAGTGAGGACTACATATACAGTTGACCAGTATGCAGATCTCTATGTGAGAGAGATCGTGCGCCTTCATGGAGCACCGAGGTCGATCGTGTCAGATCGATACCCCACTTTTACTTCCATGTTCTGGGGGAGTTTACAGAAGACCATGGGAACACAGTTGAAGTTAAGTACTGCATATCATCCTCAAACAGATGGGCAATCTGAGAGGACGATCCAGATATTAGAAGACATGCTGCGAGCATGTGTGTTGGACTTTGATGGATCTTGGAGTAAGTATCTTCCTTTGATAGAGTTTTCCTACAACAACAGTTATCAGTCTACCATTGGAGTTCCACTATAATGCCTTGGATAGCCAAGACCGTTACACTGTGTGTTTATAAAGGTGCAAGACTTGCTAACCAAGTCATTTAATTAGAAACGTGTTACTGAAACTATAGTTGAACTAGGGTTAAAAGATTTTGGTCTCCAAGGTTACATTCTTTATAATAAAAAATTTTCTTTTACATGGGAGCCCAGAAGTAGTAAAGTTTTAAGACAATTTACAAAATTTCGGGATTGAAATACAGTTTCTAGCCACTCTAAGGCAAAATAGACAATTAGGCTTTTCTCATCCAGTTCCACTTCTCGGCCGTGGCAGCCGATCAACTGATTATGTACATTCAGCCCTGAAGCTCTCCATCTCGGGACTAATCCAACTTGCCTTTGCCTTTGCCTTTGCCTTTACCTGCACCACGTGGCACTCGTGAACCAAGGCCCAGCAAGAAAACACAATAATAAAGCATAATCATCAACCAACAACTAGATAACTCATACAGTATAAACATGTACTCAACAGTCCAAACGTTTATGTTATTCAAGTATTCAGCATACCAATTACATCATTTCATATCAACAACAAATTCACATATGATAACCAGGGTTAACGCCCTTAGGCCGCACCCTCTATTTATCCCACTGACTCCGGCCTGCTTAAACCGAGCGCAGTGAATATTAAGCTGTCCTCAGATACCAGTGGCCGAGTCATGCCCTGTGCGCAAGTATTATTTACGGCACCCTTAGGCCGTTTATCACATGTCCCATGGCGTAATACCATCTATGACATCATATCGATATAGGGAGCTCTTAGTCCCATCACAAACACATAACCGGGTGCAGTTTTCTTACCTTTAGATTTTGATAGCTTTGTTCAATTCGATCTTCAAGCACGAACCCGTCTTAGCCCTAGCGTACACCTAATCACGGTCACAAGTTAGAACCAACTCCAAAATTCAATTCCGTAACCTAACTTCGAGACCAATCCCGAGCCCTCGGGAGGCCCTAATTCCACCAAACAGGGTGGTGGAATCAAACCCCGAGCCCTCGGGCAAAAACCCTAAGAAACAACCCAAAAACCCCTTTCTAGGAACAGGGTAGCGGTACAGCAACCTAAGGCGAGTGCTACAGCGCTACAAGCAGAGCCATCAGGCCCCTAAACACCCAAGCCTAGCACTGTAGCGCCCTAAGGCTAGCGCTATAGTGCTAGTCACAGCCAGACACTATCAATTTTGTCCTCTTCGAATTTCCTCGAGCCAAAACTTTTTAAAACTCAACCAAACTTCAAAACAAGCCTTCCAACATCCTCACCTCATCCCAAACAACCTAACCACCAACAATTCAATCACATGCACTCCAAAACACAAAATTCACCATGGCTGAACCTAGAGCTCAAAACTCAACAAGAAAAACAACTGAAACCACATAATTCAAGTGACCAAGTTCAGAACTTCTTACCTTCAGCAGAGAGATTCAACCTTAGGCTATCCTCCACTCTTCATTAGCTTTCACTCCTCAAAGCATCAACCTCAATTCCCTAGAATTCCTAACAAAACTCAGCTCAAAATCCATATTTATACTAAGAACCAGAAACTGAATTACAACCTCAAGACCTTACCTTAATGATGAGTAACCTCTGCCAATTCCCCAAGACAAATCAAGGATCCTAGTGTTGAGTCCTAGCCTAAGCCTTCTCTGAACTTTAGCTCCAAATTTCAAGAGATTTGGTGAAGAGAAGCCCAAACTGTGAGAGAGAAACTTTTATCTCCTTCTTCCTTTATGTCCTTTTCCTTCGTTTCTTTCTTTTTTTCCAGCTTCCTTTGGTTTCTAAACTTTCCACTAAGTGTATAAAGGCAAAGTAATGCTTATCCCTAGGTTTTAAACAAAATGATCCATTTTCCCTCCCATAATTCCTAAGCCTTTAAATAAACCTAGGGACACTTTGGTCTTTTTGCTCCCAATTCCCGCTAATTCCTCGAATGTCTCTAATATTTTTTGCTTACTTCCCGACATCTAACTAATCACCAATTATACTCCTCAATATCAAAATAGACTCCAATATATTCTCTAAATCCCCAGAATTACCCCCAGGCTTGCCCCAAGCCGGGTCTAAATCCTCGCCGTGACTTTTTTGCTAAACTGCTCACTAGGATTGCCTTGAGTCACATATTACAAATATATCCACATAATAACGTGGTCTCAACAATTTATCACAATTATTTACATTTACGCCCTCAATGGGCTAAAATTATGAATATGCCCTTCTAACCTAGTCAGGGCCTACATGCATACTAATACACATAGTCATGCATCACAGATATTCAAATAATCATATAACATGCTTTTAATAATTTAATTCACATATAATTCAGTTATGCCCTCCCAGCACACTAATCAAGGCCCTTAAGTTTTATTAATGAATTTGGGCCGTTACAACTATCCCCTCCTAATGAGAATTTCATCCTCGAAATTTATGTGAATAACTCGGGATATTGATCCCGCATCGCTGTCTCAAGCTCCCAGGTCGCCTCCTCGACCCTATTATTCCTCCACAATACCTTAACAAGAGGAATCTTCTTATTCCGTAGTACTTTGTCCTTCCGATCCAAGATCTGGACTGGTTGCTCCTCATAGGCTAGATTTGTCTACAATTCCAAGTCTTCATACCTCAACACATGTGTCGCATCTAAGACGTACATCTGGAGCATAGAAACATGGAACACGTCATGAACTCCTGACAATGACGGTGGAAAGACTAATCTGTAAGCCACCTGACATATCCTTTCTAGGATGTCAAAAGGTCCGATGAATTTAGGGCTTAGCTTGCCCTTCTTCCCAAACCTCCTCACCCATCGCAATGGTGGAACTCGGAGAAATACGTGGTCCCCAACTTGGAACTCCACGTCCCTACGCCTGGGATTAGTGTAGCTTTTCTGTCTTCTTTGTGAGGCGAGCATTCTAGCTCGGATTTTATCTATGGCTTCATTTGTCCTCTGAACCATATCTGGCCCCAAATACTTCCTCTCACCCATCTCATCCCAATGAATGGGTGATCTACACTTCCTTCCATATAACATCTCGTAGGTAGCCACTCCAATCGTTGATTGGTAACTATTGTTATATGAAAATTCAATCAACAGGAGATACTTACTCCATGATCCCTCAAAGTCGATCACACACGCTCTGAGCATATCCTCCAACACCTGAATTGTCCTCTCAGACTGTCCATCAGTCTGAGGATGAAAGGCTGTGCTGAACTTCAACTGAGTTCCCATAGCCTTCTACAAACTACCCCAAAACTTGGAGGTAAAGACAGGATCTCGGTCTGACACTATAGACTTAGGAACCCCATGGAGACGTACGATCTCCCTCACATACAGCTTAGAATACTGATCCACAGTATATGTCGTCCTCACTGGAAGAAAATGGGCTGACTTGGTGTATATGTCCCCTATCACCCACACCGAGTCATGAAGCCCTACTATTCTGGGTAAACCTCCCACAAAATCCATTGTATTTCAACTCGGGAATACCCAAAGGCTGAAGCAACCCTGCTGGTCGCTGATGCTCAGCTTTAACCTGCTGACAGGTTAAACATCTGGCTACGTACTCCACAACATCCTTCTTCATCTCGGGCCACCAATATAACGTCCGTAGATCTTGGTACATCTTCGTGGTACCCAGATGAAGTGAGTACGGCGTCGTATGTGACTCAACCAATATCTCTCATCTAATCCCCTCATCATTCGGAACACAAATCCGTCCCTGATACCGAAGCAAACCAACCTTAGAGATAGAATAGTCCTTAGCTACTCCCGCTAAGACATTCTCTCACTACACCAAATACCCATTTCCATAACAAATGAATATAATACTAATAAAAAAGTATTATGGTAGTGTATTATATTGGGCAACTTTATGAAAAAAGGGCGCTAATATATTGCATCATCCCGCCACTTAGCTTTTTTTTTTTTCATTTCTTAGACTTGAGAATCTCTTCAACATTTCTTAGACCCGAGACACCCATTTCTGAGACCCCTTTTCTCTTCAACATTTTTGAGACCCGAGACACCCATTTCTAAGACCCCCTTTCTCTTCAATATTTCTGATACCCGGGACACCCATTTCCTTTCCTTCAACATTTCTGAGACCTGACCATTTCCTTCAACATTTCTGAGACCCATTTCTTTTCCTTCAACATTTTTGAGACCCATTTCCTTCAATGGAAAATGGAAAAAAATGGTGGTAAAGTACTTTGGGAGCCCACCTGAAACTTGTAAAAGTTATTTTTTTTGGCCTCTCTCTCTCATGTGATGTCCTTGGTCTCTTCCTCACTCTCTCAACCACCGCTCCTTCAACTTCAACTCCAACTTCAATCCCTATAGAAATTGGACTGAAATATCTCTGGAGATGCTCACCAATGTCAAGAACGACTTTCTTCTTCTTCTTGTACGCTCTTTCTTTTGTTTCCTTCTCTTCTTTAGTATATATTACTGTCACTGAATTTTTTGGAGCCAGAATTGCATATATTAACTCTTTTTAAAGCTACATATCTAGGGCCTATTTATTTTGATACATATATATATTCGACTTGAGAAAGAAGGTGAGATATTTGGTTTTGGCTTATTATTTTAGACAAATTTATGCTTACCAGCCATTTGGGTATTCTCTTCTTTCTCTCCGTAGTAGCTCTATTTTTTTTTCTCATTGTCTATCTATATTTCTATATGTATACATTTTGAATCCTTCGCAATAATTTGTGGAATAGGGGATATCTCAATGACTTCACCTCTGTTGGCCTCTTCGTTCCTAATAGCTTCTTCTTCAAAATCAGGGCCCTTCTCAGAGAATTGCCTCCTTTCATGAGCTTTGATGTGTATATTATTTGTTGTAAAGTATATATAGTAGCATTGGGTTGTGCTTAGAGGGCATATCTATTTGTTATATTCATTGATTTCAGATGTATTCCATGGATATACATACACGGTATGCTCTCTCATCAGCCCTTATTGGTGGTGTAATGGGTGCACATGCTCAACTATGGGAGGTATATTTGCTATAATTAATCTTCTATGCTCTTCTACTTTTGTAGCATTCCCTTTCAGAATGTGTTTGAGTAGTTATATTTATGCTCATAATATTCTTTTTCTTTGTTTTGTCTGTTGCACATTAATTGTTTGTTAAAATTCCTTAATGAAATAGATTGTAGTGTGCAATCATATTTTTTCATATACTGGCCAGAAGTAAGCTATAATATATAGACAAGAAGTAAGCTATAATATATAATAGATTGTTCTTCTTCTTCTAGTCTATATATTATAGCTTACTTCGCTTTTGTCTTTCTCTTATAAACAAAGCTTTCATTCACATCTCAAAATAAATATCTTTCTTTTTTGAGAATGAAACAGTGTACATAAGAAGAAGAAGATTAACATTGGTGTCGATAAGATTAGATTGAGTTTGATCGAGCTATATTACCATGGCGGACGATTTGACTCGGCAGTCGAGCAGCCGAGGTAGTGGATGGCGGTCGACCAGTGTGAGGGAAATGTGGAACGCGATGGACGTGTTCCAGCAGAGCGGACGGCAGTCGACGCATGAGAAGGATGAGGAGTAGCTGCGGTGGGCGGCCATAGAGCGGTTGCCGACTTATGATAGGATGAGGAGAGGGATGTTGACTCAGGTGACGAGTAATGGGAGGTTGATGCTTGAAGAGGTTGATGTTACTAAGCTTGGTAGCTAGAACAAGAAGTAGTTGATGGAGAGTATTTTGAAAGTTTTTGAGGATGATAATGAGAAGTTTTTGGAGACTCAGGGCCAGAAATGACAGGTAATTGTTTATTGACTGTTTGGTTTATGAGAAAATGAATGAAAAACGAAAACGAAAACGAAAATTGGTTTTGAGTTTAACAAGTGTTTGTATTGATGTCCCAATCCTAGATCTTAAAAATCCATAACGTGATATATTTGTTTATGAAAAAATAGGGCTGGGATTGAGATTCCAAAGGTTGAAGTTAGATTCTAGAATTTGTCGATTGAGGGAGATGCATATGTAGGAACTAGAGCTCTTCCAACTCTGTTGAATTCCAGTCTTAACATGATTGAGGTAACTTCAAATATTTCAGCTCATACTAATAACTCTATTTTTTTACTCTTAATTTCTTGGTGTAAATTCTCAGTTCTTTAACCTATAATCCCATTTGAATAGGGAATCATTGGAGTGATTGGACTCACTCCATCAAAGAAAAGAGTGGTTAAGATACTCCAAGGTGTGAGTGGTATAGCAAGACCTTCAAGGTATGTTCATTGGTAACTTCTACTAATTTTCATCTAAACTCCTTCAAATGCTATATAACTCAAATTGATTTATTTTCAGGTTGACTTTACTTCTTGGTCCGCCTGGATCTAGAAAAACAACATTACTAAAAGCACTTGCTGCAAAACTTGATGATGATTTAAGGGTTTGTGCTCTTCTCTTAATACTAGTCTAGTGTATTAAAATGTTTACACGTTTTGTTATTACGTCTATACTGATAACTTGTGTTTGACTTTGACAAACAAGTATCTGGAAAAGTGACATACTGTGGCCATGAATTTGAAGAGTTTGTACCTCAGAGAACCTCACTTATATTAGTCAACATGACCTTCACTATGGCGAGATGACAGTCCATGAAACTTTGTATTTTTCGGGGCGGTGCTTAAGAGTTGGTACAAGGTATGACTTGCTGGTAGAGTTGTCTAGACGGGAAAAAGCAGCTAGAATTAAACCAGATTCTGAGATTGATGCCTTCATGAAAGCCACAGCTATGGAAGACCAAGAAACCAGTTTGATCAATGATTATGTTCTAAAGGTTTGTTCTTCTCCATTTTGAGATTGCTTGCGTCTTTGAGATTTGAATTTGAATTTGAGATTGGTACCTTGAATTAATTTTCAATAAGTTAGTTTATGTACTTTATAATTATAATTGTGGTACAGATGAGTTGTGACAGTGGAGCCACAGCTATGTACTCATTATTCCATGCATGCTATGCTTAGAAAAAAGCACATATTACTATAAATATATAACCATTTTTCTGTGGATGAATATTAATGCAGTTAATTCATCTTGATAGGCATATATTTATATAATGTGGAGAAGAGAGGCTTTTCATACACAAAATAAATATGTGTATGTGTGTGTGTGTGAAAGATATGAGGAAATTTAAAAGTGCAATTATGAGAAAGGAGTTGTTCGAAGCAAAGAGACAAAGAGGGATCTCGATGACCTTTCTTATAAATGATCTTCTCACTGATTTCCACATACACATATACAGATTAGAGAGAGAGAGAGAGAGAGAGAGAGAGAGAGAGAGAGTGTGTATGTGCAGTCACCATTAAATACCATTGTTTTGCAGTGATTGATTTGTGGACATGAGAGAGAGATGCCTTTTTTCTATTTACTATCATTATTACTTATGCCTGTTACACGTAAAACTACTTATCAATCCATGGATTAAGAATCTATAATAATAATAATAATGTGATTTTTTGAACTTCAAAGCTATTCTTTCAAATCTAAGATTGGTACCTCAAGATATGTGTATGCAAATAATGCTATAAGCCTACGTCTCTACAGGATTGGAATTCAATGGACTAGTCTGAAGGGTGTGTAAGAAGTTGTCTGCTGAGCTTCCATGATCAAGGGAAAGATGGCTTTTTGAAATTTTCTGGTTGGAAATTGCTGGATGCTCAACATACATGGGTGAACAAGAGTATGAATCTACGGGAATGTAGGGCTAAATGTCTGAGCAATTGTTCCTGTACGGCTTATACAAACTCAGATATCAGAGGTGAAGGCAGTGGTTGCGTCGTCTGGTTTGGAGATCTATGCGACTATTTCCTTCTAGCAGACAAGATCTATTTGTTCGACTGTCAGCTTCAGAAATAGGAACAGATTACAGGTTTAAAATTTTAGTTCCATATCATGTTCAAATTCCTTTCCTTCTATTTTAATTCATTAATATTTTCTTTTCTTGCTCCAAAAATTTATTTAGGAAAAGAAAGAGCTGATCTTAAGGTGAAGAGAGCAGTGATAATTATAGCTATTCTGATTGGATTAACTTGTGGGATGATTTTAATTGGCTTTTACTTTTGCAAGTGGAGAGCATTTTATGGTAAGAGTCTCTACCCTTACTTCATTCATCTATTAATGTAATATTTTAGCTAAGTAATATTTTGACCTTGCAAATTCAAGAAGTATATGGTCTATAAAGAAATTTACAAGTATTTATTCTAACAAAGTAACAATTTCCATTGAGGGTTAGCCAACATTCGTGGCATAACATTAAAATTCATTTGAAACCGAATAGAACTTAAAGAAAATACTGATTTTGAAGACACGTACAATATAGATATTTTTAAGCATACACGAAAATTTTGAGCAGAACAGATGCATTGTTCTTGTGAATATATTTTAGAATCGACCATAAGACATGGTTTGTGTGAATTGGATGGAAATTTTTTAACATGCACATACAGAGCATTTTTCTTGATATGTGTATATAACTGGTGTTATCATGTCATTTGTTGTTGCTTTATTGGTATTCTATAAATATGAAAGAGATCAATGCTCTAAATCTGAGTTTGAATGTTTGCTATTTGTGTACAGTATTAGTTTATTCATTTTTTTTTCTTTCACTTTTGTCTGCTACCTTGTTTATAATATATGGTCAAATTTGTTAAAATTCCATTTAGATAGATAGCCATGTAGAGTATTTGTGGAATACAGAAGTAATATTCGGTCATTAATAACTCTACATGATACCTTTGAATATAACTAATAAAGGTAATATATATATGGTTATTAACTCTCATGCATGTTTTGCTCAAGCAAAAAGAAAAAAAAAAGAAAGAAAAACAAGAGCAAATTGAGTTTGATGAAGCAAAACAAAAGAGCTAAAAAATGAGTAGCAGATCCCTCTATTAATCATAGACCAATAAGGACTCTACTCCTAGCAAAACCTCAATGACTGGCACTGTTTTTGTAGCCTGATCTGATCTTTATTACAAACTTTCTATTTAACAATAACAAATTTTGAGCTTTTTTTCTTAGGAGAAGATAAGAAATGAATTTTCCCATGTTGAGAATGGTCATTTGGGGTCATTGGGATTAAAGAGTGTTGATCAATCTAATCTGTAAAGTGTGTGGAAGGTTTCTATGAGGCAGAAATAAAATTTTGAAGAGAAAGAGAAAGATATCTTGGGGATTATATAATCTTGTAATTAATGATATTTTTCTAATTTACTATCTAGAATGAAATTTTGAGGAGACTTGATTTATTTTAAAGTAAAGTTATAAAGGTTATAGGCACATCGTAGTAAAAATAACTTGATCTATCATGGCCCAAACTAGTACTATTTTTGACATGGTACTTTAATTCAAGAGAAGTACCAAGCTTGCTGGCCCAAAATGGTCACCATTTGCTTCATGGATAACTGGCTGGTATGTAATAATATTCTTTTTCTAACTATTAACTTGAGAAAATGTCTTTTTTTTTCTAGTTGACTGTTTATACTCTGGCTTGGAGCTTTTAGAGTTTCATTTGGGGTCTGAGACCGTAATGCATGTACAGTACAAAGTCACCATTAGTAAGTATAGCACATACATTAATCTTAGCACTAGACCTTATATATATATATAACTTAGTTAAATTAGTTAGTTTAGTTAAGTTATTGAGAGTAATTTTGAGCTTAGTACTGGACCTTATATGCCTAAATTAGTTGAAACAGCTAGTTTATTTAAGTATTGAACTGTATCTTACTTTTCTTGATTCTTCTTTGTGGCATGTATATATTGGTGCCACTTGTATTCTGTATTCATTCAATTCAATACAAAAGTGTACACTGCTCAGTGCTTAGTTTGTATTTGTTAATTACTTTAACACATGCTTATTAATTATACCTTATTTATGCTCTTATTTCAATGTAATTATTGTTAGATTATTAGCCAAGTTGGACAAAAACAGGGTAGATTGAATATTGAGGAAGATGATGATGGGCAACCAAGGAAGAAGGTTCATCTAGGTGTTCCAGTGACACAATGGATTTTAGTTTACAATGCTCGCCAGCCAATGAAACAAAGGTGCATTTTTTGAATGTTATGTTATTTATTTTTCCCTTGAAGTAGTATCATTTATCATTTCTGTTTATATTACAAGCAATATTCTGCCTATATTTCTTTCTGTTAATTTTTAAATGCTTGGATTTGAACCATATACAACTTTCTTAATCTCTCTATTTTAGCTAATGTACCAACTGTATTACCAAAATTTTGAACTTCTTGGAATAAAAGAATTGTCACATCAGCTGTCACTTAAGTGGCATATCAAGCCATACAATGTAGAGAAGTGAGCTAGTTTCATTTGATTTCAAGTTTAATGAGTTTGAGTTAATCTTCCTAGCATTATAATCAATCATGTTGTTGTGGATTTCGTTTATAATCAATCATGTTGTTGTATATGATTTTGTGTTTATACCTTAGATATTAGTGTAAAAGAACATATATTCACTTTATGCAGCAGTCTTAGAGCTGATGTGGTTGAGCAACTCATTGTCTAACATAAATCACTCATTTGGGAGCTGCTCATGCAGCTTTTGAAGATGCGCAAAAGCACATGGAAGACATATTGGGAGCTATTGAAACAAAATCTGAGAGTATCACAAAAATTCAAAGTGATCTTGAAAGGAGCAAACTCGAAGCATTGGAAGCTCATAAAGTGGAACAAGTTCGTGTTTTAATGATGTACAGGGAGGGGCTCGGCAGGGATGGTGGCTGGGCGCGGGGCTGGCTGGTGGGGTTGTCAACTTCACGGCGGCAGCAGGTATTTCTTTTTGTGGTGTTGAACTTTAGTTTGGTGATGTTATGGTCTTAAATTTTCTTGATAGCTCTCTTATTTTATTGTTCATCTGAAAATTCCCTAGCTCTTTCTTGATTGCTCTCTTATTTTATTGAACTAAAACAGATAATTGCCAAGTTACCACCATGAAATAAATCACTCATTTATTTTATTGTTCAGGGGAATGTTTTTCAAATAAATGAGGTGTTGCTTTCTATTAGACAATTTTTTCCATTAAGGATTTTTGAAACCATTTCAATAAAAATTGACCCCTAGTCTAGTTCATCATCCATGATTTATGAGTTACATGGCATTATATGAAAATATTTATTTAAATCTAACGTAGCTCTTGATATCTATTTTTAAACTTAGAGTAGATAATGTCTTATTCTGAGTTTGTCTCTTAACAATAGAACTTGTGACACTTGAGAGGCATTTTCTTTTAGCTTCAAATTAATAGAACGAGTAGAGGTAGTTTCTTTTATTTATCATAATGATCTCTTCCTGCTTGCTTCAGCTAACAACACTTGAACCAATGATCACTACATTGCAAGAATCATTGCCAAAGTCCATTGGATTGCCTCCTTTTTATGGAGGTGTGGCAAGTACATGGTGTTATTATACTTGAACTTGAAGACTTTTCTTTAGAGTTTGTTTATAAAATTAAGGTTGCCGGTGTCCTTGCTTTTGCTATAATTTTACTGAAGTCTTCAAAATGAACTGGAGATGCCTGAATCATGATGTATACCATCTAATTGGTTAGTTGAAGTTGAAATAAGTGTTTCTGGCCACTTGAATCTTATTGTTGCTATCTCACATGCTGAACAGAGAGAAGTAGATACCTGACACTTCATGTAAACAGCCCCTTGGTTAGGTTTACTTCCCAGTGCTGACGGGCAAGTATTACATTCTAAAGATGGTGGAGATAGTCCAATTCTCAGTCTCTTTAAATCAGTAACTGCTACAATATTATCTAAGCCAGGGTGCCCAAATCCAACCTCTTTTAGCACCCTATCAAAACAAGTAGAAGCTGCAGGTACAGAGCTGAACATTCAATATTTAGAAAACTCATTGTATGTATATATCATCGATTCTCGGGTAGTTCAAATGGTCAGACATGTGGTTTGCTCTCATAAAGTTTGAGATTCAAGTTTTCTTGAACATCTCAATAGCTATTCCTCAAATATTGTAGGGTTAGGCGGAGAGTAGTTTAAATATGCATCAATTATCAATATCCTCTTTTGGTTTTTTTTTGGGGGCAAAATCTTTTGAATTTGATGCAGTGTCAAGGTGGTCTTATAAATTATTTTTTGGATTGTAACTACTTTGAGCTTTGAAATTGCGACAAAGTGGTTCCCTGTAAGTTTGAGTTAAATTTTAACCAAATATTGTGATTATTGTTTTCTTCACTAGTGAGTTTCTTCCCATACATTTAGTTCAGTGCTCTTTTGGGGCAAGACAGTTTTAACACTCGTTGCATGCTTTCTTTGCAACATTATTGTCATGAGACATCATCAAGCTATGCAGATATTAGTTTAATTTGAATGTTGTCTGTGAGAAATCAAAACATTTACTCGGAACATTTTCAGCCTTCAATAATGACAATCACTTAAATTCTCTGCTTCCTAAATTGATATGCGAATCTTGCTTTTATTTTTATAGTTCATTTAAAATATTGAAGTGTTTTCCAATTGCAGATCTTTTATAAAAGGAAAATATGAATACTGGAAGTGTGCTTGAATATGCTCTCGCCTTTACAAGTGCAGCATTGGATAATTATTGCAGTAAATGGAATGTTATTCCCAAAACAAGATTTGTTGACATTACAACTTCATCTACACAATCACCCAGGAATCCTCACTTTTCCCAGATATGCAAGATTGCCTTCAATTTCTTTTAAAAAATCCATCCATCTATTTTAAGCTTATACGAATAAGATTTCAAAATCAATAATCAGGATCATTCATGTATGTTAGTATTATCTGCATTTAAATTGCTATTCTGATTTTTCTATTGATTGAGCTTTCTATATAATTGATTTCTTACTATTAATTAATCAAGCCTTGTGTGCATACAATAGAGAAAAATAGTACTTGTGAAACAATTATATCATCAATGTTGCTTAGTTTATTCTTTATAAAAGGGATTTGATTTCTGTGTTCAATTAAATTGGGTCCTTGATTTTTTTAGTTTGGAAATACATTGTAAAGTTTGATAGAAATTTTTCTTTTTCTAGAAAAGAGAAATCAGAGTGAATTTCCATTGCTTTTGTATTCGCATTTTTTATTGTCCTTGGCTTTGCATTTGTTATTGTCTTTTGTATGTGGTGTCCTCTCTTGGAAATAATTTCCATAGCATTTTTCTTGAAGTAATTTGTGATGCTAGATAATAACAATAAAATATCTTTTTGTTTATTTTGCAGATGTGACAAGCGAAATAGAAAATGATACTTAATTTTGAAGGCTTTGTGTTGGGCAATTGTAGAATATTTTGTGCTGAAAGTGGTAACTTTTCAATATGTTGAATATTTAAGACTACTTGAATACTTAAAGAAAATTTTGTTGTTGATGACAGTGTTGAATGTTTTAAACTAATTTGTGGATTGTTAATACAATGTTGACTATTTGTACTTTTTGTTATTTGAAAATCAAGTTCATTTGATGATGCTAATATATATTAGAAAGCTAATTTTAATTATATAAATAAAAAATAAAAATAAAAATATAATAGGATAAATTAGTGTTATATAAATGAATATATAATGAGAATTTAAAATTATCTAAATATTAAAATAATACGAAAAATGTGTTATAATATCTATTACAATAACACTTTTTATAAGTAAAGAATTTTGTTATGCAAACTTCATTATATAACAAAAAAAATGTGTTATACTAAAGTGTAGTATACCACAAATTTATAAGTATTGAAATGTGTTATATAATCGAGTATAAATAATATAATTAAACACTTATCTATTTATTAAAATAACACAGAAAGTATGTTATCGTTGACAGTATAATAACAGATATGTATAACAATAACAAAGTGTTATGTAAAGTACCCTGACCGACAATAACATAGTCGATCTTAACACGTCAAAAAGTGTTATGGTATGTTTTGATAACACATTTTTCGTGTTATTAAAAGCATTTGTTCTTGTAGTGTCTCTAACCTCCTGTAACTGAGCGTCTACCAATTGCCCTTCTTAAATCTGCTCTAGCATGGTCGACTGTAGAGTAATATTGGCCAACCGGCCCACCACCAATTCTATCCCCGCTCTGACCAAGAAAACTCCACATTTTTGAGGCGTTCCTTGGCCTCGACCAATCCCTAACTGTCTCCACCTTAGATGGATCCACCTTAATCCCATATGCACCCACAATATGTGCAAGGAATGTCACTTCTAGTAACCACAATTCACATTTCTTAAACTTGGCATACAAATGATGCTCCCTCAACCTCTACAGAACCTGTCAAAGATGAATCTCGTGCTCTGCCTCTGAACTGGAGTACACTAAGATGTCGTCAATGAAGACAATAACGAACTAATCCAGAAAGTCCTTGAACACTCTATTCATTAGGTCCATGAAGGTTGCTGGGGCATTGGTTAAACCAAATGACATGACCAGAAACTCACTGTACCCATACCTCGTTCAGAAGGCCGTCTTTGGTATGTCCTCATCCTTGATCCTCAGGTAGTGATAACCAGATCGAAGATCAATCTTCGAGAACACTATCTTACCCTGCAGCTGATCGAACAAGTCGTCAATCCTTGGTAGGGGGTACTTATTCTTGATAGTCAACTTGTTCAATTCCCTGTAGTCTATACACATTCTCAAAGTTCCGTCCTTCTTCTTCACAAATAAAACTGGAGCACCCCATGGTGAGTAACTTGGCCTGATGAACCCTATATCCAGAAGCTCTTGTAACTGTATCTTCAATTCTTTCAGTTCTACTGGTGCCATCCTATACGGTGCCTTCGACACTGACTCTGTCCCTGGTGCCAAATCAATGACATATTGAATCTCCCTACGTGGCGGAAACCCAGGTAAGTCCTCAGGAAACACATCCAAGAACTCGCAAACCAATCTGGTCTCTTCCGGTTCTTTTGGTGAAACCCTGGTGGTATCCACCACACTAGCTAGGAAACCTATACATCCTCCCTGTAATATGTAACGCCCTGGTTACCCCAGAACAGTTATGGTGAACGGTGGACTAGAAATTTGACCCGCTACCCGAGTCCTTTGGTCAAAAATGTGCTCTAAGTGTAATTAACAAGTTAAGGTGAAAAAACTACTAAAAAGGAAGTGGATATTTTCATTACAAACTGCTCTGCATCTGCAGAGCTAATCAAAACATTTATAAGTTGTTCTTAGTACAAAACGGTCATTACTGATTCAAATTTACAATCCTGCCGACCTAAGCGGCAAAAATAGGATGAACCCCCTAGTTCCTCTGAGAACGCCTTGGCCGTGGTGGTCAAGCGGCCGCATATGTACACATCACCACCTAAGCTCTCCACTCAAGGCTGGGTGAGCTTTTCTTTCCCTTTACCTGCACCACATAGCACCCATGAGCCAAGGCCCAGCAAGAAAACACAATAAAGCATGATAAAATATCAACAATGATCGTAATAATCATTCAGGACCATCAGTCCAAACGAATTGGTGACAGTCGCAACAGTCACAAAAGTGGGTATAGCCCCTATAGCCATGTGACGATAGGGTCACTCGGGCTTATCTGATTAGTTAACCTTTCATAAGTTTGAACAGGATAGGTGTATGGTGAATAGTCACCAACATAACCTTCCTCATGACCTTAAAGTCATAACCCTGGAACAGCGTTCCCTAGCCATATGACAAACAGTCACCGGGGCCATATGCCCTGGCTCTGAATAACTGGTCTTAGACCAGAAAAGCGCTTATAAGTTCATCGACCTTAGGGTCGGTCCAGCGTTAATACCCTATACGAGTCATTCAACGATGATATCGATTAGATCTAATCTTCATTTGGCTCAGTGTTCATGGCGCTATGCCATTTCTAACTCTTAGGTCAGTGTCCCTGACTAGTCAGTACATATACAAGTATTCAACATTCACTAGCATTTAATATGCAATCCATGTCCACATTTATCAATCAACATGCCTCAATAATGATCACGCATGTCACATATACACAGGGTGCAGTTTTCTTACCTCAGATTCGAGCTAGAATGATTAAAAGAATGACCCGTGAGAACGATCAACCTTTAGTCCTTTAGCGGTCACCTAATCATAACCAAACACAGGACATCATTAATAATAATGATCAACATAGGTTCCCACACCAATATCTAGCCTCCGGAAGATCAATTCCAACTAATCCAAGTAGTAAGAACACTCCCGAGGCCTAAAGCTAAGTTCCCGGGGTCAAAACGAGAAAACAGAGTGAAAACAGGGCAAGGGCTGCGGCCCTGGCACCTTGGGCCACGGCCCCCAGAATTTCCTGAAGCAAGGGCCGCGGCACCCAGCAGGCACAAAGAACCCCACCTACTTCTTCAAGGCAGGGTCGCGACACCCCAAGAACAGGGTCGCGGCCCCCAACTCTGGCCCATTCCCAAACGTATTTTTAACACTCCAAAGCCTCTAAAATCATCCCTAAACATTCCCCAATCATCAAAACAAAGTTCCCAAGCTTTCCAAAGCTCCAAAACCCTCAAAACCCAAGGTTCAAACCAACTAAAAACTCAACACTTTACAAAATCAATTCAAAGCTTAGAAACTCAAAACTTAAACTTTGATTACCTTCAATTGGGTTGTTTTCCATCAAATCCTTCGGTTAAGAAGCTTCTAATCTTTCCTAGGATCACTATGCCTCGATCCTCGCTTGATTCCGACTCCTAAAACTCGAGATATCTTCGAAAATGCTCAAACGGTAAAATGAACTGTCGAAAGGGAGAACGAGAGGTTTTCTAATCGTACGTTCTATTTGACAGCTACTTCAAGCTTAAGTAACCTAAAATAAAACCTAATGCTCGGGGTCCCAAAAATACCCCCAGCGACATTATAGTCAAAACCTCCGAAATTACACCCTGATCTCAAATATTCCCAATTTATCATCAAATAAACATTTCTACTACCCCAAAATTGACCCCGTTATGACAAAACCGCTAATCCATTATATATGATCATCTCACGCCGAATAGCTCGAATATATCTCCATAATAATGGAATCTCATTCACAAATCAAGTTATGCTCCCAAATACACATATTCACCCTCAATGGGCCAAATTATCAAAATAGCATAATTATTCAAATGTGGACCCACATGCACGCATATAGCATCATATCATAATATAATTCACATATACATGCATAATATCATTTAATGGCACAATTAAACAAGTATGGCCCTCCCAGCCTACTAATCTCACCATTAAACCATATCGGAGAATTCAGGGCATTACATAATAGGTCCCTAGCTCTCAACGCTGAAATTCTAGATATGCGGGGTCCATGCACTGCTCCCACAAAGACAAAGGGATCCTCACCCTCCGGCTCAAAGATCACCATCTTCTTCCTGCAGTCAATAGTAGCTCCATATCTAACCAGCCAATCCATACCTAAAATCATATCAAAGTCCTCCATACTCAACTCAATCAAGTCTACTGACAACTCTCTACCATCAACTATCACTGGCAGTGCTCTAATCCACCTCCTACAAACTACCAGTTCCCCTATAGACAAAATTGTCCCAAACCCTGAAGTACAATACTCACTAGGTCTACACAGTCTATCAATCACCTTACTAGAAACAAATGAATGTGTAGCACCAGAGTCAATCGATACAGCAAAAGGAGAGCCAGCGCTAGAAAGCTGACCTCTCACTACCGAGGGACTAGCCTCGGCCTCTGCCTGCGTCAAAGTGAACACTCGGGCTGGAGTCAAGCTGTCCACTTTCCCCGCATCTCCCTTCCTCATTGTCAGGCAATCTTTCTTGAGGTGTCCCACCACCCCTCACACGTAATAGGTTTTAGCCTGACACTCGCCCAGATGGCATCTTCTGCACCTTGTGCACTCAGGATAAGTCCTCCATGCATCACCGCCTCCCTAACAGCCACCCTGAGTACCCCGACCTCTCCTATCTGGACCAGGAGTAGTCGACGCATCAGGGGTCCTCCTCTTCAAATCACTGGGGCCTCCGCCCCTACCAGAACCAGAATATGGAGGCACCGCCCTGCGGCCCTCCTGCCTTGCTGCACTCTCCCTCCATATCTTATTTTCCGCTTCCTCAGCAGTAAGAGCCTTCTTTACAGCCTGGGCATAAATTGTCCCTCCAGGAATTGTTGTAATTCTCACATCTCGGGAAATCATAGCATTAAGCCCTCTAATAAATCTGTCGTACCTAGCTGCATCAGTAGGCATAAGGTCGGGTGCGAACTTCGCAAGTCTGTCAAACTTTAGGACATACTCTGTAACTATCATGCAGTCCTGAACCAGCCCCACGAACTCATTTACCTTCGCTTCCCTGATGTCAACATTGTAGTACTTCTAACTAAATAGGTCCTTGAATCCTTCCCAAGTCAAAGAAGTAACATCTCTGGTCTGTGATGCCACTTCCCACCAGATTCGGGCATCCTCTCTCAGCATATATATGGCACAGGCCACTCTGTCATGTCCCTCTACCCTCATAAAATCCAAGATAGTAGTAATCATGGTTATCCACTATTCAACCTTCAGTGGATCAGGTCCTCCCTCAAAGATTGGGGGCTACTGCTTCCTAAACCGCTCGTACAATGACTCCCATCTGTTCCCAACCTCTACTAGCTGTACAATTGATACCACTGCAGGTGGCACAATAGGGGCAGCACTCCCTAATGGAGCCTGCTATCGCAGAATGCAAATCTATTCATCCTGTCTTTGTAGCCATGCTTGCATGTCTGCCATAAGCTGCTGCCAGTTCTCAGGGACTGGCGGAGGGGTCTGGCCCTGGTCATCATCTCTAGTCTCAAACCTGGTGTCGGCTAGTTGTGTAGATTTTCTTGGATGCATAATTATCCAAGTCAATCTGCAATCAATGACTCGGCGGTCAGACTATGATGACAGGGTAATAATCCTTTCATGATCCTCCATTAGAACCCCAAACATTCACAAACAATCAAAATATAACAGTTCATCCAATTATCCAAATATTTTCATTCACATGCATAACAATTCTGATAAGCACGCCTCAATATCATCATGCAATAGTCAAGGGCCAGGCCCTATCATTATCTCATGCTCCCAATTAATCAAGCAGATATCAACATTCATATTCCGTTATATTCATTTAAGCAGATAATCATGTATACACAATTACTAAACCCTGAGTCGAGCTTGTCTTTTGTGACGAATGTACATGTCCAGCCAGTCTTTAGGAACCCTTAAACCTAGGACGCTCTGATACCAAGTTGTAATGCCCTAGATAGCCAAGACCATTACACTGTGTGTTTATAAAGGTGCAAGACTTTCTAACCAAGTCATTTAGTTAGAAACGTGTTACTGAAACTACAATTGAGCTAGGGTTAAAATATTTTGGTCCCAAAGGTTACATTCTTTATAATCAAACATTTATTTTTACATGGGATCCCAGAAGTAGTAAAGTTTTAAGAAAGTTTACAAAATTTTGGGATTGAAAAACAGTTACTAGCCACTCTAAGGAAAAATAGACAATTAGGCTTTTCTCATCCAGTTCCACTTCTCGGCTGTGGCAGTCGATCAACTGATTATGTACATTCATCCCTGAAGCTCTCCATCTCGGGACTAATCCAACTTGCCTTTGCCTTTACCTGCACCACGTGGCACTCGTGAGCCAAGGCCCATCAAGAAAACACAATAACAGAGCATAATCATTAAGAACAACCAGATAACTCATACAGTATAAACATGTACTCAACAGTCCAAACATTTATGTTATTCAAGTATTCAGCATACCAATTACATCATTTCATATCACCAACCAATTCACATATGATAACCAGGGTTAACACCCTTAGGTCACACCCTCTAATTATCCCACTAACTCCGCCCTGCTTAAACCGAGCTCACTGACTATTAAGCTGTCCTCAGCTACCAGTGGCCGAGCCGCGCCCTGTGTGCAAGTATTATTTATGGCACCCTTAGGCCGTTTATCAAATGTCCCATGGCATAATACCATCTATGACATCATACACATATAGGGAGCACTAAGTCCCATCACAAACACATAACCGGGTGCAGTTTTCTTACCTTTAGATTTTGATAGCTTTGTTCAATTCAATCTTCAAGCATGATCCCGTCTGAGCCCTAGCGTACACCTAGTCACGATCACAAGTTAGAACCAACTCCAAACTTCAATCCCATAACCTAGCCTCGGGAAACCCTAATTCCACCAAACGGGGTGGTGGAATCAAACCCCGAGCCCCCGGGCAAAAAACCTTAAGAAACAACCCAAAAACCCCTTTCTGGGAATAGGGTAGCGCTACAACGCCTTAAGGTGGGCACAACAGCACTACAAGCAGAGCCATCAGGATCCCACACGCCCAAGCCTAGCGCTGTAGCGCCCTAAGGCTAGCGCTACAGCGCTAGTCACAGCTAGACACTACCCAATTTTCTCCTCTTCGAATTTCCTCGAGCCAAACCTTTTTTAAAACTCAACCAAACCTCAACCAAACTTCAAAACAAGATTTCAAACATCCTCAACTTATCCCAAACAACCTAACCACCAACAATTCAATCACATGCACCCCAAAACACAAAATTCACCATGGCTGAACCTAGAGCTCAAAACTCAACAAGAAAAAGAACTGAAACCATAGAATTCAAGTGACCAAGTTCAGAACTTCTTACCTTCAGTAAAGAGATTCAACCTTAGGCTATCCTCCACTCTTCCTTAGCTTCCACTCCTCAAAGCTTCAGCCTCAATTCCCTAGAATTCCCACCAAAACTTACCTCAAAATCCATATTTATACTAAGAACCAGAAACTGAATTACAACCTCTAGACCTTACCTCAATGATGAGTAACCTTTGCCAATTCCCCAAGACAAATCAAGAATCCTGTTGTTGATTCCTAGCCTATGCTTTCTCTAAACTTTAGCTCCAAATTTCAAGAGATTTGGTGAAGAGAAGCCCAAACCGTGAGAGAGAAACTTCTATCTCTTTCTTCCTTCTTTCCTTTTCCTTCTTTTCTTTATTTCTTTTCAGCTTCCATTGGTTTCTAAACATTCCACTAAGTGTATAAAGGCAGAGTAATGCTTATCACTGGTTTTTAAACAAAATGACACATTTGCCCTCCCATAGTTCATAAGCTTTTAAATAAACCTAGGGGCACTTTGGTCTTTTTGCTCACAATTCTCGCTAATTCCTCGAATGTCTCTAATATTTTCTGCTTACTTCCGACATCTAACTAATGACCAATTATACTCCTCAATATGAAAATAGACTCCAATATATTCTCTAAATCCCTAGAATTACCCCCGGCTCGCCCCGAGTAGGGTATAAATCCCTGCTGTGACTTTTTTTCTAAACCGCTCACTAGGATCGCCTCGAGTCATAGATTACAAATATATCCACATAATAATGTGGTCTCAATAATTTATCAAAATTATTTACATTTACGCCCTCAACGGGCTAAAATTATGAATATGCCCTTCTAACCTAGTCAGGGCCTACATGAATACTAACACACATAGTCATTCATCACAAATATTCAAATGATCATATAACATGCTTTTAATCATTTAATTCGCATACAATCCAGTTATGCCTCCCGGCACACTAATCAAGGCCCTTAAGCCTTATTTGTGAATTTGAGTCGTTACATGCACCTTATGAGATGTTGTATGGTAGGAAATGCATATCTCCCATTCATTGGGATGAGACAGGTGAAAGGAGATAATTGAGTCCTGAGGCAGTTCAGAAGACTAGTGAGGCCATTGAGAAGATTAGAGCTCGGATGCTCACTTCTTAGTGTAGACAAAAGTTTTATGCAGATCCCAAGCGCATGAACATGGGGTTCCAAGTGGGAGACTACGTCTTCCTTAGAGTCTAGCCATGGAAAGGGGTGAGGAGATTTGGGAAGAAGGGCAAGCTGAGTCCTAGATTTGTAGGTCCATTTGAGTTCCTGGAGAGGATTGGTCAAGTGGCTTACAGGTTGGCCTTACCTCCGGCATTGTCAGCCGTGCATAATGTGTTTCACGTTTCGTCTTTGGAGGTATGTATCTTATGTGACTCATGTTTTGAGCTATGAAGATCTGGAGCTTCAGACGATCGTTGAGTGCAGGTTAGCGGTTTAGTCATAACTGGATTAAGTTTGGGGATCGAGATGAGTCTCGGGGTGATTTTAATGATTAGAGCATTGCCGAGAATTAAAGGGTAATGGAATATGAATTAATGGTATTTGAGAATATCAAGAATAACGGGAATTGGAGGGTGCTAATTATGATTAACGAAATAGGCGGGAAAGGACAATTTTACCCTTGGGAGTCTTTAGAAACCTTTAAATGACCTAGGGGAAAAAGGGTCATTTCACCCTCACGTTATATTTATTCCATTGAAGGTGGTAGAAGGTTGGAAAATAGAGCATCAAAAGGTTATCTCCCGTACCTATCTTCTCTTCCTTTTTCTTTGTGATTTTTGGGTTGTTCTTGAGGATTCAAGCTAGGGAAGTGGATCTTGAGGGCATGGAATTGTGTTCCACTATTGAAGAGGTTCCTAATATGAGCTTGAGGTAAGTTTCTAGCCATTAAAACTCTAGCTTTGCTCTCCTTTTCTATAGTTTTCAGCTTAGTTTTCTTAATTGGTTGAGGGGAATTGATGAGAGTTTTTGGCTAGGGTTCTTGGGGTTGTGATGCCTAGGACATGTGGGGATGGTTTTTGGGTTCATTCGAGATTTAAATGAAGTTGGGAAGCTTTTGGTTCAGGTTAGAAATGGTGGAGTCGAAGGGAGAAGGTTCGAGGTCATTTCTGGCTGGGTGTAACACTACAGTGCCCACAAGGGGGCGCTACAGTGCTACTCTGTGAAGCTTTGGTGTTGACTTCAGTGCTAGGGTGCTACCTGTCATAGGCCGGCTATTTGGGTACTCCAAGTAGATGGAATGTGCAGCACTTGCAGATACTTCAAGCTACCAAGTCAACCTACAACACACACCTGCAGGCAAACAAACTCAGTGGTTAGCCACACACACATCTCGGACATGCAACGGGCAATAACGAAGTATGAGCAAGCACAAATAAAGTCATTCCTAGGAATGTCCACACAACACAAAGCACACAACAAGGTAAGTGGCACGCAATGGCCCAACGAAGATAACAAACAAGTAATTCATAGGCAACAAAGGAGCATACAGGGGCAAGTACGGATAAACATCGTTTTATTAATATATATCCTTGATAGGAAAAGGGAGTACACAACTTTGGCCCCTATCTGCTGATGGCCATGGTGCTTCCCTAAGTCACCAGGTCACCTCACCTTCTAGGGATACAAGGTCTTCCTAGTAACATATATGATTTTTGTCTGGGAGACATATGCATAATTACAAAACTTCCAGTACCCTATCCCATGAGGTTGCTTGGTGCAATACTTGACTAATGATCAAGCACCAAGGCATGCTCACATACAAAATGGCCCCATGTAGGTGTGCCAAAGGGGCAGCACGCCACACTACCCTGTTCCATCATATTCCCGTTTTAGGCATTTTTAAGGATTTTTGGCTCGGGGTTTCAATCCTTAAGGCTCGAGATCGAATGTACTCACCGTTTGGGTGCAATTCAGGGTCCCAGGAGTGAGGTTTAGGTCAATACCCTATTATTTTTTATTTTCATTAATGGAGGTTATAATTGGTTATGATTAGGTAACGGCTAAGGAATCAAAAGGTCGATCGTTCTCAAGGGTCGTTCTTATTCTGTTTCTCGCTTGCACCGGAGGTAAGAAAATTGCACCCTATATATGACATGCATGGTTATTATTGAGGCATGTTGAGTGTTTAAATATGGACATCGATTGCATATTAAATGCTTAACAGATCTTGCTTACTTCTGAATGGCACTGACTTACTAGTCAGAATTGGCAATGGTGTCAGATCCGTCTATGAAGTTGTGACTTACTAGTCAAGTTCATCAACGATACTGAGCACTGGTCGTGTGTTACTGACCTAAGAGTCAGGAGTAGCATAAGTGTAACGACCCAAATTTGCTAATAAGGCTTAGGGCCCTGATTAGCGTGCTTGGAGGGCAATATGTGAATTATTGTTCAATATGTGAATTTGTGTGAATATGTGATTAGTGATGCATGTTTAGGTTAATTAAATATGCATGTGGGCCCCGTCTGGTTATTAGGGGCATGATTGTAATTTTAGCCTGTTGAGGGTATAAACATGATATTTGTGATATATCTGTGTTGCACGATCCGAGATAGTCCTAGGGAGCGGTAAGTAAGAAAGTCACAACAGGGTCGAAAATCCGACTCGGGGCGAGTCGAGGGGTATTTCAGGTGTTAGTCATTTTATGGGGTTATCGGGTTATGGAAATAAATATTCGGAGATATATTTGAGGTTAGAATGCCTAGGAGGGAATATTGGGGAAGTTTACCATTTTTCCCTCGGGGACGTTTTCGGAACCCCAAGCCTTGAGGTAACCTAAACCGACCCACACCCTCTCCCTCACTCTGTTTCCCTTCTACTCTTGGAAGCTTAGTGACATCTTGGAGGTTCTATTTGTGAAAACCAATTGGAAGCTAGGAATAAAGCTAGAGCTTTGGAGGCTAGGAGCTTGGGGCATAGGAGATCATCTAAGAGACTCAATTCAACAAAGGGTAAATTTTAAATTATAAGGATTGTGTTTGGAATTTTTGTTGGTTTTCTTAGAGTATGCATGTGTGTTGGGTGAAGAATTCAATTAGAGTTTGAGGAGGTTTTTGGCTTAAGTTCTAGTTGGGTTTTGTTGTTGAATCTATAGTATGACCTCTGTAATAATTAGTATGGATTGTTGGCTTGATTCTGGGGATAATTGGACTGGTTTTTGAGGTGAAAATGGTGAGTTTTTTTTGGGCTCGAGGGGTCGGGCCGCAGCGTTGTTCTTGCTGAGCCGCGGCCCCTTAGAACTTGGGGCTACTAGAATTGAAAGCACGTGGCAGCGCCCTTCAGGAAGGGTCGCAGCGCGTGTGGGCTATTTTGAGGCAGGGCCTCAAGTTGAGCTGGGGGCCGCGACATGAGTCCCTAGGGCCGCGCCGCTTAGTGCATTTTTGGGTTTTTGAAAGGTTTTAGGCTCGCAAATTCAATAGTTAAGGATCGGGATGGATTTTATCACCTGGATTGATAGAATTCAATGTCCTAAAGATTAAAACTATGGCTCGAAGTTATTTAATGGATTAGAGCTTGATGGGTGGATATTGTTAATGCATTGTGATTAGGGCTTCGGCGAGGGTCGGACTAGGGAAGTGTGCTCTGGACATCGGTGCCTGGAAAGCTCGGGACACAGGTAAGAAAACTACTATTCCCATAGAGCTTGGGTTGTAGGGCTCGGCCCTATATGACTATGTTGTAGGGCGTGGCCCTTTGATTGATTTTATATATGTTTAAATTTCTGTTTAATTAATTTATGTGTGTATATAAATGATGGAACGACAATGGTCGGGAACGGCGAAGGCCTAGAACGGCAAGGGGCCGGGAGCAACGTTAAGCACGCGGAGTGCGAGTTGTCAGGGCGAGACCCAAGGGATACCTGGGATATCCTTACGGTATAGACCATGAACCCAGGGCCTGGTAAAGTGCCTGGGACGGCATGGTCGTACATGTATAGCCTGATAGTGGCATGTTTATGTGTTAAGTGTTGTTATGCATATGTTATCTGCTTGTGAGGGTTTTCTTGCTGGGCTTCGGCTCACGGGTACTCTATCGTGCAGATAAAGGCAAGGAGAAAGTCGACCAACCTTGAGTATGGTGAGCGTGATGAGCAGCGCGTACATGTCTGGTCTGCCTGGGTGCCACGGCCAGAGGTGTTTTTTTGGGAGATGATTGTACTAAACTTGAATTTTGTCGTTTAGTGGACTCTGGTTATATTTTGAGTTGTAAATATTTCTAAACAATGTTTTTGGGATCCCAAATGTTAAACACTTTATAATTTTCAATGAAAGGTTTATTTTCAAATTTATGACTCTGATTATGATTTAATTACACTTTTGTCCTAAAACCACGATTAGTGAGTTAATTTCACATTTTAAACTCACTTAGTAACCGCTCTAAGGCAGTAGGGCGTTACAACTTAGTATCAGAGCAAGCCAGGGTTTATGGTTTCTGAAGAATGATTGAACATGTACGCTCGCTGTCAGTGGCAAGCTCAACTCAGGGTTGGCTGGTAATAATTGAATTGTACGTCTGATTATGTGTTTAAATGCTCTGTCTTCCTGCTTTTTCCATATAGAGCATGATGAATGATTTAATGTATGCATGATGTCAGGGCATGGCCCGTTGTGTGTAATATGCTATCCGTGTGTTATGTGGATTGTTGCTCATGGTTGACTGATGTGATTGGGAGGTGGTTTTGGATGTTGTTGTCATGCCTGATGAGCGGCTACTTTGATTACAGGCATATTTGTTGAGATGCCTCGTCAATCATCTAGACTCTGCGGCAGTCGGGCCGAGGATGATAACCAGGGTCAGGACCCTCCACCTGCTCCACAGAATTGGCAACAGATGTTTGCCAAAATGGAAGCAAGGCTGCAACGAACAAAAGAAGAGCTCCAATAGTTGAGGCAATAGGCCCCTCCACAGGTCACTGGGTTGCCAGTCCAGCAGGTTGTGGCGCCAGTGCCGGTTCAATCTGTTGTGGAAAACAGGTGGGAACCCTTATATGAGAGATTCAGGAAACAATATCCTCCCACCTTTGATGGTAGACCAGACCCACTACGGGCAGAGCAGTGGATGAATATGATCTCTTTTATTCTTGATTTTATGAGTGTTGAGGGAAGCGAGAGGGTAGCCTGTGCAAGCTACATGTTTAGAGAGGATGCCCAAATCTGGTGGGATGTAGTCGTTTAGAGGAGAGATGTGACATTTATGACTTGGGGAGAGTTAAGAAACATCTTTAATGAGAAATATTATAGTGTTGCAGTCTGAGCTGCGAAGGTTGATGAGTTTATCAACCTGACTCAGAACCGGATGACCGTGACCGAGTACGCTCTGAAATTTCACCGATTGGCGAAGTTTGCGCTAGATTTAGTGCCGACAGATGCGGCAAGAAGACACAGATTCATACGGGGATTGAATGTTATGATCGTCTGTGATGTGAAGATCACTTTGGATCCAGAGACTACTACCTACGCTCAGGTTGTAGATAAGGCCCTTACAGCTGAGGGGGCCGAGGACCAGATTTGGAGAGAGAGCGCTGTTAGGCGCGATGCCAGTAGGACAGTGCCTCCTTTTATTGGATCCAGTGAGCATAAGAGGAAGGCCCCATATTCCACTGTTCCTCCCAATTCAAATAGGAAGGCACGGGTTGGTTTTAGTGGCCGTCAAGGGGGAAGTGACAACTGGAGGAGTTTCCCAGTGTGTCCTCAGTGCAGACAATGACATCAGGGTGAGTGCAAGATTAGGGCCTGCTTTATCTGTGGGAGTGCCAATCACCTGAAGAAGGACTACCCACAAGCCAGGAAGGAGGAGCCAAAGCAAGGCGATGGTCTCGCTCCTGCCAGGGTGTTCACTTTGACTCAGACGGAGGCAGAGGCTAGCCCCTCGGTTGTGACAGGTCAATTATCTAGCACTGGTTCTTCTTATACTGCATTGTTTTATTCGGGAGCTACTCATTCGTTTGTGGATGCGAGAGTGATAGATCAGTTGTGTAGACCTAGTGTTCAGTATGCTAGGGGTTTTCAGACTTTGTTTCCGACTGGGGAACTGGTAGTCTCTAGGAGGTGGATTAGAGCTTTACCAGTAGATGTAGTTGGGAGGGAATTGTTTTCTGATCTAATTGAACTTGCGATGGATGACTTCGATGTAATCCTAGGGATGGATTGGCTATCAAAGTATGGGGCGACAATTGACTGGAAGCGCAGGATGGTGACTTTTGAACCAGAAGAGGAGGTGCCCTTTGTATTTGTGGGTACAGCTAGTGGACCACGGGTACCTATGATCTCAGCATTGAAGGGTAGAGACCTGATGCAGGAAGGTTGCATAGGATTCCTAGTGAGTGTTGTAGACATCTTTAAGGTTGTGTCGGTTGGACCGGGGGAGACCATGTTGGTATGCGAGTTTCCAGATTTATTTCTAGCAGATCTGCCAGGGCTGCCATCGCAGCGGGAGAGTGATTTTGTTATAGAGTTGGTACCAGGAGCGGAGCCAGTGTCTAGGACACCTTACTGAATGGCTCCGACAGAGTTGTAGGAGTTTAAGATTCAGTTTCAGGAGTTACTGGATTTGGGGTTCATCAGAACGAGTTCCTCGCCATGGGGTGCACCAGTGTTGTTTGTCAAGAAGAAGGATGGATCTCTTAGGATGTGTATTGACTACAGGGAGCTGAACAAGTTGACCATTAAGAATAAGTACCCACTGCCTAGGATTGATGATTTGTTTGACCAGCTACAGGGAAAGACAGTGTTTTCTAAGGTAGATCTCTGATCAGGTTACCATCAGTTAAGGATTAAAGAGGAGGACATACCAAAGAACGCTTTCCACACGAGGTATGGACATTATGAATTCCTGGTTATGTCCTTTGGATTAACCAATGCTCCAGCAGCTTTTATGGATATGATGAATAGGGTTTTCAAGGATTATTTGGATAAGTTTGTGATTATGTTCATCGACGACATTCTGGTATACTCTCAGTAAGAGACGGAGCATGAGCAGCATCTACATCTGGTATTGTAGTGGTTAAGAGAGCATAGGTTATATGCTAAGTTCAACAAGTGCGAGTTCTGGTTACCACAAGTTACATTTCTGGGCCATATGTCAGTGAGGAGGGGATTTTGGTCAACCCAAATAAGATTGAGGCAGTGAGAGACTGGCCTAGACCGAGCAGTGTTCCTGAGGTGAGGAGTTTTCTGGGATTGGCAGGGTATTACCAGCGGTTTGTTGAGGGGCTCTCCAAGATAGCTACACCATTGACAGAGTTGACAAAGAAGAAGACGAAGTATGTTTGGACAGACAGATGTGAAAATAGTTTCAAAGAGTTGAAGCGGCAATTGATCACCGCGCCAGTCTTGAGTCTGCCAATGGACAATGAGAAGTTCGTGGTTTATTGTGATGCTTCTAGACAAGGTTTAGGGTGTGTGATGATGCAAGCTGGGAAGGTGATAGCCTACGCATCGAGACAGTTGAAGGAGTATGAGGAGAGATATCCCACGCACGATCTAGAGTTAGTAGCGGTGGTATTCACACTTAAGATTTGGAGACATTATCTATATGGTGGGAATTGCGAGATATACACCGACCATAAGAGTTTAAAGTACTTCTTTACTCAGAAGGATCTGAATATGCACCAGAGAAGGTGGTTGGAGTTGGTTAAGGATTACGATTGTGATAGCCTATACCATCTTGGGAAGGCTAATGTAGATGCTGATGCATTGAGCAGGAAGGGCCCAGGACAACTGTTCAGTTTGAGACAGATATCCAGTAAGCTAGCGGAGGAGAAGACTAGAGCGGGTATAGAGTTGGTGGTTGGTCGGTTAGCCAACATCACTCTTCAGTCTACGCTCATTGAGAGGATCAAGGAGGCACAAGGGAAAGATTCCCAGTTGAGGGGCTACAGGGAGAACGTCTTAGTCGGAGCGGCTAAGGACTTTTCTATCTCGGAGATGGGGTTACTGAAGTATAAGGGTCAGATCTGTGTTCTGATGGATTCAGATATACGGCGAGAGATTTTAGATGAACTTCATACTACTCCCAACTCCTTACATCCGAGTATGACGAAGATGTACCAGGATCTGAGAGCTTTGTATTGCTGGTTAGGCATGAAGAGGGATGTGGTGGATTATGTGGCCAAGTGCTTAACTTGTGAGCAGGTCAAGGCTGAACATCAGAGGCCAGCAGGGTTGCTGCAGCCTCTAGGGATTCCGGAGTGGAAATGGGAAGATGTCTCCATGGACTTCGTGGTTAGGTTGCCGAAGACCGTGGAACAACATGATTCTGTGTGGGTGATTGTGGATAGGTACACCAAGTCCGCCCCCTTTTTACCAGTCAGGACAACTTATACTGTTGAGTAGTATGCTGAGCTATATGTGAAGGAGATTGTCCGACTGCATGGGGCTCCTTGGTCGATAGTATCTGACAGGGACCCCACCTTCACTTCCAAGTTCTAGGAAAGCCTGCAGAAGGCTATGGGCACATAGTTATGGTTTAGTACTGCTTATCATCCTCTAACAGATGGTCAGATTGAGAGGACGATTCAGATACTGGAGTACATGCTACTAGCCTGTGTGCTAGATTTTGGGGGATCTTGGAGTAAGTATCTTCCTATGATTGAGTTCTCGTACAAGAACAGTTATCAGGCAACTATTGGAGTGGCTACGTATGAGATTCATTATGGGTGAAAGTGCAGATCACCTATCCATTGGGATGAGACAGGTGAGAGGAGGTATTTAGGTCCTTAAATGGTTCAGAGGACCAATGAGGCCGTTGAAAAGATTAGAGCTCGAATGCTCGCCTCCCAGAGTCGCCAAAAGAGTTATTAAGATTTGAAACGCAGGAGCATGGAATTTTAGGTTGGTGACCATGTGTTCCTTAGGGTTTCACCTTTGAGGGGAGTGAAACCGTTTGGTGTTTGGGGCAGGCTGAGCCCTAGGTTTGTTGGCCCCTTTGAGATTCTGGAACGGCTTGGAGAGGTAGCTTACAGATTGGTGATGCCTCCAGCCTTACCAGGGGTTCATGATGTGTTTCACGTGTCCATGCTTTGAAAGTATGTGTCTGATTCGACGCATGTTTTGAGTTATGAGAATTTGGAGCTGGATCAGGATTTGTCTTATGAGGAGAAACCAGTTTAGATTCTCGACCGAAAGGACAAAGTCTTGTGGAGCAAGACCATCGCTTGGTTTAAAGTGCTGTGGAGGAATAGAAAAGTCGAGGAGGCGACATGGGAACTAGAAACAGAGATGCCGGAATGATATCTTGAGTTATTCAGGTAATTTCGGGGACGGAATTTCTGTAAGGAGGGGATAGTTGTAACAACCCAAAATTTTCTAATAAGGCTTAGGGTCTTGATTAGCGTGCCTGGAGGGAAATATGTGAATTATTTTTTAATATGTGAATTTTTGTGAATATGTGATTAGTGATGCATGTTTAGGTGAATTAAATATGCATGTGGGCCCCGCCTGGTTATTAGGGGCATGATTGTAATTTTTGCCCGCTGAGGGTATAAACATGATAATTATGATATACTTGTGATATATCTGTGTGGCACGATCCGAGATAGTCCTAGGGAGTGGTTAGCTAGAAAGTCACAACGGGGTCGAAAATCCGAATCGGGGAGAGTCGAGGGGTATTTCAGGTGTTAGTCATTTTATGGGGTTATCAGGTTATGGAAATAAATATTCGAAGATATATTTGAGGTTAGAATGCCTAGGAGGAAATATTGGGGAAATTTACCATTTTGCCCTCGGGGACGTTTTTGGTACCCTAAGCCTTGAGCTAACCTTATAGACTTAAGTTAAATAAAACAAAACAAAGAACCATTTGGAACTCTCTAAACACACGCACACCCTCTCCCTCACTATGTTTTCCTTCTACTCTTGGAAGCTTAGTGACATCTTGGAGGTTCTATTTGTGAAAAAAAATTGGAAGCTAGGAATCAAGCTAGAGCTTTGGAGGCTAGGAGCTTGGGGCATAGGAGATCAACTCAGAGACTCAATTCAGCAAAGGGTAAGTTTCAAAATTATAAGGATTGTGTTTGGAATTTTTGCTGGTTTTCTTAGAGTATTCATGTGTGTTGGGTGAAGAATTGAATTAGCGTTTGAGGAGGTTTTTGGCTTAAGTTCTAGTTGGGTTTTGTTGCTGAATCTATAGTATGACCTATGTGATAATTAGTTTGGATTGTTGGCTTGATTCTGGGGATAATTGGACTGGTTTTTGAGGTGAAAATGGTGAGTTTTTCTGGGCTCGAGGGGTCGGGCCGCAGCGCTATTCTTGTTGAGCTGCGGCCACTTAGAACTTGGGGCGCCTAAAATTGAAGGCACGCCGCAGCGCCCTTCAAGAAGGGTCACGGCTCTTAGTGCATTTTTGGGTTTTTGAGAGGTTTTAGGCTCGGGAATTCAATAGTTAAGGCTCGGGATGGATTTTATCACCCGGATTGATAGAATTCAATGTCTCGGAGATTAAAACTATGGCTCAAAGTTATTTAATATATTAGAGCTTGATGGGTGGATATTGTTAATGCGTCGTGATTAGGGCTTCAGCGAGGCTCGGACTAGGGAACTATGCTCGGGACATCGGTGCCAAGAAAGCTCGGGACACAGGTAAGAAAATTACTGTTCCCATAGAGCTTGGGTTGCAGGGCTCGGCCCTATATGAGTGTGTTGAAGGGCATGTCCCTTTGATTGATTTTATATATGTTTAAATGTCTGTTTAGTTAATTTATGTGTTTATATAAATGATGGAACGGAACGGCGAAGGCTAACAACGGCAAGGGGTCGGGAGCAATGTTAAGCACGCGGCGTGTGAGTTGCCAGGGTGAGACCCCAAGGGATACCTGGGATATCCTTACGTTATAGACCATGAACCCAGGGCCTGGTAAAGTGCCTGGGACGGCATGGTCGTACATGTATAGCCTGATAGTGGCATGTTTATGTGTTAGGTGTTGTTATGCATATGTTATCTGCTTGTGAGGGTTTTCTTGCTGGGCTTCGGCTCACGGGTACTCTATGGTGCAGATAAAGGCAAGGAGAAAGTCGACCAACCTTGAGTATGGTGAGCGTGATGAGCGGCGCGTACATGTCTGGTCTGCCTGGGTGCCACAGCCAGAGGTGTTTTTTTGGGAGATGATTGTACTAAACTTGAATTTTGTCGTTTAGTCGACTCTGGTTATATTTTGAGTTGTAAATATTTCTAAACAATTTTTTTGGGATCCCAAATATTAAACGCTTTATAATTTTCAATGAAAGGTTCATTTTCAAATTTATGACTCTGATTATGATTTAATTAGACTTTTCTCCTAAGACCTCGATTAGCGAGTTAATTAAACATTTTAAACTTCGTAACGGCTCTAAGGCAGTAGGGCATTACAATAAGTGTCATGAACGCAGAGCCGATGAAAGATTAGATCTAATCTCATCTACATTGAATGACTCACTATGTACATTAATGCCAGACCGACCATAAGTTCGATGAAAACTAAAATCGCGTGCCTTGTTCTATGGCTAGTTACTCAAAGCCAGGGCCACAAGGCCAGGTGACCCTATCGTCACATGGCTAAGGGTACGAAACCCACAGTTGTGATTCTGTGGGCACTCCCTTGGGTTACATTGGTGACTTTCTTATCAATCACTTATCCTGTATAAGCTAGTGATTTGGTCACTTATTTGTTAAGGGAACGGAACCCACCTTAGTGACTTCTACAACTGTCACTCTTCTATTAAAACTAAAAGTCCTAGATAATCATTATGATCATTGTTTGATATTATTATCTTGTAGTATTAAGTTTTCTTGCTGGGCTTTGGCTCATGGGTGCTATGTGGTGCAGGTAAAGGGAAAGAAAAGCTCACCCAGCCTTGAGTGGAGAGCTTAGGTGGCGATGTGTACATATGCGGCTGCTTGACCACCATGGCGAAGGAGTTTCTTAGAGGGACTAAGGGTTAACCCATGTTTGTCGCTTTGGTCGGCGGGTTGTAAATTTATAATGTATTGACCATTTTGTACTGTTAATAACTTGTAAACGTTTTGTGGACCCATGAGCAGTTTTATGTTTTAAATAAAATATACCTTTTCCTTTTGATTGGTTTTCCACCTTATCCTATTAATAACACCTAGAAGCACATTTTTAACCTAAGAACTTGATTAGCGAGTTAAGCATGGTTCAAAGTTCACAGTAACTGTTTTAGGGTAACCAGGGCGTTACAACTTGGTATTAGAGCGTGCCAAGGTTTAGGGTTCCTGTAGACTGGTTGGGCATGTCCACTCATCATAGAAGTCAAGCTCGACTCATGGTTTGGTAACTATTTATGTGGTTATATATTTAACTAGATAAATAATATATAAATGCTTTACCTGTTTACAAGAGACACCATGTTAAGACTGTGCCTTGAATACTGCACTATTAGCAAGAACGTACTTACTAGTACTAATATTGCCAGAGCATGCTTAATAGTATTGTTTATTGTTAACAACTATTTGTTACATGTTAAATGATAAATTCTATGATCATGTATCTATGTGTATATTTGTATAACTGTGGAATATGGTAGTTATCTGCTTGTTCTTGGACCATGAGGCGGCAAGAGGTTTAGTTATTACTACCTGACTGGCCGTATTAACTATTGCAGCACAGTATAAGCTGATAAGAATGAATCTAGGACAGACAGATTCCTCAGCTGGCCAGGGTGATCAAGGCCAGGAAAATAATCAGGGTCAAGAAAATGACCAGAGTCAGATTCCACAGCCAGCTCCTACGAACTGGCAGCAGTTATTTAATGACTTGCAGGATACATTATTGAGGCAGGGAGAAGAACTCCGCCTCCTAAGACAACAGCAGGTTCCTACAGTAGCTAGTGTATCTGAGGCACCTCCTATATTGGTGCCAGTAGCTGGGTTGCTGCCTGAGGTTGGTAATAAATGAGAGCCTCTCTATGAAAGGTTCAGGAAGCAGCAACCTCCAGTATTTGAAGGCAGTGCAGATCCTGCTAAAGCTGAGAAATGGATGAGCATGATTACCACCATCCTGGACTTCATGAGGGTGACTGGTAATGAGAGGGTGGCTTGTGCCACATATATGTTTCGGGAGGATGCCCGAATTTGGTGGGAGGTTATATCCCAGACCAGAAACATCAATGCCCTGAGTTGGGAAGAGTTTCAGACTCTGTTTAACGAGCAGTGCTACAACAATGCCATCAGGGCAGCAAAAGCTAAAGAATTCATCATGTTACTTCAGGGGAGTTTCTCAATGACTGAGTATGCCCTGAAGTTTGATTGATTGGCAAAGTTTTCCATGGAGCTTGTACCCACTGATGGGACCAGGAGGGAGAGATTTCTCGAGGGGCTACAACCTAGATTAGCCTGAGATGTTCGCATCACTACTAAAGCAGGGGTTACTACCTATGCACAGGTGGTTGAGAAGGCACTCACAGTTGAGAGTGCAAAGAACAAGATCTGGCGAGATAATGCAGCTAGAAAGGTGTTCAGGAGAACATGTTCTCCATTTATGGGTTTTGGTAGGGGTGGAGGCCCCAGTGATTAGAAGAGGAAGGTTCCTGACACCTTTCCAATTCCAGGTCATGACAGGCAACCCCATGGTATTTCAATGGGTTGTCGATGTCGTAGTGAGGCCAGGAAATCTTATCCCGAATGTCGTAGATGCAAGAGGTGTCATTTGGGAGAATGTAGGGAAAGGGCCTGCTTTTTATGTGGAGTAGTGGGTCATCTCAAGAAAGATTGCCTTAAGGTAAGGAAAGAAGAACCCAATAAAGTAGACAGCTTGGCCCCAGCTCAAGTGTTTGCATTGACACAAGCAGAGGCTGAGGCTTCACCCTCAGTAGTTACAGGTCAACTTCTTAGTGCTGGAACCCCTTATAATGTTTTGATTGATTCTGGTGCTACACATTCTTTTGTTGTTAGTAGAATTATTGATAGACTGTGTAGACCCTGTGATTTTTATGGTGTGGGGTTTGGAACTTTATTACCCACTGGGGAGTTAGTAGTATCCAGGAGATGGGTCAGATCTTTGCCAATAACAGTGGAGGGCAGAGAGTTGCTAGTGGATTTGATAGAGTTGGTTATGACTGACTTCGATATGATTCTGGGTATGGACTTGTTAGTGAAGTATGGGGCAATTGTTGATTGCAGAAGGAAGATGGTCACCTTTGAGCCTGAAGCTGAGGAACCTTTTGTGTTTGTTAGTACTGTGCATGGAACTCGCATACCTATGATTCTTATATTGAGGGCTAGAGATTTATTGCAAGAAGGTTGCATTGGATTCTTAGCCAGTGTGGTTGACACCACTCAGGTCGTGCCAGCTTGACCAGATCAGTCTGTGAATTCCTGGATGTGTTTCTAGAAGATTTTCTATGGTTGCCACCACACAGAGAGATTGAGTTCGTGATAGAACTGGCACCAGGGACAGAGCTAGTGTCTAGAGCACCTTACAGAATGGCCCCAACTGAGTTGAAAGAATTAAAGGTACAGTTGCAAGAGCTGTTGGATTTGGGTTTTATCAGACCTAGCTTCTCACCTTGGGGAGCACCAGTTCTGTTTGTGAAAAAGAAGGATGGTTCTCTGAGGACGTGCATTGATTACAGGGAATTGAATAAGTTAGCAATCAAGAACAAGTATCCTCTGCCAAGGATAGATGATTTATTCGATCAGTTGCAAGGAAAAAATGTATTCTCAAAGATCGACATTCTTTCTGGTTATCATCAGTTGATGGTCAAGGAGGGAGACATACCGAAGACTGTTTTTCACACCAGGTACAGGCATTATGAGTTCTTAGTCATGTCCTTTGGATTGACTAATGCCCCAGCTGGTTTTAAGGATCTGATGAACAGAGTGTTCAAAAATTATCTGGACTAGTTTGTGATTGTCTTCGTCGATGATATCTTGGTTTATTCTCAGTCAGAGTCAGAGCATGTGCAGCATCTGAGATTGGTTCCGTAGAGACTGAAGGAGCACATATTGTTTGTAAAGTTCAAGAAATGTGAGATATGGTTATCACAGGTATCTTTTCATGGGCACATATTCAGTAAGGAGGGGATTAAGGTAGATCCAGCAAATATCAAGGCAGTCAGAGATTGCCCAAGGCCAAAGAATGCTTCTGAGGTAAGAAGTTTCCTAGGATTGGCAGGTTATTATAGGCATTTTGTGGAAGGGTTCTCAAAGATTTCTACTTCATTGGTTGAGCTGACACGCAAGAATCAGAAGTTTGTATGGTTAGATAAGTGTGAGAACAGTTTCAAGGAACTGAAGCAGAGATTGATTACAGCTCTAGTTCTGAGTCTTCCAAAAGATCAAGAGAAATTTAAAATTTACAACGATGCTTCACATCAAGGTTTGGGCTGTGTTCTGACGCAGTCAGGAAAAGTAATTTCCTATGCAAGTGTGAGATTTATACAAACCATAAGAGCCTGAAATACTTCTTCACACAAAAAGATTTGAATATGAGACAAACGCGTTGGCTGTAGTTAGTAAATGATTATGACTGTGAGATTTTGTATCATCCAGGAAAGGCCAACGTGGTAGCTGATGCTTTAAGCCAGAAGGGTCCGAGACAAATTTTATGGTGCGAGGCTGATAGCCAGAGAATTACCAGATGATATGACCAGAGCTGGTATAGAGTTGCCGGTGGGCCAGTTGGCCAATATTACGCTACAGTCTACGCTGTTGGAGAGAATCAAGGAAGGTTAGTTGAGTGATCCATAGCTGATCAAGATTAGAGAGGATGTTTTGGTTGGAGAATCTAGAGATTATACATTGTCTTGTTTGGGCTTGTTGAGATACAAGGGTCTGATATGTGTTCTGTTAGACACTGGTATGAGGTGAGAGATTCTGGATGAATCTCATACTACACCTTACTCTTTGCATCCAGGCACCACGAAGATGTAGCAGGATGTGAGATCGTTGTATTGGTGGCCGGGGATGAAGAGGGATGTAATAGAGTATGTGGCTAAGTGCTTGACGTGTCAATAGGTCAAGGTTGAGCATCATAGGCTGGCAGGGCTATTACAGCCTCTAGATATCCCAGAGTGGAAATGGGAGGATATCATGATGGATTTCGTGGTGGGGTTACCCAAGACTGTTGGTCAACATGATTGTATTTGGGTTATAGTGGATCGCTATACCAAGTCAGCTCACTTCTTGCCAGTGAGGACTAAATATACAGTTGACAAGTATCAAGATCTCTATGTGAGAGAGATCGTGGGCCTTCATGGAGCACCGAGGTCGATCGTGTTAGATCGAGACCCCACTTTTACTTCCAAGTTTTGGGGGAGTTTACAGAAGGCCGTGGGAACACGGTTGAAGTTCAATACTGCATATCATCCTCAAACAGATGGGCAATCTGAGAGGACGATCCAGATATTAGAAGACATTGCTTGAGCATGTGGGCTGCACTTTCCTTAATCTTGGAGAATGTTCTACCTTTGATCGGCAAAAATAGGGTTAACCCCTAGTCCCTCTAAGAAACTCCTTGGCCGTGGTGGTCAAGCGACCGCATATGTACACATCAAGGCTTGGTGAGCTTTTCTTTCCCTTTACCTGCACCACATAGCACCCATGAGCCAAAGCCCATCAAGAAAACTCAATAATGCAAGATTATAATATCAAACAATGATCATAATGATCATCCAGGACTTTTAGTCCTAATAGAAGAGTGACAGTTGTAGAAGTCACTAAGGTGGGTTCTGTTCCCTTAACAAATAAGTGACCAAATCACTAACTTTTACAGGATAAGTGACTGATAAGCAAGTCACCAATGTAAACTAAGGGAGTGACCATAGAGTCACAACTATTGGTTTCGTACCCTTAGCCATGTGACAATAAGGTCACCTGGCCTTCTGGCCCTGGCTCTGTCATAGAACTAGGCAAGCACTTTTAGTTTTCATCGAACTTAGGGTCAGTCCGACATTAATGCTCATAATGATTCATTCAATGTAGATTTTGATTAGATCTAATCTTTCATTAGCTCTGCGTTCATGATGCTTATGCCGCTCCTAACTCTTAGGTCAGTAACACACGACCAGTGCTCAGTACCGTTGATGAACTTGACTAGTAATCACAGCTTCACAGATGTATCTGACACCATTGCCGATTCTGACTAGTAAGTCAATGCAATTCAAAAGTAAGCAAGATCTGTTAAGCATTTAATATGCAATCAATGTCCACATTTAAACACTCAACATGCCTCAATAATAACTATGCATGTCATATATAGGGTGTAGTTTTCTTACCTCAGGTTCGAGCGAGAAACAGAAAAAGAACGACCCTTTAGAATGATCGACCTTTTGATTCCTTAGCGGTTACATAATCATAACCAATTATAACCTCCATTAATGAAAATCAACAATAATAGGGTCTTAACCTAAACCTCACTCCCGGGACCCCGAATTGTACCCAAAAGGTGAGGAGATTCGATCCCGAGCCTTAAGGATTGAAACCCCGAGCCAAAACACCTTAAAAATGCCTAAAATGGGAATATGATGAAATAGGGTAGCACCCCAGCGCTACCCCACTAGCGACCCATCGCTGAAGTCAGACCCAAAGCTTCACAGAGTAGCGCTGTAGCACCCCCTTGTGGGCGCTACAGCGCTACACCCATCCAGAAATGGCCCTGAACCTTCTCCCTTCGATTCCACCATTTCTAACCTGAACCAAAAACTTCCCAACTTGATTTTAAGTCCCGAATGAACCCAAAAAATGTCCCCACATGTCCTAGGCATCACAACCCCAATTACCCTAGCCAAAAATTCTCATCAATTCCCCTCAACCAATTAATAAAACCAAGCTAAAAACTATAACAAAAACAGAGCAAAGCTAGAGTTTTAATGGCTAGAAACTTACCTCAAGCTCGTATTGGGACCCTATTCAATAGTGGAACACAATCCCAAGCCCTCAAGATCCACTTCCCTAGCTTGAATCCTCAAGAACAACCCAAAAATCACAAAGAAAAAGGAAGAGAAAATAGTTACGGGAGATAACCTTTTAATGCTCTGTTTTCCAAACTACTACAGCCTTCAATGGCTTAAATATAACATAATGGTGAAAATGACCTTTTTTCCCTTAGGTCATTTAAAGGTTTTTAAAGACTCCCAAGGGTGAAATCGTCTTTTCTCGCCTATTTCGTTAATCATAATTAACACCCTCTAATTCCTGTTATTCTCGATATTCTCAAATACAATTAATTGATATCCCGTTACCCTTTAATTTCCAGCAACACTTTAATCATTAAAATCACCCCGAGACTCATCCTGAGCCCTGAACTTAATCCTGTTATGACTAAACCGCTAACATGCACTCAACGATCATCTCATGCCAAATGGCTCGAATAGATCCACATTATAATGTGGCCTCAACAATAGATCACCGACATGCATACAAACATACAATTACGCCCTCAACGGGCCAAATTACCAAAATACCCCTGTGATGAAATGTGGACCCACATGCATGCATTTAACATCATATTATAATATAATTCACATAAACACGGATATAATAGTTTAATAGCATAATAAAATCATTATGACCCTCCAGACCTACTAATCCAACCATTAAACCACTTTAGGGATTTTGGGGCATTACACCATAGGTCCCCGAGATGACTCTATCAACACTATTTATGTAAAGAGTTGAAATCGGGAAAAATCAAGGAAATGACATATTTGGAAGAAATTTGTTCTTTGGGGTCAAATATGTAATTGAGAAAAATTAATTAATTAACTTTTTGATTTTCGAAATTAGTAAATTAATTAACATAATTTTTTAAATTAATTATTTAAATAAAATTCTAATTTTTAAAATGTCATTTAAATAACTAGAATAATTAATTTTGAATGAATTAGTTTTAGTTATTTAAATAATGTGAAAAGATAATTCAGACAATTCAAAATTGGTTTGCATTAATTGAAAATTTATTCATCAACTAATATCATCAGATTTGATATCAGGTTTAGATATTTTTGGGTAAATTATTATTAAATAATAATTAAATAAAATTTGTTAAAATACATGCCCTGAAAATGACATATGCAAACACTGTGACTGACATGTAACAACAGTCCAAGACTAGATCTTGGATAATTTTATTTAATTAATTATTGATTTATAATTTTATTTTTGAATTTATTATTCTTTTATAAATTAATCTGATAGAAAATTAGTTTCATGAAGATAAAAGATTATTCTACATAATTCTAAGCTTTTCACACTGAGAAAAACGGTATCGTATTATTTTTCTCTATTCTTGAAAATTGTCACTGACTTGAAAAATATTCTAAGATGTCATGTGTTGAGAATATCTTGTGAATCACAATAACTCTACATGCACACACATGTCAGGTGTAGAGATACACCTTGGAAGATCTTGGTCTGAGTATTTTGAAAGCTTCTTTGGATTGGATGTTCGTTGAAGATACAAAAATATAGCGATGAATCTTGATAGTTCTACAATTGTTGTGCACCAATTTTTTTATTATTTTATTATGTAATTACTTGTTTTATTTTATTTAGTTAAATGTTGAGTGGATAATTGTTTGAGTTATTTAATTGTTTTTATTTAATTATTTTGTGCTTGCATGAAACGTGTTGGATTGTTTGTTTGGATTGATTTTTATATATATTTTTATGCTTATAATATAACTTTAGGTGTGACATAAATAAACTGTGAATTATTTTCCATAACCGAAATTAAGTGTTGGTGTACACTATAGCATTTCGGCCAAGTGAGAAAATAGAACAAGTAATGTTGTTTCTATCTTGAGAATGTATCCTTTGATTGGAAATAAAGAGATCGTTATTTGGACACATTAGAATTCAATTACATGATTTTTTTTTTTAATGTAAATGATCAAGTTGGAGATTGGTTGTTCATGTGTGTGTTGGCCAAACCAGTTGGTTTGGTGTGAATGTGTGTATTCGGCTAAGTAAGAGGAAGAGAAAGATTTCTCTTCCTTATTTAGAATCTTCTCATTCATGGTATGGAGATATTTGGCAAGTCTTTAGTATGTGATTTTGGTGGTGATTTCTTGGTTGTCTTCTTGATATTGAGGGTAAATGGCAATTGAAAAATTAAAGACTATGAGTTGTCTCTTGTATGGTTATAGCCTAATCCATAGGGGAGTGAGAGAGATGGGATGTCGGTTTTGAATTCAGTGGAGAGGAAGACTTTTAGTTAGTTTCCTTCTTGGGAATTATCTCATTGATTTGGGACAAGAAATTTTAGGAAATAGTGTTAGCAAAGTTGAAAGAAAAATCAAGAGAAATCAAGTTACCATTTTCTATACACCTAGTAGTGTATTTCGGCTAGGGAACCCATTTAAAGAGGAAAGTAATTTAGTCTCCTTCCTCTTCTCGCAATGGGAGGCTAGGGTTTGAAAATCAAGAAATTAGAGGTAAGATATTGCTCTTCTCTTCCTTTTATTTCCATTCTCCTTCTAAATTCTAAGACATGATTGTTGAGGGTTCATTGAACTAGGTTTCTTGTGGTAGTGCTAGAAAGGATTCAAGAGAATTTCCTTGTAGTAATTTCGATCAAACAAGACAAGAGGTTGGCTTACGTTGTTTTGTTTGATTTTGTCCTCGATGTGTTCTTATTATTATTTTTGTATTTTGTTCCATAGAAACATGTAATGAAGTACGTGTGGTGATTTTATTCTCTTTTCATCCAATCTCCATCGTTATGCATGTTAGGATTTATTTGAATGATAAAAACGAGTATGTGTTTTGAGCCATGTTGGTATAGTGGATGTCTCAGGGTTCAATATTTTGCTTTTGAGTTTTGTTATACATGCTTAATAATTTGAGTACATTGTGTGATTTCGAGCATGAGGTCTATGAATGGTTATGTGTTTATTTGTCATTTAGAAGCATGCTTGGGTATGAGTTTTGATTATGCTATGTGTGGTGTAATGTGGTTATATGACGAAGATCAATATGTGATTTCAACTTTTTTGTGGAAATACGGTATTTATTAATTCATGTATATGCTACGATATATATCTTATAGATGCATGTAATTGTAGAAAATAATGTGTCTCTAAATATAGACTCAAGACCTCCATTTATAATAGTGTAATACTAATTAAATGAAAATTTAAAATCTAAAACATAAAATGATATCTTCAATTTTCGAATTTGGTATAAAAAGATATGATAATTTATTGCAAATTTGGATTTAAAATCTGATATTTTCGTGGTCCGCAAAAGATAGATTTATCCAGCGCAATTGATTGTATTTTGGTCATAACTCTTTCAATATAACTCAGAATTGGATGATTCAACATGTTATGGAAGGCTAAAGATCTACATCTTTTATTTTGTCCAAATTTTCAAAATATGGCTCCAACAATGTCAAAATTGCGCATGAAGTTTCAGTTCTAGCACTGGCTCGGGTTCAAGCTCCAACTCTTTTTTTCCTTTATAAAAATAACATATTTTCTTATAAAATCAAATAAATTAAATCAACATTCGATATTTCTAAATAAAAAAAATATTAAATTAAAACCATAGAAATATTAAATCAAATTCAATCCATTATTATAATAGTAAATGTGTTTTTAAAGTCTAAAATTATTTATAGCCAAAAAAAAAATACCAAAAAAAACAATTAAAATAACTAAAAAGTAACAATTGCTAAGCCTAAGGAAATTAAAAATATATTATTAAAAATTCACTTATCGAATTTCCCCACACATAGATTTTGCTAATCTCTTAGCAAAGACAAAAACTAAAACTATAAACAAAATCAATAAAACAATAATCTTGTCAAAAATAATATGTGCCAAAAAGAATGCACAATTATATAATTCTAAGAAAAATCTAGAATCACAGTACTTAGAATTTCAACTTAATTATGATAATCTCCTCAAATCAATTCTTGTGTGTACAATTAAATTTACCATGTCAAATCTTTCTCCACTAATATAGGTACACATAATCAAATATCAATAGGATAATTTGAGAAAGATAATTTTTAGGCTCAAATTACACCACTACATAAATTTTCTTCTACTTAGATCCTTACAAATATTTCTCAACAATTTCTAAAATATTCTCTTTTTTTTTTCTTTCAAACTTAAAACTCACTATTCCCCCACACTTGAATTGTTGCTATTTTTTTTTTCTTCCCTTTTTATTTCTTTCATTGATTTTTTTTTTCAACATTCAAAATTTTTTTTCTAAAGAAATAAGAGATTTTATACATTTTAAGTACAACTCCAATAAAAACCCTCAATCTCAATATTTTCCTACTTTACAACTCGCCTCTCAACAAACAACAATACCTATGATGTGATGGGTTTAAAGTAAGGATATATTTTTTTCATTTCATAAGGCTCGTGTATAAGGGTAAAATAGAAAAAACAAAAGTATATAAATAAAGCTCAAAATTGGTAACTAGAGAATAAATAAATAAATAATGTAGGCTTGAAAGGCTCAATCAATCTAAAGAAATTGCCTAAATCATATCCTTAATTGTGTGTAACTTATAATTTTGCCTCAAATGATAATCAAATGAGTTCTTGAGGCTAAAAATCAGTATCTTGGCATGCATAAATTTGTATAATTACTAATAACTAAGTAAATTCAATTTTGGGCATAAGTTCAAAATTAAGAATCAAGCCTAAACAGCAATCAAAATAAAAGCCAAGTACACAATTCATGTAAAATCTATGATTTTCCTAAAATCATATCAATCACAATAAAAATTATTATCATAAACTAATTGCTTTAAACTTAACCATGTTTTACTAATAAGACTAATAATAAAAAAAGATAGAATACGACTATTGTCCTCCCCCCAAACTTAATATAAGCAATGTCCTCAAGGCTCAAACAAATAAAAATTTAGTGCACCAAATTGTTTTTATTATTTTTTTGTTTTATTAAATTGTGTTCTTTATTTGAAATAATAACTGTTAAGTGTTATGATGGTTATTTTATTATTTGAATTGTTTGATTGTAATTAGTTGAATTAAAATTTTAATTATTTTATTTTGTGAATTTTTTTATTTTTGATTGTGTGTATTAAGGTGCATGATTAGTAGAGGTTATCTTAAGCACCTGTGTGTATGCATGTGCATGGTATGCATAGTGAGCATGCATTAGTTTCCACGCATAGTGTATTATCCTTTCCTTTTTTATTTTATTTATTATTTAAATAAATTAAGAAATTAAAGAGGTAAGCATGCTATATTAGAGAGAGTTAGAGTGATAATTTTTTTTATTCTATTTAAAGGAAGATCAATATTATTTTCCTGCATTACATTTGAGTTAATTGAGAGATATAAACATTTGGATTATTAGAGATTTGCTTGAAATGTTTTTTCTTTTGATTATTGTTGCTGTCAGTATGTGTGTGGGGTTGTGAGTGCGAGTAGTCAACTATGAGTTAGAATGGAGGGCAAGATTTATAACTGATATTTTGAGAAGTTTCTCATTTATGGTGTGAAAATAAATAGGGAAATGGCTTGCAACGCCCCACGTCAATATGGCTGCTTCCTAGAATGACAACTGGCCCTGTAAAACCAACACGAGTCTTTCCAGGAAGCAGCCATAGTGACGTGGGGCATTACAAAATGGTATCCAATCCTTGACCCAACAGGAAGTGTGGCCAACGGGGATGTCGGACCTCCCATACCTACACAGTCTTAGAATCATCCCACTTGGCCTTCCCCAGGCGATGTGGGATTGCACAGCTTTTTACCCGATCTTTCCCCCTGCGGATCACGAGATTCTAACTGTCAAACTGTAGGGAAAAACTAATCTGATAATGTCAAACTACAGGGAAAAACATTTCTTTGTTGAATAATTAACTTAGTGAGGCCATAATATTTTTTATTCCATCTGAAAAAAATAGTACATTACACAAATTCACACACTGTCCCTTTATAAATGATATTTTCAAAAATGCCATTATACGTAAAAAATAATTTTCAAAAAATATAATTTATTAATTTAAAAAATTAATATATTATTTAATTAAGTGGTCTCAATTACATATTTGACCCTGAAGAACAATTTTCTTCCAAATATGTCATTTTCTTGATTTTTCCCAATTTGCACTTTTACCTTGAATAATGTTGATAGAGCCATATCAGGGACCTATGGATCTATAATTTCAAGATCCAATAAATTTATATTATTAATTAAAAATCTTTAATATAATAACCTTAATTTATTAATCTCAATATTATTCCACTAAAAATATGAGATTGCACTATTGTAATTATAGACATTTATTTATTGACTATTTCTAAACATATAAAAATTTCCATCGATTTAATGACTACATACAATTCAATCCTCTACTAATGGTTCATAATTAAAGTAGGAATTAATCACCACTTAACCTCTTTAATTATATCGTGTTACCTTAAGTACCATTAACTTTACTGGTGAATATTAATTCATAAACTAATTTATGAATTTGAGTTTAATAACCTTACAATTCCAAAAGTCAACCCTTAAGGGAACCATAATTCAATTCATCCCAGAAAGGTATTGATTCTATATCTATATATTATGTTCCCAACCATTTACATAAATTAGTTCCCAAAACAAAAGTTTATAGCCTAATCATTCTGCCAAAACATAATGAGTGAATGAAAAAACTCAAATGAAATAAACAGGAGTTCATAATAACTTCAAGATTAAGATAAATTTGTATATGATCATCTTATTGATATATTTAATTAATACTTATAAAGTAAACGGTATTATTATGTATTAATAACATATCGGGTCCCATTCATGTATAACCACTTTATACAAAGTACCTCGGCTAAGATGTCCTACTACACCAGTAATCTGGATCTAGATTACATGTATTCATAATACTAGTGACCTATAGTTACAGTTTTTAATCCAAAGATTTCACATAAAATTGCTTTACTGAGAACTGTTTAAATTCGTTCCCTACAATCTTATCCTCTTGTGCCAATATAAGATTGTAGTCACAATAACGAATTTGAGAATTTTATGATATTCATATAATATTATTCCAACAATAATAATAAACAAACAATTTATGCAAAAATTTCTTTTAATTATTCATTTCATAAAACATTGTTCATAACATATGCTTTAAAGGACATTAATCCCAACAATGGTATCTACGACCCTTGCTAGGAATTTTATGCAACCACCTCGCAGTATCCACAAACACAAACGGCTCCTCATCCTCAGGATCAAAAGTCACCATCCTCCTCTTACAGTCTATGGTTGCCCCATAGTTGGCTAATTAGACCATTCCAAAATCATATAAAAATCTTCCATAGCTACCTCAATTAGATCCACTTATATCTCTCTACAGTCAACTTCTACTGGTAATGATATGTCCCATCTCCTTGAGACTATCGATTCCCCAATAGGCGATAAGGGCCCAAACCCCATAGTATAGAACTCACACGGTCTACACAATCTGTCTATCACTCTACTAGACACAACAAAATGCATAGCACCAGAATCAATCAACACAATGTAAGGAGAACCAACACAAGAAATCTAACATGTCACTACTCATGGACTAGCCTCAGTCTCTGACTCCGCCAAGGTGAACACTGGAGCTGGAGTCAAGCTGTCTACCTTCTTTGGTTCTTCCTTCTTCGTTCTCAGGTAATCCTTCGTAAGATGCCCAATCACTCCACATAAAAAGCATGCCTTCGCTCGAGATTCTCCCAGATGGAGCCTCCTATATTGGGCACATTCTAGATAACTCCTCAAAATATCATTTCTGCCCTCGTGGCCAAAATGAAAGCTGTGAGCCCTCCTAATTGTGCCGGAAACTATAGAAGTGTCTGGAGTCTTCCTCTTCTGGTCACTAGGGCTGCGCCCCTACCAGATCCTGCAAATGGAGGTACCATCCCCCTCGTATCTTGCCTAGCAGCGCTCTCATGCCAAATCTTATTTTCAACGCCCTTAGCAATAAGGGCCTTCTCCACTAACTAAGCATAAGTCATAACTCTAGGTACGGAGGTGATCCTGGCGTTCCAGGCTATTATAGCATTTAGTCCTCAAATAAATTGTTTATTTCTTGTTACATCAGTTGGCACTAAGTCTGAAGCGAACTTGGCCAACCTATCAAACTTCAGAGAATATTTTGTCTTTGTCATGGTGCCTTAACAAGAATAGTAAACTCATCTGTTTTTGTAGCTCTAACTGCATCGTTGTAATACTTCTCATTAAACATGTCTCTAAACTCTTCCAAGCTTAGTGTAGTCACATCCTGAGTCTGGGATGCCACCTCCCACCAAATGCGGGCGTCCTCCTAAAACATATACGTGGCACATTCCACTCTGTCATTGCCTACCACCCTCATGAAATCCAAGATGGAGGTAGTCATACTCATCCACTTCTCTGCTCATAATGGGTTTGGCCCTCCCTCAAAAGTAGGAGGGTGTTGCTTTCTAAACCGTTCATATAAAGGCTCCCACCTATTCTCAGCCCCTGCCTACTATTGTAAAACGGGTACCAGGGCAGGTGGCACAACAGGTGCAGCGTTCCCTGGCTGAACCTGCTGTCTCAACAAGTGGATCTCATCATCTTATCCATGTAGTCTAGCTAACATTTCAGCAAACATTTGATGCCAGTTCTCAGGGGCTGACGGAGGGTTCTGACCCAGGTCATCATCTTTAGCTTGGATCTCAGCTCTGGCTAGTCGGTTTGATCACCTTAGAAGCATAACTCTTCAAATATATGTGCAATCAATGACTCTGCTCATCAGGCAATGATAATGGTGCCCAATAGCACCCCACAGTCCCAAAACCGAACGAATAAGCATACACATGCAATAGCAATGCTAATAAGCATTTCAATAGCTTTCAAATACAATAATCATGCTGATAAGCATGTATTTTCATATCCATTTTCAACCATAGTGCTAATAAGCACGTTCCCAATATTCACAAGCAACCGTAGTGCTAATAAGCACATCTATAATATTCACATAGCAGTCAAGGGCTAGGCCCTCCTAGTATAACTCATGCTTCCTATTCAAGCATTTAGATAAGGCATATATATGTCCATTAAACAATCAAGCACATAATCACATCATTAGTTACCAAACCCTGAGTTGATTTTATCTTTAGCAGCGATTGTACATGGCAGCTCTAATACCAAGTTGTAACGCCCTACTAATCTAGGACTGTTACACTGTGTGTTTAAAATAGTGCTTATAACTCATTAAGCGAGACATTTAGACTTAAACGTGTAGTTAGATTAAAGGGTTAGGTATTAAAATTTTGGGCCAAAATAATATTATGTTTCATTAAAAATCCTCTCATTATATACATGGGATCCCAAAAAGAGTTTATAAACAGGTACAATACAAACATAATAAAAAATAGTTGTCCTAAGCTGTAAAATGAACTACAGTTCTAGATTCTCAAAAGAAGTCTTGACTGTGGTGATCGAGCAGGCTACATATGTACATATCCCCCTCGAAGCTCTCCAACTAATTACTTGTCCAACTTCTATTTGCCCTTACTTGCACCACGTAGCACCCGTGAGAAAACTTAAATAAACAGGTACAAACAATCAACCAATCACAAATTGCATGCCTAGCAATAATAACCATACTCAAGCAGCCATTTAACTAAATTACGCGGCCATAAACTCGAGTGCCTAACGCACTTCATTTATTCAAGCAACTTCAGAGCCAGGTAAATTCATATCACACTTCCAAAGTGGCCTAGCCACAACTGCCTACATTCCACATGCTTATGTCGCACACGACTTATAGGTTGAGCTTTTCATTCAGATTCAATCATGTATGTAGTTTAGACATAACATAACCTTTCACATTTAAACAGATATTCAAAGGCATGACTAAAATTGTGTTCAATAACTGGGGCTCAAGCTCTAAACACAAACCGGGTGCAGTTTTCTTACCTAAGATCATGTGCAAGTAAATAGTACGGCCCCGAGCACGATCCTTCTCCGAGCCTTGCGGTAAACATAGTCACAAATATAAATAACACTCTCGTTAATAACTAAATCCAATTACTAAATTTGGGACCAATCCCATGCTCTCGGGACCTTCAATTCCTCAAGACAGGGTGGTGGAATCGTCCTCGAGCCCCCCCAAATTCTTCCCAAGCCATAAAAATGATTCATGCTGAAATGAGCATAGGGTAGGGGTGCCCAAACTAAGGGCATGGGCACCTCAACTAAGTAGAGATATTCAACGTTACCCCCTGCATAGCAGAGGGGCATCCTAACCAAGCGCTGGTGTGCTACTTCGCGAACCAAGAAATTTGAGTTGCATTTTATGCCACTATTTCCCACCCATTCGCCAAAATTCCAACCTAATCCTCCAAAAATCACCAAATTGAGTTTCCCAATCCACTTAGAATTAAAATTTAACCACTAATCCTACCAATACCAATATATTTCCCAAATTATATCTCACATTCAAATAATTTCTAGTAATTCACCAAATTATAAAAATAACCCTAGGCTAGCCCCAAGCCGGGTATTTATTCCTGTTATCTAAAAAATTGGCATTGATGACATGGCAAGTGATCCCTAGACACGTGGCTGACACCTGGAGGAACTCTGCTAGTGTATCGACCAGAGGACGTATTAGAAGCAGTAAGCATCCCAGTCATACCTGCGACCAGTCTGGTCGATAGTTCCACATACAATGTAATATTACTGTAAAGATCTTTGTAGATCCTGAATTTAACTCACAGAATCTCCTGAATATCCGGTTATTCAGGAGAGAAAATCGGCAACTAAATCGTGTAATCTCCCTTGAGCCTATAAATAGAGAAATATAGCTCAAGAGAGGGACTTTTGGCTTTTGAATTATTTGAGATTAGAGTAATTCTCCTGGGAATATTGTATTGTTCTTCAGAGGTTAGTGAAACTCATTGAACCCTTGTTCTTTGATCACTCCTTTGATTCTTATATCAATAACAGTCTAAGTGGACGTAAGTCATTACCAAATCCCGGGGCCGAACCACTATAAAATATCGTGTTCTTATTGCTTTTCGTCATTTGGTTCTTGTCAACATATTCATTCACATCAAGCATATTCCGACTCCGTGTCAGTTGACCAAAATCTGGGTCAACAATTCCTATTGTGACTTTTCTGCTAATTTTCTCAAAAGGATCGACTCATCCTGAATATCTCAAATATATTTACATAATAATGTTGTCTCAAACACATAACATATACAACTACAGATATAACCTCAATGGGTCAAAATTACGAAAATATCCATTTTTAACAAATGTGGGCCTTTAAGCACATTTAATACACTTAAACATGCATAGGCAGTCATATCATAATATAACTCATATAATTCACATATTCACATATAAACATTCATTAAAATAAAAAACATCACAGACAGATCCAATTATGCCCTCCTGACACACTAATCAAGGCGCTAAGCCTTATTTGGAAACTCTAAGGAAGACATAGTCTCCCACTTGGAACTCTATGTTTCTACGCTTTGGATCAAAATAACTCTTTTGCCTACTTTGTATTGAAAGAATTCGAGCTCTAATCTTTTCAATGGCCTCATTGGTCATCTGAATGGCTTCAGAACCTAATTATTTTCTCTTACCCATTTCGTCCCAATGAATGGGTGATCTACACTTCCTACCATACAACATCTCATATGGAGCCACTGTGATGGTCGACTGATAGTTGTTGTTGCAGGAAAACTCTATCAAAGGCATATATTTACTCCAGCATCCTTCAAAGTCCAGAATGCATGCCTGCATCATGTCTTCTAATATTTGAATCATCCTCTCAGATTGTCCATCTGTCTAAGGATTATAGGCTAATAAACTTCAACTGTGTACCCATCACCTTTTGTAGACTTCCCCAAAACTTGGAAGTAAAGGTGGGGTCCTGATCTGACACAATAGTCTTTGGATCCTCTTGGAGACATACAATCTCCCATACATACAGCTCAGCATATTGATCTACTGTAAAAAATTCCTCGTAGGTAGAAAATTGGTCGACTTGGTATATTTGTCTACAATCATCCATACCGAGTCATGCTACCCCACCATTCTGGGCAAGCCCACCACAAAATCCATAGTGATGTCTTCCCAATTCCATTCAAGAATACCTAAAAGCAGTAACAACCTAGCTGCCCTCTGGTGTTCAGCCTTCACCTGTTGACAGGTTAGGCACTTAGCAACTTATTCAATTCCATCTTTCTTCATCCCAAGCCACCAATATAAAGATTTCAGATCCTGATACATCTTCGTGGAGCTTAGATGCAGCGAGTAAGTTGTAGTATTAGATTCATCCAAAATCTCTCATCTGATAGCAAAGTCTATCGGAATACATATCTGCTACTTGTACCTCAATAAACTAATCTCTGTAATTGTATAGTCCTTAGCTACTCCAGCTAGGACATCCTCTCTAGGCTTCATCAACTGGGGATCACTCATCTACCCTCCTTTATCCTCTCCACAATAGTGGATTGCAAGGTGATATTGGCCAACTTGCCCACCACCAACTCTATCCCTGCTCTAGTCATATCTTCTGCCGACTCAAAGCGTCTACCACCACATTGGCTTTTCTTGGATGGTAAAGAATATCACAGTCATAATCTTTTACCAACTTCAGCCAACATCTCTCTCTCATATTTAGGTTCTCTTGAGTGAAGAAATACTTCAAACTCTTATGATCAGTGTATATCTCACACTTTTCTTTGTACAAATAGTGTCGACATACTTTCAGTACAAATACCACTCCAAATCATGAGTAGGGTATCGCTATTTATACTTCTTTAGTTGTTGTGATTCATACGCAATCACCTTCCCAACTTGCATAAGTACACAACCGAACTCTAGTCTTGATGTATCGCAATACACCACCAACTTATAGCCATATGAAGGAAGGCTCAATATCGAAGATGTAATCAGTTGTCACTTAAACTACTTGAAGTTGTTCTCACATTCTGACCATACAAACTTCAAGTTCTTGCGTGTCAGTTCTGTCAGTGGTGTAGAAATCTTTGAGAATCCTTCCACGAAGCACCAATAATGCCCTGCCAACCCTACAACACTCCTTATCTCTGAAACATTCATTTCCTTTTGCCAATCCCTCACTGCCTCAATCTTAGTCGAAACCACCTTAATAACATCTCTAGTAGCAATGTGACCAAGGATTGTCACCTGCGGTAATCAGAACTTGCACTTCTTAAACATGGCACACAACTTTTGCTCTCTCGACCTCTGTAGTACTATTCAAAGGCGCTGCTCGTGCTCAACCTCTGTCTGAGAGTACACCAGTATGTCATCAATAAAGACGATCACAAACTTGTCCAAGTAATCCCTGAATACCCTATTCATCATGTCCATGAATGCCGTTGGGGCATTGGTCCATCCGAAAGACATGAAAAACAATTCATAATGCTCATACCTCGTTCGAAAATCTGTCTTTGGGACATCCTCATCTTTGATCCTCAGGTGGCGATAACCAGATCGAAGAACAATTTTGGAGAACACTGTCATACCCTGTAGCTGATCGAATAAATCATCAATCCTTGACAGTGAATACTTTTTCTTGATAGTCAACTTATCAAATTCCTGTAGTCGATGAACATTCTCAAAGTCCCATTCTTTTTCTTCACAAATAGCACTGGTGCGCACCACGATGAAAAACTGGGTCTAATGAATGCTAAATCAAGTAACTCCTGCAACTGAATCATCAATTCCATTAACTCTACTGGTGCCATTCTATAAGGTTCCTTGGATATCGGCTCTGTCCCTGGTGCCAACTCTATGACGAACTCAATTTCATGGCGTGACGATAACCCTAGCAAATCTTCTAGGAATATATCTAGAAACTCACAGACCAATTTGGTCTTCTCCGATCCAACAGGTACATCCTTGGTGGTATCCACCGCGCTAGCTAGGAATCCTATGCAACCTCCTTGCAATAGGGGTCTAGCCTTCAATGCCAAAATCATAGGAATATGAGGCCCGTTCACAGTACCAACAAACACAAATGAGTCCTCTCCCTCAGGCTTAAAGGTTACCATCCTCTTTTTAGAGTCTATGGTTGCCCTATACTTGGCTAACAAATCCATGCCCGGATTTATGTCAAAGACCTCCATAGAAAACTCTATAAGATCCACCAAAAACTCCCTACTATCAATCTATACTTGTAATGATCTGACCCATCTCCTAGAAACCACTAATTCCCCAGTAGGCAACAAGGTCCCAAACCCCACAACATAAAAATTACATGGTCTACACAAATCTATATATCACCCATCTAGATACAAAAGAATTCAAAATCAAGTAACACTAGTGTTTACCGAGTTTTTCGGAAACGAATACGAACGAAATAATAAAAAGATAAGAACTGTAGAAGTGCAGAAATGTAAATAAACAAACAGTGTTTTTACGTGGTTCAGGCGTTAACGAGCTGTAGTCCACGAGTCGATGTTATTATACTTGTAGAGAATAACAGTCAAACAGCTGGTGTACAAGAAACTCACAACCTCACAGTGTTTCTCTCGGGTTCTCTTGGAGAAGATGAAGCTAGAGAGATTTTAGTAGAGTTCTTGCTATGTGATTTGTTGGCCGTCCCCACTATCGTAAAATGAGGGGGTCTTTATAGCTAGGGTTTTGGATTAGGGTTTTTCTCTACTCACATGAGTCTTAATTACACCAGCCGTAAATAGGGGATACAATTACCGTAGTCGCCTGGCGACCAGGCTCTATGTGGGTATATTTACGTGAAAGTATGGGGAATGCACAAAGGCAGCCGCCTTTTCCAAGTTGTCAGCGGAACAGTAGGCGAAATGGTACTTTTAGGCATGCTGGGATGTGTGCGGCCTTGACCTGTCGGGTGTGTCAGGCGGGATCCTGTGTCAGGCGGATATCATTCCAACTATGCCTCCTCCATGACTCGACCGCTTGGTCTTGTTCCGTGCGAGGCACGGAACTGTTTCCACGAAGGCAACCTGAAGAGCTTCTCATGGAAGGAGCTTCCCCGAAGGATATCCCTTCGGGAGTCCGGGAGAGTTGACGAGCTTCCGTGTCGCGTTTGCTTGAAAGAGTAAGCTGGACACTAAACGGGAGAGGCGAAGCCTTTCTGTCCATCCGCAAGCTCTGGTCACCTACCATGAAAGACATTGATAATTCTGCTTCCCCGAGGATATCCATCTAAATGCTATCCGGAAATCTGGATAACATTTACCCCCCAAGGTCACGGAGCTTTGAGAGATCCGGAGCTTGTACAGTCCTCCGGGTATTCCGGTTTCTAGATTAGGCGAGGGGTCACCTCCTGTGTTCCTGGAAGGGTTCCTTTTTCCCGCCTGAGTGTTAGTATGAAAAAGAAAGGAAATTTCTTCTGTTTGAACTCAAGTACTCAAGTGTGGCATGGGCCACGCGTCATGCCGGGAATGGCTCTGTGACCAAGACGTGTGCGTGAGGCGACTGGCTGAGTATGCGTGCGTCAAGCATCTGAGTAATGATTTGACGGTTTTTAATGGTACACCGGGCCCAAGGTGGTATAATGATGGGAAATAAATACTTTATTCCCATCCGAGGAGTCATAAATAGGATTGGCGCTTCATCTCCAGCCGTCGGATCTGATGCATGCGGTATGGGAAGATCAGGACCGTCCATTTGTAGGATTCGAAAGGACTTCACTCCTGCTATAAAAACCAGGGAACGAACCTTTCTTCCTCTTTACGCTCTCAAATTCTCTATCTTTCGGATTTTCAGATTCCCAAACCTTCGAACTTTCAGGCTTCCAAGCTTCCATTCCTTCGAACTTGCCACTTCTTTTGGTAAGGAATCTAGAAACTTTTCTTGTGATTTGGCAGTGGGTTTGTTCGCCGAAGTTCAGGGTTTGAATCGTCGTTTGTCTTTGCAGCTTTTACTTCTCGTGATCGTGCTGTGCAGTGATCCGGTTACTCCTTCAATCTTCAACTACCCAAATACCAGTAAGCATTTCTACTTTGCTCTTTCCTCCCAAACCTTAGGTTGTTGGTAGTTGTTAGAGTTGAGTTTTCTGCCAGTATCGCCTATGTGCATGCGTGAATAGGGCTTTGATAGGCATGCGATTGATGTGAGTCGATAAGTAATCTCTTTGCATGCTTTGATGATTTGCGTTTGGAAAGTCGTTCCTCGTCTTGCTTGTGTTGTTTTAGGGCATAAGCGTGAGCGCCTTTAGGGTATCTTCCTCTGGGAAAACACTTCTCTTGGCGGGCTTAGGCTCGGAGTTTGAGTTTGGTTCCTTGCTGTCCTTCAGGTGGCATGGTGTCAACCCCTCGGTGAGCTCGGTGGGAGCCTCTCCAAGCAGTTTTCGGGGAGGGTCTCCCCGACGCCTTTGATACCGTTAGGGTATGACAAGGGTTCTAACTGCTTAGAGTGTTTTCTCCTTTGTTTCTCTTGTTCAGTGACGAACACCTCAAAGGAACAAATTCTTGCCGCGGTAGAGGCTGAATCTGCCCAGGAGCAAGGTTCCCCTGTCGCTGGCGCAATGGGGAAAGGAAAGACTAAAGTGGTCATGGCTAGCCTCCCGACTATCAACAGTTCAATCTGGGAGATGGACCAGAAGCCGAACCTGCTCAGGAACTACGGCATGCTGGAGCTGTACTCCTCAGAAGCAGGCCTGAAGAACATCCCAGGCCTGATGTGGCACCGTCTGTCGGTGCTGGGTGAGTCTGCTAGCCAGAGTCATGAGGGCTTTGGTGCCTGGAGCTGGGCACACATAGTGTGTGGGGCGCACTTGCCCCTAAGAAGTTACTTTGCCAATTTCTGTGTGAAGGTGGGGATTGCCGCCTTCCAGTTGATTCCCCCCAGCTACAAGCTCCTAGCGGGGTGGTATATCTTTTGCAAGTCCCGGGGCCTGGAGGCCCCTACCCCGGAGGAGGTGTTATACTTCTATGGGCTGAAGTCTCAACCCATGAGAGGTCATCCAGACAAGGTGGGGTTTTACAGGCTGGAGAGGTACCCGGACGTGATGTGTCCTACTTGCCATACCGCGAGGGTTCCAGACCTCCGGGAGTACTGGTTCCTGACGACCGGCTTCCCATTGAAGAGGGTGCCAGCCCTATCTTTGGACTTCAAAGTCCCTGGTAAGTGCTCCTTCCTCTCCTTTTTAACTTTGTTTCTTTACGTTTGATTTGCCTTTCGGGAGGATCTCTAATGCTCGTATTTGGATTTTGCAGAAGTCATCCCGCGGACACCTCGTTGTGCGGAGATGATAAGGAGGTCAAAATTCTACGAAGGGCTCTCGGAGGAAGAGCTGAAAGTGGAAGGACTTGTGACCTCCGAATCTTTGAGGGAGTATGGGCTACTCGCCTCTTTCCAAAACATTGAGCCAGTGAGTGGCAGGGGGCAAAGTCAGGTGTCAGCTGACATCCGGGAGCAGATTGCCCTGGAGCTATCCAAGGTGATCTGTCAAGTGGCCGGGGACGAGAATACTTTATCCCCTAGTTGGGCGAAGAGGTTCCCCGACCCCCAGCCGGAGGAAGAGGAGATCGAGGCTCGCCATGCCGCAGCTTACCCCAACGAAGGGACTCCGGGGGCTGGTACCTCCGGGAGAGGTAAGACTAGTTTTCGATTAATCCACACCCCCAGCCTATCTGAGGTTTCCCGGACCTCTCAGGTGGGGTTTGATCCCCGCTTCCTTAGGCTAGATCCGCACAGAATACCCTTTGACAGATATTGCGATAGGGTAGATGAGCTCCTCGGATGTTTGGATGATGGTAGTCTGCAAGAAGGTGTCACCATGGTTGACCCTTCTTCCCTCAGCATGTCATTCCCGGACTTCAAGCAGTACGGGAGCTTCCTGGAGCAGGAAATGGTGTCTTGTTTCGCTCGGGGAAGGCCATCCACGTTTCTCGTGCATGGTCGTCCCTCTCAAACGTCTCTCTTTTTTGTTCCTTGTTCCCTACTGGCGGACTTGCTTGTGCTTTTATGTTGTTGATTGTCTTGTCTTCTGCTTATCTTCTTTCACATTGCTTGCTGGTTCGTTAACCTTGCTTCGTACGTTTCTTGCAGAATATCCCGAAGCCAAGATGTTGGGGAGAGTTACCTTACTCATCAAGAAAGCCGCCACCAGCCAAGATCCGTCCAAGGGGAAAGGATGAAAAGCCGGAGCCGGTAGGGGAGGTAAAGCTGCCACATCCAAGAAGATAGGTGGCGAGGCGCAAGTGTCTCCGGCGGTGGAGAGATCTCCTGCCAAGGGGCCTTCCGAGACCATGGCGACCTCGAGTAGTAGCAGCGACGGGGAAGGGCTTGTGTTCCCCGTGAAGACGACTGGGGTGAGCAAGCATCCCGGAGGAGATCCTGAGGGCGCCAAGAAGAAACGCCTTAGACACTCTTCTCCCGGTCGAAGGCAACAACAACAACAACAACAGCAACCACAACAACAACAACAGCAGCAACAAGAACAACAGAGACAATCACCAACGCCACAGCGGCAGCAACAACAACAGCCAAACCAGCAGCAACAACAAAGGCAATTACTTCCGCCGCCGCAGCAGCAAAAGCAACAGCAACAACAAAGGCAGTCACCTCCGCCACCGCAGCAGCAAAAACAACAGCAACACCAGCAACAACAACAGACCGGGGCGGCAGTGTCTTCCCTTCCGTCCTTAATACCCCGTCTGCCTCCTCCTCCAGCCCAAAGGGAGTCCACCCTTTCGGGGTCTCCTTCTTCTCAGCAAACAAACCTTCCTCTGCCTGGCCTGAAGTTCCACTTCCCTCAGAAACCAACCCGTTTCCCCGCTGCCCTCCTGGAGGGTGTAAGACGGGCCGATAATTTTTTGAAGAAGCGGTTGGAGGCTGAGAAGGCTGTTACTCAGGGAAGGGCAGACAACTTGTCTGCCGTGAAGAGAGCTGAGCTGGCCGAGGGGGTGAGATCCCTTCACCCGGCTGGAGCAGTTTTGGATGGCCCAGCCTTGGAGAAGAGGCTGGTGCCTAGGCTCGGACGTGCATTGGCGCCGTTCGGAGCGGAGATGATGGAGGACATGGCCCTGAGCATGTGCGAGCTCAATTCTGAGAAATGGGCCATCAGTAGCAGTAAGGATCCGCTGTTGCTGACACATGCCGTGAAGCAACAATTGTCCGGGGTAAGCCGTCAGTTGTGTTTTGGGATCATCTGTCTTAGCACATTTGGTTCTGCTTAACTCATTCTGTTGTCTTTCCTTGCAGGCCTCTCTGATCGCGGAACGCTCGTTCCGGGAGGTGGGTGCAGTTCTAGTTCAGCTGGAGGAGAGCCAGGTGGCTCGCCAGGCCTTGGAGGCAGAGAAGCAGAAACTGACCCAACAGGTCGAGAGCACAAGGGGGGAGGCTTCGGAGAAGATTGACCAGGCCCGGCGCATGGCTGAGGAAGAGGCGGACAAGAAATATCTTGCCAAATATCGAGAGTATCGGGCCAGCGCAGAGAATGAGTTCAAACAGCGGTCGGATGACTTGAAGACCGAAAACTCCAAGCTCCGGGAAGAGCTATCCCAAGCTAGGGTGGAGAAGGATACCTTGGAAGCCCGCTTGCAATCAAAAAATGATCTCCTCCTTAAGCGGCAAGAGGAATATGCCACTCTTCAGAATAAGCTGCACGAGGAGGAGCAACTTCATAAGCGGAGCAGGGATCTCGTGTCTATGCTGGAGTTGGGGCTCGCCGAGAAGGATAAAGAGATCGGAGCCTTGCAATTCACCGCCAGGGGGCATGTGACCGAGAAGCAATCCGTGCTGAACCAAAATAAGGTGCAGCGCAAGGAGATTGATTCTCTTAAGGGAGAGCGGGATGCATCCAAGGCCGAGGTGGAAAAACTGAAAGCTCAATTAGCTGTCGCGGAGGCAAAGCTGGCAACCTCCAAGGCGGAGCGCTTGAAGGAGAAGGAGGATGCCGAGGTGGTACTGAACAGGACGATTAATATATCGCACGTGGTCCTCATGCATCAACTCTGGAAAATGAACCCGGAGGTACTAGGCTATCTGGGAGAGGATGCCGATGCCATGAGGGAGAAGCTACAGGTGTGGGATCAAGGCCCAGAGGTGTACGTCCAAACTTACAACATTGACGAACCTGCTGGAGCCCCTGAGGCAGGAGATCCCGGAGAGGCGGGGACTTCTGAACCTGCCCGTGATGACGTTCCGCCTTCCAATGAGCCGACTCCGCCAGCCCCAGTTGAAACCGCTGACCTCGAGGCCTTGGACGCGGATACTGCTGCCACCCCCAATGCTTGAAGGGGCCTTATCTTTAATTATTTTTCATTTGTGTTTTTCTTTGGGGCGAAGCTCCCTGTACTCTTTTCTCATTGCAGACATATTTTCCATAATTATAGCATTCTCCTTTCTTTTCTGCCGAGTTCGTTGTTTAACTTTGCGTTTAGGGTAGACTTTTATACGGTAGAAACTGCTGTAGGGGCGCATGAGGTTTTGGTTCCAACGGCCAGAACCTATGCACTTCCAACTTGAAGCTCTAACGGCTGATGTCTTTTCCCACGTAGTTTCTAGGTTACGAAGGTTTCCTGGTTCCATCGTCCAGACTCCTTTCACCGTATTTCAGCTTTCCTAAGGCAAATAGCCAATCCCGGGACTTGTAGTTATACTGTTCGCTGGGATTGCTAAGGTGAGCTGTTCCATGGTGCCGGAACGGGAGTTCTTTTGGTGAGCGTCGCTAGACTTAAGGTTAGATCTTTGCGAAGCAAAACTAACTGTCGTTGCGAACCTCGTGGTGGCTGTCTTCAGGGACTTGGCATGGAGCCCTGCGAGGCAAGGCTCGTTGCGGTCGGGGAAATTGCCATGCCCACCATGTGCGATCCCGGAGCAGGGGCTTTGCGAAGCAAGGCCTGCTGTGAGTGGGGGATCGACCATATCTGCTCCTGGAGCTGAAGTTTGCAGTGGTCGAGGAGCTCGCCATGCATTATTTTGTGAGATCCGGAGCTGAAGCCTGCGAAGCAAGGCTTACAACGGTCGCGGATCTTGCCATCTTTCGCCTTGCGGGACCCGGAGCTGGAGCTTGCGAAGCAAAGCTCTACAGCGGTCGCGGAGTATTCTGCAAAGGACTTGTCAGGGAGTTGGGGGTGTTTCGGCGTAGCTCTCTGAATGTGCCCCAACCCCCAGTCCTGTTCATCGCTGGGCTACACAGGAGATAATTTTCATGATGCATAATGGCAGACATTTCAATGGAAATTTTCACATAAACACATAATGCGCACATGACACGTAATGCAAGTATGTTTATGGCAACAAATTAACCTAAGCTTAACAATTTAAAAAATGCTAGCACATAAGTGGTGTTCTGTGTATGTTTTGTTCAAGGGGCGTATGGCTATGCCTTAGCCATGTATACCCCCCCAAGTAAGCGTGGGGTTCGGACGTCTCCGGACCGCGTGGTCACTTGTTAAAACGCAGCTTTGAACATAGGGATAAAAAATGCAGTAAAGGCGGAGTGAATCTCTCCGTGTTTCATTGAATTAGCCTGTTAGGCATGTGTTTTACAGCAGGGAGGATTATCGCCACATTTTACACTTTTGCTACATCCAGCAAGGACTTTCAACTAGATAGTCCGGGGCCTACTGATAGTAACGGCGGAGGTGCTCTGCGTTCCAGGCGTGCGGGACTTTAGATCCGTCGAGTCTCTTTAAGTGATACGTCCCATGGCCCACTTTTTCTTGTACTTCATAGAGGCCTTCCCAGTTGGGTCCGAGGACTCCCACTCCCGGATCCTGCGTAGCAGGAAATACTCTCCGTAGGACAAGGTCCCCAACTTCGAATGTGCGGCTCTTGACTCTTGTGTTGAAGTGTCGGGCTATCTTGCCTTGGTACATTTTTAGTTGGACTTGCGACTTCTCCCGGAGCTCTTCGATCATGTCCAGGGACTCCTGGAGAAGGGCGTGGTTCCGGGTAGGGTCGTAAGTGTCCTGCCTGTGAGAGGGGATCATAGTTTCTACTGGGATGAAGGCCTCGCAACCGAAGGTCATGGAATAAGGTGTGTGCCCCGTCGAAGTTCTCTCTGTTGTGCGATAGGCCCAAAGTACTCGCGGAAGCTCTTCCGGCCAGTGAGCCTTGCAGGCTTGGAGTTTTTTCTTCAACGTGGTCTTTAAGATTTTGTTTACTGCTTCCACTTGCCCTTTAGCTTGAGGTCTGGCGACTGCGGAAAAGCTTTTGATGATTCCATGCGAAGCACAGAAGTCCGTGAAATGTTCACTATCAAATTGCTTCCCGTTATCGGACACAATTTTTCATGGAAGCCCAAAACGACACACTATATTCCTGATGACAAAGTCCAGTGCTTTCTTAGACGTGACCGTGTTCATAGGTTCAGCTTCAGCAAATTTGGTGAAGTAGTCTACCGCGACTATGGCATACTTCACTCCGCCCCTTCCAGTTGGAAGGGAACCTACTAGGTCAATGTCCCAGATGACGAACGGCCAGGGACTGGTCATTAAGGTAATTTCTGTAGGCGGGGCTCGCGGAACCTTGGCGTACCTCTGGCACTGCTCACATTTTCTGACATAATCCACACAATCCTTCTTCATGGTGGGCCAGAAGTATCCTTGTCGAAGGATCTTTTTGGAGAGGCTCAGCCCGGAGGTATGGTCGCCACAGAAGCCTCCGTGAACCTCATGGATGATGGCGCTGATTTCGGTTCCGGCAACACACCTAAGGAAGGGTATGGACAACCCCCTGCGGTAAAGCTTTCCATCCATAACCACGTATCGGGGAGCCTGATACTGGAGCTTTCTTGCGTCAGCTTTATCAGTGGGGAGCTCTCCGGTGGTGAGAAATCTGAGGATGGGTCCTATCCAGGAATGGGAATGGTCGATGATGGCATTTACCCTCTGTGTCTCGGTACTAGGTGCTTCTAAGTGCCCGATGGGCACTAGGCCATATTGTTCAATCTTCGGGTCTGTTGCAAGCTTGGCCAGCGTGTCCGCGAGTGAGTTCTGGTCCCGGGGGACCTGGCGGATTTGGTAGCCTTTGAAATGCTGCAGGAGGCCGCGAGAGAGAGACACGTAGGCAGCCATTTTTTCGCCTTTCGTCTGGTATTCCCCGGATATTTGGTTTACCACAAGTAGGGAGTCGCTGTATACCTCGATTTTTTGGGCTCCGACTTCTCTGGCCAGTTGCAATCCGGCCAGCATGGCTTCGTGTTCTGCCTCGTTGTTGGACATTGGGAATGTGAAACGGATGGCGCTCTGGAGCTGATGTCCTTGGGGAGAAATTAGGATGACCCCTGCTCCAGCTCCTTTTTCATTTGAGGCTCCGTCTACATAGACCTTCCATGTGGGAAGTTCCGGGACAGGATCTTCCGGGAGGTCATTCATTCCCGAGCATTCCACAATAAAGTCCGCGAGAGCTTGTCCTTTTATGGAAACACGTGGCTGGTAGTGGATGTCAAATTGGCTCAGTTCCATGGCCCATTTAAGCAATCTGCCAGAAGACTCGGGCTTCTGCAAGACTTTTCGGAGAGGGTGGTTGGTGAGTACTCTGATGGTGTGAGCCTGGAAATAGGGCCTTAGCTTCCGCGAAGCGATTAGCAAGCAGAGGGAGAGTTTTTCGATCATTGAATATCTGGACTCGGCGTCCAGTAACCTCTTGCTTACGTAATACACAGGGAGCTGGATACGGCTGTCTTCCCGGACGAGAGCAGCACTCACTGCGTGCTCTGTCACAGCTAAGTATAAGAACAACGCCTCTCCTTCGACAGGTTTGGACAAAATGGGAGCTCAGGTTAAATGTTCCTTGAGGTGTTGGAAGGCTGCTTCGCATTCGGGGGTCCACTCGAACCTCTTGTTTCCTCGCAACACATTGAAGAAGGGGACACATTTGTCAGTGGCCTTAGATACGAAGCGGCTGAGCGCAGCTATCCTTCCGGTAACGCTTTGGACATCCTTATGCTTCCGGGGAGAAGGCATATCTATGAACGCCTTAATTTTCTCAGGGTTGGCCTCCACTCCGCGGGAGCTGACAATGAAACTGAGGAACTTCCCAGACGAGACCCCGAAAGTTCATTTCTTCGGATTTAGTTTCATTCCATACTTTCGGATCACGGCGAAAGCTTCCTCAAGGTCGTCACTGTGGTCCCCGTAGGTCTTGGACTTTACCAACATGTCGTCTACGTACACCTCCATGTTCCTCCCCAGCTGGTCCTTGAACATCTTGTTTACTAGACGCTGGTACGTCGCCCCAGCATTTTTCAAACTGAAAGGTATGACCACGTAACAGTAGACACCCTTGTCCGTGAGGAAGCTGGTGTGTTCCTGGTCCGCGACATGCATCTTGATCTGGTTGTATCCGGAGTACGCATCCATGAAGGACAAAAGTTCATACCCGGAAGTAGCGTTTACCATCTGATCGATTCGCGGAAGAGGGAAACAATCTTTCGGGCAGGCTTTGTTTAGGTCCGTGAAGTCAATGCACATTCTCCAGGACCCATTGGGTTTCGGGACCAGAACCGGGTTGGCCAACCACACGGGATAGTGTGACTCCTGGAGAAAGCCTATGGACATCAACTTGTCCACTTCAGCTTTGACTGCTTCGGCCCTCACTGGGTCTAACGGCCTCCTCTTTTGGCGAACTGGAGTTGCGGATGGGTCTATGTTGAGTGCGTGGCACGCAACATTAGGATTAATCCCCGTCATATCAGTGTGGGACCATGCCAGGATATCCTGATTATTCTTCATAGTGGCCACGATCTTTTCTCGAATGGCCGATGGAAGGTTTTTCCCTATCTGAATGACTTTGGTGGGATCTCCCGGGTTGAGGATCACCTCTTCGACTTCCTCCATCGGCTCTATCGCTCTCTCGACCCCCACTCTAGGGTCGAGTTCGTCAACGCACGCCCCTTGGGCGCCCCCAGTTTCTGGTAAATCTCCCGCTAAAGGAGCGGCAACAACTGCCTCCTGGACCGTGTAGACGGATCGGACGGAGACGTTATAACAGCTTCGTGCACTTCGTTGGTCTCCCCGGAGGGTGCCGATACGCCCGTCGTCGCATGGAAACTTCAGGCATAAGTGGCGTATCGAGGTTATGGCCCCGCAATCGATTAGGACCGGTCGGCCTAGGATAGCATTATACGCCGTGGGGTAGTCGACCACTACAAATGTGCAGTGCTTGAAGGCGCAAGCATCGCTTTCTCCTCTGAGGGTGACTGGAAGTTGAATTTTGCCTAATGGCATGAGTGCATCCCCATTGAACCCCTAAAGCTGGATGGGGCATGGGGTCAGGTCTGTCTCGGTTAATCCGATAGCGTGGAAGGCAGCTTTGAAGAGGATATTTACGGAGCTTCCATTATCGACAAGGATCCGTGATACCTTCTTATTGGCAATCTGAGCTTCCACCATGAGGGGATCGTTGTGGGGGAAGTGCACATGTCGGGCGTCATCTTCCGTGAAGGTGATGGGAAGATCCATCATTCGGGGACGCTGAGCAGGTGACTGAACCAAGGCGCACATCTCTCCGGTGTGTTCTAACTCCCTCAAGTACCTTTTCTGGGAGTTGCGGGTGCTTCCGGCAAGGTGCGGTCCTCCGGAAATGGTGGCTACGTGTCCGTCAATGGGTGGCGGAGCAAGGCCGGGCGGATATGGGTTTCCGGGTCCCGGAGCCAATAAGGCAATGGGTGCCAAAGAGGTTGGAGCAGGGAGCGCTGGGAACTGAGACCCAGGAGCTTGGGGGTGACCGGCTCCAGGAGCGCTAGCGGTCCCCCTCTGTCCCGGAGAATATGCAGCTCCGTGAACTACTCCCTGTCCGGGATAGATTATGGGTATCCTCACCCATTGACCGAGGTGTCCTGCTCTTGCCAGGGACTCGATCTCATCCTTCAGCTGAAGACATTCGTTTGTGGTGTGCCCCACGTCTCCGTGGAACTCACACCTCTTATTGGAGTCTCGCGGACGCCTTCCTCCGTGAGACACTTTCGGGGGCTTCCTGTAGTTGACCATATTACAGGTCGCCCGATAGACATTCTCTCGTGAATCTATTAAACTGGTGTACTCCGTGAACTTGGGCTCATAATCCTTCCGGGGTTTCTTTGAATGGTCTCCCCGGTTGGGGTTTCTTCCGCCTCGTTTATTCCGCGATTGGCTCAGATTTCGTTCTGGGCCTTCTGCTTGCGGTTGCGACGGTCTGGGAGCGATACTACATCCTGTTTGTACAGCTCCGTACCCAGAGAAATGGATTTGACTCGGCGTCTGAGCAGACGCGGAAGGCCCATACACGCTTGGAGTGAACTGGGCTCCTGGAAGCGTGAGGGCTGGTGCGGGAGCTTACGAAGCAAAGCTCGGCGCAGTCACGGAAGGCGTCGGAGCTGGGGGATCTCCAAAGGCCTGCTGGTAGGCATCCTCAAGGTTGATGATTCCCTGAGCTCTTGACATGAATTCGGACAGCGTTTCTGCCCGCCTCCTTTGCATTTCCCCCCATAGCAGGGAGCCGACAGTAAAGCCCGATTGAAGGGCGATCAGCTTCATGTCGTCGCTGACCTTGGTCTTAGCAGCAGCTTCCATCATTCTCTGAATGAAAGCTTTGAGGTTCTCATTGGGTAGCTGCTTGATGTTGGTTAAGGAACCAACCTCCATGTCGTGGTCTCGGGCAGCAATGAACTGCCTTCTGAATGCGGACTGTAGCTCCTTCCAACTATGGATGGATCCGGGAGCTAATCTTTTCCACCAGTCCTCCGCGGACTTGGTAAGGGTGAGTGAGAAGCACATGCATTTGGCATTCTCACTGACGCGCGCCACTTGCATCATTTTGTTGTATTTAGCTAGATGGGTGCACGGGTCTGTCCTCCCCTCATATAATTCTATGTGAGGCATTTTGAAGTTATCCGGGAGGGACGTTTCCGCGATCCTCCGAATAAATGGCTCCGGGTCCTCCTCCTCGGAGTCTGACAGGGCCCCACTTTGCTTCCGGACCAGCTTGGTCAAGGCAGCGATCTGTTCCTCGAGCCTCTTTGTATCACTCTCCGGGAGGTCACATCACCGGAACTTGTCATTAAGATGATTCCGCAGGTCATCTCCGCGAGGCCGGGCCTTTTCTCCTTTGGCCTTTTCATACTTGGCCTCCAACCTTCTTCTTAGGTCCACCGTGGACCAGCTATCTTCGGAGTGCGTGTCCGCAGCCCGACCGTCCTGGTTGACGGAATCACTGGGGCGGTTGTTCCTTCCCCTAGGCCTGGGTGCCTTAGCACTGGGCCCTTTAGGCACAGAGTGCCCCCTTGGGGCTGAAGGACGTCTGGGCTTAGGAGCGCCAGAGACCTTCTGCGCGCGGGGGGGCAGTCGGCCTGGTGATCCACGCCTTTAGGAGGTGCAGGGGCGTTAGTGCGCGCAGGCTCCCCAACCTTTTCTTTGCCCTTGTTAGGGGCGGCTTTGGATGGTCCAGCAGCGGCTGGATCCGGCATGGTGGCATCAGCACCACCTCGAACAAGGCATCCTCGTCCGAGTCGCCTAGGTCTCCGAACTTGCTTTGGAGGCGCTCCATTATGCGCTGCATTTTTTCGGAGACGCGCTCCTGCTCAGCAAGCTTGGCCTTAGTGACCACCAGTTCTTCGGCTACTTGGACCAGTTCTGGATCCTTCTCGTAGTAGTAGCCGTCTTTGTAGTAACCGTCTCGGACATAATCTTCTTCACTTTCTAAGTATGTCGTATCTTCAGTACTGACCCGATCCTGGCGGGATGTCGGGTCTTCACCTTGGTGGTCCGAGGGTTCGTTTTGTACCACATCTTCCATCATAGTATCGGGGTTGACCCTAGCATTTTTGTCAACCGTAGATTTTCTCGTAGTCACCATCTTTTCAGTACGCAGAAAAAGAGCTGACTAACAACTTCCTACAGCTCTCAATGAAAGCACCAAAATGTTTACCGAGTTTTTCGGAAACGAATACGAACGAAATAATAAAAAGATAAGAACTGTAGAAGTGCAGAAATGTAAATAAACAAACAGTGTTTTTACGTGGTTCAGGCGTTAACGAGCCCTAGTCCACGAGTCGATGTTATTATACTTGTAGAGAATAACAGTCAATCAGCTGGTGTACAAGAAACTCACAACCTCACAGTGTTTCTCTCGGGTTCTCTTGGAGAAGATGAAGCTAGAGAGATTTTAGTAGAGTTCTTGCTATGTGATTTGTTGGCCGTCCCCACTATCGTAAAATGAGGGGGTCTTTATAGCTAGGGTTTTGGATTAGGGTTTTTCTCTACTCACATGAGTCTTAATTACACCAGCCGTAAATAGGGGATACAATTACCGTAGTCGCCTGGCTACCAGGCTCTATGTGGGTATATTTACGTGAAAGTATGGGGAATGCACAAAGGCAGCCGCCTTTTCCAAGTTGTCAGCGGAACAGTAGGCGAAATGTTACTTTTAGGCGTGCTGGGATGTGTGCGGCCTTGACCTGTCGGGCGTGTCAGGCGGGATCCTGTGTCAGGCGGATATCATTCCAACTATGCTTCCTCCATGACTCGACCGCTTGGTCTTGTTCCGTGCGAGGCACGGAACTGTTTCCGCGAAGGCAACCTGAAGAGCTTCTCCTGGAAGGAGCTTCCCCGAAGGATATCCCTTCGGGAGTCCGGGAGAGTTGACGAGCTTTCGTGTCGCGTTTGCTTGAAAGAGTAAGCCGGACACTAAACGGGAGAGGCGAAGCCTTTCTGTCCATCCGCGAGCTCTGGTCACCTACCGTGAAAGACATTGATAATTCTGCTTCCCCGAGGATATCCATCTAAACGCTATCCGGAAATCTGGATAACAACTAGAGATATGACCTGTGACTACCAAAGGACTAGCCTCATCCTCTGACTGCGTCAATGTGAACCCTTGAGTTGGAGTCAAGTGGTCTACCTTCATTGGTTCCTCCTTCTTTGATCTTAGGAAGTCTTTCTTGAGATGTCTAACCACCCCACACAAATAGCATGCCTTCGCTCTGCATTCTCCCATATGACTCCTCCTGCACGTGACACACTCCGAGTAACTCCTCCAAGGATCATTGTCGCCCTGGTGCCCACCCTGAACACCCTGACCCCTCCTATCAAGACCAACAGTGATAGGGGTGTCAGCAATCTTACTTTTCTAGTTGATAGGGACTCCGCCCCTACCAAATCCCACAAATGGAAGCACTACCCTCCAAACATCACGTTGTGCAACATTCTCTCTCTAGATCTTATTCTCGGCCTCCTCAACCATAAGGGATTTTTCAACCACCTAGGCACAAGTAGTTTCCCCAGGCACTGACGTAATCTGAACATCCAGGGCTATCATACCGCTTAGCCCCCGAAAAAATCTATCATGTCTTACTGCGTCAACAGGCACCAAGTCAGGTGCCAATTTAGCCAGCCTGTCCAATTTCAAGGCATACTCGGTGACTGATATACTGCCTTGCACAGAACTGGTAAACTCGTTCACTTTCACAACTCTAACTATATTACTGTAGTAATTCTGATTAAACGGGTCTTGGAACTTATCCTAACTCATAGTATCAACATTCTGGATTCGGGACCCCACTTCCCACCAAATATAGGAATCATCCCAAAATATAAAGGTGGCGCAAGTCACTCTATCATCACCTTCCACCCTCATAAAATACAGGATGGAGGTAGTAAGGCTCATCCATTGCTCAGCCTTGAGTGGATCCGGACCTCCCTCAAAGGTTGGAGAATGCTTTTTCCTAAATTTCGTACAACGACTCCCATCTGTTTTCAACCTCTGGCTGTTGTACAAACGTTACCACAGCAGGTGGCATGACTAGTGTAGAGTTCCCTGAGGGAACCTGCTGTCTCAATAACCGAATCTCATCATCATGACTCTGAACTCTGGCTTGCATGTCAACAAGTACTTGTTGCCTATTCTCAGTGGCTAGTGGAGGGTCTTGACCCTGATTATCATCTCTAGCCTCGATCTTAGTGTCGACTAGTCGAATTGATTGCCTTGGAGGAATAACTCTCCAAGTATATCTACAATCAATGACTCGGCTTATCAGGCAATGATAACAAGTTCAAGAAGTCACCCCACGATCCAAAATGAAAAATTAATCAAATTCATGTAACCACAATGCTAACAAGCATTCCAGTAGCTCTAACACATAGTAGCAATGCTAATAAGCATCCCTTTTCATATACATGCAGCAGTCAAGGGTCATGCCCTATCAGTATTACTCGTGCGTCCTATTCCAGCACACAGATAAGGCATATATACTTCAATTAAGCAATTAAACACATAAATATTTACCAAACCCTGAGTCAAGCTTATCTTTAGTGGTGAGTGTACATGCCAAGCCAATCTTCAAGAACCCTTAAACCTAGATGACTCTGGTAGCAAGTTGTAATGGCCTACTAAGTCAGGACCGTTACACTGCGTGTTTTAAAATTGTGTTTAACTCGCTAAATGAGTAATTTGGACCTAAACATATAATTAAAATTAAGTAATTGATTAGGTATTAAAAATTTTGGTCAAACAGTAATCAATTTCCATTAAAATTTTAAATCTATACATGGGATCCAAATTTTTTTTTTTTAAGTTAATTACAACTCGAAAGAATACAAAGGAGTGACCGGCCTAAGCAGCAAAATGTGGCTCAATCCTAGTTCCTCAAAAGAGATCCCCACCGTGGCATTCGTCCAGGCTGTATATGTACACAACACCCCTGAAGCTCTCCAACTCATGGATGGTCCAGCTTCCCTTTACCCTTACCTTCACCACATAACACCCATGAGCCAAGGCTCAGCAAGAAAACTTAAATAAACAGGTACAGACAATCAACAGAGTGCCGCTTAGCAATAATAATTATACTCAAGTAGGAATTTAACTTAAGCTATAAATTCACCTGAGAGCCTACCTAACTTCATTTATTGTAGCGGCTTTAGATCCAAGCAAGTGCATATCACACTTCCAAAGTGGGCCAGCCATAACAGCTTATAAGCCAAGCTTTTCAATCATATTAAATCAAGTATGCAGTTAAGATATAACACAGTCATTCACATTTAAACAGATATTCAAAGGCATGATCATAGTCATGTTCAATAACCAGGGCTCAAGCCCTAATCATAACCCGGGTGAAGTTTACTTACCTCAGGTCTTGTACGAGTAACTTGTACGACTAGGAGCACGATCCTTTTCTGAGCCTTGTGATAAACCTAGTCACAACCATTAATGGTACTCTCGTTAAAAACTAAATCCAATTACTGAATTCGGGACCAATCCCATGCTCTCGGGACTTCCAATTCCACCAATCAGGGAGGTGGAATCATCCCCAAGCGCCCCAAATTCTTCCCAAGCCCTAAAAATGAGTCATGGTGAAAAGGGCATAGGGCAGAAGCACCTAACAAGTCAGAGGCTCCCCTGATTCTCCCCTGCATAGCGCAGTTGCGCTCGAACCAAGCATAGGGGCGCTACATCGCGAACCCAAAATTCTAGGTTGCATTTTCTGCCACTTTTTCCGACCGATTACCCAAAATTCTTACCTAAGCCTCCAAACATTACCAAATTGAGTTTCCCAATCCAATTTTGATGAAAATTTAACCCCAACATAGGTTACCCAAGTATCTGGAACCACTAGTACCTCCTCAAAAAACTCGAAGACATACAGAAAGCTAAAATCACAATTTTGAGTTTGAAACTGCGATCCCAAGCCTAAATCAAGAGTCTCAACCTCTGTTCCAGGCTTAGAGTAGCTAGGAAATCAGTTCCCATCCACAATTACAACACCAAAATTTGAAAAAAGCTCAAAATTCCATAAGAACACTCAAGAACACCAAGCTTTGAAGAAGAATACTTAAAGACAGAGCAACTCACCTCTCTGAAATGATTTCTATAGTCTGCTTGGGAATGATTGTCGCTGCTAGCTCCCTCGAATGCCCTAAACACCTTCATGATGTTCCAACCTTAGTAAAAAATCTCTTAGCTCAAATGTTGTCTTCCAAAACCACACAAAGAAGGTAATCTCTAGAAAAGAGAAAGAGAAGAAAACGTGTAAGTCCCAGCCAAGTCCCCTGTTGTAATGCCCCAAATTTCCTAATAAGGATTAGGTACTTGATTAGGAGGCCGAGATGGCCATAATTTCTTATTATGTTATTGAATGATAATATGCATGTTTAGGTGTATTAAATATGCATGTGAAATCATTTCTGAGTAATTGGGTGATTTTCATATTTTGGCCATTTCGGGCATATTTGGCATATATGTGATATGCGTGTGGTGCTTTATTATTATTTGATTATGCCAGGGTTACTCAACACAAGACTATCCTAGGAGATAAGTTAGTGGAAAAGTCACAACGAGATTTATCTTGACTCGATGTGAGTCAAGGGGTATTTAGAGAATTACTGGGTTATTGGGTAATGGGAGTTAATATTTGGTGATAAATTGGGAGTTAGTAAGATCAGGGGGGAAATTCTGGAGGTTTTGGCTATTTTGTCCCCTAGGGTGTTTTCGGGACCCCGAGCGTTAGGATTTGGTTAAGGCTACTTAAGCTTGAAGTAACCTTTTAAAAGAATAAAATAAAGTTCTATACGTTCTCTCTCCCTTAAAGTTCCATTTTCGTCTCCTGATCGCATTTTCGAAGGTAACTTGAGTTCTAGGACTCGAAATCAAGCGAGGATCCATGCATAGCGATCCTAGGAAAGATTATAAGCTTATTAGCCGGAGGATTTAGTTGGAAACAACTCAATTGGAGGTAATTCAAATTTTAAGTTTTTAAAGCTTGGATTGGACTTTGTGTTTTGGTGAGTTTTTCTTAGATTTGAAGCTTGGGTTTTATGGGTTTTGGATAATGGGGATGTTTGGGAACTTTGATTTGTGGATTTGGTGGTGTTTAGGTATGTTTTTGGGAGGTTTTAAAAGGTTGAAATCAGGGTTATGGCTGGTTCTTGGTTGGGGGTCGCGGCCCTGTTCTTGGGTGCCGCGACCCTGGTTTGAAGAAGCTGGTGGGGGCTTGTTGGTCTTGCTGGGCGCCACGACCGTTGATCCTGGAGAGGCTGGGGGCCACGGCCCAAGGTGTTAGGGTTGCAGCCCTTGGGCAGGTTTGAGCCCGTTTGGGTGTTTTGACCTCGGGAACTTGGTTTTAGGCCTCGGGATCATTCCGACTACCTGGATTGGTGGGGTTTGATGTCTTGGAGGCTAGGTTTCGGTTCCGGGATTGGTTTTAGAATTTGAACTCATTGGATCACCATTTATGGTTGTGTCTAGGTTATCACTAGATGCTTGGAATCGGGATCATGCTTGTGGCTCGTTTATTAGTAACCTGTGTTTGGACCAAAGGTAAGAAAACTGCACCCTGTGTATGTATGCCATGCATAGTTATTCTTGATGCATGCTGGATTATTAAATGTGACATGCATGGTTCTTGTTGAGGCATGTCAAGTGGTTAAATATGATGCATGTGATGCACGAGAAATATGTGATTAGGGCATGCTATGATTATTGAATATGAGAATGTTCAGAGCTTAAGCCTCTGTGTTTATGCATGGTCCTAATTATGCTAGTAATTGTTAAGTAAGAATGCTGAATGCCCTATATTCGAATATTGGATATATGATATATGTTTGGTGGCATTACTTACTTGTCTATGGTACTGACTAGTCAGGGATACTGACCTAAGAGTCAGAAACGGCATAAGCATCCTGAATGCATGGCCGAAGAAGATTAGATCTAATCGATATCAGCGTTGAATGACTCTAGGGCATTAATGTTGGACCGACCCTAAGGTCGATGAAACCTATATGCGCTTGGCTTGTCTAAGAGTAGTTACTCGGAGCCAGGGCCTAAGGCCTAGGTGACTGCTTGTCACATGGCTAGGGAATAGTGTTCCATAGTTATGACTCTAGAGTCATGAGGAAGGTTATGTTGGTGACTAGTCATCATGCACCTATCCTACTTAAGCTAGTGAAAGGATCACTTATCTATAAGCCCGGTGACCCTATCGTCACATGGTTGTTGGGAACGAAACCCACCTCAGTGACTATTACACCTATCACTCTTCTTTTTTGGGCTAAAAGCCCTGGATGATTATTATGATCATTAGTTGATGTGTTATACTCAACATTACGTGAACTCATTTGCCTGCTTGAATAGGGTTATCTCTGCTAGGCGTGTGGCTTATGATTTAATGTCATGATATGACTGTTTATGAGCATATTGAGTTTTCTTGCTGGGCTTCGGCTCATGGGTGCTATGTGGTCGAGGTAAAGGCAAAATAAAGCTGGACCATCCTTGAGTTGGAAAGCTTAGGTGATGATGTGTACATATGCAGCTGCTCGACCACCACGGCCGAGGTTTGAAGAGGAACTAGGGTTAAACCCTGTTTTGCTACCTAGATCAGCTAGTTGTAAATATTTTCTTGTAATAGACCTTTAAATTATATTTTTGGGATCCCATTGTAGATAATAAATGTTCTAATGAAACGTTACATCTTAACCAAAAATTTTAATCCCTAAACTGCTAATCATACTTAGTTACATGATTTTGGCCAAATGACTCGATTAGCGAGTTTAACACTATTTACAAGGGACACCGTAACGGACCCTGGAGTTTAGGGCGTTACACCTACATTAGCTCTTGGTCTAATCATAGGGTCAAAAGACCAACATGTTACATGCCCCTCCTTTTAAATACTTTCCTCAATGTCTGTCTCACAAGCGTAGTCTAGTCATTTTGCCCAAAAATCCCACTAAACCTCAAGTTATACCACAAATCTCTAAATTTAACAACTTATTCATCCAACATAATTATTAACCCAATTATCCTCCCAATTAATTCCATGTACCACTAAATGTTGGTAGTTTACAAAAATACCTTTAAATTCACCCTAAACTGGGTATTTATCCCCGTTGGAATTTTTCGCTAATTGCTCAAAAGAACATACTCCTGCTGAATAACTCAAACATATACACATAATAAGGTGATCTCAATCACATAGCATATATAATTACAGAAATACACTCAGCGTGTCAAAACTACAAAAAGGCCCTTTCTAACGAAAAGTGGCCCACAAACATATTTTATACACATAAACACACACAAGCAGTCATATTATATTACAACTCATATAATTCACGTAATAGCATATATAATCACAAAATACACATAAAGTCCAATTATGCCATCCATACACACTAATTATGGCTCTAAGCCTTATTAGAAAATTTGGGACGTTACATCTTAGCTTTGACTGCTTCTCAACTTTAAGACCATTCTAAATGTCTTCCAAAACATGAGAAAGAGAAAAATTCATCAAAGCTGTCCCTTATTCTCTAACTTAATTGTCAAATGACCTTTATAACCCAAGCCCAAAACCTTTTTCCTAAAAGTCTCACAAGTGAAAAATGTCAATTAGCACCAATCCTTGCTAAACCTCAAATTACACTTCGAATTCCAAATTTAACCACTTATCCTCCAAATACCAATATATTTCCCAAATTATATCTCACATTCCAATAATTTCTGGTAATTCACCAAATTATTAAAATACCCCTAGGATTACCCCGAGCTGGGTATTTATCCCAGTTGTGACTTGTCGCTAATTTGCTCAAAAGGACCGACTCATGTCGAATATCTCTAATATATTAACATAATGATGTGGTCTCAAACACATAACATATACAAATATAGATATACCCTCAACGAGTCAAAATTACGAAAATACCAATTTTTAAGAAAAGTGGGCCATTAATCACATTTAATACACTTAAACATGCATAGGCAGTCATATCATAATATAACTCTTATAGTACATATTCACATATAAACATTCAATAAAATCATAAATATTAGATATAGCTCCAATTTTGCCTTCCCGGCACACTAATCAAGGCACTAAGCCTTATTTGAAAATTTTGGGGTGTTACATTCATCATCATAATTAAAACCAACTTTGACATTATGCTCAATTATAATTATAACACAAATGGCAAGATGATATTAGATTAAAGAAAAACTCTATTCAGGAGCTCTACTAAATTATATCTGTTGATGATGAGAACTTGTCAACTAAGTTAAGTTAGAAAAATTGCAAAGAAAAGATTATCAAAAGAAAAGCTTTAGAAATCTAAGTATAAACTCCAAGAACAATTGCAGAAGAAAAATGGTGAAATCAGTTTGCATTCACTATGGTGCACTGCTACAGTAATTTTTCCAACCCCTTTCCAAATGGAAGTGGAGTTTATTTTATAGTGGGCTCTAATGGCCCCTGATACAATGTGGTACAAGGGACCAGGTAGTACGCTAGTACACTATCAGGTGAGTGGTCTCAGAGGTAGTGGTGTTAACACTATTACATGGCCCATGAGAATGTCTCCACTACTTTACCATACAAATGTCAGAGGAGTGGTGCAGGTGATAGTGGTGTCGACTCTGACATCTGGTTGGGAGCATGCAGGCCATGTCCTCTCTCTTAGTGCTCTAACTACTTGTCTAGCAGGAGTGCCATGGTCAGGCGTACGGGGTCTTAAAAGCCGCACCCTGTACAAGATTGGACTAACATGACCTTTCCGAATCATACTTGGGCATTCACTTCTAGATGGTGGGGTTTCCATTGGTCTCCATAGAAGATGCATCTCGAGGTGAAGGGTGCAAGATGCTCCCCCGTGAGGCCCTCGTGACACAGCCATGGCGAGGCTAGGCGAGGCCGTCTACTGAGGGTCATGGCTCGCGAGGCACTGGGGCTCGCGAGGCCATCTGCTGAGGGCCGTGGCGCACGAGGCGCTGGGGCTCACGAGGCCGCCTGCTGAGGGTCGTGGCGCGCAAGGTGCTGGGGCTCGTGAGGCCATCTGCTGAGGGCTGTGGCGCGCAAGGTGCTGGGGCTCGCGGGGCCATCTGCTGAGGGTCGTGGCGCGCGAGGCACTGGGGCTCGCGAGGCCATCTGCTGAGGGCCGTGGCGCGCGAGGTGCTGGGGCTCGAGAGGACATCTGCTGAGGGTCGTGGCGCGCGAGGCGCTGGGGCTTGCGAGGCGTAGGACAGGGGTCCCGTTTTGCATGCCTGCTGGGGATTTGCCTGGCAAGGCTTCCCAATACACACCTAGGGACGTAGGCACAGGTATGTACTTAGGCATTTATGGGACCTTAGCACGCGCTTTAGATCTCTTACAAGTATGGAATTTCGAGCATCCACACTTGCCCCCCAGTCTAGGAGAGGACCTTTAGGTGCTCTTTTAGACTCTTCTCTTTCATTCTTATAAATAGGCTTTCATGCAAGGCTTATTATTTACACCTTACTTCCTTGGCTTAGTGGTTTTGAGAATCCTTCATCTTTCAAGAGGTAGTGGGTTCAATCCCCCACATCCTCATTTTTGCCATAGTTTCCTTCATTTTATTTTTTCACTTCATTTTTTTTAATACATATGAGCTAATTTTTTGGTATGTCTATTTGGAGGCTAACACATCCTTTTTGTCTATTTTTGCAGACGCGTATTTTCGACCATTTGGTGATTTTGGCCCTCGACCTCCTTTTGACCTCGACAGCGTTCCATTTTACCTGCTTGAGGTATATTTTATTTTTCCCTCATGTTCCTTGGGTCCAAATTAGCATTACTCGGGATAAGGCACCTTGGTCTGAGCTCGCAGTGAGTTTGCCCAGTTGCATGCCCCTCTTTTTTTTTTATACCTTATAGTGGATCATTTAGGGTGTTTGCATCTAGAGGTTTTAAGCCCATTCCTTTGTGTTTTGTAGCCATCCCCTCATTTATACGTGAATCCCTTTTTGCTTTCGGGACGAGGTCTCATGGCCAGTGACGGTCCGTTCGACATACCTCTGGGAGTTGAGTTTGTTGACCTGTCCTCAGACTCAGAGTCCCCTGAGGAAAGCCCTTACCAAGACTATGACTCCTTAAGGCAGGCCCGTATCCGTCACCTTGAGCACATGGCTGACCTTAGGCGTAAAATTTGTGTGGTGGACAGTGAAATTGACTCAGCGTGAAGAGGAGACGAAACACCTTTCCCCCCTGACCCTAGTAACCATGTAGCGAGCCTTAGGGTGACCCTTTTAAAGTTGCAGAGGAAGTTGGAGTTTATGGAGGGGCACCTTCCGCCTGAGCCCCACAGCCCATCCTCGCCTGATTACTGTCATGGGACCGCTTCTGCTTCCCCTTAGCCCTTAATTTCAATCTTCCCTATCCTAGTGCTTCCGCAGCCGGTCCCCCGGTGGAATACTCTTGCTAGGAAGAGAAAATGGAGGGTCAAGTGTCTTGTCTCTTCCTCACCTTTTTCTTTTGGTTTTACAGATATGCCGAGGGCACGACGACAGGTATCTACCAATGAATCGGACGAGGTTCCTTTACTGGCATCTGAACTGGTGTCACATGTGTCAGAAAGCAAACTGAAAGAAATCATGAAGCACTACTGTGTTCCTCTAGAGTACGCCTTATACGCTCCTTTGGAGACATGCCGGGCTGACCGCCCTAGGGCCGGCTTCGTGTCCCTTAGTGAACACATTCTGAAGGTGGGTGGTACCATCCCCTTGTACCTGTTTTTCGTAGCGGTCCTTAACTACTTTGACCTAGCCCCACTTCAGCTGGCACCCAATGGCTGGCTGACTTTGAGCTGCCTTTTCATTGTGGTCGCGGTACTTGCCAAACGTGCCCCTACGGCGCTAGAGGTGCACTTTCTATATAACCTCATGCCCTCTCCCAAGTCCAAGGCTTCTACTATTTGCAAAAGGCCAATAACGAGGTCCCTTTGATAGAGGGCTCAGTGTCCAATCCGGGGTCCTGGAAGCGGGACTTTTTCTTCGTAAAGGGCCCTCTTTCTGTCCGTGAGGACTTCCCCACCACCCACAGTAAGTACTCTGAGCCTCCTTTTCTTTTTACTTGAACTTACTGTTTTATACTTATGTTTGTTTTGACAATGGTGTGGGTCATGCAGAGCAATTTTCCGTTCCCTTGGTCGTTGGGTCGGAGGCAGACGCCGTGATGGGCCTCATTAATGCTGACCCCTCCCTGAAAAAGGCGGCGTTCTTATTCACCGTGGAGAATCTGAACCTCCACAAACTATCCCCAGTCTCCGACCCCAAGTTGCTGTGGACCATTCTTGGGTCCAAGAAGATGAAGGCGGTGTCGACTGAGCCTTGGCCAGACGAAGGTGAGGCTGAGGATGAGGCGGAGGAAGCCCCCCTTGAATGCGGGGGACCACACCAGCTGCCCCCGTCTCCTAGGGGATGCCCTCCTTATGCCTCTTATGACCAGGACATAGCCTCCCAATATCAAGACCAGCATGCCATACCGGGGTGTTTTTTTTGCCCCGACCCTGAGGGCTATGACACTTTCATTTAGGCTCCTCTCGACCCTGGTCCATCGGGGGCTTACTTTGCCAATTTTTCAGCACCCCCCTCTAATCTACCTGGGCCTCACTTTTCCACTTTTTCTGCGCCCCCTCCCGTTTCAGCGAGCGGGTCGTCTGTCCTTACTCAGCCAGGTGCCCCTAGCCTGGATGGAGCACCCTGGGTGAATCGTATGTCATCCACTTACGGGCGGCGGTTCACCCAAATTGCCTCGGACCTCCCTGAGCCTGACTGAAACAGTCTTGGGAGGTTTGCTCTGTCAGACCTTGGGCAAACTTTAAGGCGCACCACTACTTGGGTGAGTTCATGCATCTTGTGTCAGCCCTATTATATATAGATGTACATACATTTTGTTTTGTTACTTATTATTTCTGTTGTTAACTTTCTTGTGCAGGCCCATATTGTGGCTCAACGGTTTGCCGACTCGGCTAACAATCTCTCCACGTCAAGTCCTGAGAGGGACCGTCTCACGGCCCGGGTCGGGGAGCTCGACAAAGAGCTTGAGGACACCCAGACTGAACTAAAAAGGGTTCGGTCCAAACTTTCTGTCTCAACAAAAAAGGAAGCTGAAGGCGCTTGCCAAATCCACGATGCTGTAGGACAAGGTCAACAGCCTAGAGAGCGAACTCCAGGGGACCAAGGCTATCACAGCTGCGTCACAGGAGAGAATCACTTATTTAGAGGCTGAACTCGAGGCTACTAGGGCCGAACTCCAGGCTGTTATGGCCGATGTAGCCACGTCGCAGGAGAGAATTGCTTCCGTAGAGGCGGCTCAGACAGCTATTGAGTACAGGTCCATAGACCGCGCCCTTTACGGTGTGTGGGGGCAGGACCCCAACTTTGATTTTTCTTCTTTCGGCGAGCACACCGTTGCTCGAGCGGCTGTGTGGAGCGCCCGTGGCAGGAGTCCCTGAGGTCGTCATATCCTCATTTCTGTCAACTATCCCGCTGTGGGCGTATGCTCACCTTGAGCCTTTGTAATATTATTGTTATTATTTTTACTTTCTGAATCTTTTCATGTTATCAAGACTCCTTTTTCAATATATATATATACATGTGTGGTTATTTATCTCTTATTCTTCTGCTTTTGAGGTCTTTTTGAGCCTGCATGATGGGGTTTGGTAGGTTCCCCTCTTTTATTTACCAGGCTAGAGGTCCTTTGGAGCTCATGTGAAAGGGTTCACTGGGAACTTTTTTGGTGCCTCTTGATTACTTCTATAAGGACATTTTGACCCCTTGGGTTCTAGCTATCTTTTTATATATTCTTGCGCGCGCTTATTATTTTTTTGCGAGAAGCGTCCTTCTCGTCATTATTCATAGTACTATTTTTGCAAGGGTCTCTTTTAGGACCCTTTTTGGCTAGACGGCTTGGCGACCGCTCTAGGCTTATTGGTGGGTGCTCTCTCTAAGGTCTTTCCTCTTGTGGGAGCATCTGCCTTTATTTGGAAGTATGTTGTTGTTGTTTTTTTTTTTTTTGTAAGACCTTTTGGCCTCCTTGATGTTCACAAGGGTAGCTAATCCTTGTGAACCCAAGGGATGCCTTGTAAGGTCCTCTCCTTGTTTTATATGCATAAGGACTCTGCTTAAGGCCCTGATACAAGGGGTCCCTTTTAGGGTCCTCCTGATAGAGGGTCCTTTTTAGGATCCTTCTGGTGCATAGGGTCCTTTTTAGGATCCTCCTGATAGAGGGTCCTTTTTAGGATCCTAGTGCAAGGGGTCCTTTTTTGGATCCTCCTGTTTGCTGTATGCTTTATCTTCACGGGCCACTATTACCCCCCCCCCCCCAAGTGTCTGGAGAAGTTTACTTCGGCAGGCACTTTGATTGATGCCCACATAAGGTAGAAAAAATGGCGCGTGAAGATGTGACCAGTTTCATTCATAGAATTCAGGTTACAACGATACATATAAGACTTACATAAAAAAAGAACTTACACCTACTTGGGAGGTTATCTAAGTAACCTCTTTGATTTTTGTCTACCAAGCTAAGATAACATGCAACACGCTGAAACTTCTAGCATTGGGTGCAGGCGCTTCACTGGTAGTACTTCCTAAGGTGCTCTGCATTCCATGCTCGAGGTATGACAGTGTCATCCATGCGCGCCAGCTTATAAGTGTTTGGGGGTATGCACTGAGTGACTTGGTAGGGCCCCTCCTAGTTCGCCCCTAGCACCCCCGCCCCTGGGTCTCGCATGTTCGGGAGTACCTTCCTTAGCACCTGGTCGCCAACTCTGAAAGTTCTCTCTTGCACCCTCGAGTTGTAATACCTTGCTGCGCGCTGCTGGTATACCGCCATTCTCATTTGTGCTTTTTCCCTTTTCTCTTCTAGCATGTCCAAGCTCTCAGCCAGAGCTACGCAGTTGGCCTCATCCCCATACCCTTGTACCCTGAAGGAACTAACCTGCATCTCAACTGGGAGGACAGCCTCACACCCATATGCTAAGGAGAATGGGGACTCTCCAGTGGTCGTGCGCGGGGTGGTTCTGTAGGCCCATAGCACATTTGGCAGCTCCTCCACCCAGGCTCCCTTCATCTTTTCTAGCTTAGTTTTCAAGTTCTTTTTAAGAACTCTGTTAATGGCCTCCACCTGCCCATTGGCCTGTGGGTGCACTACTGCTGAGAAACATCTCTTTATCTCTCTTCCCCTACAATATTCCTGAAAGGCTGCCCCCTCAAACTGGGTGCTGTTGTCGGAGATAATTTTGTAGGGCACTCTGTATCTATAGACAATGAATTTGTTGACGAATGAGGTGATATGCTTGGCTGTTATCTTCACGAGGGGTTCCGCTTCAACCCACTTGGTGAAGTAGTCCACAGCTACCACTGCGTACTTCGCTCCTCCCCTACCCGCGGGAAGGGCGCCGATCAAGTCTATCCCCCAGATAGCGAAGGGCCCGGGGCTGGTCATGCTATTTAACTCATTTGGGGGCCTCCGAGTGTAGTTTGCGTGTCTCTTGCATTTGTCGTATTTCTTGGCAAAGTCATTTGCATCTTTCTCCATGGAGGGCCAGTAGTACCCTTGTCTTATGGCCTTCCTAGCCGTTGAGGGTCCGCTCTCATGGTTACCACACTCACCCTCGTGTATCTCATGCAGTACTTTTAGCGCCTCTTCCTCCTCTACACATCGCAGAAATGGCATCGAGAACCCTCTCTTGTATAAAACCCCGTCTACCAAGGTGTACCTAGCTGCCTTATACACCAACCTTCGGGCCTCTTTCTTGTCCACATTCAAGGTTCCTTCCTCCAGGTATCTCTTAATCGTCTCAGCCCACAACTCCTTTGGAACACTAACCATGTGTATGTCCGCGCTTACGATGCTGGGTCTAGGTAAGTACTCCACGGGTATCGACTCCAAGATATCCCCATCCTTAGTGGAAGCCAGTTTTTCCAGTGCATCGACATGGGAATTCCTCTCTCTTGGGATCTGCTCTATGCTGTATGCCACCAACCTTCCTAGATAGCCTTTCACCCTTTCCAAGTATGCTGCCATCATGGGACCCCTCGCCTGATATTCCCCTTTCACCTGGTACACCACCAATTGTGAGTCGCTAAAAATACGAAGCCGTGTCACTTTTAGCTCCTGAGCTAAACGCAAGCCTGCCAGGAGCGCTTCGTACTCCGCCTCGTTGTTGGAGGCCTCAAACCCAAACCAAATTGTACAGTATATCTTGTGTCCTTCGGGTCCCGTCATCATGATACCTGCTCCAGACCCTCCTTCATTGGACGCCCCGTCCACATGCAGTCTCCATTCCTCTAGACCCCCTCGTTCTTCCTCTATGACAGACTGCTCCCCTTCTTCATTTCTTCCTCCATTCGGCTGACTGGTGAACTCCACTATGAAGTCTGCCAGCACTTGTCCATTGATGGAAGCTCTTGGGGTATACATGATATCGAATTGGCTCAACTCGATCGACCATTTCATCAGCCTCCCTGAGGTCTCAGGTTTATGCAAGACCTGCCTCAAAGGACTATCTTTGAGAACTTCGATTGCATGAGCATGGAAGTAGGGTCTCAACTTCCTCGAGGCCACAACTAAAGCATAGGCCAACTTTTCAATCTCTAGGTATCGGTTCTCCGCATCCACCAACCTCTTGCTGATATATTACACGGGTTGTTGCTGTTTCTTCTCCCATCTAACCAAGGTCGTGCTTATGGAATGTTCAGACACTGCCAAGTATAAGTATAGCTTCTCACCTTTCTCAGGTTTTGCCAACAGGGGTGGCTTCCCCAAGTGCTCCTTCAGCTTAATAAATGCCTCTTCACATTCCTCATCCCAAGAGAACTTTTTGCTCCCTTTTAGGATGTTAAAGAAGGGGAGGCACTTGTTGGTTGACCTCGAAATAAATCTATTAAGGGCCGCCACCCTTCCCGTTAGGCATTGCACTTCCTTCTTGCTCTTAGGTGGGCTCATTTCTATCAGGGCCTTTATCTTATCAGGATTGGCCTCGATGCCTCTGGAGTTGACCATGAAGCCCAAGAATTTTCTTGAGGATACACTGAAGGTGCACTTGATGGGATTCAACTTCATTCGATACTTCCTGGGTGTGTCAAACATCTCACCAAGGTCCTTGTTGAGCTCTGTAGCATTCTTGGTTTTTACTAGCATATCGTCAACATATACCTCCATGTTCCCCCCTATCTGGTTGGCGAACATCTTATTGACAAACCTTTGATAGGTGGCACCCGCGTTCTTCAACCCGAAGGGCATCACCTTATAGCAGTAGACTCCTTTATCCGTTATAAACGACGTATGCTCTTCATCCGCTGGGTTCATAGGAATCTGGTTGTATCTAGAGTAGGCATCCATGAAGCTCAGTAATTCATGCCCTGTCGTCGCATCTACTAACTGATCTATCCTCGGGAGCAGGAAGTCATCCTTAGGAGAAGCTTTATTCAGGTTTGAGAAGTCGACGCATATCCTCCATTTCCCATTCGGTTTTGGGACTAGTACTGGACTCGACACCCATACAGGGTAAAATGACTCACAGATAAACCCATTGGTCTTCAGCTTGTCGAACTCCTTCTTTAAGGCTGCGTACCTTTCTGGGTCTAGCGCCCGCCTCTTCTGCCGAACAGGCCTCGCTTCAGGGGAGACATTCAAATGGTGGCACATAACACTGGGATCTATACCCACCATATCTTCGTGACTCAATGTGAATACATCTAGATTATCCTTCAAAAACCTTATCAACTCCTCCTTCACGTCACTTTGCAGGCTTCTTCCTACCTTCAGTTTTCTCAACGGTTCCTCCACTACTATAACCTCCTCTACTTCCTCCACTAGTTCTGCTCCTGACTCCTCCATGATTCGGGGGTCTAGCTCCTGCGGGCTCCTCGCGGGCACACGTAGCGCCTCATGTATCACCATGGCCATTGGTTCATGTGGTTTCACAGGCGCGTGGAGGGAGGTTTTGTAGCACTCCCTTGCTTCTCTTTGTTCTCCTTTCATACTAGCGACCCCTCCTGGAGTTGGGAACTTGACGACCAAGTGATATATAGAAGTTATGGCTTTAAATTCTCTTAGGGATGGTCTCCCCAATACCGCATTGAAAGCTGAAGCACAATCTACTACGACAAAGTTAGCCATGACTGTAGTCTGCCGAGGTTGCTCCCCCATGGTGAGTGCCAATTCGATCATCCCTAGGGGTTGCATTGAGTCCCCCGTGAATCCATACAGGCAAGATTGGCAGGGCTTCAGCTGACGAATGCCCAGTCCCATCTTTTCCAAGGCAGGGCGATACAGGATGTCCACTAAGCTCCCATTGTCCAACAGGACCCGATGCACACGCATATTTGCCAACTGAACTGTCAACACCAGTGGATCATTATGGGGAAAATGTACCCCCCGTGCATCCTCCTCAGTGAATGTGATCGAGTTGTTTTCTCCCTTTAAGCTTTTCGGGGGTCGTTGTTCCAAACTCATGACACAAGGTGGCGGACTTCGTCTGGCTTCCCTAGCACGTGTCTCGTCCCTTCCGAGAATCTCCCCCAAATCCTGGACCACCAAAAATGGTTCGGACTTCCCCCTGTATCTCTGGGGCTCGCCCTTGCGCCCGGGGTGTCGCAGGCTCGTCCTCCGGCTTTGGCCTTTCTCTCCTAACATATCGACCGAGGTGCCCCCTGCGGATGAGCTCCTCAATTTCTTCCTTCAAATGGATGCACTCTGCTGTGGTGTGACCGATATCATTGTGGTACTGGCAGTATCTACTGGGATCCCTTTTGGACCGGTCCTTTCTCATTAGTGGGGGATTTTTGAAGGGAACTCGGTCCTCGTTGGTGAGGTAGATATGCTCCCTTGAATCTGTTAGGTTCGTATAGAAAGTGTAAGCAGTCTCCCTATGACCACTCCCCCGCTTGGTCTTCCTCTGTTGATCATCCCTTGACCCTTCATACGCCCTCTTCTTCTTTGCTCCATTTGACCCTTCATTAGTTGGGGGCTTCGCGTTGGACTCCTCCTTTCCTGCCTTTAAGTTTGCGTGGCCATCCTCCACACGAATGTACTTGTGCGCCCTCTCGTAGAAGTCATCTAGGTCGGTGACTTCCCTCTTCAGTATGTTGTCCCACAATTTGCTTCCCGAGCACACCCCGACTGTAATGGCCATTTTTAACTCCTGGCGGGTCAGGCTCTCCACTTTAGCGGCCTCCATGTTGAACCTGTGAATGTAGCTCTTTAGACTCTCCTTTTCTCCTTGCTTCACATTGGCAAGGCTAGTGCCCGACATCGTGTAGTCCCGCACGGCATGGTGCTGTTGGAGGAATTCATCATAAAACTTCTGCCAGGATCTGATGGACCCCGGCCTTAGTCTTTTGAACCATTTGTATGCAGGTCCTTTCAATGTGACAGCAAAGCAGTGGCATCTGGCTCCGCTACTAATTCCCCTCAGCTTCATCAAGTCATTAAATGCGTCCAGGTGGTACTTTGGATCTATGTTTCCTTCGTAGGGGGTCATATTGGGTTCCTTAAAGTTGGCAGGGAGCCAGATGGCTTGGATCTCCCTCACGAAGGGTGACTCATGGTCAAACTCTTCCTCAAAAGCTTGACCGCCAGAGGCAGTGACGATCTTGCTTCGCAGGCTCCTCATTTCTGTGTCCAGGTCCTGCCTCCTCTTGCTTAGGGAGTCCCTTAAAGCGGACGGGTTAAGATCCCCCTTTCCTTTGCTCTCTTGAGGCGCCATAGGGGGCATGGTCCCTTTACCCGCCCTCTTTTTGTTGAGCTCCTCCCATAAATCTGAGGGTGCTCTCTTAGAGGTGACCTCGTCCTCGTTGCGAGGGGCAATGTTGGTCCTCGACTTTGGTTTCTGGGCCTGCTTCAGTGGTTCAGGATGTTCTCATTGCTTTGTTCGGGGGGTGTTACTGGTGGAGTGTCGAGTCCTCCCATCGTCTACCGGTACGGTGGTCTCTGCCCCCTCTCGACCTTTCTCTTTTCTCTTGGTCAAGGTCACGCTCGACTTACCTTGCAATATGCCATTAAGCACCTCTTGCATATTCTCCAGGGTGGTCTCCAACCTTTGGTTCTTACGATGGAGCTCACGTATTTCTTCTTCATAGAATCGAGATTTAGAACTCGAGCTCACAGAATGGACCTGGGGATGCTTATCATGTCTATGCGTCGAGGGGCCCAGGTCTTGCCGACTGGAGTTCGGTACTTGTGGTGGTTTAGGGAGTAGTAATTCGTTGGCATTCCCCGGTGGTTCCCTTGGAGGACTCTCTCCGGGTGGGACGGCCGGTGATGAGACCTCTCTATCACCCTTGAGAACCTTAGGGTCCCTTGGGGGCTCCACATCTCTGGGTGGAGGGGGATCCTTCATGGAGGCCTTCAGCTAGACTCCGTTAAGGTGGACCTCCACCTCTCGTGGCTCCCTGAATCGCTTTGAACGTCTCGGCATTTCTTCTTGCCGGAAGTAATGGTAGAACAGTAGCTTGGTACTTAGTTTCCCACAGACGACAGCAAACTGTTGACGGTGAGAACTCGTCAACTAAGTTAAGTTAGAAAAATTGCAAATTAAAGATTATCAAAAGTAAAGCTTTCGAAATCTAAGTATAAACTCCAAGAACAATTGCAGAAGAAAAATGGTGAAATCAATTTGCATTCACTATGGTGCACTGCTACAGTAATTTTTCCAACCCCTTTCCAAATGGAAGTGGAGTTTATTTTATAGTGGGCTCTAATGGCCCCTGATACAATGTGGTCCAGGGGACCAGGTAGTACACTAGTACACTATCAGGTGAGTGGTCTCAAAGGTAGTGGTGTTGACACTAGTACATGGCCAGGTACCATGAGAATGTCTCCACTACTTGACCGTATGAATGTCAGAGGAGTGGTGCAGGTGGTAGTGGTGTCGACTCTGACATCTGGTTTGGAGCATGCAGGCAATGTCCTCTCTCTTAGTGCTCCAACTACTTGTCTAGCAGGAGTGCCATGGTCAGGCGTACGAGGTCTTAAAAGCCGTACCCCATACAAGATTGGACTAACATGACCTTTCTGAATCATACTTGGGCTTTCACTTCTAGATGGTGGGGTTTCCATTAGTCTCCATAGAAGATACATCTCGAGGTGAAGGGTGCAAGATGCTCCCCCGTGAGGCCCTCGTGACACAGCAGTGGCGATGCCATCTGCTGAGGGTCGTGGCACGCAAGGTGCTGGGGCTCGTGAGGCCATTTGCTGAGGGCCGTGGCGCACGAGGCGCTGGGGCTCGTGAGGCCGCCTGCTGAGGGTCGTGGCGCGCAAGGCTCTGGGGCTCGCGAGGCCATCTGCTGAGGGTCGTGGCATGCAAGGCGCTGGGGCTCGCGGGGCCATCTACTGAGGGTCGTGGCGCGCGAGGCGCTGAGGCTCGCGAGGCCATCTACTGAGGGTCGTGGCGCGCGAGGCGCTGGGGCTCACGAGGCCGCCTGCTGAGGGTCGTGGCGCGCGAGGCGCTGGGGCTCGCGAGGCCATCTGCTGAGGGTCGTGGTGCGCGAGGCGCTGGGGCTCGCGAGGCCGCCTGCTGAGGGTCGTGGCGCGCGAGGCGCTGGGGCTCGCGAGCCATCTGCTGAGGGCCGTGGCGCGCGAGGCGCTAGGGCTCACGAGGCGCGGGACAGGGGTCCCGTGTTGCACGCCTGCTGGGGCTTTGCCTGGCAAGGCTTCCCAATACATACCTAGGGACATAGGCACAGGTATGTACTTAGGCATTTATGGGACCTTAGCACGCGCTTTAGATCTCTTACAAGTATGGAATTTTGAGCATCCACAATATCTAAACAATAAACATAGAGTTTAAGCATAAATGAATATAATCAATTTCACATATGGAAATAAAATAACAAAAAAAATTATTAAGAATAAGAAATTATATTTAGGGCATTGAAATCACCATTATCCTAAATAGAAACTTAGCTAGACATGATTAAATAAAAATCATAAAATTTTCTAAGACAAAAAGTGTAGAAAAGAATGTCTCTCTAAAGAGAGTATAGAGTGTAGTGTCAAATAGAGAGAGGTCTCTATTAATAATAGTTTCATACTAACTAAAACTAATCTGAATAAAATTTAAAATTTAAAATCTAAAACTTAAACTAATAGATATTGATTTTTGTTTAATATTGTTGTGATATCTCCAATTTTAGAATTTGGGGTAAAAATATCATGCAATTTGTTGCAAAATTAGAGTTTGAATATGTTACTTTTGTATTCATCAAGAAACTAATTTTTCCAGCGCAACTAATCGTATTTCATCATATCTCTCTCGATATAACTTGGAATTAGATGATTCAATATGATATGGAGAGCTAAGGAAAATATCTACAATTTTTATTTCTAGTAGAATTTCCACAATATGTCTTCAACAATGTCAAAATCGCTCATGAATTTTCAGTGCCAACTCTGTCTCAAGCTTGGGCTCCAACTCTTTTATTTTCTTTATAAAAATACATAGTTTCCTATAAATCAAAATAAATCAAATCAAAATTAAATATTCATAATTAAAAAATATATGAAATTAATTCCATAGAAATATTAATTTAAACTCAATTTATTTTTATAATAATAAATGTGTACTTTTACTACTAAACTAACTAAAAACCAGCCATTTTTAAGCCTAAGGTAATTACAAATATATGATAAAAATTGCACTTGTTAAATTCCCTCACACTTAGATTTTTCTATTCCCTTAGCATAGAAAATAAACACAACTAAACTAAACATATAAACAATAAAGCAACAAAGCCATGGTCTTGTCAAAAATATAATATTTGTCTCAAAGATTGCACAAATAAATATTTATAAGAAAAATCTAGATTATTCACACTCACAATTTCAACTTAAGTATGATTACCTCCAAACTCAATTCTTGTGTGCGTACACAATTAAATTCATTATATCACTCGCACTCAAATCTATTTATACATGCCAAAAACTAATTTTGAAGTGTCTCAAATATATAGATTTATCATTAAGAACATCCACACCATAAGCTCATTATCAAATCATTCTCGACTAATATAAGTACACATAATCAAAGATCAATAGGACTTAATAGGCTTAAAATGTATGGCTAACGCTAAAGGTAGATGAGAAAGACAATTTAAGCTCAAATCACACATAGCATACAATTTCTTCTACTCAGACCCTTACAGATATTCCCCAATAATTTACAAAATATTCTTCCTCTTTTTTTTTTTCTTTCAAACATAAATCTCACTATTTCCCCCACACTTCAATTTTTCCAAGTATATTTTTTTCTTCCATTTTTTTCATTAAATTTCTATTTTCATTTCTTGAATAACTTGTAATTTTTTTTCTAGAGAAATATGAGATTTTATACATTTAAAGCACAACCCCTATACAAAACATTAATCTCAATACTTTCTCACCTTATAACTCCCCTCACAACAAACAAACAATCAAAACACTATACCTATGGTTTGACAAGTTTAAAGATAAAGATATATATATATTTCTTGTTTCATAAGGCTCATGTATAAGGGTTTAAAAATAAAAGAAAATAAAGGGATATCAATAAAGCGCAAATTGGGTAATTAGGGAATAAATAAATAAGGTAGGCTTGAAAAGCTCAATCAGTCCAAAGAAATTGCCTTAATCATCTCCATCATCATATGTAACTTATAAATTTCCCCTCAAATAATTATTAAATAAGTTCTAGGGTGGTAGAGACTAAACAAGATTACTATCTTAGAATGCATAAATCTTTCTATATACTAGTAACTAAGTAAATTCAATTGTGTGCATAAGTATAAAATCAAGAATCAAATCAAAGCAGTAATTAAATCAAGAGTCAAGCACACAATTTATGAAAAATCTATCATTCTCCTAAAATCATATTAGTCGCAATAAAAAATCTTAACATAGACTAATTACTTTCAGCTTAACCATGCTTTACTACCAACACTAATAAAAACAAAAACAAAAATGAACAAAATAAAAATACGACAGTTATCCTCCCCCCTCGTTTAATATAACCATTGTCCTCAAGGCATAAATAAATAAAAATAAATGTAAAATATAAAGTAAAGTGTAAGAAAAACTCACGTAAATGCACTTTGTTTAACATCGTTAGCTCAAATGATTGATTTGGTCATGATTGTTATGGTGGATCATTTAATAAAATCTTCTTTATCATATACTTATCAATAGAATTCAACACATTGGATTTGATCAATTCACCATCTAATTCCATTTGTAAGTGCCCATACTTTGACATCCAATTTTGTACTTGTCATGAGAAAGAATGTCCTTTCAAATAAAACCTGCACAAAAACATATTCAACCATCCCTATGGAATAAACATTAGTGAAATTAGCCAGTTGAATAATAACACCAGTTTCATTTAATGGCCAAAAATTTAAAGAAACAAAAATAACAAAAGACATAACATTAATAAATGCTCCTAAATCTATCATACATTGATCAAACCTTGTTTTACCAATGATGCATTGATTTGCAAACATCTCATGGTCTTTACACTTAGGAGGAAATTTTCTTGGGAGAATAGTATAAAAATTCTCCCCTACACTTATTTTTTTATCACCCCTCAACTTCCTTTTATTAGTGCACAACTTGTTAAGAAACATAGCATATTGTGGTAGTTCCTTAATGGTTTGAAAGAGCGTAATATTTATTTCTATTTTCGGAATGCATTAAGGATCTCCTTATTTTCATCCTCCTTTTTATACTTTTTCATTATGCTCGGAGAAGGTGAAAGAGTGATATATGATGTGATAGTTAGTTTGTATGGCCTTTCCTGCAATGATGGACCAACTCCAGTGGAAGTGTCAACCTTTCATGGAGAGGATCCTTCTGGGGTTGAAATCCTCACTCAATGGTTTGGAATTATATTTTGTGTTGTTTCAAGGTGAAGTTGTGAGTCAATTTGTGTACCAGATTAGAGAGTTAGGGCACTACCATTCTGTATTGAATTACTCTCAAGTTTTTTAGGTAATTCTACAAAATTCTGACCATCAAGATTGCTTTGAGATGCAACAAGTTGTCCCATTGTGTTCTCCAAATTCTGAAAAAATTTCATAGTTTGAATACTAGAGGCAACCAAAATCTTGAGTATGTCAGAAATAGATGGTTCTTAATCTTGTGGAGCTGCATGAGGAGACTATCGAGGGCAAGGCACATAAGCTTGTTGAGATATCTGTTGATGTTGAAGATTGTTGGCATCAAGGCATTGATGAGATCTCTAAATGATGGATCTGAATATTGTGGTCTGAACTTATTATATTTCAATGAAGAGTAGTAATTTGGCTTAACATATTGATTTCCACCATAGAAAGTATTAAAATAATCCCTTATTGTGAACTATAGTTTTCAACAGAGGGATTATATATATTTACTTGGCAAGACATTGATTGGATCATAGAATTGTTGATAGTACATTGTCATGACTTCAAAAAGTTCTATAAAATCCTTGAAAAATAAAAAAACCACAATGGATACATCAAGTTAGTATATAAAAAAAATGAATGAAAAGGGTTTTTATGATGGAATAAAATAAAAAATATATTTTTGTCGTAAGCCGTACAAAATTTAATAATTATTAATCCATATTACACACTAAATTACTAGTAAAGCATTAGTAAGGATCGATCCCACGAGGACTATGAATTCAATTTATTACTCAACTAAACAAAAGTGAATAAAAAGGGTATTTATGATGCAATAAAAAAAGAAATAAAATCAATAGCAAAAACAATGAATGAAAAATATGATGATTAAAGCAGTTAAGAGATCATTTTCCACCACTGAACAATAATTCAAACAATTAATAAAATCATTGAATTTTATTCCCTACCAAATTACTAACCGTAGATAATACAAAACCCTCAATTGTAACGCCCCACGTTTCAAGTATGTACTAGCCACTAGGAATGGGGTGGTGAATTATGTATGAATATCATTGAAAATGATAATATATGCTTGAGAAGAAAAAATCATGTTTCTAATGTTAGCCAAAGTGTGAAATGTTCGGTTTGGTGACAAACCGAGCAATTCGGTACCGGACCGAAATGGAAACCCTAATCTGGAAAATTCATGGATATTTATTATTTGAGAAGCATAATTATGGAAAAAAATTTGAGCATTAAATTATTAGATTAATTTATGTTAAGGTCAAAAAGTAGATTTTGGCTAATTAAAGTATTTTAGTTATAAGTATAGGAGTGTGACCACATAAATAAAATGACACTCCCTATTTAATTTAGTTACCCTAGGTTTAAATCTCAATTAGGAAAAATAAGTGAAAAATTACTACATGGTAACTTTTTTGAAAACATACCATTAAGCTTAGATTTAAGTAACTTAATTAGGATTAATTAAAAAATATACCAAGGTTAATCAAGGATGATAAGGGAAAGTTTCTAAAGGGTAGAATGGTCATTTCCAAGTTGTAATTTTACACCTTATAAAATCAAAAAGTCAAAGAAATCTTCATTTGTGCATTTCACAAAACTTGGTGACTAAGTTTCCCTTGCTTTTCTCTCCAAGTCTTAGCCGACAAACACACTTGCTTTCTTCTGAATGTTTTCACATCAATCCTCATCTAAACTCCTAATCTCTCACCTTCTTCCTTCTTTATATCTAGTCCTAAGTCACTTGGTGTTGAGTCTAGTTTATGTCATGTTTATGTGGTGTTTTGGGTAGTCTTTTATGTCGTTTTTATTTCATTTAGTGCAGTTTTACGCTTTTGTTTGTTTGTTTTACAGTTTTTGTGAATAAAAAGAAAGATTTGAATACTTGGAGGAAATTGGTTCAAAAAGAGAAGAAATATCAAAGTTTCGGTGTTGTTTTTGACAAAGGATGGATATCGGCATGATATTGAAGGCGTTGGTGATTTTTCGGCCTTAAAAATGCATGAGTTGAAAAATTCCTTAAGGGTCGCGACTTGAGCACTTTGGAGCCGCGGCCAGCCCTTTGACAGAATCTATGTTTCAGAGTAGAGACTTGGGCCACGACATGGCTAAGGAGGGTCGTGACTTTGCAGAGCTAAATCCCAAAAATCAGAGACACAGGCCACGGCATGGCGTTGGGAGAGCCATAGCCTAGAGGTGCAGATTCTCAAGGATTAGGGACATGGGCTGCGACATGGTGCATGTAGAGCTATGGCCCGCCTCTCCAAAAAACAAAAAAAAAATATTAGGTTTTATGAGAGGGGAAAACGAGAGAACAGTAGGAGAGGACATATAGAGAAAAAATATTGAGAGAGTTTGGTGGCTGAAAAGCTTCGAGAATTCTCAAGTGTTTGTTATTCATTCTAATCACAATTAATAAGTAAATGAACTGATGCAATTATCATTTCTTCTTCATCTTCTTTTCAATTCCTTACAATATGTGCTTATTGATTGATTATTGACTGGCCATCTATAGTCATTATCTGTATGTTTTTTAATCAAAATCTGAAAAGTACGATTTGAATTTGCTTTGGTTGTTCAGGACACAATTCTAATTTGGAACGAGAGTATCTAGATTAATTGTGTAACTACCTTTTTGAGTTGTTGTGGTTATTGCAGTCTTGTGATTAAATTTACCGTAGAAATATAGGGAATTTCACTTAGGTTGAGTTTATAATTCATAATATGATTATAAACTGCTTTTGTCAACTCGTTAATTGAAATAGGAAGAAATAAATAGCAATTGGTAATCTGTATTAGGGATCAATATGGAGGATAGTTGATGAGATTAAATGCCATAATTACTCTCTCATTGTTTAAATTCGAGGTTTTGCTATTACTCATTGTTTTATTGATTTCTTGAATACTGTTGCAATTTATATTTTCTTCTGTTTTGTTTACAAAAATCAAACTATAATTGACGAAATAGAACAAAAAGATTAATTGACTGGTAAGTGGTGATTCAGTCCTTGAGGACGATACTTGGTTTTATCAAGATTATTACTGAATTGCGATGCGTGCACTTGCGTAGCTATAATTTTCGCAACAAGTTTTTGGCGCCGTTGCTGAGGACTGAAAACTATCAATATCAGTATAATTAATTTTTTTTCTAATTTGGTTATTTTTTGTCTTGTTTCTAATTTGTTTCAACTGCGCTCCTTTGTCAATTTCAGGTAGTTTTGTTATATGCGTAGCAGAAGAGGGGCAGGTAGTCTTGTTCATGTTAATCCTGCAATTGAAGAAGGCTTGCAAACAAAACAGAAGAAACAAGAGGTTGGCTTGTCAGACTATAGAGATGGCACAAAATGATGGGAATAATGAGGTTCCCGAGGTTATTCAAAATCAGGCTCAAAATTTTGCTGCCAGGAGATTGAGAGACTATGTACTACCCACTATAACGGGAGTACAGAACTGTATAAGACCGCCGGCTGTGGAGGCTAATAATTTTGAGATTAAGCCAGTGATCTTGCAAATGGTGTAGTCCACTATCGAATTTGGTGGCTTGCCTTCTAAAGACCCCCATATGCACTTGGTAAATTTCTTGGAGTTGTGTGATACTTTCAAATACAATGGGGTCAGTGATGATGCTATAAGTTTGAGACTCTTCCCATTTTCTCTGTGGGAAAGAGCTAAGAGCTGGCTTAATTCGCTTCACACAAATTCTATTAATACATGGCTAGACCTTGCTCTGAAATTCTTGGCTAAGTTTTTCCCTCCCTCGAAGGCTGCTAAATTGAAGGGATAAATTAATAACTTCTATCAGATGGATGGGGAGTCATTATATGTTGCTTGGGAGCATTTCAAGGAGCTATTGAGCAAATTTCCCCACCATGGTATAGAGAAGTAGAGGCTGGTTCACAATTTTTACAACGGGCTGTGTGGTACAACAAGAACAATTATTGATGCTGCAGCTAGTGGGGCATCCATGAGTAAGAATTCCAATGAAGCATATGAATTATTAGAGGACATGGCCACAAACAATCATCAATGGTCTGATGAGAGATCATCTGGGGTTAGAAAGGTAGCTGGGGTTCATGAACTTGATGCAATTACTGCTTTGAGAGCACAAGTGGCCTCCTTGACAAAACAATTACAGTAGAACATTGTATCTGCTAATGCGATTCAGATGGCAGCTAAGTGTGAAATGTGTGGTGGTTCTCATTATTTTGATCAGTGTCCTACTAGTAGTAATAATAACATTCCTATGGATCAAGCTCAGGTTCAAGTTGTGGGAAATTTTCAGAGGCCATTCAATAATCCATTCTCCAACACTTACAATCCTGGGTGGAGAAATCATCCCAATTTTTCTTGGAGAAACAATCACGTCCAGTAACCTCACTTTCAGGGTCAGTTTCAGCAGAATATGCCTCAAGAACCAATGAATCAAGCCTCTCCATCACAACAGCCTAGGCCTCAACAACCAATGAATCAAGCCTCTTCATCACAACAACCTAGGCCTGAACAACCAATGAATCAAGCTCCACCAGACAGGCCTAATGAATTACAAGCTGCATTATTGACTCTCACCAACACTTAAACTCAATTCATGACAGAGACTAGATCTTCTATCAGAAATCTTGAAACACAAGTGGGGCAGTTAGCTAATATGCTGAATAATCAACCACGGGGAAACTTGCCTAGCAACACTGAAGTTAATCCTAAGGAGTAAGTTCAGGAAATTACTCTGAGGAGTGGTAAACAAATTGAGTAGTCTATTGTGCAACAGTATGCGGTTCAGAATGAAGGTTTGGGTAAAAATTCTGATACAACAGAGAAAAAGGTCACTGAAAATCACAAGAGTATAGAGAAAGTTTCTCCAGTTATTGTTGATCAACCAGCCTAAGTTCCATATCCTCAGAGGCTTAGAAAAACTACTCTTGATAAATATTTTTCTAAGTTTTTAGAGGTGTTCAAAAAGCTGCATATCAATATTCCTTTTGCTGAGGCTTTGGAGTAGATGCCCAGTTATGTAAAATTCATGAAGGAAATTATGTCTAAGGAAATAAAAATGGAAGACTATGAAACTATGGCACTCACTAAAGAATGTAGTACAATATTGCAAAGGAAGTTGCCCCAAAAGTTAAGAGATCCGGGGAGCTTTACTATACCTTGCACAATTGGAAAATTTGAATGTAAGCATGCATTGTGGGATCTGGGGGTGAGTATTAATCTGGTGCCCTTATCTATGTTCATAAGACTTGGTTTGGGTGAGGCAAGACCAACAATAATTACTCTACAATTAGCATATCGATCGGTGAAGCATCCATGGGGTATCATTGAAGATGTTCTTGTGAAGGTGGATAAGTTTATTTTTCATGCTGATTTTATCGTTCTTGACATGGATGAGGATACGGATGTGCCCATTATTCTTGGAAGAAAATTTTTAGCCACGGGCCAAGCTCTTATTGATGTTCAAAAGGGGGAGCTTAAACTCAGAGTTCAAGGAGATGAGGTGGTATTTAATGTCTTCAAGGCAATGAAGTATCCGGTGGTGACAGTTCTATAGTGTGGATGTGATAAAGCAGTATCGAAAAGAAGGGTAAGTAGTGATGCTTTAGAGGCGGTGTTGATAGGTGGTGAGGTAGATGATGATGATGCTGAGATGAGAGAATATGTAAATTGGATCAACTCTTACCAACCGTATAGGAAGAAGTTTGAAGAGTTAGCGGAAGGACCTGAACGACCATTAACATCTATTCAACAGCCATTGTAGTTGGAATTAAAGGCTCTTCTGGATCATTTGTGTTATGCATACTTGGGAGAGAAGGATACTTTACCTATAATTGTTTCAGCTGACCTCTCAAAAACTGAATTGGAAAAATTGTTGAGGGTCTTATGGAATTATAATTTGGCCATTGGATGGACATTGGCGGATATTAGAGCAATAAGTCCTTCAACAGTAATGCATAAAAAATTTATTGGAGGAAGATAGCAAGCCATCTATAGAGGCGCAGAGAAGACTCAATCCAGCGATGAAGGAGGTTGTACTTGAGTAGATCCTTAAATGGCTGGACGTCGGGGTGATCTACCTAATTTTTGATAGTGCATGGGTGAGCCCAGTGCAAGTGGTACCGAAGAAGGGTGGTATGAACGTGGTAAAAAATGAAAACAATGAAATCATTCCAACAAGAATTGTGACGGGGTGGCGGATTTGTATTGATTATCGCAAGCTTAACAAGGCTACAAGGAAGGATCATTTTCCTTTGCCTTTCCTTGATCAAATGCTTGACAGATTTTAGCAGGCCACAGCTACTATTGTTTCTTGGATGGGTATTTAGGGTACCATCTTTTGACGGTGAGAACTTGTCAATGATATATGGATGGAAAACTCAAAAACTTAAATCAATATCTAATGAATACAAATGTACTTATAGAAACTTGAAGGAAGATCGCAAGTAGAAAATAGAAAGAAAACTTGTATTTTTCATTTAGATTAATCTGATTTTACAAGAATTTTCCAATCCCCTTCAATGATGAAGTGAGGTTAACTTTATAGTGGGCTCTAATGGCCCCTAATACATTGTGGTCTCGAGGGACCAGATTGTTCACAAGTACATTGTCAAGGGAGTGGTATCAAACGTAGTGGCACAGGTGGTTGTGGAGCAGAAGGTTGTGGTGCCGGCTTCAGTACATGGTCAGAATATGTGGGAGTGCCTCCACTTTAGTACATGAATGTGTCTCCACTACTTGCTTAGTACGAGTGTCAGAGATTGGCCGGTAAGGACCACACCAGGTACCTCACTCGTACAACCACTACTTTTCTGGCATGGACACCATATCCGTGATTTGTCTTCTTTTGGTTGATACGTACGTTTCGTACCCTTACGTGCTTTGTACCTAAAGGTTTCTCTCGTATATCCAAGATACACCCTTACTCCAAGCCCCTTTTTATTTTGCTAAGTATAAGAGGACTTGTAGCCTTGAGTGAGATAAGCATGTGGGAGCCGCGCCCCGCTAGTGACACCTTCATTAGAAAATAGAGAAGGGCCTCATCAGCGGGGCATATGCTTATATCATAGAGGCGTGGCCTCGCGAGATGGTGTGCCGGCTTGGGTTCCTAGGCGCGACCAAGGTGTGGCCTGCGAGGCGTGGCTCACGAGATGGTGCACTGTCCTGGCCACCTAGGCACGGCTGAGGCTTGGTCAGCGAAGCGTGGCCTTGCAAGATGGTGCGCGGGCCTGGGCACCTAGGCGCAGCAAAGGCATGGCCTGCGAGGAGTGGCTCGTGAGATGGTGCGTTGTCCTGGGCACCAAGGCATGGCCGAGGCTTGGTCTGCGAGGCGTCGCTCGCGAGACGGTACGCTGTCCTGGGCACCTAGGTGCGGCTAAGGATTGGAATGCTTGGTGTGGCCTCGCGAGATGGTGTGAAGGCTTGGGCACCTAGGCACGCCTGAGGCATGGCTCGCGAGATGATGCGCAATCCTAGGCACCTAGGCACGGCCGAGGCTTGGTCTGCGAGGCGTGGCCTTATGAGATGGTGCGCGGGCCTGGGCACCTAGGCGCGGTCGAGGCATGGTTTGCGAGGCGTGGCTGCATGAGATGGTGCATGGGCCTAGGCACCTAGGCATAGCCGAGGCGTGGCTCGCAAGACGGTGCACGCCACTTAAGCACGGGTCCATAGGACCTTCATCGAGGTAAGCAAGGTGAAGTGAGCTTGGGCCTCGCAGGGGGTGAGACAGGTTAATCTCGCGAAGGCCTTGCGTGAGGCCTGGGTCTTTCAGGATCTTGTCCAATTTGCGGTGTTCACACCATCAGATTGATATTGCACCAGAGGACCAAGAGAAAACAACATTCACATGTCCCTATGGCACATTTTCTTTCAGGAGAATACCATTCGGACTATGTAATGCTCCAACAACATTTCAACGGTGCATGATGGCTATCTTTTCAGATATGGTGGAAAAGAGCATTGAGATTTTCATGGATGATTTTTCTGTCTTTGGCTCATCGTTTGATATCTATTTGGGTAACTTGGAAAATGTGTTGAATCGTTGTGAAAAAATGAATCTGGTGTTAAATTGGGAAAAATGCCATTTTATAGGAAAAGAGGGAATTGTTCTGGGACACAAGATTTCTAGAGATGGTATTGAGGTGGATAAAGCAAAAATTGCAACAATTGAGAAATTACCACCTCTGGTGTCAGTGAAAGGTGTAAGAAGTTTCCTTGGCACACGGGATTTTATCGACGATTCATCAAAGATTTTTCTAAAGTGTCTAAGCCTCTCTCTTCACTATTGATGAATGGTGTGGTTTTTTATTGCAATGAGGAGTTCCTTCATTCTTTCAAGGTACTCAAGGAGAAGCTAATATCTGCACCTATAGTTGTGGCTCCAAACTGGGACTTACCGTTCGAATTGATGTGTGACGCTAGTGACTATGCTGTGGGTGCAGTTTTGGGGTAGTGTATTGACATGGTATTTCGTTCCATTTACTATGCTTTTAGAACTCTCAATGATGCACTGTTGAATTATGCCTCAACAGAAAAAGAGTTGCTAGCTATAGTATTTTCTTTTGACAAGTTCAGACCCTATTTGATTGGTAATAAGGTGATTGTGCATATTGATCACTCTGCTATCAAGTACTTGATGACTAAGAAAGATGCAAAGCCTTGCTTAATCAGATGGGTTCTATTGCTACAAAAGTTTGATATGGAGATTCATGACCACTTGTCGAGACTAAAAATAGAAGAGTGTCAGAATGAGAAAGTTGTGCTGATCAATGATTTCTTTCCAGATGAACAGTTATTTGGGGTGAATGAAAATCTTGTTGTGCCTTAGTTTGCGGATATTGTGAATTTCCTTGTTGAAAAGGTTGTGCCTCCGGAGATGACAAGGCAACAGTTGAAGAAATTTTACTCTAAGGTGAAGCATTACTACTGGGAGGAGCCTGTTCTCTATAAGCATTGTGTTGATCAAATTATTCGCCGTTGTGTACCTGAGGATGAAATGCATTCTATTCTTGCCCACTGCAACAATTTACAATGTGGTGAGCATTTTGGAGCCACAAGAACAAGAACTAAGGTATTGCAGAGTGGTTTTTATTGGCCAACCTTATTTAAAGATGATACTTCTTTTGTGAAGGCTTGTGGTCGGTGTCAGCGCACTGGTAATATCTCAAGGAGAAATGAGATTCCCCTCAATGTGATTTTGGAAGTTGAGTTATTTGATGTTTGGGGCATTGACTTCATGGGTCCATTTCCACCATCTTACAATAATGAATATATCCTGCTAGCAGTTGATTATGTGTCCAAATGGGTGGAAGCTGCTACTACAAATACCAATGACGGTAAAACTGTGTTAAACTTTCTCCATAAACATATTTTTACTCATTTTGGTACACTCCGAGCTCTCATTAGGGATGAAGGGAGTCATTTTGTCAACAAACAACTTGATGCACTTTTAGCTCGCTACGGTGTCTACCACCGCATTGCATTGCCATATCACCCCCAATCAAATGGCTAAGTTGAAATTTCAAACAGGGAGGTGAAAAGTATCCTTGAAAAGACTGTGGATAGCTCAAGGAAAAACTGGTCAAAGAATTTGGATGATGCACTATGGGCTTACATAACCGTGTTTAAAACACCGATAGGTATGTCTCCATATCGCTTAGGTTTTGGAAAAGCTTATCATCTTCCAGTTGAGTTAGAGCATAGGGCATACTAGGCAATGAAAAAGTTAAACTTTGATTGGAATGCTGCTAGTGAAAATAGAATTTTGCAACTGAACAAGCTTGATGAATTTCATAATGAGGCATACGAAAATGCACAAATCTATAAGGAATGCACCAAACCTTGGCATGAAAAGAACCTAGTCAGAAAATTATTTCAACCTGGACAACAAGTAATTCTTTTTAATTCAAGATTGAGGTTATTTCCTGGAAAATTGAAGTCAAGGTGGTCAAATCATTTTACTGTTGTGCAAGTGTTTCCATATGGCTCACTGGAAGTGCAAGGCAAAAATGGAAATCCTTTCAAGGTGAACGGGCAGCAGTTGAAGCCATACCTGGGCAGTGTATTTGATCAGGCAAAGTCAATTCTCCTCTTGAAGCCCTTTTGAAGAGGACTTCAGCATCTAGCTTAATGACGTTAACGACAGCGCTCGTGGGAGGCACCCCATCTATTTTTATTGCTTTTGTACTTGTAAATTATGAGTACTTCGTTTATAGTTGATGAGGTTAAATGCCCTAATTACTCTCTCATTGTTTAAATTCAAGGTTTTGCTATTACTCATTGTTTTATTGAGTTCTTGAATACTATCTTTGCAATTTATATTTTCTTCTTCTTCTTTAAAAAAATAAAAGTTTAATTGACCAAATAGAACAAAAAGATTAATTGATTGGTAATTGGTAATTCAGTCCTTGACGACGATACTTGGTTTTACCAAGATTATTACTGAATTGCGATACGCGCACTTGCGTAGCTTTAATTTTCGCAACACTTGGTTTTGGTTTGGAGCTAAGGAAAAACTAGACAAGCAAGTCTATCCAAACTTAAAAGGCTAAACTTTCTCTTGTCAAAGTTTGAGTTTGGTTTGTTTAGTGCACTTAGATGAGTTTGTGTGGTTGTGTAATCTAACTTTTGCGCTTATGGGAAGTGTAAATATGTAGACAAAAGGCTGAGCAAAGGAGTTAAAAGGATAGAGGTCACCCAAAGTTCAATCCAAGGTCATTAAGAGGTATATGGTAACCTCCAATATGTTTATGCTTGGATTTTGTTGAATCTTCAATGCTTTAATTTTTTTGGTATGTTTTAATTAATCATTGGAACTGTGATAATATTCCATACACAAAATCTTGATTTTGTAAGAAAATATTTAAGACTTGACTTCCAAAGGGTCAAGCGAAATATATATATGAATCTAATTTTGGATTTTTTTGGTTTCATGTTCTATTTTAATATGTTTAGATATCCATAGTGTGTATAAACGTTCAAAGGGGGTTGAATTGACCAAGATATGAGTTTTGCGAATTTTGGGTGCAATCTGGAAAATGGCTTTCCAAAAACTTGGTAAACAGCTGACGTTGGCCAATGATTTCTATAGGAAAATTATTGAATATTTGGCTGATTTTTGTAATGTACATTATTTTTATATTCAAAAATCAATTGGTAAAGTTTCAAGGGAAAATGTTAAAAAGGCTTAGAGTTATGAATTCACAAAATTTGACAAAAATTTATGGAAGCATAAAATAGCCTATGGACAACCCATTTTGGGAACCCATTTCACTAAGTAAAATTTTTCAAAATTACCTACTTTTTTATATGAATAATTTTTACATATTCTAGTATAGGCCTAAGAAATTTCAGACCTAAATAATGAACCAAACTGATTTTATGAATCCACAAATTTACTAAAAAGAATGGTCTATTTCTAGGCAGTTTTGAAATTAGGATTTTGAAAATAGTTTTCACCAAGAAAAAATGGTGATTTTGTCTGAAATTTGGCAAGAAACTTCCTGGAATAGCCAAGTTTAGTTCTGCAAAGTTTGAGAATATTTTGAGATTTAGTTTTTATAATATAATTTTCTAAACTGAACTACTTATAACTTAGAGTTTACAAAATTTATACTTAAGGAAAAAGTGAGAATTTTTCTAAGTATTTAACTAAGAGAATTATAATTTAATTTTAGTATTTATACAATTTAGTTTAACACACTGCATGATTATTAAGATTAATTGGATATTAGAGGGTAAAATTTGATAAATTAGATGGTTTTTGTTTAAAATAATTAAAAAGGGTCCAAAACCCTAACTTTTTCAAAAGAAAATAATAAAATATTCTCTTTAAAAATAAAATCAATTTTTATCTTAATCTCTCTTAAACAAATTAAACCTAATTAAATATTTACTATAGTTGTTTCTTTACTAATTATTTCAACTTAAATTATCAAAGTTTATAATTAAAGTAGTTTTACTAGAAAATATGGAATTTTCGGTAAAATCAAAGAAAGACTAAAAAAATTGGTAAAGCTTGAAAGCTCCCAAAACTATGTTTTCCCAGCTAAGCTCCGTAGTGAGAACTGAATGGGAAAGTTGGTAAGAAACCAACTTTAAAATAATTATACCCGAGACGAAAGTTCTCTTGAAAATTTAAAATGTCGTTATAGTTTAGAACATGTGAGGACGAAAAATACTCTTGGTAGGTATTTTGTTGTGACTTTATTGCCCAAGTAGAATACTAATATACTATAATGCCATAATTAATCTGAGAACACTACATACAATGTTGGCTAACAAAGTAGTATTCTCCGAGGGAATATTTCTGTGCGCAACTAAGGATAGCTGGTAAGTTAGTCTGTGATTTAATTGTGTACAACATGAATAAACTAGTGTGTTGCATGCTATAAGTAGTAGTTATATGCTAGTTAGTGAGAACGCTAATTTAGAGACAATGACTAGGCGACACTTACACTTAGTGTGAGATAAGTATGTCTTGGAAATGCTTATGCTTCATTGTGAAATGTTATGTATTATAGTCTGGGTCATGCCTGTGACTCTCGAGATATTCATTGGGTAACATAGGAGTCTGAACGATCCTAGGAGTGCTTATGCTCCATTATGATATGTTATATTATTTCGATTCGCGAGCGTGAGAATATGCTAGGAGATAAGTATACTGGTAACCTAGGAGTCTAAATGATCATGTAATGCCCTGGATAGCCAAGACAATTACAGAGTGTATTTTAAAAAGTGTTGAACTTGCTAATCAAGTCGTTTGGATATACACGTGTTACTAAGGATAATTAATGGATTCGCGTTAAAAGATTTTGATCATAGGAATGGTTGTTTTTCATTAAAAGATGTGAGTTTGTACTTGGGATCCAAAAAAAATAAGTTTTTACAAGGCATTAACAACTTTCAAAATAATTACAACTTAAGCCAGCCTAAGCGGCAAAATTAAGTTTGGCTCTTGTAACGCCCTGGATAACCAAGACGGTTACACTGTGTGTTTAAAATAGTGCAAGACTTGCTAATCAAGTCATTTAAACAAAATGTGAATTCAATGTCATCAACAGATTAGGAATAAAAGATTTTGGTCACAAACAGGCTATTTTCATTAAAAATGACAGTTTAATACATGGAAACTCAAAACAGGGTTTAGACGACTTAGTTACAGCAAATTCCAAGAGTTACAAATAATTCAAGCCACTCTAATGGCAAAATATACATTTTAGGTTTCCGTCCCTGTACAATTCCTCGACCGTGGCGGTCGAGCAGCTGACAATGTACACCTCGCCCCCAGAGCTCTCCAACTCATGGTTGATTCAGCCTACCCTTGCCTTTACCTGCACCACGTAGCACCCGTGAGCCGAGGCCCAGCAAGAAAGCATGATATCATAGCAAGATCAACATCATGAATCAAACATTCCACAATGCACAACCAGGAATTCAGCAATTCAAAGCATTTATCCAATCAGTGATAACACTCAGCAGAAAAACAGTTTATCATCTAGACGGTCAACCAATCATATCCATAACACAATATTCACGTTCTTAATCAACAGTGTATCACATCCACCAATTGATATTTAGGGTCAGCGCCCTTAGGTCGTACCCTCTATTTAACACACTGTCTTCGGCTCACTTGGGCCGCCCCCAGTGTAATACTCACTTACTCCGGCCAGCTTAACCGAGCTCAGTGATAAATAAGCTACCTCAGCTACCAGTGGCCGAGCCGCGCCCTGTGCGCAAATGTTGATTCCGACACCCTTAGGCTGGTTATCGCATGTCCCATGGCATAATACCACCTCATGACATGATATACAAATATAGGGAGCTCTTAGTCCCATCATGTTCATAAGGTTAATCACATTCATATAAGAAAGCACACAAGCATAGGGAACACTTAGTCCCAACCTAACCACATAATCAGGTGCAGCTTTCTTACCTTTCGATTCGCTAGCTTTGATCACTTGACTCCTTGAGCACGATCCCTCTCGAGCCCTAGCGCTCACCTAAACACAATCATAGGTCAAAGTCATCACCAAACCTCAAGTCCAAAACCTAGCCTCGGGACCAATCCCGAGCCCCTGGGAAGTCCTAGTTCCACCAAATAAGGTGGTGGAACCAAACCCCAAACCCTTGGTAAAAAACCCTTGCAAATAATCCTAAAATCCCTTTCTGGAAACGGGGTAGCGCTACAGCACTCTTAGGAGGGCGCTGCAGCGCTACAAGCATAACCAAATTCCCCCAAAAAGCTTGGCCTAGCGCTACAGCCCCCAAAGGCTAGCGCTGTAGCGCTAGTCACAGACAGGCAATACCCCAGTTTTCCCTCCTGCGATTTCCTCGAGCGAAACTCAACCAAAACCTCTCCAAACCTTCACTAAACTCCAAAACAACCTTATTAACACACTCCACTCATGCCAAGCACTCCAAATACCCAGAACTCAAACACATGCATCCCTAATCTCAAAATTCACCATAGCCACTTCTAGATATCAAAACTCAGCAGAAACCAGTCAAAACATCAAAGTTAAAAGCTTAGAATTTCTTACCTTTAGTGGGAATTCAGTTTCAAGACAACCTCTACACCTCCTTAGCTTGCTCTCCCTCAACCTTTGGCTTGAATTCCCTAAAGTCCCCATCAAATTCAACTTAAACACCATAGTTCAAAAACAAAAACCAGAAACTGAAGAACTCTAAAGTCTTACCTCAGGTGATGGTGTGTTCTTGCTAAACCCCTGCCAGTTCTTCATACCTAGCTTAGGATCCTTGATGCTCAGCCTAACCCAGCTCTCCTCTGAGCTTTGCTCCAAGAAAACCCAAGAAAAGTGGTGAGAGAACCACAAACCGACCCTAGAGAAAACTCTCTGTTTTCCTCTCCTTTCTCTTTTCTTTGTTTTCCTTCTTCAGACTTCTGTAGTATTCTACCACTTCCACTAACATAAAGCCTCAGTAATACCCATCTTTAAAAATCCAAATGACCTTAATGCCCTCCCTTTTATTTATAACCCTTTAATCCACTTAAGGGCATTTTAGTCATTTCACCCCAATTCCCGCTAACTCCTCGAGTGTCTCTAATATTTACCGCTTACTACCCAATACCTAATTAACCAACAATAGTATTCCTCGATGTCAAAATAGATCCCAATATACTCACTAAATTCCCATTTATACCCCTAGGCTCACCCCGAGCCGGGTATAAATCCCCGCCATGACTTTTTCGCTAATCTGCTCACTAGGATCGTCTCGAGTCACAGATCACAGATATATCCACATAATAATGTGGTCTCAACATTAACCTACCAATATACACACAAGTACACAATTACGCTCTCAATGAGCCAAATTACCAAAATACCCTCACAGCAGAGTATATAGCCCCATGCATGCCTTTATCATCATATAATAATATGACCCACATAATCATGCATATAATCATATAATAGCACAGTAAATCAATTATAGCCCTCCCGGCCTCCTAATCAAGGTCCTAAACCTTATTTGGAAATTTGGGTTGTTACAGCTCTAGTCCCTGTTGATCCCTCAGCCGTGGCGATCGAGCAGCTGCTAATGTACATGCCACCCCTATTGCTCTCCAACTCACGGCTGGTCAAGCTTTTACTTCCCTTTCCCTTACCTGCACAACATAGCACTCGTGAGCCAAGGCTCAGCAAGAAAACTTAAATCAATGACCTTTATCATCAGAGTATATAGCCCCATGCATGCCTTTATCATCATATAATAATATGACCCACATAATCATGCATATAATCATATAATAGCACAGTAAATCAATTATGGCCCTCCCGGCCTCCTAATCAAGGTCCTAAACCTTATTTGGAAATTTGGGTTGTTACAGCTCTAGTCCCTGTTGATCCCTCAGCCGTGGCGATCGAGCAGCTGCTAATGTACATGCCACCCCTAAAGCTCTCCAACTCACGGCTGGTCAAGCTTTCCCTTCCCTTTCCCTTACCTGCACAACATAGCACTCGTGAGCCAAGGCTCAGCAAGAAAACTTAAATCAATGAATACAATGAGAAATAACATATAAGCAGTAAATTTTAATTGACCAATTAAATAAGTAGCAGAATATAAGCAATAAGCTTGCACTGATAATTTTCTCAATCAAATATATACTCCAATGTCAACAATCAATACAGTTAGTTAAGTGCAATCGACACTTGTAATTCCCTGGTTACTCCAAGACCGTGAGCTTTGAACCGTGCTTAACTCACTAATCGAGTCATTTGGTTATAAACATGCATCTAGGTGTTATTAATAGGTTAAGGTGAAAATCAATCAAAAGGAAAGGATATATTTTATTTAAAACATAAAGCTATTCATGGGTCCATAAAAGCGTTTACAAGTTATTTACAATCCAAAATGGTCATTACAGTGTAAAAATTACAACCCATAGGGTTGACCCCCTAGTTCCTCCGAGAAACTCCTTGGCCGTGGTGGTCAAGCGGCCGCATATGTACACATCGCCACCTAAGCTCTCCACTCAAGACTGGGTGAGCTTTTCTTTCCCTTTACCTACACCACATAGCACCCATGAGCCAAGGCTCAGCAAGAAAACTCATTACAGCATGTATACATTATCAAACGATGATCATGATAATCATCTAGGACTTATAGCCCTAAACAGATGATTGACAGATGTGTAAGTCACTAATGAAGGTTTCGCACCATTAGTAAATGAGTGACCATGGAGTCACTAGCTTAAACCAGATGAGTGACTGATGATCAAGTCACTAATGTAAATCAGATGAGTGACCATGGAGTCACTAGTGTGGGTTCCGTACCCTTAGCCATGTGGCGGTGCAGTCACCTGGGCCTTCTAGCCCTGGCTCTGAGTGACTAGTCATGGAACTAGACAAGCGCTTTTTGTTTTCATTGAACTTGGGGTCGGTCTGGCATTAATGCTCATGATGAGTCATTCAATGCATATTTTGATTAGATCTAATCTTTATCAGCTTGCGTTAAACACGCTAAAACTGTTCTTGACTCTTAAGCCAACACCATACGACCAGTGCTCAGTACTTCTGCTGAACTTGACTAGTAAGTCACTGCTTCATAGTTACTACTGACACCATTATTGTTTTTGACTAATAACTCAGTGCCATTCACAAGTATGCCACATTTAAACACTCAACATGCCTCATGAATAACCACGCATGTCACATATGGGGTGCAGTTTTATTACCTTTGAGTCGAGCGTGAATAATAAAAGAACGACTCTTAAGAACGTTCAGCCCTTTGATCCCTTAGCGATTACATAGTCATAACCAAGCATGGAATTCCATCAATAAATTGAGTAAGAAAAGTTTCTTGACCAAGACCTAGCCTCCGGGACATCGAATCCTACTAAACCGAGTAGTAAGAACGATCCTGAGTCCTAAGGTTTAAGTTCCCATGATCAAAACACCACTTTGGCCACAAATGTCCTAAAGCGTCGCGGCCCCACCTCACTTAGCTACGGACCCCAGCCTAAACAGTGGCGCCAGCCTCAAGCACCAACACCAAGAACCGCGGCCAGCCTCCCAAGAACTGCGGCCCCAAGGCCCTTCAGCACCACCGCTCACCTGCACTAAGCTCGGGCCGCAGCGCCCAAGAACAGGGTCGTGGCCCCACCTGGAAACCAAGCCAAAACCTTGTTTTTCCTCTTTTAAATCCTTCCAAAAACCTACTCAAACATCTCCAAATCCAAAAAAAAAATTTCCCAAACATCCCAATGATCCAAAATCATCAAATCCCGAGGCTTAAACAAATAAAAAACTCATCAGCACACAAAATCCAAATCAGAGCTTAGAAACTCAAAAACTCAAAACTTAATGCTTGGATTACCTCTAATTTAGTTGTTTCTCGCTAAATCCTTCGGTTAGAAAGCTTCTAATCTTTCCTAGAACCGCTATGCCTTGATCCTCGCTTGATTCCGAGTCCTAAAACTCAAGTTTTCTTCGAAAATGCGACAAACAGTCAAAAGGAATAACGGGAGAAAGATAAAAGGTGTTTGAACGTAGTTTTCCTTCTGATCGGTTACTTCAAGCTTAAGTAATCTCAAGTAAATCATAATGCTCAGAGTCCAAAAAATGTCCCAGGGGAAAAATAGTCAAAACTCCCAAAATTTTCTCCTGATCTCACTAACTCCGAATATATCATCAAATAATAATTCTCATTAACCAATATCCCAATAATTGACCCTGTTATGACAAAACCGCTAACTTGCATCCTAAGATCATCTCATTTCGAATAGCTCAAACATATCCACATAATAATGGGATCTTATCCATAAATCACAACACATGCACCAAAATATACAAATATGCCATCAACAGGCCAAATTATCAAAATGCCCTTATAATGAAATGTGGACCCACATGCATGCATTTAACATCATATAATAATATAACTCACATAATCATTTAATATCATAATAAATCAATTATGGCCCTCCCGGCCTACTTATCCAACCATTAAACTGCATTAGGGATTTTGGCGCATTACAACTATCCCCTCCTTACAGAAATTTCGTCCTCGAAATTTACCTGAACAGCTCGAGATACTGATTTTGCATATCTGACTTCAGCTCTCAGGTTGCTTCCTCGACCTTGTTGTTCCTCCACAATACCTTAACAAAAGGTATCATCTTATTCCTGAGGACCTTGTCCTTTCTGTCAAGTATCTAGACAGGTTGTTCCTCATAGGAGAGATCTGCCTTAAGCTCCAGATCTTCATAACTCAAAACATGAGTTACATCAGATACATACCTCCGAAGAGAGGAAACGTGAAACATGTGATGCACGACTGACAATGCTGGTGGTAAGGCCAACCTGTAAGCCACCTGACCAATCCTCTCCAGGATCTTAAATGAACATACAAATCTAGGGCTCAGCTTGCCCTTCTTTCCAAATCTTCTCACCCCTTTCCATGGCGAGACTCTAAGGAAAACATAGTCTCCCACTTGGAACTCCACGTTCCTGTGCTTGGGATCTGCATAACTTTTTTGTCTGCTTTGAGAAGCGAGCATCTAAGCTCTAATCTTCTCAATGGCCTCACTGGTCCTCTGAACTGCCTCAGGACCAAAGTATCCCATTTCTCGTGTCTCATCCCAATGAATGGGAGATCTACATTTCCTACCATACATCATCTCATAAGGTGCAACTCCAATGGTAGACTAATAACTGTTGTTGTAGGAAAACTCTATCAAAGGTAGATACTTACTCTAGGATCCACCAAAGTCTAGCACACATGCTCGCAGCATCTTTTCTAATATCTGGATCGTCCTCTCAGAATGTCCATCTGTTTAAGGATGATAAGCAGTACTGAACTTCAACTGTGTTCCCATGGCCTTCTATAAACTCCCCTAGAACTTATAAGTAAAAATGGGGTCCCGATCTGACATGATCGACCTTGGTCCTCCATGGAGGCATTGTTAGGAGTGTGTCCTAAAAGCATGTAAAGACATTTTTTTTTTCTAGTGAATGAATAAATACAATAGTTTATTATTATTGTTATATTTAGATTGTTAAATTATTGTTTGAATAATTTTGTAAATATCAGAAAAATTCCATATTCATTATTGAGGATGTGATCTTGTATTAGTACGAGAGAATTAAGATCACATGAATGAATAAAAATAGTCAACAACAACAAATTAAAGTTATGGAATTCTTTAATTGGAGTTGTAAGTACGGTTTACTAAGTATCATAATGATACAAATAATCTAGATTCCGATTATTCATGTGGAAAGACATCTCGGTAAAGGTGCTTTATATAATATGATTATATATGACATGGACCGATATGAATTAGAGTCTTTATCCAAAAACCATTTAATAATAAAGACTTGTAATTTATATCATAACTGATGATCATTTATAGATCAACCTAAATCCTGAGTGTTCATGAACTCATGTTCATGTTTATTAAATCTTTTGATTCATTCGTTAACGTCTCTTCAAAGAATGAGGCTAATGACTTTTGTTTTGGAGATTTAATATCATGGATGGCTGGGAACATGTATCAACAATACGGAATCTAATCTTTCCTAACGGATCGTATATTAGTTCTCTTAAGGGTTAATTCTGGAACTGAATGATTTTGAGCTCAAATCTATAATTAGATTATAGATTAATTATTCACTAGTGAATTAATGGTACTTAAGGAATAAGAAGTAAATTAGAAAGGTTAAATGATAATTCTTCCATTCTAATTTATGAACTAATTAATTAGAGGGTTGAACAATTGTAAGATGGTTATATCAATGGACGACTTAAGAAAAAGATTTCTCTAAAAGTATATCTATAACATAAAGAGTGCAATTCTAAATTTATAATGGAGTAATATCAGAATTAATAAATTAACTATTATAATTAAAGAGTTTAATTATTTAGTTTCAATTTATTGGAGCTTAATGTTATAGGTCCATGGTCCCCGAAATGGCTCAAACAATCACTGTCAAAGGCAAATACAAAAAATTGGCAAAAAGGACTTATGTGATAAGTAAAATATTTTTCTATGTATCAAACATAATTATTGTTTAATTATGTGTAATTAATTAATTAAGAATTAATTAATTATTTGATTTAACAAAAATATAATTAATTTTGAATTAATTTATTTTTGGGATTTTTGGTATTTAAATAATAATAAAAATTGGGAAAAATCACATGCCATCACAGGCATGTGCTACACGCATAAGAGAGTTTACTCAGTCTCTTGATTCCACAATTTTAGTTATTTAAATATTAAATAAATAATGAGATATTTTAATATGATTAAAATATTATTATTTAAACAAAAATCTGATAACTGATCAGTTATTTTGAATTTATTTAAAATAACAAATATTTTAATATATTGGATATTATTAAATATTGGATATCAGTTTTTCACAGAACGTAACTTTTCAGGGATAGAAAAATATCTAGGAATCTCTCTCAGAGAAAGAGAACAGTGACCAAAATAAAGTCATTGTTCTTCACAAAACCTAGGTCCAAACTTTATCAGATCTCATGTGTTGAGAACATCTGATAAATAGTTATTGCGTATTATTTGTATAGCGAGCCCACACTCGTTCTTTATGTGCCTGAGAACATTTTGGAAGATCTTGGTGTGAGATCTCAAGGATTTAGCCATACGAAAAGATAGCAGCAAGGAAGGACCTGAGGTAATTTTTTCTATTCATGTCCTTGATTCAATATATATATGCATGTGAAGAAGTAGATCTAGAAATCTTATGGGATTAATCTAACAATTTGATTGTTGTTCCGCTGCGCATAATCTCTTATTTGATCAATAAAATCCAACAAATGGTACCAGAGCCATCTTCACATATATATGTATTGAATCTGTGTGGGTTTAATTTTATGCATTTATTTATTTTGATGAATGAATGGATGGCTTAATGTGATTGAATGCGTGGGAATGTTGAATCGTTAATTGTATGGTGTTTTTGGGTTAGGATTTGTTTATGATTAGATAATTGTGTAAGCCATTAAAGGGCATAGGATTTATGTAATTTTATTTGGTTTTCGACACCATAAAAATTGTATTTCCGATCACAGAAAAGTCAGAACGGAGCCCGGGGTTCAGAACTCAGCCACCGCTCCTCCGAGGCCGACCTCCAAGCCGCTGCTGGACGTCGTACAGACGCCGCACGAACGGCCGTATGGACGGGTCTGTACGGATCCTTACGGTTCTGTACAGTCTAGCCCGGCGACCCCGTTTGACGCCACGTGTCCCCGTCTGACTGGTCCATAATTTTTTTTTTCTGAAATTATTTTTTTAAATACCTATTTTTGAAATTTGATATTTAAATAATGAGATATTTTTGTTGTCTTAACAAACTTTTTTTAATATCTTATTTAACATTTATTTATTCAAAATAACAGATTTTAATTTAAATTCATTTCAGTTTTAATTAAAAGTTGTTTTAATTAAAAAGAAAAATAAAAATAATGATTATTTAAAAGTTTGTTTTAATTAATCAAAATAATTAGAAAATTGTTTTCTTATTATTATTCTGGACCAACAATTGCACATATCCTACCGACAGTAAAGTAAAGAAGCCCGATGGAGATCAAGGCAGTTTTATTTTATTTATTTTAATTTTATAAAGTGGTTGTAAAATTAGAAATACCCAAAAGCACCCGGTTCAACATTTATTGTTTATTTATTTATTTAAATAATTATTTTCATGTGATTAATGTGATTGATAACATGTTCATGCATTGTATGCCATACATGAAAACCCACACAGTCATAATCATGCATCTCATTAGTAGAAACATGATTATTAGGATTGTCCTATATGTTTATATGAATTGTTTTGTGAAATCAATTGCTTGTAAATTACTTAGTTTTATTTTGAAAACTTGATAAAATATCACACCAATTTTTAAGTCTTTATGACTTAATTTCTTTAAACCAACTTTATTTTAAAAAGTGTTTTTTTTTAGTAAAGTTTAGATGAACATGATTGGTAATTTAAAATTGGATATGCACCTAGAAACTCGCTTTCTTTCCAATTCTAATTATGTTCATAAAGTTTAAAGAAACTGTAATTAATTTGGAATTAATTAGGTTAAAAACACTTTTTTCAAAATAGTGAGTGGGAGAGGGTTGATATCTCAAACATAACCCATGGTCTCCATTATTAATATAACACCGAGAGATATGAATAGCGCCTCGCAACGGCTTTGTTTTCGTCCCCCTAAGGAAGGTGTCTGGACATATCAATAGCAAGGTTGTATTTCTTACATAGATAGGAACTAATGATGTATTTTAGGCTTGACCGACCCTAAGGCGGCATGTCCTAAGTTAAGTCATGAACTCCGAAATAATGGGTTACACTCACAAAGTTATGATTAAGCTCGTGCAGTGGATAATCATAACTTGACCAAACTAAGCGGTACTTTAATGTTTAAAAAGAGAAAATACAGAGTTATTTTAAGTATTAAACAATAAAGATAAGAATGTCTTATAAATTCTCTAAAATTAATTTGACCGACCCTAAGGCGGCACTTTAATTGTTAGAAAATTTTATCGTGGAAATTAATCTTTATTTTATGTGTTTTAATTGTGCTCATGCATCACGTTTAATTTCTGAAACTTTGATATTTATTATTCTAAATATAATAATATTTATTTGTACTTATTTATTACCAAAAAAATGTCTATTGGTGAATTACACACCGATGCCTTTCTCAAATCCTTGGTTTTTGAACCTGGAAATATGCAACACTGGTTTCGAGGCATGTTGACTATTTTTTCTTATAAGAAGATGATGTCAACTGTCTGTGAAAAACCTCCAACAGAACCACCTCTGGATACTAGCTATGAAGCAGAAGAAAAATATGCAGATTGGATGAAATCCGATCGTATGGCACGTTATTGCATGCTTTCCACCATGCCTGACGAAACAAAGGAAAAATATATACACTATGACTCAGCACATGAGATGTGGCGAGCAATGACAGAGGAAGTCTTTGCTGAGTGTCATCGTTTATATCAAACGAAAAAGGTAAATAAGATTTACATATATTTTTCAACTTTGAATAATAGATTCAAAGACTATGATTATCATATTCAAATTTTTGGATAGTAGATTCAAAAAATATATGCCACTAAACTATTTTTCTTTTGTTCTTTTTCCTTTCGCAGAATTAGAACCCTGAAAAGGAGGAAGAGACTGGTGAGGATTTGAATAGAAAGTAAAGAGATGGAGAAGTTGGAGTGTAGTTTTTATATAGTAATTTTATTGTTAGTTGAAAAATTTAAATTTGTTTATTTTGTTTTAGAAATTTTAGATTTCTTTAAACAAAGAAAACTACAGTCTAGAAATTTAGTTTATTGTTAGTAATTTTAATTATTAATGTGTAGAAACTTATTTCTATTTTTGCATAACATTTATTTCTTTTATTAATAAAGTACTTATTATTTAAATAAATTATCTATTTACTTGTTATGCAAATGCTTTGGGATAAACAAAGTTTACATACTTATAATGAATGACAAATTTTTATAATTTTGAATTATTTAAAAACAACTAATCCTAGATCTATTAAACTGATTCCGAAAGTGAAACATATCTGTAGCACTTGAGATTGGGCAATATTGGTCTAGACGGAATAAATAGGCTTGTAAAGGATAGTCCTTTAAGAGAACCATCTATTGGATCTCTTCCTGCCTGTAAATCCTGTCTAGAAGGAAAAATGACCAAGAGACCTTTCTTTGCTAAAGGATCAAGAGCCACAGAACCACTTCAGCTAATACATATGGATGTTGCAATCAACTTAATGTACAAGCAAGAGGAGGTTGTGAATATTTCATCACTTTTATTGACGATTATTCAAGATATGGTTACCTATACTTAATGCAAAGAAAATCTGAAACTTTTGGAAAGTTCAAAGAATTTCAAGCAGAGGCTGAAAAGCAATTAGGTAAATCACTAAAAAGCACTTCGATCTGATCGAGGAAGAGAGTACTTGGAATGTGAATTCAAGAACCATCAACGTGAGCATGGCATTCAATTCCAACTCACTACACCTGAAACAACACAGTAAAATGATGTTTCAGAAAGTCGGAAAAGAACGTTACTAGATATGGTTAGATGAATGATGAGTTTCTCATCATTACCATTGTCATTCTGGGGCTATGCAATTCAATGTGTTCCATGCATATTGAATTGTGTTCCACCTAAGTCTATCCAAAAGACATCCATAAAATTATGGAATGGTTGTAAACTTAGTTTACACCATTTTAGAATTTGGGGATGTCGTGCATACATGCTCAAAAGGAAGACCGGGAAGTTGGAAACGCACTCTAAAGTGTGTATGTTTGTGGGATATTCCAAAGAGACTAGAGGTGGAATTTTCTATAGTCCAAAAGAAAATAAAACATTTGTATTGACAAATGCAACTTTTCTTGAATATGACTATGATTAATAACCACAAACCTCGCAGTAAGATTGTACTGGAGGGGATGGTTTCAAATAAAGTCGCAAAGTCACCAGTAATAACCAATGAAAAACGGCAAGAGGAAACTGCTAGTTCTAGTCAGAATAGTAGAGAACTTCATCGTAGTGGGAGGGTTAGTAAGTAACCCACGTACTGTGAACACGAAGTTCAAATGTTTGTGTCTGACAAAAACAAAGACGATCCATTGACATTGGAAGATGCAATGAATCATTCTGACAAGGAAAAATGGCAAGAAGCCATGAACCAAGAAATAGAATCAATGTATTCCAATTCTGTCTGGATTCTTGAAGATCCACCTGAGAATATTAGACCCATTGGTTGCAAGTGGATATCCAAGAAGAAAAGAGGAGTGAATGGGAAAGTAGAGACTTTCAAAGCAAGGCTTGTAGCCAAATTTTACACACGGAAAGAAGGGGTTGACTATGAAGAAACCTTTTCTCCTGTAAGAATGGGTTGACTATGAAGAAACCTTTTCTCCATTAGCCATGCTAAAATCCATTCATATACTCTTGTCCATAGCTGCATGCATGGATTACGAGATCTGGCAAATGGATGTCAAAACAGCTTTTTTGAATGGCTACCTTGACAAAACCATTTACATGTCTCAACCAGAAGGGTTCGAATTAAAAGATCAAGAGCAAAAAGGTTTGCAAGCTACTTAGGTCCATTCATGGACTCAAACAAGCTTCTAGTTCTTGGAATCTTAGATTTGATGACACAAGAAAAACATTTGGTTGTTGAACAAAATGTTGACGATCTTTGTGTCTATATACAAATCAAAGATGGTATAGTAGTATTCCTCGTTCTTTATGTTGATGATATCCTACTCATTGGGAATGATGTAGAGACATTATCAAATGTAAAGAACTGGTTAGCTGAACAATTCCAAATGTAAGATTTGGGAGAAGCCAAGTATGTTCTGGGCATTAAGATTCTTAGAGATAGACAGAACAAAACTTAGGCACTGTCTCAAGCAACTTATATTGATAAGGTGCTAAAATGCTCTAATGTCAAGCACTTAGCCCTGCCGACCTCTGATGCTCGGCCTTGACCAGTTGAAATGTCAAGCACTTAGCCATATATTCTACTACATCCCTCTTCATCCCTGGCCACCAATACAACGATCTCACATCCTGATACATCTTCGTGGTCCCTGGATGCAAAGAATAAGGGGTAGTATGAGATTCATCCTGAATCTCTCGCCTCATAGCAGTGTCTAACGGAACACATATCCAATCCTTGTATCTCAGCAAGACCAAATTAGACATTGTATAATCTCTGGATGCTCCAGCTAAAACACCCTCCCTAATCTTGATCAGCTGTGGATCACCCAACTTACCATCTTTAATTTTCTCCAATAGTGTAGGCTGTAGCGTAATATTGGCCAACTAGCCCACCAACAACTCTATACCAGCTCTGGTCATATCATCTGCTAACTTTCTAGCTATCAGCCTCACACTATAAATCTATCCCGGACCCTTCCGGCTTAAAGCATCAGGTACCACGCTGGCCTTTCATGGATGATACAAAATCTCACAATCATAATCTTTACTAACTCCAACCAACTCCTTTGTCTCATATTCAGGTCTTTCTGTGTGAAGAAGTATTTCAGGCTCTTGTGGTCAATGTAAATCTCACACTTTTCTCCATAAAGGTAATGCCTCCATACCTTTAAAGAAAAGACCACAGCCGCCAACTCTAAATCATGAGTGGGATATCTCTGTTCATACTCCTTTAGCTATCGTGAAGCATAAGCAATTACATTCCTTGACTGCATCAGAACACAGCCCAAACCTTGATGTGAAGCATCGCAGTAGATCATAAACTTCTCCTGATCTGTTGGAAGACTCAGAACTGGAGCTATAATCAATCTATGCTTAAGTTCTTGGAAGCTGTTCTCACACCCGTCTGACCACACAAACTTCTGATTCTTATGTGTCAGCTCAGTCAACGAAGTAGCAATCTTAGAGAGCCCTTCCACAAAACGCCTATAATAACCTACCAATCCAAGGAAACTTCTAAGCTCAGAGCATTCTTTGGCCTTAGCCAATCTCTAACTACCTCGATCTTGACTGGATCTACTTTAATCCCCCCTTTACTGAAAATATGCCCAATAAAAGATACCTGAGATAACCAGAATCACATTTCTTGAACTTTGCAAACAATTTTTGCTCCCTCCGTCTCTATAGAACCAACCTCATATGCTGCTCATGTGCTAAATCTGACTGAGAATAAACCAGGATATCATCAATGAAGACGATCACAAACTGGTCCAGATGATCCTTGAACACTCTGTTCATCAGATCCATAAAAGCAACTGGGGCATTAGTCAATCCAAAAGACATGACTAGGAACTCATAATGCCCATACCTAGTGCGAAAAGCAGTCTTTGGTGTCTCCCTCCTTGACCCTCAACTGATGATAACTAGAACGAAGATCTATCTTTGAGAATACATTTTTACCTTGCAATTGATCAAACAGATCATCTATCCTTGGCAGAGGATACTTATTCTTGATTGTTAACTTATTATGTTCTCTATAATCAATGCACATCCTCAGAGAACCATCCTTCTTCTTCACAAACAGAACTGGCACACCCCAAGGTGAGAAATTAGGTATGATAAAACCCAAATCTAACAGCTCTTGCAACTGTACCTTCAATTCTTTTAACTCAGCTGGGGCCATTAAATTTTTCACTGGCTCTAGACACTGGCTCCGTTCTTGGTGCCGGTTCTATCATGAACTCAATTTCTCTATGTGGTGGCAACCCCGGTAAATGTTCTGGAAACACATCCAGGAATTCACAGATGAGTCTGGCTTCTTCTAGTGTCACTGGCATGATCTGAGTGGTGTCAACCACACTGGCTAAGAATCCAATGCAACCTCCTTGCAATAGATCTCTAGCCCTCAAAACATAAATCATAGGTATGCGAGGTCCATGCAAAGTACCAACAAACACAAAAGGGTCCTTACCTTCAGGCTCAAAGGCGACCATCTTCCTTTTGCAATCTATGGTTTCCCCATACTTCACTAACCAGTCCATGCCCAGAATCATGTCGAAGTTAGTCATAACTAACTATCGAATCCACTGACAACTCTCTGCCCTCCTCTGTCACTGGCAAAGATCTGACCCATCTCCTGGATACCACTAACTCCCCAGTGGGTAACAAGGTTCCAAACCCCACAGCATAATAATCGCATGGCCTACACAGCCTATCAATAATTCTACTAGCAAAAAAAGAATGAGTAGCACCAGAATCAATCACAACAGAATAAGGGGTTCCAGCACTAAGAAGTTGACCTGTAACTACTGAGGGTGAAGCCTCAGCCTCTGCTTGTTTCAATGCGAACACTGAAGCTGGGGTCGAGCTGTCCGCTTTTCTGGGTTCTTCCTTTCTTACTTTAGGGCAATCTTTCTTGAGATGACCCACTGCTCAACATAAAAAGCAATCCCTTGCCCTACACTCTCCCAAATGATGCCTCTTGCACCTAGGGCACTCAAGATAAGTCTTCCAGGCCTCACTGCCACCCTGACAACCCATTGAAACACCACGGGGTCACCTGTCAGGACTTGGAGCTGGGAAGGTATCATGAACCTTCCTCTTCTGATCACTGGGGCCTCCACCCCTACCTAAACCCACAAATGGAGGACCTGTCCTCCTAAACGCTCTTCTGGCTGCATTGTCCTGCCAGATCTTGTTCTCTGCACTCTCAGCTGTGAGTGCCTTCTCCACAACCTATGCATAAGTAGTAACTCCTACCACTCTGGTAATACGCACATCCCAAGCTAATCTAGGCTGTAGCCCTTGGAGAAACCTCTCCCTCCTGGTCCCATCAGTGGGCACCAGTTTCATGGAAAACTTTGCCAATCCATCAAACTTCAGGGCATACTCAGTCACTGATAAACTTCCCTGAAGTAATCTGATAAACTCTTCAGCTTTGGCAGTCCTGATGGAATCATTGTAGTATTTTTCATTGAACAAAGTCTGAAACTCTTCCTAACTCAGGGCATTGATGTTTCTGGTCTGGGATATAACCTCCCACCAAATTCAGGCATCCTCCCGAAACATATATGTGGCACAGGCCACCCTCTCATTACCAGTCACCCTCATAAAGTCAAGGATGGTGGTAATCATGCTTATCCACTGCTCAGCTTTAGCAGGATCTGCACTGCCCTCAAATATTGGAGGTTGCTGCTTCCTGAACCTTTCAAAGAAAGACTCCCATTTGTTACCAACCTCAGGCAGCTACTCAACTGTCGATACTGATACAGGGGGTTCCTTAGGTACACTGGCTACTGCAGGAACTTGTTGTTGTCTCAGGAGGTAGAGTTCTTCTCCCTGCCTCAATACTGTGGCCTGCAGATCATTAAACAATTGCTACTAGTTCTCAAAAGCTAGCTATGGAATCTGATTTTGGTCATTCTCTTGACCCTGATTGTTATTCTGGTCTTGATCACCTCGTTAGCAGATGAATCTGTTTGTCTTGGAATCATTCTTATCAACTTAAACATTGTTGCAATAGTCAATACGACCAGTTAGGCAGTGATAACTAAACCTCTTGCCGCCTCATGGTCCAAGAACAAGCAGATAATTATCATATTCCACAGTTATACAAGTATACAGATGGATACATGATCATAGCATTTACTATTTAACATGTATCAAATAATAATTCACAATGAACAATACTAATAAGCATGTTCTAGCAATATCAGTACTAATAAGCACGTTCTTGCTGATGATGCAGTATTCAAGGCACAGCCTTATCAAGGTATCTCATGTAAACAGGTAAAGCATTTATACTATATGTAAGCAGTTAAATATATAACTACATAAATAGATACCAAACCATGAGTCGAGCTTGTCTTTAGTGGTGAGTGTACATGCCCAGCCAATCAATAGGAACCCTAAACCTTGGCACGCACTGATACCAAGTTGTAACGCCCTGGTTACTCCAAGACCGTAAATGTGAGCTTTGAACCGTGCTTAACTCACTAATCGAGTCATTTGATTATAAACGTGCATCTAGGTGTTATTAATAGGTTAAGGTAAAAAATCAATCAAAAGGAAAGGATATATTTTATTTCATTCATAAACTGTTCATGGGCCCATAAAAGCGTTTACAAGTTATTTACAATCTAAAATGGTCATTACAGTGAAAGAATTACAACCCGCTTGACCACCACGGCCAAGGTGTTTCTCAGAGGAACTAGGGGGTTAACCCTATAGGTTGTAATTTTTACACTGTAATGACCATTTTGGATTGTAAATAACTTGTAAGCACTTTTATGGGCCCATGAACAGTTTTATGCTTTAAATAAAATATATCATTTCCTTTTGATTGATTTTTCACCTTAACCTATTAATAACATCTAGACGCACGTTTATAACCAAATGACTCGATTAGCAAGTTAAGCACGGTTCAAAGCTCACAATAACGGTCTTGGAATAACCAGGGTGTTACAACACTTCTACTTATTTATGTGACGTTCAGACCTGACGCACTTAGGCTGGGCTGCGTTTCGCACGCTTAATGTCGGCCCTATCTCCCTTAGGCCTGACTTTCAACATAGACATAACCACATATATATATATATTGCATAACAACGCAACCAGATACAATACATGCAAGCATGCCTAATTGAGTATTCACAATTTTAATCACAATCAAATCCATTTACATGGGTCCAAGCCCCAATCTCAACCAGAGTGTACTTTTCATACCTCGAGTTCCGTGTGATAGACTATACAGCCTTAAGTGTGATCCTGATCCTGAGCTTTGCGATAATCTAGTCACAACATAAACATACTCTAATTATGGATTGACTTCAAATCACGAGCCTCACTCTAAACCCTATCCTTAAGATTACTATTCTCAATTGTAGGGTCATTAAAAACATCCCCTGAGCCTCGAAGTGGGCCACCAAATGGATTCCCAGGATCACTGAGCCCTAATCCTAAATCCATAAAAACCATAATTCGGGACACCTGGCTCGGTCGTGCCTACAAAAACTTTAAGCATATTGGGGTACTGGCGTGGTTGCGCCCTAGCCCATCGTGGTCACACCCCTATCTCCAAGACCCAAAAATCAAATATCAAAAATCGAAATCCCTTGGCTTTGACTACAAACCAAGTGAAGTGGTGAGTGCCCAAACATGGGGTGCTTTGACTGCTACTGCCTTGGTCAAATGACCATTATACCCTCAATCTAAAATCCAATCCAAGGCAAACCCCAGGGGCAAATCGGTCATTTCCCCACTAATCCCACTAAACCTCAATTAACTTCCTAAGATCCATATTAAGTTACTAACCCTCGAAATACAATTATTTCATCCAATAATATTCCAGTAATTCTCTTCCTACGCAAAATTACTGAAATACCCCTTGGCTCACCTCGAGCCGTGTCTAAATCCCTGTTGTGACTTTTTTTGCCAAATCGCTCTAAAGGATCAACTTAGGCCAGTTATCGCAAATATATCCACATAATAATGTGGTTCCAATCATATAACACATATAATTACAATTACACCCTTAATAGGTCAAAATTACGAAAATGCCATTTTTCACAAAAACGGAACCACAATTACATTTAATACACATAAGCATGCATAAATAGCCATATCTTAATATAACTCATATATTTCACATAATCACACATATAATAAATTAAGTTCATGCAATAATCCATTTATACCCTTCTGACACGCTAATCGACGCACTAAGCCGTATTAGCAAATTGAGGAATTTACAACTATCCATTCATGCTGAAAATTTTGTCCTCGAAATTTACCTAAATAACTTGGGATGTTGATCCTGCATAACCGAATACATCTCCCAGTTCGCTTCCTTGACCTTGTCATTCCTCCATAAAACTTTAACGAGAGGAATCGTCTTGTTTCTCAAAACCTTGTCCTTTCTGTCCAGGATTTGCACTGGTTGCTCCTTATAAGATAAGTCTGTTTGTAGCTCCAGATCCTCATATCCCAATACATGGGTCATATCTGAAACTTACTTCCGAATCATTGAGATGTGAAACACATCATGAACTCTGGATAATGACAGGGGAAGCGCCAATCTATTTAGGCTACCTGCCTGATCCTCTCCAGGATCTCAAAAGGTCCTACGAACCTAAGGCTCAACTTTCCCTTCTTTCCAAACTTCTTCACTCCCGGCAGTGGAAAAACTCGCAGAAACATGTGGTCCCCTAATTGCAACTCCACATCCCTATGCTTAGGGTCAACGTAGCTTTTCTATCTACTCTGTGAGGCGAGAATTTGAGCTCGGATCTTCTCAATAGCTTCATTAGTCTTCTGAACCATCTCTGGATCCAAATACTTCCTTTCCCCCATCTCATCCCAATGAATGGGCGACCTACACTTCCTTCCATAAAACATCTTGCATGGAGCTACTCCAATCGTGAATTGATAACTACTATTGTATGAAAACTCAATCAATGGGAGATACTTACGCCAAGACCCCTCAAAATCTAGTATGCATGTCCTAAGAATGTCCTCCTGTATCTAAATCGTCCTCTCAAACTATCTGTCTGTCTAAGCATGAAAGGTTTTATTGAACTTCAACTAAGTCCCCATAGCTTTCTACATGCTACCCCAAAACATGGAGGTAAAAATTGGATCCCGGTTCGACACTATAGATTTCAGAACCCCATGGAGATGTGCAATCTCCCTTGCATACACCTCTACATATTGGTCCACGTTATAGTTTGTCCTCACCGGCAGAAAGTGAACTGACTTGGTATATCTATCGACTATCACCCATACCGAGTCATGATGCCCCACTGTCCTAGGCAAACCTCCCACAAAATCCATAGTAATATCTTCCCATTTCCACTCGAGAATACCTAAAGGTTGTAACAACCACCCTGTAACAATTGCTACTAGTTCCAAATAAGGAGTAGGGTACTGCTACTCATATTCCTTCAGTTGTCATGATGCATAGGCAATAACCTTCCCACTTTTCATCAACACACATCCTAACCCCATTCTCAATGTGTCGCTATATGCAACAAACTTTTCCCAATTTGAAGGCAGATTGAGCACTAGAGTAGTAATCAACCGTCGCTTCAGCTCATGGAAACTATTCTCACATCTGTCTGACCAGACGAACTTCAGATTCTTTCGCGTCAACTCAGTCAATGGTGTGGCAATCTTTGAGAATCCTTCAATGAATCGCATGTAATACCCCACCAACCCAAGGAAAATCCTAACTTCTAAGGTGTTCTTTGGCCTTGGCCAATCTCCAACAACTTCTACTTTGGCCGAATCTACCTTAATCACATCTCCACTGAAAATTTGACCAAGGAATATCACCTCCGATAGCCAAAACTTGCACTTCTTAAACTTAGCATATAACTAATGCTCCCTTAATCTCTACAATACCAATCAGAGATGCTGCTCATGCTCTGCCTCTGAACGAGAGTAAACCAGGATGTCGTCGATGAAGACAATCACGAACAGATTTAAATAATCCTTGAGCACCCTATTCATTAGATCCATGAATGTTGTTGGGGCATTGGTCAACCCAAATGACATGACATGGAACTCGTAATCCCCATACCTCGTGTGAAAGGTCTTCTTTGGGACATCCTTATCCTTAATCCTCAGCTGGTGATAACCAAATCGAAGATCAATCTTTGAGAATACTGTCTTACCCTGCAGCTGGTCAAACATGTAGTCTATCCTCAATAGTGTGTGCTTATTCTTGATGGCCAACTTGTTCAACTCCCTATAATCTATAAACATCCTCAGAGTCCCATCCTTCTTCTTCACAAACAAAACCGAAGCACCCCATAGTGAGAAGCTAGGTCTAATAAATCCCAGGTCCAGTAACTCGTGTAATTTTACCTTCATCTCCTTCAATTCTGTTAGATCCATTCTATATGGTGCCCTCAACACTGGTTCTCTACCAGGTGCTAACTCAATGACGAACTCAATGTCCTAGTACAGTGGTATTAGTGAAGACCAAAGTGAGCATGGTTAATAACTACTTAGTTATGTTAGCTGTAGTTAGTTAGATAACAAAGTCTTGTAACAACTTCTTGTTTAGCTGCTTAATCTTCTTGTAATTGTTCTGTTAATCTTTCTATCTACTGTAGTCTATATAAACCTTACCTCTATTTTAATATGAGGTGTGGTTCATTTTCATTTCAGTACAATCAATTCACTCATTCAACTTTCATCTCCATTAAATCTCTCTTTTCATTTCTTTGATCTTGCCTCTGTCTCAACATGGTACCAGAGCCACCAGAATCCAATGCTTCTGCAACCCAGTCCACAACTCCGGCGATCCCCTCCACTTTGACCACCACTCTCATGCCGCTTCACCATCAGTTGGATCGCAACAACTACAATTTCTGGAAATCCTTGGTTCTTGCTGCTGCTCAAGCCCATGGTCTCGATGGTTACCTTCTAGGCACCACCACCAAGCCATCAACCACCAGCTCAGGTAATGTTTCTAACCCTAAACTCATTCAGTGGATTAGATATGATAATTACCTCATGAGTTGGCTGATGAATTCCATTTTTGATCCGATGCTTGGCCACATTGTTAATTGTAAAACCTCGGCTGAGATTTGGACTGTATTTCAGAAACTCTTCACCACCCAATCGAAGGCTCGCGTGATGCTGTTGAGATTCCTTCTTCAAACCACCAAGAAAGAATCTCTCTCGATTGATGAATACATCTTGAAAATGAAGAACTTTGCTGACACTCTGTCATCAGCTAGAGAACCAGTGAAAGAAGATGACCTAATCATGTACATTCTCAGTGGTCTTGGCCCACAATTTGAAGCCATTGTTGTTCATCTTACATGCCAAGTTGATTCCATCACTCTTAAAGAAGTTCAATACCTACTCCAATGTCATGAAATTCGTATAGAGCAGCACTCAACTCCTTCTCTTGATTCCATTCAAGCAAACTTTGCGAATATCTCCACTCGTGGTCGTGGTACTGACAAAGGTCAAAGAGGATATTTCAGAGGCAATAGGGGAGGAGGAAGAGGCAACCCCAACATTCCTGGTCATGGTTCCAGACCCATTTGCCAACTTTGTGGAAGAACAAGCCACACAGTTCAGAAATGTTTCCACAGCTTTGACATAAATTTTCATGGTCCAGACAACAACTCCACTCACTTTTCCTCTCCTGCAGTTGATCCCACCCATCAAGCTTTCATTGCTAAACAACATCTTGATACCTCCCCTGATGCCTGGTTTCTTGACAGTGGCACCACGCACCACCTAACCTCAGATGCTCACAATCTTGCATCAAGAACTGACTACAAAGGCAAGGCCAAGGTTGTTGTAGGTAATGGATCTTCCATTCCTATTGCTAATATTGGTTCAAACTCTATTTCTACTAGCAATTTTTATAAATGTTTAGTACTTAAAGATGTCTTACATGTACCCACCATAACCAAAAACCTTCTAAGAATCTCCCAATTTACTAAGGACAACAATGTTATTCTTGAGTTTGACTCTCTTTCCTGACTTATTAAGGACAAGACCACGAAGGAAGTTCTTCTTCAGGGTTCCCTCAGTAATGGTCTTTACAAACTTGATGTCAATCAATCCAATTTTCAAAAATCAGCTCAGTCCAAATGCTTTATGTCGTTCTCAGACCAGTCCAAGTCAGCTTCAACTTCATCACAGCCTGCTGGTTTACTTTGTACAAAAGAGTCAAATGTTGTAAATCTTTGGACTTGTAGGCTTGGTCATCTAGCCAAGCCAATTCTAAATCGTGTTTTTTCCAATGTAAATCCCACAATTAAATGCAATAAAGCTCATTTTGTGATGCATGTCAATATGGCAAACTACATAGTTTTTCATTTCCCACTTCAGTTCCAAAAACTACTTCAAGTTTCCAAATTGTTCACTCTAATGTTTGGGGTCCATCCTTTTATAGTTCCATCGATGGTTACAAGTATTATGTTAGTTTCATTGATGATTTCATCAAATTTGTTTGGATATTTCTCATGAAATGCAAGTCTGAAGTACCCAATATATTTTCTCAGTTCAACTCATATGTTGAGAGATTATTTAATACAAAAAATGAAATCTATGCAAACTGACTTGAGAGGGGAGTACAGAAAATTAGAACCTATTCTTAAAAATCTAGGCATTGTGTGTTAGACACCCTTGTCCCCATACCCATCAGCAACAAGGCAGGGCTGAGCGCAAACATAGGCATGTCGTTGATATGGGACTTACTTTACTTGCTCAAGCCCAAATGCCATTGAAATTTTGGTGGGAATCTTTTGTTTCTGTAGCATACTTAATAAATCAACTTCCAACACCAACACTACAAAACATTTCACCTTTTCAAAAACTTTTTCATCAAACCCCTAATTATAATTTTTTTTTAAAATTTGGGTGTTCATGTTTCCCTCTACTTAGGCCATATAGCTCTTATAAAGTCTCTTTACGGACCACCAAATATCTATTCTTGGGATATAGCCTAACACATAAGGGTTATAGGTGTCTTCATCCTAATAGGAGGGTCTACATTGCTAGGAGTGTCACCTTTAATGAGCTAGAATTTCCTTATATGTCTTTATTTGAGTCAAACTTAGTACATCCTTCTTCAGTAGCTAATACATATAATCACACTAATTTTCCTCTTCCCAATGTCCCTATACCAGTTGTGTCACCTGTCCTTATCACTCCAACACAACAAAACAGCTCACCACCAGCCCCAAGTACCACGTCTAGCCCAATCAGACCTGACCCTCACCTATCCAAGCCTACTATCCTACCCACAAATGACCAAATACTTCAATCATCTCCTCCCTCACCTCCTATTTCAGACCCACTACCCCAACAACTAGACATAGACCCAACAGCTCAAGCCTTTCTACCTATACCAGACTCACTTTCTAGTCTACCCGTACATCCCACCAAAAGCGAACATACAATGACCACCAGATCAAAATCCAGCATCTTTAAGTCTAAGGCTCTTATAACTGTGCAAAAGAGTTTATCTTTGGAACCAAAGACAATGAAGCAAGCTTTGATAGACCCTCTTTGGACACAAGAAATGAAGGATAAGTATGCTGCATTAATGAACAACAAAACGTGGAGTCTTATTCCTCCATCTCCAAACATGCCTATTGTCGACAACAAATGGATATTTCGAGTTAAATATAGGCCAGATGAATCTGTAGAATGCTACAAAGCACGCTTGGTAGCAAAAGGTTTTGAACAGACTCCGAGGATAGACTTCTTCGAAACATACAGTTCTGTAGTGAAGCCTTCCGCTATCAAAGTCATATTCACCATTGTTGTTGCCTACAATTAGGAGATACAACAAATTGAAGTTAACAATGCTTTCCTTAATGGACAACTTCAAGAAACCATGTACATGTACCAACCTCAGGGATTTCACAACTCAGATTTTCTCAACATGTCTGCAAGTTGAATAAAGCCTTGTATGGCTTAAAACAAGCACCTAGAGCTTGGTTTGACAAGCTGAATAGTTCCTTGCTGCAATGGGGCTTCACTAACTCAAAATCAGATACTTCTTTGTTTTTCACAAGAAAGAAAGGTAAACTCATTCTTCTCCTAGTCTATGTCGATGATATTCTCATTACAAGAGAAGATAGAGCAATGGTCCATCGGTTGATCACTAATCTTCACCTTTAGTATGCTCTTAAAGTACTTGGGCCAGTCAACTACTTCTTGGGTTTCGAAGCTTTCAGAAATGAGTCTGGCCTTTATCTAACTCAGAGCAAATACACAAGAGATCTTCTAGACAAAACTAACATGTCTGATGCAAAGCCAATCCCTACTCCCATGTGTACAACATCAAAGTTGTCTCATGATCAAGGTTCTCCTCTTATAGATCCATCCCTTTACAGAAGTGTCATTGGTGCTCTCCAATATCTGACATTAACAAGACTAGATATTGCATTCTCTATAAATAAGTTGAGTCAATTTTTGAAGGCCCCTACCACTGATCATTGGAATGCATGCAAAAGAGTACTGAGATACTTGGCTGGCACTACACACTACGGGTTATGTTTCAAGCCATCTCATAATCTCTTCATCAATGGCTTTACTGATGCAGATTGGGCCAGCTCTATTGATGAAAGGTGCACTACTTTAGGATACTGCATCTTCCTTGGAGGAAATCTTGTCAATTGGATCTAAAAAAAATAGCATGTTGTAGCTCGATCTTCAACTGAGGTTGAGTATAGATCTCTAGCTTTAGCTACTTCTGAAATCATGTGGCTTCAGTCATTACTCAGTGAACTGAACCTCACACCTACTCAGTGCCCTGTTCTCTGATGTGACAACTTAGGTGCAAGCTCTCTTGCCTCCAATCCAGTGTTTCATGCTCGTACGAAACACATTGAAATTGATCTTCACTTTGTTCGTGACCAGATTCTTGCTAAGGCTCTCAAAGTTCGATATGTTCCCTATAAATTTTAGATAGCTGATCTGTTCACGAAGCCTATTCTCATCCCTCAGTTTCAAAGGCTCTTCTCCAAGTTGACACTCGTTATTCCCCCGTGTCACTTGAGAGGGGATATTAGTGAAGACCAAAGTCAGCATGGTTAATAACTATTTAGTTCTCTTAGCTATAGTTAGTTAGATAACAGAGTCTTGTAACAACTTCTTATTTAGCAACTTAATCTTCTTATAATGGTTTGTTTAATCTTTCTATCTACTATACTCTATATAAACCTTACCTCTCTTTTCATTTGAGGTGTGGTTCAATTTCATTTCAGTACAATCAATTCATTCATTCAACTTTCATCTCCATTATATCTCTCTTTTCATTTCTTTGATCTTGCCTCTGTCTCAACAAGTGGAAATCCCGATAAGTCCTTAGGGAACACATCTAAGAACTCACATACCAATCTGGTCTCCTCTAATCCCACTGGCATGACCCTAGTGGTGTCCACCACACTAGCTAGGAATCCTATACAACCTCCTTGTAATAGGTCTCAGAGGTCTTCCTCTTGTGATCATTGGGGCCTCCGCCCCTACTTGATCCCACAAATGGAGGCACTGCTCTCCAAACATCTCATCTTGCAGCATTCTCCCTCCAAATCTTATTTTCTACCTCCTCAGTTGTAAGGGCCTTCTCAACCTCCTGGGCATAAGTAGTCCACCCAGGTACTAAGGTAGTCCGAACATCCCGGGCTATCATAGCAATCAGCGTATAGATGAACCTGTCTTGCCTGGCTGCATCTGTAGGCACTAGATCAGGTGCAAAATTCTCTAGCCTATCAAATTTTAGGGCGTAGTCAGTAACTGAACTCGTTCACCTTTGCCGCCCTAACGGCACTACTATAGTACATCTGGTTGAACTAGTCTCTAAACTTATTCCAACCCATGGTAGAAACATCTTGAGTTTGAGATGCCACCTCCCACCAAATGTGGGCATCATCTCGAAACATGTAAGGGGTGTAGGCCACCCTATCATTACCTACAACCTTCATGAAGTCCAGGATGGAGGTGGTTAGGCTCATCCACTGTTCAGCCTTAAGTAGATCTGGTCATCCCTCAAAGATTGGAGGATGCTGCTTCCTGAACCTCTCGTACAGTGGCTCCCACCTGTTCCCAATATTAGGCTGTTGTATGGCTGGTACGACAACAGGTGGCAAGTCTGGTGCAGCATTCCTAGTGAAACCTACTTTTCAGACGGCTGATCTCTTCCTCTTGACTTTGTAGTCTAGCTTGCATGTCGGCAAGCATCTGTTGCCAGTTCTTAGGGACTGGCGGATGATTCTGGCCCTAGTTATCATCTCTAGCCTCAATCTCAGCACCGGTTAGTGGAACTTATTGCCTTGTAGGCATAACTCTCCATGTTTATCTGCAATCAACGACTCGAATAATTAAGCAATGATAACAGGCTTTTAAAGTCACCCCATGGTCTAATACCATAATCAAGCAACAATATGTCGTCACAATGCTAGTAGGCATTTCAACAATTATCCACATACAATGGCAATGCCTTATCAGTATATCTCATGCTTCCTATTAAACAAGCAAATAAGTCATTCATATTTCATTTGAACAGTCAAGCATATAATCACATATATAGTTACCACACTCTAAGTCGAGCTTGTCTTTAGCAGCGAGTGTACATGCCCAGCCAGTCTTCAGGAACCCTTAAACCTAGACCGCTCTGATACCAAGTTGCAATGCCCTAGATAGCCATGACCATTACACTGTGTATTTTAAATAGTGCTAGACTTGCTAATCAAGTCTTTTGGATAAAAATGTGTTACTAAGGATAATTATTGGATTAGGGTTAAAATATTTTGATCATAGGAATAATTGTTTTTCATTAAAAGGTGTGAGTTTGTACATGGGATCCCAAAAAAATAAGTGTTTACAAGGCATTTACAATTCTCAAAATAATTACAACTTAAGCCATCCTAAGCGGAAAAATTAAATCTAGTCCTTGTTCATCCTTTGGCCGTGGCGGTCGAGGAGCTGCTGATGTACATGCCACCCCTAAAGCTCTCCAACTCACGGCTGGTCCAACTTCCCCCTTCCCTTACCTGCACCACATAGCACCCGTGAGCCAAGGCTCAACAAGAAAACTTAAATCAACAAATACAATGAGTAATAACATATAAGCATTAAACTTGAATCGACAAATTCAATAGGTAACAAAATATAAGCAATAAGCTTGTAGCGATAATCTGCTAAATCAAATACATATTCCAATCTCAACAATCAACACATTTAGTTAAGTTCAATTGATGCTTCTATTTATTTACGTGACGTCCTCTATTCTTAAGGTCGATCCCGACTCGCTTAGGCCGGGCTGCGTTCCGAGCGCTTAATGTTTGCCCTAGCTCCCTTAGGCCGAACTTTCAGCTAGATATAACCGCATATATATATATATTACATAACCACACAACCAAATACAACATATGCAAGCATGCCCAATTAAGTAATCACAATTATAATCATAGTCAAACCCATTGACAGGGGTCCAAGCCCCGATCACAACTAGGGTGCAGTTTTCTCACCTCGAGTTCTGTGCGATAGACTATACGGCCTCAAGTACGATCCTGATCCTGAGCATTGCAATAATATAGTCACAACATAAACATACTCTTATTAGAGATTGGCTTCAAATCCCGAGCTCACTTTAAACCCTATCATTAAGATTACTATTCTCAGTTATCGGGTCGTTAAAAATGTCCTCCAAGCTCCCAAGTGGGCCACCAAATGGATTCCAGAACTCCCAGAGCTCTAATCCTAAAACCAGAAAAACCATAATTTGGGACACCTGATGCAGTCGCGCCTACCCCTGGTGCGGTCACGCCTGCCCCTGGTGCAGTCACGCCCCTAACTCGGAAACCCAAAAATTAAAAATCAAAATCCACTGGTTTGTGGGACACTAGCGCGGTTGCGCAATAACCTAGCGCAGTCGCTCTACATCACCAGAAACCCAAAATTACCCAGAAGCTTAGTGTTCTTCCCCAATTTCAGACTTACGACTTCTCCTTGAAAATTAGACCCGAAACTTGGCCCCAATTCAGTATTTCAGTAGATTTATGATCACAAAACGCTTCATACAACTTAGACCAACTATAACCCAAGTCAAGACACCATAAAAACATATCAAAACACATTAGAACATAAATTTGTACTCCTTGAGTTTCAAACTCTGGCTTTTCTCCCAAAATCCAAGAATCACTCTACAATTCAAGATTTTCAACAACAAACAGACCCTTAATTCAGTTTAAAAACCATTTACTAACACCATTCTATAACCTAAGTAGCATCAAATCCCCAAAATCCATATATCCAACCTCAATTCCCCAAAGCTCAAGAACACAATCACTGAAATAAAAGAAACAAGGTATCTAAGTGCTCACCTCCTCTAAATTTTGAGTTGTAGCTGAATAGAGAGAAACCCTTGGCAGCCTTTGGCCTCTAGAACCTCCAATTTCTTCTAAGGATCCTTCAAGTTCTTGATCAAGCCTAAGTGCCTTGAGCTCTTGGGAGAAAGCTTGACAGTCTAACACCAAAGGTTTTAGAGAAACCAAAGAACTAGTGAGTTCCCAAACGTGGGGTGCTTTGGCTACTACTACCTTGGTCAAATGACCATTATACCCTGAATTTAAATTTAATCCAAGGCACACCCCAATGGAAAATCTGTCCTTTCGCCACTACTCCCACTAAACCTCAATTAACGTCCTAAGTTCCCTATTAAGTTACTAACCCTCCAAATACAATTATTTCCTCCAATAATATTCCACTAATTCCCAACCTTCACAAAATTACGAAAATACTCCTTGGCTCACCCCGAGCCGGGTATAAATCATCGTTGTGACTTTTTCAACAAATTGCTCTAAAGGATCAACTTAGGCAAGTTATCACAAATAAATCCACATAATAATGTGGTTCCAATCATATAACACATATAATTACAATTACACCCTTGACGAGTCAAAATTATGAAAATACCCTTTTCACAAAAACGAGCCCACAATTACATTTAATACACATAAGCATGCATAAATAGCTATATCTTAATATAACTCGTATATTCAAAATATTCACACATAATCAATTAAATTCATTCAATAATCCATTTATGCCCTCTCGACACACCAATCGAGGCACTAAGCCCTATTAGCAAATTCGAGACATTACAGATCCTAGGAGTGCTTATGCTCCATAGTGAAATGTTATTTTATTGGTTCGGCTAGCTACCATGACAATTGGCTAAGAAGGTAAGCAGACCAAGTAGCCTAGGAGTCTTGATGAGCCAGTTTGGATCCACCAACCTAGTTTAAGTTAATATAAATGCCCTAGGTAAGCAATGGTTACCCTCTAGAGGGATTCATGATTTAGATGTCAGTGCAGAGACTTGAGTCTCCACTGTGATTAGAGTTGAGATACCACGGGATACATTGGGAATTCTCAAATTGGCTTCTAGGGTCAGTTTTATTATTGGATATTATATTATTCTTCTTCTACTCTATTCTAGATTTTCTGGCTTCTAGGGTCAAATTGACACAACTCGGTGATTTATATTTATATTTACAAGAGTGCAGTCTCATATTTTTACTCAAATAAAATTGGGATTAAAAAATCAAGTTTTTTTTATAAAATAAATCAAGGTGTATTGAACTAATGAATTTAATTAATAAATCAAATCTATTGATGCTTGAAATTATAGGCTCAAAGTCCTCAAATCGTTTCTATAACACATTGTATATGATAAAATAACACGAAAGGAAAAAAAAGGTATATTTGTAAACAAAATATTGTTTTGGACAAATATATAATTATGAGATATTTAATTTTAATTAATTATTATTTAAATATAATTTTCAAATATTGTAGTTAAAAAGATTGATATGGGATATTAATTTAATATTCAAATTGTGTCAGTTACAGTTTAATTAGTTTAAGCTTTTAAATATTCAATAAGTTAATATAGATAACTCTCTATTTTTCAATTTTGGCTGAATAAATTAATAAATAAAATAATGGAAATAACACTGTCCTATTAGACAGTGTTACATGTCAGTCAAGCATGGGTGACTAGGGTGTTAACCATGTACAATCATTGTGCAGTGACAATTTTGTAATTTACGTAGCAACTCATTTATTTATTTATATTTACAATAATAAAAATTAACAGACGCCATAATTTGAGAGAAATAAATATACCTCATTTTATTTTTGATAGAAAGAGAGTTCATTATGATATTCTTTAAGTGAGCTTTTTAGAGGAAAACTGTCTCTTTCTTTATATCGTAAATCTTGTGATCCCATGTAATGAAAACAATAAGAAATTAGAAAGAACCTTGTCATATCTATTTGTCCACACCCGTTTTATTATGTAGAAAACAATTTGAAAAATTATGGTGTAGTGTCTTCCATATTCTACACGTGGATTGGATGTTCGTATATATACTAGAAGGAGCAGGAATTATTGATAGGCAAGAAAATGTATAATATCCTAATCTAGTATTTTGGTTAATGTGCAAGTGTGTATGAGATGGATCAAAAGTAAATCGTTTTGAAAATAGTTTTGAAATATACTGGTCCAAACCTTTGCTTATGTTGTGTAACAATCGGCTCAAAGTTGACACTAAAAATTGAAACCTACTAGAGCTGTAAATGTGGGCTGGCCTGGCCCGACCCATATTTTTGTGCCGCTGAATAATTCGGGTCGGGCCCATATTCAATTTGTGTCGGGCCGAGCCAGCCCATATTTGAAAGAGTAAGCCCAGCACGGCCTATGAGCCCGGCCCACTTTTCTTATTTGGGCCAACTTTAGGCCCATTTTATTGTTGCCAAAAAATGTGAGGATGGAGAATTGAATCCTCCACCTCCTCATTAATAATTAATGGACTCACCACCAATCCAAATACATTTCTTTGTTTAAATCATAGTTTTAGATATTTTATATACACTTTAACAATACCTTACACAAAATTATATCAAAGATAATTATTAGAATTTGAATACCTACTAATAAATGCTAAAAAATTTAACTCACAATTCTTAAAATAAATTAATATAATTATAAAATTATAAACATTGAGAAAAATAATAGACTTCTATTATCATTTTAATTTATAGATAATTGACAAATAAAAATTTATTATCATTATTAATGTCAAAATATCGAGCTTTTATCGTGTCATGTTTTCGGGCTAGTTTGTTCGTTCTTTCGTGTGGTACCTTCGGGCTTGTCGTGTCGTGCCGTGCTTAGGCCCATGTCGATTCGTGTCGTGTCGTGCCGTGCCAATTTCCAATTCGTGTCGTGCCTGGCCCAAGCCCATATTTTTTCGTGCCGTGTCGTGCTCATGCCGGTTTCGTGCCGTGCTAGAAAGTCCGGCCCATATTTACAGCTCTAGTACCTACAACGTGGCTCGAATTGGCCCAACTAACACCATAAATTTTGTTGTTGGTTTTAAACCAATGCTAAAACATGTTTTTTTTTATTGTTGGGGGTTAAGCTAAATCAACCTTGTTTTGTATTACAACTCAAAGCATAAAATAGCAAGTAATCAAACTCTATAGGTAAATAATCACAAATTACATAAACTCAAAAGAATCAAACTGTAGAGTGGACCTTTCTTGAAGAACATCCTTCAAACACAAATAAAAAAACTATGATTTTATGTGAAACACAAAAGCAACAAGACTTGACACAAATGTAGATTTGTTGTCCAAAAATTTCTATTCCTAGCCTTCTCCTTGGAATTGCTTAAAGCTACTACAATGGAATGAGATTGAGAATCACAAGGCTTAAGTCTTCATACAAGTCAAGCATTTTTTATGAAGATCTTGAAGAAAAAACCAGTAATCTTGAAATCTAGAGAGAGAGAGAGAGAGTACTTTTAGAGAAAGAGAGAGAGAGAGGTGAGTGATCAAGTCACCAATTTTTTCAAATGAACCCTTTAAATATTATAGGAACCTCATTAGACTCAACCAATGAGATTAGAGCATTTTAATATGAATTTTGGAGCCAAAAACACGTCAGTGTACAACCTCGTACGGACGGCCCAGGCGACGATGACAGGCGATACGTCACCTGATCCACTGATTTGGCACTCCAAAACTTGTCTCAAAACATCCCCAAATGCTACCAAACGTTTTGGGTACTCTTATATATTTCAAAGAATCACTTTGGACCCAAAAAGATGATTTATGAATACCTATACCAAAAGTTAACTCTCACATGTTGACTTTTTTGAAATCGTTATTGGTTTTGCACCTCTTCGCGCCTAACCAATTTCACCATGTATGTAACCAATCATAATATTCCCCCACTTGGTTAAGTACACCCTCAATTCTCTAGCCAACAATAGTAGTGCATAAAGTATAGTACATTTTGGGTTTGAACTTTACCTTAATGAAAACACTACAAAGTTTCCATCGAAATGCTTAGTATTCTTAAAAAATTTAACCAAATATTTGTAGTAATAAAAACCGATAATGTCTTAGACACTTCTATCTGATTACTCATGTATTTCCCACTGTTCGCGCTTAGTACTTTTAATGGCCTTGTGCTTGCTACCTTTAGAGATGCTTGTTACTTTTCAACTGAATTCTATTAAAAGCCTATAGCTTAACCCTCATTCTCGGTAACAACCAACATTAACTCACCATTGATGGGACATTAAGTTTTTATTTTGAAACTATTCCCTTATCAATGACTTGTTCTTACTCATTGAATTCTACACTTGATGTATACATGTTTTGAGATGGGTTTCAATCATTATAAAATCTATATGTGAAGGAGTTTTAGTCCCATCCCTCTATTTGTGGAACTAACCAAATCTCTCTTAAGATGTGTAACGACCCAAATTTCCTAATGAGGTTTAGGACCTCGATTAGGGGGTCGGGAGGGCCATAATTGATTTATTGTGCCATTATATGATTATATGCATGATTATGTGGATCATATTATTATATGATGATAAATGCATGCATATGGGTATATATTTTGTTATGAGGGCATTTTGGTAATTTGGCCCATTGAGGGCGTAATTGTATATTTGTGTGCATATTGGTGAGCTATTGTTGAGGCCACATTATAATGTGGATTTGTTTGAGTTGTTCGGCATGAGACGATCTTTAGGTATAAGTTAGCAGTTTGGTCATAACGGGATTAAGTTCGGGGCTCGAGGTGAGTCCCGGGGTAATTTTGTGATTAGAGCATTGCCAGGAGTAAAGGGGTAACAGGATATGAATTATTGCTATTCGAGAATTTTGAGAATAATGGGAATTGGAGGGTGTTAATTATGGTTAACGAGATAGGTGCGAAAGGACGATTTTGCTCTTGGTGGTTGTTAAGGATTTTAATTATACTTGAGGGCATTTAGGTCTTTTCACCTTAAGGATGTATATGAATCAAGGAAGGCTGTAGGAAGCAAAACATAGCACTTCACCTCTTCTCCCGTACATCATCTCCTTTCCATTTTTCTTTGGATTTTGAAGCTTCTTTTGAAGAACCAAGGTAGGGAATCAAGTTTTGAGGATCTAGGGTATTGCTCCACCATTGAAGAGGAGTTCATACTGAGCTTGATGTAAGATTCTAACCATTAAAACTCTGGTTTTCTACTCTGTGTTCTTATTTTGTTCAGCTGAGATTTTGGGTTTGAAAGTAGAGAATTCAATGGGGTTTTTGGGAATGTTTGGGTAGGTTATGATGCCTAGGACTAGTATATATGGTATTTGGGTTCAATTGGGGGTTTAAATGGTGTTTGGAAGCTTTTGAATTAGGTTAGAAATGGTGGATTCGAAGGAAGAAGAACCAAGGCCATGTCTACCTGGTCCTAGCGCTATAGCGCCCAGAGGGTAGCGCTACAGCGCTAGCCAGGGCAAAATGCCCCTGGTTGTAGAGCTGCGGCGTAGGTTTTTTAGTCATAGCTAGACAGCCAAGATAGATGTCCTTTTCCTCGGTTAGACTCAGTATCTAGGGGGGTAGTGCTGTAGCGCTACCCTGTTTTCTCAGATTCTCATTTTAGGTGTTTTTAAGGGTTTTGCCTCGGGGTTTCAATCCTTAAAGCTCTGGATCGAATCTACTCACCGTTTGGGTACAATTCAAGGTCCCGGGAGTGAGGTTTAGGTTAATCCCCTTTTATTGAAGTTTTCATTGATTGGATTCCATATTTGGTTATGACTAGGTGATCGCTAAGGAATCAAAGGATCGATCGTTCTCAAGGGTAGTTCGTAACGTGTTTCTCATACGAACAAGAGGTAAGAAAATTGCACCCGATTATGTGGTTAGGTTGGGACTAAGTGTTCCCTATGTTTGTATGCATTGTTATGTGAATGTGATTAACCATGTGAACATGATGGGACTAAGAGCTCCTTATATTTGTATATCATGTCATGAGATGGTATTATGCCATGGGACATGTGATAACCGGCCTAAGAGTGTCGGAATAAATATTTGTGCACAGGGCGCGGCTTAGCCACTTGTAGCTGAGGACAGCTTATTAATCACTGAGCTTAGTTAAGCTGGCCGGAGTCACTGGGTATAACACTGGGGGCAGCCTAAGTGTGCCGAAGACAATGGGTTAAACAGAGGGTGCGACCTAAGGGCGTTGACCCTAAGTATCATTTGATGGTTGTGATAAACTGTTGATTATGAATGTGATTATTGTTGTTAACCTGATGAATATGATATGTTGATTATCTGGATGACAAATTGTTAATCTGTCAATTGTTATCACTGAATAGGTGAATGTTACGAATTTCTGAATACTTGGTTATGCTTTGTGGAATAGTTGGTTATTGATATTGATCATGCTTTGTTATTGTGTTTTTTGGCTGGGCTTTGGCTCACGGATGCTGTGTGGTGCAGATAAAGGCAAGGGTATGTGGATTCAACCATGAGTTGGAGAGCTCTGGAGGCGAGGTGTACATTGTCAGCTGCTCGGTCCCCACGGTCAAGGGATTGTACAAGGACGGAAACCTAAAAGGTATATTTTTCCATTAGAGTGGCCTGAGTTGTGTATAACTTCTGGAATTTTTGTAAATATGTCATCTAAACCCTGTTTTGAGATTCCATGTACTAAACTGTCATTTTAAATAAAATAACCTGTTTATGACCAAAATCTTTTATTCCTAATTCGTTGATGACGTTAGATTCACATTTTGATTAAATGACTTGATTAGCAAGTCTTGCACTATTTTAAATACACAGTGTAACGGTCTTGGTTACCCAGGGCATTACAAGATATTTGATAAAAGGATCCGCTATGTTGTCACAACATTTCGCATATGAAAATGATATGATATATACTTTTATCAATCAATTCCCTTACATAATCATGTCTTAGACTTTTATGTCTAGACTTCCCATTATATATGTTGGGGTAAGTTTGATGGACCTAAAACAGGTACGTTTTAAAAATTTATACTCGCAAGCGCACGAATCGTATATAGAATATAGTGTTCGTGTAAGCACGAGATCCAACCCAAAGGAGTTATCTAAAATCAAAAAGAAAACTATTTTAAACCAAAAGTAATAAATTCTAACCTAGCTCCAAAGATTGATGAGTTTTGATATTATGAACATAAAATAAAAGATTGAAAAATAAAGCTATTTAAGAGAATAAAAATAAACCAATAATGATTTGAAAATAAGTGTTAAAAGAAAAGATTATTAAGATACTAGAATCCACAAAATGTAAGTTTAATAATATTTATTAGTATATTGATTCCCAAGGTTTAGTGATAGTTAAAATAATTTAAACTATCATTTTCTAAATAGATTTATAATTTTAAGCACAAATTACTTCTAAAAAAATAGGATTTTTCTTCACTTTTCAAAATTATAATTTCAAAGCATTTAGTGTAAATCAATCTAATGAAATGGCAAATAAATCAATGAACATTATTTATAAGGCAAAACATAATATTTTTGTTCTAAGCATGGATGTGTACAATTTAATGACACATCTTACACAAAGAATATTATGTTTCTGCAAAATGAAGAACAAAGTGCATATTATCTAACAATCCAAAATATGAGATATTAAAGATGAAAGACATATATGAAGAAGAAAAATCCATAAACTTGTTGCATTACAAGGGAAATCAACATACAACATAAATATTACCTAGTTACAAGTTGCTTCATCATGATCTTAATAATCTTAAGAAAAAAATATTAGAAGCACATAACTAGAGTAGAAATTACAAAATAAATGACATACATACTTGCAAATGCTCTTGAAAAACCCAAAATGGAAGAGAGAAAATGGTAAAAGAAGATGGTAACCCAAAAATTAAGCACCAAAAAATGGTATTCAAAACCCTTATTTATAGCCAAAATGAGATTATTAAAATAATCAATTTAAATTAAGTAAATTGATTAAATTAATAATAATATGGTAAATAGGGGTAAATTGTAGGAGTGATGATGATTTTGGGGTAAAAAGTGTATAAAAGTTTGGGTAAAAACTGGCATTTTTAGACATAGGGGACAAAAAGTACATTGTGGGCTCAAGAGGGGGCTGTTGGTGGCAGTCGGCTGGGAGGGAAACCATGGGCCTGGGTGCATGTTGAGGCAGCTAGGCAGGTGGGGAGTGCTGGGCTGAGGCGCTGATGGGATGGAGAGGCTAGGACCGTACGGCTGGAGAAGGAGAAGCATGCATTTGGGGGTTACGGTAGTGAGAATCAGCTACTTGGGCATGATGTGGCAGCTGCAGACTTCTGGTGCTAGGCGCAAGAGAGAAGCTGGAGTGGAACGGGCTGGGAGATTGGCAGATGTGGGCCTGGCTTAGGCCGAAGGTGCCGCTGGGAGGGAGACCGTGGGCCTACGGCTGGGGCTTAGCTGGGCCCTTTTGATAAATGCCAATTTTTCCATTCTTTTCCTTGATAATGTCATTTATTTTTCTTCTTTTTTTCTTGCTTTTCAAGATAAAATTACAACAAATTATCTACAAAAATAAGCATAAATTAAATTAAAACTAAATATTTTCAACTACAAGATAAATCAAGTTAATTATTGGAAAATATTAATTATAACTTAATTTATATTTAACATTTAAGTTCAACAATTGCATCTTTTTACTCCTAACTTAACAATATTAATTTAAAATATAACATATTATAATAAAATATCTATGAAAACATATAAAAATCTAAAAAATTCAAAATAAACCAAATAAATTCAAAATTACTTAAAAACTTAATAAATCAATTAAAAACTCAAGAATTAAGCAACAGTTAGCACATACAAAGTGGTAAAATTACTCCATTTTGTAGAGTTATCACACCCCCAAACTTAAAGTTTTGCTAGTCCTCTAGCAAAAGAAAAATTGAAACACACACATTTTTTTTATTGGTGATATAAAAAGGATTTTCTCAAAAATTTCACAATGAAAATAATTATAAAAAATTATTATGAAAAAAAAGTTAAGCTTATGTAATTAATTAAATTGTCAATTTTGCTTTAAAAATAGGTTTTCATTAAAATTATTTTTCACTTAAACTTATAGGAAATAAAAGTGTTCTTATTATGAAGAATATAATTTTTGTTACAAGCAAAATTGACCCTATAATTAAAAACAAAGCTTAAGAATTATTCATATTTTTAAGAGAACTAAAGTCAAACTCAATCAAGATTTTTATCATTGAAAATGAAAAATATCACCAATTTTTTTTGTTTTGAATTTTATGAAAATGAACAAATTAAAAAAAAAAATTAACAAGATAACAATATATATATAAATATATTTTTTTTTTCAAAGAAACATAAATAAAACACAAAAATTAACACAATACATAAAAATTAAAAACAACGCAAAGCATAAACACAATAAACCATACTCTCCTTAATGATAATAACGATAATAACCATATAAACTCGATACCCCCAAACTTAATTTAAGCATTGTCCTCAATGTGTCAAAATATAAATATAAATTAAAATTCACAAGAGTTTAGAGTTTAGAATGGTCATACCTCGATATTGTGCATCGCGAAGAGAGTAAAAGATACAACAAACAAAAATTAAATCACACATAAAACAAACAAAACAAATAAAACACAAGTTATCAAGATAAAAGAGGAATCAAAGAGCATGGTAAATAGGGTCCTCAAGGAGGATCTCATCAACTTCATCAGTTTTTAATTCTAAAAATGGTTTTAATTTTTGTCCATTAACTTTAAATATATCACCATTTTTAGGATTTTCAATTTCAATAGCTCCATGTGGAAAAACAGTACGAACAATGTAAGGACCGGACCACCTAGAGCGTAACTTTCCCGGGAATAAATGCAAACGAGAGTTGTATAAAAGGACTTTCTGACCTAGAGAAAAATCTTTTCTCAAAATATTTTTGCCATGGTAAAATTTCATACGATCCTTATATTTTTTTGAATGGTCATATGCATCATTCCTAATTTCGTCTAGTTCATTTAGTTGAAGTTTTCGTTTCTCACCTGCCTTGTCTAAAGAAAAGTTTAACTGCTTAATTGCCCAAAAGGCTCTATATTCTAATTCAACAGGTAAATGGCACGCCTTCCCATACACAAGTCTGTAGGGTGACTTTCCAATGGGTTTTTTGTACGTGGTATGATACGCCCATAATGCATCAGTGAGTCTTAAGGACCAATCCTTCCTAGTTGGATTCACAGTTTTTTCTAAAATGTGCTTAACTTTCCTATTAGACACTTCAACTTGAACACTAGTTTGTGGGTGATATGGTGTTGAAACTTTATGCGTAATGCCATATTGTTTCATCAAATGTTCAAATGGCTTATTACAAAAGTGTGTACCGTTGTCACTAATGGTAGCACGTGGTGAACCAAAACGGGAAAATATAATTTCGTTCAAAAACCGAAGCACAAATTTGTGGTCATTAGTGTGGCATGCAATAGCTTAAACCCATTTAGACACATAATCAACTCCAATGAGAATATAAAGATTACCAAAAGAGTTAGGAAAAGGTCTCATAAAAGCAATGCCCCAAACAACAAATATGTCAATAATAAGAATAGGATTTAAAGGCATCATGTTTCTTTTAGTTAAACTTCCTAGCTTTTGGCAACGTTCACAAGCTTTACAATAAACATATGTATCATGAAAGATAGTAGGCCAATAAAAACCACATTGTAAAACTTTAGCAGCTGTTTTCTTACCACTAAAATGTCCTCCACATGCATGATCGTGACAAAAAGATATGATTTTAGATTGGTCACAATTTGGAATGCATCTTCTGATCAGGGCAGTATTTAAACAAGTAAGGATCATCCCAAATAAAAATTTTCACCTCAGAATAAAATTTAGATTTATCATGCTTAGACCAATTAGATGGTATTTCTTTAGTGACCAAATAATTAACAATATCAGCATACCAAGGCAAGGAAGAAACATGCATCAATTGTTCATTAGGAAAAGTTTCAGTGATAGGAGTGGAGTCATGATCAAACGAGACTTAGCATCTTTTTTCGATAAGAGATATTTTAATGCAGCATGATCAGAATAAACAATAATTTTAGACCCTGACAAATAAGATCTAAATTTCTCCAATGCAAAAACAACAGCAAGCAATTCTTTTTCGGTTGTGGAATAATTTAATTGAGCATCATTTAAAGTTTTGCTAGCATAGTAAATTACATGAGGTATTTTTTCAAGTCTTTGTCGTAAGACAGCACCTATTGCATAATCAGAAGCATCACACATTATTTCAAAAAGTATTTTCCAATCAGGGGGGCGAATAATAGGTGCAGTAGTCAACAATTTTATTAATTTTTCAAAGGGAACATGGTAGTTATTATCAAAGGCAAAAGCATTTTCTTTTCCAAGTAAATGGCATAAAGGCAGAGAAATTTTGCTAAAGTCTTTTATAATTCTTCTATAAAAACCGGCATGGCCTAAGAATGATCTAATTTCTTTCACAGTTTTAGGTGGGGGAAGTTTTGAAATAAGATCAACTTTAGCTTTATCAACTTCTATTCCCTCAGATGAGATTACAAGACCTAAAACAATTCCTTTTTTAACCATAAAATGACATTTTTCCCAGTTAAGCACAAGGTTTTTCTCTTTGCAACGAATTAAAACAAGTGAAAGATGGTGCAAACATTCATCAAAAGAGGAACAAAACACAGAAAAATCATCCATAAACACTTCAAGAAATCTTTCAACGATGTCAGAAAAAATTGAAATCATACACCTTTGAAAAGTCGCAGATGCATTGCATAATCCAAAAGGCATGAGACGATAGGAAAAAGTTCCGAAAGGGCATGTAAATGTAGTCTTTTCTTAATCTTCTGGGGAAATGAGGATTTGGTTATATCCCGAATACCCATCAAGAAAGCAATAATATGCATGGCCAGCTAATCCTTCAAGCATTTGATCAATAAAAGGTAATGGAAAATGGTATTTTCTAGTAACATTATTTAGCTTTCTATAGTTTATGCACACTCTCCACCCCGTTTGTACTCTAGTAGGGATTAATTCATTTTTCTCATTTTCAACAATTGTGATCCCAGACTTCTTAGGCACAACTTGAACTGGACTAACCCATTGACTATCAGAAATAGGGTAAATGATAGCTACGTCTAACAATTTTATCACCTCTTCTCTAACTACTTCATTCATATTTGGATTTAACCTTCTTTGACATTCCCGAGAGGTTTTAGCATTCTCTTCTAGATGGATTCTATGCATACATATGGATGGGCTAATTCCTTTAATGTCTCCAATGGTCCAACCTATGGCTTCTTTATGTTTTCTAAGGACATCTAACAATTTATCTTCTTGTTCTTTATCTAAAGCAAATGCTATGATAACAGGTAAGGTTTCAGATTCTCCTAGAAAAGCATATTTTAAATTTTCTAGTAAAGGTTTAAGGTCTAACTTTGGAGACTCAGAGATTGATTGAACATGATCTAAGGGTGAAAAATGTTCAACTTTGGTTTCATTTAAGGGTATAGGCTCTAGCAAAGCATTCACATCATCATTAAAGTCATCAACATGCATGTTCATACCAAAGTATTTTTTACAAAAGTCAAGTAAGTCATTTCCATCATCTTCACATATACTATCTATAATGTTAACTTCATGCACTTCCTCACACTCAGCAGATTTAACCACATTAAATACATTCAATTCAGTAGTCATATTTCCAAAAGATAATTTCAAAACACCATTACGACAATTTATGATTGCATTAGATGTAGCTAAGAATGGTCTACCTAAAATGATAGGAATTTGAGCATGCATATTTTCCACAGGTTGAGTATCAAGAATGATGAAGTCAACAGGAAAATAAAATTTATCAACTTTTATCAAAACATCCTCTATAATGCCTCTAGGAATTTTCACAGAACGATCGGCTAATTGAAGAGTTATAGAGGTAGGTTTTAGCTCACCAAGACCAAGTTGCTTATAAACATAATAAGGCAATAAATTCACACTAGCACCCAAATCAAGTAAAGCTTTGTTAATAAAATGATCACCAGTAATGCATGAAATTGTGGGACACCCAGGATCTTTATATTTAACAAGACTCTTATATTGAATAATGGAACTAGCTTGTTCAGTTAAAAACGCCTTTTTAGGAACATTAGTGTTTCTTTTAACAGTACAAAGATCCTTTAAATTTTTAGAGTAGGCAGGAATTTGTTTAATGGCATCTAAGAAATGGATATTGATACTAACTTGTTTAAAAACTTCTAAGATGTCTTTATATTGGCCGCCTTTTTTAATTGGAAGTAATCTTTGTGGGAATGAGGCTTTTGGAATGAAAGGATGGATTGGAGTTTCCTTGTTTGAAAAGTCATTGGCATTAGAACTAGAAGGCTAACTCTTTTCTTTTTCTTTTTCGTTTTCAACCTCGGGTATGTAATCGGGTTTGACAATGTTCTTTCCAGACCTAAGAGTTGAAATTGATTTGACTTCTTCATTATTACTAGACTTTCCTATCTCATATTGACAATTTGGATTAGGGATAGGTTGACTATGGAATGTTCCTTTTTCTCTATGAGCTAAAGTGGTGGCGAGTTGTCCTACTTGTGTGTCGAGTTTGGTAATTGATTGAGATTGATTTTGTTGGATTTGTTGAGTGGATTGCATAAATTGTTGTAAAGTATCTTCTAAGGAAGGTTTTCTTTGTTGAGGATATGGTTGATTTTGTGGGGCATGAGCTTGGTTTTGTGTGTTGTATTGGTGCCCTTAATTCATTTGGGGTTGGTTTTGTCTCCATGAAAAGTTCGGATGGTTTCTCCAATTTGGATTGTCGGTGGATGAAAATGGGCTATCATTTGGTTTCCCATAAGCATGAAGTGCATTGGCCTCCTCAAAAAAGGCTTCTTGGTAGGAAGGACATGATTGGGCATTATGGCACGGACTAGAACATACAGAATAAACATCTTTTCTTGGTTGTATTGGAGAGTTTATAGTTTGGCTTATGGCTAAAGCTTCTACTTTTATCGCTAATTTGTCTAAGAATGTTCTTAAGTCTAATTCTTCTTTTACTTCATACCTTCCTCCTCTTTTTGGTGAATTAGTTGACCTAGACCTAGGATCAAAATAATTCCATTGTTGTGAATTGACAAATAAATCTTCAAGGGCGTCCCACGCCTCTTGTCCTTGAAATTTTAAAAAATTTCCAGTATGCATAGATTGAATCATTTGATGATTAGAGGGAGTGAAACCATCATAAAAATATTTTACAAGTCTCCATTTTTCAAAACCATGATGAGGACATTTTAATAATAAATCTTTAAATCTTTCCCAACATTCATAAAACTCTTCATTATCTTTTTGAAAAAACTCGGAGATTTCTCTCCTCAGACTATCAGTTTTAGACATAGGAAAAAATTTCAGCAAGAATTTATTATAAAGTTGATCCCATGTAGTTATAGACCCCGTGGGAAGGGAATTTTACCAAGCTTTTGATTTGTCTTTTAATGAAAAAGGAAACAATCTTAGTTTCACCGACTCATCAGAAAAATTTTGAAATTTAAATGTTGAACAAATTTCTAAGAAATCTTTGACATGCATGTAAGGATCCTCTTTGTCTAACCCATAAAAAGATGGCAAAAATTGAATGATTGCTGGTTTGAGCTCAAAATGAGTAGCAGAAGTTGTAGGAAGAACGATACATGAAGGAGCATTAGATGAAATAGGTGCAAAATATTCAAGCAAAGTTTTTTCAGGCACAACATTTTCATCAACAGGATTAGCAATCGGTTCCATGATGCTCAAATTTTTACTAACACTTTCAATTTCAAACAAAGATAAACGTCTTTTTACTAATCGTTTTTTAGAGTTACGTTCCCAATGATGCATACAATTTTAACAAACAAAACAACAAATATAATCTCAAACAAATAATTTTCTGATGTGGAAGATCAGTTAAAACCGCAACCACAGAGCATACTTATAATTTTTAGAGATTTCAAAACAATATAATTCTTATGGTTTACTTGTCCCCAGGCCTATTTGATTCCACTTACTCACGCACTACTAACAACTCCCCGAGGTTAATTAGTAGAGGCGGATTGGGAATTTTGTTCAAGTTTCCTTTAAGCAAAAATTGCTTATGGTGAAAGGACAAGATTTAGGTTTCTTTTTTTTTTCAAGTATTTTTCACAATATTACACTAAAATATTATAAAAGACAAAGAAAAATAAGGCAAAAATTAAATAAGACTAAAATTTAGGCAAGAGTAAGGAGGCATAGCATGCCATCAACCATAACAAAATTAAGGTAAAAATTAGGAGGCACAATTGCCATCAACTAAAACATAAGATAAAAGACTAGGAGGCAAAATTGTCATCAACTAGCTAGGAGACAAAATTGCCATCAACTAGTAATTTGCGGAAATTAAATAAAATAAAAATTATAACAAGATAAATAAAGAAAATTACAACAAATGTTAGGAGGCACAAGTGCCGTCAACTAACAAAGAAAGACAAGAAATAAAAATTACAACAAAATTATAACAAAATTAGGAGGCACAAGTGCCATCGACTAAAAAAAATAAAAAGATAGATAGGAGGCATAAGTGCCGTCAACTAAAAAAAACAATAAATATAAATATATAAGTATTTTTTTTTATGGGTGGTACAACTGTCCCCAATTTTCTTTTTATATTTTTTTTTTAGTTTTTATAGATATATATTTTTATATTTTTGTATATATAGTTTTTTTTCTTTTTTTTTTTAAGTGCAAAAATTAAAATAACTAGTAGAAGAATTTACTAACCTTGAGATAAATTTCGTTTCTTTTCTCTTGCAACTCCCCGGCAACGGCGCCAAAAACTTGATGGACCCAAAACGGGTATGTTTTAAAAATTTATACTCGCAAGCACACGGATCGTATATGGAATATAGTGTTCGTATAAGCACGAGATCGAACCCAAATGAGTTGTCTAAAATCAAAAAGAAAACTATATTAAATCAAAAGTAATAAATTCTAACCTAGCTCCAAAGATTGATGAGTTTTGATATTATGAACATAAAATAAAAGATTGAAAAATAAAGCTATTTAAGAGAATAAAAATAAACCAATAATGATTTGAAACTAAGTGTTAAAAGAAAAGATTATTAAGATATATAATCCACAAAATGTAAGTTTAATAATATTTATTAGTATATTGATTCCCAAGTTTTAGTGATAGTTAAAATAATTTATACTATCATTTTCTAAATAGATTTATAATTTTAAGCACAAATTACTTCTAAAAAGATAGGATTTTTCTTCACTTTTCAAAATTATAATTTCAAAGCATTTAGTGTAAATCAATCTAATGAAATAACAAATAAATCAATGAAAATTATTTATAAGGCGAAACATAATATTTTTGTTCTAAGCATGGATGTGTACAATTTAATGACACATCTTACACAAAGAATATTATGTTTTTACAAAATGAAGAACAAAGTGCATATTATCTAACAATCCAAAATATGAGATATTAAAGATGAAAGACATATATGAAGAAGACAAATCCAGAAACTTGTTGCATTACAAGGGAAATCAACATACAACATAAATATTACCTAGTTACAAGTTGCTTCATCATGATCTTAATAATCTTATGAAAAAAGATTAGAAACACATAACTAGAGTAGAAATTACAAAATAAATGACATACATACTTGCAAATGCTCTTGAAAAACCCAAAATGGAAGAGAGAAAATGGTAGAAGAAGATGGTAACCCAAAAATTAAGCACCAAAAAATGGTATTCAAAACCCTTATTTATAGCCAAAATGAGATTATTAAAATAATCAATTTAAATTAAGTAAACTGATTAAATTAATAATAATATTGTAAATAGGGGTAAATTGTAGGAGTGATGATGATTTTGGGGTAAAAAGTGTAGAAAAGTTTGGGTAAAAATGACATTTTTAGACATAGGGGACAAAAAGTACATTGTGGGCTCAAGAGGGGGCTGTTGGTGGCTTGGTGTTGGTGGCAGTCGGCTGGGAGGGAAACCGTGGGCCTGGGTGCATGTTGAGGCAGCTGGGCAGGTGGGGAGTGCTGGGCTCAGGCACTGATGGGCTGGAGACGCTAGGACCGTACGGTTGGAGTGGGAGAAGCATGCATTTGGGGGTTACGGTGGTGAGAATCAGCTGCTTGGGCGTGATGTGGCAGCTACAGACTTCTGGTGCCAGGCCCTGGAAAGAAGCTGGAGTGGAACGGACTGGAAGATTGGCAGATGTGGGCCTGGCTTGGGCCGAAGGTGCAGCTGGGAGGGAGACCATGGGCCTTCAGCTGGGGCTTGGCTGGGCCCTTTTGATAAATGCCAATTTTTCCATTCTTTTCCTTGATAATGTCATTTATTTTTCTTCTTTTTTTCTTGCTTTTCAAGATAAAATTACAACAAATTATCTACAAAAATAAGCATAAATTAAATTAAAACTAAATATTTTCAACTACAAGATAAATCAAGTTAATTCTTGGAAAATATTAATTATAACTTAATTTATATTTAACATTTAACTTCAACAATTGCATCTTTTTTCTCCCAACTTAACAATATTAATTTAAAATACAACATATTATAATAAAATATCTATGAAAACATATAAAAATCTAAAAAATTCAAAATAAACCAAATAAATTCAAAATTACTTAGAAACTTAATAAATCAATTAAAAACTCAAGAATTAAGCAACAGTTAGCACATACAAAGTGGTAAAATAACTCCATTTTGTAGAGTTATCAAAGCTCTAATCAAAATTGTCTCATTGTCACGATGTATCGAAATCATTGATATCTCAACTGCGCTTTTCGGTATCTCAAACATGAGATTTCTTAGTCACTCAGCCTCTTTGTCAATTTCTAATAGAGCTACAAACTCGAACTCCATGGTTGAGTGACATATACATGTTTTTTTCTTAGATCCCCAAGAAACCACACCCCCTCCAAGGGTGAACACACAATCGGTTGTGGAGAGATTATCTCCAACACTGGATATCCAACTTGAGTCGAAATATCCCTCAAGTATCTTAGGAAACATAGAATATTGGAGGCGTCACTCTTTCGTCCTTTTAAGGTATCCAAATAATCTTCCACGACCTTGCAATGTAAGATACTTGGCTTGCTAGTAAAGCTACTTAGTTTACTAGATGCAAATACAATGTCCGCTCTAGTTCAATGAGCAGCATACATCAAAGTTCCAATTGCACTTGCATACTCTAGTTGAGCCACCACTCTCCCTTCATTCTACTCAAGCTTTAGACTTGAATCTAAGGGTGTTTTTCCCTCTTTCATATTAAGATGACCAAACTTGTAAAGCATTTTCTCAACATAATGAGCTTTACCTAAGGCATATCCATCCGCATTTCTTCTAATTTGAATACCTAGTATTGTATCAACCTCTCGAAGGTCCTCATTTTGAAGTTAGAAGATAGAAACTTCTTCCTTCCTATTATGCCTTTCATTTCATTACTTAATATCAACATATCATCAACATATAGACACACTAAGATGACATAGTCATCAGAAGTCTTAGAGTATAAGCACTTGTTCGTACTATTATGTCTAAACCCATCTGAAACAATGGCCTCATCAAACTTCTCGTGTTATTATTTTGGTGCTTATTTTAAACCATATAATGATTTAACAAGCCTACACACCTTATGTTCATTTCCCCTTAGAATGAACCCTTCTGGTTGTTCCATGCACACCTCCTCATCGAGGTTGGCAATTAGGAATGACATTTTGATATTCATTTGATGAACATATAGGTTGTGTATTGATGATAAGGCAAACAAAAATCTTATAAATGATGTCCTTGCTACCAGTGAATATGTATCAAAATAATTTATACCCTAATTTTTTCTAAACCCTTTGGCTAGCAATCTTGCCTTATATGTGTTGACGCTGTTTTTCGTCAACAGTGAATAAAGAGCACGAAAACAATAAATGGTTATGGCCAGAAAAATAAAATAAGACAAATAGGATTTTTTACGTGGTTGAGCAGTTAACTCTGCCTAGTCCACGAGTCTTTGTTATAAAAACTTAAGATGATTTCTGGAAATTCTTCAAGAATGAATTCTCCAGAGTTTTCTCTGAAGATTACAAAAATTTGGTCTTCAATGGTGCAAATCTTCTTTATTTATAGAGGAGATTTCATAATACTATCCCACACATTTCAGGAAGTTATTCTGTATATGTAAATAAATTTAATGGCATTGAAAGCTCGTAACTCCTATATACAAGGAAACGTCCCCTGAAGACCAGGGGACATATAACTGAATAATAAATACCCCTTTATTATAAGGGATTTTCAACAATGAATGTAGACTACGTCTCTCCAAAATGATTCACTAAGATATTCAAAGTTATCAATCTACATCGTCAGTGCCGTGTTCACCCAGGTCTCTTAATGACTTTCGGGTTGTAGCATTTTCCCCGAGATCATGTGGCTTCGAGCCCACACTTATGTCAGGCTCGGAACCCCTGATCCGAGGTCATCCGAGAATAGACGTACTTCAATGTCTATCTTTCGAGCTTGTGAGGATTTTGAGGCTACCATCTTCGAGGTTGCCCCTGCTTTGTAGGTTCGGTGCCTAGGTTGTGGACACGTGTTCCAGACATTACGAGGCCATTCCTGACAAATCCAGCTTTCGAGATCACAATTCTTAAGGCTCGAAATCTGGGTGTAACATTTTGCCCCCTCAAAAGTATTTGTTCGAATCCTATGAGAAGGAAACTTTTGAACTACTTTCTTCGGGAACCGCATCGTCACACATACCTGAGGGTGGACATGTGTCAATTGGGTATTGCTCATCCAAGGTACTCGAGTACCTTGGAAATCCGCCCACGATCGTTCGCCTGCCACCTTTTTGGTGCCATCTTGTCATTTGTCTCTGGCCGTCAGATTTTATAAGGATTCTGGCCAATGGCTAAGATTAATCCCTTTTATCACTTTTTACTATCTATATATAAGGCCCTGGACATCTTCTTCCTTTTATTTTACACTCATCTGAGAAAAAAGAAGAGACAAAACTAGAAGCCATCCCAAAGAGTTTTTTGCTTTTGCATGTTTTCCTAGCCGAAGAAACAAAGGACCGCCAGCTTGTTCGAGACCGTAAGGTTATACCTGCAGCCTCTCCTTCAATCAACGATTTCTATGCAATTGCCATCATTGTGTAAGTATCTGATGATCTTTTCATTTTTCTTTATGCCAGTTTCTGTCTGTGTTCTTTTATTTTTGGGAATGCACTGGTTTATTTTTTAGTTTGACATGCTAGGAGGCTTTGGCCGATAGGCATTTAAGTTTAAGTTTCCGCGCTAGGTTTAAGTCACCGGTTCCAAACAAGGTCAAACAAGCTCAAACAAGGTCTCTTTTTTCTGGGTTTTCAAAATTTAAAAGACATATCTTGCACACCAAGATATCGGGTACAAAATCTTGGTTCTAAAGAATGTACGATCCCCAAGACTACCATTTCTGAATAACCGTCACCTTTTTCCCTGATATTTCGGGATTCTCAAAAATTAGATCCACTCCCCTCCTTTTTCTCGTAGAATACACGTTCTGACCCTTAATCGGGTTTCCAGGATTGAGCTCAGCTCATACCCAAGCACTTTCTGAGCTTGTCCTGCCAAGCTCGTAATTCTTGAATCCTTGAATGCATAGCCCTCACCATTTTCTCTTTCTCACTAGATGTCACAGAATCTGGAAAGACGGTGGGGGTCGCTGCTGGCAATTTCGTATTCACCAAAATCTCCGAGCCTAGAATCGCTGTTTGCTCGGAACCAACATCTGATTCGTGAATACGATCTCTCGCGCAAATAGGAAGAAACTCGAGCTCACTATCGCCGCCAAATCGTCGAGGTCATAGAAAAGAAGAGGAGAATCCTTCGAGAGGCTCTTTATTCAGAAACTGATTCAGAGCCCAGGCCGATCCCCCTCGACACTAGGCTAAAAGTGGCCATCGCATACAACCCGGGGGAGCTTCAATTTTCACTAATGGGGGAGCCTTCTACCTCGCAGCCACGGAGGAAGTTCTTCGAGGCCGAGCACTACTGGAGCTCGGTTACCTCGCTAGGTTAGATAAATGATATCCTGGCCTTCCATGGTCTCAGACTATCCGGCTCCTTGAGGTGCCGAGCTCCTACCTCACAAAAGCGAAGCTGTCGCGTCCCAGGAGATGGAAATCCTGATAACAAGCTGAGGTACGCGGCTTGGAGCCAGGAGCATATGAAGGCAGGAGCATTACTGCCTTTGAAGTCTTTCTTCAAGGACTTCACAAACTTTGTTGGGTTGGTGGCTCCATTTTAGCTCAACACTAATTCATACAGGGTTCTGTCTGCCCTGAAGTCATTGTACCACGAGTTGAAGTGGGAAGGACCCACGCCAGAAGAGATCTTGTATCTCTTTTGTTTGAAAAGCAATCCCTCCCGAGCTCGGGGAGGGGACGGCTTCTACTATCTTTCGAGCTACCTCAAGGAGAAAAAGGTGTTCAAGGATCTTCCCAACCATCCTCCTGACTTTAAGAAGGCCTTCTTCTGGACAGATGGCCTGTCCCCATCTCGATACTATTCATTCAGACGGATTCGTAAGTACCCCAACCCTCTTTATCTCTGTGCTTGGACTTTTGTCTGTAGGCTCGTACTTAGTTGAAATGTGTTTTATTTTCCAGCCAACTATCATCGTCCTACTCCCACTGACGTGATGAAGGAGCATAGAGAGGCTCTGCTCCAACTCCCTTATGGCAGGAGGTCTCTATCATATCTTTTTCATGAGAGTAAACTCCGAGCTTGCGGGCTTTTTGGAGATGGCCAGTCCACCTCGGATTGGTCCAACAAAAAGTATGACCTCTGGGAGCTCGTGCCTTTGCCAACAGGCATCCTCCCTTCAAGGAGAGAGGCGAGGCCCCCGCCTCCGGTTCGCCGACGGAGCCCGCAGTCGGGGAACGAGGCCAACAACGAAGCCTCGAGCTCGAGCTCGGATGATCAAGGTATAGTCATCCTAAGCTCAAAAATGTGGTCCCCCACCCTATTAAAACACAAACCCGATAGGTTAGTATTGTGCAAGGATGATAGGGACCATTTCTATATATGGACTTGGGTAGATGATCGGGTTCATAGGTTTGATAGTTGGCTCGGGATGTATGACACTGTGTACAGTCTGAACGAGTTGTGGGACGGAATAGTCGTCCAATATGGGACCAATGACTATAGGGACCTTTCGAGGTTGACGTCCACCTATAGGGAAGGTACTCCTCTCGCCTCTTCTGAAGATGGGGGAATTTCATGGTGTCCGAGCTCGAGCTCGGGGGAGAATTCCAGTTAGGTCTTCCTCCACTTGGTTTTTTTTCAATATCTTCCAAGTTTGCTAGCACTATGCTTAACCTCGATTGGAACTGTGCAGGTGCTATGGATTCCGACCTCGACAATATCCTCGAGAGTGGCGGTGCCAAGAGGAGCAAATGGCCCAGGGGGTCGTGAAAGGTTGACTGGCCTGCCAAGGTCCTTAAGAGGACCGAAAAGACACCTCCTCCCCTGGCTCCACCTTCCACGAGCTCCACTGTGGTGCCGACCTCACAGGTCGGTGCCTCCGTTATGGCCGAGCCTCAACCTCCTGTAGTGGTTAACCCGACACTCGGTCCACCTCCAAAAAAGCCTTCTGCTTCTCTAACTCACAAGCTGTCAGTTTCTACTCACGTTGAGGAGTATGTAATTGACAATGCTACTGGATCCCATGGGGCTACGCTGGCTTCGGACGTCTTGTCCTGAGTGGGCCAAAGTTTTAGCAGTTTCGACGCTCCCCAATGGCAATTTTTGAACAACGCCCGAGACTGCACCGCCCTCTACGAGAAGAGTATCGAGCTTACCGCCGCAGTAACTTTTCTTGCCCCTTTTCTTTTTCTTAGTTATATTTATAGACGGTCCGAGTGTTAATGATGATTTTTTTTTTGTGCCAGACTCTTACTGTTTCTGCCCAGCTCAACTATAAGTTGAACAACGAGATCCATTCGAGCAAGTCCTATGCTCAGGAGGCGAAGGATCTTTAACTCAAAGTGAGTGATGACCTGAAGGCAGCAAATGCAAAGCTCGAGGTAGGACCCGAGGAGCTTAACGCCAAAGCATCTGAGCTTGAGAAGCTAAATACTAGGCTCGCGGAGATTAAGAAGGAGAATACTCGACTCCAAGAGGCTAACAAAAAGCTCAAAGAATACCAAGCCGCCACTTTTGATATAATTGAGGGTGAAAAGGCTCGCCTCCTTGCCGAGTATAAAGAGAAGAAGGACCATGCGGTTGATTCTGCCATGTACAAAATGTGGGCCAATAACGAAGACCTTGATACCAGCTTCCTAGGCCCTCTTGAGGCAAAGCTCCTAAATAAGTGGAATGCTCGGCTTGAGGCGGAGGAGGCTACTCGGGAGGCCGCCACCGAGGTTGCTCAGAAGGATAGTCATGCTATTCGTCCTGAGGGGTCTAATGTCGCTGATGCTGAGAAGGCCAAGGGAACTGCTCCTTCTTGAACCTCACCTCGGGGCTGCGTCCCCTTATTTTTGTAATTGTTTTATTTTATGCCCGTTGGGCTGATACAATTTTTTTTTTCTTTTAATACTCATGCTTTTTATTTCTTGGTTTGAAATATTTTCCACATTTTATATTAAAGAATCGCATATGTTTATTTATTCGTATAAACATAGTTTGGATTTAGGCTCGAAGCTCAATGCATTCATGCACAGTTTGCTCGAATTATCCGCTTCCGATCTCATTTTTCATCAAGGTCGGATATTACTTTAACCATGAACCCGAAAGTACTTGTATGGTGTGTAATGCAATCGGTTTAGTTATATCTTATTGATTAGTTACTTTTTCTCTTCCTTGGTTATCTCTCCGAGGTTATGAGTTCGAAACTATTTTTTATAAGATACGACAGCCTCGATCTCGACTTATCTCGAAGTAGGTTTATGTTCCAACTTATTGTCGATTAGTTTTAGCTGGTTTGCTCCAGACCTTTTAAGGTTGTGATTGGTTTGTAATCCATACACTTATATGTTTTTGACAATTTGGTTTTATCCAAACTACCTTAGTTTGCGCATTTGGTTACATCCAAACACTTATGTTTTTAATAATTTGGTTATATCCAAATTGACTTAGCCCACGTATTTGGTTATATCCAAACTACCTTAGCTCGTGCATTTGGTTACATCCAAACACTTATGTTTTTAATAATTTGGTTATATCCAAATTGACTTAGCCCACGTATTTGGTTATATCCAAACACTTATGTTTTTCGTATATCTTAATTTATTTTTCAAGCTGGTGGTATTTATATATATACCAATGATGCCCCCTTAATATCCTATGAATGTGACCATAGGTTATTAGATTAAGAGAGATTGAAAAAATAAATTATATCAGACGAAATAACTCTTTATTTAACAAAATCCAAAAGTAGGAAAAACAGTACAGATAAACAAGCATGGTCACAGGCAACATCCTTCCTACACTATTGAAAGTAAGGTCTTAAGTGTTCACCATTCCATGATCGCGGTACCAGGCTCCCATCCAATCTCGCTAGCTTGTAGACACTGGGGCGGATGACTGACTCTATCTGGTAGGGTCCTTCCCAATTTGGCCCGAGCACGCCAGCTGCTGGATCTCGCGTTGCCAAAAATACACGCCTTAGCACCAGATCTCCCACACCGAACTTTCGATCTCGAACCCTCTTGTTGAAGTACCAGGTAGCTCGTTGCTGGTAGGCAGCATTCCTCAGCTAAGCTTCGTTTCTTCTTTCTTCGATAAAGTCTAAGGTTTCTTTGAGCTGAGTGTGGTTCGAGCTTTGGTCATAAATGTGAGTTCGAATTGTAGGAATTTCGACCTCGATAGGCAACATAGCTTCGCAACCGTATGCTAGAGAGAATGGGGTATGTCCCGTTGATGTTCGAGCTATAGTCCTATATCCCCATAGGACTTGGGGCAATTCTTCGGGCCATCGTCCCTTTGCTTCCTCCAAATTTTTCTTTAGCGAACTCTTGAGAGTTTTGTTTACAGCTTCGACCTGGCCATTCGCCTGAGGATGAGCTATTGACGAAAAACTCTTTATTATTCCATTCTTCTCGCAAAAGTTGGTGAACAAGTCGCTATCGAACTGGGTTCCGTTGTGGGATACAATTTTCCTCGGCACCCCATATCAGCACACGATGTTTTTTACCACGAAGTCAAGGACCTTTTTGGAAGTTATTGTTGCTAACGGTTCAACCTTTGTCCACTTTGTGAAGTAATCTACGGCGACTACAGCATACTTCACACCGCCCTTGCCAGTTGGGAGATAGCCTATGAGGTCGATTGCCCATACCGCAAAGGGCCATGGGGAGGTCATCATGGTCAACTCGAATGGTGGAGCTCGAGGAATCGTGGCGAACCTCTGGCATTTATCACACTTCTTTACGTACTCGAAAGAATCTGATTTAATGGTTGGCCAGAAATATCCTTGGCGTATGATTTTCTTGGACAGGCCATTCCCCCCAGTATGGTCTCTACAGAACCCTTCATGAATTTCTTCAATGATCTTCTTGGCTTCGGGTGGGGTCACGCACCGAAGTAATGGCATGGAATACCCCCTTCTATACAGCTTTCTGTCCAAGATGGTGTAACGGGGAAGTTGATACATTAACTTTCGAGCCTGGTTCCGATCCTTTGGAAGGACTTCGATCTCGAGATATTCGACTATCGAGGTCATCCAGGTAGGTTCGGACTCAATCATACACACGTCTTCCTCCTCCGACTCGTTAATGCTAGGTGCTGAGAGGTGCTCTATTGGCACAACGTTTAGCTCATCATTCTCGGCAAAAGTAGCGAGCCGAGCTAAGGCATCTGCATTTGAGTTTTTCTCTCGGGGAACCTGTTTGATCACATAAAACTCGAAATGTTCCAATGCGGTTTTTGCCTTCTCTAAGTAAGCTGCCATTTTTGTGCCACAAGCCTGGTATTCTCCCAAGATTTGATTAACCACAAGCTGGGAGTCGCTGTAGCAATGTATTGCTTTAGCTTTGAGCTCTTTGGCTATACGAAGTCCCGCCAGTAAAGCCTCGTATTCGGCCTCGTTATTCAATGCATTGAAGTCAAATCTTAAGGCAGAATGAAATCTGCTCCCTGCGGGAGTAATCAAAATGACCCCTGCCCCCGATCCATTTTCATTAGATGACCCATCGACGTAAAGTTTCCACAGCTCGTGGGCCGGGGTTAAAACTTCATCGTTGGTCATGCCAGTACACTCCACTATAAAGTCTGCCAATGCCTGTGCCCTAATGGTCGTCCCCGGGTGGTAGGTGACCTCGAATTGTCCGAGTTCAACCGCCCATTTAAGAAATCGACCCGAAGCCTCCGGTTTAGACAGGACTTGCCTAAGTGGTTGATCAGTCAATACATGGATGGGGTGTGCCTGGAAGTAGGGTCAAAGTTTTCAAGACGAATGAATTAAGCTGAGAGCTAGATTTTCCATCAAGGGGTATCTAGACTCTTCCCCTAGTAATCTTTTGCTAATGTAATATACGGGCCTTTGTACCTTGTCTTCTTCTCGCACGACCACTGAATTTATTGCGTGTTCGGTAGTGGCAAGATACAAGTATAGTACTTCGCCCATGACAGGCTTTGATTAGATGGGAGGCTCTGCGAGGTGCTTTTTAAGCTCCTGGAAGGCCAGCTCGCACTCCTCCGTCCATTCAAATTTCTTGCCTCCCCTCAAAAGGTTGAAAAATGGAAGGCAACGGTCTGTAGATTTCGAAATAAACCTACTTAGTGCCGCCATCCTGCCAGTCAAGCTTTGGACATCTTTGTGTCTTCGAGGTGAGGGCATGTCGATCAGGGCTTGGATCTTGTCTGGGTTGGCTTCTATTCCACGAGCGTTTACAATGAAACCCAGAAATTTTCCTGATGATACCCCGAAGGAGCACTTCTGAGGATTTAGTTTCATGTTATACTTCCGGAGCACGCCAAAGCACTCTTCGAGGTCATCAACATGGTTATTGTTAAGTTGAGACTTGACAAGCATGTCATCAACATAAACTTCCATGTTGTTCCCTATCTGTTCTGAAAACATCATATTCACGAGCCGCTGGTATGTGGCCCCAGCATTTTTGAGCCCGAATGGCATGGCATTATAACAGTATAGCCCTTTATTCGTTATGAAGCTCGTATGTTCCTGGTCGGGGGCATGCATGGGAATCTGGTTATATCCAGAATAGGTATCCATGAACGACATCAGTCCATGCCCCGCTGTGGCATCCACGAGCTGGTAAATCCTTGGTAAGGGAAAACAGTCCTTCGGACAAGCTTTGTTGATGTCCGAATAGTCAATACAGGTTCGCCATGTCCCATTAGGTTTTGGGACCAACACCGGATTGGCTACCCAGTCAGGGTAAAAAGCATCCCTAATTAATCGGTTTGCTTTTAACCTGTCGACCTCCTCCTTCAGTGCCTTCTTCCTATCGTCATCCAGCTGTCTTCGCTTTTGTTGCTTAGGAGGGAAGCTTTTATCAATATTTAGCGCGTGGCTTGCTATGTTTGGACTTATTCCTACCATGTCCGAATGTGACCATGCGAAGACATCCTGGTTTCTCTTCAAAAAGAAAATTAGTTGCTATTTGGTTTCTTCCTGGAGGTGTTTTCCAACCTTTACCTTTTTCGAGGGATCAGACTCTTCGAGCTGAATCTCTTCGAGCTCTTCTAAGGGTTCGAGGTCAACCTTCTCCTCAACCCTTGGATCGATTTCTTCATCAATCTCCAAGACCGTCTCGTCTTTACTCTGAATAATGACGAGTGCTTGTGCGCTCGTCTGTTTCTTTCCTCTTAAGGAAATGCTTTAGCATTCCCTTCTAGCTAACTGATCTCCCTTCAATGTCCCGACGCCACTAGGGGTCGGGAACTTAATGGCCAGATGCCTTACGGACGAGACTGCCACCAGCCCAACCAAGGCGGGTCTCCCGAGCAGCACATTGTAGGCTGAAGGTAGATCCACTACTACGAACTCCATCATCTTGGTTGTTTAGACTGGGTAGTCTCCCAAGGTCACGGGGAGTTCGATGGATCCCATGCAGGCGATTCCTTCTCCTGAAAAGCGGTAGAGCGTAGTCGCACATGCTTTCAGGTCGCGAAGGGAGAGTCCCATCTCTTCAAGGGTTGCCTTATAGAGAATGTTAACTGAGCTCCCATTGTCTATGAGAACTCGGTGGACTCTTTTATTTTCCAGCTGGAGGGTGATGACCAGTGGATCATGGTGAGGAAACTGAACATGGGACGCGTCGTCCTCAGTGAAGGTTATTGGTTGGGATTCAATCTTTTGACTTTTTGGAGCTCTAGGTTCGGGTTCATGAGGAGACCCATCCCCAGTCTTTAGCTCGTTCACATATCTCTTTTGGGCATTTCTGCCCACTCCCGCGAGATGAGGCCCTCCCGAGATGGTTATCACGTCTTCTCCATCGATCGGCGGGGGCCTATCTTCTTCCTTGGCTCGGGAATTGTTGTTAAGTGTGGGCTGTGGCGTGGCTGCCCTCTGGCTCGTAGTCGCCTGGTTAGCATTCTGGTTTTTGACATATTGTCTGAAATAACCTCTCGAGATCAATCCTTCGATCTCATCTTTCAGCTGTCGACATTCATCAGTAGTATGCCTGGTGTCTCTGTGAAATCGGCAATATTTGCTGGAGTCCTTCTTGGACTTCTGATTTCTCATTGGGTCTGGACGCCTGAAGGGGATCTGGTTTTCATTAGCCAGGTATATGTTCTCCCGAGACTCGTTGAGCTCGGTGTACACTCTGTACATGGGGAAATATCTCTCCCCCTTCTTTTTCTTTCCTCCCTCGGCCTCGGGGTTACTCCCTTCGTTCTCTTTTCTCTTGGAAGGGTTTTCTGTAGCAGGCTTCGAAGCTGGTGGGTCCATCGAAGTTGAGGCAGAGTTTACGTTTATCGTTGTAGTTACGGTCTGGGAAGTCACATTAAGTGTCGACCTTGCCTCCTCTACATTGACAAACCTCTGTGCTCGTTCGCTAAACTCAGTTAGGAACCTCACCAGCTTTCTCTGCATGTCATCCCAGAGAGCACTTCCTGGCATTACTCCAGCTTGGATAGCCATTAGATGACCGCTGTCATCCACATTTCGAGCTCAGGCAACTTCCAAGTTAAACCTTGTAAGGTAACTTTTCAATGTCTCACCTGGCTGCTGCCGAACGTTAGTCAGAGTTGATGCCTCTAGCCTAACCCCCATCATGGCTCTGAACTACTTCTTGAAGTCTTTAGACAGCTGATCCCAAGAAGTTATTGAGTGTCTTCTATATTTTTCGAACCAGCATTTGGCTAGTCCTGTCAACGATACTGGAAATAACATGCATCTGAGCTCGTAACCCACGTTACTTGCTCTCATTATGGTATTGAATGTACTTAAATGGCTGTACGGGTCAGACTTTCCCTCAAACGTTGGGACGTGAGGGATCCGAAATCCTTGGGGAAAAGGAGTATTAGAAATATGGGGAGCAAACAGTTCAAGCTCCTCATCAGAGTCTTCATATCGACCCTGACCTTGCTCATTTTTCAAGAGTCTGAAGGCCTTTTCTAATTGATCGATTATTTCCTGGACCGGGTCCTCGAGGGGTCTTGTCTGGAATTGGTTGTCGTCGATCACAATTCCACGTTCGCGCCTCCGCAGGGGGTCTTTATGCCTATTTAAGCGATCCCTCAGGTCCTGGTTCGTCGGGTTAACATTAACCCGATTCTGATTCAAATGTTCCTGCAGGTCGGAGAGATTCCTATGGCTCCCAGTATTCTTTCGACCTCGATCATGCATACTGACTTATCTGGTATCTCCAGAGTCGTCACTAGTAAGACTTGTCGCATGATTATTTCGAGATGGGTCTTTTTCGTGCCGTCTCGTTTCTACCGTGCAAGACTGGGACGTTTGACTTTTTTCAGATGGGGCGCCTCTCCACTCCCGAAAAGCTTCCCTGTTTCCTTGTCTTCTCCCCGCGTGTCTTTCGTCCTCATCTTAAACTGGTTGAGCATTCCTACGAGGAGGTGAGGGATATCTTATAGGCGATGGAGGGAACCGTATGGGCGACGGTGGCTGCCACCCATTTCGCGGCCTGAACGGTCCGGAGTTTGCCCGAGATGGGTTGGTTGCATTCTGTGTGTTCCCAGGGACTTGAGTCCGAGCCTCTGCAGGGGCTCGGTTGTTCTCATTTCCCGCAGGTACCTTCGCAGGTGGATTAACTGGGGCCCTAGCTTGGGTACTTCTCTGGGGTCTCGAGGGAGCAGATGGATCTGCTAGTGCCAGATCTTGCTCTGGCCTTCTTGTGGCAGCATTCTTTCGTGGACGCCCACGAGGCCTGCGGGGAGGAACATGCACGTCCCTCGGAGGAGGAGCTTGGTTTTCACGCGGAGGCGGGGGCTGAGCCGCCTGCACCTCTGCGGCTATCCTTGCTAACTCCTCATTCCGCTTGTTGGCTTCTGCCAACTGTTGTTTCAGTTGCCGGTTTTCAAGTTCCACAATGGGAACGTACCGTTCAGGATTGTAATACATATCCTCATCCCTTGGTGGTGCGGGTGGTCCCCAAGAATCGGAGGATTTGCTTCTCTCTTCAGCATCCGGGTTTACCATTGGCTGTTTCCCAGGGCGTCTCGGATAATTTTCTTCAGGAACATTTTGATCGTTAGTGGCCATAACTTGTTCAGGGACTGAATGCTTAAGGCTCTCAATGAAAGCACCAAACTGTTGACGCCGTTTTTCGTCAACAGTGAATAAAGAGCACGAAAACAATAAATGGTTATGGCCAGAAAAATACAATAAGACAAATAGGATTTTTTACGTGGTTCAGCAGTTAACTCTGCCTAGTCCACGAGTCTTTGTTATAAAAACTTAAGATGATTTCTGGAAATTCTTCAAGAATGAATTCTCCAGAGTTTTCTCTCAAGATTACAAAAATTTGGTCTTCAATGGTGCAAATCTTCTTTATTTATAGAGGAGATTTCATAATACTATCCCACACATTTCAGGAAGTTATTCTGTATATGTAAATAAATTTAATGGCATTAAAAGCTCGTAACTCCTATATACAAGGAAACGTCCCTTGAAGACCAGGGGACATATAACTGAATAATAAATACCCCTTTATTATCGGGGATTTTCAACAATGAATGTAGACTACGTCTCTCCAAAATGATTCACTAAGATATTCAAAGTTATCAATCTACATCGTCAGTGCCGTGTTCACCAAGGTCTCTTAATGACTTTCGGGTTGTAGCATTTTCCCCGAGATCATGTGGCTTCGAGCCCACACTTATGTCAGGCTTGGAACCCCTGATCCGAGGTCATCCGAGAATAGACGTACTTCAATGTCTGTCTTTCGAGCTTGTGAGGATTTCGAGGCTACCATCTTCGAGGTTGCCCCTGCTTTGTAGGTTCGGTGCCTAGGTTGCAGACACGTGTTCCAGACATTACGAGCCCATTCCTGACGAATCAAGCTTTCGAGATCACAATTTTTAAGGCTCGAAATCTGGGTGTAACAATATGCTTGCATGGTCCCATTAGTGTTGTATTTCTTTTGAAATACCCACTTGCAACCTATTGGCTTTGATCCTTGTGGTAGATCAATAATCTCCCAAGTGTGGTTAGACATAATTGAATTCATCTCATCATTTATTGCCTCTTTCCAAAAGTTAGAGTCCCTTGAGGACAGAGCTTCTTGGGAAGTTTTAGGATCATCCTCCACTTGAAGTACCACAGGATACTTCCAAGTGTCTCCCTTATGGTTTCCCTCTACTAGGTAAAGAGTCTTCACTTGAGAAGTTTTGTTTTGTGATCCACTCTCTTTAAGTCTTTGGCTTCTTCTAGGCAATGTCGGTTGCTCTTCAACCCTTGAAGGTAACTCCTCTTGAGTTCCTTCTAATGAGATTAGTTCTTGAGGCTTATTGTCACTATACCACAAACTCTCAAGTAACTCTACTTCTCTTGATTCAATTATCACATTAGACTCCAAGTCTAATAGCCTATAGGCCTTGCTATTTGAGGCATAGCCAACAAATACACATTTGATGGCCTTTGGACCCAACTTGTTCCTTTTAGGCTCTCTGCTCTTGCAATAAGCAAGACACCCACACATTTTGAGATACCCTAGGTTGGAACTCTTTCCTTTCCATATCTCATATGGTAAAATTTGATTATTCTTTAGAGGAATCCGGTTTAGAATATGACAAACGATAAGCAAGGCTTCTCCCCATAATGTAAAACTCGAATTTGCATGTAATAGCATAACATTAATCACTTCAACATATGTTCTATTCTTTCTTTCTGCTGTTCCATTTTCTTGGGTGTATAAGGGGTAGTACATTCATGTATTATACCACGCATGTCACAAAACACATTGAATTCATTGGAAAAGTATTCACCACCCCTATCATTTCTAATCATTTTTATTTTCTTTTCCAATTGATTTTCAACTTCGGCTTTATAGATTTTAAACATGCTAAATGTCTTATCCTTATTCTTAAGCAACTATACATATGTGAATCTAGAACAATTATCAATAAAGGTAATAAAATGCCTATGTCCACCTCTAGTAATTATTTCATTCAATTCGCATAAATCACGAAGTATCAAATCTAACAAGTTAACTTTCCTTTCAACACATGGAAAATGTTTCATTACCATCTTAGATTTAACACATAATTAATACTTATTTTGCTCAACATCATTGCATACAATTAAACCAAATTTGATAACTCTTTTAATTGTATTATATCTTATTTAAGCAAGGCTATTATGCCACAAAGTAATACAATAAAAAATCAAGCACATAAGAGGAAGATGAGCATGCATTATCATCAAAACCATTGTCATTGGTACACAATTTAATAATCACATCACACACATACCTTAAAGAGATTTTCATTTCGTAATTTATATAATTATTTATTGGAACAAATAATAATAGATATTGAAATTTTATAAATGAAGATTTATTAGAATTTGAAGAGTTTTGTTGAAATCAATCAAATTTAAAATAAATTATGAGCTAATTATAATATAAACTTATCTTTATAATTAATTGAGATTTTAATCGAGAACTTTGATTAGTCAAGATAGTTGGACTACCATAAACTTTAAATTAAAATGGGGACTTCTAGAAAAATAAAGTGAATTATTGGGATATATTTTAGCATGTCAATTAATGGAAAGAGAATTATTAAAATGGAAAAGAAAAAGGGAATTAAATTTTTATTATTGTAATGTGCCAACTTTGATTAGTCAAGATAGTTGGACTACTATATAATTTACATTAAAATTGGGACTTCTAGAAAAATAAAGTGACTTATTGGGATAGACTTTAGCATGTTGGGGTGCAAATACAATTAATGGAAAGAGAATTATTAAAATGGAAGAGAAAAAGGGAATTAAATTTTCATTATTGTAACGTGCCCTTTGTAATGCCCTACTACCTTAGAGTCGTTACTAAGTGAGTTTAAAAACGCAACTGTGCAACTAACTGACTCTACGAGGTTTTCAAAGACCAAAAGTGTGACTAACCGGAAGTTAAGGCTGTAATCTTTGAAAATACTTAGTTTCATTGAAAACTTTAAGTATCAACATCTGGGATCCCAAAAATAAGGTTTACAAAATATTTACAACTCAAAAATAGATTTACACTTGATTGACTATCAAAAAAACAAGTTAATACAGCCATATTCAAAATGCCCCCAACCAAAGCAGTCGGGCAGGCCGAACATGTCCGCGCCGCCCCCACGCTCTCCATACTCATGGCTGGTTGACTGACCCCTTGCTTTTACCTACAACACAGAGCACCCGTGAGCCGAAGCCCAGCAAGAAAACTCACACAGTAAATAACATATGCATATAATATAGTTAACATATAATCCACTGATAAACAGGAAAACCATCAGACTGAACAAACACGGCCATGCCGCCCCAGATGCCATACCAAAGCCTGGGGTCTCGGTCCTTACCGTAAGGATAACTCATGTATCCATTGGGTCCCACCCTGACTATAAGCACTCCATGTGTTAAGTGTTACTTCCGGCCCCACGGCCGTTCTCAGCCTTCGCCGCTCTCGGCCTTAGCCGTTCATTTCATTATAATCACACATATAGTACATCTCGAAATAATCATTCCAAACATATAATAATTCATTTAAGCTTATACATTAGCACGTAATACAATCTAGGGCCATGCCCTGCAATAACACTATGGGCCCATGCCCTGTTCTCGGGTGCTACAGTTTTCTTACCTGTATCCCGAGATTTCCGATGCACCAAGGTCACAAGCACGGTCCTCTAGCACGAGGCTCTCCGAAATCCTAGTCACAACACACATTAAACACTTTTAATACTAACCAAACCCAAAACCACTTCCCGGGACCAATCCTGTACTCTCGGGACCTCTAATTCCTTAAAACAATACATTGGAACCATCCCCCGTGTCCCCGGGAAAAAGCCCTAAAAACCCAAATTTTTGGCTGCCAAAATGGCCTAGGGCCGCAGCACTCCCCTCAAGGGCCGCGGCGCCCAGCGGCTAGGCCATTTCCTGAAGCAACCTTGCACCGCGGCGCCCAAGAACAGGGCTGCGATGCTCCTTCGCAAACCCAGATTTCTGGGTTTTCGCTTGCGTTTTTCCCAAGCTACAACCTCTCCAAATCATCCCAAACAAATACCTAAACCCCAAGATCAATTTAAAACTTCAAATGAACCATCTAACAACCCATAAACACTAGTATCAAGATCAAAAACACAATCACACCCAAAAATCCACACCTTTGATTTCAACTTCAGAAAATTTAAACCCATAGCTCAAAACTTAAACCATGCTTCAATTTCTTAAACCAAAATAGAAACAAACCTTAAAATTGCATAAAATACTTACCTCAAGTGGGGAATTCAACCTTAAGCTTCTTTGATTCTCCTCCTAAATTCCCACTTCAGCTCCTTCTACTCTTCTTCTTTTTCTTCTTCTTGCCCTAGATTTCCCTCTAGCTTTTCTTCTCTCAATTTTTAACAAAACCCATAATATGACTAAGTGTCTAAACCGAGTACCCCTATATCCCAGCTGAAATTTGTCTAAACCCCCTGCCAAAAGACCATTCTACCCCTTCTGATAATCCTTTCATAACTAAACCTCCAAGGGTACTCTAGTCCTTTCACTTCTATTTCAATTTTACCAATTTCCATCTAAACTTGTTACCCTCAGCAGTAACTAATGGTTACTCAGGTTACTCAAACACTAATAACCAAAGCCACTCATTCTCAACTCAACTAATAAGATTCCCAAAGTACCCCTAGGCTCCTCCCGAGCCGGGTATAAAAATCCTGTTGTGACTTTTAAACTAATTAGTTCTCTAGGACCGTCTCGACGCGTGCATCACAATAAAAACATCACACTCACATGATACAAATCACATAATACAATTATCACATTTATGCCCTCAACGGACTAAAATTACCAGTTTACCCCTAACATACAAACGGGGCCCACATGCATCTATATACCACCTAAACATGCATTACTAATCACATATTCATTCAAATTCATACATTATCATGTTAATTCACTTATTGCCCTCCAGGCACGCTAAACAAGGTCTTAAACCTTATTAGCAACTTGGGGTGTTACAATTATCCCCTCCTTACAAGAATTTCATCCTCGAAATTACCTAAACAACTCGGGATGCCGCTCCCGCATAACAGACTCAAGCTCCCACGTCGCCTCTTCAACCTTGCTGTTCCTCCACAGCACTTTAACCAAGGCGATGGTCTTGCTCCGCAAGACTTTGTCCTTCCCATCAAGGATCTGAACAGGCTTCTCCTCATACGATAAATCCTGGTCCAACTCAAAGTTCTCATAGCTCAACACATGAGTAGTATCCGATACATACTTTCGGAGCATGGATACATGAAACACGTCATGAACCCCTGATAGAGCTGGAGGCATTGCTAACCTATAAGCCACCTCTCCAACTCGTTCCAGAACCTCGAAGGGGCCAACAAACCTGGGACTCAGCTTGCCCCAATGTAACGCCCTACTTCCTTAGAGTCGTTACTAAGTGAGTTTTAAAATGAAAAAGGTGCAATGAACTCGCTAACCGAGGTTTTTAAAACAAAAGTGTGACTAAGCAAAAGTTAAGGCTGTAATCTTTGAAAATGCGTTGTTTCATTGAAAACTTCTAGTATTAAACATTTGGGATCCCAAAATAAGGTTTGAAAACCATTTACAACTTAAAATGAGTTTACAGTTGGTCCGTTATTAAAATCACAGGTTATTACAGCCATTTCTCGAAAATACCCTCAACCAAAGCAGTCGGGCAGACCAAACATGTACGCGTCGCTTCACGCTCTCCGTACTCATGGCTGGTTGACTCAATCTTTGCCCTTACCTGCAACACAGAGCACCCGTGAGCCGAAGCCCAGCAAGAAAACTCATACAGTACATAACATATGCGATTTATACAGTTAACATATCAGATAATCCACAGATAACCAAGTATTCCATTAGACTAAACAAACACGACCATGCCATCCCAGAGGCCTTACCAAAGCCTGGGGTCTCGGTCTCCACCGAAAGGATATCACATGTATCCATGGGGTCCCACCCTGACTACAAGCACTTCACGTGCTAAGTGTTACTTCCGGCCCCACTGCCGTTCTCGGCCCTTGCCGTTCATTCGACCATTGCCGTTCTCTCTACTATAACTGCAAATAGTATAACTCAAGTAGCATTCAAACATATATCAATTCAATTAAGTCTGCACCCTAACATGTAATGCATTATAGGGCCGAGTCCTGCAATCATCTCAGCATGCAATGTAGGGCGGAGCCTTGCAATCACATCATGGGCCCATGCCCTGTCCTACGGGTGCTATAGTTTTCTTACCTGTCAATTTGATAGCTTTCAACACTTGACTCCTTGAGCACGATCCCACTCGAGCCTTAGCGCACACCTAAACACAGCCATAGGTCAAAGTCAACACCGAACCCCAAGTCCGAAAACCTAGCCTTGGGACCAATCCCGAGCCCCCCGGGAAGTCCTAGATCCACAAAACAAGGTGGTGGAATCGAACTCCGAACCCTAGGTCAAAATCCCTCACAAATAGCCCAAAAACGCCATTCTGGGCATAGGGTAGCGCTACAGCGCTCAAAAGAGAGCGCTTAGCGCTACAAGCAGAATCAGGACCACCCCAGAAACAGGGCCTAGCGCTGTAGCGCTAGTTGCAGGTAGGCAAAACCCAAATTCCTTTTCTGCGATTTCTTTGAGCGAATCTCAACCCAAACTTCCCCAAATCTTTACCAAACTCAAAATCAAGCTTATAAACACTCTCCACTCATCCCAAGCATCCCAAATCCTCAAAACCCAAGCACATTCAACCCAAATCTCAAAATTCACCATGATCAACCCTAAACCCAGAAATTCAGTCAAACAACAAAGTTAAAGGCTTAGAATTCATACCGTTGATGCAATTTCGACCTTGATTCATTTCCTAGACCTTCATATCTTGCTCTTCCTCAAAGGTTGCCCAGAAATTCCCTAAAATTCCCATCATCTCAGCTCAAAACACAGCTCAAACCAGCCAAACCCTTAAAACTGAAAACTCTAAAAACTTACCTCAAAAGTTGATGTGTTCTTGCTAATCCTTGCCAAATCTTCAAGTCCAACTTAGGATCCTTGATACTCAGCCTATCCTAGCTCTCCACTGAGCTTTGCTCCAAGAAATTTGAAGAGAAATGGTGCTAGAACCCCAAACCGATCCTTTGAAACAGAACCCCTCTGTTTTTCTCTCCTTTCTTTTTCTTCCTTTTTCTTTCTTTTCTTTCAGATTTCTCCCACTCTCTAACAATCCCACTCACTATATAAAGCCTTATTTAATCTATATCTAAAAGCCAAATGACCAAAATGCCCTCCCTATTAATTCTAAACCCATTTGTCCAAGTAGGGCCATTTTAGTCATTTTACCCAATTCCCGCTAATCCTCAAGTGTCTCTAATATTTTCCCGCTTGCTTCCCAATACCTGATAAATCACCAAATAATATTCCTCGATATCAAAATAAACCCCAACATACTCATCAGATCCCTATTTATACCCCAGGCTCGCCCCAAGTCAGGTATAAATTCTCGCCATGACTTTTCCGCTAATCTGCTCTCTGGGATCGTCTCGAGTCACAAATCACAGACACATCCACATACCACTGTGGTCTCAAAAATCATCACATGACAATACAGTTATGCCCAAAATGGCCAAAATTACAATTATGCCCTTCTAACACAATCATGGCCTACATGCATACTAATACACATAGTCATGCATCTCAAATATTCAAATAGTCATATAACATGCTATAAATTATAATCATGCATTTTACTCATTAAAATCAAACATAAAGTCCATTATGCCCTCCAGGCACACTAATCGAGGCCCTTAAGCCATATTAGCGATTTTGGGTCGTTACACCCAAACCCCGAATTGTTTCACTCCTCTCAGGGGTGAAACCTTGAGGAATACATGATCACCAACCTGAAATTCCACGCTCCTGCGTCTCAGATCTGAATAACTCTTCTGGCGACTCTGGGAGGTGAGCATACGAGCTCTAATCTTCTCAATTGCCTCATTGGTCCTCTGAACCATCTCAGGACCTAAATATCTTCTCTCACCTGTCTCATCCCAATGTATCGGTGACCTGCACTTTCTTCCATACAGCATCTCATACGGAGCCACACCAATAGTCGCCTGATAACTATTATTGTACGAGAACTCAATCAGAGGGAGATACCTACCCCAAGATCCCCCAAAATCCACACACAAGCTCGTAACATATCCTCCAGTATCTGAATCGTCCTCTCAGACTATCCATCTGTCTGAGGATGATAAGCGGTATTAAACCGTAGTTGTGTGCCCATTGCCTTCTGCAGGCTCTCCCAAAACTTGGAGGTGAAGGTGGGGTCTCTATCAGAAACTATCGACCTCGGAGCCCCATGAAGTCGAGCAATCTCCTTCACATATAGCTCAGCATACTACTCCACAGTATAAGTTGTCCTCACAGGTAAGAAGTGGGCGGACTTAGTATACCTGTCCACAATCACCAACACCGAGTCATGCTGACCCACGGTCTTCGGCAATCCAACCACAAAGTCCATGGCAATATCCGCCTATTTCCACTCGGGATTCCCTAGAGGTTGTAATAACCCTGCTGGCCTCTGATGTTCAGCCTTAATCTGTTGACAGGTCAAGCATCTGGCCACATAGTCCACCACATCCCTCTTCATGCCTGACCACCAATACAAAACTTTCAAGTCATGGTATATCTTCGTAGAACCTGGGTGCAAAGAGTAGGGAGTGGTATGAGACTCATCCAGAATCTCTCACCGAATATCTGGATCAATCGGAACACAAATCCGTCCTTTATACTTCAATAAACCCATCTCAGAGATAGAGAAGTCCTTAATTGCTCTAGTTAGGACATTCTCTCTACGTTCAACTAATTGGGGATCCATTCCCTGTGCTTCCTTAATCCTCTCAAGGAGCGTTGACTGAAGAGTAATGTTGGCTAACCTACCAACCACTAACTCTATACCTGCTCTGGTCATCTCTTCAGCTAATCTGTCAGATATCTGCCTCGAACTATACAACTGTCCTGGGCCCCTCCGGCTCAATGCATCAGCCACTACATTAGCCTTCCCAGGATGGTATAGGATATCACAATCGTAATCCTTTACCAACTCTAGCCACCGCCTCTGGCGCATATTCAAGTCCTTCTGGGTAAAGAAATACTTTAAACTTTTGTGATCAGTGTATATCTCGCATCTTTCACCATACAGATAATGTCTCCAAACCTTAAGTGCGAATACCACTGCAGCTACCTCCAGATCATGTGTGGGATATCTCTGCTTGTACTCCTTTAATTTCCTTGATGCATAAGCTATCACTTTCCCAGCCTGCATCAACACACAACCCAGACCCTGTCTAGAAGCGTCACAGTAGACCACACACTTCTCATCATCTGTCGGCAGGCTCAGCACTGGTGCAGTAATCAATCGCCGCTTTAACTCTTTAAAGCTGTTCTCACATTGATCTGTCCACACATACTTGGTCTTCTTTCTTGTCAATTCTGTCAATGGAGTAGCAGTTCTGGAGAACCCCTCTACAAACCGCCAGTAGTAACCTCCTAGTCCAAGGAAACTTCTAACTTCAGGAACGTTGCTTGGTCTAGGCCAATCTCTTACTGCTTCTATCTTACTTGGGTCGACCAGTAACCCATCCTTACTGATAATATGGCCCAGGAATGAAACTTGCGTTAACCAGAACTCGCACTTGCTAAACTTAGCATATAGCTTATGCTCTCTTAGCCGCTGCAACACCAGGCGCAGATGATGCTCATGCTCTGTCTCTGACTGGGAGTACACTAAGATATCATCAATAAATACAATCACAAACTTATCCAGATAATCTTTGAAAATTCTGTTCATCAAATCCATAAAAGCTGCTGGGGCATTGGTTAATCCAAAGGACATAACCAGAAATTTATAATGCCTATACCGTGTCCGAAAAGCAGTCTTTGGTACGTCCTCTCCCTTCATCCTCAACTGATAATAACCTGATCGGAGATCAATCTTTGAAAACATTGTACTCCCCTGAAGCTGATCAAATAAATCGTCAATCCTAGGCAATGGATACTTGTTCTTGATGGTCAATTTATTCAACTCCCTGTAGTCCATGCACATCCTGAGCGATCCATCCTTTTTCTTAACAAATAGCATTGGAGTACCCCATGGCGAGAAACTGGGTCTGATAAACCCCAAATCCAGTAGCTCTTGCAACTGAATCTTCAATTCCTTTAATTTTGTCGGAGCCATTCTGTAAGGTGCCTTGGACACTGACTCTACTCCCGGAACCAACTCTATGACGAACTCAATCTCTCGCTGTGGCAGTAATCCTGGAAGATCTGTTGGAAACAAGTCTGGAAACTCACAGACCACTCTGGTTTCATTCGGTCCCACTGCCGCCACCTTAGAGGAATCTACAACAATCGCTAGGAATCCTATGCAACCCTCCTGCATCAGGTCTCTAGCCTTTAGTGCTGAGATCATAGGCACCCGCGGTCCATTCACCGTTCCCACAAACACAAAGGGTACCTCGCCTTCTGGTTCAAAAGTCACCATTCGTCGCTTACAGTCAATTGTTGCTCCATACCGCGTTAACCAATCCATTCCTAGTATTATATCAAAATCGTCCATATCTAGCTCAACCAGGTCAACAAACAATTCCCTACTGTCTATTACTACTGGTAATGCTCTAACCCATCTCCTAGAGACTACCAATTCTCCTGTTGGCAATAAAGTCTGAAAACCCCTAGCATACAAAATACTAGGTCTACAAAGCTGATCAATCACCCTAGCAGATACAAATGAGTGAGTAGCACCAGAATCAATCAATGCAGTATACAAAGAACCAGCGCTAAAAATCTGACCTGTCACAACTGAGGGACTGGCCTCCGCCTCAGTCTAAGTCAAAGTGAATACCCTAGCAGGAGCAAGGCTGTCTCCCTGCTTTGGCTCCTCTTTCTTAACTTGTGGGCAGTCTTTCTTCAAATGATTTTTGCTCCCACAAATAAAACATGCCCTGGTCCGGCACTCGCCCTGATGTCATCGTCTGCATCGAGGACACATCGAAAAGCTCCTCCAGTTGTCATTTTCGCCCTGACGGCCACCAATAGAACCGCAAACCCTCCTATCAGAACCATAAGGAACAAATGAATCTGGTACTCTTCTTTTCTGCTCACTGGGAGCACTGTCCCGACTAGGCCCAGAAGAAGGAGGCACCGTCCTCCTGGTATCGCGCCTAGTAGTGCTATCCTTCCAGATCTGATCCTCAGCCCTCTCTGCAGTAAGGGCTTTATCCACTACCTGAGCATAAGTAGTCTCTGGAACCAATGTAATACTCACATCACGGGCGATCATCACATTCAATCCCCATATAAACCTATCTCTCCTGGCCGCATCAGTCGGCACTAACTCTGGCGCAAACTTCGCCAATCTGTCAAATCTCAGGGCGTACTCAGTGACTGATAACCTACTCTGAGTTAGGTTGATAAACTCATCAGCCTTCGCAGCTCAAACTGCTACACTGTTGTATTTCTCATTAAAAATGCTCTTAAATTCTTCCCAAGTCATAGTTGTAGTATCCCTTCGCTGCCTTACTACATCCCACCATATTCGTGCATCATCTCTAAGCATATAGCTGGCACAATCAACCCTTTCCTTTCCTTCAACCCTCATGAAATCCAAGATTACAGAAATCATATTCATCCACTGCTCAACCCGCAGTGGGTCTGTTCCACCCTCAAAGGTAGGAGGTTGTTGTTTTCTGAATCTTTCATACAGAGGTTCCAACCTGTTCTCAACCACAGGCTGAACCGGAGCTGGTGCTACACTCTGCTGTAGTGGTAACCCGGTGACTTGTGGAGGAGCCTGTTGCCTCAACTGACTAAGTTCTTCCTCTGTTTTCTTCAATCTAGCCTCCATTTAAGCTAATATATGCTGCCAGTTCTGAGGAGCAGGTGGAGGGTCCTGACCCTGATTGTCATCCACGGCCCGAATGCCGCGGAGTCTAGATGATTGCCGAGGCATTACAACTAAATGCCTGCAATCAGTGACACCACTCATCAGGCATGATAACAAGATCCAATTCCACCTCTCAATCTCAACAACAACCAAGATCAACAAACCAAATAATATACAGATAGCATACAGCACACAACGGGCCTTGCCCTGGCATCATGCATATGTTATCTCACTCATCATGCTCATAACAATCTAAGCAGGCACACAAGGAATTCAAACACATATTCAAATATATTAATCAACCATACCAATCAACCCTGAGTCGAGCTTTTCAATGGCAGCGTGTGTACATGTTCAGTCAATCTCCAGAACCAATAAACCTTGGCTCGCTCTAATACCAAGTTGTAACGCCCTACTACCTTAGAGCCGTTACTAAGTGAGTTTAAAAACGCAACTGTGCAACTAACTGACTCTACGAGGTTTTCAAAGACCAAAAGTGTGACTAACCGGAAGTTAAGGCTGTAATCTTTGAAAATACTTAGTTTCATTGAAAACTTTAAGTATCAACATCTGGGATCCCAAAAATAAGGTTTACAAAATATTTACAACTCAAAAATAGATTTACACTTGATTGACTATCAAAAGAACAAGTTAATACAGCCATATTCAAAATGCCCCCAACCAAAGGAGTCGGGCAGGCCGAACATGTCCGCGCCGCCCCCACGCTCTCCATACTCATGGCTGGTTGACTGACCCCTTGCTTTTACCTACAACACAGAGCACCCGTGAGCCGAAGCCCAGTAAGAAAACTCACACAGTAAATAACATATGCATATAATATAGTTAACATATAATCCACTGATAAACAGGAAAACCATCAGACTAAACAAACACGGCCATGCCGCCCCAGAGGCCATACCAAAGCCTGGGGTCTCGGTCCTTACCGTAAGGATAACTCATGTATCCATTGGGTCCCACCCTGACTATAAGCACTCCATGTGTTAAGTGTTACTTCCGGCCCCACGGCCGTTCTCAGCCTTTGCCACTCTCGGCCTTAGCCGTTCATTTCATTATAATCACACATATAGTAAATCTCGAAATAATCATTCCAAACATATAATAATTCATTTAAGCTTATACATTAGCACGTAATACAATCTAGGGCCATGCCCTGCAATAACACTATGGGCCCATGCCCTGTTCTCGGGTGCTACAGTTTTCTTACCTGTATCCCGAGCTTTCCAATGCACCAAGGTCACAAGCACGGTCCTCTACCACGAGCCTCTCCGAAATCCTAGTCACAACACACATAAAACACTTTTAATACTAACCAAACCCAAAACCACTTCCCGGGACCAATCCCGTACTCTCGGGACCTCTAATTCCTTAAAACAATACATTGGAACCATCTCCCGTGTCCCCGGGCAAAAGCCCTAAAAACCCAAATTTTTGGCTGCCAAAATGGCCTAGGGCCGCAGCACTCCCCTCAAGGGCCGCGGCGCCCAGTGGCTAGGCCATTTCCTGAAGCAACCTCGCACCGCGGCGCCCAAGAACAGGGCTGCGACGCTCCTTCGCAAACCCAAATTTCTGGGTTTTTGCTTGCGTTTTTCCCGAGCTACAACCTCTCCAAATCATCCCAAACAATTACCTAAACCCCAAGATCAATTTAAAACTTCAAATGAACCATCTAACAACCCATAAACACTAGTATCAAGATCAAAAACACAATCACACCCAAAAATCCACACCTTTGATTTCAACTTCAGAAAATTTAAACCCATAGCTCAAAACTTAAACCATGCATCTATTTCTTAAACCAAAATAGAAACAAACCTTAAAATTGCATAAAATACTTACCTCATGTGGGGAATTCAACCTTAAGCTTCTTTGATTCTGTACGCCCTGGTTTACCCACGGGCTGTTTAGCAGGACGAGCCTCAGACTAAACATGATTTAGTCCGAGGCTCCCACAGGCCGGAGGCTCTATTTCCAGGACGGGCCCTTGCTAGCTCGAAGGGGTCCTGTTTCCAGCTCGCACTTGTTGCCCCAGGAGCTGGGAATAACATCCGACGGCCACGGACGGATAAGCTCGGGTTATGGACTGCTCCCGTAGCGAGCTTCTCAAGAAGCTCTGACCCTATGGGAAGTCAACACGCAAGATAAACGTGCATATTCCTGCCGTCACGTGTCCGATATCCCCCTGAATTCTCGGACACGCAGCAGGAACGTGCGTATTCAGACACCCACGGACGAGTTGGGCCGTGCGGCCCATTATCTCCTTCCATACTGATTAGACCACACTTGTGTGTCAGGTTTAGGAATTAATCATGAATATCACAGACTTGATGTGACTAATGGTAAGGTCACGGGATGACCTCCCTACCAATATGGAGACCCTGGGAGTTGATAGGGGTGGGAAAAAATAGTCTTTGAAGAACTATATACTTTGTAAACCAATTACCCAGAGAATATCAATAATATTGACTAGTGGAGTAGAAGGATTTTAACCTTCGAACCACTTAAAAACGTGTCTCGAGTCACCTAGTTCTTTCCCCAAAGATTTCCTATCTGTGACGGTTCTACTTTTAGTACTAATCTCTTTCTCTTCTTCTCTTAATTATCTGTTGCCGAAGAACCGCGTCAACAGTTTGGTGCTTTCATTGAGAGCAAGCCCGATTAGTACTACCACAAACATACAACTATGGTGACCACTCGATCCAAACATGGCAACGAGACAGAACAGCATGATGGGCAGGAGGCCCGCCATGTTGCCCTCCCTGATGAGCAAGTTCCTGAAGTCCAGCAGAGGCCAGGAAAGCAGCCGGCGGGCCAAGACGACACTGGTAGTTCAGCGCCCCGACCGCCTAATCCGAATCCATGTTATTACACTGCGGTGGAGATGGAGAATGCTCAGCTGAGGAGCCAGCTAGAAGCAGCTGGTCAGCAAATCCAGGATATTCTAAGTCGACTACCCCCTCTCACAACCAACGGTAACGTTGGAGAGAGGCAAGGCGAGGCTCCTAAGTCTCGCCGGAGTAATCGATCCAGGCATAGCCGTTCGGGTAGACTCCCTGCAGCCAACTCCACCCCTTCACCACACCACCAAGGGGCGAACTTCAGGGAAATGCCTCGGACCGAACAGCAGCAGTACAGCCGTTCGGTTAGGACGTCAACCCCTAGCTCTCAGCCTTCCTCAAGGACGCCCAGAAGAGATCTAGGAAGTTCCCAAAGGAGGGCCGAGGAGATCCGGAGATGTCAGCCCGTCCCCGAAGAACGTCCAGTTCCTCGTCCAGCTCGCCCAGCGCGAAACCAGCAAGCTGGCAGGGCCGAGAGGCCCCCACCTAATTTAGTCCGTCCCGACGGCACTAGGATCGCCTCTCCAGTCAGGCATCCTCCTTCTCCCATCAGATATCCGTCTCCTCAGCCCATCCGAGACATCCCGACCTACGGGAATAGCAGGAGGGGCCCGCCGTCAGCTGAACCCTCCTGGCGCGGCAGGGTGCCGGAGGAAGGATCAGGTCATGGCCGCCAAAGACGCACTCCGAGTCTGTCCAGCAGGAGTCACTGGACCGGCAGTGCACGGAGTGATCTTTTGGGAGGAGACCTGCGCCAGCGGCTAAGTTCAGCACAAAGTCACCATACTACCCAGGGAGGCGACCTTCGAGATCGCCTCAACTCTCACAGAGAGGATCGAGTTAGGGATGGTAGCCAGGCCCGCTCAGTTGGGGTCCGATCCGAAGTACGTAACGGCGGGAATGCCCCAAATGACCTATCTCAAGATAGGAGGGGCAACAACCCGCCTAATATGTACAACGGGTCCGGAGCTGTTGAACAGCCCCGGAATAACCCAGGATCTCAGGACAAAACCCTAGAGAGCTTAACTCAGATGGAGGAGCTGATGAAGAAGCTCCTGTCGGAGAAAGAAAAAGACGAATATGATTCAGGGGATGAGATGGAACTCTTCGCCCCCAATATAGCAGCAACGGCATACCCTTCTGGCTTTCGTATGCCTCACTTGTCAAAGTTCAACGGGGATGGAGACCCATCTGACCACTTAGGGATGTTCAACACCCTAATGATGGCTCATAACATCGGGCCAGAGCTTCGTTGCTTGATCTTTCCTTCCACCCTAACTGGACCTGCCAGGTAGTGGTTCAAGCAAAGTAAAAGGCAGTCAATCAGCTCCTGGAAGACTTTTTCGGCTGACTTCAAGAGGGCATTCTGCGCCTCTCAGGCCGCCAGGTTCCAGGCCGACTCCCTAGCTAACGTGAGACAGCAACCTGGAGAGACGCTAAAAGCCTACTTGAGCAGATTTGCAAATGTCGCTGCTCGAGCCAGAGACGCCGATGACAGCTCCAAACTCATGGCTATGAGGACCAGGATCCTAGTAGGCGGAGATCTGTGGAAGGATATTCAAAGGAGGGGGGTCAACTCGGTTAGTGAATTCCTTAACAGAGCCCAAGAGTGGATAAACTTGGAAGAAGCTGAAGCTTCAGCCGCAGGGACCAGCCAGGTCCTCGAGAAGCCCGCTGGGACGGGAACAGAGATCGTAGTGGCGACTCCCGACGTCGCGCAGAGTAACCAGACCGGTGGCGGCAAAAGAAAGGGAAATGGTGAAAACAGCCAGCACGGTCAAAAGAAGAATAAGTCTGCGGATAAATTCAAGCCCGTGTTCACAACGTATACCGAGCTCACCCAGACCAGAGAGAATATTTTCCTGGCCAACGCTACGCGAGTCCCCTGGAAAAGGCCGGAGCCAATAAAACACCCTAAGGGAAAGAGAGACGCTTCCAAATTCTGCCGTTTTCATAACGACGTTGGGCACAATACCGACGACTGCAGGCACCTCAAAGATGAAATCGAGACCCTAATCCGAGCAGGTCCATTGGCGCAATACTCGCGGAATAGGGTCCCGACAAGTCGACCCGCTCCGGAGATCCCAGCCAGTCAACCTGGACCTCGGGTAGATCAGGACGTCCTTCCCCCCGCAGTCGAGGGGGAGATTTCCACCATCTCTGGAGGACCACACATGGCTGGCACGAGTAGAGGCGCCCAGAAGAGGTATGTGAATGAGTTGAAGGCCCACAATGGAGCGGAGTTCGTCCCGGAATAGCGTCAATCAAAACAACAAAGATTAGAGAAACAACCGATTATCTTCGCGGAGGAAGACGCAAGCCATGTCCAATTCCCTCATAACGATCCCTTGGTCATAGTAGTCCGGCTCGCCAACCGGAGAGTAAGGAGAGTGTTAGTGGACAATGGGAGCTCGGTGAACCTCCTATTCCGGTCCACCTTAGAAAAAATGGGTCTGACCGTCTCCGAGCTCAAGGCAACCTCGATGATGCTGTATGGTTTTTCAGGAGAAGGATCAGCAGCGATAGGGACGATTGAGCTAGTGATCACCCTTGGAGACGAGTCCCGAACAGTGTCCAAACTACTCGAATTCGTAGTCATTGACTGCTCCGCTGCTTACAACGCCATTTTGGGCCGACCTACGCTCATTGCTTTCGAGGCTATCACTTCCGTCCGGCACCTCGCCATGAAATTTCCTACACCAACAGGGATCTGCACTATCAAGGGCGATCAGCTCGCTGCCAGGGAATGCTACAGCATTTCCATGAAGGGAAAATCTAAACCCGGGCAGGTGACGATGGCCGTTCGGGACGAAGAGGAATCTCGGGGACCCAAGGCGGCTCCCGAGATTGAAAAACCTCAGATTTCCGAAGGCGAAGAGCTCGCCCTAAGCGAGGACATTGACCCCCGAGTAGGCGAGGACAGGTCCGAGCTCCAAGCTATTGAAGAGCTCGAGGAGGTAAGCATCGATGAACAAAACCCGTCACGGACGGTTAAGCTCGGAAAGAACCTCTGCGATGGAAGAAAGGCGGAGCTAACTGCGTTTCTGAAGAAGAACCTGGACGTGTTCGCATGGTCGCACGAGGACATGATAGGGATCAGTCCGAGCGTAATCATGCACACGCTCCACCTAGACAAAAGCATCCCTGCCAAGTCTCAAAAGCAGAGGCGTTTAGGGACAACCCGAGCCGAAGCCCTTGAAGAAGAAGTAGCCCGGCTCAAAAAATGTGGCTTTATCCGCGAAGCCAAATTTCCTGTTTGGGTTGCCAATCCCGTGTTAGTTCCAAAGCCCAATGGGAAGTGGCGGACCTGTATCGACTTTTCCGACCTGAATAAAGCCTGCCCCAAGGATTGCTTTCCATTGCCAAGGATCGATCAGCTAGTGGATGCCACGGCGGGGCATGAGCTTATGTCCTTCATGGACGCGTACTCGGGCTACAATCAGATCGCGATGAATCCAGCAGACCAGGATCATACCAGCTTCATGACCCCGACTAATGTCTATTGCTATAAGGTCATGCCGTTCGGTCTGAAGAACGTCGGAGCTACCTACCAAAGGCTAGTAAACAGAATGTTCGCGAACCAGATCGGGAAAAACATGGAAGTGTCCGTTGATGATATGCTTGTCAAGTCTAAGATTGCTAGCAACCACGTCACCGATCTGGAAGAATGCTTTAACATACTGCGAGAATATGGCATGAGGCTCAATCCTCAGAAGTGCACTTTCGGTGTCGCATCGGGGAAATTCTTGGGTTTCATAGTCAATACCCGAGGAATCGAGGCAAACCCCGACAAGATCAGGTCACTGCTCGAGCTTCCTTCCCCCAGGTCGCGGAAAGATGTCCAAGGCCTCACAGGAAGAGTGGCTGCACTGAACCGGTTCATTTCCAAATCGACCGATAAGTGCTTACCCTTCTACAACCTACTCCGGGGAAACAAGAAGTTCAAATGGACAGTAGAATGGGAAGGCGCATTCCTCGACCTAAAAATGCACCTAGCTGAACCACCTGTGCTGTCAAAGCCCAAGGTAGGAGAACCTCTTTTCGTCTACATGGCCGTAACTGAGGACGCAGCTAGTGCCGTTCTGGTGCGAGAAGAGGACCAGACTCAGAAACTGGTTTATTACATCAGCAAGAGACTCCTCGGAGCTGAGTCAAGGTACCCATTGATGGAAAAACTGGCGTTCTGCCTAATCACGGCCTCGCGAAAACTCAGGCCATACTTCCATTCCCACTATGTACACGTCATGACCGATCAGCCTCTAAGGCAGATTTTGCAAAAGCCTGAAGCCTCAGGACGCTTGCTAAAGTGGGCGGTCGAACTCAGTCAGTTCGAGATATTCTATACTCCCCGAACTACCATAAAAAGTCAAGCCTTGGCCGACTTCGTGGCAGAATGCGCGGGATTCCATGAGATCCCATCAGAAGACTCACATCAGCTCGCCTCCTCAGGTTCATCATGGAAGATCTTCGTTGATGGCTCATCTAACGAGAACGGCTCCGAGGCCGGAATCATTCTGATATCCCCAGAGGGGCATAGATTCCACTCGGTGCTAAGGTTTGGGTTCAAGGCATCTAACAACGAGGCAGAGTACGAGGCCTTGTTAGCTGGACTTAGGATAGCTAGCGAGCTAAAGGCGAGCTCTGTCTAATGCTTCAGCGACTCCCAGCTCGTGGTGAATCAGGTTCTAGGCGAGTATCAGGCGCGGGGTCCCAAGATGGCCGCCTATTTGGCAAAGGTAAAGTCCGAAATGTCTGCGTTTGGGCGGGGGTCGATCGAACAGATACCTCGGGTGCAGAACGCCAACGCAGATGCTCTCGCCAAGCTCGCCACCTCGGGAGAGACAGAAACCCTGGGGTTGGTGCCAGTTGAGTTCTTGGAGAAACCTAGCATAGATGGAGATCGAGCAGATATTGAAATGATTGACATCAGGCCGACCTGGATGACTCCCCTTATTGAGTATCTCGTCGAGGGTAAGTTACCCGAAAGGCGCAACGACGCACGACGAGTCCTTTATCAAGCTCCAAGGTATACGCTAGTCGAGGGGGTGTTGTATCGACGTGGGCATTCCTTACCTCTCCTCCAGTGCATTCTTCCAAGTGAAGCGAAGGCCATCCTGCAAGAAGTTCATGACAGATTCTGCGGAGATCACACTGGGGGGCAAAGCCTGGCCTTGAAGATCCTCCGGCAGGGTTATTACTGGCCGACTCTGTCCAAAGACTCGATCTCTTATGTAAAAAAGTGCGACAAGTGTCAGCGGTTCGCTGCGGTGGCACGAGCTCCTCCGACCGAGCTAAAAATGATTTCGTCTCCCTGGCCCTTCGCCATTTGGGGGATAGATCTAATAGGCGCCCTGCCCACCGGAAAGGGCGGGGTCCGTTACGCCGTGGTAGCCATTGACTACTTCACCAAGTGGGCCGAAGCAGAACCGTTGGCGACAATAACATCGAAAAAGGTGCTAGACTTCGTGGTTAAAAGCATCGTATGTCGATTTGGACTACCTAAAAAGATCGTCTCCGACAATGGTACTCAATTTGACAGCGATCTGTTCACCGAATTTTGCGAGAGGCACGGAATTGTGAAAAGCTTCTCGTCCGTGGCCTATCCCCAGGCGAACGGCAAGGTCGAGGCTGTCAATAAAACTCTGAAGGCAAGCCTCAAGAAGAGGCTAGATGAGGCAAAGGGGATCTGGCCAGATCAGCTCCCCCAAGTTCTGTGGGCCTATAGGACCTCACATCGGACTCCCACGGGTCACACTCCCTTCTCCCTAACCTTTGGAAGTGAAGCAGTCCTCCCCGTGGAGGTGAAGGTCCTGTCACACAGGGTCCGGTCTTATGACCAAGACGGGAACCACGAGCTCCTATGCCACTCCCTAGACTTAGTGGATGAAAGGCGAGAGGATTCACAACTCCAGCTCGCCCATTATCAACAGAAAATCACTCGCTACTTCAACACTAAGGTCAAAAGACGTGCCTTTAGCGTCGGTGACTTGGTCCTGAGGAGAGTTTTCCTGGCCGGGAAAGATCCAAAAGATGGGGTTTTGGGACCAAGCTTGGAAGGACCATACCAGGTCATCGAAGTCATCAAAGAGGGAACTTATAAGTTAGCTCGACTTGGTGGAGGGGCGGTCCCGCGGACTTGGAATGCTATCCACCTAATGAAATACTATCAATGAGCCATTTGTAAGGCCTAGAAGGTCACCTTCCATGTATAAATAAAAATCAAATGTTTCTCGTTATTTGCAAGTGTAATTTTAAAGTAACAACGAAAGACCCTTTCCCAGTTACTTGGGGGGCATATGGTACCTGGATATAACCAGGTCTCCTTAACGACTTAGGTGTTAATTTTTATCTACGGATAAGAGTTATCACAAACTAAGTCCTATCCTGGTCTTAACCAGGTCACAAAACTTAGAAGTTAACTAAAATTTGTTGACCGTGGTTCTTCTTTAAAGAGCCCGGGATACGGATAAAAGTTGACGCGAACTAAGTTTTTCAAAATAAGTTCCTGGTCTTAACCAGGTCGCAAAACATAGAAGTTAACTAAAATTTGTTGACCGTGGTTCTTCTTTAAAGAGCCCGGGATACGGATAAAAGTTGACGCGAACTAAGTTTTTCAAAATAAGTTCCTGGTCTTAACCAGGTTGCAAAACTTAGAAGTTAACTAAAATTTGTTGACCGTGGTTCTTCTTTAAAGAGCCCGGGATACGGATAAAAGTTGACGCGAACTAAGTTTTTCAAAATAAGTTCCTGGTCTTAACCAGGTCACAAAACTTAGAAGTTAACTAAAATTTGTTGACCATGGTTCTTCTTTAAAGAGCCCGGGATACGGATAAAAGTTGACGCGAACTAAGTTTTTCAAAATAAGTTCCTGGTCTTAACCAGGTCAGAAAACTTAGAAGTTAACTAAAATTTGTTGACCGCGGTTCTTCTTTAAAGAGCCTGGGATACGGATAAAAGTTGACGCGAACTAAGTTTTTCAAAATAAGTTCCTGGTCTTAAACAGGTCGCAAAACTTAGGAGTGAACTAAAATTTGTTGAACACGGTTCTTCTTTAAAGAGCCCGGGATACGGATAAAGTTAACTCGAACTAAGTTCATAAAAATAAAGAGATGAATTGTAACCAAATGCATAAAAATATATATATGTCAAACTGGCTGAGCAAATTGTCTCGAGGTGGAAACGCCTCACATAAAAAAGAGAATTACAATAGAAAGAGAGTTCAAAATACTTAAACGAGAAGTGTCCTAAGCCCCATCAGTTGGCCCTTTGGAGGTCGCGGTCTCATCCTGCTCCGCCGCGACAGAGGCCTCTCCAGTCTCCGATGGAGGAACCTCCTTATTTAGGCGGGCTTGGAGCTGCGGCAACAAGAATGCCCAGAGGTCCGGCGGCATGAAAGAAAAGTCCGCGTCCAGATTGTGGGACCAGCAGTGATAGAACAGGTCTTGTAAGGACTGCTCCGAGACGACCCGCTCGTCTTTCAGGGCGGCCTGGGAGGCCTGGGCTTCGGCCTTCGCCGCCTCAAGATCTGTCCGCGATGCGGCCAAGGAGTTTTTAAGCTCTTGGTTCTCGGAGCAGATCTTCTCTAGCTCGGCTTTAGAGGCCGCCAGCGCGTCTCTCGCCTCCTGAGACTCCTGGAGGGCGGTCTGGCGATCAGCTTCCAAACCCTCGAGCTGGGCCTTGGTCCTAACAATGCCTCTGTATGCGGCAGCAATGCCCTGCAAGAAAAGAATGATAAATTAACAAACTGGAAGGAAAAAGGCGGCGTGTGAGTGCTAAAGCCTTAAAAGAAGGGGGCACTTTACCGTTAAGGTCATGTCCATCGCAGACTCTATAACTCGGACCGGGCTCGTTGTTTCGATGGCCCGGAGCTCCTTCTCCCTGATATTGTAGAAATGGCTGCCGGCGTAGCTAGCCGACTCATACACCGTACCCCGGAATGCTTCGGGCATCTTCTCCAGAGCCCGGGGGTCGACCGGGATACGCACATCCGGGGCTGCCGCGGCCAGATTCCCGACCTCTATTACCCCGTCCTGGGCGGCTAATGGAGATCGTTGGGGTGGCGGGTGCATGAGCCCTGTCCTGGCAACAGGGAGGTTCGCCCCCGCGACCTGGGATGGCGGGGCTTTCTCCTTCTCCTTAGCCGGGGATTTGGTGGCGGCCCCAGCCGAGCTCTTGGACTCGCGGAGCCTCTTTAACCTCGGTCCTGCTGGGGGGTTCCCACCGAACACAACGCCCCGCAGACTATTTCCGGGCTGAGACATCTCTTCTGCTAAGAAAAAAAAACATGGTTATTACAAGGTAGCAATCATGCAGAAATAGAGGCCAAAGTTTCAAAGGCAATAAGTAAGAAAATACTAAGGGAGCCCTACCCCCCGAGCTGGAGGAGCCTAAGACGATTATCTCGCGATCTGTCGCAGGTTCTAGGTCCGGCTCTGACTCAGGACTGGACTTTCCTATGTACTGCCTAATCCCCGGAGCATAGATGCCCCCCTGGAGCGCAGGCCACGTGCGCAAGTTGGTCCCGTACTCCTAAAAAAGGACCGACCTAAAGGCTAGGGTATTATCTACTACTACGGTACCCTTAGGCCGACTCTCTTGGTTGTCCAGCACGAGCTGGTCAACGCAGTGAAGCAAGAGCATTTCCAGGTCCGGATTCCTGGGGTGACGATGGACGAGCTGCCTAGGGTTGAACCTAACCAGCCGGGGGTCTGCAGTGGCCCTATCTACGTTCTTAAACAAGTAAGGGTTACCTTGGCCGGAAGGACCCGCGGCTGCTCCGGATTGGACCCTCTCCTCGCCCATACCTTGGGCGACCTCCAAGGTCCTCTTCCTGTTTATCACGAGAGGAACTTCGTCACCTTCCTCCTCGCCTTCGTCGTCTGCGACCTCCTCTGCGACGATCGGTCTGTTGTCACGAGCTGGGGGAGGCCCCCGGGGCCTTTTCAAATTCAAAGTCTGATTTGGGAAAATCAGCTTGCAGAATACCATCGTCTCATCCGTCACGAGCACGCGGTAGTCTTTCTCACTGGGGGGCAAGTTCGCCAATGTATCGTATTGACCCCCGAGGGTCACAGACTTTCCGGTCCTCGCGTAAATGGCTGCAAGGTCGGTTGAAATCAGAAGTGGAATAAGGGAGGAGCTAAAACAAGATAACCTTTAAAAGGCGAGCTAAATCAAGGATCACTTACGAGGACGGTTGAAGTAGTGATGGTCGCAATTGCGAAACCCAGTTGACATGAAAAACTGGTCTTTGAAGTCGTTTGGATGGCTCGGCAGCTCGATGACTGCTGCTGTGTTAGGGAAGCGGGTTAAATAATAGAACCTGTCGCCTCGCCCCCGCTGGTCCGGGCTGGCTTTAAGGCAAAAGAAATATAGAATATCAGCCGGAGTGGGGACCTCCCACTCATGCTTTTGGAACAAATACCTCAATCCCGCCAGCAGACGGTATGAGTTGGGGGGGAGCTGAAATGGGGCCAACCCCACATAGTTCAAAAAATCAGCAAAATACTGATCCAGGGGGAGGAAGGCCCCTGCCTTGAAGTGTTCACCGCTCCAGGCCGCGAACGACTAATCGAGCGGCGTGCAGCTCCGCTCCCCATCCGCAGCAGGTCGGGCGATCACGGAGGCCACCCCCAGGGGAATGTTGTGGTTGAGGAAGATTTTGGTGATCTTTGCCTGGTCGGTTATCTTCGAGACAATTCTCTCCGCCTCGAAAAACGCGTCAGGGGCCACCTCGGCTTGCTTCTCCACCGCCGGCCCAAAGTGAGGAATTGGCGAGCTGGGCACCACCGCCTTTCCTTTATCCTGTTGGGAAGACGAACTTCCCACGTTCTTCTGTGGCAGATTTCTCTTTGGAGCCATCTGGTCGCCTATCGAACAAAAGAAAACACTTTAGAAAAGGCGACCCAAGCAGGAGAGTGAAGCAAATATTAAGTACACGAGCTGGGGTAAGCCCAGTCTGTGGAGAGTGGTGCCACGCATTCCAAGGAACATGCGCCTATGCCCTCAACAGATCCCAGATTACTCGGAATTCATGTGTCAGAGGACTCAGAGTAAAAAATTGCCTTGGGGGGAAAGTTTCAACAGGCAAGGCGTGGCAAAACCACTTTTAAGGCGTATTCCCTAAGCTACCCGGTTTTTGCACCCAAAATTCCTAAGGATCCTACCCAGAAATTGTTCCTAAGAGAGAACCATGGATCCCATATTCTAAGACGATGTCCCATGGCAAGTGTGCCCTAATCTAAGAAGGGCTATCACCCTCCATATCCGCGCGACCCAGAAAACCTCTGCATGTGGCTACAGTAAAACTTTTTACCTAAGCTACACTGGCATGCTTTCAAAAATAAACAGGGACAAAAGACTTATAGTATATGGTTAGATGGTGAGCGAGGTTGCTGCGCTGGTAGGAGCTTCGTTGGTATAGTGGTCTCCAAGGCTTTGAAGGAACTCGTACGCTTAAGCTTCGTCAACGGAGAAGATGAGAGCAATGGAAATGAGGGTTTCGTTCTTCGGAAGGTCAAAGAGAAGAGAAGGAAATTTGAGAGGTTTTGAATGGTAAGGTGGCCTGTGCGTGGGATGACCACCCCCTTTTTATACAAGGGAAGGATCACGTGCAAAAGGCTCTTGGGAGACCCTCCACTCGAAATGTGAAACGACGGCTGGACAGTAGGCTAGGCCATTTAATGCGGTTCTCGTAGAGTGTACCGTCGCCACCCACGGCGTTCCACGTATCAGACGCCTGCGAAAAGCATGGAATACGAAGGGTTGTGGGGGAAGTCTAAAAGCCCCTACTATGGTCTCCCATATCTGACGTCATAGACCATGAGCAGGAGCTTGGGGGGTAGATGTACGCCCTGGTTTTCCCACGGGCTGTTTAGCAGGACGAGCCTCAGACTAAACATGATTTAGTCCGAGGCTCCCACAGGCCGGAGGCTCTATTTCCAGGACGGGCCCTTGCTAGCTCGAAGGGGTCCTGTTTCCAGCTCGCACTTGTTGCCCCAGGAGCTGGGAATAACATCCGACGGCCACGGACGGATAAGCTCGGGTTATGGACTGCTCCGGTAGAGAGCTTCTCAAGAAGCTCTGACCCTATGGGAAGTCAACACGCAAGATAAACGTGCATATTCCTGCCGTCACGTGTCCGATATCCCCCTGACTTCTCGGACACGCAGCAGGAACGTGCGTATTCAGACACCCACGGACGAGTTGGGCTGTGCGGCCCATTATCTCCTTCCATACTGATTAGACCACACTTGTGTGTCAGGTTTAGGAATTAATCATGAATATCACAGACTTGATGTGACTAATGGTAAGGTCACGGGATGACCTCCCTACCAACTTCCAGGTGCCTTCTCCTATAAATATGGAGACCCTGGGAGTTGATAGGGGTGGGAAAAAATAGTCTTTGAAGAACTATATACTTTGTAAACCAATTACCCAGAGAATATCAATAATATTGACTAGTGGAGTAGAAGGATTTTAACCTTCGAACCACTTAAAAACGTGTCTCAAGCCACCTAGTTCTTTCCCCAAAGATTTCCTATCTGTGACGGTTCTACTTTTAGTACTAATCTCTTTCTCTTCTTCTCTTAATTATCTGTTGCCGAAGAACCGCGTCAACAGATTCTCCTCCTAAATTCCCACTTCAGCTCCTTCTACTCTTCTTCTTCTTCTTCTTCTTCTTCTTGCCCTAGATTTCCCTCTAGCTTTTCTTCTCTCAATTTTTAACAAAACCCATAATATGACTAAGTGTCTAAACCGAGTACCCCTATATCCCAGCTGAAATTTGTCTAAACCCCCTGCCAAAAGACCATTCTACCCCTTCTGATAATCCTTTCCTAACTAAACCTCCAAGGGTACTCTAGTCCTTTCACTTCTATTTCAATTTTACCAATTTCCATCTAAACTTGTTACCCTCAGCAGTAACTAATGGTTACTCAGGTTACTCAAACACTAATAACCAAAACCACTCATTCTCAACTCAACTAATAAGATTCCAAAAGTACCCCTAGGCTCCTCCCGAGCCGGGTATAAAAATCACGTTGTGACTTTTAAACTAATTAGTTCTCTAGGTCCGTCTCGACGCGTGCATCACAATAAAAACACCACACTCACGTGGTACAAATCACATAATACAATTATCACATATATGCCCTCAACGGACTAAAATTACCAGTTTACCCCTAACATACAAACGGGGCCCACATGCATCTATATACCACCTAAACATGCATTACTAATCACATATTCATTGAAATTCATATATTATCATGTTAATTAACTTATTGCCCTCCAGGCACGCTAAACAAGGTCTTAAACCTTATTAGCAACTTGGGGTGTTACACCCTCACTCCCTCTCTTATTGTAACGACCCAAAAATACGAACACAAAATTTGCGGAATTTAAATCATTTTTAACAATTAAAAGTCTCAAAAATCCATATAAAAAAAACTTTAAAAAGAAATGTGTGTACACACTAAAAATATTTACATTTCAACTTTAAAGTCTTCCAGTTAACCATAAACGTTTGAAGCATAATTTAAAAAGTACAATCCTCCCAAAGGTGGGGCCACATGTACATCCTTGCAAGAAGACTCCGGTGCTCACTGCTCCATTGTTCCCTTGCACTTCACTATAACTTGAACAACTAGGTAAGCGATAATGCTTAGTAAAGTCAACCTTAAAACAGAAAGCAAAATAGATACAAAAAGGGTTCACTGACCAAGTTATTGTCTACACATCAGATAAGTTACCACATTGAGAATTCTGAATAAATCTGGGCCCTAAACAAACAATTAAAAAATGCCTAAGCATCCTGGCTGTATTAACTATTCCATAAACAGAAACATCAATCATTGTAAACCTGCAAAAAGCCAGACCATAGATCAAATATAGAAAAATCAAAACTTGACCCAAGAAACCAACACGAGAGTTTCCAAAGATATCCCCCTATCATACTTTTCAAACCAGTGGAGATCCGAGTTTCAGCACTGGTATCCAAACCATAAATCCTTCTCGAAGGTAACCAACGGGTTACCAAGGGCATTAATACTAACACAGGGGTAGGTGAATTTACACTAACTTATTGAGACTCCAAGGTTTTTCAAATATACTTATCTCTTCTCCAATTGTCACAGTAGCTAACTGAAACAATAACAAACAATGTCACAGAATTGAATCAGACTAAATAGCATATCATAATGGAGCATAAGCACCCATAGGATCGTTAAGACTCCTATGTTTCGCCAGTATACTTATTTCCTGGCCAATTATCACGGTCACGAACTAGACTAAATAACATATCACAATGGAGCATAAGCACCCCTAGGATCATTAAGACTCCTAAGTTTATCCAGTATACTTATCTCTTGGCCAATTGTCACGGTCGCGAACTAGACTACAAATCTCTCACATGGAGCATAAACACCTCTAGTCATTGTCTCTAAATGATTCCTCTCTTACTAGTGCTTAAATCCTACTTCTAGCAAACAATACACAAGTTATTTCATGTTGTAGTCACGCAAATCAAGATTGACTTACTAGACGTCCTTAGCTGCGTGTGGGAAAATCCTTCCACGGACGGTCCTGTCCCGTTAGCCAATACTGTAGTTAGCATATAGTATACTCTGATTAATTATGACACTTATAGTAGATTAAACTACTTTGGGCAATTAAGTTCATTGTAGCATGCCAAGTAAGGTATTAACGTCCTTACTCGATTTAAATTATAAAACGGTATTCTTAAGTTTCCAGAAAAAAGTTCCAAAGTGAGGCTTATTTATAAAAAGTCGGTCTTTATGTATATTTTCTCGGCCCGTTTCCTTTATCAAACCTATCTAGATTTCTTAATTTAGAAACGTGTTAACTTTACGAAACTGTCCTTTCCTTGATAACTTATAATGTTTGTAAAATTTATTGATTTGTATTCCTTTGAGAAAATAAGTTTATTTTATTTTTTTGTTAAAATAATTACGAAGATGATTATATTTAAATTTATTTTTAATAGTCTAAGAGATTGTTAACTTGATTAAGAAGGTAATTATTCTAATTTCTTAAAAATTAGGGTTTTAGACCCTTTTTATTTTCTTAAACAAAATTTATTAATTTATAAAATTATTAATTCTAATATCCAAATTAAACCTAAAAAAATTTAGCGTAAAAAATTTAAGTCCATGACTATTAAGATTAAAATAGAGTAAAACTATATTCTTTCTAGAAAAAAAAATTCCATTTTTCTAATAAGTGTAAAAGTTGTCAACTTTTGTGATAAATTGCTAACTTTAGATTATTGTATTTTAAAAATATTAACACTAAAAACTCCTAAATTTTTTAAAATCAATCTTGGCTATACCAAGAAGTCCCTTGTATTTTTATACAAAAATAATCTTTATTACTTAGTGAAACTATTTTTAAAAATTGTGTTTTGAAATTGTCCATAAATTTTTAACATTTTTCTTAAATTTTAAGAGAACATAAAATCTAGCTGGTTCATTATTTAAGTATGAATTTTCTAAGGTTCATATTAAGATATGTTATCAATATCCATAATAAAAATTAGATCAAAAGGATAATTTTTACTTAGTGAAAAATGTTCTCAAAAGTGGCTGTCTAGAGAAGTAATTTTGAAAATTCTTAATTTTTTCTTAACTTTGAGAAATTATACCTCCTAGCCTTTTCAATATTTTTCTTTGAATATTTACCAGTTTTATTACCAACACTACAAAATTATTGAATCCAAAAATTAGTCAAATATACATTAATTTGCTTATGGAACTCGCTGTCCAAAGTTGGTTGTGTTCACAGTTTCTAAAAATCATTTTTTCTAGATTGCACAAAATTTTTGTAAAAATCATAACTTGGTTAATACAAACTATTTTGAATGTTTCTACAAACTATGAATATCTAATATTCCTCAAATATACATTAGAAATAAGAAAATCTAGAAACAAGTATGTATAGATTTCAGTTGACCATTTGGATGTCAAGACTAAAACATTTTGCTCATAAAATTATTCAACTAAACACCCATGCATTCATGATCAACCATCAAATATGCATTATTACAGTACCAATAATGAATTTGAACTACCAAAATGATAAAAAAAAAAAGGCAGTTATACAATATTCAGCCAAAAGAACAACACAAGTGTGACAATATACCTCTTGTAGAGTCTACGATGTTTTGGCATTAGTTTTAGCTCCTCAAATACTTGTTCAAGCTTTCCACCATCAAATACACACACTCACAAAAACTCCATATTCAGTTATAAACTCTCTACCAAAAACAAAATAAAAGAAACAAGACAAGAGCTTAGTATTACCTCTTGTAGTTTCTTGGTTTTTCCCTAGCTCTTCAAAGAATAGTTGGAACTTAGGGGCTGTTTTGAGAGTAAATGGTGGAATGAGAGTGTTTAGGAGAGATGAGTGAGATTTGAGAGAAAATTTTCAGAGAAAATGAGTGTGGATTTCAGCCACTTGGAGAGAAGAAAATTCTAGTGAGAGAAAATTGTAGAGAAAATGAGTCTTGGAGCTTAAATACTATGGTTGAAAAAATATATAAAATTACCCTTTTACCCTTATCTATGGATGAACACTTAATTAAATAATTCCCTAATTAATTTATTTAATTAAACACTTAAAACCATTTTAATTATTTACCCCAAAAATAATTACCAAGTGGTAATTTTTCTCAAATTTTTCTTACATCAACAAATTGAATTCTTAACTTAGGGCAATTAAATTAAATGTGTCTTGACATTTAATTTAAGTGATCACACTCCTACATTTATATTTTATGGAATTAATTATCAAAAATTTCATTTTTGGCTAAATAAACATTTTTCACAATAATGCACTTTTAAAGATTTTCTACACAAAAATTCACTTTTTAGACCCTAAAATAAAACAAACCAATAATTTTATGCCCATTAATATTTTGCATAATTATTCATTTCCAATTATGTTTTATCTGAGACTTTACCCAGTTAGAGTTTCCATTTAGGTTTGACACCGAAAATCTTGGTTTGACCAAAACTGCACAATTCACACATTGACTAACATGAACAACAAGAAATTTGCTTCTCAAACATATATTATTAATCAAAATAATATTTCATTCACATTTCACCACCCCAACATAGTTACTAGCAGGTGCCTGAAAAGTGGGGTGTTACACTTATACGGTTCTCTCTTTCACTCACACATGCTCTCTTCCCAGCACCAACGGTGTCCCTTCGGTCACCGCCTCTCTACACGTACTGAATAGGCATGGTCACCAGTCATTGATTTTTCAGCCCTGAAGCCACACGCGCCGATCTTCCCCATCAACTATCTAATCAAAACTGAAAATACCATGGGTTTCTGACGAGATTCCTACCACCCTAAGCCAAATAACCACCACCATTGTATTCTTCTCATCATGGGCTTCCAAACCCAGTAGATGATCAAATTCAAAGGTCGCCATAATTGGATGGTTATGTTCGTCAAATCCATGGGGTTCCAAAACTTTCCTGCGTAGATCTGGTCATTCTAGGTCGTTATAAGCTAAACCACCACCACCATTGCATTCCCTTCATCATGGGCTTCAAATCCCAACAACCCATTCCCCAAAACGCCACCATTGAGTGGTGGTGCCGCAACTTGCTGCTGGAGCTCTGTCGTAAGGTCTCGACCGACGACAATTCTACATGATCGGAGGCTTGTGTCGAGCTCCAAAGATTAGCGTTCAAGTTGTATTGTAATAACCCGGTTTATTTTATTTTTATTTAAATAATAATTTGTGAATTATTTGAAATATGTGATTGAATGAAATTAAAATAATAAATGGTAAATATTATTTTAATTTGTAAGAATTGTCAATGGATCGTTTTAGAATAAAGTTTGGAACTTAAGTGTAAAATAAATATAGAGCTATGAAATATTTATTTTACTAGATAGTTAAGGGTTAAATAAATTCTATAAGGACCCTAGTGTGATTTTATTATTTAATTGGGTCACACGAGAATTTATTTGAGAAGCCTAGAATATGATTTTATGGGTTTGGACTCACATAAAATCATAGTCATTTTTTAGACTATAGTTTGTGTGTGTGTTGTGTGGTACCACACATTATGAGATTATAGACTATAGTTTTGATGTATTTTTTTTTACTATAGGATGCTAAACTCATCAAATGGAAATAATGAGCAGTGGTGGGAGGATTTGGAAGTCCAATGTGAATTAGTGCTTCCTAAATGCAAGCATGTGAGACTACACATTTCAGCACATGATTTTGGTGCTTAGTGGCTTTATAGGTTCGGTCACACTAGTAAAAGGGAATGAATTCTTATAATTTTTTAATCAGTTAGTTACTAGAGGCTATAAGAGAGGGAAAAGGGGTCACAGTCACCATTTGCTTCAGCCTCCATTTGAACTAGAGACAGAGAGAGAGAGAGAGAGGGGGGGGGGGGGAACTGAGAGAGTTTTGAGAGAAAGTTGAGTGCTCTGCTCTCAAGATTTTCGGATCAAGGTCTCACCACAAAGGTAAGTATTTTGATCACTATTTCTTCCTCATTTTCAGTTTGGGATGACAATCTAAGATCCTTTTAATCTCATGAAGTAAACTAGAGCAAGTGGAATGAATGATCATCACTAATTTTGGGTTGGCTAAGACAACATCAAGATGTAAGATTTAATCTTTTTTTCCTCTTTGATTTCGGTTTGGTATGTTCTTATAGGTTTTTTTAAAGTTTGTAGAGACTTAGAAACTCTAAAAGAGGAAGGGAAATCTCTTACCAAGGTCTCAGCTCCAAGGGTAATACTTTCTACTTTTTCTCTGAGTCATGTAAGTATACTAACACATTTGTCCTTCCTCGTAATCGAAGTTCATTTCACCTTATCATAGTTTGGGAATATTCCTATTGCCTCAGATTCCTCCAAAACATTGTCAATCATTGAAGTCTCATTTCATAACTCACCTCCCTAAATCTCTTCGTCCATTGATCATGCATCCATGTTGTATGCGCCTATGTTCTTGTTTGGTCCTCCTGATAATGTGATCCTGATATTCTTGTCGTTAGAAGTGAAATATTGATGATCTCGTGCAATACTTCAATATGTTTGTAGCCTCCGTCATGGCATGTGAAAAAGTGACAGCTCCATTTCTTGTGAATCCTTCATGTGTTTGTATCGATTGTTTTATGTAGTAAATTGTCGCATTGTACTTTACGTAGTGCTCCTTCATTTCGTGTCAATCTGTTGTTGTCCCCGTCTATTCTGCTCTGTGGTTTTCCATCGTCTTCTTCATAGTGAGTGTGATAACTCCACTTTAGTGTCGTTTGAGAATGTGTTTTTGTGGTGATCTTGAGTCTTTATGTTTGTTTTGTGCAAGATTACGCTTTTGTTTGTCTTTGTTATAGGTCGATGCATTGAATCATGAGTTAAATGCTAAAAGAAGAGGAAATGGTGGAAAATTGAGCTTTTGGTGGTTGTTTGACTCAAATTGGTGCTAAGGATCAATTATGATAAGTTTTTGATGAAGGAAGGATGTCAAAAAGGTTAAAATTTGGAAAAAATAGAATTATAGTCGCAGCATGGGCTTAAGGGCCATGACTCTAGCAAAGTCAGAGGTTGAAGGTTTGCTGAAAGGAATTAGAGTCGCGACTTGGACAATAGAGTTGCGATGCTAGAAGAAACAGAGACAAAATCTTGGAGGTCCATGGAGAGGTGGGCTGCGACTTGGGTTTAGAGGGTCATGGTGGTTGGAGGGCAAATCAGATTTTGAAGAGCTTTAAAAAGACACGGGCCGCGACCTTGGAAAGGCCAAGTCGTGGCTCCCCTATAAAAAAGAGGGAATCGTATTATTTTAGTATAAATTCATACTTTAGGGTTTAATTAGGTTAATGTCAGATTTTAATTGCGAGTTTAGAGATTAATTTTTCTTCTGAGACAAGTTTTCTGCACTTTCATATTTTTTATTTCTTATTCAAGTCTTTGAATTTTATGAATATGAATAATTATTTTGTTGTTTTAGTCATGTCTGATATGAACTAAACACTTCTATCTAGGGTTTAATGTAGTCACTAGGATTTCTATTTAATCTTATTACGATGTTCTATTGATTATTCTTCTTTATTCTAATCTATATAATGTTTGCTTAATGCAAGTAAATACCTAATCAATATTTTCTTGATTTATGATTTTGATTCAAAATTCGAAAGGTGAGAATTGAATATGCTATCGTTATATAAACATAGGTTACATACTGGACGAAAATACCTGTATGGCTTGTGTAGTAATTAGGTTTCTATGATTAATGTCTGCTAAATGTTTAAGTTTATCACAGAGATGTAGAAAACTTGCATGTAGGTTGAGATCTTATATCTTGAAAAAGAATAGGAATCGATTTATGTTAAACTGCTATTAGAATAGGAAGAAGAGATTTATAACTGATTAATAAAATTAATAGAATGAAAAGTTGATGAAGTTAACACCCTAGGTTTTTAATTATTGAATCAATCTTTATTTTTGCAATGTTTATTTTAATTTTAAGTATTAGTTAAAAAATCATTCTATTTTCAACAGTCAAATAGCAATTTAAAAGCATTTATTGGTAATTGGTTGATAGTCCTTGTGGGAATGATACTTTACTTACTATTTTATTACTTGAATCGATTGTGTATATTTGCACATCATATTTTCGCGATCAAGTTTTTTGCGCTGTTGCCGAGGACTTAATTTCCAATATCATGATTAATTGTTTTTTTTTTGTTCTAATTTGGTCTTTATATTTTATGCTCATTTGGATCAAGGCTGTATTTTGTTTCACGAAATATTGGTATATGTGTGGAAGTAGACAAAAGGAGCTCATACCGATAGATCTTTAATTAGAGAGAACGTGCAGAAAGAACTGAATGATAAAGAAAAGGCTGGATTTTGCCATGGGTGCAAATCAAGGGAATGTAGTAAATCATGCCACCAACAATGTCGAAGGGGCAGTGGCTGCTGAGGTCCCTGCTGATCAAGGGGCTAGAAGTTTAAGAGATTATGTACTCCCAACTATTATAGGAGTGCATTCATGCATCAGACCTCCAAAACTTGCTGCGAATAATTTTGAGATTAAGCCAGCGATTCTGCAAATGGTCAAATCTATTAATCAGATTGGAGGCTTGCCTACAAAGGACCCTAACTTACACATTGCTAATTTCTTTAAGCTTTGTGCAACCTTTAAGATGAATGGGGTGAACGATGACGCAATAAGGTTGAGGTTGTTTCCGTTTGCACTAAGGGACCAAGCAAATACTTGGTTGATTTCCCTACAGGATAACTTTATTACCACATGGGAGGAGCTTACTCAAAAGTTCCTTGCAAAATTATTTCCACCATCCAAGGCTGCACGATTGAGAGGGGAGATTAATAATTTCTGTCAGATGGAGAGAGAGTCGCTGTATGATGCAAGGGGGAGATTTAAAGAGTTATTAAGAAGGTTCCCTCATCACATGATTGAAAAATGGATGTTAGTCATTAATTTTTATAATGGGTTAGGCTGTACTACTCGCACTATCATAGATGCAGCAGCAGGAGGGGCATTTATGAGCAAGAGTGCCAACAAAGCTTATGATCTACTAAAAGAGATGGCCATGAACAATTACCAGTGGCCTACTGAGAGGCAAATTACAAAGAAGGTGGCTGGGATGATTGAATTAGATGCCATCTCAATGCTTATAGCTCAAGTGGCATCCTTGATGAAACAACTACAACAGAATAACCTCACAGCTCAAACCATGCAATTACAAAGTGTGTGTGAAATGTGTGGAATGGTGCATCCACCTAACCAGTGTCCTGCAATGGATTTAAATAACTTTCCTATGGAACAAGTTCAAGCCATAGGAAATAGCCAAAGGCCAGCCAATAACCCATATCCCATGTTCTACAATCAAGGGTGGTAGAATCACCCTAACCTATCTTTAAAAAATAATCAAGGAGCACAACAACCATACCCACAAAATCATCTTCAATATCCACCCCATCAATCAATATATGGGCTAAATCCTCGACCGTATTATGATATTCGCCAAGCAATGCCACAACACCCACCACTACATCCTCAAGTTAACCCACTAGAAGTACAATCAGACACATTGAATCAATTTATGACAGAAACCAGGGCATCTATCAGGAGTTTGGATACTCAAATGGGGCAGTTGGCTACTTTGATGACAAGTCGTGCTCAAGGAAATTTACCAAGCACTACTGAGGTAAAACCCAAAAGAGCAGTGCAATGCAATATCCCTGAGGAGTGGCCAGGAGTTAAAAGAGCCAAAAGTGGGTATTAGGGAGAAGGAAGTGAGTGAGTCTATTGTTATTAAGAACATAGAAAAGCAGTCAGAAATAAGTATAGATCACCATATAAAGATCCCATATCCTCAGAGGCTTCAAAAGAATAAGCTTGACAATAAGTTTTCTAAATTTTTGGATATCTTTCGAAAGCTACACATTAATGTCCCGTTTGCTGAGGCACTTGAACAAATGCCAAGTTATGTGAAATTTATGAAATAAATTTTGTAAAAGAAAAGGAAACTAGAGGATTATGAGATAGTAGCACTTACTCAGGAGTGCAATGTGATACTTCAAAAGAAACTACCTCCCAAGCTTAAAGATCCTGGTACTTTCAATATTCCATGCTCTATAGGGGGTTCACGATAATCCAAGGCTTTATGTGATTTGGAAGCTAGTATAAATTTAATGCCTCTATCTATTTTTAGAAAGTAAAAATTGGGAGAGGCTTGACCAACTACCGTGTCTTTGCAAATGGCAGATCATTCAGTAAAGCATCAGAGGGGTATTATTGAGGATGTTCTAGTAAAGGTAGAAAAATTCATTTTCATTCCAGATTTTATTATTCTTGATATGGAGGAAGATGAAAATATTCTCATTATTCTTGGAAGGCCATTTTTAGCAATTGGTAGGGCCTTAATAAATGTGCAAAAAGGTGAACTGAAGATGCGAGTGCAAAAAGAAGAGGTAACATTTTAATTTTTTGCAGCAATGGAGGTTCCAAATTATTGTAGAGTTGATGTGATGGAAAATGAGGGTGCTAAGTTGGAAGTTACTTAGAAGAAAACTATGGTGAACAGTGGAAAATGAGCTGTTCGTCAGAAAGTGAAAAAGATATTTAGTGAGAAAGTTCGATTGTTTCATGAGCGATGGAAAGTTCCAAAAATATGCAATATCAAGAAAAGAGTGTCTTCTCATGATACTATGGCTCTCAAGGATGCGAGGGGAGGACTTGATCCAAGTTGAATATGAAAGAAAACAAGCGTCTGGCTAAATGATGTTAACAACAATGCGTTTGGAGGCATTCCAATCTTTTATTTGCATTTTTTTATTATTAGTTTTATTTAATATTTTGGATTATGAACATTTTAATTTTAGTATTTTGTTTATTTATTTTTATTTGATTTTAATTTCTATTAATTATGAGACTAGTTTGAGTTGCAGCGCTACTTCAGGCCCAAGAAAAAAAAAATCCTTTCCCGATTTTTGATTCACAATCTTGATCTGTATCATTTGAAGTAGTATGAGGTATCAGGTAAGTTTCTGTTTCTTTAGCTTTTATTTAAACATTGGGGACAATGTTTAGGTTAAGTTTGGGGGAAGAGATTTATTATTTTTTATATGTAAGTTATTTTGTTTGTGTGTGTCGTGTTTGTTATGTTTTGTCTAGGTTGTTTAGGATGTTAGTTGAGTCAAGTTGACAATGTTTAGCCAATGATAATATGATTGAATGATGTGCTGTATAAATTGAATGGAATGAAAAATATAAAAGTATGTGTGCTTGGTTGAATATTTCTTACCATGTTTAAATGAGTCCACTTAAATAATTGACAGTTTAAACATGATTTTTAATAAATTTTGTGTAATTGGAAATTTTTTACGCTTGCTGAATGGTGAAAAGAAAAATGATGAAAATGTTGTTATTCTAGAACTTGTTTGCTTTCTTTTTGAGACAAAATCCTAGATGATACATGCTTATGAAGATGATTTAGGCAATTCTTTGAACCGATTGAGCCTTTCAAGCCAACTTTGATTTATTAAATCCATGCTTGCCAAATTTTGAGTCTAATTTGATTCTTTTTGTTTGATACTTATTTTGAGCTTATTTGAAACTTTGTTATTTTTCTTTCCCTTTGATATACCATGAGCATATGAAAAGTAATTGGGGATGGTTTGTAATGGGGTTTATATTTTGAAATGTTGTCAATAGAAGAAGAAAAATTGAGAGAGAAAGAAAGGAAAAAAAAAGTATATTGAAAATGATCTACACTCCAATTGAAAATACAAAGAAATAAGTTTGGGGAGTGTAGTATCATTACAAAAAATAAAAGAAAAAAAATATGTTTATGAATTTTCTCTAAAAAGAAGAAATATTTGGAAATTCATTCAGGATTGTTTTTTTGGTTTCTGAGTGGATAAAGGTTGAATTGTTTGGTTGAGTGCTTATGGTTTATTTGAGCCTAAATGACTTTTTCATCTACCTTAACCTAAGCCTTTCAATTATAAGCTATGAAGGTCCTATTGATTTCTGAGCATGAATTGATTCAAATACATTTTATTTGTTAATCATGATTTTGAGAGATTTTATTTTTGTTTGGACTTAAGTGAATTGAAAGAATGTTTTGACTGAAATTCTGGATTGTAAGTTGATTTTCCTGAAGATGATATAAGTGTGTTAGTCATCATAGCTTGAGGTGTGAATTATTGTTGTCGCCTTTATTCAAGTGTGTTTGTTGTTTAGGTTTTTAGTCAAGTCTGTTTATTGTTGTGTTCTTTACTCGAGGGCGAGTAAAGAGTAAGTTTGGGGGAGTTTGATAACTCCATTTTAGTGTCGTTTTAGAATGTGTTTTTGTGGTAATCTTGAGTCTTTATGTTTCTTTTTCGCAAGATTACGCTTTTGTTTGTCTTTGTTGTAGCTCAGTGCGTTGAATCGTTAGTTAAATGCTAAAAGAAGAGGAAATGGTGAAAAATTGAGCTTTTGGTGGTATTTTGACTCAAATTGGTGCTAAGGATGAATTACAATAAGTTTTTGATGAAGGAAGGATGTCAAAAGGTTAAAATCTAGAAAAAATAGAATTAGAGTCGCGACTTGGTCAATAGAGTCGCTGTGCTAGAAGAAACAGAAGCAAAATCTAGGAGGCCCATGGAGAGGTGGGTCGCGACTTGGGTTTAGAGGGTCGCGACGCTTGGAGGGCAAACCAGATTTTGAAGAGCTTTAAAAAGACACGGGTCACGACCTAGGAAAGGCCAAGTCGTAGCCCACCTATGAAAAAAGAGGGAATCGTATTTTTTTTTAGTGTAAATTCATACTTTAGGGTTTAATTAGGTTAAGGTCATATTTTAATTACTAGTTTAGATATTAATTTATCTTCTGAGACAAGTTTTTCTGCACTTTCATATTTTTTATTTCTTCTTCAAGTCTTTGAATTTTATGTTTATGAATAATTATTTTGTTGTTTTAGTCATGTTTGATATGAACTAAACACTTCTATCTAGGGTTTAATGTAGTCACATGGATTTCTATTTAATCTTATTATGATGTTCTATTGATTCTTCCTCTTAATTCTAATATATATAATGTTTTCTTAATGCTAGTAAATACTTGATCAATATTTGCTTGATTTATGATTTTGATTCAAAACTTGAAAGATGAGAATTGAATATGCTATCGTTGTATAGACATAGGTTACATATTCGACGAAAGTACATGTATGGCTTGTGTAGTAATTAGGTTTCTTTGCGTAATGTCTGCTATATGTTTAAGTTTATCACAGAGATATAGAAAACCTACATATAGGTTGAGATCTTATATCTTGAAAAAGAATAGGAATCGATTTTTGTTAACCTGCTATTAGAATAGGAAGAAGAGATTTAATATTGATTAATAAAATTAATAGAATGAAAAGTTGATGAAGTTAATACCCTAGGTTTTTAATTATTGAATCAACCTTTATTTTTGCAAAGTTGATTTTAATTTTAAGTCTTAGTTTAAAAATCATTCTATTTTCGACAGCCAAATAGAAATTTAAAAGCATTTATTGGTAATTCGTTGATAGTCCTTGTGAGAATGATACTTTACTTACTATTTTATTACTTGAATCGATTGTGTATGTAATGACCCAAATTCGCTAATAAGGCTTAAGGCCTTGATTAGTGTGCCGGGAGGGCATAAATGGGATTAGAGTGAATATTATTGACCTAAATGTGTGAATATGTGATTAATGATGATTATATGATAATTAATGATATTAAGTAATAATATGAAATATATATGTGATAAATGTGAGAACCACATTATTATCTGGTAGGTTTGCAGGGCACGACTCGAGACGATCCTAGGGTCAGATAGCGGGAAAAGTCACAATGGGATTTAAGATATGACTTTGGACAAGTCAGGGGTACTTTAGGTATCGGGTAGTGATTTGGACTATCGGGTTATGAAAATAAATATATGGAGATATATTTGAGGTTAGGATGTCTAGGCGGGAATATTGGGGGATTTTACCGTTTTGGCCTCGAGGACGGTTCCGGCACCCCGAGCCTTGGGATTAACTTAACAAGTAAGATAAACACAAGGAAACCCTTAGAAGGAAAAATAAACTGACCCTTTCTTAGATCTTTTCTCTACTCTCTCTTAAGGAAATACAAGACAGAAAGGAACACAGAAATCTTAAGGGAATAAAGCTGGAATTTCTTAGAATTGAGGTGGGGATTTGGAGGCTTACCTCAGGAATTAATCAAGAACTAAGTCAGGGTTAAGGTAAGAAATTTAATCTTCTTTTCTGTGGTTGGAAATTATGGGTTTTGGTTGAGTTTTGAAGCAAATATGGTTTTGATGTTTTAAGTCAGAATTAAGGAGGAAAGCTTGGGAATTTGCTAGGTTTTGGCTTGGTGAAGTGGTTCAGCAGAAGAGGTAAGTTTCAATTCAAGATTTAAAGGTTTTAATTTGGATTTGAATGGCTGATTTGAGTGTTTATAGCTCTCGAGTTTCAGAAATTGAAAAGAGAAGATTAGTGTGTGTTAGGCTGAGTTTTCTGTGGAATTATGTTGTTTAAGTCATGCCAAAGAAGTTAGGATTAATTGGTTATGAGTTGGGGAGCTTTGGGATGGTTTAAGGGGAGGTTTAAAGCTTAGAGATAGTGGGAAATCTGGGTTCGAAGGGAAGGGTCGCGGCTCTGTTCTAGAGCACTACAGCCCTAGGATGAAGATGAGCCAAGGGGGCTCGGCCAAGGGTGAGCGCTGCGGCGCCCAAGGCAAGGGCCGCGGCGCATGTCCTCTTTCAGGGGTGGTCCTTGGCTCTATTTGAGGCTAGGTCCGCGGCTAAGCTTCAAGGGCCGCAGCCCTTAGTTATGCACTTGAACTTTTAGGGATTTAAGGCATGGGAATGTGGTTTAGTATGCTCGGGATTGGTTTCACCACCGTGCTTGGTGGAATTCGGATTCCCAGGAGTTAGCTTTGTAACCAGAAACTGAAATTTGAATATTAATGGAACCCTATACCTGTGTTGTGACTAGGTGATAAAAGCTTAGGCTCGGGAACAGATCGTGCTTGAGGAGTGTCGCTCATAATCAGTAATCGCAAAGACTAAAGGTAAGAAAACTGCACCTGTTTGAATATATGTGACGGGACTAAGGGCTCCCTATTGTAATTGCTTGAAATGATGGTATTATGCCATGCAAGCTATTTAGTGAACCAACGGCCTAAGGGTGACAAGGGTTACACTAGCGCACAGGGCGCAGCTCGGCCACTGGTAGCCGAGGACAGCTTATTATGCACTGAGCTCGGTTTAAGCAAGACAGAGTCAGTGGGTTAAACAAAGGGTGCGGCCTAAGTCGTCGGCCCTGAATATTATGTGATTTGAGTGAAATATGTGATTGATTGTATCTTGAATCTAAATATATGTGCTGAATGTTTATTGTGGACTATTTGATGGGAGTACATGCATAATGAATTAACTGTCTGTTATCATTGATTGTGTTGTATAAGATGTTTTCTTGCTGGGCCTTGGCTCACGGGTGCTACGTGGTGCAGGTAAGGGCAAGGGCAAGTTAGATCAGCCTTGATTGGAGAGCTTAGCAGAGCGGAATGTACATAGCTAGTTGCTCAGCTGCCACGGTTGAGGTTTAGGCAGGGACGCGAGACCCAAAGACTGTCTATTTTGCCTTAGTATGGCTAATGATTATTCATGTACCTTTGGGAGTCTGTAAACTTACTTTAACTCTGATTTGTTATGGGATCCCGTGTATGTAATGGTTCTAATTATATAAAATGAGTCTCTTGAGACCAAAACCTTTTTAACCCTAGCTCTTACATGCTTAATGACACGTTTTTAAAATAATGACTTGATTAGCAAGTCTTGCACCTTTATAAGTACACAGTGTAGCGGTCTTGGCTATCGAGGGCGTTGCAGTGTATATTTGCACATCATATTTTCGCGATCAGAGTGCTTTCCGCTTTCTTGTCATCCTTACGATTATTTCAAAATTGTGGTGCTCAATTATCTTTTATACTTAATGTCATTCTTCATTGATTGGTAGTCTCGGTTCTCACTATGAAAACACCTTTAATATGAAGAATCACTATTGTTATGGAGTTCTTTCCACTGCCTCCCATCACATCCAATCTTTGCTTGGTCATCAATAAAATTTCGGGTTGTTTTTGTTCTCATAAATTCGTGTCGTATTTCTTTAAAAGTGAAATCTCTTCCTTCTCCATCCTTTCTTCAACATCCTAGTTTTCAACTTCTTCTGCAGATACGAACTTAATCAATAGCTTTGTTCCGTATCATCACCAAATCCTTCATGATTCTTGGCTGGCTGCCTATCTTAATTCAACTGGCTCTGGCAGTCATACTTGATGTATTCATCCAACTTACTCTCATAAACCTTCTGTAACGTTCTGAATTTGCTATTAAGGTTAAGTGCCTTGATTATGGTACCTGGAGGGCATAATAAGATCTATATGTAGAATTAATGGAGTATATGTTTGATTATGCGATATAAATGGTTTATATGGTAATCTGAATATTTATGCATGTTTATGTGTATTAAATATGCATGTGGGCCCGTTCTTGTAAATTGGGCCACATTTGTAATTTTTTACCCTTGAGGGTATATTTGTAATATGTATGCATTATGAGTGAGACCTCAGTATTGTGGAGATATATTTGAGATGTGTGGTCCGAGGCAATCCTAGTTAGCGGATTAGCGGAATAGTCACAACAAGGTTAAATACTCGGCTCAGGGTGAGCCTAGGGGTATTTTGGGAAACTTAGAGAGTATTCGGGATTTTTTGGGTAACGGGTAGTTATTTAGTGATTAATTGGGTATGTCAGGATTAATCGGGGATTTATAGTGCAATTTTAGGATTAGTGGGAAATGCGACTAATGACCGTTCTATCCTAGAGGGCTGTGAAGGGGAAACTCTTGGATAAGAGGCACTTTGGTCATTTTGGTGACAAGAGATAGACTTGGTTTGGGGCTCTAGACTTTAGTAGAAGCTGGGGAAAGCAAAGGCAGAAGGAAAACACTATCTCCCACTATCTCTCTCTCTCTCTCGTGCATCTCTCTCTCTCTCTTTAACCCTTGGGAAGCTCTTGACACTTTGAAGAATTTTCATGGGAATTGAAGAGGGTGGAGGCTAGGATTACTGGGGTTCAGTTTAGAGGTCGAACCTCTACTAAGGTAAGCTTTATAATCTTAATTTTCTCTGTGAATTTCTGTGATTAAGCTAGGTTATGGTTGAGTTTAGTTCTAGCTTGGATTTTGAATGGGTTAAGGATTTGATATGGATTTCATGCTGTTTGTACTGCTTAGGGTGTGTTGTTGAGAGTCCTAGACTCAATTCTGCCTATATTGTATGTTTAAACTAAACTCTAGTGATTTTAGATCGGGGAAAACACTGGAGAAGTACTGGAAAATATGGGTTCGCAAAGTTGTGCTGCGACGCTATTATTGAGCGTCGCAGCTCGCGTGAACTTAGAAGCCTGAGGGAGTTCATGAACTGCTTTAGCACCATGGAGCATGTCTAGGGAAATGCCTAGGAATACTCACTGACTTGTAGAGGACCACGATGCCTCTGAGGAGGGTCGCAACTCAAATAGAGGACGTTGGCCAATTAAGGGTTTTAAGCTCGGGAACTCAAACCTAAGGGCTCGGGAAGGATTCTACAACCCAGTTTAGTAAAATTTGAGGTCCCGAAGGTTAGAATTACACCTTGAAACTTTTGAATAGTCTATGTGATTGATGATTACCATTATTTCTTGTGGCTAGGTTATACCACTAGGGCTCAAGGATAGGGATCATGCTTTGGCCTGCCATACGCTTGCTGCTCAGGACTTAAAGTAAGAAAACTGCACCCGAGTTGCGAATGGGGCTTAGACCCCTGTTAACGAATTTGTTATGATTGTGAATATATATGTGTATCTTAGAATATCTGGGTAGGCATGCTTGTATATGCTGCCTCTGACTGCTTGTTTTGCAATGTATATTTATAGTTATATCTATTTTTAAGGTCAGCCTAAGGGCGTCGGGGGGCCGATAGCAAGCATGTGGAACGCAGCACAGCCCCAAGGTCGGCTATAAGACCATAGGACACGACCTAAGGGCACCAGGCCTGAACATTAAAAAATAATTAGAAGTGTTGTTTGCACATAACTAATTGTATTGGTTGATGAGATTGGATTATGTGTTTGATTGAGTTGAATATTACTGTTAAGCTTATTGCTTATATCCTGTTGTTGATTGATTTTATTGATCTAAGTTTATTGTTTGTGTAATGTTGCTTATTTGTGCCTGTTGATTTACGTTTTCTTGTTGAGCCTTGGATCACAAATGCTATGTGGTGTAGATAAGAGAAAGGGATAGCTGGAGTAGCCATGAGTTGGAGAGCTTTAGGGGCGGTGTGTACATATACAGCCTACTTGACTGCCATGGTTGGGATAGGATGGGAGGAACTAGGGTTGAACCTTGTTTTGTTGCTTAGGATGACTAGTTTGTACTCCATGCGTCTTTTATCAAATTGTAACCAATTTTTGGGATCCCGTGTATAAACTTAATATTTTTAATGAAAAATAATCTCTTTGTTGACCAAACTTTTTAATACCTACCCTTGATGTAGTCTTTAATTACACATTTAAGTCCAAATGACTCACTTAGCAAGTTAAGCACTATTTTAAATACACAGTGTAACGGTCTTGTCTAACTAGGACATTATACCTTCCAACTAAAGCTCTGAGCTTACTAAATAGTACATCTTAAGCTCCATGTGAAAATATTTATACCATGTACTTGTTGACTTCCCATTCTCTTTTCGTGCCGCATCAAAGCATGAACAAACATCCTTTATAGATAATACCTCTGTGTCTATTAGGGATGTAATTTTCCCCACAGGGACGGTGCCCCGTTGGTACCCGCCCCTAATGGGGTAGGGATTCCCCACCTAAATGGAAAACAGGGCGGGGACGAGGGCCATTTTTAAACCTATAATGTTAAATGGGGTGGGGACGAGGATAACACTTCCTACCCCGACAAAGACTCGTTTTATTTTTGATTAATTTTATAATATTTTTTTATTTCTTTTTGTGATTTTGTAGAATATTAGTAACTTTTTAAACATTTAGTATTTTATTTTGTACATGTTTAATACTTTGAGTGATTATTATAGTGTAATATGTATTAATTTTAGGTAATTTATTTTCGTTTATTTTATTTTTAAATAAATGGGTACACACGAGGAATTCCCGCCCCACCCCTGACGTGGAATATGTGAGGATGGGGGTTGAAATGACAAATGGGGATTGTGGGGGGGGGGGGGGGGGGGGGGGGGAGCACCCCCCGCCAATCACCCGCCCCGTTTCCATCCCTAGTGTGTCTCTTATGTGCCATTAGGATTTCCTTCTCTTATCAACTAGTCCTTGTGTCACTAGTTCATGGTTGCCATCTAGTCAATCCCCTCCCAACAAATTGACTTCTTCTCGATCGTTCGAGATCATTCAATCTAAAATCGTAATGTGCGACATTCAATAGTCCATGTGGCTAGGATAATATCAAGGGTGTTTCGATCATTCTCTACCTACACCCGAGGAGTAACTCACCTTAGATGATTCCAACTTTATACTAAAGCCCTAATAGTTCCCTAACATCGGAAGAGCTAACATATCACCTTCTCTGTCTCCTTTGGCTAACTCTTTCTAACCAAGACATGACGAACCGAACACAGTATGACTTTAAAAATTGTTGACAATGAACAATAAACCATACACAAGAATCTACCAACAAACTACACAAAAGCTAGCAGTACAACAACAAAAAACATACATGAGAAACCATATATAACACATTTAACACACATACTAAAGCACACCATAAGTGTAGGGTTTTAAAGGATTACACCCATCCTCAAACCATTCAATCAACGTTAGAACTAGTGGCCTCACCACACAATAGACACACTTCATTTCCTCTTAACGTCACCTAACACGATTTTACCCATTAAATACTTACAAGTTGGCTCTTACAACCACCCAAGCCAAAGAGAACGAATTACTATAACAAGTATTTTCTTACAAGTTTCCTAGTACTTTTCTTGTCATTTATCATGTACATAATCAAACTAAATCCCATGAACAAGTCAAATTCTTATCCTAAGAACAATCTCGTAAAGTCTAACCAGTCTCATAGACTTGCTGCCCATAATCATATCATGACAACACATCATTTTGACATTATCTTTTTATACTTATATCATTTTGAATTTAGGCTTAACTATAACATCCCTGTTATAGAACATAACTTCTTATCTCGTTAACTGATACAACATATATCTTATAAACAATCAAACCATCACAATCATGCCTAAAATAATATCACACAGCGCAATGCGTTGAATGTAGTGCAGAGCATTGTACGTAACATGATGCGTTAAACTTTGCACGACGCGTTAAGCGTAGCATGACACGTTAAACACAACGCCACTGACCTTATTCCATAATTACAATACCCAATATTTCTTACTTGTGGGTTCCACTCACACTAACCCAGACCATCATAAAAACATACAACTTATTAAGTTTAACCTTACTAAATATGTGGTTACATGCTGTAGTAAAGTGTATAAAAAAATTAAATAAAAAACAGCAAACTTCAGAGCTAAAACTTACATTGGGATGAGTTAAATATTCTCAGTCTTCATGTGCATATCGTGAGGGTCTACAAAAAAATGAAAACCATTTCTCTAATACCAAATGTAACAACTCGACATAAACTAATTAATTTACTAAATTATCTATATTTAAATAAATTAATATATTCATAAATTCCTTTTAGAAAACAAAACATTTATTGAAACTCATTAGAAAACAACATGAATAAAATATATTTTACAAAACATGCAAATCGAGATCTCGTTAGTTAAAATAAACCATCTTTTAAATGCATATTGTAGGTAAAAGTACAATTTATTAAGACTCAACATATGACCATGACTTGAAGACTTTTAAAACAATGCATAAGTAGCAACCCCTTTGACCCCCAGGTCAACTATTTGCGACACACACATCTAACTGAGCCTGCACCAACTCATCGCCTCATCATTTATGCTTATGCCTTTACTTTCAACACAAAGTACCTCTGAGCTAACGCTCTACAAGAAGAGCTATATATGACACAATCCCCAAAGCCCAACAATAAAACATAAAACATAGTAAAAAACTAATTCATATAATCCCAACAAAACTTATACTACTCCTAACCTATACCCTCACATACATTATAAAGCTCAACAATAATTCATATTGTACCATATCATTCTTGTAGCAGTACTTTACAAACCACAGCCTAACATAAAATACAATAATCATATCATATCATAAACACAATCATAACATGTATTACCAGTGTCGTTCTAGCCGTAGACCAGTGTTGATATGGTTAGTTGTGCAATCGAGCACAAATTAACATAAACATGCATTTTCATAACATAAGCATGCAATTTGTTGTAATGCGAGCATGCATTTTCATAACATAAGCATGCCACGCAAACATAAAACATATTCGCACATAACATAGCCACACACAACATGCATAACCCATAACATAACTTATAGCACAACCCATAACATAATTCTTAATATAACTCATAACATAATTCATAATAAAATCCATAGCATAGTTTATAACATAATTTATAACTTAATTCCAAACATAATTCATAATATAATTCATAGCATAGCTTATAACATAATTTATAATATAACAAACAAAGTTTACCACACTTAAGTATGTCTAGCGTACACCCTGCGTGCAGGTGTCCACTCTTCTTACCTTAGGTTCAACAATGATTCAATCACCTCCCTTCAAGTGCCTTGCGGAGTCCTAAATTCAAAGCATACAACATATATCATTTAAAGACTTGTCAGATACGAACAACACTTGTCAGATTCCATGCTTTAGCTTTTCATCCTTCACGGCTTTCCTAATGCTAAAAAAATTGTTTAAAAGAACATGCATGTTTAGTAGATCCTGATTCACATGCATCCAAGAAAAATTTCATTATCTTGGGTTCCATATGCCTTGAGTACTGGGAAATCTTGTGCAGATTTAAAGTCCCCTTGCAGTTGAAAACACTCCCACTTAGTGTACTTATAATCAGGCCTTGCTCCAAGATGCTTTATAGCATTTGGTGCCTTTCCAGTGGACTTCTTATTCTTTTTGTTTGAATTTCTTCCTCATTTGCTCTTCAAAGAAGAATCTTAAGGCAACTTCTCCTTGAGCATGTTTGGTAGTATTACCCTTCTTTCCTTTGCTTAGTCCAGCCCCAACAATCCTTTTTGAAGGATTTGGTGATCGTTGCATAGGAAAAATAGGAATATCTTTGATTATCATGAAGTCAATGTTGTCCATGATCAACACCATGTTGATGTTGGAGAAACATTTCGTGAGGTTCTCACCATAGAGAAACTTTTTAGAGATTAGAGAGAGTATTAGGTAGGAAGCCTAGAGCTATGATTATCAATTAAATAGAAATTAATGCATTGCTTGACAAACATTTGTTCATCAAAATTTTAGAAATAACATAACATACAAAGTGTTTTGAGATAAGTAAAATACTGAAACACTTATATTCTATTTCTTAGGTACTGTAACCATCTATCCTAAGAAATTTAACCATGTTAAGAAGTCCAGTGAACACCTTCCTCAGGGAGACGAAATCAAAGCGACATGAGGCCTCACTGAACATTAACCTTGTTAAATCAACGGTGGAGATCGAATTCAAATTTTTAAACTCATTATTAAATCTTTTAGTATTTTATTATTATTGACGTGGTTCTTCGCCAACAGGTAATTAAGAAAAGAAGAGAAAGGGATTAGTGCTAATGCTGAACCGAAACAGATATATGATCTTAGAAATGAAAGGGTGACTCAAGACACGTTTTTTAAGTGGTTCAAAGGTTAAAATCCTTCTACTCCACTAGTCAGTATTATTGCTATTTACTGGATATTTGATTACAGGGTATTTCTTACAAGAGATAATCCAACCCTTATTAACTCCCAGGGTCTCCATATTTATAGGAGAAGGCACCTGGGCATTGGTAAGAAGGTCATCTCGTGACCTTCTTACCTATCGTATCAACTCTGTGACATTCATGATTAATTCCTAAACCTGACACATAAGTGTGGTCAAATCAATAGGTAAGGAGATAATGGGCCGCACGGCCCAACCCAGTCGTGGGTGTCTGAATACGCACGTTCCTGCTGCGTGTCTGAGAAGTCAGGGGCATATCAGACACGTGATGCCTGATATATGCACGTTTACCTTGCGTGTGTTGACTTTACAAAGGGTCATAGCCTCCAGATCCAGCTCGTACCACGAGCTGGATACTTAACTCGACCTTCAGCCTTCAGAGTTCGGACTCAGTTCTTAGGCGATCTTGGCGAACCCTTGGGTTACCTCGAGCTAAGGAGGTACGACCTTATGAAGGCAGCTCCGGTTTTGGGGATGTCCACGAGATAATCATGATTAGGCCGCAGCTCAGCTCGCTAATCAGCCCGTGGGAAAATCAGGGCGTACAATTATGTTTGAAAAATATAAACTTGGGTTTTCCAAATTATTAAAATAATCAATAAACCAACTTAGGTTTGCCTAATTATTAAAATAATCAATAAACCATAGTTTATAATTTTCCATTAATTCTAAAATTACCCACTGAAAATTAATCCATAAATTAGAATTAATTTGTTTCTAATAAATTAATAGGTCCAATTAAAAATATTAACCTAATACAATCAAGTCAAACTTAGGTAAATGAGTCTTAACAATTCGAGCTCGCATGGAGGAGAGTTGGGTTCAGTATGTCAGACCCACTGCTAAGGCTCCCTAACTTTTGATACAAAACCCAAAAAGACAGGAATTTGAACCTTCATTTTATTAATTGTGATTCAATTGATTAAGTTCAATCTAGTAATGTAAAGCAAATGAGCATTCACAAGTGGAATCACCCACAAGAGAGGAATTTAAACTTTACATGTTCAATTGGGCCCAAATAAAACCTAACATTTTATGAATGTTTTATTTGAGTTTTCCCATATTTTTCAAAACAAAAATTGGGTCATCATTATACTTATATTTAAAGCTCAATTGCAAAACAAAACAAAAAAAAACTTAATAATGATGCTTGGTATGTTAATAATTTGATGGACATAACATGTTACTATATGAGCATGTATTACTAAATTATGTAAATATACCACAATAATATACTATTTTGCAAAAATACCATAATTAATTAACATAGAATTCATCAGAAAAAATTCAATATAATTAATTAAACAAGTTGCAAAATATTAAATTAATTAAAATAGAATTTATCAAAAAAATTATTTTAAATAATTAATTTAATATAGGTTGTTAAGTTGTTAGGAATGACAAGATAAAATATTTTAACCAATTTTAAAATATCAAAGTATCTTTTAACTAAATTTAAAATATTTAAAATATCCATAATTATTGGATAACTAATTTCAAATATTTTAAAAAATAAAATTATCCTGAATAATAAGATAACCAATTCTAATATTTAATGATAACAAAATAAAAAATATCTTAAAATATCGTGATTAACATATAACAAATTTAAAAAAATTTGAAAAGCTAAAATATATAAAATAATCTGACAATCAATTTTAAATATTTTATACTTAACTGAATGAAATATCTAATTTAAAAAATAAAAATAAATCACTTTTATTGTGGAAAGCCCGTTGTGGGCCTCGTGCAGGGCCACCATATGGCCTTGGGGTCACTACAGCTTGTTCAGGCGTGCCCAGCACACATACTACACAATCAGCCCAAAAAAGAAAAATTTAAAAATATGTGTAGTTTTTCAATCCTAAAACAAGCAAAATAAAAACAACCAAATTATTGCTAAATTTACATAAAAAAAACCAAACATGTACCATCCAATTAACACTAACATATCAATCAATTTCATACATGTTCATTCTTTAAAATAAACTAGCACACATATGGCTCTGAGGCCAATTGTTGAAAAATGGATATTTCAGGATCTTTGTTTATTTTCATGTAATTTACACATTATCAAAGAAACATGTAAATTCCTAGAGTTGCCTAGTACTTTTCTTGTCATTTCTCATGTACATAATCAAACTAAATCTCATAAACAAGTCACATCTTTATCCTTAGAACAATCTCGTAAAGTCTAACCACTATCATTGACTTGCTACCCATAACCATATCATGACAACACGTCATTGTGACACTATATTTTTATACTTATATTGTTTTAAATTTCAACTTAACTATAACATCCCAGTTATAGAACATAACTTCTTATCTCACTAGTAGTAGTAGTAGTAGTTATGGGTTACTCATAGCCGAGATTTAGTTGGATACTCATAGCAATAGTTATGAGTTTTATAAGTTTAACCTATAGTTTAGAAATATTAATTATAACATAAGGTTTAATTTTTTTAGTAGTTATGATTATTATAGTATAGTATAGATTTGTGATATTAGTAGCCTTGTTTGTGAAAAAGGTGGTGATTACATAAGAATAAATTAATTATGATATTATTAAAAAATGTTAATAAAACCCAAAAGCCCAATAAGATTTTGGTCGTAGTAGTAGTAGTAGTAGTAGTAGTAGTAGCAGCGTGTAGTATGTTAGTTTTAGCGGATATTGGTTCAAGCCGAGATTTAGTTGGATACTCATAGGAATAGCTATGGGTTTTATAAGTTTAACCTATATTTTAGAAATATTAATTATAACATAAGGTTTAATTTTTTTAGTAGTTATGATTATTATAGTATAATATAGATTTGTGATATTAGTAGCCTTGTTTGTGAAAAAGGTGGTGATTGCATAAGAATAAATTAATTATGATATTATTAAAAAATGTTATGGATCAAGCCTACATAAAACCCAATAGCCCAATAAGATTTTGGTCATAGTAAATTCGAAATCATCCTATGGAATTAGAGTTTGTTATTTTACGGTTAGTTAAGATATTTGTGGATTAGGTTGTTATTTAGATAATTAAATAGATTTTTCGTAACTTTAGGGTACTATAACTTCCGACCTATTTTTGACCCAGTTATATTATGAATTTCCAAAAATATTATTTCTATAAAGTTGTATATAATTTAATTATCTTTCTAACGATATAAAGATGGTCTAAATTGGAATCTTACAGCTCCAGTTATGTTGATTTTACTACAGATGAGTTTAGAGTTACGAGATTTAGGAAGTTAGAGGTTGGGATATTTTTTATGTTAGATTATTCCTCAATTATTTAATAAAAATATTAATAAGATAATTTAGAGATATTTTCTACAGAAGTTAGGATTTTATTTTATTTAAATTTAAATTTGGATTATAGTTAAAATGAAATTAATTAAGTTTAAATAAAAGAAAGATCTGAAACTCCAGAATCTTCTAGAACCATTAAGAGCATGACACTTGCCATAATTATGTTTATTTAAGGATTTAAGTATTTTTTTTAATAGGATAGTTTCACTCCTCAAACTCTATAAATAGGACCCTTCACTTAGCCATTTTATTCATTCTTCAAGCACAGTTCAGAGCCTTCAAGCTGCTTAGATTATTCTTGAGAGAAACACTAGGGTTTTGGGATAAAAGCTTTACCATCTTAAGCTTTGTAAACACTTGGGTAGTGAGATATAGTGTGATTTCGATATCGAGGTGTAGAACGGTTCTAGTTTATCCAAGGTGTTTGAGTTCTTTAATTTAATGTTCTTCTTGGTAAGTTTCTTCTTTGATGGTTAAGTTTTCTTTTCATCTCTTTTCTTTAGAAACTCACCATTCTTTATGTTTGGTTTTAGGAGTTCCAATCCCGCTCTTGTCTCCAATATTCTGGTTTTTGGTAAGGAAAATTAGGTAGTTTAGTATTAGGATCTAGTTATGATATGGTTTATGTTTTTATGATCTAACATTTCAGGTACAATAAAGGGGTAAGTGTGTTTGGAGCTAAGGTGTCCAATGATGTATGATGGACTATGTCCGGTAGGCTCGGTTGCCAAAACTTTATGATAGACTTATGTCCGGTGTATGACGGACCTATGTCCTGTGTATGACAGACTTTTGTTCGGGGCTTAATCGCCACCCCTCTATAAACACTTATCTTTTTATTATATCTCACTTATTATTATAGTTATGATTATGATATATGACCTATAGTTATGATTATGATATATGACCTATAGTTATGATTATGATTTATGACCTATGACCTATGACCTATAGTTATGATTATAATTTATGACCTATGATGTATGATCTATGATCTATGACTTATGACATAGAGAATGACCTATGATTTATAGATTATGATTTAGAATTATGACTTAATTTATGATATGATCTAGAGGTTTGTGTTGGTATGACTTTTGTGAATTTATGTTATGTTTGATTATATGACTAACCCTTGTTTGTATTTTCCTTACTGAGCTTAGAAGCTCACTCCTTATGATGTTGTTGTTTCTGGAAATTAAGGATAGAAAAGTCGGTGGCGAGTGGGACCTAAGAGCTTCGTGATGTATTCGTTGGGGACCATATAGTCGAGGAAGATCAAGCGAGATTATTTTTTTTATTTTATTAAAACATGTTATTTTAAAAAGTTTTATTTAAATATTTCTCATTTTTATGTTAAAGATAATTATGTTATTTTTTAAAAAACCATGGCCATGTATTTATTTTCAAGTTTTTTTTTAAAGTTTTTATTCAATAAAAGAGCAATATTTACGATTATGACCCAACGCTGTGTCTCGGTAATCTATGAGAAAGTAGGGTGTTACAATATCACATAGCGCAAAATATTGAATGTAGCTAGAGCGTTGAACGTAACATGATGCTTTAAACTTAGCCCGATGCTTTAAACATAGCATGACACGTTAAACACAATGCCACTCGACCCTATTCCACAATCACAATACCCAATCTTTCTCACTTTTGGCTTCCAATCACACTAACCAAAACCATCATAAAAATATACAAATTATTAAGTTTATCATTACTAAATCTGTGGTTACATGCAGTAGGAAAGTGTAAAAAACAAAAACTAAATAAAAACAACAAACATAAGAACTAAAACTTACATTGCGATGAGTCAAGTCTTCTCGGTCTTCATGTGCATATCGTGAGGGTCTACAAGAACGCTACAACTATTTCTCTAATACCAAATGTAATGACCCGACATAAAATAATTAATTTACTATATAATCTATATTTAAGTAAATTTATATATTTATAAGTTTCTTTCAGAAAAAAGAAAACATTTATGGAAACTCATTTGAAAACAACATGAATTAAATATCTTTTAGAAAATACGCAACTCGAGATTTACAAAATATGCAACCCGAGATCTTGTTAGTTAAAATAAACTATCTTTTACATGAATATCATACGTAAAAATACAAGTTATTAAAACTCAACATATGACCACGACTTGAAGCCTTTTAAAACCATGCATGAGAAACCACCCCTTTGACCACCAGGTCAATAGTTCACGACATGCACACATTTGACTGAGCCTCCTCCAACTCATCACCTCATCATTTACGCTGATGTCTTTACCTGCAACATAGAGTACCCGTGAGCTAATGCTATGTAAGAAGAGCTATATCGAACACTGATAACTCTAGGAATTAGAGTTATTTTTATGCTTTTAAACTTATATTTTTTTTTTATCAAGGAAGAGTGATTTGTGATGTTTTGTAGTAGTTTTATTGTTTTTTTATTAAATATTAATTAGAGTATGATAATATTAAATAGTATAGTAAAGCTAAGAAAATCTCTAAAAAAAAATGTTGGGTTATCATCTTGATAGGTGGTCTTTGATTTTGGAGCAATTTGAGAAAGAATTGAAGTGTGAACTAGAATCAGAATTTGAGGAATGTTGTGGCATTGTTGCAGCATTGCATCCTGACAGCTACTCTTTTTTGAGGGTCCACGTGTGAAGCTTCTATTTTTGGTCTCTAACTTATTTATTTTATTAATTTAACTGGGCTGAAATTAATTGATAAAAGAATATTTGGGCTTTAGTTGTATCTTGTTTCATTTGTGGTAAAGAGGACAAAAATCAATTAAAAGAAAAGAGGCTCGCGTGACTAAGGAAGGAGGCTGACCTAAATGTAGTGATGGTCTTCTTTTATAAGGGTGATATACACGACTGGCAGGAACCAAAAACCCAGCCACCTAGTGCATTTGAAGATACCCATTTTTGGCAGCCATTAAGGTGAAGGAAAAAAGAGAGAGGAAGGAGAAAAAGAAGGAAAAGCAAGAAGACAAAGTCACTTGAGACATCAATTTGGCTTGAACTTCTCACCTCTATTTCTATTTTCTTTTAATTTATTCTCTAAAATTCAAATTATGGATTGTTATTATTTGGGTGTTTTTGAGATTATGAGTATGATTTGAACTCTAAATATATAGGATAATTGGAACCCTAATATGTGATTATCTTGACAATTTATTATTAATGCTAATGCAATATGAGGTTTATTCATTCAAATACTTATCATGGTTAATGCTTGCTATTGATTGATCAACTTCAGTAGGTAATTGGGTTAATTTTTAATTCTGAAAAGGTTAAAATTAATTGACACACAATTTGAATGGTGCATGCTTGAACTCTTTGATTTCAATATGTAGTGATATAGACATATATTATTACCATGCATAGTATTATGGAATTAATGCTAGAATTAAATCTTTGACATTGAATTAGCATAGGCATATGTGATTTAATTAAAAGATTAGAATCAAAGTTCTTTGACGAAAGCCTATGAAAATTAATTAAAATTCTGGACTACTAAACAACCAGTTGCTGCAGCATCATTCCAGCATCACTGTCAGAGTTGCATATTAGGGGGATAATTATTCTAGTTGTCGCCAAACCATTTGTCATTCCTTAAATCAATTTTCCTGAGTTGTTTCTTTTATTTTTCTGCATTTAGTTGGTATTTAATTACTAGTTCTTAGACCACAATCTTTTTAATTAATCTTAGTGTTTTTAAATCATTTTCTTAGAACTTAATTTCACAATTAAAACTTAAGAAAACAGTCATTGTGGATACGATATCTGGTACTTATTACTATATTACTTGTTGTTGACAGTGTACACTTGCACTTAGCTTTATTTTACGCAACAAGTTTTTGGCGCCGCTGCCGGGGACTGTTTAAAGTCATTTTTGTGAAATTAAGTATATTGTAAATTTGGTTTTTGTGCTGACTTGGGTGATTCTCGGGAAATTTCAGGTTTACACAGTCTATGAACGAGAATCAAGACCCTGAACTACTTCCCATTGATTTAGAAATCGAGCGTACATTTAGAAGGAGGCGAAAGATACAAAAATCAAAAAAGGGAAGTAGTAGTGATGGATGATGAGCAAGGGGATCAATAGGGAGCCACTCAAAGGGCAGCAAATCTATTAGGAGCTGCTCAAGGGGCGGAAAATCTAGCACGAGTTGCTCATATTCCACCAGTACATCTAGTAGGAGCTACTCAAGATCGAGTAGCGCAAGGGGGAGTAGCTGCCAATATTGGTCAAAATGCAGTTATTATGGATGATGACAGAGATCATGCTATCAGGTAATATGCTCTCCCCCTCTTCAATGAGCTCAATCTGGGCATCATTAGACCAGAAATTCAAGCAGCACAGTTTGAGTTGAAGCCAGTCATGTTCGAAATGCTTCAAACTGTGGGCCAATTTAGTGGGACGCCAACAGAGGATCCTCACCTTCACCTTCGCTTGTTCATTGAAGTGATTGACTCTTTCAAGCTGCTCGGAGTGACTGAGGATGCACTGAGGCTAAAGTTGTTCCCATACTCCTTGAGAGACAGATCTAGAGCTTGGTTAAACTCTTTGCCATCTGATTTCATGAGTACTTGGGAAGAGTTGGCTGAGCGGTTCTTGATGAAGTATTTTCCTCCCACTAAAAATGCCAAGCTCCGCAATGAGATTACTTCATTTCAACAACTTGACGAAGAATATTTATATGAGGCATGGGAGCGGTTTAAGAAGTTGTTACACAAATGCCCTCACCATGGCATTCCATATTGCATCCAGATGGAGGCCTTCTATAACGGTCTCAACGCTTATACTAGAATGGTGGTTGATGCTTCAGCGAATGGGCCTCTTCTTGCTATGTCCTATAATGAGACATATGAAATCCTTGAGAGAATATCCAACAACAACTATCAGTGGCCCACTTCTAGATTTTCTACAGGTAGAAAGATGGCGGGTATTCATGATGTAGATGCCATCACTTCTTTGGCAGCCCAAGTGTCCTCTATTTCTAATATGCTTAAGACAATGAATATGGGGATGAATCAATCAATGGGGCAGCCTATGGGGACACAAATGGGACACATGGAGAACATTTCTTGTGTGTATTGTGATGAGGGTCATACTTTTGACAACTGTCCTTCCAATCTAGCAGATGTGTGTTACATGGGGAATCAAAATAGGAATGGCCCTTATTCTAATTCCTACAACCCATCAATGAGGCAACATCCCAACTTCTCGTGGAATAATCAAGGGGTTGGCCCTAGCAATTCTTCTATGCCTCCAAGACCAAATTTCCCACTGGGTTATCCCCACAAGCACCATAACAACAAGCAATGCAATCTAGCTCTCTTGAGAACATGTTGAAGGAATATATAGTGAAGAATGAAGCCATGATCCAAAGCCAAGCTGCATCATTGAGAAACTTAGAAAACCAAGTTGGGCAACTAGCTAATGAGCTTAGAAATAGACCCCATGGTACGTTACCAAGTGATACCGATAATTTAAGAAATGGGAGCAAAGAACATTGTAAAGTCGTCACTTTGAGAAGTGGGAAGGAGTTGGAGAATTCCAAGACAAATTCTGGGCATGAGGGTGAGCCCTCTTCAATCCAAATAAATGAAGAAATTCAAAAAGATGTTGAAATTCCTAGTGTACAAAAATCTGCCTCTGCCCAGAATGCTGCAGGAATGTCGCAGCATCAGCACCCAGACAACTCAATTTCAAAGCAGCCATCTCCATTATAAGCAAAAGTTGGATTTGCAGTTCAAGAAATTTCTAGACATGTTGAAGCAGTTGCATATCAACATCCCACTTGTAGAGGCACTTGAGCAAATGCCTAACTATGTGAAATTCATGAAAGATGTTCTTACAAGGAAGGGAAGGTTAGGAGAGTTTGAAACCGTGGCTCTAACCAAAGAGTGTAGTTCATTTCTACAAGACAAGTTGCCACCAAAGTTGAAGGATCCTGGGAGTTTCACTATTCCCTGTACTATTGGAGATACTTATTGTGGAATGGCTTTATGCGATATGAATGTAAGCATTAACTTGATGCCAATGTCTATTTTCAAGCAATTGGGATTGGAGAAGTTAGGCCTACTACAGTTACTCTTCAACTAGCAGATAGATCTCTTGCTCATCCGGATGGGAAGATTGAAGATGTATTGGTGAGGGTAGACAAATTCATATTCCCTACTGATTTTATTGTGCTAGACTATGAGGCGGATAGAGGCCATTTCTTGTGAGAGGAAGAACTTTAATAGATGTGCATAAGGGGGAGCTGACTATGAGGGTCCAAGATGAAAATGTGACTTTTAATGTTTTTAAAGCTATGAGATTTCCTGATGAGGTTGAGGAATGCTCAGTGGTTTCAGTGGTAGATTCTTTGGCATCAAGAGAGTTTGAGACTAGTAACGTTGATGATCCATTTGAGAGGTTATTGTTGATTGATTCACACAATGACTAAGATAAGGAGGAGTACTTAGCTTGGTTGGAGGCTAATTCTCAAGTGTTAAGAACAAGAGGCCGATTTGATTCATTGGAGTTGTCATCTAGGGAGTTTAAAGCTCCTAAACCATCCATTGAAGAGCCACCTGAGTTGGAGTTGAAAGTATTTCCATCACATTTGTGATATGCCTACTTGGGTCCATCATCCACTTTACATGTCATTGTTTCAGCGGAGTTGAGTCATGATCAAGAAGAAAAGTTGCTCGAGGTGTTGAGAAAGTTCAAAAAGGCCATTGGGTGGACTATTGCAGATATTCAAGGTATTACTCCTTCTTTGTGTATCATAAGATCTTGCTTGAAGACAGTGAAAAAGGTTCTATTGAGGGGCAAAGAAGACTAAATCCTATCATGAAGGAAGTAGTAAAGAAAGAAATCATCAAGTGGTTGGATGCTGGCATTATTTATCTTATCTCTGACAGTTCATGGGTGAGTCATGTACAATGTGTACCTAAGAAGGGTGCGATCACAGTGGTGAAGTGTTGATGGTGAGAACTCGTCAACCAAGTTAAGTTAGAAAAATTGAAATATAGAGCTTATCAATGAAAAACTTCAAAGATCTAACTAGAAACTCAAAGAATAGTTGCGAAAAGAAAATGGTGAAATGAACTTGTATTTTTTTATGGGGTAGTGCTACAGTGTTTTTTTCCAACCCCCTTCCATGTGGAAGTGGGGTTCCCTTTATAGTGGGCCATATGGCCTCTGATACATTGTGGTCCAGGAGACCAGATGGTACACAAGTACATTGTCAGGAGAGTGGTCTCAGGGGTAGTGGTGTTGGCTCCAGTACATGGTTAGGGGTTTGTAAGTGGTGCTGCCACTCTTTGTACTACCCCTTATCACCACTACTTGTCGGGTACACATATCAGGTCTGTGCCTTCATCTATGCAAACATGTATGTACCCCTTTAAAGGTACCTTGTTCGTATTTCTTGTCTCTTGTAAGCAATCATGAATAACATCTCTGGTTGGCCTTCATGTAAGTGGTCCCAACTGGCTAACTGAAGAAGGGGTATCTCATTGGTGGCCCCAACCCCACCAAGTTATGTAGGGCCCTTTCAACGAGGTAGGCATAGCATGCAATAAGGTCGATGAGGTAACACAGACGCAAGGCAGTATGGGCATGTGAGGCGTAGAGGCCTCGCGAAGTGCCTGGGGCATGCGAGGCGATCATGTATGTGCACTCATGTGCAGCCCGCGAGATGCCTAGGCACGCGAGGCGTGTGCATGCCAGTAGGGGCGTGTGAGACGAAGAGGCCTCACGAGACGCCTGGGCCATGCGAGGCGCTCATGTGTGCGCGTTCATGTGCGGCGTCGCGAAACGCCTAGGCATGCAAGGTGTGTGCGTGCAAGCAAGGGTGTGCGAGACGGAGAGGCCTCGCAAGACGCCTGGGCACGCAAGGCGTGTGCGTGCCAGCAGGGGCATGCGAGACGGAGAGGCCTCGCAAGACGCCTAGGCATGCGAGGCGTGTGCGTGCCAGCAGGAGGGTGCGAGACGGAGAGGTCTCGCGAGATGCCTAGGCATGCGAGGCATGTGCGTGCCAGTAGGGGCATGCGAGATGGAGAGAGCTCGCGAGATGCCTGGGAACGGAAGGCGTGTGCGTGCCAGCAGGGGCGTGCGAGACAGGGAGGCCTCACGAGACGCCTTGGCACGCGAGGCGTGTGCATGCCAGCAGGGGCGTACGAGATGGAGAGGCCTCGCGAGACGCCTGGGTATGCGAGGCGTGTGCGTGCTAGCAGGGACGTACGAGACGGAGAGGCCTCGCGAGATGCCTTGGCACACGAGGCGTTCATGTACACTCGCAAGGCACCCGTGGGTGTCCGAGGTGGTGCAGCCTCACGAGATGCCTGGGCGCGTGAGGCATCCAAGGTGCATGCCACCATCATGAGGCACGAGGCCATCTGGGCAGCCGCACGAGATGCTGGGCCATCTTGGCAGATGCGCGAGGCGATGGTGTCCCGAGGCCACCGCAACTCAACCATATATTTAGACGTTCATAGGACCTGAGCATGTACTTTGGGTCTTTCACAAGCATGAAATTTTGAGCATCCACACTTGCCCCCTAGTCGAGGAGAGGAACTTTAGGTGCTCTGGTAGACTCTTCTCTTTGATTCTTATAAATAAGCCTTCATGCCAAGCCTATTATTTACACTTGATCTCCTTAGCTTAGTGGCATTTAGATCCTTGCTCTTTTCAAGAGGTAAGGGGTTCAATCCCCCACAACCTCACTTTTGTTATCCTCTTTCTTTTTTCTTTTTTTTATTTGAGTTCATTTTTTGTATGTCTATATCCATGCAGGTACTTGAGGACTAAAACACCTTTTTCCTTTATTTTTGCAGAGATGTGCTTTTGACCATTTGCCACTCTTCGACTGTGACAGTGCTTTTGGCCCTCAACCTCCTTTTGACCACGACAGCGCCTCATTTTACATGCTTAAGGTATATTTCCTTTTTTCCTTATGTTCATTGGGTCCAAATTGGCACTACTCGGGATGGGGTATTTTGGCCTGAGCTTGTCGTGAGCTAATCTTGTTGCATGCCCCTTTATTCATACCCCTTAGTGGGTCATTTAGAGTGTTTGTACCTAGAGGTTTTGAGCCCATTCCTTTATGTTTTGTTGCAATCCTCTCATTTATACGTGAACCCTTTTTGCATTCGAGACGAGGTCTCATGGCAGGTGAAGGTCCGTTCGAAATTCCTCCGAGGGTCGAGTTTGTTGACTTGTCTTTAGACTCAGAGTCCCTCGAGGAAAATCCTTACCGTGACCCGACACCTTAAGGCAGGCCCGTATTCGTCATCTCGAGCATATGGCTGAACTTAGGCGTAAACTTTGGGTGGTAGAGAGAGAAATAGACTCAGTGTTGAGAGGAGATGGAGTACCTTTCCCCCTTGACCTTAATGACCATGTAGCGAACCATAGGGTGACCCTCTTAGATTTGCAGATGGAGTTGGAGTTTATGGAGGGACATCTCCCGCCTGAGCCTCCTAGCTCGTTCTCCCCTTATGACTGTCATGGGGCCGTCCCGTCTTCTCCTCAACCCTTATTCTCGATCTACCCTAGTTTAGCGCTTTCGCAGCCGGTGCCTCGGTGGAAGACTCTTGCTAGGAAGAAAAAATGGAGGGTAAAGTGTTCTGTCTCCACCTCACCTTTTTCTTTTTGTTTTGCAGATATGCCGAAGAGAGAGCGACGACGGGTGACTGCTGATGACCAGGACACTGCCCCTTATTGGCATCCTCCCTAGTGTCCCATGTGTCTGAAAATAAATTGATGGAAATAGTGGGGAACTACAGTGTTCAGCCGGAATACGCATTATACGTTCCTTCGGACAAGTGCCGGGCTGACTGCCCAAATACGGGCTACGTGGCTATGAGCGAGCATATCCTGAAGGCGGGTGGTACAATCCCATTACACCTGTTCTTCGTCGCGGCTCTCAATTATTTTCACCTCGCTCCACTTCAGCTGGCACCCAACAGTTGGCTGACCTTGAGCTGCCTCTTCATCGCATTTATGGAACTTGTCCGTCGTGCTCCTACGGCCCAAGAGGTGCATTTCATGTACAATCTTATGCCCTCTCCTATGTCCAGGGGATTTTATTTCCTGCAAAAAGCCAATACTTTGATCCACTTGATAGAGGGTGCTGTGTCCAACCCGGGATCTTGGAAGCAGGACTTTTTCTTTGTGCAGGGCCCCCTCTCTGTTCGTGAGCACTTTCGTTCTGCTCCCAGTAAGTACTTCAAGCCACCTTTTTTCTTTTCTTTTTGAAACTTATTGTTTTATAACTTATGTTTGTGTCAAAAATTGTGTGAATCGTGCAGATTATTACGCCATACCTGGAGTTGTTGGGTCAGAGGCGGACACAGTGAATGCACTCATTAATGCTACCCTGTCGAGAAAAGGGCTACATACCTCTTCACTGTGGAAAAAATCAACTTTCACAAGTTGTCCCCGGTTTCGGATCCTGGGATTTTGTGGACTATTCCCGGGTCAAAGAAAACGAAGGCTGCTTCGGCTAAGCATCGCTCGGATGAAGGTGAGGCCGAGTGCCTGCCAGAGGGATTCTCTCTTAGACACGGGCAACCCCACCAGTTGTCTTCGTCCCCCGGGGGATGCCCTCCTTTTGCCCCTCTAGACCATGACATGGCTTCCCACTTGCAGGATCCACAAGCCATACCGAGGCATTTCGTTTGCCCTTATCCTGAGGACTTTGATGCTTTTCCTCAGGCTCCCCTCGACCCCGGTCCATCAGAGGCTTACTTTCCCGATCTTCCTGCACCCCCTCCTGATCTACCGGGGGCTCATTTTTCCGATCTTCCTGCACCCCCTTCTGTTTTGGCGAGTGGGTCGTCTGTCCTTACTCAGCCAGGTACCCTTGGCTCAGAAGGGGCACCTTGGGTGGGCCGCATGGCGGCCTCTTACGGGCGGCAGTATGTCCAGATTGCCACAGACCTCCCTGAAGCTGATTGGAGTGGTCTTGGGAGTTTCGCTATGTTGGATCTTAGGGAGACTCTTACGCGCTCCGCTGCTTGGGTGAGTTCATGCATCTTATGTCGGCCTTATCCCTTTTTATTCCTTTTTCTTTGTTACTTATCATTGTTGTTGTTATTTTTCTTGTGTAGACCTATACAGTGGCTCAGCAGTTTGCCGACTCCTCACAACCTTTCCACTTTGAATGCTGAGAGGGACCATCTTGTGGTTCAGGTACAGGAGCTTGAGAGGGAACTTGTTGAAACCAAGTCTAAGCTAGAGAAGGCCTTGGCGAAAGCTTCTTCCTCATCAAAAAAGAAGAAGAGAGCGATTTCCAAGGCCAGGATGTTGCAGGAACGGGTCACCAGCTTAGAGGCGGAACTTGAGGGTGCCAAGGCTACTACAGCTACGTCGCAGGACAGGGTCACTTCCTTAGAGGCAGAACTTGAGGGTACCAAGGCTGCTACAGCTGCGTCACAGGGGAGGGTCGCTTCCTTAGACGCGGACAAGGCAGCCATTGAGTATAGGTCCATAGAGCGCGCCCTTTATGGCGTATGGAGGCAGGATCCTAACTTTGATTTCTCCTCCTTTTGCGAGAACACCGTTGCCCAGGCGGCTAGGTGGAACGCCCGTGGTAGGAGGCCTTGAGATTATTATTTTATGATTTTTTCCAGTTAGTCCAATGTGGATGTATGCTCGTTTGAGCCCTATTTTGCTTGTAATTTTTTTCGAGTCTTGTTATGTTATCAAAACTCTTTTTTTATATATACATATGAGATTATTCATCCTTTATTCCTCTGTGTTTGAGGTCCTTTTGAGCCCGTACAATGGGGTTCAGCAGGTTCCCCTTTTTTATTTATCAAGCTAGAGGTGATTTAGAGCCCATGTGAAAGGGTTCAATAGGTCCTTTTCTGGTGCCTCTTGATTGTTCTTATAAGGATATATTGACCCATTGGGTTCTAGCTATCCTTTTATATATTCTTGCGCGCGCTTATTATTTCTAGCGAGAAGCATCCTTCTCGTCATTATTCATGGTACTATTTTTGCAAGGGTCTCTTTTAGGACCCTTTTTGGCTAGACAGCTTGGTAGCCGCTCTAGGTTTATTGGCGGGTGCTCTTTCTGAGGCCCTTCTTCTTGTGGGAGCATTTGCCTTTATTTGGAAGTTGTTTTTTTTGTAAGACCTTTTGGCCTCCTTGATGTTCATAAGGGTAGCTAATCCTTGTGAACTCACAAGATGCCTTGCGAGGTCTTCTCCCTGCTTGTAAGGGTTCATCACACATTTTTTTTTTATATATAAGGACCTCGTTTAAGGTCCTGATATAAGGGGTCCTTTTAGGATCCTCCTGATAGGGGGTTCTTTTTAAGTTCCCTCTGATATGAGGGGTCCTTTTTAGGGTGCTCCTGCAAATGGGGTCCTTTTAGGATCCTCCTGATAAGGGGTCCTTTTTAGGTTCCCTCTGATATGAGGGGTCCTTTTTAGGATCCTCCTGTTTGCTGTATGTGTTTGCCTCCTGTCCTACCCCCCAGTGTTTGGTGAAATTTATTTCAGCAAGCACTTTGGTGGGTGTTATATAGAAGAAGAATGACACGTAAAGTGGCGAACTGTTTCATTCATAGAGTGCTGGTTACAACGACATACATATGAAAGGGTTACATCTAATTAGAAGGTTACCCAGGTAGCCTCTTTAATTCTTACTTACTAAGTGAACATAACAGGGAACAAACTAAACACAGGTCTCCTTTGCATGGGTGCAGAAGTCTCACTGGTAGTATTTCTTGAGGTGTTCTGCATTCCACGCCCGAGGTATAATGGTGTTATCCTTGCAGGCCATTTTGTAGGTGTTTGGTGGTATGCACTGAGCGACCTGATAGGGTCCTTCCCAGTTCGCCCCTAGTACCCCCGCCACCGGGTCTTGCGTGTTGGGGAGTACCTTCCTCAGTACCAAGTCTCCTACCCTGAACCTTCTCTCTCGCTCCCTTGAATTGTAGTACCTCGCTGCCCATTGCTGATATGTGGCTAACCTTAGTTGTGCCCTTTCTCTCTTGGCTTCTAGCAAGTCCAAGTCCCTGACCAATGTTGTGATGTTAGCCTGGTCATCATATGCCTACATGCGGATGGAGCTAATATTCATTTCTATCGGAAGGACAGCCTCGCAGCCATAGGCTAAGGTGAAAGGTGTCTCCCCAGTGGTGGAACGAGGGGTGGTCTTGTAGGCCCAGAGTACATTTGGGAGTTCCTCGACCTAGGCCCCTTTCAACTTTTCCAACTTAGTTTTCAAGTTCCTTTTCAGGATCTTGTTGATGGCCTCTACTTGTCCATTGGCCTGCAGATGCACCACTGTGGAGAAACTCCTCTTGATTCCTTTGCTCCAGCAGTATTCCTCGAACATCCTCCTTCAAATTGCGTTCCATTGTCAGAGATAATTTTGTAAGGTACTTCGAATCTGCAGACAATATACTTGTTGACAAAGGTGGTGATCTGCTTAGCTGTTATGTTGACTAAAGGCTCCGCTTCCACCCACTTAGTAAAATAGTCGACTGCTACCACCGCTTACTTAGCTCCTCCTCTTCCTGTTGGCAGTGCCCCAATCAAGTCAATCCCCCACACAGCGAAGGGCCACAGACTGGTCATGCTCATACACTCATTTGGTCACTGTCGGGGGTAATTTGCATGTCTCTAGCACTTGTCTCACCTTCTCGCGAAGTCGCTCACGTCCTTCTCCATGGTAGGCCAATAATACCCCTAGCGGATGGCCTATTTTGCCGTGGACTGCCCCCCAGCATGGTTTCCACATTCCCCTTCGTGTATCTCTTGAAAAAATTTGATGCCTCTCCCTTATCTACACACTGCAGGAGCGGGGTAGAGAAGCCTCTCTTATACAAGGTTCCATCTACTAGGGTGTAATGAGCGACTCTGTAAATCAGTCTGTGGGCCTCTTTTTTATCCAAAGGCAAGGTCCCGTCATTTAGGTACCTCCCAATGGCTGCAAACCATGACTCCTCAGAGGTATTGACCTGTTGATCCTTTCTTCTGCTATGCTTGGCTTGGGGAGATATTCGACCGGTATGGACTCAAGCGTGTCTTCATCTCGTGTGGAGGCGAGTTTTGCGAGCGCATCAGCGTTTGTGTTCTGCTCCCTGGGGATCTGTTCTATCGTGTATTTTTCGAACTGATCCAAATACTCCTTCACCTTGGTGAATTATGCAACCATTTTTGGACCTCTAGCTTGGTATTTGCCCTTCACTTGAAACACTACCAGCTATGAGTCACTAAAGACATGCAAGTGGGATACCTTTAACTCCTTAGCTAGCCGCAGGCCAGCCAACAGTGCCTCATATTCTGCCTCATTATTGGAAGCTTCGAATCCAAATCTCAAGGCATAATACATCGTGTGCCCTTCAGGTCCCGTTATCACTATGCCAGCACCGACTCCCCCTTCATTAGACGCCCCATCTACATGGAGGCTCCATTCTTCAGGGTGCCTTTCCTCTTCATGCGTCGGTTCATTCTCCTCTATTTCCCCCTCTTCTTGGGGTCGGTATGCAAACTCGACTATAAAGTCTAGAAGTACTTGCCCGTTGATTGAGGTCCTTGGGGTGTAAGTGATGTCGAACTGACTCAATTCAATCGACCATTTTAATAACCTTCCCGAAGTCTCCGGCTTGTGCAAGACTTGACGCAGGGGGGTGTTTGTGAGCACCTCAATCACATGAGCATGAAAATAGGGCCTGAACTTTCGAGAAGCCACTGTCAGGGCATATGCTAACTTCTCTATTTTCGGGTACCGAGTTTCTGTATCTACCGACCGTTTACTCACATAGTACACAGGTTGCTGGTTCTTCTTTTCCCCCTTGACCAAGGCGGCACTTATGGCATGCTCTGATACAGCTAGATATAAATACAACTTCTCCCCTTTTTCTGGCTTGGCCAAAAGGGGTGGCTTTCCAAGGTGTTCCTTTAGCTTGGTGGAGGCATCCTGACATTCATCATCCCAAGCGAACTTTTTGTTCCCTTTTAGGATGTTGAAGAAAGGGAGGCATTTGTCAGTAGCCCTGGAGATGAACCTATTGAGGGCTGCTACTCTCCCCGTTAAGCATTACACCTCTTTTTTGCTTCGTGGTGGGCTCATTTCTAGCAAGGCCTTGATTTTTTCAGGATTAGCCTCGATACCTCGAGAATTCACCATGAAACCCAGGAGCTTTCCTGACAAAACTCTGAAGGTGCATTTGAGTGGATTCAGCTTCATTCTATACCTTCAAAGGGTGTTGAACATTTCCATGAGGTCGCTGATGAGCTCCCCCACCTTCTTTGTCTTCACCAGCATATCATCCACGTATACTTCCATGTTCCTTCCTATTTGATTTGCGAACATTTTGTTCCCCAACCTTTTATAAGTGGAACCTGCATTTTTTAAACCAAAGGGCGTCACTTTATAGCAATATAGCCCCTTGTCCATTATGAACAAAGTGTGCTCTTCATCAGCAGGGTTCATGGGTATTTGGTTATACCCAGAATATGCGTCCATGAAGCTAAGTAGCTCGTTCCCCGCTATGGCGTCTACCAACTGGTGTATCCTAGGAAGCGGGAAGCTGTCCTTAGGGTAGACCTTGTTAAGGCTGGTAAAATCCACACAAGTCCTCCATTTTCCGTTGGGCTTCGAGACTAGCACTAGGTTTGATACCCATAGTGGGTAAAATACCTCTCTGATGAACCCGTTCATCTTCAACTTGTCCACCTCCTCTTTTAGGGCCGCGTATCTCTCTGGGTTCAGCGCTCTCCTTTTCTGCCTCACCTGCCTTGCTTTCGGGTCGATGTTCAGATGGTGGCACATGACCGCTGGGTCTATCCCTACCATATCCTCGTGACTCCAGGCGAATACGTCGAGGTTTGCTTTTAAGAACTCAACTAGCTTCTCCTTCATGTCACCTACAAGGTTTTTCCCTACCTTCAACATTCTCAACGGCTCATTCAAGACCGTTACTTCCTCCAATTCCTCTACTGGTTCAGTTCTGGGCTCTTCTGTGACTCGTGGGTCTAATTCGTGTGGGTTTGCGCCTTCATGCACAACCATTGCCATAGGCGCTGATGGCTTTGTGGCTGTGCGGAGGGATGTGTTATAGCATTCTCTCACTTCCTTCTGCTCTCCTTTCATGCATGCTATTCCCCTGAGAGTTGGGAATTTCATAGCAAAGTGGTATACAGAAGTTATCGCCTTCAATTCTCTTAGGGAAGGTCTCCCTAATACCGCATTGAAGGCTGAGGCATAATCTACCACAACAAAGTTTTCCATTATGGTGGTTTGTCTGGGTTGTTCTCCCATAGTGAGGGCCAACTCGATTGCCCTAAGGGGCTGTATCGAAACTCCCGTAAATCCATACAAAGAAGTATTGCAAGGCTTTAGGTGTCGGATGTTTAGTCCCATCTTCTCCAGAGTTGGGCGATATAAGATGTCCACAGAGCTTCCGTTATCCACCAAGACCTGATGCACCCTCATGTTAGCAAGCTGGATAGTCAACACTACGAGGTCATTATGGGGGAAGTGTACACCCCGGGCATCTTCCTCAGTGAAGGTTATTGAGTCATTTTCACCCTTAAAACTCTTCAGGGGGCATTGCTCCAGACTTAAGATGCACGGTAGTGGACTTCGTCTGGCCTCCCTGGCATATCTATCTCGTCCCTTCCTTGATTCGCCCCCGAATCCAGGTCCTCCAAAGATGGTCCTGACTTGTCCTTGCACTTCAGGGGCCACCTCTCGCGCCCATGGCAGGGATGCTCCTTCTTCTGGCCTTTGGTTCTCCTTGCGCACATATCTGCCCAAATGTCCCATGCGGATGAGCTCCTCGATTTCCACCTTCAAATGGTTGCATTCCACGGTAGTGTGGCTGATATCTTTGTGATACTGGCAATACTTGCTGGGGTCTCTTTTAGAACGCTCTTTTTTCATTGGCGGGGGCCTTCTGAAAGAGACCTGGTTTTCGTTCGTAATGAAAATATACTCTCTCGCATGGAAGAGGTCACTATAAAAGGTGTAGGGGCCTTGTCTGCGCTCATTAGGGCACTGATTCTTCTGGGGTTGATCATCTCTCATTCCCTCATAGACCCTCTTCTTCATTACACCACTTTGGCTTTCTCAGATTGAGGGTTTTGGAGGCAATTGGCCTTTTCCGCCTTTGAGGCTTTCGTGACCATCCTCCAGGCGAATATATTTTTGCGCTCGCTTGTGGAAATCATCCAAGTTTGTGACCTTCCTCTTGAGCATGTTATCCCACAACTTGCTTCCCGGGCGCACTCCGGCTGTGATGGCCATTTTCAGCTCTCTATGTCAAGCTCCTTACCTTTGCTGCCTCCATATTAAACCTATGAATGTAGCTCTTCAGACACTCGTTTTCTCCTTGCTTCACATTGGCGAGGCTGGTGCCTGGCATCGTGTAGTCTCGCACGGCGTGGTGTTGCTGGAGGAATTCATCGGAAAACTATTGCCAAGATCTGATGGACCCTAGTCTGATTCTTTTGAACCATTTGTTCGCAGGTCCTTTCAATATGACAGCGAAGCAATGACATCTGGCCCCGCTACTAATTCCCCTCAGCTTCATCAGGTCGTTAAATGCATCCAGATGGTATTTCGGACCTGTCCTTCCTTCGTAAGGGGTCATATGGGGCTCCTTGAAGTTGACCGGAAGCCGGATGGCTTGGATCTCCTTGATGAAAGGCGACTCATGGTTGAACTCATCCTCAAAGGCTTAACCTCCAGAGGTGGTGATAATTTTGCTTCGTAGGCTTCTCATTTCTGTGTCCAGGTCTTTCCTCCTCTTGTTCAAGGAGTCTCTCAATGTGAATGGGTTAGGATCCCCCCTTTCCTTTGCCTTCCCAGGGCGCCATAGGGGGTGTGGTCCTTTTACCCACCCTCTTTTTGTTGAGTTCTTCTCGTAAATCTGAGGGTGATCTCCTTGAGGTGACCTCGGCATCGTTACGAGGGGCAGCGTTGGTCTTCGGCCCTGGCCCCCGGGGCTGCTTCGGTGCTCTAGGACGTTCATGCTGCTTCGTCCGAGGGTGTTACTAGTGGAGAGTCAGATCCGTCCATCGTCTACTGGGACGGTGGTTTCTACCCCTTCCCGGCCCCTCTCTTTCCGCTTAGGGAGTGTCACATGTGATCTCCCTTGCAACATGTCATTTAGCACCTCTTGCATGTTCTCCAAGGTGGTTTATAGCCTTTGATTCTTGCGGTGAAGTTCTTGTATCTCATCTTCATAGAATTGAGACTTAGAACTCGAGCTCATGGAGTGGACCCGAGGGTGCTTGTCAGCTCGGCGCGTCGAGGGGCCTAGATCCTGCCGACCGGAGTTTGGCACATGCGGCGGCCTTGGAGGCAGGAACTCACTAGCCCTTTCCGGGGCAACCACCGGCCTTGGACGATCCTCCGCAAGTGGGACCACCGGGGATGAGGCCTCCCTTTCATCTCCGTGGACCTCAGGATCCTTTGGGGCCTCCACGTTTGCAGGTGAGGGAGGATCCCTCATGGAGGCTTTTAGCTGATCTCCATCAAGATGGACCTCCACCTCCCGCGGCTCTCTCAACTATTTCGAACGTCGTGGCATCTTTTTCTTATCAGAATCAATGGAAGAACAGTGGCTTACAACCTATTCTTCCCACAGACGGCGTGAAACTGTTGACGGTGAGAACTCGTCAACCAATTTAAGTTAGAAAAATTGAAATATAGAGCTTATCAATGAAAAACTTCAAAGATCTAACTAGAAACTCAAAGAATAGTTGCGGAAAGAAAATGGTGAAATGAACTTGTATCTTTTATGGTGTAGTGCTACAGTGTTTTTTTCACACCCTTCCATGTGGAAGTGGGGTTCCCTTTATAGTGGGCTCTAATGGCCTCTGATACATTGTGGTCAAGGAGACCAGATGGTACACAAGTACATTGTCAGGAGAGTGGTCTCAGGGGTAGTGGTGTTGGCTCCAGTACATTGTCAGGGGTTTGGAAGTGGTGTCGCCACTCTTCGTACTACCCCTTATCGCCACTACTTGTCGGATACAGGTGTCAGGTCTGTGCCTTCATCTATGTAGACATGTATGTACCCCTTTAAACGTACCTTGTTCGTATTTCTTGTCTCTTGTGGGCAATCTTGAACAACATCTATGGTTGGCCTTCATGTATGTGGTCCCAACCGACTAACTGAAGAGGGGGTATCTCTTTGGTGGCCCCAACCCCACCAAGTGACGTAGGGCCATTTCAACGAGGTGGGCATAGCATGCAATAAGGCTGGTGAGGCAACACAGACGCGAGTCACTATGGGCGTGTGAGGCGTAGAGGCCTCGTGAGGTGCCTGGGGCACGCGAGGCACACATTTGTGGGCACTCATGTGCGGCCTTGCGAGATGACTAGGCACGCAAGGCGTGTGCGTGCCAACAGGGGCGTACAAGACTGGGAGGCCTCACGAGACGCCTGGGCCACACGAGGCATTCATATGTGCATGCTCATGTTTGGCCTCGCGAGACGATTAGGCACGTGAGGCGTGTGCGTGCCAACAGGGGCGTGCGAGATGGAGAGGCTTCGCGAGATGCTTGGGCACGCGAGGTGTGTGCGTCCCAGCAGGGGCGTGCGAGACGGAGACGCCTCACAAGACACCTCGGCACGCGAGGCGTGTGCGTGCCAGTAGGGGCATGCGAGACAGAGAGGCCTCGCGAGAAGCCTGGGCACGCGAGGCATGCGTGCCAACAGGGGTGTACGAGTCGGAGAGGCCTGACGAGACACCTGGGCACACGAGGCGTGTGCGTGCCAGCAGGGGCGTGTGAGACTGAGAGGCCTTGCTAGGCCTTGGGCACGTGAGGCGTGTGTGTGCCAGCAGGGGCGTGCGAGATGGAGAGGCCTCGCGAGATGCCTATGCATGCGAGGCGTGTGCATGCCAGCAGGGGCATGCGAGACGGAGAGGCCTCGTGAGACGCTTGGGTACGCGAGGCATTTCCTGCCAGCAGGGGCATGCGAGATGGAGAGGCCTCGAGAGATGCCTGGGCACGCGAGGCGTGTGCGTGCCAGCAGGGGCGTACGAGATGGAGAGGCCTCGCAAGATGTCTGAGCAGGCGAGGCGTGTGCGTGCCAGCTGGGGCGTGCGAGACGGAGAGGCCTCACGAGATGCCTGGGTACGGGAGGCGTGTGCGTGCCAGTAGGGGCGTGCGAGACGGAGAGGCCTCGCGAGATGCCTGGGAACATGAGGCATTCATGTGCACGCGCAAGGCACCCGTGGGCGTCCGAGGTGGTGCAGCCTCGCGTGATGCCTGGGCGCGTGAGGCGTCCAAGGTGCATGCCACCCTCACGAGGCGCGAGGCCATCTGGGCAGCCGTACGAGACGCTGGGCCATCTGGGCAGATGTGCGAGGCGATGGTGGCCCAAGGCCACCGCAACTCAACCATATATTTAGACAGTTATGGGACCTGAGCATGTACTTTGGGTCTTTTACAAGCATGAAATTTTGAGCATCCACATGAAGAATGAAGACAATGAGTTAATTCCTATTAGAACTGTGACTGGATGGTGGATTTGCATGAACTACAGGAAGCTAAACAAGGCCACTAGGAAGGATCATTTCCCTTTTCCTTTCATTGATTAGATTCTAGACAAACTTGTTGGGAGAGAGTACTATTGCTTCCTTGATGGGTACTCTGGTTACAATTAGATAGCAGTAGCCTCAGAAGATCAGCACAAGACTACATTCACTTGCCCCTATGGTACCTTCACATTTAGAAGAATGCCCTTCGGTTTGTGCAATGCTCCTGCTACGTTGATGGCTACTTTACTAATATGGTTGAGCAGTTTCTAGAGGTGTTCGTGGATGATCTTTTAGTCTTTGGGGATACTTATGATGATTGTCTGAATAACTTGTCTAAGGTGTTGAAGAGATGTGAAGAGACAAACCTAGTCCTTAACTGGGAAAAGTGTCACTTTATGGTTAAGGAAGGTATTGTCTTGGGGAATAAGGTATCTAAGCAAGGGATTGAAGTTGATAAGGCAAAAATTGAAGTTATTGAGAAGCTACCACCTCCTAATTCAATGAAGAACATTAGGAGTTTTCATGGGCATGCCGATTTCTATAGAAGGTTCATCAAAGACTTCTCTAAGATCTCCAAACCACTTTGCAATCTTTTAGAGAAGGATACACCTTTCCAATTCGATGGAGCATGTTTGAAGGCTTTTCAAGAGTTGAAAGAGAGATTACTTTCAGCCACTATCATTATTGCACCAAATTGGAGTTTTCCCTTTGAATTGATGTGTGATGCTAGCAATTATGGTGTTAGGGCTGTGATGGGGTAGCGAAGGAACAAGGTGTTTCTCTATATTTATTATGCCAGCCGCACTTAGATAGGAGCTCAATTGAATTACAATGTAACTGAGAAGGAGCTACTAGCCATTGTCTTTGCTTTTGACAAGTTTCGCTCCTATCTTGTGGGAACTAAAGTGATTGTCTACACCGATTACTCAGCCATAAAGTATTTGATTGCCAAGAAGGATGTGGGTGCTTTTGCTTCAAGAGTTTGATGTGGAGATTTAAGATAGAAAAGGGGTAGAAAGTCAAGTGGCTGACAATTTATCAAGAATGGAGCGTGAAGAAGTTTCCAACTCTTTTATCCCCATCAAAGAAACATTCCCCGATGAACAAGTGTTTGGGGTCAACCATTCTCATGAGCTTCCTTTGTTTGTTGATTTTTCTAATTATTTTGCTTGTGGGTTGATGCCACTAAAGATGACTAGCCAACAAAGGAAGAAATTATTGAATGATGTGAAGTCTTATTTTTGGGAGGAGCCCTTTCTATTTAGGCAATGTGTAGATCAGATGATTAGAAGATGTGTTGATGAACATGAGGTAGAGGGTATTTTGTTTCGTTTTCATTCATTGCCTTGTGGTGGTCATTTTGGGGAAGCACGTACCGCTGCCAAGGTTTTACAATCCAGTTTCTTTTGGCCTTCTCTATTTAAGGATGCTCATGCTTATGCCGCTAGTTGTGATCGTAGTCAAACGGTAGGAAACTTCTCAAGGAGAAATGAGATACCTCTTGCTAGTATTCTTGTGGTTGAGTTGTTTGACGTGTGGGGCATTGATTTCATGGGCCCCTTCCCACCCTCATATGGAAACTTGTATATCTTGGTGGCTGTTGATTATGTCTCTAAGTGGGTTGAAGTCGCTGCCTATCTGACTAATGATTCCAAGGTGGTCATGAGGTTCTTACACAAGCATATTTTCACTAGATTTGGCACTCCAGGGGCTATCATAAGTGATGAGGGAATCCATTTTGTGAACAAAGTGTTGGCTAGTTTATTGGCTAAGTTTAGTGTGAAACATAAGGTGGCTACGACATACCATCCTCAAACCAATGGCCAAGCGGAATTGTCTAATAGAGAAATAAAGGGTGTGCTTGAAAAGGTGGTGAATCTGAATCGCAAGGATTGGTCTAAGAGATTGGATGATGCTTTATGGGCCTATCGAATGACATTTAAAACTCAATTAGGGATGTCTCCTTATCGCCTAGTGTTTGGAAAAGCATGTCACTTGCCAGTAAAACTTGAACATAGAGCTTATTAGGCACTTAAATCAATCTAGACTTGCAACTTGCAGGGGAGAAAAGAATGTTACAACTTGATGAGTTGGAAGAAATGTGGTTGCTTTCATATGAGAATGAAAATATTTATAAGGAAAATACAAAGAGGTGGCATGACAAGCATATCCAACCCCGTTCATTTGAGGAAGGGCAGCAAGTTTTATTGTTCAATTCTAGACTCAAGTTTTTTCCTGGGAAACTCAAGTCTAGGTGGTCTGGGCAGTTCACTATTACTAAGGTGTATCCTCATGGGGCTGTGGAATTGAGAGGAAATGAGGGAGGTGAATTCAAAGTCAATGGGTAGAGGCTAAAACATTATTGGGGTGGTGAGGTTGAGCGCAATAAGACCTCACTCACCTTAGTTGACCCTTGAGAAATCATGTTCTTGAGTTGTTGTGCTTAAAGCTATATTTGGAGAACAGCAAATTAATTATATATATATATATAGGATTATGTTTTTGTTCTTGTTTTTCACCTCTTCCCTTCATTGTCTATGTTGTGGATTTGAATGTTCTGGGGTGGCTGTGAGGATCCAGGTAGTTTTATGGGTCAATTGCAGCGAATTTGGACATGTTTCAGGTCAGGACTTAGTGATATTTATGGTTGGTTTGCTGATATTATGAATTCTGGAAAGTCTGGAAGTGATGCTGCAGCAATGCTGTTAAGCTTTTTAGTGATACTGCAGCATTGGAGATAGGCGAAGCTTTGAGAATTTTTAAGAAGCTCTGGGCAAATTTCATAAATTACCCCCCAATAAAAAAATTATTTTTTTTACCAATCCCTAATTTCACCCCTCCCAACACTTCCGGCTCTGTCCCAAACCCGAAACCCATCCCCTCCACCACGAACCCAGCCCACCCAAACCTCTGACCCAAGACCCCCAGCTTCGCATCCTCCACCGGTTGCAACACTACGACCCCCGAACCAGCGCCACCATGAACCCAGTCAATCCAATCCTCCGACCCGCAACCCCTCTACCATGAAGTTCCCAAACTCACAGCCACCTTTCTCCACCACTCACCCACCTTCCCCGCCAAGCCACCACTAAGAACCACGAACCTCGCACACCCGAACCAGCAGCGCCTCCCTGCCATCTCCTAACTCCCAAGCCCATGGACCCACCTAGCTCTGACCCACAAACCCAAACAGCCAACCCTCGACCCCGATCTGCTGAACCGTGACCCGTTTCATCGCCAACCCAGCCCCATCTACCACCCACGCACCCAGTCGCCCAAATACCACCCTGAGAGCCGATTTCTCTTAAGTTAGTGTCTCTCTCTATACAGCCAAGTTGAGCACCTATTGGCTTCGAATAAGAGGTACTTTTCATATTTTTTTTAGTGTGATTGATGGGGTATTGTCACTGAATGCCTGCGTATTGTGCCCATATTTTCTCCTGGGATTCCTTGTTATTATGCTTGTTAATAGACAAAAGTATTGAATCATTGATTGGTGTTTCTTGCTCACGGCTATGGAGAATTTTATTGTTGTCCTTCCACTGGGTATTCTTGTTTGATTGGTCCTGGCTGGGTAATATTGTTAGCTGAATTGGTGCCACCTCTGCAATTTTTCTGGGCATTTTAGATGTTTTCTAAGTAGGTTTTTAAGTGCCATTCTGGGGCTATTGCATCGCCAAAGTGAGGGATACATTTATGGTACATTTAACTTGATAAGCAGGGGTTGTTGATAAGCAAAACTTTTGGGTTGAATTCTATTGTTTGATTTTGTGTTGAGAATGCCTCGGGGAAAGAAGCAAGTCGCTCGGAAGCTTAGTTCTTATGTTAAGTTCAGTGGTACTGAGGCCGTTGATCGCTATGAGAAAACATTTCACAACCAAATCTTTTTAGCAGACAAGGGATTTATTTTGAATAGTGTTGATGAAGCAGAAATGCCCCTTTATGTTCGCACTCCTATTGAAGCACTATGTTGGCAACTCTTTTGTGGCCCTCGCCTTACACCTGATGATACTATCGTGAGGGAATTCTATGCCAACCTTTGGCCCACCCTGTAACGACCCCAAAAATTGCTAATAAGGCTTAAGAGCCTTGATTAGTGTGCTAGGAGGGCATAAGTGGTATCTATGTGAATGAATGATTAGATGCATGGTTATGTGATAAGCATGCTTATATGATTATATGAATATATGAGATGCATGACTATGAGTATTAGTATGCATGTAGGCCCTGATTAGGTTATAAGGGTATAATAGTAATTTTGGCCTGTTGAGGGCATAAACATGACTATTTGTGATAAATTGTTGAGACCACATTATTATGTGGATGTATTTGTGGTTTGAGACTCAAGGCGATCCTCGTGAGCGATTTAGCGAAAAATTCACAGTGGGGATTTATACCCGGCTCGGGGGAGCCTGGCGTATTTTTGGGAATATGGGAAATATATTGGAGACTATTTAATACTAAGGAAAATAATTGGTGATTAGTTAGGTGTCGGGATGTAAGCGGTAATTATTAAGGACACTCGAGGAATTAGCGGGAATTAGGAGTAATGACTGAAATGCCCTTAGGATGATTTAATATTTAGGTTTAAAATGGGAGGGCAAAATAGTCATTTTTCTGGTTAAGAAGTGATAAGGATGTTTTCTGCTTTATGGCTTTAGTGGAAGCCGTAAAAAGTCTTAGAAATTAAAGGAAAGAAAAGAGAAGGAAAGAAAGAAGGAAAAACAGGGTATATGGTATATCTCTTTCTCTCTCTCAGTTGGGTCATCTCTACCATTTCTAGAGGAATTTGAAGCTGTGGGAGACATAGCTAAGCTTTGGACCCTTGATCCTTGAAGAAGTTGTAGAGGGTTAGCTAGGATTAACCATCAAATTAAGGTAAGGCTTAAAGAGTTTAGACTGAGCTTTTCTGGTTTTGATGAGTTGTGCTTGAATTGAGCTTTGGATGGGAATTCTAGGGAATTAAGCTTGAAGAATTGAGGAGATAAAGGCTGGAAGGATACTAAGGGTAACCCAAGGTCGAACTCTCTACTTGAGGTAAGAAATTATGAGCATGAACACATGAATTTCTGGGTTGTTCTATTTTTCTGGTTGAATTCTTGAGTCTTGGAGTCAAATCTTGTTTTCTTTGTTTACAAGTGCATGTGGCTAAGTTTTGGGTTGTTTGGCCATTTGGGGTGACATGTAGTGATTGGTAGGCTTGCTTTGAAGTATAGTTGAGGTTTGGAAGGGTTCCAAGAGGTTTTGGTTCGAGGAAAAACGAAGGAAGAAAAACAGGGTGTTGCAGGTCTGTGACTAGCGTTGTAGCGCTGGCCTTTGGGCGCAACAGCGCTAGGCTTGGGTACTTGGGGCGTTTTGGCTCTGGTTGTAGCGCCATAGCACCCACTTTAGGGCGCTGTAGCGCTACCCTGTTTCCAGAAAGGGATTTTTGGGTTATTTCTTAGGGTTTTTGCCCGGGGGCTCGGGGTTTGATTCCACCACTCCATTTGGTGGAGTTAGGGCTACCCGAGGGCTCAGGATTGGTCCAGAGGCTAGGTTTTGGAATTTCAGTTTGGTGATGATTCTAATTTGTGGCTGTGACTAGGTGTACGCTAGGTCTCGGACAGGATCGTGCTTGAAGGTCAATTTCGCTAGTCAAAGCTATCAGAATCTAAGGTAAGAAAACTGCACCCGGTTAGGTGGTTAAGTTGGGACTAAGTGTTCCCTATATTTGTATACATTGTTGTATGATTGTGTTATGTGATTGCACTGGGACTAAGAGTTCCCTATATTTCTATATAATGTCATGAGGTGGTATTACATCATAGGGACATATGATAAACGACCTAAGAGTGCTGGAATCAATATTTGCGCACAGGGCGCGGCTCAGCCACTGGTAGCTGAGGACAGCTTATTAATCACTGAGCTCGGTTAAGCTAGCCAGGGTCAGTGGGTATAACACTGGGGGCGTCCTAAGTGAGCCAAAGACAGTGGGCTAAATAGAGGGTGCGACCTAAGGGCGCCGACCCTAAGTATCATTTTACTGTTGTGATTAACTGTTGATTATGAATGTGATTATTGTTGTTAACCTGATGAATATGATATGTTAATTATCTGGGTGAAAAATTGTTAATTTGTCGTTTGTTATCATTGAATAGGTGAATTTTATGAATTGTTGAATATTTGGTCATGCTTGTGAAGTATTTGATTATTGATATTGATCATGCTGCGATATTATGTTTTCTTGCTGGGCCTCGGCTCACGGGTGCTACGTGGTGTAGGTAAAGGCAAGGATATGTTGGATCAACCACGAGTTGGAGAGCTCTGGGGGCGAGGTGTACATTGTCAGCTGCTCGGCTGCCACAATCGAGGGTTTGTACAGGGACGGAAACCTAAAATGTGTATTTTTCCATTAGAGTGGCCTGAGCTATTTACGACTTCTGGAATTTTCCTAAACGTGTCTTTTAAACCCTGTTTTGGGATCCCATGTACTAAACAATCATTTTATATGAAAATTATCTATTTATGACTAAAACCTTTTAATCTTTGCCTAATTATGACTTTAGGATCACATTTTCAACTATATGACTTGATTAGCAAGTCTTGCACCTTTATAATCACACAGTGTAACGGTTTTCGCTATCTAGGGTGTTACACACCCCGTCACCAAGTGTCCTAGTACGCATAGCCAAAGTCCCACTGACATCTGCTGCCATCAATGCTCTGTATGGATTACCAGATATTGAGGATGATGACTATGCAGCCATGTTTCAAAATTGTGATCCGGAGTTATGCCAACAAGTAGTAGATGATCTTACGGTTCCTGGCACTTAGTGGATATCCTCCTCCACCCATGCTTGCCTCACTTTTAGGTGAGAATTCTTATCACCTGAAGCTAAAGTATGTTTCAACTTTGTCCGCAACAGTATTATGCCCACCATATATACTTCCACTGTCAATATGGAGCGAATGTTCCTGCTATTTGCCATCGTTGGAGGGCATACCATAAATGTGGGTAGAATCATTGCCCAAGAAATACGTGAGTGTGCCGGTAAGAAGGCAGGGCATACCTTCTTTCCCTCTCTGATTACACAACTATGTCGTCAGGCAGGTGTCCCAATGGATGAGCAGTGCCCTGAGAAGTATATCCCCGGACGTATCACCCACTATGACATCTCCCGAGTGTTGTGGACTTCTGATTCACATAAGCGTGGGGAAAGTTCTTCTTTTGCCCCAGATGTAGACCATGAACCACCGGTTGCGCCACCAGTTGAGAATGAGGCACCTCCTATGCCTACTAATGCCTCCTCTAGCGCTGCTCCTGTCGTTGACCCTCACCACCACCATATGATGGAAATGATGCATTTTATGCATCAGTAGCAACAGGCTTACTGGCGCTATGCCCAAGTGCGTGACCGGTCCATTGAAAGCATGCTTGAGCCGAATTTCACCAAGCCCTTCACATTCTTGCCACAATTCTCGATAGCTTCCTTGTACCATGGATAGGAGTTAGCACCGAAGACACTAAGGAAACAAGACATGAAGACGTCGATGGTGGCGATCAGTGAGATGAGGGAGTTTTCTTTGTCTTTTGCTTTTATTTAGTTTTTCTGTGGACTGTCTCTTGTTATTGTAATATATTGTTGATGTTGTTCTTTGTTGTGTTGTCTTGGGTAGCAATGCGGACATTGCTCTCTCTTAAGTTTGGGGGTTGTTGTTTTTATTTGCTATTGTGTCGTCTTACTTTCTTGTAATTTCTTGTCTTAAGTTTTAGATATTGATTAGGGTTGTTTTATGTTGAGTCTAGAGTCTAGGTTGTATTGGAATCAATTTTTGTAATGGCTTTCTTTAAGTGTGGGTGGCTCGATGATAAAATTTCAAAAAATTGCAATATTGGTTAACTCTTGTGTATTAGTGAGCCTTTACTACTTAAAGTTTTCGGTGTTAATTCAACCACAGTGAGATTGTGTCCCAATTGAGTGTGCATAGTTTGACCATGAATCCCTCACCCTAGATTAAACTACGTATTCATGAAGGTTTATGTTTTTAGAATTGTCTTGATAATTCCCTTTAAGTGAAATCCTAGGAGGCTTAGTGATTTAGAGAGGATTTAGGCAATTTTCTTGGACCGTTTGAGCTTTTCATGCCTACCGTGTAATTACTATCCCTAGTGAGCCAACTTTGAGCTTTTTGACCTATTTTGTTCATATAACCTCAACTTGATAGCTAATTCCATTTTGAATATCCCATTGTTGTTTCTCACCAAACCTTAAGCTTAGAGATAAGTTTTTTTTTTTTGGGGGGGGGGGGGGATGAGGAAAGAGTATCTTGGTTCTTGGGGTGTTCATAATTGGTTAATTAATACACTTATATGCTCAAATTTGTTAATTGTGTTTAGGTCTTATTATCTTCAATGTTTTCATTTTAAGTATATTACTTTTTAGTTGTCTTGTTTTCATATTATTAAAAAAAAACAAAAAAAAAATATAAAAAAATCAGAAAAATATGAAAAAAAATAATAGAAAATTAAAAAAATATATATTTGTTTATATTTTGTAGTGTCAATAGATAAGTTGTTAGTAGTTGCTTGTAACCATATTTGAGCATATAAGTGTAGTATTCATAGAAAGAGGGAATTGAGTACTATTTATAAGTTTGGGGGATTGAGTGCACTTGTAATGGGTAGAGGATATGAATTCATTAGATCCAAGGCAAGCTAGGTTTTAAGGTTTTCGCCTACAAATTCCATCTTAATCCATACGTTTAGCCTAGCCTACATTACAACCATGTAAAGACCCATTGATCTAAATACTCAACATATGACCATGACTTGAAGCCTTTTAAAACCATGCATAAGTAACCACCCCTTTGACCCCCAGGTCAACAGTTCACGACATGCACACATTTGACCGAGCCTCCTCCAACTCATCACCTCATCATTTACGCTTATGCCTTTACTTGCAACACAGAATACCTGTGAGCTAACGCCCAACAAGAAGAGCTATATAGGACACAATCCCCAAAGCCCAAAAATAAAACTTAAAACATAAAACATAGACATAAACCAACTCATGTAATCACAATCAAACTTATACTACTCCTAACTTATACCCTTACATACATCATAAAGTTCAACAATAATACATATTGTACCGTATCATTCTCGTAGCATAACTTTACATACCATAGCATAACATGACATACAATAATCATATCATATCACAAACAATCATAACACGTATTATTGGTGTTGTTTCGGCCGTAAACCAGTGTCAATCTGGTTAGATGTGAAACCAAGCACGAATTAACATAAACATGCATTTTAATAACATATGCATGCAATTTGTTGTAACGCGAGCATGCATTTTCATATCGTAAGCATGCTACACATAACACAATTCATAGCATGGTTTATAACTCATATTCACGCATAATACAGTCACACACAAGAAGCATAACCTATAACATACCTCATAGCACAACCCATAACATAATTCCTAATGTAACTCATAAAATAATTCATACCATCGTTCATAGCATAATTCATAATAAAATTCATAGCATAATTTATAACTTAATTCCTATCATAATTCTTAATATGATTCATAGCATGGCTTATAACATAATTTATAATACAACAAACAAAGTTTAAGACACTTAAGTATGTCGAGCGTACACCATGTGTGCAAGTGTCCACTCTTCTTACCTTAGATCCAACAGCGATGAAATCACCTCCCTTAAAATGCCTTACAGAGTCCTAAATTCAAAACAACATATATCATTTAGAGAACTGAATGTCATGAACCATTCTTACACTTTTTAAGACTCATTCACCCTTAAAGTGTCCTTAAGAAAGTTCTAAAATCCCCAAATAGAAAACCCTTAAACCATACCATCAAAGCCCCAACCAAAACCATCAAAATGATGAAAAATGTGTTTTCTGGGCATGTAGCATGGTCGCTCATGACGGAGAAATCTCAGATTGAGGCTTTTCTTCGAACAACCATAACTCTCTCAATTTCATTTCAATTTAAACGATTATTTTTTGGTTTTTCTCATCTTGAATCTCTCTATATCATCATACAATTTTTAGAGATCAATAAAATAACAAAAATTCATGAAAGGCCTCTAACTTCATAACTCTAACAAATCTCATGCAAAAAAAAAACTTCGTCTTCCCTAAGCTATGAACATATATCACAAAACAAGTCCTTACGTCATCGTTGATTCTCCCATGGCATGTTTATAACCTTAAAACATATTCATAAAATACCCCATTAACAATCATAGACATGACCTAGATTGTAAAGACTAAGAAGATCTTACCATGAAGTTGATTCTTATTATTCCAACCTTCTATACCTCAACCTCAGAGAGAATCCTTGCATTGAACAATACAGCGACTGACAATAATACGATAGATTTAACCTAATTTTATATTAGTCTGCAAATACTAAGGGTAAAACCAAAAGACCAATTTGCCTCTAATTCTATCCCTCTCATAATTAGGATCAAGTCCTTTTTGTAATTTCTCCTTAAACTAATAGTTTTCACTTATGAAAATTACAATCTCTACCATAAGATTCATATTTATACTTTAACCCCTAAATTCTAATATATTTGGCACTTGAGCCCATGCTACTTGAAGGAATCGTGTTTTGCCGCTGTCATACATATACATATCATAATCATGAAAAAAATCACATATTATCATGAAATTTAAAAGAAAACAAATTCACATATGCATCAGTATAAATTACCAAAATACCCGTAAATGCAAAGGTAGATACTACATTAGCACCCCCAAGGTTTTTGGGTAAGTGTGTTAGGGCCGGCTAGCAAGGGTAGCACAAACCCATTGGGCTTTGGTTCTTTAGCTGAGAGGTATAACCACCATGAGGTGGTGGTTATGGTGGAAAAAAACTACCAAGGGTGGTGGTGATGATGGAGACGACAACGACGACGATGATGATGATGGGGATGTTAATGATGATTTGTGTGGTTTGAGAAGGACTCGTTTGAGTCTAAATGGTGTAGGTCGAAAGTCACAAAAAATCTACTAATTGATCGGGACATGTTGCATGCACCATGAATGGCTATGTATGTACAAGCACCCAAGGGACCAAAATGGTAATTTGGTCCCAAGAATTTTTATATTTTACGTAGGGATCGAGTTTAGTAACCCAAGGCCCGAGAAGTATTTTGTAATGCCACAAATTCTTGAGACGTTAACTAACCCACACAATAAATAATTCTGAAAAAAACATCATTTATGATCAAGAAATCAAACGTGAATAACAACCTGAATCTTTAAAAAGGAAAGAAACTCCTAAGTTTCATAATTACTGTTTAAACAAAAAAAAACCATCATTTTACTCCATAACAAGACTCAAAACATCATTTGAAATTGTAATAAAGCATATCTTAACACTGAACATCAAACAATAAAACTTTCAAGTAGGTCCAACCCCTTACAGTCATGATGTCCATGACATGTATGCCCTCCGCTGAAGCTCTCCAACTCATTGCCCTATAACCACTTCCTTGCCTTTACCTGCAACAAAGAGTACTAAGGAGCCAAGGCCCAACAAGAAGAGTTGTGTAGGACACAACCCCCTTAAAACTTACCCAAGAACATAATTCAATTAAAAAAATATCGTTCAATATTTTAATCATAAATATTAACATTAAACAACAGGTCACATCCAAAGTAAAATAACATAGTGCATTAAAGTATGAAAGGACATAAGCATGCACTTCCAACATATCATTAGCATGCTAATTTGTAACATAGACATACATAAAAGAACATAAGCATGCCAAGCAAAATATCACACATACAGGTACAAACAAAAGCAACAACTAATGTAAACTACTTAAATCATATAACATTCGATAGCATAATCATATGTCAAGCATAGGTAAATAAACCAAAATTTGTTTACCATTATGAGTACTTCAAGCGTACACTCTGCATACAGGTGTCCACTCTTCTTACCTCGAATACAGTAGCGATCCACACACACTAACACATCTTTTCAAGTATCCTTAGCAAGCCTAAACATATCATATAACAGCAAAGCTTTAATACTAAAGCTAAACCAAAACCATAATAAAATACACCCACCTCCCCTCTTAAGGCTAATTCATGCCCAAAGTATCTTTAAGAAAGTCTTAAAATACTATTGCATAAAACCCCAAACCAATGGTACCAATTTTATAACAAAATTGTGCACTTGAACCACAAAACTTAGCATTTCTGGGTTACTGCCAGTGCCTAGGTGCGGTCATGCCCATATAACATATGCACTTTCCAGCCGAGTATCGCGATCACGCTAGTCCCCGAATAAAGAAATCGCAAATATGATTTTAAACCTAGATTTCAACCCCAAATCGCACAGTTTCGACCCCAAAACACCAAATCAACAATCCTAGCATGTTTCTATCCCTTGACACCCAAATATAATCTATTCTAATCCTCTGATAAACATTCATAATCACAAAAACAATAAAATCCCTTTTTCAACATTAAAATCATAAATCTATCATCAGACTCGAATAACACAGTTCAAAGAATCTACCTATCAATATCTCAGGCACAATCATCAATTCCTTGCTCCCTTTATGTGATCCATAGTCGGCCAAACTACTAATTCCACGTTCTCCTTCTGATTTCTAAGCCTCAAAGACCTAGATCAAGAACTAGAGAAGTGTTCTTGCTCTATACTTTATCATGTATGTAAAGGAGAAGTGTCTGACTATCGTATCAAGCCTAGACCTATTTCCCAATATTTTATTTACTTTTGATAATAAATCATATAAAGTCCAATACCATACCATCCCTAGTCTCTAATTTTTCCTCAGTAATTACTAAAGCCATTTTTTGTACTTTCTATCAAAGCAAATTTTTTTAACTTTCCTTAGTTACACTTTCTGCCGTGAAAATCATATTTCTACTTTGACCCCCATAACTCAACTGCTATCACATTTTGACCCATAATACTTGAAGAAACACATATGTGGACCAACTAACAAATTCATAAAATGAAAAATTTATATCAATCATAGATATCATAGCTTAAATCATGTAGCGCATAAAACATACAAATTTCCATGATACCCTAGCCCGCGCCAGAATACCAAAATACCTCTTACTAACGAAAGTTCATATTACAACTATCCCTTCCTAAAAATAAATTTCTTCCTTGAATTTACATGAACAATATTAGGTGTCGCTCCAACATATATGATTCCAACTCCCACGTTGCTTCTTCTATAGAGTCGTTCCTCCAAAGAATCTTGACTAACCCGATCATCTTATTCTGTAACACTTTTTCTCTCTAATCTATTATCTTTATTGGATTTTCTTCATAAGAAAGGTTTTCTTGCACATTCAACATCTCATAACTAATAATATGAGATGGATCAGAGATGTACTTGCGTAACAAAGACACATGGCTAACCTATAAGCCACTTGTCCTATTCTCTCCAAAATCTCGAATGGTCTAACAAATCGAGCACTCAACTTTCCTTTCTTGCCAAACCTTTTAATTCCATTCATAGGTCGAACTCAACATGCCTATGTTTAGGATCAGCATAACTCTTTTGTCAATTGTGTAAAGCAATCATGCGAGCTCTTATCTTTGCAATAACTTCATTCGCTTCTCATACCACTTCCGGGCCTAAATACTTACTTTTGCCCATTTCATCCCAATGAATTGGTGATATACACTTTCTTCCATGGAGCATATCGTATGGTGCTACCCCAATAGTTGACTGATAACTATTGTTATACGAGATCTCTATCAATGGAAGGTACCTTGTTCATGACCCTTTGAAATCCTATACACACGCTCTAAGCATGTTGTTATCCCTCAAACATACGAGGATGACGTGGCGAATGAGAATGCAACACGTTACATCACAAATCAAGGAAAAATGAGGAAGTATTGAGAAAAGACCGACGGGCAAAAAAGATAGGTCCAGGACCTATAGGGAAATCGACCAATCCTAAACCCCCTAGGGGTGGTCGGCCTAACCCCTACCCCTAGGGGTGTTCGACCTAAGCAGGCCCAAGAGCACTAGGGGTGGTCAGCCTGACCCCTACCCCAGGGGTGGTCGGCCCCAGTGAGTCTAGGAGCCCCTAAGAGTGGTCGGCTTGACCCTTCCCAGGGGTGGTCGACCCTAGTATGCCCAATGACCGCTAGGGTGGTTGGCCTGACGTGCTCAAACACCATCAGGGTGGTCGGCCTAAACCTCCAAGTACACTTGACTGAGAAATATTCACTCTCATTCAAACTGAAATCAACATGCCTAGAACATAGAAGGTCACAGGCCTAGCACCCAAAGGATTAACAGGTCCAGCACCCAAAAGGTCACAGGCCTAGCACCCATGCTCGGGTCTTCGACCTAGCACCTAAGTCCCATATACCAACAGAGACTTAACATCTTCCTAGAGGTTTCTATCGTGCATTATCCTCCATGATCTAGAGAAATAACAAGAAGACCCAAGATCTCATAATCATGGGGAGGTGGACACGTATCTCCACTACCTGATAATCATGTACCAAACCACGATCCCAGTATTACTGGTCATGTCACTGCCCTGGGTACTATAAAGAAAGGACTTAGGGCTTCATTTCAAGGAATGGCTTTTTCTGGAATTTTTGAGATCTAAAGAATATTTGGGGAGAAATTCTGGAAAAATTAGAAACGATTGAATGCTTTTGTTCCTCAGTTTAATTGTCGAGTGATTCAATACTAAAATCTAAGTGGATTAGGTTATTACTGTTTATCATAACAGGGTTGAACCACTATAAAATTTCTAGTGTTTGTTTAAGATATTCGTACTCTATTGTTTCTTCTATTTATTTCGTTCAAAAAATGTTGTATACTGTACATACGACCGTTGGAAAATTTCACAGGTCAGCATTTTGGTGCTTTCATTTAGAGAGCGAAATCAAGAAACACACTTTCATCATTTTTACGATGCCTCCAAAATTCAGTCATACCAAGAAGACTGCTCCTAGGGATTCCACCACCAAGAATCCTATAGATCCTGTTAACAAATCTCGGGTGGAGGTTGGAGATCAACCTAATGAAAAAAATCCTCAGGACGTTCACCAGGAGGAGATGGCACAATTTCTAGCGAGCAGGAAGTCGTTGCTGCAGAAATTTCCCTTCAGAGGGTGACTATGGAACAAAAATGACGGGAGATAGATGAGCAGGTCCAGAGAATGATCTAGAGGGAGCAGGAAGCTTACTGGAGACATCAGGAGGCTGTTGTGGCCTTGGAGGTGACTACTTAGTTAGCCCGAGATAACGCTAAAGCTGCTGCTCAGGAAGCGAGGGAGGCTCGGGCCAAAGGAGCAAGAATGCGAGACAATAGTAACAGAGAGTTCCAGGGGAGGAGTAGGACCACAAGGACACTCTCAGAACCACTTTCCCAGAGAAAGAATGAAGAGGCACAATCCAATATTGCCTCCTCCATAACTAAGAAGAATAAAATTTCATCTCAGAGTAGGAGTATTAGCAACCCGAAGGCCCCCTCCCAGAGGGACTGACAAAACACAGGAGGTGACGGTCAAACATCTGAGAGGCGTGACAGGAATGGAAATGGCCGCTCAAAGTCATGTAGGACGAGAGGCTCGGGGGCAGGGTCGCACTAACAGGGACAAGGCGAACCTACCACCCCTGCACCCTCAGTCTCGCAAGGGAAAGGAACCAATGGATAACACCAATACCATGTTTGATAGGCTAGGGAAAGATGCGCAACCTTAGGATTTGAGGGAGGTCATCAACAGGAGGACCAGCACTCAGGAGGGGGTATAGGGACATCTACACCACCTGGAGCAGCGATTCCACCAACAGTGCAGGCTCAAATAGATGCACTTGTTATGGTTGTTCAAGGTCAAACAAAGAAACCTTCAGATATCGAGTTCGCTCATAGTAGTGGGAGTCCTTTCAATACCATGATACAAGCTGCCTAGCCACCACCAAAATACAAGACCCCAAAACTTCCTACATACACTAGGAAGGTGGACCCAATACGACACATTGGGAAGTTTGAGGATCAGATGGAGTTACTCGGTGTGGAGCATGATTATAGGTGCAGAGTATTCCCTACCACTCTCTCTGACTCGGCTCAGGAATGGTATTGGAAATTCAAACCTAGATCCCTCACTACCTGGGATCAGTTCAGGAAAGAATTCTGCAAGATATTTAGTGTCGTGCGAATTCAACCAGTTTATGCCAATCAATTAGCTGACATCAAACAAGGGAAAGATGAATCCTTGAAAGACTACATTCAAAGATTCATGAGAGAGGCAAACTGAGTAACCACGGTAGGAGATGAAGGGAAGTTCGTTGCCATATTAGCATGAATAATTTATCGTAGTCTCTTGTGGGACAGTATACACAGGAACCCTATAAACACCTTGCAGGAGTTCCTGGACCAAGCCGACAAATACATGAAGCTGGATGATGCTATAATGAAGGAAGAAAAAAACATAAACCATCCGACCACTGTCAAGGCAGATAAGAACAACGCAAACCCTCAGGGCGGCAGTGGGGGCAACAGTAAGAAGAGGAATACCTCAGGGGCCGAGCAGGGTATAGAAAAGAAAGCTAAGTCAGCACTCGCCGAAAAACAAGCTAAGCATCAACCCTACCAGCCCAGGTTCACCAATTATACCATCCTAACCACATCAAGGACTGAGATTTACTTGGAAACATACCAGGAGGTACCATACCAAAGGCCACCACCATTGCGTTCAGAAGGAAAGAAGGACAAGAATAAGTTTTGTTGTTTCCATAATGATTATGGGCATGACACAAACAAGTACAAACAATTGAAGGATGAGATAGATTTTCTTCTCCGATCAGGAAAACTATCGAGGTATCGAGGCAAGACCGAAACCCCACGTAGGAATCCATAATTTCAAAGGGAGAAGAGTCCACCACTGGAATTGGCAACTATAGACTTCACATTGGATACCATATGTGGAGGGCCCCACATAGCAGGCAATAGTAACAATGCTCGTGAGCGATATGCAAAGACCCTCAGACATGAGGTAGGGGAGTCTTCCCAGTGTATGGCAGTTGAGGAGCCACTACAAGAAAAATCACTTTTCACAACACATGGTTATAAGACTATTGAAAAAGTATTATAAAAGCTAGTTAAAAAAATGGGACATAAAATGCGCTATAGTGTAAAATTGGCGATTCAGTGAATTTATTTAGAGGGAAACTGAAAACATATATCTTTATTTTTGTTTCGACTTCTCTCTCTCGTGTTCTCCACTATTGAGCCCAAATCACTCTCCCTCTGATAGCTTCTCTCATCTTTATCACATTAATTTTCTCTTACATCTAGATTCTAATTAGTGTAGAGCTCAACAAACGTGGCAGTGGCGATGGTGAATCGGAGAATGGTGTGGTCGATTTGGCAAGTCAGGTACACCTGATGGAGAAGGAAGATGCGGAGAGGTCTGAGAGGGAGAGAAAGGAGTTTGAGCAGAGGGAGAAGGCCTGGCTCGAGGCCATGGAGATGAAAAGGAAGAAGGTGGAAGAAGAAGAAGAAGAATATGAGGAACAACGAAAGAAGGCACTGGATGAAGAGTCTCGGAAACAGCAGGTACTTTCTTCTTTTCTTTACTTTCTCAAAGTATTTTGGTTTTAACGGTTGTTTGGTTGCTGGAAAAGAATGAAAAACTAACCAAATTAATATAATATACCTAAAGGTTTGAGGTATTGATATGGAAAGAAGAAATTTGTTTGTCTTGTTATAGAATGTTTTGAGTTTTCGCTGATTGGCAGAGAGAATATGTAATTCTAGCAAGGAAATTGTATTTGCTTTGTTAAATTTATGACAGGCTGAGACTGCAAATGAAGGTAATGAGGGTGATGAAGGGGAATACGAAGAAGGGCCTGCTGAAATTATCTAGCAAGGAAATGAGATCATTTTCAAGAAGAAAAGGATCAGGGTCTCGAAGAAAAACAGTCAGCTAGATGACTTAAGTAGAAAAGAGGTCTGGATATGAATCTCAAGTTTGGGTTTCATTTGTGTATATATCACCCTGTGAAGTGCTTTCTCATGTGGTTCGGCCAAGATTTAAACACTCAATCTTATTATTTTCTTTTTGCAGGATGTTGATAGGCCCACATCTAATCCTCTTGCACCAGAATCTGAAACTTTTGCTAAGTATAGAAACTCATTGATGTCAGGACAACAATTCATTGAGAGTGTTGCCGAACAAGTACCGAATTTTGGAACTGAACTGGTATTTCTCCTATACTGTGTATCATGTCTCTCCAACACTATTTGTTATCAAGTTCTCATCCATTAGGATCCATGAAAAAAGGTTTAGTCTCTTCCAATTACATTAATTCGAGAGTGGGATCTGTTATTAGTCTGTCTTATATTTTTTGAGTTTATCTATGTGTTCAACTCATTTTTTGTTTGTTGGTATGATTAAGAGGAACATGGTCTCTAAGTATTTTTTTTTTGTATTTATGACAGGATAAAGCTCATTAACCAAGTTATTTATGAACTTCTACACAACCTTTTTTTTTACTCCAAACTATGATTGACTTTATCTTAGGTACTTTGGTTATGTTTCAAGAATACTTTATTTTAGAAATTTGAACAATCTTAACGTGTTTCGTACTTAAACTAGTGGTAATCTATTTCATTGATTCAATTTTATCACGGTCTTGAGATTAGTAGCAAGGTCTTAAACAATCATCATCATAGACGCACTAATATAGCTAGAGAGAAAAGAATGATCGCTAGTCAAAGTCAGTACCATAAAATGAGAAATTTTTATACACAACATAATCATGAATAAAATGTATGTACAGAGTTTGCACAATTTCAATTACCAAATAACAATATAATTTCCATACATATATATATATATATTCAATCTATACAATAAATTAGTTCTGTTGTGACATGTCAGTTTCATCTTTGATATGAAAATTACCCCATAAATTTATACATGCCTTCTAGCTTTAAATTTTTAACAAAAACAAAGTTAATTGACTACTTTTCATTATTGATAACTTAAAAGATTCTACTCTGTAATCAGTAATGGGATTGCTGACAGCATATATTGCCTTTGTTAACCAAGCATAAATCTATACATGCCTTCTAGCTTTAAATTTTTAACAAAAACAAAGTTAATTGACTACTTTTCATTATTGATAACTTAAAAGATTCTACTCTGTAATCAGTAATGGGATTGCTATCAGCATATATATCGTTTGTTAACCAAGCATTGATATATATATATGGATTAGTGAACATAGTAGTTTCTTTATATTACTCCCTCTTTTTGGCACACCATGAAAAAATTTGCGTTATATACTATATAGATTAGAGATTAGTGTTTTAAAACATATTTTTAAGTCATGGATTTTTGTTTTTTACTTTTGATATGCAATAATTTGCTGATGCACAAGAACATACATTCCGAGATCATTTAAGCCAAAGAAATTGAATAATTCCCTTTGGTAATCTTAATAGAGAGCAGAGAATGATCAATATTCAAAGCCAGTATTAGAAAATGAGAAATTTTTCCTTACAACATAATATACATAAACAAAACTCTTAGCATGAATATTGAAGGTCAAGTTTGTTCCATGTATTTTGAATCTCAACAACCATTATTTCCTTAATAGAATTCACTATGATTGTAGCTTGAATATTATGCTGGATAGATAATTACTCTATTGGTACCAAGATAGAAATATCAGAACAAAAGATTGAAATAAACTAAAAAGGAAACCACTAAACCAGTACTCAAATAACACCCAAGCAGAAGCAATTCTTATTGAAATAAAAACACACAAAACATAACTAATGATGTAACCAAAATAGTGTCAAACCATTAATGGAAGAAAATCACTGAAAAATGAAACACAAACTCAGTATCTAATCAAATCCATTTCTCATAAAGTACTGATATTGGTACTATAACAAAGAATACTACAGTGAAAAGTTACTAGAATGAGAAACTTAAGACTAAAAGGATAGTTTGTTCCATATCTCTTTAGCCTCTTCCTCCAATGTTCCTCTTAAAGGAAAAAGTGTCTCTGGATCTTCATCTCGAACTCAAATACTGAGTTCTTCATTCTTCATTTCATTCAGACTCATTTCAACATTTTTCAGTCTCTTTTCAAACACAATCTTGAGATGATTTCCCATAGAGAGATATACCTCATCTGTTAGCACCATAGGCAAGCTTGGACACCGAAGAGCAACTTCAAGGCGCAAAATTTCTCGCAAGATATCGCGAGTAACATACATTTGTGGACAATCCTCAAAAAAATTCTCTGCTGAACTTGCCCTCGATGAGCTACATTGATTCTTATCTGCCACCTTCATTATTCTCTCCATAAGTTTCACTATAGCCAAGAACCTCTCTATGACAATGGAGTTTTCTTCCATACTTAAGAACTTGAGCATAACCAAAAAATCATCAAGCTTCTGCATTAGGCCTTCATTGGTTGCTGAAATGGCCACAACCATGAAGAATTCAACGAAGTTTAGAGAAATATTTGTCCCAAGATCGATCACCACAGCCCTGATTTCCTCAAAAGCAATCTTTCTTTCTTCACGAAGAAGTTGCAGCCACTCTATCAAGCTATTCGCACATTTAAGTCTGCCTTTTTCGGCTTCTTCTTTCCAAACCATCATGAACGTTGTCATGTCTTCTACATATTCTTCCATATCTTTACATACATCAAGATAAGTGGTTTTGTGGGCTGTTTGGTTGGCTAGCATGATTTAACTTTCAATAATAGGGTTTTAGATTCGTTGTGTGAAAATATGAAGTTTTGGGTTGTTGTGTGGGTTAGGAATAAGAAAGTATTAAGCCATTTTGTTTCTTTGATCTGTTGGTAGTTGTTTTCTGTTTTAAAAATAAAAAATTAAGCTGGGTTTTGGGTGATATTTTGGGGTGAGAGTTATGACTTTATCTCCTTTTGGTGTGTATTTTAAGACTTCTTTATCACACATACCCTTATATATAGCCTGTTAAAATAAAATGGAGCATGACTTTATAACAAACAAGTAAATGAGATGAATGTAGAATGTTGATACCTCCATTGTGATTCCCTTTTTAGTTTCCCCATCATTCTCTAATAATTTCAAACCACCTTCAGGTTGTTGGTGTATTGATCTAGTGATGTTTAATGCAGGTGGGATGTGAATTTGTTAACCTAACCAGATGGAAGGTTGCAATATGTGGGGAGTATATGAAGTCAAGGTTTAAGGTACAGCCTTATGTTTGGTGTTGGTTGTTTTGATCATCATTCCTGTGCTACAGCTACAATTTTAACTTTGTATTAAGTAGTTAAAAAGTTATTATTTGATATACTCTTGCATTCGTTGCATGCTTTGAGGAAATCACTCTCTCTCTCTCTCTCTCTCTCTCTCTCTCTCTCTCTCTCTCTCTCTCTCTCTCTCTCTCTCTCTCTCTCTCTCTCTCTTTCATTTATACTTGTAGATTTCATTACTATACCAAGAAAAATGTGAGACAGTGAGACCATCTCGTTCTTAATCTGTATCTAGCTCCATTCTTTGATTCATTTACTGAATAACCTTTGGGGTATATAGGAAAAAATAAAGGTTATGAAGTGGTAATATGTAATGGCAGTGCCTAAACCAAAAGAGGCAATTCATCCACCTATGGACCAGCTTCAAGGTTTAGAGTACTGTATTGACTCAAATCCATCTTGGGGTATGTTCATTTCTTCATTTATTTATTCTTTATGTTATTTTTCTTCTATTTGTTATTATAAAGTGTTATTTGTTTCATTTGGAAAAACAGGGGAGGCAGTATATCTGGGTTTTCAGCACTTCATTTTGGCCCTTGGAACTGCAGTGATGATCCCTTCTTTCCTTGTTCCTTACATGGGTGGTACTGATGTGAGCTCATTTTTCATAAAAGACCAATATTTCTTTTTAAGCAAGAAATTAATATAGTTTGTGAGCAGATCCTTTAATGTTTCCTCATACTAATTTTGCTCATCCTCTTTTCTTTACTAAAGTGATAAAGTCAAGTTTTTGGAGTTGTTTATGTATAAAAGTTGAAACTTTGTTAATTATTTTATGAACCATCTTTGAAAAATAAAATTTCATCAGGGTGATAAAGTCAGAGTAGTACAGACTCTACTGTTTGTTGAAGGAATTAACACACTTCTTCAAACTCTCTTTGGAACCAAACTGCCTACTGTTATTGGAGGGTCTTATGCATTCATGGTCCCTATTATATCTATCATTCATGATTCATCATTAGCTAATATTGAGGACCCTCATATCGTAAGTGTAACCCTTCTATTCTTGAATAAGGCATTTCCTTTTACTTGATATCACTAAAGCATTCATTTATGGTATGACTTCTTTGCTTTCTATGTGTTGTGAGGAAGCTTACTTTTCTTGTACATTTTTCTAGAGATTTCTCAACACCATGAGAGTAGTCCAAGGTGTTTTGATAGTAGCATCAAGCATACATATTATCCATGGATACAGTCAAATTTGGGCCATTTGTTCCCGGTAAGAATTATCTATCTTGGAATTAGAGGTAGTTTATATCAAGGTAGTTTAGTTTGTTGGCTGGAATTTCATTGCATTAGAAAGCTTTAAGGAGTTTAGTTGATACAAGAGGAATTGTACTTGCGTAAGCTTATTGGTTTTGGAGTAATTGCTCCATTAGAGTGGACTTACTCATTATTAATTTTCAGTTGCTAAGTCTTCACTGATGCAAGTTTCTACAGGTTAATGCTTATGAAGTCTTGCTGCAATTTTGGACCAGAATTTTAAAGAGTTCAGTTTATCTAAATTTTTTTCCCAGCTCCATACTGTACTGCTTGAGTTGAAAGTATTCAAGAAAAAATTGTATTTTAAACATGCTTTAGTAAAACTCTTTGAAGAGGAAGATATATATTCATATGATATTTACTCTTCTTTTTCTTTGCTCAATTTGCATATACTAATCTATGTTATCAATAAGGTATCAAGTTTGAGAAAACGACTCAACAAGTGTGAGCAAGGAGCATTGGCAAGGAGCACTGCAAAGTTAATTAACTTGATTATTAATTGCAAGAGGTACAAAAATATGTTATCTTAACTCTTTTATTAATATCATACAAATGCTAGAGGAGTTTGAATATCTTAAATATTCATTCGTAGAGAAGTAGGCTCTGAGAATAAAATTGTGTGTTGCGGTGATAACGGAAGGTTGAAAACTTGTGTGTCTTAGAGAAGTAGGTTCTGGAAATTTTGTTTGTGTGTTGTGGTGATATAAGGAAGAAAACTTACTATGTGTTGTTTGAATTTTTTTTACTTGGAATTGATAGATGGTTAGCTAAGTTTTTATGTAACGCCCTGGCTACCCCAGAACAGTTACGGTGAACAGTGAACCAGAAATTTGACTATCTACCCGAGTCCTTTGGTTAAAAACGTGCTTTTAAGTGTTATTAACAGGCTAAGGTGGAAAACCAGTAATAAAGAAAGGATATATTTTATTAAAATATTCAGGAGCTCATCAAAACATTTACAAGTTGTTTATAACACAAAATGGTCACTACTGTTTCAAATTTACAAATCTACCGACCTAAGTAGAAAAAATAGGGTGAACCCCCTAGTTCCTCTAAGAACTCCTTGGCCGTGGTGGTCGAGCGGCCGCATATGTACACATCACCACCTAAGATCTCCACTCAAGGCTGGGTGAGCTTTTCTTTCCCTTTACCTGCACCACATAACACCCATGAGCCAAGGCCCAGCAAGAAAACACAATATAGCCTGATATAATTTCAACAATGATCATAATAATCATTCAGGACTATCAGTCCAAAACAGATAAGTGACAGTCACAAAAGTCACTAAATTGGGTATAGCTTCCCTTAGCCTTGTGACGATAGGGTCACCGAAGCTTAACAGATAAGTGAATGTTTCACTAGCTTAAACATGATAGGTGCATGGTGACTAGTCACCAACATAACCTTCCTCATAACCATAGGATCATAACCCTGGAACATCGTTCCCTAGCCCTGTGACGAACGGTCACCTAGGCCTTTGGCCCTGGCTCTGAGTAACTAGTCTTAGACTAGTCAAGCGCTTATAAGTTTCATCGACCTTAGGGTCGGTCTAGCATTAATGCCTTAGAGCCATTCAATGCTGATATCGATTAGATCTAATCTTCATTCGGCCCTGCGTTCAGGACGCTTATGCCGTTTCTGACTCTTAACTCAGTGTCCCTGACTAGTCAGTGCCAAATACAAGTAAACAACATTCTCTAGCATTTAATATGCAATCCATGTCGACATTTATCAATCAAAATGCCTCAATAACAATCATGCATGTCACATACACAGGGTACAGTTTTCTTACCTCTGATTCAAGCGAGAATGAATAAAAGAACGACCCTTGAGAACGATCTGAATTTTAGTCCTTTAGCGATCACCTAGTCATAACCAAATATGGGACACCATAAATAAAATGATAATCAAGGGTTCCCATACCAAGAGCTAGCCTCCGGGACATCAATCCCCACTAATCCAGGTAGTAGGAACAATCACGAGGCTTAAAACCATGTTTACGGGGCCAAAACACTCAAACGGACTCAACCCTGCTCAAGGGATGCGGCCCTAACACCTTGGGCCGTGGCCCCCAGCCACTCTAGGAGCAAGGGCCGCGACGCCCAGCAAGGGAAAAATTGCTCCACCTGCTTCTTCGAGCTAGGGCCGCAGCACCCAAGAACAGGGTCGCGGCCCCCAACCCAGAGCCATCCCCAAACACATTTTTCATTATTCCAAAGCCTCAAAAATCATACCTAAACACTTCCAAATCATTAAATCAAAGATCCCAAGCTTCCCAATGATCCAAAACCTTCAAATCCCAAGGCTCGAACGAACCAAAAACTCAACGATTCACAAAAGCCAATTCTAAGCTTAGAAACTCTAAAAGCTCAAAACTTTAAACTTAGATTACCTATGATTGGGTTGTTTCTCGTCAAATCCTTCGGTCAAGAAGCTTCTAATCTTTCCTAGGATCGCTATGCCTCGATCCTCACTTGAGTCCGACTCCTAGAACTCGAGATTTCTTTGAAAATGCTCTGAACGGTAAAAATGAACTAACGGGAAAGAATGAGAGGTTTTCTAACGTACGTTCTATTTGACAAGCTACTTCAAGCTTAAGTAACCTCAAATAAAACCTAGTGCTCGGGGTCCCGAAAACACCCCCGGGGACATTATAGTCAAAACTCCCAGAATTTCCTCCTGATCTCAATAACTCCTAATTAATCATCAAATAACATTCTCATAACTCAATATCCTAATAAAAGACCCCCGTTATGAAAAAACCGCTAATCCATAATATAAGGCCATCTCATGCGAAATAGCTCGAATATATCTCCATAATAATGGAATCTCATTCACGAATCACAATATGCACCTAAATATACAAATACACCTTCAATGGGCCAAATTACCAAAACACCCTAATAATCAAATTCGGACCCACATGCATGCATATAACATCATATTATATTATAATTCACATAAACATGCATATATTTATTTAATGGCATAATTAAATAGTTATGGCCCTCCCGGCCTACTAATCTAGCCATTAAACTGCATTAGGGATTTCGGGGCATTACATTTTATATGGGAAATGATGTCAGATTTTATCTAGAATTATGTATTATCTTCTTACAAATAAATTGTGTTTGCTTTAATTGGTTTGATTATATTGATAGATATCTTGCCCCGGGTGTGAATAAGGGTAGTTTTCACCTCCCCAACCTTAGGGTTTGAATAATAAAATATTATACATATGAGTTGTGATTGGAAAAATGCATAATCTGATAATGCCTCCATGAGTTCTAAGTCAAATATAATTACCCAAAACATCATAAATATAATTACCCAAAACAATAGCTTGGTTTCCCTCCCCTGTCGTTTGAGTAAGCATATGCAACACATGAACAATTGCTCCTGAACAGCAGCTCACAGCCGTTTATACCAATAGCAGTATCCCTTTGAGTGGTTATTGAAGTTGGCATTAGTCCTTTTATCTCATAGAAATCATCACCATTTTCACAAACTAATGGAATGATCAAACAACCACTAGAATTCCTCTCTGTTGTGCCATTACAAAGCGAATAGTTAACCATTGAAATCTTAACCATAGATCTGTACAAATATATTGAATCAACAACAAGGCATTTTTGTTTGTACATACCTTCCATATCTATAGGTGTAGGTGGTTAAAGGCTGAAGACCAGTCATTACTGCTGAATGAATGAACCCAAGGTCATGCCAACCAAAATACTTAGCTGGGCTTACTAGAATATCTGATTCTAGTTTGATTTCACATAGCAAACCACACATAACATATCATTAACTAACAGAAAACTACAGAACCAAAAAAAAACATATCATAAAGTGGTAACTCACTGCACATATCATTCTGAGTAAAAATGGTAACTTGTGAAGTTTGTACTTGCTGAGGTTTACTATCCCCACTAACCCAGGTCACTCTCATCTGCAAAGCAACCATATATATATATATATATATACATCATTAGTTGATTCAATATCATTTAGCAGAATAGCAGTAGAACAACAACTTAGTTATAGATAATGAACATTTTATTATGCTTATTCTGAATGGAAACCATACCAAATCACATGTTATTTTTAGTTCATATAGTGTTGTTCTTGAAACTATTTGGTAGCCTTGAAATTAATTATGAATAAAACAAAGTAGCAAAAGTGGAAATATACCACTGGTTTCATACGATTCTTTCCAATGGGATAGTTATAGTGATTTCGGTTTTTCATGGAATAGGCAATGAACCACAGTATAAAGCCAAACAAGAGATCCAATAGGGAATCCAAAGTTGAGGCAATCACAGCTAGTGATTTGCTCTCAATTGAAGCATAAACTTTCGCTGCAAAAAGAACTAAGTTAGCTATGTTTGATGCATTCACTGCCAACCTCACACTCTTTGCTAACTGCTTCACTTCATCCTGAAACCAAGCATAAACAAATAAATAAAAGTGTTCAGTAACAGTAGTTAAAATAGGTTAATATTGTCACATTTAACACAATTTGAGGCTAAGGGTTATTATAATATTGGATTTTTAACATATATAAAAATATATGTTATTTTTAACATATGTAATTTGTGGTAATCCAAAATCTGGATGCTTAATTGGACAAGGAAGGGGGGTAACAAGGTCAAAATTAAATGTTGTTAATATGTGTAAAGACAAGATGACATTGTTGGAGGAAGAGCAGCTAAATATGAAGATTCAAATTGCTGAAATGTTGAATCTACTTAAAGGACACTTGGTAACAATTCTTTCTCACTCTTATATAACTAAAAATTTGTATTTTTTAAATTAAATTTATCTTGTATATATTTAGGACGGTAGAGCAACAACAAGTGAGGGGCAGTCCCACAATATTCCACAATCCAACAATATTCCTTCTCCTAAGGTAAATCTTCAAATTGGTTTCTTTCTTTTTAAGGAAACAATTACAAAAATTAATATATTTTCTTCAAAATTAATTTTGCAGAGTGTTGGAGTTAAAATTAATTGGTCAGATGCAATTATTGCTGAAGGTCATTGGGATTCTAGTGATCCAGACTTAGAGGTGCACGGAAATCCTCTTGAACCAGATTTTATGCGTGTATGGTTTGATGTTCCTGTTGTGCCTGGTGCTTATTTATTTCAGCCTAACTATGTGATGCTTACTATACAAGAAGTTGGTGGTTCAACAGTTGCATGGCCTTCTCAAAACATTTTTCCAAGAGGTGTTTATTTGGTTATTTGATTATATAATGCTTGTTCAACATTAACCGATATGCAATCCAAGATTATGATAGCATTATTGACTATTTTATATTAATGATATGATATTTCATGACCTCATTAGTTTTTCTTTTATGTTTTATTTACCAGATTCAACAAGTCAAGTGCAAACGAAAATCTAATTTGGAAGGCTTTGGTGTGCTGACATTTGGAAGATCATGAATTCCTACCTTTACTTTTGAATATGCAACTGTATAAGACTATTTTGTTGACTATTGTGGGAATTTTTTGTTTATGTTAATTAGGTAGTGTTGAATATCTTAAGACTTTTGGATTATTTTTTAGATAATCTTGAATGTATTTTGACACAATTATTTGGTTATATGTGTTATGAATCATATAATTGGTACTCAAAAATATATTTGTACAATGTTAAGGGTGTCTTAAGTATATTAAATGAAGCGGGTTTGAATTAAAGAAATAAAAAATAATTATAATGTACAGGTTTATAAAATAATAATTCAAGCCTATCCAAATATTATAATAATACAAAAAAATGTGTTATTGTATCTTTTACAATAACACTGGTTTATAAGCATAAAATTATGTTATGAAAACTATTTTCTATAATGCAGAAATTGTGTTATTATAAAGTGTATCATAACACTACTTTATAAGTACAAAAAAGTGTTATATAATCTACTTATAAATAGCGTAATGAAATAATTATCTAACTATTAAAATAACACAACAAAAGTGTTATTGTAGGCTATACCATAACACATGTATATAACTATGGAAAAGATTTATGCAAAGTGCTTTGACCTACTATAACACTGCTTTCCTTAACACATCAAAAAGTGTTATGGTATATATTTGATAATACTTTTTCAGTCTTATTGAAACTATTTTTTCTTGTAGTGAGCGGTCTCCAAAAAATCCAAAGTATGAAAGTGAAACTCTCACTTTTACAAAGGATGACGCCAAGCACGTGAGGTACCCCCACAATGACCCTCTGGTCCTTACCATTCAAATCGCCAATGCCCGAGTGAAGAGATGCTTGGTGGATATGGGAAGCTCAATAGATATCATCTACAAATCATCCCTCGAGAAGATGAAGCTCACAGTCAAGGACCTGACACTGTGTTCCCAAGTGATATATGGCTTCACGAGAGAATGCCTAACACTAGCAGGAACTATCAGACTACCGGTCACAGTGGGGGATGCCCCCAGGCACGAGACTGTGATGACAGAGTTCGTGGTGGTAGATTGCTCATCGGCTCACAATGTAGTGCTCAGGAGACCCCTCCTGATGGCGTTACACGCAGCAATATCTATCTGCCATCTATCTTTGAAGTTCCCCACAAGCATAGGGCAAGGATGCGTACAGGGTAACCAAAGGGAGGCACGAGAATACTATAATGCGTGAGTGATCAAAGAAAAGAAAGGACCATGCGTAAGCAACATGATAGTAACCTGCTACGAAGAGAATGAAGGAACCGATGAGGTTGTCAACATGGAAGTTGACGTTGAAAGAAACACTCTACTAGAGTCGGGGGCTCCTTTTAACAAAGATTTGTTATTATAGCAAGTTTCCCAAAGCGAGGGAAAAGGAATTAAAGGTGGAAATTAAGGCATGGTTGGTGGAATTTTTGAAGAAAACCCAGGACGTCTTTGCCTGGTCACATAAGGACATGGTTGGAATTTCTCCATCCGTGATAAGTCATGTCCTCGATGTAGACAAGAACTGCTTGACAAAGACCGATCTCAAGCCCTAAAGGATGTGGTCAAGTGGTTCAAGGAAAATGGTTTTATAAGGGAGGTCTACTACCCAGATTAGTTATCAAACCCTGTTTGGTCCCAAAGCCAAATGAGAAGTGGAGAACATGCGTGGACTTCACAGATCTGAACAAGGCCTGCCCCAAAGACTGCTTCCCACTACCCAGAATAGACCAACTGTTCGATGTAACGGCAGGACATGGAATACTCTCATTCATGTATATATATTTTGGGTATAATAAAATAAGTATGCACCCTTCTGACGAGGAACATACCAGCTTCTGGGTCGACAAGGGATTATACTATTATAAGGTGATGTCATTCGGCTTGAAGAACGTAGGAGCCACCTACCAGCGTTTAGTGAATTGCATGTTCCAAGACTTGATCGACAAAAATATGGAGGTATATGTCGATGACATGTTGTTCAAGTCCAAAGAAGCTGGAGGACATGTTCAAGACTTGGAGGAATGCTTTGTAATACATAGAAAGTATAGCATGAAGTTAAACCCTATCAAGTGCTCATTTGGAGTTGGCTCTGGTAAGTTTCTCAGATACATAGTCAATTCATGTGGAATCAAGGCTAACCCCGAGAAGATCAAAGCATTGATCGACATGAAGTCACCTACCACAATCAAAGAAGTGCAAAGCTTAACCGAAAGAGTAGCTGCCCTCAGTAGGTTCATATCAAAGTCGACGGACAAATGTGTCCCTTTCTTTAACTTACTGAGGGGCAGCAAGAAGATCCAATGGACCGAGGAATGTGAGGAAGCTTTCCAAGCCCTGAGGGAATACCTCGCCTGACCTCCCATCCTAGCAAAGCCAATATATGGTGAATTATTATTCATCTATTTGGCAATCACCGAGCATACAATCAATGCTACTTTGGTAAAGAAAGAAGAATTGGGTACAACACCCTGTATACTATATCAGTAAAAGGCTGGTAGGTGCAGAGTCTAGGTATCCCCCTCTTGAAAAACTAGCCTACTGTTTAGTAATTGCCTCTCGAAAGCCGCATCCATATTTCTAAGCTCACTCGATCCGAGTCCTGACCGATCAACCGCCGAGACAGGTTCTTCAGAAAACAGAGGCCTCGGGATGATTACTCAAGTGGGCAGTGGAACTAGGATAGTTTGATATCACTTATCATTCGAGGATGGTGATAAAAAGACAAGCATTGGCAGACTTCATAGTCAAGGGCACCAACCTTGAAGACCCTTCCTACCAATCAGAAAATGGAGATACCGAGAAGGAGGGAGATACTCCTGTATGGAAGCTGTATGTTGATGGAGCATCCAATGAGCACAACTCAGGCGCAGGAATCATAATGATCACTCCAGAGAATCAACGGATCCATTGCGCTCTCATATTTGGATTCAACGCTTCAAACAACGAGGCTGAATACGAGGCATTATTAGCAGGATTACGCTTGTCTTGGGAAGTACATGCCTAGTCCTTGGAGATATTTAGTGATTCCCAGCTAGTGGTGTACCAGGTACTGGGGGAGTATCTAGCTAAGGGACTTAGGATGGTGCAGTTGCTGAACAAGGTGAAAGACTTGTTAGCACAGTTCAAGAAATACTCAATTACACAAGTCCCGAGAGAGCAGAATTCCAATGTCGATGCCTTAGCTAAGCTTGCCAATGCCAAAGATGCAGACACCCTAAATGTTGTTCCCGTCGAATACTTGGCAGAAAGAAGCATAAAAAAGCAGGAGGCACTACCTGTTGAGTAAGAAGATACATGGATGACCCCTATTGTTAACTATCTCAACCAAGGAGTAGTACCCAGCAATCGGAACAAAGCAAGAAAGTTGGTGAGACAAGTTGCACGATATATGGTAGTCGAAGGGGTACTGTACCGACGAGGGTACTCCCTACCACTGCTAAGGTGCATTACACCCAACCAGTCAAAGCTGTTAATGATCGAGGTACACGAGGGTTTTTGTGGAGATCATGCTGGGGGTGGAACCTATCAAAGAAAATCCTAAGACAAGGATACTTCTAGCCGACGATGAATGAAGACTCGATGGAGTATGTCAGAAGATGCCACAAGTTCCAGATGTTCTCCAAGATACCCCGGGCAGCACCTAACGAATTAACACAGATGCAAAGCCCTTGGCCCTTTGATGTATAAGGGATCGACCTAATCAGAAAGCTACCTGCAAGAAGGGGAGGAGTCCAATTTGTTGTTGTAGCCGTGGACTACTTCACCAAATGGACTGAAGCAGAACCGCTGGCCACAATAACCTCGAAGAAAGTCTTAGACTTTGTGGTGAAGAATATCATATGTCGATTTGGCCTACAAAGGAAGATAGTCTCGAACAATGGGATTCAATTCGACAGTGATATGTTCACCAACTTTTGTACGAGGCATGGAATCACAAAGAGGTTTTCCTCGGTAGCACACCCCAAAGCTAATGGCCAAGTAGAAGAAGTGAACAAGACTATCAAAGACACTCTGAAGAAATGCCTTGAACAAGCCAAAGGTGCCTGGCCAGAATTACTTCCGGAGGTCCTACAGTCACATCAAACGACGGCACGAACGCCGACAGGGCATACGCCATTCTCTTTGGCGTTTGGGTATGATGCCATGTTACTAGTTAAACTCACTCCCCCATCGCATAGACAGGAGACATACGATCAAGGAAGTAACCATCAGCTAATAGAAGAGTCGCTCGATTTAATTGAAGAAAGACGAGAAAAGGCAAGTCTTAGAGTAACAACACATCAACAAAAAGTGGCCAAATACTTCAACTCTAGAGTGAAAGATCAAAAATTCCAAGTTGGAGACTTATTACTAAGGAGGGTGTTCCTAAACAATAAGGACACTACAGCAGGGGTACTAGGACCTAACTGGGAATGGCCTGTAACAACCCAAAATTTGATAATAAGGCTTAAGGGCCTTGATTAGTGTGCCAGGAGGGCATAATTGGTATTTATGTGAATGAATGATTAAATGGATGATTAAATGAGTATATAGATATGATTAGATGCATGTTTATGAGTATTGAATATGCATGCAGGCCCTGTTTTGTTCTTAAGGGCGTGTTTGTAATTTTGGCCCATTGAGGGCATAAATGTAAAAAATTCACAGTGGGGATTTATACCCGACTCGGGGTGAGCCTGGGGGTATTTCTGGCAATTTAGGATATATATTGGAGAGTTTTGGCTTGAGGAAATTCGAACGAGAAAATCAATGTGTTGTTGGTGATGTAACTAGCGTTGTAGCGCTAGCCTTAGGGCGCTACAGTGCTAGGCTTGATTGTCTGGGGGCTTTTTGGCTCTATTTGTAGCGCTATAGCGCCCCCTTTGTGGCGCAGTAGCGCTACCCTATTTCCAGAAGTGGATTTTTGAGTTATTTCTTAGGGTTTTTTCCCGGGGGCTCGGGGTTTGATTCCACCACCCCGTTTTGTGGAATTAGGGCATCCCGAGGGCTCGGGATTGGTCCCGAGGTTAGGTTTTAGAATTGAAGTTTAGTGATTGTTCTAATATATGGCTGTGACTAGGTGTACGCTAGGGCTCGGACGGGATCATGCTTGAAGGTTGATTTCACTAGTCAAGCTATTGGGATCAAAGGTAAGAAAACTGCACCCATTTATGTGGATAGGTTAGGACTAAGTGTTCCCTATATTTTTATGCACTGTTATATGATTATGATAAACCATGTGAATATGTTGGGACTAAGAGCTCCATATATTTGTATAATGTCATGAGATGGTATTATGCCATGGGGACATGTGATAAACGACCTAAGAGTGCCGGAATCAATATTTGCGCACAGGGCGCGGCTCAGCCACTGGTAGCTAAGGACAGCTTATTTATCACTGAGCTCGGTTAAGCTGGCCGGAGTCAGTGGGTATAACATTGGGGGCGGCCTAAGTGAGCCGTAGACAGTGGGTTAAATAGAGGGTGCCAACCCTGAATATTGTGTAATGGTTGCAACAACTGTTGATTAGGAATACGATTATCGTTGTTAATCTGATGAATATGATATGTTGATTATCTGGATGACAAATTGTTAACTTGTTAATTGTTATCACTAGATAGGTGAATGTTATGAATTGATGAATACTTGGTTATGCTTTGTGGAATATTTGGTTATTGATATTGATCATGCTATGATATTATGTTTTCTTGCTGGGCCTCCGCTCACGGGTGCTTTGTGGTGCAGGTAAAGGCAAGGATTTGGTGGTTCGGCCATGAGTTAGAGAGCGCTAGGTGTACATTTTCAACTGCTCGGCCGCCATGGTCGAGGGTTTGTACAGGGACGGAACCTAAAATTGTATATTTTTCCATTAGAGTGGCCATGGTTGTTTATAACTTTTGGAATTTTTGTAAACATGACTTTTAAACCCTGTTTTTGGGATCCCATGTACTAAATAATTATTTTAGTGAAGAATATCTGTTTATGAACAAAATCTTTTAAACTTAACCTATTTATTATTATAGGATCACGCTTTCAACTATATGACTTGGTTAGCAAGTCCTGCACTATTTAAAATACACAGTGTAACGACTTTGGTTACCGAGGGCATTACAACTTGGTATCAGAGCGTCTTAGGTTTAAGGGTTCCTGAAGAATGGCTGGACATGTACACTCGCCGCTAAATACAAGCTTGACTCAGGGTTCCGTAATTAAATACATGAGATTATATGCTTAAGTGCTTGAATGGAATATGAATGCATTAATTTATGTGAGCAATAGGAAACATGAGATTCTGATAGGGCCCTTGACTATTGTGTGATGATATCGAGGCGTGCTGATTAGCATTGCTATTGCATGTGGATGGATATTTGAATAACGGTTTATATATTAATTACATGTGGTTAATTGGTTAAATTGAATTTACATGTTTTATCTGTTTATTGGTGTATGGAAAGCATGATGAACATTATTATATTTAGTAGCAATGAAATTGTGAAATAAGGCATAGTATTGTGGATTGATGTTTGCTATGCTTTATGTTTGTATGGCTATTGTGATTGTTTGGACCTGCCCGTGGAGTGGTTCTGGATATGAACATCAGGGCTGAGAGGTTTAGTCAGTAATGGCAGGTGAATTTAAACTATTTGTTCTCATAATGGTTAAATGGACTTGGTAATGATATGGTAGGAGTTGCAGATGATAGATAGGGATTGGAACCCTCTGTCTGCCCCTGAAGGTCGCAACAAACATTTGTTGGTAAGTGGGTAAGCTATGAGGTCTGATAGAGGAGACTAGATGGGTGAAGCAGTGGGTTCTTCTGGGAAAAGAGTTGCTTTGTATAGTGTAACAGCAGAGGTGTCAGTGTTTGTTGACTTAAAGGTACAAACATATAAGAATAATATATGGAAGGCTTCAGAGGCATAATTCCTTGGTTTTGAGGAAGGGTTGGAGTTACCTAGGAATTGACTAGTGGATGAGCATAGCTAATTCCATCTTTGATTACATGAAGATGATAGTTCGTGACAGAGCAGTTGTGTCAAGTAGTTCTGGCAAAAGGATGCACAGAAAAGGTACCCCAGACCCAAAGTGATAACATGATGGGTTAGGGGGGAAACTCGGATAGAGATGCGATAGAAGAGGTTACAATGAAGTGGTTGGGGCTATGGGAACTAATAAGCTAATGAATATGATTTGGAATGGTATGACAACAACAGAGTATGTCAACAAGTTTGGTGAGTTAGTCAATCTTCTTTGGAAGTTGACACAAGCGGATGTAACAAGAAATGATGACTTATTTAAGGATTAAACTCTGGAATGACCCAGAGCATCAGGGCTTCTCCGGTGCATGAGGTTTTCATCGGGGCCTGGGCAGTAGGGACGGCCATGGTATCTGAGATATAAGGAAAGAAGTATGGATCGTGAGTGTCGAGGGGCAAGAAATGTGGATGACGGTGTTCCCATTAGTCGAACTTGGTCAGGGCAGATACTCAGTAATCGGAATAAAAGAACCTCTGACAGTTATTTTTTTTTTTTTTTTTTTTGGTTTTGACAGGAAGGGGTATAGTTTACGAGATAGCCATCAGGATAGTGATAAGGTTTAGTGAAGATTAATCATTATGCACCAGATGCAGGAGACGCCAATTGGAAAGATGTCAGATAAGGGCACATTATTTATATGAAATGGTTCAGTACATTAGGGTCGATTAGGGATTGCCCAGGATTAGAGAATGGAAGACTGGAATGTCTTGTTACCCAGGGCGTTACATGGCCAGACCTTGCGGAGGAGGTCATCCCACCAGGGACGTACAAGATTGCTCGACTGAATGGAAAACTAATCAAAAACTACTGGAATGATGAACATCTCCGCTGGTACTATCAATGAAGCTGCTCAACAGCAACACAGGTTTTAATTTGCAAATGTATTATTTTCAAATTATTTATGTAACAGCCATTGTGCTTCAATGAATGAATTTAATTTCTTAAGTTTCTCTTAGTTCTTTAAATTTCTTTGAACGAAGGACTTGTCCTTTAGACCTGTCAACCCCATCGGATCATGTTCAATCTTGGTTCTTGAGGAGCCTATTGACCCATATGATCCAAAAGAGAGATAGGTCCTACAACCTTGTCGCCAAATTAATGGATCATGTTCGATCTTGGTTCTTGAGGAGCCTTCGACCCATATGATCCAAATGAGAGACTGGTCCTAAGACCTTGTCGCCAAAATTAATGGATCACGTTCGATCTTGGTTCTTGAGGAGCCTATCGACCCATAAGATCTAAATGAGAGACTGGTCTGAAGACCTTGTCGCCAAATTAATGGATCATGTTCGATCTTGGTTCTTGAGGAGCCTATCGACCCATAAGATCCAAATGAGAGACTAGTCTGAGGACCTTGTCACCAAACTATTTGATCATGTTCGATCCTGGTTCTTGAGGAACCTATCGACCCACATGATCAACAAGAAAGATAGGTCCTATGACCTTATCTCCAAATTATGGATCATGTTTGATCTTGGTTCTTGAGGAGCCTATCGACCCATAAGATCCAAACAAGAGACAGGTCCTAGGACCTTGTCGCTAAAATTATTTGATCATGGTCGATCTTGGTTCTTGAGGAACCTATCGACCCATATGATCAAAAAACAAGAGACTGGTCCAAAGACCAGTCGCCATCATCATATGATAATCGAATCTGGTCCTTGAGGGACTGATCGTTAATTGATTTAAGACTCGTTACAGGCTCGATTAGCCCATCTAGACCTGGTTAGTCCAACTTAGACACTTCTGTCTACAATCATTATAACGAGTACATGAGAGATTACGTAGATTGTGATCGACACTTGCTACACAATCTGCATATGTGTATAGGTATCATTACTACTAAGTATGAAACCATCACCCGACTACCAATGAGGGACAAGCTTTTGATGCTTGCATCATTGTGTGAAAAAGATAGCACTATGTGTGTAAATGCTCAAAACAAAGCATGGTCAAGTAGCAAGTGACCAAGGCTTTTAAACCCATGATCACTTGGGGGGGGGGGGGGGGGGGGGCATATTGTACATATCAATTGGGGTATACACAAGCAATGAGGGTGTGACCTTAAGTAGTTTTTCTAGGACATTTGTTTAGCATATGTTCCGAAAATGCAAAATACAAAAACAAAAAGGCATTGGTAGGGAGACTCCTAGCCAAGTCCCTTATAAGGTGGTCAGCCAGATCATCAACCCTATAGGGTAGTCGGCCTATCACCCATAGGGTGGTCGACCTGTTTTGTTCGTGGTACTAGGTGAAGTATCATACTACTCACATTACCATGGTTGTTAGCATGAAAAATGTAGAGTAAGGTTAGTGTGGCACGTAAAATACATGTGTTAAGAGTATACTGATACCTGAACCAATGAGGGTAGTGAGTTGATATACTTAGTAAGCATTGGAAATAAAAAATTGCAATCAATAAATTAGGTACTCATAACAAAAAAAAGCATAAAGGCATAAAATGCCATATGAAAAATTGTCAAGTACAAGGTGTCCCACCAATGGCATGGAAGGAAAGATAGAGTAAAAAAACCAAAAGAAGACTAACTAGGGTGAGGAGTACCATCTAAAAGACCACCCTGAGCCTTGGCAGCCTCACGAGCCAGACACTTCCTGAGCTCATTCGCTCGCGTATTCTCGGGAAGGAAATCCAAGTTCCGATCTTTGTTGGACTTCCAGATCAAGTAGAAGCAAGAGAAAGTTGTCTCTGAATACTCCTCCCTAGCCTTGTCTCGAGCAGCTTTGACCTCTTTCTCCTTCTCGACAAGAGAATCCTTCTGCAATTGGCCCATGTCAGCAATCAGCTTCTCTTTCTTAGCTTCAGACTATTGGAGTTGATCGGCAAGTTTCCCCTTCATCTGGATTATCCTGAGAGTCAACTCAATCACTTCCTGCTGTTTGAGCTCCACGGTACTACGGAGGGTGTTGATCTCTTCATCCTTTGAAGCCATGTCAGCATCCCTAGAGCCAAGAATGCGTCTAAGGTCCAGCACCTCTTGGCGAACAGCTTCACGCTCAAAATGAAGGTTGGATAGCGTATAAGTATACTCCACAGAACTATCACGGACATGTGAGAACAACATCAATGCCTGCAAAAAAACATACAAGTGTTAGATATACGTCAAGACACGAGCTAACGAGACAAGAAGAAGACTGTAAAGGACTCACACTTTGAATTTCTAGGAGTGACTTAATTAGAATGGTGCTCAAGTCCTCATTATTAATCCCATTAAAATTTGATGTCGTTTGCTCCAGATGAGATGCTCAGTCCATGAGAGCACCTAAGTTCCGTATAGCGAACTGATGTGGCTCAGATAAGGGAGCAAGCGCAGAACAGGAAGCCCCCACATCTGTGAAAATGGGAGGAACTGGTGTAGACAAAGATGGCTCTACCTCTGTGATAGGACTAAACGTCTAAAGAATTGGACTAGACGTCAAAGGAGTCGGAGGAGACACCTTAAGAGGAACCTCCATGACCAACTCAGCCTTAACCCTTGTAATGCCCTACTACCTTAGAGTCGTTACTAAGTGAGTTTAAAATGTGCAATTAACTCAGTAAACGAGGTTTTTAGAACAAAAGTGTGACTAAGCAAAAGTCAAGGCTGTAATCTTTGAAAATACTCTATTTCATTGAAAATCTCAAGTGTCTAACATTTGGGATCCCAAAATACAGTTTATAAAATATTTACAACTCAAAATGGGTTTACAGATAATTAAACAACAAAACTATGGTTTAATACAGCCATTTCTCAAAATGCCCCTAACCAAAGCAGTCGGGCAGGCCAAACATGTACGCGCCGCTTCACGCTCTCCGTACTCATGGCTGGTTGACTTTTTCTTTGCCCTTACCTGCAACACAGAGCACCCGTGAGCCGAAGCCCAGCAAGAAAACTCATGCAGCACATAACATATGCATATTATATAATCAACATATCAGATAATCCACAGATAAACAGATAGTCCATCAGACTAAACAAATACGGCCATGCCGTCCCAGAAGCATTACCAAAGCCTGGGGTCTCGGTTCTCACCGTAAGGATATCCCATGTATCCATTGGGGTCTCATCCTAACAATAAGCACTCCATGTGCTAAGTGTTATTCCCGGCCCCACTGCCGTTCTCAGCTCCTTGCCGTTCATTCTACTATAATCACCTATAGCACAACTCAAACAACATTCAAGCATATAATAATTTAATCAAGGGCTACGCCCCAACAGGTAATACAATCTAGGGTCGTGCCCTGCAACAACACTATGGGCCCATGCACTGCTCTACGGGTACTACAGTTTTCTTACCTTTATCCCGAGCTTCACAATGCACAAAAGTCACGAGCACGATCCTCTAACTCGAGCCTCTCCAAAAACCTAGTCACAACACATATAAAACACTATTTAATACTAATCAATCCAAAACCACTTCCCGAGACCATTCCCGTACTCTCGGGACCTCCAATTTCCCTAAACATTACAACAGAAACATCCCCCGAGCCCCCCGGGAAAAATGCCCAAAAATGCAAAATCTCTCTGCCCATAAATAGCCTAGCGCCGCGGCGCCCAACAAGGAGGGCCGCGGCGCCCAAAAACTTCTATGCTGCCTGATACAGCCTTGCGTCGCGGCACCAAAGAACATTGTCGTGGCGCCCCTTCGGAAACCCAGATTTCTGGGTTTTCCCCTGCATTTTCCCCAAGCCAAAACACTTCCAATTCAACCCAAACATATACCTAAACCCCAAAACCAATTTAAAACCACAAATGAACCATTTAACAACCTATAAACACTAACAACAAGGTCAAACACACAATCACACCCATAATCCACACTTTGGTTTCAAACTTCAGAAACTTAAACCACAGCTTTTAAAACTTAAACCAAGGCTTGAGAAATGTAAACCATGCTTCCAAATTCTTAAACCACATCAGATACGAAAATTCAAAGATGTTTAAAACTCTTACCTCAATCAATAACTCACCTTGAGCTCCCTCCAATCCCAGCTTTAAACCAATTCCTCTTGATTACCAAGCTCTGAATTCCATACAAAACTAGCCACAGCTATCTTTCAATTTTCATACTTACTTTCTAGAAATCAAGCTTAAAACTTAAACAAAACAGAGACAAATCCTTACCTCTGAACAATCTTGCTTTATGATCAACTTAATTGCCTTAAACCACCTTGATTCTCCTCCTAGGTCTCCCAATTTTAGTTCTCCTCTTCTTTTCCCTTCCTTCTAGTTTCTCTTCCAATTTCAGCAAGAGCAAAACATGACTAAGTGTAAGAACGTGAGTCATCTTTTCCCCTCAGCTGAAGCTATCTAAACCCCTGCCAAAAGACTATTTTACCCATTCCAAGTAATTCCTTTCCTTACTAAACCTCAAGGGCATTTTTGCCATTTCACCTTTCCTACAATTCTACCATTTTTCTCATCTAAATTTGTTACTCTTAATGGTTACTAATGGTCACTCAAGTTACTCAATTACCATTAACCATTAACTCACAAACTCAAATTATAAAATTTCCAAAATACCCCTAAGCTGAGTATTTAATCCCGTTGTGACTTTTAAACTAATTAGCTCCCTAAGACCGTCTCGGCACGTGCATCACAATAATATCACCACTCACACGTGGTATTAATCACATAACATAATTATTACATTTATGCCCTCAGCGGGCTAAAATTACCATTTTACCCCTAACAAACAGACGGGGCCCACATGCATATTTATTCCACCTAATCATGCACTCTAATCCCATTATCATTCAAATTCATATATTAACATGTTAATTCACTTATTGCCCTCCAGGCACGCTAATCAAGGTCCTAAACCTTATTAGCAAATTGGGGATGTTACAATTATCCCCTCCTTACAGAAATTTCATCCTCGAAATTACCTGAACAACTCGGCATGCCGCTCCCGCATATCAGACTCAAGTTCCCACGTCGCCTCTTCAACCTTGTTGTTCCTCCATTGCACTTTAACCACGGCGATGGTCTTGCTCCGCAAGACTTTATCCTTTCTATCAAGGATCTGAATAGGCTTCTCCTCGTATGATAAATCCTGATCCAGCTCCAAATTCTCATAGCTCAACACATGAGTAGTATCTTATACGTATTTCCAGAGCATGGATACGTGAAACACATCCTGAACCCCTAATAGAGCTAGAGGCATCACTAATCTGTAAGCTACCTCACCAACTCGCTCTAGAACCTCGAAGGGGCCAACAAACCTGGGGCTCAACTTACCCCGAGCACCAAATCGCTTCACCCTTCTCAGGGGTGAAACCCTAAGGAACACATGATCACCGGCCTGAAATTGTACGCTCCTGTGTCTCAGGTCTGAGTAACTCTTCTAGTGACTCTGGGAGGCGAGCATACAAGCTCTAATCTTTTCAATTGCCTCATTGGTCCTCTGAACCATCTCTGGACCTAGATATCTTCTCTCACCTGTCTCATCTCAGTGTATCGGTGATCTGCACTTTCTCCCATACAGCATCTCATACGGAGCCACTCCGATAGTCGCCTAGTAACTATTGTTGTACGAGAACTCAATCAAAGGGAGATACTTACTCCAAGATCTCCCAAAATTCAACACACAAGCTCATAACATATCCTCCAGTATCTGAATCGTCCTCTCAGATTTCCCATCTGTCTGAGGATGATAAGCGGTACTAAATCGTAACTGTGTGCCCATTACCTTCTGCAAGCTCTCCCAAAACTTGGAGATGAAGGTGGGGTCCCTGTCGGATACTATCGACCTCAATGCCCCATGAAGTCGAATAATTTCCTTCACATATAGCTCAGCATACTGCTCCACAATATAAGTTGTTCTCACAGGTAGAAAGTGGGCGGACTTAGTATACCTGTCCACAATCACCCACACCGAGGTAATCCTACCACAAAGTCCATGGTAATATCTTCCCATTTCCACTCGGGAATCCCTAGAGGTTGCAATAACCCTGCTGGCCTCTGATGTTCAGCTTTAATCTACTGACAAGTTAAGCACCTAGCCACATACTCTACCACATCCCTCTTCATGCGTGTCCACCAATACAAAACTGCCAAATCTTGGTACATCTTCGTAGTACCTGGGTGTAAAGAGTAAGGAGTGGTATGAGACTCATCCAGGATCTCTCACCGAATATCTGGATCAATCTGAACACAAATTCGTCCCTTGTACTTTAATAAGCCCATCTCTGAGATAGAGAAGTCCCCAGTCGTTCCAGCTAGGACATTCTCTCTGCGTTCAACTAACTAGAGATCCCTTCCCTGTGCTTCCTTAATCCTTTCAAGGAGCGTGGACTGAAGGGTTATGTTGGCTAACCTACCAACCACCAACTCTATACCTGCTTGGGTCATCTCTTCAGCTAATCTGTCAGATATCTGTCTCGAACTAAACAACTGTCCTGGGCCCTTCCAGCTCAATGCATCAGCCACTACATTAGCCTTCCCAGGATGGTATAGAATATCACAATCATAATCCTTTACCAATTCCAGCCATCGTCTTTGGCGCATGTTCAAATCTTTCTGAGTAAAGAAATACTTTAAACTCTTGTGATCAGTGTATATCTCGCACCTTTCACCATACAGGTAATGTCTCCAAACCTTAAGTGTGAATACCACTGCAGCCAACTCTAGATCATGCGTGGGATATCTCTGCTCATACTCTTTTAATTTCCTTGATGCATAAGCTATTACTTTCCCAGCTTGCATCAACACACATCCCAAACCCTATCTGGAAGCGTCACAGTAAACCACGAACTTCTCATTGTCTGTCGGCAGGCTCAACACTGATGAAGTAATCAATCGCCGTTTCAATTCCTTGAAGTTGTTCTCACATCGATCTGTCCACACATACTTGGTCTTCATTCTTGTCAACTCTGTCAATGGAGTAGCAATCCTGGAGAACCCCTCTACAAACTGCCAGTAGTATCCTGCCAACCCAAGAAAACACGTGTCCCCATAAAACACTAAGCATGTCCCATAACATGCTAGAAAACCTGCCCAATCTTGGTCTCAGCCTACGCCCATGCATACTATCTGCCTGTAGTTTCAATTGGTCACCTGACCTACTCGCATCAGTCATGCATGTCTTCGCACTGTACAACCCATTTGTTGTTGTGTTTCTCTCTAGATTCACACACCAAAACTGAACAAGTACCCTGACCCTTCGAACATATGAAATAGTGGGCTCCCCCACTTCAACTCGGGAATAACTTCTCTTCTCGATGTGTACCTTTGAAGGTATAGCTCGCAAGCTAACCGCTTTCTCTCGTGCAGTCCCTCATTCCATTTATCACTTTTGAAGATGATGTTGAACTAATGTCTCGGCCATTCCGACTCTTCGCCCCTCGACATTTCTATGTTGCCTTAGTACCTGAGTCCTGCTGACTTTCACCTTAGGCAAACGTTCCACTGATGTTACCTTAGTACCTGAGTCCTGATGACTTTCACCCTAGGTAACTGGCTCTGTCTTTATCTCTGAGTCTCCTTGACTTTACATTCTGAACAACTAACAATCTCGATGATATAACTCATCTTGATGCTTTTGTAATGGAACATTGGTCTGCTATTTGGATGTTTGAACCATGAAGGTCTCTCCCCCACTTCAACTATTGGCGTCCTGGACAACTTGCCCACATGAAAGAATGTCTGACCACCCTGACTCTTCATGCACACAACAAATCTAGAAGTGCACCCCACAGGATGTGACTCTCGAGTCAACTACTTCGTGTAGCACCATTGTCGATTCCCCTATGCGTGCACTGTCCACATAGCTATCCATCTGATCCATTCTAGCATCTCGCCCCTCCGGGCAGCTTCTCTAGGCTCGTATGGTCACTAAGTCCAAAAAGCAAATCCATCCGGCCCGCATTTAAACTCTAGCACCATCATGTCCTCCTTAAGCCCTCTTGTAGTACTAAGTTTCCTTGATGTAGCCCTCCAGCACTCAAGAAACTCTAGTACTATTCTGACCACTGTGTACGGTCTACTCGGCCATGCTGGCCTTTGATTCATATATTACACAACTCAGCATCTCCCACGATGCCACAGTGTTGCCCACACCAGTTAATCATTGTGAGGCAACACGTTCTACTCAATTGTCTCGGCGCCTCCCTTCTTGGGCGAAATAAGATAACATGTAAACACCTCCAAGTACGACTACCCTCTGACAATCGCGGCCACTGCCACCTTGGTCTCCATGTAATGCCCTTTGGGACACAAGTAGCAACTGAAGCATTCCATGCTCATCTTAATCTGATTCCTCAAAGATGTCCACTCTCGGTCACTATCGAAACTAACAAGCGTCTAACGGCCACTATTATGCTTCCACACTCTTGCGTACAAGTTCCCCTTTCAACAACAGCGCTCCATGCGACTTACACTGTCACTCAAGCAAACTTGAACTAGTGAACCAAGCATACAACCTTGACCACTCGATCAAACCTTGTCTCATGTCAACGAGTTCCAACTCTTCTGTAGCACCCCTCCACAATTGCACGTGGTTGTTTTTTATAGCATCACAGAACTTTCTGATTCGAAGTAACCATAACTTGTCCCCTCTCTAAGATGTCCAGTATTCCCACGAATAAGAGCATCCAAGTCTCATCCCGTCTCAACCTACTGATCCTTTCTAGGTGACTAAAAGGCTCAACGACATCTGTCCAAGCATCCAGACCTTTCTAGTCCTTCTGCACGCCTACATCCCCTTTAGGATGGGCCAACCAGGTTCATCCCTCACTTGAGATGAACCTGGCTCTGATACCAACTGTCACGAGCTGACATTTTGACAGCGAAAATGCCCATGCGAAACCTTGACTCCTCTGAGCCAAGGTCAGCCTTCCAACCATTCGAATAACAATGGGCACATTTTTTGCGCAACCGTGTGCCTCTACACTCTTCTGTCTCTCGAACAACTCTCGCTGAGTCATGCTCTCAAGCATCTATGAGTGCAATCATGCATCAAGGCTATCTAGACAACAAACTCACACTGTCCATAGGTTCTCACTATGGCAAGGAAAATCCCAACACCGATGCTCACCCAGACATTCGCAAGTCAAGGTAGCATGTGTGGCTAAGAGCCAACAACAAGCTGACGTGCCAACACCTCTCATCATGTCCCATTTGATACTATACGATTAGCTCACGTCACAGACCAAGGACTCCCATACGTCCATGGTCCAATCTTCAAGGCACCATGCCTTCATGCATGTTGGCAGGCCCTCGAGACTAGCTGCCAGACTAGTAGCACACACTAGACCTCTGTCCTACTCAAGCATAGTGCACCCTCCAATGCTTGCATGCTAACAAGTCCCACGAATGACTTCCTGTGCCATCTCGTGTCGAGATTCATGGTGATGGCGCACCACGACATCTCTCGAAGGTTTGGGCCACATTCCTTGCAAGCGGCATCCCAGCAAGCCAAGGGAACCATACCCTTAAACCTCTGGCAGCACACTTCGACGCACTACCGGGGCGGCCCGGTAATGTCCATGAGTACTCTTACTCATGGAGAGATATGAGTCCCCTCGTGGTCCTCATATGCCCTCCCTACTAGTCCTCCCAACTAGTAGTAGATAATTTGATGCACCTGCACCAGGGGGTGGTGGAGAGCTAACAATAGGTGCTCCCCCTACAAAGAGCCTTCTGAGCTTTTAGCCTTCTACCAGGAATATATATGATTTTTTCTTGGGAGACATATTTTGCTCTTAGCTCACCAATTCTCTGAATCTCCCAAATCCAATCATACCATTGCGTTCATTGACCCTTCAATATGGAATCCATCAAGTCCCGTCCATTTCTGGGCAATATTGAAGATATTTATGAAAATGCCACTGTCGTACAAACTAGGCATCAGCATGCTCACCAGCCTGCACCCTCGCGTGTGCATCTGACCGAGCACCATCCTAGCTTGTAACATGCCCTCAAGGCCAGCATGTTACACGAGGCATACTATGTTGAGAGGGGATCTGAGAAGAGCTGGGCAAGGAGCCCTGAGTGATGTGCCTGGCATTATGAGGATCGTCTCCAGAGGGTTGCCGAGTTGTCTTTTTTACTCTCGCCATTGGGCAGTACCTTTTCAAGAAATCTTCCTCACTGAACAAATATAAAGCGGAGCGAGGGAGTGTAACGCCGTACTTCCTTAGAGTTGTTACTAAGTGAATTTAAAAACGTGCTTTCAACTCGCTAATCGAGGTTTTAGGTCAAACGGTGTAATTAAGCCATTAACAAAGCAAAAGCTTTAGAAATAATAATTTCCATAGAAAATCATTAAAGTTTTACACTTGGGATCCCAAAATACAGTTTAGAAATATTTACAACATAAAAATAGAACCAAGTCGGCTAAACGACAAAATCTAAGTTTATTTACAAGCATCTCCCAAAATCCTCTGGCTGTGGCAGCCAGGCTGGCCAAACATGTACATGCCGCCTCATGCCTGCTGTACTCATGGTTGGTTGATCTTCTCCTTACCCTTACCTGCACCACGGAGCATCTGTGAGCCAAAGCCCAGCAAGAAAACCCACAAACAAAAAACACATACAAAACATATATCAAGCATATAGACAGGCCACCAATGGGCTAAACACATACGGCCTAGCCGTCCCAGGTGTTTACCAAGTCCTGGGTTCGCGGACCACGCCGTGAGGATATCCCAGGTATCCTTTTTAGGAACCCGCCCTGGCAACTCACACTCCACGTGCTCAACGCTGCTCCCGGCCCCTTGCCGTTCTCGGCCTTGCACTCAACGTGCCCAATGCTGTTCCCGGCCTTCACCGTTCTCGGTCTACATCGTTCCCGGCTCTTGTCGATCATTCACATAGTAATATACATAGTATAACAAGCAAGTACAGAATTCTAGCATAATCAGTTAAAGGGCTACGCCCCGCAGTTCTAACATATTGGGCTCAGCCCTCCATACCAATTCTATTCAAACATATCGGGCTCAGCCCTGCACACAAGCCCTGTGGGAGCAAGGGTTTTCTTACCTGAGTTCTGAGCTTTCTGAGCACTGAAACCCCGAGCACAGTCCTCTAACTTGAGCCTCTCCGAAACCCTAGTCACAACACATTAACAATGTTCATCTGTCAAATTCTAATCCATTAAATAACTTCGAGCCAAAACCCTAACCTCCGGGACCTTGAATTCTATCAATCCGGGTGATAAAATCCATCCCGAGCCTTACCCAATGAGTTCCCAAGCCTAAATACCCTAAAAGACACAATTTGGCACTAAGAGTCGCGGCCCCTCCCACAAGCGCCCTGGCTAGCCTCGAAACAGAGGCTAGCACCACACTGACCCCCACATGGGCCGTGGCGCGCGCACCAAGCGTCGCGGCGCGCATGAGCTTCTCGGCCTCCCATGGTCGCGCGCGCACACGGGCCGCGGCCCTCATCACCGAACCCAGAATTTCCATCACTTTCCTTGCATCTTCCTCAAGCTAACCCACTCAAAACCTATCTAACAAATCCATATGATTACCACACACATTCCAGCTCAATATACACATCAAAACTCCATAAAAATCTGCTCCAAAACCCAACTAAATCACTCAAGAATATATCAAACTTAACTAGCATGCAACTCTTACAAATCAGCAACAATTCTCAACATAATCTTAGTAATTAGAGCTTACCTTGCAGAATTTAGTCCCTGTGTTTGTTCCTCAATCCTCAAGCTTTAAGCCCCTGAATTTACTCAGCCCAATACCTTGCTTAGGCTAGCTTACACCAGAATTTCCCTTGTGTTTTTCTTAGAGAATGGAAGAGAGAAAGGGATAAGAGCTAACTTCAGTTGGGAGGAATAAGCTAATGGCGGTTTCTTAAGTTTCTAAACTATTCCTCTATTTTTTTTTACTTGGCTTAAGTCTAAAGGGTTACCTCAAGGCTCGGGGTACCAAAACGTCCCCGAGGGCAAAATGGTAAATTTCCCCAATATTCCCGCCTAGACATTCTATCCACAAATATATCTCCAAATATTTATTTTCATGTCCCGATAACCCCATAACTCATCTAATACTCGAATTACCCCTCGACTCGCCCCGAGTCCGAATCTCAACCTTGTTGTGACTTTCAGGGTAACCGCTCCCCGGGACTGTCTCGGATCGTGCTGCACAGACATATCACATATATAACATTTATCACATTTATACCCCTAATATCCAGATGGGGTCCACATGCATATTTAACTTAACTAAACATGCATCATAATCATATATACACATAAATCCACATATTAGCATATTAAATCATTTATTGCCCTCCAGGCACACTAATCAAGGCCCTAAGCCCGATTAGCAAATTCAGGTCGTTACAGGGAGAATCCTTTTCACCCTCTCTAAGAACTCCTGGGGAGTACGCTCACTTACTGACTTGTCTGATGAAGAGGAGCTGGACATCTGCAACAGAAGAAAGAGTAAAGTTAGTAAGTGAGCATAATGAAGCCAATTGTTGGGGGCATATACATAAACTAAGGAGCAAAAATGAAGAAATCAGGAGAAAAATTCTATGTAGGGGTTCGACCCAATTAGCCTAAGCCTGGGCCGACCACCTTAAATCCATCAAATTACAAAGCATGAAAGATGGGGCATAGGTGGTCGACCTACAACCTTAGGTCGACCACCCAGGGATGCAACCCTCAGAAAAATGCCAGAGGACTGTTCAAGTCTCCAGAAAAAAATAATTTTTACAGTTCAAGGAAGACCCCCAAACAGATCAGTTGAGAGGAAAAATTATATTTAGGGTCTCAGGTGGTCGGCTTATGCTTTGGCCGACCAATCCCTGAAAAATCGCCCAAGGGTATGGTGCTCGGCCCATGAGGTACACACTACTCGGCCCATGATGAGCCCTAGGGGTGGTCGGCCCTAACCCTAATCCTAGACCTGGAAATTACATAAGGCATGGGAAGGGAAGCCCTAGAGGTACTCGGGCTATGATTGGAAACTCTAGGTGGTCAGCCCTTACCCTAATCCTAGACCTGGAAATCGCACAAGGTAAGAACCTCTTGAGGTGCTCGGCCCATAATGAAGCCCTAGTAATGCTCGGCCCATGAAGGAATAGATATTCCTAGAAATTGCCAGGCTAATGAGGTGGTCGGCCTAAGGCCTTACATCCCTGGAAATCGCCCATCTTAGGGTTTCACAAACCTAAAGTTGCATGTGCTAGGGTTTGTAACCATGGAAATCATCCAAGCTAAGGAATTTTACAGAGAAATCTTAACTTGATTCAGGTAAGTCTATTATTTTGGATCAAAATAAAACCAAACAAGAAGATTCAGACAAAATTCTTCAAATTTTCGAAGTGTTTCTTCTAAATCTAAGCACATTTAAATTAAATAGTGTAAGGATTAGAAGAAAGTACTTACCAAAGATCTGAGTTTGATGAGGAACTGGAGAAATCAGGCTTGGAACTCGTTTGGGAGAGGCGTATATAGCAAAAATGAGAAGAGAAACCCTACTTATAACCTCTAAGGCAGACAAGATATTTTTAGGAATTCAAATTTCCCTGAAAAATATTTGTTATGGTTAAAATTTCAAATTCCTTGAAAAATATTTATATTTTTAGGAATTTAAATTTCCTTGAAAAATATATATATATATTTTTAGGAAATCAAATTCCTTGAAATAATATCTTATATTTTTAGGAATTAAAATTTCTTGAAAAATATTTTGTATTTTTAGGAATTAATATCCTTGAAAAATATATTATATTTTTAGGATGTCAAAACTCCTTGAAAAAATATGTTATATTATTTGGATTCCAAATTTCCTTGAAAAATATATTGGATTTTTAGGAGATTAATTTTCCTTGAAAAACCTAATTATTTTTAGGAATTACTAATTATCCCTGAAAAATTAGTGCTGAGCAAATTATCGATAAATAAAAAAGTACTATGTAATGTCTCGAGGGACTTGACTATTTAAGTACTGCTACGGTATGTTTCTCGGGCCAGGATCAAGTTTATTGTAATGATGAAAACATTACAATAAACTTGGGGGAAAACGTTATTCCTCAAAAATACGAGGATGACGTGGCAAATGAGAATGCGAGGGAAAAACGACGAAGTATTGAGAAAAGGCCGACGGGCAAAAAAGATAGGTCCAGGACCTATAGGGAAATCGACCAAGCCTAAATCCCCTTGGGGTGGTCGGCCTGACCCCTACCCCTAGGGTTGGTTGGCCTGACCCCTACCCTAAGGGTGGTCGGCCCCAGTATGCCCAAGGACCCCTAGGGGTGGTCGGCCTGACCCCAACCCCTAGGGTGGTCAGCCTGACGTGCTCAAGAACCACCTGGGTGGTTAGCCCAAACCCCCAAGTACACTTCTCTGAGAAATACTCACTCTCATTCAAACTGAAATCAACATGCCTAGCACCCAGAAGGTCACAGGCCTAGCACCCATGCTCGGGTCATCAGGCCTAGCACCTACGTCCCATATACCAAGAGATACTTATCTTCCTAGAGGTTTTTATCATCCATTACCCACCACGATCTAGAGAAATAACGAGAAGACCCACAATCTCATAATCATGGGGAGATGGACACGTATCTCCACTACCTGATAATCATGTACCAAACCACGATCCCAGTATTACTGATCATGTAACATCCCTGGGTACTATAAATAAAGGACTCAGGGCTTTATTTCAAGGGATGGCTTTTTCTAGAATTTTTTAGATTTGAAGAATATTTGGGGAGAAATTCTGGGAAAATTAAAAACGAGTGAATGCTTTTGTTCCTCAGTGTAATTGTTGAGTGATTCCATACTAAAACCTAAGTGGATTAGGTTATTACTGTTCATCAGAACAGGGCTGAACCACTATAAAATTTATGGTGTTTGTTTAAGATATTTGTACTATGTCGTTTATTATAGTTATTTCGTTCAAAAGGTGTCATATACTGTACATACGACCGTTGGCCAATTTGACAGGTCAACACATGTCTTTCAGAATATGTATTGTTCTTTTCGTCTATCCATGTATATGAGGATGGAATGTCATACTGAACTTCAACATAGTACCCATCGCTTTCTGTAATCCTTCCTAGAACTTGCATGTGAATTTCGAGTTCCTATCCAAAAAAATCGCCTTCGGTACTCCATGAAGTGTCACAATGTCATGCACATAAAGATCTGCATACTACTATATTGTATACACTGTTCTGACAGGTATAAAATATGCCAACTTCATGAATCTATCAATGATCACCCTGACCGAATCATGATGCTTTTTTGTCTAAGGTAATCCCACCATGAAGTCCATATCAACCTCCTCCTATTTCCATTCTTGAATATTAAACGGTTGCAACAACCCAGATGAACTTTGGTGCTCTGCTTTGACTTGCTGGCACATAAGGTACCTAGCATCATATTCCACTACCTCTTTCTTCATTCCAGGACACCAATATAACATCTTAAAGTCTTGGTACATTTTCGTAGTTTTTGGATGTAATGAATAAGGAGTAGTATGTGCTTCATCAAGAATCTCCTTATTAGCCTCTGGATCCGCAGGCACACATATTCATTCCTTGTACCTCACTGTCCCACTGTAACTAAGGGTGAAATCTTTGTTACTTCCATCTTTACTCCCTTGTTTATAATTTTGTATATGCGATTCCTTATCCTATCTCTCTTTAATTTCTTTTTAATAGAGTCAATTGTAGAGTTAGGTTTGCTAATCCCCCCACATTTAACTCTATACATGCTCGCTCTATTTCTTCCATCAATTTAGCAGATACATCTCTTATAGAAACTACTTTCCATTGGCTCCTGTGACTTAGGGCGTCGGGTACCACATTCGTCTTCCTCGAATGATATAATATTTCAGAGTCGTAACCTTTAACAAATTCAAACCACCTTCAGTGGCTCATATTTAACTTCTTTTGGGTAAAGAAGCATTTCAAGCTCTTATAGCTTCTATGTATCTCACATTTCTCCCAATAGAGATATTGTCGCCATATCTTCAATGCAAACACTACTTCTGCCAATTCTAAGTCATGTGTCAGGTAGCGCTGCTCATGCTCCTTTAGTTGTCTAGATGCCTATGGAATCACCTTCTCTGCTTATATCAATACACAACCCAGTCCTTGTTTCGACGCGTCATAGTATACTACGAACTTTTCATTATCTATAGGTAGACTTAATACAGGTGTCATGATAAGCCTATCCTTCAAATCCTGAAAGCTCCGTTCACAATCCTTAGTTCATACAAACTTTATGCCCTTCCTGGTTAACTCTGTCAATGGCATGGCAATCTTTGAAAATCCTTCTACAAATTTACTGTAATACCCTGCCAACCGAAGAAAACTTCTCACCTCTAAAGTTGTGGCCAGTCTTTTATAGCTTCAATCTTTACTTGGTCGACCTTTATACCATCCTTGCTAACAATGTGTCCTAAGAATGCCACTTGTGTTAGCCAAAACTCACGATTCTTGAATTTCGCGTACAACTTGTGCTCCCTCAACCTTTGCAGTGTCAACCGTAGGCGTTCTTTGTGTTTCTCTTCAATTCGCAAATAGATTAGAATATCATCTATAAATACTATCACAAACTTATCCAAATAGTTCTTGTATACTCTATTCATGAGAACCATAAATGTCGCAGGGGCATTGGTAAGTCCGACGACATCACTAGAAATTCATAATGGTCGTTCCTAGTACGGAATGTAGTTTTCAGAATGTACTCATCCTTCACCCTCAACTAATGGTAACTTGATCTCAATCTATCTTTGAGAACATCGCCTTCCCTTGGAGTTGATCAAATAGATTTTCTATCCTTGAAAGTGGTACTTATTCTTGATTGTGACCTTGTTGAGCTCCCTATAATCAATGCACATTCGCATTGATCTGTCCTTCATCTTTACAAACAACATCGGCGCTCCCCACGGTGAGTAACTTGGCCTAATGAACCCTAGGTCAAGTAGTTCATGCACCTAAACTTTTAACTCCTTCAATTTTGCTGGCACCATTCTATAAGGTGCTTTCGAGATTGGTGATGTCTCTGGTGCTATTTCAACCGTGAACTTAATCTCTCGATGTGATGGAAATCCAAGTAAATCCTCCAAAAATACATCCAAGTAAACACGTACTATCTTGGTGTCTTCCAATCTCTGCATTCCAATTTCTTTTGTGTTGGCACGCTAGCCAAGAACCCCATACATCCATGGTCTAACAACTTTCCAGCCTATAATGTTGAAATGATTGGTATTTGCAGTCTTGTTGCTGTCCACATGAACGCGAACAACTTCTCTACTTCTGGCTTGAACACCACCATTTTCTTCTTACAATCAATGGTAGTGTCCTTGAATCTTTTCGTATAAATCAATGATCTTCCTATCCTTTCTGAAAGCTCACACCTTAGCCTTCCAAGTCAATCCTTACACAAAAAGATGTGTGTGGGCACGTAGGATTCAAATGTCAATTTAGAACTCTCTAGATGTACTCATCAGATTAGATCTAGAGAGGTTTTAGAAGAGAGAGTTTGTTATGATTAGAATTTCAGGTTTAGGAAATTCTATCGTTTCTATCTTGAGAGAGAGTCTGATAGTCAAAACTTAATCTGAAAGTATTGTTTCTTCTAGTTTTATAATGATAATTAACTAATTTAATTAATCTTTATTTTATTAAAATAAAATTGATCAGCTACATCTAAATTAATTATTTAATTTTAAATCATATTTAAAGAGGATTAATTAAATATAAATAACTAAACAATTTAACTTGGAATTCCAAATTCAAATCCGAGGGATGGAAAATATCCCTGGGTGACACCACTCACTGTACACTACAATGAGTGACATCAGCCACTATATGTCTCTCCCTAATTTTCTCATTTGTTTCTTTAATTAATATATAAGATAATATATTTATCCCAAAATAAATATCAGTTTTAACTTTATCTTAAAATATCAATTTTAAATAAATATCTTATTATAAATAAGATAATTATTAATCTCTCTCTCTATATTAATCCAAACATGATTAATAGTTATATTAAAATAAAAACTATATAGTCAAATAATTAATTAATATATTGCCCATAACTATCACATAATTATTTACATATCCTGAAAAATTAATTCCTTTGCAATTAAGTCATTCTCTCTAAATGTAATCAATAAATGTAGTTCTCTCTTCCATATTGCAACAACCCAAAATATACACAGACCAAAATTATGCTATAAATTTAAAAACTTTTACTTTAGTTCATCTTATCGAAAATCCATATAAAAAAAAAAGCTTTTAAAAGATCGTGTGTGTGTGATATACTAAGAAACCTTAACGAGGAAAAGAAAAAAAAGCTTGTGACTCGGCTTGTTCTCTTCCATGGCGAAGAAGAAGAAATTGATTCGTAAGCCTGAGATTCATGTAGGAGAGCAAGATAATCTGTTGATTCAGGATGAGAAGGCTCCGATTAGTTCGGTTGCTGAGGGTTTGGTTATTGATGGCTCTGCGACTGATGTAATGAATAGTATGGACGAGGTTAGATCTGAGGGTTTGAATCTCGTTATTGAAGAGGATCGATTGAATGTAGTAAACAGAACCTAGGAAATTAACACTATGGGAGATGGAATGGCTACTCCGGTTTCGAACTCTGCTACCTGGGCGGATAAGGTGGACGAAGGGAACTTTCAAACTTCAGCTCACCATCAATGGCAGCAGTTCATGGCAAGTAAGCTCTCCTTTTTTGACCAGAAACTTGAATTTGCTGAACCATTGATTAGGGATAGACGGAAATATGCTAGGGTTGATGTTGAAGAGGTCAAAATTCAATCTACGAATTGGAGTTCGGCAGTAATTTGTATGGTTCTTGGTGCTAATCCTCCAATGGCTATTTTTGAAGGGTTCATTAAAAGAGTTTGGGGTCATCTAGGGATTGCTCAAATTGTAAGAATGACAATGGGGCTGACCATGGTCAAATTAAATGATGATGCTACGAGAGATCATGTGCTAGAAAATGGTATACTTCAATTTGGTAGGAAACCTGTTATCATTTGACCATGGATTGCTGATCTCAGTGCAGTTCGTCTAATTCGTTCAGTTCCACTGTGGATTCGATTACATGACTTAGGGCTTCAGTATTGGGGAAGTAAATGTCTTAGTGCGCTTGTGAGCACGATTGGTAAACCAATTATGGTTGACAAATTTACTAGGGAGCACTCAAGAGTTCAATTTGCTAGAGTTCTCGTGGAAATGGAAACCGATAGTCCTCCTAGAAGTATTCAGTTTCTTAATGAGCATGGCCAGATTATGGAACAGGGGGTGGAATATGAATGGTTTCCTATTAAGTGCAAGGTTTTCTCTGGATTTGGTCATTCTATGGTGGATTGTCGTAAGGAGCTGAAAACCCACTGGGTCAAAAAGGATACTCTGTCTAAAGTAGAGGTAAAGGAAAGAAGGGATAAGGACTCTGTTGAACCTGAAGGTGAGGTGCCTACGGTTTTGCCTATTTCTACTGATGCAGAGGGTCTTCAGGTCAATAACTCTGAGGGTATTTAGCTTAAATCCTTGGCTAATATTGATGATACTAAGGGTTCAAATGACAGTAAAAAATGGCACACTCCAAAGCGAGTGGCAACTCAGTCTAAACAAGGATTGGTTGAACGTTTGATTTCTCTTTCTTCTGGGCAAGGGAAAAAGCAGTTGAATAAATTTGAGGTGCTTCAAGAGTAGGTGAATGGAAGAAAAGAAGGTTATTCTGTCTCTACCTCTTCCTATGGATAATTGCAATATTTTGAGCAGGAACTTGAGAGGACTGAATAGTTCTAATAAGCACACTTCAGTCATATATTTATGTAGCAAGAATAAAATAGGAGTTGGTGGTTTTTTAGAAAATAAAATGAAGGGGAACAAAATTATGGAGTTCATGGAGCATAAACTTCCTAACTGGGAGTTTTATTCTAGTTCGGTTACTGAAGGTAGACTTTTGATAGTTTGGATGAAGGTTTTTGTGAGGGTTACAATGCTAGAGGAGACTAATCACTATGTTCATTGTTTGGTCAAGATGGCTGGTCAGAGGCAAGCTTTTTGTGTTACGTTTATCTATGGGCTCAATACGATAGAGGGAAGGAGGAGTTTATGGAAAGGGTTATAAAGGCTATCTCTCTCTGTTAAAGCTTGGATCATATTAGGGGATTTCAATGCTCCTTTTTCTGGTATGGACAGATCTGGAGGGAAACCGGTTTTAGCTTTGGAGTTGGCTTATTCTCTCCAGTGGCTTGTTGATACTCATGTTGAGTCTCTTAAGAGTATTGGTTCCTATTTCACTTGGACAAATAACCAAGAAGGTCCAGCTAGAATTTATTCTAAAATTGACCATGTGTTCATGAATGAGGATTGGCTTGATATTTTTCCTCATTCTACTGCTGTTTTTAGATGGGAAGTAGTTTTGGATCATTGCTCTTGTGTTGTTTCTATCATGCCTATGGAGAAGGTGGGTATCAAACTGTTTAGGTTTTATAATTTTTGGACAGACCATCTTGATTTCAAAGAGGTGGTCATGAATAGTTGGAGGAATCTTATTAAGGCGACTGGTTTAAGGGCTATCTACTTTAAGACAATGAGGTTGAAGCATAGATTAAAAAAAATTAACAGAGATAACATTGGTGACATTGGTCTGAACTATCACAAGGCTAAGGAGACTTACCAGGAAGCTCAACTTCAAGTTCAATCTCATCCTCGAGACTATAGCTTTCAAGAGGTAGTGAAAGTAGCTGTTGAAGCTTTTACTGTTCAGGAGCATATGTACCATAGTTTCTTAGCTCAAAGAAGTAAAATTACTTGGTTAAGGAAGGGAGATATGAATACATCTTATTTTCATGCTTGTTTGAAAAAGCGCAGAGCTAAAAATGGTATTGCAAACTATATTACTGAACAAGGCAGATTGATAGATAATTTTCTTGATGTAGTCTCTCACTTTGTAGAGCATTTTAGAAGCTATTTGGGTAGTCCGAGTTCTGCTACAGGCAGGATTGATTTACACTGTATTGAAATGGGTACCAAGCTCTCAGTTGATCAACAACTTATGCTTTTAAAACCCTTTTCTCATAAGGAAATTAGAGATGCTTTATTCGGTATTCCCATCACTAAGTTCCCGGGACCTGATGGCTTTGGTTCTGGTTTTTTCAAGGTGTTATGGCAGGATATTGGGGATGAAGTTTGTTCAACAATTAGTCAGTGTTTTGACATAGGGAATTTTCCTTCTGAGCTTCATGAAACTACTCTGTCTTTGGTCCCTAAAGTTGCTAATCCATCTCGGGCTATAGACTATAGACTTATAGCTTGTTGTTCTACATTATATAAGTGTATTGCCAAGCTTTTATGTTCACGTATGGCTTTAGTTCTTCCTGATCTTATTCAGCCGAACCAAGGAGCCTTTATTAGGGGTCGATCTATTTCTCATAACATCATGATATTTCAGGATCTATCAAGAACTATGGGAGGACCTCTACCTTGCCTAGATGTGCTATTAAGATAGATTTAAGCAAAGCTTATGATACAGTCAATTGGCAGTTTCTTGAGGATCTATTAAGGGCCCTTTGTTTTCCTATGAAGTTTATAGGATGGATTATGGTCTACTTGAAAAATACTTCTTACTCTTTGCTTATGAATGGTAGAGTTCAAGGCAGGTTCAAGGGTAAGAAAGGGTTGCGTCAGGGTGATCCTATGTCTCCTCTTTTGTTTGTGCTTATCATAGAGTATCTGACTAGGAGCCTTCAACTAGCAGCTCACAATTCTACATTCAGATTTCATCCCATGTGTAAAACCCTTAAGCTTCTTAATTTGTGCTTTGTTGATGATTTGATTTTATTTTGTAAAGGAACTCGTTCTACTGTTAGAATTCTCAAAGAGGTTCTTATGGAGTTTAGTGTTGCAACAAGGCTCTCTATAAATGCTAGTAAATCTCACATTTTCTTTGGAGGAGTCAGTGCCACTGAGAGAAGGAATATTGCTCAAGAGATTCAGCTCCCTAAAGGATCCTTTCTGCTTAAGTATCTTGGGGTGCCTATGCGGCCAACTAAGTGGAGACATGAAGATTGTGACATTATTCTTCAAAAAATTAGATTGAAGCTTCTGTCTTGGACTAGCAGGCATCTTTCATTTGCTGGCCGAATACAACTTATTCACTCAGTGTTATTTGGGCTTCGTAATTACTGGATGAGTATCTTCATGTTACCTCAGAGTATTGTTAAGGAAGTTGACAAACTTTGCCGTGGTTTTCTTTGGGGCATTTCTGGGAATAGGAGCAAGCTTCATATTGCTTCTTGGCAGAAGGTTTGCCTCCCTAAAGCCTATGGTGGTCTCGGTTTCAGAGATGGTGCCAGTTGGAATAGAGCTATATTAGCTAAATATATCTGGGCCATTTCTGAGAAGCCTGATATTCTGTGGGTCAAATGGATCAATGTTGTCTATCTGAAAGGCTTTAATTTCTGGAATTACAACCTGAAACCAGATAGCAGTTAATATTGGAGGAAGTTATGCCATTTAATGGGAAAATTCAGTCAGGCAGAGGTCCTTGCTGCTGGGGTTCTAGGGAGATTTAAGCCTTCGAAGCTCTACAACAGCTCTTTAAATCAGCAGTTGTGGGCTATCATCAAGCAGTTTGGTGTAAGCTTACTATTCCTAAGCACCGGTTTCTTCTTTGGCAGGTGGTTAATGCTCATCTTCTCACTAGTGATAACTTGATCTGGTTTAACATACAGGTGAACTGCCTGTTATGTCCTGTCTGTGGTGTTCACAATGAGAGTCACACTCATCTCTTTTTTGAGTGCTGCCTTTCTAAGATGATTCTTACTTTCATCTTTGCTTGGATGGGGTTTAAAGCTTGGCCTAGTGACTTCAATAGCTGGGTTGTTTGGCTTGCTAGTGATCGACATGGCATTATCTCTTCTATAATAAACTTGGTTGTGGCTGATGTTATCTACAGTATTTGGAGGAACAGGAACAGGTGTATTTTTTATGGTTATTCTTTGACAGCTGACAGCATAGCTAAGGATGTTATAAACATAGTTAAGTACCGATTATACATAGTTAAAAATAGGAAGATTTCTCTTCAAGAACATATTTTTATAAGGAAACTTCAATGTAATTAAGTGGGTTGTTCAGTTGGTTTTTTCATTTGTTTGTAAAGTTTGATTGTTTGTTGCTTGGGTAAATTGGCCCTTCAGTTGTATTGACTGTTTTGTTCAATGAAGTTCATATTTCTTCTTGATCAAAAAAAAAAGATCGTGTGTGCACACTTTTAGTTTAGCAAACTAAAATACAAGTAATTATCCAAATAGTTATAATATAATAGTTATCCCAAACGTCATATCGAGTTTTGAACTTTATCTTTTCAAAATGGTGATCCATTAAAACCATCCCTAGGTCAGGCCACATGTACATATCTGCAAGCAGACTCTGACACTCACCGTTCCATCTTGCTCTTACCTACAACATGAATAAGTAGGTAAGCAAAAAGCTTAGTAAGAATAGCCTTACAACACAGGTATACTAAACCCCGATAACGGGTTGACCTAAGGTAGTTACCACTACTGGTCACTAGGGTATTTTATAAGTTCCAACTCTATCACACAATTTTCTCAAATAATAGTCATATCAGAAACTAACACTTTGGTTGTACCTAACAACCAATTTTACACATACACAATTTAATAAATTCAAACAAACACAAAGGATCCTGGCTCCAACCTGGATTCACTCTTAACGTCCTGGCTCCAACCCAGACTATATTATCGCTGCCCAGGCTCTAACCCAGACCATTTCATTTTCGTCCTTGCTCCAACCCGGACTACGTCTTACCCTCATCCTGGCTCCAACCTAGACTTTTCCTTACAATGTGATGACTCGAACCCAGACTATATTTTATCATGCCCTGGCTCCAATCCGGACGGTATTACACTAAGGTAATGTCTCCAACCCGAACCCACTTACCATTAAGCCGCAAAATGCATAAGCATTGTAAAGGTGGGTATCAAGCATACCCTAGTCCTAATGACCCAAACAAGACTAGTGTAATCTACTACTACAAGCACACACTAGTATATTCATGTTATATCCAAGAAAGGAAAAGGCTAACTTACCAGGATTCCTTAGCTTCTAGCTGACTCCTTAATATTGCTATTCATTTTCCACTTGACAGTTGCTGTAATTAATACAGTGTACTCGAATTAAACTATGTCATATACTTATAACTAATATTCTATAATAGTTGCACTCAATCAATACTCATAAACTCTATACAATAGTCTCCTACATACTTCATAATGTATAAAGGTCAGATTTTCGTTTCGGTCTTTAAATTATTGTAGGAATTGGTCTCAAAGTAGCATGCCCTCCGTACCGTGTGATTTAATATTTCATCGTGAAGAAACTATTTTATTTGATAATTATGTACTCTTGTTTAGAATCAAAAGAGTTAACAAAAATCTCGTTTTAGAAAAATACCATAATTTTTCCCTCTCTTAGGAAATTCACCATTTTCTTTTATAATACAAAAATACTCATTTTTGACTCTTAATTATTTATTTATTTTTTTGAAAAATTTGCCCTTTGTTTATAAATATTATTTTTAGCATAACCTTCTATTTTTACCAACTTTAAAAAATAGCCTAAAACCTCTTTTTGAAAAGAAAGGCAATCGGACCCTTAATTTTTTTTTAAATGGTAGAAATCACATTTTATTTATCTCAAAATGATTTATATTGATTTAATATCCCAAGTCCTTTAATAATTTCATAAAAAGAACAAATTTCCATTTTTAACTTTTAACTTGTAGTTAAGTGATAAAAGTACATTTTCAAACATTTTCCATATCTCGAGTTTTTGTGCAAAGCCCCTGAAATTATATCCACTTATTCCTTTCCATAAGGACAAGAACTAGGCGAAAACCTCGTGTCAAAGCTCATTTTATGTTGGGAGAACCAACCTCCCAAAAACCTCATTTCGTTATGGTCAGTATTGTACATTTTTCAGATTTTAGGGAAACTTTTACAAATTTATTTCTCTTAAACAGGAATGTATTTTTCTCTAAACATTTACAGGGACCCCTATACATATATAAACTATCATCCTATAAAATTTCATAATTTTTAAGATAACATAACCCACTCAAATATTTAATGAAATCTTGGCAGAGCATGCTGCCCAGTATTTTTTTTCCAAATTTGCATCACAATGCCAAAAAGTGCATAAATTAAGCTTAAAAATACCTTTTGTGATTTTCCAAAGCCTAACCTCAAGTACTCTCAAATTAATACGCAATTGAATAATTTATTTTCACAAACAGAGGCAAAAAGTGCGGTCTGGCCCCTTGGAAGTCAGACCACGAATTTTGGCAGCATGCATTTTTACTCACAACAATATTACCAAGCTTTATAGCATAAACCTAGGCCACAAGCATGCATGAAAATCATCATACCACACTAAACACATTACTACATGCCAAATGAAGGATTAACCACAAAAATTACACATGCAACTCAGATTTACCAATCATACACAAAGTTAACCAAAAATCACATGATTTTTACCCTATGTTGTTCTAGGTTTTGGGTTTGTGTTCTCCTAAGCCTTGAATCCCACCACTATCTTCCAATACCTTAAAACTTTCTCTAATCCCCACAAGGTCAGAATGTATCTCAAGGAAAGGAGGAAATAATAGAGAGGTATTGACATCGCAAACCCTAAAGAAATTACCTCTTTTTGTGCTCAAGATTGCATGCATGCACTTAAATGGGCTTGCACGATTTGGGGTTGCTCTTTTGAACCTCTATAACCATGGACACAAGTGAGTAAACTTAGAAAATAAAGAGGATATAGAGGTGACATAGGGTCAGCATGTATATGGAAAAGAAAAGGTAGATCTCTTTTTTTTCGGATTGAAGGGTTTACCTTTTGAGATTTCAAAAACCTTTGCCTACACCACCTTTCTTTCCTTCTTGGCTTATGGGTGCTCTCCTAAGCTTGTAGCTTGCATTAAAATAGGAGAAATGAGATCCAACTCAGTGAAGAATGGTAGAAGACATTCAGCATAAAGAAAGACAAGAAGAAAGAGTGAAAGGTGTTACCTTGAACTCGATTTTGCTTGGGGTTGTTCACAAACTTCAATGGAGTTTCTCCTTGAGAGAGAAAGAAAGAGAGAGAGAGCTGAAGTTTGAGGGAGAGGGAGAGACTCTGAATTTTCAGAGTTAGAAAATGAAAAGAATGAGAGGGAAGGTGGGGTGTCTCGGTTTTTGGAGGGAGGGAAGGAAGAGGAAAGGTCTTTGTTTCTTGATTGATCCTTGACTATCTAAGATTAGGGTTTTTGGCTACTTGCATGCATGAGCAGCACCTAATGAATTTCAACTCCCCCATTGGCCGAACCCTACACTCATTTATTTATTTATATATATATATATATTATAAACTAATACCTCGTATAATGTCCAAAACTAGCTATTTTTCAAAAGTGGTATTGGGAACACTAAACCACTAACATCTGGTAAAAATTAAAATGATAGAATAAATGTGACACCAATATTTACATGCATCACATTTATTTAATTTTTCCAAAATAAATTTGTAGAATTATTTATTAGTAAATTTTAACCATTTATTATTAATTTATTGGAATTCAAACCTCAACCAATTTTCTTAAATTTTATTGGCTTAACAATAAATTCCCCAATTGTTTAAAAATATTATTATGCAATAGTATTTTTCCTATTTTATTTAATCTGAGACTTTTCTCCCATTAGGGTATACCCCTTGGTCCAAGACCAAGTTTTTCTTTGCAAAAAGACTAGATCATTCACCAGATCATCACAACGGCTATAACAAATCACGAATTATCTCAAATTCATATAATATTATTAAAAATAATATTTCACAAAATCTTTCACCGGCCCGAATAGGCTACTAATGTGTGATCAAAACACGAGACTTCACAATACCTACAATTTATAGAAGTTTCATCCTCGAAACTCAAAATTGATGGTTACACCACTGCACCTTCACCAAAGATATTGTTTTTTTTTCTTAATGGCTTGTCTTTCCATTCCAGAATTGCTACTGGTTTTTCCTCATAACACAATTTAGGATCCATGCTAAGTTCCTCATAACTTACCACATGGGTGGGGTTGTTTAAGTACTTCCTCAATGTTGACACATGGAGCACATCATGAACTCTAGATAATACGGGAGGAAGGGCTGGTCGATATGCCACCTCCCCAACGAGTTCCAAAATTTCAAACAGTCTGATGTACCTAGGGCTTAGGTTGCCCATTCTTCCGAACCTCATGGACCCTCGTAGTGGAGCTATTTTTAACAGCACTGTGTCCCCTACTTCAAATTCTAAAGGTCTTCATCGACGATCTACATATTTACGTTGTCGATTTATAAAGATCTGTAAACTCTGGCGGATCGACCTAATGTCCACTGTAGCTTGGTCTACTTCTTCTAATCCCAAGAATTTTCTCTCACCAGCCTCATGCTAGTGGATTGGAGATCAACACTCTCTCCTATATAGTGCCTCATATGGAGCCATCTTTATTGAGTCGTGGTAGCTATTGTTGTGGGCAATCTCAATTAGGATCCACACTCTCTCAATGGAAGTTTTACACTCCAAGAACCCTGAAAATATAGCACGCAAGCTCTCAATATGTCTTCCAAGGTTTGGATCATTCGTTAACTCTGTCCATCCGTCTGTGGCTAGAAGGCACTACTAAACTTGAGTTTAGTTCCCAATCCCTTTAGCATTCTCTTCCAGAACGCTACTCTTGCACAGAGTTATAACAAAAAAATTATCCCAAAAGAAATAACAAACTTCTAGCTTTTTCTCTTCAAAATGGTGATCCATCAAAAACCTCCCTAGATCAAGCCATATGTATATGTCCACAAGCAGACTCCGGTGCTCACTGATCCACTTTGCTTTTGCACTTACCTACAACATGAAACAACTAGGTAAGTGATAACGCTTAGTAAGAATAGCCTTATACACAAATATACTAAACCCAGTAACGGGTTTACCTAAGGTAGTTATGGCTACCGGTCATTAGGGTATTGGAAAAGTTCCAACCCTATCATACAATTCTAAAATAATATCCAAATCAGAATCAAATACTTTGATTGTACCTAACAGCCAACGTTACGCATACCCAAAAAATCTCCAAATCCTTAGTTATCTTTGTAAATTATTATTTCTTCTCATTTCTAAAACTTTAATGTCATTATATGTTTTAAAGTGATAAAGTCCTGTTTTTAAGCTTTTGCCTTCAATTGAGTATTTTTAACCAAAACCCTTAAACTATCGTTCACTTATTTTGTGTCATAAGAAAGAGAACTTAGATGAAAGTCTCGCATCATAACTTGTTTTAGGTTAAGAGAACTAACCTCCAAAAAATCACTTTTCTTTAAGGTTCGAAATTACTACTTTTTAGATTTTAGGGAAAACTTGGAGAAATCATTTCTCTTAAACCGTGACAAAATTTTCTAAATAATATTACAGGGGTCCTTATACACATCTTAACTAATTCTCCTCAAAATTTCATAATTTTTTGGATGGAAAAACCCATTCAAATATTTAAAGGAATCCGGGTAGTGCCTGCTGCCCAGAACTTTTTCCCAGATTTTAAGGTACTTTGGAAATTTATTTCTCTTACACCGCAGCCTAGTTCTTTATAAAATTTTACAGAAATATTTCTACATGTCTATATTATCTCCCTTAAAAATTTCATAATTTTTGGAGAAATATAACCTATCAAAATGTTTAAAGCAATCTGGGCAGTGCTTTCTGCCCCTGAAGTTTTGTTTCCAGATTTTAGGGAAAATTTTGAAAACTCATATCTGTAATAACATAACACATTTTCCTCTACAACATTACAGTGACCCTTATAAATATTTAAAATAACAACCTACCAAATATCATAGCTTTTTGAATAGTAAAACTTGTTCAAAAGTCAAAACAATCTGGGCAGTGCATGCTGCCCAGAAATTTTCCAGATTTACATCAAAATGCCAAAATGTGCATAACTTGAGTTTAAAAATACATTTTTACGATTTTCCAAAGCCTATCATCAAGTATTCACAAACTAATATGAAACTACACAAATATTTTTTACAAAAAGAATCAGTAGAGTGCGATCTGACCCATTGGAAGCCAGACCACAAAATTTTGGCAGCATGCATTTTACACAACCTAACAACAATAAGCATTTCTAGCATAACCCTAGCCACATGCATGCATGAAAATCATCAAATCACACAATCTCAACCTTAAGCATAAAATTAACTCATAAAATAATTAAAATAACCTATACAACCATATCTACCAACATAAATCACAAAACTAAAGAACAACCATAAATTTCTACCTTTTGATAGTTCTACTTGGAGATGTGTTTTCCTTAGCTTTTCAAACTCCTCGTTGTGCTCTACACTCTCAAACTGAGCCCCAAAGTCCCACATGAATATTTTTTTTGAGAAAGAGTTAGGGTAGAAAGACTTAGATGAGGGAGAAAACATGCAAACTACCAAGATCTCTTACCTTGCTTTTACTTGATCACCAAAGTGCTAAATCCTTGAGATTTTACCCGTACAAGCTTATCTTGAACCCTAGAACACAAGATCAATGTCATGCATGGCTATTAGAGCACATGCATGCATAGTTAACCCTTAGGGTTTCGAGTTTGAAGAGGAAAAGAGAAGAAAAATAAAGTAGGTTTCGAAATTGTTATCCCTCAAAATTCAAGAGATGTCGTGGCGAATGAGAAAGCAGCACGTGGCATCACAAGTCATGGAAAAATGACAAAGTATTGAAAAAAGATTGATGAAAAAAAATGGATAGGTCCATGACCTATAGGGAAATTGACCAGGCATAAACCTCCTAAGGGTGGTCGGCCTGGCCCTAGCCCCCTAGGGGTGGTCGGCTAGACCCCAACACCTAGGGGTGGTTGGCCTGGCATGCTCAAGAACTGCATGGGGTGGTCGGCCCACCCTATTCTTCATAGGGTGGTCGGCCTAAACTCCCAAATACACTTTGTTGGATAAATTTCATGCTCGTTCAATCTGAAATCAACAAGCCTAGCACCCAGAAGGTCATCAGGCCTAGCACCCAAAAGATCAGGAGGCCTAGCACTCAGAGGGTCAACAGGCCTAGCACCCAGAAGGTCATCAGGCCTAGCACCCAGAAGATCAGCAGGCCTAGCATCTAGAAGATCATCAGGCCTAGCACCCAGAGGGTCAACAAGCCCAGCACCCAGAAGGTCATTAGGCCTAGCACCCAGAAGGTCATCAGGCCTAGCACCCAGAAGAACAGCAGGACTAGAACCCAGAGGGTCATCAGGCCTAGCACCCAAGCTCTAAAGGGTCATCTGGCCTAACACCTAAGTCTCATAGACCAACCAAGACTTAGTGTTTTCCCGAAGGTTTCAATCGTGCATTGCTAACCACGATCCAGAGAAACAACGAGAAGACCCACGATCTCATAACTATTGGACAGTGGACACGTATCTCCACTCGCAATGAATTTGTACCAAACCACGATCCCCAGTATTTCTGATCATGTAACAGCCCCTGGGTACTATAAATAAAGGACACAGAGCTTCATTTAAAGGGGTTGGTTTTGGACGATTCTGAATGGATATTTTTGGAGAGGAAACTCTGGGAAAATTTGTGACGAGTGAACTCTTCATTTCATATTTGTAATTATCAATCGAATAATTCAATACTGAAGACTAAGTGGATTAGGTTATTACTATTCATCAAAACAGTGCTGAACCACTATAAATTTTTGTGTGTTTGTTTAGATATTTGTACTCGGTCATATATTTAAATTTATTTTGTTCAAAAGGTGTCGTATATCGTACATATGACCGTTGGCCAATTTCATAGGTCTACATTTTGGTGCTTTCATTAAGAGTACGAAACCAAGAAACACATTTTCATCAGTTTTACGATGCCTCCAAAACCCAGTCAGACAAAGAAGAAGGCTCCCAGAGATTCCACCACTCAAGATCCCATCGACCCGTTAACGAACCTCAAGTGGAGGTTGGAGATCAACTTGATGCAAATGATCCACAGGATTCTTATCAGGAGGAGATGGCGCAATTTCTGGTGAGGCAGGAGGCCTTTGTTGCAGAAATTGCCCTCCAAAGGGAGACTATGGAAGGACAATGACATAAGATAGATGAGCAGGTCTAGAGGATGATCCAGAGGGAGCAGGAAGCTGACCGGAGGCACCGGGAGGATGTTATGCCCCTAGAGGCGGCTATCCAGTTAGCCCGACCTAACGCTGAAGCTACTGCTCAAGCGATGAGGGAGAATCAGGCCAAAGCAACAGGGATGCGTGACAGCAGTAACAGGGAGTCCCAGAGGAGGATTCGAACCCCAAGGACGCTCTTAGAGCCACTTTCCCAAAGATAGGATGAAGATGCACAGTCCAAGACTGCATCCTCAACGACTAAGAAGAGTAACACTTCTTCACTGAGTAAGAGTGTTACCAACCCGAAAGCCCCCTCCCAAGGGGACAGACAAAACAGCACAGGAGAGGAAGGTCAAACATTTGAGAGGCATGACAAGAATGGAAATGCCCGCTCAAAGTCTCAAAGCCATGTAGGAGGAGAGGCTCGGGGGCAGGATCGCACCGACTAGAGCAAGGCGGACCTACCACCCCTACACCCTCAATCTCGCAAAGGAAAGGAACCGATGAAAAACACCAATATCGTGTTCGATAGGCTTGAGAAAGATGCACAACCTCAAGATCCATCACTTCCTAGGAGAAATTAAGGAAGGAATTTTGCAAGGTCTTCAGTGTCGAATGGATTCAACCATTTTATGCCAATCATCTAGCTGACATCAAGCAAGGGAAGGATGAATCCTTGAAAGACTGCATCCAAAGATTCATGAGAAAAGAAAACTAAGCATCCACGGTAGAATATGAAGGGAAGTTTGCTGCCATCTTGGCAGGAATAATTTATCGTAGTCCCTTGTGGGATAGCATCGACAGGAACCCCATCAACACCTTATAGGAGTTCTTGGACCGAGCAGACAAATATATGAAGCTATATGATGCTATCATGAAGGAAGAAAAAGGCATAAACCATCCGACCACTATCAAGGCATGCAAGAACAACGCAAACCCTCAGGGCAGCAATGGGGTTAATGGTAATAAGAAGAGTACCTCCGGGACCAAGTAAAGTGGAGAAAAGAAGGATAAGTCAGCACCAACCGACAAACAACCTAATCATCAGCCCTACTAGCCCAAGTTCACTAACTATACAATCCTGACTGCAACAAGGGGCTGAGATTTACTTGGCAACATACTAGGAGGTACCTTACAGAAAGCTACCACCCTTGCACTTAGAAGGAAAGAGGGACAAGAACGTATTTTTTCATTTCCATAATGATTATGGGCACAACACAAACGAGTGCAAACAATTGAAGGATGAGATAGAATTTCTTCTCCAATCAAGAAAACACTCGAGGTTCCGAGTTAAGACCGAAACCCCGGGCAGGAATCCAGAGTTCTGAAGGCAAAGGAGTCCACCACTGGAGCCAACGGCCGAGGACTTCACATTGGACACCATATTTGGAGGGCCCCACATAGCAGGAAACAGTAACAACGCTTGTGCATGATATGCAAGGACCCTAAGACATGAGGTAGGGGAGTCCTTCCAATGCATGGCAGTCTAGGGGTGTTCTCCAAAAACTCTGAAGTATGAAAGTAAAACTCATGAAAAATAAAGAAGATGAAGCTCACGGTCAAGGACCTGACACCTTGTTCCCAAGTGATATATGGGTTCACATGAGAATTCCTAGCACCAGGAGGAACTATCAAACTACCGGTCAATATGGGGGATGCCCCTAGGCAGGAGACTGTGATGATAGAGTCCTTAGTGATAGATTGCTCATCGGCTTACAACGTAGTGCTCGGGAAACACCTTCTGATGGCATTACACGCAGCAGTGTCCATATGGCATATGTCTTTGAATTTCCCCACAAGCGCAGGGCAAGGATGTGTACAGGGTAACCAAAGGGAGGCACATGTAACATCCCAATTTTCCAAATAAGGCTTAGGGCCTTGATTAGGAGGCCAGGATGTAAAATTATGGAATTATGTGATTATGTGATATATATGTGCATCATTATGTGATTATGTGAGTTATATTATAATATGACTTGATATGCATGTTTAGGTGTATTAAATATGCATGTGGTCCCATTTCTCTTTAAAAGGGCAATTTTTCAGCCGCAACCTCAACCGCAGCCTCAGCAAATGGCTCAAGCACCCCATCAAGTAGGTCCTTATGGGGGATGGCCGATGGAAAATTATGCACTATACCCAGCTTAGTACATGGAGCCAATCTACAAGAGGTTTCATAAGCAACACGCTCCAAACTTTGAAGGGACAACAGACCCCTTCGAGGCAGAAGAATGGCTCAGAAATGTAGAGCCGATCCTAGCGCACATGAATCTTAGCAACGCAGATCGCATATCATGCGTTTTGTCTCTGCTTAAGAAGGATGCTAGAATATGGTGGGACTTAGTTCAGCAGACTCACGAAATCGCCACCATGACATGAACCAGATTTGTGGAGCCGTTCCACAAAAAGTACTACAACTTGGCAGTCATCGCCACAAGGGTCGAGGAGTTCACTAGTCTGAAGCAGGGCAACTTGACGATAGCAGAGTATGCTCGGTAGTTCGATAGATTAGCCAAGTTTGCACCAAAGTTGGTTCCAACTGACTTTCTGAGGGTGACCAAGCTCGTTAGAGGACTTAGACCAAAGATTTAGTTAGGGGTTAAGCTAACAAACCCTGGAACCACTACTTACGCCGATGCTTTAGAAACGACTATAGAAGTAGAAAAGGCTTCAGGTGAATGTTAGTGAAGAGGAAGCTAGTAAACTTGAGCCTAAATAGTAGAGTCAACCTCAGAATGGTCGAAACAACAACAGCCATCAGTCTAGCAACAACAATAGTAATGGTCAGAAAAGAAGGCATCCTGACAATAAGCAATCTGATAACGATAAAATGGCACTGACGAACAATGGAGATAATATGCCGGGTTATGTAGACTACCTGCAATATGCTAAGTGCCAAAAGAAACATCCTGGTGAGTGTCGTACAAACACCAAAGGATGCTTCAACTATGGTCAGGAAGGTCACCAAAGGAGGAAATGTCCCCAGCTCAAGCCAGAGGAGAAAAGGGACAGCAAGATGGTTCCTACCAGAGTCTTTGCCTTAACCCAGGGAGAAGCTGACGTTGGCAATAAAGTGGTCACAGGTCAGATTCCTATCCTCGATAGTATATGTTGTAGTATTGTTTGATTTGGGAACAACATACTCGTATATCTCGTTAGGAATGATAGAGAAATTAGACAAACCTTGTAGAACTAGGTTTGTGACATAGTTGCCTTCAGGTGAAGTAGTCCTATCATCACGGATAGTACGGGGCGTACCAATCAAAATTGAGGACGTAGAACTAGAAGGAGACCTGATAGAACTAGAGATCAAAGACTTCGACGTGATACTAGGAATGGACTGGCTAGCAAAGCATGGCGCAACCATCGACTGCAGACGTAAGCAAGTAATGTTCGAGACTCCTGACGGTCAAAGACTATGCTTTATGGGAAAGGTTTCAGGGCTACGCACACCACTTATTTCATCTCTCAAAGCTCAGAGGATGATAGAAAAAGGATGCCACGCATTTTTAGCCAGTGTCACTGATGTGGTAAAGGAAACACCACTAAAGGTTGGAGACGTCTGCATTATAAAGGAATTCCCAGAGGTATTTCCTGATGACTACCAGGATTGTCGCCGACACAGGAGATAGACTTCACAATCGACCTAGTACCAGGCACCGAGCTCATTTCAAAGGCACCATACCGGATGTCACCGATCGAACTCAAGGAGTTAAAGACGCAACTACAAGAACTCTTAGACTTGGGTTTCATTAGACCAAGCCATTCACCATGGGGAGCACCGGTTCTATTTGTGAGGAAGAAGGACGGAAGTATGCGGATGTGCATAGATTGCAGCAAGTTGTATAAGGTGACAATTAAGGATAAGTACCCGCTACCCCGAATTGACGACTTGTTTGATCAACTTCAAGGGGCAACTGTGTTTTCAAAGATTGATCTACGGTCCGGGTATCACCAGCTCAAGGTACGGGAAGAGGATATTCCTAAGACAGCTTTTAGAACTCGTTATGGGCATTACAAGTTTCTAGTTATGTCTTTTGTTTTACCAATGCTCCAGCCGCATTTATGGATTAATGAATAGGGTCTTTTGGAAAAATTTGCCATAGTATTCATCGATGATATCTTGGTGTACTCAAAGGACAAAGTTGAGCACGAGGAACATTTAGGGATGACCTTGTTACTTTATGCCAAGTTTACAAAATGCGAATTTTGGCTTTCGCAAGTAGCGTTCCTTGGGCACATAGTATCCAAGGAAGGAGTTGATATAGACCCATCTAAAGTAGATGTTGTGAAGGATTGGCCAAGACCAAAGAACATGTCAAAGGTAAAAAGTTTTCTGGGACTAGCAGGTTATTATTGGAGGTTCGTAGATGGGTTTTCTAAGATAGCCACTCCGTTTACCAACCTGACCCGGAAATAGCAAAGGTTCAACTGGACGGATAAGTATGAAGAGAGCTTCCAATTGCTTAAGGATAAGCTATGCTCAGCACCAGTACTTTGTGTACCAACACCCAACGATAAATTTGTAGTTTACTGCAATGCGTCAAAGTAAGGGTTGGGTGGTGTGCTGATTCAGAATGACAAGGTAATAGCCTAAGGGCAGCTGAAGGAATACGAGCAATGCTATCCAACACACGACATGGAGTTGACAGCGGTGGTCCTTGCATTGTAAATATGTTGCCATTATCTTTATGGAGAACGGTGTGAGATTTATACTGACGACAAAAGCTTAAAGTATTTCTTCTAGCAAAAGGAGCTCAACATGAGGCAGCGCAGGTGGTTAGAACTAGTAAAGGATTATGACTGCAAAATTCTTTACCACCCGAGAAAGGCAAACGTAGTTGCTGATGCGCTAAGTAGGAAAAGTTATGGAAGTGTAGTAGCGTTAGCTGGAATAGAAAAGTCGCTACAGCATGAGCTGATCAATGTCGGAATAGAAGTAGCCATTGGTAAACTGGCTAACCTATCCATCCAGTCAAGTCTGTTAGAAGATATACGGATCGAGCAAGGGCATGATGACACATCAGTAGCACATATGGATGCAGTTAAAGAAGGCAAGGCCACAGATTTCTCGATCTCAGGACAAGGGTTTTTGAGATATAAGGATCAGGTATGCGTGCCGAATGATCGTGGAATTAAGATGAAGATTTTAGAAGAAGCGCACAATACCCCATACTCAGTTCACCCAGAGTCAACCAAGATGACTCACGACCTCAAGGCATTGTATTGGTGGCCAGGAATGAAGAAAGATGTAGCGGAGTATGTGTCTAAATGCTTAGTATGTTAGCAAGTGAAAGCAGAACACCAGCGGTCTGCAGGCTTATTGCAACCGCTTAATATTCTGGAATGGAAATGGGACGACATAGCCATGGATTTCATGACAGGACTACCATGAACAAGTAAGCAGCACGACTCAGCTTGGAAAATAGTAGATAGACTAACCAAGTCAGCTCATTTCCTGCCTGTCAAGACTACGTACACAGCTGACATTTATGTTCTAGAGATAGTACGACTGTATGGAATCCCTAAGACTATAGTGTCCGATAAAGGATCGATGTTTACATCAAGATTTTGGGGAAGCTTGCAGTAAGCTATGGGTACCAAGTTAAGTCTTAGTACGGCATTTCATCCTCAGACAAACGGTCAGTCCGAGCATACCATACAAATTTTAGAAGATATGTTGCGCACTTGTGTACTTGATTTCAGAGGATCATGGAGTAAGTATTTGTCGCTGATAGAATTCTCCTACAACAATAGCTACCAGTCAACTATCAGGATGGCACCCTATGAGCTACTTCATGGAAGGAGGTGTCGATCACCGTTGCATTGGAACGAGGTAGGAGAAAGGCAACTACTTGGACCCGAAGCTATTAGAGAAGCTCAGGATGCAGTAGCACTGATTAGGAAGCGTATGCTCGCTGCTCAGAGCTGACAGAAAAGTTATGCGGATGCCAAGCGGCATGATGTGGAATTCAAAGTCGGAGATCAAGTCTTATTAAAGATATCTCCTATGAAAGGTGTGAAGCGGTTCGAGAAGAAAGGCAAGCTTAGTCCCAGGTTTATAGGTCCTTTTGAGATATTGGACAAAGTGGGAGCAGTTGCATATAGATTAGCCCAACCGCCAGCCCTAGCAGATAGCCACAATGTGTTCGACATCTCGATGCTGCGTAGATATGTGTCAGACCCATCTCACGTCCTCAAGTATGATTCGATAGCACTCCAGAAAGACTTGAGTTACAAAGAATGGCCTGATAGTATCCTAGATAGAGGGATGAAGGAATTACGATCTAAGAGTATTCCAATAGTCAAAGTCCTATGGAGTAATAGTTCTGAACGGGAGGCAACGTGGGAGTTGGAGGAGGACATGCAAGCTCGGTATCCGGAATTGTTTGGTAAGTAAATTTTGAGGACGAAATTCTTTGTAGTAGGGGAGAATTGTAGAGTCCCAGAATATTTACTTAGCTAGCTAGATAGTTATTAGTAGTTTGTAGTATTTTAGATTTTGTGGATTTTGGTTCAAACCAGGACTTAGTAGGACACTCGTAGCAATAGTTATGGATTTTATAAGTTTAACCTATAGTTTAGAAATATTAATTATAACATAAGGTTTAATTTTTTTTAGTAGTTGTGATTATTATAGTATAGTATAGGTTTATGATATTAGTAGTCTTGTTTGTGGAAAATGGGGTGTGTTTACCGAGTTTTTCGGAAACGAATAACTAACAGAATAATAAAAAGATAAGAACTGTAGAAATACTGAAATGTAACTAAACAAACAGTGTTTTTACGTGGTTCAGGCGTTAACAAGCCCTAGTCCACGAGTCGATGTTATTATACTTGGAAAAGATTACAGTAAGATGGCTGGTGCATAAGAACTTCACACGCTCACAATGTTTCTCCCGGGTTCTCTTGAAGAAGATGAAGCTAGAGAGATTTTAGTAGAGTTTTTTGCTATATCATTTGTTTGTCCCTCCTCTTGTAAAATGAAGGGGTCTTTATAGCTAGGGTTTTGGATTAGGGTTTTTCTCTACGTACATGAGTTTTAATTACACCAGCCATAAATAGGGATACAATTACTATAGTAGCATGGCTACAAGACTCTATGTGGGTATATTTACGTGAAAGTATGGGGAACACACAAAGTCAGCCGTCTTTTCCAAGTTGTCAGCGGAACAGTAGGCGAAAAGGTACCCTTAGGCGTGCTGGGATGTGTGCGGCTTTGACCTGACGGGCGTGTCAGGCGGGATCCTGTGTCAGGCGGATATCATTCCAAATATGCCTCCTCCAGGACTCGACCGTTTGGCTTTGTTCCGTGCGAGGCACGGAACTGCTTCCGCGGAGACCACTCGAAGAGCTTCTCCTGGAAGGAGCTTCCCCGATGGATACTCCTTCGGGAGCTCCGGGAGAGTTGACGAGTTTCCGTATGGTGTTTGCTTGGAAGAGTAATCCGGACACCAAGCGGGAGAGGTGAAGCCTTTCTGTATATCCGCGAGCTCTGGTCACCTATCGTGAAGGACATCGATAATTCTGTTTCCCCGAGGCCATCAATCTAAACGCTATCCGGAAATCTGGATAACATTTACCCCCCAAGGTCACGGAGCTTTGAGGGATCCGGGAGCTTGTACAATCGGTTTCTTAGATTAGGCGAGGGGGCACCTTCTGTGTTCCCGGAAGGGTTCCTTTTTCCCGCCTGAGTGTTAGTATGGAAAAGAAAGAGAATTTCTTCTGTTTGAGATCAAGTACTCAAGTGCGGCAAGGACCACGTGTCATTCTGGGAATGGTTCTGCGACCAAGACGTGTGCGTGAGGCGACTGGTTGAGTATGCGTGCGTCAGTCATCTAACTAATGATTTGACGGTTTTTAATGGTACTCCGGGCCCGAGGTGGTGTAATGATGGGAAATAAATACTTTATTCCCATCCGAGGAGTCATAAATAGGATCGTCGCTTCCTCTCCAGCCGTTGGATCTGATGCACACGGAATGGGAAGATCGGGACCGTCCACTTGAGGAATTCGAAACGGCCTCTTCCCTGCTATAAAAACGAGGGAAAGGACCTTTCTTCCTCTTTACGCTTTTAGATTCTCCATCTTTAGGATTTTCAGATTTCCAAACCTTCGAACTCTCAGGCTTCCCAGCTTACGTTCCCCCGAACTTGCCATTTCTTTTGGTAAGTATCTGGAAACTTTTCTTTTTGATTTGGCAGTGGGTTTACTCCCGAAGTTCCTGGTTTGAATCGCCGTTCGTCTTTGCAGCTTTTACTTCTCGCGATCGTGCTGTGCAGTGATCCAGTTACTCCCTCAACCTCCAACTACCCGAACATCAGTAAGTATTTCTACTTTGCTCTTTCCTCCCAAACCTTAGGTTGTTGGTAGTTGTTAGAGTAGAGGTTTCTGCCATTATTGCTTATGTGCATTTGTGAATAGGGCTTTGGTAGGCATGTGATTGATTGTGAGTCGATAAGTAGCCTTTTCTGCATGTTTTGGCGATTTGCGTTTGGAAAGTCGTCCCGTGTTTTGCTGTTTTAGGGCATAAGCATGAACGCCTTTAGGGTGTCTTTCTCTGGAAAAACACTTCTTTTGGTGGGCTTAGGCTCGGGGTCTGAGTCTGGTTCCTTGCTGTCCTTCGGGTGGCATGGTGCCAACCCCTCGGTAAGCTCGGTGGGAGCCTCTCCAAGCAGTTTTCGAGGAGGGTCTCCCCGACGCCTTTGATACCACTAGGGTATGACAAGGGTGCTGACTGCTTAGAGTGTTTTCTTCTTTCTTTTCTTTTGTCCAGTGACGAACATCTCGAAGGAACAACTCCTTGCTGCGGGGGAGGCTGATTCTGCCCAAGAGAAAGGCTCTCCTGTCGCGGGTGGAAAGGGGAAAGGAAAAGCGAAAGCGGTCGCGGCTAGCCCACCAACCTCCAATAGTTCCATCTGGGAGATGGACCAAAAACCGAACCTTTTCAGGAATTATGGCATGCTAGAGCTGTATTCCTCTGAGGCAGGCCTGAAGAACATCCCAGGTCTGATGTGGCACCGTCTGTCGGTGCTGGGCGAGTCAGCTAGCCAGAGCCACGAAGGCTTTGGTGCCTGGAGTTGGGCACACATAGTGTGCGGAGCGCACTTGCCCCTAAGGAGTTACTTCGCCAATTTCTGTGTGAAGGCGGGGATTTCCCCCTTCCAGTTAATTCCTCCCAGTTACAAGCTCTTAGCGGGGTGGTTCATCTTTTGCAAGTCCCGGAGGCTGGAAGCTCCTACCCCGGAGGAGGTGCTGTACTTTTATGGGTTGAAGTCTCAGCCTATGAGGGGTCATTCAGACAAGGTGGGGTTTTATAGGCTAGAAAGGCACCCGGATGTGATGTGCCCCACTTGTCATACCGCGAGGGTTCCAGACCTCCGGGAATACTGGTTCCTGACGACTGGCTTCCCGCTGAAGAGGGTGCCAGCTCTATCTTTGGATTTCAAAATCCCTGGTAAGTGTTTCCTCTTTTCCTTTTCAACTTTGTTTCTTTGTGTTTGATTTGCCTTTTGGGAGGATCTCTAACGCTTGTATTTGATTTTTGCAGAAGTCGTTCCGCGGACACCTCGCTGCGCGGAGATGATAAGGAGGTCCAAGTTCTACGAAGGGCTTTCCGAGGAAGAGTTGAGAGTGGAGGGACTTGTGACCTCCGAATCGTTGAGGGAGTATGGGTTACTCGCCTCCTTCCAGAATATTGAGCCAGTAAGTGGTAGGGGGCAGACTCAGGTGTCGGCTGACATCCGGGAGCAGATTGCCCTGGAGCTGTCTAAGGTGATCACCCAAGCCGCTCGGGACGAAAATACTCTATCTCCTAGTTGGGAGGAGAGGTTCCCCGACCCCCAGCCGGAGGGAGAGGAGATCGAGGCTCGCCACGCCGCGGCTTACCCTAACGAAGGGGCTCCGGGGGCTAGTTCCTCCGGGAGAGGTAAGACTAGTTTTCGATTGATCCACACCCCCAGCCTGTCTGAAGTTTCCCAAACCTCTCAGATGGGGTTTGATCCTCGTTTCCTTAGGCTAGATCCGCGTAGGATACCTTTCGACAGGTACTGTGATAGGGTAGATGAGCTCCTCTGGTGTCTGAGTGATGGTAGTCTGCCAGAAGGTGTCATCATGGTTGACCCTTCTTCTCTCAGCATGTTCTTCCCGGACTTCAAGGAGTACGGGAGCTTCCTGGAGCAGGAAGCGATGTTTTGTTTTGCTCGGGGAAGGCCATCCACGTTTCTCGTGCATGGTCGTCCCTTTCAAACTTTTCTTTTTCTTGTTTCTTGTTCCCTGCTGGCGGGCTTGCTTGTACTTTTGTGTTGCTGATTGTCTTGTCTTCCGCTTATCTTCTTTCTCATTTCTTGTTGGTTCGCTAACCTTGCTTTGTACGTTTCTTGCAGAGTATCTCGAAGCCAAGATGTTGGGGAGGGTTACTTTGCTTATTAAGAAGGCTGCCACCAGCCAGGACCCGCCCACGGGGAAAGGACGGAAGCCCAAGGCTGGTAGGGGAGGTAAGGCTGCCTCCCCCAAGAAGACAAGTGGCGAGGCGCAAGCGTCCCCGAGGGTAGAGAAGTCCCCTGCTGAAGGGCCTTCCGAGACTATGATGGTCTCGAGTAGCAGTAGCGACGGGGAAGGGCTTGTGTTCCCCGTGAGGACAACTGGGGTGAGCAAGCGTCCCGGAGGAGATGCTGAGGGTGCTAAGAACAAACGCCTTAGACACTCTTCTCCCGGTCGAAGGCAACAACAACAGCAACGACAGCAATCACAACTACAACAACAGCAGCAACAGGAACAAGAGAGACAATCACCAACGCCGCAGCAGCAGCAACAGCAACATCCAAACCAGCAGCAGCAACAAGGGCAATTACTTCTGCTACCGCAGCAGCAAAAGCAACAGACCGGGGCCTTAATATCCCGGCTGCCTCCTCCTCCAGTCCAAAGGGGGTCCACCCTTCCGGGGTCTCCGTCTTCTCAGACAACCAATCTTCCCCTGCCTGGCCTGAAGTTCCACTTTCCGCGGAAGCCGACCAGTTTTCCCGCTGCCCTCCTGGAGGGTGTAAGACGGGCCGATAGTTTTTTGAAGAGGCGGCTAGAGGCGGAGAAGGCCGTTACTCAGGGAAGGGCAGATAACTTGTCTGCCGTGAAGAGGGCTGAGCTGGCCGAGGGGGTGAGATCTCCTCACCCGGCCGGAGCGGTTCTGGATGGTCCAGCCTTGGAGAAGAGGCTGGTGCCTAGGCTTGGACGTGCATTGGCGCCGTTCGGAGCTGAGATGATGGAGGACATGGCCTTGAGCTTATGCGAGCTCAATTCTGAGAAATGGGCCATCAGTAGCAGCAAGGATCCGCTGTTGCTGACACACGCTGTGAAGCAGCAACTGTCCGGGGTAAGCCGTCGGTTGTTATTTTTTTTTTTTTTGGGATCACCTCTCTTTTGGTCCGGCTTTAGCTCATTCGGTTGTCTTTCCTTGCAGGCCTCTATGATCGCGGAACGCTCGTTCCGGGAGGTTGGTGCAGCTCTGGTTCAGCTGGAGGAGAGCCAGCTGGCTCGCCAGGCCTTGGAGGCGGAGAAACAGAAGCTGACCCAACAGGCCTTGGGGGCTTCGGAGAAGATTGATCAGGCCCGGCGCACGGCTGAAGAAGAGGCGGAGAAGAAATATCTTGCCAAATATCAAGAGTACCGGGCCAAGGCAGAGAATGAGTTTAGACAGCGGTCGGATGGGATTAAGACCGAAAACTCCAAGCTCCGGGAAGAGCTGTCCCAAGCCAAGGTGGAGAAAGATACCCTGGAAGCCCGCTTGCAATCAAAGAACGATCTCCTCCTTAAGCGGCAAGAGGAATATTCCACTCTTCAGAGTAAGCTGCACGACGAGGAGCAACTCCATAAGAGGAGCAGGGATCTCGTGTCTATGCTTCAGTTGGGGCTCGCCGAGAAGGATAAAGAGATCGGGGCTTTGCAATTCACTGCCAGGGGGCATGTGACCGAGAAGCAATCCGTGCTGAACCAAAATAGGGAGCAGCGCAAGGCGATAGATTCTCTTAAGGGGGAGCGGGATGCCTCCAAGGCCGAAATGGAAAAATTGAGGGCCCAACTAACTGCCGCGGAAGCACAGCTGGCAACCTCCGAGGCGGAGCGGTTGAAGGAGAAGGAGGATGCTGAGGTGATACTGAACAGGACTATTAATATATCGCATGTGGTCCTCATGCATCAACTCTGGAAAGTGAACCCGGAGGTGTTAGGCTATCTGGGAGATGATGCCGAAGCCATGAGGGAGAAGCTACTCGTGTGGGATCAGGGCCCAGAGGCGTATGTCCAAACTTATAACATTGACGATCGTGCTGAAGCTCCTGAGGCGGGATATCCCGGAGAGGCGGGGACTTCTGAACCTTCTCATGACCAAATTCCTCCTTCCAATGAGCCGACTCCGCCAGCCTCAGCTGAAACAGATGCCCCCGAAGCTGCGGTCGTGGACGCTGTAGTTACCCCCAATGTTTGAAGGGGTTTTATCTTTACTTATTTTTCATTTTGAGTTTTTCATTGCGGACATTTTTACCATAATCATAGCATTCTCCTTTCTTTTCTGCCGAGTTCTTTATTTATCCTTGCGCTTAGGGTAGACATTTATACGGTAGAAACTGTTGTAGGGGCGTATGGGGTTTTGGTTCCAACGGCCAAAACCTATGCACCTCCCACTTGAAGCTTTAACGGATGATGTCTTGTTCCCATGTAGTTTCTAGGTTACGAAGGTTTCCTGGTTCCAACGGCCAGGCTCCTTTCACCGCACTTTATCTTTCCTGAGGCAAATAGTCAATCCAGGGACTTGTAGTTATACTGTTCGCTGGGATTGCTAAGGTGAGTCGTTCCATTGTTTGGAACGGGAGTTCTTTTGGTGAGTGTCGCTAGACTTAAGGTTAGATCTTTGCGAAGCAAAACTAACTGTTGTTGCGAACCTCATTGTGGCTGACTTCAGGGACCTGGCATGGAGCCCTGCGAGGCAAGGCTTATTGCTGTTGGGGAAATCGCCACGCCCACCAGGTGTGATCCTGGAGCAGGGGCTTTGCGAAGCAAAGCCGGCTGTGAGTGGGGGGATCAAGTATGTCTGCTTCTGGAGCTGAAACTTGCAATGGCCATGGAGCTTGCCATGCATTATTTTGTGAGATCCGGAGTTGGAGCCTGCGAAGCAAGGCTTACAACCGTCGCGGATCTTGCCATCTTTCGCCTCGCTGGACCCGGAGCTGGAGCTTGCGAAGCAACGCTCTACAGCGCTCGCGGATCTTGCCATCTTTCGCCTTGCGGGATCCGGAGCTGGAGCTTGCGAAGCAAAGCTCTACAGCGCTCGCGGATCTTGCCATCTTTCGCCTTGCGGGACCCGGAGCTGGAGCTTGCGAAGCAAAGCTCTACAGCGATCGCGGAGAATTCTGCAAAGGACTTGTCAGGGAGTTGGGGGTGTTTTGGCGTAGCTCTATGAACGTGCCTCGACCCCCAGTCCCGTCCATCGCTGGGCTACACAGGAGATAATACTTATGATACATAATGGCAGGCATTTCCATGGCAATTTTCACATAAGCACATATGACACGTAATGCAAGCATGTTCATGGCAACAAATAAACCTAAGCTCAACAATTTAAACATTTCAAACAATTTAAAAATTTCAAACACAATGCTAGCACATAAGTGGTGTTCTGTGTACGTTTTGTTCAAGGGGCGTATGGTTATGCCTTAGCCATGTATACCCCCCAAGTGAGCGTGGGGTCCGGACGTCTCCGGACCGCGTGGTCACTTGTTAAAACGCAGCTTTGAACACAGGGATAAAAAGTGCAGTAAAAGCGGAGTGAATCTCTCCGTGTTTCATTGAATTAGCCTGCTAGGCGTGAGTTTTACAACAGGGAGGATTATTTCCACATTTTTCGCTTTTGTTATTTTCACCAAGGACTTCCGACTGGATGGTCCGGGGCCTACTGGTAGTAACGGCGGAGGTGCTCCGCGTTCCAGGCGCGCGGGACGTTAGATCCGTCGAGTCTCTTTAAGTGATACGTCCCATGGCCCACTTTTTGTTGGACTTCGTAGGGGCCTTCCCAGTTGGGTCCGAGGACTCCTACTCCCGGGTCCTGCGTAGCAGGAAATACTCTCCGTAGGACAAGATCTCCAACTTCGAATGTACGGCTCTGGACTCTCATGTTAAAGTGTCGGGCTATCTTGCCTTGGTACATTTTTAGTTGGACCTGCGACTGCTCCCGGAGCTCCTCGATCATGTCCAAGGACTCCTGGAGGAGGGCATGGTTCCGGGTAGGATCGTAGGTGTCTTGCCTGTGAGAGGGGATCATAGCTTCTACTGGGATGACGGCCTCGCAACCGAAGGTCATGGAATAAGGCGTGTGCCCCGTCGAAGTTCTCTCTGTTGTGCGATAAGCCCAAAGTACTCGCGGAAGTTCTTCCGGCCAGTGAGCCTTGCAGGCTTGGAGTTTTTTCTTCAACGTGGTCTTTAATATTTTGTTTACAGCTTCCACTTGTCCATTAGCCTGTGGTCTGGCGACTGCGGAAAAGCTTTTGATAATTCCATGCGAAGCACAGAAGTTCGTGAAGTGTTCACTGTCAAACTGCTTTCCGTTGTCGGACACAATTTTCCGTGGAAGCCCAAAATGACACACTATATTCCTGATGACAAAATCCAGTGCTTTTTTAGATGTGACCGTGTTCATAGGTTCAGCTTCAGCCCATTTGGTGAAGTAGTCTACCGCGACTATGGCGTACTTCACTCCACCCTTTCCAGTGGGGAGGGAACCTACTAGGTCAATGCCCCAAACGGCGAACGGCCAGGGGCTGGTCATTAGGGTAATTTCCGTAGGCGGCGCTCGCGGAACCTTGGCGTACCTCTGGCACTGCTCACACTTCCTGACATAATCCACACAATCCTTCTTCATGGTGGGCCAGAAGTATCCTTGTCGAAGGATTTTTTTGGAGAGGCTCAGCCCGGAGGTATGATCGCCACAGAAGCCTCCGTGAATCTCATGGATGATGGTGCTGACTTCGGTTCCGGCAACACACCTAAGGAAGGGTATGGACAACCCCCTGCGGTAAAGCTTTCCATCCATAACCACGTATCGGGGAGCTTGATACTGGAGCTTCCTTGCGTCCGCTTTATCGGTGGGGAGTTCTCCGGTGGTGAGAAATCTGAGGATGGGTCCTATCCAGGAGTGGGAATGGTCGATGATGGCGTTTATCCTTCGCGTCTCAGTACTGGGGGCTTCTAAGTGCCCGATGGGGACTAAGCCATACTGTTCAATCTCCGGGTCCGTTGCAAGCTTGGCCAGCGTGTCCGCAAGTGAGTTCTGGTCCCGGGGGACCTGGCGGATTTTGTAGCCTTTGAAATGCTGCAGTAGGCCGCGGGAGAGAGACACGTAGGCAGCCATCCTTTCGCCTTTCGTCTGGTATTCCCCGGATATTTGGTTTACCACAAGCAGGGAGTCGCTGTACACTTCGATTTTTTGGGCTCCGACTTCTCTGGCCAGTCGTAACCCAGCTAACATGGCTTCGTGTTCTGCCTCGTTGTTGGATGCTGGGAATGCGAAACGGAGGGCGCTCTGGAGCTGATGCCCTTGGGGAGATATTAGGATAACCCCCGCTCCAGCTCCTTTTTCATTTGAGGCTCCGTCTACGTAGACCTTCCAGGTGGGAAGTTCCGGGACAGGATCTTCTGGGAGGTCATTCATTCCCGAGCACTCCACAATAAAGTCCGCGAGAGCTTGACCTTTTATGGAAACACGCGGTTGGTAGTGGACGTCGAACTGGCTTAGTTCCATGGCCCACTTAAGCAATCTGCCAGAAGACTCGGGCTTCTGCAGGACTTGTCGGAGAGGGTGGTTGGTGAGTACTTTGATGGTGTGCGCCTGGAAATATGGCCTCAGCTTCCGTGAAGCGATCAGCAAGCAGAGGGAGAGTTTCTCGATCATCGAATATCTGGACTCAGCGTCCAATAACCTCTTGCTTACGTAATACACAGGGAGCTGGATACGGCCATCTTCCCGGACGAGAGCGGCACTTACTGCGTGCTCAGTCACAGCTAGGTACAAGAACAACGCCTCTCCTTCGACCGGTTTGGACAAAATGGGGGCTCGGGTTAAATGTTCTTTGAGGTGTTGGAAGGCCGCTTCGCATTCGGGGGTCCACTCGAACTTCTTGTTCCCTCGCAGAACATTGAAGAAGGGGATACACTTGTCGGTGGCCTTGGATACGAAGCGACTGAGAGCAGCTATCCTTCCGGTAACGCTCTGGACATCCTTATGCTTCCGGGGGGAAGGCATATCTATGAACGCCTTTATTTTTTCAGGGTTGGCTTCCACGCCGCGGGAGCTGACAATAAAACCGAGGAACTTTCCAGACGAGACCCCGAAAGTACATTTCTTTGGATTTAGCTTCATCCCGTACTTTCGGATCACGGCGAAAGCTTCCTCAAGGTCGTTACTGTGGTCCCCGGAGGTCTTGGACTTTACCAACATGTCGTCCACGTACACCTCCATGTTCCTCCCCAGTTGGTCCTTGAACATTCTGTTTACCAGACGCTGGTAAGTCGCCCCAGCATTCTTCAAACCGAAAGGCATGACCACGTAACAGTAGACACCCTTATCCGTGAGGAAGCTGGTGTGTTCCTGGTCCGCGACATGCATCTTGATCTGATTGTATCCGGAATACGCATCCATGAAGGATAAGAGTTCGTACCCGGAAGTAGCGTCCACCATCTGATCGATTCGCGGGAGAGGGAAACAATCTTTCGGGCAGGCCCTGTTTAGGTCCGTGAAGTCAATGCACATTCTCCAGGACCCATCGGGTTTCGGGACCAGAACTGGGTTGGCCAACCACACGGGATAGTGCGACTCCTGGAGAAAGCCTATGGACATCAATTTGTCCACTTCAGCTTTGACGGCTTCGGCTCTCACTGGGTCCAGCGGCCTCCTCTTTTGGCGAATTGGAGTTGCAGCTGGGTCTATGTTGAGTGCGTGGCACGCAACATTGGGATTAATCCCTGTCATATCAGCGTGGCACCATGCTAGGATATCCTGATTATCCTTCACAGTGGCCACGATCTTATCTCGAACGGCCGACGGCAGGTTTTTCCCCACCTGAATGACCTTGGTGGGTTCCTCCGGATTGAGGATCACCTCTTCGACTTCCTCCATCGGCTCTATTGCTTTCTCGATTCCCACTCTTGGGTCTAGTTCGTCAAAGTATGCCTCCTGAGCATCCCTAGTTCCTGGCAATACTTCCGCCAAAGGAATGGCAGCAAACGTCTCTCGGACCGTGTAGACGGCTCGGACGGAGACGTTATAACAGCTCCGTGCACTTCTCTGGTCTCCTCGGAGGGTGCCAATACGCCCATCGTCGCAGGGAAACTTCAAGCATAAGTGACGTATCGAGGTTATGGCCCCACAATCGATCAGGACCGGTCGGCCTAAGATGGCATTATACGCCGTGGGGCAGTCGACCACCACGAATGTGCTATGCTTGAAGGCACAAGCGTCGCTTTCTCCTCTGAGGGTGACCGGAAGTTGAATTTTGCCTAATGGCATGAGTGCGTCCCCATTGAAACCTTGAAGCTGGATGGGGCATGGGGCCAGGTCCGTCTCGGTCAATCCGATCGCGTGGAAGGCCGCTTTGAAGAGGATGTTCACGGAGCTTCCGTTATCGATCAAGATCCGTGAGACCTTCTTATTGGCAATCTGGGCTTCCACTACGAGGGGATCGTTGTGGGGGAAGTGCACATGTCGAGCATCGTCCTCCGTGAAGGTGATGGGAAGATCCATCATTCGGGGACGTTGAGCAGGTGATTGGACCAAAGCGCACATCTCCTCGGCGTGCTCTAACTCCTTCAAGTACCTCTTCTGGGAGTTGCGGGTACTTCCGGCAAGGTGTGGTCCTCCGGAAATGGTGGCGACGTGTCCGTCAACGGGTGGCGGAGCAAGGCCGGGTGGATATGGGTTGCCTGGTCCTGGAGCCAACAAGGCAATGGGCGCCGGAGCGGGTGGAGCAGGAAGTGCTGGGAACTGAGACCCGGGAGCTTGGGGGTGACCGGCTCCAGGTGCGCTAGCGGCCCCCCTCTGTCCCGGGGAATATGCAGCTCCGTGAACCACCCCCTGTCCGGGATAGATTATGGGTATTCTCACCCACTGACCGAGGTGTCCCGCTCTTGCCAGGGACTCGATCTCATCCTTCAGCTGAAGGCACTCATTCGTGGTGTGCCCCACGTCTCCGTGGAACTCACACCTCTTATTGGAGTCTCGCGGACGCCTTCCTCCGTGAGACACTTTCGGGGGCTTCCTGTAGTTGACCATATTACAGGTCGCCCGATAGACATTCTCTCGCGAGTCTATCAAACTGGTATATTCCGTGAACTTGGGCTCATAATCCTTTCGGGGTTTCTTTGAATGGTCTCCCCGGTTGGAGTTTTTTCCGCTTCGTTTGCTCCGCGATTGGCTCAAACTTCGTTCCGGGACTTCCGCTTGCGGCTGCGGCATGCTAGGAGCGATACTACATCCGGTTTGTACCGCTCCATACCCAGAGAAATGTGTTTGACCCGGCGTCTGAACAGACGCGGAAGGCCCATACACACTCGGAGTGAATCGGGCTCCTGGAAGCGTGAGGACTGGTGCGGGAGCTTGCGAAGCAAAGCTCGGCGCAGTCACGGAAGGGGTTGGAGCCGGGGGAACTCCAAAGGCTTGCTGGTAGGCATCCTCAAGGTTGATGATTCCCTGAGCTTTTGACATGAATTCGGACAGGGTTTCTGCCCGTCTCCTTTGCATTTCTCCCCATAGCAGGGAGCCGACAGTAAGGCCCGATTGAAGGGCGATCAGCTTCATGTCATCGCTGACCTTGGTTTTTACAGCAGCTTCCATCATTCTCTGAATGAAAGCTTTGAGGTTCTCAGTGGGTTGCTGTTTGATGTTGGTTAAGGAACCAACCTCCATGTCGTGGTCGCGGGCAGCAATAAACTGCCTCCTAAACGCGGACTGTAGCTCCTTCCAACTGTGGATTGATCCGGGAGCTAATCTTTTCCACCAGTCCTCCGCAGACTTGGTAAGGGTGAGTGAGAAGCACATGCATTTGGCGTCCTCACTGACGCGCGCCACTTGCATCATTTTATTGTATTTAGCTAGGTGGGTACGCGGGTCTGTCCTCCCATCATATAATTCTATGTGAGGCATTTTGAAGTTATCCGGGAGGGACGTTTCCGCGATCCTCCTAATACATGGTTCCGGGTCTTCCTCCTCAGAATCTGACAGGGCCCCACTTTGCTTCCGGATCAGCTTGGTCAAGGCAGCAATCTGTTCCTCGAGCCTCTTCGTATCACTTTCCGGGAGGTCACGTCCCCGGAGCTTGTCATTAATATGATTTCGGAGGTCATCTCCGCGAGGCCGGGCTTTTTCCCCTTTGGCCTTCTCATACTTGGCCTCCAACCTTCTTCTTAGGTCCACCGTGGACCAGCTATCTTCGGAGTGCGAGTTCGCAGCCCGACCGTCCTGATTGACGGAATCACTGGGGCGGTTGTTCCTTCCCCTAGGCCTGGGTGCCTTAGCACCGGGCCCTTTAGGCACAGAGTGCCCCCTTGGGGCTGAAGGGCGTCTGGGCTTAGGAGCGCCAGAGACCTTCTGCGCGCGGGGGGGGCAGTCGGCCTGGTGATTCACGCCTTTAGGAGGTGCAGGGGCGTCAGCGCGCACAGGCTCTCCCACTTTTTCTTTGCCCTTGTTAGGGGCGGCTTTGGATGGTCCAGCAGCGGCTGGATCCGGCATGGGGGCATCAGCACCACCTCGAACAGAGGTATCCTCGTCCGAGTCGCCTAGATCTCCGAACCTACTTTGGAGGCGTTCCATCATGCGTTGCATTCTTTCGGAGACGCGCTCCTGCTCAGCAAGCTTGGCCTTAGTGGCCACCAGTTCTTCGGCTACTTGGACCAGTTCTGGGTCCTTCTCATAGTAGCAGCCGTCCTTGTAATAACCGTCTTGGACATACTCTTCTTCGTCTTCTAAGTATGTTGTATCTTCGGTACTGACCTGATCCTGGCGGGATGTCGGGTCTTCACCTTGGTAGTCTAAGGGTTCACTTTGCACCACATCTTCCATCACGGTATCGGGGTTGACCGTAGCATTTTTGTCAACAGCGGATTTTCTCGTAGTCACCATCTCTTTAGCACGAAGTGAATACAAAAACGTACACAGAAAAAGAGCTGACTAACAACTTCCTACAGCTCTCAATGAAAGCACCAAAATGTTTACCGAGTTTTTCGGAAACGAATAACTAACAGAATAATAAAAAGATAAGAACTGTAGAAATACTGAAATGTAACTAAACAAACAGTGTTTTTACGTGGTTCAGGCGTTAACAAGCCCTAGTCCACGAGTCGATGTTATTATACTTGGAAAAGATTACAGTAAGATGGCTGGTGCATAAGAACTTCACACGCTCACAATGTTTCTCCCGGGTTCTCTTGAAGAAGATGAAGCTAGAGAGATTTTAGTAGAGTTTTTTGCTATATCATTTGTTCGTCCCTCCTCTTGTAAAATGAAGGGGTCTTTATAGCTAGGGTTTTGGATTAGGGTTTTTCTCTACGTACATGAGTTTTAATTACACCAGCCATAAATAGGGATACAATTACTATAGTAGCATGGCTACAAGACTCTATGTGGGTATATTTACGTGAAAGTATGGGGAACACACAAAGTCAGCCGTCTTTTCCAAGTTGTCAGCGGAACAGTAGGCGAAAAGGTACCCTTAGGCGTGCTGGGATGTGTGCGGCTTTGACCTGACGGGCGTGTCAGGCGGGATCCTGTGTCAGGCGGATATCATTCCAAATATGCCTCCTCCAGGACTCGATCGTTTGGCTTTGTTCCGTGCGAGGCACGGAACTGCTTCCGCGGAGACCACTCGAAGAGCTTCTCCTGGAAGGAGCTTCCCCGATGGATACTCCTTCGGGAGCTCCGGGAGAGTTGACGAGTTTCCGTATGGTGTTTGCTTGGAAGAGTAATCCGGACACCAAGCGGGAGAGGTGAAGCCTTTCTGTATATCCGCGAGCTCTGGTCACCTATCGTGAAGGACATCGATAATTCTGTTTCCCCGAGGCCATCAATCTAAACGCTATCCGGAAATCTGGATAACAGGGTGATTTCATAAGAATAAATTAATTATGATATTATTAAAAAGTGTTATGGATCGAGCCTACATAAAGCCCAATAAGATTTTGGGCTTAGTAAATTCGAAATCAGCCTAGGGAATTAGAGTTTGTTATTTTATGGTTAGTTAAGATATTTGTGGATTAGGTTGTTATTTAGATAATTAAATAGATTTTCCGTAACTTTAGGATACTATAACTTCCGGCCTATTTTTGACCCAGTTATATTATGAACTTTGACAAATAGTATTTCTAGAAAGTTGTATATAATTGAATTAGCTTTCTAACGGTATAAATATGGTCTAAATCAGAATCATACAGCTCCAGTTATGTTGATTTTACTACAGATGAGTTTAGAGTTACGAGATTTAGGAAGTTAGAAGTTAGGATTCTATTTTATTTAAATTTAAATTTGAATTATAATTAGAATGAAATTAATTATTATTTTTAATAAAAGAAAGATCTAGAAACTCTAGAACCTTCCAGAACCACTAAGAGCATGACACTTGTCATAATCATGTTTATTTAAGGATTTAATTATAAAAGAAAGTTCTAGAAACTCTAGAATCTTCCAGAACCACTAAGAGCATAACACTTGTCATAATCATGTTTATTTAAGGATTTAAGTATTTTTCTAAAATGATAGTTTCACTCCTCAAACTCTATAAATAGGACCTAGTGCTCAGCCATTTTCTTCATTCTTCAAGCTATGTTCAGAGCCTTCAAGCTGCTAGGATTTCTATAGAGTGATACACTTGGGTTTTGGGGAATAAAAGCTTTATCATTTTAAGCTTTATAAACACTTGGGTAGTGAGATAAAGTGTGTTTTCGATATTGAAGTTTAGATCGGTTCTAGTTCATCCAATGTAATATTATTCATAAGTTATATTCTTTATGATTCCTTAGTTTTCCTTAAGTCTCTTTCAGATCCTAACTTCTCCTTGTGGTTTCGTGGTTAGGTGTTTAAGTTCTTAAACATTAAGGTTATCGGAGTGTTCTAAATCCCTTCCTTGTTCTCAAATATCCCGGTGTTGGTAAGGAAAATAGGATAGATTTTATGTGTTTATATGTTATGATAAGTATATGATTAGTATGTTTTTCAGTCGCTTGGGCACATGACTGGCTTAGACAAGCAAGCCCCGAGAACTTATGATTGGGCATATGACTTGTTAAGATAACAAGCCCCAATAATGGATGATTGGGCATATGACTTGCTTAGATAAGGAAGCCCTAAGAAGTTATATTGGGCATATGACTTGTTTAGCTAACAAGCCCCAATAGTTTATATTGGCCATTAATGTTGTAGTCATATGTGATATATGTTTATAGTCATATGTTTTATAGTATATGAATATGATGTAGTCTTATGTTTATGATATATGTTGTATGTTGGCAGTAGATTTTCCTTACTGGGCATTAGGCTCACTCCTTTATTTTTAGCTTGATGCAGGAGAATGAATATGGAAGGCGGAAGGATTCTTGGCAGCTTGGCTTGTGTGTTAGGATGAATGGAATGGATGGGCTGTGTGTCAATCGAGGATGACGTTTATTTTAGTCTTTTAAAATTATGTTTTGATGTAATTCCGCAACTAGTTTTTTTAAAGTTATGTTTTATGTGTTGTAAACAATGGGATCCCATACCATGTCACATTTTATATTTTTACTCTATTTTGTATTAGTACAATCTTTTGGGTTTTCAATAAAGATATGTTATTTCTTATGATCGTATCAAAATAGTAGCTATGTCTAGTAGTTTTAATGGTCCAAGGTCTTAGAAATAGTTGGGTCATTACACAGCCAGAAAAAGAAGCATAAGCATTTACTCATTGTGTTCCCCTTACTATAGAATTGAGGCATTGAGGGACACTTATAAGGAAACTATTTACCCTGTTGGGAATGAGGATGAATGGGTAATCCCTTATCACATCAGAGATATGGTTGTCGTTTTCCCCCATTGAGAAAAGCCCTATAGGAAGGCCCAAGAAGCAGAAAGTGGGTAGGTGAAAGACAAATCGCTATGCTTCCCACGGGGAAAAGATCGTCAAGCCAAGTGTAGCAGATGTGGTGGTAGTGGGCACAATAGGAAGTCATGTAAGAATAGGCTTTAAAAATTTGTGTTCTATAATTATTCAATTGATTTCGCTGCATTTATTATATTCAGGTATCTCTCCTAATACATTGTTGGTTTTGATCTAAATAAATAGCTCTTCACAAAAAAATTCTTGTCTGCCTCGATTGGCCTCGACACAGTAGTGAGTCTGCCTCGATAGGCCTTCATCTGGACCCATCGAGGCAAATCGAGTCCTATCGAGGCAGATATCGTTATGTATTATTATGACCCTATCGAGGTCAATCGAGTCCTATCGAGGCATATATCGTTATGTATTAGTACAACCCTATCGAGGCAAATAAAGTCCTATCGAGGCAGATATTGTTATGTATTATTATGGCCCTATCGAGGCATATATCGTTATGTATTATTACAACCCTATCGAGGCAAATCGAGTCCTATCGAGGCTTATCGAGGCAGATATTGTTATGTATTATTATGGCCCTATCGAGGCATATCGAGGTCTATCGAGTTAGAAATCGTTATGTATTATTATGACCCTAACGAGGCATATCGAGTCATATCTAGGAAGGTATCATTATGTATTATTATGACCCTATCGAGGCAGATTTGTTTAAGCATTATTTTACCTATCGAGGCCAATCGAATCCTATCGATGTCTATCGAGGCAGATTTGGTTAGTGTTATTTTTTACCTATCGAGGCAGTTCATTTGACCCATCAAGTTTTGTCGAGTCAGACACATTATGTGAATTTAGTAGTTTTTTATTTAATAACTTTTTCAAAAAATAATGTTTGATAAAAAAAAAATATACAAAACTAAATATATACTATACTATACAAGAGATGTATCAAGAAAATGTAAAGAGCATCATGGTGACAAATTCTGATAGAATAGGTCCACACACCACTTGGTCTTGAAATGCTGGATGTTCTCATCGATAACGGTATCGAGTAGTAGCCTAGAAACCAAATGTCCGATATGTTTGATGGCAAACAGACCACAATCCCCACTGCATATAATCGATTTTGTGTCAATACAAGATAAAAATAACTTTAATATTCAGATTTCAAAAAACACTAATTAAATAGGGGAATACCTTGTCTTAGTCTAAGGACACTCCTCAGGAGAAATACGACAATACGAAAAAGGTTTTGCTTTCTACTCAAGATATGTCTGGAGGTCGTCATGGTCGTCAAACATGCCAGAACACCACAACAACGAAGGCAACAATAAGCACCAAGGTTTGATCATTTCCTCCAACAGAGTCGAACTAAGCACGCTATGGTTGGAATCATAAATTTTGATGAACAACGTTGGAATGGAGACTTCAATGGCGATCCAATGTGCGGCTTTCTCGACGTGCAAGGCAAAATATACTTCACTCACATTTTGCCAAGATATGAGGAATTGATTATCATCTCCCTTTAGCATTTTCAGCACATCTTCGTCCCATGTATACTTAGTTTCGGTCTCTCTGAAATGATTCCTACGACCTAGTCACACTTGGGGGAAGGTGGTGTTCATGATCGCAGCATCCTGTCGAAATGCGACATGATAAAAGTGGTGTTGGCAACGTAGCATCTGCAGAGCGGCATCAATATGCTGAAAAAACATGAAAATTCATTAGTACCATCAATATATTTTAAGATTGAATTGAAAACATAAATGTAATTTACATACTAAATCCCAAAGCCAAGTCTAGATTGTGTGCAACTGCAAGAACCATGCCACACCGTGCGTCCCAGTATGGACGTTCCAATCTCTCTTTTTGTCGATCTTCCCGATGATCCACTTATGGAAGCTTTTCTCCTGCTGCGAGTCACACTTCCTCAAAGGTTCAGTAACTAGCCCATGTTTATCTACTCTCATCCTCTCCGTTGGGTCGGTGAAGTCATCAAAATGCTTGGCCCTGCATTTCTTCCTGACAACTTCAAGGCCAACTGCCTCCTCAGGCTGTAGTACTCGTACATTGGGACTGTCGGCATCACTGGCAACTAGAGATGTCTGGGCCTGTGGAGTGGAGGGTGGATCACCGAGCTCGTAGTCCTCAGGCAAGATATCAGACTTTGTATCTAATTTTAAGTGGGTGGATCAACCTGAGACCACTTAAATCAGTTGCGCCAACTGAGCCATGATCGTAGTCTGATTCTGAAGTAAGGTTTCATGGCCCTCCTCAACCCTCTTGAGCCTCTTAATCAACTGCTCATAATCAGGTTGGGCAACCAGACTAGAGGAAGGTGCACAGGCCTGTGAAGTGTCATCCTCAACCTTCGGGACATCCTTGTAAAAAATGGAAGCTTCCTTTGCAACCTCTGCCAGCTTCTCTACCTCCTTCTCAGGGACTACTTCCTCCACAACAGTCCCAACCTCCACTGCAGTTGATTCCAACTCAAGGAATAACCTGGAATCAACATCTGGGAGGCTATTGTAGTAGACTACCTCACTGGGACGTGGCTTCGGCATGGAAAATACCACTAACTGCGTGGTCGAATAACATGTGTCAGAAAAACTTTAATAAAATAAACTATTAATCAATTAATTTGTGACATTTAACAAGATAAAGTGGAACCTGCTCGACGCTTGGCGAATATAGGAACCAACCCAGCTATTGAAAGAGTGATATCAGTCTTCATAGCCCAGCTAAGCATCCTGGGAATCTGGTTCCCACTATTCTCACCGAACTTACTCCCGATAGCTGGCATGGCCTCAAAAGCTCAGTACAGAAGTGAGGGGCATAGCCATAGAAACTATACTTTGACTCCTTCTGTTTGAACCCTCTTTCTTCTTCTCTTCGTAATGCTTCAATTGCTTCTGCATGTCCTTGTGAACTCCTCTTATATCCTTCTTGAAGTACAGCTTCCCCCATGGATACTTGAAAAATTAGTAAAGATCCTCAACCATCTTCAGGGAATCACCCCATATCCTCGTTATCTTCTCTGGGGCATTCAGTACCTCCTCTATCAAATAGCACAAACCCAGCTTAAATGCATCTTTTTGGGTTTTTTGAGAGCTTCAAAGCATCTTCCAACTGGTCGAAACTCACCTTTGAGTCACCATTAAAGTATTCCTGGATGATCTGATCACTTGAAAGATGCTCTCTCAACTCTTCTAAGGACGAGGTGTTCCTAAAATTCAGCCCGGTGACTAAGGCAAACTTTGAAATCCCAAATCTGCAAAGAACGTTGCCTAAGTAGAACTGGCCCTCTTCAGCCTTCTTGCTTTCCACCTTCCGCAACATAAGCTGATGCAGTAGAACCCTAGAAAAAATAAAGGGCTTAGCCTTGAAGAACTGTCCCAATGGGCATGCCTCTGCCCGTTCAATTAGCTTGTGCCTCTTAAATTTCTCTATAAGGGTTTCCAAGTAAGCACTACCCCTATAGGTGACAAGACCAGGAAAGTGCTTCTCCAATGGCACAATCAAATCAGGCATGTGAAAAAAAAATGTTAAAAATACAATTTTAAACAATCTGATAACTATCGAGGACCATCAAGGCATGTCGAGGTGCATCGAGGTTTAAAAAAATCAAACAGCATATACACTATCGAGGTCTGCCGAGGCCTGTCGAGGTAGTACACAGTATTGATGCTAACCATTACTATCGAGGCCTATTGAGGCATGTCGAGGTCGATCAAGAGATAGGCAAACTCTGAAAATTACCCAATTCTATCGAGGCATATCGAGGACTATCGAGGCCTAACGAGACCCATGTAAAATCAGAAAATACATAGTTCTATCGAGGCAATTCAAAATCATATTATATCTACCTTTATCGAGGCATATTGAGGCCCATGTAAAATCAGAAAATTCATAGTTCTATCGAGGCATATCGAGGCAATGCAGAATCATAATATATCTACCTCTATTGAGGCCTATCGAGGATCGTGCTAAATCAGCAATATATCTTATTCTATCGAGGTCTATCGATTCCTATCGAGGCCTACCAAGGTCATAATCTAACATTTACCATCGAGGCCTATCAATATTGTTGACTTGTTTTTTCGTTAACTCGTCTAGCACCCAAAGAATAATATTGAGAAGATTTTTTTAGAGCTAAATAGAGTATAAGAAATGTGTCTAATGCCCAGAAATAATGGATATAAAGAGTTTTATAGCGGTTCAGCCCCAAAAAAGATGGCCTACATCCACTTAGTCACTGTCATTGATCTTGCATGTCATGGATTACATTTGTATTTAGCTTTTAGCTATATGACTCCATTCAAGGTGGAGAGAACTCTCTCTGAGAAAAGTGGTCGCCCATCTCCCTTCCTTTTGGTCCCTACTCCTCTTATTTATATTGAGGAGTTAGGGTTACATTTTAGTGGGCTTGACCCATTAATTACACAAAATAACAAGTGACTGGACCTTAGGCATGATCCGGGCTGATAGGTAGTGACATTCCAAAAATGGGTATAATAATAGCTCCCTAAGTCAATCTTCACGTTTGCATAAGGCTGAATTATCGTGTGAACTCTCTCTTTCATAAGGACCAGATATTTAGGCCTCGGACATGTCAATACTTGACTTCGCTGATCCTTTAATAATAACAGTAAAAATTTCTAAGACGCTCGTAGGCTAATTGGGTGAGCTTGTCCGAGACGCTCCACTTCCAAGCTAGGCGAGCAGTTCCAAGATCTAAGATAGACAAGATGAATGCTCAAGGTTCCGAGGACCACTAGGAACCAAGAAAAATGAATGCTCAAGTTCCGAGGACCACTCTAGGAATCGAGCAAGAGGAATGCCCAAGGTTCCGAGGACCACTAGGAACCAAGCAAAATGAATGCTCAAGTTCCGAGGACCACTCTAGGAACCGAGCAAGAGGAATGCTCAAGGTTCCGAGGACCACTAGGAACCAAGAAAAATGAATGCTCAAGGTTCTGAGGACCACCCTAGGAACTGAGCAAGAGGAATGCTCAAGGTTCCGAGGACCTCTCTAGGAACCAAGAAAAATAAATGCCTAGGGTTTCGAGGACCACTCAAGGAACCAAGAAAAATGAATGCTCAAGGTTCTGAGGACCACTATAGGAATTACGCAAGAGGAATGCCCAAGGTTCCGAGGACTTCTCTAGGAACCAAGCAAAATGAATGCTCAAGGTTCCGAGGACCACTCTAGGAACCGAAGAGAAATGCTCAAGGTTCTGAGGACCTCTCTAAGAACCAAGCAAAATGAATGCTCAAGGTTCCGAGGAAAACTCTAGGAACCAAGCAAAATGAATGCACAAGTTCCGAGGACCACTCTAGGAACCGAGCAAGAGGAATGCTCAAGGTTCCGAGGACCTCTCAAGGAACCAAGCAAAATGAATGTTCAAGGTTCAGAGGACCACTCTAGGAACTAAGCAAAGTGAATGCTCAAGATTCCAAGGACCACTCTAGGAATGCTCAAGGTTCCGAGGACCACTCTAGGAACCGAGCAAGAGGAATGCTCAAGGTTCCGAGGACCTCTCTAGGAACCAAGCAAAGTGAATACTCAAGATTCTGAGGTCCTCTCTAGGAACCAAGCAAAATGAATGCTCAAGGTTCCGAGGACCTCTCTAGGAACCAAACAAAGTGAATGCTCAAAGATTCGAGGGCCACTCTAGGAACCAAGCAAAATGAATGCTCAATGTTCCAAGGACCACTCAAGAAACCAAGCAAAATTAATGCTCAAGTTTCCAAGGACCACTCTAGGAACCGAGCAAGAGGAATACACAAGGTTATGAGGACCTCTCTAGGAACGAAGCAAAGTGAATGCTCAAGGTTCTGAGGACAACTCTAGGAACCGAGCAAGTGAAATGCTCAAGGTTTCGAGGACCACTCTAGGAACCGAACAAGAGGAATGCACAAGGTTCCGATGACCTCTCTAGGAAACAAGCCAAGTGAATGCTCAAGGTTCCGAGGACCACTCTAGGAACCAAGCAAGAGAAATGCTCAAACTTCCGAGGACCACTCTTGGAACCAAGCAAAATGAATGCTCAAGGTCCTGAGGACCACTATAGGAACCGAGCAAGAGGAGTGCTCAAGGTTTCGATGACCTCTCTAGGAACCAAGCAAAGTGAATGCTCAAGGTTTCGAGGACCACTCTAGGAACCGAGAAAGAGGAATGCTCAAGGTACCGAGGACCTCTAACCAAATAGAGTGAATGCTCAAGGTTCCGAGGACTTCTCTAGGTACCAAACAAAACGTTTGCACAAGGTTCCAAGGACCTCTCTAGGAACCAAGCAAAGTGAATGCTCGAGGTTCCGAGGACCACTCTAGGAACCGAGCAAGAGGAATACACAAGGTTATGAGGACCTCTCTAGGAACGAAGCAAACTGAATGTTCAAGGTTCTGAGGACAACTCTAGGAACCGAGCAAGTGAAATGCTCAAGGTTCCGAGGACCACTCTAGGAACCGAACAAGAGGAATGCACAAGGTTCCGATGACCTGTCTAGGAAACAAGCCAAGTGAATGCTCAAGGTTTCGAGGACCACTCTAGGAACCAAGCAAGAGAAATGCTCAAGCTTCCGAGGACCACTCTTGGAACCAAGCAAAATGAATGCTCAAGGTTCTGAGGACCACTATAGGAACCGAGCAAGAGCAGTGCTCAAGGTTTCAATGACCTCTCTATGAATCAAGCAAAGTGAATGCTCAAGGTTTCGAGGACCGCTCTAGGCACCGAGAAAGAGGAATGCTCAAGGTACCGAGGACCTCTAACCAAACAGAGTGAATGCTCAAGGTTCCGAGGACTTCTCTAGGTACCAAACAAAACGTTTGCTCAAGGTTCCAAGGACCTCTCTAGGAACCAAGCAAAGTGAATGCTCGAGGTTCCGAGGACCACTCTAGGAACCAAGCTAGAGGAATGCTCAAGGTTCCGAAGACCTCTCTTGGAACCAAGCAAAGTGGATGCTCATGGTTCCGAGGACCACTCTAGGAACCAAGGAAAATTAATGATCAAGGATCTGAGGACCACTCTAGGAACTGAGCAAGAGGAATGCTCAAGGTTCCGAGGACCTCTCTAGGAACCAAGCAAAGTGAATGCTCAAGGTTCTGAGGACCTCTCTAAGAACCGAACAAGAGGAATGCACAAGGTTCTGAGGACATCTCTAGGAACCAAGCAAAATGAATGTTCAAGGTTCCGAGGACCACTCAAGGAACCATACAAGCGGAATGCTCAATGTTTTGAGGACCTCTCTAAGAACCAAGAAAAATGAATTCTCAAGGTTCAGAGGAATACTCTAGGCACCAAGCAAAATTAATGCTCAAGGTTCCGAGGACCACTCTAGGAACCGAGCAAGAGGAATATTCAAGATTTCGAGGACCTCTCTAGGAACCAAGCAAAATGAATGTTCAAGGTTCCGAGGACCACTCTAAGAACCAAGCAAAATGAATGCTCGAGATTCTGAGGACCACTCTAGGAACTGAACAAGAGGAATGCTCAAGGTTCTGAGGACCTCTCTAGGAACCAAGCAAAATGAATGCTCAAGGTTTCGAGGACCACTTTAGGAACCGAGCAAAAGGAATGCTCAACGTTCCGAGGACCTTTCTAGTAACCAAGCAAAGTGAATACTCAAGGTTCCGAGGACCTCTCTAGGAACCAAGCAAAATGAATGCTCAAGGTTCCGAGGACCTCTCTAGGAACCAAGCAAAGTGAAAGCTCAAGGATCCGAGGACCACTCTAGGAACCAAGCAAAATGAATGCTCAATGTTCCAAGGACCTCTCAAGAGACCAAGCAAAATGAATGCTCGAGGTTTCGAGGACCACACTAGGAACCGATCAAGAGGAATGCATAAGGTTCTGAGGACCTCTCTAGAAACGAAGCAAAGTGGATGCTCAAGGTTCCAAGGACCACTCTAGGAATGGAGCAAGAGAATTTCTCAAGGTTCCGAGGACCACTCTGGGAACCGAGCAAGAGGAATGCTCAAGGTTCTGAGGACCTCTCTAGGAACCAAGCAAAGTGAATGCTCAAGATTCCGAGGACCACTTTAGGAACCGAGCAAGAGGAATGCTCATGCTTCCAATGACCACTCTAGGAACCAAGCAAAGTGAATGCTCAAGGTTCCGAGGACCACTCTAGGAACTGAGCAAGAGTAATGCTCAAGGTTCCGATGACCTGTCTAGGAACTAAGCAAAGTGAATGCTCAAGGTTCCGAGGACCACTCTAGGAACCGAGCAAGAGGAATACTCAAGGTACCGAGGACCTTTAACCAAGCAAAGTGAATACTCAATGTTCCGAGGGCTTCTCTAGGAATCAAGAAAAATGAATGCCCAAGGTTTCGAGGACCTCTCTAGGAACCAAGCAAAGTGAATGCTCAAGGTTCCGTAGACCACTCTCGGACCGAGCAAAAGGAATGCTCAAGGTTCTGAGGACCTCTCTAGGAACCAAGCGAAGTGAATGCTCAAGGTTCCAAGGACCTCTCTAGGAACCGAGGAAAATGAATGCTCAATGTTCCGAGGACCACTCTAGGAACCGAGCAAGAGGAATGCTCAAGGTTCTGAGGACTTCTCTAGGAACCAATCAAAATGAATGCTCAAGGTTCCGAGGACCACTCTAGGAACTGAGCAAAATGAATGCTCAAGGTTTCGAGGACCTCTCTAGAAACCTAGCAAAGTGAATTCTCAAGGTTCTGAGGACCTCTCTAAGAACCAAGAAAAATGAATGCTCAAGGTTCCGAGGACAACTCTAGGAACCAAGAAAAATGAATGCTCAAGGTTCTGATGACCACTCTATGAACCGAACAAAAGGAATGCTCAAGGTTCTGAGGTCCTCTCTAGCAACCAAGCAAACTGGATGCTCAAGGTTCCGAGGACCACTCTAGGAACCAAGCAAAATGAATGCTATAGGTTCCGAGGACCACTCTAGTTACAGAGCAAAATGAATGCTCAAGGTTCCGAGGACCACTCTAGGAACCGAGCAAGAGGCATGTTCAAGGTTCTGAGGACCTCTCTAGGAACCAAGCAAAGTGAATGCTCAAGGTTCCGGGGACCACTATAGGAACCAAGCTAGAGGAATGCTCAAGGTTCCGAGGACCTCTCTTGGAACCAAGCAAAGTGGTTGCTCAAGGTTTCGAGGACCACTCTAGGAACCAAGGAAAATTAATGCTCAAGGATCTAAGGACCACTCTTGGAACCGAGTAAGAGTGTAACTCCCTACTACCTTAGAGCCGTTACTAATTGAGTTTAAAAAATGTGCAATCACTCGCTAATCGAGGCTTTTAAAGCAAAAGTGTAATTAAATCATAAATAGAGTAGAAACTTTAGAAATAACTCTATTTCATTGAAAATCATAAAAGTTTAACACTTGGGATCCCAAAATACTGGTTAGAAATATTTACAACATATAAATACAACCAAATCGGCTAAACGACAAAATCTAGGTTTATTGCAACCATCTCCCAAAATCCACTGGCTGTGGTAGCCAGGCAGGCCAAACATGTACACGTCGCTTCATGCTTGCTATACTCATGGTTGGTTGGCTTTCTCCTTGCCCTTACCTGCACCACAGAGCACCCGTGAGCCGAAGCCCAGCAAGAAAACCCACAAACAGATAACATATGCAAAACAAACATATAGCATATAAACAAGCCATCAATAGGCTGAACACATACGGCCAAGCCATCCCAGGCGCTTTACCAGGCCCTGGGTTCGCGGTCCACATCGTGAGGATATCCCAGGTATCCTTTAGGGTCTCGCCCTGGCAACTCGCACTCCACGTGCTCAATGCTTCTCTCGGCCCCTTGCCGTACTCGGCCTTGCACTCAACGTGCCCAACACCGTTCTCGGCCCTTTGCCGTTCCCGGCCCCTGCCGACCTCGGCCTGCGCCGTTCCCGGCTCTCGCCGAACATTCACATAATTGCATTCATAGCATAATAAACATATACTGAACCCTAACAAATTCAAACAGAGGGCTACGCCCTACAATTCAAACATATTGGGCTCAGCCCTGCATACAAGCTCTATAGGAATAGGGGTTTTGTTACTTGCGTCCCGAGCTCTCCGAGCACTGATATCCCGAGCACATTCCTCTAACTTGAGCCTCGCCGAAACCCTAGTCACAACACATTAACAATACTCATCCATAAAGTTCTAATCCATTAAATAACTTTGAACCATAACTCTAATCTCCGGAACCTTCAATTCTATCAATTCGGGTGATAAAATCCATCCCAAGCCTTAACCTTTGAGTTCTCAAGCCTAAACACACTTAAAAACACAAAATGGCACTAAGAGCCGCAGCCCGCCCCCAAACCCGAGAGCACACCCAAAACAGGGTATGCGCACCGCGGCCCTAGCTAAGGCATGCCGCGGCCCGCCTTTCTTCCAGGGCACCCAAATGCTTCGGAGAGCCGCGGCTCAGCAAGAACAATGTCGCGGCCCGACCCTTCGAACCCAGAAAATCCTCCATTTTCTCTTCTAAAACCCAGCCAACCATCCTTAAAAATCAACCTAACAATCCAAACATCAATCACAGAAGTCTTAAGACAATCACAGCAGCAAAACCTAACAAGAACTTAAACCAAAAACCTCACAATACCCAAAATCAATCCTTCACCCAACTACATGCATATTCTAAAAACCAGCATAAACTTCAAGCTAAAACCTTGTAATTTAAAGCTTACCCTTGCTAAACTTAGTCTCTGAATTTGGTCCTTAAGCCTCAGGCTTCTAGCTCCAAAGATTCCCCAGTTGAATTCCCTTAGCTTCTAGCCAACTTCACCAAGATTTTCCTTAAGCTTCCAAAGGAAAGAAGACCACTTCAAGAGAGAGAGAATGAGTCGGTTTCTAAATTTTCTAAACAATTCTTAGTTTTGTTTTATTTAACTTAAGTCTATAGGGTTACCTCAAGCCTCGGGGTACCAAAACGTCCCCGAGGGCAAAATGGTAAATTTCCCCAATATTCTCTCCTAGACATTCTAACCTCAAATATATCTCTGTATATTTATTTCCATAACCCGATAACCCCATAACACATCTAATACCAAAAATACCCTCGACTCACCCTGAGTCGGATTCTCAACCCCATTGTGACTTTCTGGCTAACCGCTCCCCAGGACTGTCTCGGATCATGCTACACAGAAATATATCACATGCATATCATATTTATCACATTTACGCCCTCAACAGGCTAAAATCACAAACATACCCCAAATACCCAAACGGGGCCCACATGCACATTTAACTTAACTAAACATGCATCTCTATCACATACTCACATAAATTCACATATTAACATATTAAATCATTTATTTCCCTCCAGGCACGCTAATCAAGGCCCTAAGCCCTATTAGCAAATTTGGGTCGTTACAAAGAGGAATGCTCAGGTTCCGAGGACCTCTCTAGGAACCAAGCAAAGTGAATGCTCAAGGTTCCGAGGACCACTCTAAGAACCGAACAAGAGGAATGCACAAGGTTCTGAGGACATCTCTAGGAACCAAGCAAAATGAATGTTCAAGGTTCCGAGGACCACTCTAGGTACTCAACAAGAGGAATGCTCAATGTTCTGAGGACCTCTCTAAGAACCAAGCAAAATGAATGCTCAAGGTTCAGAGGAATACTCTAGGAACCAAGAAAAATTAATACTCAAGGTTCCGAGGACCACTCTAGGAACCGAGCAAGAGGAATATTAAAGATTCCGAGGACCTCTCTAGGAACCAAGCAAAATGAATGCTCAAGGTTCCGAGGACCACTCTATGAACCAAGCAAAATAAATGCTCGAGATTCTGAGGACCACTCTAGGAACTGAATAAGAGGAATGCTCAAGGTTCTGAGGACCTCTCTAGGAACCAAGCAAAATTAATGCTCAAGGTTTCGAGGACCACTCTAGGAACCGAGCAAAAGGAATGCTCAAGGTTCCGAGGGCCTTTCTAGGAACCAAGCAAAGTGAATACTCAAGGTTCCGAGGACCTCTCTAGGAACCAAGCAAAATGAATGCTCAAGGTTCTGAGGACCTCTCTAGGAACCAAGCAAAGTGAAAGCTCAAGGATCCGAGGACCACTCTAGGAACCAACCAAAATGAATGCTCAATGTTCCAAGGACCACTCAAGAGATCAAGAAAAATGAATGCTCGAGGTTCTGAGGACCACTCTAGGAACCGATCAAGAGGAATGCACAAGGTTCCAGGACCTCTCTAGGAACAAAGCAAAGTGGATGCTCAAGGTTCTGAGGACCACTCTAGGAACGGAGCAAGAGAATTTCTCAAGGTTCCGAGGACCACTCTAGGAACCGAGCAAGAGGAATGCTCAAGGTTCCGAGGACCTCTCTAAGAACTAAGCAATCAGGATTCCGAGGACCACTTTAGGAACCGAGCAAGAGGAATGCTCATGCTTCCGATGACCACTCTAGGAACCAAGCAAAGTGAATGCTCAAGGTTCCGAGGACCGCTCTAGGAACCGAGCAAGAGTAATGCTCAAGGTTCCGATGACCTGTCTAGGAACTAAGCAAAGTGAATGCTCAAGGTTCTGAGGACCACTCTAGGAACCGAGCAGGAGGAATACTCAAGGTACTGAGGACCTCTAACCAAGCAAAGTGAATACTCAATGTTCCGAGGGCTTCTCTAGGAATCAAGAAAAATGAATGCTCAAGGTTTCGAGCACCTCTCTAGGAACCAAGCAAAGTGAATGCTCAAGGTTCCGAAGACCACTCTAGGACCGAGCAAGAGGAATGCTCAAGGTTCTGAGGACCTCTCTAGGAACCAAGCAAAGTGATTGCTCAAGGTTCCAAGGACCTGTCTAGGAACCAAGGAAAATGAATGCTCAAGGTTCTTAGGACTACTCTAGGAATCGACCAAGAGGAATGCTCAAGGTTCTAAGGACTTCTCTAGGAACCAAGCAAAATGAATGCTCAAGGTTCCGAGGACCACTCTAGGAACCGAGCAAAATGAATGCTCAAGGTTTCGAGGACCTCTCTAGAAACCAAGCAAAGTGAATGCTCAAGGTTCTGAGGACCACTCTAAGTACCAAGCAAAATGAATGCTCAAGGTTCCGAGGACCACTCTAGGAACCAAGCAAAATGAATGCTCAAGGTTCTGAGGACCACTCTATGAACCGAGCAAAAGGAATGCTCAAGGTTCTGAGGACCTCTCTAGCAACCATGCAAACTGGATGCTCAAGGTTCCGAGGACCACTCTAGGAACCAAGAAAAATGAATGCTATAGGTTCCAAGGACCACTCTAGGTACCGAGCAAAATGAATGCTCAAGGTTCCGAGGACCACTCTAGTAACCGAGCAAGAGGCATGTTCACGGTTCTGAGGACCTCTCTAGGAACCAAGAAAAATAAATGCCAAGGTTTCGAGGAACACTCTAGGAACCAAGAAAAATGAATGCTCAATGTTCTGAGGACCACTATAGGAACCGAGCACTAGGAATGCTCAAGGTTCCGAGGACCTCTCTAGGAACCAAGCAAAGTGAATGCTCAATATTTCGAGGACCACTCTATGAACCAAGCAAAATGAGTGCTCAAGGTTTCGTGGACCACTCTAGGAACCGAAGAAGAGTAATGCTTAAGGTTTCGAGGACCGCTCTAGGAACTAAGCAAAATGAATGCTCAAGGTTCCGATGACCACTCTAGGAATCGAGCAAGAGGAATGCTCCAGGTTCTGAGGACCTCTCTAAGAACCAAGCAAAATGAATGCTCCATGTTCCGAGGACCACTCTAGGAACCAAGTAAGATGAATGATCAAAGTTTATTGAGGTTATTCGCCAATGTGGGGGGCTGACGAGCTTATCTGCTAGCTAGTGTAGCGATATGTCTGAGATATGTCTGAAGTTTCATAGACTCCAATGTCTCTTTCCTTGCATTCTGCTCTCAATGAAAGCACCAAAATGTTGACTTATTTTTTCATTTACTCGTCTAACACCCAAAGAATAATATTGAGAAAAAAATTTAGAGCTAAATAGAGTATAAGAAATGTGTCTAGTGCTCAAAAATAATGGATAGAGTTTTATAGTGGTTCAGCCCCAAAAAGGTGGCCTACATCCACTTAGTCACTGTCATTGATCTTGCAAGCCATGGATTACATTTGTATTTAGCTTTTAGCTATTTGACTCCATTAAAGATGGAGAGAACTCTCTCTGAGAAAAGCGGCCGCCCCTCTCCCTTCCTTTTGGTCCCTACTTCTCTTATTTATATTGTGGAGTTGGGGTTACATTTGAGTGGGCTTATGCTATTGGGCTTGACCCATTAATTACACAAAATAACAAGTGACTGGACCTTAGGCATGATCTGGGCCGATGGGTAGTGACATTCCAAAAATGGGTATAACAAATTTCTATCGAGGTGAATAAAAATCTCGAAAATGAATCCAGATTTCTTCATATCCCATCCCCGATCTATCCTATAAAAAAATCAACAAGAAAATCAGGCACATACACATATTGCAGATTAAATAGGAAATTCCTCACCTTCGCTTCTTTGTGCTTGTTTCCTCAAAGCTTGGTCTGTTTGCTCGACGTTCTTCTCCTTTGCCTTCTCCGATCGTCAACTCCGACAATATCCGAGCCACAGATGCTTGGTCGTGGTCGTGGAAGACAACGCTTCTCCAATTTACTTGGGTTCTGATGGATTAAATTGGGTTTGATGGTTTTTTTCCTTCGAGACTGAGAAAGTGAGAGAGAGAATACAGAGAGACTGTGGGAAACGACATGTATAGTGGCTAGAATAATTTTGTTATAGGACCCCATTTAATACATCATTTCTCAAATTTCCCTTTCAAAATCAACTAAACAGAAATTACCTCATTAAGTATTATTATTTCATAATCAACTAAACGGAAATGACCTATTTAAGCTTTGTAATTTGTTAGTCACATAATTAATATCAAATGAGACAAATATTAATAAGATTCATCCATCTTTGTAGTTTACATATAGCTTATTATTAAATTCCCATATTTAGAATTTTCCCAGCTTCCTATAGCGAGTTTTTTTTTTAAAAAAAAAAAACGTAATTCTCATATTTATAAGTGAACTTTTTTTCAGTTGATACAAAACCCGTGAAGCCAATACATGAATCACCTCACCTGCAATTATAAATTTGGAAATCTTGCGTTACTATTTACTCTAGTCATTACTTTTCCACAATACATGGTAATAGTTAATCATCAATGAATTGTACTTTGGAAAGATTTCCTCTCGGACCAATTTCAGAGAGTAATAAATTAGACCATTGTCGGAACAGAAAAGGAAACTATCCCTTGGGCTCATTACTAATAAAAGAAATGAATCTTTCATCAAACAAAAAAAGAAAATAAATGAATTGTAAGGATAGTTATAAACTTGTGAAAACACAAGAACATAGAAAACTAATTCCGCCTACTACATGGTTGCCATCAACATGGCACGGATTTTAGCTCTAAAATCATCAGAGACCTCCGTGGATTCAGAGGGCTGTGATGGGGCACTTCCTTGTTGATAGGATTTTAACAGATCTATAGAAGTTTCCCTACTCGCTCGGTCACTTTCATTTGCTTTTGATTGATCCGACTTAGCACGGATCTCCCCTTCTTCCAACTCTGGCTCTCTTTCAGACCTATGTTTCCTATGTTTAGTGGATCTGCTCCTGTGACGACCCTCATTAGGGGAACCACCACTTTTGTGCTGATGACGAGTCCTCTGCTCATACTCATCTTCAAACAAAACACCACACTTGTGCCTGTGTCTATTATGCTGATGTTCATCATCAGACGAAATATGATGTTTATGCTGCCTTCTTGAGGATCCATGTTCCCCATTATCTGAAGAGCTACTGTGCTTAGATCGATGCCGAGAATGCCAATTGTCATCAATGTCACGCTTACAACTGTCTCGAGAGTCTCTGTCCTTGGATGAGGAATGTCTCTTCCTGTGCCTATGCTTGTCTTCACTGTGACGTGAGGATCGATGAGATCGATGCTTCTTCCTTGACTGCATATGATCTTTTTTATCATCTTCTTCCTCCTCGTCACCACTCTCTTCATCTTCTTCATGCCTTTTAGATCTAGACCGGTAGCTCCTCTTTGATCTTCGCTCAGTGCATTCATCAACAATAATTTTCTTTTCAGATTTATCAAGATGGCCCAAGGCATCAACATCCATTGGAATGGAACTACCCTCCCTTTCTTTGCCTGATGGATTGGCAACCTCATTGCCTGAGGAGGAAACCCCAGAACCAGGTGGTTCAAATGATGAGCTACACAATGGCTCCGGTTTCAAAGGTGCAGCTCGACTTTTTATCATGGCAGCAAACATCTTAGCACGTTTCAATCTCTCAGCCTTCAGCTTTTCTTCTTTAGTCAAGGATGCCTCAGAGGAATCAGCCTCACTAGCAGCTGCAAGAGCAGCCGTCTCCGCTATAACCTTTGCAGCAGGGGCAGAAATGTTAGGATGCCCAACAGCATCTCGCTTTTGAACTGAACTTTGAGGTTGAGATACGTGGAGACTCCCAAAACTTAAGGATTGTCCAGCCTCATCACTAGGGTCTTCACCAATACTACCCCATGAAAGTTTTGGGAACAGCTCTAGATTCGGATTCTTAATGCCCCTGGTGGCAGCCCTAAGTATAGCTGCAGTAACATCTGCATCTATAGTGACTTCACCTTGGGGCTGGTTAACATTAGGAGGCGGATCTTGTACATCCTTCTTGGATTTTGCCAGTATCATTCGAAATTTCTCTTTCTTATCGTAATCATAAGGTATATCATCATCAGCAAATCCTGAGGAATGTGCATCACCTTCTCCACATTTAGCACTTTTCTTCTCCATTCCAAGCCCCATGGACCCATGCTTTTCAGAGACACAGCCTTTGCCAGCTAGGCCAGACTGTTGAGAAAGTCAAGCACATTAGTAATAAGGAAGAAAAAAAGAAAAACAAAGAGAAAAAAGTAACTCATACTATGTAAATTGCATTATCAACTAAAATTAGCAAAGGAATGGAGACAAGAGAGTAAATATATTCTTATCCAAGGATAGTCATATGGTCTCACCAACATAATAAACTTTCAAAGTGATCATTGGAGGATACCAGTTATTGGATATGCGCCTCGCTAATTGGAAAGAGGTGAATAGAGTGGAATAATTGCTACTTTTTGATGATCAATAAGTGTCTACTTTTGTAAACTTTCACTTGTTTCTTACTAGTGAACTACTATGCGGAAACCCAATAGGAATTTAAAAAGGCCAAAAACAAAACACTTGAGTTTGACAGAGCAGAAAAACAAGAATAAATTGACTGAAGAATGACTATATATTAGTAGATGGCTGGTATGTATCAAATAGGAGAGAGATAAATAACAAGCACAACGCACATCCATAGATAAATAACAAGCACAACACACATCCATAGAACGTCAAAAGATAATTTAACGGACACAACCAAATGGCAACGTAAACTAATTGAATGGAAAAGCTCACATACATCATAACTACAAAAAGAGAGTATCGAAGAGGCAGACAGATGACTTCTACTATAGACTCTTTAATGTTCGGTATAAGAATGAAAAATGAAATGACTATTACTATAAATGTTGAGGAAATAACATGAAATAGTGCACACATGTTTTGTGAGATATACCTCCTGAGTCTTTTGAAGAACCTTTAAATAGTAAGGATGATAAAGATTAGTAGGCAGAAGAAATTCGAATCTTTTATATGGACGATCCTGTTCAGCAAGTATACCTTCAAATTTCCTGCCATTTTTTAAGATGAACTCAACTATCTTGTCAACTGTTCTCTTTAAATCAGATGGAGGCTCCAATATAGGTACTTCAACCTTTGACATGCTAGGCCCTGCAGATGCCTGTGACTTACTAGTAGCAGTAGAAATTGACCTTAAGCCATCTCCATCCTTTTTCAACACTGATGTTGTTCCACTTTTGACATTATTATTAATGCTTCGATTTCGTTTTATTACATGGATTTTTTCTTTCAAAGAAGATTTATTGTTGGAAACATCACTTTGCTCTAATACATTTACTGTAGATTCAGTATGTTCTGGTCTGTGTGAAACACTCCCACTAACACCATCAACTGTTTCATTAAACCTATTCGTATGTGCTTCAGGTGCATCCTCAGTTGTGCCATCCTCTTCCTCTCCATCTCCAGACCCATAAATAGAACCAAGCAAAGACAATGCACCACCAGTCTGATCACGTCTTGTATCACCCTTCTCTTCTTCTAGTTTTTTTCCATCAAAATCAGACTTCAGTAGTTCTTGATGATCAACAAGAAATCTAAAGTATGCATGAAGATGATGGTCGGGCATCAAGAACCCGAATATTGGGTTGTCTCCTTGTTTTACTCTCAAAACAATTTCTGATTGCCCACCATGCTGGCTGACGAATGTGGCACTTCTTGCAATGATTTGATGTACCTTTTCTGATCGAGGCTGAAAATACAAGAGAGCAAATTTTTATTTCAAAACTAAGAAATTTCACTTATGAAAGCCTCACGGGATATTAATTCTTATACAAGGAAAAAGATAATTAAATCTTTATAATTAATCCTAACACAAACCCATAGAACCTCACATATTCTGGATAACAATAAAGACCAAGAAAGAGAACCCTATGATGTTATGTCTCAACCAACATGCTCACAATCAGTAAGATTCATCGAATTTCTACCATCCTAATCCCACCTGCACAGCCCCTTGTGACACAAGAACTCCGTCCCTGCTCCGAGTATCTGAAACTTAAGACATGGTAATCCTTAGAATAACATATGCACCTCAGTCGATTATCATCTGGTCAGGCCACATTGAAGTATCAAGCACACATGAATATTTGTATTCTATGAATGACAGAGATAAAAAATGAGACAAATTACTTACTAGGTTTTGAATTAAGCTTTCTGGCACAGGAAATGGTGGGTGAAAGACAGATTCAACTTCAATGTTTTTTTGCTCAGCCGCTCCATCTAAATTTCCATAACTGAAGGTAACAGCTCGATAGCCACTGTCAACCACTGCTTCTTCATCTTTACATACACCTGAATATAGGGTAGTATAATTAGCATACAAATTCTAGTACAACATAAACACTTCTTCATGGAAATTATACTAGTTACAGAATAAATAAATAAAAAAGCAAAACTAACTTCAAACAGCGAAGCCAAGAAGGAGCTAAAATGTAAACACCAAACTAATAACAAGAACATTCTTACTCGCATCTCTGACAGATGAATTCTTGTAAATTTATACTCCGTCCTGCAAACTGAAAAGATGCTGGGACAAATACAACAATGATACAAACAGAAAACTAAACTGTTCATACAGGCTTAACGAGTCCCCTTATATCAAAAGAGGAACACCCACTCAATTGATTTTTTTTGTAGAAAACAAGTGAACCAACAATTAGGCAGACCCGCATAGATTTACCACCAGGGCGTACCCAATACACCCCTTTTCCTACAACCACAGAATTAATAGTCCGCCATAGGGAATTGAATACAGCCTACAGATTTTATCTAAATTAAGATAACTTAACACAAAAATCAAATCAAACTCAATTACAAATCCTAATTCTGCCTATCTTTTCGAATTCTTCTTCTATAATCTTTTCTTATGTATAATTAATCATCAATGAAAAACATAATGCTCACATCAAAGAAACTATCTGTATTCGATTATTAACTAAAATTTATTACCTTGTTCTTGTTCATCCAAAGGTGAAGGCAAATCAAGGAATCGTTCGTGATCGAGGTCCGGTTCGAGTAGTTGGCGGCGGTGGTTGCGTGGTGGTGGAGCAGAGAGGAAGTGGCGGACGTCGTATCGATCGATGAAAAGCGAGTTCCACTCGACAAGGGCATCCCTAGAATTGACGAAAGCGGCGTTCGCGTCGTCGTCGAAGAGCAACGCGTGGCGGCCCACAACCTCCAGATCCATCGATTTCACAACAGTCTGGGTCAGAGAGCTTGTGTGCAGAAAAGCCAGAATGAGTGTGAATGAAAACCCTAAAAAAATTTGGGAGGATTGGTTCTAGGGTTGGGATTTGTGTAAGCCCTGCGAGCTTTTTCCGAAGGGTCTGATTGAGACTAGTAGCGAAGAATGATATCTATTCTATATTAAAAGTAGTCAAAAGATTTTTTTTCTTTTTTTTGTTGACAAAAGTTAAAGATTTTTTTTGTTCTGTTGGTTTTTACTGTGTTTTTTTTTAATTTTAAATATTACAAAAATTTAGAAAACATATAACTTATTTTATTTCTTCATTTATCTTATGTAAATATAAATAATTTTTTATTGAAAAGTTGTTTTCAAAGTATTTAAATATCAATTTTATAAAAAAAAATTATGAATAAATTTAAAGTTATAAAATTATTCTAATTTAGAAAATAATTCTTCAAAAATTCTTTTGGATAATCTAGGGTTTCTAATCTTCTCCTAAATAACTTTTGAACTAAAAATGATTTTTTATTATTACACAAACACTTCCAAAATAACAGTTAAAGAAGCTTAACCAAATAAGATCTTAATAATATCATAAATATTATGTATATTGAATATGGTAGTTTGTGATCTAAAAAGTTATTATATTTTTTTTCATAGATAATATTTTAGTTTAATTTTTTTTAAAATATGTTTATGTCATTCTTTTATATATAATGTTGTTTATTTTTTTAAAAATTTATAGAGCAATCATAAAAATATAATAAAGATAATTGATAAATTTTCTAAATAAAACTAAATAAATGCATATTGCATGTTATTTGGATCTAGATTGAAAGAAATAAATATATATATAACTATTTATTATGTTTGCTACCGAACCATTTATTTTTATGAAGATAATCACCCTATATTTTACAAAGTACTAAAAATCAAGGCTAGTTTGGACTTTACCTGAGAGAGTTTTTGGAACATAAAAGAGTTTTTAAGTCGGCTTGGATGAATTTAAAAAAAAAGTATTATAACAATTATATCCTTAATAAATAAATAGAATATAGATTAATAGATATAAATATTTGTAAGTTTTATTTATATTCATAAAATTTGTTTTTCTGCTTTCACTTAAAATATATTTTTAATTTGTATCCAAAAATAATAAAAATAAAATACATATTTTTGTATTTTTATAAAAATGTAACTCTCAATATTTTAAAGGGAATTACATTTTGCAATATATATTAAGATATACTATAATAATACCTTAATATTTTTTTACATTATATATATAGATACTATACCCTTTTTGATAAATTTTAAGGCTTTTAATGTGTATTATTTTTTTCTTAATTATTGGAAGTTTATTTAATGTGTTATTTGACTTTTTTTATTATTTTTTTTAACATTATAATATTTGATCATTTAAAAAAAAACATCAGAATATTTCATAAATGCTATCATACATATTGAACCAATTTCAAATATCTTGCCTACAAAGCCAATACCATTGAGACATTCATAAACCAATTAATTTAATTTTCTAAACCTTTAAACAATTATGGTCTTGTTTGATAACACTTAAAAAAATATATTTTTACTTAATTAATTAAAAATTTGACAATTAAACATAAAATGTGTTTGGTAACTCTATTTTTATTTATTATTTTTTTAAATTTTTAATTAAAATTTTGAAAATAGAATTTTTTCACTTTCAAAAATTTTTTAAACAGTTTTCAATTTTTCCTTTCTTTTTTTCTTTTTTTCTTCAAATCAACACATCATATTATTAAACAAAAAATAAAAATAAAAGTTATCAAACGCATTTATTAATTTTTGTTTTTAAAAACAAAAATAGCTACCAAACATGTTTTTATTTTTTTTAAAATAAAGAAACAAAAATAAAATAATATTTCTATTTTTGTGTTTAAAAATTTCAAAAACAAAAATTTTACCAAACGGGTCCTATATTTTTCTGTATACCATTTTTTAACTGAATTAAAATATACCAATTTTTTTCTTGAATTTTGTAAAAAAAATACGTATCGATAAAGTTATTATATCAAATTTAACCTAAAAGTTTATTTCATAAAGATTTTTGTTTTAAATATATTATTGAACCAACATATATATCCCTCAAAAATGCAGGGATGACGTGGTAAATGAGAAAGTAGCACGTGGCATCACAAATCAGGAAAAAATGATAAAGTATTGAAAAAAGACTGATGAGCAAAAAAGATAGATCCAAGACCTATAGGGAAATCGACCAAACCTAAACCCCCCTAAGGGTGGTCAGCCTGACCCCAACCCCTAGGGGTGGTCAGCCTGAGATGTTCAAAAACCCCTTAGGGGTGGTCGGTCTGGCCCTAACCCCTAGGGGCAGTCAGCCTAACCCCAACCCCTAGGGGTGGTCGGCCCAAGCATACCCAAGAACCCCTCGGGGTGGTCGGCCCACCCTGTCCTCCATAGGGTGGTCGGCCTACACTCCCGAAAACGGGTAAAACTCATGCTTGTTTAGAATGAGATCAACAGGCCTAGCACCCAGAAGATCAACAGGCCTAGCACCAAGAGGATCATAGGCCTATCACCCAGAGGACCAACGGGCCTAGCACCCAAGCTCTAAAGGGTTGTCGAGCCTAGTACCTAAGTCTCATAGACCAATCTAGACTTAGCATTTTCCCAGAGGCTTCAATCGTGCATTATCTATTAGGATCCAAAGAAACAACAAGAAGACACACGATCTCATAATCATGGGGAGGTGGACACGTATCTCCACTACCTAATAATCGTGTACCAAACCATGATCCCAATACTACTGCTCATGTAACAGCCCATGGGTACTATAAATAAAGGACCCAGGGCTTCATTGAGGGGGATATGACGAATATTTTGGAAGAAACTCTTGGCAAATTAGTAATGAGTGAATACTTTTGTTCATCAGTGTAATTATCGAGTGATTCAATACTAAAAGCTAAGTGGATTAGGTTATTACTATTCATTAGAACAGGGCTGAACCACTATAAAATTTATGTGTGTTTAAAATATTTGTACTCTGTCGTTTATTATATTTATTTCATTCAAAAGGTGTCGTATACTGCACATAGGACCGTTGGCCAATTTCACAGGTCAACCCCCATGGCTGTTACCAATGATTAATTGGATGTTTATGGAATTAATATAGAGATTTGGGAGTTACTTGGCTGTTGGAAACGTTCAAAATTGGATAAAACCGAAGTTTGGAAAATGTTGTCAGCCTCTCAGGCCGCCGCCCACGATGTTTTTCTACCTCTTGGGTCTCGGCCTGAAAAACACTGGCCGCAACCCAAGACATTTTTTCAGCAACCAATTTTCAAAATTTGCCAAAACGTTCCAAATTCATTCTCACTTGATTTTGTAACTTCCATACACATTATGGGAGTTAAAATCACATCTCTAGCAATCATTTCACATATGGCTTTAAGAAATTCATCTCAATATTGTGTAACAACAAATCTACACAATAATGGATAATATTTGGAAGTTACAAATTTGTAATTGAATTTGTAACACCAAATATGTCACATATTTGGATATTTCACATATATCTAAATAATGTAACTCTCTATTATATGTTACAATATGTGGCACTCTTTGTCACATTTATTTAATCTAAAACATTTATTATAAAATAATATAATATTACATTATATTATAAAATAATATAACATTTCCCCACTAGATTAAATATTTATCTATTGTAACACTTATTTAATCAATCATTATATTTGTATATAACATATCCCCCACTTGATTAAATAAGAAATCTCTCTTATAGGAGTCATTGCATTGGTGCATAAAATAAAGTGTTTTTCAACTTGAACTTTACTATAGTGTAATAATCACAAAATTTGTCGAAAATTTGGTTGCCTTGGGCATTGAACCATCTTTTCATGATAACAAATCAGTGATAACACACACACCTTTGCGATGTTCACTTAAGACCTCTATGTCTTGCTTTGCACCATTAATGGCCATGTGCACTTTCCATTCATGGACGTTCTTGAGAATACTCCCAATTCTCAAGAGAGGCGGCACCACCTCTAGGTCCATATAGGCAGAATTCTTACAGTATTTTGTTAGCAAAAATACTTGTCTTCACAAGACTGAATTCTATTAAAAAACCTTTCGATTTTAACCCTCAACTTGGTAACTCACAAGTACTCAACATCTCAGATGGGACTTGTTTTGAGTACAACTAATATTCATTTGATTGACTTGTTGTTACCTATTGAACCTAACACTAGTTAAATAACTAGTGTTAAGATAGGTTACCATCAATCATGAATCTCTTTAGGGAGTTTAAGTCCCATCCCTCGAGATGATGTAGCCACTAAATCCCTCGTTAGTGGCTTAGTGAAAAGATCCGCCAGATTTTCACTTGTTCTCACATAAGATATTAAGATGACTCCTCTTTGAATCAATTCTCTTACATATCCATGTCTTAGACTAATGTGTCTAGACTTCCCATTATACACTCCACTGTATGCTCTAGCCAATGTCGCTTGGCTATCATAATGTATCAATATAGTGGATACTGTAACGTCCTACTACCTTAGAGTCGTTACTAAGTGAGTTTAAAAATGTGCGTTTAACTTGCTAACCAAGCTTTTAGCCCAAAAGTGTAACTAAACTGAACTAAAATCACATCATTTGAAAAGGTAATCATTCATTGAAAATTATGAGTGTTTTGCATTAAGGATCCCAAAATACTGTTTATAAACATTTACAACTCAAAATATGTTTAGAGTCGACTACACGACAAAATAGGATTCAGTACAAAGCATCTTCCAAAAATACCCCTGGCCGTGACAGCCAGGCAGACCGGACATGTACGCATCACCTCACGCTCTCCATACTCATGGTTGGTCGGCCTTCTCCTTGCCCTTACCTTCACCACAGAGCACCCGTGAGCCGAAGCCCAGCAAGAAAACTCCACACAAATAGATAACATATGCATATCAGTTACTCAACACAAAACAAATCCGCCAACAGGCTAAACACATACGGCCGTGCCGTCCCAGGCGCTTTACCAGGCCCTAGGTTCACGGCCTACACCGTAAGGATATCCCAGGTATCATTTAGGGTCTTACCCTGGCAACTCGCACTCCGCGTGCTAAACGCTACTCCCAGCCCCCTTGCCGTTCTCGACCCTCGTCGTTCCCGGCCCTTGTCATTCTCGGCCTTCACCGTTCCCAGCCTAAGCTGTTCATTCACATATATACATACATAGCGTGATTAATCAAACACTTAAACACATATTAACATAATTAATGGGCTATGCCCTGCACATAATCATACAGGGTCGTGCCCTGCAACACAACTAGGGCCTCGCCCTGCTCTATGGGTACAACAATTTTCTTACCTGTGTCTCGAGCTTCTTATGCACCGAATTCTCGAGCACGGTCCCCTAACCCGAGCCTTGCTGGAAACCTAGTCACAACACATACATAACACTCCCATTACTAATCAATTCATAATCATCTCCTGGAACCGATCCCGTGCTTTCAGGACCCCCCGTTTCCCTGCACAAGGTAGCGGAAGCGTCCCCCGAGCCTCCTAAGCCAAAACCCTGTAAACACATTTTTTTCCCTGCCCAGAAACGGCCTAGCACCGCGGCACAACCCTATAGGGGCCGCGGCGCCCAGAATGATGCTCTCCTCCTGATTCAACCTAGCGCCGTGGCATGGAAGAACAGGGTCGCGGCGCTCATACGCGAACCCAGAAAACTAGGTTTTTCCCCAACATTTTCCCAAGCCAAAACTCTTCCAAATCAACCCCAAGATACTCATAAGTCTCTGTTATCCAAAAAATTATCATTGATGGCGTGGCAAGTGATCCCTGGACACGTGGCTGACACTTGGAAAAGCTCTACTAGGGTATCGACCAGAGGACGTACTAGAAGCAGTAAGCAGCCCAGTCTTACCTACGACCAGTTTGGTCGATAGTTCCACATGCAATGTCATATTACTGTAAAGATCTTTGTAGATCCTGAATTTAACTCACACAATCTCCTGAATATCCGATTATTTAGGAGATTATATTGGCAACTAAATCATGTAATCCCCCTTAAGCCTATAAATAGGAAAAAAATAGCTCAAGGAAGGGACCTTTTAGCTTTTGAATTATTTGTGATTAGAGTAATTCTCCTTGGAATATTGTATTGTTCTTCAGAGGTTAGTGAAACTCATTGAACCCTGGTTCTTTGATCACTCCTTTGATTCTTATATCAATATCATTCTAAGTGGACGTAGGTTATTACCAGATCCTGGGGCCAAACCACTATAAAAATATTGTGTTCTTATTACTTTTCGTCATTTGATTCTTCTTAACACATTCATTCACATCAAGCATATTCTGACTCCGTGTCAGTTGACCAAAATCTGGGTCAACATTCTGGTGCTTTCATTGAGAGCTTGATTTATCATTGCTGAGAAAATTAATGGCGAAAACTGGAAGGAAAGCTGGACAGGCGGCCGCTGCTACGCCATCAAATCCACCTCCTCCTCCCCCTGCAAGCGTGGCGGAAGATGAGCCACATCTGGACTTTGAGGAGGAAGAAATGGATGATGCAACGCTGAAGAGTACCCCTGGGGGCGTTGCAGAAGGAGCTGGCTAGTCTGAAAGCCAGTCAAGAGACTGCTGCCAAAGTTATGGCGCGGCAGCAGCAGGAGATTGAACGGTAGTGCGCGGAATTAAGCGAAAGGTAGGCGGAGATGGACCGCCGCCAGAGCGAAGCCATGGCAGCCCTTGAGGCGGCCTTGCAACTGGCAAGGAATCAGGCCGCACCTGTTTCGCAGCCTGACCAACCTGTCAATGGGCCACACCAGAGGGGTCCTAATCCCAGCCCACCAATCCAGCCTTCGAGTCCGCAAAGGCCCGAGCAGCCTGAGGTGCCCCATGACGATGTCCCACTGGACCTTGAGGCGCAGCCACCATCCCAAGCTGGTCGCGGCAATCCCCCGCCGCAAAGGCAGAATAGGGCCGAGCATCAGCCTCGTAGTCCTAGATGCCGTAGGGGCAATGAGCCAAACCTACCGAATAGAGGTCAGTATCCCCCTGGTAACATGAGGGACTCAGAGTTAGGCTCTGCGGTCCGGGGTCCCCCACGGCATGATAATGCACGGGGACACCACGACCAGCGCAGGCCGCCCTCTAACGTTCGGAACGTTTCAGCCAGGGACGGAAATCGAGGGAACAGTCAATCCCACCATAGCCAATCAAGGTTCAGAGATGGTCATGGGTATAATGAGGCCGACTCAGGTAAGGGAAACACTGGCCGAAGGAATGAAGAAAGAGGTAAAGGCAGGAGCCAGGTACCTCAAGATGACCAACCCGATAGACGGGATGCTGGGGGGCAGCCCAGGCAAAATAATGTCTTCAACCGGCTCGGGGGTAGCGAGTAGCGGAGAAGAGACGAAGATTTGAGAGACGTACTCAACGATCGCCGAGAGCGGCATGGCGAGAACGTCCCCCTAGCAACAGATGCCATAGCGATTCCTGCCGCTGTACAGGCCCAAATAGATGCCCTCAACCAAGCAGTGCAGCAGCTGGTCGAGGGAAGGACATCTTATATCGACCACGATAGGAGGAAAAGCACTCCTTTCGTACAAAGGATAGCTAATGCCGAAACTCCAAGCAAGTTCAAAATGCCTACACTTCCAAACTTTGACGGGTGATGGACCCAAAACGGGTATGTTTAAAAATTTATAAATCGCAAGCGCACGAATCGTTCATAAAGAATAGTGATCGTGTAAGCAAGGATGTAAAACCCAAAGGAGTTGTCTAAAATTGAAAAGAGAAAACTATTTTAAATCAAAAGTAATAAATTCTAACCTAGTTCCAAAGATTGATGAGTTTTAATATTATGAACATAAAATAAAAGATTGAAAAATAAAGCTATTTAAGAGAATACAAATAAAGCAATAATGAGCTGAAAATAAGTGTTAAAAGAAAAGATTATTAAGATACTAGAATCCACAAAGTGTAAGTTTAATAATATTTATTAGTATATTGATTCCCAAGTTTTAGTGATAGTTAAAATAATTCAAACTATCATTTTCCAAAAAGATTTATAATTTTAAGCACAAATTTCTTATAAAAAGATAGGATTTTTCTTCACTTTTCAAAATTATAATTTCAAAGCATTTAGTGTAAATCAATCTAATGAAATAACAAATAAATCAATGAACATTATTTATGAGGCAAAACATAATATTTTTGTTCTAAGCATGGATGTGTACAATTTAATGACACATCTTACACAAAGAATATTATGTTTATGCACTAATGAAGAACAAAGTGTAAATATGTTCTAACAATCTAAAATACAAGATATTTAAGATGAAAGAAATATATGAAGAAGAAAAATCCATAAACTTGTTGCATTACAAGGGAAATCAATATACAACATAAATATTACCTAGTTACAAGTTGCTTCATCGTGATCTTAATAATCTTATGAAAAAGATTAGAAGCACATAACTAGAGTATAAATTACAAAATAAAAGACATACATACTTGCAAAATGCTCTTGAAAAACCCAAATGGAAGAGAGAATGGTAGAGAGAAAATGGGAGAAAAAAAATGGTAACAAAAAATTAAGCACCCTAAAATGGTCTTCAAAACCCTTATTTATAGCCAAAATGAGATTATTAAAATAATCAATTTAAATTAAGTAAATTGATTAAATTAATAATAATATGGTAAATAGGGGTAAATTGTAGGAGTGATGATGATTTTGGGGTAAAAAGTGTATATAAAATGGGTAAAAAGTGGCATTTTGAGCATAGGGGACAAATGGTACACTTAGGCAATTTTAGGCTCAAAAATGACAAAATGCAGCATTAAGCTGCTAGTGGCAGGCAGCTGGCATGCGTGGGCTTGGGGGCTGGGCCGAGAAGCTGGCAGCTGAGAAAATGGCCAGGCGGGTCGGGCCTGGTGCAGAGGCAGAAGAGAAAGCCCACGTTTGGGTTGAATGCTGGACCGTGTGGCTGGGTGAAGAGAGTTTGCTGCTGGGGACAGCTGGCGAAGCTTGAGGAAGGTGTTGAAGATGCTTGGCGTTGGGCTGGCTGAAGGAGAATGTGGCTGGTGAGGGATTTATCCAAGGCAGGTGAATGAATTTCTGGTGGGCCAGCTGGGAAATTGGGCCTGTAGCGTGGGCCTGGTGGGCATGAGGCTGACTTGGGCCTTTGCTCACAAACACTAACTTTTCTCCCTTTTCTTTCAACTCTAACATTTTTTCTTCTCTTTTCAAGAGCAATAAAAATGCAACAATTTATCTACAAAATGAGTAAACATTAAATTAGAATCAAATATTTTCAATTGCAAAACAACTCATATTAAGTCCATGAAAATATTAATTAAAATTTAATTTACTTTGGCAATTAAGTTCAATAAAATCACATTTTTTTTAACTTATAATCTAACAACACAAATTTCAAATAATTAACTATAACATATTATAATAAAATATCTATAAAAACATATAAAAATCTAGAAAACTACAATAAGATTAATAAATTAAAAATTACAAAAAAACTTAATAAGTTAATTAAAAACTCAAGAACTAAGCAACAATTAGCATATAAACTATGGTAAAATAACTCTAATTTGTAGAGTTATCACACCCCAAACTTAAAGTTTTGCTAGTCCTCAAGCAAAAGAAAAATTAAAATACACATATTTTTTTTATTGGTGATATAAAAATGATTTTCTCAAAAATTGCACAATGAAAATAAATCTCAGAAATTATTATGAATAAAAGTTAAGCTTATGTAATTAATTAAATTGTCAATTTTGCTTTTAGAAAATAGGTTTTCATTAAAATTATTTTTCACTTAAACTTATAGGAAATAAGAGTGTTTATGAAAAATGTAATTTTTTGTTACAAGCAAAATTGACCCTATAATTAAAAACAAAACTTAAAAATTATTCATATTTTTAAGAGAATTAATTTCAAACTCAATCAGAATTTTTATCATTGAAAATGAAAAATATCACCAATTTTTTTTTTTTAAATATATATATATATTTTGAATTTTTATGAAAATGAACAACTTAAAAAAAAAATTAACAAAACAACAACCTATAAATAAATTTTTTTTTTCAAACAAACATAAATAACATAAATAAAACACAAAACATTAAAAACAATGCAAAGCAAACATAAATAAAACACAAAACAAACACAATAAAACTCGATACCCCCAAACTTAATTTAAACATTGTCCTCAATGTGTCAAAATATAAATATAAATTAAAATTGACAAGAGTGTAAAGTTTAGAATGGTCGTACCTTGATATTGTGCATTGCGAAGAGAGAACAAGATACAACTAACAAAAATTAAATCACACATAAAACAACAATACAAATAAAACACAAGTTATCAAGATCACACAGGAATCAAAGAGCATGGTAAACAGGGTCCTCAAGGAGTATCTCATCCACTTCATCAGTTTTTAATTTTAAAAATGGTTTTAATTTTTGCCCATTAATTTTAAATATATCACCATTTTTAGGATTTTCAATTTCAATAGCTCCATGTGGAAAAACAATACGAACAATGTAAGGACCGGACCACCTAGAGCGTAACTTTCCCGGGAATAAATGCAAACAAGAGTTGTATAAAAGGACTTTCTGACCTGGAGAAAAATCTTTTCTCAAAATATTTTTGTCATGGTAAAATTTCATGCGATCCTTATACTTTTTTGAATAGTCATATGCATCATTCCTAATTTCGTCTAGTTCATTTAGTTGAAGCTTTCGTTTCTCACCTGCCTTGTCTAAAGAAAAGTTTAACTGCTTAATTGCCCAAAAGGCTCTGTGTTCTAACTCAACAGGTAAATGGCACGCCTTCCCATACACAAGTCTGTAGGGTGACATGCCAATGGGTGTTTTGTACGTGGTACGATACGCCCATAATGCATCAGTGAGTCTTAAGGACCAATCTTTCCTAGTTGGATTCACAGTTTTTTCTAAAATGTGCTTAACTTCCCTATTAGACACTTCAACTTGACCACTAGTTTGTGGGTGATATGGTGTTGAGACTTTATGTGTAATGCCATATTGTTTCATCAACTGTTCAAATGGCTTATTACAAAAGTGTGTACCGTTATCACTAATTATAACACGTGGTGAACCAAAACGGGAAAATATATTTTCTTTCAAAAACCGAAGCACAACTTTGTGGTCATTAGTGTGGCATGCAATAGCTTCAACCCATTTAGATACATAATCAACTCCAACAAGAATATAAAGATGACCCAAAAGAGTTAGGAAATGGTCCCATAAAATCAATGCCCCAAACATCAAATATGTCAATAATAAGAATAGGATTTAAATGCATCATATTTCTTTTAGTTAAACTTCCTAACTTTTGGCAACGTTCACAAGCTTTACAATAAACATATGTATCATGAAAGATAGTAGGCCAATAAAAACCACATTGTAAAACTTTAGCAGCTGTTTTCTTACCTCTAAAATGTCCTCCACATGCATGATCATGACAAAAAGATATGATTTTAGATTGATCACAGTTTGGAATGCATCTTCTAATTATTTGATCAGGGCAGTATTTAAACAAGTAAGGATCATCCTAAATAAAGTTTTTCACCTCAGAATAAAATTTAGATTTATCATGCTTAGACCAATGAGATGGTATTTCTTTAGTGACCAAATAATTAACAATATCAGCATACCAAGACAATGAAGAAATATGCATTAATTGTTCATCAGGAAAAGTTTCAGTAATAGGAGTGGAATCATGTATAGTTTCAACAACTAGTCTAGATAAATGATCAGCAACAACATTTTCAGATCCTTTTTTATCACGTATTTCTAAGTCGAATTCTTGTAAAAGCAAGATCCAACGGATCAAACGAGACTTAGCATCTTTTTTCGACAAGAGATATTTTAATGCAGCTTGATCAGAATAAACAATAATTTTAGACCTTAACAGATAAGACCTAAATTTCTCCAATGCAAAAACAACAGCAAGCAATTCTTTTTCGGTTGTGGAGTAATTTAATTGAGCATCATTTAAAGTTTTGCTAGCATAGTAAATTACATGAGGTATTTTTTCAAGTCTTTGTCCTAAGACAGCGCCTATAGCATAATCAGAAGCATCACACATTATTTCAAAAGGTATTTTCCAATCAGGAGGTCGAATAATGGGTGCAGTAGTCAACAAATTTTTTAATTTTTCAAAGGCAACATGGCAATTATTATCAAAGACAAAAGCATTTTCTTTTCCAAGTAAATGGCATAAAGGCCGAGAAATTTTGCTAAAGTCTTTTATAAATCTTCTATAAAAACCAGCATGGCCTAAAAATGATCTAATTTCTTTCACAGTTTTAGGTGGGGGAAGTTTTGAAATAAGATCAACTTTAGCTTTATCAACTTCTATTCCATCAGATGAGATTACATGACCTAAGACAATTCCTTTTTTAACCATAAAATGACATTTTTCCCAGTTAAGCACAAAGTTTTTCTCTTTGCAACGAATTAAAACAAGTGAAAGATGGTGCAAACATTCATCAAAAGAGGAACCAAACACAGAAAAATCATCCATAAATACTTCAAGAAATCTTTCAACCATGTCACAAAAAATCGAAATCATACATCTTTGAAAAGTCGCAGGTGCATTACATAATCCAAAGGGCATGCGACGATATGCAAAAGTTCCAAAATGGCATGTAAATGTAGTCTTTTCTTGATCTTCTGGGGCAATGGGGATTTGGTTGTATCCTGAATACCCATCAAGAAAGCAATAATATGCATGGCCAGCTAATCGTTCAAGCATTTGATCAATAAAAGGTAATGGAAAATGGTCTTTTCTAGTAACATTATTCAACTTTCTATAATCTATGCACACTCTCCACCCCGTTTGTACTCTATGCACACTCTCCACCCCGTTTGTACTCTAGTAGGGATTAATTCATTTTTCTCATTTTCAACAACTGTGATCCCAGACTTCTTAGGCACAACTTGAACTGGACTAACCCATTGACTATCAGAAATAGGGTAAATGATACCTACGTCTAACAATTTTATGACCTCTTCTCTAACTACTTCTTTCATATTTGGATTTAACCTTCTTTGACATTCCCGAGAGGTTTTAGCATTCTCTTCTAGATGGATTCTATGCATACATATGGATGGGCTAATTCCTTTAATGTCTCCAATGGTCCAACCTATGGCTTCTTTATGTTTTCTAAGGACATCTAACAATTTATCTTCTTGTTCTTTATCTAAAACGGATGCTATGAAAACAGGTAAGGTTTCAGACTCTCCTAGAAAATCATATTTTAAATTTTCTGGCAAAGGTTTAAGGTCTAACTTTGGAGACTCGGAGATTGATTGAACATGATCTAAGGGTGAAAAAGGTTCAACTTTGGTTTCATTTAAGGGTATAGGCTCTAGCAAAGTATTCACATCATCATTAGAGTCATCAACATGTAAGTTCATACCAAAGTATTTTTCACAAAAGTCAAGTAAGTCATTTCCATCATCTTCACATATACTATCTATCATGTTAACTTCATGCACTTCTTCACACTCAACAAATTTGACCACATTAAATACATTCAATTCAACAGTCATATTTCCAAAAGATAATTTCAAAACACCATTATGACAATTTATGATTGCATTAGATGTAGCTAAGAATGGTCTACCTAAAATGATAGGAATTTGAGCATGCATATTTTCCACAGGTTGAGTATCAAGAACAATGAAGTCAACAGGAAAATAAAATTTATCAACTTTTATCAAAACATCCTCTATAATGCCTCTAGGAATTTTCACAGAACGATCGGCTAATTGAAGAGTTATAGAGGTAGGTTTTAACTCACCAAGACCAAGTTGCTTATAAATAGAATAAGGCAATAAATTCACACTAGCACCCAAATCAAGTAAAGCTTTGTTAATAAAATGATCACCAATAAAGCATGAAATTGTGGGACACCCAGGATCTTTATATTTAACAAGACTCTTATATTGAATAAAGGAACTAGCTTGTTCAGTTAAAAATGCCTTTTTAGGAACATTAGTGTTTCTTTTAACAGTACAAAGATCCTTTAAAAATTTAGAGTAGGCAGGAATTTGTTTAATGGCATCTAAGAAAGGGATATTGATACTAACTTGTTTAAAAACTTCTAAGATGTCATTATATTGGCCGCCTTTTTTAATTGGAAGTAATCTTTGTGGAAATGGGGCTTTTGGAATGAAAGGATGGATTGGAATTTCTTTGTTTGATGAGTCATTGAGATTAGAACTAGAAGGCTGACTCTTTTCTTTTTCTTTTTCATTTTCAACCTCGGGTATATAATCGGGTTTGACAATGTTCTTTCTGGACCTAAGAGTTGAAATTGATTTGACTTCTCCATTATGACTAGACTTTCCTATCTCATATTGACCTTTTGGATTAGGGATAGGTTGACTAGGGAATGTTCCTTTTTCTCTATCAGCTAAAGCAGTGGCGAGTTGTCCTACTTGTGTCTCGAGTTTGGTAATAGATTGAGATTGATTTTGTAGGATCTGTTGGGTGGATTGCATAAATTGTTGTAAAGTATCTTCTAAGGAAGGTTTTCTTTGTTGCGGATATGGTTGATTTTATGGGGTATGAGCTTGGTTTTGTGTGTTGTATTGGTGCCCTTGATTCATTTGGGGTTGGTTTTGTCTCCATGAAAAGTTCGGATGGTTTCTCCAATTTGGATTGTAGGTGGATGAAAATGGGCTATCATTTGGTTTCCCATAAGAATGAAGAGCATTGGCCTCCTCAGAAAAGGCTTCTTGGTAAGAAGGACATGATTGGGCATTATGGCAAGGACTAGAACATATAGAACAAACATCTTTTCTTGGTTGTATTGGAGAATTTATAGTTTGGCTTATGGCTAAAGCTTTTACTTTTCTCGCTAATTTGTCTAAGGATGTTCTTAAGTCTAATTCTTCTTTTACTTCATACCTTCCTCCTCTTTTTGGTGAATTAGTTGACCTAGACCTAGGATCAAAATAATTCCATTGTTGTGAATTGACAGATAAATCTTCAAGGGCATCCCACGCCTCTTGTCCTTGAAATTTTAAAAAATTTCCAGTATGCATAGATTGAATCATTTGACGATTAGAGGGAATCAAACCATCATAAAAATATTTTATAAGTCTCCATTTTTCAAAACCATGATGAGGGCATTTTAATAATAAATCTTTAAATCTTTCCCAACATTCATAAAACTCTTCATTATCTTTTTGAAAAAACTCGGAGATTTCTCTCCTTAGACTATCAGTTTTAGACATAGGAAAAAAATTCAGTAAGAATTTATTATAAAGTTGATCCCATGTAGTTATAGACCCCGTGGGAAGGGAATTTAACCAAGCTTTTGATTTGTCTTTTAATGAAAAAGGGAACAATCTTAGTTTGACCGACTCATCAGAAAATTTTTGAAATTTAAATGTTGAGCAAATTTCTAAGAAATCTTTGACATGCATGTAAGGATCCTCTCTATCTAACCCATAAAAAGATGGCAATAATTGAATGATTGCGGGTTTAAGCTCAAAATGAGTAGCAGAAGTAGTAGGTAAAACAATGCATGAAGGAGCATTAGATGAAATAGGTGCAAAATATTCAAGCAAAGTTTTTTCAGGCACAACATTTTCATCAACAGGATTAGCAATAGGTTCCATGATGCTCAAATTTTTACTAATACTTTCAATTTCAAACAAAGATAAACGTCTTTTTACTAATCGTTTTTTAGAGTTACGTTCCCAATGATGCATACAATTTTCACAAACAAGGCAACAAGGATAATCTCAAACAAGCAATTTTCTGATGTGGAAGATCAGTTAAAACCGCAACCACAGAGCATACTTAGAATTTTTAGAGATTTCACAACAATATAATTCTTATGGTTTACTTGTCCCCAGGCCTATTTGATTCCACTTACTTGCGCACTACTAACAACTCCCCGAGGTTAATTAGTAGAGGCGGATTGGGAATTTTGTTCAAATTTCCTTTAAGCAAAAATTGCTTATGGTGAAAGGACAAGATTTAGGTTTTTTTTTTTTTTTTCAAGTATTTTTCACAATATTACACTACAATTTTATAGAAGACAAAGAAAAATAAGGCAAAAATTAAATAAGACTAAAATTTAAGCAAGAGTAGGGAGGCATATCATGCCATTAACCATAACAAAATTAAGGTAAAAACTAGGAGGCACAAGTACCATCAACTCAAACATAAGAAAGAGGACTAGGAGGCAAAATTGCCATCAACTAGCTAGGAGGCAAAATTGCCATCAACTAGTAATTTGCAGAAATTAAATAACATAAAAATTACAACAAAATAAATAAAGAAAAATTACAACAAATGTTAGGAGGCACAAGTGCCGTCAACTAACAATGAAATACAATAAATAAAAATTACAACAAAATTATAACAAAATTAGGAGGCACAAGTGCCATCGACTATAAAAATTAAAAGGATAGATAAGAGGCACAAGTGTCGTCACTAAAAAAAATGTAATAAATATAAATAAATAAGTTTTTTTTATGGGTGGTAGAACCGTCCCAAATTTTTCTTTTTATCTTTTTTTTTTTTTTAGTTTTTATAGATATATATTTATTTTTTTTAAGTGCAAAAAATTAAAATAACTAGTAGAAGAATTTACTAACCTTGAGATAAATTTCGTTTCTTTTCTTGCAACTCCCCAGCAACGGCGCCAAAAACTTGATGGACCCAAAACGGGTATGTTTAAAAATTTATAAATCGCAAGCGCACGAATCGTTCATAAAGAATAGTGATCGTGTAAGCAAAGATGTCGAACCCAAATGAGTTGTCTAAAATTGAAAAGAGAAAACTATTTTAAATCAAAAGTAATAAATTCTAACCTAGTTCCAAAGATTGATGAGTTTTAATATTATGAACATAAAATAAAAGATTGAAAAATAAAGCTATTTAAGAGAATACAAATAAAGCAATAATGAGCTGAAAATAAGTGTTAAAAGAAAATATTATTAAGATACTAGAATCCACAAAGTGTAAGTTTAATAATATTTATTAGTATATTGATTCCCAAGTTTTAGTGATAGTTAAAATAATTCAAACTATCATTTTCCAAAAAGATTTATAATTTTAAGCACAAATTTCTTATAAAAAGATAGGATTTTTCTTCACTTTTCAAAATTATAATTTCAAAGCATTTAGTGTAAATCAATCTAATGAAATAACAAATAAATCAATGAACATTATTTATGAGGCAAAACATAATATTTTTGTTCTAAGCATGGATGTGTACAATTTAATGACACATCTTACACAAAGAATATTATGTTTATGCACTAATGAAGAACAAAGTGTAAATATGTTCTAACAATCTAAAATACAAGATATTTAAGATGAAAGAAATATATGAAGAAGAAAAATCCATAAACTTGTTGCATTACAAGGGAAATCAATATACAACATAAATATTACCTAGTTACAAGTTGCTTCATCATGATCTTAATAATCTTATGAAAAAGATTAGAAGCACATAACTAGAGTAGAAATTACAAAATAAAAGACATACATACTTGCAAAATGCTCTTGAAAAACCCAAATGGAAGAGAGAATGGTAGAGAGAAAATGGGAGAAAAAAAGATGGTAACAAAAAATTAAGCACCCTAAAATGGTCTTCAAAACCCTTATTTATAGCCAAAATGAGATTATTAAAATAATCAATTTAAATTAAGTAAATTGATTAAATTAATAATAATATGGTAAATAGGGGTAAATTGTAGGAGTGATGATGATTTTGGGGTAAAAAGTGTATATAAAATGGGTAAAAAGTGGCATTTTGAGCATAGGGGACAAATGGTACACTTAGGCAATTTTAGGCTCAAAAATGACAAAATGCAGCATTAGGCTGCTGGTGGCAGGCGGCTGGCATGCGTGGGCTTGGGGGCTGGGCCGAGAAACTGGCAGCTGAGAAAATGGCCAGGCGGGCCGGGCCTGGTGCAGAGGCAGAAGAGAAAGCCCGCGTTTGGGTTGAATGCTGGACCGTGTGGCTGGGTGAAGAGAGTTTGCTGCTGGGGACAGCTGGCGAAGCTTGAGGAAGGTGTTGAAGATGCTTGGCGTTGGGCTGGCTGAAGGAGAACGTGGCTGGTGAGGGATTTATCCAAGGCAGGTGAATGAATTTCTGGTGGGCCAGCTGGGAAATTGGGCCTGTAGCGTGGGCCTGGTGGGCATGAGGCTGACTTGGGCCTTTGCTCAAAAACACCAACTTTTCTCCCTTTTCTTTCAACTCTAACATTTTTTCTTCTCTTTTCAAGAGCAATAAAAATGCAACAATTTATCTACAAAATGAGTAAACATTAAATTAGAATCAAATATTTTCAATTGCAAAACAACTCATATTAAGTCCATGAAAATATTAATTAAAATTTAATTTACTTTGGCAATTAAGTTCAATAAAATCACATTTTTTTTAACTTATAATCTAACAACACAAATTTCAAATAATTAACTATAACATATTATAATAAAATATCTATAAAAACATATAAAAATCTAGAAAACTACAATAAGACTAATAAATTAAAAATTACAAAAAAACTTAATAAGTTAATTAAAAACTCAAGAACTAAGCAACAATTAGCATATAAACTATGGTAAAATAACTCTAATTTGTAGAGTTATCAACGGGTATGGAGACCCAGTGTCTCATGTCAATAAGTTTGAAATACAAATGGACATTCAGAAAGTGTCCGAAGACGCTCGGTGCAGGATCTTCCCTGCAACACTTTCTGAAGCCGCGCAGGAATGGTTTTTTAAGTGCCCTCCCGCAAGCATAGTTTCCTGGGAAATGTTCATAAGGGAGTTTTACGGACAGTTCTATGCAGGCCGTGTGCATCCGACCGAAGCAAACCAGCTGGTTGAAATTCGCCAGCAGGATGGAGAATCAGTGAAGGACTACATCCAGCGCTTTATGCGAGCGGCAGCTGGAGCGAAAACGGTGGGGGACGAAGGCAAAATGATGGCCATAACCGCGGGGGTTAAACGTCGTTCTCCCCTCTGGAAAAGTCTCTGAAAGGAAGGAGTGAGAACTACCCAATAATTTTTGGACCGCGCTGATCGCTACATCAAGCTCGAAGAAGCCATTGCTGACGATGGAAAGCCCTCAAGCAAGGATAAGAAGGCTTCTGAACCCGCCAAAGCCGCCAATGGTTCCAAGCCCAATGGCAACGGCAATGGCAAGAATGGTGGAAAATGGCCGTATAGCGAGCCTTCCACCTATGACAATAAACGAGCCAAGGGTAATGTTATGAACCTCGGTTCACTAACTACACGGCCCTCGTTGAGTCTCGGGGAGAGGTTTATCAGGCCACAAGCTCTAGTGTGCCTTATAAAAAACCTGGCCCCATTCGAAAGGATATTTCGAAAAGGGACACTACCAAGTTCTGTCGTTATCATAACGACTACGAACATGACACCAACGAATGCAACCAGTTGAAAGACGAAATCGAGTTCCTTATTAGACAAGGACACTTGAGAAGATACGTACGGGCATCGGGAAATTCCCAACGAGAAGCTCCGGGTAGCAATGAGCAAGCGCCCACGTGCCAACGCTCGCCACCCTTACAGCCTGCCCCCGTGACTGGCACACTCTTAACCATCTGTGGATGCCCGCACCTCGCGGGAAATAGCGGAAAGGTCAGGGAACGATATGCTCGGACTCTACGCCACGACCAAGACATCGAGATGATGACTGTGGAGGACCGTGCACCAAAAAAGGCTCAGTCAGAGGAAGGTGAGATAACCTTCTCTGATGGTGATGCCCAACACGTCCGGTTCCCACATTTCGATCCGCTGGTCGTGGACATCTAGATGGCTAACGTGATGGTGAAGAGAGTACTGGTCGATACAGGAAGTTCAGTGAATATTCTGTATAAATCAACATTGGAACGCATGAAATTGTCCGTTAAGGACTTGGAGCCCTGCAACCAAACGATATACGACTTCTCTGGAGAAGGACTCGCCCCAGCCGGATTGATCAAACTACCAGTGACGACGGGTACAGAGCCTACAACAAGGACATTACTCACCACTTTTGTAGTGGTCGATTGTCCTTCAGCGTACAATGCCGTCGTTGGGAGGCCTATACTGGTTGATCTACGGGCCGTCATCTCTATGTGGCACTTGACCATGAAGTTCCCAACAGACGCGGGGGTAGGACGCGTGTTGGGAAACCAGAGGGAAGCCAGGGAGTGCTACAACGCCTCAATCACAAAGGCGAAGAATGGAACGTCGAAGAGCACTACCTCAGATAGGTTGCAGATGGCAGTTGATACACAAGCCCAATCCGTTGATGAACTCACCAAATAGGGTGTTTCCCAAAGTGAGGATAGAGACTTAGATCCTCGCTTTGGGGATTTTGAAGAAAACGTTGGACCAGTCGAGGACCTGGAGGAGGTCCAACTCAACAAAAAAGACCCGACCAGAGTCGTAAAGGTTGGGAAAAACTTAGAGCCTACCACAAAGCACGCACTGGTGGAATTTTTGCGAAAGAACCAGGAGGTTTTCGCCTGGTCGCATAAAGACATGGCTAGGATAGATCCTGCAGTTATCAACCATGTCCTGAATATAGACAAGACCTTTCCACCCGTGCAACAAAAAAGAAGGCTGCTCGATAAAGATAGATCGAGAGCCTTAAAAGAAGAAGTTGAAAGACTAAAGGAGAATGGGTTCATCAGGGTGGCATTTTATCCATCGTGGGTCTCCAATCCAGTGCTGGTTCCCAAGCCTAACGGCAAGTGGCGGACCTGCGTGGATTTTACAGACCTCAATAAAGCCTGCCCAAAAGACTGCTTCCCACTCCCAAGGATCGACCAGCTGGTCGATGCGACAGCAGGGCACAAGATCCTCTCGTTCATGGATGCATATTCGGGCTACAACCAGATTAGCATGCACCCCCCTGACTAGGATCACACCAGCTTTCAGACCGATACGGGCTTATACTGTTACAAAGTAATGCCCTTCGGACTGAAAAACGCAGGTGCGACTTACCAAAGGCTAGTCAACCACATGTTTAAGGAGCTGATCGGAGTAAACATGGAGGTATACGTGGACGACATGCTGGTAAAATCTAAGAAGGCAGAAGGACATGTAAGGGATTTACAAAAGTGCTTTGATGTATTGAACAAATACCAGATGAAGTTAAATCCCCTCAAATGTTTCTTCGGAGTTGGATCAGGGATGTTTTTGGGGTTTATTGTAAATTCAAGAGGAATCGAGGCCAACCCCGACAAGATAAAAGCCCTGATCGACATGAAGTCGCCAGAAAGGATCAAAGATGTACAATGCTTAACCAGGAGGATCGCAGCCCTAAGTAGATTTATTTCGAAATCAATAGACAAGTGCGTCCCTTTTTTCAATCTACTTAGGGGAAATAAGAAGTTTGAATGGACAGTAGACTGCGAACAAGCGTTCCAAGCCTTAAAAGCCCATATGGCACAACCTCCCATCTTATCAAAGCCAATCGAAGGAGAAACTTTGTTTATTTACCTGGCGATTACTGAAGTTGCTGCTAGCGCGGTACTAGTACGAGAGGAAGAAGGCGTACAAAAAGCAGTCTACTATGTCAACAAAAGACTGATCGGGGCAGAATTGAGATATCCACCAATCGAGAGGTTAGCATATTGCCTAATCCTGGCCTCTAGAAAGTTGCGCCCCTACTTTCAAGCCCATCCTATTACAGTTCTAACTGACCAGCCCCTTCGGCAAGTCCTCCAAAAACCAGAGGCGGCTGGGCGATTATTAAAATGGGCAGTCAGATTAGGGCAGTTCGATATAACTTATTCACCGCGAGCAGCAGTCAAGGGACAAGTCTTGGCCGACCTTATTGCAGAGTTCACTGAACTCCCAGACAGCGAATAGTGCGAACAGCCTAAAGCGCCTGAGCCTCAAGACAAAGCTCTTTCGTGGAAGTTATTCACGGATGGGTCATCCAATGAATCCCACGCTGGAGCGGGAGTGATGTTGATAACGCCAGAAGGGCATCGATTTCACTGCGCCATCAGGTTCGACTTCACCGCGTCAAATAATGAAGCGGAATACGAAGCACTCCTTGCTGGGTTGAGAATGGCGAAAGATATGAGCATAAAGACGCTTGATATCTACAGTGATTCACAGCTGGTGGTGAATCAAGTTCTAGGAGAATATCAAGCACGAGGCTTAAAAATGGTGGCCTACTTGAATAAAACAGAAGACTTGCTAGCCCAATTTATGGAGTACACCCTTCAGCAAATTCCGCGGGATCAGAATTCAAACGCAGATGCCTTAGCCAAACTCGCGAGCGCGAAGGATGCTGACACTTTGAACATTATGCTGGTGGAAAGACTGAGTAAGCCAAGCATACAAGCGGTCGAATCCAGTATGGAGATTCGAATGGAGGATACATGGATGGCACCTTATTTGGAGTATCTGACAAACGGTATGCTACCAGCGGATAGAAACAAAGCCAGAACCCTACAAAGGCGAACTGCTAGGTACATACTGGTCGATGGCGTTATGTACCGAAGAGGATATTCCTTGCCACTACTCAGATGCGTTACACCAGAAAAAGCTAAGGAACTCATGAAAGAGGTGCATGAAGGCTTCTGTGGGGATCATGCTGGGGGGCAGAGTTTGGCAAAGAAGATTCTAAGGCAAGGCTACTTCTGGCCAACTATGAACGAGGATTCGATGGAGTTTGTACGAAGATACGATAAATGTCAAAGATTCTCCAAGATTCCACGAGCAGCTCCAAACGAATTAAAACAGATGCAAAGCCCGTGGCCTTTTGCAGTATGGGGGATAGATTTGATTGGATCCCTACCTACAGGGAAGGGTGGAGTAAAGTATGCAGTCGTAGCAGTCGATTACTTCACCAAATGGGCCGAAGCTGAACCGCTCGCTACCATCACGACCAAGAAAGTTCTTGACTTTGTTATCAAGAACATTGTCTGTCGATATGGTTTGCCTAGAAAGATAGTTTCAGACAACGGAACCCAATTTGACAGCGACTTATTCACCGATTTTTGCGAAAAACATGGAGTTATCAAAAGCTTTTCTTCAGTTGCACACCCCCAAGCGAATGGGCAGGTCGAAGCCGTGAATAAAACTCTTAAAGATACCCTGAAGAAGAGACTTGAAGAAGCTAAGGGAGCGTGGCCAGAGCAGCTGCCTGAAGTCCTCTAGTCGTATAGAACGTCTCACCGAATAGCGACAGGACATACCCCATTTTCCTTAGCCTACGGATATGAGGCGATGTTGCCTGTCGAATTAGATCCCCCCTCACATCAACGATTAACATACGACCAAGACCAGAACAGCCAACTGATGATGGAATCCCTAGACTCGATTGACGAGATACGGGAGAAAGCCCAACTCCGAGTTGCTGCGTACCAGCAAAAAGTCGCCCGGTACTTTAACTCCAAAGTTAAAGAAAGAAAATTCAACGTCGGAGATTTGGTGCTACGACGAATTTTCTTAAACACGCGCGACCCCACTGCTGGAGTACTCGGACCTAATTGGGAAGGACCTTACCAGATTGAAGAAGTCCTTCATCCGGGCACTTAAAAACTTGCACGCTTAAACGGAGATCTCGTTCCACGTTATTGGAATGGAGAACACCTGCGCAAGTACTATCAGTAAACAGTCCTTTTTAAAGGACTGGCTTGTATTAAATTTTACTTTTTACAAGTTTAGCAAAGAGGGTTAGCCACGATGTATGGCTAATCGCTCGTATATGTAAGATTCTATTTTAGAATCACTCGTAAAGACATGTTTAGTCCATTATTAATACAAGATTATAAGGGACTGTGCGCAGCCAGTCATTCTTGCCAACCTTTGTGAATTTATATTTACAAGTATTTGTTCATTACGTGTGTTGTTTTGTTGTATTATAAGTATTACTTTTTCTCCCGAGCAGAAATGTTCGAATAGGTCGTGGTCAACGCAAGTGACCAAGGACCTAAAGCTCCTCGATCACTTGGGGGGCATATAAGGCACATCGATAGCAAAGCATACCAGGAGGTATGTAAACACATGAACAAAATGAGTGAAAGCATGCTAAGGTACTTAGAGTATTTTTCAAAATTTATATTTTGTTAAATCAAGCCAAAGTACTATGCTAAGTTCGGTCATGCGAACAAATGTTATAATAAATAAAAATGTTATAGCATCATGATGTAATCTCTTACACCGCAAGCATCATTGCTTGGATGTAAATGTTCAAATAAAAGAAAAGGTTTGCTGCCCATGCAGCAAATTCAAAAAAGGAATTGTCTTTACATCACGACCCGTGGGTTGTATAATCAAAAGAAAGAAAAAATATTAAAAAAGCTCATGAGGCACTGGGAGCAGGAGGGTCTTTATCAGCATTCTGATTGACAGCATCCTCAACAACTCTTTCTTCCTCTACGCCAACAATACTTGGGGAAGCAGGGACCCTGGCTCTTGCCTCCTCTTCAGCCAGTTGAGAAGTGCAGCGAGCCAGCTCAGCAGTCCTGATATCTTCTGAAAGATAGCTGAAGTCGGCACCCTGATTGTGTTTCCAGAAATTGTAAAAACACCGGAGCGTCGTCCTCTTATATCTTTCCAGATTCTTGGAGTTTTCAAGCTCCAGCTGCTTTACTTTTCCCTCAAGAGTCGCAATGGCCTCATCTTTGGACTTATGCTCCTCTTCCAATCTCTTGACTTCCCGATACTGGGTGCGGCTGGCATCTTGATACTCCTCCCTTTGCTTTATTATAGCTGCCTTCGTAGCTTCAGCCTTTGATAGCTTTGTCACCGCGGCATCCCTCTGCTGAGCCAGTGCCTCCAACTCCTTTGCGTGCTTGGCCTCTGCAGCTGAAAGTTCCTCGGTTGTCTTCACCTGGTGTCGCTCGATGGCCTTTGCCTGAGCCTGTTCAATGGTGGCTTGGGTGCGGGTACGAGCAGCAGTTGCAGACAGCAAGGCCTAGGGACAGAAGATAAAGTTAGAACCTATTACAAAGAATAAAAGACTAAGGCCTAAGATATAAAAAGGCACTTACGATGGCTATTTCGTTCAGAGTCCTGTTCAGGATTTGGTCGACTGCCATACTCTCTGCCTCGACCAGTGCATTTTTGACGCAGTCATTCTTCGCGATGTGCACGAGGCGGTCTTTAGCTGCTCATAAGGCATGGCTCGAGAGTTTGGCCCCAAGAGCTTCTTCCCGCTTGTCTTGTTCCCCGGTGGGCGCAGCCGGAGGGTTCGGCGGGGGAGGAGGAGTCTGCTTCTCAGCAGGAGCCAGAGGATGAGTAGAAGTCTGCCCAGCTGGCACGTCCCTGGGAGCGTCTTCTGTTTGACTCTTCTTGGCCGGTCTCTGGCTTGTTTCGCCGACCTGTCTCCTTGACGACTTTCGCCGGAGCTGAGGAACTTCCTCTTCCTCCTCAGCATTGTATAGGTCGAAGACGTTGGGAGTGGCCATATCTGCATACAAGTAAAAACATACAGAGGGTAAGATAAAGGCAGATGAAAACTCTTTATTCAACGGAAAAGAAGGTCACAAAGTTAGTACCTGAGCTACAACTACTGGTCGCTATACTATTGACTCTATTAGTCACACACTCACTATCTGGCATGAAGAAGTCTGGCCCTAGATTTGGAGTATATGTAAAGTTGCCGTCCCCGTCAAACAAATGACAGGGAATTGGCAAGCTATTTAAAAGCAAGATAACTTTACCATTTTCATCAGAGGATTCCCCCAGGTCCACAACTGGCTCTTTGGCCTTTTGTTTCCCCTTGCCTTGGGGAGCAAAAGGCCTTTCTGCGGAAGGATTGCCCGTGGGCTCCCTGATTGTAACCCCCGTCGGCCTCCTTCGAGGAGGGGACGTAGGAGGTTGCTGCTCGGGAACCCCCTCGGCAGTGGCATCAGCTACCATGGACCCTCTTGTTTCATGGCGAGGAGCCAGGAGGCCAGATAGCCTCAGGTTTTCATCAGTAACCAGGGACTTGACGCTTTTTTCTGCGTCTGTCATCCTGGCCAGTCTATTGGACCTCAACACCATGTCTGGTGTTGGGGTCGGACGTAACCATGGGCCTGAAAGACAAAGTACAGTTTGAGAAAAATGAAAGGAAACTCCTTGATTAAAAGTATCGACCAGTCAAAGACGGTACTTACCTCCTCAGGTGAAGGCCAGGTTGTTGCTGGTTATGTCCGGAGTAAGGAAGTACTCCTTACTGTACTGCCCCACGTTAGAAATGTGCGTAGTGTCACTTAGGAATGTCCGGTTTGTCTCCTGGTGACAGAGGTGGAAGAAACCCGTCCCATATTGTTGCGGGTTGGATTTAAGGTCGAAAAGATAATTGACCTCGTGGGGAGTGGGTTCTGGCCATTTTTTGAGTTTGTATAGGATATAGAGTGCGGCCAACATTCTATATCCGTTTGGAGTAATTTGGAAGGGGGCGACATCAAAATAATTAGCCACCCCCTGGTAAAAAGGATGTAGAGGGAGGAAAGCCCCCGCCTCTATGTGATACCGAGACCAGGCGCTGTATATACCTCCGGGGAGGTTAGCCCTTTGGTCTGCGGCAGGAATTTTGATAGTAACCCCTATGAGGGGATACTTCCTGAAATAGTTAGCAACCATCCGAAGGGTCACTACGCTGGTCGGGGAAATATACCACTCGACATCAGGCAGATTCTAATGGCGAGGGCGGGCTCTAATTTGGATATTAGGGTCAGGAACAGGATTGTTCCGACTGCTGGTCGAGGGAGCCCTAGCCTGCGAATCAGGCTGGGCAGAAAGGTTTGGACTATCGTCAGACTCAAGTCTTTTCTTGCCTACGGATTTGGAACGGGCCATTTGAGGAGGAGAAGGACGAGGTTTGGATGAGGATCGAGAAAAAGGAATCTCGTGGATTCGGGCGGCCGATTGTTCTTCGCCTTCGAGCAGCTGGGCGAGAAGATCGTCGTCGATGGGCCGTTCACCTCCCCACAAATCTGGCATCAATGTCTGCAAACGGAAGAATGGGGAGGTGAGGATAAAGAATTTTTAAAGGCTTTTTAGAATAACGCTGGTCGAGTATAAAAGCCAAGCTTTTATACAACAACATTCTAACAAAAAGCTAAATTTTCCGCACGAACAGTTTGAAAGACGGATTAAAGGGTGAAAGTAAAAAGTTTGTCAAGAAAGCTTTTTCAACTCCCCTTAGGGCGGGAAAAACCTATTTTCCAACTAGCCTAAAGATCAAATTTTTACTTCGATTTTACGTCCTAAAAGTACGATCCTAACTATCAAACTAACTTGTAAAACATTCTACTCACAAGCATCTCAAACCAGAAGCAGATGAACTCAAACAGTCAACATACAGGAGCATGCATCATGAAAATTTGAAGCATAAGAATTCGAAAACTTACCAAGAAAATGATCGTGGAGATGGAAAAAGGGTCTTCGGAGGTCAAGGAACTCTCGGACTGAGTCTTGAAAATGCAGAAGAACGGTCTCTGGAGAAGGTTAAAACTCTGGTTTTTAGGGTTTCTTGAGAAGACAATGGCGTGCGTAAAAAGAAAAGGAAGATTTCGAAGGTATTATATAAGTTTGTCTGTGGCATTAAAAAAGGTGTAATCATTAGTTTCCCTTTTTCGAAGTATGGGGAAGCGGAATGGCCGTCGAATTATTACTGGGGAACCGAAAAGTCATGATTAGACAGAAATAGGTTACTTTTTCCAAGAACACATGAAGGGTTCTAACACGTATGGTGGGGTTACCGAAGAGTCGTTCGCTCAAAAGTTTATTTATTGCTCGTGATAAATAAACTTGGGGGGCAAATGTTATCCAAAAAATTAGCATTGATGACGTGGAAAGTGATCCCTGGACACGTGGCTGACACCTGGAAGAGCTCTGCTAGGGTATCGACCAGAGGACGTACTAGAAGCAGTAAGCAGCCCAGTCTTACCTGCGACCAGTCTGGTCGATAGTTCCGCATGCAATGTCATATTACTGTAAAGATTTTTGTAGATCCCGAATTTAACTCACACAATCTCCTGAATATCCGATTATTTAGGAGATTATATTGGAAACTAAATCATGTAATCCCCCTTGAGCCTATAAATAGGAAAAAATAGCTCAAGGAAGGGACCTTTTGGCTTTTGAATTATTTGAGATTAGAGTAATTCTCCTTGGAATATTGTATTGTTCTGCAGAGGTTAGTGAAACTCATTGAACCCTTGTTCTTTGATCACTCCTTTGATTCTTATATCAATATCAGTCTAAGTGGACGTAGGTTATTACCAGATCCTGAGGCCGAACCACTATAAAAATATTGTGTTCTTATTACTTTTCGTCATTTGATTCTTCTTAACACATTCATTCACATCAAGCATATTCTGACTCCGTGTCAGTTGACCAAAATCTGGGTCAACAGTCTCAAATTAACTTAAAACCCCAAATAGACAGTATAGTGACCCAGAAACAACAACAATTAACTTAAATACACATTCAAACCCATGATTCACCAAATGGTTTAAAACTTCATAAAACTTAAACCATAACAGAGCATAACCTCAGAAATGCATGAAACTCTCACCTCAAATGGAGATTCGACCTTGAGCGGCTTTCCCTATCCAATTCCAAGCTCAATTCCACTAATCCCAATCTTAACTTCACTCCAATAATCCATAAGAAAACACATAATTCAACTCTCAAACCATAACATTCTTAGCTGAATTCTACAAAATAATTACTCAGATTTCCTTACCTCAATATGCAGAACATTCCTCTAGTTTTTCCTTGGCTTGATTCCCCTCTTGATCCCACAAAACTCCAGAGATCTTCCTTCCTTCCTTCCTGGTTTCTAGTTCTCTCTAGAGCTCCCAAAACACAATTCTTGGATAAGCCAAAATGTGAGAACGTTCTAAACTTTTCCCTCAGCCAAAGCTTATCAATCACCTAAGCCAAATGACCCAATTGCCCTCCTTTCTAACTTAGATTCTAGCTAATCCTCAAGGGCATCCTAGACTTTTCCTTAATCTCTTGCAAGAATACCACTTTCCTACTTAAACACAACTATCCTCAAGAGTTACCTATAGTTACCCAAGTTACCAAAGTGCCACTAACCATTTCTCAATAATTCTCATACTCAAGTTATAATATTCCCAAAATACCCCTAGGCTCCTCCCGATCCGGGTATTTAACCCCATTGTGACTTTTAGCAAAACAGCTCCTTAGGACCTCCTCGGAACGTGCATCACAATTATATCACCACTCACACGTGGTATCAATCACAACATATACAAGTATTACATTTATGCCCTCAACGGGCTAAAATTACAAATATGCCCCTAACAACCAAATGGGGCCCACATGCATATTTAATTTACCTAAACATGCATTTCTAATCACATATTCATTAAATTCACATATTAATTCAATATAACAATTATTGCCCTCCAAGCATGCTAATCAAGGCCCTAAGCCTTATTAGCAAATTTGGGTCGCTACAACTATCCCCTTCTTACAGAAATTTCATCCTCGAAATTACCTGAACAATTCAGGCTACCGCTCCCACATATCTGATTCAAGTTCCCATGTTGCCTCCTTAACTTTGTTGTTCCTCCACAGCACTTTCACCAAGGCGATGGTCTTGCTCTGCAAAACTTTATCCTTCTGATCAAGAATCTGAACTGTCTTTTCCTCATATGAAAAATCCCGGTCCAACTCCAAATTCTCATAACTCAGTACATGCGTCGAATCTGATACATACTTCCGGAGCATGGATACGTGAAATACATCATGAACCCCTGATAAGGCTGGAGGCATTGCCAATCTGTAAGCTACCTCCCCAACCCATTCCAGAATCTCGAAGGGGCCAACAAACCTAGGGCTCAGCTTGCCCCAAACACCAAACCGTTTCACTCCTCTCAAAGGTGGAACCCTAAGGAACACATGGTCACCGACCTAAAATTATACGCTCCTGCGTTTCAGATCCGAGTAACTCTTCTGGCGACTCTAGGAGGCGAGCATTCAAGCTCTAATCTTCTCAATCGCCTCATTGGTCCTTTGAACCATTTTAGGACCCAAATAACTCCTCTCACCCGTCTTATCCCAATGGATAGGTGACCTGCACTTCCTCCCATAAAGCATCTCATACGGAGCCACTCCGATAGTTCCCTGATAACTGTTGTTGTATGATAATTCAATCAAAGGGAGATACTTACTCCAAGATCCCCCAAAATCTAGCACACAGGCTCGTAGCATGTCTTCTAGTATCTAAATCGTCCTCTCAGACTGTCCATCTGTTTGAGGATGATAAGCGGTACTAAACCGTAACTGCGTGCCCATAGCCTTCTGCAGACTCTCCCAAAACTTGGAAGTAAAGGTGGGGTCCCTGTTGGATACTATCGACCTTGGAGCCCCATGAAGTTGAACAATTTCCTTCACATATAATTCAGCATACTGCTCCACAGTATAAGTCATCCTGACAGGTAAAAAGTGGGCGGACTTGGTATATCTATCCACAATCACCCACACCGAGTCATGCTGTCCCACGGTCTTCGGCAAGCCAACCACGAAGTCCATGGTAATATCTTCCCACTTCCACTCTGGAATCCCTAGAGGCTGCAGTAACCTCGCTGGCCTCTGGTGTTCATCCTTAACCTGCTAACAAGTTAAGCACTTGGCCACATAATCCACCACATCCCTCTTCATGCCCGACCACCAATACAAAGCTCTCAGATCTTGGTACATCTTCATCATACCTAGATGTAAGGAATAGGGAGTGGTATGCGATTCATCCAAGATCTCTCACCAGATATCTGAATCCATCGGAACACAGATGCGACCCTTATACTTCAGTAATCCCCATATCCGAGATAGAGAAGTCCTTAGCCGCTCCGACTAAGACATTCTCTCTATAACCTCTCAACTGGGAATCCTTCCCCTTCGCCTCCTTAATCCTCTCAAGAAGTGTAGACTGAAGAGTGATGTTAGCTAATTGACCAACCACCAATTCTATACCCACTCTAGTCATCTCCTTAGCTAGCTTATCAGATATCTGTCTTGAGCTGAACAACTGTCCCGGGCCTTTCCGACTCAATGCATCAGCCACTACATTAGCCTTCCCTGGATGGTATAGGATGTCACAATCATAATCCTTAACCAACTCCAGCCACCGTCTCTGGCGCATATTCAGATCTTTCTGAGTAAAGAAGTATTTCAAACTCTTATGATCGATGTATATCTCGCACTTCTCACCATATAAATAATGTCTCCAAATCTTAAGTGTGAATACCACCGCTGCCAATTCCAGATCATGCGTGGGATATCTCTGCTCATACTCCTTTAACTGTTTCGATGCATAGGCTATCACCTTACCAGCTTGCATCACCACACACCCTAAACCCTGTCTGGAAGCGTCATAGTAAACCACAAACTTCTCATTATCTGTCGGCAAACTCAACACTGGTGCGGTGATTAGTCTCCGCTTTTGTAACGACCCAAATTCACTAATAAGGCTTAAGGGCCTTGATTAGTGTGCCTGGAGGGCATAATGGGGATTATGTGTGGTTTTAATGATTAAGATGCATGATTATGATTTAAAGCATGTTATATGATTACTTGAGTATTTGAGATGCATGACTATGTGTGTTAGTATGCATATAGGCCCTGATTAGGTTAGAATGGCATAATCGTAATTTTGGCCATTATGGGCATGACTGTATTGATATATGTGATAATTGTCGAGACCACATTATTATGTGGATATATCTGTGATCTGTGACTCGAGACGATCCTAGTGAGCAAAGTAGCAGAAAAGTCATGGAGGGGATTTATACCCGGCTCGGGGTGAGCCCAGGGGTATAAATGGGAATTTAGCGAATATACTGGAGTCTATTTCGACATTCAGGAATATTATTGGTGGTTAATTAGGTATCGGGAATTAAGCGGGAAATATTAGAGACATTCGAGGAATTAGCGAGAATTGGGTAAAATGACTAAAATGCCCTTAAGTGGATTAAAGGGTTTAGACTTAATAGGGAGGGCGTTAAGGTCATTTTGGCTTTTAAGGATGGGTATTACTGAGGCTTTATGTTAGTGGGATTTGTAGAATATTATAGAAGTCTAAAAAGGAAGGAAAAGGAAGGGAAAAGAAAGAGAGAAAAACAGAGAGAGTTTCTCTCAGTCGGTTTACATTTCCTTCACCTGTTTCTTGAGGATTTCTGGAGTAACGTTCAGAGGAGAGTTGGGATAATTAAGCATCAAGGATCCTAGTCTAAGATTGAGAAATTGGCAGAGGTTAAGCAAGGATTCATCAGCACTTGAGGTAAGACACTAGAGTTCTTCAATTTCTATTTCTGGTTTTTGAGCTATGGTGCTTAAGTTGAATTGGATGGAACCTTAGGGAATTCAGGCCTAAGGCTGAGGAGAAGCAAGCCAAGAGGGTTTAGAGACAGCTTGTGGTCGAAATTCTATCAAAGGTATAAAGCCTAAACTCTAACTTTGTTGTTCAGCTGGTTTTTACTGAGTTTTAGAGCTTAGGAGTGGCTATGGTGAATTCTGAGTTTGTGGATGCATGTGCTTGAGTTCTAGATGTTTGGGGTGCTTGGGATGAGTGGAGTATGGTCATGAGGTTGTTTTTGAGTTTGGAAAAGAGTTGGAAAAGTTTTGGTTCGAGTTGGTTCGAGAAAATCGCAGAAGAGGAAAATTGGCGCTGGGCTGTCTGTGACTAGCGCTACAACGCTAGCCTTTGGGCGCTGTAGGGCTAGGCCATGATGCTGAGGGGATTTTGGCTTCTGTTTGTAGTGCAGCGCCCTCCCAAGAGTACTGTAGCGCTACTCTGCCTTCTGAAGGGGATTTTAGGGTTGTTTGCAAGGGTTTTTGACCTAAGGTTTGGGGTTTGTTTCCACCACCTTGTTTGGTGGAACTAGGACTTCCCAGGGGCTCGGGATTGGCCCCAGGGCTGGGTTTTGGACTTGAGGGTTGATGATGACTTTGGTTATGGTTGTGTTTAGGTGAGTGCTAGGGCTCGAGGGGGATCGTGCTCAAGGAGTCGAGAGATCAACGCCAGTAAATTGAAAGGTAAGAAAACTGCACCCGATTATATGTTTGTGATGGGACTAAGTGCTCCCGAGAATTGTATCGTGTCAATGATGGAATTACGCCATGGGTCATGTAAAGCGGCCTAAGAGTGTCGTACATAGTATCTGTGCACAGGGCGCGGCTTGGCCACTGGTAGCCAAGAATATTCACTGAGCTCGGCCTAATCAGGCCGGAGTCAGTGGGATAACGGAGGGAGCAGCCTGAGAGCGCTAGCCCTAGTTATCATTTGTGCTGTGATATGTGAATTGAATTGATAAGCTTAGTATGCTGAATACTTGGTCATGCTGAATGATTACATGTTTGAGAACTTATGATGCAATGTGAGTTATGGATTTGTCTGTTGATTGCTTATGCTTTGTTGTTGTATTTTCTTGCTGGGCCTTGGCTCACGGGTGCTACGTGGTGCAGGTAAAGGCAAAGGCAAGCTGGACCAAGCCTGAGATGGAGAGCTTCGAGGTGAAATGTACATAGCCAACTATTCGATCTCCATGGTCGAGGAGTGGATCGGGACAGGGACTACCTAACTGACTATTTTGCCTTAGCATGGCTTGTTATCATATCTGAGCCTTACAACTTTTGTAAACGAGCTTTAAACTTGTATCTCTTTGGGATCCCGTGTAAAGGATAATGTTTCTTAATGAAAATATGGCTTTTGAGACAAAAACATTTTAGACCCTAGTTCCTTTATAGTCTTAGTAACACGATTTTGTTTAATTGACTTGGTTAGCAAGTCTGGCACTTTATAAACACACAGTGTAACGGTCTTGGCTATCCAGGGCGTTACAGCTTTAACTCCTTGAAACTGTTCTCACATCTGTCTGTCCAAACATACTTTGTCTTCTTCTTTGTCAATTCTGTCAACAGTGTAGCTATCCTGGAAAACCCCTCAACAAACCACCGATAATATCCTGCCAATCCCAGAAAACTTCTAACTTCCGGAACGTTGCTCGGTCTAGGCCAATCTCTCACTGCCTCTATCTTACTTGGGTAAACCAGAATCCCCTCCTTACTGACGATATGGCCCAAAAATGTAACTTGCAGTAACCAGAACTCGCACTTGCTGAACTTAGCATATAACATATGCTCCCTTAACCGCTGCAATACCAAACGTAGATGTTGCTCATGCTCTGTCTCTGACTGAGAATACACCAGAATGTCGTCGATGAACACAATCACAAACTTGTCCAGATAGTCCTTGAAAACCCTATTCATCATATCCATAAAAGCTGCTAGGGCATTGGTTAATCCAAAGGACATGACCAAGAATTCATAATGTCCATACCTCGTGCGGAAAACGGTCTTTGGTATGTCCTATTCTTTGATCCTTAACTGATGGTAACCTGATCGGAGATCAATCTTGGAAAACACTGTCTTTCCCTGTAGCTGGTCAAATAAATCGTCGATCCTAGGCAGTGGATACTTGTTCTTAATGGTCAACTTATTCAGCTCTCTGTAGTCAATACACATCCTAAGAGATCCATCCTTCTTCTTGACGAACAACACTGGAGCACCCCATGGCAAGAAACTCGGTCAGATGAACCCCAAATCTAGTAACTCTTGCAACTGAATCTTCAACTCTGCTAGAGCCATTCTGTAAGGTGTCCTAGACACTGGCTCCGCTCCTGGCACCAACTCAATGACAAACTCAATCTCTCACTGCGGTGGAAACCCTGGCAGGTCTGCTGGAAATAAATCTAGAAACTCACATACCAATCTAGTCTCCCCCAGTCCAACCGTCATAACCCTAGAGGTATCCACAACATTCGCTAGGAATCCTATGCAACCTCCCTGCATCAGGTCTCTAGCCTTCAGTGCTGAAATCATAGGTACCCGCGGTCGACTGACTGTTCCCACAAACACAAAGGGTACCTCCCTTTCTAGTTCAAAAGTCACCATCCTGCGCTTGCAGTCAATCGTCGCCCCATACTTCGATAACCAATCCATCCCTAGGATCATATCGAAGTCATCCATCGCAAGCTCAACCAGATCAACAGACAACTCCCTACCATCTATCTCTACTAGCAAAGCTCTAATCCATCTCCTAGAGACTACCAATTCCCCAGTTGGCAACAAAGTCTGAAAACCCCTAACATAAAAATCACTAGGTCTACACAGCCGATCTATTACTCTAGCAGATACAAATGAATGGGTAGCCCCTGAGTTAATCAACGCAGTAAAAGATGAACCAGCACTTGAAATCTGACCTGTCACAACCAAGGGGCTAGCCTCCGCCTCAGTTTGAGTCAAAGTAAACACTCTGGCAAGAGCGAGACTGTCGCCCTGCTTCGGCTCCTCTTTCCTGGCATGTGGGTAGTCCTTCTTCAGATGATTGGCACTCCCACAGACAAAGCAGGTCTTGATCCTACACTTACCCTGGTGTCGTCGTCTACACCGGGGACACACTGGAAAACTCCTCTAGTTGTCACCTCCGCCCTGACAGCCACTAAAAGCACCCTGTGCCCTCCTATCCAAGCTAGGAGGAACAAAAGAATCCGGGGCCTTCCTCCTCTGTTCACTGGAGCCACTACCCCAACTGGATCCAATAAAAGGAGGCACCGTCCTCCTGGCATCGCGCCTAACAACGCTCTCTCTCTAAATCTGGTCCTTGGCCTCCTCAGCTGTAAGGGCCTTGTCCACAACCTAAGCATAAGTAGTAGTCTCTGGATCAAAGGAGATCTTTACATCACAGGCGATCATAACATTTAACCCCGATACAAATCTGTCTCCAACTTTGTTGAACGACTCCAAAATCCCACAGGTGCAATTCTGACCAAATTTTCAGTTTTTTCCAACTTTGTTGAATGACTCCAAAATCCCAAATAACTCCCAAATCTTAATTTTAATTCCATAAACATCCAATTAATCATTGGTAATAGCCATGGGGGTTGGTGGAATTTGAAATTCAAAGGGTGTCTCTAAACTATATAAATAGAAGCCTATTACTCACTTGAAAGACACAACTTTTCTATCCATTAGAGCACTTAGCTAGAAACACCTAGAGGCTTGATTATTCCAAAAAGCATTTCCAAAATCAGTGAGAAATCCCTTAGTGCTTGAGTTAGGGGGAAATAAGCTTTTGGACAAAGGTTTCAAAGCTTGTTCGAGTTGGTGATCCCTAACACTCTTCACTTTGATTGTGTGAGTGAGAGTTTATTGTTTGTTCTTGTTCTTATTTTCTACTATTGCTTTTCTTCATATTATTCTTGTTCTATTTAATTGTACTTTTGTTTAAGAGTTGTAATCCTTTTATTTCCTTTGTTCAAACACTTTTACTTTATTTGTATCCTTTTGCTTAGAGTTGTATTTCTATATTCTCTTCTTCTATTTCTTCTATTGTTTATTTGTATTTTCAATCATAGAGTTGTAACACCTTTTAATAAATCATTATTTATTTGTAATATTTTGTCTAGAGTTATATTTTCTTACCAATTTCCATTGAGGCAAATATATTTTTTTCTAACACCCACTACCCAGAATAGACCAATTGGTCAATGCTACAGCAGGACATGAAATACTCTCATTCATGGATTAGTATTCTGGGTATAATCAAATAAGTATGCACCCTCCCAACGAGGAACATACCAGCTTCCGGACAGACAAGGGATTGTACTGTTATAAGGTGATGCCATTCAGCTTGAAGATTGCAGGAGCCACCTACCAGCGTTTAGTGAATGGCGTGTTCCTAGACTTGATTGACAAAAATATGGAGGTATACGTTGATGACATGTCCGTCAAGTTCAGAGAATCTTGAGGGCATGTTCGAGACTTGGAGGAATGCTTTGCAATGCTTAGAAAGTATAGCATGAAGTTAAATCCTCTCAAGTGCTCGTTTGGAGTTGGTTACAGTAAGTTTCTCGAATACATAGTCAATTCACGTGGAATCGAGGCTAACCCTGAGAAGATCAGAGCATTGATTGACATGAAGTCACCTACTACAATCAAAGAAGTGCAAAGCTTAACTGGGAGAGTAGCTGTACTAATTAGGTTCATATCGAAGTCAACAGACAAGTGTGTCCCCTTCTTTAACCTACTGAGGGGCAGCAAGAAGATCCAATGGACTGAGGAGTGCAAGAAAGCTTTCTAAGCCTTGAAGGAGCATCTCACTCAACTTCCTGTCCTAGCAAAGCCAATATATGATGAAGTACTATTCATCTATTTGGATATCACTGAGCATGCAATCAGTGCAGCTTGGGTAAAAGAAGAGAACAGGTACTACACCCTGTGCACTATATTAGTAAAAAGGCTAGTAGGTGCGGAGTCTAGGTATCCCCCTCTTGAAAAGCTAGCCTAATGTTTAGTAGTCGCCTTTCAAAAGTTGCGTACATACTTCCAAGCTCACTCGATCCAAGTCCTGACCGATCAACCACTGAGACAAGTTCTTTAGAAACTAGAAGCCTTGGCCGATTGCTCAAGTGGGCAGTGGAACTAGGACAGTTTGATATCACTTATCATTCGAGGATGGCGATAAAAGGAAAAGCATTGGTAGACTTCATAGTCGAAGGCAACAACCTTGAAATCCCTTCCTACCAATCGGAGAATGGAGATACCGAGAAGGAATGAGATACTCCTATATGGAAGCTATATGTTGATGGATCATCCAATGAACATGACTTAGGTGCAGAAATCATACCGATCATTCCTAAGAATCACCGAATCCATTGCACTCTCAGATTTGGATTTAATGCTTCAAACAATGAGGCTGAGTACATGTCATTATTAGCAGGATTACGCTTATCTTGGGATGTGCATGCACAGTCCCTGGAGAAATTCAGCGATTCCCAGCTAGTGGTGTACCAAGTACTGGGGGAGTATCAAGCCAAGGGACTTAGGATCGTGCAATACCTGAGTAAGTTGAAGGACTTGTTGACACAGTTCAAGAGATATTCGATTACACAAGTCCCGATGGAGCAGAATTCCAATGCTAATGCCTTAGCCAAGCTTGCCAGTGCCAAAGATGCGGACACCTTGAATGTCGTTTCCATCGAATCCTTGGCAGAAAGAAGCATAGCCGAGCAGGAGGCAAATTTATTATTTTCGAATTATTTGTATAACAACCATTGTGCTTCAATGAATTAATGAATTTAATTTCTTAAGTTTCACTTAATGCTTTAAATTTCTTTCAACGAGGGACTCGTCACTTTAGACCTGTCAACCCCATCAGATCATGTTCGATTTTGGTCCTTAAGGGACCTATCGACCCATACGATCCAAAAGAGAAATAGGTCCTAGGACCTTGTTGCCAAATTATTGGATCTTGTTCAATCTTGGTTCTTGAGGAGCCTATCGACCCATACGATCCAAACAAGAGACTGGTCCGAGGACCTTGTCGCCAAATTTATGGATCATGTTCGATCTTGGTTCTTGAGGAGCCTATCGACCCATACGATCCAAAAAGGAGACAAGTCCTAGGACCTTGTCGCCAAATTAATGGATCATGTTCGATCTTAGTTCTTGAGGAACCTATCGAACCATACGATCCAAATGAGAGACAGGTCCTAGGACTTTGTCGCCAAATTATGGATCATGTTCGATCTTGGTTCTTTAGGAGCCTATCGACCTATATGATCCAAACAAGAGACAGTTCCTAGGTCCTTGTCACCAAATTATGGATCATGTTCGATCTTGGTTCTTGAGGAGCCTATCGACCCATACGATCCAAACGAGAGACTGGTCCTAGGACCTTGTCAACAAAAATATGGATCATGTTCGATCTTGGTTTTTGAGGAGCCTATCGACCCATACGATCCAAACGGGAGACTGGTCCGAGCACCTTGTCGCCAAATTATGGATCATGTTTGATCTTGGTTCTTGAGGAGCTATCGACCCATATGATCCAAACGAGAGACAGGTCCTAGGACCTTGTCACAAAATTAATGGATCATCTTCAATCTTGGTTCTTGAGGAGCCTATCGACCCATACGATCCAAACAAGAGACTGGTCTGAGGACCTTGTCGTCAACTTATTTGATCATGTTCGATCTTGGTTCTTGAGGAACTTATCGACCTATACGATCAACAAAAGAGACTGGCCCGAGGACCAATCACTAGGGGTGTACATGGTGTGGTTTGGACAGTTTGAACACTTTTTAATACACCACGCCACAAGTGTGGTGTAGTAGCTAGAACACACCATGCGGTGTGATTTGGTTGCACCAAACTGACCAAACCAAACCATTTTTTGCGGTGTGGTTTTCCACGGTGTAAGTGTGTTAAAAAATATGTCATAACAAAATTTAAAATTAAAAAAAATACTAAATCCTTAGTTTAAAACAAATCCTTGAAAAGTTCTAAACAACATCACAAGTTATCAATTAAGTTCTAAAAAAAAATAAAAATACAAGTCTCCCATGAACTTCTTATCAAAACCCTCATGGAACTTAAGTTCAAAACATCACAAGTTATAATAAACTTCTTTTCACTCCACTAAACTACCATCATGTAAGAAACCCTCTTGCTTCACTACACCTAATCAAGGGATACAGCTTCATATTTGTAAGTATACGGTGTGGTGCGATGCAAACCAAAATTTCACACCGCCAAACCGCGCACCGCACCGCACTGCACGGTTTAGCTAAGATACAAACCATACCGAACCATTACACTTTTGACACCGCGGTTTGTGGTGTAGTGTGGTGTTGTGCGGTCAGTCACCGCGGTTTGTCAGTTTAGATGCTCACCCCTACCAGTCACCATTATTTGATCACATTCAATCCTGGTTCTTGAGGAAACATCGACCCATACGATCAAAAAAGAGACTGGTCCGAAGACCAGTCGCCATCATCGAATCATAATCGAATTTGGTCCTTGAGGCACCAATCGATAAGTTGATGTAAGACTCGCTACAGGCTCGATTAGCCCATCTAGACCTAGTTGGTCCAACTTAGAAACTTCTATCTACAATCATTATAACGAGTACATAAGAGATTATGTAGATCGTGATCAACACTTGCTACACAATCTGCTTCTGTGTATAGGTATCATTACTACTGAGTATGAAACCATCACCCGACTTCCAATCAGGGACAAGCATTTGTTGCTTGCATCATTGGGTGAAAAGGATAATACTATGTGTCTAAATGCTCGAAGCAAGGCATTGTCAAGTAGCAAGTGACCAATGATTTTAAACCCATGATCACTTGGGGGGCATTTAGTACATAATGATTGGGGTATACACAAGCAATGAGGGCGTGACCTTAAGTACTAAGCAAGCTCAAGTTTTTCTAGGAAATTTGTTCAACATATGTTCTGAAAGTGCAAAAAACAAAAACATAAAAGGCAATTGTGGTCGGCCTATCACCCATGGGGTGGTCGACCTAACCTGTTTTGTTCATGGTACTTGGTGAAGTATCATACTACTCACATTACTATGGTTGTTAGCATGGAAAACATAAAAGAGTAATGTTAGTATGGCATGTGAAATACATGTGTTCAGAGTATACTGATACCTGAACCAATGAGGGTTGTGAGTTGATATACTTAGTAAGCATTGGAAATAAACATTTTCAATCAATACATTGAGTAGTCATAAGAAAAAAGCATAAAGGCATAAAATGTCATATGTAAGAATTGTCAAGTACAAGGTGCCCCACCAATGGCATGAAAGGAAAGACAGAGTAAAAGACCAAAAGAAGACTAACTAGGGTGAGGAGTATCATTAGAAAGACCACCCTGAGCCTCGGCAGCTTCACGAGCCAGACATTTCCTAAGCTCCTTCGCTCGCATCTTCTCGGGAAAGAAATCCAAGTTCAGATCTTTGTTGGACTTCCAGATCAAGTAGAAGTAAGAGAAAGATGTCCCTAAATACTCCTCTCGAGCATTTTCTCAGACAACCTTGACCTCTTGCTCCTTCTCGACAAGAGCATCCTTCCGCAGTTGGTCCATGTCAGCTTCAGACTATTGGAGCTGATCGACAAGTTTCCCCTCCATGTGGTTTATCCTGAGAGTCAAATCGGTCACGTCCTACTGTTTGAGCTCCATGGTATTGCAGAGAGTGTTGATCTCTTCATCTTCAAAGCAATGTCCGCATCCCTAGAGCCAAAAATTCGCCTATGGTCCAGCACCTCATGGCAGACAGCTTTAGGCTCAGAATGAAAGTTGGACCAAAATAATCCGCCACGCTCTGGAAGTATGGACAAAGAGGAAGTAGGGCATCAGATTTGATGGCAGAACGTGTCCAAGTGCACATACCTAAAGGGGGGTCCTCAGCTCTGTCATTTGGACATGGGATAGTAATAGACACGCCAGAGAGGTCAAAGGTCTTCCTTAAGTTCTTTACCTTTTCTTCTGTCATGTCAGAAGCAGCCCCCTTGAACCACACAACCTCGTAATCAGCAGGGCGAGGCTTCTCAACCAGTTTCCATATGATTTCACTAGCCAAGGTGACCCCATAATCTAATGAATGAAATTATTTTTGTCGTCTCTTCTTCTGTTGCGCAGCTAGCGAGACTGTCTTACTCTTGGAAGGAAGGTGAACCACCTTAGGCTAGAACTTATGAATAAAACGCTCCTAAGGATGAGTAGCATGGTGACGAGAGCCCTCGGTATGTTCTCGCTGAGAAGAAGAGTGATGGGGAACCTGACTGGTATCCCGATGCAAAGGGCGTTGCAATGAGTCTCGCTGACCGCACATATTCCGCTGAGATGTGCCTTGAGGGTCACGAGGCGTACCATGCTGAGAAGAGATCTGAGAAAAGCCAGGCGAAGAGCCTTGACTGATGTGCCTGACAATATGAGGATCATCTTTGGAAGGTTGTCAAGTTGTCTGTTTTACTCTCGCCATTGGGCTATACCTTTTCAAGAAGTCTTCCTCACTGAACAAATATAAAGTGGAGCGAGGGAAAATCCTTTTCACCCTTTTCAAGAACTCCTGAGGAGGACGCTCTCTTTTGACTTGTCTGATGAAGAGGAGCTGGACATCTGCAAAAAAGGAAAAATAAAGAGTAAAGTTAGTAAGTGAACATAACGAAGCCAATAGCTGGGGGCATATCCATGAACTAAGGTGCAAAAATGAAGAAATCAAGGGAAAAAGTCTATATAGGAGGTCGGCCCAGTGAGACTAAGCTAAGGCCGACCACCATAGGACTCCTCTAGATTTGGAAAAATTGATTGAGGTCTTAAAGGGGGGGTCGACCTAGTGAAACTAAGCCTGGGCCGACCACCCTGAGTGCAACGCCCCAAACTCCAGGGACCGTTACAGTGTGCCTTGTAAACAGTGCTAAACTCGCTAATCGAGTCATTTGGCCAAAATCGTGTAACTAAGTATGATTAGCGATTTAGGGATTAAAATTTTTGGTTAAGATGTAACGTTTCATTAGAACGTTTACTGTATACATTGGGATCCCAAAAATATAATTTAAGAGCCTATTACAGAAAAATATTTACAACAGGTCGATCTAAGCGACAAAACAGGGTTTAACCCTAGTTCCTCTTTCAACCCTCGGCCATGGCGACCGAGCAGCCGCATATGTACACATCGTCACCTAAGCTCTCCAGCTCAAGGATGGTCTAGATTTCTTTTGCCTTTACTTGCACCACATAGCACCCGTGAGCCGAAGCCCAGCAAGAAAACTTAATATGCTCATGAACAGTAATAACATGTCATCAAATCATAAGGCACATGCCTAGCAGATATAGCCCTATTCCAGCAGGGAAATGAGTTCACGTACTGTTGAGTATAACACATCAACCAATGATCCTAATATTCATTCAGGGCTTTTAGCCCAAAATAGAAGAGTGACAATGGTACAGTCACTAAGGTGGGTTCCGTTTCCAATAGTCATGTGACGATAGGGTCACCAGAGCTTATAGATAAGTGATCCTTTCACTAGCTTAAACAAGATAGGTATCTGGTGAAATAGTCACCAACATAAACTTGCCGAGTAAATAAGTGATCCTTTCACTAGCTTAAATAGGATAGGTGCATGATGAATAGTCACCAACATAACCTTCCTCATGACCATAGAGTCATAACCATGGAACTCTGTTCCCTAGCCATGTGACAAGCAGTCACCTAGGCCTTGGCTCTGAGTAACTAGTCCTAGACTAGCCAGACGCTTATAAGATTCATCGACCTTAGGGTCGGTCCAGCATTAATGCCTTAGGGTCATTCAACGATGATATTGATTAGATATAATCTTCATTCGGCCCCGCGTTCAGGATGCTTATGCCGTTTCTGACTCTTAGGTCAGTGTCCCTGACTAGTCAGTGCCATATACAAGTAAGCAATGCCACCAAACATATATCACATATCCAATATCCGAATATAGGGCATTCAACATGCTTACTTAACAAATACTAGCACAATTAGGATCATGCATAAACACAGAGGCTCAAGCTCTGAATAATATCATACCCAGTATACATAGCATGTCCTAATCACATGTTTCTCGTGCATTACATTTAAACATCCAACATGCATCAAGAATAGCCATGCATGTCACATATACACAGGGTGTAGTTTTCTTACCTTTGGTTCGAGCGAGAATTAGAACAAGAACGACCCTTGAGAACGATCGATCCTTAATCCTTTAGCGGTCACCTAGTCATAACAAAAAACAATCTCCAATTAATGAAAATCACTAAGATAGGTTCTTGACCTAAACCCCACTATCGGGACCTCGAAACAGGCCCACACAGTGAGTAGATTCGATCCCAGGCCTTAAGGATTGAAACCCCGAGCCAAAAACCCTTAAAAACACTCAAAACAGGGTTCTGAAGAAACAGGGTAGCGCTACAGCGCTGCCCTCCTAGCGCCCCAACGCTCAAGACAGAACCAAACCGCCCTAGCCTCCTTTGCAAGTAGCGCTGTAGCGCCCTATACTGGGCGTTGTTGCGCTACCTTCAGCCAGCAACAGCCCAGAAAATCCTTCCTTCGATTCCACCATTTCTAACCCAAACCAAAATCTTCCAAACATCAAATTAAGTCCCAAATGAACCCAAATACCACCTTCACATGTCCTAGGCACCACAACCCCAAGAACCCTAGCCAAAACTCCAATCAATTCCCCGCTTTCCAACCCAAAAACCAGCTGGAACTCAACTAAGAAAACAGAGCAAAACCAAGAGTTCTAATGGCTAAAAGCTCACCTTAATCTCAACAACACACCCTCTTCAATGGTGGAACATAACCTTAGCTTATCCCAGCTTGGTTCCTTGGCTTGATTCCTCAAAAAGAAGCTTGGAAATTCAAAAAGAAATGGAGGAGAAAACCATCGGGAGAGAAGGAGAAATGAGACTCTGTTTTCCTCTTCTTTCTACAGCCTTAATGGCTTATATCAATCTGTAAGGGTGAAAAGACCTAAATGCCCTTAGGTTTAAAATAAAACCCTAATAGCCACCAAGGGCAAAACCGTCCTTTCGCACCTATTTCGTTAATCATAATTAACACCCTCCAATTCCCGCTATTCACAATATTCTCACATACCAATAATCCATATCCCATTACCCTTTAATTCCCGGTAATACTCTAATCATTAAACTCACCCCGAGCCTCGAACTTAATCTCGTTATGACCAGACCGAACACTTGCATTTCATGATCGTCTCATGTCGAAAGGCTCGAAAAAATCCACATATAATGTGGTACCATTCATAACTCACCCACATGCACGAAAATACACAATTACGCCCTCAACGGGCCAAATTGCCAAAATGCCCTTATAATTATAAATAGACCCATATGCATACATTTATCATCATATAATAATATAATTCACATAAACATGCATATGATCACTAAACAACATAATAAATCAATTATGGCCCTCCCGGCCTCCTAATCAAGGTCCTAACCCTTATTAGGAAATTCGGGGCATCACACTGAGTCCCTAAGATTACAAAACATGAAAGAATGGGCATAGGTGGTCGACCTACCACCTTAGGCCGACCACCCCATGGATGCAAACCTCAGAAAATGCCAGAGGACTAAAGTTTAAGTCTTCAAGAAATTTTACAGTTTAAGGAAGACCCCAAAGAGATCAGTAAGAGAAGAAAAAAAAATAGGGTCCCAGGTGGTCGGCTTATGCTTGGGCCGACCACCCTGGATCCTTGGAAGTCGCCCAAGGGTGTGGTGGTCGGTCCATGAGGTAAACACTGCTCGACCCATGAGGGAATGGACATCCCTGGAAATCACATAAGGCAAGGGAAATTCAAGGGAAGCCCTAGAGGTACTCGGCCCATGATGGAAACCATAGGGGTGGTCGGCCCATGATGGAATGGACATCCCTAGAAATCGCCTATGTTAGGGTTTGGAATCCTAGAAATCGCTAGGCTAATGGATCTCAAAGAGGTGGTCGGCCTAGGATTTTACATCCCTGAAATCACACGTGCTAGGGTTTGTAACCCTGAAAATTGTCCAGGCTAAGGAAATTCTAGGGAAATTATAGACTTGATTCAAAAAAGTTAATTATTTTGGATCAAAATAAAACAAAACAAGAAGATTCAGACAAATTCCTCAAAGATTCAAAGTATTTATTCTAAATCTAAGCACATTTAAATTAAATGATGTAAGGGTTAGGAGAAAGTACTTACCCAAATAAAGATCTGAGTTTGATGAAGAATTGGAGAAATCAAGCTTGGAGACTCCTATGGGTGAGGCTCACAAAGCAAGGAAGAGAGAAGTGAGGCCCTACTTATAGCCTCTCAGGCTAACCATATATATTTAGGAATTCAAATTTCCTTGAAAAATATCTGGTATGGTTAAAATTTCAAATTCCTTGAAAAATATCTGGTATTTTTAGGAATTCAAATTCCTTGAAAAAATATTTTGTATTTTTAGGAATTAATATCCTTGAAAAAATATTTTGTATTTTTAGGACTTCAAACTCCTTGAAAAATATATTATATTTTTAGGACTTCAAATTTCCTTGAAAAGTATTCTAGAATTTTAGAAAATAATTTCTTGAAAAATATAGTTATTTTTAGGAATTACCAATTATCCTTAAAAAATTCGTGCTGAGCAAATTATCGATATTTGATAAAAGTACTACGTGATGTCCATAGGGACTTTGCTATTAAAGTACTGCTACGATATGTTTCTTGGGCCAAGATCAAGTTTACCGTAAAGTTGAACACATTACAATAAACTTGGGGGAAAATGTTATCCCTCAAAAATCCAAGGATGACGTGGCAAATGAGAAAGCAGCACATGGCATCACAAATCAGGGAAAAATGATAAAGTATTGACAAAAGACCGACGAGCAAAAAAGATAGTTCCATGACCTATAGGGAAATCAACCAGGCCTAAACACCCTATGGGTGGTCGGCCTAACCCCAACCCCTAGGGGCGGTCGGCCTGGCCCCAACCCCTAGGGGTGGTCGGCCCACCCTATCCTCCATAGGGTGGTCGCCCTACACTCCCGAAAATGGGTAAAACTCACGCTCGTTCAGAATGAGATCAACAGGCCTATCACCCAGACGATCAACATGCCTAACACCCAGAAGATCATAGGCCTAGCACCCAGAGGACCAACGGGCCTAGCATCCAAGCTCTAAAGGGTCGTCGAGCCTAGCACCTAAGTCTCATAGACCAATCTAGACTTAGCATTTTCCCAGAGGTTTCAATCGTACATTGTCTACCACGATCCAGAGAAACAACGAGAAGACCCACGATCTCATAATCATGGGGAGGTGGATATGTATCTCCACTACCTAATAATCATGTACCAAACCATGATCCTAGTACTAATGATCATGTAACAGCCCCTGGGTACTATAAATAAAGGACCCAAGGCTTCATTGAGGGACATCTAACAAATATTTTGGGAGAAACTCTTGGAAAATTAGTAACGAGTGAATACTTTTGTTCATCAGTGTAATTATCGAGTGATTTAATACTAAAAGCTAAGTGGATTAGGTTATTACTGTTCATTAGAACATGGGTGAACTACTATAAATTTTTTGTGTGTTTGTTTAAGATATTTGTACTTTGTTGTTTATTATATTTATTTCATTAAAAAGAAGTCGTATACTATACATACGACCGTTGGCCAATTTCACAGGTCAACAATTTATTTTCCATAAATTGTATATTTCATTGTTTTTTAAAATAATTTATAATAAACTAATTTTTTTTATTATATTACAATGTTTCCCAAAAGTGTACATAGATGTTTACTTTTACTAGATACAAGTAATGTGCAATGCATGTTTCCTAAGTTTTATTTATAGAATTTATTAATTATTTTTATTAAATTTAAATTAATGTCATATAAATTTCAAATAAATATCCTATTTTAATTAAATAATTTATTTATTTTTGTTTAAGTGTATATTTGTTCCAGTTTTTGAATTTGGGAGTGACAACAAGAGATTATATATTATATGTTTATTGTAATATTAAATATTATATGTAGATTTTAAATTTAAGTTTCTTGCTAATTTTTTTTAAACGTAATTTGTTGCTAATTGACAGTAGATTATATTAAATGTTTAATATGATATTATTCTAATAAGTGAGTTTAAGTTTAATTAAATTTTATTTAAGTTATAAAATGTATGATTTTATTATTTTTAAATAATTATCATTGTAAAATATCTAAAAAATATCCTATTTTAATTTGTTTAATTATTTATTTATTTTATTTATTATTTTTAAATAATTATCATTGTAAAATATCTCAAAAATATTCCATTTTAATTTTTTATTATTTATTTTATTTAAGTTTAAGTGATGTTTACAATCTACCGTGAAATATAAGAATATTATGTTAAATATAAGAATATTCCGTTAAAATTAACATTAAAAAAAACCGTTATGACCAAGAATTTCCATTATCTACACACTTTTTATATAAAAGAGATATGGAGGGTATAATAAAATAAACCAATTAATTTACCTTTTCTAACTTTTTTGAACAATTTTATCTTTCATTATATTATTGTAACTATTTTTAAACATACCAATGTTGTTGACCTTCGTTTTGGTCAACGACACGGAGTCAAGAAAACGACAGAATAATAATAATACAAAGCTTGGGAAAACAATCTAATGGGAAATAAAGGACATAAAGAATTATAGTGGTTCAGCCCCAGTGATTGGTAATGACCTACGTCCACTTGATACTATTATTAATATTGAGCTCCAAAGGTGTGATCAAAGAACTAGGGATCCTGAGTTTCATAGACCTTAGAAGGAGAGAACAATACAAACGATGGATAATAGTAATGTAATTCGGAAAAAGAAAAAAGATCCCCCTCCTTGAGCTATTTCTTGTGTATTTATAGGCTCAAGAAGGGTTACATGAGTCAAGTAATAATATCTTCCCTTAATAAAAGAATCTTCAGGTCATAATGAAGAGATATTCTCGGATATCATTACAACTGTACAGATTTATTTATAAATAAACGGAGTATACGACCAGGCTGGTCGTATATAAAACTTGAACTTCTCATACGGAAATATCTCTGGTCGATGGGCGAGCAGTATCTCTGCCACGTGTCGAAAATTCTTGCCACGTCATCAACATCTGTTTTTTGGATAAACATTTTCCCCAAGTTTATTTATTGCGACCAGCAATAAGTAAACTTAGGAAACTAACCTTTCGTATGCCTCACGAAATCTGTCAGAGCCTCTGGTGCGCTCTCGAAAACTGTGACCCAATCACGTCCAATCATGCCTTTTCGGTTTCCAAGTAACCTTTTGGACAGCTATTACACTCCCCCATGCCTTGAAAAAGGTAACTCATGATTACCCCTTTTCAACATATCTCAACTTCTATAAATAATCCTCACATTTACCTTTTAACTTTTTACTCGCCATTTTCTTTCCAAGAACTCTCAAGAACTCCATCTTAGAGCTCAAAACTTCGAAGGTCTTTCGTCGCTGTTCTAAGGATCCTTTGTTCGTACGCCCAAAGTCATTTCATTTCAGAACCTCCAACCTTCATCCAGGTAAATTTCTTCAACTTTAAACCCTTTGAGATGCCATGCATACTGCTTTTGAGTTCTGAAACTTTTTGTGTTCTTGGGTAAAAATTCGTGAGGATTTTATGTATACCGTTTGATGCTTGATAGGGTAGTGTAGTTTCACTCTGTAGGAGTTAGGAATGAGTTTGATAGTCAGGACCATAGGTTTAGGGCGTAAAATCGAAGTAAAAATTCGATTTTTAGGGTAGTTGAAAAACTGGGTTTTTCCTGCCCCTTTGGAGTTGAAAAAGCTTTTTTCCAGAAAAACTTTTTACTTTCACTTTTTGATCCATTTTTCAAACTGTTCGCATAAAACTTAGTGTTTCAGTTAGAATGTTGCTAGTCGTAGATGCGAGCAACGTTATTCCAACTTTCAACATAAGCTTCTAGGCTGTGTGTCTTATCTCCTCCTTTCTCTGTTTGCAGTTTACATGCAAGACCCATGGGGAGGAGAAAGACCTATCGACGATGACCTGCTAGTTCAACTGCTCGAGGACGAAGAACAACCCTCGTCATTGATACCCAAAATTCCATTTTCTCGCGCCAATCCAAACACTTCCCCTGTGTTGACTCAAAATATGGCTCGCACCAAAACCAAAGCCCAGAAAAGGAGAACTTCCGATCCTTCTCATCAGCCTGCTCCCTCGACCAGTGGTCGAGATGAAAATGCTCCCGACCCCAACATCCAAAGACATGCCCGACCCCAACATGCCATTCAGCCAGATGTTGAGTGGCACTTAGTTCCTGAGAGCAGAGTGATGATCAGAATGATCGCCAATTATATAAGGAAATACGGTATCCCGGGGGTGACCTTAGTCAAACCCAACAAAGACCAAAGGGCGAATCTGCCTGGAGGCGCCTTCAGCGCCTGGTCGAGGTTTCATATCGAGGCAGGGGTTACCTTGCCTCTTCACTCATTTTTTCAGGGGGTGGCCAACTATTTTGGAGTTGCCCCCTTTCAAATAACCCCAAGCAGATATAGGATGCTCGCTGCACTCTATATCCTGTACAACCACAAGAAATGGCCTGTGCAAACGCCTCATGAGGTCAACTACCTGTTCGACCTCAAATCCAACCCCAACTAAGAAGGCACGGGGTTTTTTCACTTCTGTCATCAGGAAACCGGGCGCACCTTCCTGACTGACACCACCCACATCTCAAATGTGGGGAGGTACTATCAGGAGTACTTCCTCACAACTGACATGATCACAAACAACCTGGCCTTCCCACAAGGAGGTAAAACTTTCGTATTACTGGCTGTTACTTCTTCACTTAGTGTTCCCCTCCACATTTTCTTAAACTGTTAATGTCTTCCAGGCCCATGGCTGCGACCAAACCCAACTCCAGACATGGAGTTGAGATCGGTGCTCCTAGCCAGCATGACTGACGCAGAAAAGAGGGTCAAGCATCTGGTTATGGAGGTTAACCTTAGGTTGGTTGGCCTCTTGACCCCTTAACCAGACTCGAGGGTGCCTTCAGCAGGGAGTGCCTTTGCCGAGGAGGAACCCGAGCAGCAACCTCCATCGTTACCTCCACGAAGGAGACCGACTGGGGTCACGATCAGGGAACCTGCTGGCACTCCCCCAGCAGAGAGGCCCTCGGCCCCCTTGGGGAAAGGAAAAAGGAAGGCCACCGAGCCTGTCGAACTCTCTGAGAATTCATCGGATGATAATGGTACAGTTATTTCGCTTTTAGACAATTTGCCAATTCCCTGTCATCTATTCGATGGGGACGACAATTTTAAATATGCTCCATATTTAGGTCCAGACTTCTTCATGTTAAAGAGTGAGTATAAGACTAGTAGAGTCTATAGGATAGCGACCAGTAATAATAGCTTGGGTATTTGACGTTGCAATCCTTCTTTGCTTCTTTTTCTGATGTAATGTACTTGGTCATTCATGCTTTCTCACTATTCAACTTCATTCTTCTTTTTCAAACATGGAATCCGTCAATGTGTTCGACATCTACAGCACTCCTGAGGCTGCCGCGGCTCCCCGGAGTAAGAAGAAAACTAGCAAGAGACACCACGGGGAAAGCAGCAAAGCGCCTCAGGCGAAGGAGGCTCGAAATACAGGCCCTTCGGAGGATAGGCCCTCCGCCACCACAACTCCATCTTCTCCCCGCGAGCAGCAGACTCCTTCTGCTCCGGTCGGATCGACTCCTTCTCCCGCGGCCCCAACCGACCAAACTCAACAGGTTGATCCTGCTTCAACCGGGGGCGAGATGGTTGGTCGCACCTTTAAACTGGTTAAGGAGAGGATTTCCAATATTGCGAAGCACGACCACTGCCGAGAGGCAATGGCTGCTACAGAGACGATGGGAGTTGACCCGATCCTGAACCGCACCCTGAACGAGTTCACCAGTGTAAGTCATCTTTCTCTGCGGAAACATGTATTCTTTAGTTTATTGTTTGTCTAACTTCAATTCTGACTGCAGGCCATGCTGACCCTCACCGCCGGCCGAATTCGCTTGGGTGCCGTCACCGAGCAGGCCAAAACTTTGGATCAACGACATGAGGATGAACTTAAAGCTACCGAGGCCAAGCATGCTGAACAGCTGGTAGTGGTGGTTGAGGAAAAGGCCAAACTGGCTAAGGAGTTGGAGGAGAAGTAGAGGTCTCTAGAGAAAGTTCGCGAGCAGAGGGACTAATTTAAGGAGTCCAACTGCTTTAACTTCCGCACGGCCCAACAGCTCGAGGTGGACTTGGTCACGAGAAGGCAGGAGACCACAACTCTGGAGGGCCGGATTGAGGAGTTGGAGAAGACCAATGCCGGCAACTTGGAAAGGTACAAGAATGCCACTCTTCGATGCTTCTATGATTTCTAGAAGCATAATCAGGGTGCCAACTTTGACTACCTTCCCGAGAATGCAAGAGATGTCGAGCTTGTTCGCTGCGCTGCTCAGTTGGATGAGGAAGAAAGATCAAGGGTTCCTGCTTCCCCTGAAATCTTGCTGGCCGCTGGGATGGACGGGGTAGACAACGAGGCTGTGGGCGTTGTCGACCAGAACCTTCCCCAAGATCCTCCGTCTACTCAAAATCCTTGAGCTCCTTAGTCTTTTCTGTTTATGTTTCTTCTTTTTCACTACACGACCTACGGGTCGTGATGTAAAAACAATATAATTTTTTGGTTTGCTGCATGGGTAGCTTTTGCTTTTATTTGAACAATTACATCCGAGCAGTTACTGCTTGCGGTGTAAAAGGATTCGCTTTGATATTATAATATATTTGCATATTATTATAACATCTATTTGTTCGCATGACCGAACTTAACATAACACTTTGGTTTGATTTAACAAAATATCAACATTTTGAAAAATACTCTAAGTGCCCTAGCATGCTTTCACTTATTTTGCTCATGTGTTTACATACCTTTTAACGATATGCTTTGCTTACTTGTACCTTGTATGCCCCCCAAGTGATCGGGGAGCTTTAGGTCCGTGGTCACTTGCCTTGACCAGAACCTGTTCGAACATTACTGCTCGTAGCAATATGATTAGAATTATAATACAGAAAAACAACACACGTAATGAGCAAATACTTGTAATAAATACAATAGTTGGCAAGAAATGGCTGGCTGAGCACAGTCCCTTTTATTTCTCGTAATAAATGGACTAAACATGTCTGTACGAGTGATCAATAAGATCTTACACTATTCTGAAACTTGTAAAAAGTAAAATTTATACAAGCCAATTCTTTAAGAAGAATTGTTCATTGGTAATACTTGCGCAGGTGTTCTCCATTCCAATAGCGAGGAACGAGATCTCCGTTTAAGCAGGCAAGTTTATAAGTGCCTGAGTGAAGGACTGCATCAATCTGGTAAGGCCCTTCCCAATTTGGCCCGAGTACTCCAGTAGCTTGGTCGCGAGTGTTAAGGAAAACTCTTCGGAGTACAAGGTCTCCAACATTGAATTTTCTTTCTCGCACTTTAGAGTTGAAATACTGGGCGACCTTCTGCTGGTATGTAGCTACTTGGAGCTGGGCTTGTTCACACCTTTCATCAATCGAGTCCAGGGATTCCATCAGTAGCTGGCTGTTAGAGTCCTGGTCGTATGTTAATCTACGGTGCGAGGATGGAACTAACTCGACAGGCAACATGGCTTTATACCCGTACGCTAAGGAAAACGGGGTATGACCTGTTGCTGTTCGGTGGGAAGTTCTGTACGAGCAAAGGACTTTAGGCAACTGCTCTAGCCACGCTCCCTTAGCTTCTTCAAGTCTTTTCTTTAGGGTATCCTTCAGTGTTTTGTTAACTGCTTCGACTTGCCCATTCGCTTGAGGATGAGCGACTGAAGAAAAGCTTTTGATAATATCATGCCGTTTGCAGAAGCCCGTGAATAAATCACTGTCGAACTGGGTGCCATTGTCTGAGACGGTCTTTCTTGGTAATCCATAGAGACAAACGATGTTTTTGACTACGAAGTCAAGCACTTTCTTGGTCGTTATGGTTGCGAGTGGCTCAGCCTCGGCCCATTTGGTGAAGTAGTCGACGGCAACCACTGCGTACTTTACACCACCTTTTCCTGTAGGCAAGGATCCGATTAGATCTATTCCCCAAACTGCGAAGGGCCATGGACTCTGCATCTGTTTTAACTCATTTGGAGCTGCTCGTGGGATTTTAGAGAATCTCTGACACTTGTCACATTTTCGTACGAACTCTATTGAGTCTTCATTCATGGTTGGCCAGAAATATCCCTGCCTTAGGATCTTTTTTGACAGGCTTTGCCCCCCAGCGTGGTCCCCGCAAAAACCTTCGTGCACCTCTTTCATTAACTCTTTGGCTTTCTCCTTTATAGTACATCTAAGGAGTGGCAGTGAGTATCCCCTTCGGTACAGAATCCCATCAACCAGGATATACCTAGCAGCTTGCCGTTGAAGGGTCCTGGCTTTGTTTCTGTCCGCTGGTAGCATGCCACTTGACAGATATTCTACATAAGGTGCCATCCACGTATTTGTCATCTGGATGACCAGAGTGGTTTCTGCTGCATGGATGCTTGGTACTGATAGTCACTCGACTGGCACTATGTTTAGAGTATCAACATCTTTTGCACTTGCCAACTTCGCCAAAGTGTCCGTGTTGGAATTCTGATCGTGAGGTACTTGCTGGAGACTGTATCTGTTAAATTGGGCTAACAGATCCTTTGCTTTGTTCAGATAGGTGACCATCTTCAAACCTCATGCCTGATACTCTCCCAAGACTTGGTTCACCACCAGTTGAGAATCACTATAGATGTCAAGCACTTTTATGTTCATATCCTTGGCTAACCGCAGTCCAACGAGTAATGCTTCATATTCAGCCTCATTCTTAGAAGCAGTGAAGTCAAATCTAATTGCACAGTGAAATCGATGCCCTTCCGGCGTTATCAATATCACTCCTGCTCCTGTGTGGGATTCGTTAGACGAACCGTCTGTGAAAAATTTCCACGAGGGTGCTTGGATTTGACATTCAGGCTCGCTGGGCTCCTCAATCTGCTCGCCACCCGCAGGCTCTGTGAATTCGGCGATGAAGTCAACTAAGGCTTGTCCTTTTATCGCTGCTCGCGGCAAGTAAGATATGTCGAACTGCCCGAGTTTGACTGCCCACTTTAGTAATCTTTCGGCAGCCTCTGGCTTTTGTAGGACTTGCCGAAGAGGCTGGTCGGTCAGTACCGTAATCGGATGAGCTTGGAAGTAAGGTCGTAGCTTCCTAGAGGCCAAAACTAAGCCATAGGCTAACCTTTCGAAGGGGGGATACCTCAATTCTGCTCTGATCAACCTTTTGCTTATGTAATAGACAGCCTTATGAACACCTTCTTCTTCTCTTACAAGAATATCACTAGCAGCGTAATCCGTGATTGCCAGGTAGATGAACAAAGTCTCTTTATCGACCGGCTTTGACAAGATGGGTGGTTGCGCCATATGCATTTTTAGTGCTTGAAAGGCCTGTTCGCACTCATCTGTCCATTCAAATTTCTTATTGCCTCTGTGTAGATTGAAAAATGGGAAGCACTTGTCTGTTGATTTTGAAATAAATCTATGTAGAGCAGCAATCCTCCTGGTCAGGTTTTGGACATCTTAATCTTCATTGGCGACTTCATCTCGATCAGGGCTTTTATTTTCTCGGGATTAGCTTCAATTCCTCTTGAGTTAACTATAAATCCCAAGAACTTCCCTGATCCTAATCTGAAGGAGCATTTAAGGGGATTTAGCTTCATCCTATATTTATTCAGGACGCTGAAGCATTCCTGCAAATCCCTTACATGCCCTTCTGCTCTCTTCGACTTAACCAGCATGTCGTCGACGTAAACCTCCATGTTTGTGCCGATCAGCTCCTTAAACATGTGGTTGATGAGTCTCTGGTAAGTCGCACCAGCATTTTTCAAACCAAAGGGCATCACCTTGTAACAGCAGAGCCCTGTATCAGTTTGAAAGCTAGTGTGATCCTCATCAGGGGGATGCATACTGATTTGATTATACCCAGAGTATGCATCCATGAATGAGAGGATCTCATGTCCTGCAGTGGCATCGACCAGCTGGTCGATCCTCGGGAGTGGGAAACAGTCTTTGGGGCAGGCTTTATTTAGGTCTATAAAATCCACGCACGTACGCCACCTGCCATTCGGCTTGGGCACGAGTATGGGATTAGAGACCCACGATGGATAACACGCCACCCTGATGAACTCATTCTCCTTCAGCTTCTCGAATTCCTCTTTCAAGGCCTTTGATCTGTCTTTGTTGAGGAGCCTTCTTTTTTGTTGCACTGGTGGAAAGCTTTTGTCGATGTTCATGACATGGCTGATGACTGCAGTATCCATCCCGACCATGTCTTTATGCGACCAGGCAAAGACATCCTGGTTCCTCCTTAAGAACTCCACCAGTGCTTGTTTTGTTGTTGTCTCTAAGTTTTTGCCGACTTTCACAACTCTGGTCGGATTTTCCTCATCGAGTTGGACCTCTTCAAGGTCCTCGATGGGTCCCACTTCTTCTTCTTCAAAATCCCCAAAGCGAGGATCTAAGTCTCTATCCTCACTTTGGGCAATGCCCAATTTGGCGAGATTATCACTTGAGCGGGCTTGAACATCAGTCGCCATTTGCAACTCCTTCCCGGTGGTATCTCTCGATACACCCTTCTTTGCCTTGGTGATCGAGGCATTGTAGCACTCCCTCGCTTCCCTCTGGTTTCCCAACACACATCCTACCCCTGCGTCCGTTGGGAATTTCATAGCGAGGTGCCGTACAGAAGTGACGGCTCCCAGGTCGACCAGAATTGGTCTCCCTATCACAGCGTTGTAAGCTAAAGGACAATCAACTACTATAAAAGTAGTGAGTAATGTCCTGTTAGTAGGCACAGTGCCTGCTGTGACTGGGAGTCTAATTGACCCTACTAGGGCGAGCCCTTCTTCGGAAAAACCATAAATGGTTTGGTTGCACGGCTCCAGGTCCTTCACGGAAAACTTCATCCTTTCCAGCAAGGACTTATATAGGATGTTGACCGAACTTCCTGTATCGACCAACACCCTTTTCACCATCATATTCGCGATCTATACATCCACGACCAGCAGATCGGAGTGTGGGAATCGCACATGCTGGGCGTCGTCATTAGAGAAGGTATCAGTTCCTCCTTTGTTCGAGCCTTTTTCGGTGCACGATCCGCGACACTCATCATCTCGATGTCCTGGTCATGGCGTAGGGTTCGAGCATATCGTTCCCTCACTTTTCCACTATCTCCTGCAAGATGTGGGCCTCCACAGATGGTGAGTAGGGTACTTGCCACGGGAGCTGGCTATAAAGGTGGCGAGCGTTGGCGTGCAGGCGCCGACTCACTTCCACCTTGAGCCTCTCGCTGAGAACCTCCCGCGGCTCGTACATATCTTCTTAAATGTCCCTGTCTTATCAGGAACTTAATTTCGTCCTTCAGCTGGTTACACTCATTGGTGTCGTGCCCATAGTCGTTATTAAAACGACAGAACTTTGTTGAATCTCTCTTGGAGATATCTTTCCTTATTGGTGCGGGTCGTTTGTAGGGCATGCTCGAGATGGTCACTTGGTAAACCTCGGCTCGGCTTTCAACAAGGGCAGTGTAATTGGTGAATTTTGGTTCATACCGATTACCTTTGGGGTGCTTACTCTCGGAGGTCAAGGGTTCACTGTTCGCCCGCTTTCCACCATTCTTACCATTGCCATTCCCGTTGCCTTTGCTGTTGCCATTGGGCTTAGACCCGTTGGCGGCTTTGGCGGGTTCTTCCTTAGGCCCTTTGTCTTTTGCTGGCGATTTCCCTTCATCAGCAATCGCATCCTCGAGCTTGATGTACCGATCAGCTCGATCTAAAAACTCCTGGGTACTTTTAACCCCATGCTTTTTGAGGCTACTCCAAAGGGGAGAATGGGGCCGAACCCCAGCAGTTAGGGCCATCATCTTGCCTTCATCGCCCACAGTCTTGGCTCCTGCTGCAGCTCGCATGAAGCGCTGAACGTATTCCTTCAAGGGCTCCCCCTCTTTCTGGCGTATCTCGACCAGTTGGTTCGCCTCGGTGGGGTGCACACGACCCGCGTAGAACTGTCCGTAAAACTCCTTCACGAACATCTCCCAGGATACTATACTTGTAGGAAAGAACTTAAAGAACCACTCCTGGGCGGCATCAGAAAGTGTCGCTGGGAAGATCCTGCAGCGAGCATCTTCAGAGACTTTCTGAATGTCCATTTGTATCTCAAACTTGTTGACATGAGATACTGGGTCTCAATACCCATCGAAATTTGGCAGAGTCGGCATCTTGAACTTGCTGGGGGTTTCTGCCACAATAATCCTTTGTACGAAAGGGGTTCCTCTCCTCCAATCGTACTCAATGTGCGATGTCCGCCCCCCGACCAGTTGCTGCACAGCCTGGTTCAGGGCATCGATTTGAGCCTGAACGACTTTTGGAATTGCTGGGGCCTCTGGTGCCGGGGGAATGTACTCATCGTGCCTTTCTCGGCGGTCGTTGAGTACATCCCTCAAATCATCGTCTCTTCACCGCTGTTCGCTGGCTCTAAGCCAGTTAAAGACGTTATTTTGCCTGGGTTGCCCCCAACGTTATGACCTGCTTGTCGGTCTTCTCTAGGTGGGGGGCTCCGGCCTCCACCTCTCTCTTCGTTCCTCCAACCAGCATTTCCTCTGCCTGAGTCGGCCTCATTGTAGCAGTGGCCATCTCTGAACCGTGACTAGCTATGGTGCGACCGACTATTTCCTCTGTTGCCTCCTTTGGCTGGCATTTCCCGAGCGTTAGGGGGAGGCCTGCGTTGGTCGGTGGGTCCCCGTTCATTGTCATGCCATGTGGGGCCCCTGACCGTAGAGCCTGTCTCTGAGTTCCTCCTGTTGGCAGAAGGACGCTGCCCCCTACTCGGTGGATGCGGCTCTTCACCCCCTGGGCATCTAGGGCTGCGGGGCTGTTGCCTGACCCTATTCTTCCTCGGGCGCGGGGGATTGCCTCGACCAGCCTGAGATGAAGGCTGCGTCTCAGGATCCCTAGGTGGGATATCATCCTGAGGCATAGGTGGCTGTTCTGGCCACTGAGGACTTATTGGCTGGAGCGAGGGAGTAGGATTAGGACCCCTTTGAGGTGGCCCGCTTGGGGGTTGATCAGGCTGGGAGGCTGGCGCAGCCTGATTCCTAGCCAGTTGGATGGCTGCTTCAAGGGCTGCCATGGCATCCCTCTGCCGACGGTCCATCTCCGCCTGCCGCTCGCTCAACTCCTGATGCTGGCGCTCTATCTCCCTTTGCTGCGATGCCATTATCTCGGCAGCATTCTCCTGATTGGCCCTCAGATTGGCCAACTCGTCTTGCAACACCCCCAGTGTTGTCTTTAGGGTCTCAGAGTCCAACTCCTCCTCATCGAACTCCAAATGAGGTTCGTCTTCAACCACATTTGGGGGAGGAGGCTGGGATGGTGCAGTGACAGCCTGTCCATTCTTCTTGGTAGTTTTCGTCATTAGATCTTCTTGAGTTCAACTCTCAATGAAAGCACCAGAATGTTGATCCTCGTTTTGGTCAATGACACGGAGTCAAGAAAACGACAGAATAATAATAATACAAAGCTTGAGAAAACAATCTAATGGGAAATAAAGGACACAAATAATTATAGTGGTTCGGCCCCAGTGATTGGTAATGACCTACGTCCACTTGATACTATTATTAATATTGAGCTCCAAAGGTGTGATCAAAGAACTAGGGTTCCTGAGTTTCACAGACCTTAGAAGGAGAAAACAATACAAATGATGGATAATAGTAATGTAATTCGGAAAAAAGAAAAAAGGTCCCCCTCCTTGAGCTATTTCTTGTGTATTTATAGGCTCAAGAAGGGTTACATGAGTCAAGTAATAATATCTTCCCTTAATAAACGGATCTTCAGGTCATAATGAAGAGATATTCTCGGATATCATTACAACTGTACAGATTTATTCATAAATAAACAGAGTATACGACCAGGCTGGTCGTATATAAAACTTGAACTTCTCATACAGAAATATCTCTGGTCGATAGGCAAGCAGTATCTCTGCCACGTGTCAAAAATTCTTGCCTCATCATCAACAACTGTTTTTTGGATAAACAAATGTGTTTCTTGAATTCATTATTTCTTTTTTTTTGGTGTCGTTGAAGTTATTATGTAACGTCCAAAATTACCTAATAAGGCTTAGGGCCTTGATTTGGGGGAAATGATGGAAAATTATGGAAATTATGTGTTTGTGTGATATATATGTATATCATTATATAATTATGTGAATTATATTATGATATGACTTGATTTGCATGTTTAGGTGTATTAAATATGCATATGGGCCCGTTTCTGATTAAAAGGGTAATTTTTGTAATTTGGCCCGTTATGGGTATATTTGGCATATATGTGATATATGTGTGGGAGGACATCATAATGTGGATATATTTGAGTTACTCAACATGAGGTAATCCTAAGGAGCAAGTAGTGCAAAATTCACAACGGGACCAATGCTTGACTCGGGGTGAGTCAAGGAGTATTTTGGGTATTTAGTACATTACTGGGATATTGGGAAATGGAAATGAATATTTGAGGATATATTTGGAGTTAGTGAGATCAGGAGGGAGTTTTGGAAATTTTGATTATTTTACTCTTGGGGACGTTTTTGGGGTACCCCGAGCCTTGGGATTTGCTTAAGGTTACTTAAGCTCGAAGTAACCTGACAGAAATAGACATTCAAACACACACACACACATACTCTCTCTCTCTCTCTCTCTCTCTCTCTCGTTCTCCTTTTTGACACTCGATAGCATTTTCAAAGGAAACTCGAGTTTTAGGGCTCAGATTCAAGCAAGGTTAGAGTCATAACGATTCTAAGGAAGATTAGAAGCTTGATAGCCAGAGGATTTAGTTGGGAAACTACTTAATCAGAGGTAATCCAAGGTTTAAGTTATGAGTTTCTTAAGTTTGATTGGATTTTTGTATTTTGATGAGTTTTTTATTCATTTGTAATTCGGGTTTTGTTTCCTGGGATGTACTGATGATGTTCTGGGATTGAATTATAATCTTGGGTACTGTTTAGATAGGTTTTTGGAGGGATTTGGCTTGAGGAAAACAGAGAAAAATTAGAGTTTTCATGTCAAGCCTCGATCTTGTTCTTGGGGCGTCGCGGCTCAAAGTAGATGAAGGAGATCAGGTGCCTCTAGGCTATTTGAGCCGCGATGCCTGTTAGGGTGGACCACGGCGCAGGTGCAGGCAAGGATGAGGCTTGGGCCTCTGACTTGATCAAGTCGCGGCTCAAATGCTTGGAGGCCGCGACGCTTAAGGGATTTTGGGCCTTGGGGAGGTTTTGAGTGCAGGAACTCAAACTTAAGGGCTCGGGATCAATCCTACTACCTTGTTTAGTAGGATTCGATGTCGCGGAGGCTAGGACTCGGCCCGAAAGCCTTTATTTACTCGTTTTTTATGGGATTCTATATTTTATTGTGACGAGGTTATCGCTAGGGGCTCAGAACCAGGATCATGCTTGAGGGTCGTTCATTCGTAATCTGTACTTGGATCAAAGGTAAGAAAATTGCACCCAGTATGTGATATATGTGATTATGGCTTGGCTCGAATTGTTAAACAGGGATATGAATAGGGCATGAATGCTTGAGAATGTGCATGATTATGATTATGCTTGTGATTGTTTATTAAGCATGTTGAATGCTTTGTATTTGGATATTTGATATATGATATATGCTTGTCTGCATTATCTGATTGAGTAAAGCATTGACTTATAAGTTAAGGGCGGCAATAGCACGCTGAGCACTGGTCGTTTTGGTTAGGCTAACCAAGAGCACATCATACGCTTGTCCGACCCAATGGTCATGGAAAACTCAGTGGCAAGTACGATGGACCAGCTCCAAGGCTGGTTATATAGAGGATAGGGCAAATGGCTCCAGAGTGACTCATTAGTCCCATATCCTAGGGCGTTGAGGCCCACTATGATTTATTAATCATGTATTATGGCATTGGGCCCCGGTATGATTCATTGATCATTTATCTTGGGTTATTGGACCCATATGACGTTATAGTCATTTATATGAATGGTATGCATGCATGAGTAAGGTTATTACTCCTATGCATGCCTATTATGATTTGGTAATGTGTTATTAATTGCTTATGAGCATATTTAAGTTTTCTTGCTGTGCCTTGGCTCACGGGTGCTATGTGGTGCAGGTAAGGGGAAAAGAAAGCTGGACCATCCTTGAGTTGGAGAGCTTCAATGATGATGTGTACATATGCAGCTGCTCGACCACCACGGCTGGGGTTTCTCAGAGGAACTAGGGTCAAACCCCATTTTGCCACTTAGGTCGGCTGGTTGTAACCTTTCAATTGTAATTAACCTTTTTAAATGTTAGTTTGGGATCCCATGTATGGAAGTAAATGTTTTTAGTGAAACGGTTGTACCTTTTGACCTTTTTAACCCTAAACTATTAATCACGTTTAGTTACATGGTTATGGCCAAATGACTCATTTAGCGAGTCTAGCACTATTTAAAATACACAGTGTAACGGTCCCTGAGTAATAGTGCGTTACATATTATGTCAAAATTAACATAAGAGTTTATTTCATAATATTTTTTATATTATATTAAATTAAACCTATTAATCAATTTTTTCATAATGTTTTTAATATGTTATTTCAACTTATTTGGGTATACTTTTTTTTATTTAATTTAAATTATTTGTATAATATTTTTCCTTTGTTGTGAAGTTAAAAAATTAAACATGCCAATGTGTTTATTGAATACATTAATTTTATGTTAACACGTCGCTGAAGGTACTACATAAATCTATAAAAATAATTTATTTTATAATGTTTGTTTCTTAAAATAAATAAATAAACAAACATCTACATAAAGTTTTGTTTTATGTGTTTCATTACATAATAAAAAAACAACAATGCTTATTTTTACACGGAAATGTTTTAATAATAAAAAATTTGGTTTATTGTTTTGATTATTTCAATGTATTATTTTTTTTTATAAGAGATTTATATTTTAAAAATATGTGTACACATTAGAAGTGTTACGGAGATTTCTATTTCATAATGTTTCTATTTGAAATGGATGAGATGTTGCGATAATTTCAATGTGCAAGTATACACAATAAGTAATAATAGAGTTAAGTAGAGTATTGTTCCACAATGGTTGTTTATTAATTACCAATAATTAATCCCTAATTCTATTTGGCTACTAAAACTTAGATTCAAGAATATCAATAACAGAAACAAGAATGGACAAAACTAACAATTAACAAATAACAAAAACAAATAAAAGCAAAATTAATTCAATTGATATAAAGCTAGCGTATTTAATTTCATCATCTGTCCACTTAATTACTTCATCAATACACTTTTCATTATTCTTTTTCTTATTGTGATAACGAATTTACTAAAACAATCTATATTATTATTATGATATATGAATCTCTCAACCTATATGCAAATTTTCTACATCTCTGTGATAAATTCCAAACATAAGGCAAGCATTAAGAATAGAAATCCTAAAAGCTACAGTATCCATATAGGTACTCTCGTCCTATATCGAAATCTTTGTCTATTCAACTATAGCATATTTAACTATCTTCTCTTAGATTTTGAATTAAATTCATAAGTAATGCAAATAACAACGTCAAATTATTCACATTCATTAAGCCCAAATTGAATAGATCACAATGAATAAGAAAAAATCATAGAAATTGCATTAACAAATAACAAAGTTTCAAGAGACTTTATTAAAACTCTATAAATAGTTTTATTTCATAATCATAGTGTTAACATCTATTAAACTAAAATAAAACATAATTAAAAATAAAAGATGAAAGAAAAATTCTAAAGCGATCCAATCCTCTCCACTGAGCTTTCAGGCGTCTTCTCCAAGTCTAGACTCTGAAAAACTAGGTTATTATAATGAAAATCGCATTAAAATACAAAACCCTAAGTTTTTCCCAAGTTAAATGACCAAAATGCCCTTCATTTAAAATATTTAGAAATTCCTCTTTTCCAGACAACTAGAGCGGTCACGCCACTTGCTCCAATTCACCAGTTTCGACAGATTTTCGTCTTTTTGTCGATTTTCACCCATTTTCATTCCAAAGCATCCCGAGTAATTCAAAACCTAAAAACAAACCAAAACAAGCGTAAAATAGAACAAAATAAACCACATTGAATAAAACACTACCTTAAAAGACACACTAAAATGAGTTTAAAACTTGTTTATCAAACTCCCCCAAACTTACCATTTACTCGCCGTCAAGTAAAGAACACAAAAGAAAAAATAAATAAATAAATAAAAACCTAAAACAACCAGCACAAATGAATCAAGCCAACAACAAAAATTCTAGCCTCAAAATATTATGAATAACATTGTAACGTCCCATATTTGCTAATAAGGCTTAGTATCTTGATTGGTGTGCTAGGAGGACATAAGTGGATTTATATGCAAAATTAATTGAATATATGTGTGATTATGTGGCATATATGATTTATATGGTGATAAGAATACTTATGCATGTTTATGTGTATTAAATATGCATGCGGGCCCGTTTTGTTAATTATGGCATATTTGTAATTTTGACCCGTTGAGGGTAGTAATTATATGTGTTATGTGATTGAGACCACATTATTATGTGGATATATTCGCAATATTCGGCACGAGGTGATCCTAGTGAGTGAGTTAGCAGAAAATTCACAATGGGGTCAACTACCTGCCTCCGAGTAAGCCTAGGGGTATTTTAGTCATCTAGTACGTAATCATGATTTTTCGGGTGATGGGTAGTTATTTTGTGATTATTTGGGTATGTCGGGACTAACTGGGAATCTTAAGTGTAATTTGAGGATTAGCGAGAAATGTGGCTAATGACCGTTTTGCCCTTGAGGGAATTGCAGGGGAGCTTTTGGGTTAGGGGAATCAGGGTCTTTTCCCTAGCCTTGGATTGCCTTAGCCATCTAGAGCCCTTAGGAAGCTTAGAATCAAGCAACACAAACTCAGCTCACATTCCCTCTCTCTCTTGAGGTGTTGGGGTTCTTGAATTTTTGAGGAGTATTGATTGGAGACTTAAATCTTGGTGCTAGGTGTTGATTTAAGGTGCAGCCAGGAGGACAAATCCCAGCTGAGGTAATGATTTTGGGCCTGTAAACTTTAAGTTTCAATTTTTCCATTTTTGGTGTTTTTGAGCTTCAAAGCTCAAGGTGGGATTATGGGTTTCCATGGGGATTTTTGGGTATATTGTGGTGTTATATTGTTGTTATGGATGAATTTCTGTGAGTTTATAACTCAATTCTATGCTTAGTTGTTATTTAGGATGAATTTTGAAGATTTGGGCTTGGGAAAAATGATGGAAATTCTGGGTTCGCAGGGTCACGCTGTTCTTGGAGCGTGCGCGGTCCTCATGAACTCAAATGCTAAGTGTTGTTCTTTGAACTGCCTTAGCACCGCGACGCTGGGTGGGTTGCACCGCGGCGCGTGTCCAAGGTAGCAAGGGAGGTAGCTCTTTGACTTGTAGAGGGCTGCGACGCCTTTGAGGGGCGTCACGACTCAAATGGAGGATTTTGACCAAATGGGGATTTTAAGCTCGGGAACTCAAACCTAAAGGCTCGTTGGATTCTACTTCCCAGTTTAGTAGAATTCGAGGTCCCGAAGGCTAGTGAGCAATTTTGAAGCTTTTAATTAGTTTAGATCTTGATGATTACCATTACTGCATTGTGACTAGTTTATACCACTAGGGCTCGAGAGTAGGGATCGTGCTGAGGAATGCCATACACTATCTACTCGGGACTCGAGGTAAGAAAATTGCACTCTGGTTGTACTCGCCGCTCGACCACTGTTAATGAATATGACTGTACTTGTGATTATCTGGTTAGGCATGCTTGTATATGCTACATCTGATTGTGTGTTACGCAATCTATATGTTTTATTATATCTAATCTTAAAGCTTGGCCTAAGGGCGTCGGGGGTGGCAATAAGCGTGTAGAACGCATGCCATTTGGCTAGGGCAACCTGAGAGTGCATTATGTACTTTGCTAGCTTGAACGCCACCTAAATAATTAGAAGTGTTGTCTGCACTTGTCTAACTCATTGATTGTTTAAGTTGAGCTACATGTTTGTTTGAGCAGAGTTGTTACTGCTAAGCTTATTATTTATACTCTGTTGTTTATTTGAATCTATTGATTTAAGTTTTCTTGCTGAGTCTTGGCTCACGGGTGCTAAGTGGTGCAAGCACTACTATAATAATAGCTTTTAACTTTGGTTTTTTAGGCTAATAGTGTTCGGTTTTCGCTGAAATGGAAACCAAAGTCTATCAATGAGAAGTTAAAACCTTACAATAACCGAAGTTAAAAATTAAGAACAGACTTCGGTTATTACATAAAAATCGAAGTCTATTCTTAGATTTAACTTCGGTTTTTATTTAATAACCGAAGTTAAAAGGTTCCAACATGAATATTTAAACCTTTTAACTTCGATTATTACATAAAAACCGAAGTTAAATGTATAAATAGACTTCAGTTTTTATGTTATAACCGAAGTTAAAGGATTATTTAAAAAAATATATATTTTTTTTGTAATAATCGAATTGTATATATATTTTTGTTTTGTAATAACCGGAATATATATTTTTTATTTCATATTATATAACCAAATATTTATTTTAGATTTAATATTTAGAAATCTAATTTAGTTTAACATAAATAATGTTTTATTTCCTTTACTAACATTATTATGATTTAATTTATCATTTGCATAAGTAAAATTCAACAAGTTTGTAATCTTATAAAAATATTCATATATACTAAACATTCATTCTTTTGTCTAAAACAAAAGATATAATATTCATATTTTTCTAACCTAATTGATATAATTATAAGTAGCTATAAAACTAAATTCACCTAATAATAAATAAATGTTGTCAATCTTGCTAACCATTCATGTTGTATTGGGAGGAAGTCACCGATCTCACTGTGCACATTTTTCCCATCAAACTGTAAAATTGAAAAATAAAAATTAATGAGCATACTAATTTTTTATAGTTTATCATTAGCCAAAATAAATTATAAAAATATAAACAAACCTACTTTATTTTTTAGGACTCCCACCGCATTTGCCGCCCTTACAAGATCATGTATGTATTTTAATACATAGAAACCACATTCATGACTCTTTGGTTGTTTTGGGCATTGAATATTGAAGATCTTTGTAAACTTCCCAAACAAGGAATTTGAAGAAGCCCTTTTGTATGCACTACGTTAAGAAATTAAAGATGTAAAAAATTTAATAATTTAAACTTGAAAATTTAAGAAACATAATTTTAAAAATAAAATTTACCTCATCATCAATGCATCAATTTGTGGAGGTCGTTCATGTACTTTTAATGGGTCAAGAAATACAACCTTTCCTTGTGGCATAGCAATTACTAGCATCCAATGTTGACTAAAATGATAATTAAGTTAAATTAATTAAATGATTATATGAAAAGAGTAGTTAAAGTAGTTTTAGGTAGATCTTACTTCATGTTCCAAGGAATAAAGTACATTTTTCCTGGTCTATCCATTGTCATCAACCAATTGGCCATAATTGAAGTTGTACGCTCCACATCTTGTGCATTGTTAGTACTAAGAAGCTCAGTATCAAAAAACTTGAAATAGACACGTGTATTTTCGTAAAGGCTCTCCCAAATGCATCTGTAAAAATTTCTCAAGTATTAAATTTAAAAAAAAAATTCGGCAGAGTTTCCCCTATAAATAGGACTACCTAAATATGTTAACATTCAATTTACAACTAAAATATTCCATAGTTCACAGAGGAGATAAGAAGAATCATGTCATGTTTATCTTAAATTAAAGATTAAGTTGAAGTTGAAAGGATACCTCATGCCAAAAAGTATGCATGAGCCTCAAATATTATCCAAAGTTGCTACTTGCTTTGCATCTTCTGAAGTGATGAAGATGGACTCGTGATTCATAAATGATTGGTCAACGGGACTTACTACGATTCTTGTTGTTCCTTTAATCGAACAGTATTCCTTCACAATAAATCTAAGACTAATGTGGATGCAATTCATTACGTGAGCATTGAATAGTTGGGGTTCTATTTCAGCTTCTCCTACATTGATGTGAGATCCAGCCGATGACACATGTGGGCTAGGCATGGATTTATGTTTTGCCTTGGATGCACTTCTTAACATTGCATGGTTCTTTTGTAGGGGATCCTGTATAATATCATTTAAATCATTAATACTATATCAATATATAACAAATGAATAAAGTGATGAATTATTTTATACATCATGAGTCATGATTAAATGTTTCGGGCAAGGAAGGAATGTATCGGCTGTATCACGAACATATCGTACTTCACCAACTGCAATTGGGATTTTGAAATCCTCTTGTATAAAATTGGTGACCAAAACTCGCGCGACCGAATCATCCAGTTGAACTGTGACAGGGCCCACTGAATCAAATATGACACCCTCAGCCACTATGTTGTGAATATTATCTAAACATAGTTTCACAACGTTGTTATGTTGTGGAGGGAACTGATACATAACAGGTTGAAATTGTTCTTCAATGTTTTCTTCATTATTGTATTCTACTTCAGTGTCCATATTCCCCTATTCATTGTAGAATTGTTCTTCATTCTCATTCTCCTCTGATTGTCTAGCTCTTTCCCTCTTCAACTCTTCAATTTCTTTTGTGAGTCTAGCAATCTCGTTTTCTTTATGAGAAACAACATCTGGCACTTTCTTTTTTTTCTTCCAAATAATGAAGTAATTTTAGCAGTAAACCTACAAAATAATCCACTAAGTTAATTATTTTAGTTAAGAAAATACAAAGCTAACACAAATTAAGAAGTAACATACCTAGCAGCTCGAACACGACTTGAGTGCTCAGGTGTTCCTAACGCTTGAGTCAAGATGTCATCCCGACCCTTAGCTACAATTTCACCACGACTAGCTTTTTATTTCAATTCCTCCTATTTGACATACCATTAACAAATAAAATTAATAATGTATACAAATTGAAGTTAGTTTAATCATTGCTACATTACTTTAGATCACTTACTATCTTTTCTTGAATCTGTATGTCCAATTTTGTGACAAGAATTTTTTTTTTTCACGAGCTCTTAGCCAAACTTCATGGCGTTCTACATTTTGCACACCTCGTTCTTTTTTCTACAACATACAAGATAATTAAAGTTATTTGGTGATACTCAATATATGCTAAACCACTAACGTGAATTACTTACAAAATCCTCTCTAATATTGACCATGCCTCTGCGAGATGTGCGATGCCTCGACGTATTTTGTAGAGCTCGTTCCATTTGTGCTTTCCTGAATTCCTACAAAAAATATTTAAATTTAAGTTACTAAACACTTATTACTCATATATCAAAACTGAGTTTGCATAGAAAAAAGTACCTGAACATCAATATCATGTCCTGGTTGTTTTGGGCCTGAAATGATTAACAAAAGCATCATAAACTTCCTTTTCATGACTAATCATAGAGGAAGATTGTACATAAGAAGGAAGATGGGCCACAAACTATGCCGACTACTCAGAGATCTATGTGGGTTTACTCCATCGGCAGATAAACCTAGACGAAGATGTCTTGGTTCAGTTTTAAATTCTGGATTCAAGTGATTTACTTTTTTCCAAGCTTGTGAATCAGCAAGATGTCAGAGTTTGCCGTCTTTCACTTGCCTAGTCTCGTGCCATATTAAGTTTTCAGAGTGCTCTGCACTTCGATATAATCACTTAAGTTGAGAAATCACAGGCAAGTACCACATCACTTTTTGAGGAATGTTTTTCCTAATTTCCTTACTCTTGTTAGGTTTGTACTGTGGTAAACCACATTCAGGGCAAGTGTCCATGTCTGCATACTCTTTACAATATAAAACACTATCGTTCAGACATGCATGAATATTTTCATACTTCAACCCTATCAAATTTAAAGTTTTCCTAACTTCATATGTAGACTCCGGGAAGCAGTTATCTAAAGGCAAAATCTCCTTAAAAGTAGCTAGAAATTGACTAAAACATTTATCGCTCACTCCATTTTTTGCTTTTATGTTGTAAAATTTCACCATTGTAGGTAATCTTAGTTTTTTGCAACCATTGAACAACGGTTCATCTGCATCTCTAACCAAATTATTAAATTTTTCTGGATCAACAACAAACTCCTCTTGAGCTTGATCAAGCAATTCCATATGATGATAATCAAAATCATTATAATCAAATCATCTACGCCTCGCCTCCCTAACAGATATGGATCATTATTTGATAATTCTCCATGCCAATACCATGTAGTATAACTTCTATTGAATCCCCGACAAAATACATGATCTTTTATCATGGTAATATTCCCTTTTGATCCATTACCACAATCTACACATGGACAAGGAATTCTTTAAGGATCACTACAATTCTTTAAGCAAAACTCTAAAAATTTGTTGAATCCATCTTGAAATTGTGGTGTTTCTCTCCTCTCATGCATCCACGATTTATCCATAATAATAATTATAAAAAAAATTCCTATCAAGTTTTACAAAACAAATATCACATATTAAAAAACATGTTTAATTAATAAATCCTAAAAAAAATTGAGCAGAGTTTCATCTATTTCTATAACATATTCCAATTTCAGAAGTACCTATTAATTCTACACAAACAAATACAATAATCAACAAGAATACTTCTGTCCTTATCAATTAATAAATCCTAAAAAAAATTGGGTAGGGTTTCCTCTATTTCTATTACATATCCCAATTTCACAAGTACCTATTAATTAAATACAAACAAACACAATAATAACAAGCATAATTCTGTCCTTATTAATTAATAAACCTACAAAAAATTGGGCAGAGTTTCCTCTATTTCTATAACATATTCCAATTTCATAAGTACCTATTAATTCAACACAAACAAACACAATAATCAACATGCATAATTTCATCCTTATACCACCACAGCACACAAATTTCTCAGAACCTACTTCACTAATTTTCAAGCCTAATTTCCACTAAATTCAATATGATTTAACTATAATTCTATAAATATGTACAATAGTATTAAATAAAAATAAAATTCTCACTCACCTTAAAATTAATCTTCAAGCTAGTAACCACCAATGAAAAACCAAATTACTTCCAAAACAATAACCATCCTAAACATAATATAAAAAAAATTATATATTATAATTATTGAGTTTATAATAACTAGTACCAAACATTAAAGCATATTATACAAATAAAACTTTATTTTAATTAAATATTAACTTGAATTTTTTCTACAACAATAAAATATCTAAACATTAAAACTATATTTTACAAAAGAATTTTTTTTAACTAGATATTAACTTGATCTTTTTTTATTATAACAACAATATATTAACTTTTTTATAACAACAACAAAATATTAACTTCATTAGTTTTCTAAATAATTATTCTAAATAAAAACATAGGGGAATTCTCCTATAGGGGCTTCACTTTAAGCTCTACCGGTAGGGCTCTCAGTGTTTACAACCCGTGAATAGTTTTTGGCGCAATTTTTTTTATGACCGTGTATATTGTAGCTATTTAGAGCATCCTGCAAATTTTCAGAAAATTCTGAATTATTTACAGTACCAAAAACTAGGTTCAAACATGTTGTTGCACGCGTGACTAATTTTTTTTATGCGCGTGGAAAACAACATGTTTGAACCTAATTTTCGGTACTGTAAACTATTCAGAATTTTCTGAAAATTTGCAGAATGCTCTAAATAGCTACAATATACACGGTCATAAAAAAAAGTCGCACCGAAAACTATTCACGGGTTGAGAAACACTGAAAGCCTTACCGATAGGGCTTAAAGTGAAGCCCCTATAGAAGAATTGTCCTAAAAACATATTATAAAATAAAAAAATAAATCAAATAAATTATAAATTTAGTAATACATTAATACTAAATTTGGTTTGATAATTTTTTTTTTCACAAACACATTTTTTAAGATTCATACATCCTTAAATAGTCAAATACAACTCTAAAACATTATTATCAACAATAAACACATATACATTATCAATGTATTATCAAAAAATATAAAAATCCAAAATAATATATATATAGAAAAAAATCATGTAAACATTTATTTAACGATCAATACATAGTACAAACCTCAAAACTTTGTATAGAAGCTGAAAATCCGTTGAAAAACCCAAAACAATGGGTATTTCTGACCACCATAAATCACCATTGTCAAGACACAAATTTTTCACTCAAAACTGAAAGTAACAACGTTTCTAGGATATATTTGAGTTTTCTAGCAAGATTGATGGAAGAACATGAGGGAAAATGGTGCTAAATGGCGAAACCCTCGTTTTTCTCACGGTAGAAATGGAGTTTTTTACTCTCTGTTTGGGGGTTTCAGTGTTTCGAAAATTAGGGAGAAGGCGTATGTGTTCGGATATAAAGACCTTTAACTTCGGTTTTTATCAAAAAATTGAAGTTATAAGGTTCCGTCAGTTTTTCTCGCAAAAATGCCCCTCTGCCTATTACCCTTTAACTTCACTTTACGTAAATAACCAAAAAAATAGCTTAATTGTTATGAGAGACAAACCAAAAAGAGAAGTTAAAAGTCTTTCAAAATCTTTAGCTTTGGTTTTATGTATTTCCCAATATCCTTATGTGTAAAAACCGAAGTTAAAGCCTATTCTTATTGTAGTGAGGTAAGGGAAAGGGAAAGCTGGACCAGCCATGAGTTGGAGAGCTATAAGGGCGGTGTGTACATTTGTAGTTGCTCGACCACCACGCCGAGGATTCAACAAGGACTAGAGCTAAACCTTAATTTTTCCGCATAGGCTGGCTTATGTTGTAATTACTCTTTGAAGTTGTAAATGCCTTGTAAACACTTATTTTGGGATCCCATGTACAAACTCAAACTTTTAAATGAAAACCACTATTCCTATGCTAAAATTTTGTAAACCCTAATATGTCAATTACCATTAGTTACAAATTTATATCCAAATGACTTGCTTAGCAAGTCCAGCACTATTTAAAATATAGTGTAATGGTTTTGGCTATCCAGGGCGTTACAACTTGGTATTAGAGCTGTCTAGGTTTAAGGGTTCTTGAAGACTGGCTAGGAATGTACACTCACCGCTAAAGACAAGCTTGACGCAGGGGTTGGTAACTATTTATGTGGTTATGTGTGTTTAACTGCATAAATAAGATGTAAATGCCTTATCTGCCTGTTTATTAGGGAGCATGAGATACTGATAGGGCCTTGCCTTTGACTGCTATGGGTACATGAAAAGGCATGCTTATTAGCTGCAACGTCCTGGATAGCGAAGACCGTTACACTGTGTGTTTATAAAGGTGCAAGACTTTATAATCAAGTCATTTAATCAAAACGTGTTACCAAAACTATAGTTGAACTAGGGTTAAAAGATTTTGGTCACAAAAGCTGCATTTCTTACAAATAAACATTTTCAATTTACATCGGATCCCAAAAGTAATAAGTTAAAGACTGTTTACAAAAGATTTAAGATCTAGATACAATGATTAGCCACTCTAAGGCAAAATAGAGGGTTAAGCATTTCTTACCAGTAGCCGAGTCGCGCCCTGTGCGCAAATATAATTTACGGCACCCTTAGACCGTTTATCACATGTCCCATGGCGTAATACCATCTATGACATTATACAGTTATCGGGAGCACTTAGTCCCATCACAAACACATAGTCGGGTTCAGTTTTCTTACCTTTAGATTTGCTAGCTTTGTTCGATTTAATCCTCAAGCACGATCCCCTTCTTGAGCCCAAGCGTACACCTAGTCACAACCATAGATCAGAATCATCACCAAACCTCGAGTCCAAAACCTAGCCTCGGGACCAATCCCGAGCCCTCGGGAAGCCCTAATTCCACTAAACGGGGTGGTGGAATCAAACTCCGAACCCCCGGGCAAAAACCCTTGAAAATAACCCAAAAACCTTTTTCTGGAAACAGGGTAGCGCTACAGCGCTCTAAGGAGGGTGCTATATTGCTACAAACAGAGCCAAAAGGCTCAGATACTTCAGGGCCTAGCGCTATAGCGCCCAGTGATTAGCGCTATAGCGCTAGTCATAGCACAGCCCTGCACAACATTTTCTCCTTCGAATTTTCCCGAGCCAAACCTTACCGAAACTCTTCCAAACTTCAACCAAACTCAAAACAAGCTTACCAACATCCTCCACTCACCCCAAACATCCTAACCACTCATAATTCAATCACATACACCCCTAATCAAAGAATTCACCATGGCTGGACCCAAAACTCAAAAACTCAATAAAACCACAGAAATCACAAAGCTTAAAGCTAAAGTTCCTTACCTCTGATGGTTGAGCTTAGCCTAGATTACGTCCCACTCTTTCTCAGCCTTCTCCTCCTCAAATATTCAGCCTCAACTCCCTAGAATTCCCACATAATTTTGCTTAGGAAAACTAGCTCAACACCAATATTAGGAACTAAAAACTTCCTTGAACCTTACCTCAAATGAATGGATTGCCCTTGCTAAATCCTTGCTAATTCTTCAGGCCAGACCAAGGACCTTAGCCTCAAGCTTCTACTCTGACTCTCCCTGAGTTTTTGCCTCAAAAGACCTTAAGAACTGATGGAGAAAAGCTTAAACCGAGAGAGAGAAAAAATAGACTTCCTATTCCTTATTTTCTTTCCTTCATTTTCTAGACTTCCCACTAAGGCATAAAGCCAAAACAACACCTAAGTCTCATCCCTTATAAGCGAAATGACCACAATACCCTCCCCTAATTCTTAAGCCTTTTAATCCACCTAGGGGCATTTTCGTCATTTCACCCAATTCCCGCTAATTCCTCGAGTGTCTCTAATATTTACCACTTACTTCCCGACACCTAACTAATCACCAACTATATTCTCCAATGTCAAAATAGACTCCAATATATTCTATAAATTCCCAGAAATACCCCCAGGCTCGCCCTTAGCTGGGTATAAATCCCCGCCGTGACTTTTTCGCTAAGCCGCTCACTGGGATCGCCTCGAGTCACATATTACAAATATATCCACATAATAATGTGGTCTCGACAATTTATCACATATATATACAGTTATGCCCTCAACGGGCCAAAATTACGATTATGCCCTTCTAACCTAATCAGGGCCTACATGCATACTAATACACATAATCATGCATCACAGTTATTCAAATAATCATATATCATGTGTTTAATCGTTAAATCACATATAATCCAATTATGCCCTCCCAGCACACTAATCAAGGCCCTTAAGCCTTATTAGCAAATTTGGGACGTTACATTAGTATTGCTACATATGTTAGTATTATTGGAATACCTGTTAGCATTGTGGTTGCATATAATTGCTTAATTGTTGATGTTGGACCGTTGGGTGACTTCTAAAAACTTGTTATCATTGCCTGATCAGTTGGGTCGTTGATTATAGATATACTTGGAGAGTTAGGCCTCCATGACGATCAGTTCGACTAGTCGGCATTGAGATCGAGGCTAGAGAAGATAGCCAGGGTCAGAACCCTCCGCTAGTGTAACGTCCTTCTAATCCAAGACCATTACATTGTGTGCTAATCAAGTCATTTGGCTTAAAACGTGTATTTATGGTAAATTTAAAGGGTTAGTGTTAAAATTTTGGTCAAAGAAACCATTGAATTATATTTAAAGAAGTTTCATACATTTGTGGGATCCAAAAATATTACAACCGAATTCTTAAAATGGTGTATGTATATAAAAAATTACATCCAGCTGACCTAAGCCGCAAAAACAGGGCTACAACCCTAGTTCCTCTGAGATATCCTCGGTCGTGGTGGACGAGCAGCCGCATATGTACACGCTGCCACTGAAGCTCTCCAACTCATGGCTGGTCAAGCTTTCCCTTCCCCTTACCTACAGCACAAAGCACCCGTGAGCCAAGGCTCAGCAAGAAAATTCAACATGTGCATAAATAGAAAATACAGATTCCCAGATACTTATCCATCATGTCCAGTAATAATAACCTACATATACAGTCTTTCAGTTACAAACAAGTGGTCATTGGACCAACTTGGGGTCGCTGCCCTAAACATTTGGCCTTAGAACAAGCCCCGGGGCCTATGCCCTAGCTATGTGACCATAGAGTCACCTAGGGCCCTCACCCTTAGCTCTGAATAACTAGACAAAGAGCTAGCCCAACACCTTTGGTTTTCCAATGATCATAGAGTCGACCAACGTAATAGTACGTTGCTGGTTTAGGCCCAAGCCTTTCGACCAACGCACAATGCACTTTTGCCGTCCTTGACTAATAAGTGAAGCCCTGATCCAGGTATTTAAGCTTTATATGAATAGGCATATCTCAACAAAACAAGCATGCATGTATGTTAATCACATAGTATTATTGAATAACCGTACTCATGATACTAATCATATTTATTTAACGAGGTCTCATGCCCTAACCACATAATTCATACAACAAGAACGGAACACTTAAGAAGGTATAAAACAATCAAGTGGGATCACTTAGCATGTGAAACAATAGCTTAAACATAAACGTTCTTAGGGGCCCAAGCCCTAATCATATAATTGATAATAGTCAGGCCAAACCCTAATCACATATAACACATATTGGGTGCAGTTTTCTCACCTTAGGTCCGAGTGTAGCGTAAAATAAGGACGACCCTCGAGCACGATCCCAGTTTTGAGCCCCTAGCGATAACCTAGTCACAACCATAATATAGGATTCCATCATTAACGAGCAAATAAAGGCTTCCAGACTGAGTCCTAGCCTTTGGGGCCTCGAGTTCCACTAAACTGGTTAGTGGAATCGATCCCGAACCCTAAGGAAAAGGTTCCCATTATTAAAAACTCCCCAAGGCCAAAAATTCCCAGGCGGGCTGTGACTTAACCCTGAGGGTCGCAGCGCGCCCCACTGATCTGAGAGCCTCCCCCTCTGCCAAAGATGTGCGGGCTGCGACCTGCCCTTGAGGGTCGCAGCGGGCCTCCCAGACAGAGACCTCCCAGGGCCCTGGGTTCAAGCTAAGTCGCGGCCCCTCAAGAACAGAGCCGGGACTTGGCCCTGTGAACCCAGATTTTTCAAACTTTCCAACAGCCAAACTCAATCCAAACTATCACAATTTTACCCCAAAACCATAATTCAATTTCCACTACAGTTCTAACATCTTCCCAACAGTAAAACCCAACAAGAATCTAGTCTTAAAACTCATCAAAGCACCAATTTAAATTCTTGAGCTATAAGGTTAAAAAAAACTTCAAAACAGCCATGGATTCTACCGAAATTCAACTAATAGAGAGTTTGAATGGTTACCTTAGTTGTGAATGAAGATCCTCTAGCCACAAGCTATCCAATTCCTAATTCCAAGCCTTAAATTCTTTAGTTTCTAGCCAAAAGTCCCCTTAGTTCACCAACAACTAGCTTAGGAAAGCTTTTGAGAGAAAGAGAGTGAAGGAGAGAGAAATAGTCGGTCAGTGATAGCTTTTGAGTGTTTTGTCTTTCGTTTCCTAAGGCTTAAGTGACTTAAGCTAATCCCAAGGCTCGGGGTACCGAAAACATCCCCGAGGGCAAAATGGTCAAATTCCCCCGTATTTCCTCCTAAACTCCCTAACTCCAAATATATTTCCAATTATTCATTTCCATAACTCGATAACCCAATTAAATGCCTAATACTCAAAATACCCCTCGACTCGCCTCGAGTTGGGTATTGGGTCCCGTTGTGACTTTCCTGCTAACTTGCTTCCTAGGATCGTCTCGTGTCGAGTAACTCAAATAAACCCACATAATAATGTGGTCTCACACATATATGCACATTAATATACAATTATGCCCGCAGCAGGCCAAATTATCAAGATTGCCCTTATAATAAGAAACGGACCCACATGCATATTTAATACCCCTAAACATGCACAACTAGTTATATTATCACATAATCGACATAATAACAATTAAATATAATAAATAAGCATATAACTCCATATATTGCCATCCTAGCCCCCTAATCAAGGCCCTAAGCCTTATTAGGTAATTTGGTGATGTTACAGCCAGTCCCTGAGAACTGGCAACAGTTGCTTGCTGATATGCAAGCCAAACTTCAGAGTCAAGTGGAAGAGATTTGTTAACTGAGACACCAAGTTCTGCCAGGGAACGCTGCACCTGACATGCCACTTGTCGTGGCACCAGCCGTACCGCAGCCTGAGATTGAGAATAGGTGGGAGCCGCTGTACGAGAGATTCATGAAGCGACATCCTCCAACCTTTGAGGGAGGACTAGATTCGCTCAAGGCTGAGTAGTGGATGAGCCTAACTGTTGGGGTTTTATGCCCTAATTAAAACCCAAATTCTTTGTAATCTCATTTTATTATCAATAAAAGAATAGAAATCATTTTTTGACTTGGTCAATCACTTTGCTCACATGTTTTATTTTCATGATTATTTGTTTAATATAAACTTCTATTAAATCCCGAGCATATAGCTAATCTTATTTATAGTGACGTAATCACAGTGGAATATAAATATGATTATATGTTCAAAATAAGTTAGTCCTAAGATTAGTCAGTGCCCTGGATTTACACTGACTTGCCAATCTACGATATGATCTACTTACACATTACAGTGTTATGTTCTTTCCAGAACATTAGCAAAGTAGATAAGATCGGATGTATTTGTTACATCGGACATGACCGATATTGACAGTTGATAAGATAAGCAAACATACCGTTATTATCTATTCTAGTCATATCATATAGTTGACAATTCAATCTCAATTTTGAGTGGTTAGTATTCTAATTGATTGTATTATTTGAGTTCTTTGACTTGTTCGTTACCAGCTTACCCTACGGACTAGCCCATACTTACATCTTGGGAACTCGGTAGTATAATTGAGTGGGAGTGTTAATCATAGATATGAACTTCTATAGCTTCTGATGAAGAAGTGAAACGATGGTTTCCTTTTAGTTTGGTTCAAGGTGTTAAATGATAGAGATCTCATTTCAGTAATTAAATTAGTTTATTGAAATATCATTTACAAGGAACTAAGTGTTTTAAGGATAAAATACAATGAGGGGTAAAACAATATTTTAGTCCTATCTCATTGTAGACCGTCTATAGAGGATTGAGTGACAATTATGGTTGTAACAATGGATAATTAATAGCATATCTATATTTGTTATAGAGCGTTCTATGAATTCAAGAGTGCAATTCCAAGTCTATAGTGGAGTCACGAGGAATTAATAAGTTAGTAAATTTATTTGTTAGATTTATGATAACTTATTGGAGCTTGATTTCATAGGCCCATGGTCCCCATTGTACCTTGGATAAAATCATCTAGATAGTCTCAATTAATTGATTTAATCATCAATTAGAATTATCAAAGTTGACCAGGTCAATTTTGGATAGTTTCACAGAGTTGTGTAATTTTGAGAAGAAAAGAGAAATTATGGCAAATTTATTAATTAAGATAAATTGGTATCTAAATTAATAAATAATTTTAAATCAAGGTTCAAATTATAAATAATTAATTTGATAAAGGATTTAAATAATTATTTAATTAATAAAATAAATAGAAAATAATACAGGCCTTGATTTTAAGCCCAATGGGCTTATAATCAAATGGGAAATTTCACGGGCCTATAGCCCATGATAATTTCGACCTAGGGCTTCAAAATGGCTATTATTTTATTGATTTTTTAATTAAATTAAATGGCCTAATTGAGTCTATAAAAGGAGTGCTTATAGAGAAGTCAAAACAAGAAGTTTGATAAGTCTCAAGTCAGATTTTCTAATAGTTTTAGATTCTCTCTAAACACAAGTCCTTTTCTAAGCCTCTTTGTTATTTTCTCTTATTCTCTCTATATCTATCTCATGTGTTGAGAATTGCCCACACTAGTCTAGGTGGTTCTAAGGATACATTGGAAGATCGTGAAGAAAATAGAAGATCGGTTCAGTTTCTTGATAATACTCTGCGACAGAGAGGATACAAGAGTTGGAGAAACTGAAGGAAGGACTCTTTAATTCCGCTGCATATACTGTAAGTATTCTATTTTTTGTTTCTCTTTGAATTCAATTTTAGAAACATGTTTTAGGCTATCTCGTATTAATTTGTTTAATATTAGATATACATGAAAATAAATAAAGATCATGTATAAGCTTTTTCCAACACTAACTACCTCCACCCTAGATTTCATGAGGGTGGTAGGTAATGACAGAGTGTCTTGTGCCACCTTTATGTTCCAGGACGATGCCCATATATGGTGGGAGGTGGCATCCCAGACTCGAGATGTTTCTACCATGAGTTGGGATGAGTTTAGAGATCTGTTCAACCAGAAATATTACAGTAATGCGGTTAGAGCGACGAAGGTAAACGAGTTTACTAGTTTGGTGCATGGTAGTATGACAGTCACTGAGTATGCTTTGAAATTTGATATACTAGCTAAGTTTGCACCTGACCTAGTGCCCTTAGACGTAGGCAGGCAAGACAGATTTGTACGGGGGCTGAATGCTATGATAGCCTAGGATGTTAATATTACATCAGTACCTGTGGAAACTGCTTATGCCCAGGTGGTTGAGAAAGCCCTCACAGTTGAGGAGGAAGAATACAAGATATGGAGGGAGAATGTTGCACGATGTGATGTTCAGAGGGTAATGCCTCCATTTGTAGGATCTGGTAGGGGTGGAGGCACTAATGATCAGAAGAGGAAGACCCCTGACACATCGACCACTGCAGGTCCTGATAGGAGGGGCTAGGGTGTCCAAGGCAATAGTGAGACTTGGAGGAGTTACCTAGAGTGTGCCAGGTGTAGGAAGTGCCATTTGGGCAAATGTCGGGCGAAGGCATACTATTTGAGTGGGGGGTTGGACATCTCAAGAAAGACTACCTGAGTGTGAAGAAGGAAGAACCAAGGAAGGCAGACAACTTGATTCCAGCTCGAGTGTTCACCCTGACTCAAGAAGAGGCTGAGGCTAGTCCCTCAATAGTGACAAGTTAGACTTCTAGTGCTGGCACTCCATATACTTTATTTATTGATTCTAGTGCTACACATTAATTTGTTTCTAGTAGAGTGATTGATAGATTGTTTAGGCCTTGTGATTATTATACTGTAGGGTTTAGGACTTTATTGCCTATTGGGAAGCTGGTAGTCTCTAAGAGATGGGTTAGGTCATTACCAGTGGTGGTGGACAACAAGGAACTATCAGTGGACTTGATTGAGTTGGGTATGGATGATTTCAACATGATTTTGGGAATGGACTGGCTAGTCAGTCATGGGGCGACTATAGATTGCAAGAAGAAGATGGTGACTTTTGAGCCTGAGGGTGAGGACCCCTTTGTTTTTGTTCGTACTATCCATGGACTCCGCATTCCCATGATATCAACGTTGTGGGCTAGAGACCTATTACAAGGAGGTTGTATAGGATTCCTAGCTAGTGTGGTGGATACCACTAAGGTCATGCCAGTGGGACCAGAAGAGACCAGATTGCTATGTGAGTTCTTAGATGTGTTCCCTGAGGACTTACTGGGATTGCCACCGCACCAGGAGATTGAGTTCGTCATTGAGTTGGTTCCATGTACAGAACCAATGTCGAGGGCACCACACAAAATGGCTCCGATAGAGCTAAAGGAGTTAAAGGTACATTTACAGGAATTATTGGATGTGGGATCTATCAGACCTAGATTCTCACCGTGGGGTGCTCCGATTTTGTTTGTGAAGAAGAAGGATGGGACCCTGAGGATGTGTATAGATTACAGGGAGTTGAACAAGCTTACTATCAAGAAAAAGTTCCCACTACCAAGGATAGATGACCTGTTTGACTAGTTGCAGGGTAAGACAGTGTTTTCAAAGATCGATCTTCGATTTGGTTATCACTAGTTGAGGATCAAGGATGAGGATATTTCGAAGATGGACTTTCGCACGAGGTATGGGCATTACAAGTTTCTAGCCATGTCATTTGGGTATACCAATGCCCCATCAACATTTATGGATCTGATGAACAGGGTTTTCAAGGATTATCTAGATCAGTTCGTGATTGTCTTCATCGATGACATCCTGGTTTACTCTTGTTCAGAGGCAGACCATGAGCAATATCTTCGGTTAGTATTACAAAGGTTGAGACAACATCAATTGTATGCCAAGTTTAAGAAGTGCGAGTTTTGGTTACCGTAGGTAATATTCTTTGGTCACATTGTTAGTGGGGATGGGATTAAGGTGGATCTGGCCAAGGTTGAAGCAGTTTGGGATTGGCCAAGGCCAAGAAACACCTCGGAGGTCAGGAGTTTCCTTAGGTTGGCAGGGTATTATCGACGATTGTAAAAGGACTCTCAAAGATTGCTACACCATTGACAGAATCGACATGAAAGAACTTAAAGTTTATGTGGTCAAACAGATGTGAGAATATCTTCCAGGAGTTGAAGCGACGATTGATTAGTGCTCCAGTGCTGAGTCTTCCTTTAGACGGGGATAAGTTTTTGGTGTACTGTGATGCATCGAGACTGAGGTTAGGATACGTGCTGATGCAGATTGGGAAGGTCATTGCCTATGCATCGCGACAGCTGAAGGAATATGAACAGCGGCACCCTACTCACGATTTAGAGTTATCAATAGTGGTATTTATAATGAAAGTGTGTCGACACTATTTGTATGGAGAAGACTGCGATATATACATTGATCATAAGAGTGAAGTATTTCTTTACCCAGAAGGACTTAAACATGAGACAGAGAAATTGGCTAGAGTTGGTTAAGAATTATGACTCTGAGATTCTTTATCATCCAGGGAAAGCCAATGTAGTGGCAGACGCTTTGAGTCGGAGAGGCCCCAGACAGTTGATATCACCCAATAAACTCCTTAGCGGTCACAGTAGTATATGGGCTAAGTCGTATCCATAGAGAGGCAAACAAAAAATGAAAGTAGAATTGAAGAGATGGATTTTGTGAAATTAAAATGATAGATTAGAGAAATTGAACAGATAAAGAGCATGGCAAGGTCAAGACATAGTGCTGTAAATCCTATTCTAATATTGATATTAATTCAAAAAATAGTTGTAATTCTACACCATTAATTGCAACTGGAAGATGTATATGTTAAAAGCACGAATTAATTAATCTAGATTAAATTGATGCTAACTCCTAATTTAATAGCATATCATATTATATATCCAAGAACGACAAAATACCACTGGCAGAATGCAGTAAGGGACATACAATATAACAAATATACTAAAATAAATTAACAATCTAAGTTACATAAGAAAAGCATGGCTGAACTTATGTAAAAGATGCTAATGATATTAGAAAAGAAATTAGAAAATAAGAAACAAAACAATTAATGAGCTATGGAGATGAAGCATAAGAAGAATCAATATCAATATTAGGAATAAGAAGTACAAAAACTACACTCTAACCTCACAAATATTTCTAAAATAGTTCACTCATTTTTGTCACCTAAAATAAGTAAAACTAAGCTAGAAATAAGAAAAGCAACAAAACAAAGTGTATTTTTTTTTCTCTCCAAAATCTAATGATTTTTCCCTACATTTGGCTATCTATTTATAGTGGAAATATGACCCAAAATGTGTAAAATCGTGTACAAAAGAGTGGGATAAATGGCTCCACAAATGATGGAAGTTGGAGACATGCTGTAGTGATGAGGGAGACACGTTTGACACGTGTCGTGCGGTGAGTGGCTCAACAGAGATGGTGTTGGGGTGTGGGAGACAGCGAGGTGATGTGGTGCACGCTGGTTGGCTCGGCAGGTAGGTGTGGCAGCAGCTGGCAAGTGCATGTCAGGCGGTGGGACAGCTTCACGTGGCCACGTGTCACGCCTGGAGTGTCTCGGTCAGAGAGTGGCAGCAGCGTGGCAGCTTGGCTGGAAGCTCAGCTGGACGCTCTGCTTGTGGACACTTGTCAGGTTTGCAGAGAAGCTTGTATAGGCGGCTCAGCTTGGGCTCGACTTATCTCAACGAATCAGACGCTGCCACGTGGCATCTAGTAGTGGAAGGGCAGCTAGGCCGGATTGGGCTTGGGTTGGGCCTGGAATCCATTTATTTTTAATATTTTCTTGCTCCCAATCTGAATTTTAAGCACAAAATCATATTAAATTTATATTTTTAATCTAAAGCTATTTTGCAATTAAAATGATGAAAATATATAAATCAATTCTAATTTATGTACACAAATAGAACCTAAAAATGCTTAAATTTGCACACTAATCACAACTCCCAACCAGCTTATTGCTAGTCTCTAGCAATACAAGCGAAATGATAAATATCAACATGATATATTTCAGGTTAAAATTGTAAAAGAACCTAAGTATTAACACAAAATGTTAGTAACAAGTCAATAAGAGTTATCAAAATTACTTCGAATAAATCTAGAGTTGTGAGTGTGTGCACCAAACTTGTACCTTCTTATCGCAAACCATAGCACATAAAGTCTCAACTCCAAAATCCTGTCATGTAATTGAAAATATTGAAAGTTAAGGGTTTCGCTCATGGAGTTGGAAATAAAGAAGTAAGCACTCATCAAATTGGTATATATTTAGGACAAACTTTTAAATAATCATTGAAATGAAGATAGGAAATAAACTATTTGGACAACCACTATAAAGAGTACCACAAATCCAGTTTTTCAGGGTTTCTAAGTTAAATAAACAATCTTTAAATTTATTATAAGATCCAAAAATAATACACACACATTTTTTTTCATGGACACAAGAGACAACATAATTAAAAATGATAGAACTATTTCTCTTGTGTCTTTCTTTTCTTTTCTTTTATTCTTTTTTCTCTTTTTTTTTTCTTTTTTTATGAAGAACATAATAAAAAGGCTCTCTAATAAGGTTTGTCTATAGAAAATATTATCCCTAAAACACCATCCATTCATAACACAATACCTTGTCCAAATAATTATAACCATTTCTAAGAATCAATGAAAATTCAAAAGTTATTTTCTCAAGTCTCACCTCTGTCACAGAATATAATGAATTCTTAAACATGGAAAATTTCTAAGAAAATATGTGCTAACAACCATCTTACCACAACTTTTGGCATGTGCATTAGGTAACTCTAGAGAAACTCTTAGTAATAAAGATAACAAAAATTGACTCAAAAGTAACATTTTGTAAGAATAAATAAGTAATTTTTTAAAAATTTGACCATGAAAATATTAATATGACAAAAATCAACTTGAACATGCATGAATATGCTCACCACCTCCCACCAAAATCAGATAATGTCTTCATTGTTTAAAAATACATACATAAGAAGCATGAAATGAGAACACCTAGAGAGTGAGCTAATGCATAATGATATGATATTGATTCTTAGAAAAAGAAAAATTAAATGACAAGACAAACTATCATAATAAAATACACAAAAAGGAAAAACTAAACAAATAAAAAAAATAAAACATACTAGAAATAAAGAAAGCAAGGAAAGATAGTTCCTGATTAGTCTTGGCAAATCGGAGAAAAGTCTCCTCAGGTTGGTTGACCAACTCAATATTCTCGAATATCCAGTATCAAAAATGAATTTTCTTTTATCCAATGTCTCAAAAATGGAAGCATTAGTAACATTCTCAGGATAAAGAAAATATGCATTTTCAGTATCGTGGTGGAAATAGTGTGATTGATTCTTTGAGAAAAGTTTGCAAATTTTCTCCACAATAAGGTTTATCACATTAGTATGATAACACTTGTTTTCATTCGGAGTTGTTGGAAGAATTTCAGCTTGAGAAATATTTTCACTCCGAATAGTAATGGCATCATCCTCATCAATTTTGTAGGAAATAAGATTAGAGATTGGTGCCATTGTTTCCTCATCTAATTGGAATTGGCTGAAATAACGTGAATTAACTTTTTCGGTCAATTCTGAAAATTGAGTCTGAATTCCTGTAAGTTCCTCCATAATGTGTTCAATAATGTTTCTTATGTGTTCATTAAAGTTTATTTGTTCCTCCATAAATGTGTATATTGTTTCCTCTAAGGGATCTTTATTAGTCTAGACATTATGTGGAGGTTCATGGTAAGAGTTAGAAAAATTATGCTCAACATTCCTACTAGATGGTGCCAATTCCCAACCAATTGGTGCACTGTAGTTACTTAGACTTTCCACTTGAAGCAACCGGGTATTCCTGCTAAGATTACTATTCTTATTGTAAGAATAGTATTGAAGGGCTTCCTCACTATCTCTAGGAGTTGATTAATCTATAGCAAAATAGTCGATTCTTTCACAGTTAAAATATGGTTCATCATACTCTACCCTTATGAACTCATTACTTTCTCAACCATACATAGCTTTCAAGTTCTCTAATTCTCTAGTCAAGAATTCTACTTCAGATTTAAGGTACTCTATTTCGCTAAGTTGGTGGGCAACTCTAAAATTGCTAGTACCCTCAGTAGCACTAGATTTCAGATTGTTTTGAAGTGAAGAGAGATATATTGGATAGTAGTTCTCAAAACGTTGATGATCTTCTTCATTCATTTGTTATTATTATTATTTCTTTTATTATTTTTTTAAAGTATTATAAGCACAAATGTGTAATAGTGTAACAAGTATACACAAAAAATGTTCCTAGGCCAATTGGGAAGGCTTCCTAGGTTCCACTTTAGGCCCACGAGTTTTTCTAGAACTCCCCGAGGTTCTTAGAAAATGTTGGAGGGTAACGCTAACACATACCTTATTTAATAACCAATTTTCTAAGACAGAACAAGTTTGGTTTTTACTAATTTCCAAAATTACACAAATGTTCTCAATACATTGTTTTTTATGCTTTAAAATTTTATGATTCAAAGTTTTATGTTTTTTTTTTCGGAAAATCCTAAATCTAGAAAATAAAATTCTGAACCTAAAAGTAAGAGAAAATAAATAAATAAAATAATGAAAAAAATTAATGAATAAAAAGAAACTGAAAATGAAAATTAGTGAGAAAAGAAAAAAAAATAAAAGAGAACATAAAAAAAATTAATTCACCATGCAAACCTTTAATTGTAAAATTACCTCCCCGACAACGGCGCCAAAAATTGATATCGCCCAATAAACTCCTAAGCTGTCGCAGTAGTAAATGAACTATGTCATATCCACAGAAAGGCAAACACAACTAAAGATTAGGTTAGTAAAGTTAAAGATAAAAATAAATTAGAATTGAAGAGATAGATTTTGTGAAATTAAAATGATAGATTAGAGAAATTGATCAGATAAAAAGCATGGCAAGGTAGAGATGCAGTGCTGTAAATCCTATTCTAATAATGATATTAATTCAAAATTCAGTTGCAATTCTACACCATTAATTACAACTGGAAGATGTATATGTTAAAAGCACGAATTAATTAATCTAAATTAAATGGAATCTAACTCCTAATTTCATAGCATATCATATTATATATCCAAAAGCGACAAAATACCACTGGCAGAATGCAGTAAAGGACATACAATATAACAAATACACTAAAATAAATTAACAATCTAAGTTACATAAGAAAAGCATGGCTGGACTTATGTAAAAGATGCTAAATAATTTTAGAAAAGAAATTAGAAAATGAGAAACAAAATAATTAATGAGATATGGAGATGAAGCATAAGAAGAATCAATATCAATATTAGGAATGAGAAGTACAAAAACTACACTCTAACCTCACCAATATTTCTAAAATAGTTCACTCATTTTTGTCACCTAAAACAAGTAAAACTAAGCTAGAAATAAGAAAAGCAACAAAACAAAGTGTATTTTTTTTCTCTCCAAAATCTGATGATTTTTTCCCTACATTTGGCTCTCTATTTATAGGGGAAATAGGACCCAAAATGTGTAAAATAGTGTACAAAAGAGTGGGAAAAATGGCTACAAAAACTGATGGAAGTGGGAGACATGTTGCAGTGATGAGGGAGACACATTTGACACGTGTCGTGCGGTGTGTGGCTCGATAGAGATGGTGTTGGGGCATGGGAGACAGCGAGGCGACGTGGCGCACGTTGGTTGGCTCGACAAGAAGGTGTGGCAGCAGCTGGCATGCGCACGTCAGGCGGTGGGACAAGTCCATGTGGCCATGTGTCGCGCTTGGAGTGTCTCGGTCTGGGAGTGGCAGCAGCATGGCAGGCGTGGCAGCTTGGCTGGAAGCTCGGCTTGTGGACATTTGTAACGTTTATAGAGGAGCTTGTACAGGCGGCTTAGCTTGGGCGAGGCTCGTCTCAACAAATCAGACGCTGCCATGTGGCAGCTATGCAATTAAAATGATGAAAACATATAACTCAATTCTAATTTATGTACACAAATAGGACCTAAAAATGCTCAAATTTACAATCTAATCAACAATTGTTTAGTTTGAAGCAGATATTGAAGGATTTGGCAGATGACATGACTAGAGCAAGGATAGAGTTGGTGGTGGACCGGTTGGCCAATATTACCATGCAGTCCACTCTCTTGGAGAGAATAGAGGAGGGGTAGATGAATGATTCTTAGTTTGTAAGTGTAGAGAGGATGTCCTAGCTAGAGTAGCTAAAGATTATTCTATTATAGAGACGGGTGTGCTGAGATACAAGGATCATATTTTTGTTCCGATGAACATGGGTATCAGACGAGAGATCCTTGATGAATCTTATACCACACCATATTCACTACATCCAGGAACCATGAAGATGTATCAGAATCTAAGGTCATTGTATTGGTGGCATGGGATGAAGAAGGATGTGGTTGGCTATGTGCAAAGTGTCTAACCTATCAGCAGGTGAAGGTTGAATACCAGTGACCAGCGGGGTTGTTACAACCTCTAGGTATTCCAGAGTGGAAATGGGAAGATATTACTATGGACTTTGTATGAGGCTTGCATAGGACAGTGGGGCAACATGACTCGGTATGGGTGATAGTAGACAGATATACCAAGTCAGCTCATTTTCTACCACTGAGGACAAACTATACTATGGACCAGTATGCAGAATTGTATGTGAGACCGAGATCCAAAATCTATAGTGTCAGACCGGGATCCCATTTTTACCTCCAAGTTTTGGGGAAGCCTGCAGAAGGCTATGGGGACTCAGTTGAAGTTCAGTACAACCTATCATCCTCAGACAGATGGGTAGTCTGAGAGGACGGTTTAGATTTTGGAGGACATGGTTAGAGCATGTGTACTGGATTTCAAGGGGTCTTGGAGTAAGTACCTTCAGTTGATTGAGTTTTCATACAATAACAACTAGCAATCAATGATTGGACTAGCTCCATATGAGATGTTGTTTGGAAGGAAGTGTAGGTCATCCATTCATTGGGACAAGATGGGAGAAATGAAGTATTTGGGTCTTGAAATGGTTCAAAGGACTAATGAGGCTATTGAGAAGATCCAATCTCAAATGCTCGCCTCATAGAGTAGACAGAAAAGCTATGCTGACCCTAAGCGTAGGGACATGGAGTTCCAGGCATGAGACCTCACATTTCTGCAAGTTTCACCACTACGGGGAGTAAAAAGGTTTGAAAAGAAGGGCAAGCTAGGCCTAGGTTTGTAGGACCTTTCAAGATCCTGGAAAGGATCGGGCAGGTAGTCTATAGATTGGCTCTGCCCCCATCATTAGCAGGAGTTCATGACGTGCTTCACATCTCAATGCTTCGAAAGTATGTGTCGGATATGACCCATGTATTGGGATATGAGGATCTGGAGCTACAAATGGATTTGTTTAATGAGGAGCGCCTAGTTCAGATCCTAGATACAAAGGATAAGGTTTTGAGAAACAAGACGATTCCACTAGTTAAAGTTTTATGGAGGAAGAGCAAGGTCGAGGAAGCAACCTGGGAGCTAGAGTCAGTTATACGGGATCAACATCCCGAGTTGTTCACGTAAATTTAGAGGACGAAATTTTCAGCAGGAGGGGATAGTTGTAACATACCAAATTTGCTAATAAGGCATGATGCCTTGATTAGTGTGTCGAGAGGGCATAATTGTATTTATATGCGAAATCAATTGAATATATGTGTGATTATGTGGCATATATCGTGTTTATGTGTATTGAATATGCATGTGGGCTCATTTTGTTAATTAGGGCATATTTGTAATTTTGAACCGTTGATGGTATAATTGTAATTATATGTGTTGTGTGATTGAGACCACATTATTATGTGGATATATTCACGATATTCGGCACGAGGCGATCTTGGTGAGCGAGTTAGCAGAAAAGTCACAACGAGGTCAAATACTCGGCTCCGAGTAAGCCTAGGGGTAATTTAGTCATCTAGTACGTAGTTGAGATTTATCGGGTGATGGGTAGTTATTTGGTGATTATTTGGGTATGTCAGGACTAACTGGGAATCTTAAGTGTAATTTGAGGATTAGCGAGAAATGTGGCTAATGACTGTTTTTCCTTTGAGGGCATTGAAAAGGAACTCATGGGTTAGGGGCATTAGGGGTTTTTCCCTAGCCTTGGACTGCCTTAGCCATCTAGATCCCCTAGGAAGCTTAGAATCAAGCAGCACAAACTCAGCTCACATTCCCTCTCTCTCTAATTCTCGTTTCTCTCTTTCACTCTCTCGAGGTGTTGGGGTTCTTAAATTTTTGAGGAGGAAGGATTGGAGTCTTAAATCTTGGTGCTAGGTATTGATTTAAGGTGCAACCAGAAGGGTGAATCCCAATTGAGGTAGTGATTTTGGACCTGTAAACTCTAAGTTTCATTTATTCCATTTTTGGTGTTTTTGAGATTCAAAGCTCAAGGTGGGATTATGAGTTTTTATGGGGGTTTTTGGGTATATTGTGGTGTTATATTGTTGTTCTGGATGAATTTCGACAAGTTTATAACTCAATTATGGGTTTTGTTGTTATTTAGGATGAATTTTAAAGATTTGAGCTTGGGAAAAATGTTAGAAATTCTGGGTTCGCGGGGCCGCACTGTGGCAGTGTTATTGGAGCGCACACGACCTGATTGAACTCATAGGCTAAGGGTTGTTTTATGAACTGCCTTAGCGCCATGGCGCTGGGTGGGTTGCATTGCAGCGCGTGTCCAGGGTAGCAAGGGAGGTATCTCTCTGACTGTAGAGGGCCGCGATGCCCCTCAAAGGCGCCAAGACTCAAATGGAGGATTTTTGCCAAATGGGATTTTTAAGTTCGGGAACTCAAACCTGAAGGCTCTGGAAGGATTCTACTTCCCAGTTTAGTAGAATTCGAGGTCCTGGAGGATAATGAGTAATTTCAAAGCTTTTAATTAGTTTAGATCTTGATGATTACCATTATTGCGTTGTGACTAGGCTATACCACTAGGGCTCGAGACTGGATATTGCACTTGGGATCGCCATACACTATCTACTCAGGACTCAAGGAAAGAAAACTGCACCCTAGTTGTACTCGGGGCTCAACCCCTGTTAATGAATATGACTATGACTGTACTTGTGATTATTTGGTTAGGCATACTTGTATGTGCTGCATCTGATTGTGTGTTATGCAATCTATATGTTTGATTATATCTAATCTGAAAGCTCGACCTAAGGGTACCGGGGATGGTAATAAATGTGTGGAACATAGGCCATTTGGCTAGGGCAACCCGGGAGTGCATTATGCAATTGGTTAGCCCGAACGCCACCTAAATAATTAGAAGTGCTGTCTACACTTGTCTAACTCGTTGATTGTTTAAGTTGAGCTACATGTTTGTGTTGAGTAGGGTTGTTACTGCTAAGCTTATTGTTTATACTCTGTTGTTTATTTGAATCTTTTGATTTAAGTTTTCTTGCCGAGCCTTGGCTCACAGGTGCTATGTGGTGCAGGTAAGGGAAAGGGAAAGCTGGACCAGGCATGAGTTGGAGAGCTTTAGGGGCGGCGCGTACCATTACAGCTAGTCGACCGCCACAGCCAAGGATTCAACAGGGACTAGAGCCAAACCTTAAGATTGTTACTTAGGCCGGCTTATGTTGTAATTACTTTTTGAAGTTGTAAATACCTTGTAAACACTTATTTTGGGATCCCATGTACAGACTGGAACTTTTAAATTAAAACCACTATTCCTATGATAAAATTTTGTAAACCCTAATTTGTCAATTACCCTTAGTTACAAATTTATATCCAAATGACTTGCTTAGCAAGTCCAGCACTATTTAAAATACAGTGTAATGGTTTTGGCTATCTAGGGCGTTACAACTTGGTATCAGAGCCGTCTAGGTTTAAGGGTTCCTGAAGAATGGATGGGCATGTACACTCGCCGCTAAAGACAAGCTCGACGCAGGGGTTGGTAACTATTTATGTGGTTATATGTGTTTAACTACATAAATAAGATGTAAATGCCTTATCTGCCTGTTTATTAGGGAGCATGAGATATATTGATAGGGCATGGGCCTTGACTGCTTTGTGTACATGAAAAGGCATGCTTATTATCATTGTTGTTGTACGTTAGTATTATTGGAATGCCTGTTAGCATTGTGGTTGCATGTAATTCCTTAATTATTGATGTTGGACTGTGGGGTGACTTCTAAAAACCTATTATCATTACCTGATCAGCCGAGTCATTGATTGCAAATATACTTGAAGAGTTATACCCCCATGGCGATTACTTCGATTAGCTGATACTGATATTAAAGGAAATATTGTCTCTTGATTTGTTGTTGGAAAATCAATCATGTGTTGAGTGGAAGATCAAGTCTAGGTTCATGTGTTTATGGTGGTGACTAGGATTAGAATCAATTAGGTTTAATGGTGATTGATTTTAGAGAATCATGGATGGTGATAATGTTTGATAAATATGGCTAGAATGAGGATTAGGTTCATGCTAGTGTGAATAGGATATGATCAATCAATGGTGATTAGGAATTAGTTAGGCTATGTTGATTGAATATTTGAATCAATCAACTTTAATTGGGAGGTTTTGATGAGTGGCCTTGGAGTCTATAAATAGAGAAAGCCTAGCTCTCATTTTTCGTACAACACAAAGGTAAGAAGAGAGAGAGAGAGAGAGAGAGAGAGAGAGAGGCATGAGAGAAGAAAGAAAGAAAGAAAGATGGTCGAGAAGGTGGAGATTTATCTCAAGGGCTCGAGATTTTTCGTGAAGGAAGGGAATAAAGGTTTAAGGTAAAATGTTGCTTTATGGTTTAGTCATCAAGTTTATTCTCTTGTTCTTTTGAGGGTTAATTGGGAGATATGATTCCTGGTTAGGGTTCTTAATCTCTAAGGTGGTGGTGCTTCATAGTTGTTCAGCCTACACATCTACTTAAGGTATCATTGGTTATTTTGAAGGTTGTTTGGTGTTGGTATTAGGGTAAGTTTGATTTATGGGAATGTTATACTTATGATTAATAAAATAAGGCTACTTGTTGTATGGCTTATGAAAAGGGATTCTTGGGCGTGTAACTTATCTATGTAAGCATGATATGGTCTAAATGAGGTTATTGTTATATTATGGATAAGCTTTGATCGATAAACAAGACCACTTTCTTCTTTTTCAAAGACTCCACACACATGCCAAGGTAAGGAGGTTAAACATGTTTGCTTGATTGCTAATGTTTATGGAATGCATGTTGTATGCTATATGTTTTAGGGTATGTACTGTGGAAGGTAAAAAAGTTGACAAAGGTTGCCAAAAAGTTGACCATGGAGGTCGTAGAGAGGATAACAAGAGCTTCCTTGTAGTTATATCTCCCATTTACATGCATAGTGCACGCATAGGTTTTCTGTATGATGATTTATGATGATGTTTATGATGATGACAATGCTATGTTATGATATGAGTTTATGGTTTGGCTTTATGAGATTTGTTTTATGTTGATTGTTTAGTTTGATTCTCCTTACTAGGCTTTAGCTCACCCATTTTTTCCCTCTCCATAGGCAAATACTAAATATGTGATGACATGGTGAGCAGGGATTTTTCCAAGAAGGCGTGTAACATCCAAAATTTGCTAATCGAGCTTAGTGCCTTGATTAGCGTGTCGGTAGGGAAATAATTGATTTAATTATGTTAATACGTGGATTAAATGATTATGTGATTAGAAAGGCATGTTTAGGTGAATTAAATATGCATGTGGGCCCATTTCGGTTAATAGGGGCATAATTGTAATTTTGGCCTGTTGGGGGCATAAATGTGAATTATTTGCGTGTTGTGCTTGAGACCACAAGATTGTGGTGATATATTTGTGATGTGTGATCTGAGACAATCCTAGGGAGAGAAATAACAAAATAGTCACAATGGGGTCGAATACCTGATTCGGGGTGAGCCTAGGGGTATTTTGGGAATATAGCACATGTTCGGGGTTACTAGGTAGCGGGTAATTATTTAGTGATTGTTTAAGTATGTCAGGATTTAATGGGGATTTATAGGAACACTTGAGGAATTAGTGGGATGAGGCAAATGACGGGATTTCCCTTGTTGGCATTAAAGGACTATGGATAGACTTAAGGGCATTTTGGACATTATGTAGTTGAGGATAGGCTTAAGTTGAACAGGATACTTGAACTAAGGAAAAAAAAAACACGAAAAACTCCTCTTAGCCTATCTCTCTTTCTCTCTCTCGGTTCTCTCTCCCTCTCTTAGTGACTTAGAGAATTTTGGGAATAATTGAAGGAAAAGCTCAGAATTTAGGGTTGGAAGTTGAGGATTTGTAGCTGGAGGTGTTGGAGATCTAGCTTAAGCTCGAAATCAACACAGAGGTAAGGTTTAGAGCAAGATTTTTTTGTGAATTTCTCTATCTTTTTAGTGTTTGGGGAGGTTTTGAATTCAAGAGATTAAGTTGAGTTGTGATGAGGTTTTGGTTAAGTTTTTAGGGTTTGTGTACTGCTCTAGTTGTAGTGGAGGTATTTTGGGACTCAATTTTGGCATTAGAATATGTTTGGGTCGATTTGTAGGTGGTTTAGAAATTTAAAAATGATGGAAATTCTAGGTTCGCAGGGTCACACCATGGCCCACATGAACTTTGGAGGCCTTGGGGATTCCCTAAATCGCCTTAGTGCCGCGGTCCAGGGTAGGGCGCGCTGCGACGCGTGTCCAGGAAAATTCAGGCAAGGATCTCTGACTTGGAGAGGGTTGCGACCCTAATTGTTGGAGTGCTGCGACTCTAATTGGGGGCCCTGCGACTCAAATAGAGGATTATGGCCAATCTAGGTTTTTAAGCTCGGGAACAATCTTAAGGCTCAGGAAGGATCCTACTACCAAGTTTAGTAGGATTCGAGGTCTCGGAGGCTAGAATAATATTCTGAAGTTCTTATTTTGTTTAGGGCTTGATGGGTTGTTATTATAGATACGTTGTGACTAGGTTTTATGTCAAAGCTCGGGTTAGGGGATCGTGCTTGTGATTGCGTTAATATATCTTCTCGGAACACAGGTAAGAAAACTATTTGTGCCCATAGAGCAGGATATGGCTCCATTATTTGTGTTTTAGGGCATGACCCTATTATTTATGTTTAATATATATGTATATTGTAACAACCCAAAATTGCTAATAGGGTTTAGTGCCTTGATTAGCGTGCAAGGAGGGTATAATTGGATATATGTGTGTTTAATTGGTTAAATGCATGACTATGTGGCATGGATGACTTATATGATTATGTGAATATATTATACGCATGTTTATGCGTATTAAATATGCATGTTGGCCCTTTATTGTTCATAAGGGCATATCTATAATTTTGGCCCGTTGAGGGCATAAATGTGATTTTATGTGATAAATGGTTGAGACCACATTATTATGTGGGTATATTTGCTGTATATGGCTCGAGACGATCCTAGTAAGCGGATTAGCGAAATAGTCACAGTGGGATTTATTACCCGGCTCGGGGGGGCCTAGGGGTATTTTGGGAATTTAGCGAATATTTTGGGATTTATTAAGTAATTAATAATTTGGTAAGTAATTGGACGTAATAGGATTAATTTGTAAATGGTAGGGACACTTGAGGAATTAAAGGGAATTGGGAAATGACCATTTTACCCTTAGAAACCATTAGAGGGCTAATAAATTTAAGGGAAAAAATGGTCTTTTTGGGTTAAGGATATACACAGGAAAATGTGTTGGGAATATATTAGAATACACTAGAAATCTCTCAAACCCTCCCTTTCCCTCTCACTCACATTCACTCTCTCTCTCCCTCTTGTGTTGGGGCTTTGAATTTTCTGAAGGAAACTAAACTTCGATTTGAGCTGGAAACCTGAGGAATTCAGCAAGAAGGTCTGGGAATCTAATCTTAGGGATTGGAGGATTAAAGCTGAGGATTTAGCTGCTATTAAGGTAAGGTTTTAGGACTTTAAGTTTGTTGAGTTTTTGTTGAGTTTGATTTTGTTAAGGGGGAAACTCTTAATTTGGGGATTTAGGGAAAATTGAGTTAGTATTCAAGGTTTTAGATGTTGTTTCTGAAGTGTTAATTGGAAATTTCAAACTTGTTTTGACAGGGGTGTATTTCAAAGTTGGATTTTGAAGCTGAGTGTTTGAGTGAGTTGTTGGGAACCCTGGGAATTCTGGGTTCGCGGGGCGCTCCACGACCCAACTTATGGGCGCCGCGGCCCACGTACCCAGAATGCCCTAGGAGGGCTTGCTACCTTGAGGGCGCGCCGCGGCCCTAGGGGCCAAGTCGCGACTCGCTTCCCCTAGATGCATGAGGCCGCGACTCTAACTTGAGGCGCGCTGCAAATGTCAGGGCCAGGTCGCTTCCTGCCTAGACAACTTTGGCCTAGGATAGTTTTTAGGCTCGGGGAGGCTCGGGGCTTTGAACCTAAGCACTTAGGACGAATTCTACTACACGGTTTAGTAGAATTCGAGGTTCCGGAGGCTAGTTTTTACTTCCTAAACATATTTGAATTTGGAGTGGATGGTTACCCATTGATTTTGTGACTAGGTTTATCGCTAAGGCTCATGACTGAGGATCATGCTCAAGACCGTTCTTTATTATTTGTTCAGGATTTGAGGTAAGAAAACTGCACCCTTGTGGTTCTGAACGGGACTGAGGTTCCCAATAACTAAATATGTGATTGAACGGTTGTTATGTATATGAGAATGAATGACCTAAGAGTGTTGGGGCTGATGATAAGTGTGTTGAATGGAGCTCGGCCTAAGCGAGCCAGGGTCAGCTAGACAAACAGAGGGCTCGACCTAAGTGTGGCAACCCTGAACAATGTGTAACTGGTTAAGATTTGTACTTGAGCATATATGCTTATCATTGTTTTGTTTAATGCTTGTATTCTGTTAAATAACTGAACTGGTTAGATTCAAGTTGATTGAATGCTACTGCTGCTATATATGTTTGTTGTTTATGGTTTTCTTGCTGGGCCTTGGCTCACAGGTGATACGTAGTGCAAGTAAAGGCAAAGGGAAACTGGATCAACCATGAGTTGGAGAGTTTTGGGACAGGGTGTACATAGTCAGCCATGGCCTAGGGATAGTTACAGGGATTGAGCTCTAAAATTTGTATTTTGCCACTAGAATGGCTTTTGTTGTATCATCATTTGGGGATTATATTTACCACTTATACCCTATTTTTTTGGGATCACATTATTGCTCAAATGGTTTGATTAGCAAGTCTTGCACTATTTTTGAACACATAGTGTAACCGTTTTCGTTATCCAGGGTATTACAACTTGGTATTAGAGTTGTTTAGGTTTAAGGGTTCCTGAAGACTAGCTGGACATGTACACTTGCCGCTAAAGACAAGCTCGACTTAGGGTTTGGTAATTGTATATATGTGATTGCATGCTTAAATGCTTAAATGAAATGTAATGTTTTAATCTGTATGATTAATAGGGAGCATGAGATACTGATAGGGCCTGACCCTTGATTGCTGTGTGATTATGATGAGGCATGATTATTAGCATTGCTGCTGCATGTGAATGAATGTTTAAATGCTTGTTCGCATCTTGATTACACATTGTTGGTTGAGTTTCAATGATGGACCATGGAAAGAATGTTAACCTGTCATCATTGCCTGACTGCCGAGTCATTGAAAACTTGGATAGCTATGCGTCCAAGGCGATCGATATGACTATTCGACATAGGAGTCGAGTATAAAGGTGATGAGCAGGGTCAAAACCCTCCGTCAGTCCCTGAGAACTAGCAGCAGATACTTGCTGACATGCAAGCTAGGTTACAGAGTCAAGAAGAAAAGATTCGTCTTTTGATACAGCAGGCTCCGTCAGGGAGTGCTGCACCTATTATGCCACCTGTTGTTGCACCAACTGTATAGCCACCTGAGGTTGGGAACAGGTGGGAGCAACTTTATGAACGGTTCAGGAGAAAACATCATCCAACCTTTGAGGGAGGACCAGATCCACTTAAGGCTAAATAGTGGATGAGTATGATCACCTCCATCCTGGATTTTATGAGGGTGGAAGGTAATGACAGGGCAGCCTGTGCCGCCTATATACTTAGGGAGGATGCCCGTATTTGGTCAGAGGTGGTATCGCAGACTTGTGATGTTTCCACTTTGAGTTAGGATGGATTCAGAGATTTGTTCAACCAAAAGTATTATAACGTTGCCATCAGGGCAGAAAAGGTGAACAAATTCATGGGATTGGTACAGGGCAGTGTGACAGTTACAGAGTATGCCCTGAAGTTTGATAGGTTAGTGAAGTTTGCATCAGACTTAGTGCCTTCAGATGCGACCAGACATGATAAGTTTTTCCGAGGGCTTAATGCTGTGATAACCCGGGATGTGAGGATTATATCGATACTTGGGCAGACGACTTATGCCTAGGCTATTGAGAAGGCTCTTATTGCAAAGGAGGCAGAGAATAAGATCTGGAGGGAGAATGCTGCGAGATGGGATGTTCGCAGGGCAGTGCCTCCATATACAGGGTCTAGTAGGGGCGGAGGCCTCGGTGATCTGAAGAGGAAGACTCCTGACACTTCGACCACTACTGGTCCTGATAGGAGGGGACGGGGTGCTCAGGGTGGCCGCCAGGAAGGCAGTGAGACATGGAGAAATTATCCAGAGTGCACGAGATGCAGGAAGTTCCATCCGGGCGAATGTTGGGCAAAGGCTTGTTATCTGTGCAGGGTGGTGGGACACCTCAAGAAGGATTGCCTAACAGCAAAGAAAGAGGAACCAGAGAAGGTGGACAGCTTGACTCCAGCTCAAGTTTTCACCTTGATGCAGGCAGAGGCTGAGACTAGTCCCTCGGTAGTGATAGGTTAGATTTCTAGCACTGACTCTTTATATATTGTATTGATTGACTCTAGTGCTACACATTCGTTTGTTTCTAGTAAGGTAATTGATAGATTGTGTAGACCTAGTGAGTGTTATACTGCGGGGTTCGGGACTATACTGCCTACAGGGGAACTGGTAGTTTCTAGGAGATGGATTAGAGCACTGCCAGTGATGGTAGATAGTAGGGAACTATGAGTAGATTTGATCGCGCTGAGTATGGATGATTTTGATATGATTTTGGGGATGGAATGGCTGGTCAGATATGGGGTGACTATAAATTGCAGGAAGAAGATGGTGATCTTTGAGCCTGAGGGTGAGGACCCCTTTGTTTTCATGGGTTTCGTGCATGGACCTCGCATTCCCATGATATTAGCACCGAGGGCTAGAGACCTATTACAAGGGGGTTGTATAGGTTTTCTAGCTAGTGTGGTGGATACCGCTAGAGTTAAGCTGGTGGGGCCGGGTGAGACCAGATTGGTATGCGAGTTCTTGGATGTGTTTCCTGAGGATTTACTAGGACTGTCGCCACACTGGGAGATTCAGTTCGTCATCGAGTTAGTGCCGGGTACAAAACCAGTGTCAAGGGCACCATATAGAATGGCTTCAACAGAGTTAAAGGAACTAAAGATACAATTGCATGAGCTTCTAGGCTTGGGGTTGATTAGACCTAGCTTCTCGCCATGGGATGCTCCGGTTCTGTTTGTGAAGAAGAGGGATGAGACTCTGAGAATGTGTATAGACTACAGAGAGTTGAACAAGTTGACCATCAAGAACAAGTACCCCTTACCAAGGATCGATGACTTGTTCAACCAGCTACAGGGAAAGAAGGTATTCTTGAAGATTGATCTTTGATCTATTTATCACTAGCTGCGGATCAAGGACAAGGATATTTCAAAGATGGGCTTCCGAACAAGGTATGTGCATTATGAGTTCTTGGTCATGTCGTTTGGTTTGACCAATGCCCCAACAACATTTATGGATCTGATGAACAGGGTGTTTAAGGACTACTTGGATAAGTTTGTGATTGTCTTCATCAACGACATCTTGGTTTACTCCAGTTCAGAGGCAGAGCATGAGCAGCATCTCTGATAGGTATTACAGAGATTGAGAGAGCATCAGTTGTATGCTAAGTTTAAGAAGTGTGAGTTTTGGTTACCTGAAGTGACATTCCTTGGGCATATTGTTGGTGGAGATAGGTTACGATAGATCCGGCCAAGGTTGAGGCAGCTAGAGATTGGCCGAGGCCAAGGAATGCCTCGGAGGTTAGGAGCTTCCTTGGGTTAGCAAGATATACAGACGGTTCGTAGAAGGGTTTTCGAAGATTGCCGCACCGATGAAAGAATTGACACAGAAGAATATGAAGTTCATCTAGTCAGACAAGTGTGAGAATAGTTTCCAGGATTGAAGTGACGACTGATTACTGCTCCTGTGTTGAGTCTTCCTTCGAAGGGAGGAAAGTTTGTGGTGTATGTGACGCATCGAGGTTGGGGTTGGGATGCCTATTGATGCAGAATGAGAAGGTTATCACCTATGCGTCATGACAGTTGAAGGAATATGAGCAACGATATCCTACCAATGATCTGGAATTGGCAGCGGTGGTATTCGCACTGGAAGTTTGGCGACATTACTTGTATCTAGAAAAGTGCGAGATATACACCGATAATAAGAGCTTGAAGTATTTCTTCACCTAGAAGGGCTTGAATATGAGGCAAAGACGTTGGCCAGAGTTGGTGAAGGATTATGATTGTGGTATCCTTTACCACCCAAGGAAAGCTAATGTAGTGGCAGATGCGTTGAGCCGGAGGGGCCCAGGATAGTTATTTATCTCTAAATAGGTATCAAAGGAGTTGGCAGAAGAGATGTCCCAAGAGAGGATAGAGTTGGTTGTGGGCTGGCTGGCCAATATCACTTTACAATCTACCCTCTTAGAGAGGATAAGAGAGGGTCAGATGAATGATGCACAGTTGTAGGAGGTTAGAGGGAATGTCCTAGCTGGAGAGGCTAAGGATTATTCTATTTCAAAGACAGGTTTACTACGGTATAAGGATCGAAATTGTGTTCGGATGGATGTTAGTATTAGATGAGAGATACTTGATGAATCCCATACTACACCATACCCACTCCATCCAGACACCATGGAGATGTATCAAGATCTATGAAGTTTATATTGGTGGCCTGGGATGAAGGACATAGTAGAGTACATGGCCAAGTGTTTAACCTGTCAGCAGGTGAAGGTTGAGCATCAGCGACCAGCGGGGTTGCTATAGCCTTTGGGTATTCTCAAGTGGAAGTGGGAAGACATTACTATGGATTTTGTGGGAGGTTTACCCAGGACAGTGGGGCTACATGACACGGTGTGGGTGATAGTAAACATATACACCGAGTCAGCTCTCTTTCTACCATTGAGGACAACCTATATTGTGGATCAATATGTGGAGTTGTATGTGAGGGAGATTGTACGTCTCCATGAGGTTCCTATATCTATAGTATCGGATCGAGATCCCATATTTACCTCCAAGTTTTGGGGTGGTTTGCAGAAGGCTATGGGGACTCAGTTGAAGTTTAGTACAGTCTTTCATCCTCAGATAGATGGACAGTCTGATAGGACAATTAAGGTATTGGAGGACATGCTTAGAGCGTGTGTGTTGGACTTTGAGGGGTCTTGGAGTAAGCACTATCTGTTGATTGAGTTTTCATACAACAATAGTTATCAATCAACAATTGGAGTAGCTCCATATGAGTTGTTGTATGGAAGAAGATGCAAATTGCCCATTCATTGGGATTAGATGGGTGAGAGGAAGTATTTGGGATCGGAGATGGTTCAGAAGACTAACGAAGCTATTGAGAAGATTCAAGCTCGAATGCTAGCTTCGTAGAGCAGACAGAAGAGCTATGCTGATTCTAAGAGTAGGGAAGTGGAGTTCTAGGTAGGGGACCACGTGTTTCTGCAAGTGTCACCACTGCGAGGGGTGAGGAGGTTTGGGAAAAAGGGCAAGTTGAGCCCTAGATTCATAGGACCTTTTGAGATCCTAAAGAGGATTGGGCAGGTGGCCTATAGATTGGCACTGCCACCATCATTACCAGGGGTTCACGATGTATTCCACATCTCTATGCTTCAGAAGTACGTTTCAAATATGACCATGTGTTGAGGTATGAGGATTTGGAGTTATAGACAGATTTTTCGTATGAGGAGCGACTGGTTTAGGTCCTAGACAGGAAAGATAATGTTCTGAGGAACAAGACAATTCCTCTAGTCAAGGTATTATGGAGGAAGCGGCCTGGGAGCTTGAGTCAGCTATGCGGGATCAATATATTGAGTTATTCAGGTTAATTTCGAGGACAAAATTCTCAGTAGGAGGGGATAGTTGTAACGACCCAAAATTGCTAATAGGGTTTAGTGCCTTGATTAGCGTGCCAAGAGGGCATAATTGGATATATGTGTGTGTTTAATTGGTTAAATGTGTGACTATGTGACATGCATGACTTATATGATTCTGTGAATATATTATATGCATGTTTATGAGTATTAAATATGCATGTTGGCCCTTTATTGTTCATAAGGGCATATATGTAATTTTGGCCCGTTGAGGGCATAAATGTGATTTTATGTGATAAATGGTTGAGACCACATTATTATGTAGATATATTTGCAATATATGGCTTGAGACGGTCCTAGTGAGTGGATTAGCGAAATAGTCACATCGGGATTTAATACCCGGCTCGGGGGGAGCCTAGGGGTATTTTGGGAATTTAGAGAATATGTTGGGATTTATGGAGTAATGAATAAGTATTTGGTAATTAATTGGACGTGACAAGATTAATTGGTAAATAGTAGGGACACTTGAGGAATTAGCGGGAATCGAGAAATGACAGTTTTACCCTTAGAAACCATTAGAGGGCTAATAAATTTAAGGGGCAAAATGGTCTTTTTGGGTTAAGGATATACACAGGAAAATGTGTTGGGAATGTATTAGAATACACTAGAAATCTCTCAAACTCTCCCTTTCCCTCTCACTCACGTTCACTCTCTCTCTCCCTCTTGTGTTGGGGCTTTGAATTTGCTGAAGGAAACTAAGCATGGATTTGAGTTGGAATCCTGGGGAATTCTGCAAGAAGGTCTGGGAGTCTAACCTTAAGGATTGGAGGATTGAAGCTGAGGATTTATCTGCCATTGGAGGTAAGGTTTCAGGCCTTTAAGTTTGTTGAGTTTTAGTTGAGTTTGATGTGGTTAAGGGGGAAACTCTGAATTTGGGGATTTAGGGAAAATTGAGTTAGTATTCAAGGTTTTAGATGTTTCTGAAGTGTTAATTGGAAATTTCAAACTGGTTTTGACTGGGGTGTATTTCAAAGTTGGATTTTGGAGCTGAGTGTTGGAGCGAGTTGTTGGGAACCCAGGGAATTCTGGGTTCGCGAGGGCACACCGCGACCCATCTCATGGGCGCCGCGGCCCGCGTGCCCAGAATGCCCTAGGAGGGCTTCCTGCCTTGAGGGCGCGCTGTGACCCTAGGGGGCAAGTCGCGGCCCACCTCCCCTAGATGAATGAGGCCACGCTTCTGACTTGAGGCGCGCCATGATCCTCAAGGCCAAGTCGCGGCCCGCTTAGACAACTTTGGCCTATGATAGTTTTTAGGCTCGGGGGTTCGAACCTAAGCGCTCTGGACGAATTCTACTACCTGTTTAGCAGAATTTGAGGTCCCGGAGTCTCATTTTTGCTTCCTAAACATTTATTTGAATTAGGAATTGATGGCTACCCATTGATTTTGTGACTATGTTTATCGCTAAGGCTTAAGACTGAGAATTGTGCTCGGGACCCTTCTTTATTCTTCGCTTGAGATTTGAGGTAAGAAACTGCACCCTTGTGTTTGTGAACGAGACTGAGGTTCCCAATAACTAAATATGTGAAATGTGGGATTTTATGTTGTTATGTGTATGAGAATGAATGACGTAAGAGTGCCGGGGGTGATGATAAGTATGTTGAACACACCTCGGCCTAAGCGAGCCGGGGTCAGCTAGACAAACAGAGGGCTCGGCCTAAGTGTGCCAACCCTGAACACTGTGTAATTGGTTAAGATATGTACTTGAATATATATGCTTATCATTGTTTGGTTATTCTATTAAATAACAGAATTGGTTGGATTAAAGTTGATTAAATGCTACTGCTGCTATATGTGTTTGTTGTTTATTGTTTTCTTGCTGGGCCTTGGCTCACGGGTGCTTCATGGTGCAGGTAAAGGCAAAGGGAAACTGAATCAACCATGAGTTGGAGACCTCTGGGGGCAGGGTGTACATAGTCAGCTACTCGACCGCCACGATCGAGGGATAGTTACAGAGACAAAGCTCTAAAATTTGTATTTTGCCACTAGAATGAATTTTATTATATCATCTTTTGGGGATTGTATTTACCACTTATACCCTATTTTTTTTTGGATCTCATGTATCAAACATTTGTTTTAATGAAAATTAACCATTTATGATCAAAATATTTTAACCCTAACCTAATAGTTGACCTTAGGATCACATTATTGCTAAAATGACTTGATTAGCAAGTCTTGCACTGTTTTTAAACACACAGTGCAACGGTCTTGGTTATCCAGAGCATTACATAAATACCTTTAAATTCTATGCTATGTGGTGCATTATTATGAATGAACGACAAGGACCAGGAACAGCGAAGGCCGAGAACAACAAAAGTAGGTAACAATGAAGGCATGTTGAATTCAGGCCGCTAGAGCAAGACCCTCTAATGGTGCAATATTCACCTGCTCGGTGATGACTGTGAACCCAGTGCCTGGTAAAGCTATGTATTAAGCTATTTAATTTGCTGTTTGTTTAAGCTGTGTATTATCGGATTGAATTATATTATGTTATGCGTTGAGTTTTCTTGCTGGGTCTTGGCTCACGGATGCTTTATGGTGCAGGTAAGGGCAAGGGAAAGGTCGACCAACCATGAGTTGGAGAGCGTGGAACGACATGTACATGTTCGGCCTACCTAGCTGCCACGGCGGGGGTTGTTTATTGGGATTTGTTGTAACAATTGATTTTGTCGCTTAGGTCGATTGTATCTACATTTTTGAGTTGTAATACATTTTCGAAACAGTATTTTGGGAACCCGAATGTATAACTTTTCTGATTTTAATGAATGTCCAAATCTTTTGTAACTAATGTTGTCAAATAAGTCTTTATTTCAATTTAATCAGACTTTTTAACCTAAAGCCTCGATTAGCGATCTAATGGCACATTTATAAATCACATGGTAACAACTCTAAGGTAGTAGGATGTTACAACTTGGTATCACAGAGTGCCAAGGTTTATGGTTCCTGGAGATCGACATAACATGTACACTCGCTGCCAATGACAAGCTTGACTCAAGGTTGGTCGTTATTAAATGAACTATGTGTTTAATTGCTTGTTTGAGTTGCCCTGTTTGCCTGAATGTTATAGATAGAGCATGATGAATGTGTTTATATATGTATGATTCCAGGGCACGACCTCTTGATTTCTATATGCTTATGTTGTGTGCGATGTGTTGATCTGTTGTTTGTGACTGATTGGTAGGATTGGGAGGTAGTTTTTGGATGTTGGTATCATGTCTGATGTGTGGCGTCATTGATTGCAGGCATATTGTAGTTATGCCTCGGAGATCAATCAGACTCCGTGGAAATAGGGCCGAAGATGACAACCAGGGTCAGGACCCTCCACCCGCCCCACAGAACTGGCAATAGTTGTTTGCCGAAATGGAAGCTAGACTTCAACGAGTAGAAAATGAGCTTCGAGAATTGAGGCAGCAAGCCCCTCCTCGTTGTATTGGGTTACAGATTCGACAGGCTGTGGCACCAGTGCTAGCCCAGCCTGTGATGGAGAACAGGTGGGAGTCTTTATATGAGAGGTTTAGAAAGCAACACCCTCCTACCTTTGAGGGAAGTCCAAACCCACTACGGGAAGAGCAATGGATGAATATGACTTCTTCCATCCTGGATTTCATGAGGGTGGAAGGAAATGAGAGGGTGGCCTGTGCTAGTTACATGCTGAGAGAAGACACATGCATCTGGTGGAAAGTTGTGTCCTAGAGGAGGGATGTGACAGCTATGACCTCGGAAGAATTTAAAGATGTCTTCAATGAGAAATACTACAGTGTTGTAGTCCGAGCTGCGAAATAGGATGAGTTTGTTAATCTGACTCAAAATCGAATGACGGTTATAGAATATGCACTGAAGTTTGATCGGTTGACGAAGTTTGCACTGAACTTGGTGCCTAAGGATATGGCATGGAGGAATTAGTTTGTGCGGGGATTGAACATCATAATAGCCCGTGACGTCAAGATAACATTGGATTCAAGGACTACCACCTACTCAGGTAGTGGATAAGGCCCTTACAACTGAGGGGGCCGAGGATCAGATATGGCGAGAGGGCACCACTAGGCGCGATGCTCAGAGGACGATGCCTCCTTTCAATGGTTCTAGTAGGGGTACTAGCTTCAGTGAGTAGAAGACAAAGACCCTAAATTCTTTTGTACCTTTTGGTTTTGATAGGAGGGCACGGGGTGCTTTCAGTTGCCGTCAGGGCGAGGGAGAGAATTAGAGAAACTTCCCAAAGTGTCTTCGGTGCCGGTGACGACCTCAGAGGGAGTGCACAGTTAGAGCGTGCTTCACTTGTGGGAGTGTCAGTCATCTGAGGAAGGACAGCCCACAAGACAGAAAAGAAGAACCAAAGAAGAGTGACAACCTTAATCCAGCCAGAGTATTTACCATGACCCAGACTGAGGCTGAGGCTAGTCCCTCGGTTGTTAAAGGTCAGATTTCTACAACCGATTCTTCATTTATAGCATTGATTGATTCAGGAGCTACTCAATCATTTGTGTTTGCTAGAGTGATAGATCGTTTGTGTAGACCTTGTGATATTTATGATAGGGGATTCATGACTTTGTTGTCAACAGGGGAACTGGTAGTGTAGCGACCCAAATTTCCTAATAAGGCTTGGGGCCTTGATTAGCGTGCCTGGAGGGCAATAATTGTTATATTGTATTAATATGTGAATTTAATGAATATGTGATTAGAAATGCATGTTTAGGTGAATTAAATATGCATGTGGGGCCCATTTGGTTGTTAGGGGCATATTTGTAATTTTAGCCCGCTGAGGGCATAAATGTAATATTTGTATATGTTGTGATTGATACCACGTGTGGGTGGTGATATAACTGTGATGCACGTTCCGAGACGGTCCTAGGGAGCTGTTTTGCTAAAAGTCATAACGGGGTCAAATACCCGGCTCGAGAGGAGCTTAGGGGTATTTTAAGAATATTATAATGTGTTCGGGAATTACTGAGTAGTGTTTAGTAAATTCAGTAATGGTTTAAGTGTGTCGGGATTAAACGAGGATTTTAGGTATACTCGAGGATTTAGCGGGAATTGGGTGAAATGATGGAATTGCCCTTGAGGTTAGGATAAGAACTTTATTAAGGGGAAAGGGTAAAGTGGTAATTTGGCCTTAGGAGGGCATTAAATTGGCTGAGAGGAGTTAGTCACGTTACTTACACTTAGGCAATTCAAGAATTTTCTGCTGGAAGTATAGAGAGAACCAAGAAGCAAAAAGGGAAAGGGAAGAAGGGCTAGTTTCTTGAGACCAAGGAAGGAGTTCAGGGCTGAGATTGGGGCAACTGGAGTCAAGCTTAGGCCAAGATTAATCCAGAGGTAAAGATTCATCTCTGAATTTTAGTTTTCTTGCAAGTTTTTTTTAGAGTTTGGGTTGAATGCTGAAAGTTGGGTTTTGGCTTAGTAATTGTGAAATTCAGCTTGAGAATCAAAGGAATTAATCTTGGAGTTGAATTTGGAAGAAGCTCAGGGTCGAATTTCAGTTTGAGGAAAGAATTTCGTGCATCTTTGAAGTTGATTGCTGGTGTTGTTTAAGTTTTGTAAGGTCTGGTTTATGTTTTATGAAGTTTTAAACCAATTTGTGAATCATGGGTTCGAATGTGTGTTTGGGCTTGTTATTGATGTTTTCGAGTTGCCATATAATCTATTTGAAGTTTTGGAATGAATTTGGGATTTAGGTATGTCTTGGTATTGATTTGGAAATGTTTTGGCTCAGGAAAATGTTGGGAAAAACCCAGATTTTTGGGTTCGTGTATGGGTGCCGCGGCCCTATTCTTCCGTGCCGCGGCGCTAGGATGCATTAGGGGAAGGGCACCATTCTGGGCGCCGCGGCCCCTAGAGGGTGGTGCCGCGACGCTAGGCCAAATTCTGGGCAGGGGAAAAATATGTTTTTGGGGTTTTGGCTCAGGGGGCTCAGGGGATGCTTCTGCTACCTTGTGGGGGGAAACGGGAGGTCTCGAGAGCACGGGATTGGTTCCAGGAGATGATTATAAAGTGGTTAGTAATGGGAGTGCTATGTATGTGTTGTGACTAGGTTATCAGCGAGGCTCAGGTTAGAGGACCGTGCTTGAGATTTCGATGCTCAAGAAGCTCCTTACATAGGTAAGAAAACCGCTGTACCCATAGAGCAGGGCGAGGCCCCATAGTTGTGTTGCAGGGCACGACCATATACAATTATATGCAGGGCATAGCCCATTGATTATGTTAATACATGTTTATATGATTGATTAATTATGCTATGTATGCAAATATGTAAATGGTCGGCAAGAGCCGGGAATAGTGAAGACCGAGAACGGCGAAGGCCGCGAGCAACGTTTAGCACGTGGAGTGCGAGTTGCCAGGGTAAGACCATAAAGGATACCTGGGATATCCTTACGGTGTAGACCGTGAACCCAGGGCCTAGTAAAGCGCCTGGGACGGCATGGCTGTACGTGTTTAGCCTTTTGGCGGATTTGTTATATGCTGAGTAATTGATATGCATATGTTATCTATTTGTGTTGAGTTTTCTTGCTGGGCTTCGACTCATGGGTGCTCTATGGTGCATGTAAGGGCAAGGGGAAAGCCGACCAACCATGAGTATGGAGAGCATGAGGCGATGCGTACATGTCTGGTCTGCCTGTCTGCCTTGGCCAGGGGTATTTTTGGGAGATGCTTTTACTGAATCCTATTTTGTTGTTTAGTCGACTTAAAACATATTTTGAGTTGTAAATATTTATAAAAATTATTTTCGGGATCCCTAATGTAGAACACTTATAATTTTCAATGAATGTTTACATTTTCAAATTATGTGATTTTAATACAGTTTAGTTACACTTTTGAGTTAAATGCTTGGTTAGCTAGTTAAGTGCACATTTTAAACTCACTTAGTAACGACTCTAAGGTAGTAGGGCGTTACAACTTGGTATCAGAGTGAGCCAAGGTTTATGGTTCCTGGAGATTGATCGAACATGTACGCTCACTGTCAGTGACAAGCTCGACTCAAGGTTGGTTGGTAATGATTGACTTATATGTTGAATATGTGTTTATAGAGCATGATGAATGAGTTGACATATGCATGATGCCAGGGCATGGCCCGTTGAGTGTTATATGCTATTGGTATGCTATGTGGATTTTTGTTTGTGGTTGACTGATGTAATTGGGAGGTGGTTTTGGATGTTGTTATCATGGCTGATGAGCGGCGTCGTTGATTGCAGGCATATTTGTTGAGATGCCTCAACAATCATCTAGACTCCGCGGCAGTCGGGCCGAGGATGACAACCAGGGTCAGGACCCTCCACCTGCCCCATAGAATTGGCAACACATGTTTGCCGAAATGGAAGCACGATTGCAACGAATAGAAGAAGAACTCCGACAGTTGAGGCAGCAGGCCCCTCCACAGGTTACTGGGTTGCCAGTTCAGTAGGTTGTAGCGCCAGTGCCGATTCAGCCTGTGATGGAGAATAGGTGGGAACCTTTGTATGAAATGTTCAGGAAGCAGCATCCTCCCACCTTTGAGGGTGGACCAAACCCACTGCGGGTAGAGCAGTGGATGTATATGGTTTCCTCTATCTAGGATTTCATGAGGGTTGAGGGGAACGAGAGGGTAGCCTATGCCAGTTACATGTTTAGAAAAGATGCACGCATCTGGTGACATGTAGTGGTTCAGAGAAGGAATGTGGCAGTTATGACTTAGGAAGAATTCAGGGACATCTTCAATGAGAAGTATTATAGTGTTGCAGTACGAGCTGCGAAGGTTGATGAGTTCATCAACCTAACTCTGAACCAGTTGATCGATTGACGAAGTTTGCTCCAGATTTAGTGCCGACAGATGCGACAAGAAGAGACAGGTTTGTACGAGGATTGAATGTTATGATCGCTCGTGATGTGAATATCACTTTGGATCAGAGACTACTACCTATGCTCAGGTTGTAGACAAGGCCCTTACAGCTGAGGGGGCCGAGGACCAGATTTGGAGAAAGAGCGCTATTAGGCGCGATGCTAGGAGGACAGTGCCTCCTTTTATTGGATCCAGTCGGGGTAGTGGCTCCAATGAGCAGAAGAGGAAAGCCCCAAATTCCTCCCCGTTTGGATAGGAGGGCAGAGGGTACTTTTAGTGGCCGTTAGGGCGGAGGTGACAAATGGAGGTGTTTTCCAGTGTGTCCTCGGTGCAGACGATGACACCAGGGTGAGTGCAGGATTAGGTCCTGTTTTTTTTGTTGGAGTGCCAATCATTTGAAGAAGGACTGCCCATAAGCTAGGAAGGAGGAGCTAAAGTAGGGTGACAGTCTCACTTCTGCCAGAGTGTTTACTTTGACTCAGACTGAGGCGGAGGCTTGCCCCTCAGTTGTGACAGGTCAGATTTCTAGTGCTGGTTCCTTGTATACTACATTGATTGATTCGGGAGCTACCCATTCATTTGTGTCTGCTAAGGTGATAGATCAGCTGTGTAGACCTAGTGCTTTGTATGCTAGGGGTTTTCAGACTTTGTTGCCAACTGGGGAACTGGTAGTCTCTAGAAGATGGATTCGAGCGTTGCCAGTAGAGGTAGATGGTAGGGATTTGTCTGTTGATCTGATTGAGCTTGTGATGGATGAATTCGATATGATCCTAGGGATGGATTGGTTATCGAGGTATGGTGCGACGATTGATTTCAAGCGCAAGATGGTGACTTTTGAACAAAAAGGGGAGGTACCCTTTGTGTTTGTGGGAACAGTCAGTGGACCGCGGGTACCTATGATTTCAGCGCTGAAGGCTAGAGACCTGATGCAGGAAGGTTGTATAGGATTCTTAGTGAACGTTGTGGACACTTCTAGGGTTGTGACAGTTGGACTGGGGGAGACCAGATTAGTATGTGAGTTTCTAGATTTATTTCCAGCAGACTTGCCAGGGTTGCCGCCACAGCGAGAGATTGAGTTTATCATTGAGTTGGTGCCAAGAGCGGAGCCAGTATCTAGGAAACCATATATAATGGCTCCGGCGGAGTTGAAAGAGTTGAAGATTCAGTTACAGGAGTTACTGGACTTGGAGTTCATCAGACCGAGTTTCTCGCCATGGGGTGCTCCAGTGTTGTTTGTTAAGAAGAAGGATGGATCCCTTAGGATGTGTATTGACTACAGGGAGCTGAACAAGTTGGCCATTAAGAATAAGTATCCACTGCCTAGGATTTATGATTTGTTTGACCAGCTACAGGGAAGTATAGTGTTTTCCAAGATTGATCTCCAGTCAGGTTACCATCAGTTAAGGATCAAAGAGGAGGACATACCAAAGACCGCTTTCCGCACGAGGTATGGACACTATGAATTCCTGGTTATGTCATTTGGATTAACCAATGCCCTAGAAGCTTTTATGGACATGATGAATAGGGTTTTAAAGGACTATTTAGACAAGTTCGTGATTGTGTTCATCGACGACATTTTGGTGTACTCTCAGTCAGAGACAGAACACGAGCAGCATCTACGTTTGGTGTTGCAGCGGTTGAGGGAGCATAGGTTATATGCTAAGTTCAGCAAGTGTGAGTTCTAGTTATCACAAGACACGTTTCTGGGCCATATTGTTAGTTAGGAGGGGATTTTGGTTGACCCAAGTAAGATTGAGGCAGTGAGAGATTGGCCTAGACCGAGCAACGTTCCAGAAGTTAGAAGCTTTCTGGGATTGGCAGGATATTATCGGCAGTTTGTTGAGGTGTTCTCCAGGATAGCTACACCATTGATAGAATTGACAAAGAAGAAGATAAAGTATGTTTGGACAGACAGATGTGAGATTAGTTTTAAAGAATTAAAGCGGCGACTGATTACCGCGCCAGTGTTGAGTCTGCCGACAGACAACGAGAAGTTTGTGGTTTACTATGATGCTTCCAGACAGGGTTTAGGGTGTGTGCTGATGCAAGCTGGTAAGGTGATAGCTAATGCATCGAGACAATTATGGGAGTATGAATAGAGATATCCCACGCATGATCTGGAGTTGGCAGCGGTGGTATTCGCACTTAAGATTTGGAGACATTATTTATGTGGTGAGAAGTGCAAGATATACACCGATCATAAGAGTTTGAAGTACTTCTTTACTCAGAAGGATTTGAATATGCGCATGAGACGGGGGCTGGATTTGGTTAAGGATTATGATTGTGATATCCTATACCATCCTAGGAAGGAAAACGTAGTGGCTGATGCATTGAGTCGGAAAGGCCCGGGACAGTTGTTCAGTTCGAGGCATATGTCCGATAAGCTAGCTGAGGAGATGACTAGAGCAGGTATAGAGTTGGTGGTTGGTCGGTTAGCCAACATCACACTTCAGTCTACACTCCTTGAGAGGATCAAGGAGGCACAGGGGAGGGATTCCCAGTTGAGAGGTCATAGGGAGAACATCTTAGTCAGGGCGGCTAAGGACTTCTCTGTCTCGGAGAAGGGGTTATTGAAGTACAAAGGTCGGATCTGTGTTCCGATGGATTCTGATACTCGGCGGGAGATCTTAGATGAATTGTAGACCACTCCCTATTCCTTACATCCAGGTATGACAAAGATGTACCAAGATATGAGAGCTTTGTTCTGGTGGTCGGGCATGAAAAGGTATGTGGTGGATTATGTGGCCAAGTGTTTAACCTGTCAGTGGGTCAAGGCTGAACATCAGAGGCCAACAGGGTTGCTGCATCCTCTAGGGATTCCATAGTGGAAGTGGGAAGATATTACCATGGACTTCGTGGTTGGTTTGCCGAAGATCGTGGGACAACATGACTCAGTGTGGGTGATTGTGGATAGGTATACCAAGTCCGCCCACTTTCTACCGGTCAGGATGACTTATACTGTGGAACAGTATGTTGAGTTATATGTGAAGGAAATTGTTCAACTTCATGGGGCTCCGAGGTTGATAGTATTTGATAGAGACCCCACCTTCACCCTAAAGTTTTGGGAGAGTCTGCAGAAGGCTATGGGCACGCAGTTGCGGTTTAGTACAGCTTATCATCCTCAGACAGATGGACAGTCTGAGAGAACGATTCAGATACTGGAGGACATGCTATGAGCCTGTGTGCTAGATTTTGGGGGATCTTGGAGTAAGTATCTCCCTTTGATTGAGTTTTCGTACAACAACAATTACCAGACGACTATCGGAGTGGCTCCGTATGAGATGTTTTATGGAAGGAAGTGCAGATCACCTATCCATTGGGATGAGATGGGTGAGAGGAGTTATTTGGGTCCTGAGATGGTCCAGAGGACCAATGAGGCTATAGAGAAGATTAGAGCTCGAATGCTCGCCTCCCAGAGTCGCCACAAGAGTTACTCAGACATGAAACCCAGGAGCGTAGAATTCCAAGTTGGTGACCATGTGTTCCTTAGGGTTTCACCTCTGAGAGGAGTGAAACGGTTTGGCATTCGCGGAAAGCTGAGCCCTAGGTTTGTTGGCCCCTTCGAGGTTCTAGAGCGGGTTGGGGAGGTAGCTTACAGATTGGCAATGCCTCCAACCTTATCAGGGGTTCATGATGTATATCATGTGTCCATGCTCTGGAAGTATGTATCAGATTCTACGCACGTGTTGAGTTATGAGAACTTGGAGCTAGATCAGGATTTGTCATATGAAGAAAAGCTGGTTCAGATTCTCGACGGGAAGGACAAAGTCTTGCGGAGCAAGACCATCGCCTTAGATAAAGTGTTGTGGAGAAACAACAAAGTTGAGGAGGCAACATGGGAACTTGAATCAGATATGCGGGAGCGGTATCCCGAATTGTTCAAGTAATTTCGAGGATGAAATTTCTATAAGGAGGGGATAGTAGTAGCGACCCAAATTCGCTAATAAGGCTTGGGGCCTTGATTAGCGTGCCTGGAGGGAAATAATTTTTATATTGTATTAATATGTGAATTTAATAAATATGTGATTAGAAATGCATGTTTAGGTGAATTAAATATGCATATGGGCCCCATTTGGTTGTTAGGGGCATATTTGTAATTTTAGCCCGCTGAGGGCATATATGTAATATTTGTATATGTTGTGATTGATACCACGTGTGGGTGGTGATATAACTGTGATGCACATTCTGAGACCGTCCTAGGGAGTTGTTTTGCTAAAAGTCACAACGGGGTCAAATAACCGGCTCGTGTAACGACCCAAATTTGCTAATAATAAGGCTTAGGGCCTTGATCGTGCCTGGAGGGCAATATGTGAATTATTATTTAATATGTAGATTTGTGTGAATATGTGATTAGTGATGCATGTTAAGGTGAATTAAATATGCATGTGGGCCCCGCTGGTTATTAGAGGCATGATTGTAATTTTAGCCCGTTGAGGGTATAAACATGATAATTGTGATATACCTGCGATATATCTGTGTTGCACGATCCGAGACAGTTCTAGGGAATGGTTAGCTAGAAAGTCACAACGGGGTTGAAAATCCGATTCGGGGCGAGTCGAGGGGTATTTTGGGTGTTAGCCATTTTATGGGGTTATCGGGCTATGGAAATAAATATTCAGAGATATATATGAGGTTAGAATGCCTAGGAGGGAATATTGGGGAAATTTACCATTTTGCCCTCGGGGACGATTTTGGTACCCCGTGCCTTGAGGTAACCTTATAGACTGAAGTTAAATAAAACAAAATATAAGAAACCCCCAGATTTCTCTAAACCGACCCTATCTCTTCCTTCACCTCTCTTTTGAAGTTTTTCTCTCCATTGGAAGCTTGGGAGAACTCTTGGTAAAATCAAACCAAAGACTAAGAAGTAGAGCTGGGATTTTGGGAGCTAGAGGCTTGGAGCTTAGAGAATTAATCCAGGGATCTAACTCAGTTCAAGGTAAGCTTTAATCTTAGTAAAATGTAATCAGTAGCTGCTGATATTTTCAGAGTTTACCTGTGAGTAAGTGGTGAATTGTTGTTGAGTGTTTGGGTGAGCTTTGAGGCTAGTTTCTGTTAGGTTTTGATGCTAAGGCTGTGTTAGAACCTCTGTGATAATTAGTTTGGATTTTTTGCCTTCTTCTGGGGATAATTGGACTGGTTTTTGAGGTGAAAATGGTGAGTTTTTCTGGGCTCGAGGAGTTTGGCCGCGGCGCTGTTCTTGCTGAGTTGCGACCCCTTAGAACTTGGGGCGCCTGGAAATGGAGGCGTGCCGCGACGCGTGTGCGCTATTTTGAGGAAGGGCCTCGAAATGAGCTGGGGGCCACGACATGAGTCCCTAGGGCCGCGACGCTTAGTGCATTTTTGGATTTTTGAGAGGTTTTAGGCTCGGGAATTCAAAAGTTAAGGCTCGAGATGGATTTTATCACCCAGATTGATAGAATTCAATGTCCCGGAGATTAGAATTATGGCTCGAAGTTATTTAATGGATTAGAGCTTCATGGGTGGATATTGTTAATGCGTTGTTATTAGGGCATCGACGAGGCTCAAACTGTGGAACTGTGCTCGGGGCATCGGTGCCTGGAAAGCTCGGGACAAAGATAAGAATACTGCTGTTCCCATAGAGCTTGTGTTGCAGGGCTCGACCCTATATGATTGAGTTCCAGGGCTCGACCCTATATGAATATGTTGCAGGGCATGGCCCTTTGAATGAATTTATATGCATTAAATATCTGTTTAGTTATATTATGTGTGTATATAAATGATGGAACGATGGTGGTCGGGAATGGCTAAGGCCAAGAACGGCAAGGGGCCGGGAGCAGCATTTAGCACGCGGAGTGCGAGTTGCTAGGGCGAGACCCCAAGGGATACCTGGGATATCCTTACAGTATAGACCACGAACCCAGGGCCTGTTAAAGCGCCTGGAATGGCATGGCCGTACATTTATAGCATGATGATGGCATGTTTATATGTTAAGTGTTGTTATGCATATGTTATCTGGTTGTGAGGGTTTTCTTGCTGGGCTCAGCTCACGGGTGCTCTATGGTGCAGGTAAAGGCAAGGGGAAAGTCGACCAACCTTGAGTATGGTGAGCGTGACGAGCGGCGCGTACATGTCTGGTCTGCTTAGCTGCCACGACCAGGGGTATTTTTGGGAGATGACTGTACTAAACTTGAATTTTGTTGTTTAGTCAACGTTGGTTATATTTTGAGTTGAAAATATTTCTAAACAATGTTTTTGGGATCCCAAATGTTAAACGCTTTATAATTTTCAATGAAAGGTTTATTTTCAAATTTATGACTCTGATTATGATTTAATTACATTTTTGTTCTAAAACCTCGATTAGCGAGTTAATTGCATATTTTAAACTCACTTAGTAACGACTCTAAGGCAGTAGGGCGTTACAACTTGGTATCAGAGCGAGCAAGAGTTTATGGTTTCTGGAGAATGATCGAACATGTACGCTCTCTATCAGTGGCAAGCTCGACTCAGGGTTGGTTGGTAATAATTGAATTGTATGTCTGATTATGTGCTTAAATGCCCTGTTTTCATGTTTATTCCATATAGAGCATGATGAATGATTTAACACATGCATGATGTTAGGGCATGGCCCGCTGTGTGTGATATGCTATTTGTGTGTTATGTTTATTGTTGCTCATGGTTGAATGATGTGATTGGGATGTGGTTTTGGATGTTGTTGTCATGCCTGATGAGCAGCGTCTTTGATTGCAGGAATATTTGTTGAGATGCTTGTCAATCATCTAGACTCCGCGACAATCGGGCCGAGGATGATAACCAGGGTCAGGACCCTTCACCTGCCCCACAGAATTGGCAACAGATGTTTGTCGAAATGGAAGCAAGGCTGCAACGAATAGAAGAAGAGCTCCGACAGTTGAGGCAACAGGCCCCTCCACAGGTCACTAGGTTGCCAATTCAGCAGGTTATGACGCTAGTGCCAGTCCAACCTGTTATGGAGAATAAGTGGGAACCTTAGTATGAGAGGTTCAGGAAGCAGCATCCTCCCACCTTTGAGGGTGGACCAGACCCACTGCGAGCAGAGTAGTGGATGAATATGATTTCCTCTATTCTCGACTTTATGAGGGTTGAGGGGAACGAGAGGGTAGCTTGTGCAAGCTACATGTTCAGAGAGGATGCTCGCATCTGGTGGGATGTAGTAGTTCAGAGGAGAGATGTGATAGTTATGACCTGGGGAGAGTTCAGAAACATCTTTAATGAGAAATATTATAGTGTTGCCGTCCGAGCTGCGAATGTTGATGAGTTTATCAACCTGACTCAGAACCGGTTGACTGTGACGGAGTATGCTCTAAAATTTGATCGATTGGCGAAGTTTGCGCCAGATTTAGTGCCGACATATGCGGCAAGAATAGACAGATTTGTATGGGGATTGAATGTTATGATCGCCCGTGATGTGAAGATCACTTTGGATCCAGAGACTACTACCTACGCTCAGGTTGTGGAAAAGGCCCTTACAACTGAGGGGGCCGAGGACCAGATTTGGAGAGAGAGCGCTGTTAGGCATGATGCCAGGAGGACAGTGCCTCCTTTTGTTGGATCCAGTTGGGGTAGTGGCTCCAGCGAGCAAAAGAGGAAGGCCCTAGATTCCTTTGTTCTTCCAAGTTCAGATAGGAGGGCACGGGGTGGTTTTAGTGGCCGTCAGGGTGGAAGTGACAACTGGAGAAGTTTTCCAGTGTGTCCTCGGTGTAGACAACGACATCAGGGTGAGTGCAGGATTAGGGCCTGCTTTTTCTGTGGGAGTGCCAATCATATGAAGAAGGACTGCCCACAAGCCATGAAGGAGGAGCCAAAGCAGGGCGACGGTATCGCTCCTGCCAGGGTGTTTACTTTGACTCAGACTGAGGCGAAGGCTAGCCCCTCAGTTGTGACAGGTTAGATCTCTAGTGCTAGTTCTTTTCATAATGCATTGTTTGATTCGGAAGCTACACATTCGTTTGTGTCTGCTAGAGTGATAGATCAGTTGTGTAGACCTAGAGTTCTGTATTATAGGGGTTTTCAGACTTTGTTGCCGACTGGGGAACTGGTAGTCTCTAGGAGGTGGATTAGAGACTTACCAGTAGAGGTAGATGGTAGGGAATTGTTTGCTAATCTGATTGAGCTTGCGATGAATGACTTTGTTGTGATCCTAGGAATAGATTGGCTATCAAAGTATGGAGCGACAATTGACTGCAAGCGCAGGATGGTGACTTTTGAACCAGAAGGGGAGGTACCCTTTGTGTTTGTGGGAACAGTCACTGGACCGCGGGTACCTATGATTTTAGAGCTGAGGGCTAGAGACCTGATGCAGGAAGGTTGCATAGGATTCCTAGTGACCATTGTGGACACCTCTAGGGTTGTGACGGTTGGACCCGGGGAGACCAGATTGGTATGTGAGTTTCTAGATTTATTTCCAGCAGACTTGCCAGGGTTGCCGCCGCAGTGAGAGATTGAGTTTGTCATTGAGTTGGTGCCAAGAGTGGAGCCAGTATCTAGGACACCTTATCGAATGGCTCCGGCGGAGTTGAAGGAGTTCAAGATTCAGTTGCAGGAGTTACTGGATTTGGGGTTCATCAGACCGAGTTTCTCGCCATGGGGTGCTCCAGTGTTGTTTCTCAAGAAGAAGGATGGATCTCTTAGGATGTGTATTGACTATAGAGAGCTGAATAAGTTGACCATTAAGAATAAGTACCCACTGCCTAGGATTGATGATTTGTTTGACCAGCTGCAGGGAAAGATAGTGTTTTCTAAGATAGATCTCCGGTCAGGTTACCATCAGTTAAGGATAAAAGAGGAGGACATACCAAAGATCGCTTTCCGTACGAGCTATGGACACTATGAATTTCTGGTTATGTCCTTTGGATTAACCAATGCCCCAACATCTTTTATGGATATGATGAACAAGGTTTTCAAGGATTATTTCGATAAGCTCGTAATTGTGTTCATCAAGGACATTCTGGTGTACTCTCAGTTGGAGACAGAGCACGAGCAGCATATACGTTTGGTATTGCAGTGGTTAAAGAGCATAGGTTATATGCTAATTTCAGCAAGTGCGAGTTCTGGTTACCACAAGTTACATTTCTGGGCCATATTGTCAGTAAGGAGGGGAGTCTGGTTGACCCAAATAAGATTGAGGCAGTGAGAGATTGGCCTAGACCGAGCAGTGTTTCTGAAGTGAAGAGTTTTCTGGGTTTGGCAGGTTATTATTGGCAGTTTGTCGAGGGATTCTCCAGGATAGCTACGCCATTGATAGAATTGACAAAGAGAAGACGAAGTATGTTTGGACAGACAGATGTGAGAATAGTTTCAAAGAGTTGAAACGGTGACTGATCATCACGCCAGTGTTGAGTCTGCCGACGGACAATAAGAAGTTCGTGGTTTATTGTAATGCTTCCAGACAGGGTTTGGGGTGTGTGTTGATGCAAACTGGGAAGGTGATATCCTACGCATCGAGACAGTTAAAGGAGTATGAGCAGAGATATCCCACAGATGATCTAGAAATGGCAGCGGTGGTATTCGTACTTAAGATTTGGAGACATTATCTAAATGGTGAGAAGTGCGAGATTTACACCGACCATAAGAGTTTAAAGTACTTCTTTACTCAGAAGGATCTGAATATGCGACAGAGACGGTGGATGGAGTTGGTTAAGGATTACGATTGTGATATCCTATACCATCCTAGGAAGGCTAATATAATTTCTTATGCATTGAGCCAGAAGGGCCTAGGACAGTTGTACAGTTCAAGACAGATATCCAGTAAGTTAGCAGAGGAGATGACCAGAGCGGGAATATAGTTGGTGGTTGGTCGATTAGCCAACATCACTCTGCAGTCTACGCTCCTTGAAAGGATCAAGGAGGCACAGGGGAAACATTCCTAGTTGAGGGGTTACAAGGATAACGTCTTAGTCGGAGCGGCTAAGGGCTTCTCTATCTCAGAGATGGGGTTACTGAATTATAAGGGTCGGATCTGTGTTCCGATGGATTCAGATATGCGGCGAGAGATTTTAGATGAACTGCATACCACTCCTTATTCCTTACATCAGGGTACGACGAAGATGTCCCAGGATCTGAGAGCTTTGTATTGGTGGTCAGGCATGAAGAGGGATGTGGTGAATTATGTGGCTAAGTGCTTAACTTGTCAGCAGGTCAAGGCTGAACATCAGAGGCCAGCAGGGTTGCTGCAGCCTCTAGGGATTCTAGAGTGGAAATGAGAAGATGTTGCCTTGGACTTCGTGGTTGGGTTGCCGAAGACCATGGGACAACATGATTCAGTGTGGGTGATTATGGATAGGTACACCAAGTCTGCCCACATCTTACCAGTCAGGAGGACTTATATTGTGGATCAGTATGATGAGCTATATGTGAAGGGGATTGTTCGACTGCATGGGGCTCCAAGGTTGATAGTATCTGACAGGGACCCAACCTTCACCTCCAAGTTTTGGGAAAGCCTGCAGAAGGCTATGGGCACACAGTTACGGTTTAGCACCGCTTATCATCCCCAGACAGATACTCAGACTGAGAGGATGCTTCAGATATTGGAGGACATGCTACGAGCCTGTGTGCTAGATTTTGGGGGATCTTGGTGTAAATATCTTCCTTTAATTGAGTTCTTGTACAACAACAGTTATCAGGTGACTATCAGAGTGGTTCCACATGAGATGCTTTACGGGAGGAAGTGCAGATCACCAATCCATTGGGATGAGACAGGTGAGAGGAGGTATTTAGGTTCTGAAATGGTTCAGAGGACCAATGAGGCAGTTGAAAAGATTAGAGCTCGAATGCTCGCCTCCTAGAGTCGCTAGAAGAGTTATTCAGATCTGAAACGCAGGAGCGTGGAATTTCAGGTTGGTGACCATGTGTTCCTTAGGGTTTCACCTTTGAGGGGAGTGAAATGGTTTGGTGTTCGGGGCAAGCTGAACCCTAGGTTTATTGGCCCCTTTGAGATTATGGAACGAGTGGGAGAGGTAGCTTACAGATTGGCGATGCCTCCAGCCTTATCAGGGGTTCTTGATGTGTTTCACGTGTCCATGCTTCGGAAGTATGTGTCAGATTCGACGCATGTTTTGAGTTATGAGAATTTGGAGCTGCATCAGGATTTTTCCTATGAGGAGAAACCAGTTCAGATTCTCGATCAGAATGACAAAGTCTTGCGGAGCAAGACCATCGCTTTGGTTAAAGTTCTGTGGAGGAACAGCAAAGTCGAAGAGGCGACATGGGAATTAGAATCAGAGATGCGGGAGCGGTATCCTGAGTTATTCAGGTAATTTCAAGGATGAAATTTCTGTAAGGAGGGGATAGTTGTAACGACCCAAATTTACTAATAAGGCTTAGGGCCTTGATTAGCGTGCCCAGAGGGCAATATGTGAATTATTGTTTAATATGTGGATTTGTGAGAATATGTGATTAGAGATGCATGTTAAGGTGAATTAAATATGCATGTGGGCCCCGTCTGGTTATTAGAGGCATGATTGTAATTTTATCCCGTTGAGGGTATAAACAAGATAATTGTGACATACCTGCGATATATCTGTGTTGCACGATCCGAGACAGTTCTAGGGAGCGGTTAGCTAGAAAGTCACAACGGGGTTGAAAATCTGACTCGAGGCTAGCCGAGCGGTATTTCAGGTGTCAGTCATTTTATGGGGTTATCGGGCTATGGAAATAAATATTTTAAGATATATTTGAGGTTAGAATGCCTAGGAGGGAATATTGGGGAAATTTACCATTTTTCCCTCGGGGATATTTTTGGTATGCCAAGGCTTGAGGTAACCTTAGAAACTTAAGTTAAATAAAACAAAATATAGGAAACCCCCAGATTTCTCTAAACCGACCCTATCTCTTCCTTCACCTCTCTTTTGAAGTTTTTCTCTCCATTGGAAGCTTGGGAGAACTCTTGGTAAAATCAAACCAAAGACTAAGAAGTAGAGCTGGGATTTTGGGAGCTAGAGGCTTGGAGCTTAGAGAATTAATCCAGGGATCTAACTCAGTTCAAGGTAAGCTTTAATCTTAGTAAAATGTAATCAGTAGCTGCTGATATTTTCAGAGTTTACCTGTGAGTAAGTGGTGAATTGTTCTTGAGTGTTTGGGTGAGCTTTGAGGCTAGTTTTTATTAGGTTTTGATGATAAGGCTGTGTTAGAACCTCTGTGATAATTAGTTTGGATTATTGGCTTGATTGTGGGGATAATTGGACTGGTTTTTGAGGTGAAAATGGTGAGTTTTTCTGGGCTCGAGGGGTCGGGCCGCAGCGCTGTTCTTGCTGAGCCGCGACCGCTTAGAATTTGGGGCACCTGGAAATGGAGGCGCGTCACGGCGGCCTTCAGGAAGGGCCGTGGCGTGTGTGGGCTATTTTGTGGCAGGGCCTCGGGTTGAGCTGGGGGCCGCGGCATGAGTCCCTAGGGCCATGACACTTAGTGCAGTTTTGGGTTTCTGAGAGGTTTAGGCTCGGGAATTCTAAAGTTAAGGCTTGGGATGGATTTTATCACCCGGATTGATAAAATTCAATGTCCTGGAGATTAGAATTATGGCTCGAAGTTATTTAATGGATTAGAGCTTGATGGGTGGATATTGTCAATGCATTGTGATTAGGCCATTGGCGAGGCCCAAACTAGGGAACTGTGCTCGGGCATCGGTGCTTGGAATGCTCGGGACACAGGTAAGAAAACTACTGTTCCCATAGAGCTTGTGTTGCAGGGCTCGGCCCTATATGATTGAGTTGCAGGGCTTGACCCTATATGATTGTGTTGCAGGGTGTGGCCCTTTGATTGAATTTATATGTGTTTAAATATCTATTTAGTTATATTAGGTGAGTATATAAATGATGGAACAATGGTGGCCGGGAATGGCGAAGGCCAAGAACGGCAAGGGGCCAGGAGCAGCGTTTAGCACGCGGGGTGCGAGTTGCCAGGGCGAGACCCCAAGGGATACCTGGGATATCCTTACGGTATAGACTGCGAACCCAGGGCCTGGTAAAACGCCTGGGGTGGCATGGTCGTACATGTATAGCCTGACGATGGCATGTTTATATGTTAAGTGTTGCTATGCATATGGCATATGTTATCTGCTTGTGAGGGTTTTCTTATTGGGCTTCGGTTCATGGGTGCTCTATGGTGCAGGTAAAGGCAAGGGGAAAGTCAACCAACCTTGAGTATGGTGAGAGTGACGAGCGACGCATACATGTCTGGTCTGCTTGGCTGCCACGACCAGGGGTGTTTTTGGGAGATGATTGTACTAAACTTGAATTTTTTCGTTTAGTCGACTTTGGTTATATTTTGAGTTGTAAATATTTCTAAACAATGTTTTTGGGATCCCAAATGTTAAACTCTTTATAATTTTCAATGAAAGGTTTTTTTTTCCAAATTTATGACTCTGATTATGATTTAATTACACTTTTGTTCTAAAACCTCGATTAGCGAGTTAATTGCACATTTTAAACTCACTTAGTAACGGCTCTAAGGCAGTAAGGCATTACAGCTCGGGAGGAGCTTAGGGGTTTTTTGGGAATATTATAATGTGTTTGGGAATTACTGAGTAGTGTTTAGTAATTTCAGTAATTGGGATTAAACGAGGATCTTTAGGTATACTCGAGGACTTAGTGGGAATTGGGTGAAATGACTGAATTACCCTTGAGGTTAGGATAAGAACTTTATTAAGGGGAAAGGGTAAAGTTGTAATTTGGCCTTAGGAGGGGATTAACTTGCCTGAGAGGAGTTATTCACGTTACTTACACTTAGGCTATTCAGGAATTTTCTGCTGGAAGTATAAAGAGAACCAAGAAGCAAAAAGGGAAGGGGAAGAAGGGCTAGTTTCTTGAGACCAAGGAAGGAGTTTAGGGCTGAGATTGGGGCAACTGGAGTAAAGCTTAGGCCAAAATTAATCCAGAGGTAAAGATTATTCTCTGAATTTTAGTTTTCTTGCAAGTTTTTTTTAGAGTTTGAGTTGAATGCTGAAAGTTGGGTTTTGGCTTAGTAATTGTGAAATTCAGCTTGAGAATCAAAGGAATTAAGCTTGGAGTTGGATTTGGAAGAAGCTCAAGGTCAAATTTCAATTTTAGGTTAGAATTTCGTGCATCTTTGAAGTTGATTGCTGGTGTGGTTAAAGTTTTGTAAGGTCTGGTTTAAGTTTTATGAAGTTTTAAACCAATTTGTGAATCATGGGTTTGAATGTGTGTTTGGGCTTATTATTGATGTTTTCGAGTTGCCATATGGTCTATTTGGGGTTTTAGAATGAATTTGTGATTTAGGTATGTCTTGGTTTTGATTTGGAAGTGTTTTGGTTCGGGAAAATGTTGGGAAAAACCCACTTTTCTGGGTTCACATAGGGGCGCTGCGGCCTTGTTCTTCCGTGCCGCGGCGCTAGGATGCATCAGGGGATGGGCACCATTCTGGGCGCCGTGGTCCCTAAAGGGTGGTTCCGCGGCGCTATGCCGAATTCTGGGTAGGGGAAAAATGTGTTTTTGGGGTTTTAGCTTAGGGGCCTCGGGGGATGCTTTCGCTACCTTGTGGGGGGAAACGGGAGGTCCCGAGAGCACGGGATTGGTTCCGGGAGATGATTATAAAGTGGTTAGAAATGAGAGTGCTATGTATGTGTTGTAATTTGGGTTTCAGCGAGGCTCGGGTTAGGGGACCGTGCTTGATATTTCGATGCTCAAGAGGCTCCGTACACAGGAAAGAAAACCGCTGTACCCATAGAGCAGGGCGAGGCCCCATAGTTGTGTTGCAGGGCACGACCCTATACAGTTATATGCAGGGCATTTCCCATTGATTATGTTAATACATGTTTATGTGTTTAATTAATTATGCTATTTATGCAAATATGTAAATGATCGGCAAGATCCGAGAACGGTGAAGACCGAGAATGGCAAGGGCCGGGAATGGCGAAGGCCAAGAACGGCAAGAGGGCCGGGAGCAGCGTTTAGCATGCGGAGTGCTAGTTGCCAGGGTAAGACCCTAAAGGATACCTGGGATATCCTTACAGTGTAGACCGTGAACCCAGGGCCTAGTAAAGTGTCTGGGACTGCATGGCCGTATGTGTTTAGCCTGTTGGTCGATTTGTTATATGTTGAGTAATTGATATGCATATGTTCTCTATTTGTGTGGAGTTTTCTTGCTGGGCTTTGGATCATGGGTGCTCTGTGGTGCAGGTAAGGGCAAGGGGAAAGCCGACCAACCATGAGTATGGAGAGCATGAGGCGATGCGTACATGTCTGGTCTGCCTGGCTACCACGGCTAGGGGTATTTTTGGGAGATGCTTTGTACTGAATCCTATTTTGTTGTTTAGTTGACTTAAAACATATTTTGAGTTGTAAATATTTATAAACAGTATTTTTGGGATCCCTAATGTAAAACACTTATAATTTTCAATGAATGTTTACATTTTCAAATTATGTGATTTAAATATAGTTTAGTTACACTTTTGAGTTAAATGCTTGGTTAGCTAGTTAAGTGCACATTTTAAACTCACTTAGTAACGACTCTAAGGTAGTAGGGCGTTACAGGTAGTCTCTAGGAGATGGGTTAGGGCATTACTAGTAGAGATAGATAGTAGGAAGTTGTTTATGGATCTAATTGAGTTAGTGATGGATGACTTTGATATGATCTTGGGGATGGATTGGTTATCAAAGTAAGGGGCGACGATAGACTGCAAGCGAAGAATGGTGACCTTTGAACCGGAAGGGGAGGTACCCTTTGTATTGGTGGGGACAGTGAGTGGGCCACGAGTACCTATGATTTCTGCACTGAAGGCTAGAGACCTAATGCAAGAAGGTTGCATAGGATTCCTAGGAAACATATTGGATACCTCTAGGATTGTTCTAGTAGGACTGGATGAGACCAAACTAGTGTGCGAGTTTCCTGATGTATTTCCAACAAACTTGCCAGGGTTGCCACCACACTGAGAGATTGAGTTCATCATAGAGTTGGCACTAGGGGCAGAGCCAGTATCTAGGACACCTTATAGAATGGCTCCAACAGAGTTGAAGGAACTGAAGATTCAGTTGCAGGAGTTGCTGGATCTAGGATTCATCAGACCCAGTTTTTCACCGTGGGGTGGTCCAGTGTTGTTCGTCAAGAAGAAGGACAGGACCCTACAGGTGTGCATTGACAACAGAGAGTTGAATAAGTTGACCATTAAGAATAAGTATCCACTGCCCAGGATCGATGACTTGTTTGACCAACTACAAGGGAAGATGGTATTCTCTAAGATCAAACTTCGGTCTGGCTACCATCAGTTAAGGATTAAAGAGGACATACCAAAGATCGCATTCCGTATGAGGTATGGACATTATGAGTTCCTGGTCATGTCCTTTGGATTAACCAATGCCCCAACAACTTTTATGGACTGATGAATAGGGTCTTAAGGGATTATTTGGATAAATTCGTAATCGTATTCATCGAAGTTATACTGGTGTACTCCTAGTTAGAGACAGAGCACGAGTAACATCTTCTTTTGTTACTACATATGGTTGAGAGAGCATAGGTTATATGCTAAGTTCAAAAAATGTGAGTTTTGGTTGCCCCAAGTAACATTTATGGGCCACATTGTGAGTAAGGAAGGGATTTTGGTGGACCCAAGCAAGATTGAGGCAGTGAGAGATTGGCCAAGGCCAAGCAGTGTACCAGAGGTTAGGATCTTTTTGGGATTAGCAAGGTACTATCGGCAGCTCATTGAGGGATTCTCCAGAATAGCCACACCATTGATTGAGCTAATGCGTAAGAAGACCACGTATGTCTAGACAAATATATGTGAGAATAGTTTTAAGGAGTTGATGCGGCCACTGCTCACCGCTTTGGTATTGAACCTTCCATCAGACAATGACAAGTTTGTAGTCTACTGCGATGCTTCCAGGCAGGGTTTGAGGTATGTATTGATGCAACCTGGAAATGTGATAGCTTAGACGTCGAGACAACTGAAGGAGTATGAGTAGAGGCATCCCACCCATGATCTGGAATTGACAGCGGTGGTATTTTCACTAAAGGAATGGAGGCATTATCTATATTGAGAGAAGTGTAAAATATACACTGCCCATAAATGTCTAAAGTATTTCTTTACTCAGAAGGATCTGAATATGCGCCAAAGGTGTTGGCTGGAATTGGTAAAGTAGTACGACTGTGACATTTTATACCATCCAGGGAAGGCCAATGTGTTGGTCGACGCATTGAGTCGGAAGGGTCCAGGGCAGTTATTTAGTGCGAGGGAGAAATCAGAAGAGTTAGCTGAGGAGATGACCAGAGCAGGAATTGAATTGGTAGATGGTCAGCTAGCCAATATCACTCTTCATTCCATACTCCATGAGAGGATCAAGGAAGCGCTTGAAAAGGATCCCCAGATGACGAAACACAGGGAGGATGTCTTGGTCGGAGTGGCTAAAGACTATTCTATTTCAGAGACGGGTTTACTGAGGTATAAGGGTCGGATTTGCCTTATGATGGATTACCGTATCCGATGAGAGACTTTAGGTGAGTCTCATACTACTCCTTACTCCTTACATCCAAGTACAATGAAGATGTACCAAAACTTGAGAACTTTGTATTGGTGGTCGGGGATGAAGAGGAATGTAGTGGATTATGTGGCTAAGTGTTTAACCTGTCAGAAGGTGAAGGCTGAACATAAAAGGCCAACAGGGTTGCTGTAGCCTTTAGGGATTCCAGAGTGGAAATGAGAGGATATCACCATGGACTTTGTGGTTGGATTGCTGAAGAAATTGGGACAGTATGACTCTGTGTGGGTGATTGTGGATAGGCACACCAAATCAGCCCACTGTTTTCCTGTTAAGACAACTCATATAGTGGAGTAGTATGTTGAGTTGTATGTGAAGGAAATTGTGTGAATTCATGGGGCTTCAATGTCGATATTATCCAACAGGGACCCTATCTTCACCTCTAAGTTTTGGGAGAGCCTACAGAAGGCTATGGGTACACATTTGCGGTTTAGTACCACTTATCATCCTCAGATAGATGGACAGTTTGAGAGGATAATTCAGATACTGGAGGACATGCTACGGGCTTGTGTGCTGGATTTTGGTGGATCTTGGAGTAAGTATCTCCCTTTGATTGAGTTTTCATACAATAACAGCTACTAGGCGACTATCAGAGTGGCTCCGTATGAAATGCTATATGGGAGGAAGTGCAGATTGCCCATCCATTGGGATGAGACAGGTGAGAAGAAGTATTTAGGTCCTGAGGTTGTACAAAATACCAATGAAGTGATTGAGAAAATTAGAGCTCAGATGCTCGCCTCCCAGAGTCGACAGAAGAGTTACTCAGACTTGATATGCATGAATGCAGAGTTTCAAGTTGGTGATCACGTATTTCTCAGAGTTTCTGCCTTGAGAGGGGTGAAATGTTTTGGGAGTGAGAGGCAAGTTAAGCCCGAGGTTTGTTGGCCCCTTTGAGATTCCAGAACGAGTTGGGGAGGTAGCTTACAGATTGGCAATGCCTCTAGCCTTATCAGGGGTTAACAACATATTTTATGTGTCCATGCTCTAGAAGTATGTATCAGATTCTACGCATGTACTGAGTCATGAGAACCTGGAGCTGGATAAAGATTTGTCTTATGGAGAGAAGTTGGTTCAGATTGTAGACCGAAAAGATAAAGTCTTGCAAAACAAGACTATTGCCTTAGTAAAAGTGTTGTGGAGGAACAACAAAGTGGAAGAGGAAACTTGGGAGCTTGAGGCTGAGAAGTAGGATCGATATCCCGAGTTATTCAGGTAAATTTCGAGGACAAAATTTCTGTAAGGAGGGGATAATTGTAACGTCCCAAATTTGCTAATCAGGTTTAGTGCCTTGATTAGCATGTCGGGAGGGAAATAATTGATTTAATTATGTTAATACGTGGATTAAATGATTATGTTATTAGGAATGCATGTTTAGGTGAATTAAATATGCATGTGAACCCATTTCAGTTAATAGGGGCATAATTGTAATTTTGGCCCGCTGGGGGCATAAATGTGAATTATTTGCATGTTTTGCTTGAGACCACAAGATTGTGGTGATATATTTGTGATGTGTGATCCGAGACAGTCCTAGGGAGCGAAATAGTCACAACCGGGTCGAATACCCGGCTCGGGGTGAGCCTAGGGGTATTTTAGTAATATAGCACGTGTTCGGGGTTACTGAGTAACAGATAATTATTTAGTGATTGTGTAAGTATGTCGGGATTAAATGGGGATTTATAGGAACACTCAAGGAATTAGCGAGATGTGGCAAATGACGGGATTGCCCTTGGTGGCATTAAAGGATTAGGGATAGATTTAAGGGCATTTTGGACATTATGTAGCTGAGGATAGGCTTAAGCTGGGCAAGATACTTGAACTAAGGGAAAAAACAAAACAAAATACTTATTGACCCTCGATTTGGCGAACGACACGGAGTTAAGTAAAACAATAAGAATGAGATGAAATCAAACCAAAAAGATAAATGACACAAAGATTTATAGTGGTTCGGCCCCAAAGATGGTAATAACCTACGTCCACTTAGTGTTATTATTAATGTAGAACTCCAAAAACTATGATCAATGAACTAAGGTTCACGAGTTTCACAAGCTTGGAGATGAATACAAATTTGGCAGATAAAAACACTATAATTCTCTCTCAAGATCCAAAAGTCCTCTCTTTTAAGCCCTTCGAGTCTTATTTATAGGCTCAAGGAGTTCCTTATGGGCCGATGGGCCTTAATTACATTTAATACATGCGTATCCAAAGAATAATGGAAATCACACTTATTACATAAATACAAAATTACATAATTATAGAAGATTACATATCTATCCAAAGTGACACTTATGCCTTCTGCTGAGTGAATTCTCCTCTGGTCGACGGTCGAACAGAACGTACTCATTTAAACAGTCACATGTATCCCACGTGCATGTTAATTTTGCCACGTCATTATGCAAATATTTTTTGGGTAAACATTTGCCCCCAAGTTTATTTTACTGCGGCCAGCATATAATAAACTTAATCGACCAGCTTTCTGTCTGACCTGTGACGTCTGTCAGCACCTTTTTGAAAAGGTAAACAATCATGACCATTACAGTTTCCCAAAAATATTTCGACGGCTAACACGATTTCCCAAGCATCGAAAACTTACCCCCATCATTGCCTCTTCAACTGTGCTACGAACAATATAAAAAGTCATTTTTCCTACTTGTCATTTTTTACCAAGTCTTTATCTCTCCTCAAGAACTTAGAAGAAAAACTCTCAAGAGAAGCCTAGAAACCTTCAGCGATTCGAGATGTGTTTGACCAGCCCCAATAACCAACGTCCATGACTCCTTCGCAATCTGTGACTCAAGTAAGTTCTTGAACCCCTTGTCTTTGTTATACAATCTGAAATGAATTTCACGAGTTTTCTGGTGTGAGTTTTGAATGTTGTGAAAACAGAATTTGGGTAATTGGGGTCATATGCAGATTCATGATAGGATAGGAATTTTAAGTAGTAAAAAATATTAAATGACGCTTAGAAATTGGTGTGGGAAGTAGGAATACTGTTTTAGGGCCCAAAATCGAAGTGAACATTTGATTTTTATGCTTTCGGAAAAACCTGGGATTTTCCCGCCTGTTTTCGGAGTCGAAAAGTTTTTCCACTTTTTAATCTATTTTTCCAAACTGCTCGCATGTTTAGATTGTTTATATTAGGATGCTGCTGGTCGTATAAAAGCTTAGCTTTTATACACGAGCAACGTTATCCTTATACTTCTTCTTCTATCTATTTGTCGTAGATTCTCACTTCCCCTCTATTCTTCTCAGATCTTCATGCACGATTCTTGGGGAGGTGAGAGGCCAATAGAAGATAACCTTCTTGCGCTGCAATTCGAGGACCAAGAACAACCATCACTTTTGTTCTCTGAATTCCCATCTTCATAGCAAAACCCTCCGACTAGTCAACCTAACATGGGTCGCGTGAAATACACTGATTGTACAAAGAAGAAAACAACCAATTCGCCTTCTAACCAACCTGCCACTCGCGCCAAGGACCCTTTAACTAATCCTCAGCCTGTAAACTTTGCACTGCCTGAAATTCAACCCAAAGCTAGGCCTTGCGATGACCACCGAGCCAAAGACAAAGTTGAATGGTGTCTTGCGCCTCCTAGTGTCATATCAGCTAGGACGGTGGTGAAATATCTCAAGAAGTACGACCTTCCTGGGATTACATTAGTTAAGCCTACACCCAACTAGAAGGCAAACTTGCATGGAGGCATCTTCAGCGCCTGGTCGAGGTTTCACATTAAGGCAGGGGCAATCCTACCCTTGCACGACTACTTTCAAGGGGTGGTTACTTCGAGGTCACCACTTTCCAAATAACACCCAACGGATATAAAGTGCTATCATCACTTTATATCCTCTATAACCATAAAAAATGGCCTATGCTAACACCCCACGAGATCAACTACCTTTTTGATCTCAAATCTAACCCCAACCAGAATAAAATGGGGTTCTTCCACTTCTGCCACCAAGAAACTGGTCGTGTATTCCTGAGTGACGTCACCCATAAATCCAATGTGGGAAAAATACTTCCAGGAGTATTTCCTCACAACAGACCTGGTTGCTGACAATCCGGCCTTCACGCGAAGAGGTAAATTTCTCAATCTCTGGTCGTATATTTTCTTATTGGTTTTTCCTTCACTGTCCTTAGAACATTGGTGTTGTATCTAGGCCCATGGTACTGACCAGACCCCACTCCAGAAATGGAGATCAGGACTGCAGCACTGGCCAACATGACGAACATCGAAAAGAGCGTCAAGGAACTGGTTACTGAAAGAAACCACAGGCTGGTAGGCCTTTCGGCACCTCACCAGGAAGTGAGGGACTCCACCGCGGGGAGTGCCATCGGAGAGGGTGCCAGACCAGAAATCCCCGAGCAGTAACAAGATGTATCACAATCTCAAAGGCAACGATGAATGGGAGTGACCATCCGAGAGCCGTCCAACAACACTCGAGTTGCTGCTGCCCCTGCCCAACATGGGAGGGCGAAACAAAAATTGCCGGAATACATCGGCACTATATCCGAATCATCTGACGAGAACGGTATAGATCTCTTGCTTGTAGATAACTTGCTCATCCTTTATCATCTATTCGATAGGGATGGCAATTTTAATTTTACAACCAGAAATTTTAATTCAGACTTTTTCGAGGCAAAGAGTGAGTGTAGCTGTAGTTCTATAAATAATATAGTGACCAGTAATAATAGCTCGGGTATACTACTTAGAATTTCCCTTTCTATTATTTTATTTCTTCTTTAACTTCTATATTTGATCGTTTCTTTCTGTTTTGTAGTCATGCCTTCCGAAGAAGCCTTCGACATCTACACTAACATCGGCGTCGAAGCTCCTGCGAGCAAGAAGAGAGGAAGCAGACGACACCCTGGGGAGAGCAGTAGTGACCCCTCCAAGAAAAGGGCTCGAATAGAGGACCCTCTAGCAACAACACCTTCCAAGGACACGACCCTTCCTCTAGCTCCTCGCAACACGACTCCTCCAGCTCCTCATGACACAACTCCTCCTGAGCAGTCAAGAAAAACTCAGGTCGAGGCTATCTTGAACAGCACTTATAGCTTGGCTAACGACAAGCTGTAGAAACTATCAAAACACCGTTGTAGCCAAGAAGCTTTCAGCAACATCCCCACCATGAAGACCAACCAGATTCTCAGCCTCGCGCAAAATGACATACTCAGTGTAAGTTATAACCTTTGCTGTGTTTTAGCTGACTAGCTCGCCCTTTCACTGATACTAACAACGCTACTTTCTCTCTGGTCGCAGGGTGTTCTGACCATGAGTACTGGTTGGCGTCACTTTGAGGAGACTGATGCCAAGCATTCTGAGGAGATCAAAGCATGCGAGGAGAGGGCTAAAGCGTGTGAAGAGAAGGCCAAAGAAGCGGTGGTCAAAATTACTGCTAGCGAAAACCAGTTCGAGGAAGCTTCGAAGATTAATTTCAAAGAAGTGTCCAAACTTAAGGATGTGCTGGTGGCCAGTCGGCAGGAAGTCACCGAGCTGGAGGGGGGTGGAAAGCTCCTCGAGGAAAAAAATGCTCGGAACCTGGAGAAGTTCAAGGGGGCAACTTTCAACTTCTTCTATCTACTCTTGAAGAGCAATTCAGAGGCGAACTTCGACTACCTTCCTGAGCATGCAAGGCAACTCAAACTGACGAGATGCGCTGCTTGCCTAAAAGAGGAGAAAGCCTGAGAATCTCTTGAAATCTCCTTGGCAACAGGCATCGAGGGTGTTGAAGAGGTGGCAGGGACCACAGTCAACCAGCAATCCCAGCCAGATCCTCCTGCTGCTTAGTGATTTATCCATTTATTTTTTATTTTTATAATTTTTGTAACTGGGACATACGAACTATGGTTCGTAATGTCAAGACAATTTTTTGTTGCGTAGGGAAGCTTCCTTTTAATCATTAATTACATTTGAGTAGAAACTGCTCGCGGTGTAAAATATTTTATTTTGATATTATAATATTTGCTATTTATTATAACATCTGCTCGTATGAGCGAACTTAGCATAGCACTTTGTTTTCATCTTACAAAATCCAAATTTTTTGAAAAATACTCTAAGTGTCGTAGTATGCTTTCCCTTATTTTGCTCGTGTGTTTACATATACCCGTTGATATTCTTTGCTTGCTTAGTATCTTATATGCCCCCCAAGTGATTGTGGAGCTTAGGGTTCTCGGTCACTTGCCATGACCAAGGTCTGTTCGAACATTACTGCTCGCGCACTTATAAACAATTATTGATAATATAGAAAAACAACACACGTAATGAGCAAATACTTGTAATAAATACAATAATTGGCAAGAATAACTGGCTGCACACAGTTCCTTTTATTTCTCATAATAAATGGACAAAATCGTGTCTATACAAATGATCAAAAATTGATCTCACACTTATAAGCGACTAGTCATATAATTGACTAGCCCTTGTTCATAAACTTGTAAAAAGTGAAATTAATACAAGCCAATTCTTTAAAAAGAACTATTTATAAATAATACTTGCGTAGGTGTTCTCCATTCCAATAGCAAGGAATGAAATCTCCATTTAAGCGAGCAAGTTTATATGTGCCTAGTTGATGAACTTCTTTAATCTGAAATGGACCCTCCCAATTTGGTTTGAGCACTCCGGCAGCTTGATTGCAAGTGTTTAGAAAAACTCTTCTAAGTACCAAATCGACCATGTTACACTTTCTTTCATGTACTTTAGAGTTAAAATACTGAGCAGCCTTTTGCTGGTAAGCTTCTACTCGAAGTTGAGCTTGCTCACGCCTTTCATCGACCCAGTCCAAGGACTCAATAAATAATTGATCATTATCACTTTGATCATATGTCAGCCTTCTATGTGATGGTGGGTTGAGCTCAATAGGCAACAAGGCCTCATACCCATAGGCCAAAGAAAATGGAGTATGGCCTGTTGCTGTTCAATGGGATGTTCTATATGATCAAAGGACTTCTGGTAATTATTCTGGCCATGCCCCCTTTGTTTCTTCAAGCCTTTTCTTTAGGGTTTCCTTCAAGGTCTTGTTGATAGCTTCAACTTGTTCGTTCACTTGCGGATGAGCTACCGATGAAAAATTATTTATAATCCCACACCTCTCGTAGAAATCAATGGAAAGACCACTATCAAATTGTGTGCCTTTATCCGAGACAATTTTCCTTGGTAACCCATATCGACACACAATATTCTTGACCACGAAATCCAAAACTTTCTTGGTCGTTATGGTTGCCAGTGGCTCAGCCTCGGCTCACTTTGTAAAGTAGTCAACAATAGCTATAGCATATTTGACAATCCCTTTTCTTGTGGGTAAAGACTCGATCAAATCAAACCCCCATACTGCGAATGGCCACGAGCTCTGCATCTGTTTGAGCTCATTTGGGGCTGCTCAAGGTATCTTGGAGAATCACTAACACTTGTCACATTTCCGAATGAAATCCATAGAGTGTAATGACCCAACTACTCTAGACTTTGGACCATTAATGACTACTATACATAGGCACTAATTTTTAATAAAACTTACAAGTGAAATAATCATAACTTCATTAAAACTTGTAAAAAGAAATGTTAAACTACATAAAATTTAAAGTAGGATATGGGATCCCATTGTTTTTAAAAGAAAAACATAACATAACTTTAAAATGGATTACAAAATAAAGTGCGGAAAATACATATAAAGCATAATTTTTAAAAGACTAGGAAGCGACTTCATCCTCGAACCGAACGCTCAATCCATCCATTTCCATTCTGCCTCAATACACAACCCCCAAGCTGCCAAGAACCTTTCCGCCACCATATCTATTTTCTTGCACATATAAACATAAAGGAATGAGCCTAATGCCCAACAAGGAAAATCTAACACATAAATCATATACATAAAATTCATATCGCAACATATACTAAAACATATCATAAACATATGTCACATATACTATAATGGCCTTTATTACTTGGGGCTCGTAAACTAAACAAGTCATATGCCCATTAGATTTGTGGGGCTTACTGGCTAAGCAAGTCATATGCCCATAAATTTATTGGGGCTTGTTAGTTATACAAGTCATATGCCCAAGTCTACACAATACAACATATAACATAACACATAAATCATAAGATAACATATCAAATCCTATCCTATCCTATTTTCCTTACCAAATATACCGGGATATGCGAATAGGTTTGGGACTTTGGAACACTCCTAAAAATCATCATAGAAAGGTGAGTATACTAAAGAAAACGGGATGAAAAGAATGGACGGACTATACCATCAAGAATATACTTACTAAGAACCTTTTGATCAAGATCTTAGATTTCCTAACCAAGAATAAAGAATAGAGTTAGGATTTTGAGTAGAAAACTATAAGAATAACACAGAAATGAACTAGAATAATGAATACCTCGAAAGCTTCTATCACCGAACTACACCTCAAACCGAAAAATACTATGAACCTTACTTCCCGAGTGTTTATTAAGCTTATAAAGATAAAGCTTATAATCCTAACCCAAGTGTTTAAGCACTCAAAAATAACCTAGCAGCTTGCAGACTCTGAAATTACTTGATGAATGAATAAATGGCTAGGTACTAGGTCCTATTTATAGAGTTCAAGAATGAAAAGATCTTCATTTAACTTGAATAAAATAATAGCTTTTTAAGTGAAAAATATTTGAATTTTCGTTCAGCAGAGGCTGAAGACTCGGTCAGAAAGATGCTGGACTTATTAAGAGGTTAAGGAATAAAATGAGAATGATTTCAAAAACATTCAAAAATCCATCAAATAAGCCAATATATCGCCCCTAGTAGGCGATATATCGCCTGGGCTAATATGCCCGAGGCTTGTCGAGGTGATCGTGCGAAGTTACGTGTTTTTCGTATCCCCGTATGGCGATATATCGCCCCCTATAGCTGCGATATATTGGCATACACTGAATATTTAAACATGAAATTGCACATTTTTAGCCTAATTTGAATTGAGTAAACAACCTAAGTCCTCTAACGATTTCAAAGCTGCTGACAGACCCTAGGATATTCAAATATTGATCTTAATAAACTTATTCCTCAAAAATACTTAATTATCATTAAACACACATATGACAAGTGTTACTATCTTAATGGGTCTATCTAAACCTTATAATATAATAAATATCACCATCAATATCAGTCATATTAATCAAACCTTAAGTTAAAATTAATATTCTTAAACTATAGGTTAAACTTAGAAAATCTACAAGTGTTACTACGAGTGTCCAACTAAATCCCGGTCTGAACCAAAATCCACAGTCATAAAAATACTACAATTACTACTATTGCTACTACTATCTAACCAGCTAAGTAAAGTTCTTGGACTCTACATAGAGTCCTCATTCATGGTAGGCCAGAAATACCATTGCATTAAGATTTTCTTCGACAAACTTTTTCCCCCAGCGTGATCTCCAAAAAAACCTTCATGGACTTCTTGCATCAGTTCCTTGGCCTTTTCCTTAGAAACACATCTTAACAGAGGCATTGAGTACCTTCTTCTATATAAAATTTTGACGACCAGAATGAATCGAGCCAACTGCCTCTGGAGAATCCTTGCTTTGTTTCTTTCTACTGGCAGCAATCCTTTCTCAAGGTATTTAATGATGGGCGTCATCCATGTGTCTGTCGCTTGAATCACCAGTGAAGACTCTTCTGCTTGAATGCTTGGTGCTGACAAACGCTCAACTGGTACTATGTTCAAGGTGTCAGCATCCTTCGCGCTTGCTAACTTGGCCAAGGCATCGACATTCGAGTTCTGATTATGAGGTACTTGTTGGAGGGTATACTTTTCGAACTATGCCAATAAGTCCTTTGCTTTGTTCAAATAAGCAACCATCTTGAGACCCCGAGCTTGATATTCTCCCATAATTTGATCAACCACTAGCTAAGAGTCACTGTAAATCGCAAGTGACTTTATATCCATGTCCTTAGCTAGTCTTAATCCTGCAAGCAGAGCTTCGTATTTGACTTCGTTATTGGACGCTGTAAAGTCGAATCTGATTGCACAATGGAATCGATGTCCTTCAGGCGTGACTAAGATCAAACCTGCCCCTACGTTGTGCTCGTTGGAAGAGCGGTCTACATACAACCTCCAGAAAGGAGTTTAACTTTGGAGTTCAGTTTCTTCCATCGGTTCCATAGTTTGGATTCCAGTGAATTCTGCGACAAAGTCTGCTAGAGCCTGTTCTTTCACAGCTCCTCGTGGAGAATAAGAAATATCGAACTGCCCAAGTTCGACTGCCCATTTTAATAATCGACCGGCGACTTCTGGTTTCTGCAAGACTTGCCATAGTGGCTGTTCGGTGAGTATTATGATGGGGTGAGCTTGAAAGTATGGTTGCAACTTTCTGGAGGCTAGAATCAAGAAATAGGCTAACTTCTCAATGGGTGGATATCGCAATTCTACTCCCACTAACCTTTTGCTTATATAATACACTACTTTTTGTGTGTGGTCTTCTTCTTTGACTAGAATAGCACTAGCAACATATTTTGTGACTGCCAAATAGATGAACAAAGTTTCTCTCTCAACTGGTTTGGACAAGACTGGTGGTTGTGACATATGAGACTTTAGCGCTTGAAAAGCCTGCTCGCACTCTTCTGCCCACTCGAACTTCTTGTTGCCCCTGAGTAGATTAAAAAATGGAATGCACTTGTCCGTTGACTTAGAAATTAATCTACTCAAAGCAGCAATCCTCCCAGTTAGACTGCATCTCAATCAGGTCCCTGATCTTTTAAGGATTAACTTCGATTCCTCGCGAGTTTACTATGAATCCCAAAAATTTTCCTGATCCAACACCAAAGGAACACTTAAGGGGATTTAGCTTCATCTGATATTTGTTCAAGATGTTGAAGCATTCTCGCAGGTCCTTGATGTGCTCTTCAACCTTCTTCAACTTAACCAGCATGTCATCGATATATACTTCTTCGACTTAACGCCATCAGGGCAGCGAAAGTAAATGAATTCGTGGGGCTGGTACAGGGCAGCATGACAGTTACAGAATATGCCCTAAAGTTTGATGGACTTGCAAAATTTGCACCCGACCTTATGCCTACTGATGCAGCTAGGCAGGACAGGTTCATTAGAGGGCTTAATGCTATGATAGCCCGAGATGTGAGAATTACAACAGTACTTGAACGACAACTTATGCCCAGGCTATAGAGAAGACTCTTACTGCTGAGGAAGTAGAAATTAAGATATGGAGAGAGAGTGCAACGAGACAGGAGGGCCGCAGGGCGGTGCCTCCATATTCTTGTTCGGGTAGGGGCGGAGGCCCCAGTGATTTGAAGAGGAAGACCCCTGATGCTTCGACCGTTCCCGGTCCTGATAGGAGAGGTCAGGGTGTTCAGGATGGCCGTCAGGGAGGCGGTAATGCAGGGAGGTCTTATCCTGAGTGCACGATGTGCAGAAGATGCCATTCAGGCGAATGTCGGGCTAAGGACTGTTATGTGTGCGGGGTGGTGGGACACCTCAAGAAAGACTGCCCGACAATGAAGAAGGGAGATGCGGGGAAGGTGGACAGCTTGACTCCAGCTTGAGTGTTCACCCTGACGCAGGTAGTAGCCGAGGCTAGCCCCTCGGTAGTGACAGATCAGCTTTTTAGTGTTGGCTCTCCTTTTACTGTATTGATAGACTTTGGTGCTACACATTTGTTTGTTTCTAGTAAGGTGATTGATAGATTGTGTAGACCTAGTGAGTATTGTACTTCAGGGTTTGGGACTATTTTGCCTACAGGGGAATTGGTAGTATCTAGGAGGTGGATTAGGGCACTGCCAGTGATAGTTGACGGTAGATTTGATTGAGCTGAGTATGGAGGACTTCGATATGATTTTGGGTATGGATTGGTTGGTTAGATTTGGAGCTACCATTGACTGTAGGAAGAAGATGGTGTCTTTTGAGCCGGAGGGCAAGGATCCCTTTGTTTTTGTGGGAGCAGTGCATGGACCCCGCGTACCCAGGATGTCGGCGCTGAGAGCCAGAGATTTGTTACAAGGAGGGTGTATAGGTTTCCTGGCTATCGTGGTGGATACCACTAGGGTTTTGCCAGTAGGACCGGAAGAGGCCAGATTGGTTTGTGAGTTCTTGGATGTGTTCCCTGAGGACTTGCCTGGGTTGCCGTCGCGTAGAGAGATTCAGTTTGTCATTGAGTTGGCACCGGGGACAGAGCCAGTGTCGAGGGAACCATATAGGATGGCACCAATAGAATTGAAAGAATTGAAGATACAGTTACAAGAGCTTCTGGATTTGGGGTTTATCAGGCCTAGTTACTTTCCGTGGGGTGCTCCAGTTTTATTTGTGAAGAAGAAGGATGGGCCTTTGAGAATATGCATAGACTACAGGGAATTGAACAAGTTGACTATCAAGAATAAGTACCCCTACTAAGGATTGACGACTTGTTTGATCAGCTGTAGGGTAAGACGATGTTCTCGAAGATTGATCTTCAATCTGGTTATCACCAGCTGAGGATCAAGGATGAGGACATATCGAAGACAGCCTTTCGGACGAGGTACAGGCACTATGAGTTTCTGGTCATGCCGTTTGGTTTGACCAATGCCCCAGCAGCCTTCATGGACCTAATGAACAGGGTATTCAACGACTTTCTGGATCAGTTCGTTATTGTCTTCATCGATGACATTTTAGTGTACTCTAGTTAAGAGGCAGAGCACGAGATTCATCTTCGATAGGTTCTTCAGAGGTTGAGGGAGCATCAGTTGTACGCCAAGTTTAAGAAATGTGAATTTTGGACATATTGTGGGCGCAGATGGGATTAAGGTGGAGGCAGTTAGGGATTGGTCGAGGCCAAGGAACGCCTTGGAGGTGCGGAGTTTTCTTGGTCTAGCGGGTTATTGAAGACGCTTTGTGGAGGGCTTCTCGTAGATAGCGGCACCAATGACAGAATTGACACGGAAGAATTTGAAGTTTATTTGGTCAGACAAGTTTGAGGGCAATTTCCAAGAGCTGAAGCGACGACTTATCTCTGCGCCCGTGTTGAGTCTTCCTTTGGGGGAAGGGAAGTTTGTTATTTATTGTGATTCATCGAGGTTGGGTCTAGGTTGTGTGTTGATGTAGAATGAGAAGGTCATAGCTAATGCATCACGACAGCTAAAGGAGTATGAGCAGCGGTATCCTACCCATGATTTGGAGTTAGCAGCAGTGGTATTCGCACTGAAGATTTGGCGGCATTACTTGTATGGGGAGAAGTGCAAGTTGTACACTGACCATAAGAGTCTGAAGTATTTCTTCACACAGAAGGACCTGAACATGAGACATAGGCGTTGGCTGGAGTTGGTGAAGGACTATGATTGTGATATTCTTTATCATTCAAGGAAAGCCAACGTAGTGGCGGATGCATTGAGCCGGAGAGGCCCAGGTCAGTTGTATAGTTTCACCCAGCTCTCGAGAGAGTTAGCTGATGAGATGGTCAGAGCAGGGATAGAATTGGTTGTAGGCTGGTTGGCCAATATTACTCTGCAGTCGACCTTGCTAGAGCGGATTGAAGAGGGACAGTTGGTAGACGCTCAGTTACAGGAAGTTAGAGGGAATGTCTTAGTGGGAGTAGCTAAGGACTATTCTATTTCTGAGGTTGGTTTGCTTTGGTATCAGGGGCGGATTTGTGTTCCAGCTGATGAGGGGATCAGACGAGAGATAATGGATGAGTCTCATACGATGTACTCACTTCATCCGGGTACCACGAAGATGTACCAGGATCTACATATGTTATATTGGTGGCTCAGGATGAAGAAGGATGTGGTGGAGTACGTAGCTAGATGCTTAACCTGTTAGCAGGTGAAAGCTGAGCATCAGTGACCGGCAGGGTTGCTTCAGCCTTTAGGTATTTTCGAGTGGAAATGGGAGGAAATTACGATGGATTTTGTGGGAGGTTTACCCAGAACTGTAGGGCTTCATGAATCGGTGAGGGTGATAGTGGACAGGTACACCAAGTCAGCCCATTTTCTTCCAGTGAAGTCGACATATACTGTGGATTAGTATGATGATTTGTATGTAAGGGAGATCGTACGTCTCCATGGGGTTCCTAAGTCTATAATGTTAGACCGGGATCCTATCTTCACTTCCAAGTTTTGGGGTGGTTTTCAGAAGGCTATGGGAACTCAGTTGAAGTTCAGCACAACCTTTCATCCTCAGACTGATGGACAATCTGAGAGGATGATTCAGGTGTTGGAAGATATGCTCAGAGCATGTGCGATTGACTTTGAAGGATCATGGAGTAAGTATCTCCCATTGGTTGAATTTTCATATGACAATAGTTACCAATCAACGATTGGAGTGGCTCCCTACGAGATGTTATATGGGAGGAAGTGCAGATCACCCATTCATTGGGATGAGATGGGTGAGAGGAAGTATTTGGGCCCATATATGCTTCAGAGGACAAGTGAAGCTATAGAGAAGATCCGAGCTAGGATGCTCGCCTCTCAAAGCAGACAGAAAAGCTATGTTGATCCCAAGCGTAGGGATGTGGAGTTCCAGGTTGGGGACCACGTGTTTCTCCGAGTTTCACCATTGTGAGGGGTGAGGAGGTTTGGTAAGAAGGGCAAGCTAAGCCCTAGGTTCATCGGACCTTTTGAGATCTTGGAAAGGATTGGTCAGGTGGCTTACAAGTTAGCCTTGCCACCATCGTTGTCAGGAGTCCATGACGTAATCCATGTTTCTATGCTCCAGAAGTACGTCTCAGATGCGACTCATGTGTTGAGGTATGAAGACTTGGAATTGCAGACATACTTGGCTTATGAGGAGCAACCAGTTCAGATCTTAGATCGGAAAGATAAAGTACTACGGAATAAGACGATTCCTCTTGTTAAAGTATTATGGAGGAATAGTAGGGTCGAGGAAGAGACCTGGGAGCTTGAGACAGCGATGCAGAATCAGTATCCCAAGTTATTCAAGTAAATTTTGAGGACGAAATCCTCATTAGGAGGGGATAGTTGTAACGACCCAAATTTACTAGTAAGGCTTAAGGGCCTTGATTAGTGTGCCGGAATGGCATAATTGGATTATATGAAATTTAATGATGAAACGCATGTGTATATGACTATTTGAATATCTGTGATGCATGACTATGTGTATTAGTATGCATGTAGGCCCTGATTAGGTTAGAAGGGAATAATTGTAATTTTGTTCTGTTGAGGGCATAATTGTATATATTTGTGATAAATTGTTGAGACCACATTATTATGTGGATATATCTGTAATCTGTGACTCGAGACGATCCTAGTGAGCGGTTTAGCGAAAAAGTCACAGTGGGGATTTATACCCAGCTCGGGGCGAGCCTGGGGTATTTCTAGGAATTTAGAGAATATATTGGGGTCAATTTTGACATTGAGGAATATAATTGGTGATTAGTTAGGTGTCGGGAAGTAAGCAGTAGATATTTGAGACACTCGATGAATTAGCGGGAATTGGGTAAAATGCCCCTAGGTGGATTAAAAGGCTTAGGAATTATGGGAGGGTATTGTGGTCATTTGGTTTATAAGAGATAAATGTTATTAGGCTTTATACTTAGTGGATTGTGTAGAAAGGGCTGGAAATTATGAAGGAAAGAAAGGAAAGAAAGGAAAGAAAAGAAAGAAGAGAAGGAAAAATAGAGAATTGGAAGTTTTCTCTCTCTCTCGGTTTAAGCTCTTCTTCACCATCTCTTGAGGTCTTTTGGGGCAGAAACTCAGGAAGAGTTTGGGAAAGAGCTTAAGGCTAGGATCCCTGTTATGGTTTGAGGAATTGGCAGAGCAATCCATCCATTTGAGGTAAGGTTCAGGGTAGTTTTTCAGTTTTTAGTTCTTGGTATTGTTGTGGAATTTGAGCTGTGTTTTGGTGGGGAAATTTTAGGGAAATTGAAGCTGAGATTTGAGGAGGTGAAGGCCAAGCTAGTGAGGAGGATAACCTAGGCTAAGCTCATCCAGCAAAGGTAAGGAATTCTAGTTCAAGTTTTGTGGTTTCAGCTGTTGTTTTGTTAAGTTTCTGAGCTTTAGGTTCAACTATGGTGAATTATTTGTTTAGGGGTGCATGTGATTGGGTTATGTGTGGTTGGGATGCTTGGGATGAGTGGAGGATGTTGGTAGGCTTGTTTTTATGTTTGGTTGAAGTTTGGAAGAGTTTTGGTAAGGTTTGGCTCAGGGAAAATCGAAGGAGGAAAAGGCAAGATTTGCTGTACTGTGACTGGGCGCTGTAGCGCTAGGCTGAGTGGTCTGGGGTGCCTTAGGCTGTGTATGTAGCATTGCAGCACTCTCCTTAGATCGCTGTAGCGCTACCCTGTCTCCAAAAAGGGGTTTTTGCCCGGGGGTTCGGGGTTTGATTCCACCACCCCGTTTGGTGGAATTAGGGCTTCCCGAGGGCTCGGGATTGGTCCCTAGGCTAGGTTTTGGACTTGAGGTTTGGTAATGATTCTGATCTATGGTTCTTACTAGGTGTGCGCTAGGGCTTAAGAGGGATCGTGCTTGAGGATCAATTGAACAATGCTAGCGAATCTAAAGGTAAGAAAACTGCACCCGGTTATGTGTTTGTGATGGGACTAAGTGCTCCTGATATCTGTATAATGTCATGGATGGTATTACGCCATGGGACATGTGATAAATAGCCTAAGGGTGCCATAAATTATACTTGTGTACAGGGCGCGACTCGGCCACTGGTAGCCGAGGACAACTTAATATTCACTGAGCTCGGTTTAAGCGGGTCGGAGTCAGTGGGATAAATAGAGGGTGCGGCCTAAGGGCGTTAACCCTAGTTATCATATGTGGATTAATTGTTGATATGAAAGGATATACTTGGTATGTTGAATACTTGATTAACGTGAATGCTTAAACTATTGAGTACATGCTTACGCGGTATGAGTTGCTTGATTGTCTGTTGAATGATTGTGCTTTGTTATTGTGTTTTCTTGCTGGGCCTTGGCTCACGGGCGTTGTGTGGTGCAGGTAAAGGCAAAGGCAAGTTGGACCAATCCTGAGATGGAGAGCTGCGGGGCTGAATGTACATAGTCAGTTGTTCGGCTGCCAGGGCCGAGGAGTGGACAGGAAGAGAAATGCTTAACTATCTATTCTGCCTTAGAGTGGTAATCACTGTATAAATGCAACTTTTGAGAAAATGTTTATCTATAAGAAATGCAGCTTTTGAGACCAAAATCTTTTAACTGTAGTTCAGCTATAGTTTCAGTAACACGTTTTGAACTAAATGACTTGATTAGCAAGTCTTGCACCTTTATAAACACACAGTGTAATGGTCTTGGCTATCCAGGGCATTACAACATTTCTTCTTAAATATGTCTTTCAACCATTTTTCCCTTTATATCAACTCTTGCCTTGAATAGTATTGATAGAACCACCTATGGACCTATAATTCCAAGCTCCAATAAATTTGAGATTATTAATTAAACTCTTTAATTAAATAATCTTAATTTATTAATCTCATGATTACTCCACTATAAATACGAGACTACACTCTTGTAATTATAGACATTTCATTTATTGAGTACTTTATAAAATAAAGCGTCCATTGATATAATCATTACATACAAATTAATAGTCTAATAATAGTTCATAATTAATCGGGATTAAAATTACTGTTTTACCCTTATATTTATATTTTGTTTCCTTAAGTACCATTGACTTTACTAGTGAAAGTTAATTCATAAGTAAATTATGAATTTGAGCTCAATAACCTTTCAGTCCCAAAATTCAACCCTTAAGAGAACCATTATTCAATCTCTTATGAGAAGGTATAGATTCCATATCTGTATACTATGTCCCCAGCCATTTATATTAATGAGTTCTCAAAACAAAATTTTCTAGCCTGATCATTCAAACAGACCCTAACGAGTGAATGAAAGAACTCATATAACATAAACAGGAGTTCATAGTAACTTTAGGATTAAGATCTATTTGTATATGATCATCAGTTGATATATTTAGTTAATACTTCGAAACGGTATTTAACTAAGTATTAGTAAACATATCTGGTCCAGTTCTATATATTCTCTAATATATAAAGTACCTCCACTAAAGTGTCCTACTACACTAGTAATCCAGATCTAGATCACATGTATTCATAATACTAGTGGACTGTATTTGTAGTAATTAATCTAAAGATTCCATAACTTTATTTTACTGCGAACTATTCAAGTTCATTTATCTCAAACACATTCCTCCCGTACCAAGACGTGGTTGAAATCACATATATGAACTTAGGAATTTTTATGATATTTACTTAATATTATCACCGAATAATATAGTCCATAAAATATATGCATAACAAATTCAATTTATTTATTTATTTCTTAAAACAATGTCTACTACATATGCTTTCAGGGCATAATTCCCAACATCAAGTTGAGTTGTGATGAGGTTTTGGTTCAGTTTTTAGCGTTTGTGTACTGCTCTAGTTGTAGTGGAGGTATTTTGGGACTCAATTTTGTCATTAGAATATGTTTGGACCAATTTGCAAGGGGTTTAGAAATATGAAAACGCTGAAAATTCTGGGTTCGCAGGGTCGCATTGCGGTTCTGTTCTTGAGCATCGCGGCCTACATGAACTCAGGAGACCATGGGGATTCGCAGAATCACCTTAACATCGCGGCCTAGGGTAGGGCGCACCGGGGCGCGTGTCCAAGAAAATTCAGGCTAGGCTCTCTGACTTAGAGAGGGTTGCGACCCTAATTGTTGGGGTGTCGAAGCTCTAATTGAGGGCGCCACGGTGCAAATAGAGGAGTATGGCCAATCTAGGGTTTTAAGCTCGAGAACCCAAATCTTAGGGCTTTGGAAGGATCCTACTACACGGTTTAGTAGGATTCAAGGTCCCGGAGGCTAGAATAATATTATGAAGTTCTTATTTGGTTTAGGACTTGATGTATTATTATTATGGATGTGTTGTGACTAGGTTTTATGTCAAAGCTCGGGTTAAGGGATCATGTTTGGGATCGCGTTAATCTATCAGCTCGGGACACAGGTAAGAAAACTATTTGTGCCTTTAGAGTAGGGCATGGCCCCATTATTTGTGTTTCAAGGCATGGACCTATTATTTGTGTGTTAATATGTGTGAATACTTGTAAATGCTATGCTATGTGGTGCATGATTATGAATGAACGACAAGGGCCAATTACGGTGAAGGCTGAGAATAGCAAAGGCCGGGAACAATGAAGGCATGTTAAATGTAGGACGCTAGGGTGAGACCCTCTAAGGGTGCAGTATTCACCAGCTCGGTGATGACCATGAACCCAGGGCCTGGTAAAGCTGGTCCGGCACAAGCCGCTATATGTTAATTTGCTATTTGTTTAAGTTGTGTATTATCAGATTGAATTATATTATGTTATGCATTGAGTTTTCTTGCTGAGTCTCAGCTCACAGGTGCTCTATGGTGCAGATAAGGGCAAGGGAATGGTCGACCAACCATGAGTTGGAAAGCGTGGAGTGGCGTGTACGTGTTTGACATACCTGGTTGCCATGGCTGGGGTTGTTTTGCCGGATATGTTGTAACTGTTGATTTTGTCACTTAGGTTGACTGTATCCACAATTTTGAGTTGTAATACATTTTCAAAACAGTATTTTGGGATCCCAAATGTATAACTTTTATGATTTTAATGAATGTCCAAATCTTTTATAACTAATGTTGTTAAATGAGTCTTTATTTCAATTTAATCACACTTTTTAACCTAAAACCTCGATTAGCGAGCTAATGGCACATTTATAAATCACATGGTAACGACTCTAAGGTAGTAGGGCGTTACAAGGTGCATGTGCTCTGTGAGGAGACCGGATGGACAACGACGATCCTATGAACACCATAGTTATTTTTGGTTTTATGAAATACAGTTTATGTCGGGACATATTTTCTTTAAATTTCATGTTTTGGCTATATCTTTTGTGAAACTCAGCTCCAGGGCATTAATAAAGACTATTTTCTTTTGCATTAAAAATGTTTATTAATTGAATATGTCCTCGTTAAATTAGGGTGTTACAAGTTAATATCTGAGACAGATCGTTCATCAAAAACTTGGAACTCTCACAGAATACATGCACAAGATTGAAAGGAACCTAACTCATCATTTTCTTTGTATGTTGTTTTATTGTATGATTTTCATTGTGATATATTTATTGTTATGTGCAGTTTGAGCTAGAATGGAAACACCTAGAGATGTCATCTTTAAGGAGATTAGAAACATTCAAAAGATAGAAGAAGACCTGGATGATAGTTGTCAACTGATTAGGATCTTTCGTCAAGTTGTGGAAGTCAACTGTGCAATGCAAAAGATTATATACCAGAGAGGAGCCTTAGTCACAGGAAAAGAGAAATACCTAATGCTTAGGACAACCATTAAGGATCCTAGAGCCAGAGAAAAGATTGAATCTTTATGGATGAAAATAATGGGCAATCTTATAGAAGACATAAATAGGTATCCAGTTCATGTTACTCACTTAGCATACAAATTTAGAGTAAACAAAGTGAGAGTTACAACCAAAGAAGAAGCAGAGGGATGTAAGTCCAAGGATATCAATTTTATAGAATACCGCCTTACCCTGAAGTCGTGTGAGCAAGTGAAAAAGACCATACCAGATATTCCACCATAAATCTTTTGGGGAAACCTAAACCTAGATTACCCAGAGATCAATGAAAACCTATTTTTGGAAGAAGCTGATAGGGAATAGATTAGATACCCAGTGATTTAAGTTTTTGTTGTTATGTTATTTGATGTATTAAACATTAGTTTCTATTATTTGAATGAATGAAAAAATTGTTATTTTCAATATTTTTTTAGTTTATTTAAAAAATTTCTCGTTTTAAAATTAAGTTGTGTACCGTAGTATATTACAATGGCACTGGGAAGAGCAACGCGGGCCGCAGCAGGTAGACGAAGAGGAAGAGGAAGGGGAAGGGGAAGAAGAGCAGCTAATACCCCTGCTGACATTTCCAATGTTGCTGATGCCCCCGATGTTGCTAATGCCCCTAGAAATGTAGCAGAGCTAGAGCTCGAGGATCCTTAGGCAGAAATAACTAGGCTGTGGGAACAGCTAAGGCTAAGAGATGAGGAATTAGCTCGAGCTAGAATAGGGCAACCTCCGGTACAAGTGCCACAACAACAAGTTCCTATTGGACAACCGTTAGGGCAGGGAGGACACTTGGTGGGACACATCATACTAGAATATGAGCCAGTATATGAATGATTCAAGAAGCAGCATCCACCCAGCTTTGAAGGGAATGCGGACCCTATCGAAGCAGAGGGGTCCCTTAGGAAGGTAGAGTCTTTTTTGTAGCACATGCACCTAAATGATGAGGACAGGATGTCCTATGCGTCACATTTGTTGAAGAAAGATGCATGAATTTGGTGGGATATTGTAAAACAAACTAGAGATCATCTGCCACGACCTAGATCAAATTCGTAGAAGTTTTCAATAAGAAATACTATAGTGCCGCAATTTTGGAAGCAAATATGGATGAGTCCGTAGCCTTAACTCAAGGAAACTCCACAGTGACAGAATATGCAATGAAATTCGATTGACTGGCAAAGTTTGCAAAGGATATGGTGCCTACTGAGCCCTAAGGATTCAACCATTCATGAGAGGGATGAAGGCAATGATTTCCAGAGACGTGAAGTTAACCACTATGGGGGTTACGACGTATGCAGAGACATTGGAACATGCACTCGAAGTGGAATGCATGGAGGAACAGATTTAGAAGGAAAACGCCGAAAGAAAATTTTGTGTCTGGATATAAGAGGAAGGCACACGACAACCAGAGCCATGAAGGGAATAAGAAAAAGAAAGGGACAACGAGCGACAGTCAAAACCCCAATACTGAGGTGGCAAATTGTCCAAAGTGCAACCGTAAACATCATGGAGATTGTCAAGCTAACACATGAGCCTGATACAAGTGTGGACAAGAGGGTCATATAAAGAAAAAATGTCCTCGGATGCAAGTTGAGAACCATGGACAGCATAAGAATGACAACTTGGCACCAGTTTGGGTGTTTACACAAACTCAAGGAAAAGCGAAGGCCAGCAATACTGTGGTAACGTGTCATATTTCTATTGCCGGTACACCTAATAGAGTTTTATTTGATCCTGGAGCTATGCATTCATTTATTTCTATGAAAATGGTTCCTAGACTAGGAGTACCTTGTGAAACTTTTAGTGAAGATTTTTCTATTGCATTACCATCAGGTGAGATAATGTGGTCAACCAAGTGGTTGCAGTTTGTTCCAATCATTATTGAGGGTAAGGAATGCCTAGGGGATTTAGTGGAACTAGACATGCTATATTATGAGGTGATTCTAGAGATGGACTGGTTAGCAAAGTACAACACAACCATCGATTGTAGAAGCAAAATGGTGGCATTTAGATGGCAACAGGGTGAGAAACTTGTCTACATGGGAGAAGCATTGGGACTCTAAACACCAATAATCTCTGCATTAAAGGCTCGAAGGATGTCAAGCATTTTTGGCAAGTGTAGTTGACACTACCAAGGATTCTCAGTTGAGGTCGATGGATGTTTGAATTGTGTGTGAGTTCCAGGATGTATTTCCAGAAGATCCATCTGACTTACCACCAAATGGAGAAATTGAATTCGTGATTGAGCTCGTACAAGAGACACCAACCATTTCTAAAGCACCCTATCGGATGGCACCAATGGAGTTAAAGGAGCTAAAGACACAACTACAAGAGTTATTGGATAAAGGATTCATAAGGCCAAGCTACTCTCCATGGGGCGCATTAACACTTTTCGTAAAAAAAAAGATGGAAGCATGCAGATGAGCCTAGACTATAGGGAGCTCAATAAGGTGACCATTAAGAACAAGTACCATTTACCACAAATTGATGACCTATTTGATCAATTACAAGGAGCTATAGTGTTCTAAAAGATTGATCTATGGTCAGGGTACCATTAGTTGAAATTGAGGGAGGAAGACATTCCTAAGACTACATTTAGGACTCGGTATAGACACTATGAATTTTAAGTCATGTCGTTTGGACTCACTAATGCCCCAGCATGTTGGAAATACATATTTCAAGATCTTTATTTATTTTCATGTGATTTACATATTATCAAACAAACATGCAAATTCCTAGAACATGCTCCTATAAAATTGATACAAATACATTGTAAAGTAAAAACTTACATTACGCAGGGGAACTAGAACAAATCCTTCCTTCAATCTCTCTAACTCTTGATTTATTTATGTAGCATAATATTATCAAGAGATTGAACTAGATTAGCAACACAGCCTTCCTCACCAAGCCTTCGATCAACCTAGAACTAGTGTGGGCTGGTTCTCAACACATGAATCAACTAAGACTGACTTATAAAAACCCTAGATATCATATTCCTTGTATAGGCAACTTTATGGGCTTTATTTAAATTTAAATTAATTAAAATAATAAACAAAAAGATAAAAGCCTTAGGCTCCCACAAATGGACTTGGGCCCAATCTCTTTGTTTTGAATTTAAATCTCTATTCGACCTAAATTCAAAACCTTTTATTTATTATTTTTAATTAATTAATTAAATCCTTATTCAAATTAAATAATCTTAATTTGAAACATGATTTAATATTATATATTTATATCGACACCAATTTATCAATATTAATAAATTTACCTCAAGATTCTATTTTATTCTTTAAATCTCATATCTCTGCAAATTTTCTAAAATTGACCTAGTCAACTTTAAAAATCCTAATTGATAATTAAATCAATTAATTGAGACATTCTAGATGATTTACTCAAAGGTAATGCGGGGACCATGGATCCATGAAATCAAGCTCCGACAAGTTACCATGAATTTATTTATGCATAATTTTACTACCTTATTAATTCCTCGTGACTCCACTATAAACTCAAAATTGAACTCTTGAATTCATAGAACATATTTTACAAACCATAAATATGTTATCCATTGTTATAACCATTACATTCAATCATTCCTCTATTGATGACTTACAAACGAGATGGGTGCAAATTACCATTTTACCCCTCATCAATATTTTTTCCTTAACTCCCACTAAGTTCCTTATAAATGATATTTCCGTGAACTTAATCACAGAAATGAGATCTCAATCATTTAACCTTTTGGACAAAGCAATTAAGGAAATCATCTTTTCACTTCTCATATAGTAGTTATAGATTTCATATCTATGAATAATACTCCCACTCAATTACACTACTAAATCTCCAAGATGTAAGTATGGGCTAGACCGTAGGGTAAGCTAGTAACGAACAAGTCAAACGATTTAAATAATATAATTTGCAAAATATTATGACTCAGAATTAAGATCAACTTAACCTGTGGTCAACGTTGTGACATTGACTAGATTTGATAACAACAAAACTTATTTATCAATCAATAATCAATATCGGCCCTCATCCGATGTAACAAAATACATCCGATCTTATCTACTTGGTCAATGCCTTGGACAAGACATCACACCCTGAATGTGTAAGTAGATCATATCGTAGATTGCCTAATCAGTGAAAATCCAATACACTGATCCAATCTTAGGACTTGTTCTTTTGAACATATAATTATAATTAAAATCCAATGTGACCTAGTCACTATAGTTGTAATTATCCATATGTTCGGGATTTTATAGATGTTTGTATTATTTAAATAATCATGTAATAAAACAAGCAAGCAACATGGTTGTCAAACTATATAATTTCTACTACTTTTATTGACAATATAAAATCGCGTTACATGTCCAACGTGGTTTTATAAGGGCATAAAACCCAAAAAACTCCCACTTGCCCTTTTAAAACAAACGAGACATGTTCCTCAAAACCATGCATTCTACATGCTTCACAATTATGCTATCTGCTTATATCTTTGTAAAGGGATATGAAAGATTGCCTTCCAATGCTATCTTCATCACCTTCACGTCACGCCTTCGCCATACATCCTCGATAATGTGGTTCTTTCTCTCTATATGCTTTGCTCTTTTGTAGCTTCGAGGTTCTTTCGAATTTTCTATTGCCTCATTACTGTCACTTGAAAAAATGACTTGTTTATCCATTTCTGGAATAACATTGAGATCCATATATGTAACGACCCAAAAATGCTAATAGGGTTTAGTGCCCGGGTTAGCGTGCCGGGAGGGCATAATTGGTTATATTTGTGATTAATTGATTAAATGCATGATTATGTGGCATGCATGATATATATGATGATATGAATATATTTATATGCATGTGTTATGAGTATTAAATATGCATGTGGGCCCATTCTTGTTTATTAGGGCATATCTATAAATTTTTTCCCGTTAACGACATAAATGTGATTATCTGTGTTAAATGGTTGAGACCACATTATTATGTGGATATATTTGCAGTATATGACTCGAGGCGATCCTAGTGAGCGGATTAGCGGAATAGTCACAGCAGGGTTTAATACCTGGCTCGGGGTGAGCCTAGGGTATTTTGGGAAACTTAACATATATTTGAGATATATCGAGTAATGGGTAAGTATTTGGTAATTAGTTGGACATGACATAATTAATTGGGAATTGGTTGGATGACTCGAGGAATTAGTGGGAACAGGGGTTAATGGCCATTTTGCCCTTAAGGGCAATTAGGGGGCTGGGTTAGTACAAAGGGCATTTTGGTCATTCTAATTAAAGAGATATAGTTAGGAGGTGATCAGAACTGGGTAGAACATATCATAACCTCTCGGCACTTTCTCTCCCCCTCACTCACGTTCTCTCTCTCCCTCTCTTGTTGCCTAAGGGAGTTTTGAAGAATTGAAGGATAAAGCTAGGGAATTGAGCTTGAGGATTGGGGAAACTATGGCTAGGACTCTAAGGTGCAGCTCAGGAACAACATCAGTATCATTAAGGTAAGGACTCCAATGTGATTTAATGGTAGAATTCATTGTTAGTTTAAGTGTTTTAAGCTTCTAAGTTTCAGAGAAATTTTGATGAATTATGGATAATTAGAAGGGCTTTGGGTTAGAATTTTAGGAGGTTGTGAAGGTTTAAGTGGGCTATTGCAACATGGTGGTTGAATTCTTGATTTGGTGTTTAATTGGGTTGGATTTTGAGGTTGTAGCTGGGAAAAATGCTAAGAAAACCCAGGGATTTTTGGGTTCATGGGGCGTGCCACGACCCAGTTCATTGAGCCTGCGTCGCGACCCTAGGGGGCAAGTCGCAGCCTGCCTTCCCCCAGAAGCAAGAGGTTGCACCTCTGACTTGAAGCGCGCCTCGACCCTTAGGGGTAGGTTGTGGCTCACCTAGGCAGCCATGGCCTAGGTTGACTTTTAGGCTCGGGTATTTAAACCTAAGCGCTCGAGACAAATTCTACTACCCGGTTTAGTATAATTGGAGGTCCTGGAGGCTAGTATTTGTTTCCAAAACATTTAATTAGATTAGAATTTGGTAGTTATCCATTGTTGCTTGTGACTAGGGTTACTGTTAAGGCTCAAGACTGAGAATCGTGCTCGGAACCATTCTTTATCCATCGCTCAGGACTCGAGGTAAGAAAACTACACCCAAGTGGTTGTGAATGGGACTGAGATTCCCTGCAATTGAACATATGTGTTATGTGAATTATATATCTATTATGTGTGATGTGAAAGTACGACCTAAGGGTGATGATTAGCGTACTGAACGCAACTCAGCCTAAGCAAGTCGGGATCAGCTAAATAACCAAAGGGCTCGGCCTAAGGGCGTCGACACCTAAATATATGTATTAGTGATTGAGTTATTATATGTTCGAAAGTATATGTTTATTGTTGCCTCGCTTAATACTTGCATTCTGTTAATTAATCAAATTAATTGGATTGAAGTTGTTATATGCTCTTGTTGTTGTCTATGCTTGTTATTAAATGTTTGAAAGTATATGTTTATTGTTGCCTCGCTTAATACTTGGATTCTGCTAATTAATCGAATTGATTGGATTGAAGTTGTTATATGCTCTTGTTGCTATCTATGCTTGTTGATTATGGTTTTATGGCTGAGCCTTGGCTCACGGGTGCTACGTGGTGCAAGAAAAGGAAAAGGGAAGCTGGACCAACCATGAGTTTGAGAGCTTTGGGGTGGAGTGTACATCGACAGCAGCTCGACCGCCATGGCCGAGGGAATTACAGGTACTAGAGCTCAAACATGTATTTTGTCATTTAGACTGGCTACAACTGTATTAACTTTTGAGAGTTGTTTCCGCAATGTTAACCTTATTTTTGGGATCCCATGTATCAAACTTTTATTTAATGAAAATCATTTTTCTACGATCAAAATCTTTTAACCCTGACCTTTCAAATGACTTTTGAAACACATTTAAGTTCAAACGACCTGTTTAGCAGGTCTTGAACTATTTTAAACACATAGTGAAATGGTCTTGGTTACCTAGAGCGTTATAGTATAGAATTTCCTCAGCCAGACTATTTCCTTAGTTGCCACAGACGCAGCTATGTACTCAGCCTCAAAGGTGGATTTTGAAATGGCAGATAGCCTAACGCTTCTCCAAATCACAGCTACTGAGATGGCAGATAACCTATCGCTTCTCCAAATCATAACTCCACCCCCAAGAGTAAACATCTTTTTTAGACGTAGACTTCCTGTCATCAACATCAATCTAAGATATGAATCTGTGTAGCCTAACAGGTTGAAAGATCCACCTGAAAAAGACTAACATATAGTCTCTGGTCTATCAAAGAAACCGACCCCCATCTATTGTTCATTTCCAAGGTTTTACTGGGACTTGCTCACCACTCCCACTACATAGTATATCTCAGGTCAGAACACTCAACATAGCATGCATTAGACTAATAATTATAAATGCATAAGGAATTCATTACAACTTTTCTTTTTCTTGAAAAGTCAGTGGAGAATGTTGCTTAGAAAAATAAATTCCATGTCAAAACGATAAACATCCTTTTTCAGAATTAAGTTATTTCTATCCCTGATGATCTGGATACCAAGAACACAACTTGCTACAACAAAATCTGGAATTTTGTATCCAGCCATTTCTTTATGTTTGATAATTTATTGACAATGTTTCCAATGAGTAGGATATCATCTACATAAAGGATTAAGAACACCACAATGTCTTTTTCCCTAAGTTGTTAAACACAAATGTTAACTACATTTTGTTCAAAATCACAGGTCTTAATGTTTCCATTTAACCTTAAGTTTCTGGAGCACGAAGCTTGTTTAAGTCCATAAATTGACCTACTCAGCTTGCGACTTTCTTGTCCAACTACTTTAAATCCTTCTAATTGATCCATGTTGATGGTCTCATCAAGATAGCCATTAAAAATGTTTCTTTGATGTCCATTTGCCTTATCTCTTAATCAAGAGTTGTGGCTAAGAATAAGAGTATACTAAATGAATTTTAACATGGTTATTGGAGAAAAAGTTTTCTTAAGTCAACTTCTCTCTCTGCCATGAGTCGAGCCTTAAATGTCTCGACCTTTCCATCAGCTCTCCCTTCTTCTTATAGATCAACTTGCACCCCATAGGCCTAAACACTAATGGCACATCTACAAGATCTCAGAAAAATTTAGAGTTCTTAGACTCCATTTCCTTGTACTTGGCTTTGAGTTAAAGATCCCTTTCAGACTTACCCATTGCCTGTTTAAAGGCCAACAAATCATTGTTACTTGTGTCCCCAACCAACTTGTGGGTTTCACTATCCATACCATAGGTCCCGAGTTCCGAGAAACTCTTCCACTATGATGAGGCACCGTAACCTTCTAACTTGGATTAGTGGTTTCTAAATCTACCTTGTTTCCATCGACTTGCGTCGGTGAGGATGGAACAATAGTTTATCATTTTTCCATCTAATACTATTTTGATATGAGGCTTGAAATTCATTATGTAGTCTTTATCCACAAAAGTAGTATTTGTGGAAACAACACTTTCTTGTCAACTGGACTATAAAACAGACCACCTTGAGTACCTTTAGGATAGCCTGCAAACAAGTAAATCCCAGTTCGCGATTTTAACTTTCCTTCCTTTTTCCTTAGGACATAAATAGGATCCCCTTGAATTCCATAATGACGTAAACCAGATTCATGACCATTCCATAATTCTAGTGGTGTCTTGGAGACAACTTTGAGACAGCACAACATTTTAAAGCATGTCACATGCGTTCTAGGTAGTACATCTCCAGAAAAGATATGGATAAGAAGTTGGTAGAGTTGAATAGCTTATCTTAGAACACACATTTTCATAAACACGCGATTCAAGTCGTTCAACAACATCGTTCTATTGCGGATTCCTTGGGGAAATTGCTTTAGAAAATTCTCCAAGTTCAATTAAATGATCTTGGTTCTGATTATCCAAATAACCTCCACCCCTATCAGATCGCAAGATCTTTAACGTTTTACCTATCTTGTTTTTAAAGCCATAATAATGAATTATTTGAACTTCTCAACAAATTCTCATAATTCCTATGCTTTATGTACTTACATGAGTCTCTAGAGAAATCATCGATGAAGGTGAAGAAATACTCATAACCACCCCTCGCTTGAACATTCATTTGTCCCCAGACATTTGAACATACTAGCCCTAGTGGTTCATTGGCCCTTTCTCCTATCACAGAGAATGGACGCTTTGTCATTCTGCCCTTGAGGCTAGATTCACAAATAGGTAGGTCACCCTAAGTGAGTTCCCTCAAAAGCCCACCCTCTGTTAGTCTTTGAATCCTATCATTCCAAATATGACCAAAGCGAAGATGTCAAAGGTATGCCATTTCTAACGTTATTGACCTTTTGTCCTTTAACGGTCCTAGAATTAACTTTCTTAAACAACTAATTATTTAGAACATAGGGTTCGTTTAGTTGCAATAGGTATAACCCATTTTTCATACATCCACCCCACAATTCACCTCCATTTAAAGAAATAGGATTTTATTACTTGTGAAAGTAACTAAAAATTGTTGTTGATGTAATAAGAAAATATAAAATTAAAATCTCCATTGAAAATCGAAATAAAATAAATATTGTCTTAAAATAATATCTTTATTTCCAAAATTCATTCAAACTTATCATTTTTCCTTGTTTGATAAGAACAACCCTTGATGGATTCCAAGCTTTGGCCTTTTATCCTTCATGACTTTCCCAATGCTAAAAAGGTGTAAAAAAAATACATGTAAGCTAGTAGATCTTGATTTAGCGATCCAAAACCGAAGTATTATCCTCTAAAATCACATACATCCAAGATAAATTTCATTATCTTGGGTTCCATATGCCTTGAGTGCCGGGCAATCTTGTTCCAATTCCAGTCTCCTTGCAGTTGGAAACACTCCCCTTTTTGTGCCTAGCATTCTTCTTTTGATTGAACCACCATCAACAATCATTTTGGAAGGATTTGGTGATCATTGCATAGGAAAATTAGGAATATATTTGATTATCACGTACTCGATGTTGTCCATAATCAACACCATGTTGATGTTGGACAAACATTTCGTGAGGTTCTCACCATATAGTAACCTTCTATAGACTAGAGAGTGTATGGGGTGGGAAGCCTAGAGCTACGATTATCAACTAAGTAGAAATCAACACATTGCTTGACAAAGATTTATTCATTAATTTTTTTAGAAATAGCATAACATACAAAATGTTTTGAGATAAGCAAAATACTAAAACACTTATCTTCTATTTCTTAGGTACTTTAATTAGCCATGAACCCATGTGTCCCGGTAGGCGAGAGTCACAAATGTTCACTTAGTTAAATAGAGAAACATCTCAATTGATAAAACGTCATAGACTTTTATTAACTACCTATCCATCCGATCAAAGTAACAAAAACTCATGTGTCCCGGTAGGCGAGAGTCATAAGTATTTCTTACTTTATGAGTTTGACCCACGATTTCGATTATTATAGACATAATTTCTATAGTCACCGTAGGGATGAGTCTATAGAAGGTCCATTTATAACCATCTATCCTATGAAATTTAACAATGTTAAGAAGTCCATTGAATACCTTCCGTAGGGAGACGAAATCAAAGCGCCATGAGGCCCCACTGAACTCTAACCTTGTAAAATCAATGGTGGGTGATGGGTGTCATTAGCCGTACCAAATTTAATTTTTGATTTGATTAATTCCTTATACCAACTACTTCAGTATAGCGATAAATAAGGGTCGAACCCACAATGACTACTATTCAATTTATTATTCAAAAGACAAAAAAGTTAATAAAGAAGGGGGTTTTGAAAATAAAAATAAAAATAGCAATAAAAATCATTAAAAATAAATGTAATAGTTAAAAGGTCATTCTCCACCACTAAATACTCGTTCAAGCATTTTAATAATAACATTGATCTATATTACCAATTAAACTATTAACCCTGCAGATAACACTTAAGCAATCAATTATCAAAGTTTCCCTATTATAATTAATTAAACCATTTTTACCAAGCAATAAATCCATTAAGCATGCGATCTATTTAACCTAGGAAAAGTATTACACTTTGTGGAAACAAGTTAATCTAGGCAACAAATTCATTAAGCATGTAATTCATTTACCCTACGTTCTATTTTTCATCACAATTAAAATACCCGTCACAATACATTAATTGAAATTTAACATTCTACTCAGAATCCTAAACTATTAGGTGAATAAAAATCCTAAGATAATAGTAGAATAATGCAAAACCCTAATTAGCGGTCGTTTAAACAAGATATTACAAGATCCATGATTTTCAAATAGAAAATAGAAGCAATTTAATATAAGGGAATATAAGATCAATTAAAATTATTAAAACTAAGAAATCATATTTAGGGCTTTGAAATCATCCTTAATAATAAGCACAACAATAAATAAAAACAAAAATTACTAAAGAAAAAGAGTAGAAGAGAATGTAGAGAGACATAGAGAGTGTGTTTTCAAATAGAGACAAAAATCTATTTATAATAATCTCATATTAACTAAAACTAATCAAAATAAAATTTAAAATTTAAAACTTATACTTAAACTAATATAAATTAATTTTCTTTTAATATTATTGTGATATCTCTAATTTTTCAAATTTGAAGTAAAAAAAATCTGCTTGTTAGTTGCAAAATTGGAGTTTGAATATGATATTTTCGTATTCATAAAGAAATTGAATTTTACCACGTAGCTATTGTATTTTCACCATATCTCCCTCGATATAACTCTGATTTAAACGGTTCAGCATGTTTTGGAAATCTTAGAAAAATATCTACAACTTCTATTTCTTGAATAATTTTCTAAATATGGCTGGAATAGTCTCAAAATTACTTGTGAAGTTTCAGCTCTAGCTATATCTCAGACTCTCGTTCAAATTTCAATACTTTATTTTCTTCATAACAATACACAATTTCCTATAAAACAAAATAAATTAAATAAAAACTAAATATTTTCAAATAAAAATATATTTAATTAAAGTCAGAAATATTTATTTAAATTTAATTTATTTTAATATTAATAAATGTGTATTTTTACTCTTAAATTTTATTTTTTAACCAAAAATCACAAAATACCAAAAACCAAATTAAAATCTTCAAAATAACTAAAATCTTACAATTTCTTAGCCTAAGTAAATTAAGAAAATATAATTAAAATTTGCACTTATCAAATCCCCCACACTTAGATTTTGCTAGTCTCTTAGCAAAGACAAAAACTAAAACTAAACACAAAAATAAAAACACAATGGTCTTATCAAAAATAAAAAAAAATTCAAAGATTGCACAAATATATAATTCTATTAAAAATATAGATTCACACTCCTTAGAATTTCAACTTAAGTATGATCACTTCTTAAACTCAATTATTGTGTGTGTGTGCACAATTAAATTCACTTTATCACTCGTACCCAAATCAATTTATACATGCCAAAGTTAAATTAAAAGTATCTCAAATAAACAGATTTATTATTAAGAACATCCACTCCATTATCTCATTATCAAATCATTCTCCACTAATGTACACATAATCAAAAGATCAATAGGACTTATTAGGCTTGTAATATATGGATAAGGTTAAAGGTAGATGAGAAAGACAATTTGGCTCAAATCACACCATAGCTTACTGTAATGCCCCGGATTCCCTATTATGGTTAACGGCTGGATTTGTAGGCCGGGAGGGCCATAATTGTTTAATTATGCCATTAAATGTGTTTATGCATGTTTATGAGAATTATATTATAATATAATGTTAATTGTATGCATGTCGATGTTATATGTTGAGACCACATTATGATGTGGGTTTGTTCGAGCTGTTCGACATGAGACGATCGTAGATTATTGATTAGCGGTTTAATCACAGCGGGTTTAAGTGTCGGGACTTGGTTTGAGTCTCGGGGTGATTTTGATGATTAGAGCGTTACCGGGAGATAAAGGGTAACGGGATGTGAATTATTGGTGTTTATGACTATTGAGAATAGCGGGAATTAGAGAGCGTTAATTATGATTAACGAGTTAGGAGGAAAGTACCAAAAATGCCCTTGGGAGTCTTTAGAAACCATTAATTGACCTAGGGGTAAAATGGACATTTCACCCCTAGGATAGATATATCACTTGTTGGCTGAAGGAAATGATGGAAAAACAGAGTATATTTTAGAGTTCTCCCGTACCTTCTTCTCCTCACTGTTTTTGTGGATTCTGAACCAATTTTGAGGATTCAAGCTTAGGAAGCAAGCCTTGGGAGTTTGGGAGTGTGTTCCACCATTGAAGGCCATCATAAGCCAAGCTTTGGGTAAGTTTTTAACCATAGTTTCTCTGGTTTTCTCTGTTTTGGTTTTACTTTACAGCTGAGATTTCTAGGGTGAATTCATGGTTTTTGTTGGGAGTTTTGGCTAGGGTTCCCATGCTTGTGATGTTTGGGGTGTGTTGGGATGGTTTTTGGGTTTATTTGGCATCAAGAATAGGCTTTGGAAGCTTAGGAATCGAGTTAGAAACGAAGGAGATGAAGAAGGTCGGTTCAGGGGTGTTTTGGGCTGGAGGTAGCGCTACAGCGCCCACCCTAGGGCGCTATAGCGCTCGTCAGGAGGTTTTTTTGGCTTTTGGGAGGTTCTGAGTAGAGCGCTGTGGCACTAGGGGTTGAGCGCTGTAGCGCTACCCTGTTCCTTCCAAACCCCGTTTTGAGTGTTTTTAAGGGTTTTTGACTTGGGGTTTCAATCCTTAAGGCCCGGGATCGATTCTACTCACCGTGTGGGCATGTTTCGAGGTCCCGAGGATGGTGCTTAGTTTAAGACCCTATTATTGTGGATTCTCATTAATGGAGGTTATAATTGGTTGTGATTAGGTAACCGCTAAGGAACTAAAAGATCGATCGTTCTCAGGGGTCATCTTTATCATACTTCTTGCTCGAACTTGAGGTAAGAAAACAGTGTATGAATACAGTTGCACCCTGTACAGGTATATGACATGCATGGTTTGATATTGAGGCATGTTGGTTAATATGTGTGAACGTGGATTGCATATTAAATGCTAATGAATGCTGATTACCTGTTTAAGACACTGACTAGTCAGGGACCGACTCTAAAGTCGATGATCACGCATTGAGTGGCTCTATGGCATTAACGCGGGACCGACCCTAAGGTCGAAGAACTTATAAGCGCTTGCCTGGTCTACGACCAGATGACTATAGCCAAGGTATATGACCCCGGTGACTGTTTGTCACGTGGCTAAGGGACGTTGTCCATAGTTTCGACTCTAGAGTCATGAGGAAGGTTATGTTGGTGACCAATCACCATGCACCTGTCCTGAACAAACTTATGAATGAAACACTTATCGATTAAGCCCTGGTGACCCTATCGTTACATGGCTAAAGAGAGCGATGCTCATTATTGTGACTTTCGGCTATTGTCACCTATTTGTTGGACTGATAGTCCTGGATGATTATTATGATCGTTGTTGATATTATATCGTATTTTATTGTGTTTTCTTGCTGGGCCTTGGCTCATGGGTGCTATGTGGTGCAGGTAAAGGAAAGGAAAAGCTTGGCCAGCCCTGAGTGGGAGCTTGGGCAGTGTTGTGTACATACAGGGCCGCTTGACCGCCACGGTCAAGGAGTTCTCAGAGGGACTAGGGGTTTACCCTATTTTTGCCGCTTAGGCTGGCGGGGATTGTAAATTTGAAACTGTAGCGACTCTTTTGTATGACGAACCACTTGTAAATATTTTGAAAGGCTCATGAGCAGTTTACTTACTTAATGAAATGTACCCTTTCCTTTTTACTGGTTTTCTACCTTAACCTGATAATAACACCTAGATCACGTTTTTAACCAAAGGACTCGGGTAGCGGGTCAAATTTCCGGTTCACCGTTCACCGTAACTGTTCTGGGGTAACCAGGGCGTTACACTTACAATTTATTCTACTTTCAACCCTTACAAATATTCCCCAACAATTTACAAAATGTTTCATTTTCTCTTCTTTTTTTCAAACATAAATCTCACTTTTTCTCCCACACTTCAATTGTTGCAAGTAGTTTTTTTCTTTCTTTTTTTCATTGAATTTCTTTTTCTTTTTTTTTTTATCTTGCATGCCTGTTTTTTTTTAGAGGAATAACGAATTTTGTACATTTAAAGCACAACCCCAATACAAAACCTTAATCTCAATACTTTTCATCTTTACAACTCCTTCACAACAAATAAACAATCAAGCCCTATATCTATGGTGTTATGGGTTTAAAGATAAGGATATATTATTATTTTTTCATAAGGCTCGTGTATAAGGGTAAAATAAGAAAAACAAAATGATGTCAATAAAGCTCAAAATTGGTAATTAGGGAATAAATAAATAAGGTAGGTTTGAAAGGCTCAACCGGTCCAAAGAAATTAACTAAATCATATGTAACTTATAAATTTTGCCTCAAATGATTATCAAATAAGTTCTAGAGTGGTAGGGACTAAACAAGAATACTATCTTAGCATGCATAAATCTCTCCAAGTACTAGCAACTAAGTAAATTCAATTATGTACATAAATTAAAAATTAAGAATCAAGCCTAAGCAGTAATAAAACAAAAGTCAAGCACACAATTCATGCAAAATATATCATTCTCCTAAAATCATTTCAATCACAACTAAAAATCTTATCATAGACTAATTATTTTTAACTTAACCATACTTTTCTAAAACTAATAAAAAAAATAAACTAAAAAAAAAATAAGATAGAATACGACAATTGTTCTCCCCCACGCTTAATATAAGCATTTTCCTCAAGGCACAAATTAAATAAAAATCAATGTAAAATAAAAATATAAGAGTAAGAAAAACTCCCGCAAACGTTTTGTTTAATGTCATTAGCTCGACTGAGTCTTGCTCATGTGGTCATTATGTTGGGTTATATCTATTTGTTTGTATGAGACATTGAATGAATTGATAAACATTTGATAGTACATTGCCATGTCTCCAACTAAATTATATGAATGTCCTGAAAACATAAACCACAACTAACAAAACAAGTTAGTAAAAATAAAAATAACAAATTAAATAAAATAAAATAGTCCCCGGCAATGGCGCCAAAAAATTGATGTGTGTCGTATGCTATGTCAAATTTAAATATATTTTTTTATTCACTTATACTTGCTACTTCAGTATAGCAGTAAATAAGAGTCGAACCCACGAGGACTATGATCAAATTATTATTCAAAATAAGAACTAAATTGAAATTAGAAAGATATTTTAATTTTAAACACTGAAAACATAAAATGAAATAAAGATCAAATATTAAATAACTAAGGACAGAACGATATTAAAGAAATAGTCAAGAATTACTCTCCACCTTCGACAATCAATTTATCAACAATGACGAATAATATTCCCTATTCCGAATTATACTATTAACTCTATAGATAACACTTAAGCAGTCAATTATCCCAGTTTCCCTATTATACTTAATTAAAGCTAAGCGCTCTTAATTAATCTTTTTTACCCAGCAATAAACCAATTAAGCATGCGATCTATTTAACCTAGTAAAAGAATTACACTCTATGGAAATATGTTAATCTAGGCAACAAATTCATTAAGCATGCTGTTACGCCCAAATTTTGAAATCGTCATAAATGAGCCTCGAAATGTAGGTTCGTAAAGTGTAAAGCTCGAAAATGTTAAGTAAGGGCTCAACACTTGTGGGCTCGAAATGTAGGCTTGTAAAGTGTAAAGCTCGAAAAATGACGTCAATAGTTTGATTCTTTCATTGAGAGTTGAACTCAAGTCATTGGATTGTTTAATCAGAAACCTCCTGAATTAACAATGGCTGCCACAACAACCCCAGTACTAGTGGGTGACCATTGCCCCAAATACCAGAGGAGCAAACTCCTCACGCTGAAGATTACCCACACCGACCTAAAAAGCAGCCCATCACTGACCATGACCTAGACGAAGGGAGTGCATCCTCTGATTCCCAAGGACCTCCTTCTCCCAGGCCCGACGAGGACCTCTACTATAATCCAGAGAGGTACATTCCTATTGTCGAACTGGAAAATCGCCAACTGCGCCAACAATTGGTAGAAGCTACAAGGCGCAACGAAGAGTTGGCCAGACAGGCCGCTGAGGTCTAGGAACCACCCCATAGGCCAAGAGGACGTCCCCAAGGAAGCACAGCTGCCAAGAGAGCTGAGCAAAGGGTCCAACAGGCTTAGCCGAGGCCCAGGGCAAACCCTGGCGATGAGCGTCCTAGGAGAAATAATCGAGCTGAGGCCACTTATAATCCAACTACAGAAGTGCCTACAGGAACAAGGAATAATTGAGCTCCTCCGGTAGCTCAAAGCTCTAACCCAAAAACTTCCAGGAATAACCCAGAAACTGCCAGGAATAACTCGGAACCTATTCGGGCCAATTTTGGACATAAGAATGAGAGGGAGGCCAACAATGGGAGGCCACTGCCATCACCTATAAGACATCCACCCTCTCCAATAAGACACCCCTCACCAGTCCGAGAGGTACCATCACCAGCTCCTCAAAGGAATCAGGCAGGAAAGCCTACACCACAAAGGCCATCTCGCATTGGCAATCGAGATGGGAATTGTCGGGCCAGACTTGGACATGAGGGTGAGAGGGAGGCGACTCGAGAACACAGGGCTCCCCAATCGATGGGTAGCCATGTTTCGAGATCATAAACGACTGGGGCAAGGAGGCCAGTGGAAGATCCTCCTCGTACCACTGAGCCCCTCAGCTAGATAGAAAAATTAGTTTTATAAGTGGGAGCTCAAACTACACTTAGTCCGTAAGCATACATAATATTGAGCCCAGGAATAGTGGGAATCGGGGCAATCATCCTGACCTTTGATATCACCTAAACCATAACCAGGGGCAAGCCAACCCATAAACCCTGATTTGCACAACCATTTGAACAGTCCAAAATAGCCGGTATATGGAAATCAATATAACCATATACCGAGACAAGGAGCTGGAGTTTTTATAAACAATAACCAGCTCCCCCAAGTACAAGCTCAACCTCCAATGGACATAGTCCTAGAGAGGATTGACTAGCTCGAAAGGGCGTTCATGCTCCTTCAGGATGAAAGGAACAAAGATAAAGCGGAAGACTCTGATGAGGAGCTCGAGCCTTTTGCCCCATATATCTCCAACACTCAATTTCCATAGGGGTTTAGAATACCCCATGTAGCACTATTTGATGGGAACTCGAACCCATATAGTCATCTGAGCACATTCAATACCATCATGCAAGCTAGCAATGTTGGTTATGAGCTCCAGTGTATGTTATTCCCAGCTACTCTGACAGGACCAGCAAAAAACTGGTTCAAAAAGCTTAGAAGACATTCAATCTCATCCTGGGATCAGTTAGGAAAGGAGTTTAAGAAGCAGTTCAAAGCCATGGTAGGTGTCAGGCCCGAAGCCTCGACTTTGATCAATGTCAAACAACAGCAAGGATAATAATTGAAGAGTAACCTTACAAGGTTTAATATAGAAGTGGCTCGAGCTCACAACGTCGATGACAGTGGCCACCTGATGGTTGTAAGAGCTAGTATATTACCAGGGAGTCCCCTTTGGGAGGATATGCAGAGAAAACCCATAAGGTCATCAAACAAGTTCAACAGGAGGGCCCAGAGGTTTGTCAATGTAGAAGATGTGAGGACAGCATTAAACCTGACCTCTCAACTTGTAACTACAATGAAAAATGTTAATTCAGTCTCGACCTCGGCTATCCCCTCGACGTCAAGAACCTTTGGAGATAACCCTTCAAAATGAAAGAAAAATGAAGGGAGTAACCCTGACGCAGACGGGGGGAAAAAGAAGAAGGGAGATAAGTATTTCTCCATTTACACAGTATATACTGAGCTCAATGAGACTTGGGAAAATATCTTCCTCGCCATTGAGAATTAATTCTTGTTTAGACGACCTAACCTAATGCGGAATCAAAAGGCGAAGAGGGACTCCAATAAGTATTGCAGATTCCACAGGGACGTCGTACATACCACTAATGAGTGCAAAAAATTGAAGGACGAGATTGAAGGCTTGATCTCGAGGGGATATTTAAGATAATATGTGAGAAGCCAAAATCCCAATCAAGCCTCGACAGGACAGAAGGTAGCGTCTGCGCAGCCTGTCCAACAAAACAACTCCCGAGCATGGTAGGATGATTAACCTCCCTCTATAGATGGGGAGGATGTGGTAACCATCTCTGGGGGACTGCATCTCGTAGGATCGGGTAGAAATGCCCAAAAAAGATACGTAAAAGAGCTTAAAACTGAGGATGGTTCACCCTACGAGCCGAACCACGAGCTCCGAAGCAACAGAGGGTTGAAACTAAACCCATCACTTTTACAGAAGAGGATGCGGCACATGTCCAGTTTCCTCACAGTGATCCCCTGGTTATCACACTTCAGCTTGTGAACAGGAGGGTACGTGGGGTCCTGATTGATAACAGGAGCTCTGTTAATATCCTTTACAAGGCCACTCTAGAAAATATGGGACTCACGCTTCGAGATTTGAAAGCTTGTGCAACCACGTTGTACAAATTTTCAAGAGAAAGGTTGGTTGTATGGGATCCATCGAACTCCCCGTAACCTTGGGAGACTATCCAGTTTCGGTAACCAAGATGATGGAGTTTGTGGTGGTGGATGCTCCGCTGGCCAACAATGCACTGCTCAGGAGACCAGCCCTAATTGAGTTGGTGGAAGTATCATCTGTTAGGCACTTGGCCATCAAGTTCCCGGCGTTTAGTGGCATCGGGACGCTGAAAGTAGACAAGCTTGCAGGAAGGGAATGCTACAACATTTCCGTGAGAGGGAAAAACCAAACAAGTGCACAGACACTTGTGGTAATTTGGGAGGTGGACGAATCCGAACTGTTGGAGGAGCTTGATGAAATTGAGCTCGACAAAAAAGATACCACGAGGGTGGTAAAAATAGAAAAAAAAATCTTTCTGAAAATGCATGATAGCAATTAACTTGCTTTTTGAAAGAGAACCAGGACGTATTTTCATGGTCGCACTCGGATATGGTAGGGATTAGTCCGAATGTTATAAGCCATGCACTCAATATTGATAAGGGCTTCCTCTCGAAGCAACAAAAATGGAGGTTTCTGGACGACAACAGAAAGAAAGCCCTAAAAGAGGAGGTCGAGAGATTAAAAGCAAATCGGTTTATTCGAGATTCTTTTTATCTCGATGGGATAGCCAATCCTGTGCTGGTCCCCAAACCAAATGGTAAATGGCGAACTTGCATTGGCTACTCGAACCTTAACAAGGCGTGCCCCAAGGGCTTCTTTCCCTTGCCTCGAATAGACGAGCTCGTAGATGCCACCGCAATCCATGAAATCATGTAATTCATGGATGCTTATTATGGATGTAACCATATTTCCATTCATGCACTTGATCAAGAACGTAAGAGCTTAGTAACTGACAAGGGATTGTACTGCTACAGCATCATCCATTTCGAGCTCAAAAATGTTGGAGCCACATACCAGAGGCTGGTAAATAGGATGTTTGCTGAGCAGATGAGGAATAACATGGATGTTTATGTGGACGATATATTAGCCAAATCCAAACATAACAATAACCATGCAAAAGATCTTGAAGAATGTGTCGCCGTACTTCAGAAATACAACATGAAACTTAACCCACAAAAATGCTCATTTGGAGTATCTTCGGGCAAGTTCCTTGAATTCATAGTGAATGCTCGAGATATAGAGGCTAATCCTGATAAGATAAAAGCTTTAATAGACATGCCCTAACCTCAAAAACATAAAGATGTCAAGAGTTTAATTGGACAAATGGCGACCTCAAGTAGGTTTATCTCAAAATCTATAGACTGCTGCCTTCCATTCTTTAATCTTTTAAGAGGGGGCAAAAATTTTGAGTGGTCCGATGAATGTGAACTCCCATTTCAGAACCTTAAGAAACACCTCACCGAACCACCAATCTTGTCTAAACCAATCACATGCAAAGTTTTGTACTTATATCTCGCCACAACCAAGCACGCTATAAGTGCAATACTGGTACGAGAGGATAAGAAAGTACAAAAATCTGTGTACTACGTCAACAAAATATTATTGGGGGCAGAATTGAAAAACTCATTAATGGAGAAACTGGCTTTGAGCCATAATGTACGCATCTCAAAAGCTCTAACCCTATTTCCAGGCACATCCCATTCATCTGTTAATTGACCAGCCACTGAGGTAGGTGTTATCTAAGACCGAAGCATTCAGAAGACTGTTGAAATGGGCTATCGAGCTCAGACAATCTGAGATTACTTATCACCCTAGAAAAATAATCAAAGGACAGGCTTTGGCAGAATTTATTGTCGAGTGCACAGGGATTTCCAACGAGGAAGTCGTAACCCTAGCCTGCGAACTGTGGAGCCTTTATGTCAATGGATCCTCCAATGAAAATGGATCGAGGGCTGGGATCATTCTAATCACTCCAATGGGAAGTCGCTTCCACTCGGCACTAAGGTTAGGCTTCGAGGCATCAAACAACGAGGCCGAGTATGAGGTGTTATTAGCAGGATTTCGAATAGCCACCAAGCTCAAGGCCAAAGCCATACATTGCTATAGCGACCCACAACTGATTGTTAACCAAGTCTTGGGAAAATATCAGGCTCGTGGTATAAAAATGGCCGCCTACCTGGAGAAGGTAAAAGCACCACTCGGAGGGTTTGAGTTCTACGCTATAGAACAAGTCCCATGAGAGCAAAATTCAAATGCAGACGCATTGGCCAGGCTCGCCATGACTAATGAAATTGATACACTTAACATGGTTTCGGTAGAATTTCTATGGACCCCAAGTATAAACGAGCCTGATTAAGAGGATATATATATGATCGACTCACAACCCACTTGGATGACCCCAATAGTTGACTGCCTCAAAACTAGAAATCTCCCAGCAGACCGGAACGAGGTTGGAAAGATTATGTACCAAATACCAAGATATAATATTTTGGAAGGAAAATTAAATAGAAGGGGGTACTCTATGCCATTACTTCGGTGTGTAACTCCTCCCAAGGAAAAAAATATTTTGGAAGAAATCCATGAAGGATTCTATGGAGATCACACTAGGGGCATAGATTGTCAAAAAAGGTGATTAGGCAAGGGTACTTCTGGCCAACGGTCAAGGCAGGCTCATTCGAATACGTAAAACATTTTGATAGGTGCAAACGGTTTGCCTCAATACCACGAGCTCCACCCACCGAGCTTACCATGATGAGCTCCCCATGGCCATTCGCGATATAGGGAATTGACCTCATAGGCTCCTTGCCAACTGGAAAATGTGGAGTAAGGTATGATGTATATTCAGTGGATTACTTCACAAAATGGACCGAAGCTGAACCCTTGGCCACCATTACCTCGAAGAAAGTCCTAGATTTTGTAGTAAAAAACATCATCTGCAAATATGGGATGCCCAGGAAGATAGTATCAGATAATGGCACCCAGTTCGACAGTGATTTGTTTACATATTTTTTCAAAAATAACGGGATAATAAAAAGTTTTTCCTCCATGGCCCATCCCCAGGAAAATTGCCAAGTCAAAGCAGTCAATAAAACCTTAAAGAGCTCCATGAAGAAGAGTTTAGAAGAAGCAAAGGGGAGATGGATAGAGGAGCTGCCTCGAGTCTTGTGGGCATATAGGACCACGACAAGGACTTCAACGGGGAATACCCCCTTTTCCCTGGCTTATGGATTCGAGGCCATGTTGCCTATCAAGGTTGAAATCCAAACTATAAGGCGCGATGCATATGATCAGGCATCAAACCAATTCCAACTCGAAGAAAGTCTGGACTTCATTGAAGAAAGACAGAATGAGGCCCAACTGAAAAATGTTGCTTACCAGCAATGGGCTACTGGATATTTTAACAAGAATGTCCGAGATAGGAAATTTGGATTGGGAGACTTGGTGCTTAGGCACGTGTTTTTGGACACACAAGACTCGTCTGTTGGGGTACTTGGTCCTAATTGGGAGGTACCTTATCAGATCGAGTCCATTATTTGACCTGGAGTATATAAGCTGGCGAGGCTAAACGGAGAATTGGTTCCACGAGCTTGGAATGGTGAACATCTACGACATTATTATCAGTAATTTAGGAATGGTGTTTTCATTTTAACCAAGCATGTATTTGAAATTTTTGCTTTTTATCAATAAAGTACTGAATTTCATTCAAAAGTTGTATTTTTTATTGTTATTCTTTTTTGCAAACCCTCAAATTGAATAACCTAATGTAATGACCCACTAATCTAGTCTAATTGGACCATTATCGAAACTATACATAAAACTTACATTTTTACGAAAATACCATAATTTATTGAGTAACTTGAAAATAAGAGTTATTTACAAATAAACAGAATACTAAGAAGGATTTTGGGATCCCATTGTCTTTAAAACAAAACAAGATTTAAAATAAAAGACATTACATAATAATGCGGAAAATACATGTAAAACCATAAAAAACATAAAAGGAGACTACATCCTCGAATCGATAACGCTCGGCCCCTTGACTCCATTCATCATCGATACACATTCTCCAAGCGTCACGAATCTTTCCGCCTCTAAACTTATTTTCCTGCACATAAACAGAAAGGAGTGAGCCTAATGCCCAGTAAGGAAAATCTAACACAAAGTCACATACATAATTTCATAAGAAAACATAAAGACTTAACATAACACATATAACATACACTTATTATAATGGCCATTATTACTTGGGGTCCCATAGGCTAAACAAGCATATGCCCATGGGGTTAATGGGGTCCTACTAGCTAAGTAGGTCATATGCCCATAACCCATTTGGGGTCTTGTTAGTCATATGGGTCATATGCCCAAGCCTACAAACATACACATATATCATAACACTTTTAATAACATAAAACATATAGATAACATAATCACATAACATGTTGATTCTAGCCTATTTCCTTACCAAAGTTACCGAGATTATGGACTGAGTTGGGATTGTTGGAACACTCCTAAAACCATAAGAAAGAGTAAGTCTAAAGAAAGGAGATGAAATGAAAGAGATGGAAAGACTAAACCATAGAAAACATACTTACCGACTTATATGCTTAAAAGCTTGGATTCCCTAACCAAAATAAGAATAAGGTTAGGGGATTGAGTAGAAGGTTTTGAGAAAGGAAATAACATAAAAATACAGAAAAGAACTAGAGTTTTGGGTTTACCTCAAAGATTGCAAGATCAATCTAACATCCACCGAAATACTATAGCACTCACTTCCCAAAGTGTTTGATAAGCTTATGATGTTTAAGCTTATAGTTTTTCCCCAAACCAAGTGTTTACACTTTCACACTCACTTAACACTAGCAGCCTCTGAACTTAGAGCAAATGGTGAATAATGGCTGGGTACTAGGTCCTATTTATAGAGTTTGGGAATGAAAATATCTTGATTTTACTTGAATAAAAATAATGGCTTTTTAAGTGAAAATCATTTGAATAATCGTTCAGCAGAGGCTGAAGACTCGTTCAGAAGATGCTGGACTGTTGAAGGAGTTTGAATGGCTGAAGGGAAAAGAATTCAAATGTATTTGAATTCATGCTGGTGGAGGCGATATATCGCCCCCTGTAGGCGATATATCGCCTGGGCCAGTATGCCCGAGGCGACCGTGCATCGTTTCGTGTTTTCCGTATCTACGTGCTGCGACATATCGCTCCCTATAGCTACGATATATCGGCATACGCTGAATATTTAAACACGAAATTACACATTTTTAGCTAGGTTTGAATGGAGTAAACAGCCTTGACTAAGCCCTCAACGTACTCAAAGCTGCTGACTGACCCTATAACATTCAAACTTTACTCCTTATTATATTTAATCCTCAAAAATCTTAATCCTTAATTACCATTCAAAACATGTGCTTAAAAATCCTATTGGTTGATGTCTAAACCTTATAATATAATAATATAATCCTTAATATCAGTCACTTTAATCAAACCTTAGGTTATACTTAATATTCTTAAACTATAGGTTAAACTTAGAAAATCTATAAGTACTACTATGAGTGTCCAAATAATTCCCGGTCTGAACCAAAAATCCACAGTAACAAAGATAATGCTATAAATACTATCATACTATTATCTATCTTAGCTAAGTAAAGTTCTTGGACTCTACAATTCTCCCCTACTAAAAAGAATTTCGTCCTCGAAATTTACTTATCACATAACTCCGGATACCGGCCTTGCATGTCCTCCTCCAACTCCCACGTTGCCTCGCATTCAAAACTATTGCTCCATAGGACTTTGACTATAGGAAAGCTCTTGGACCGTAACTGCTTCATCCCTCTATCTAGGATGCTAACCGGTCGTTCCTCGTAACTTAAGTCTTTCTGGAGCGCTATCGTATCGTTCTTGAGGACGTGAGATGGGTCTGACACATATTTGCGTAACATCGAGATGTGGAAGACGTTGTGACTATCGGCTAGTGCTGGCGGTAGGGCTAGTCTATACGCAACTGTTCCCACTTTATCCAATATCAAAAAGGACCTATGAATCGGGGACTAAGCTTGCCTTTCTTCCCGAACCGCTTGACACCTTTCATAGGAGATATCTTAAGGAAGACTTGATCGCCAACTTGGAATTCCACATCGCGTCGCTTGGTATCCGCATATCTTTTCTGACGGCTTTGAGTAGCCAGCATACGCTGTCTAATAAGCGTTTCTGCTTCTTGAGCTTGTCTAACAGCTTCGGGCCTTAGAAGCTGCCTTTCTCCTACCTCGTCCTAGTGCAACGGTGATCGGCACCTTCTTCCATATAGCAACTCATAAGGTGCCATCTCGATCGTCGACTGGTAGCTGTTGTTGTACGAGAACTCGATCAGTGGTAAGTACTTGTTCCACGATCCTCCGAAATCAAGTATACACGCGCGTAGCATATCCTCTAAGATCTGAATCGTACGCTCAGACTGCCCATCTGTCTGAGGATGGAAAGCTGTACTAAGGCTTAACTTAGTACCCATATCTTGCTGTAAGCTTCTCCAAAATCTTGACGTAAATACTGATCCTCTATCTGACACTATCGTCTTGGGGATTCCATGCAATCGTACAATCTCTTGGATGTAGATGTTGCATATTGGTCTGCCGTGCATGACGTTCTAACAGGCAGAAAATGAGCCGACTTGGTTAGTCTATCTATTACTATCCAAGCGGAATCATGCTGCTTGTTCGTCCTTGGTAGCCCCGTCACAAAATCCATGGCTATATCATTCCACTTCCATTCTGGTATGCTAAGCGGTTGCAATAAACCTGCAGGCCGCTGATGCTTTGCTTTCACTTGCTGGCATACCAGACACTTAGATACATACTCAGCTATGTCCTTCTTCATCCCTGGCCACCAATAGACTGCCTTGATGTCATAAGTCATCTTGGTAGACCCTGGATGAACTGAGTACGGGGCATTATGCGCTTCTTCTAGGATTGTCTTCTTAATACTCTGATTGTCTGGCACGCATACCCGATCCTTATATCTCAATAAACCTTGGCTAGATATTGAGAAATCTGTATTCTTGCCTTCTCTGACTGCTTCCATATGTGGTGCTAGCGATTCCTCATGTCTCTGACCAATCCGTATGTCCTCTAGCAGATTTGATTGGATAGACAAGTTAGCTAGCTTGCCTACAACCACTTCTATTCTGGCACTGATAAGCTCCTGCTGTAGCGGCTTTTCAATTCCGGATAAGGCTGCTAAGTTCCCATAGCTTTTCCTTACTAAGTGCATCGGCAACTACGTTCGCCTTCCCTGGGTGGTATAGGATTTCGTAGTTGTAATCCTTGACTAATTCTATCCACCTGCGCTGCCTCATGTTGAGCTCCTTCTGCGTAAAGAAGTATTTTAAACTTTTGTGGTCCGTATAAATCTCGCACCGTTCTCCGTAAAGATAATGGCGCCAGATTTGCATCGACCACCGCTGCCAACTCCATATCGTGAGTTGGATAGCGTTGTTCATACTCCTTCAACTGTAGTGAGGCGTAGGCTATCACTTCGTCGTTTTTGCATCAACACGCTTCCCAATCCTAGCTTTGATGCATTGCTTTAGACAACGAACTTATCGTCGGGTGTCGGTACACTAAGTACTAGTGTTGAGCAAGGCTTATCTTTAAGCAACTGGAAGCTTTCTTTACACTTATCGTTCCAGTTAAACTTTTGTTGCTTCCGGGTCAGGTTGGTGTGTGGAGTGGCTGTCTTAGAAAAAGCCCTCTACAACTTTCTATAGTAACCTGCTAGCCCTAAGAAGCTTCTTACTTCTGACGCGTTCTTTGGTCTAGGCCAATCCTTCATGGCCTCTACCTTCGATGGATCTACTGCAACTCCGTCTTTTGATATGATGTGCCCGAGGAACACCACTTGCGAAAGCCAAAATTCGCATTTCTTTGAACTTGGCGCAAAGTTGATGCTCGTTCGATCGCGTCAAAATCATCCTCAATGTTCCTCGTGCTCTACTTCATCCTTGGAGTATACTAAGATATTGTTGATGAACACAACGACGAATTTATCCAAATAGTCTTTGAAGACCCTATTCATTAAGTCTATAAACGCGGCTGGTGCGTTAGTAAGACCCAAAGACATAACCAAGAACTCGTAACGTCCATAACGAGTCCTAAAGGTTGTCTTAGGAATATCTTCTCCCTTTACCTTGAGCTGATGATACCCGGACCGTAAATTGAATACAGTCGCGCCTCGGAGTTGATCGAATAAATCGTCAATCCGAGGTAGCGGGTACTTGTTCTTAATCATTACTTTGTTCAGCTCACGGTAGTCTATGCACATCCGCATACTTCCGTCCTTCTTCTTCACGAATAGTACCGGAGCTCCCCATGGTGAATGGCTTGGCCTAATGAAACCCAAGTCTAGGAGTTCTTGTAGCTGCGTCTATAACTCCTTGAGTTCCGTAGGTGCCATCCGGTATGGTGCCTTAGAGATAGGCTCGGTGCCTGGTACTAATTCTATCGTGAAGTCTATCTCTCGAGTTGGCGGCAATCCTGGCGAGTCATCGGAAAATACCTCTGGAAATTCTTGTATAACTCGAACATCTCCATCCTTAAGTGGCGTCTTCTTTTCCATGTTCGTGCTGCTGGCAAAGAATACTTGACATCCTTTCTCTATCCTTTGTTGAGCTTTGAGAGATCACACTAAATTGGTGCGTAATCCTGAAGCTTGTCCCATGAAGCATCGTCTCTGGCCGTCAGGAGTATCGAATGTCACCTTTTTGCGTCTGCAATCGATCGTTGCGCCATGCCGTGCTAACCAATCCATGCCTAGTATGACGTCGAAGTCTTTGATCACCAGCTCTATCAGGTCTCCTTCTAGTTCCTTGTCCTCAATCTTGATTGGTACGCCTCGTATAATTCGTGATGATAGAACTACTTTGCCCGAAGGCAACTCGGTTACAAACCTAGTTCTAAATCTTTCACTAGGTTTGTCTAGTTTTTCTATCATTCCTAACGAGATATACGAGTATACTGTTACCAATCAAGCGATACTAGAACATATACTATCGAGGATAGGATCTGACCTGTAAATCCCTGTTACTAGCATGGGTTCCTCCTTGGGTCAATGCAAAGACTTTGGTCTGGAACCATCGTTTAATCCTTCTTCTCCTCACTAACATTCATCAGAATCCTTTCTACTTCAATTGCCGTTTCTAGAACATTGGCATAGGTAGTGGTTCCCAGGTTTGCTAACTTAACCCCTAATTCCATCTTTGGTCTAAGTCCTCCGATGAACTTGGTCAACCTCGTAAAGTTGGTTGGGACCAACTCTGGTGCAAACTTGACTAATCTGTTGAACTGATGAGCATATTCTTCTACCATTAGCGATGACTGCCGAGGAGTAATACTTCTTGTGGAACGGCTCCACAAATCTTGTCCATATCATGGTGGTGACATCGTTAGTCTGCTGAACTAAGTCCCACCATATTCTGGCATCCTTCCTGAGTAATGACGAGACGCAGGATATGCGGTCCGTATTACTGAGGTTCATGTGCGTAAGAATTGGTTTTACATTCCTTAGCCACTCTTCTGCCTCAAAGGGGTCTATAGTCCCTTCGAAGTTTGGAGCGTGCTGCTTGCGGAACCTTTCATACACTGACTCCATATTCGGTACTGGATGTGGCGCGTAGTTCGTCACTGGGCATCCCCCATATGGACCAACTTGTTGGGGTGCTAGGGCCATTTGTTGTAGCTGCGACTGCGGTTGCGGCGGAGGCTGAGGCTGAGTCTGCGCCTGTTGACGTTGTTGCTGCAAGAGTTCCTCGACTTGTTGTCGCCGTCTAGCGATTTCCACGGTGTTGTCAGCTGACGGTGTCGGCGCGTTGCGGCTAGTAGTAGTACGCACTCCTCTTCTGCGAACTGGAGGGCATCATTGGTCGTTGGAACAACGTTGGAGGCGTTTCCGTTGGTGCGTGCAGATCTTCGGAGCGACATCTTCACCAAAAGTTCTAACAGTCGAGAACTTGTTAGAACTTACCCTAATAGGCTCTAAGGCAAAAACTTATTCTAAAACAAACATATCTCGGACCTATTTATTATGACTTCTTATGAAAAATTATATAGGTCTTTATTTATTATTAGAGTGGGTTTCTATACTTAGAAAAACAAGTCATCTTTATTTTCTAAGTGTGTTTCTAATCATCCTATATGACTTAATTCTCAGGCTCGAAACTTATCTTTGTTCCAAAGTTAACCATATTGAGGGAGGGCTGGGATCAGTAAAATCGTTCCCACTACTAAGGCCCCCTAACTCTCAACAAGGAAACCAGGTTCATTGATTCGTATCCACCCTCACCGAACTCAGTCATTATTCATTTTATTTAGTATTTATTATGATTGTGAAAAAAAATTCAAACTCACACATGATATTCAAATAGCATGTTTATTCATTTGGAAAACAATTTCACTTATTACAATCATAACATAAAAGTAAATAAAACAAATAAAAACTACTAATCTAAAAATCGGGATCTTCTACATCTGATCCGTCATCTAACATATCATCATCTATAGCCTCATAGTCATCATTATCATGAGCATCAAAATGCCCTCTAGGAAGGTTTGTGAGAATCCTATTCTTTTGCTCCTTGGTGAATTGAAATTCAAATTTTGCGGTGAACCTAACTAAGAGGAAGTAGTATCTCATTGCTAATGGTGATTCATCCTCATCATTCATTTCTTCCCATATTTCTTCTAAGGCTGCTATTACAGGATGGAAATCTTTAAACAACCTAATCACTAATACATATTGTTCCGTTGATCTTAGCATTATTTGTTTAGCCTCTTGAAGGCCACCTATTGCTTGGTGAAACAAAAGCAACCTTCGTGTAATCCTTTCTAAGGCTCCTATGGTGTTTCTTGGCTCCCTTATTCTTTTTAAGGCCTTAATGGCTCGGATATCTTGGTAGGTTAAAGCTCCATTCATTTTTAACTGAAACATAAACACTAAAGTTGTTAGCTATACACATAGACAAAGTAACTTGTAACTTGTAACTTAAACACTTACTTGGCGGTCCGATTCGGAGCTTTGAGCATGTGTATCGAGGAGAACTTCATGCGAAGGAACCGTTTTCTCTGATACCAACTGTAATGACCCACTAATCTAGTCTAATTGGACCATTATCGAAACTATACATAAAACTTACATTTTTACGAAAATACCATAATTTATTGAGTAACTTGAAAATAAGAGTTATTTACAAATAAACAGAATACTAAGAAGGATTTTGGGATCCCATTGTCTTTAAAACAAAACAAGATTTAAAATAAAAGACATTACATAATAATGCGGAAAATACATGTAAAACCATAAAAAACATAAAAGGAGACTACATCCTCGAATCGATAACGCTCGGCCCCTTGACTCCATTCATCATCGATACACATTCTCCAAGCGTCACGAATCTTTCCGCCTCTAAACTTATTTTCCTGCACATAAACAGAAAGGAGTGAGCCTAATGCCCAGTAAGGAAAATCTAACACAAAGTCACATACATAATTTCATAAGAAAACATAAAGACTTAACATAACACATATAACATACACTTATTATAATGGCCATTATTACTTGGGGTCCCATAGGCTAAACAAGCATATGCCCATGGGGTTAATGGGGTCCTACTAGCTAAGTAGGTCATATGCCCATAACCCATTTGGGGTCTTGTTAGTCATATGGGTCATATGCCCAAGCCTACAAACATACACATATATCATAACACTTTTAATAACATAAAACATATAGATAACATAATCACATAACATGTTGATTCTAGCCTATTTCCTTACCAAAGTTACCGAGATTATGGACTGAGTTGGGATTGTTGGAACACTCCTAAAACCATAAGAAAGAGTAAGTCTAAAGAAAGGAGATGAAATGAAAGAGATGGAAAGACTAAACCATAGAAAACATACTTACCGACTTATATGCTTAAAAGCTTGGATTCCCTAACCAAAATAAGAATAAGGTTAGGGGATTGAGTAGAAGGTTTTGAGAAAGGAAATAACATAAAAATACAGAAAAGAACTAGAGTTTTGGGTTTACCTCAAAGATTGCAAGATCAATCTAACATCCACCGAAATACTATAGCACTCACTTCCCAAAGTGTTTGATAAGCTTATGATGTTTAAGCTTATAGTTTTTCCCCAAACCAAGTGTTTACACTTTCACACTCACTTAACACTAGCAGCCTCTGAACTTAGAGCAAATGGTGAATAATGGCTGGGTACTAGGTCCTATTTATAGAGTTTGGGAATGAAAATATCTTGATTTTACTTGAATAAAAATAATGGCTTTTTAAGTGAAAATCATTTGAATAATCGTTCAGCAGAGGCTGAAGACTCGTTCAGAAGATGCTGGACTGTTGAAGGAGTTTGAATGGCTGAAGGGAAAAGAATTCAAATGTATTTGAATTCATGCTGGTGGAGGCGATATATCGCCCCCTGTAGGCGATATATCGCCTGGGCCAGTATGCCCGAGGCGACCGTGCATCGTTTCGTGTTTTCCGTATCTACGTGCTGCGACATATCGCTCCCTATAGCTACGATATATCGGCATACGCTGAATATTTAAACACGAAATTACACATTTTTAGCTAGGTTTGAATGGAGTAAACAGCCTTGACTAAGCCCTCAACGTACTCAAAGCTGCTGACTGACCCTATAACATTCAAACTTTACTCCTTATTATATTTAATCCTCAAAAATCTTAATCCTTAATTACCATTCAAAACATGTGCTTAAAAATCCTATTGGTTGATGTCTAAACCTTATAATATAATAATATAATCCTTAATATCAGTCACTTTAATCAAACCTTAGGTTATACTTAATATTCTTAAACTATAGGTTAAACTTAGAAAATCTATAAGTACTACTATGAGTGTCCAAATAATTCCCGGTCTGAACCAAAAATCCACAGTAACAAAGATAATGCTATAAATACTATCATACTATTATCTATCTTAGCTAAGTAAAGTTCTTGGACTCTACACCTAAGATCGCAATCATAGGATATTAATGGGGCATAAGTGGTATACAATCATACCATAGGCTCGAAAAAATATAGCATAAATAAAAAGTAACTCAAATGGAAATGTTTGGATTATTAACCCGACATGAGAAAAAATTAATAAGTGTATCGATCATTAACCAAACACGCGAGCTAAACAACTATGTAACAAACCAGCGAAACCTAATCGACAGTAACAAAGTTGGAATTCTAGATAAACCAACTGTAAACTTAGTTGAAACTAGGGCTGGAAACTTTTGCAAACAAGTTTCGACCTCGCAACCTCGAGGCCATATTCAAGGATGAGGAAAACTAATTGGAAAAGCAAAATATAACTAGACTAACAAGCTATCATGCCAATTAAGTATTTTTTTCAAAATGCACAGTAAAAGTAAAGTTCGACCTTGACAATAACGAAGTCGAACATGGATATTTTGAATAAATTGTGCATGAACGCATTGAAATTCAAACTAAAATCCCATATATATATATTTGTATGAATAAACAGGTATAAAAGCAGGTCCTTAATAATGGCATGCTTTAAATATTTCGATCCAGAAATGTAGGCCATAATATTTTGAGCTAGAAAATTGAAGACATAAAAATTACTATTGATAATTAAATTGCTCTAAATCAAGTTGTAAATTGGCATTGCCCCAAGGGCATAAAAATTAGAAATATAATTACAAAAATTAGAATGGGTCGCAGTCCATGATCTCAGCTTCAAGGATTAAATGACTCTCTAGCCGCAGTCCCAGAGGCTTCTGCTGCCTCCTCAGCCTCGAGCCTGGCCTCTTCCTCTTCAAGACGAGCCTACCATTTGGCGATGAATTCGGTCTCCAGGTTGGCAAGGAAGCTGGTGTCGAGGTCGGGGTTGTTGACCCAAATTCGGTACATCACCATGTCAATGATGCGATGCTTTTTGGTCTTAAACTCCTCAAGAAGAAGAGCCTTCTCACCCTCGATAACTTCAGAGGTCATTTTCTTCTCCTCTTCTAGCTTGGCGTTTAGTCCCTGAATCTCTATGATCTCGGAGTTCCTGGCCTCGACCTCCTTCAAGGTCGCTTCTAGCATCAATTCAAGTTCTGGGATCTTTTGGACCCCTTTCAAAGCGGCCTCCAGCCTCGACTAGAGCTCGAAAATATTTTGAATGGTTGCATCCCTTGATGCAACCTCCAGCTTAACTGCTTTGAGATCATCCTTGAGCTTCATCTGGGCGTCTCTAGCCTCCTTCGCCACCACTCTGCTCGTTGTAACCTCGTTATTCAGCATGAAGTTGTGCTGAACGAAGGATACGAATGTCTGTACACAAAAACAAACACAAGTCAACAAAACACAACATAAGTTAGTACATAATAAGAAGGTTAAAACCAAAATAACTAACTGAGGAGAGAAGCTCACCACCCTTGTCAAAAAGAGTGTTGGAATCTCGGCAAGAGGTCAGAAATTCCCATTGAGGAGCCCCGAGGTGGCTAAGACTTTGACCCACGTGAGTCAAAGCATCAGAGCCCAAGTTGACTCTGTGAGTTCCAGCTACACTATCGATCATGAACTCAGGTACGTGAGTTGAGATTAACAGGAAGCGCTCCCGCACAGGAGCTTGGCCTTTTCTCCCTGGGGCTGCAAGGATTCTCTCGATCGGTTGGACAGTAAGGGGATGCAGAATAGTAGGAGGCGTGGCGGGCTCGGTGGTTTTATTCGGTGTGATCTGAGAAGTGGGTTTGACAGCATGACTCGAATCCAGGGGAACTGAGGCTGGAGGGACCACCTCAGTCATTTTTTACATCTTGGAGGGGTGACCTCCTTTCTGCGAGTCTCTTTGGCGCTTGCTCGCCTTCGAGGCCATAGGCCTGTTAAGCACGTTGTCCAAATCTGAGTCCATGTCACTTGAAAAACATAAAGATTGTACATGAGTAGTTGAACATGGGTTATTAAAAGAAACAAGACTGAAGGATAATAGAAACCTAACTGGTACTCTCGACCAAGCTTGAGTTCGGAGACCAAGAAAATCCCATATCTTCAGATGACTATAGGGGAGTCCCCTCTCTATTGGTGGGGGATAGCCTTGAAAGATCCATATAATCATTGGTCACATATTGAACGGCTACCCCATCCCAGACTTCATTTAAACTATACATGGTCTGGTACTGCCCTAACCAGCTATCAAAGCTAGGAAATTATTTCCTAAGGTCCACCCTTGGTCTGGTACTATACATGGTTTGGTACTATGCATGGTCTGGTACTATACATGGTCTGGTACTCTAAGGTCCACCCTTGACCAGGCTAGGAAATTATTTCTAGGGTCTTCGCACATGATGATCACGTCAAGCTTGTGTTTAAGAATTGATGGAGACCACATGGAGTGGCCTAGCACAACTTTACCTCCATTGGCCAAGCTCGTTGAGGCCTCATCATGGGCTTCATTGCCCGAGACTGGTCGCTCATGTAGGCGGGAGGCAGTGGCATGGAATTGCGAGCCTGAAGGTCTCCTCCTGGGGGGAAGTCTGGTTATGGAGAATGGCACATCTTCCCACCTTTGGTATTTTCGAATCATTGAGTCATCGGTGAATTTTCCTTCGCCTAAAAGGCCACAAGATCAGAGCTTGTCTTCATGGAGAAGGTAGGTTAAAGACCTTCAACCATAAGGAAGCTGGAGAATGCCTGCCTTGTGTTCCATCATAGCTTCTAATGGAGTGGGGCAGTGGTAGTTGGCTGCAAGCAAGAAAAGTGTGAATATTTCGAGCCTAATTATTCAATGAAAGATGGATAAAAGTGTGTCGAAATACTTACGGATGCCTTGGAAGGGATCAAAATGGGAAGGAACGAGTCCATCCGTCCAGAAGAATACAGTCTTGAAGTTTGCAGGATGGTTTGGGATATCCTTGAATAGTCGTTTCTCCTTCAGATAGCTCAGTAAGTAATAGAAGCCGTCCTCTTGAGATAGAAGAGATATAATATCTATGGGCCAAAGGCCCTTTTCATTTCATCTCATGGTATAAGAACCTGAGGGCTGACATGACCCTAAAAGAGTTGGTCTGGAGCTTGAAGGGGGTGAGTCCAACGAAGTCCAAGAAATCCTTGAAGTAAGTCTTCAAGGGTAGTAGAGCCCTAGTCCTCATATGCTCGCAGCTCCAAGCGGCAAGCTTGAGTTTACGGTCAGGATTGTCATCTCCCGGGGCGTAGCAACTTCTTTCATTCGAGGTCTCCGGACGATACATCAGTGTACTAGAGAGTTTAAGGCCATCTTAGGCCAGCAACACAAATATATGTCTGGTGGACCTGACTGAGCTCCAGTAATGCTCAGCCTTGAAAAATTCCTCCATCAAGGTGGGGACTGAGAGAATTTGAAAGGTGGATGGATGGGTTGAAGAGTCCTCCATTATAGTAAAAGATAAGGCACCAGGTGGAAAGGTGGCTGTGACTTTAAGCTTGGTGTCTAAGGGAATAGGCTTGACCTCGGTGTCTAGGTTAGGATAAGCTGCCACTCGGAGTCTCTTTCTCTTTCTTTCTTTGACCTTATCTATCTAACATTGAAAGTGGTCTCGTATGTATTCTTGCTCACACCTCTCCTTGTGCTCGCGGATCGGTCGCTGATTTCGAGTGAGAGGTGACTCGGGACTGGGCGTTGATGGGTAATAAGGGATAGCAAGCTCGGGCTCCCACCGATTCTCAGAGTACTGGGCGTTGAAAATAATAAGGAAATTATAATTTTGATAACTCGAGCTCGAAAGCTCGAGATAACAAGATTACCTCAATAAAGACTAAAGGCTTGAAGAGGCGAGATTAACTCGGATGTTATTCCCGAATTGTAAAGATCGGGCATCGAGGATGCACCCACGCAAGAGTGGGGAGGTTAATACTAGTTTAAAAGAATCCTAAATTTTCAGGAAAAAAGTTAGCAGTTACCCAAAAAAGAGATATTTTTCGGATTCGTGTGTCTAAAACCCTAAGCAAAAACCCTATTTCTTAAGCTACACGAAATCTCCCATTAAAAAAAAAAACTCCATTTTTACATATTTCTACCAGAAAAGCTTTTGGTCTAAATCGTGATTCTAACTACACCAAATTTTCTCAGATCAAAAGCTTGCCTAGTGCCAAAGTGAAGCCTTAAAAAAACTGGTAAAAACCAGTGAAGGTATTCTCATGAACTGAAGAAACATGTAAAGAAAACAATATATCTCAAAGTCAAAGAATCAAGAACAGAAACTTACACAAAGTTGTTCATGGATATGACGAGATCGTCAACTGAAGGAGCGGTTGCAAGAACGATCTCATGGAATCGAAGGTACTGGAGTTGCTTTGTTTCTTTGGTTTAGAAAACATGCAAAGGAAAAAAGCTCTGGTTTTTTTTTGGAAAGTTGAAAAGTAAAACGTGGGAGTGATGAAGAAGAAAGTGCATATATTTACATCCAAGTGGGAAGTCAAAGGTCGAATGGATTTGGGCCCTTGGTTCAGGTTGAGAAGTGATATGACGGATGGGGTTTAGTTTTAGCATTGGCGGCAAAAAGGGGATATATGAAAGGATGTGTGCAGAGATAGGGAGTGCTTTAGTACTCTTGGTGTGCAATCCTCGAGTGACGCATGTCCATACTCGAGTGTGGCAGGTGGCATGTTTTTCAAATAGTGAAGTTCAAAAGTTTCCTTCTCATAGGAATCGAACCAACACTTTTGAGGGGAAAAAATGTTACACCCAAATTTTGAAATCGTCATAAATGAGCCTCGAAATGTAAGCTTGAAAATGTTAAGTAAGGGCTCAACACTTGTTAAAATTAACATGTTTCGTGATTTGTTTCTTTTGGCGATTGAACACCAGTTAAGATGGTTCAACCTTAAGCATCAAGCTCGAAAGGATGGATCTTCCCCGAAGTATATGAGATCAATTCAAACCTTTGTTGAAAGCTTGAAAAGGTTTATCTCCGAGGGCTAAGCTCAATGAAATTATTGGCTAAGCATGAGGTTAACTAGAATGACGAGCTCATGATGATGGTCGATCTCGAAAGTGTGTAAATTGTGTGTTCGAGGTCGATATCCAGTTTGAACGCGGTTGTTGTTAGAAAATCCCTATTCCTTGTGGATTTGTTGATATCTGATAATAAATCTTGATTATCATGAGATATTACATGATTAATATATTTAATTATATGTATTTCAAATTTGAAGTGTAACTTCCCAAAATAAAGGGAAGATATTTTTGTTAACCAGTATATAAATAGACTGGAGAATTTCAATTGTGGATACGCACAATTTGGTACTGAGAATACTCTGCTAAATTACTTTGTAAAAGCTCTAAGAGAACTCAATAATATTGACTCGTGGACTAGGTAGATTTTAACAACTAAACCACGTAAAATCTCGATTGTTCTCATTTATTTTCTTAATTTTGTGTTTAATGCTCTTCAAATTTAAGTTGACGAAAAATGGCGTCAACACATGCAATTCATTTAACCTAGGTTCTATTTTTCATCACAATCAAAATATCTGTCACAATATCCTAAATGTAATTTATCACTCTACTTAGAATCCTAAACTATTAGGTGAGTAGCAATCCTAAGATGATAGTAGAACAATGCAAAACCCTAATTAATTGGCCACCTAACGAGATCTTACAAGATTCATAACATTCAAATAGAAAAATAGAAGCAATTTAATATAAGGGAATAGAAGAAATAAAATTCATCAATGCATTCAATATCTCATGTCTAGTGTTTTGAAATAACCCTCAACTATAGAGAAAACTACTCCATAATCACATTCATATTCATAAACACAAATATTCAATGAAAATAAAAGAGTTTTGAGAAGAAAGAAAAACTAGATTGAAGAATGTTGATGATGATGTCTTTTCTCCTCCTTTGCTACTCTAGCCTCTAAAATTCGCATTCCAAAGTTGTATTCAAAGTTAACCATAATCCCTTTAATAACCCTTTCAAAAATACATTTGAAATTAAAAAATTAAGAAAAAAATCGATCGCTAGCCGCGACCAGTGTTTCTTGGCGATCGCGGTCACTGGAACATATATTTTCAAGAAAATCGGGCTCTGGCTGTGGCCTGGAACATTGCTGGTCGTGGCCACTGCGTTCTGTCCACCAGGCCGCGACCATAGCATTTTTTCGTTTTTTTGTTTTTCTTCAGCTGTCGCCACTAATGGTATTTTAACCATAAATTCCTCGATATAGCTCAGAATTAGATAATTCAAAAAGATATGAAAATCTAAGAAAAATATATAAAACATGTATTTCAAGGTATATTTCCAAAAGAGTATTGAAAAATTATCAATATAAAGTGTTAAGTTTCAAACTTGTAATTCCAAGTTTAATCATTGCTTGTAAAACATCCCAAATTCATTCTTTTTCATCCAAATGTCTTGAAAATCTTAAAAAAAAATCTAATTAAACATATATAAATAAATAATCAAGTGCATAATAATAGAAGAATAGTGAATTAAAAATAGACAAATTCGGTAATTATCAGTGGAGATCGAATTCAAAATTTTAAAACTCATTATTGAATCTTTTAGTATTTTTTTCTTTTTGAAAAATATCAACTTAGATATGCCAAAATTATTAAAATAATTAATAAACCAACTTAGTTTTTCCAAATTATCAAAATAATCAATAAACCAACTTAGGTTTGCTAAATTATTAAAATAATTAATAAATCAAATTATGTTTTTCAAATTATTAAAATAATAAATAAACCATAGTTTATAATTTTCCCATTAATTCTAAAATTACCATTGAAAATTAATCCAAAAATATAGAATTAATTTTTTTCTAATCAATTATTAGGTCCAGCTAAAAACGTAACCTAATACAACTAAGTCCAACTTAGATAAATGGGCCTTAACAATTCGAGCTTGCATGGAGGAGAGTTGGGTTCAGTATGTCGGACCCACTACTATGACTCCCTAAATTCCATACAAAGCCCAAAAAGACAGGAATTTGAACCTTTGTTTTATTAATTGTTATTTAATTTGTGAATACGGGAAAATTTCCCTTGAGACATCCGTCGGTGCATATAGGCGTGAACATAAAAGGGGCAAAGGCCTTGCTATGTGAGGCCTAGCAAGGCTGAGACGTGTGCATACACCACCGCAACACTTAGCACACCCCTTGGAAAGCAAGGGCCTCGCTACATGAGGCCCAAATCAGTGATCTGGCTTTCATGAGCGCCTCAAGATTGAGTCCCTGTGCGAGGCGCGGAGAGCTGATGACGCCTCAACTATGGGAGGTCGCGCGGAGTCAGGGAAGTCGCGATGTGCAAGGCCTGTGGAACCAGAGATGGCTCACTGGGTGAGGCGTGCGAAGCCGAGGACGCCTCGACTATGTGAGGCTGCGCGGAGGTAGGGATGCCTCACTGCACGAGGCCTGCAGAACTGAGGATGCCTCGCCATGCGAGGCTGAATGAATGGAGGAGGAGCTGCACATCGAGGGTGATACGCCCACGTGGAGGGATTCTTGAGGTCCTAGGTCCACGACTTATTCGCTAAACTGCTCACTAGGATCGCCTCGAGTCACCAGCTGTAAATATATCCACATAATAATGTGGTCTCAAAAACTATCGTAAATAATTACATTTATGCCCTCAGCGGCCAAAATTACGAATATGCCCTTATAATCTAAACGGGGCCTACATGCATACTAATTCTCACAATAAAGCGTCTCATATATCCATATAATCATATAAGCATGCTTGTTATATAATCATGCATTTAACCATTTAAATCACACATAAACCAATTATGCCCTCACGGCACACTAATCAAGGCCCTTAAGCCTCATTAGTAATTTTGGGTTGTTACAACTATCCCCTCCTAATGAGAATTTCATCCATGAAATTTACCTGAATAATTCAGGATACTGATCCCACATCGCTGACTCAAGATCCCAGGTCACCTCCTCGACCCTGCTATTCCTCCATAATACCTTAACCAGAGGAATCGTCTTATTCTATAGAACCTTATCCTTCTGGTCTAAAATCTGAATGGGTTGTTCCTCATAAGACAAAGTTGTCTGCAATTCCAAGTCTTCATATTTCAATACATGTGCTGTATCTGAGACGTACTTCCAGAGCATAGAAACATGGAATACGCCATGAACTCCTGAAAATGATGGTGGCAAAGCTAACCTGTAAGCCACCTGTCCGATCCTTTCCAGGATCTGAAAAGGACCAATGAATCTAGGGCTCAACTTGCCCTTCTTCCCAAATATCCTCACCCCTCGCAATGGTGATACTTGCTGAAACAGGTGGTCCCCTACCTAGAACTCCACGTCTCTACGCTTAGGATCAGCGTAGCTTTTCTGTCTGCTCTGAGAGGCGAGCATTCGAGTTTGGATCTTCTCAATAGCTTCATTTGTCTTCTGAACCATGTCCGGCCCCAAATACTTCCTCTTACCCATCCCATCCCAATGAATGGGTGATTTGCATCTCCTCCCATTAACATCTCATAGGGAGCCACTCAAATCGTTGATTGGTAACTGTTGTTGTATGAAAACTCAATCAACGGGAGGTATTTACTCCATGATCCATCAAAATCGATCACACATTCTCTAAGCATATCCTCCAATACCTGAATTGTCCTCTCAGATTTTCCATTAGTATGAGGATGAAAGGTCGTGCTGAACTTCAACTGAGTCCCCATAGCCTTTTGCAAACTATCCCAAAACTTGGAGGTAAAGATAGGATCCTAGTCTGACACTATGGACTTAGGAACCCCGTGAAGACATAGGATCTCCCTCACATATAACTCTGCATACTGATCCACTGTATATGTCATCTTCACCGGAAGAAATGAGCTGACTTGGTGTATCTGTCAACTATCACCCACACTGAGTCATGAAGCCCTACTGTCCTGGGTAAACCTCCCACAAAGTCCATCGTAATATCCTCCCATTTAAACTCGGGAATACCCAAAGGTTGAAGCAACCCTGCTGTTCGCTGATGCTCAGCTTTAACCTGCTGACAGGTTAAACATCTGGTAGCGTACTCCACCACATCCTTCTTCATCTCGGGCCACCAATATAACGTACGTAGATCTTGATACATCTTCATGGTACTTGGATGAAGTGAGTACGGCGTAGTATGTGACTCATCTAATATCTCTCGTTTGATCCCCACATCAGCTGGGACACAAATCCGCCCCTGATACCGTAGCAAACCAACCTCAGAAATAGAATAGTCCTTAGCTACCCCCGCTAATACATTCTCTCTAACCTCCTGTAATTGAGCGTCTACTAACTGACCTTCCTTAATCCGCTCTAGCTGGGTCGACTGCAGAGTAATGTTTGCCAACCGGCCCACCACCAACTATATTCTCGCTCTGGCCATCTCATCAGCTAACTCTCTCAAAATCTGGGTGGAACTATATAACTGACCTGGGCCCCTCCGGCTCAATGCATCTGCCACTACGTTGGCTTTCCCTGGGTGATAAAGAATATCACATTCATAGTCTTTTACCAACTCCAGCCAATGTCTCTGCCTCATGTTTAGGTCCTTCGGTGTAAAGAAATACTTCAAACTCTTATGATCACTGTATATCTCGCACTTCTCCCCGTACAGATAATGCCGCCAAACCTTCAGTGCGAATATCACCGCTGCTAACCCCAAATCATGGGTAGGGTACAGCTGCTCATACTCCTTCAGCTGTCGTGGCGCATAAGCTATAACCTTCTTGTTCTGCATCAACACACAGCCCAAACCCAACCTTGACGCATCGCAATAGACTACAAACAACCCTTCCTCCGAAGGAAGACTCAGCACAGGTGCAGTAATAAGTCGTCGCTTCAATTCATGGAAATTGTTCTCACACTTGTCTGACAAGACGAACTTCAAATTCTTCCGTGTCAATTCTATCATTTGTGCCACAATCTTCGAGAAGCCTTCCATAAACCGTCTGTAGTAACCCGTTAAACCGAGAAAACTCCGAACCTCTGAGGTGTTCCTTGGCCTCGGTCAATCTCTGACTGCCTTTACCTTAGATGGATCCACCTTAATCCCATATGCACCAAAAATATGTCCAAGGAATGTCACTTCTGGTAGCCAAAACTCACACTTCTTAAACTTAGTGTACAACTGATGCTCTCTCAACCTCTGCAGAACCTGTCAAAGATGAAACTCATCCTTTGCCTCTGAACTAGAGTACACTAAAATGTCGTCGATGAAAATAATAACAAACTGATCCAAGAAGTCCTTGAACACCCTGTTAAATAAGTCCATGAAGGCTGCTAGAGCATTGGTCAAACCAAACGACATGACCAGAAACTCATAGTGCCCTCGGAAGGCCGTCTTTGGTATATTATCGTCCTTGATCATCAGCTGGTGATAACCAGATCGAAGATCAATCTTCGAGAACACCGTCTTTCCTTGACCCTGATCGAACAAGTCATCAATCCTTGGTAGAGGATACTTATTCATGATAGTCAACTTGTTAAATTCCCTGTAGTCTATGCACATCCCCAGAGTCCCATCCTTCTTCTTCACAAACAAGACTGGAGCACCCCATGCCAAGTAGCTAGGCCTGATAAACCCCAAATCTAGAAGCTTCTGTAACTGTATCTGCAATTCCTTCAGTTTTGTTGATGCCATTCTATATGGTGCCCTCGACACTGGCTCTGCACCTAGCGCTAACTCGATAACAAACTGAATCTCCTATGCGGTGGCAACCCTGGTAAATCCTCAGGGAATACATCCAAGAACTCACAAACAAATCTGGTCTCCTCTAGCCCTGCTGGCAACACCCTGGTGGTATACACCATGCTAGCCAGAAAGCCTATACATCCACCCTGTAATAAGTCTCTGGCTCTCAGCGCTGATATCATGGGTATGCGGGGTCCACATACAGCTCCCACAAAGACAAAGGGATTCTCGCCCTCTAGCTGAAAGGTCACCATCTTCTTCCCATAGTCAATAGTAGCTCCATATCTAACCAGCCAATCCATCCCCAAAATCATATCAAAGTCCTCCATACCCAACTCAATGAAGTCTACTGATAATTCCCTACCATCAACAATCACTGGCAGTGCTCAAATCCACCTCCTAGAAACTACCAGTTCTCCTGTAGGCAATATAGTCCCAAACCCCACAGTATAATACTCACTAGGTCTACACAGTCTATCAATCACCTTACTAGAAACAAACGAATGTGTAGCACCAGAGTCAATCAATACAGTAAAAGGAGAGCCAGCACTAGAAAGCTGACCTGTCACTACTGAGGGACTAGCCTCGGCCTCTGCCTGCGTCAAGGTGAACCCTCGAGCTGGAGTCAAGCTGTCCACCTTCCCTGCTTCCCCTTTATTCATTGTTGGACAGTCTTTCTTGAGGTGTCCTACCACCCCGCACACATAACAGGCCTTAGCCCAACATTCGCCCGGATGGCATCTTCTCCACCTCATGCACTCAGGGTAGCTCCTCCATGAATCACCGCCTCCCTGATGGCCACCCTGAGTACCTTGACCTCTCCTATCAGGACCAGGAGCGGTCGAAGCATCCGGGGTCTTTCTCTTCAGATCACTGGAGCCACCGCCCCTACCAGATCCAACGTATGGAGGCACTGCCTTGCGGCCCTCCCGCCTTGCCTCACTCTCCCTCCATATCTTGTTCTCTGCTTCCTCAGCGATAAGAGCCTTCTCAACAGCCTGGGCATAATTTGTCCCCCCAGGAACTGTTGTAATCCTCACATCTCGGGCTATCATAATATTAAGCCCTCTGATAATTTGTTCTGCCTAGCTGCATCAGTAGGCACAAGATCTGGTGCGAACTTCGCAAGTCTGTCGAACTTCAGGGCATATTCTGTAACTGTCATATTTCCCTAAACCAATCCCACAAATTATTTAACCTTTGCTGCCCTGATGGCAACATTATAATACTTCTGGCTGAACAAATCCTTAAATCCTTCCCAACTCAAAGTTGTAACATCCCTGGTCTGTGATGCCACTTCCCACCAGATGCGGGCATCCTCTCTCAACATATATGCAACACAAGCCACTCTTTCATGACCCTCTACCCTCATGAAATCCAGAATAGCAATGACCATACTCATCCACTGTTCAGCCTTTAGTGGATCCGGTCCTCCCTAAAAAGTTGGAGGATGTTGTTTCCTTAACAATTCATACAATGACTCCCATTTATTCCCAGCCTCTACTGGCTGTACAACTGGTGCCACTGCAGGTGGCACAGCAGGGGTAGCACTCCCTGATGGAGCCTGCTATTGCAGAAGTCAGATCTGCTCATCCTAACTCTGTAGCCATGCTTGCATGTTTGCAATAATTTGCTGCCAGTTTTCAAGGAATGGCGGAGGGGTCTGGCCCTGGTCATCATCCCTTGCCTCAGACCTACTGCCGGTAAGTCATACAGATCATCTTGGACACATAGCTATCCAAGTTAATCTGCAATCAACGACTTGGTGGTCAGACTATGATGACAGGGTAATAATCCTTCCACAATCCACAATTGGAACACAACCATTCACAAGCAATCAAGATATAACAGTATATTCAAATATTCATTCACATACACAGCAATGCTAATAAGCATGCCTCGATACCATCACACAACAGTCAAGGGACAGGCCCTATCAGTATCTCATGCTTCCTATTAATCAAACAGATATCGGCATTCATATTCCTTCCCAATCATTTAAGCATATAAACATGTATACACAATTACCAAACCCTAAGTCGAGCTTGTCTTTTGCGGCAAATGCACATGTCCAGCCAGTCTTCAAGAACCCTTAAAATTAGGACGCTCTGATACTAAGTTGTAACGCCCTGGGTAGCCAAGATCGTGACATTGTGTGTTTATGAAGGTGCAAGACTTGTAAATCAAGTAATTTAGATAGACACGTGTTACTGAAACTATAATTGAACTAGGGTTAAAAGATTTTGGTCTTAAAAGATGCATTTCATTTAAATAAACATTTCATATATGGGATCCCAAAAGAAATAAAGTTTAAGGACAGTTTACAAAATTCCAGGAAATATACACCTACTGGCCACTCTAAGGGAAAAATAGACATTTTAGGTCCTCCTGTCCCTATTCCAATCCTTGGCCGTGGCGGCCGATCAGCTGACTATGTACATTCAGCCTCAAAGCTCTCCAACTCAGGACTGGTCCACCTTGCCCTTGCCTTTACCTACACCATGTAGCACCCGTGAGCCAAGGCCCAGCAAGAAAAGTATAATGCATAGCATCAGCGACAACAAACAAACAGATAATTCACAAATCATCAATCAGATATACAACAGATCACACTGCTCACATAAACAATGATACCAACCTACAAGTCATTAATCAGTTATTCAGATAACAAACTCATCACAATCATCAGTTTAAACAACAATAAACATATCATACCCAAATCTAGGGTCGACGTCCTTAGGCCGCATCCTCTGATTATCCCACTGACTCTGGCTCGCTTAGGCAGAGCTCAGTGATTATATACTTAACCTCAGCTACCAATGGCCGCCGAGCCGCGCCCTGTGCGCAAATATTGATTCCGGCACTCTTAGGTCGTTTATCATATGTCCCCATGGCATAATACCATCTCGTGACATCACATACAAATATAAGGAACCCTTAGTCCCAATACAATCACATAACCGGGTGCCATTTCTTACCTTTGATTCCGAGCACTTTGGCTAGTTGAAATGATCCTCGAGCATGATCCCGTCCGAGCCCTGGCATACACCTAGTCACAAACATAACATAGTACCCTCATTAACATTCAATTCCGTAACCTAACCTCGGGACCAATCCTGAGCCCTCGAGAAGCCCCGATTCCACCAAACGGGGTGGTGGAATCGACCCCCGAGCCCCCAAGCAAAAACCCTAAGAAAAATACCCAAAACCCTATTCTGGAGGTAGGGTAGCACTACAGTGCCACAAGGTGGGCGCTACAAACAGAAGAAAAAATGCCCAGAAAAGACAGGCCTAGCGTTGTAGCGCCATAAGGCTAGCGCTACAACGGTACTTACAGCACCAGAACACCCTGAGTTTTCTCCTTTGAAATTCCCCGAGCCAAAACTCCCTAAAACCCTCCAAACCTCTACCACACTTCAAATCAAGCCTACCATCCACTACATCTCATCCCACATGTCCCAAAAACATCAAACTTAGCCACATGCACCATCAAACACAGAAAAACAAGGAATGAGTTTGAAACTCAAGAACTCATCAAAAAAACCAGAAACAACCCAAAAACTCAAATGGCCAAGTCCAGAATTATTACTTTTAATGGAGAATTCGACCCTAGGTTGCCCTCTAAGCCCTTCCAGCCTTTAGCTCCTCAGTTCCCAAAGCTCAACTCCTTGAATTCCCATCCAAAGTTTAGATTCAAAGATCAACACAATAGAATTCAAGAATCCCAGAAAAAGCTAGAAACCTTACCTTAATTGAACACTTACTCTAGTTGAACCTCCTAGCTTCACCATAAACCAAGGTCCCAGCTCTAGCCCAAGCTTCCTCTGAGTTACAACTTCAGAAATCCTCACGAAGTGGGAGAAAAAGGGGTTAACTATGTGTTCTATTTTTCTTCTTTCTTTCTTTCTTTCAGTTTCTACTATATTCTACAAATTCCACTAAGTCTAAAAAGGCAGAAAGATCCTTATCCCCTTTTAACCACCAAATGACCATTTTTCCCTCCCATTAAAACCTAAGCCTTTAAACATTCCAAGGGTATTTTGGTCATTTGTTCTCAATTCCCGCTAATTCCTCGAGTGTCTCAAATAATTACCACTTAAACCTTGTCACTTAACTAATCACCAATTATTTTCCTCAATGTCAAATAGTCCCCAATATATTTTCCTAATTCCCAGAAATACCCCCATGCTCCCACGAGCCGGGTATAAGTCCTCATCGTGACTTTTTCGCTAAACCGCTCACTAGGATCGCCTCGAGTCACCAGCTGTAAATATATCCAAATAATAATGTGGTCTCAAGAATTATCGAAAATAATTACATTTATGCCCTCAATAGGGAAAAATTATGAATATGCCCTTATAATCTAAACAGGGCCTACATGCATACTAATACTCACAATCATGCATCTCATATATCCATATAATCATATAACCATGCTTATCACATAATCATGCATTTAAGCATTTAAATCACACATAAAACAATTATGCCCTCCCGGCACACTAATCAAGGCCCTTAAGCCTCATTAGTAATTTTGGGTTGTTACATGGTGATACCTCGACCACAAATCTATCTTCGAGAATATTGTAGATCCTTGAAGTTGATCAAAAAGATCGTCTATTCGTGGGAAAGGGTATTTGTTCTTGATCGTTACTTTATTTAGCTCTCGATAGTCGATGCACATCCTTATACTCCCGTCTTTCTTTTTTATAAACAATACAGGTGCTCCCCAAGGCGAATAGCTCGGTCGGATGAAACCCTTGTCTAGAAGCTCCTGCAGTTGTATTTTTAACGCCTTTAACTCGGCAGGTGCCATTCTATCAGGAGCTTTCGAAATTGGTGTCGTCTTAGGTGCCAATTCTATTTCAAACTAAATTTCCCTATTCAGAGGTAATCCCGGTAGATCTTTTGGAAACACCTCGGGAAATTCACATACAATACGTACATCCTTTGGTTCGAGCTGCTTCTCTCATGACTTTTCCACCACACTGGCTAGAAACGCTTGGCAACCACTATTGATTAATCGTTGAGCTTTGAGAGCTGAGACTATAGGTATGCAAGTTTGGGAAATTTCTCCTTTGAAGGTGAATTGCTATCCGCCTTCTATTTTAAAGTTGACTGGCTTACCCTTATAGTCTATCGTTGCCCCATATTTTTCTAACCAGTCCATGCCTAAAATTACATCATAATCTTTAAGGTCTAACTCGATCAAATCTACTAGTAATTATTTTCCTTCAATTCTAACTACAATGCTATGCACCCCTCTACTACATAGCATTCTTTCCCTCGAGGGTAACTCTGTGACAAACTTATCTCTAAAAAGTTCGCATGGTCTATTTAAGCTATAAACCATATCCATAGAGACAAAAGAATGCGTAGTTCTTGAATCGAATAATACATTGCATAGTTTACCAGAGATAGTGACCTGACTTGTTACCACTGTATTACTAGTTTTTGCTTCATCTCTAGTAAGAGCAAAAACTCTGGCAGGCACAAGTTTGTCATCTTTCTTTTGGTCCTACAACTTTGGGCAATCCTTTTTAATGTGTCCTTCTTCTCCATAATTGAAACTGTTGGGGTTTTATGCCCTAATTAAAACCCAAATTCTTTGTAATCTCATTTTATTATCAATAAAAGAATATAAATCATTTTTTGACTTGGTTAATCACTTTGTTCACCTGTTTTATTTTCATGATTATTTGTTTAATATAAACTTCTATTAAATCCCGAGCATATAGCTAATCGTATTTATAGTGATGTAATCACAGTGGAATATAAATATGATTATATGTTCAAAATAAGTTAGTCCTAAGATTAGAAAAGTTAGTCCTAAGATTAGTCAGTGCATAAGAGTTACACTGACTTTCCAATCTAATATATGATCTTGTTACACATTGTAGTATTATGTTCTTTCCAAACTATTAGAAAAGTAGATAAGATCGGATGTATTTGTTACATCTGACTGGACCGATATTGACAGTTGATAAGATAAGTAAACATACCGTTATTATCTATTCTAGTCATATCATACAGTTGACCATAGGTCAATTCAATCTCAATTCTAAGTGGTTAGTATTCTAACTGATTGTATTATTTGAGTTCTTTGACATGTTCGTTACCAACTTCCCCTACAGACTAGCCCATACTTACATCTTGGGAACTTGGTAGTATAATTGAGTGGGAGTGTTAATCATAGATATGAACATCTATAGCTTTTGATGAAGAAGTGAAATGATGGTTTTCTTTTAGTTTGGTTCAAGGTGCTAAATGATAAAGATCTCATTTTAGTAATTAATATAGTTTACTAAAATATCATTTACAAGGAACTAAGTGTTTTAAGGACAAAATACAATGAGGGGTAAAACAGTATTTTAGTCCCATCTCATGGTAGACCGTCTATAGAGGATTGAGGGACATTATGGTTGTAACAATGGATAATTAATAGCGTATCTATATTTGTTATAGAGCATTTTATGAATTCAATAGTGCAATTCCGAGTCTATAGTGGAGTCACGAGGAATTAATAAGTGTAATGACCCAACTACTCTAGACTTTGGACCATTAATGACTACTACACATAGACACTAATTTTTAAAGTACTTACAAATGAAATAATCATAACTTCATTAAAACTAAAAAAAAAAACAACTGTTAAACTACATAAAATTTATAGTAGGATATGGGATCCCATTGTTTTTAAAAGAAAAACATAACATAACTTTAAAATGGATTACAAAATAAAGTGCGGAAAATACAAATAAAGCATAATTTTTAAAAGACTAAGAAGTGACTTCATCCTCGAACCGAACGCTCAATCCATCCATTTCCATTCTTCCTCAATACACAACCCCTAAGCTGCCAAGAACCTTTCCGCCACCATAGCTATTTTCCTACAAATATAAACATAAAGGAATGAGCCTAATGCCTAGCAAGGAAAATCTAACACATAAATCATATACATAAAATTAATATCAACATATACTAAAACATATCATAAACATATGTCACACATACTATAATGGCCATTATTACTTGGGGCTCGTAAACTAAACAAGTCATATGCCCATTAGATTTGTGGGGCTTGCTAGCTAAGCAAGTCATATGCCCATAAATTTATTGGGGCTTGTTAGTTATACAAGTCATATGCCCAAGTCTACAAACATACATAATATAACATAACACATAAATCATAAGATAACACATAACATAACATATAAAATCCTATACTATTTTCCTTACCAAAATATACCGGGATATGAGAACAGGATTGGGACTTTGGAACACTCCTAAATACCATCAAAGAAAGGTGAGTATACTAGAGAAAAAGGGATGAAAAGAATGAAAGAACTATACCATCGAAAATATAATTACCAAGAATCTTATGTTCAAGATCTTAGATTTCCTAACCAAGAATAAAGAATAGAGTTAGGATTTTGAGTAGAAAACTATAAGAACTTAAGAAAACAATACAGAAATGAACTAGAATTTGGAATACCTTTAATGCTTCTATGACCGAACTACACCTCGAACCAAAAAATACTATGAACCTTACTTCCCAAGTGTTTATTAAGCTTATAAAGTTAAAGCTTATATTCCCAACCCAAGTGTTTAAGCACTCAAAAATAACCTAGCAGCTTGCAGCCTCTGAACTTAGCTTGATGAATGAATAAATGGCTGGGTACTAGGTCCTATTTATAGAGTTCAAGAATGAAAAGATCTTCATTTAACTTGAATAAAATAATGGCTTTTTAAGTGAAAAATATTTGAATTTTCGTTCAGCAGAGGCTGAAGACTCTGTCAAAAAGATGCTGGACTTATCAAGAGGTTAAGGAATAAAATGAGAACAATTTCAAAAACATTCAAAAATCCATCAAAGGAGCTGATATATCGCCTGGGCTAATATGCCCGAGGCTCATCGAGGTGATCGTGCGAAGTTACGTGTTTTTTGTATCCTCGTATGGCGATATATCGCCCCCTATAGCTGCGATATATCAGCATATGCTGAAATATTAAACACGAAATTGCACATTTTTAGCCTAATTTGAATTGAGTAAACAGCCTTGACTAAGTCCTCTAACGATTTCAAAGCTGCTGACAGACCCTAGGATATTCAAATATTGATCTTAATAAACTTATTCCTCAAAAATACTTAATTATCATTAAACATACACATGACAAGTGTTACTTTCTTATTGGGTCTATCTAAGCCTTATAATATAATAAATATCACCATCAATATCAGTCATATTAATCAAACCTTAGGTTAAATTAATATTCTTAAAATATAGGTTAAACTTAGAAAATCTACAAGTGTTACTACGAGTGTCAAATTAAATCCCGGTCTGAACCAAAATCCACAGTCATAAAAATACTACAATTGTTACTATTGCTACTACTATCTAACTAGCTAAGTAAAGTTCTTGGACTCTACAATAAGTTAGTAAATTTATTTGTTAGATTTATGATAACTTATTGGAGCTTGATTTCATAGGCTCATGGTCCCCATTGTACCTTGGATAAAATCATCTAGATAGTCTCAATTAATTGATTTAATTATCAAAGTTGACCAGGTCAATTTTGGATAGTTTCACAGAGTTATGTAATCTTAAGAAGAAAAGATAAATTATGGCAGATTTATTAATTAAGATAAATTGGTATCTAAATTAATAAATAAGGATAAATCAAGGTTCAAATTATAAATAATTAAATTGATAAAGGATTTAAATAATTATTTAATTAATTAAATCAATAGAAAATAATACATGCCTTGATTTTAAGTCCAATGGGCTTACAATCAAATGGGAAATTTCACAGGCCTAAAGCCCATGATAATTTCGAGCTGGGGATTCAAATTGGCTATTATTTTATTGATTTTTTAATTAAATTAAATGGCCTAATTGAGTCTATAAAGGGAGTGCTTAGAGAGAAGTCAAAACGCAAGTTTGACAAGTCACAAGTTAGATTTTCTGATAGTTTTTAGATTCCCTCTAAACACAAGTTCTTTTCTAAGCCTCTTTGTTATTTTCTATTCTTCTCTCTATATCTATCTCATGTGTTGAGAATTGCCCACTCTAGCCTAGGTAATTCCAATGATAGTTTGGAAGACTGTGAAGAAAATTGAAGATCGTTCAGTTTCTTGATAATACTCTGCGACAGAAAGGATAAAAGGTTTAGAGAAACTAAAGGAATGACTCATTCATTCCGTTGCGTATACTGTAAGTATTCTTATCATTGTTTCTCTTTGAGTTCAATTTTAGAAACATGTTCTAGGTTATCTCATATTAATTTGTTTAATATTAGATCTACATGAAAATAAATAAAGATCATGTATAAAAGTTTCCTAATAGAAACAACCTTTCGTATTATATCGGCATTCTCTTAATGCTTCTTCTTGCAGATAGGGCACTGGGGATATTCCACATAGGGCTTCTTATTCCCGATACTTTCTGATGCAGTCTTGTTCTTCTTGTCGCCCTTTTGATTTTGACCACCGTCATGTTTTCATTTGTGGTCGTTCTGGTCATTGTTAATCCTTTTTGGCATCCATTCTGGTCGCACCTTCCTTCCAGATCCTTTCTTCTACCTGCTCAACTTCCAAGGCTACCACTAATGTTTCTGCATAAGTGGTTATCCCTTGGATCAACTTCACGTCATGGGCTATCATAGGTTTCAGTCCCTTCACGAATCTTTGAATTCTTAGTGTAACACCCTGGATAGCCAAGACCGCTACATTGTGTACTTATAAAGGTGCAGGACTTGCTAATCAAGTCATTTAGTGAAAAATATGATACATAAACTACTAATGAACTATGGTTAAAAGATTTTGGTCTCAAAAGGTGCATTTCATACAACTAAATATTTTTACATATGGGATCGCAAAAAGGAACAGCGTTCAAAAGTCAGTTTATAAAAATTCTAGAGTTCAAACAACCATTAGCCACTCTAAGGACAAAATAGACATTTCTGGTTCTCCTGTTCCTGTCTCCCTCTCAACTGTGGCGGCTGAGCAGCTGATCATGTACATTCTGCTCTTTGAGCTCTCCAAATCAGGGTTGATCAAACTTTCCCTTGCCTTTACCTACACCATGAAGCACCCGTGAGCCAAGGCCCAGCAAGAAAACATATCACATTATATAACAAGCAACAATAACCTGTGGATAACCCCTTAAGCATGTTTATACACTTAACTTACCACAATAATCACAAAGCATGAAGATTCAACCAAAGATTCAGCTAATCAACACCCAGCTATACAACATAACAATCCATCAATCAATAATAACAATCAAATCACATGGTAATCAGGGCCGACACCTTAGGTCGCACCCTCTGTTTATCCCACTTACTCTGGCCTGCTTAAACCGAGCTCAGTGCATGACAAGCTGTCCTCAGCTACCAGTGGCTGAGCCACGCCCTGTGCGCTAGTATAAACTTAGGCACTCTTAGGCCATTTATTTACTATTTACATGGCATAATACCATCCTTCACAAAGCATACAAAATAGGGACCACTTAGTCCCATTATAAATCCACAACCGGGTGAAGTTTTCTTACCTTTAGTTTCCAAATAAACTGGTTACGCGAGATGCCTCTTGAGCATGATCCATTTCCCGAGCCCCTAGCTTAAACCTAGTCACAACCAAGATAAGAGATACCATTAATAATTGTAAAAGAAGGGCTTCTAGACAAAGTTCTAATCTCCAGAACATCGAATTCCACCAAGCATGGTAGTAGATTCGATCCCGAGCACCCTAGGTTAAATTCCCATACTTAAAATCCAAAAACCCCTAATTTCGTTAAGGGTCGCGGCTCAAGCCTCCAATGCCACGACATCGCCCCAACCAGAGGCTCCCCCACACCCAAAACCAGAAATGGGCCGCGGCCCTACAAACCCCATGTCGCGACCCGCCCTCCTTCCTCAGCATGCATCAGCTTCAGAGGGTCGCGGCTCACCAAGAACCATGCCACAGCCTGACCCCTTCGAACCTAGAAAAACCTCCATTTTTAACTCTCAAACCTCACTAAAAACCATCCTAATTCCATAACTCAATTATCACAAAGAGTTTCCAACTGAATTTCCCTTAGATTCCAATGGTTTCCTTTGAGAGAGAGAGAGAGAGAAAAGGAGAGAAGGTCGGTTCTTAGTGTTCCACCGAATTCTGTGTTTTACTTAGTCTATTCTTAGGCAATTAAGTTAATCCCGAGGCTCGGGATACCGGAAACATCCCCGAGGGCAAAATGGTAAAATTCCCCAGTATTCCCACCTAGACTTCCTAACCTCAAATATATCTCCAATTATTTATTTCCATAACCCGATAACCTAAATAACCATCCAATACCTGAAATACCCCTTGACTTGCCCAAGGTCAAGTATTAAGCCTTGTTGTGACTATCCCGCTAACTAGCTCCCTAAGATTGCCTAAAATCGCATGTTGCAGGTTTACCCACATGATAATGTGGTTCTCACAAGTATAACATATAATCACATTTACATTCATATAAGCATACTAGCATGCTTATCATATAATCATGCATTAAGTTAATAAATTCACACATAAACCAATTATGCCCTCCCGACACACTAATCAAGGCCTTAAGCCATATTAGTGATTTTGGGTCGTTACACTTAGCGTCTCAGTGGGTACCATGTTCGTTGCAAACTTATCCAGCCTATCAAACTTCCTGGCATACTCTGTCACAGACGAATTCCCTTGAGTAAGCACGATGAATTCGTCCACCCTTGTGGCTAGAATCACAGGACTATAATACTTCTTATTGAACACTTGGATAAACTCATCCTAAGTCATAACATTCACATCTCTAGTTTGCTTTACTATATCCCACCTAATGCGGGCGTCTTTCTTTAACAAGCTTGAAGCGCATGAGACTCAATCTTCGTTTCCAAACTGCATGTGTTCTAGTATGGACTCCACCGATCGAAGCCATTCTTTGGCATCTATTGGGCGAGATCTGCCATTGAATTTTGGTGGTTGTTGCTTTCTAAAGTGTCCATACATTGCCTCATAGTGAGGTTTTGCCAATTATAGTAATTGTGTTAGAGGAATGACTTTCTGTGCCACTTGTTGTTGTTGCCTTGAGTTTATTTGGAACTCTTCTTCCCTTCTCCTTAGCTCTGCCCTAAGATGGGCATTTTCTCTTTCCAAATTTTCTCGAGTAACAGCAGCTGCCTGTTCTTCCGCTACATTTGGTGCTTCTGGCATTTCCGGGGTTGCTGGAATTTCTTCATATACGGGGGTGGCGGCTACTCCTCTTCCTCGCCCCCTTCCCCTTCCTTAGGCTTTGCCTTGGCCTCTTTCTTTGCCATTTAGTCTTTCAGATCTTCTTGCTTTATGCTCCATGTGTCTTTTCTATTTTCCCCCAAAAGGGAAAAGTTGAAAAAACTCAGACAAACAAAACAAGTAGAGGTTACAACTTAGCCTATTGTACTACTGTCTATTAGGTCCATCTATCTATAAAAACTATCATATTACAATTAAGTCCAACTCGGGTAAATAGGCCTTAACAATTGAATCTTCCATGGAGGAGGGTTGGGTTCAGTATATCGTACCCACTACTAAGGCCCCCTAACTTCCACTTGGACCCAAAAGACAGGAATTTGAACCCTTGCTTTATTAATTGTTATTCCTTTTAATTAGATCCAATCTAATAATGCAAAGAAAATGGGCCTTCACAAATGGGCTAACCCATAAGAGAGGAATTTAAACTTTACATTTTCAATTGAATCCAAAACTCTTAACACTTACTAAACAATGAAATAACGACAAAAGAAAACAACATGTTTTATAAGAAAATAATTACAAGCTAGTGAAATCATTCTAAAATAGCATAGAATAAAATTTAATGATGTGTTCTTATATGCGTCTAATCCTCCACATCGGATCCATTATTATACTCAGGGTCTGGTAATCTTCTTATAGTTTTAACCTTTCTAACCATACTTGAGTCCATTGGGCTAATTTCTGAAGAAAAGAAACACAAGAAAGACATTACAAACATATTTTTAAAACATTGTTTACACTTACTTGGTAACGAGTAGGTCCTTTGTAGCTATCATGTGTATTTCGTGGGAATGTTCAGGACCAATATAGTTGTAGAGTCCAAGAACTTTACTTAGCTAGTTAGATAATAGTAGTAATAGCAATAGCTAGTAGTAGTTATAGTATGTTTATTACTGTGGATTTTGGTTCAAGCCGGGATTTAGTTGGAAACTCCTAGCAATAGTTATGGATTTTATAAGTTTAACCTATAGTTTAAGAATATTAATTATAATATAAGGTTTGATTAATATTGCTGGTTATTAATATGATGATTATTATAACCTAAGGTTTAGATAGAGCCAATAGGATTATGACACTTGTCATATGCATGATTATTAAGGAATCATTATTTTAATAAGGGAAATATAAGACTTAGTCTTCACCAGAATCTGTTAAGAGCATGATATTTATTTAGATATTTGGACTCACAATTTTATTTATTTGTGATTTAGATAATTAAATAGATTTTTCGTAACTTTAGGGTACTGTAATTTCCGACCTATTTTTGACCAGTTATGTTATGAATTTCGAACAATAGTATTTCTAAAAAGTTGTAGATAATTTAATTAGCTTTCTAACGGTATAAAGATATTCTAAATCGGAGTCCTACAGCTCCAGATATATTGATTTTACTGTAGGTTAGTTTAGAGTTACGAGATTTAGAAAGTTAGAAGATTTTTATTCCTTAGGATTCTATTTTAAATTTAAATTTAAATTTGGATTATAATTAGAAGATGTTTATTCCTTAGGATTCTATTTTAAATTTAAATTTAAATTTAAATTTGGATTATAATTAGAAGATTTTTATTCCTTAGGATTCTATTTTAAATTTAAATTTAAATTTGGAATATAATTAGAAGATTTTTATTCTTAGAACTCTATAAATAGGGCCTAGCACCAAGCCTTTTCATTCATTCTTCAAGCATTGATTAGAGTCTTCTAGGTGCTAGTGAGACTATAGAGTGATAAACACTTGGGTTGGGGTTATAAGCTTTGTCATTCTAAGCTTATTAGACACTTGGGAAGTAAGGTTCATAGAGTGTATTTCGGTTTCGAGGTGTAGTTCGGTCATAGCAATTTCAAAGGTATTCCTATTCTTAGTTCCTTTTCTGTATTGTTTCATTAGTTCTTATAGTTTTTCTCTACTCAATTCCTAACCCAATCTTCTATATTCTTGGTTAGGCATCTAAGTTCTTTGAACTTGAGATTTCTTGTTGGTAAGTATCTTCTCGATGGTTTAGTTCATTCCTCTTCATCTCTTTCTTTTAGAAAACTCACATCTCTATTAATGGTTTTTAGGAGTGTTCCAAAATCCTGACATTGTTCTCATCATCCCGGTATTTGGTAAGGAAAATAGGCTAGATCTTGTATGTTTGTATGATATGTTATGTGTTTTATGTTATGTTATGTTATGTTTAATATGTTATGATAAGTTTATGTTTTTATATGTTATGTTATGATTTACCCTACCTCAAATATTAGACAGGGGACGTAGATGGGTTATCATACATTACATGTGATCTAATCTACCTCAAATATTAGACAGGGGACGTAGATGGTTTATCACATGTCATAATGGCCATTATTAGTATAGTCTTATATAGTATATGTTATGATATGTTTTTAGCATATGTTATGATATGATTTTATGTGTATGTTTATGTGGTTAGTAGTTTTTCCTTGCTGGGCATTAGGTTCATTCATTTATGTTTATATGTGCAAGAAAATAGTTATGGCGGCGGAAAGATTCTTGCCAGCTTGAGGATGTGTATTGAGGGAGGATGGAATCGGTGGATTGCGCGTTCGATTCGAGGATGTAGTTTTTAAGTCTTTTACTTATGATTTCTATGTATTATTTTTCCGCACTTAATTTTGTAACCAATTTATTTAAGTTATGTTTTGTTTTCAAAACAATGGGATCCCATATCCTAAAGGAATTTTTATGTATTTAACCTTTACTTTACAGTTTTTAAATAAAGTTATGGTTATGTCATATGTACGTTTTCTTAAGATTAGTATAGTAGTCATTAATGGTCCAAAGTCTAGAATAGTTGGGTCGTTACAATAGCCGTGGGCTCTGATACCACCTGTAACACCCTAATTTCTCATAAATTACCGAGAACATAACATTGGGTCATAATTGTAAATATTGTTCTTTTATTGAATAAAAACTTGAAAATAAATACATGGATCCATGGTTTTACAAAAATAAAATAATTGTCTTTAACATAAAAATGAGCAACATTTAAATAAAACTTTTAAAAAAATAACATGATTTCATAAAAATAAATAAATAGGCTCGCTTGATCTTCCTCGACTATATGGTCCCCACGAGTACATCACGAAGCTCTGAGGTCCCACTCGCCAGCGGCCTTTCTATCCTTAATTTCGTGAAATAACAACATCATAAGGGGTGAGCCTCTAAGACCAGTAAGGAAAATACAAACAAGAGTTAGTCATATAATCAAACATATCATAAATTTCACCAAAGTCATAAACAAAATTATTTATACTAATCACACAACAATAAATCCTAGGTCATATCATAACCTAAATCATATCATAGTCATAAATCATAGGTCATAGATCATAAATCATAAGCCATAATTCATACTCATAATCATAACTATGGGTCATAAATCATAATCATAACTATAGGTCATAGGTCGTAAATCATAATCATAACTATAGGTCATAATAACAAGTCAGGTATAATAAAAAGATAAGTGTTTATACAGGGGGTGGTAATTAAGCCCCGAACATAAGTCCATCATACGCCGGACATCACTTAGGTCCGTCATAAAGTTTTGGCAACCGAGCCTACCAGACATAATCTGTCATACATCATTGGACACCTTAGGTCCAGACACACTTACCCCTTTATTGTACCTGAAATGTTAGGTCATACAAACATAAACTATATCATAAACTACATAAACTAAGTCATAATACTAAACTACCTAATTTTCCTTACCAAGAACCGGAATATTGGAGAAAAGAGCGGGATTGAAACTACTAAAACAAAACATAAAGAAACCATAAGTTTCCTAAAGAAAAATAAGATCAAGAGAAGATCTAAACCATCTTGATAAGAACTTACCAAAAACTTTATGTTTCAAAGAAATTGAACACCTAACGAAAAGTCACTATCACAAGTTAGGTTTGAAGAAAATGAAAGAATAATAAAAACTATAATGGACTAAACCTTAAGATAATGAATACCTTGGATAGCTTAAAACCTCGATCACTGAAATCACACAAAAACTTACTTCCCAAGTGTTTATAAAAGCTTTAGATTTGACAGATTTAACCCTAAGACCCTAGTGTTTCTCTCTAGAATGAACTTAGCAGCTTGGAGGCTCTGAACTGTGCTTGAATGATGAATAGAATGACTGAGTGAAGGGTCCTATTTATAGAGTTCAAGAGTGAAACTAACTCCTTTAAAATAAATAAAGAAATGAATAAATTTGAATTATTTGTTCAACAGGTGCCCAGAACTTGGTGAAAAACGTTCATGAATGAGTCAAGGTTGTTGATGGCTATTTCTAGTTCAAAATTTTGCGAACAACTCAAATATCGCCACTAGAGCCGATATATCATCTAGGGTAGGCAATATATCGCCCCTACCATGATCCTGAGGGTCCGTGGTTTCGTTCGTACGAAGTCGACGTGTTTTCCGTATCAATTATAGGCGATATATTGGCCCTTATAGCTGCGATATATCGACATACGCTGATATTTCAAACACATTTTTGCACATTTCAGGATAATTTAAAATTGATTAAAACTACTTTGACTGAGTAAAATGTGATCCTAGCAGATAATGGAAGGTTCTAGAGCTTCTAGATCTTTCTTTTAATTAAACTATTCATCAAAAATACTTAAATCCTTAATAAACATGCTTGTGACAAGTGTCACGCTCTTATTTATTCTATCTAAACCCTAGGTTATAATAAATAATATTCTTAGGACTATATTCATTAATCAAACCTTATGATAAAATTAATATTTCTAAACCATAGGTTAAACTTATAAAATTCACAACTATTTCTACGAGTTTCTTACTAAATCCCAGCTTGAACCAATATCCACGAAAACTAAAATTCTACAGCTACTACTACTACTGCTATTGCTACTGCTACTGCTACTGCTACTTCTACTGCTACTGCTACTGCTACTGCTATTTCTACTGCTACTGCTACTGCCACTACTACTGCTACTGCTACTGCTACTGCTACTGCTGCTGCTACTACTGCTGCTACTATTGCTGCTACTGCTCTGCTACTGTTGCTGCTGCTACTGCTACTGCTACTATTACTACTATTGCTGCTACTGCTATGCTACTGCTGCTACTGCTACTGCTGCTGCTACGGTTGCGCCTACTATTGCTGCTACTGCTGCTGTTGCTACTGCTACTACTACTGCTACTGCTACTTCTACTGCTCCTGCTGCTACTGCTACTTCTACTGCTACTGCTACTGCTACTGCTACTGTTGATGCTACTGCTACTGCTACTGCTACTGTTACTGCTCCTGCTACTACTGCTACTGCTACTTCTACTGCTACTGCTACTGCTACTGCTACTACTGCTACTGCTACTGCTACTGCTACTGCTACTACTACTGCTACTACTGCTACTGCTGCCGCACTACTGCTACTGCTACTGCTGCCTCTGCCACTACTGCTACTGCTCCTGCTGCCGCCGCCGCGTGCTGCTGCCATTGCCGCTACTGCTGCTACTACTACTACTAACGCTACAAAAGGAAAATTGGACCAGCCATGAGTTAGAGCTCTAGGGGAGGCGTGTACATACTCATCCTGCTCGACCACCATGGCCGATATGCGTTTGGGAGAACATAGAATATTAGCTCGATTTCACCGCTTAGGTGGGCTATCTATGTAATTTTTGTTATAACTGTATTTTGATTAAAACCTTTGGCGATCCCCTGTAAATATTTAAACCCTTTGTAATGAAAAGTGTAACTTCATTAACCAAACTTTTTAATACTTGAAACATTGTTTAACCTTAATTACACTTTTTTGTTCAATTTTTATCCCTTCCTCTCTTTGTTCTTCGAAAGCTAAGGTACCAATTAAGAAAGCCTTATTTCTCCCTTCTTGACATGTAACATCCTCTATTCTTTTGGGATCACTTTTAATTGTGTTCCAGCTGGTTTTTTTTTTTTTAGAAAAATCATCAAATAAATCAACATACATTAATTAAATTACTAGATGCCATAATTACATGTGCTGGCCTCCAGTTAGGATCTCACTCATGTCAAAAAATATTCTCTCGATAAAGTCTCATGTAGCATAAATCTAAGGGTTAGACCCTTTGACGAAGATCTTTGCAACTACATTTAGGTTGGCGTTAATAATTTAGTGAAGTATCTCCATGAATTTCTATAGAAACTACTTGGATGTCTAATCATCGAATTGGTCAATTTCATATAAATCTTCCATCGTCCTTTGCGTGTGGTAAATACTATTGTATTGCTTGATGAATACTTTAGGAAATTATTTAGAGTTGTTCATGTATTCCTTGGGAAATGTCTAAACAACAATAATGCAAGTCATAATAATGAAGACTTTACAAAATTCTTACAAAGGATGACCTTGATTTGCATCTCAATCACCATCTTTTGCTAAAAGTGATAGATGTGATCAATTAGGTTAGACTTTGCTTCGTACATCATTAGGGTTGATGCCAAAAAATCTTTTGGCTTTGTTTAGTTACAATCTAGTTAGCAAATGAGGATTATGTGACTCCTTTGATGGCTTGAGCGGTAAGCTTAGCGGGGATTCGAACACAAGTCATTTTCATCACCTCTTTCATCATCTTACTATTCTAGTGTTCATAAAACTATACCTTCAAACATCATCTTGAAACCAAATGTCAGCCATTGGAAATGACTTTCCCCTTACTTTTTGCACATTTCTCATCCACATTCTCCTACACCTTCTTCACAGTTTTGATCTTCATCAACCTTAACTTTCACATCAATGTTGACCTATCGAGGCTAAGTGAGACACTTCTTTAGTTTAATATTTTAGACTCTTAAGGACTTCAGTTCTTTGGTCATTCTCTCTGGGCCCTTGACCTAATTATTCTTTTGATCTATGTTGAGAAACCTCAAAGATATTGCTTCTTCTCTATCTATTCTCCTAAAGTGATCCCAGAAGTTGGAGATTGTGCTCCTCTAGCATGAACACTAAGTAGCTGATCTTTTCATAATTTTTCTTAATCTTTTTTTTATAAGTTCTTGCACAAAAAGGAAAACAACAAGAGAGAATAACTTATAGTCCCCACATAATTCTAGTTGTTCGATCTAAAAAGTTTCTATGTGATTTTATTGCATATATAAGTTAATAGTTGCATATAGCAATGAGAACACTATGTGTGAATCGTAACAATAAACTCAAAGGACTGAGTAAATATGTTCTTCAAGTTGTAATGGTTGAAAGAAACCTCAAGTTGTAATAACCATTTTATTAAACCAAGAATTTATATTTGATACACATTATATATATAGGGAGCGACAACAACACATCTCTTTTTTCTGCAACATTAGTGCATCATTTTTTTATTTTCGACACATGGATATATAATCCCAACTTTTTTTATATAACGGTGTACAATATAGCTATCTAGAACATCCTACAAATTTTTAAGAAATTTCGAACAAATTATGGTACCAAAAATAGAGTCTAAACTGTCTATTGCACGTGTGCCTGTTTTTTTGTGTAAGCATGTAAAATTTGACAGTTTGAACTCTGTTTTCGGCATCGTAAACTATTAAGAATATCTTGAATAAATCCAAGATATTCTAAATACCTACAATGTACACCTTCATATTAAAAAATTTGAGATTATATCTATCCAGGTGCCGAAAATAAAAAAAATGGATGCATCGGTGTTGCAAAAAAATGGGATGTGTTGTAGTTGTTCCCTATATATATTTATATATATGTCTTTTTTTTGGATTAATACTTAATGGTTACATAAATTTATACACATTGATGGCTACGTTTTTTTTTTTTCATTCGTTGGATTATTATTGAATGGTTGTGATTAACTAGAAAAGTAATAATATTTATTCAAAATATATTATTTCATTACAAGGAATGTTAATTCAATTTTATTTGATTAATGGGCAGTTTAATACCTAAGTTTTTCAAAATTAGTAGTTTAATACATAAGTCATTTTTTACGGCATAAATATCTTTCGTCAATATTTTTTGACAACCATAGGTACCTTACCGTTAACTGCCCACTTTGACTGCCACGTGTTGAGTTTTCATTGGCTCGCTTCATTTAAAATTTGTCTAGTCATCTTTTAACTTTGCCATGTCATTCCATAACTGCCAAATTCCCATTTAATCTAACCATGTCAGCAATTTAATTTACAAAATATTTAATTAATTTGTTGTATCTAATAATTAATTTAAATCTAAAAATAAAATTACAAGTAAATAAAATAAGTAAATGTCTAAATTCTATTTTGTGTTTACTATTCATCTTCTTCAACATTAATATAAATCTCTTAATTTTCTTAAAAATTCCTTAAAAAAAATCGATAATGTTTACTCAATAATTTATAACACAATCACAAATTTTAATCAAAGATAAACCCATTTCTAAGAACAATATAAACTAATTACAAATTTGGGTCACAAAGCTCCTCAGCAGAGATCAAAGCAACAAAACCCAGTCCACGATTTGCAGTCGGTAATCACTATATCCGCACCCACACCATTGCAGTCAACACAACCAATCAAATTTCACGAACTGGACATCGTAAACGACAATCTTCGAGACCAATCCATGTACATCTATTTTTCTTCAATATCTAAAATACCCAAATTCATACAACAATAATTTTCAATCTACAATCTTCTAAGAAGCCTTCAAAACTCACAAAAACAAATGACAAGTAACAGATTCAAACAATTTTAAATAAAGAAAAAGCAGATCTGGAAAGTTGCAGATTTTGATAGAAAATGAAGCCTTCTACCTTGTCAAATCAGCTCCGTCGTCGACTCCTTCCTAGCGCACACAGATCTGGCACACGACCCCCTTCAAACCCTTCCTCCCACGACCCCACGCTTGACCTCGTCGAAGTCCTTTGTCTTTGGCACACGCAGATCTGAAGCACGTCTTTTGTGGAAGCTATTCCTCCCTAGTCCACGCAGATCCTATCGCAAGCTTCAACCAAGTTCATCCCAGCTTCATCACACACATAGATCCAACTTCAACCAGGGTCATCCCCAAATTTGATATCCCGTCCTCCTCTAATGGTGGTCAGCTAAAGAACATGTAGAAGAAGCAATTGAAGAAGTTGAAGAAGATGAAGAAACCCATTTTTACCCATCGGGAGAAAAAATAAAATGAAATAAAAAGGATATCCATTTATTTTTTGATTAATTTAAAACTTATTGTTTTGTTTTTTATTATGTAAAATATTTTTTTTATTTCATCTAATTTAAAAATTACGAATTTTTTTTTAAAAAGAAATCAAATGACACAGATTATTTTTAATGACTAGGTAGTGACATGGAAAATCTTTAGTAACTCAGCCCAATGAAAACTTAATATCTGGCAGTCAAATTGGAAAATAACGACCGAGCTACCTACAATTGTGAAGAAATGTTGAGGAAAGGAATTTATGGCGTAAAAAAAGACTTACGTATTAAACTGCTAATTTTGAAATATTTTGGTATTTTCGTTGCCAATTACTCAATTTTATCTTATATAAAAAATAGATATTATTATAATTATTAAATTGCTTCTAAAAATTAAATATTTTTTAACTCAAGTATCAAATATTTTTTTTCAATTACGATTCATAATTATTTTTTGGGATATTGGCGGTGATAATGCCCAAATTTTTTCAAAAGTTAAACTTTAATACCCAATTTTTTTTTTGCAGTAATAATACATAAATCTACAATTTTGGTGCAACCATTAGTACTCACCGTTAACTATCCGCATGACACATTTTTATTAGTTTAATTGATGGTGATAATACCTAAATCTTTTCAAAAGTTCACTTTAATACCCAATTTTTTTTCGCAGTAATACATAAATCTACAATTTCAGTTCAACCGTTAGTACTCACCGTTAACTGCCCGTTAAGTATCCACGTGGCACATAAGAATTTTGGGATGATTTTTTACTAAATTATTTAAATATTATAAAAACCATATTAAATTTTAAAAAAATATAAAAGATTATTAAAAACTAATTAATAAAACTAAAATTTACAAATTTGAAACAACCCAAATTAAAAATCTGAGTTTCAATTTTAATTTGGGTTATTTCGAATTTGCAAATTTTAGTTTTATTTATTAGTGTTTTTTAATATTTTAGATTTGTTAATATTTAAAATAATTTTTAAATGATTTTATAGTATTTAAATGATTTAGAGATATTGGCGACGATAATACCCAAATCGTTTCACAAGTTACACTTCAATACCTAAATTTACGAGTATAAAGATGTGCCACATGGATAATTAACGGACAATTAACGGTGAGTGTTAACGCTTGTACCAAAATTGAAAATTTATGTATTATTACCGCCAAAAAAAAAATTTGGATATTAAAGTGTAATTTTTGAAAAAATTTAGGCATTATCGTCGTCGATATCTTATGTTTTTTTTAAATACGTGAATTCTTTAAGATAAAAATTTTAAAATATAAATCCTTAACAAATTATTTACATGTTAATATTTATTTAAATTTCAATATAATAATTAATAATTTATGCAACAATTTTAAAAAAAAAGTAAAATAGTATTTTGTATATAGATTTCATAGTTGGTGATTGTATTGCAAGTTATTATATAAAAATTAATCAAATGGATTAATTGTTATACCATAATTGAATATAGCACCACTAACCATTAATGTTTGACTAATGCGTTTTTTTTTTTTTGTGAAATAATATATCCAAAATTGTTAAAAACGATAAGATATTTTTGAATTCTTAATAAAAAGAAAATTATAGAGAATATACACAAACATAATTTAAAAAAAAAACAATTTGTTTAATATTTAACTTAGAACTAGAGTGTTAAAAATAAAATAAATTAGAGAATTTACTTATAAAACATCAATAAATTAATTATGTATTTTTTTTATGTTATAATCACATAATAATTATAAATAAATAACTAATTTAATTTTATATTTATAAATTTATTTTTAATTCTAAAATTAAGAATTAAAAATGGAAATTCGTATATTGATGATCTATTAAAATCTTCTATAAAAAGTCATTAAAAATGTAAACACCATAGTAACATAACCATTGAAAGTTCTTTCATCTTTATTTATATATATTATAAATATGTGTTTGATGATAATTGTTATTTACCGTTAGATTTAACATTTTTTTATTGTTTTCTAACATCGTTTGTTTTAAATATCTAAAAAAGATAAATAATTAAAAAAAAAAAAAGTAATAAAGTCATCTAAATAAGGTAAATAAATTAAAAAAAATAGAAAGCAATAAATGAGCCATGATAATTTCTCTTCACGTATATTAAAAATTCATATTAAAGCATTTAATTACTCGATCATTTATATTTTTAAAACTATAACCGAAAAATATGTATGTACTTAAATTTTTCTTTTCTTTCTTTTATTAATTATTTATTTTGTCATCTAACTTATTTTGGTTATCCAAACATTTATGTAATAATGAAATAATACATAAATATACATATTTTCTTATATTGTCATTTAGTTTTTTTTTAATGAGAGATTACTTATTTTAATTGCTTCAACCTTTAATTAAATAATATATATTTATAGGGAGCTTCTTAGGTAGGGGTATCACTTTTGCCCCTACCGATAAAGGCATTTTCTATTTTCGACACCTAGAGAAATTATAAACTAATTTTTTTATATGACAGTGCACAGGATAGTTAAATCATGCATCCAAAACATTGTCAAAAAATTCTTAATATAATTACAATGTCGAAATCAAGGTTCAAACAATTTGTTTCACACGTGTATTAAAAAATTCAAGCACGTGTGTGATTGACTATTTGAATCCTAATTTTGGCACCATAAATTATTCAGAATTTCTGAAAAAAAAAATGGTGAGATGCCTTCTATAACTACAATGTACACTGTAAATGTGGAAATTTCTCCTTGTGAATTCTATTCACGGGTGAAGCTCTATACTACGAGACATCCTAAAAGGGCGTCACATGATGGTGAGGAAGTTGGGATAAGAGAGACACCCTCACTAGGCGAGGGCCCTTGGCCACTTGCCCATCTGAACTTCACCCTCGCTATGTGAGGGTCCCCAACTGGTCTTCCGCGTGCGCCCCGTTCCATCAGGCATCAAGCCTCGCCTACACTCGGAGGAAGAATGTCAGCCTCGCTATGCGAGGGTGAGGGCTTTGTTTTGGCATCCGTGCTCCTAGCCTCGCGACGCTGCACCCGGAAGGAGGAGAGGCAGCCTCGCTATGCGAGGGACCCTCGCCATGCGAGGGTGCTACCTTGTTGCGACGCCCGAGCCATGCCCATACCGGAGGGAAAAAGACTAGCCTCGCTATGAGAGGGTGTAGCCTTGCCACGGTGCTCTTGCTGCTAGCCTCGTGTCTATGCGATCCGCATAAGCCGGCCCTGACCCTTGGCACCTTGACTTCTCAGGACATGCATAGGTTGAAGCCTCCTTGACATAAGGCATGGGGTCACTTGGGGGAACCTTGTTGATATGCCAAACGAACATGGAGCATTGAACGGGAATGGATGAGGACGACCGGGTACGGAACACGTGCGCTGACACGAGGTGTACGGTTATGGAAAGAACAGAGGCACGACCCTATGATCTGCGTCTAAGGAGTAGTGGCGGTACGGACCTATACGAAGAGTAGTGGTACCACTTGGACACCCCCGACCACACGCCAGAGCCGACAGTACTATGTCCTAGGCCACGACTCTGACACCATCAGGGTAGACACCACTACGCCCTGAGCCACTACATTATCAGAGTACCTATGTACGTCCCTGTGGTCTGGGACTTGTTTGTATCCAGGGCCAATAGAGCCCCCCCATATAAATAGACTCCAACCCCTCAGGCTAAGGGGTTGGAAAACTGAATGTATGAAAGAGACTTAAGAAATATATGTTTTTGGTTTTCGTTGTTGCCTGAGTTTTCTTCTGTTGATTAGAGTTCTTTCTATCTGATTCAAAGCTTCCTGTAGTATTGAGATTGTAGTTTTCTAACCATCAATCGTTGACGAGTTCTTACCGTCAACAGTTTGGCGCCGTCTGTGGGAACGTAAGCACCAAGCTACTGTTCTGCCATTACTTCTGGCAAAGAGAAATGCCAAGACGTTCAAAGCGACTCAGGGAGCCACGAGAGGTGGAGGCCCACCTTACCGGAGTCCAGCTGAAGGCCTCCATGAAGGATCCACCTCCGTCCCGAGACGTAGAGCCCCCAAGGGACCCCGAGGTTCACGAGAATGACGGGGAGGTCTCGTCACCAGCCATCCCACTCGATGAAGACCCTCCAAGGACCAGACACTCCACCAGTAACACCTCCAAGAAAGAAAGGCCGGAGTCGGAGGATGAGCCAGTGATATCTAAGACGCAAAGAGACGTTCCAGAGATCCGGGGAGAAGTGAGAACTATTTTCGGAGGTCCGGGGTTTGGAGGGGACTCCCGTAGAGGACGAGATCGGTATGCTAGAGAAGCCAGGCGAAGTCCACCACCCTGTGTCATGAGTTTGGTTCAACGACCTCCGAAAAGCTTCAAGGGAGAAAACGATTCAATCACCTTCACTGAGGAGGACGCACGGGGGGAACACCTTCCCCACAATGATCCGCTGGTGTTGACAGTTCAACTGGCAAATATGCGTGTGCACCGAGTCCTAGTGGACAACGGGAGCTCGGTGGACATCCTATATCGCCCTGCTTTGGAAAAGATGGGACTGGGCATTCATCATCTAAAGCCCTGTCAGTCGTCCCTATACGGATTCACGGGGGACTCAGTACAACCCCTTGGAATGATCGAATTGACACTTACCATGGGAGAGCAACCCCGGCAGACCACGGTCATGTCTAACTTTGTTGTAGTAGATTGTGCATCAGTTTTCAACGCGGTATTGGGGAGACCCTCCCTAAGGGAATTGATAGCCATAACTTCAATATATCACTTGCTTGTCAAGTTCCCGACTCCAGGAGGGGTCGCTAGTATGAAGGGAGAACAGAAAGAGGCAAGGGAATGCTACAACACCTCACTCCGTGTGCCTGTGAAACCGCGTGAGCCAATGGACATGGTGGTACATGAGGCGTTACGTATACCTACGGGGGTTCCGCAGGAACTGGACCCTCGTGTCGTGGATGAGTCAAGAGCAGAACCAGTAGAAGAAGTAGAGGAGGTTACGGTGACAGAGGAACCCCTAAGGAAATTGAAGATAGGGAGGAGCCTACAAGGTGATGTGAAGGAGGAGCTGATGAAATTTTTGAAAGATAATCTAGACGTGTTCGCATGGAGTCATGAGGATATGGTGGGTATAGACCCCAGTGTGATATGCCACCACCTAAACATCTCCCCAGAAGCAAGGCTTGTCAGGCAAAAGAGGCGGGCACTAGACCCAACAAGATACGCAGCATTAAAGGAGGAGGTTGACAAGTTGAAGGCCAACGGGTTCATCCGTGAGTCTTTCTACCCCGTGTGGGTATCGAACCCAGTACTCGTGCCGAAGCCGAATGGGAAATGGAGAACTTGCGTCGATTTCACGAACTTGAATAAAGCTTGCCCTAAGGACAGCTTCCCACTTCCCAGGATAGATCAGCTAGTAGATGCGACGGCAGGGCATGAGTTACTGAGTTTCATGGACGCCTACTCAAGATACAACCAAATCCTAATGAATACGGCAGATGAAGAGCACACGTCATTCATTACAGACAAAGGACTCTACTGTTACAAGGTGATGCCCTTCGGGCTCAAAAACGCGGGAGCCACCTATCAGAGGTTGGTGAATAAAATGTTCGCCAACCAGATAGGAAGGAATATGGAGGTGTATGTGGATGACATGTTAGTGAAGACCAAAGAAGCAGCAAAGCTCAACAAAGACCTTGGTGAGATGTTTGACACGCTCAGGAAATACCGGATGAAGTTGAATCCAGTCAAGTGCACCTTCGGGGTATCCTCAGGAAAATTCTTGGGCTTCATGGTCAATTCCAGAGGCATCGAAGCCAATCCTGACAAGATAAAGGCTCTAATAGAGATGAGCCCGCCAAAGAATAAGAAGGAGGTGCAGTGCCTAACGGGAAGGGTGGCGGCCCTTAATAGGTTTATCTCGAGGTCCACCGACAAGTGCCTTCCATTCTTTGACATCCTCAAAGGGAGCAAAAAGTTCGCTTGGGATGAAAGATGTGAGGAAGCATTTGTCAAGCTGAAAGAGCACCTGGGGAAACCACCCCTGTTGGCAAAGCCAGAGAAAGGCGAGAAGCTGTACCTGTACTTAGCGGTGTCTGAGCATGCCATCAGCGCGGCCTTGGTTAAGGGAGAGAAGAAGCAGCAGCAACCCGTATACTACATCAGCAAGCGTTTAGTGGATGCGGAGAACCGGTATCCAGAGATCGAAAAATTGGCCTATCCACTAGTGGTGGCTTCGAGGAAGTTGAGACCTTACTTCCATGCACACACAATTGAGGTCCTAACAGATAATCCTTTGAGGCAGGTCTTACATAAGCCTGAGACTTCGGGGAGACTAATGAAATGGTCGATCGAGCTAAGTCAATTTGATATTGTATACACTCCAAGGGCTTCCATCAATGGACAGGTGCTGGCAGATTTTATAGTAGAACTCACCCATCAGCCGAATGAAGGAAGGAATGAAGAAGGGGAGCAGCCTGTTATGGAGGAAGAGCTAGGAGGTTTGGAGGAGTGGAGTTTGCATGTTGACGGGGCGTCAAATGAAGGAGGATTAGAAGCGGGCATCATAATGACTGGGCCCGAGGGACACAGAATGTATTGTGCAATCCGATTTGGGTTTGAGGCCTCCAATAATGAGGCAGAGTACGAGGCGCTCCTAGCTGGCCTGCGTTTGACCCAGGAACTAAGGGTGACGCGCCTTCATATCTTCAGTGACTCTCAATTGGTAGTATGCCAAGTAAAGGGGGAGTACCAGGCAAGGGGACCCAATATGGCAGCCTACTTGGAGAAGGTAAAGGGCTATCTAAGACGGTTGGTGGCATATAATATAGAGCAAATCCCTAGAGAAAAGAATACCCATGCCGATGCACTCGCAAAGTTGGCGTCTACCAAGGATGGTGATATCCTGGAGTCAATACTCGTGGAATACTTACCCAAGCCTAGCATCGAAGGCACGGACGTGCACATGATTGGTGTCCCAAGGGAATCATGGACCGAGCCAATCAAAAGGTACCTGGAAGAAGGAACCTTGCCTACAAATAAAAACGAGTCCCGGAGGTTGGTGTACAAGGCCGCAAGATACACCTTGGTAGATGGGGTCCTTTACAAAAGAGGATTCTCAATGCCACTCCTGCGGTGCGTGGAAGAGGAGGAGGCGTTGAAAGTGTTACATGAGATACATGAGGGAGAGTGCGGCAACCACGAGAGCGGACCCTCCATCGCTAGGAAGGTCATGAGACAAGGATACTACTGGCCCTCCATGGAGAAAGATGCGCATGACTTTGCCACGAAATGCAACAAATGCCAGAGGCACGCCAACTACCCTCGGAAACCCCCAAGCGAACTGACCAGCATGACCAGCCCCTGGCCCTTCGCTATCTGGGGGATAGACTTAATCGGCACACTTCCTACAGGCAGGGGTGGAGCGAAGTACGAAGTGGTGGCAGTGGACTATTTCACTAAGTGGGTAGAGGCAGAACCCCTTGTGAAGATAACCGCCAAGCACATCACCTCTTTCGTCAACAAGTTCATTGTTTGTAGATATGGGATACCCTACAAGATTATTTCCGACAATGGTACCCAGTTCGAGGGAGGAGCTTTCGATGAATATTTTAGGGAAATGGGCATAAGGAGAAGTTTCTCCGCGGTTGTACACCCCCAGGCCAATGGGCAAGTGAAGCCATAAACAGGGTCCTTAAGAAGAACTTGAAGACAAAGCTAGAAAAAATGAAGGGAGCCTGGGTGGATGAGCTACCAAATGTGCTGTGGGCTTACAGAACCACCCCACGCACGACTACTGAGGAGTCCCCATTCTCCTTGGCCTATGGGTCCGAGGCCGTGCTCCCAATCGAGATGCAAGTCGAGTTCCACAGGGTACAGGCATATGGAGACGAAGCCAACCGCGTAGCCCTGACCGAAAGCTTAGACATGCTCGAAGAGAAGAGAGAAAAAGCACAAATGAGGGTGGCGGTATACCAGCAGCGCGCCGCAAGGTACTACAATTCGAGGGTGCGAGAGAGAACTTTCAGAGTTGGCGACCTAGTGCTAAGGAAGGTACTCCCTAACACGCGAGACCCAGGCGCAGGAGTGCTGGGGGCGAATTGGGAAGGGCCCTACCGGGTGGCTCAGTGCATACCCCCGAACACTTACAAGCTGGCGCACATGGACGACACCATCATACCCCGAGCATGGAACGCGGAGCACCTGAGGAAGTACTACCAGTAAGACTTCCACTCCCAGCACAGGCAGTAGCTATGTTTAGTTTGTCACAGGATAGGCTATCTCAGTAGACGAGAATCAAAGAGGTTACCTACATAACCCCCAAGTAGATGTAAGCCTTCTATATGCATATCATTGTAATCTGGCTGCTATAAATGAAAATGTTCACAACTTCACATGTGATTTTTTCTTTTTCATGCGAGCATCAACCGAACTGCCTGCTGAATTAAATCTCACCAAACACTTGGGGGGTAGGACAGGAGGCATGAGCAAAAACAAAGAAATCTCTCTCTTATATTCAAAAGGAGTAGCTACCCTTATGAATATCAAGGGAACGGTCTAAAAGGATGACCTCTAACGAAAGGCCGACACCCCAAGAGGTGAGGCTGTAAGGAGGGAATCACCCGATAAGTCTAGATCGGCCATTAAGCCGGCTAGCCCAAAAAGGGTCTTACAAAGGACCCTTGGAAAAAAAAATAGTACTATGTATAAGGACGAGAAGGACGCTTCTCGCAAAAAGTAATAAGCACGCGCAATGAATATAAAAGGACCCCAACAGCCCAACGGGTTAATGTGTCCTTACAAGTATAATCAAGGTGCACCGGAAAGATTATCGCCATCAAAAAAAAAAAAGAGAAGAAAGGGCACCTCAAGGATGCTTTTGAGGATGATAGAACCCTTGAACTCGCAAAAATAAGTTGGAGAGCATGCCACTTGGCTAGGCAAATCTTGGTGTGGACAAGTGGCTTCGAACCTTGGGATCCGCGATTGAGGATGATTAGTCCTTATGCAATCTTAGGAACTTTCATGGACCTCCAAATGTTAAGTGGCTATTGTGTTTCTTTGAACACTTAAAAGAAACACAACTCCAAGCCACACTTCGTGCTTCTTCGAGCGACGTTGGAAAAATTTCCAAGGCTAAGTCCCCCAAGGCTGGCCATGCGTGTCAAGCAAGAGAGCTGGAGAGAGTCCACAAACACACTTAAAAGTGTACTTATAGACTCGGGGGAAAGTGTAAATGTGGAAATTTCTCCTTGTGAATTCTATTCACGGGTGAAGCTCTATACTACGAGACATCCTAAAAGGGCGTCACATGATGGTGAGGAAGTTGGGATAAGAGAGACACCCTCACTAGGCGAGGGCCCTCGGCCACTTGCCCATCTGAACTTCACCCTTGCTATGCGAGGGTCCCCAACTGGTCTTCCGTGTGCGCCCCGTTCCATCAGGCATCAAGCCTCGCCTACACTCGGAGGAAGAATGTCAGCCTCGTTATGCGAGGGTGAGGGCTTTGTTTTGGCATCCGTGCTACTAGCCTCGCGACGCTGCACCCGGAAGGAGGAGAGGCAGCCTCGCTATGCGAGGGACCCTCGCCATGCGAGGGACCCTCGCCATGCGAGGGACCCTCGCCATGCGAGGGACCCTCGCCATGCGAGGGACCCTCGCCATGCGAGGGACCCTCGCCATGCGAGGGTGCAACCTTGTTGTGACGCCCGAGCCATGCCCATACCGGAGGGAAAAAGACTAGCCTCGCTATGCGAGGGTGTAGCCTTGCCACGACGCTCTTGCTGCTAGCCTCGTGTCTATGCGATCCGCATAAGCCGGCCCTGACCCTTGACACCTTGACTTCTCAGGACATGCATAGGTTGAAGCCTCCTTGACATAAGGCACGGGGTCACTTGGGGGAACCTTGTTGATATGCCAAACGAACATGGAGCATTGAACGGGAATGGATGAGGACGACCGGGTAAGGAACACGTGCGCTGACACGAGGTGTACGGTTATGGAAAGAACAGAGGCACGACCCTATGATCTGCGTCTAAGGAGTAGTGGCGGTACGGACCTATACGAAGAGTAGTGGTACCACTTGGACACCCCCGACCACACGCCAGAGCCGACAGTACTATGTCCTAGGCCACGACTCTGACACCATCAGGGTAGACACCACTACGCCCTGAGCCACTACATTATCAGAGTACCTATGTACGTCCCTGTGGTCTGGGACTTGTTTGTATCCAGGGCCAATAGAGCCCCCCATATAAATAGACTCCAACCCCTCAGGCTAAGGGGTTGGAAAACTGAATGTATGAAAAAGACTTAAGAAATATATGTTTCTGGTTTTCATTGTTGCCTGAGTTTTCTTCTGTTGATTAGAGTTCTTTCTATCTGATTCAAAGCTTCCTGTAGTATTGAGATTGAAGTTTTCTAACCATCAATCGTTGACGAGTTCTTACCGTCAACATACACCGTAATATAAAAATAATTAGGTTATAATTTCTCTACGTGCCAAAACTAAAAATGACCCTACTAATAGGGGCAAAAATGTTGTTTCTACATAGGAATTTCCCTATATTTATATATAACTTTTTATTGGCTTTACGTTTTTTAAATTAAATTATTAAAATTTAATCAAATAAACTTTTTAAATTTATAGTTTTTGTTGTCTGTGTTTTCACCACCCGACATGTGGCAATTAGGAGTAATTAACGACAAGACAAGTCATGAGGTTCTTGGAGTGTGACTCCTCGAGGAAACTCAATCCGGCCAAGACGTGGATGTATTCAGGTGAGGCCACGTCCCGAGGTCTGCCCTCAACGTGAGGATGTCTCCAGGTGAGGCCACATCCCAAGAAGCTCTCTTCACTCGCCCATCTCCTAGGTCTAGGATTTTGGTCCTCGGATCTGGAGTAGCTGCTAGGGGATAGTCACTATGGGTATGGGCCACCAGAAGAACATTTGACAACTTTTGGTCAGCCTCAGCTAGTGGTGTGGAGTTCTTACCTCGAAAATCGGCATTTCCCACAATGTCACCTGACATGGGCAAACGTGCACCGCACCCTGACAATCAGAGATATGGTCCTCATAAATTTGGTACGAGAATTTAGTGCAGCTCTTTTTTTTATTAATCCATAATTAACTCCACAGAATGGTGGAATTTGTATTAATGATAGATGATTAACATTAATGACCCCAACCTCTATAAATGGGGCTGGGGTTTCTCCTTGTAAGGGGTTGGGATTTTGAGAGAGAGAAACTTTGTAACTCAGGGTGTTGTCTGCGTTTTTAGCCAACGACGTGAGAACGTCAAATATGACGAACCTTCAAGAGAATGTAAACGACAACAGACGGTATAAACAAGAAAAGTAAATAACACAGAATTTTTATAGTGGTTCAGCCCCGATTGTCGGTAATAGCCTAATCCACTTAGAGTTGTGATTTATAAATCTATACTCAAGATCAGATGGACTATGCCAACTGAGTTTCTTCAGTATAAATTGTGAAAATACAAGAATTCTCTCTAATTTAAGCACTTTCTCTCTCTAGAATAGACAGACCCAATTTTATCTCTCTAGAAAGAATAAGCAGAAGGGGTCCCTCTCTCATCTCATAAGCTCTCTATTTATAGAGATGGGATCCTCAACTGATATCCCCTTATAATAGGGATATTTTATTATATTTATTACATTTATATTACAAATAAACATTCAAAATTCAAAATGTAACAAATTCTCCATTTGTGGGAAGAATGAGAGATTCCCGCGCATGTTGTTGAAGTTGTGTCTGACTTAGTCTCCTCTAGCTAGTTGGTCCACCTCCTACTCACTACCCATGCAAGTGCTGGTTAAACATGCATGGTGGTAGGACATGCTTTGGGTGGGTTGAACGTGCATGGTTCTCCTCGAACATGTACTCTCCTCTAGCATGCCATGTTCCTCCTTGAACCAATCTCCTTGGCTTCTCCTCGGACCAAGGTGGTTCGAGGCAACTTCCTTGGCACCTCACCTTGAACGACATTGAGGCAACCTCACCTTGGACAACATTGAGGGAACCCCACCTTGGACAACATTGAGGCAACCCCCTTTAGCATCTCCCAAACATGTCCGATCGAACAGTGTATAGACTTTCCTTATGAAAGTCTAAGTCTCCATTCTCTTGCATGAGACTCCTCCTCCTTAGCTATTTACCTTGGGCACGTTCGAGCCAACACTTAGAAAACCTTGGGAGGCTTACCTCCTACACACCCTTGGGGTCTCCTAGGACCACACCCTCCTTGGGGTCTCCTAGGACCACACCCTCCTTGGGGTCTCCTAGGACCACCCTCTTAGCCCTCCTAGGAGGCACTCTCCTAGATGCATTCTCCTTAGCCTCCTAGGATGCATTCTCCAATTTTTGGGTATAACATTTGCCCCCCAAGTTTATTATACGATTCCCCTCGTATGATAAACTTTTCTTCTAGCAAAATGCTCTTGAGGTCATCCAAAAGCTCCTATCCGGATGATAACTTTCACATAAACTCCCATGACAAAACTTGTCTTGTGATTTCTTCAAACTCTATTTTCTTGATGTAATGAAAATATAAGCTCCCTCTGTATATGTTGCAAAAACATCATAGTATAGAGGCAGGTTGTTGAATATCCTCGATTTGGTTGCGCTAGGATTAAAGCATCGTGATCCGATCGGATGCTAGGACTAGGGCCCTTGAACAAGATTGTTCGATCGGACACATGCATTAGGCTCCTTGGACATGCTCGGCTTGTACCATGCAAAACATGGTCTCCTTGGATGTGATCCGATCGGACCTGGACACTCTTCTTGGCATCTTCAACCATGTCCGATCGGACAATGCACTTTTGGCCCAAAACTAACTCCATCTTTTGGCTTGTATGGGACTTCTCCTCTGACTTGCTCCGAGCCAACCATTTTGGAACACATGCATGGCCTCCTCGGACATGGTCCGATCGGAGCTTTCATGACATGGTTCGATCGGGCAAAGCTTGACCAAGGAAGCGTCCAGCCTTCCTTCACGCGAGCCCAGCGTGAATTCCCCCAGGATGTCCGATCGAGCATGGGAGTTTAAGGGGGTTCAAAGTCTACTGCCAAGTCGGGCATTTCAATGCAAAGATAGGTAAGTGTGGTCCGATTGGACTACACAATTGCCTAAAGTTTTCAATGCCCGATCGGAAGTGATCACTCGCCTCGTTCAAAGAAATGCATGCCTCAAGCCTTAACAACAGCCCACCATCTCCGATCGGATGCAGCCTAGTTGTTCGGACACCAACACTTAGACGCACACGGGCCTACCTGAACACTTATGGCATCCGCTTTGGCTCTCCTCGGTCATGTCCCAGCTACAAATTTTTGGAAGCCCAAACTAAGGTCCGATCGGACACCTCTTGGCTCCTCCAATCATGTCCGATCGGATGCATATACTCTTAGACACAAGGCAGGCAGGCATGCACTCTTGAGTTTATCTTTTGGGCATGCATGGGACCTCTCCTTGGACTTGGTCCGAGCCAATCTTTTTGGAAGCTCACCAAGTTAAGGTCCGATCGGACCCTTGGCACACATGCATGGCCTTCTCCTCGAACATAATCCGATCGAAGCTTTCATGACCTTTCCTTGAACCAAGGTCCAAGCCAATGACTTGGCTTCTCCTCGGACATGGCCCGAGCCAAACATTTGGCTCCTCCATCAAGGTCCGATCGGGTACCACACTTCTTGTCCGATCGGACACTTCTTTTCTTATGGTGCCAAAGACCTAGGTCCGACTGGATACTTCTTGTTTCCTCTTGGTCGAATGTAGCACCTTAGGCACACTTCTTGTCCGATCGGACACTTCTTTTCTTATGGTGCCAAAGACCTAGGTCCGACTGGATACTTCTTGTTTCCTCTTGGTCGGATGTAGCACCTTAGGCACCAATATTTCTAGCCTAGATCCTTGGACGTAGGTGAGATGCTCCTTGGATCAACATGCATCCGATCGGCCATCTCAAAGTATGCTTGGACACCCAATTTTTCAAACACTTTAAGCACCTGTATTGATCGTGAGCATGGACAAACAGGCATAAGCCGTGTTAACATGAATGCAATGCAATGCAATGCAATGCAATGCAATGCAATGCATGGAACAGTAGCCAGCCTTCCAAGCATTCCTTCTCCGATCGGACATAGGCAGCATCACCATTTGGACGCTTCTCCTTGGAACTAAACACATCACCTCAGACGAATGCCCCCCACTCCGATCGGATATAATGTAGCTTCCAACCACTCAAGCGTGTTTCTCCTCCTCAGATGCAGTACCTTAGGCACCAATATTTCTGGGCCTAGATCCTTGGACGTAGGCGAGATGCTCCTTGGATCAACATGCATCCGATCGGCCACCTCAAGGTATGCTTAGACACCACATTTTTATGCATTTGCTTGGGCACTCTTAGGTACTTTTAGGAAAAACCATCAAAGCACCTTGTTCGACCCTCCCAAATTTATTTTGAGAGATTGATTTCTCTCAATCAATCTTAGTGAAAACTTGACTTCTCCTCCCAAGGACAAATTTTCACCATGTAGCATCTATTTTGCATGCATTTGTTTGATTCACTCCAGGGAATGTTGATCGATGATACATGCTTAGCCGACCAGGGAAGTTGTATCTGCTCTCCTGAGCAAGAAAACCTTGCACCTGGTGAGCTAAACTTGTAGCTGTTGGCACTTATACTTTACTTCTCTCTATTAGCTTAAAACATTCTAAGTCTCCTCTAGACTTAAAAAGTTATAAGTTTTTTGTGAAGAGTAAAGTCACTCTGGTGTATGCCTTAGATTTTCGCATGAGTACTTAGTTTTCTAACTTAGAAATTCTAGACATTTCATAAGTCCATGCTAAGTATACTTTCTCACACTCTTGTTGCTCTAACATTTTATGAGCATGATGTTTATGGTCACACGAATATCTGCTCCTAACTTGAAATTTTAAAAATTCCAAGTTACTTAAGCTTTGCCAAGCAAGTTAGCTTAATGGCCTTTTTGGACTTCGAAAATTTACAAGTCAGCCTAAAAACAGATATATTACCTCGTGCTCTTATTGCCTGTGTTAAGTTATATACCAGCATACCCCATGTGCCCCCCAGGTGGTTGGAGGTTGAAAGACCCTTAGTCACTTGCTACATGACTGAATCTGTTCGAGCAGTTAACTACTCGTGAAACACATAGGATATATGGAAAATACTCAAGCAGTTGAACACTGCTTGAACACATCGACCAGTTGAACACTGCTCGGATAACTAACACACATGCATATTTGTAGCAAGAATCGACCACGCTGCGCGTAGTCTCTTTTATTACTCGTAAATTAAAAATGACAAAACATGTTTAACAACGAGTCTTAAACAACCAAAATTGTTCAAAATAAAATGTCTGGTTAACAAATAACCAGTTCATACACCAAACTTAAATAACAAGTCTAAAAAACTCGAAATCAAGCTACCACTCTGAAAGCGGTATTTAAAAATAATATCTCCTTCGACGCTCTATGTGCACGCCACTCCAACGATTCCTGCTCCTAGCACTCCTCCTCAGCATACCCCTCCTCTTGCTTCGTTGCTCTCCTCAGCTAAGGGTGGACCTCCACATATAGTGTCTACGGTGAAGTCCACGGGTCCAGGCTGCAAGGGTGGAGATTTTTGTCGCTTGAATCCGGAGTTGCTTCTACCTCCTTCTCCTTGGGGTGTCTCTGCTCGGTACTTCTTCAACTTGCCCGACCGGAGAAGAAATTCTATCTCGTCCTTGAGGTGGTTGCATTCATTTGTGTCGTGACCATAATCTTCATGGAAGCGACAATACTTGTTCATGTCTCTCTTCCTCATCTCTCTCCTGATGGGTGGAGGCTTCTTGTAAGGAACCTCCTCTTGACTAGCAAGATATATCTCTGCTCTACTGGTTGAGAGAGTGGTGTAGTTGGTGAATTGAGGCTCATACTTGGTTGGCTTCTCACTTGAATCCACCTTTGCCTTCTTTTCTTCATGGTGGTCAGACCCATTACTTCTACGTTTCTTTCCACCATCACTAGGAGAGTCACTTGGTCTGCTTGGGTTGTTTATGCCATTCTCCCCTTTCTCTATTGCATCATCCAAATTCATATATTTTTCCGCCCGGTCAAGAAATTGTTGAAGTGTTGAAATTGGATGGCGATGGATGCTGTCCCATAGAGGACTCCGATAAATTATCCCAGCAGATATAGCAACCATCTTCCCTTCGTCTCCTACAGCAGTTGCTCTATTGGCTTCTCTCATGAACCTCTGTATATAGCTCTTTAGAGACTCATCTTTTCTTTGTTTGATATCTGCCAAGTCGTTGGCATAAACTGGTGGAGTCCGGGCAGTGCTAAATTGTCTACAAAACTCCTTCCTGAATGACTCCCAAGAGGTAATGGAGTTTGGTTTAAACCTCCAATACCACTCTTGGGCAGTGTCCGTCAAGGTGGTGGGGAAGACTCTACACCGATAGTCATCACTCACCCCGAGTAGTTCCATCTGGTCCTCAAACTTCCCAACATGTCTTATTGGGTCCGCCTTTTCGGTATAAATTGGCAGTATCGGTGCTTTGTACTTTGCTGGTGGTTGGGCTGCTCTTATTCGAGCAGAGAACGGGCTGCCACTCCGGTAGTCTATCGGATCTATCTCGGAAGGTCGCTTCGACAAACCTTGCACTGCAGCTGCTAGCATGTCAAGCTGGGCTTGGATAGCTGGTGCAACTGATGAGGTTCCAAGGTTTTGACCGCCTGGTCGGGCATTACCATCTGGCACGCCACCGTCAAGTATTTCTAATTGACTGGTAGGACGGTCCAGATTTTGCCCTTCGACCGGGACGGTCCTCCTCTTGTTGGTGATAACGTCCCTCAGATCCTTCTGAGAAGCATGCTCTCCTACCCGATCAAACACCGTACTCTTCGATTTCCCAGTGGGCTTACTACGTGGGACTTCATCTCTCCTGCTACGCCGCTGGTCGGGGTGCAATGGAGGCTTCTTGGCACGCTCTGGGCAGTGTTCTCCTCCTTGTGGGTTGTGGCCCTCCTTTTCCTTGGATTGGCTGGTTGGATGACTATCAGCCTCATCCCCCCCATGCCCATCTTTGAACTGAGAGGTCCTCTTCTCTCTAGGAGATTTATTTTGCTCCTGCCCAGGTGGAGTCTTTTTACTGCCCGATCGGTGACTTCTGGAGGGGGTTCTAGAGTGCTCCCCTTGGGTTGAGGTAGTGTGCGATCGAACTCCATCTCCCTCACTAGGTGGGTTATTACCACCCCTCCTTGGTCTATCATTACTCCTACCACCAGCTTCTGTGGTCCTTGCTCCTGGAGTGGTTGCCCCTCGTGCTGTAGCTTGGGCATTGGCCTGGGCCAACTTGGTAGCAGCCTCCAAAGCAAGCGCTGCTTCACGATGTTTCTGGTTGACCTCCTCCTGTTGTTGTCTGAGCTCCTCACTTCTGGCCTCCATATCGCGTTTTTGCTGCTCTAAGGCAGCTCTCTGCCTGGCCATCTCTTCAGCAAACGCCTCTTGCCTAGCGTGGAATCGTGCCATCTCCTCCTGGAAGGCCCCCATGGTCTCTTGGAGCTCTTCAACTCCTGGAGTCACATCCTCAAGCATGACCCTAGGTTCATTCTCATGATATTGTGGGCAAGGACCTTCAGATCTAGCAGGTTCTTTAGAGGAGTTCGTCCTCTTGGAAGCAGCAGTGGTGTTCTTAGGCGCCATCTTGCTTCAGGGACCGTCTGTTCTTCTCTTCAGGCTCTCAATGAAAGCACCAAAATGTTGTCTGCATTTTTAGCCAACGACGTGAGAACGTCAAATATGACGAACCTTCAAGAGAATGTAAACGACAACAGACGGTATAAACAAGAAAAGTAAATAACACAGAATTTTTATAGTGGTTCAGCCCCGATTGTCGGTAATAGCCTAATCCACTTAGAGTTGTGATTTATAAATCTATACTCAAGATCAGATGGACTATGCCAACTGAGTTTCTTCAGTATAAATTGTGAAAATACAAGAATTCTCTCTAATTTCAGCACTTTCTCTCTCTAGAATAGACAGACCCAATTTTATCTCTCTAGAAAGAATAAGCAGAAGGGGTCCCTCTCTCATCTCATAAGCTCTCTATTTATAGAGATGGGATCCTCAACTGATATCCCCTTATAATAGGGATATTTTATTATATTTATTACATTTATATTACAAATAAACATTCAAAATTCAAAATGTAACAAATTCTCCATTTGTGGGAAGAATGAGAGATTCCCGCGCATGTTGTTGAAGTTGTGTCTGACTTAGTCTCCTCTAGCTAGTTGGTCCACCTCCTACTCACTACCCATGCAAGTGCTGGTTAAACATGCATGGTGGTAGGACATGCTTTGGGTGGGTTGAACGTGCATGGTTCTCCTCGAACATGTACTCTCCTCTAGCATGCCATGTTCCTCCTTGAACCAATCTCCTTGGCTTCTCCTCGGACCAAGGTGGTTCGAGGCAACTTCCTTGGCACCTCACCTTGAACGACATTGAGGCAACCTCACCTTGGACAACATTGAGGGAACCCCACCTTGGACAACATTGAGGCAACCCCCTTTAGCATCTCCCAAACATGTCCGATCGAACAGTGTATAGACTTTCCTTATGAAAGTCTAAGTCTCCATTCTCTTGCATGAGACTCCTCCTCCTTAGCTATTTACCTTGGGCACGTTCGAGCCAACACTTAGAAAACCTTGGGAGGCTTACCTCCTACACACCCTTGGGGTCTCCTAGGACCACACCCTCCTTGGGGTCTCCTAGGACCACACCCTCCTTGGGGTCTCCTAGGACCACCCTCTTAGCCCTCCTAGGAGGCACTCTCCTAGATGCATTCTCCTTAGCCTCCTAGGATGCATTCTCCAATTTTTGGGTATAACACAGGGCAATATATACGTTATATGAGAACCGCAATTGAAGCTTGCTCAAATAAGCCTCAAGCTTACTAAATATCAGAGACTCGTGGACTAGGGCTCTTTTATAGCCTGAACCATGTAAAATCCTTGTGTTATTGTTTACTATTTTCTTTAAACTCTCAGACTAAGTTGATAGCGAAAAAGGCAGTCCCTATTTTGGTGCTTTCATTGAGAGCTTGAAGAATACTTGAAGAACACAGCCATGGTGGCCACTCAGAGAAACGCACCACATGATGCAGCATCTCCAGCCAGAGTTGAAGGAGGAGAAAACCGCTGTCTACCATCGCAGGAACTCTCTAAGATGGTGGAAGACTACGAAGAAAACACCGAATACAACGGGGTAGTATCTAGTAGATGGGTCAGATAATTGGAACTGCATGTTCAAATATTCTCCACCCCTATCATATCACAAGATCTTTAACGTTTTACCTAATTGGTTCTGAGCCATAGCTAAGAATTCCTAAAAATTTGAAAATGTTTATGATTTCCTATGCATTAGGTAAAGATATGGGTATCTAGAGTAATCGCCAATGAATGTGACGAAATACTCAAAAACACCCCTGGCTTGTACATTCATAGGTCCACAAACATCTGACTGAAGAAGTCCAAGTGGTTCCTTGGCCCTATCACCCTTTGTAGAGAATGGATGCTTGGTCAATTTACCTTCTAGACAAGATTCACAAATAGGTAATTCACCTAAGGTGAGTTCCCTCAAAGGCCCATCCTTTGTAAGTCTTTCAATTTTGTCATAGCCAATGTGACCTAGTCTCAAGTTCCATAAATACGTCATGTTATCGTTATCGATCTTTTGACGTTTATTGGTCCTAGGTTTAGCTACTTGAATAAATCATTGTTAAGTGCGAGGGGTTCATTAGGTCGCATAACATAAAGCCTGTTTTCCAAACATGAAATACACAATTGTGATCCATTGAAAGAAATAGATATATTAGAACTTGTGAAATTCATAACAAATTTATCTAATTGCAACATAGAGACTGAAATTAAATTTCTACTAAAATCCGAAATAAAAAATATGTCATTCAAATTAAAAATTTATTTCCGAACTTCAAACGAGCTCTTACTCTAACTTGGATCGCAACGAACGCTCCATTCCCAACTCTAAGCTTTAAGCCACCTTCGTCCACTTCCTCCCACGATTCAAGAAGCTGTAAAGAGTTACAAACATGGTTAGTAGATCCAGAATCAATAATCCAAACATATTTATCATTCTCTAAAACACATGTTCCTAAGATAAAGGAACTATAATCATTACCTTTATTTTTTCGCTGCTAGAAACTTGGGGGAATCCTGTTTCCAGTGCTCTTTCTCTTTGTAGTGAAAACACTTACCTTTACCTTTCTTGTTTTTCTTGTTCTTCCCCTTAGGCGTCTGTGCACTTGGTTGTGCACTCGTCTTTGCAGCCTTTGCACGCTTGGAGTTAATGTCTTGTCCATATTTCCTCTTGTTTCTAGCTTTCGAAGACGAAGCTTGGTTAGCTTCGACCTTAGCTGGATTAGCAACAGCACTAGTAGTCCTCTTTTCTCCTCCCTTACTTGGTCTACCCATGATAGACTCGAAAGTTTGCTGATCGTTCATGAGCTACGTCAGACCATAGTTGAGTTGATCGCAAACGTGTAGAGATGGTGCCATCCGAGCATTGGCACATTTTTTGGTGGCCTCAAAACGAGTCTGCATAGACTTTGCACCGAACATGTTTGGAGCCGATCCATGATTTCGTAGGCCGTCTTGACAGTCTCCATCTTTCTCTTGAGAGTGTCGACCATACTAGTCAACACGTAGTGTCGTGCCTTGTTATTAGCAGCCTACCAACACTCATATTTATCTCTTACAGACTTGGGATCTCCTTTAACTGGAACTTTTGGGGACTCCTTAGTCATGATGAACTCGGCATTGTCACCAATCAACACTACCTTGATATTCTGCTCCCACTTAAGGAAGTTTTCTCCAGTGAGTTGAGAAAGGATGGGAGTAGACACAGTCATACTTAAAACGACAATTTATCAATAAAATTGAAATCAAGCACTTTTGCTCAATAAAAATTCTATTCACTCTTATATCAAGAAGTAGCACAACATATACCAAAAATATGTAAGATATGAGAAAAAATACCAAAAACTATCATATCTCTATTTCTTTAGGTTCTTAACTAATCGATGATATCCTTGTCCCAGTTGGTGAGAGTAAAAAATACCACTAGTTAAATAAAGTTGTAAACTTATTTAATAATGGACACCATCATTAACAAGCTACTATTCAATCAAAATAACAAAACAAAATCTCTTATTTTATGAGCTAGATCCACGATTTCGATAATCAATAGATTTAGTCCTAGTAGTCACCGTAGGGGTGAGTCTAGTAAAATTTGATCTATAATTATCTATCTTTCAAAATTTAACCTTGTCAAAATAACTAATGAACACCTTCTGTAGGGGGACAAATCAAAGCGTCTTGAGGCCCCATTAAGTTATTGACCTTGTTAAACCAACGGTGGAGATCGAATATAATTCTTAAAATAAGCTCATTATAAAAATAGTATTTTTATTATTATTTTTCGAAAATTAATGACTATGGTTCTCCAAAAAAAAATTATAAGATTAGAATTTTTAAAACTAAAGTTCTATAATTTCCTATTAATTCTAAAGTGTCACATTGAAACAAATTCAAGTAATTTAGAATTAATTTGTTGCTAATCAATATTTAGGTTTAACTAATATAATGAACCTATACAATTAAGTCGAACTTAGGCAAATGAACCTTAACAATTGAGCTTTCATGGAGGAGGGCTGGGTCCAGTATGTCGTTCCCACTACTAAGGCCCCCTTACTTCCATAAAAGGTCCAAAAGACAATAATTTAAACCTTCCTTTTATTAATTGCTTAGGCTCGCTATAGTCATGTGAAGCAAATGAGCCTTCATAAGTGGAACCACCCACAATAGCAGAATTTAAACTTTACATTTTCTAATGGGCCCAACTAAAACCTATCATTTTATGGTTATTTTATTTGGCAAAATCCACATATTAAGCAAACATATGGGGCACTATATGAATCTAAGCCCAATTTTAAAAGTACCACATATGGTGTAAACAGACATGTTATAATTGGATGGGCCTAATCATGTTACTATTTGAGCAAGTCTATGAATTTATGCAAAATACCACAATTTATTTCATTTGCAAAAATACCACAATTAATTTTCTAGAATTTATCCAAAAATTTGAATTAATTGGGAACATGTCTTAGTCGGAGCGGCAAAGGAATTTTTTATTTCAGAGATGGGGTTACTGAAGTACAAGGGTCGGATCTGTGTTCCGATGGATTCTGATATCCGGTGGGAGATTCTAAATGAGTCGCATACCACTCCCTACTCCTTTCATCCAGGTACGACGAAGATGTACCAAGATTTGAGAGTTTTATATTGGTGGTCGGGCATGAAGAGGGATGTAGTGGATTATGTGGCCAAGTGTTTAACGTGTCAGAAGGTCAAGGCTGAACATCAGAGGTCAGCAGGGTTGCTGCAACCTCTAGGGATTCCAGAGTGGAAGTGGGAGGAGATTACCATGAACTTCGTAGTTGGTTTGCCGAAGACCGTAAATTTTGCAAAAATAAATAAATCAATTTTAATGCAATTTATCAACAATTAACAAAAGTTAATTTACATTTCAGTTATCAACAATCAACTTAGTTTAGGTCATTTTTAAAAAGATTAATTTAATTTAAATAGGATTTATCAAAAATTAACCAAAGTTAATTTAAATCACATTTATTAAAAAAATATTTATTAATTGGTTTGAAAAACTTGATATTTTTAAAAATTTAACCAGTTATAAATTTTTAAAACAAATATCATCTGCTATTTTTGAAAAAATATCTTAAACAGTTAAACAATTCAAATATCTATAAAATTTTCTAGTCAACAAATTTTCAAATTTTAAATTACTTAAATATTAAAATCTATAGAATAATGAGATATTATTATTTTCAAATAAAATATTTCAAAAAATATCAAGTATTTTAAAAAATATCTGTAATATGTGATAACTTAATTCTAATATTTTAACATATTAAATATTTAAAATTAATAAGTTAACCTATTTTTAAATTTGAATTTTAATATTTGTAGAAAATATCTAGTTTTTAAAAGATCAAACAACAAAAATATCATGTTTAAAAAAAAAATTAAATAATAGAAAAAAATATGATATTTTTGTATTAACCTACTAAAAAATACATTCAAAAATTAAATTTTAAGAAAAAATTATCGCAGGCCGCGACCAATGAAAAATGATGGTCGGGACCACTGGCCCTTGCTATCCATGTCGCGACCAGTGAAAATTGGTGGGCGTGGCCATTGCGTGAAAGGATTTTTTTTTTAATAAAGTTTGTGTAATTCTTCAACCCAAAAACATTTTCTAAATAATTTTTACCATGTTTTACATCAAATACAACATTTATATAAAAATTATTTGCAAAGAAAACACAACAAAATAACTCAAATATGCTAATAATCACATAAAATTCATATATGCATCATAAAAATCATGAAATCCATCCAATTACTCAACACATCAAATAATTCAATTTTACCATGTTCATGCATGAAAATAAAGATTACCAAAGATTATGAGGCCAGTTGTTGGAAAAACTTATACAGGATCTTGTTTATTTTCATGTAAATCTTATATTAAACAAATTAATATAAGAAAACCTAGAACATATTTCTAAAATTGAATTCATATAGAGATAATGATAAGAACACTTACACTATTGTGCAGTGGAATGATTGAGTCATTCCTTCAGTCTCTCTAATCCTTGTATCCTTTCTGTCGCATGGTATCACCAAGAAACTGAACCGTTCTTCAATTTTCTTCACAACTTCCCAAAGTATCCTTAGAATCACCTAGACTAGAGTGGGGAATTCTCAACACATGAGATAGATACAATAAGAAGAATAATAGAAGAGAAAATTTGCGGCTTAGAAAATGACTTATGTTGTAAAGAGAACCTAAAACCTAGAGCATTAAGAATAGATCATCTGATCTTCTCAAAACCCCTCTCATTTCAACTGTCACTTAACATTCCTTTTATAAGCTCAATTATGTCATTTATTTTAATTAAAAATCAATAAAATAATAGATAATATCAGTCATTATGTCAAAATTCTCATGGGCTTCAGGCCTGTGAAATTTCTCATTTAATGATAAGCCCATTGGACTTAAAATCAAGACCTGTATTATTTTTTATTGATTTAATTAATTGAATTCTTTATCAAATTAATTATATATAATTTGAACGTTGATTTAAACTTATTTATTAATTTAGACACCAATTTATCTTAATTAATTAATCTGCCATAATTTCTCTTTTATTTTCTAATTTACATAACTCTGTGAAACTATCCAAAATTGACCTGGTCAACTTTGATAATTCTAATTGATAATTAAATCAATTAATTGAGACCATCTAGATGATTTATCCAAGGTACAGTGGAGACCATGGGCCTTTCTCCAATAAGTTATCATAAATTTATCAAATAAATTTACTAACTTATTAATTCCCCGTGACTCCACTAAAGACTTAGAATTGCACTCTTGAATTTATAGAATGCTCTATAACAAATATAGATACGTTATTAATTATCCATTGTTACAACCATAATTGTCACTCAATCCTCTATATACGATCAACAATGAGATGGGACTAAAATACCGTTTTACCCCTCATTGTAATTTATCCTTAAAACACTTAGTTCTTGTAAATGATATTTCAGTAAACTAATATTAATTACTGAAATGAGATCTCTATCATTTAGCACCTTGAACCAAACTAAAAAAAACCATCATTTCACTTCTTCATCAAAAGCTATAGATGTTCGTGTCTATGAACATTTTCTTCCAGTTAAGACAACTTATACTGCGGATTAGTATACAGAGTTGTATGTAAAGGAAATCGTGCAACTTCACGGAGTACCAAAGTCCATCATATCAGATAGAGGTTTAGTTTTTACCTCAAATTTCTGGAAGAGTTTACAAAGGGCAATGGGTACCAGGCTAAAGTTTAGCACCGCATTTCATCCTTAAACTGATGGAAAATTTAAGAGGACGATTAAGATCTTAGAAGACATGCTAAGATCATGCGCGCTTGACTTTTCAGAGTCTTGAAGTCGCTACCTATTGCTAATGGAATTTTCCTATAACAATAGTTACCAGTCAACTATTGGGATGACGCCTTACGAGATGCTTTATGGACGGAAGTGCAAGTCACCTCTTCATTGGGACGAGGTAGGTGAAAATCAGATACTAGGTCCGAAAACAGTTAGGGAGGCCAATGTGCCGGTGGAGAAAATCCAAAAAAATGATGTTAATTGCCCATAGTAGACAAAAAAGATATTCAGATCCGAAACGCCGGGAAGTTGAATATGTAGTAGGTGACCTTGTGTTTCTAAAGGTATCACCTATGAAAGGTGTGATGCATTTTGGGGAAAAGGGTATGCTAAGCCCAAGATATATAGGTCCATTTGAGATATTGGACAAGGTCGGGCAGGTTGCTCCTATCACTTAGCTTTACCACCAGCCCTGGTAGATACACACAACCTTTTTCACATTTCTATGCTGCAAAAGAACGTGTCAGACCCATCCCATGTGTTGAGTTATGAGCCGTTAGAGTTAAAACATGACCTAAGCTATGAAATGCAGCTGGTGTGAATCATAGAACACTACTACAAAAATGGTCATTTTCATTAGTTCCCAACTGCTACAATTGATTTTTCGCGTCAGTTTTAAAAAGTGACGTGGAATCCCATGACACAAACTAGCTTGGCATTCGCGTCAGTGGAGCACTGATGCAAACCTAGCATTTGTGGTAGTTCTCCACTAACACAAATGCCAGTTTTGCATCAATGCTCCACTGACGCGAATGTCAGGCATTTGTGTAAGTGCCACACTACCACAAATGGCAGGTTTGTGTCAGTGCTCCACTGACGCAAATGACAGGCTGGTTTGTGTCAGTGCTCCACTGCCACAAAAGCTAAAAATCGTGATTTTTTGCATCAATTAGGAACTGTCACATAATGTTTAAACCAAGAAAACTGAAAGTGTTTATGCCAATTCCCCTGGCCTATTTGATAAAAAAAAAACAGCAGAAACAAAAAAACAACAGTAGAAGTAGAAAAACAGCAGCAAAAATAGAAAAACAACAGTATAAACATAAAAAAAAAACACCATAAATCATTAAAACATTTGTATAGTTAACATTTGTTATTAAAATCTACAAAAGTAATTCAGATTTGAAAGTTAATCTATGTATATAGTTATAACTATTGCATTCTAAATTTCTAAGCATTAAACACTCAAACTAAAGTTTCCTCACCAAACTTGCTAATTTGCTAACTGAGATGCGCCAAAATTGATTTCGTTGATTTCGTCAGCCATATATGGTGTTGTATTCTTAAACTATTTAAGAAATATTTAAAATAATAAGTTAGAATTCATCCAAATAAAATCATAAGCGATAGTTTAAATAAAATTCAAGAGTAAAATAATACCTCATTTTTCAATTAGGTATTCAGTCTAGGTTATGAAATCAATTCTCTAGAAAACTTCATAATGTAATAGCCACACTCAGTAGGCCTAATTTGGTTTCGTTACTATTACAACATAGTTATACAAATGTAAGTATCATATTTCGTAAGTTATTATAATAAAAATATTTCCAAATCTTTAATAAGATAAATAATAATTTACTTATTTTAGGAATACAAACTTTTAGTTTAATACTCCTTTTGTCTTCGGTGTGTATCATATTGATCTAATGCCCTTCACAAAATAGTAATATTTATCCAGATGTGAGTCCGGATGAAATCGTAAATTGATTAAGTAATATGTATAGCTTACATGATAATTATCTCCTTGATTTTTGGATGAAAATGTGAATTTACAGGATCCAAAAATGCCACCGAATGAATGTGTGACTGATTCAATACTAACATCTAGTGAAAACTACAACCCAAAAGACTTTTGTGTAAGATGTTTATCAATAAAAAAATATATGTATATAAAATTAAGTTGACTTACTTGTTTTTCCAAGGACAAATTAGAAATAGTGTCTCTAGCTCCATCTGTAGAAATTGTTCGAAGAGATTTTTAGCTCGTGCTTCATTGGCTCCTCCATCAGTGGACACTAAAGCAGGATGCATGAAAGTGTACATGTGGTTCAATCTCTTCGCTTGCACTAAATAATCAAGCACCCTACATATAAAAAATTCAATAAACTAATAAATTTCAAGATACACTAATTAAAATATAAATTTATAAACACCATTGTACCTCATATATAATATCAGCTCAGTTTATCCAATCATCTCATAGTTGCAAAAGTTGAGGATATCCTCTTTCAATAACCGAGCATCGTTTGAGAATCCAAATACCCTTTTTACAATCAGAATTTCTACCATGTGGTCACTTTTCCACCGATCAATAAACTTCAACAAACATTTCAAGATGCTCTTTCATTTGTTGATTAGAAGGACCCAATGTTGTGGCCATCCAACTACCTAACTACTTGACCAACAAAGGTATAACCTTCCATTGTAAGCGAATGCGGAAAAGTAGCATTCTCTTGAATTGCTACCTCAACTCTCACACGATAATTTCCTAGAGGTAGTTGAATGCTATGTATTTCTATGCAACAAGTACTTAAAAGTTTCCCCTCTGCAACTATATTTTGTGTCGAACCAAGACACTATTGGGAATAGTGCCCTTAAAGAAATTGTAATTAACAAATGTGTTAAATGAAATAAATAATTGAATTGAATTATTATATATATAGACTATCTCTCATATTATGTTGATAATATTAAGTAAATATCATAAAATTCCAAAGTTCACATATATGGTCTTAATCTCATATTGGTATGAGAGGATCGAGATTGAGATAAATAACTTAAAACAGTTCATAGTAAAATAAAGTTATGGAATCTTTAGATTAATTACTGCTAATAAAGTTTTCTAGTATTATGAATACAAGTGACATAGATCTGGGTCACTAGTGTAGTAGGACACTTTCGTGAAGGTACTTTATATATAGTGATATATAGAACTGGACCAGATGTGATTTGTTAATAATTGTTTAAGCACCGTTTCATAGTATTAATCAAACACATCAAACGATGATCATATACACGATGATCTTAATCTTGATGTTACTATGAACTCATATATATGTCATCTAATCCTTTGATTCATACGTTAAGGTTTGTCAGAATGATCAGGCTAAGAACAATTATTTTGGGGACTCAATGATATATATGGCCAGGGACATAGTTTAACAGATATGGAATCTATACCTTTTTATAGATTGAATAAGTGTTCCTTATTGGGTTGACTTTTGGAACTGAAAAGGTTATAAGCACTCATGTCGCAAACTTGTTTTGACACAACCTTCACTAGTAAAGTCAATGGTACACTAGGAACTAGATATAGTTAAAAGAGTAAAATGGTAATTTTATTCCCTTTTAATTATGAACCACTAATAGAGGATTAACGTAGTATGTAATGATTATATCAATAGACACTTTATTCTTTAATAAAGTACTCTGTAAATATATGTCTATAATTATCAAGAGTTCAATCTCATATTTATAGTAGAGTAATCATGAGATTAATAAATATGATTATTTAATAAAAGAGCTTTGATTAATAATCTATTAATAATCTAATACTTATTGGAGCCTGATATTATAGGTCCATAGGTCCTCATAATGACTCTATCAACACCATATTAAGGTAAGAGTTGATATAAGGGTAAAACTGTAATTTAGAAATTTGAGAAGAATTTTATTCTTCGGGTCAAATATACAATTATATGATAATGGAAGTTAAATAATTAATTATTGAATTTTGAAAATATATTTATTTATTTATTTAAATATAGAATTTTCGAAATATATATAATAATAAATTAATTAATTTTTGAAAATAGTAAGTCAAAATAGTTTTAATTTATTTATTTTTACAAGATGATGATAATAATGATCATTAATTTGAATTTTGAATTTATAATTTAAATTTTGAATTATTTTTGTGATCTTGTCCTTGAAAAGATAATACCATATTTTGTGGGAATGATTTATTTAATTAATTAACTAAATAAAAGCAAATAGGAAAAATGCAATATTCTCTGAAAGGGAATAGTGCTACATGTATGGCACAGTCCAATGACTGTGCCATGCGTGTATATGATACTGGTAAAATATCAGTATTGTTTTTATTTTATTTAATTAATTAATACTTTGAAAATAGATTTTTTTTTATTTTGGTAAGTTAGATATTACCTAAATCAATTCCTATCATCATTATGATTGTATATTATTATTATTATTATTATTATTATTATTTTATGAATAAGAATGTAATATATAATCTATATATATTATGTGATAATAAGAGAGAAGCAATGGTGATTCAGAAGAGTTTCATATCCTTATTAGACAAGAAATTATCATCTTATTCTCTTATTATTCTAACATTTTTCAAGCCATAATCCAAGTACTCATGTGTTGAGATAAACTTGTGATTTCTAAATTACAAACCCTCATTCTCTATGTGCCCACCCATATCTTGAGGTGTAGAGAACACTCTGGAAGATCGTGGTCTGAGTACTCAAAGCGTTGGATAGGAAGATCGTTAATTATACAAAACGACTAAAGGACACTTGATAGGCTTCAAGAAGTAAATATTTTTTTCCTTGAATATTTGTATACATTTGCATATAATAGATAAGTATGTGTATATATATATATATGCTGCATGATTAATGATATTGCATATTAATAGTTCATGTATGTATTCTTGAACATATAAACTGTTTATATGAGAGGTGAGTTTTTTTTTGTTATCAAACTGGGCCCACCAAGCCATTTCGCTGTGCACTCTGATTTTTTTTCCAACAATTGGTATCAGAGAGCAGTCATTAATCCCTACATATTGTTAATTATTATGTGAGACTATTTGCATTTTTATATTATATGTGATATATATTTGAATGGATGGATGTTTATATTGATGATGATCTTAAAGGTTGTTTATAATAGTGCTCTTGGGTTTAAGAATTTTTTTTAATATTTCTAGATGAAAAATGTAAGCCATTTTTTGGACATAGGAATTTTGTAATTTTTATTTTTCGAAATGTAAATTATCAAACTGTTGTAATTGGATTCAACAGAGTTTGGCAAAAAAATCAAGACGACGACACCACCACCGCTGACCGTCATGGCATGCACCCTGAGGTTCCCCTCCCTTCCCCGTCCGTACGATCGTACAGACAATACGGCCACGTGATGGACCCAAAACGGGTATGTTTTAAATATTTATACTCGCAAGAGCACGAATCGCATATGGAATATAGTGTTCGTGTAAGCACGAGATCGAATCCAAAGGAGTTGTCTAAAATCGAAAAGAAAACTATTTTAAACCAAAATTAATAAATTCTAACCTAGCTCCAAAGATTGATGAGAATTTGTGACAAGAAAATAAACTAAAAGATAATAATAAAGATATTAAAGACAATATATAAACATAAATTAATAATAGACATCAAGATAGTAAAATAAGATTATTAAGGATTAGAATCCAAAAAATATAAGTTCAATAATATTTATAAGTACATTGACTCCCAAGTTTTAGTGATAGTTAAAATAATCGTGATAGTTAAAATAATTCAAACTATCATTTTCCAAATAGATATATAATTTTAAGTACAAATTACTTCTAAAAAGATAGGATTTTTCTTCACTTTTCAAAATTATAATTTCAAAGCATTTAGTGTAAATCAATCTAATGAAATAAATCAATGAACATTATTTATAAGGCAAAACATAATATTTTTGTTCTAAGCATGGATCTGTACAATTTAATGACACATCTTACACAAAGAATATTATGTTTTTGCACTAATGAAGAACAAAGTATAAATATATGCTAACAATCCAAAATACATGATATTTAAGATGAAAGAAGATATTTGAAGAAAAAAATTCCATAAACTTTGTTGCACAAAATGGGAAATCAACATACAAAATAAATACTATCTAGTTACAAATTGTTTCATCATCACCTTAATAATCTTAAAAAGATTAGAAACTCATAACTAGAATAGCAAATACACAATAAAAATTACAAACATAAATAGGAAAATTTGGAGGAGAAACCCCCAAAATTTTCCTCTAAAAATACATAGATAATAACCAAAAAGAAGAAGAAGATGAAGAGAATAGAGAGGTTTTGAAATGTGTAGAATTTTTTGCATGGTAACCTCCCCTAAAATTGACTCTAAACTCCTTTATTTATAGCCAAAAAATGGGCATTAAAATAATCAATTTAAATTAATTTAATTAATTATAATATGGAAAATATGGGTAAATTATAGGGTGTAATAATGATGTTTTGGGGTAAAATGTGTAGAAAGTGGGGTAAAAAGTGGCATTTTTGAACATAGGGGACAAGAGTACATTGTGGCATTTTTATGGGCTCAAAATGGGGAAATGGTAGCCATTTTGGTGGCTGTTGGCATGGACCCAGGCGGTTGGCTGAAGCAAGGAAGGCAGGCGTGAAGGCTGGGGAGAGCTGCTGGTGGTGTGTTGGTGCTTCGGTGTTGGCAGGTGGCCTTAGGTTGGGAGTTTCAGCTGCTGGGCTTGTGCAGGTGACGTGGGCTGGGAGACTTGGGGAAGGGGCTAGAGCTGGCTGGGCTGGGCCTGAATTGGTGGGCTAAAGGCTCATGTGCCATTTTTTTCCAATCCTCTTCAAAATTGCCATAATTCCTTCATTTTTCTTGCTTTTTCAAGAGCAAAAACATGCAACAAATTCTCTACAAAAATAAACATAAATTAAATTAAAACTAAATATTTTCAATAATAAAATATACAACAAAATTTTCATGAAAATATTAATTTAAACTTAATTTACTTAAACATTTAAGCACAAAATTGCATATTTTTACTCATAACTTAACAATATTAATTTTAAATAATTAAACTATAACATTTTACAATAATATAACTATAAAAACACACACAAATATATAAAATCAAAATAAATCCAATAAATTCAAAATTACTTTAAAACTTAATAAATCAATTAAAAACTCAAGAATTAAGCAACAATTAGCACATAAAAAGTGGAAAAATAACTCTATTTTGTAGAGTTACCACACCCCCAAACTTAATATTTTGCTAGTCCTTGAGCAAAAGAAAAATTAAAAACACATTTTTTTTAATCGGTGATGTCAAATGTTTAATTCAAAAATTACATAATGGAAATAGTTCAAAGAAAATCACAAATAAAAGTAAAGCTTATGTAATTAATTTGAAAAGTTAAAATTGTTTTCAAAATAAATACTTAACATACAAATACAAAAACATCAAATTATCATGCGAAAATTTAGACAAGCCTATGCAAACAAAAATAAATTAAACCTCAAGAGATAATCAAGCAAATTCTAGGATTTTTCAAAATTTTTTTTTAGAGATTTAAAGAATTTAATGTTTAAATAAACTATATCACAAATTCGAATAGAATATAAAAGTGACATATTATGAAAAATATATATTTAAACAAAACTAACTTAAAAAAGAAAAGTAAAGCTTAATAATTATTTATATTTTTCTAAGAACTAAGAACAATTTCAATCATAATTCTTATCATTAGAAAATGAAAAATCACCAATATATTTTTTCAAACAAAACAAAGAAAATATATATTTACATTATATAACAAATGAAAATCACATAAAAACAAATAAAGAAAATAATTTTTTCTTTTTGAATTTTACATTGTTGACCCACGATTTGGCCAACTAACACGGAGTCAAAATGTGATTGATGTGAATGAATGTATAGAGAAGAACATAATGACAAAAGTAAACAAAACACAGTAATTTATAGTGGTTCGGCCCCAGGATCTGGTAATGACCTACGTCCACTTAGACTGATATTGATATACGAATCAGAAGGGTGATCAAAGAACCAGGGTTCAATGAGTTTCACTAACCTCTGAAGAACAATACAAGTTTACTAAAAGAATTCTTATAGTTTCGAATGATTCAAAAGCCAAAAGTCCCTCCCTTGAGCTATCTCTTGCTATTTATAGGCTCAAGGGGGGTTACAAAAGATTGTTACAGATATTCTTTCCTGAATAATCGGATACCCAGAAGATTGTATGAGATAAATTCGGGATTCATAAAGATCTTCCCATAAATGTTGCCTTGTACACGGAACCATCGACCAGACTGGTCGCGGGTAAGACGGGCTTACCCTGCTTCTACTGTGTCTTCTGGTCGATACTCTAACAGACGCTTCCAGGTGTCAGCCACGTGTCCAGGGATTACTTGCCACGTGATCAATGCTAATTTATTGGATAACATTTGCCCCCCAAAGTTTATTTACTACGAACAGTAAATAAACTTTTGAACGAACGACTCTTCGGTAACCCCACCTGACGTGTCAGAACCCTTCGTGTGTTCTTGAAAAAAGCAACCCACTTCTGTCTAATCATGCCTTTTTAGTTCCCCAGAAACGATTTCGACGGCCATCCCGTTTCCCCATACTTTGAAAAAGGAAAACTAATGATTACACTTTTTTAATATCAGAGACAAACTTATATAAGACCGTCGAAGCCTCCTATTTCTTTTTACGCACGCCATTGTCTTTGCAGAAACCCTAAAAACCAGAGCTTTAAACTTCTCCGGAGACCGTTTTCCTGCACTTCCAAGACTCAGACCGTGAGCTCCTTTATCTCCGAAGACCTTTCTTCCACCTCCACGATCACTCTTCTTGGTAAGTTTTCGAAACTCCATGCTTCTAATTTCTCATGGTGCATGCTTCTGATGGTGGACTGTTTAAGTTTTTCTGTTTCTGGTTTAAGGTTCTTGTAGACAGAATGTTTTGTAGGCAAAGTAGAGTTACGAGTTAGTTTAAAATCCAGGATCATGCTTTTTAGGACGTAAAATCGAAGTAAAATTTCGATCTTTAAGCCAGTTGAAAAATAAATTTTTCCTGCCCTAAGGGGAGTTGAAAAAGCTTTTCCAGAAAAACTTTTTACTTTCGCCCTTTGATCCGTTTTTCAAACTGTTCGTGTAGAAAGATTTAGCTTTTTGTTAGAATGCTGTTGTATAAGAGCCTAACTTTTATACTCGACCAGCGTTATTCTAAAAAGCCTTTTAAAGTTCTATATCCTCACCTCCCCATTCTTCTGTTTGCAGAATTTAATGCCAGATTTGTGGGGAGGTGAAAGACCCATCGACGACAGCCTTCTCGCCCAGCTGCTCGAGGGAGAAGAACAACCAGCTGACCGTGTCCACGAGATTCCTTTCTCGCGATCCTCTTCCAGACCCCATCTTTCCTCTCCAATGGCCCGCTCCAAGTCTACTGGCAAGAAAAGACCAGAGTCCGAAAGCAACCCAAATTCTCCTGCCCAGCCTGATTTGCAGGCTAGGGTTCCTTCAACCAGTGGTCGAGAAAATCTCGTTCTTGACCCTAATATCCAAACTAGGGCCTGCCCTCGCCATTGGAATCCGCCTGATGTCGAGTGGTATACTTCCCCAGCCAGTCTAGTGACCCCTCGAATGGTCGCTAACTGCTTCAGAAGATTCCCCCTCATGGGGGTTACTATTATACGTCCTACTGCAGACCAGAGGGCTAACCTCCCAGGAGGTGCGAACAGCGCCTGGTCCCAGTATCACATTGAGGCGGGAGCTTACCTCCCTCTTCATCCTTTTTTTGTGGGGGTGGCCAATTATTTTGGTGTCGCCCCCTTCCAAATAACTCTAAATGGATATAGGATGATGGCCGCACTCTATATCTTGTATAAACTTAACAAATGGCCAGAACCTTCACCCCATGAGGTCAACTATCTTTTTGACCTCAAATCTAACCCGCAGCACAACGGGACGGGCTTCTTCCACTTCTGCCACTAGGAGACCGGCCGGAAGTTCTTGAGTGGCACTACCCATATATCAAACGTGGGGCACTACAACAAGGAGTATTTCCTTACTCCAGACATAACCAGCAACAATTTGGCCTTCGCACGAGGAGGTAAGAGCTTGTCTTTGACTGGTCGATACTTTAACCTAAGGTGTCTCCTTTCACTTTTCTCAAACTGTAATCTGTTTTTTTCAGGCCCTTGGTTACGTCCGACCCCAACACCAGACATGGTGTTGAGGTCCAACACTCTGGCCAGGACGTCTGACGCAGCAAAAAGTGTCAAGACCCTGATAACTGAAACAAACTTGAGGCTGTCTGGCCTCCTAGCTCCTCGCCATGAAAATAGAGGGTCCGTGGTGGACGAAGCCACTGCCGAGGGGGTTCCTGAGCAGCAACCTCCTGTGCCTCCTCGGAGGAGGAGGCCAACGGGGGTTACAATCAGGGAACCCACGGGTAGCCCTTCCGCAGAAAGGCCTTCTGCACCCCAAGGCAAGGGGAAAGAAAAGGCCAAAGAGCCTATTGTTGACTTGGGAGAATCTTCTGACGATAATGGTAAAGTTATTTCGCTTTTAAATGGTTTACCAATTCCCTGTCACTTGTTTGACGGGGATGGTAACTTTACATATGCTCCAAATCTAGGGCCAGACTTTTTCATGCCAGATAATGAGTATATGACTAATAGAGTCAATAGTGTAGCGACCAGTAGTTGTAGCTCGGGTATTTACTTTGTTACCTCCTTTCAGTTGTATAACATACTTTCACCTGTCTCCTTTCTTATTAACTTGCTGTGTTTACCTACATGCAGATATGTCTACTCCCAACATCTTCGACATGTACCAGGCCGAGGATGAAGAGGAGGTTCCTCAACTCCAACGGAAGCCTAAGAAGAGAACTGGTGAATCCAGCCGAGGCCCTCCAGCCAAGAAGGGTAGAACAGAAGACCTTCCTCAGGACGCGCCAACTGGGCAAAGTCCTGCGCCAACAGGGCAAACTTCTACCCCTCCTCCAGTTCTTTCTGAGCAAGAGACTCCCCCTGCCCCGTCGAAACCTCCAGCCGCGCCTGCCGAAGAGCAGCTTACTCGTGAAGAAGCTCTTGGGGCCAGACTCATGAGCCGTGCCATTCGATCTGCCAGGGATTGTCTCGATTGCATCGGCAAAGGCGACTGTGTTAGAGCTGCAATGGTCGAAGCTGAAGAGCTGCCAGTCGACCAGATCCTGAACAGGGCTTTGAACGAAATCTCCAGCGTAAGTACTTCTTTGTATTTCAAGCTTTAGTCTTTTAGTCCTCATGATAAGTTCTAACTCCTTTTTGCTTTATTTACAGGCCTTGCTGTCTGCCACGACTGCTTGTACCCGAGCCCAGGCTTACCTCGAGTAGGCTAAGGCAAAGGCCATCGAGAGGTATCAAGTGAAGGCGGCCGAGGAGCTTTCGGCTGCTGAGGCTAGGCATGCTAAGGAGTTGGAGGCAATGGTCCGAGAGAGGGATGCGGCGGTGACTAAGCTGTCAGAGGCTGAAGCTGCGAAGAATGCAGCAGTCAAGTTGAGGCAGGAGTATCGAGATTTCAACCAAGCCCATCTTCGCGAAATCAAGCATTTGGGAGAGGTACTCAAGTCTAAGGACGAGGCTATTGTCACTCTCGGGGGCAAGGTGATGCAGTTGGAGCTTGACAACTCCAAGAATCTGGAAAATTACAAGAGGACGACACTCCGATGTTTCTACAATTTCTGGAAACATAATCAGGGTGCTGACTTTAGTTACCTTTCAGAGGAAGTCAGAACTGCTGAGTTGGCTCGGTGCGCTGCCCAACTGGCCGAAGATGAGGCGAGAGCTACAACCCCTGCCACTCCAAGCGTCGCTGGTGTGGAAGAAGAAGAAGTTGTCGAGGACGCGACCAACCAGGATGCTGCCCAGGACCCTTCGGCCCCGAATTCCTCTTAGAATTTTCTCTTATATTTTTTCTTTCTTTTTGGATATACGACCCACGGGTCGTGATGTAAAGACAATAGTTTCTCTTTTAACTTTGCTGCACGGGCAGTAAATCTTTTTTCTTTTACTTGAACAGTTACATCCAAGCAGCGATGCTTGCGGTGTAAAAGCTTAAATCTTGATGCTATAATATCTTTACTTATTATAACATTTGTCCGAATGACCGAACTTAGCATAGTACTTTGGCATGATTTAACAAAACTTAAATTTTGAAAAATACTCTAAGTACTGCGGCATGCTTTCACTCATTTTGTTCATGTGTTTACATACCTTGAGAGTATGCTTTGTTATCGATGTCCCTTATATGCCCCCCAAGTGATCGAGGATCTTTTAGGTCCTTGGTCACTTGCCTTGACCATGGCCTGTTCGAACATTCCTGTTCGTGTAAAAAATGATACTTGTAATACAGCAAAACAACACACGTAATGAACAAATACTTGCAAATGTAAATTCACAAAGGTTGGCAAGAATGATTGGCTGCACACAGTCCCTTATAATCTCGTATTAAAAATGGACTAAACATGTCTTTACGAGTGATTCTATAATAGAACCTTACATATACGAGCAGTTAGCCATACAACGTGGCTAACCCTCTTTGCAAAACTTGTAAAAAATTGAAAATCTTTACACAAGACAGTCCTTTAAAAAGGACTGTTTATTGATAATACTTGCACAGGTGTTCTCCATTCCAGTAACATGGAACGAGATCTCCGTTTAAGCGTGCAAGTTTGTATGTGCCTGGGTGAAGGACTTCTTCTATCTGGTAAGGTCCTTCCCAATTAGGTCCGAGCACTCCAGCAGTGGGGTCGCGGGTATTTAAGAAAACTCGTCGTAGCACTAAATCACCGACGTTGAATTTTCTTTCTTTAACTTTGGAGTTAAAGTACCGGGCGACTTTTTGCTGGTAAGCAGCAAGTCGGAGTTGAGATTTCTCTCGCATCTCGTCGATTGTGTCTAGGGAGTCCATCATTAGCTGGCTGTTCTGATCCTGGTCGTAAGTTAAGCGCCGATGTGAGGGGGGATCTAACTCGACAGGTAACATGGCTTCATATCCATAGGCTAGGGAAAATGGAGTATGTCCTGTCGCTGTTCGGTGGGACGTTCTATACGACCATAGGACTTCAGGCAGCTGCTCTGGCCACGCTCCTTTAGCTTCTTCAAGTCTTTTCTTCAGGGTCTCTTTAAGAGTTTTGTTCACGACTTCGACTTGCCCATTCGCTTTGGGGTGTGCAACTGAAGAAAAGCTTTTAATAACTCCATGCCTTTCGCAGAAATCGGTGAATAAGTCGCTGTCAAACTGGGTTCCGTTGTCTGAAACTATCTTCCTGGGCAAACCATACCGGCATACAATGTTCTTGATGACAAAGTCAAGAACCTTCTTGGTCGTGATGGTTGCGAGTGGTTCAGCTTCGGCCCATTTGGTGAGTAATCAACTGCCACAACTGAGTATTTTACTCCGCCTTTCCCTGTAGGCAGGGATCCAATCAAATCTATTCCCCATATTGCGAAAGGCCACGGGTTCTGCATCTGTTTTAGTTCATTCGGAGTTGCCCGTGGAATCTTGGAGAACCTTTGACATTTGTCGCATCTTCGTACATACTTTGCCCCCCAGCATGATTCCCGCAGAAGCCTTCATGCACCTCTTTCATGAGTTCCTTAGCTTTTTCTGGTGTAACGCACCTGAGTAGTGGCATTGAATATCCTCTTCGGTACATAACACAATCGACCAGTATGTACCTAGCGGCTCGCCTTTGCAGAGTTATGGCTTTGTTTCTATCTGCTGGCAGTGTACCATTCGTCAGATACTCCAAGTAAGGCGCCATCCATGTATCTTCTAGACGAATCTCCATATTGGCCTCGGCCGCTTCTATGCTCGGCTTATTCAGTCTTTCTACTGGAACTATGTTCAAGGTGTCTGCATCCTTTGCGCTCGCGAGTTTAGCCAAGGCGTCTGCATTCGAATTCTGGTCTCGCAGAATTTGCTGGAGGGTGTACTTTGTAAACTGGGCTAGCAAATCCTTCATTTTATTCAGGTAGGCCATCATCTTTAAGCCTCGTGCTTGATATTCTCTCAGGACTTGATTCATGACTAGCTGTGAGTCACTATAAATATCAAGCTTCTTTATGCTCATATCTTTGGCCATTCTCAATCCAGCGAGAAGTGCTTCGTATTATGCTTCATTGTTTGACGCGGTGAAGTCGAACATGATTGCGCAGTGAAATCGATGCCCTTCCGGCGTTATCAATATCATTCCCGCTCCAGCGTGGGATTCGTTGGATGAATCATCCGTGAATAGCTTCCACGAAGGAGTTTTATCTTGAGGCATGGGCGCTTCAGGCTGTTCGTACTGCTCACTGTTTGGGAGTTCGGTGAACTCCGCAACAAGATCGGCCAAGACTTGTCCTTTTATTGCTGCTCGTGGTGAATACGTTATATCGAACTGCCCTAGTTCGACTGCCCACTTTAACAATCGCCCAGCCACCTCAGGTTTTTGGAGGACTTGCCGAAGGGGCTGGTCGGTTAGAACTGTGATAGGATGGGCTTGGAAGTAAGGACGCAACTTCCTGGAGGCTAGTATTAAGCAATATGCTAACCTTTCGATTGGCAGATATCTTAATTATGCACTGATTAGCCTCTTGCTGACATAGTACACTGCTTTCTGCACGCCTTCTTCTTCCCGTACAAGTACCGCACTAGCAGCAACTTCAGTAATCGCCAGATAAATAAACAAAGTTTCTCCTTCGACCGGTTTTGACAAGATGGGAGGTTGCGCCATATGAGCTTTCAAGGCCTGGAATGCTTGCTCGCAGTCTCCCGTCCATTCAAACTTCTTATTGCCCCTGAGTAGATTGAAGAAAGGGACACATTTGTCAGTTGATTTCGAGATGAATCTACTCAGGGCAGCGATCCTTCCGGTCAAACTTTGTACATCCTTGATCTTCTCCGGCGACTTCATGCCGATCATGGCTTTTATCTTGTCAGGGTTGGCCTCGATTCCCCTTGAATTCACTATAAACCCCAAAAACTTCCCTGATCCGACTCCAAAGGAACATTTGAGGGGATTCAACTTCATATGGTACTTGTTTAACACATCAAAGCACTTCTGTAGATCCCTCACATGTCCTTCTGCCTTTTTAGACTTTACAAGCATGTCATCCACATATACCTCCATGTTTGCACCGATCAGCTCCTTAAACATGTGGTTGACTAGCCGTTGGTAAGTCGCACCTGCGTTTTTCAATCCGAAGGGCATGACTTTGTTACAGTATAAGCCTGTATCGATCCAAAAGCTGGTGTGATCCTCGTCAGGGGGATGCATGCTAATCTGGTTGTTGCCCGAATATGCATCCATGAACGAGAGGATCTCATGTCCTGCAGTCGCATTGACCAGCTGGTCGATTCTTGGGAGTGGGAAGCAGTCTTTTGGGCAGGCTTTATTGAGGTCTGTAAAATCCACACAGGTCCGCCACTTGCCGTTAGGCTTGGGGACCAGCACTGGATTTGAGACCCACGATGGATAAAACACCACCCTGATAAACCCATTCTCCTTAAGTCTTTCGACTTCTTCTTTCAAGGCTCTTGATCTATCTTTATCGAGCAGCCTTCTTTTTTGTTGCACGGGTGAAAAAGTTTTATCTATGTTCAAGACATGGCTGATTACCGCAGGATCTATCCCCACCATGTCTTTGTGCGACCAGGAAAAAACTTCCTGGTTGCTTCGCAAGAATTCCACCAGTGCATGCTTCGTGGTAGGTTCTAAGTTTTTCCCAACCTTAACGACTCTGGTCGGGTTTTCTTTGTCGAGTTGGACCTCCTCCAGGTCCTCGACGGGTCCAACATTCTCTTCAAAATCCCCAAAGTGAGGATCCAAGTCTCCATCCTCACTTTGGGCAACGCCCTATTTGGTTACTTCACCACCTGAATGGGCTTGCGTATCTACTGCCATCTGCAATCGGTCTGGGGTGGTGCTCCTCGACGTTCCACTTTTCGCCTTTGTGATTGAGGTGTTGTAGCACTCCCTGGCTTCCCTTTGGTTTCCTAAAACGCGTCCTACCCCCGCGTCCGTTGGGAACTTCATGGCTAGGTGCCACATAGAGATGACGGTCCGTAGATCAACCAGTATGGGCCTTCCGATAACGGCGTTGTACGCCGAAGAACAATCGACCACTACAAAAGTGGCGAGTAATGTCCTTGTTGCAGGCGCTGTACCCGCCGTTACTGGAAGTTTGATCATTCCGGCTGGGGCGAGTCCTTCTCCAGAGAAGCCATATATCGTCTGATTGCAGGGCTCCAAGTCCTTTATGGACAATTTCATGCGCTCCAGTGTTGACTTATACAGGATGTTTACTGAACTTCCTGTATCGACTAGTACCCTCTTTACCATCATATTGGCCATCTGGATGTCCACGACTAGCGGATTGGAATGTGGGAACTGGACGTGTTGGGCATCGCCACCAAAGAAGGTTATCTCACCTTCCTCTGACCGAGCCTTTTTTGGTGCACGGTCCTCCACAGTCATCATCTCGATGTCCTGGTCGTGGCACAGAGTCTGGGCATATCGTTCTCTGGCCTTTCCGCTATTTCCCGCAAGGTGCGGGCCTCCACAGATGGTTAAGAGTGTTCCAGCCACGGGGGCAGGCTGTAATGGTGGCGAGTGCTGGCGTGTGGTCGCCTGCTCGTTTCCACCTGGAGCTTCTCGTTGGGAATTTCCCGAGGCCCGTACGTATCTTCTCAAGTGTCCTTGTCTAATAAGGAACTCGATTTCGTCTTTTAACTGGTTGCACTCATTAGTGTCATGTCCGTAGTCGTTATGGTAATGACAGAACTTGGTAGTGTCTCTTTTCGAAATGTCCTTTCGAATGGGTCCTGGTTTCTTGTAAGGCACACTAGAGCTTGTGGCCTGGTAAACCTCTCCCCGAGACTCAACGAGGGCAGTGTAGTTAGTGAACCTAGGTTCATAACGATTACCCTTGGCTCGTTTGTTGTCGGAGGTGGAAGGCTCGTTATACGGCCGTTTTCCACCATTCTTGCCATTACCGTTGCCGTTTCCGTTGCCTTTGCCGTTGCCATTAGGTTTGGAACCATTGGCGGCTTTGGCGGGTTCGGCGGCCTTCTTACCCTTGTTCGAGGGTTTTCCACCATCAGCAATGGCCTCTTCGAGCTTGATGTAACGATCAGCTCGGTCCAAGAACTCCTGGGTTGTTCTAACTCCTTCCTTTCGGAGACTTTTCCAGAGGGGAGAGCAACGTTTAACCCCTGCGGTAATGGACATCATCTTGCCTTCGTCTCCTACTGTTTTTGCTCCAGCTGCCGCTCGCATAAAGCGCTGGACGTAATCCTTCACTGACTCCCCGTCCTGCTGGCGAATTTCGACTACCTGGTTTGCTTCGGTTGGGTGCACACGACCCGCATAGAACTGTCCGTAGAACTCCCTTACGAACATTTCCCAGGAAACTATGCTTGCAGGAGGGAACTTAAAGAACCACTCCTACGCTGCTTCAGAAAGTGTTGCAGGGAAGATCCTGCACCGAGCGTCATCAGACACTTTCTGAATGTCCATCTGAATCTCAAACTTGTTCACATGCGAGACTGGGTCCCCATATCCATCAAAGTTTGGGAGTGTAGGCATCTTGAATTTGCTGGGAGTTTCGGCGTTAGCTATCCTTTGGACGAAAGGAGTGCCTTTCCTCCTGTCGTGGTCGATGTAAGAAGTCCTTCCTCCGACCAGCTGCTGCACAGCCTGGTTGAGTGTGTCTATCTGGGCCTGCACTGCGGTAGGAATCGCGGTGGCCTCTGTTGCTGGGGGGACGTTCTCGCCGTGCCTCTCGCGGCGATCATTGAGTACATCTCTCAGGTCCTCTTCTCTTCTTCGCTGCTCGCTACCACCGAGCCGGTTGAAGACATTATTTTGTCTGGGCTGCCCCCCAGCATCCTGTCTATTTGGTTGGTCACCTTGAGGTACTTGGCTCCTGCTTTTACCTCTTTCTCCATTCCTCCCACCGGCATTTCCCTTGCCTGAGTCAGCCTCATTGTATCCGTGACCATCTCTGAACCTTGACTGGCTATGGTGAGATCGACTGTTCCCTCGATGCCCGTTCTTGGCTGAACCATCCCGAGCGTTAGAGGGTGGTCTGCGCTGGTCGTGGTGTCCCCGTGCACCATCGTGCCGTGGGGGCCCCCGGACCGCAGAGCCTAACTCTGAGTGTCTCCTGTTGCCAGGAGGGTACTGATCTCTGTTCGGTAGGTTTGGCCCATCATCCCTTTGGCGTCTAGGGCTGCGAGGCTGATGCTCGGCCCTATTCTGCCTCTGTTGCGGGGGATTACCCCGAGCAGCTTGGGATGGTGGCGGCGCCTCAGGGTCCTGTGGGACATCGTCATGGGGCATCTGAGGTTGCTGGGGCCTTTGTGGACTCGAAGGCTGAATCGGTTGGCTCGGATTAGGACCCCTCTGGGGTGGCCCATTCACCGGTTGGTCAGGCTGCGAGGCAGGTGCAGCCTGATTTCTAGCCAGCAGCAAGGCTGCCTCAAGGACTGCCATGGCTTCGTTCTGGCGGCGGTCAACCTCCGCCTGCCTTTCGCTCAATTCCGCTCGCTGCCGTTCAATCTCCTGTTGCTGCCGCGCCATAACTTCAGCGGCAGTCTCCTAACTGGCTCTCAGATTAGCCAGCTCTTCCTGCAACGCGCCCAGAGTACTCTTCAGTGTTGCATCATCCATTTCCTCCTCTTCAAAGTCCAGTTGTGGCTCATCCTTCGCCATGCTTGCAGGAGGAGGAGGAGGTGGCGGGTTTGACGGTGCAGCGGCGGCCGCCTGTCCAGTTTTCCTTCCAGCTTTTGCCATTAGTTTTCTTAACAGCAATAAATCAATCTCTCAATGAAAGCACCAGAATGTTGACCCACGATTTGGCCAACTGACACGGAGTCAAAATGTGATTGATGTGAATGAATGCATAGAGAAGAACGTAATGACAAAAGTAAACAAAACACAGTAATTTATAGTGGTTCGGCTCCAGGATCTGGTAATGACCTACGTCCACTTAGACTGATATTGATATACGAATCAGAAGGGTGATCAAAGAACCATGGTTCAATGAGTTTCACTAACCTCTGAAGAACAATACAAGTTTACTAAAAGAATTCTTATAGTTTCGAATGATTCAAAAGCCAAAAGTCCCTCCCTTGAGCTATCTCTTGCTATTTATAGGCTCAAGGGGGGTTACAAAAGATTGTTACAGATATTCTTTCCTGAATAATCGGATACCCAGAAGATTGTATGAGATAAATTCGGGATTCATAAAGATCTTCCCATAAATATTGCCTTGTACATGGAACCATCGACCAGACTGGTCACGGGTAAGACGGGCTTACCCTGCTTCTACTGTGTCTTCTGGTCGATACTCTAACAGACGCTTCCAGGTGTCAGCCACGTGTCCAGGGATTACTTGCCACGTCATCAATGCTAATTTATTGGATAACATACATCAAATGAAAAACATGCATAAACACAAAGGAAAACACATAAACACAAAGAAAAATACATACATATTACCCCTAAACTTAAATGAAACATTGTCCTCAATGTTTAATAAAATGAAAAAAAATTAAGAACTACTCCCTTTGATGAATACTTCCTTGATTTGGCTCTTTTGCTTTCTTCTCTTCTTTTCTTTTTGGGCAAGAAGTTTCCTTCAAGCTTTTTGAAAAACATGAAACAAAGACACACAACAAAAGTGAAATATAAAATGAAAAATAAAAAATATGGGTTGCCTCCCATAAAGCGCTTTAGTTTATAGTCTTTAGCTCGACTATAATTTTTTTTTCTTTCAACCTACACCCAATTGATGGTGTAGAATTTCATTTGTAGAGTGAGTTATGACTTTGATTCAAATGCCATAAATAATAATTAATAACATCACACCTACAAGAAAATTAGAAATATGAAATTTTAATGGAATATCAATAAAATAAGAAAATTGCATATCTATATTAGACTCCTTTTAATTTTGAGTAAATATACAAATTTGTTCAATTATGGGCTCTTGAGATATAATTATATCTTTTTCATTTTCCTCATAAGCCTAAAAAATTATATCATTCAACTCTTTTGTTTCATTAGGGTGTTGAATGCATATTACAAGTTTTTCAACAACTTTATTCTTCTTTTCATTTTCAATTTGACTATTTGGATTGAGAATGAGTTGGTTGGGATAAGCTTGTTTTTCCGACTCTATAACAGTTGCAAGTTGTCCTACTATTGTCTCAATTTTTGAGATTGACTGAGATTGGGCTAGTAAGATTTGGTAGGTTGATTGCATGAACTGTTGTAGGGTATCCTCTAAAGATGGGCTCGTTTCTTGTTGAATGGGATATGATAGGTCGAATTGGGGATGACTTTGATTATGCATGTTGAATTCATGCCCTATTGGACACAGGGTATGACTCCATGAAAAATTTGGATTATAAGTGAGGGCAAATGGGATATCAAAGGATTCACCATAATCATACATATTATTAGTTTCTCCATAATTTAAATTTGATTGCTCATAATAGTTGTACTCAGAATTCCAACTATAATTACAATGATCCATTTCAAGAGATATTTTTTTTAAAAGAAAAATAATTATAACAGAAATTAAGAAGAGTACTAAACACAAAAATTAAAATTAAACTGAAAAAAAAATTAAGTTAACACAAACAATATTAAGAAATGAAAACGAGAGCTAGGACAAGATTTAAGTTTTTTTTTTTTCAAGTTTTCTTTTTTCCACAATAATATGATAAAAGACAATGAAGAATAAGGTAAAATTAAATAAGACTATAAAAAATTAGGCAAGAGTAGGGAGGCATAGCATGCCATCAACCATAACAAAATTAAGGTAAAAATTAGGAGGCATAAGTGCCATCAACTAAAACATAAAATAAAAGACTAGGAGGCAAAATTGCCATCAACTAGCAACTTACAAAAATAAAATAAAAATAACAACAAGATAAATAAAGAAAATTACAACAAGGGTTAGGAGGCACAAGTGCCGTCAACTAAAAAAACTAAAAAGATAGATAGGAGGCACAAGTATCGTCAACTAAAAAAACAATAAATATAAATATATATAAGTAAGTTTTTTTTATGGGTGGTAGAACCATCCCAAATTTTATTTTTATCTTTTTTTTTTAGTTTTTATAGATATATTTTTTTATATATAGTTTTTTTTTCTTTTTTTTAAGTGCAAAAAAATTAAAATAACTAGTAGAAGAATTTACTAACCTTGAGATAAATTTCGTTTCTTTTCTCTTGCAACTCCCTGGCAACGGCGCCAAAAACTTGATGGACCCAAAACGGGTATATTTTAAATATTTATACTCGCAAGCGCACGAATCGTATATGGAATATAGTATTCGTGTAAGCACGAGATCGAACCCAAAAGAGTTGTCTAAAATCGAAAAGAAAACTATTTTAAACCAAAATTAATAAATTCTAACCTAGCCCCAAAGATTTATGGGAATTTGTGACAAGAAAATAAACTAAAAGATAATAATAAAGATATTAAAGACAATATATAAACATAAATTAATAATAGACATCAAGATAGTAAAATAAGATTATTAAGGATTAGAATCCACAAAATATAAGTTCAATAATATTTATAAGTACATTGACTCCCAAGTTTTAGTGATAGTTAAAATAATTCAAACTATCATTTTCCAAATAGATTTATAATTTTAAGTACAAATTACTTCTAAAAAGATAGGATTTTTCTTCACTTTTCAAAATTATAATTTCAAAGCATTTAGTTTAAATTAATCTAATGAAATAAATCAATGAATATTATTTATAAGGCAAAACATAATATTTTTGTTCTAAGCATGGATCTGTACAATTTAATGATACATCTTACACAAAGAATATTATGTTTTTGCACTAATGAAGAACAAAGTATAAATATATGCTAACCATCCAAAATACATGATATTTAAGATGAAAGAAGATATTTGAAGAAGAAAATTCCATAAACTTTGTTGCACAAAATAGGAAATCAACATACAAAATAAATACTATCTAGTTACAAATTGTTTCATCATCACCTTAATAATCTTAAAAAGATTAGAAACTCATAACTAGAATAGCAAATACACAATAAAAATTACAAACATAAATAGGAAAATTTGGAGGAGAAACCCCCAAAATTTTCCTCTAAAAATACATAGATAATAACCAAAAAGAAGAAGAAGATGAAGAGAATAGAGAGGTTTTGAAATGTGTAGAATTTTTTGCATGGTAACCTCCCCTAAAATTGACTCTAAACTCCTTTATTTATAGCCAAAAAATGGGCATTAAAATAATCAATTTAAATTAATTTAATTAATTATAATATGGAAAATATGGGTAAATTATAGGGTGTAATAATGATGTTTTGGGGTAAAATGTGTAGAAAGTGGGGTAAAAAGTGGCCTTTTTGAACATAGGGGACAAGAGTACATTGTGACATTTTTATGGGCTCAAAATGGGGAAATGGCAGCCATTTTGGTGGCTGGTGGCATGGACCCAGGCGGTTGGCTGAAGCAAGGAAGGCTGGGGACAGCTGCTGGAGGCGTGTTGGTGCTTCGGTGCTGGCAGGTGGCCTTTGGTTGGGAGTTTTAGCTGCTGGGCTTGTGCAGGTGACGTGGGTTGGGAGACTTGGGGAAGGGGCTGGAGCTGGCTGGGCTGGGTCTGAATTGGTGGGCTGAAGGCTCATGTGCCATTTTTTTCCAATCCTCTTCAAAATTGCCATAATTCCTTCATTTTTCTTGCTTTTTCAAGAGCAAAACACATGCAACAAATTCTCTACAAAAATAAACATAAATTAAATTAAAACTAAATATTTTCAATAATAAAATATACAACAAAAGTTTCATGAAAATATTAATTTAAACTTAATTTTCTTAAACATTTAAGCTCAAAATTGCATCTTTTTACTCATAACTTAACAATATTAATTTTAAATAATTAAACTATAACATTTTACAATAATATAACTATAAAAACACACAAAAATATATAAAATCAAAATAAACCCAATAAATTCTAAATTACTTTAAAACTTAATAAATCAATTAAAAACTCAAGAATTAAGCAACAATTAGCACATAAAAAGTGGTAAAATAACTATATTTTGTAGAGTTATCACCACGTCCGTACACCGTACAGATTCATACGATGTGACCGTACAACTCTACCCATCGCTGCCCGTCACCGCCGCTCGTCACCTGTCACCACCCATGTCGTTGGACCCCTGGCCGCCGCCCCTTTTGATGACACACCTAGGGTTTGTGTCATGCAAACCCAAATGTGTTGTTAACAAAAATATTTTAATTATTTAAAAATTTGAAATTTAATTAAAATTGTTTTAATTTGGAAATTTCTATAATTGAAATAGTTTTGATTATTTCCTTAATTATAAATGTTTTAATTATTCTCTTCCATAATAAAAAATTGTTCTAATTAAAATATGTAACGCCCTGGATAGCCAGGACCGCTACACTGTGTGTTTATAAAGTGCTGGACTTGCTAATCAAGTCATTTAATTAAAAGCGTGTTATCGAAACTATAGAGGAACTAGGGTTAAAATGTTTTGGTCTCAAAAGTCGCATTTTCATTAAGTAACATTATCTGTTTACACGGGATCCCAAAAATATTAAGTTTAAGGACCGTTTACAAAAGTCATAAAGTTTAGATACAGTAACAAGCCATATTAAGGCAAAATGAACAGTTAGGCAATCCCTGTCCTGATCCACTCCTCGACCATGGCGATCGAACAGCTAGCTATGTACATTCAACCCCACAGCCCTCCAACTCAGGATTGGTCTAGCTTGCCTTTGCCTTTACCTGCACCACGTAGCACCCGTGAGCTAAGGCCCAGCAAGAAAACACAATAACGCAATCAACAGACAAATCAATATCTCATATTGCATCACATAATCTCAACCATATAACCATTAAGTATAATCAAGTATTCAACATACTAAATATATCAACTCATATCATTTACAGTTCACAAACGATAACTAGGGCTAGCGCCCTCGGGCCACTCCCTCCGTTATCCCACTAACTCTGGCCCGCTTAAACCGAGCTCAATGAATATTAAGCTGTCCTCGGCTACCAGTGGCCAAGCCGCGCCCTGTGCGCAAGTATTATGTATAGCACTCTTAGGCCGCTTTTACATGTCCCACGGCATAATACCATCATTGACACGATACAAATACCGGGAGCACTTAGTCCCACCACAAACATATAACCGGGTGAAGTTTTCTTACCTTTCAATTCACTAGCTTTGATCCCTCGACTCCTTGAGCACAATCCCCCTCGAGCCCTAGCGCTCACCTAAACACAATCATCCAAAGTCATCATCAATCCTCAAGTCCAAAACCTAGCCTCGGGGCTAATCCCGAGCCCCAAGGAAGTCCTAGTTCCACCAAACAAGGTGGTGGAACCAAACCCCAAACCCTTGGTAAAAAATCCTTGCAAATAACCCTAAAATCCTCTTTAGAAGGCAGGGTAGCGCTACAACGCTCATGGGAGGGTACTACAGCGCTACAAATAGAAGCAAAATCCCCTCAGCAAGCATGGCCTAGCGCTACAGCGCCCAAAGGCTAGCGCTATAGCGCTAGTCACAGACAGGCTAACACCAGTTTTTCCCTCCTGCGATTTCCTCGAACCAACCTCAACCAAAACTCCTCTAAACCTTTCCCAAACTCAAAAACAACCTTATGACCATACTACACTCATTCCAAGCACCCCAAATACCTAGAACTCAAGCACATGCATCCCCAAACTCAAAATTCACCATAGCCACTTCCAGACAATGAAACTCAGCAGAAACCAGTTGAACCTCAAAGTTAGAGCTTAGAATTTATACCTTTGATGGGATTTCGACCACAAGTTGCCTCTAGACTTCCTTGGCTTGCTCCTCCTCAGCCTTAGGCCCGAATTCCCTAAAGTTTCCATCCAATTCAACTTAAACACCATAGCTCAAAAACCAGAAACAGAAACTGAAGAACTCTAAAGTCTTACCTCAAGTGTTAGTGACCTCTTGCTAAACCTCTGCCAATTCCTCAACCCTAGCTTAGGATCCTTGATGTTCAGTCTATCCCAGCTCTCCTCTGAGATTTGCTCCAGAAATCCTCAAGAAATTGATGAAGGAAGCTTAAACCGACCTTAGAAAACTCTCTCTGTTTTTCTCCCTTTCTTTTTCCTTCCTTTTTCTTCTTTTCTCTCTTTCAGACTTCTACACTTCTCTACACTTCCCCTAACATAAAGTCTCAGTAATTCCATCCTTAGAATGTCAAATGACCCTAATTCCCTCCCCTTTATTCCTAACCCTTTAATCCACTTAAGGGCATTCTAGTCATTTTACCCAATTCCCGCTAACTCCTCGAGTGTCTCTAATATTTCCCGCTTAATTCCTGATACCTAATTAATCACCAATAATATTCCTCAATGTCAAGATAGACTCCAGTACACTCACTAAATTCCCATTTATACCCATAAGCTCACCCCGAGCCGGGTATAAATCCCCGCCATGACTTTTTCGCTACTTTGCTCACTAGGATCGTCTCGAGTCGCAGATCACAGACATATCCACATAATAATGTGGTCTCGACAATTATCACATATATCAATACAGTTATGCCCATAATGGCCAAAATTACGATTATGCCCTTCTAACCTAATCAGGGCCTATATACATACTAATACACATAGTCATGCATCTCAGATGTTCAAATAGTCATATAACATGCTTTAAATCATAATCATGCATCTTAATCATTAAAATCACACATAATTCCCATTATGCCCTCCAGGCACACTAATGAAGGCCCTTAAGCCTTATTAGCAAATTTGGGTCGTTACAAAATATCCAAAATTAAAAATATTTTAATTTTAATGTATCAAAATTAAATTCTTTAATTTTATTTTTGAATTAAATAACCCAAATTCAAATTGGGCTTTAGAAACTATTTGGGTGTTAAAACCCAAAGTTTAATTATTTGAAAAGGTTGTTTAAAATAATTAAAACCTGTATAATTCAAAATGGATATGGAAAAGGGTGGCATTGACTCAATAAGACTACATCTCAAGGCTCGAGATCAAGGCATTCTTCATCAGGCCTTAGCTAGTCTAGGTTACATTTTCATGTATATTTTGCAAGTGTTGTAATTTTTCTAGAAATACCCAAAAGTTACCAACCCACTTTTATTTACTTATTATAAATGTTTGAATATGATTAAAGTGTTTAATATTCTTTCATGCATTAAAGCATTCCATTCATATACCCACATAGTATGCAATTAGCATGCATTACATTCGTGTAGAAACATACTATTAGGAACGTCCTATATTTTAATATATGTTTATATATGATAATTCATATAATAATAAATTTAGTCTTGATTAATTAAGATGGTAAATCAAAATTAAAGTTGTTTAATTTATTATTTTAATAAAAAATGTTTTATTAAAATAAAAAAGATATTCTTTTAATTAAAGAAAAAATAAAATTAGAATTAAGGGCACAATTTATTTATTTAATTTTTTTGCTTAATTGGATTAGTAATTATTAGAATATAATTTGGTAAAAATAATTAAATTTATTTTTACAACTAAATTAAAAAATATTAATTTTGTGAAAAACACACTTTTCCAAAATAGTGAGTGAGAGAGGGAGTTATGACAATAAGTCTCATGGTCTCCATTATTGGTTGAACACCGAGAGGCATAGGAAGGGCATAGTGTCGCATCAATTTGCGGCCTCCCTAAGGAAATGCTTCCGAATATGTTTATTTTATCTCAAGGTTGACTTCTCTTATGAGAATATAATTAATGATGTATTTCAAGTTTGACTGACCCTAAGGCACACTTTTAGTTAAGTCATTAATTGAAAATAATAGGTTACACTTCGAAAGTGTATCTAGGCTTTCGAGCACGACTAGTGCATCTTGACCAAACTAGCAGTAATTCATAAGTCAAAAGAGAAAAATGCTTTTTTAAGTTTTCACTTATGAAATTGAGATTTGTCTCAAAATTAATTTGGAATTAGTCTGACATACCCCAAGGCTAGTTCATTAATTTTTAAATTAATTAATCGTGGATTAGTATATAATTTTTATGTGTTTTTATATGTTGCATTCATGCATCATGTTTAATTTTCCAAATAATATATGATATTTATTATATGATTTAATTCATTATATTTTATTTATTTATTTCCAGCAAATATGGTTAATTCTCTTAATCCTGATCAAGTACTTGAAAACTTGGGAATCGACACACACCTCATTGATAGAATCTTGGAAATGAATCTATTTAGTCTTAACCGCATAAGAAGATGGTATGAAGGAATTCACATTGTCCTTGGAACACAGAACTTGTACGGAGCGATCTTTGATCCACCTCCAGAGGTTCCAAGCTTTTCATCCAGCTTTGATGAACATGAAAAATATGGTGAACAGATGAGATTGAATCACCTGGCACGTCAATGCATGGCGACATTAGAGAAAGATATATGATTATTGAAACTGCATACGAGATGTGGGTCTTGATAAAGAGTGATGCTTTGACATATGCTCAATTTTTAAGATAGGGGTAAATTTGATTTACTCAAAAACTCTTATTTAATATTTTGAATGGCTGATTCAAAATTATTCCAGTAATATTATTTTTCATTTGTTCTTGTTTTCAAGGATGCATAACTCTTTTGAGAAAAAAAGAGTAATTACATTGAAACCAAAGCGAAAAAGAAATGATGAAGAAGATTGAATAAAGAAAAGATTAGTTTAGAAATTTATTTTGTTTGCTTTAAAATAATTTAATTTTTTTAGTCATTTTAAAATACTTGATTTTCATTATGAAAGAAACTAATAAGTTCTTCTTTCAATTGGTTTTAGAATTCTTTCTAGAAACTATATTTTAGACTCTTTTATTTGACAAGTGAACAAGTTTAATATTTCTTTTAAATAATAAATTCAATTGTTATTTTTGAAAAATATTTGTTCTACCTATTTCATCAATGAATATAAATGATAATTATAAATTATTCATTATTATGAAAATCATAGATTTAATAAATAAGACATTATTCCAACAACAATTAAGTGATATGTGAATTATTTTTTTAGATTGATTTATAATTAATTAGACACATAAAACAAATAAAAGATAGTCTTTTATTAGAATCATTCATTGGTTTTCTCCCTGTTTATATAGTCTATTAATAAAAGTTAACCACAAAGTCCTTTCTCTAATAAAGGCTCAAAATCACATAATCGTTTAGCTAATACATAGATATATATGTTGAACCTTTGAATGTTCAAAGCAAAAAGAGATAATAAATAGTAAGTCAATATTGAATGACATTTATTTAAGATATGTTTACTTTTGTTGAATGCAAAGAAAATTTCTAGAATTTTTCATGCAACATTCAAAGTAAAATCACTTAAAGACTTGTTTGATTTTATCAAAATGAAGTCTAAACTCGAATTTGGAATTCAAGTAATTTGCTTGTCAACTTGGAATTCAAACCCAACTCACATACAACTAGAATTCTAAGCAACATTAGTATTTTGGAAATGGAATATAATCATACAAGATAAGATTAAATAGATAATGAGTGATCATTATCGGCTTCATTATTTCTATAATTTTGACACTTGTTATACTCTGAACATGTTTGAATGTATAACATCAAAGACATAAAAGTTGGGATTCACAAGTGGTTATGTGAATAAATTGAAAATTTTCCATGAAGTCATTTAGTGAAACAATTTAATAATCATAAAAGATTACAAAAGTGTTTGTATATCTTAAATGCTACTTTAATGAAGCATGATTATTATAATCACTATATTTTCCAGTTAAGTTGTACTAGAAATAATGACTGCAAGTCAAGTAAGCGGGTTACTGATAATTAACAATGATAAAAACAAAAAATACCACAAAATTTGTAAAGCTTTATTATAGTAGGAGCGTTAGATAGTAACTACTCCGTTACAAAAATAAAGTTTAGTTGGTTGTGTGTAACACAATCTAACTATATTTCATTCACATACTAATATGTAATGAGAGATTTTAACAGAAAAAAAATTGTTGAAACACCATGAATCTAGAAATGGAAGTTGGAATTCCTATGACATCTGGATTCTTGAACATCCAACTAAAGTTCATTAAACTTCAATTTGCAACAAGATATTCAAGATGAAGATTAGAACTTTTCTTTTCTCTTCTCTTACTTTTCTTTTCATTTTAGTTATGAACATGTTGGATTTGCTTATACAGGATCTTTATTTATTTTCATGTATATCTAATATTAAACAAATTAATACTAGATAGCCTAAAACATGTTTCTAAAATTGAATTCAAAGAGAAACAAAGAATAGAATACTTACAGTATACGCAGCGGAATTAAAGAGTCCTTCCTTCAGTTTCTCTAACTCTTGTATCCTCTCTGTCGCAGAGTATTATCAAGAAACTTAACCGATCTTCTATTTTCTTCACGATCTTCCAATGTATCCTTAGAACCACCTAGACTAGTGTGGGCAATTCTCAACACATGAGATAGATATAAAGAGAAGAAGAGAAAATAACAAAGTGGCTTAGAAAATGACTTGTGTTTAGAGAGAATCTAAAACTTTCAGAAAGTCTGACATGTGACTTATCAAACTATTTTTTTGACTTCTCTCTAAGCACTCCTTTTATAGACTCAATTAGGCCATTTAATTTAATTAAAAAATCAATAAAATAACAGCCATTTTGAAGCCCTAGGTCGAAATTATCATGGGCTATAGGCCCGTGAACTTTCCCATTTGATTATAAGCCCATTGGACTTAAAATCAAGGTCTGTATTATTTTATATTGATTTAATTAATTAAATAATTATTTAAATCCTTTATCAAATTAATTATTTATAATTTGAACCTTGATTTAAATTTATTTATTAATTTAGACACCAATTTATTTTAATTAATAAATATGCCATAATTTCTCTTTCCTCTCAAAATTACACAACTCTGTGAAACTATCCAAAATTGACCTGGTCAACTTTGATAATTCTAATTGATGATTAAATCAATTAATTGAGACTATTTAGATGATGAGCCTATGAAATCAAGCTCCAATAAGTTATCATAAATCTAACAAATAAATTTACTAACTTATTAATTCCTTGTGACTCCACTATAGACTCGGAATTGCACTCTTGAATTCATAGAACGCTCTAAAACAAATATAGATACGCTATTAATTATCCATTGTTACAACCATAATTGTCACTCAATCCTCTATAGACGGTCTACAATGAGACAGGACTAAAATACCATTTTACCCCTCATTGTATTTTATCCTTAAAACACTTAGTTCCTTGTAAATGATATTTCAGTAAACTAATTTAATTACTGAAATGAGATCTCTATCATTTAACACCTTGAACCAAACTAAAAGGAAACCATCGTTTCACTTCTTCATCAGAAGCTATAGATGTTCATATCTATGATTAACACTCCCACTCAATTATACTACCGAGTTCCCAAGATGTAAGTATGGGCTAGTCCGTAGGGTAAGCTGGTAACGAACAAGTCAAAGAACTCAAATAATACAATCAGTTAGAATACTAACCACTCAGAATTGAGATTGAATTGACCTATGGTCAACTATATGATATGACTAGAATAGATAATCATAGTATGTTTACTTATCTTATCAACTGTCAATATCGGTCTTGTCCGATGTAACAAATACATCCGATCTTATCTACTTTTCTAATGTTCTGGAAAGAACATAACACTGTAATGTATAAGTAGATCATATCGTAGATTGGCAAGTCAGTGTAAATCCGGTGCACTGACTAATCTTAGGACTAACTTATTTTGAACATATAATCATATTTATATTCCACTGTGATTACATCACTATAAATAAGATTAGCTATATGCTCAGGATTTAATAGAAGTTTATATTAAACAAATAATCATGAAAATAAAACATGTGAGCAAAGTGATTGACCAAGTCAAAAAATGATTTCTATTCTTTTATTGATAATAAAATGAGATTACAAAGAATTTGGGTTTTAATTAGGGCATAAAACCCCAACAGAACATGAATGTTGTAAAATCCTTTATTGGCATATTTGATAAAGTTGAAAAAAATTAATTATAGAGGTATTTTCGAAATGGTTTGGTGTGAAATGTTTTCTAATCAGATTATTTAATATATGTTAATAAAATAAATATATAATTTCCTATAAAAGAAAATCTTGTCTTGACTTATGGTATATGGAAATTATTGGTATTTATTTTTATTTCTTGATCTGATTTGTTTGTCTAAAAAACGTGTACAACTTGCAGATATAATCTATATATTGTTTCCTTATTTATTTAAGGAAACTGGGTTTAAAAACTGTCTAGATTCAAAGAATCTGTTTGAACGGATTGCAAGTCTGTTTGAACAGATTCTGACTTTCCTTTTTGGGAAGATTTTCCATTTATTGGCTTATTGGTTTCTGATTTATTTTCTACGACCTAAAGGGATTCTAAAGGGTATATAGAAATCCTTAGGTCGTTGTTTTTTATCATCTCTCGTGGTGTATTATTTTCAAGTTTGAGAGAGACTTTTTTATTGTGTGAAGAACTTGAGTCCAGCAAGTTCTTAGTGGTTTATTACAATGTACTTCTGTATTGTTTTCTTTGTGCTAATTGTGCATGTTGAACACACTTGGACATTGTTCTTCAAGCTTCGGGAGAAGTCCTGCTCGTGAGTCACTTTTCGGGAGGAAAAGTGCAAGTGTTATGATTTGAAGGGAGTTCAAGATCATAGCACTTCAGAAATTTGATTAGGAGTTTAGATTACAACAATTGCGACAAATTCAAGAGGGAGTCTTTATTTGTATAAGTCAATTTGGTTTTGTAATCGTTTAGGTATTCTTCTAATAAATTTCATTCTCTAGGCGTGGCCCCGTGGACTAGTAGCAATCTGCAAAGATTGCTGATACCACTTATAATTTTGTGTGTTCTTTACTTTTTGTTCATTTTTATCTTCTGGTGATAAACTGTTTAAACACATTTGGTTTCTTTTCAAACAGTCTTTGTGTCCGTTTAAACATTTCTGTAACAGTTCAACAACTAATTATTTAATTTGAATAATTAAGTTGGTAATCATAAAAAATGGAATTTCAAATGTTATTGGTTTAATGTTTGTAATCATGAACTAAACATATTTTCTAGAATATTGATGGAACTCTTTTACATTATTGAATTAAAGTTTTGATGTTATTCCAATGAAGTTTCTCTAATTTTTTCATGCATTTTTTTGTTTAATATTTATCATTTTAATGTTTGATCACCATTGAATTGAATTGAGATTTAAGATTTTAAACTTGACAGAGGTAATCTTAAATTGGACCTTGATTTGTATGACATAGGAAAAGTATGAGATTGAGAGATTCCATGATTTCTATGAGTTTCATTAAAAAGGGCCATAATGCTTAATGAATTATTGTTTAATTAATATTGAATAGAGATATCTTGTTGATTAATTAAGAATAAAATCATTTACACTTGAGAAAGGTAGATGATTTAAATTAGGGTTCTTGAAATTACAAATTATAGGAGTAGATTGGGATAATTGATTAATTGAGATTCATAATTTGAAATAGGGAAATAGATATTCTAGGTTTCCATTATCTGATTTTCAATTTATTTATTATTCTTATTCTTATTTTTTATTTATTTTATTTTGTTAAACATTCTTATTTTCGATTTCTCTAATTAAACTAAAAGGCTTAAAATTTTAGTAATTAGAAAATTAATAAATCAATCCCTGTGGGTTCAACATCCTTTTTAATCAAAACATTACTAAAATAACGTCGTACGCTTGCAGTAATAAAATATGTATCACATCCAATGTTTGATACTTAGATTGCTAGTAAATCCTCTTAGTTTTCTAACCGCATATGCAATGTCTGCTGTTGACGGTAAGAACTTGTCAACGATTGATGGTTAGAAAACTTCGATCTCTATACTATAGGAAGCTATGAATCAGATAGAAAGAACTCTAAACAACAGGAGAAAACTTAGGCAACCGTGAATACCAGAAACATATATTTCTTAAGTCACGTTTTTACATTCAGTTTTCCAACCCCCTAGCCTGAGGGGTTGGAGCCTATTTATAAGGGGGGGGGGGGGGGGGGGCTCTATTGGCCCTGGATACAAACACGTCCCGGACCACAGGGACGTACATAGGTACTCTGATAATGTAGTGGCCCAGGGCGTAGTGGTATCTACCCTGATGGTGTCAGAGTCGTGGCCTTGGACATAGTACTGTCGGCTCTGGTGTATGGTCGGGGGTGTCCAAGTGGTACCACCACTCTTCGTACAGGTCCGTACCGCCACTACTCCTCAGACGCAGATCATAGGGTCGTGCCTCTGTTCTTTCCATAACCGTACACCCCATGTCAGCGCACGTGTTCCGTACTCGGTTGTCCTCATCAATTCCCGTTCAATGCTCCATGTTCATTTGGCATATCAACAAGGTTCCCCCAAGTGATCTCGTGCCTATGCCAAGGAGGCTTCAACCTATGCATGTCCTGAGAAGTCAAGGTGCCAAGGGTCAGGGCCGGCCTATGCAGATCGCATAGACACGAGGCTAGCAGCAAGAGCGTCGTGGCAAGGCCACACCCTCGCATAGCGAGGCTGGCCCTTTTCCCTCAGGTATGGGCATGGCACGGGCGTCGCAACGAGGTAGCACCCTCGCATAGCGAGGCTGCCTCTCCTCCTTCCAGGTGCAGCGTCGCGAGGCTAGGAGCACGGATGCCACAACAAAGCCCCCACCCTCGCATAGCGAGGCTGACATTCTTCCTTCGAGTGTAGGCGAGGCTTGATGCCTGATGGAACGGGGCGCATGCGGACGACCAGTTGGGGACCCTCGCATAGCGAGGGTGAAGTTCGGATGGGCAAGTGGCCGAGGGCCCTCGCCTAGTGAAGGTGTCTCGTAGTATAGAGCTTCATCCGTGAATACAATTCTCAAGGAGAAATTTCCACATTTACACTTCCCCCCGAGTCTATAAGTACACTTTTAAGTGTGTTTGTAGACTCTCTCCACTTCTCTTGCTTGACATGCACGGCCAATCTTGGGGGATTTTGCCTTGGCAATTTTTCCAACGCCTTTTGAAGAAGCATGAGGTGAGGCTTGGGGTTGTGTTTCTTTTTAGTGTCCAAAGAAACACAAAAGTCACCCAACACTTGGGGGATCCATGAAAGATCCTAAGATTGCATAAGGACCAATCATCCTCCATCGCGGATCCCAAGGTTACCCATACTCTTGATCTCCACCATTTATAGGGAAATAGATCCAAGGGCTAGGGAGCATTGACTTTCCCTATAAATACTCCAAGGCTTGAAACCACTTCTCTACACAAAGACTTGCTTAGCCTAGTGGTATTCCCTCTAAGCCTCTTCCAAGAGCTCCAAGGTTCTATTCTCAATAGAAGCATTTTTGAGGTACCCCTTCTTTTATTTCCATTCTTCTTTCTTTTCTCTTTTTTTTTTTCTTTGTTTTATTTTAATAAATTTTTTTTTTCTTTAGCTTCGTGGTGACGCTGGGCATTACCTCGCTCCTACGGTCTTGCTCCTGCTCCTTCGTAAGTCTGTCCTTGCGTCCCCTCAACTCCGTATTCCCACAGGTATGTCTCCTTCATCTCTTCTCCCTTTCGTTTTGCATTGATTATACGAGGGTAGAATTGATGGTTGCATGACACTCAACCTTCAGAGTTTAGCATTTTCTTCGCATAGCCTTTCCAGTACCCATACACCGGCCCTTTTCTTATACCCTCACACTCATGTTGTAGATATTGAGTCGCCCTTATGCGTACACGCCCTCGAGTCTTAGCTTGTTCATGGCGTCTAGGCGATGTCCCGAAGGTCCGTCTAATGTTGAATTTATTGAGTTGTCCTCCTCCGACTCGGAGGTCGACGCATGTAAACCCTCTAACCGCGGGGGTGTGCGGGTGCTCTACCTCAGGAGACTATCTTACCTTAGACATAAGGTGTACTATCTAGAGAGGGAGCTAGAATCCCATCCCGGGGACGCGGGTTCTGATCTCTTCCCCCGGCAAGCGACATACATTTCCCAGCTACAATCCATCCTCCAGGATTGCCTTTCCGAAATTGCTTGCCTAGAAGAAAACTTGCCCCCTGAGCCTTTTTCCTTTTGTCGTGACGAGTCTCCCGATTACGTGGATTCCTCCTTTGAAGGCGGTAGACATGAATTGGTTGAGCCGGAGTTCCTTTCCATGGTGCCGCCCGTGTTCCCTCTCCTATCCCCTGTCTTGCGCCCTAGGGTCAAGCAAAGAGCTAGTAGACATAGGACTTGTGGGGGATCTTCTAGGACCCTAAGAAAGTCTGTTGCTCATAAACTGCCTTACTTTGTCCAGGTACCCGAGATGCCGAAGAGAGTCTTGGACACTTCTAATGAAGTTGGAAGGTCTACCGTTACCCTGAAGAAATTGGGCAACATGCTGAAAGCCCATAAGTTACCCTTGAACCTCAAGTTCGTTATACCAGAGCGCAAGGAACGCGCGTCTGCACCGCAAAAGGGGTTCGTGGCATTTAGTGATGCCATAATCCGATCTGGTGGAGCTCTGCCACTCCACTCTTTCTTCATCAAAGTGCTGGACTACTTTGAATTGGCGCCACTACAATTGTCCCCCAACTCCTGGGTGATGCTCAGCTGTTTGTATGTGTTGTACCATCAGGTGTACTCTAGGGGGCCTTCCACAAGTGAGGTTCATTACTTCTTCACCCTGAGGGAGAATACATCAGCCCCCGGGTTCTACCAACTCCAGAAAGCCGCGGCCCTTAAAGGGAGTTCCCTCTTGGAGGGATCTATTTCCAATAGGGGGCGTGGAAGTCAGACTACTTCTATACTTATAGTGGGCAGACCCGATATTCTAGCTTCAACACCCCACGTAAGGCTATCCTCACCTTGACCCCATATACCAGGAATTTCTCTTATTATTCGACCTCTCTTTTTCTTTTTTTATAGTCCTTGTAACTGTGGTTATTTTCTTTCATTTGATGGTAGGTCTCTTGGGGGTCGTTGGTCCCAACTTGAAACGGGTGGCTCATGATCGGGTAATACAAATCCTGGCTATGCCGAAGGCATGCAAACAAGCCAGCGCCCTTTTCACAGAGAGAAATCTCCACTTGTGCGGGCTACTGACCCCGGACCAGAAAGTTACCTTATGCTCCATCTCCCCTGAATCTGAGGATCCGCGCCCCTCATCACCCGAATCTGTTGATTTACCCCCAGCGGCACCCGTACTTGAGAGTCCGTGGGTATATGGTCATGATGAAAGGAATTATGATGAAGCGGCCGATAGGGACTATGTCTACTCCCCGGGTGACCATATGGACGTTGAGGAGACTGTGGTGTCTGAGAACTACTCCTGCTTGTACTCTGTTGCTGGCAGGGCTAAGGGTATAGCCGATGACGGTCACATTGGCGGTGCTACCTCTCGGATGTCGCCTTTAACGCCTGGCGGCGAGTTTGCCTTCGATGCCCCTGCCCCTTGCCCCTCTGTGCCTAGAAGGAATTTTGTCATTCCTTCTTTTGATGGGGTTCCTTCACCCCCGAGGGGGCCTCCTAGGTGGGCCTCCACAGGCGTCTCTTTACCCCAGGAAGCGACTCCACACTCTTCTGCCCCCCGCACTACTGCAGATGGGTCGGGGCCTTCCCGGTCCCCCTCCTTGCCAAAGCGGGCCTCGGCAGGTACTCACGCCTCTCCCAGCCCAGCTCATGTTTCTATTCCTGGAGATCATCCTCTGGCGAGCCAATATGGGGAAGCCATGAGCCATCACTTAGGAAACTTTCCCAAAGGTGAATGGGGGACGCTACACGATTTCCCTGAGGCTCAGCTAGAGAGCGCCTACATGCGAGTCTCCCTGCAGGTAATTGTCGCGATACTTGGTTTATTCATTTGTGCTGGCCATATATATACTTTTTATATTATTTCTGGCATATCGTCTAACCCTTGAGGCTTTGCTTTATATTCTCGCCTTCACACAGGCTTCCATTTTGAACCATCGATTGCTTGCCTCCCATTCTTCATCAACCCAACGGTTGCAACACGATCTTGAGGAGGCACTGGGGAACCTATAGGTGGCTCAGACTGCAAAGGATACCTTGTCAAGTCAATTGGCCGAGGCGGTATGCCAGAGGGATACCGCCTTGGCCCAGGCTGCATCAACCTCTCATGCCAACATTCAGCTGGAGGCTACCGTCCAAACTCTGAACGGGAGGATCGCTGTGCTCGAAGCTGAGCTTATGACCGTTGAGGATCACATAATCGATAAAACGTTGCATGCTGTCTGGAGGACTAATCCCACTGTTGACTTATCTTCTTTTGGGGACTATGCCGTCGAGAGGATTTCTGAGTGGCAGGGTCGAGGTGGAGATTTGTAGGTCCCCTTGTACTCAGTCTATGTATGCCTTGGGTGTGTAATCCCTTGCACCACTTCTTCTCTTTTTGTTTTTATCAAATTTAAGGGGCTCTGGCAAGTCCCTCTTATTACTATTGTTCGTGGGCTATATGTTTTTCTTTGATTTGATGAAGATAATCTTTCTGGTGCACCTTGATTATACTTGTAAGGACACGTTAACCCATTGGGCTGTTGTGGTCCTTTTATGTTCTTTGCGCGCGCGTATTACTTTTTTGTGAGAAGCGTCCTTCTCGTCCTTATACATAGTACTATTTTTTTCCAAGGGTCCCTTGTAAGACCCTTTTTGGGCTAGCTGGCTTAATGGCCGATCTAGACTTATCGGGTGATTCCCTCCTTACAGCCTCACCTCTTGGGGTGTCGGCCTTTCGTTGGGGGTTATTCTTTTTTAACTGCTCCCTTGATATTCATAAGGGTAGCTAATCCTTTTGAATATAAGAGATTTTTTTTTTGTTTATTTTTGTGGTCCTACCCCCCAAGTACCTGGTGAGATTTATCTTGGCGGGGACTTTAGTTGATGCTTGCACAAAGAAGTAAGTAACATACGAAGCGGAAAACAGTTTCATTCATAGTAGTCAGATTACAACGATATATAAATAGATAAAAGGCTTACATCTACTTGGGAGGTTATCTAGGTAACCTCTTTGATTCTCGTCTACTAAAATAGCATACCCTGCAACAAACTAAACATAGCTACTACCTGCATCAGGCGTGGGAGCCTTACTGCTACCCGGTTGGGTCCTTCACGATTCTGGGCTCTAGTTCCTGTGGGTCTGTGCCCCCATGCACCACCATCATCATCGGTTCTCGTAGTTTCGCAGAAGTGTGAAGGGTGGTGTTATAACACTCTCTAGCCTCTCTTTGTTCTCCCTTCATGCCTGCTACCCCACCAGGAGTTGGGAACTTGACGGTGAGGTGATATATTGAAGTGATTGCTTTCAATTCTCTTAGGGATGGCCTCCCCAATACCGCATTGAAAGCCGAAGCATAGTCTACTACGACGAAGTTTGTCATGATCGTGGTCTGTCAGGGTTGTTCTCCCATGGTGAGTGCTAATTCGATCACCCCTAAGGGTTGCATCGAGTTCCCCGCGAACCCGTATAAGGTGGATTGACAAGGCTTCAAGTGCCTGATGCCCAAGCCCATCTTCTCCAAGGCGGGGCGATATAAGATATCTACGGAACTTCCATTGTTTACGAGGACCCGATGCACCCGCAGGTTGGCCAACTGGATTGTCAACACCAGAGGATCATTATGGGGGAAGTGCACCCCTCGTGCATCCTCCTCTGTAAAGGTGATCGAGTCATTTTCTCCTTTAAAGCTTTTCGGGGGGCGCTGTTCCAGACTCATGACACAAGGTGGTGGACTTCGCCTGGCTTCTCTAGCGTACCTATCTCGTCCTTTCCGGGAGTTTCCCCCAAGCCCCGGACCTCCAAAAATAGTTCTTACTTCTCCCTGGATCTCTGGAGCTTCTCTTTGTGTCTTAGATATTACTGGTTCATCCTCCGACTTCGGCCTTTCTTTCCTAACATATCGGCCTAGGTGCCCCCTGCGGATGAGCTCTTCAATTTCTTCTTTCAAATGAATACACTCTGTTGTGGTGTGACCAATATCCTTGTGGTATTGACAGTATCTATTTGGATCCCTCTGGGACCGATCCTTCCTCATTGGTGGGGGCTTCTTGAAGGGAACCCGCCTCTCGTTGGTGAGGTAGATATGCTCCCTTGTATCCGTCAGGTCTGTATAGAAGGTATAAGCCGTTTTCCTAGGGTCGCTTCCCCGCTTGGGCTTTCTATGTTGATCATCCCTCGGCCCTTCGTATGCCCTCTTCTTCTTTGCACCATTCGACCCTTCGTTAGTCGGGGGCTTTGCGGTGGACTCACACTTTCCCGCCTTTAAGTTCGCGTGGCCATCCTCTGCACGAATATACTTCTGCGCTCTCTCGTAGAAGTCATCTAGGTCTGTGACTTCCCTTTTGAGCATATTATCCCACAATTTGCTTCCCGGAAGCACCTCGACAGTGATAGCCAATTTTAACTCTCTGCGGGTCAAGCTCCCCACTTTGGCTGCTTCCATGTTGAACCTGTGAATGTAGCTTTTTAGACTCTCATTTTCGCCCTGTTTTACATTGTCGAGGCTGGTGCCCGGCATAGTATAATCACACACGGCATGATGTTGTTGGAGAAACTCATCTGAAAACTGTTGCCAAGACCTGACGGATCCCGGCCGAAGTCTCTTAAACCATTTGTATGCGGGTCCTTTCAGCGTGACTGCGAAACAGTGGCATCTAGCCCCGCTACTTATCCCTCTTAATTTCATCAAGTCATTGAATGCGTCTAGGTGGTACTTGGGGTCGGTGCTTCCTTCATACGGGGTCATATGAGGCTCCTTGAAGTTGGCTGGGAGTCGGATGGCTTGGATCTCTTTGGTGAAGGGTGATTCATAGTCGAAATCCTCCTCAAGGCTTTGCCCTCCAGACGCGGTAACAATCTTACTCCGCAGGCTCTTCATCTCTGTATCGAGGTCTTGCCTCTTCTTCCTCAGAGAGTCTCTCAACATGGACGGGTCGACACCTTCCTTTCCTTCGCCGTCCCGAGGGACAGTAGGAGGGGTAGTCCTCTTATCCGCCCTCTTCTTGTTGAGCTCCTCTCGTAGATCCGCGGGCGTCCTCTTTGAGGTGACCTCGATGTCATTGCGAGAGCCACCATTGTTCCCTTGCCTTGGCCCCTGGGGTGGCCTCGACGGTCCGGGACACTCCTGCGGCTTCTCCCTGGGGGTGTTGCTGGTGGAGTGTCTGGTTCTCCCGTCGTCTACTGGGATAGTGGTTTCCCGACCCTTCTCTTTCCTCTTGGGCAGGGTCATGTTCGACTTACCTTGCAACAGGCCATTCAGCACCTCCTGCATGTTCTCTAGGGTAGTTTCTAGTCTTTGGTTTTTACGGTGCAGTTCACGAATCTCCTCTTCATAGAAACGAGATTTGGAACTCGAGCTCACGGAATGGACCCGGGGTTGCTTATCGTGTCTACGCGTCGAGGGGCCCGGGTCTTGCCGGTCGGAGTTCGGTACTTGTGGTGGTTTGGGAGGAGGGAACTCGTTGGCATTCCCGGGTGGTGCAGTAGTTGTCCTTGGAGGACTTTCACCGTGTGGGATGGCCGGTGACGAGGCCTCCTTGTCATTCTCGTGAACCTCAGGGTCCCTTGGGGGCTCTACGTCCCGGGGTGGAGGTGGATCCTTCATGGAGGCCTTCAGCTGGACTCCGGTAAGGTGGACCTCCACCTCTTGAGGCTCCCTGAGTCGCTTCGAACGTCTTGGCATTTCTCCTTGCCGGAAGTAATGGCAGAACAGTAGCTTGGTGCTTACGTTCCCACAGACGGCGCCAAACTATTGACGGTAAGAACTCGTCAATGATTGATGGTTAGAAAACTTCGATCTCTATACTATAGGAAGCTATGAATCAGATAGAAAGAACTCTAAACAACAGGAGAAAACTTAGGCAACCGTGAATACCAGAAACATATATTTCTTAAGTCTCGTTTTTACATTCAGTTTTCCAACCCCCTAGCCTGAGGGGTTGGAGCCTATTTATAAGGGGGGGGGGGGGGAGGGGGGCTCTATTGGCCCTGGATACAAACAAGTCCCGGACCACAGGGACGTACATAGGTACTCTGATAATGTAGTGGCCCAGGGCGTAGTGGTGTCTACCCTGATGGTGTCAGAGTCGTGGCCTTGGACATAGTACTGTCGGCTCTGGCGTATGGTCGGGGGTGTCCAAGTGGTACCACCACTCTTCGTACAGGTCCGTACCGCCACTACTCCTCAGACGCAGATCATAGGGTCGTGCCTCTGTTCTTTCCATAACCGTACACCCCGTGTCAGCGCACATGTTCCGTACTCGATTGTCCTCATCAATTCCCGTTCAATGCTCCATGTTCGTTTGGCATATCAACAAGGTTCCCCCAAGTGATCTCGTGCCTATGCCAAGGAGGCTTCAACCTATGCATGTCCTGAGAAGTCAAGGTGCCAAGGGTCAGGGCCGGCCTATGCGGATCGTATAGACACGAGGCTAGCAACAAGAGCGCCGTGGCAAGGCCACACCCTCGCATAGCGAGGCTGGCCCTTTTCCCTCAGGTATGGGCATGGCACGGGCGTCGCAACAAGGTAGCACCCTCGCATAGCGAGGCTGCCTCTCCTCCTTCCAGGTGCAGCGTCGCGAGGCTAGGAGCACGGATGCCACAACAAAGCCCCCACCCTCGCATAGCGAGGCTGACATTCTTCCTCCGAGTGTAGGCGAGGCTTGATGCCTGATGGAACGGGGCGCATGCGGACGACCAGTTGGGGACCCTCGCATAGCGAGGGTGAAGTTCGAATGGGCAAGTGGCCGAGGGTCCTCGCCTAGTGAAGGTGTCTCGTAGTATAGAGCTTCATCCGTGAATAGAATTCTCAAGGAGAAATTTTCACATTTACATCTGCTCTTGTACAATGAGCGACGTACATTAGACTTCCTAATACACATGCATACTCAAGTTGAGCCGCCGCTCCACCATTATTATTTTCAAGCTTTATGATTGAATCAAATGGTGTGTTCGCCTCTTTGATTTTGAGATGACTAAACTTGTGAAGCACTTTCTCAAAAAAGTGGGCTTGACTTAAGGCATAACCCCTACTGTTTTTCTCACTTTTATACCAAAAAGGTATCGACATCTCCAAGGTCCTTCATCTAGAAAGTGGAAGATAGAAACTTCTTCGTTTCTATTCACTACTACAAAACTGGGCTTTCCCGTCGGTTTTTAATTGTCGCTATTGAGCAATGACGACAGTCGACTAACTGTCATATTTGCCTGTGCCGGCGTAGGGGTAGCTACGCCGACAGTTAATAAGTGTCGCCGTTGCTGGCAACGCTGACAGTTAATACGTGTCGCTGTTGCTGGCAACGCCGACAGTTAATACGTTTCGCCGTTGCTAGCAATGCCGACAGTTAATACGTTTCGCCGTTGCTAGCAATGCCGACAGTTAATACGTGTCGCTGTAACATTAAATTTATATATATAAATAATATTTTTTTGATATATATTTTTTAAAACTTTTAATTATATTTTTAATAATTGAAGTTTGATATAAATTTAAATAAAAAAATTACTCACATAATTAATTATTATTACCATAACTTGTAAAAAAAATTATATTTACCATAATAAAAATTCATATACATACAACATTTATTCATACAATTAAAATGTACATAATACATCAAATCCCCACGAGATTAAATAATTCTCAATAAAAACTCGTTATAATATTATAAATCCATAAACTTAAAAATATATAATACAACAAATCTCAACAAGACAACATAATTCTTCTCCAAATCACTGCAAACTCAATCATGTTTCTTTTCTCAATATTCTTCCTAATAAATCTAGACATCCACCTTAAAAGTCGGTCCTATGATATTCCCTGCACCAATGAATTAAAGACTTTAAATTATAATTAAATAATATATCTTACCATAATATATTAACGAATGAATGAGAGAACCAACAATATAAATATGTAAAATGAATCACACCAATAAGTACATTCATACAAGTATATGTTATAATCAAACCAATCAAACACAATTCAATTTTGCATAATAATCATAGACAAGTCTACTTAAAATCGAACAACATTTTCCCCATACTAGCCACCAACCATCTCTCAATATCAATTCAAACAACACACAAGTTTTCTTTCTTATCTTCGCAGCACACAAAATTTCTCAGAACCTACTTCACTAAAACACACAAGTTCTCAACCTTCCGTTATCACCGCAACACACAGTAACAATCGCAGAACCTACTTCACTATGGATGAATATTTAAGATATTCAAACTCCTCTAACAATTGCATATTATTAAAATAAAAGTTAAAGACATACCTCTTGCAAACTGTTGCAAAAAAAGTTTCTTTGAAGTCTTTCTCAACACATACACACATTTACAATGTTATAATATATAATGAAAGTGAGTCAAATCAGAATTAAATAATTAAATAATAATGCAAAGAGGAGAAAATAAAATATAACTAAGATATGAATGGTAATATTAAAAGTTTATATACATTTTGTTTTTCTAATTGAAAGTTGATATAAATCTATTGTCCACCTAAAATACATAGAAACTACATCATAACTTAGTTTATACTATTTTCAAAATGCAAAGATGGATTACACTTTTGACAAAAAACTAATATATATATATATACACATATATTTATACCTACAATCTTTATAATATTTATGTGCATGTAGAAGAATCACAACCAACGATCTATATGTTATATACAAACAAACAAAAATCAATAATTATTTCCTCATGAGTATACTAGTACTAAAATATTCAAAATTATAAGAAAAAATGCATGGTAAATGGATACATGTTATATACATTGAAATGAATATTAAATCAAATGAGAGAGGAAGAAAGTTCCAAATTTGACTGGTAAGAAAGTTGTCTTAGGCAGATAAATTCTAAGTGAAACCTTGAATGAAGAGAAACTTGAGATCAAGTGTTTTGCACCTCAAATCAAGCAAGCAACACTATGCTTTTAAAGAGATATGGTTAACAAACCTATTCAAGTCGGATTGAACGGTTTGAAGTGCTCACCAAACTATCAAACCTCATTTCCATTTCATCTAAAATAGACAAAAAGAATAGCCCTACAGCAGGCTACACCATACCAGATTCTCACTAAAAGAAATAATATACAACAAAGAGAAGAGACTTTAAAATGCAATGATAACAAACCACAAAACTTAGATGATTCATAATAAAAATTACTTGAATAAGATTTAGAACAAGTTTTTTTGGCTAATTACCAATGAATGGAAAAATAATGATGAGCATCAAATTGTTTCTGATTTTGAAACAAGTCAAGTATTTTGGTAAGCTGTGATTCTGTTACTATAGATATTTTGTGAAATATAATCATTTCCTCTTGATTTTGCATAATAATATGCGTATATATATTTGGCGACTTCTGGAGAATTTCAAAAAATGGTAACCATGACATTCAAGAAGGAAATACTAGTTTTAATATTTCATCATGGTAGTATATATGAGAAGCAATCTTAAGCACAGCAACACAATTGCTAGGGAGTGTTCTTTTCTTTATATATTTTCTAGTCTGAAAATATATTTTGCAATAAAATTTCTTGAAAAGTTGGACATACTAGTTGACAAACTTTGGTTGAATTGAATCAATTAACACTTTCAATCACGGACTTAACAAATCATCTTAGACTAGCTCTTTTGGTTTTGAATTCAATTGCACTACAAACTTAACAAGCCACATAGAAACTATAGTGTCTTTATAGTGTTTGATTCCTTCATCTTACATTTAGATTTTCCTCCAAGCCATAAATAAGAAAACAGAGCTAAGCTTAGTTTTTTTTTTTTTGCTTGAATGTTTGGTGATAAAAATAGTGAGGAAAGCATTAAAGCAAATATATCATAAACAAATGAAAGAAATGGATGAACAACTGTGTACCTGGAGAGATGGTAGTAGCTTCTCCCAAGAGCTTCTGATGAATACAACCCACATCTTTTAATTTGTAGAAAGAATTTTTTTTATTTTTCTTGCATTACCAGAGGCATTTCAAAAATAAAAGCTGAAAAAAAAGGCTTTATGACCTTCAAAAGTGAAAATATGTTGATATGAAAACATACAAAATCAGAAAATGTATACCACTCAATTCAAAGCAAAGGACTAATAATAATATTGATTAAAAAAACCAGAATATGAGTGATATCACAAAAGTCACCATACATTGAATGAAGCATTTCATCAAACAGTTAGTATACATAAGTATAAAATAATCTTAATCGAAATGAAAACAATCTTATGATTTCAAGAGAAAGAAAGAGCATACAAAGTATGGTGGGCTTTGAAGCTTAGATCACGAGGAGTATGGTGGTGATGGTGGTTAGGCTCGGGGAGGCTCGGGGTAGTCGGAATGTTGCCGGAAAATGCAGGAGGCGGACGGCTTCGGACGGTTGGTTGACAGCCCTGGGCGGCGCGTACCGTGGTGAGCTCGCGAGGGTCGACGTTTCGAGGGTCGGCGGCTCAACTGGGCTAGCGCGTGTGGCGATGAGACAACCAGCGGTCGGGCTTGGCAGAGGCAATGCATAGTGAGAGAGAGAGCTTCGGTTAAGAGAGGGAGAAGAAGGAAAGAGAAGTTTTAAGTTTCAGTTTTTTTTTTAACTTTTCTTATTTATTTAATTACAAAAAAATCTGACTTTTAATATATATAAATTCATTTTTAATAAACACAATTTCTTTTTTAATCAAATTAAAAGAATTTTGATATTTATTTCTAATAATAATATACCAATTGGTTGATCAAATTTTTTTTTATTCTGATTCTCATAATTTAAAATATAAATCTTTAATTCTTGATAAATCTCATTCATCAAATTTAAAAATTTCTTATTATTTATTGAAATAACAATAAAATTTAACAAAAAGTAAAACTTTTTAAATTCAATTTATTCTCCATTTCTAAATTTTAATGTCACTTATTAATTATTCCAAGAAATAATACCTAATTTGGGACATAAATCAATCTATTATCCCATTATATAATTAAATTTAAATTTTATATTAAAATTTATTATAAATATAAAAGTTAATAATATGAAAAATTAATAAAAAAAATTAGTTTTAAAAGATTTTAATAAATATATTTAATTTTTATAAATATATATTTAAAAAAATTAGTTTATTTTTAAAATTAAATTATTTATTAATTATATTTTTAGATTTTTTTATTTTGATTTCGACGACATTTTATAACTGTCGGTATTGGGTTTTTATTAACTGTCGGCGTTGAGGTCAATAACGAAAATTTTTAACTGTCGGCATTAGTCTCGAATTAACTGTCGGCGTTGGGGCCAATGGCGACACATTTTAACTGTCGGCATTGGGGTCAATAACGACACATTTTAACTGTCGGCAATGGTCTCAAATTAACTGTCGGTGTTGGGGTCAATAGCGACAGTCAAAAGCAACGGTGACAGTTATTAGCTGTCGGTGTAGAGTCCCGCTAAGCAATTACGACAGTCAACAGAGTTGACTGTCGTGGTTGGGTGTCGGGAAAGCCCAGTTTTGTAGTAGTGATTATGCCTCTGATCTCATTACTCAAAATCAATAATCATCAATATCTAGACACACAAATATGACATAGCCATCACAAGTCTTAGAGTATAAGCACTTATCTACATCATTGTGTCTAAACCCATCTGAAACAATAACTTTATCAAACTTCTCATGCCATTGTTTTGGTGTTTGTTTTAAACCATAGAATGATTTAACAAGCCTACACAATTTATGTTTATTTCTTCTAAAAAAAACCCTCCAGTTGTTCCATATAGATTTCCTCATCAAGATCTCAATTTAGGAATGTCATTTTAACATCCATTTAATTAACATAAAGGTTATATATTGATGATGAGACAAATATAACTCTTATTGTGGTTGTTCTAGCAACCGGTGCATAAGTGTCAAAATAATTGATTCATTCCTTTTGTTTAAACCCTTAAGCTACTCATCTATCTTTAAAGGTCTGTATATACCTACTTGCACCCAATTGGTTTTGAACCTTGTGCAAGGTCCACAAATTCCAATGTGTGGTTTTATATAATTGAATCAATTTCATCATTTATTTCCCCCTTCCAAGAAAACGGAGTCTCGCAAAGACATTGCTTCTTGATAGGTTTTGGGATCATCCTCAACTTGAAGAATCATATGAGATTTCGATGTGATTTTTTGAAGTTTATCATAGAGTATCCCTACTTGAGAACATTTCTCATTTGATCCGAACTCTTTAAGCCTTTGGCTTCTCCAAGGCAATATTGGTTTCTCATCAACCCTTAGATCTTTCTCTTCATGAGATTCTCCAACACTTGTGTGTTTTTTGATAGTTGCTACCAAAATGTAACATGTTCACAAAGAACTCCACTTCTCTTGATTCGATTATCACATTAGACTCCAAGTCTAATAGCCTATAGGCCTTGCTATTTGAGGCATAGCCATGAAATGCACACTTGACGACCCTTGGACCCAACTTGTTCCTATTAGACTCCGTGCTCTTGCAATAAGCAAGACACCCCACACTTTAAGATAGCCTAGGTCAGGCTTCTTTCCTCTACATAACTCATATGGAGACACATTGTTATTTTTCATAGGAATTTGATTCAATATATGAAACGCAGCAAGCAAAACTTCACCCAACAAATTATAACACAATTTAGCATGAAAAAGCATAGAGTTAATCATATCAAGAAATGTTCTATTCTTTCTTTCAACTTTATAGATTTTAAATGCATTAAATGCCTCACCTTTATCCTTTAGCGAAGACACTTAATTATAATTAGAGAAATCATCTATAAAAGTCATGAAGTATCTATTTCATCCTCTAGTCAACATGTCATTCTATTCACATAAATCACTAGGCATTAAATCTAGCAAGTTTGACCATCTATCGACAATTGGAAAAATTTTCTTCACCATTTTAGATTAACACATAATTCACATCTATCATGCTAATTCACATGAAAATTAATCAATCCACATTTAACTACTCTTTTAATTGTGTTATAACCTATATGAGAAAGTCTATTATGCCACAATGTAATAGAACTATAATTAATCACATTACAAGAATTAGATGCCATATAATTATTGTCATTATCAAGTGTACAAAGTTTGATCATTCCATCACATGAATAACCCTTTCCCACAAAAGTGCACAATTTAGTCAAAATGAGTTTACCAGATTCAACCTCCATTTGATATTAGATCTACTCAATATACTTCCACTTACATTGCTTCTAGTCATATAGAGAACATAGAAAACATTAGTTAGGGTCACTTTCTTTCCATTGGTGAAGAACACATCAATGCAGCCCCTTCCAAGTACCTTGGATCTTTTTTTATTTTCCATTTGGACTTCAAGTCCCACCTTTGCACTTTCAAGGGTTTTGAAAAGAGTTTTATCATAGGTTGCATGAATAGTGGCAAAAGTATCATACAACCATCCTTGCACCTTTCCTTGGGGTGCATTAACTTCACACAAGGTTGCAATGATCTCAACATCAAATGCATTGTCCTTGGTATCCTTACTTAGGTTTGCAATGATCTCAACATCAAGTGCATTGACCTTAGTATCTTCACTTTCTTTTGCAATGATCTCATCATCAATTGCATTGACATGTTCACATCCTCTTATGGTTGCATTAGTATCATCACTACATGCATGAACTATGTCAATTCTCTTTAGGGTTATCATACATTCCTCATGGAATGTATTAAATTTAATTACAGTGATAAATATCTTATCATCAATTGTATTAATCCTAATCTCATTATGGTTAGTTTTACAATTACCATATCTCACATGATGATCAATAAATTTACAATCAAAACAAGTAAACACAATAACCCTTGAATTGTTCATTAGCATTCACCATTGTACTCTTAAATAAACAATAAACTCAAACTCACAAAAATATGAAAACATACACCTTTCTTTCAAATTCTTTAAATCAACACATTTAGAAATAAGGAATTTGATGGTACCAATCGCCTTAAGTTTGTAATCCCATAGAGTAGTCTCATCCTTTGTTGATGAAGACTTTAGATCCATATTCACATTCATGTAGCGCATATCCCAATAGAATTTTCTTTGATCTCCCTTGGTTATGTGTTCAACACAAACCGAATCTTGAAACAAAGATTTGAAGGTTGTAGAAGATGAACAAATTTTCCTCATTGTTGATTATGAAAAACAAAAACAAGAAAGTAATTAGAATTAGAGATTTTTATTGTTGGGGATATAAGGTTTATACTTTCTAAATCAACAATGAATAATGAGAATAATTCAATGTCACAAACCCTAGATAATAGTCAAGAACCTTATTCAAAGTATGAATGCAAATATTGATAATCAAATAACCATATTCAAAGTATGAATGCGAACCTTGATAATTAAAGATTAAATTATTATAACATGAATTTTAAAATCATTTAATCATCAAAACTAACAATAATTAACATAATTAAAGAAGCAAATCACAATAGAAAAACATAATTACAAAGTTAAGACTTAGATTCTTCCATAATGTTGTATCTTACTTCATAGAGAATTAGAATGTTGGGGAAGAGTGAGATTAAACTTCCACAATATTTAGAATCTACACATAATAATGCTTGAAAGAGACCAAAGAAAGATTGAGAAAGATGATGCAAACCCTTGTTGTAGAACAATGTTCTTCAACCTTGATGAACCTTCAAAACCCTTGTTGAATCCCACCACTTTGGGCTTCTTCTTAAAGTCAATGCAAAAAACATAAAACCAAGGCTTATACACAATTTGTACCACTGTCCTTATTCTTTATTACCTATCAACAATTGATGCTTGACATCTTTTCTAAGAGAAAATGGGAATTAAGATTGAACAAGCCTTAAACTCACAAAGTCAAGCACTTTCTTTATGAGTTTCTCGGAGAAAACTTGAGATTCTTGAAAGCTAGAGAGAGGGTTAGAGAGAGATTTGAGAGAGTGATTATATCTTCTAAAACTCTACGAGGACTCTTTTATAGTGTAGGCATCATCATTAGGTCTAACCAATATGATTAGAGATAAAGAACTTGTCATTTGGAGTTAAAACACGTGTCTGTACGGACATGTCAGGCGATGTATCACCTGTCGGGCAATAGGTCGCCTACTAGCATGCAATGTATCGCCTGTTGGGATTTTGTGCCCCTTTGCACTCAGGCGATGTAACAGCTCCAAGGATGTGATGCATCGCCACCTCCTCTGACTTGTGAACCCTCCAATGGTCCTAAAATTGTTCCAAATGCTACCAAACCTTTTGGGGATCCTTATATACTGTAGAGTCCCAAAATGTTTACTTAGTTAGCTAGTTAGTAGTAGTTGTAGTATTTTAGATTTCGTGGATTTTGGTTCAAACCGGGACTTAGTTGGAAACTCCTAGTAATAGTTATGGATTTTATAAGTTTAACTTATAGTTTAAGAATATTAGTTATAACATAAGGTTTGATTAATATTGCGGGTCACAAATATGATATTTATTATAACCTAAGGTTTAGATAGAGCCAATAGGAATATGACACTTGTCATAAGCATGATTATTAAGGAATTAAGTATTTTAATGATTAAATAAGGAAATATAAGCTTTAGTCTTCACTAGAAATTGTTAGGGTCGTAGTTTGACTTAGTCAAAGCAGTTATCCAACCTTAATTATGCTGAAAAAGTGCAATTACGTGTTTAAAATATTCACGTATGCCGATATATCACAGCTTGGAGTCGATATATCGCCTGGCGAAGAATACAGAAAACACGTTGACGTTGCACGATCGTACGAACGGAGGCTCGGGAATAGGTCAGAGCCGATATATCGCCACATAGGGGCGATATATCGCCCTAAATTCTTTTCTTTTTTGTTTATAATTTTTAAAACAAGATTTGACTCCTTAGACCTATTTTTGAACATTTTGACCGAGTCTTCAGCCTTTGATTGACGAATATTCAATTATTTTCAATTTTATTCATTATTTTTATTCAAAGCCAAAAAGAAGATATTTATTCCTAGAAATCTATAAATAGGACCTAATGCCCAGCCCTTCCACTCTCTCTTCAGCTGTGATCAGACTACAAGGTGCTAGTGAGACAATAAGAGTGATAAACACTTAGGTTGGGAAAAAGGTTTGCCATTCTTAAGCTTTATAAAATACTTGGGAAGTGAGGATTAGTGTGTTTTGGTATTGGAGTTAGACCAATCTATAAGGTTAACTAAGGTACTCTTATTCTTTAAGTCCAGTTCTTTAAAATTCTTTAGTTTTCTTTAGTTCCTTTTATTTAGATCATAACTTTTGATAAGGCTCTTGAAACTTAGAGATGTTCCTTGGTAAGTTTTTTTTGAAGGTTTAGTTTCCACATTATTCATTACTCTTTAGAAATACTCACAATTTTTATTGCTGGTTTTAGGAGTGTTCCAAGTCCCGCATTTGTTCTCAAATATCCCGGTTTTGGTAAGGAAAATAGGATAGATCTTGTATGTTTGTATGATATGTTATGTTATATGTTATGTCATCTTATGTTGTATGTTAACATTATGTATATTATATTTATAGACCTTGGGCATATGACTTGTATAGCTAACAAGCCCTAGTAAATTATGGGCATATGACTTGTTTAGTTTACAAGCCCCAAGTAGTATAATGGCCATTGTAGTATTATATGACATATGTTTATAGTATATGTGTTTATGATATAGTTTATGTGTATGTTTTATGTTTTTAGTAGATTTTCCTTACTGGGCATTAGGCTCATTCCTTTATTTTTAGTTTGATGCAGGAAAATAGATACAAAGACGAAAGGATTCTTGGAAGCTTGGCATGCGTGTTGAGGTGAATGGAGTGGATGGGCTGCGCGTTGGTTTGAGGACGATGTTATTTTCTTTAGTCTCTTAAAATTACGTTTTTATGTATTTTCCGCATTTAGCTTTGTAAACAATTCATTTAAAGTTATATTTTATTTTAAAACAATGAGTTCATTTATGTATTACAAATATTATTTTAAAGTTTTCAATAAAGTTATGAATTTTTCTCATGTATGTTCTCTTCAAAGTAGTAGTTATGTCTAGTAGGTTTAATGATCTAAGTCTTAGAAATAGTTGGGTCATTACAGTTGGTATCAGAGCAACAATTCATTTACATGAAATTCTCCTTGATACACATGCTCAAGCTTCGAATCTAACCACCGATGTAAGTATTTATGTTTTAGTTATTATGTTTATGTGTTTTAGCTAACAGTTTAGTCTTATGTTTACAGTGAAAGATATGGATGGAGCTTTATCATATAACAATATCCGAGTCATTAAAGCCTTAAAAAGGATTAGAGAACCAAGAAATACAATAGGAATATTGGAAAGAATCACTCAGAGATTTCTTTTATTCCATAATCAAATAGTTCATCTCCAAACAACTAAGCAAATAATGATGAGAGCTACGGAGCAATATATTTTAGTAATTAGGCTTTTTAGAGATTTTCCTTTTGTAATTGCTGCTTTGGAAGAAATATGGGAGACAATAGATGTGGAGGATGAAATACCACTAGCAATGAGATATTATTTTCTCATAATTAGGTTTACCTCTAAGATGGAATTCCAATTCACACAAGAATAAAATAATAGAATTTTTACAAATCTTCCAAGAGGAATTTTTTAGGCTCACGAAAATGATGACTATGAAGAAATAGATGACGATATGTTAGATGAAGGATCTGATGTAGAAGATCCCGATTTTTAGAGTAGACTAGTTTCTTTTTTTATTTTATTTATTATTTTGCCTTTATGATTGTACTTAGTGAAAACTATTTTTCCAAATTAATATCATTGTTATTTTGATGACATGTATGAGTTTGATTTTATTTTTGCAATCATAATAAATAATAAATTTAATAAATAATGACTAAGTTTGGTGAGGGTGGAAACAAATCAATGAACCAGGGTTCTATGTTGAGAGTTAGGGGGCCATAGTAGTGGGAACGATTTTACTGATCCCAGCCCTCCCTCAGTATGGTTAACTTTGGAACAATGATGAGTTTCGAGCCTGAGAATTAAGTCATATAGGATAATTAGAAACACACTTAGAAAATAATAAAGATGACTTATTTTTCTAAGTTTAGAAACACACCCTAATTATAAAGAAGGCTTATATAATTTTTCATAAGAAGTCATAATTAATAGGTCCAAGTTATGTTTGCTTAGATTAAGTTTTTGTTTTAGAGCCTATTAAGGTAAGTTTTAACATGTTTCTCTCAACTGTTAGAACTATGCTGAAGATATCGCTTAGAAGATCTGCTCGCAACAATGCCTCCAACGTCGTTCCTGAGACGAATGAAGCCCCTCCAGTTTGAAGAAGGGGAAGGCGTGCAAACAATGCTGCTGTTAATGAAGGTACGTCGCCGCCGCCGGTTGACAACACTGCAAAAAATTTCCAGGCTTCGGTAGTAAGTTGAGGAATTAGTACAACAGCAGCGACAACAAGCTCAACCTCAGACTCAGCCTCACTGCAACCACAACCTCAACATATGGCTCAAGCACCCCATCAAGTAGGTTCTTATGGGGGATGACCAATGGCGAACTATGCGCTATATCCAACTCAGCACATAGAGCTAATTTATGAGCGGTTTTGAAAGCAACATGCTCCAAACTTTGAAGGGACAACCGGCCCCTTCGAGGCGGAAGAATGGCTCAGAAATGTAGAGTCGATCCTTGTACACATAAATCTCGGCAAGTTGGACTGCACATCCTGCATTTCGTCTCTGCTCAAGAAAGATGCTAGAATATGGTGGGATTTAGTTCAGCAGACTCACGATGTCGCCACCATGACTTGGACCAGATTTGTGGAGCTGTTCTACAAAAAGTACTACAATTCGGAAGTCATTGCTTTAAGAGTTGAGGAGCTCTCTAGTCTAAAGTAGGGCAACTTGATGGTAACAGAATATGCTCGGTAGTTCAACAAATTAGCCAAGTTTGCACTAGAGTTGGTTCCAACTGACTTTCTGAGGGTGACCAAGTTCGTTAGAGGACTTTGACCAAAGATTGAATTAGGGGTTAAGCTAGCCAACTCAGGAAATACTACTTATGCTAATGTTATAGAAATGGCAATAGAAGCGGAAAGGCTTCAGGCGAATGTTAGTAAAGAGGAGGGCAGTAAGCCTGAGCCTAAACAGTCAAATCAACCTCAGAATGGTCGGAACAACCATAACAACAGCAACAATCAGTCCAGAAACAATAGTAATGGTCAGAAGAGACGGCATCCTGATAATAAGCAGTCCGATAACGATAAAAGAGCACGGACAAACAATGGAGGTAATAGGCCTGGTTATGTAGAATACCCGCAATGTACTAAGTGCCAAAAGAAACATCTTGGTGAGTGTCATGCAAACACCAAGGGATGCTACAACAATGGTCAGGAAGGACACTGGAAGAGAGACTATCCCCAGCTCAAGCCAGAGGGGAAAAAGGAAGACAAGATGGTTTCTGCCAGGGTATTTTCCTTAACCCAAGGAGAAGCTGACGCTAGCAATAAAGTAGTTATAGGTTAGGTTTCTATCCTCCATAATATATGTTATGTATTATTTGATTCAGGAGCCAGTCATTTGTATATCTTGTTAGGAATGATAGAGAAATTAGACAATTCTTGTGAAAAATTTAGAACTAGGTTTGTAACCGAGTTGCCTTCGGGTGAAGTAGTCCTATCATCACGGATAGTGCGAGGCATACCGATCAAGATAAAGGACGTAGAACTGGAGATTAAAGACTTCGACGTGATACTTGGAATGGATTGGCTAGCAAGGCATGGTGCAACCTTCAATTGCAAACGTAAGAAAGTGATGTTCAAAACAGCTGACGGTCAGAAACTATGCTTTATGGGACAAGTTTCAGGTCTACGCACACTGCCTATTTCTTCACTTAAAGCTCAGAAGATGATAGAAAAAGGATGTCAAGCATTCTTAGCTAGCATCACGGATGTGGTCAAGGAAACACCGCTAAAATTTGGAGACGTTCATATTGTAAAGGAAATGCTAGAAGTATTTCCTGACGACTTACCAGAGTTGGTGCCGACTTGGGAAATTCACTTCACAATTGAATTAGTACCGGGCACTGAGCCTATCTCCAAGGCACCATATCGGATGGCACCTACCAAACTCAAGGAGTTAAAGATGCAGCTACAAGAACTCTTGGACTTGGGATTCATTAGACCGAATGGACCGAGCCATTCGTCATGGGGAGCACCGGTTCTATTTGTGAAGGAGAAGGATGGGAGTATGCGGATGTGCATAGATTACTGCGAGCTGAATAAGGTGACAATTAAGAACAAGTACCCGCTACCCTGGATTGACGACTTGTTTGATCAATTCCAAGGAGCGACCATGTTCTCAAAGATTGATCTACGGTCCGGGTATCATCAGCTCAAGGTACGGGAAGAAGACATTCCTAAAACAGCCTTTAGAACTCGTTATGGGCATTACGAGTTTCTAGTCATGTCGTTTGGTCTTACCAACGCTCTAGCCGTATTTATGGACCTAATGAATAGGATATTTAAGGACTACTTAGATAAATTCGTCGTGGTATTCATTGAGATTATCTTGGTGTACTCAAAGGATAAAGTCGAGCATGAGAAACATTTAAGGTTAATTTTTTTGTGACTAAAGGAGCATCAACTTTATGCCAAGTTCAAGAAGTGCAAATTTTGGCTTTCACAAGTAGCATTTCTCAGCCACATAGTATCCAAGGACGAAATTTTTGTAGACCCATCTAAAGTGGAGGTTGTGAAGGATTGGCCAAGACCAAAGAACGCGTCTGAAGTAAGAAGTTTTCTGGGACTAGCAGGCTATTATCGAAGGTTCGTAGAAGGCTTTTCTAAGATAACCACTCTGCTCACCAACCTGACTCGGAAGCAGCAAAGGTTCAACTAGAATGATAAGTGTGAAGAGAGTTTCGAGTTGCTAAAGGATAAACTATGCTCAGTGTAACATCCTGTATTTTCGGGTACCTTTAAACGACTCGGGTTAGGATTTTTGTCCCAGAGTTAAGACTATTATTTGAAATAATATTATATTTGTTTGGAAATTATTCCATGAGTTACTGCTAGCCAAATTATTAATTTTTTGATTTAAAAGTCAAGATAAGACTTTCTGTCCTGGACCGACACAAAAACCCTGATCGGGTAAAAATCTCGGAAAATAAAATGAAAAACTATGGCAAATATATTTTGGGCATAAAATACATTCATAAAAATTAAAGTTTGGTAAAAAATAATAAACCTAAGGAAAAATAGAAATTTTAGGGCATTTTGTGTTAAATGCCTAATTTTACCGAGATGAGAAATTTTATTCCATGAATGGACCTTAGGTTAAATTTTAATGTGTGATTAATTAAATTAAATGTGAGAGATTTTTAATTTAATTATTTAATGTTAAGTTTTGTGATATAAAACTTAATAAGAGTGAAAAAGGTATCAAAAGTCAATTTGGACTTTTCTTCTCATGAATTAATTATTCACAAAAAAAAAAAATTTATAAATGGATAATTAGGATAGGTGGCTGGCCATGTGGGGTATTAAAAAGGGTATGAACCAAAAAATTTATTTAAGTTTAAATCTCATTTAATTAAAAATTAGGGATAATGTCAAGTGGGCAAGTGGGTAGTGAAACACTCAAGTGGTTTTGGGATATTTGAAGAGTTGTGTGAGCCATTCTAACCCCCCAAATCCGACCACACCTCTCTCCCATTCACTCTCATCTTATTTTTTAAGACTCTCTCAAGTGTTCTCTCCATTTTCAACCCCAAGAACACCAAAGAAACTTGGAAGCTAAGCCTTGGTCTAGGAAGGGTTTTCCCTAAGGTAAAGTTTCATTAATCTAGACTTTTGTAAAGTTATAATCATAGAGTTTCAAATATCTAATTAACTATGTTGTTGGGGGAAGTTGGTTAGGTTTTTTTGAAAGGTTTTGAAGGAGCCAAAGCTAGTAGGAAGATCCACACCTCAAGCAAGAACACCAAAGAGGTAAAAAGTTTACTTATTATGATTTTTATTGTAGGGTTTTTAGTTTTAAGCATTATTTTGTATAGTTAATGCTTAAAGTTTCTTATTGGTGATGTAATAAGGTTATGGTAGTTGTTTTATAATTTTAATGATGCATGTGTGTTGATTTTTGAAAATAGGAACCAAAACCCCCAAGGATTTTGTACAAAACCCTAAAACAAAACATGTTTTGAGCTGTTACTTCCAAGGGGTCAAGCAACCACTGTATATTTATTTTGTAAAAATTAAATTTTACTGTGATGTTTTTGAGATTGATTACATAAAATTGAGCTTTTGAAACACTCAAAATTGTTTAGAAATGAGTATGTTATGCTATTTCAAAGTTTAGGTAAAAAACAATTTTTTCGTATTCTTATTTTCAGAACCAAGTTTGGACAGCCACTGTATAGGGCAAATGAACCCAGATTTTCTAAAATTTTGTGGACATATTGTTGGCATAACCTATTATTCCACTGTAAAATTTGGTAAGAAAATATTTAACGGTTTGAAAGTTATTAACTATCAAAGTTTGGAAAAAATAAGGACTTGAAAATAAGGTCATTTTTACCTCATTGTTGGAAAATGATTTCACCAAAAACAAATGCTCATTTTGACCTAAGATTTTACAAGTCCTAAATGGCATATCAAAAATGGAATTAGAAAATTTTGGTAACAATTGGGTAAGTAAATTTAAAGTTATGAACTAACGAAGTATGTAGTTAAAAATGTGAACAATAGGCTTTTCACACTTAGTGTAAAAATGAGATTTTGGAACATAAGGTAAAAAGTAAAATTTTGCTTATTTCAAGATATAAACTTGTTAAGTCTTGAAAACATATTTTCACAAAAATTACCACTTTGAGTTTAGTGTGAATTATTTTTATTCTTTTTAAAAATAAAAAATTTAATTTATTAGTAGTTAATGAATTAAAAGGGGTTTTGAAACCCTATATTTTGATAAAATAATTAAGTGAATTATTTTTCTAGTAAGTAAAATTGATTAATTGATTTTGGAAAATTTAACTAGCAGAGAAGGGAAATTTTTTACGGTTTTCCTAATTAAGACAAATTAGGCAATTTTCTTAAAACATATTTTCGAGATTAAAACCTTAAGAGAAATAAAAGGGAAATTAAGAGTTTATTTTCTTTAAAAAAATAATTAAGGAATTTATTAGTATTTTCTGGATATAATACCGGCTAAAATCTTACATATTTTAACTGACTTGTTGAAAGTTCGGGTTAATAACGAAACCTTGAAAGAATAAGATTTTTAGCAGATTGTGGGAAAATACTATTGTGATACCCGAGCCTAGGTGTGGATGCTCAAAATTCCATACTTGTAAGAGATCTAAAGCGCGTGCTAAGGTCCCATAAATTCCTAAGTACATACCTATGCCTACGTCCCTAGGTATGTATTAGGAAGCCTTGCCAGGCAAAGCCCCAGTAGGCGTGCAACACGGGACCCCTGTCTCGCGCCTCGCGAGCCCCAACACCTTGCGCGCCACGACCCTCAACAGATGGCCTCGTGAGCCCCAGCGCCTCGTGCGCCATGACCCTCAGCAGATGGCCTTGCGAGCCCCAGCACCTCGCGTGCCACGACCCTCAACAGATGGCCTCGCGAGCCCCAGCGCCTCGCGCTTCACGGCCCTCAGCAGATGGCCCCGCGTGCCCCAGTGCCTCGTGCGCCACGACCCTCAGCAGATGGCCTCACGAGCCCTAGCACCTCGCGCGCCACGGCCCTCAGCAGATGGCCTCACAAGCCTCAGCGCCTCGCGCGCCACGATCCTCAGCAGGCGGCCTCGCGAGCCCAAGCGCCTCGTGCGCCATGACCCTCAGCAGATGGCCTCGCGAGCCCCAGCGCCTCGCGCGCCACGGCCCTCAGCAGATGGCCTTGCCTAGCCTCGCCATGGCTGCGTCACGAGGGCCTCGCGGAGGAGCATCTTGCACCCTTCACCTCGAGATGCATCTTCTATGGAGACCAGTGGAAACCCCACCATCTAGAAGTGAAAGCCCAAGTATGATTCGAAAAGGTCATGTTAGTCCAATCTTGTACGGGGTACGGCTTTTAAGACCCCGTACGCCTGACCATGGCACTCCTGCTAGACAAGTAGTTGGAGCACTGAGAGAGAGGACATGGCCCGCATGCTCCCAACCAGATGTTAGAGTCGACACCACTACCACCTGTACCACTCCTCTGACATTCGTACGGTCAAGTAGTGGAGACATTCTCATGGTACCTGGGCATTTACTAGTGTCAACACCACTACCTCTGAGCCCACTCACCTGACAGTGTAATAGCGTACTACCTGGTCCCCTGGACCACATTGTATCAGGGGCCATTAGAGCCCACTATAAAATAAACTCCACTTCCATTTGGAAAGGGGTTGGAAAAATTACTGTAGCAGTGCACCATAGTGAATGCAAACTGATTTCACCATTTTTCTTCTGCAATTGTTCTTTGAGTTTATACTTAGATTTCTAAAGCTTTTCTTTTGATAATCTTTACTTTGTAATTTTTCTAATTTAACTTAGTTGACGAGTTCTCATCGTCAATAGTTTGGCGCCGTCTATGGGAAACTAAGTACCAAGCTACTGTTCTACCATTACTTCCGGCAAGAAGAAATGTCGAGACCTCCAAAGGGACTCAGGGAGCCACAAGAGGTGGAGGTCCACCTTAACGTAGTCCAGCTGAAGGCCTCCATGAAGGATCCCAATCCACCCAGAGATGTGGAGCCCCCAAGGGACCCTGAGGCTCTTGAGGGTGATAGAGAGGTCTCGTCACCGGCCGTACCGCCCGGAGAGAGTCCTCCAAGGGCACCACCGGGGAATGCCAACGAATTCCCGCTCCCTAAACCACCACAAGTACAGAACTCCGGCCGGTAGGACCCGGGCCCCTCGACGCGTAGACATGATAAGCATCCCAGGGTCCATTCTGTGAGCTCGAGTTCTAAATCTTAATTCTATGAAGAAGAAATACGTGAGCTCCACCGTAAGAACCAAAGGTTGGAGACCTCCCTGGAGAATATCCAAGAGGTGTTGAATGGCCTATTGCAAGGTAAGTCGAGCGTGACCTTGCCCAAGAGAAAAGAGAAAGGTCGAGAGGGGGCAGAGACCACCGTATCGGTAGACGATGGGAGGACTCGACACTCCACTAGTAACACCCCCCGAATGAAGCAACGTGAACATCCTGAACCACCGAAGTAGGCCCAGAAACCAGAGCCGAGGACCAACGCTGCCCCTCGCAACGAGGACGAGGTCACCTCTAAGAGAGCACCCTTAGATTTACGGGAGGAGCTCAACAAAAAGAGGGCGGGTAAAGGGACCACGCCCCCTATGGTGCCTCGAGAGGGCAAAGGAAAGGGGGATCTTAACCCGTTCGCTTTAAGGGACTCCCTAAGCAAGAGCAGGCAGGACCTGGACACAGAAATGAGGAGCCTGCGAAGCAAGATCATCACCGCCTCTCGCGGTCAGGCTTTTGAGGAAGAGTTTGACCATGAGTCACCCTTCGTGAGGGAGATCCAAGCCATCCGGCTCCCTACCAACTTTAAGGAACCCAATATGACCCCCTACGAAGGAAACACAGATCCAAAGTACCACTTGGATGCATTTAATGACCTGATGAAGCTGAGGGGAATTAGTAGCGGAGCCAGATCCCACTGCTTTGCTGTCACATTGAAAGGACCCGCATACAAATGGTTCAAAAGACTAAGGCCGGGGTCCATCAGATCCTGGCAGCAGTTTTCTGATGAATTCCTCCAACAGCACCACGTCGTGCGGGACTACACGATGCCGGGCACCAGCCTTGCCAATGTGAAGCAAGGAGAAAAGGAGAGTCTAAAGAGCTACATTCACAGGTTCAACATGGAGGTCGCTAAAGTGGGAAGCCTGGCCCGCCGGGAGCTAAAAATGGCCATTACAGCCGGGGTGCGCCCAAGAAGAAAATTGTGGGACAACATGCTGAAGTTGGAAGTCACCGACCTAGATGACTTCTACGAGAGGGCGCAGAAGTACATTCGTCTGGAGGATGGCCACGCAAACTTAAAGGCAGGAAAGGAGGAGTCCAACGCGAAGCCCCCAGCTAATGAAGGGTCAAATGGAGCAAAGAAGAAGAGGGCGTATAAAGGGTCAAGGGATGATCAACAGAGGAAGACCAAGAGGGGGAGCGGTCATAGGGAGACCGCTTACACTTTCTATACGAACCTAAAAAATTCAAGGCAGCATATCTACCTCACCAACGAGGACCGAGTTCCCTTCAAAAAGCCCCCACCAATGAGAAAGGACCGGTCCAAAAGGGATCCCAATAGATACTGCCAGTACCACAAGGATATCGTTCACACCACAGCTGAGTGCATCCATTTAAAGGAAGAAATTTAGGAGCTCATTCGCAGGGGGCACCTCGGTCGATATGTCAGGAGAGAAAGGCCAAAGCTGGAGGACGAGCTTGCTACACCCCGGGCACAAGGGCAAGCCCCAGAGATACAGGGGGAAGTCCGAACCATTTTCGAGGGTCCAGGATTTGGGGGAGATTCTCGGAAGGGACGAGACAGGTATGCTAGGGAAGCCAGACGAAGTTCGCCACCTTGTGTCATGAGTTTGGAACAACGACCCCCGAAAAGCTTCAAGGGAGAACACGACTCGATCACATTCACTGAGGAGGATGCACGGGGGGTACATTTTCCCCATAACGATCCACTGGTGTTGACAGTTCAGTTGGAAAATATGCGTGTGCATCGGGTCCTGGTGGACAATGGTAGCTCAGTGGACATCCTGTATCGCCCTGCCTTGGAAAAGATGGGATTGGGAATTCGTCACCTGAAGCCCTGCCAATCTTCCCTGTATGGATTCACGGGGGACTCAGTGCAACCCCTAGGGATGATCGAATTGGCACTCACCATGGGGGAGCAACCCCGACAGACTACAGTCATGGCTAACTTTGTCATAGTAGATTGTGCTTCAGCTTTCAATGCGGTATTGGGGAGACCATCCCTAAGAGAATTGAAAGCCATAACTTATATATATCACTTGGTCGTCAAGTTCCCAACTCCAGGAGGGGTCGTTAGTATGAAAGGAGAACAGAGAGAAGCAAGGGAGTGCTACAACACCTCCCTCCGCGTGCCTGTGAAACCACGGGAACCAATGGCCATGGTGATACATGAGGCGCTATGTGTGCCCGCGGGGAGCCCGCAGGAGCTAGACCCCCGAATCGTGGAGGAGTCAGGAGGAGAACCAATGGAGGAAGTAGAGGAGGTTATAGTAGTGGAGGAACCGTTGAGAAAACTGAAGGTTGGAAGAAGCCTGCAAAGTGACGTGAAGGAGGAGTTGATAAGGTTTTTGAAGGATAATCTGGATGTATTCGCATGGAGTCACGAAGATATGGTGGGGATAGATCCCAGTGTTATGTACCACCATTTGAATATCTCCCCTGAAGCGAGGCCCGTTAGGTAGAAGAGGCGGGTGCTAGACCCAGAAAGGTACGCAGCCTTAAAGGAGGAGGTCGACAAGCTGAAGACCAATGGGTTTATCCGTGAGTCATTTTAACCTGTATGGGTGTCGAATCCAGTACTAGTCCCAAAACCAAATGGGAAATGGAGGACCTGTGTCGACTTCTCAAACTTGAATAAAGCTTGTCCTAAGGACAACTTCCCGCTCCCGAGGATAGATCAGTTAGTAGATGCGACAGCAGGGCATGAATTACTGAGCTTCATGGATGCCTACTCTGGATACAACTAGATTCCTATGAACCTAGTGGATGAAGAGCATACATCGTTTATAACGGATAAAGGACTCTACTGCTATAAGGTGATGCCCTTCGGGTTGAAGAACGCAGGTGCCACCTATCAAAGGTTGGTCAATAAGATGTTCGCCAACTAGATAGGGAGGAGCATGGAGGTATATGTTGACGATATGCTAGTAAAAACCAAGAATGCTACAGAGCTCAACAAGGACCTTGGTGAAATGTTTGACACACTCAGGAAGTATCGAATGAAGTTGAATCCCATCAAGTGCACCTTCGGTGTATCCTCAGGAAAATACTTGGGCTTCATGGTCAACTCCAGAGGCATCGAGGCCAATCCTGATAAGATAAAGGCCCTGATAGAAATGAGCCCACCTAAGAGCAAGAAGGAAGTGCAATGCCTAACAGGAAGGGTGGCAGCCCTTAATAGATTTATTTCGAGGTCAACCGACAAGTGCCTCCCCTTCTTTAACATCCTAAAATGGAGCAAAAAGTTCGCTTAGGATGAGGAATGTGAAGAGGCATTTATTAAGCTGAAGGAGCACTTGGGGAAGCCACCCCTGTTAGCAAAACCTGAGAAAGGTGAGAAGCTATACTTATACTTGGCAGTGTCTGAACATGCCATAAGCGCGGCCTTGGTTAGATGGGAGAAGAAACAGCAACAACCCATGTACTATATCAACAAGCGGTTGGTGGATGCGGAGAACCGATACCCAGAGATTGAAAAGTTGGCCTATGCTTTAGTTGTGGCCTCGAGGAAGTTGAGACCCTACTTCCATGCTCATGCAATCGAAGTTCTCACGGATAGTCCTTTGAGGAAGGTCTTGCATAAACCTAAGACCTCAGGGAGGCTGATGAAATGGTCAATCAAGTTGAGCCAATTCGATATCGTGTATACCCCAAGAGCTTCCATCAATGGACAGGTGCTAGCAGACTTCATAGTGGAGTTCACCAGTCAGCCGAATGGAGGAAGAAATGAAGAAGGGGAGCAGTCTATCATAGAGGAAGAATGAGGGGTTCTATAGGAATGGAGTCTGCATATGGACGGGGCGTCCAATGAAGGAGGGTCTGGAGCAGGTATCATGATGACGGGACCCAAAGGACACAAGATGTACTGTGTAATCCGGTTTGGGTTTGAGGCCTCCAACAACGAGGCAGAGTACGAAGCGCTCCTGGCAGGCTTGCGTTTAGCCCAGGAGCTAAAAGTGACACGCCTTCGTATTTTTAGCGACTCACAATTGGTGGTGTACCAGGTGAAAGGGGAATATCAGGCGAGGGGTCCCAAGATGGCATCATACTTAGAATGGGTGAAAGGCTATCTTAGATGGTTGGTGGCATACAGCATAGAGCAGATCCCAAGAGAGAGGAATTCCCATGTCGATGCACTAGCAAAATTGGCTTCCACTTAGGATGGGGATATCTTGGAGTCAATACCCGTGGAGTACTTACCTAGACCCAGCATCGTAAGCGCGGACATACACATGGTTAGTGTTCCAAAGGAGTTGTGGGCTGAGCCGATTAAGAGATACCTGGAGGAAGGAACCTTGTCTGTGGACAAGAAAGAGGACCGAAGGTTGGTGTATGAGGCAGCTAGGTACACCTTGGTAGACGGGGTTTTATACAAGAGAGGGTTCTCGATGCCACTTCTGCGATGTGTAGAGGAGGAGGAGGCGCTAAAAGTACTGCATGAGATACATGAGGGTGAGTGTGGTAACCATGAGAACGGACCCTCAACGGCTAGGAAGGCCATAAGACAAGGGTACTACTCGCCCTCCATGGAGAAAGATGCAAATGACTTTGCCAAGAAATGCTACAAATGCCAGAGACATGCAAACTACACTCGAAGGCCCTCAAATGAGTTAACTAGCATGACCAGCCCCTGGCCTTTCGCTATCTGGGGGATAGACTTGATCAGCGCCCTTCCCGTGGGTAAGGGAGGAGCGAAGTACGTAGTGGTAGCTGTGGACTACTTCACCAAGTGGGTTGAAGCGGAACCCCTCATGAAGATAACAGCCAAGCATATCACCTCATTTGTCAACAAATTCATTGTCTGTAGATACGGAGTGCCCTACAAAATTATCTCCGACAACGACACCCAGTTTGAGGGGGGAACCTTTGAGGAATATTGTAGGGGAAGAGGGATAAAGAGAAGTTTCTCAGTAATAGTGCACCCACAGGCCAATGGGCAAGTGGAGGCCATTAACAGAGTTCTTAAAAAGAACTTGAAAACCAAGCTAGAAAAGATGAAGGGAGCCTGGGTGGAGGAGCTACAAAATGTGCTATGGGCCTACAGAACCACACCGCGCACGACCACTAGAGAGTTCTCATTCTCCTTAGCATATGGGTGCGAGGCCATCCTCCCAATTGAGATGCAGGTTAGTTCTTTCAGGGTACAGGCGTATGGGGACGAGGCCAACTGCGTAGCTCTGGCTGAGAGCTTGGATATGCTAGAAGAGAAAAGGGAAAAAGCACAAATGAGAATGGCGGTATACCAGCAGCGCGCAGCAAGGTATTACAACTTGAGGTTGCAAGAGAGAACTTTCAGAGTTGGCGACCTGGTGCTAAGGAAGGTACTCCCCAACACGCGAGACCCAGGGGCGGGGGTGCTAGGGTCGAACTGGGAGGGGCCCTACCAAGTTGCTCAGTGCATACCCCCAAACACTTATAAGCTGGCGCGCATGGAAGACACCGTCATACCTCGAGCATGGAATGTGGAGCACCTTAGGAAGTACTACCAGTAAAGCGCCTGTACCCAATGCTAGAAGTATCGGTTTTCAGCGTGTTTCATGTTATCTTAGCTTGGTAGACAAAAATCAAAGAGGTTACTTAGATAACCTCCCAAGTAGGTGTAAGTTCTTTTTTTTTATGTAAGTCTTATATGTATCGTTGTAACCTGAATTCTATGAATGAAACTGGTCACATCTTCACGTGCTATTTTTTCTACCTTATGTGGGCATCAATCAAAGTTCTTGCCGAAGTAAACTTCACCAGACACTTGGGGGGGGGGGGGGTAATAGTGGCCCATGAAGATAAAGCATACATCAAACAGGAGGAATCCAAAAAAGGACCCCTTGCACCAGGATCCTAAAAAGGACCCTCTATCAGGAGGATCCTATGCACCAGGAGGATCCTAAAATGGACCCTCTATCAGGAGGACCCTAAAAGGGGCCATGATCCTAAAAAGGACCGTCTAACAGGGGATCCTAAAAGGACCCCTTGAATCAGGGCCTTAAGCGAAGTCCTTATGCATATAAAACAAGGAGAGGACCTTACAAGGCATCCCTTGGGTTCACAAGGATTAGCTACCCTTGTGAACATCAAGGAGGCCAAAAGGTCTTACAAAAAAAAAACAACAACAACATACTTCCAAATAAAGGAAGATGCTCCCACAAGAAGAAAGACCTTAGAGAGAGCACCCACCAATAAGCCTAGAACGGCCGCCAAGCCGTCTAGCCAAAAAGGGTCCTAAAAGAGACCCTTGCAAAAATAGTACTATGAATAACGACGAGAAGGACGCTTCTCGCAAAAAAATAATAGGCGCGGGCAAGAATATATAAAAGGATAGCTAGAACCCAAGGGGTCAAAATGTCCTTATAGAAGTAATCAAGAGGCACTAAAAAAGGTCCCAGTGAACCCTTTCACATGGGCTCCAAAGGACCTCTAGCCTGGTAAATAAAAGAGGGGAACCTACCAAACCCCATCATGCAGGCTCAAAAAGACCTCAAAAGCAGAAGAATAAGAGATAAATAACCACACATGTATATATATATTGAAAAAAGAGTCTTGATAACATGAAAAGATTCACAAAGTAAAAATAATAACAATAATATTACAAAGGCTCAAGGTGAGCATACGCCCACAGCGGGATATTTCACAGAAATGAGGATATGACGGCCTTAGGGCCTCCTGCCATGGGTGCTCCACACGATCGCTCGAGCAACGACGTGCTCGCCGAAAGAAGAAAAATCAAAGTTTGGGTCTTGCCTCCACACACCGTAAAGGGCACGGTCTATGGACTTGTACTCGATAGCTGTCTGAGCCGCCTCTAAGGAAGCAATTCTCTCCTGCGACGTGGCTACATTGACCCTAACATCCTGGAGTTCGGCCCTAGCAGCCTCGAGTTTGGCCTCTAAATAAGTGACTCTCTCTTGTGATGCAGCCGCGATAGCCTTGGTCCCCTGGAGTTTGCTCTCTAGGCTGTTGACCTTGTCTTGCAGCGTCGTGGCTTTGGCAACCGCCTTCAGCTTCCTTTTTTGTCGAGACAAAAAGTTTGGACCGAACCCTTTTTAGTTCAGTCTGGGTGTCCTCAAACTCTTTCTCGAGCTCCCCGACCCGGGCCGTGAGACAGTCCCTCTCAGCACTTGTCGCGGAGAGATTGTTAGCCGAGTCGGCAAACTGCTGAGCCACAATATGGGCCTGCACAAGAAAGTTAACAACATAAATAAAAAGTAACAAAAAAAAATGTATGTACATCTATATATAATAGGGCCGACACAAGATGCATGAACTCACCCAAGCAGTGGTGCGCCTTAAAGTTTCCCCAAGGTCTGACAGAGCAAAACTCCCAAGACTGTTTCAGTCAGGCTCAGGGAGGTCCGAGGCGATTTGGGTGAACCGTTGCCCGTAAGTGGATGACATATGATTCACCCAGGGCACCCCATCTAGGCCAGGGGCACCTAGCTGAGTAAGGACAGACGACCCACTCGCTGAAACAGGAGGGGGCGCAGAAAAAGTGGAAAAGTGAGGCCCAGGTAGATCAGAGGGGGGTGCTAGAAAATTGGAAAAGTAAGCCCCCGATGGACCAAGGTCGAGAGGAGCCTGAGTGAAAGCGTCATAGCCCTCAGGGTCGGGGCAAACAAAACACCCCGGTACGGCATGCTGGTCTTGATATTGGGAGGCTATGTCCTGGTCATAAGAGGCATAAGGAGGGCATCACCCAGGAGACGGGGGCAGCTGGTGAGGTCCCCCGCGTTGAAGGGGGGCTTCCTCTGGCTCATCCCCAACCTCACCTTCGTCTGGGCAAGGCTCGGCCGACACCGCCTTCATCTTCTTGGACCCAGGAATGGTCCAAAGAAACTTGGGGTCGGAGACTGGGGACAGTTTGTGGAGGTTCAGATTCTCCACGATGAATAAGAACGTCTCCTTTTTCAGGGCGAGGTCAGCATTAATGAGGCCCATCACGGCGTCCGCCTCCGACCCAACGACCAAGGGAACGACAAATTGTTCTGCATGACCCACGCCATTGTCAAAACAAACATAAGTATAAAACAGTAAGTTCCAATAAAAAGAAAAGGAGGCTCAAGGTACTTACTGGGGGTGGTGCGGATGTCCTCACAGACAGTAAGAAGGCCCTTTACGAAGAAAAAGTCCCGCTTCCAGGACCCCGAATTGGACACTGAGCCCTCTATCAAAGGGTCCTCGTTATTGGCCTTTTGCAAATAGTAGAAGCCCTTGGACTTGGGAGAGGGCATGAGGTTATACAGGAAGTGCACCTCTAGCGCCGTAGGGGCACGTTTGGCAAGTACCGCGAACGCAATGAAAAGGCAGCTCAAAGTCAGCCAGCCATTGGGTGCTAGCTAAAGTGGGGCCTGGTCAAAGTAGTTAAGGACCGCTACGAAAAATGGGTGCAAGGGGATGGTACCACCCGCCTTCAGAATGTGTTCACTAAGGGCCACGAAGCCAGTCCTGGGGCGGTCAGCCTGGCATGTCTTCAAAGGAGATTATAAGGCATACTCAGGAAAAACGCAGTAGTGCTTCACAATTTCTTTCAGTTTGCTTTCTGACACATGTGACACCAGTTCGGATGCCAGTAAAGGAACCTCGTCCGGTTCATTGGTAGATACCTGTCGTCGTGCCCTCGGCATATCTGCAAAACCAAAAGAAAAAGGTGAGGAAGAGACAGGACACTTGACCCTCCATTTTCTCTTCCTAGTAAGAGTCTTCCACCGGGGGACCGGCACCGGAAGCACTAGGCTAGGGAAGATTGAAATTAAGGGCTGAGGGGAAGCAGAAGCGGCCCCATGACAGTCATCAGGCGAGGATGGGCTGGGGGACTCAGGCGGAAGGTGCCCTTCCATAAACTCCAACTCCCTCTGCAACTCTAAAAGGGTCACCCTAAGGCTCGCTACATGGTCACTAGGGTCAGGGGGAAAGGTGTTCCGTCTCCTCTTAACGCCGAGTCAATTTCACTCTCCACCACCCAAATTTTACGCCTAAGGTCAGCCATGTGCTCAAGGTGACAGATACGGGTCTGCCTTAAGGAGTCATAGTCTTGGTAAGGGCTTTCCTCAGGGGACTCTAAGATTGAGGACAGGTCAACAAACTCAACTCCCGGAGGTATGTCGAACGGACCGTCACTGGCCATGAGACCTCGTCCCGAAAGAAAAAAGGGGTTCACGTATAAATGAGGGGATGGCTACAAACCACAAAGGAATGGGCTTAAAACCTCTAGATGCAAACGCCCTAAATGATCCACTACAAGGTAAAAAAAAAAAGGGGCATGCAACTGGGAAAACTCACTACGAGCTCAGGCCAAGGTACCCCATCCCGAGCTAATTTGGACCCAAGGAACATGAGGGAAAAAGAAAATATACCTCAAGCAAGTAAAATGGAACACTGTCGAGGTCAAAAGGAGGTCGAGGGCCAAAATCACCAAATGGTCGAAAATACGCGTCTGTAAAAATAGACAAAAAGGATGTGTTAGCCTCCAAATAAACATACCAAAAAATTAGCTCATATGTATTTAAAAAAAAATGAAATGAAAAAATAAAATGAAGGAAAATATGGCAAAAATGAGGATGTGGGGGATTCTCAAAACCACTAAGCCAAGGAAGTAAGGTGTAAATAATAAGCCTTGCATGAAAGCCTATTTATAAGAATGAAAGAGAAGAGTCTACAACAGCACCTAAAGGTCCTCTCATAGACTGGGGGGCAAGTGTGGATGCTCAAAATTCCATACTTGTAAGAGATCTAAAGCGCGTGCTAAGGTCCCATAAATGCCTAAGTACATACCTATGCCTATGTCCCTAGGTGTGTATTGGGAAGCCTTGCCAAGCAAAGCCCCAGCAGGCGTGCAACACGGGACCCCTCTCCTGCGCCTCGCGAGCCCCAGCGCCTCACGCACCACGGCCCTCAGCAGATGGCCTGGCAAGCCCCAGCGCCTTGCGCGCCACGACCCTCAGCAGGCGGCCTCGCGAGCCCCAGTGCCTCGCGTGCCATGGCCCTCAGCAGATGGCTTTGCGAGCCCCAGAACCTCACACGCCACGGCCCTTAGCAGGCGGCCTTGCGAGCCCCAGCGCGTCACGCGCCATGGCCCTCAACAGATGGCCTCGCGAGCCCCAGCGGCTTGCGCGCAACGACCCTCAGCAGATGGCCCCGCGAGCCCCAGTGCCTCATGCGCCACGACCCTCAACATATGGCCTCGTGAGCCCCAGCGCCTCATGCATCACAACCCTCAGCATGCGGCCTCGCGAGCCCCAGCGCCTCGTGCGCCACGGCCCTCAGCAAATGGCCTCGCGGGGGAGCATCTTGCACCATTCACCTCGAGATGCCTCTTCTATGGAGACCAGTGGAAACCCCACCATCTAGAAGTGAAAGCCCAAGTATGATTCGGAAAGGTCATGTTAGTCCAATCTTGTATGGGGTACGACTTTTAAGACCCCGTACGCCTGACCATGGCACTCCTGCTAGACAAGTAGTTGGAGTACTGAGAGAGAGGACATGGCCTGCATGCTCCTAACCAGATGTTAGAGTCGACACCACTACCACCTGCACCACTCCTCTGACATTCGTACGGTCAAGTAGTGGAGACATTCTCATGGTACCTGGCCATGTACTAGTGTCAACACCACTACCTCTGAGACCACTCACCTGACAGTGTACTAGCGTACTACCTGGTCCCCTAGACCACATTGTATCAGGGGCCATTAGAGCCCACTATAAAATAAACTCCACTTCCATTTGGAAAGGGGTTGGAAAAATTACTGTAGCAGTGCACCATAGGGAATGCAGACTGATTTCACCATTTTTCTTTTGCAATTGTTCTTGGATTTTATACTTAGATTTCTAAAGCTTTTCTTTTGATAATCTTTACTTTGCAATTTTTCTAACTTAACTTAGTTGACGAGTTCTCACCGTCAACACTAGGTATCGAGACCTTAGGATAGGTCTCCCCGAGACTTAGAGTGTAATCTCAAATATTTTTTGTATGAATTTCCTTAATGGGTTTAAAACCAAATAAGGATCATAAATCCGTACAAATGATTTTGAAAATGACCAAACTGCCCAAGATAATAATAATGAATTATGTGCCATAATTAATTCGAGTATACTGTATGAATAACTACAGTATTGGCTAAGCATAACGGGACTGAACGTTGGAGGGTGAAAACCTGCTGAGCGTTAAGGACTCCAAGCAAGTCAACTTATATTGTATGGCTACAACATGAAACGATTATTGTCTTGTATGTTAGTATAGGGATACATGCACATATATAGACTGTCGTAGAAAGTTGCTTAGAGACGTTAGTCTAGGGAGTGCTGATTTAGAAAATATGAACGGTAGATATCCTTCATATCCTAGACGATTGATCCTCGTCACATTGCTTGATTTTATTATGTCCGAATAATTACTGCGACGAGTGGCCAAGAGGTGAGGATAAGCTGGTTAAACCTAGGGGCACCAAAACAAATGGGACCTAGGGGCCCTCATGCTTACTTAATCAGTGAACGGTTAGAACCCGAGTGTAACACCCTACTTCTTTAGAGCCGTTACTAAGTGAACTTTAAAATGTGCTTTCAACTTGCTAATCGAGGTTTTAGGTCAAACAGTGTAATTAAGCCGTAAACAAAGGAAAAACATTAGAAATAGTAATTTTTCATAGTAAATCATAAAATTTTTACTCTTGGGATCCCAAAATACAGTTTAGAAATATTTACAACATAAAAACTGTACTAAGTCAGCTAAACGACAAAAATCTAAATTCACTACAAACATCTCCCAAAATTCCTATGGCTGTGGCAGCCAGGCTAGCCAGACATGTACACGCTGCCTCACGCCTTCTGTACTCAAGGTTGGTTGATCTTCTCTTTACCCTTACCTGCACCACAGAGCATCTGTGAGCCGAAGCCCAGCAAGAAAACCCACAAACAAATAACATATGCAACACATATATCAAGCATATAAACAGGCCACCAATGGCAAAACACATATACGGCCTAGCCGTCCCAGGCGTTTACCAAGCCCTGGGTTCATGGACCACGCCATGAGGATATCCTAGGTATCCTTCTAGGGACTCGCACTCCTCGTGCTCAACGTTACTCTCGGCCCCTTGCCGTTCTCGGCCTTACACTCAACGTGCCCAACGCCGTTTCTAGCCCTTCGCCGTTCTCGGTCTACACCATTCCCGGCTCTAGCCGTCCATTCACATCATAAGACACATAGCATAACAAGCAAGTATAGAATTCTAGCATATTCAGTTAAAGGACTACGCCCCCCAGTTCTAACATATTGGGCTCGGCCCTACATATCAATTCCATTCACACATTGGGCTCAGCCCTGCACACAAGCTCTATGGGAACAAGGGTTTTCTTACCTGAGTTCCGAGCTTTCTGAGCACTGATGCCCCGAGCACAGTCCTCTAACGTGAGCTTCGCTGAAACCCTAGTCACAACACGTTAACAACGTCCATCCATCAAATTCTAATCCAATAAATAACTTCGAGCCATAACCCCAACCTCTGAGACCTTGAATTCTATCAATCTGGGTGATAAAATCCCTTTCGAGCCTTACCCCTTGAGTTCTCAAGCTTAAAATACCCTTAAAACCCAAACTGACACTAAGGGTCGCGGCCCCACCCACAAGAGCCGCGGCTAGCCTCGAAATAGAGGCTAGCACCACACTGACCCCCACACAGACCGCGGCGTGCCCACCAGGCGCCGTGGCGCGCATGAACCTCTCGGCCTCCCATGGCCACATGCGTACATGGGCCGCGGCGCACCCCTCCTAGGGTCGCGACGCTCCCCACCGAACCCAGATTTTCACATCATTTTCTAAACCTTTCCTCAAGCCAATTCATCCTAAAACTTGGCCAACATTCCTAGATATCCAGCACAGTTATTCCAGCTCAGAAACAACATCAACACCCCATTAAAATATGCACCAAAACTCAGCTAGAACACCCAAAGATAAATCAAGCTTAGCTAACATGCAATCCCCTATAACCAGCAGAAATTTAAGACTAAACCTTAGTAATTAGAGCTTACCTTGCAGAGCTTAGTCCCTGAGTTTGATCCTCAAATCCCCAAGCTTCAAGTTCCTAGAGTATCCCAGCTGAAATCCCTTTAATTCCTAGCCAATTCCTTTGAGTTCCCTTTGAGTTTTGCCTTAGAGAGTGGAAGAGAGAGAGACAAGAGCTATCTTCAGTTCAAAGAGAATATGTGTCGGTTCCTCATGTTTCTAGACAATTCTCCCTTTTTTGTTTTATTTGACTTAAGTCTAAAGGGTTACCTCAAGGCTCGGGGTACCAGAATGTCCCCGAGGGCAAAATGGTAAATTTCCCAAATATTCCCGCCTAGACATTCTATCCTCAAATATATCTCCAAATATTTATCTTCATGTCCCGATAACCCCTTAACTCATCTAATACCCAAATTACCCCTCGACTCGCCCCGAGTCCGAATCTCAACCCCATTGTGACTCTCTGGTTAACCGCTCCCCAGGATTGTCTCGGATCATGCTGCACAGACATATTACATATATACAACATTTATCTAATTTATCACACTTATGCCCCTAATATCCAGACGGGGCCCACATGCACATTTAACTCAATTAAACATGCATCATAATCATATATACACATAAATCCACATATAAGCATATTAAACCACTTATTGCCCTCCAGGCACACTAATCAAGGCCCTAAGCCTGATTAGCAAATTCGAGTCGTTACACCAACCAAGTGCTCTGATAAGTTATTCCCGGATAGCAGCCGTGAATATTGGCCATTCAGTGAGAGTGCCTAGAGATACTAGGGGTTGCCAGATTGAGTGAGGCTGAAGACCCTAGGGGCAACTACTCACCAGCACCACTGATTAGCATAGAAGTCTCTATAAAACCGTGTAAAGTCGATTTCACTCTTGGATAAGTAGTGATGCCCTAGGTAACATGATAGTTACCCTTGATGGAGATATTTATTGGCTATATCTTACTGTTGAGAGTCGATTCTCTCTTACAAATTAGGAATTAGGTTGGAGGGCGCGTTACGCCTGAATTGTTGGAAATTGTCGAGCGTTGGTATCGAATTTGTTGACTGTGTTTTTAGCCAACGACGTGAGAACGTCAAATACGACAAGCCTTCAAGAGAAATAAAAATGACACAGACGGTTTAAACAAGAAAAGTAAATAACACAGGAGATTTTTATAGTGGTTCAGCTCCGATTGTCGGTAATAGCCTAATCCACTTAGAGTTATGATTTATAGATCTGTACTCAAGATCAGATGGACTGAGCCAACTGAGTTTCTTCAATATAGATTGCAAAAATACAAGAGTTCTCTCCAATATCAGCACTTTCTCTCTCTAGAATACACAGACCCAATTTTCTCTCTCTAGAAAGAAGAAGCAGTCCCAGCCCCTCTCTCATCCATAAGCCCTCTATTTATAGGCCTGGGATACTCAACTGATATCCCCTTTAGATAGGGATATTTTATTATTCATCTTATATTCATATTGCAAGAAATATTTAAAATACAACTGACTCCTCAATTTGAGTGAGGAATGAGAGATTCCCGGATGCTTAGACCAACTCTTGCTGAAGTCGTTCTGGGGATTTTGACGTAGTCTCACATGCATGTTGATTACTCCTTCAAGCTTTCCTTGGACCAAGGTGATACAAGCTTGGCTCTCCTCGGACCAAGGTGGTCCGAGCCAACTCCCTTGGCACCTCACCTCGGGCAACTTTGAGGCAACCTCCTCCATGACATGTCCGATCGGACATGATGGCCTTCTCCTCGGACCAAGGTGGTCCGAGGCATCCTTCTCTCTTATTTCTCTCCTCGGACAAGTCCGAGCATACCTCCTCCATTCAAGGTCCCTTCGGACCTTGTGGCCTTCTCCTCGGACCAAGGTGGTCCGAGGCATCCTCCTTGGCATCTCACCTTGGACAAGTCTGAGGCACTCTCCTTTAGCATCTCCCAACTATGTCCGATCGGACATTGTGTAGGCTCTCCTTGTCAAAATCTAAGTCTCCATTCTTGACTTGCATGGGACTCCTCCTCCTTAGCTACTTACCTTGGACACTTTCGAGCCAACACTTAGGAAACCTTGGGAGGCTTACCTCGGACACACCCTTGGGGTCTCCTAGGACCACATCCTCCTTGGGATCTCCTAGGACCACATACTCCTTGGGGTCTCCTAGGACCACTTTCTCCTTGGGTTCTCCTAGGATCACTCTCTTTAGCCTCCTAGGATGCATTTTGTCATCTTTATTGCCATGCCATTGATCTCCAATTTTTGGGTATAACAGAATTATATTGTGATATGATATATCTGCTTGCTCTGGGATTTTCTGAGTGCAGGGATATATTTGTTGATAAGATATAATTGTGAAATAATATATCTACTTGCTTTGGGATTTTTTGAGTGCAGGGATATAATTGTTGATAAGAATTAGTTGCGATATAATATATCTGATTGTTCAGGGATTTTCTGAGTGCAGGGTTTTATCTGTTTATAGGAAATAATTTATCATTGGTTATCAGGCATGACCATAAGTTTTCCAGGACGCTTTGCGTTCTTGAAATTGATTGTGTAGGGTCCGGATGGATTCAGAACCCTAATCCTCTACATGCTTTTGTTTGAAGGTTGAACTTACTAAGCATTTTCGCTTACCTAGTTGTTTCATGTTGTACGTAAGAGCAAGGGCAAGGTAAAGCAGTGAGAGCCAGAGTCTAACTTGCAAATGTACATGTGGACCGACCTTTTGGGAAGCCGTTTTATTTTTGGAAATGTTGTGTAATTTTCCTAAACTAGGCTCACTCTACTCTTTATAAAATATGTTGTAACTAAATGTTAAGTATGGCCATACGAATTTTTAAAAAAGTTTTTTTTATACGGGTTTTTGAGACATTTTTGTTAAATGAAAACATTTATATTTCTACATTATCGAGTCTTGAAAATTCGGGTCGTTACACTCAGCAAAAATACTTTGTGCTGACACCCAATGACGATTTTGTAGTCTACTATGATGCGTCAAAGCAAGGGTTGGGTTGTGTGCCGATGCAGAATGACAAGGTGATAGCCTACGCCTCAAGGCAGCTAAAGGAATACGAATAACTCTATCCAACACACGATATGGAGTTGGCAACAGTGGTCTTTGCATTGAAAATATGGTGTCACTATCTTTATGGAGAACAGTGTGAGATTTATACTGGCCACAATAACTTAAAGTATTTCTTCACTCAGAAGGAGCTCAACATGAAGTAGCGCAGGTGGTTAGAGCTAGTGAAGGATTATGACTGCGAAATTTTATACCACCCGAAAAAGGCAAACGTAGTACCTGATGCGCTAAGTTGGAAGAATTATGGAAGTCTATCATTGGTAAACTGGCTAACTTGTCCATCCAGTCAAGTCTTTTAGAAGAAATACAGATTGGGCAAGGGCATGATGACATGTTAGTAGCACAAATGGATGCAGTTCGAGAAGGGAAGGCCACAGATTTTGTCAATATCAAGTCAAACTTTATTCAGATATAAGGATCGGGTATGCATGCCGAATGATCAAGGGATTAAGATGAAGATTCTAGAAGAAGAGCACAGCACCCCATACTCAGTTCACCCAGGGTCGACCAAGATGACCCACGATCTTAAGGCAATGTATTGGTGGCCAAGAATGAAGAAAGATATAGCAGAGTATGTGTCTAAATGCTTAGTATGCTAGCAAGTAAAAGCAGAACATCTTTGGCCTGCAGGCTTATTGCAACCACTTAGCATTCCAGAATGGAAATGGGACGACATAGCCATGGATTTTGTGACGGGTTTGCCACGAAAGAATAAGCAACACGACTAGGCTTGGGTAGTAACCAAGTCATCTCATTTCCTACATGTCAAGACTTCATATACCGCAGAGCAATACGTCGACATTTATGTCCAAGAAATAGTAAGATTACATGGAATCCCTAAGACAATAGTGTCTGATAGAGGGTCGGTGTTTACATCGAGATTTTGGGGAAGTTTGTAGCAAGCAATGGGTACCAAGTTAAGTCTTAGTACATCATTTCATCCTCAAACAGACGGTCAGTCCGAGCGTACCATACAGATTTTAGAAGATATGTTGCGCGCTTGTGTATCTGATTTCGGAGGATCATGGAGTAAGTACTTGTCATTAATAGAATTCACCTATAATAATAGCTACCAGTCAACGATCGGGATGGCACCTTACGAGCTACTTTATGGAAGGAGGTGTTGATCGTTGTTACATTGGGACGAGGTAGGAGAAAGGCAATGTAATGCCCCGAATTCACCGATGTGGTTTAATGGCGGGATTAGCAGGCTGGGAGGGTCATAACTGTTTAATTATGCCATTAAATTATAATATGCATGTTTATATGAATTATATTATAATATGATGTTATATGCATGCATGTGGGTCCACATTTGAGTATTATGATATTTTGATAATTTGGCCCGTTAAGGGTATAATTGTATATTTGGGTGCATATTGTGAATTGTGAATGAGATCCCATTATTATGGAGATATATTCGAGCTATTCGGCATGAGACGGTCCTATATAATGGATTAGTGGTTTTGTCATAACGGGGTCAATTATTGGGTAATAGGAATGTTATTTGATGATAAATTGGGAGTATTTGAGATTAGGATGAAATTCTGGAAGTTTTGACTATAATGTCCTCGGGGGTGTTTTTGGGACCCCGAGCACTAGGTTTTATTTGAGGTTACTTAAGCTTGAAGTAGCTTGTCAGATAGAACGTACGTTAGAAAAACTCTCGTTCTTTTCCCGTAGGTCATTTTTACCGTTCGAAGCCTTTTCGAAGAAATCTCGAGTTCTAGGAGTCGGAATCAAGCGAGGATTGAGGCATAGCGATCGTAGGAAAGATTAGAAGCTTCTTGATCAGAAGATTTGATGAGAAACAATCTAATCGAAGGTAATGTAAATTTAAAGTTTTGAGTTTTTAGAGTTTCTAAGCTTGGAATTGGACTTTGTGAATCGTTGAGTTTTTGGTTCGATTGAGCCTTGGGTTTTCAGGGTTTTGGACCATTGGGAAGCTTGGGAACTTTGATTTGATGATTTGGTAATGTTTAGGCATGATTTTAGAGGCTTTGAGATGTTGAAAACGTGTTTGGGAATGGCCCAGGGTTGGGGGCTGCGGCCCTAGCTTGAAGAAGCAAGTGGCCGAGTTTGCTCTTGCTGGGCGCCGCGGCCCTTGATGTAGGGTGCCACGGCCCTTGCTTCAGTGGTGGCTGGGGGCTGTGGCCAAGGGTTCCAAAGTCGCGGCTCTGGAGCAGGGTTGAGCCCGTTTGCATGTTTTGACCCCGGGAGCATGGTTTTAGGCCTCGGGATCATTCCTACTACTTGGATTAGTTTGGATTGATGTCCCGGAGGCTAGATTGGTTTGGGAACCTATGTTGATCATTTTTATTGATGATGTCCCATCTTTGGTTATCACTAGGTGACCGCTAAAGGACTAAAGTTGATCGTTCTCTGAGGTCGTTCTTTTATTCATTCTAGCTCGAAATCTGAGGTAAGAAAACTGCACCCTGTGTATATATGACATGCATATTTGCTATTGAGGCATGTTGAATGATAAATGTGGACATGGATTGCATATTAAATGCTAGTGAATGTTTTTTATCTGTATATGGCACTGACTAGTCAGGGACACTGACCTAAGAGTCAAAAGCGGCATAAGTGTCCCGAACGCAGGGCCGAATGAAGATTAGATCTAATAGATATCAGCATTGAATGGCTCTAAGGCATCAATGTTGGACCGACCCTAAGGTCGATGATATTTATAAGCAATTAGCTAGTCTAAGACTAGTTACTCAGAGCCAGGGCCTAAGGCCCAGGTGATCGCCTGTCACATGGCTAGGGAACGATGTTCCAGGGTTATGACTCTATGGTCATGAGGAAGGTTATGTTGGTGACCAGTCACCATGCACCTATCCTGTTTAAACTAATGAAAGGTTCACTTACCTGTTAAGCCCCGGTGACCCTATCGTCACAAGGCTGAAGGGAGCTATTCCCAATTTAGTGACTTTTGCGACTGTCACTTATCTGTTTTGGACTGATAGTCCTGGATGATTATTATGATCATTGTTGATATTATATCATGCTATATTGTATTTTCTTGCTAGGCCTCGACTCATGGGTGTTATGTGGTGCAGGTAAAGGGAAAGAAAAGCTCACCCAGCCTTGAGTGGAGAGCTTAGGTGATGATGTGTACATATTCGGCCGCTTGACCACCACGGCCAAGGAGTTCTCAGAGGAACTATGGGGTTTACCCTATTTTGCCGCTTAGGTCGGCGGGTTTGTAAATTTGAAACAGTAGTGACCATTTTGAGTTGTAAATAACTTGTAAATATTTTGAATAACTCATGAGTAGTTTATGTATTTAATAAAATATATCCTTTCCTCTTTATTGTTTTTCCACCTTAACTTGTTAATAACACTTACAACACGTTTTTAACCAAGGGACTCGGGTAGCGGGTCAAGTTTCTGGTTCACTGATCACCATATCTGTTCTAGGGTAACCAGGGCGTTACAACTTTGTATCAGAGTGTGCCAAGGTTAGGGTTCTTGCAGACTTGCTGGGCATGTACACACATTACTGAAGTCAAGCTCGACTCTTGGTTTGGTAACTATTTATGTATTTATATGTATAACTGCTTAAATATAGTATATATGCTTTACCTGTGTGCATGAGACACCATGTTAAACCTATGCCCAGAAATATTATATCCTCAACAACTGTGTGATTATTAGTACTGGGATTGCTGGAACATACTTATTAGTATTGTTGTTTATGAATTATTATGTGATACATGCTGAGTGCTAAATGCTATAGACATGTATCTGCCTGTATAATTGGATGATTGTGGAATGTGATAATTGTCTACTTGTTCTTGGACCGTATGGCGGCAGTAGGTTTAGTTATTACTAGTTGACTGGCCGTATTGATCAATATTTTAGCAAGGTATCAGATAAGAATGAATCCAGGGCAGACAGATACTTCAGCTGGCCAGAGTGATCAGGGCCAGAATAATAATAACAGTCAGGGCCAAGAAAATGACCAATCTCAGATTCCATAGCCAGCTCCTGTAAACTGGCAGCAGATAGTCAGTGATCTGCAGGCTACAATATTAAGACAGGGGGAAGAGCTTTGTCTCTTGAAACAGTAGCAAGTGCTTGCAGTGGCCAATGGATCAGAGGCACCTCCTGTGTGGGTGCCAGCAGCTGCCTGAGGTTGGAAATAAATGGGAGCCTCTCTATGAAAGGTTCAGGAAGCAACAACCTCCTGTATTTGAGGGCAGTATAGATCCTGCCAAGGCTGAACAATGGATGAGTATGATTACCACTCTCCTTGACTTTATGAGGGTAACTGGTAATGAGAGGGTGGCCTGCGCCACTTATATGTTTCGGGCGGATGCCTGGATTTGGTGGGAAGTGATTACCCAGACCAAGAATGTTAATGCATTGACTTGGGAAGAGTTTCAGACTCTATTCAATGAAAAATACTATAATGATGATATTAGGGTGGCGATGGCCGAGGAGTTCATTAGGCTACTTCAGGGGAACTTGTCACTCACTGAGTATGCCTTGAAATTTGATCGTTTGGCAAAGTTTGCCATGGAATTGGTGCCTACTGATGGGACCAGGAGAGAGAGATTCTTGCAAGGGCTACAGCCCAGATTAGCCCGAGATGTACGTATCACCACTGTGGCTGGGGTTACTACCTATGCACAGGTGGTTGAGAATGCACTCACAGCTGAGAGTGCATAGAATAGAATCTGGTGTGACAGTGCATCCAGAAGGATTTTAGGAGGCTAGGTCCTCCATTTGTGGGTTCAGGTAGGGGTGTTGGCCCGAATGATCAGAAGAGGAAGGTTCCTGACACCTTCCCAGTTCCAGGTCCTGATAGGCGGCCCTGTGGTATTTCTATGGGTCGTCCAGGTGGTAATGAAGCTTGGAAATCTTATTCTGAGTGCCCTAGATGCAAGAGGCATCATCTGGGAGAATGTAGGTCAAGGGCCTGCTTCTCATGTGGAGCAGTGGGTCATCTTAAAAAGGATTGCCCTAAGGCAAGAAAAGAAGAACCCAGAAAAGCAGACATCTCGGCCCCAGCTCGAGTGTTCGCATTGACTCAAGCAAAAGCTGAGGCTTCTCCCTCAGTTGTTACAGGTCAGCTTCTTAGTGCTGGAACCCCTTATAATGTATTGATTGATTCTGGTGCTACACATTCTTTTATTGCTAGTAGCATTATTGATAGACTGTGTAGACCTTGTGATTTCTATGCTGTGGGGTTTGGAACTTTGTTACCCATTGGAGAGTTAGTGGTATCCAGGAGATGGTTCAGATCTTTGCCAGTGACGGTAGAGGGCAGAGAGTTATCAGTGGATTTGATAGAGTTGGTTATGACTGACTTCGATATGATACTGGGTATGGATTGGTTAGCAAAATATGGGGCAACCATTGATTGAAGAAGGAAGATGGTCACCTTTGAGCCTGAAGGTGAGGATCCTTTTGTGTTTGTTGGTGCTGTGCATGGACCTCGCATTCCTATGATTTATGTATTGAGGGCTAGGGATTTATTGCAAAGTGGTTGCATTGGATTCTTAGCCAGTGTGGTTGATACGACTTAGGTCGTGCCAGTGAGACCAGAAGATACTAGACTTGTTTGTGAATTTCTGGATGTGTTTCCAGAAGATTTGCCAGGGTTGCCACCGCACAGAGAAATTGAGTTCATTATAGAACTGGCACCAGGGACGGAGCCAGTGTCTAGAGCGCCTTACAGAATGGCCCCAGCTAAGTTAAAAGAATTAAAGGTACAGTTGCAAGAACTGTTAGATTTTGGTTTTATCAGACCTAGTTTCTCACCTTGGGGTGTGTCAGTTCTGTTTGTAAAGAAGAAGGATGGTTCTCTGAGGATGTGTATTGATTACAGAGAACTGAATAAGCTGACAATTAAGAATAAGTATCATTTGCCAAGGATAGATGATCTGTTTGATCAGTTACAAGGTAAGAAGGTATTCTCAAAGATCGACCTTCGTTCTGGTTATCATCAGTTGAGGGTCAAGGAGGGAGATATACCCAAGACTGATTTTCATACCAGGTATGGGCATTATGAGTTTTTAGTCATGTCATTTGGATTGACTAATGCCCCTGCTGCTTTTATGGATCTGATGAACAGAGTTTTCAAGGATTATCTAGACCAGTTTGTGATCGTCTTCATCGATGATATTCTGGTATATTCTCAGTCAGAGTCAGAACATGAGCAGCATTTGAGGTTGGTTCTACAGAGATTGAGGGAACACAGACTGTTTGCTAAGTTCAAGAAATGTGAGTTCTGGTTATCTCAAGTATCCTTTCTTGGGCACATTGTCAGTAAAGAGGGGATTAAGGTAGATCCAGCAAAGATTGAAGCGGTCAGAGATTGGCCAAGGCCAAAGAATGCTTATGAGATTAGAAGTTTCCTTGGATTGGCAGGTTATTATAGGCGTTTTCGTGGAAGGGTTCTCAAAGATAGCTAGTGCTTTGACTGAGCTAACATGCAAGAGTCAGAGATTTGTGTGGTCAGATAAATGTGAGAACAACTTCCAAGAACTGAAGCAGAGATTGATTACAGCTCCGATTCTGAGTCTTCCAACAGATCAGGAGAAGTTTGTGATTTATTGTGATGCTTCTCATCAGGGTTTGGGCTGTGTTTTGATGCAATCAGAGAAGGTAATTGCTTATGCTTCTTGTCAGTTGAAGGAGTATGAAAAGAGATATCCTACTCATGATTTAGAGTTGGCAGCTGTGGATTTTGCTTTAAAGATATGGAGGCACTATCTCTATGGAGAGAAGTGTGAGATCTATACAGACCACAAGAGCTTGAAATACTTCTTCACTCTGAAAGATTTAAATATGAGACAACGACATTTGCTAGAGTTAGTAGAATCTTATGATTGTGAGATTCTGTATCATCCAGGAAAGGCCAACATGGTAACTGATCCTTTAAGCCGAAAGGGTCCGAGATAGATATATGGTATGAGGCTGATAGCCAGGGAATTAGTAGATGATATGACCAGAGCTGGTATAGAGTTGCTGGTGGGCCAGTTGGCGAACATTATGCTACAGTCTACGCTGTTGGAGAGAATTAAGGAAGGTCAGCTGAGTGATCCACAGCTGATCAAGATCAGAGAGGATGTTTTGGCTGAAGCGTCCAGAGATTATTCAGTGTCTGAGTTAGGCTTGTTGAGATACAAGGGGTGGATATGTGTTCCGTTAGACACTGCTTTGAGGAAAGAGATTCCGGATGAATCTCATACTACACCTTACTCTTTGCATCCAGGCACCACGAAGATGTATCAGGATGTGAGGTCATTATATTGGTGGCCGAGGATGAAGAGGGATGTAGTTGAATATGTGGCTAAGTGCTTGACATGTCAATAGGTCAAGGCTGAGCATCAAAGGCCTGTAGGGTTATTACCGCCTCTGGATATCCCAGAGTGGAAATGGGAAGACATCACAATGGATTTTGTGGTGGGCTTACCCAAGACTGTTGATCAGCATGATTCTATTTGGGTGATAGTGGATCGCTACACCAAGTCAGCTCACTTTCTGCCAGTGAGGACTATTTATACAGTTGACCAGTATGCAGATCTCTATGTGAGAGAGATCATGCGCCTCCATGGAGCGCCTAGGTCGATCGTGTCGGATCGAGACCCTACTTTTACTTCCAAGTTCTGGGGAAGTTTGTAGAAGGCCATAGGGACACACTTGAAGTTTAGTACTGCTTATCATCCTCAGACAGATGGGCAATCTGAGAGGACAATGCAGATACTAGAAGACATGCTGAGAGCATGTGTGCTGGACTTTGGTGGATCTTGGAGTAAGTATCTGCCTTTGATAGAGTTCTCCTATAACAACAGTTATCAGTCTATCATTGGAGTTGCACCTTATGAGATGTTGTATGGTAGGAGGTGCAGATCTCCCATTCATTAGGATGAGACAGGTGAAAGGAGATACTTGGGTCCTGAGGTAGTTCAGAGGCCCAGTGAGGCCATTGAGAAGATTAGAGCCCGGATGCTCGCTTCTCAGAGTAGACAGAAGAGCTATGTAGATCCCAAGCACAGGAATGTGGAGTTCCAAGTGGGAGACTATGTCTTCCTTAGAGTCTCGCCATGGAAAGGGGTGAGAAGGTTTAGGAAGAAGGGCAAGCTGAGCCCTAGATTTGTAGGTCCATTTGAGATCCTGGAGAGGATTGGTCAGGTGGCTTACAGATTGGTATTACCTCCGGCGTTGTCTGTCGTGCATAATGTGTTTCATGTTTCAGCTCTTCGGAGGTATGTATCTGATGTGAATCATATTCTAAGTTATGAAGATCTGGAGCTTGAGCCAGATCTCTCCTTTGAGGAGCATCCAGTTCAGATACTTGACAGAAAAGATAAGGTCCTCAAGAATAAGACGATACCTTTGGTTAAGGTGTTGTGGAGGAACAGCAAGGTCGAGGAAGCGACCTGGGAGCTGGAGTCAGATATGCAGAGTCAGTATCCCGAGCTACTCAGGACAATTTTGAGGACGAAATTTCTGTAAGGAGAGGATAGTTGTAATGCCCCGAATTCTCCGATTTGGTTTAATGGCGGGATTAGCAGGCCGAGAGGGCCATAACTATTTAATTATGCCATTAAATTATAATATGCATGTTTATATGAATTATATTATAATATGATGTTATATGCATGCATGTGGGTCCATATTTGAGTATTATGATATTTTGATAATTTGGCCCGTTAAGGGTATAATTGTATATTTGGGTGCATATTGTGAATTGTGAATGAGATCCCATTATTATGGAGATATATTAGAGCTATTCGGCATTAGACGGTCCTATATAATGGATTAGCGATTTTGTCATAACGAGGTCAATTATTGGGTAATTGGAATGTTATTTGATGATAAATTGGGAGTATTTGAGATCAGGAAGAAATTCTGGAAGTTTTGACTATAATGTCCCCGGGGGTGTTTTTGGGACCCCGAGCACTAGGTTTTTTTTGAGGTTACTTAAGCTTGAAGTAGCTTGTCAGATAGAACGTACGTTAGAAAAACTCTCGTTTTTTTCCCGTAGTTCATTTTTACCGTTCGAAGCTTTTTCGAAGAAATCTCGAGTTCTAGGAGTCGGAATCAAGCGAGGATTGAGGCATAGCAATCCTAGGAAAGATTAGAAGCTTCTTGACCGAAGGATTTGACGAGAAACAATCTAATCGAAGGTAATGTAAGTTTAAAGTTTTGAGTTTTTAGAGTTTCTAAGCTTGGAATTGGACTTTGTAAATCGTTGAGTTTTTGGTTCGATTGAGCCTTGGGTTTTCAGGGTTTTGGACAATTGGGAAGCTTGGGAACTTTGATTTGATGATTTGGTAATGTTTAGGCATGATTTTGGAGGCATTGAGATGTTGAAAACGTGTTTGGGAATGGCCCAGGGTTGGAGGCCGCGACCCTAGCTTGAAGAAGCAAGTGGCCGAGTTTGCTCTTGCTGGGCGTCGCGACCCTTGATGTAGGACACCACGGCCCTTGCTTCAGTGGTGGCTGGGGGCTGCGGCCCAAGGTGCCAGGACCGCGGTTCTTGAGCAGGGTTGAGCCCGTTTTCATGTTTTGACCCCGGGAGCATGGTTTTAGGCCTCGGGATCATTCCTACTACTTGGATTAGTTTGGATTGATGCCCCGGAGGCTAGATTGGTTTGGGAACCTATGTTGATCATTTTTATTGATGATGTCTCATCTTTGGTTATCACTAGGTGACCGCTAAAGGACTAAAGTGGATCGTTCTCTGAGGTCGTTCTTTTATTCATTCTAGCTCGAATCTGAGGTAAGAAAACTGCACCCTGTGTATATATGACATGCGTATTTTCTATTGAGGCATGTTGATTGATAAATGTGGACATGGATTGCATATTAAATGCTAGTGAATGTTGTTTATCTGTATATGGCATTGACTAGTCAGGGACACTGACCTAAGAGTCAGAAGCGGCATAAGCGTCCTGAACGCAGGGCCGAATGAAGATTAGATCTAATAGATATCAGCATTGAATGGCTCTAAGGCATCAATGTTGGACCGACCCTAAGGTCGATGATATTTATAAGCGCTTAACTAGTCTAAGACTAGTTACTCAGAGCCAGGGCCTAAGGCCCAGGTGATCGCCTGTCACATGGCTAGGGAACGATGTTCCAGGGTTATGACTCTATGGTCATGAGGAAGATTATGTTGGTGACCAGTCACCATGCACCTATCCTGTTTAAACTAATGAAAGGTTCACTTACCTGTTAAGCCCCGGTGACCCTATCGTCACAAGGCTGAAGGGAGCTATTCCCAATTTAGTGACTTTTGCGACTGTCACCTATCTGTTTTGGACTGATAGTCCTGGATGATTATTATGATCATTGTTGATATTATATCATGCTATATTGTATTTTCTTGCTAGGCCTCGACTAATGGGTGTTATGTGGTGCAGGTAAAGGGAAAGAAAAGCTCACCCAGCCTTGAGTGGAGAGCTTAGGTGGTGATGTGTACATATGTGGCCGCTTGACCACCATGGCCAAGGAGTTCTCAGAGGAACTACAGGGTTTACCCTATTTTGCCGCTTAGGTCGGCGGGTTTGTAAATTTGAAACAGCAGTGACCATTTTGAGTTGTAAATAACTTGTAAATGTTTTGAATAACTCATGAGCAGTTTATGTATTTAATAAAATATATCCTTTCCTCTTTATTGTTTTTCCACATTAACCTGTTAATAACACTTACAACAAGTTTTTAACCAAGGACTCGGGTAGCGGGTCAAATTTCCGGTTCACCGATCACCGTATCTGTTCTGGGGTAACCAGGGCGTTACAGGCAACTACTTGGACCCGAAGTTGTTAGAGAAACTCAGGAAGCAGTAGCACTGATTAGAAAATGTATGCTCGCTGCTCAAAGCCGTCAGAAAAGTTATGCGGATGCCAAGTGGCGTGATGTGGAATTCAAAGTCGGAGATCAAGTCTTCTTAAGGATATCTCCTATCAAAGGTGTGAAGTGGTTCTGGAAGAAAGGCAAGCTTAGTCCCAGGTTTATTGGTCCTTTTGAGATATTGGACAAAGTGGGAGCAGTTGCATATAGATTAGCCTTACCGCCAGCATTAGCAGATAGTCATAATGTGTTCCACATCTCGAAGCTGCGTAGATATGTGTCAGACCCATCTCACGTCCTCAAGTAAGATACGATAGCACTCCAGAAAGACTTGAGTTACGAGGAACAGCCGGTTAGCATCCTAGATAGAGGGATGAAGGAATTACGGTCTAACAGTATTCTGATCGTCAAAGTCCTATGGAGAAATAGTTCTGAACAGGAGGCAACGTGGGAGTTGGACGAGGACATGCAAGCTCGGTATCCGGAACTATTTGGTAAGTAAATTTTGCGAACAAAATTCTTTTTAGTAGGGGAGAATTGTAGAGTCCCAGAATGTTTACTTAGTTAGCTAGTTAGTAGTAGTCGTAGTATTTTAGATTTCGTGGATTTTGATTCAAACCGAGACTTAGTTGGAAACTCCTAGCAATAGTTATGATATTTATTATAACTTAAGGTTTAGATAGAGCCAATAGGAATATGACACTTGTCATAAGCATGATTATTTAGGCATTAAGTATTTTAATTTTTAAATAAGGAAATATAAGCTTTAGTCTTCACCAGAAACTGTTAGGGTCGTAGTTTTACTCAGTCAAAGCAGTTATCCAACCTTAATTATGCTGAAAATGTGCAATTATGTGTTTAAAATATTCATGTATGCCGATATATCGCAGCTTGGAGCCGATATATCGCCTGACGAAGAATACGGAAAACACGTTGACGTTGCACGATCGTACGAACGGAGGCTCGAGAATAGGGCAAAGCCAATATATCGCCACATAGGGGCGATATATCACCCTAAATCCATTATTTTTTTAATTTTTTTTTATAATTTTTTAAAGAAGCTTTGACTCCTTAGACCTACTTCTAAACATTTTGACCGAGTCTTCAGCCTCTGATTGACGAATATTCAATTATTTTCAATTTTATTCATTATTTTTATTCAAAGCCAAAAAGAAGATATTTATTCCTATAACTCTATAAATAGGACCTAGTACCCAGCCCTTCCACTCACTCTTCAGCTGTGATCAGACTCCAAGGTGCTAGTGAGACCATAAGAGTGATAAACACTTGGGTTGGGAAAAAGCTTTGCCATTCTTAAGCTTTATAAAAAACTTGGGAAGTGAGGATTAGTGTATTTTGGTATTGGAGTTAGACCAATCCATATGGTTAACTAAGGTACTCTTATTCTTTAAGTCCAGTTCTTAAAAACTCTTTAGTTTTCTTTAGTTCTTTTTATTCAGATCCTAACTTTTTATATTGGTTTTTGATTAGGCTCTTGAAACATAAAGATATTCCTTGGTAAGTTTTGTTTTGAAGGTTTAGTTTCCACATTATTCTTTAATCTTTAGAAATACTCACCATTTTTATTGCTGGTTTTAGGAGTGTTCCAAGTCCCGCATTTGTTCTCAAATATCTCGGTTTTGGTAAGCAAAATAGGATAAATCTTGTATGTTTGTATGATATGTTATGTTATATGTTATGTCATCTTATGTTGTATGTTAACATTATGTATAGTATGTTTATAGACCTTGGGCATATGATTTGTATAGCTAACAAGCCCCAGTAAATTATGGGCATATGACTTGCTTATCTAGCAAGCCCCACCAATCTATTAGGCATATGACTTGTTTAGTTTACAAGCCTCAAGTAGTATAATGGCCATTGTAGTATTATATGACATATTTTATAGTATATGTGTTTATGATATAGTTTATGTGTATGTTTTATGTTTTTAGTAGATTTTCCTTGCTGGGCAATAGGCTCATTCCTTTATTTTTTGTTTTATGCATGAAAATAGATACAAAGGCAGAAGGATTCTTGGAAGCTTGGCATGTGTGTTAAGGTGAATGGAGTGGATGGGCTGCGTGTTGATTCGAGGACGACGTTATTTTCTTTTGTCTCTTAAAATTACGTTTTTATGTATTTTCCGCATTTAGCTTTGTAAACAATTTCATTTAAAGTTATGTTTTATTTTAAAACAATGAGCTCATTTATGTATTACAAATATTATTTTAAAGTTTTCAATAAAGTTATGAATTTTTCTCATGTATGTTCTCTTCAAAGTAGTAGTTATGTCTAGTAGGTTTAATGATCTAAGTCTTAGAAATAGTTGGGTCATTACATATACCTCCATGTATTACTTTGGACCCAAAAACACACTTTTTAAGTGATTATAATTGAAACTCAAATTTAACATTTACACTATGTGAAATTGACTAAATGTTTTATACCTCACTCGTATAACAACAATTATCATTTGTATTTAAACAATCATAACAACCTCTTCTTCTAATTTACCCTTCTTCTCATCAACCACTTTTGGTAACATAATAGACTTCTTAACTGGCTCTTCTAACTCCTTACCACTTCTCAAGGATATTGCGTTTCATTGGTCCTTAAGATTTACCTTAGTAGTGCTCCATATTCCGAATAAACGACCTTTTCTTAGTTATAAATTGGTTTTGAACATAAGATTGAGCATCAACTTGCTTCACTTGAGGGAGAAGTTGCGGTCTAACTGGAGGCTGATAATATGCTAGAGGAGGATTTTAAAATGGTTGCTGATGTTGCTGGAACGGCTACTGAATACCCTGATTATTTTTCCAAGAGAAGTTAAGGTAATTCCGCCACCCTTGGTTGAAGGACATTGAGTAAGGGTTGTTAGTGTTAGGATCTATGCCCTAAAAGCATGTAAAGACATTTCATTGATTTAAATAAAAGTACAATTTTATTATATTTGAATGTTATAACTATTATTTGAATAATTTATATAAATATCAAGAAAATTCCATATTCATTTATAAGGATATGATCTTGTATTAGTATGAGAGAATTAAGATGATATATAATGAATAAAATAATCAGTAACAAATTAAAGTAAGGAATGTTTAATGAAGTTTACCAGTACGATTTACTAAGCATACAAGATGCAAGTAGTCTAAATTCGAATTACTGATGTGGATAGTAATCTTGGTGAAGGTGTAACACCTCAATTTCTTGGGACGTTAACTAACCCATACAATAAATAATTTCAAACTAAAATATCTTTTATTGTAAAGAGAACAACGTGAAGAAAACAACATGAATGCTTAAAAAGAAAATGAAACTCTGGAGTTTCATAAATACTATTTAAACAAATAAAAATCCTCATTTGACTCCATAATAAAACTCAATACATCACTCAAAACCAAATTAAAACATATCTTAAAACTGGATGGAAAACATTTAAAACTTCCAAGTAGGCCCGACCCCTAACGGTCGTAATATCCATGACATGTACGCCCTCTGCCAAAGCTCTCCAACTCATTGTCCAATAACCACTTCCTTGCCTTTACCTACATCATAGAGCAACCATGAACCAAAGCCCAGGAAGAAGAGCTGTGTAGGATGCAACCCCCTTAAACTTACCCAAGTATATACTTCAATTAAAAACAACATTAGATAATTTAAATCATAAATATAACATTAGACAGTAATCATATCCAAAACAAAGTAAACATTAGATAATTTAAATCATAAATATAACATTAGACAGTAATCATATCCAAAACAAAGTAAACATAGTGCATTGAAGCACATAAGAACATAAGCATGCATTTTCAACATATCATAAGCATGCCAATTTGTAACATAGACATGCGTTTAGAAAATAAGCATGTCCAACAACATATCTCACAAACAATTATCAACATAAGTAACATTTACCATGAACTACTTAAAACATATAACATTCACTAGCATAATCATACATCTAGCATAGGTAATTAAACATAACAATTCTACCATCTAGAGTACGTCAAGTGTACACCCTGTGTGCAAGTGTCCACTTTTGTTACCTCAAGTCCAAGCAGCAACAATAATTCTGTTCCCTTCAAGTTTCCTTACTGAGCTCTAATCACAACATAAAATGACACAATCTTAATTTCATAACAAAACTATATCACAAATGCAGCTATGCCATTCCTAATGTTGATTCACACTCCAAATGTCCTCATGAAGTCCCAAAACCATTCTACACAAAACCCCTAATCGAAGACACTTAATAAAAAAAATTTGCATTTTAAAACTAACAAAATCTCTTTTCTGGATGAGTAGTGCGGTTGTGCTCACAGAAAGTTTTGGCTTTCTGGACTAGTAGCACGTTGGCCATGGGCGTGGTCGTGCTCGACGTTTTCTTAGAAATCGCAAGATGCGATTTAAACCCTATTTTTCCCAATAACTCGGATCAACCCATATTTCAACATATACTAACTCCAAAATTGATAAACAACATACCCAAACATGTTTAAATCAATAATTTATCATCAATTCATGCATTAATTCAAAGTTGTCACAATTGCATGGTTAGGGTTCAAGAACCTTAACTTTATCTTCAACTTGTAGACAACCTATTCCCCAAAACCCCTAAACCTTTACCCAAGATCTAATCCGTAGCATGTTTCTATCATTAAATTACAATCAAAACCTTCAAAAGAAATGCCAACAATAAAATGATGATTTCCAAATCAAATTCCCAAAACGAATAGATGAATCAAACCTAATTCTATAGAGTAATCAAGTAATACCTCTTCAAGTTGATTCTCAGATCTCCAATCTACTAAACCTCCACTTCTGAGAGACCCTTTGCCTAGATCGATAAAACGACTGACAATAATATGATAAACTTAACCTAATTTTCATTTTAGTCTGCAAATATCAACCCTAAAACCAAAAGACCACTTAGCCACTAATTCTAGCCATCTGATAATTAGGATCGAGTCTTTTTTTTTTTTTTGTAATTTCACATAAAACTAATAGTTTTTATTTTCCTTAATTAGCTGATGACCCCAAAAGTACTTAAATTACACTATGGCCCATAATTACAAAAATGATGACACTTATGCCCTAACTACTTGAAGCTATCATTGTTGTTGTTCAAAAATGTACAATTTCGCATCATAACATAGTCAAATAGACACAAAATCATACATTTACATATAATTACTATAATACCCCTTACGAATGGAAGCGAATGTTACAGAAGATACTGTATATATAATAGAGATTATATATGACATGATCGATATGAATTAACTATCTTTATAAACTTACCGCTTTCCATACAGACTTAATTCTTATCATAATAGATGATCATTTGTAGATCAGTCTAAATCCTGAGTAGTCAAGAACTCTTGTTTGTGCTTATTGGATTATTTGATTCACTCGTTAATGTTTCTTAGTATAATGAGGCTGGCGACTTTTGTTTTGGATATTTTAATATCATGAATGGCTGGGAACATGATTTACAATAATGGAATACGTACTTTTCTAACGGATCCAATATTAGTTTCATTAAGGGTTAATTCTAGAGCTTAATTGTTATTGAGCTCAAATATTCTATAATTTGATTATAGATTAATTATTTGCTAGTGAATTAATGGTACTTAAGGATCAAAAGGTAACTAGATGGGTAAAATGGTAATTTTGACCAGCTCTAATTAACGAACAAATAAATAGACGACAAAACTACATTTATTGATTATATGAATGGACTATAATAGAGAAAACTCTACAAATATAACTCTGTAAATACTTAGAGTGCAATTCCATATTTATAGTGGAATAATCATTGAATTAATAAATAAGATTATTATATTAAAGACTTTAATTAATAATTTGGTTTATTGGAGCTTCCTATTATAGGTCCATGGTCCCCAGGTCACCTCTGTCCAACACTGTCAAGGGTAAGAATCTCATAAGGAAGATTTATAGAGAGAATGACTAAATTGCGAAGTAATTAATTTTCTGAGGCAAGGAAATAATTATGGGCAATTGATTAATTATGAATTCATTAATTATTTAACTATATACTCTTTATTCTAAAAAGATTTATGTTAAAATAAATATTAATCATGTTTGGATTAATATAGAGATAGACTGATAATTATCTTATTATAAGATATTTATTTATTTAATTAAAACTAATATTTTAAGTTAAAGTTAATTTTGAATCAATTGATATTTATTTTGGGATAAATATAATATCTTAAATATTAATTAAATAAATAAATGAGAAAATCAAGGTGAGCCACTAAGTGGCTCACGCCACTCACTGTAGTGCACAGTGAGTGGCGCCTACCAGAGATATTTTCTATCTCTGTGATTTGAATTTTGAATTTCAAATTAATTTGTTTATTTAATTATTCTTTTTAAATATGATTTAAATTAAATAATTAAAATAATGTAATTGTTTAGTTTAGTTTTAAATAAAATAAAAATGAATTAAATTAGTTAATTATCTTTATAAACTTGAAAAGAAGCGATACTTTTAAGAAGTTTAATTAAGCAGTTAATTATCAGACACTCTGAAGAAAGAAACGATAGAATTTTCTTAACTTAAAATTCTAGAAATTTCTATAGCCTCTCTTTTCTCAAACCTCTCTAGATCTCATGTGCTGAGTACATCTAGAAAGTTCTAAATCAATATTTGAATACTACGTGCCCACACACGTCCTTGTGTGTTTGAGGATTGGCATGGAAGGAAAGGTGTGAGCTTCTAGAAAGGATAGGAAGATCGTTGATTTATAAGATATGATTCAAAGACACTTGATAGGCTATGGGAGGTAATCTCTATTCCTTTTATGTGTTATTAAATATATCAATATATGTATGATCATGACTGATATTAATAAATTTTTAAAAAGATCCTATTCCACTGCGTATTCTTATTTTTCTCATTTAATAACAACAATTAGTACCAGGGCAGTCTATATATATTAAATGTTGTGTGGGTTTCTTGAATTTTGTTGATATGTATATTGAATGGATGAATATATTTTTTGAATGTATGGTTAAATGATTGATCGTTAATTATATGGTGCTATTGGGTTAGGAATTTGAATTTTATTATTTTCAATTTTATGTAAGCCATAAAAGGCATAAGATTTTTTGTATTTTTATTTTTGAAAATTAAATCTAAAAAAGTCTTTACAAAAGAAGAAAAAAAGGACCCAAGCCCCTACACCCAACCGCATATGCCAACCACAGGCCGAGCCCCTGCGGGTCTGTGTGGCTGCCCAGCTGATGCACACTCATGCACCTAGCCACTTGATACGCGTGCTCCTTGCACCTGGCAACCTGATATGTGCGTTCCTTGCACCTTGCCACTTGATGCGTGTGCCACATGTGCCTAGCCACCTGATGTTCATGCACCCCTTACGCCTGATCCCAGATGCATGCGTGCGTAAGAGTCAGCCGAGCCCAGCGCCCCCTGCGCCTAAGTGCCATGCCAAACCCCTTGTGGCTCACCCTCTATGCCGCCAGCCCTATCCCTAGGGCACCATTCATGGTGGCCAACAAAATCCCTATTTTTGTGTTGATTATCTTTTATTTAATTGATTTTTTAAATTATTTTAATTTGAAAAATTAATTATCTTATTTTATTTTGTTAGAAAAATAAAATATTTTTAGTTGGCTAAGATCTTATCTTAAGTTTAAATAATTATTTGAATTTGGTTCTTTTAATTATTTAAATTCAACTAAATTAAAAAGATGACAAATATGTTATTTATTTAAAACAAATAAATCAATTAGAAAATTAGTTTCTAATTAATTATTTGGGCCTAAGAATTATAAAGATGGGCCAATAAGAGAAAAGAAGCAATCATGGAGTCGTGCAAACAACTATAGGCCATTCTATAATTTTATTTCTATTTTTCAAAGAGTTATAAATTTAGAAATACCCAATAGTACTCGGTTAATCATATATTGTGTATTTATTTTTTGTATTTATTTAAATAAATATTAATTAATGTTTGATTGATAACATGATTATGCATTAGTCAAATACATGTCATTCATGAAACCCCACACAGTTTTTGATTAATCATACATCTTTTAGAAACATGATTATCTATGATTGTCCTGAGTGTTTATATGAATTATTTTAGAGAAACCAATTGCATGTAAACTGCTAAGTCTTAAATTAATTAAAACTTGATAAATCACACCATAATAAAGACAATAGTTTTTATAGGCCTTTAAGATAAACAACTTTATTTAAAAAGGGTTTTAGTAAAGTGAGATGAATGTAATGGGTAATTATCTAGATCACATTATCAATAGAAATATGCTATTTACTAATTAAATGTACTTTATAATTAACTACATTCGTAGGGTTACTAATAAACAAGTAATTATTTTAGAATTAATTAATTAGCTTTAATAAACACATTTATTCTAAAAAAGTAAGTGGTAGAGGGTGAACATCTTAATGTCATCTCTGTTCTCCATTATCAGTACAACACCGTTCATATAACGCCCCTAATTGCCTATCTTTATTAAAATACTAGTTTTGATAATAGTTCAAAAGAATTCATTACTTTGTCTGAAAACACAATGAGACTTTATTGTAAATACATGCAGAGTTTAGATCCATGTTCAAAACAAAAGAGAGTTTAATGCAGTCTTAAAAATATCTAAAAAAAAAAATACATCCCATTGATAAATTAACATAAGAAAGACTTTAAGGCACTACAACGTTCCGAATTGTTTCCTCATTCATTGGCTCCCCGCAGCATACACACATACTGTTACTCCCAAATTTCGACAGAATCATAAATGAGCCTCGAAATGTAGGCTCGTAAAGCGTAAGCTCGAAAATGACAACCAGTTGCTGTACACTTGTATAAATTTGCATGATTCCTAACTTGTTCTTGTTGGCGACCGAGCACAAGTTTAAAAGGTTCGAGCTTAAGCATCAAGCTTGAAAGAACGAATCTTCTCTAATGCATATGAGTGTTATTCAAACCTTAGTTGTGAGCTTGAAGATGTTGGTCTCCGAAGATTGAGCTCGATGAAATCACTGACTAAGGAGGAGGCTGACTAGAATAACGTGCTCAAAGTGTTGGTCAATCTGGAAAGGCACGTTAACCTTGCGTTCCAGGTCATCAATACGTTTTGTGCATGAAATTTTTTAGGAGATCTCTATTCCTTAGGGATTTGTTGTTATTTTCCTAATTATCATGGGATATTATGTTATTAATGCATTTTATTTTTATTTATTTCAAATTTGAATTGTAACTTCCCGAAATAAGGGGAAGATATTCTGTTAACCAGGTCTATAAATAGCCTGGGGAATTTCATTTGGAGATACGCACAATATTGTACTGAGAATACTTTGTTGAATTGCTTTGATAAAGCTTTGAGAGAGTATCATGAATTAATAGTATTGACTTGTGGACTAGGCAGAATTAACTGCTGAACCATGCAAAAACTCTACTATTCCTTCATCATTTTTTAAATAGTTTTTTTAGTGCTCTTCTTATTTAAGTTGATGAAAAACGGCCTCAACAATTTAGTGCTTTCATTGAGAGTATTAAGAAAATATTTGGATTGTTTAGTCAAAAACCTCCTGAATTACCAATGGCCACTGCAAACAACCCAAGTACTGGTGGGCGACCCTTGCCCCAAATACCCGAGGAGCAAGCTCCTCACACTGAAGATTATCCACAGAGACATGGGAAACAACCAATGATAGATCATGACCCATACGAGGGGAGCATCCTTTGACTCACAGGGACTAGCTGCTCCCAGGCCTGACGAGGACCTCTACTATAATCCCTAGAGGTATATTCCCATTGTTGAACTGGAGAATCGCCAACGACGCCAACAATTGGAAAAGGCCACAAGGCGCAATGAGGAATTGGCCATATAGGCCTTTGATGTCTAGGCACCACCCCAAAGGCCTAGGGGACGTCCTCGCGGGAGCACGACCTCCAGGACGGCTGAAAAAGGGGCTCAGCCGGCTCAGCCAAGGCCCAGGGAAAACACTGGCAATGAGCATCCTTGAAGGAATACTCAAACTGATACTACTGGTGTAACAACCCAGATTTTCAAGACTCAATAATGCAGAAATATAAACGTTTTCATTTAACAAAATGTCTCAAAAACCCGTATAAAAAAACTTTTTAAAAATTCGTATGGCCATACTTAACAATTAATTACAAACATATTTCATAAAGAGTAGAGTGAGCCTAGTTTAGGAAAATTACACAACATTTCCAAAAATAAAACGGCTTCCCAAAAGGTCGGTCCACATGTACATTTCCAAGGCAGACTCCAGCACTCACTGCTCTGCCTTGCCCTTGTTCTTACCTACAATAGGAAACAACTAGGTAAACAAAAACGCTTAGTATGTTCAACTTTAAAACAAAAGCATGCAGAGAATTAGGGTTCCAGATCAATCCAGACCCTACACAATCAATTTCATGAACACAAAAGCGTCCTGGCAAACTTATGGTCATGCCTAATAACCAATGATAAATTATTTCCAATAAACAGATAAATTCCTGCACTCAGAAAATCCCAGAACAAGCAAATATATTATATCACAACTATATCTTATCAATAAATATATCCCTGCATCAGAAAATCCCAGAGCAAGCAGATATATCATATCACAATATAATTCGAGACCAACGCTCGACAATTTCCAACAATTCGGGCGTAACATGCCCTCCAACATAAATGCTAATCTGTAAGAGAGAACCGAGTCTCAACACTAAGATCTAGCCAATAAATATCCCCATCAAGGGTAACTATCGTGTTACCTAGGGCATCGCTACTTATCCAATAGTAAATCCCTCACAAGGGTAACCATCAAGTTACTTAGGGCATCACTACTTATCAAAGAGTGTAATCGAATTTACACCGTTTTACAGAGACTTCTATGTTAATCAGTTGTGCTGGAGAGCAGTCGCCCCTAGGGTGTTTAGCCTCACTTAAACTTGGTAACCCCTAGTATCTCTAGGCACTCTCACTGAATGGGCAATATTCACGGGTGTTATCCAGGAATAACTTTTCAGAGAACTTGCTTGGGTTCTAACCGTTCACTGATTAAGTAAGCATGAGGACCCCTAGGTCCCATTCATTTTGGTGCCCCTAGGTTTAACCAGCAATCCTCACCCCTTGGCCACTCGTCGCGGTAATGAGCCGGACATAATAAAATCAAGCAGTGTCACGGGGATCAGCCTTCTAGGATATGACGGACATCTACCATTCATATTTTCTAAATCATCAGTCACTAGACTAATGTCTCTAAGAAACTCTCTATGACAATGTATATATGTGCATGTGTCCCTATACTAACATACAATACAATAATCGTTTCATGTTGTAGCCACACAATATAAGTTGACTTACTTGGAGTCCTTAGCACTCAACATGATTTCACCCTCCAACAGTCAGTCCAGTTATGCTTAGCCAATACTGTAGTTATCCATATAGTATACTCAGATTAATTATGGCACTCATAATTTATTATTATTTTGAGCAGCTTGGTCATTTTAATAAAAATCATTTGTAAGGATTTATGATCCTTATTTGGTTTTAAACCCATTAAGGAAATTCATACAAAAATATTTGAGACTAAACCCTAAGTCTTGGGGAGACCTATCCTATGGTCTCGATACCTAGGCTCGGGTATCACAATAGTATTTTCCCACAATCCGCTAAAAATCTTGTTCTTTAAACGCATCGCTATTGATCCATACTTTCAACAAGTCGGTTAAAATATATAGAATATTTTAGCCGGTATTATATCCAGAAAATACTAATTAAATTCCTTAATTATTTTTCAAGAAAATAAACTCTTAATTTTCCTTTTATTTTTCTTAAGGTTTTAATCTCTAAAAACCGTTTTAAGAAAATTGCCTAATTTGTCTTAATTAGGAGAACCGTTAAAAATTTCCCATCTTGACTAGTTAATTTTTCAAAATCAATTAATCAAGTTTCCTTACTAGAAAAATAATTCACTTGATCATTTTATCAAAATATAGGGTTTTAAACCGTCTTTTAATTTATTAACTAATGATAAATTAAATCTTTAATTTTTTAAAAGAATAAAAATTCTTTAATAAAAATAATTCACAGTCAACTCAAAGTGGTAATTTGAGTGAAAATATGTTTTCAAGACTTACCAAGTTTATATCTTGAAATAAACAAAATTTTACTTTTTACCTTGAGTTCCAAAATCTCATTTTTTACACTAAGTGTGAAAAGCCTATTTTTCACATTTTTAACTACATACTTTGTTAGTTCATAACTTTAAATTTACTTACCCAATAGTTACCAAAATTTCCCAATTCCATTTTTGGTATGCCATTTAGGTCTTTGTAAAATCTTAGGTCAAAATGTGCATTTTTGATTGGTGAAATTATTTTTCAACAATGAGAAAAAAATGACCTTATTTTCAAGTCCTTATTTTTTTTTCCAAGCTTTGACAGTTAATAACTTTCAAACCGTTCAGTATTTTCTTACCAAATTTTACAGTGGATACTAGGTTATGCTAATAATATGTCCACCAAATTTTAGAAAAAACTGGGTTCATTTTCCCTATACAGTGGCTGTCCAAACTTTGTTCCGAAATTAAGAATACGACAAAAAAGCTTTTTACCTAAACTTTGAAATAGCATAACTCACTCATTTTTAAACATTTTTGAGTGTTTCAAAAGCTCAATTTTATGTACTCAATCTCAAAATCATCACAATACAATTAAATTTTACAAAATCAATATACAGTTGATGCTTGAACCCTTGGAAGTCACAGCTCAAAACAATGTATTTTGTTTTAATGTTTCTAACAAAACCCTTGGGGGTTTCGGTCCCTATTTTCAAAAATCAACACACAAGCATCATAAAAATTATAAAACAACTACCATAACCTTATTACATCACCAATAAGAAACTTTAAGCATTAAATATACAAAATAATGCTTAAAAATAAAAACCCTACAACAAAATCATAAAAAGTAAACTTTTTACCTTTTTGTTGTTCTTGCTTAAGGTATGGATCTTCCTATTAGCTTTGGCTCCTTCAAAACCTTTCAGAAACCCTAACCAACTCCCCCAACAACATAGATAATTAGCTATTTGCAAATCTTTGGTTGAAACTTCACAAAATTCTAGTTTATTGAAACTTTACCTTAGGGAAAAATCCTTCCTGGACCAAGGCATAGCTTCCAAGCCTCCTTAGTGTTCTTGAGGTTGAAGATTGCGAGAAATTTCGAGAGTGTTTTAAAAAAAAAAAAGATGAGAGTGAATGAGAGAGAGTGGGGGTCGGTTTTGGGGAGGGTTAGAAGAGTTTCTACTCTTTAATTATCCTAAAAACACTCAAGTGTTTTACCCACTTGCCTTTATCCCTAACATTTAAATAAATGGGATTTAAAAGTTTATTAATTTGGTTCACAACATTTCAAAACTTCACATAGCCGGCCACCCATTTAATTTCATTTATGTTTTATATATATATATTTTATAAAGGTGAATCAAGATTTCCTAAGAAGAAAAGTCCAAATTGACTTTCTATAACTTTTTCACTCTTATTAAGTTTTAATCACAAAACATAACATTAAATAATTAAGGGTCCGTTTGGTAAAATTTTTGTTTTTGAATTTTTTAAACAAAAAAATAGAAATATAATTTTATTTTTGTTTCTTTATTTTTAAAAAATAAAAATATGTTTGGTAACTATTTTTGTTTTTCGTTTTTAAAAACAAAAAATAATAAACGCGTTTGATAACTTTTATTTTTATTTTTTGTTTAACAATATAATATAAGGTGTTGGTTTGAAGAAGAGAAGAAAAAAAGAAAGGAAAAATTAAAAACTGTTTAAAAAAATTTTGAAAGTGAAAAAATTCTATTTTCAAAATTTAATAAATTTTAATTAAAATTTAAAAAAATAATAAATAAAAATAAAGTTACCAAACACATTTTATGTTTTATTTTCAAATTTTTAATTAATTAAATAAAAAACTATTTTTTAAGTGTTACCAAACAACACCTAAATTAAATGTCTCTCACATTTAATTTCATTAATCACACTATAAAATTTAACCTAAGGTCCATTCATGGAATAAAATTCCCCATTTCGGTAAAATTAAGCATTTAACACATAATGCCCTAAAATTTCCATTTTCCCTTGGTTTATTATTTTTGACCAAACTTTAATTTTTATGAATGTATTTTATGCCCAAAATATATTTGCCATATTTTTTTATTTTATTTTCCGAGATTTTTTACCCGATCAGGGTTTTTGTGTCGGTCCAAGACTGAAAGTCTTATCTTGACTTTTAAATCTCAAAATTCATATTTTGGCTAGCAATAACTCATGAAATAATTTCCAAACAAATATAATATTATTTATTATAATATTCTTAATCCGGGGAAAAAATCCCAACTCGAGTCGTTTAAAGGTACCCGAAAATACAGGACGTTACAACCGGCAACCCGAATGTGGAGGTAACGGCAGGAACAGGGAATAACCGAGCTCCTCCAGCAGCTTGGAGCTCTAACCCTGAATCTGTTAGGAACAACCCAGAACCTGTCTGGGCTAATTCCGAGCCTTCCAAGCCCAATAATGGGAGGCCACCACCATCGCTCATAAGGCATCCGCCATCTCCTATAAGATACCCCTCACCACTCCAAGAGGCACCCTAGCCAGCTCCTCGTAGGAACTAGGCAAGGGAGCCTACACCACAAAGGCCATCTCGCAGTGGCAGCCAAGACGAAAACAGTCGAACCCGACCTGGACATGGGGGCGAGAGAGAGGCGACTCGAGGACATAGGGACGCCCAACTAGTGGGAAGCCACATGTCAAGATTGCAAACAACTGGAGCAAGAAGGTCGGTGGAAGATCCAACTCATAACCACCGAGCCCATCAACCAGAAAGTAACATTAGTTTTATGAGTGGGAGCTTAGACCTTACTAGATCCGTAAGCGTATATGATACCGAACCCAAAAATAATGGGAATTATGGCAATAATTCTAATCTTCGAGATCATGTCAACTAGAACCGGGGGCATGCCGATCCCGTAAACCCCAATTTACGCGATCATTTGAACAGACGAAAGGAACATGTACAGCTGGCATATGGGAATCAATATAACCCTATGCCGAGGTAGGGAAATAGAGTTTTTATAAACAGTAAAAAGCTTCCCCAAGCACAAGCCCAAGCACAAGCTTAGCCTCCAGTGGACTTGGTCCAGGAAAGAATTAACCAGATCGAAAGAACATTCAGGCTCTTCCAGGATGAAAAGGAATAAGGATAAGGATGATGACTCTGATGAGGAGCTCGAGCCTTTCGCTCTGCATATTTCCAATACGCCATTCCCTCATGGGTTCAAGATACTCCACGTAGGTCCCTTTGATGGGAACTTAGACCCATATAGCCACCTGAGCACACTATATACCATCATGCGAGCCAGCAACGTTTGTTGTAGCTCAGGTGTATGTTATTTCAAACAACTTTGATAGGACCAGAAAAAAACTGGTTCGAAAAATTCAAAAGACATTCGATCTCATCTTGGGATTAGTTAGCAAAGGAATTCAAAAAACAGTTCAAGGCCATGGTAGGCATCAAGCCCGAAGCCTCAACCTTAACCAATGTCAGACAACAGCCGGGAGAATCGTTGAAAAGCTACCTCGCGAGGTGTAACATCAAGGTAGCATGAGCCCGTAACGTCGATGATAGCGGTCACCTTATGGTTGTACAAGCTGCTATATTACCACGGAGTCCCCTTTGGGATGATATGCAGAGAAAACCGATAAGGACAATAACCGATTTCAATAAAAGGGCCCAAAAATTTGTCAATGTAGAGGAGGCGAGGTCAGCTTTAAAACTGACCCCTCAGCCCATAACTACAAGGATGAATGTTAACTCAGCCTCGACCTCGGTTACCCCATCGACATCACGACCCTCAGGAGATAACCCTTCAAAAAGGAAGAAAAATGAAGGGAATAACTCTGAGGCAGATGGGGGGAAAAAGAAGAAGAGAGACAAGTATTTCTCTCTTTATACGGTTTACACCAAGCTCAATGAGACTCGAGAGAATATCTTCCTCGCAAATGAGAATCAGGTCCCATTCAGATGACCTGTCCCACTGTGAAATCAGAAGGCAAAGGGAGACTCCAACAAGTACTAAAGATTCCACTGCGACGTCGAACATACCTTTGATGAGTGCCGACAACTAAAAGATCAGATCGAAGGCTTGATCTCGAGAGGATATTTCAGACAATATGTAAGAAACTAAAATACCAGTCAAGCATCATCTAGATAGAGGGCAGCATCTCCGAGGGACTGTACCTCTCGGATTGGGCAAAAATGCCCACAAGAAATACGTAAACGAGCTCAAGACTGGAGACGGTTCTTCCTACGAACCTAAACCAGGAGCTCCAAATCAACAAAGGGTTGAGTCTCAACCCATTACTTTTATAGAAGAGGATGCCTGGCATGTCCAGTTTCCCCATAACGATCCCCAGGTCATCACAGTTCAGCTCGCGAACAAGAGGGTACGCAGAGTCCTGATATATAACGGGAGCTCTGTTAATATCCTTTATAAGGCCACTCTAGAAAAGATGGGACTCACGCTTCGAGATTTGAAATCCTGTGCAACAATGTTGTATGGATTTTCAAGGGAAGGGATTGCTTCTACGGGATCCATCGAGCTCCCCGTAACCTTGGGAGACTATCCAGTCTCGGTAACCAAGATTATGGAGTTCGTGGTGGTGGACACCCCATCGGCCTACAACGTATTGCTCGGGACACCAGCCTTGATTGGGTTGGGGGTAGTGTCGTCTGTTAGGCATTTGGTCATCAAGTTCCCAACGTCTAGTGGCATCAAGACGCTAAAGGAGGACCAGCTTACCGCACGGGAATTCTATAGCATTTCCATGAGAGGGAGAAACCAAACAAGTAAGCAAACACTTGTAGTTATTCAGGAGATGGACGGATCCATCTTCGAGATAGAAGAAAAGATTGACCCTAGGGTTGAAGAGAGAGCCGATCTCAAACCATTGGAGGAGCTTAAAGAAGTAAAGCTCGATGAGAAAGATACCATGAATGTGGTAAAAATAGGGAAAATTATTTCTGAAAGTGCAAAATAGCAATTAACTTGCTTTTTGAAAGAATACCAGGATGTGTTTGGATGGTCGCACTTGGATATGGTAGGGATTAGTCCGAGTGTTGTGAGCCATGCACTCAACATAGATAAGAGCTTCCCCCTGAAGCAACAAAAAAGGAGGCTCTTGGACGATGATAGAAAGAAAGCTCTAAAAGAGGAGGTCGAAAGGTTAAAAGTAAATCGGTTTATTCGAGATGCTTTCTATCCTAATTGGATAGCCAACCTTGTGCTGGTCCCAAAGCGCAACGGCAAATGGCGAATCTGCATCGACTATTCTTACCTCAACAAGGCATGCCCCAAGGATTGCTTTCCCTTGCCTCGAATCGATCAACTCGTAGATGCCACTGCATGCCATGACATCACGTCATTCATGAATGCTTATTCTGGATGTAACTAGATTTCCATGCATGCATTCAACCAATAACATACGAGCTTCATGACTGACAAGGGCTTGTATTGCTACAATGTAATGCCTGTTGAGCTCAAAAATGTTGGATCCACATACCAAAGATTGGTAAATAGGATGTTCGCTGAGCAGATAGGGAATAACATGGAAGTTTATGTGGATGATATGTTAGTCAAGTCCAAACATAACAACAACCATGTAGATGATCTCACTGAGTGTTTTACTATACTCTGAAAATATAACATGAGACTCAACCCACAAAAATGCTCATTTGGAGTGTCCTCGAGTAAGTTTCTTGGATTCATAGATAATGCTTATAGGCTAATCCCGACAAGATCAAAGCGTTAATTAACATGCCCTCACCTCGAAAACACTAAGATGTTCAGAGATTAACTGGACGAATGGCACCGTTAAGTAGGTTTATCTCAAAATCTATAGACTGGTGTCTTCCATTCTTTAATCTTTTAAGAGGGGTAAAGAAGTTTGAGTGGTTAGACAAGTGTGTACTCACATTTCAGAATCTTAAGAAACACCTCGGCGAGCCAATGATCTTGTCTAAACCGATCATAGGAGAAGTTTTGTACTTATACCTCGCCACAACTAAGCAATCAATTGGTACAGTACTTGTATGGGAGGATAAGAAAGTACAAAAACTTGTATACTACGTCAGCAAGAGGTTACTGGGGGCAGAATCAAGATACCCATTAATGGAGAAACTGGCTTTAAGCCTAATGAACGCATCTCGAAAGCTTCGGCCCTATTTCAAAGAACATCCTATTCATGTGTTAACTGATCAACCATTGAGGCCAGTTTTATCCAAGCATAAAGCATCCAAAAGATTGTTGAAATGGGCTATCAAGCTCGGACAGTTCGAGATTAATTATCATCCTAGAACAACGATCAAAGGACAGGCTCTAGTAGATTTCAATGTCGAATGCACATGGATCTTCAACGAGGAAGTCATAACCCCAGCCCACGAGCTGTGGTGACTTTACGTCGATGGATCCTCCAATGAAAATGGATCAGGGCTAGGGATCATTCTAATCACCCCAATGGGAAATTGCTTCCACTCAACGCTAAGGTTTGCCTTTGAGGCATCCAACAACGAGGTTGAATACGAGGCGTTGTTAGCGGGACTTCGGATAGCAACCGAGCTCGAAGCAAAAGCCATCCATTGCTATAACGACTCATAGTTGGTTGTTAAACAAGTCCTGAGTGATTATCTGGCTCGTGGCATGAAAATGGTGGCTTATCTGGAGAAAGTTAAAGCATTATTTGGGGGCTTTGAGTTCTACGCTATAGAACAAGTTCCCCATGAACACAATTCAAATGCAGATGCATTGGCTAGGCTCGCCTCGACTAACGAGGCTGGCACACTCAACGTGGTCCCAGTGGAATTCTTACCGATCCTGAGCATAACTAAGCATGAGGAAGAAGATATAAACATGATTGACTCACAGCCCACCTGGATGACCCTGATAGCTGACTACCTCGAAATCAGAAGTCTCCCAGCAGACCAGAACAAGGCTAGAAGCTTATGTACAAAATACCAAGATATACCATTTTGGAAGGAAAATTTTACAGAAGGGGATACTCCATGCCATTACTTAGGTGTGTAACTCCCCCTGAGTCGAAGAAGATTTTGGAAGAAATCCATGAAGGATTTTGCGGAGATCACATAAGGGGGCATAACTTGTAAAAAAAGGTGATTAGGCAAGGATACTTCTGGCCAACAGTCAAGGTAGACTCATTCAAGTATGTCAAACGTTGTGATAAATGTCAACGGTTCGCTTCGATATCGCAAGCTCCACCCACCAAGCTTACCATGATGAATTCCCCATGGCCATTCGCGGTATGGGGAATCGATCTCATAGGCTCTTTGCAACTGGAAAAGGTGGAGTAAGATATGCTGCAGTCGCTATCAACTATTTTACAAAATGGATCGAAGTCGAACCATTAGCAAGCATCAAGTCAAAGAAATTCCTAGATTTTGTAGTGAAAAACATAATCTGTAAATATGGGATGCCCAGGAAGATTATATTAGATACTGGGACCCAATTCAACAATGATTTGTTTACACACTTTTGTGAAAATAATGGGATAGTAAAATTTTTTCCTCCATGGCCCATCCCCAAGCAAATGGCCAGGTTGAAGCAGTCAACAAAACTTTAAAAAGTTCTATGAAGAAAAGGCTAGAAGAATCAAAGGGGAGATGGCCAGAGGAGTTGCCTCGAGTCTTGTGGGCATATAGAACAATGACAAGAACTTCGACGGGGCATACCCCTTTCTCCCTAGCCTATGGTTGCAAGGCCATGTTGCCCATCGAGGTCAAAATCCCAACCATAAGGCGTGACACGTATGACCATACCTCGAACCAATCCCAGCTCGAAGAAAGGCAAGATGAAACCTAGTTGAAAATTGTTGCATACTAGCATGGGGCTACGAGATATTTTAACAAAAGGTTCGAGATAGGAAATTTGGATTGGGAGACTTGGTATTAAGGCACGTGTTTTTGGCCACACGAGACCCATTTGCTGGGGTGCTTGGGCCTAATTGGGAGGAACCCTATCAGATCGATTCCATTATAAGACCTAGAGTTTATAAGATAGCAAGGCTGAATGGAGTATTAATTCTGCGAGCTTGGAATGGTGAACATCTACGACCTTATTATCAACAATGTAGGAATGATGTTTATTCGTTTAAACCAAGCCGTGTATTTGATTTTCTCTTTTTATCAATCAAGTACTAAATTTCATTCAAACGTTGTATTTTTATTATTATACTTTTTTTGCAAAAATTTGAAATTCAATAACCTAAGATTGCAATCATAAGATATTAAGGGGGCATAAGTGGTATACAATAAAACCATAGGCTAGAAAAAATATAACTTAAATAAAAAGTAACTCGACACACGTGAAACTAAACATGTTTGGATTACTAACCCGACATGAAGAAAACAATAAGTGTATGGATCATTAACCAAACTCGCGAACTAAACAAGTCTGGAACAAACTAGCAGGACCGAAAAAACTATAAATTGCAAGTCGAAACTAGGGCTGGAAATTTTTGCAAATAAGTTTTGACCTCACAACCTCGAGGCCATACTCGAGGATCGAAAAAGTAACTGAAAAAACAAAAATTAACTAGACTAACAAGGTTACATACCAGCTAATTATTTTTCAAATACATGGTAAAAGTAAAGTTCAACCATGATAAGAACAAAGTCGAATATAGGTATTTCAAATAAACTATTCATGAATGTATTAAAATTAGAACTTAAGCCCAACATATATTTGTACGAATAAACAAGTATTAAAGTGAGGCCTTAGTAACATGCTCAAAATACTTCAATCCAGAAATGTGATACGTAATACTAAAGCAAAAAGATAAAGGTAGACAATGCGCAAAAAGGCTTTCAAGTTAGAAAGTTTCAAGCATAAAAAATACTATTAAAATATAAAGTTATAGGACAATTAAAATAGCTCAGAATCGAGCTGTAAATTGTCTTTGCCACAAGGGCACAAAAAATATAATTACAAGTGATAATGAGTCGCTGCCCATGATTTTGATTTCAGGGGTTAGATGCCTCTTCAACTACAGTCCCGAAAACTTCTGCCATCTCCTCAGCCTCGAGTCTGGCCTCTTCCTCATCAAGACAAGTCTTCCATTTAACAATGAATTTGGTCTCCAGGCTGGCAAGGAAGCTGCTGTCGAGGTCAGGATTATTAGCCCAAATTCGATACATCGCCATTTTTATGGCACAATCCTTTTTGGTCTTAAACTCCTCAAGAAGATGAGCCTTCTCACCCTCAATAACTTCGAAGGTCAACTTCTTCTTCTCTTCTAGCTTGGCAACGAGTCCCCGACTCGGCTTGATCTCAGAGTCCCTGACCTCGACCTCCTTCAAGGTCGCTTCCAGCTTCGATTCAAGTTGGGGAATCCTTTGGACCTTTTTCAAGGATGCTTCCAGCCTCGACTCAAGCTCAGGAATCTTCTTGATCGCCACATCCCTTGCTGAAATTTTCAGTCGAGCTTCTTTGAGGTTGTCCTCCAGCTTTAACTGGGCATCTTGAGCCTTTTGCGCAAGTGCTTTGCTCAACGAAACCTTGTTATTCAGCAAGAAATTGTGCTGAACAAAGGATATGAAGGCCTACACACAAAAATAAACTAAAGGTCAGCAAAGTACAAGTCAAAGTTAGTACATAATAAGGGGGCTAAAGTAAAAATAACTAATCGAGTAAAATATCTCGCCACTCTTGTCAAAAAGAGAATTGGCATCTTGGCAGGAGGTCAGAAATTCCCACTGAGGGGCCTCCAGGTTGTTGAAACTTTGACCCACACGGGTCAAAGCATCAGAACCAAGGTTGACTGCGGGAGTTCCAACAGCGCTATCGACCACGAACTTGGGCACATAGGTCGAGATCAACAGGAAACGGTCTCGTATGGGAGCTTGGATTCGTTACGCTTGGTCAATAGGGTGAGACATGACCTTGGAAGGCGTTGTGGGCTCGGTGGCCTAACTTGGCCCGACCTCAGAAGGCACTACGGGCTTTGTGACATGACTTGGGTCTAGGGGCACCTGGGCCGAGGGGACTACCTAGGTCTTTTTGGATAGTTTGGAGGGACGACCTCCCTTCTGAGACACTCTTTGGCCTTTGTTTTCCCTCGAGGCCACATGCTTGTTAAGCACATTATCCATATCTGAGTCCATGTCTCCTGAAAAAAAGGTTTTATGTAAGTAATCGGAAAAAAAAAGTCATTATAAGAAACAAGAATCCAAGATAAAAGAAACCTAACTGGTGCTTTCGGCCGAGCTTGAGCTCGGAGACCAAGAAATTCCCCTATCTTCTGATGACTCTAGGGGAGTCCCCTCTTTATAAGTGGGGGACAGTCTCGAAAGGTCCCTATACACACTGGTCCTATACTATACAACTACCCCATCCCAGACCTCAGTTAAGCTATACATGGTTTGGTATTGTCCTAACCAGTTATCAAACCTACGAACTCTAAGGTCAACTCTTGACCATGCTAAGAAGTTATCCCTAGGGTCCTCGAATAGGATCATCACCTTAGGCTCATGCTTAAGCAATGACAGAGACCACATGGAGTGGTACAACACTACTTTACCCCCATCCACCGAGCTCGTTGAGGCCTCGTCATGGGCTTCATTGCTCAAGACTGGTCATTCATGAAGGCAGGAGGTAGTGGAATGGAATTGCGAGCCCGAGGTCCTCCTCCTAGGGGGAAGTTTAGCAGTGGGGAGTGGCACATCTTCCCACCTCCGGTATTTTCAAATCCCTGAATCATCCGTGGACTCACCTTCGCCTAAAAGGCCACAAGCTCGGAGCTTGTCTTCATGAAGGAGATAAGTAAGAGACCTTCAACCATAATGAAGCTGGAGAATTGCTGCCCTATGATCCTTCATGGCCTTTGCCAGAGTGAGCCAGTGGTAGTTGGCTGCAGGCAAGAATAGAGTGCAAAATAAAAAAGATGTGTTGAAATACTTATGGATCCATTGGAAGGAGTAGAATTGGGAAGGAGCGAGCCTATCCATCAAGAAGAACATCGTCTTGAAATTTCAAGGATGGTTTGGGAGTCCTCGAATAATCGCTTCTCCTTAGGATAGCTCGACAGGTAGTAAAACCCATCTCCTTCATGAGCTCGAGAAAGGTTTCTCTTAAGGAAAAAGAGATACAATATCTCTTGTTCTGAGGGCCCATCCCACTTCATTTCGTGGTACAGCAACCTTAGGGCTAACAAGGCCCTGAAAGAATTGGTCTGAAGTTAGAAGGGGGTGAGGCCAGCATAATCCAATTTTTTTTGAAGTAGCTCTTCAGCGGCAGCAGGGCCCCAACACTCATATGTTCTCGGCTCCAGGCAGCGAGCTTGACTTTACGATCGGGATTTCCATCACCTGAGGCATGGCTACTCCTTTTGTTGGAGGTTGTAGGATGGCACATCAGTGTTCCAAAAAGCTTGAGGTCGTGGTAGGCTAGTAGCTCAGAGATATGACTTGTGGAAGTAACCGAGCTCCGGTAATGCTCAGCCTCGAAAAACTTCTCCTTCGAGGTGGGAACTGAGAGAGCTTTGGAGGTGGTTGGACTCATTGAATAATCTTCCATTAGGGTAAATGAAAGTGCACTAGGTGGAAAGGCGATGGTGACTTTAAGTATGGTATCTATGGGAATCGTAGTGTCCCAGAATATTTACTTAGCTAGCTAGATAGTAATAGTAGCTAGTAGTAGTTTGTAGTATGATAGATTCTGTAGATTTTGGTTCAAGCCAGGAATTAGTTGGCAACTCATAACAACGGTTATGGATTTTATAAGTTTAACCTACAGTTTAAGAATATTGAGTATAACATAAGGTTTGATTAATATTGTTGGTCTTAGATATATATTTATTATACCCTAAGGTTTAGATAGAACCATTAAGAGTGTGACACTTGTCATAATCATGTTTATTAAGAAATTAAGTATTTTGATGAATAGTTTAATTAAAAAGAAAGATCTAGAAGCTTTAGAACCTTCCAGAAACTGTTAGGATCGTATTATGACTCATTCAAAGCTATTTTCTCAATTCAAAATATGCTGAAAAAGTCCAAATACGTGTTTGATATATCAACATATGCCGATATATCGTAGCTTAGGGGCCGATATATCGCCTGCAGAAGATACAGAAAACACGTCGACTTTGCACGAACATACGAACGAGGCTCGAGATTAGAGTGGAGCCGATATATCTCCTAGGGTAAGCGATATATCGCCCCTGGTGATGTATTTTTGAATGTTGATGATTTTTAAATTTAAAAATACCCTTAACCACTTGGACCTGCCTTTAAACGATTTTGACCGAGCTCTGAGCATTTGTTGAACGAAAATTCAAATCTTTTTCATTTTATATTCATTTATTTATTCAAATTAAAAGGGGTTAGTTTCACTCCTTGAACTCTATAAATAGGACCTAGTACGCAGTCATTTTCTTCATTCTTCAAGCAGTGTTCAGAGCCTCCAAGTTGCTAGTGTTACTATGGAGAGAAACACTTGGGTTTTGGGTTAAAGTTTTATCATTCTAAGTTTTTCTAAACACTTGGGAAGTGAGATATAGTGAGATTTTAGTGTTGAGGTTTAGATCAATTCATAAGATCATTCAAGGTATTCTTATCCCTAACTCTTGTTTATGATTCTATTATTTTCTTTAGTTTTCTTTTATTCAGATCCTAACTCTTGTTTATGATTCTTGATAAGGTATTTAAGTTTCTTGAAAACTTAAGGTTCTTCTTGGTAAGTTTCTTCTTTGATGGTTTAGTTTTCTTTTCATCTCTTTTCTTTAGAAACACTCACCATTCTTACTATTAGTTTTAGGAGTGTTCCAATCTCGTTCTTGTTCTCAAATATCCCAGTTTTTGGTAAGGAAAATAGGATAGATTTTATGTACTTATATGTTTATGTTATGATATGTTTATGTTATTATATGTTTTATGTTATGATATGTATATATATATGTATAAATATGACTTGTAGTCATTTGGGGCTTATAGTTGCTTAGATAGGACCTAGATGGGTTATCATATACTATTGCCAACCCAGATTAGTAGAGGGCCTAGATGGGTGTAACGACCCAAATTCGCTAATAAGGCTTAAGGGCCTTGATTAGCGTGCCAGGAGGGCACGATGGGATTTATGTGTGATTTTATGAGTTAAATGCATGGTTATGATTTAAAGCATGTTATATGACTAATTGAACATTGAGATGCATGACTACGTGGTTAGTATGCATGTTAGGTGAAATAATTACGCATGTGGACCCCGTTTGCATGATAGGGGTAAATTTGTAATTTTAGCCCGCTGAGGGCATATATGTGATAATTGTGTTCTGTGAATTGTACCACGTGAGTGTGGTGTTATTATTGTGATGCACGTGCCGAGACAGTCCTAGAGAGCTAGTTAACTTAAGAGTCACAACGGGATTTCTATACCCGGCTCGGGAGGAGCCTAGGGGTACTTTGGGAATTTTATGGTTAAGCTGAGATTTAGCGGGTATTGGTTATTGGAGATTTAGTAACCTGGGTAACAATTAGTTACTGCTGTGGGTAACAAGTTTTAAGGTAAAAAGTGATAGAATTGAAATGATGTGTAAAGACTTAAGTGCCCTTTAAGGTTTAGCTAAGGAGGATTAGTAGGAAAGGGTAAAATGGTCTTTTGGCAAGGGTTATAGATAAAGTTCAGCTGGGATTTAGGGGGGTTCGGTTTGGGCACTTATGTGCACTTGAGCATTGATAGAAATGGAAGAGAAGAAAGAGAAGGAGAGAAGAAAGCTAGGGCAAGTGAAAGAGAAAAAGAGGAAGGGAAGAAGGGCTGAAGTGAGGAGGCTTTTGGGTGAATTCTCTACTTAAGGTAAGGAACTTATGCATATTTAAGTTTGATTTATGTTTTGATTTGAGAAATTTGAAGCTTGAGTTAAGTTTTTAAAGTTTTAGTTTGAAGTTGCTGATTTTTGCAATCTAAGGGTGGATTGTTGGGTATGTTTGTGTTTTGAGCTTGAATCTAGTGTTTATGGGTTGTTAGATGGTTTATATGAGGTTTTGATTTGATTTTGGGGTTGAGGTATTTGTTTGGGGTGATTTGGAGAGGTTGAAGCTCGGGAAAAACGCATGGGAAAACCCAGAAATCTGGGTTCGCGTTTGAGCGCCGCGACCCTGTTCTTGGGCGCCGCGGCGCGAGGTTGCATCAAGAGAGGGGTAGGTCGCTGGGCGCCTCGGCCCTTGAGGGGAGTGCCGCGGCCCTAGGCCATTTTGGCAGGCAAAATTCTGGTTTTTAGGGCTTTTGCCCGGGGACTCGGGGGATGGTTCCGGTGTATTGTTTTAGGGAATTAGAGGTCCCGAGAGTGCGGGATTGGTCCCGGGAAATGGTTTTGGGTTGGTTAGTATTAAAAAGTGTTTTATGTGTGTTGTGACTAGGCTATTTGAGAGGCTCGTGCTTGAGGATCGTGCTCGCGGCTTTAGTGCATCAGGAGGCTCGGAGTACAGGTAAGAAAACTATAACACCCGTAGGATAGGGCGTGGGCCCATAGTGTGATTGCCGGGCATGGCCCTATATTGCATGTTGCATGATGAGATGATTGCCGGGCATGGCCCTATATTGCATTACATGTTAGGGTGTAGACTTAAATGAATTAATATTTATTGGAATGTTGTTGTGTTATGCTATATGTGTGATTATAGTAAATTGAACGGCAAGGGCCGAGAACGGCGTAGGCCGGGTACGGCAGCGGGGCAGGAAGCAACACCTAGCACATGGGATGCTATAGTCAGGGTGGGGCCCGGTGGATACATGAGTTATCCTTACGGTGAGAACCGATACCCCAGGGCTTTGGTAAGGTTCTGGGGCGGGATGGCCGTGTTTGCTTAGTCTAATGGTTGACTTGTTTATTTGTGGATTATCTGTTATGATAAACTGTATACATTGCATATGTTATGTTCTACATGAGTTTTCTTGCTGGGCTTCGGCTCACGGGTGCTCTGTGTTGCAGGTAAGGGCAATGACTGAGTCAACCAACCATGAGTACGGAGACCGTGAAGCGACGCGTACATGTTTGGCCTGCCCGACTGCTTTGGTTGGGGGTTTATTCGAAAATGGTTGTAATAATCTATGATCTTATGATTTCTCAACTGTAACCTTATTTCAAGATGTAATTTGTTTTCAAACCTTATTTTGGGATCCCAAATGTTTAATAATAGAAGTTTTAATGAAACGACGCATTTTCAAAGATTACAGCCTTAACTTTTAATTAGTCACACTTTTGTTTCAAAACCTCGGTTAGCGAGTTCATTGCACACTGTTTTGTCTTAAAAACTCACTTAGTAACGGCTCTAAGGAAGTAGGGCGTTACAATGGGTACACTACTAGACATGGCTACTATTTTCATGGTTTAGAGTTTTGATTTACCCTACCTCGACTAGTAGAGGACCTAGATGGGTTATCATATACTACCATGTGATCTAACCTATCTCTATTAGTAGACAGAGGGCCTAGATGGTTTATCACATGCCATGTTAATGAGTTAATGGCCATTACTATTGTAGTCCTATATGATATATGTTTTTATAGTCATATATTTTATAGTATATGTTTATGATTTAGTCTTATGATTTATGATTTATGATTTATGTGTTTGTATATTTTTCTTGCTGGGCATTAGGCTCACTCCTTTATTTTTAGCTTGATGCAGGAAAATGAATATGGAAGGCGGAAGGATTTATGGCAGGTTAGCTTGTATGTTAAGGATGAATGGATTCAATGGACTGCGTGTTGATCGAGGATGACGTAAATTTTTAGTCTTTTAAATTATATTTTTGATGTAATTCCGCAATTAGTATTTAAAGTTATGTTTTATGTTTTATAAATAATGGGATCCCATACCATATCACATTTTATTATATATTTTTACCTTTTTTTGTATTGGTACAATATTTTGGGTTTTAAATAAAGTTATGTTCTTTCTTATGTATGTTTCCCAAAATAGTAGCCATGTATAGTAGTGTACGCCCTAAATATCCATGCAGATTGGCAAGCTAGAAAAGGGTCTAATTTGATCTGACACGTGTAAATCGTCCACCCAGAGCTGTTTGTTACGGGCCTCCATCTGTCCAGCCCGAGCTGATTAGAGAGTTAACTGCTACTCGGAGGCATCGTTTCAGCAGTATGAGTGATACGAGCTGGCGCCACATTAAGCTCGTGATGCAACAGAAATCTGACATCTGAATCCATGTAAAGTCAACCACACAATATAAACGTGCATATATCAGACATCACGTGTCTATTCTATTCCTGAATTCTCGGACACGCAGTATAAACATGCGTGTTCAGACATCCCACGCCTGATTTGGGCCATGCGGCCCATTATCCCTCCTTACCTATTGATTAGACCACACTTCACTGCAAAGTTTAGGAATTAATCATCAGTGTCACAGAGATGACGTGAAGGATAAAGAAATCACGAGATGACCCCATTGCCAACCCATATATCTTCTTCCTATAAACACAAAGACCCTGGGTAGTGCAAAGGGTTGGCATATTTTTGTAAAGAAACACTCTGTAAGAAATAGTCAAGAGATATCAATAATATCGCCTGGTGGACTAGAGGGATTTTAACCTTCGAACCACCTAAAAAGAAAGGAGTGATCATCTTCCCATGATGTTAGTTTCTCCAGTCTAGAATATAGTTATTTTCATATTATGGTTCACCAATTAGCAGTAATCCATCCCACTTATTCGTATAATTACCCGTTGGCGAAGAACCGGGTCAACAGTTTGGTGCTTTCATTGAGAGGATTTTGATTTGTGCTACCACAAAAACCTGATCATGGAGGTTACTCGTTCGAGGCATGGTAACGAGGCAGATCAACATGATGGGCAGGACGCCCACCATGCTGCCATAACTGACGAACCAAACCTAGAGGTCTAGCAGCGATCGGGAAAGCATCAGATGGGCCAGGACGACATTGGGAGTTCGGCGCCCCGACCGTCAAATCTAAACCCGGGTTTCCTGACGGCGATAAAGATGGAGAACATACAATTGAGGAGTCAGCTATCTAGAGAAAGTAAGCAAATTGAAGAAGTCTTGGCTCGGCTACCCCCTCTTACAATCGACGTTAACTTCAGAAAGAGGCAAAGTGGGACTCGCAAGTCCCCCGGTGATAATCGGCCCAGACCTAGTCGATCGGTCAGAACCTCAACCCCGAGTTCTGCACCCATATCGCACCACAACCAGGAAACTATGTTTGAAGAGTTTCCCAGGACCAATCAGCAATTCAGCCGATAAGTCTGAACCTCGACTCCTAGCTCGATTCCACCGTCGAACGTGCCCAGAGGGGCTCGTGGCAGCTCGCGGAGGAGATCCGAGGAAGGCTTGCACAGACAACCTACTCCAGCCAGCCCTCCCGTGCCACGGTCAGACCGTCGGGCGTAGGATTCTGGAGATGGTAAAGTAGAGCGGCCGCGAGCTAATTTGATCAGCCCGGATGGGACTAGGATTGCTTTGCCAGTTAGGCATCCCCCATCGCTGATAAGACACCCATCTCCTTCCCGTCCAGTTCGAGACATTCCAACACACGGGAGAAGCATAAGAAATCCACCTCCCCCTGATCCTTCCCATTGCAACCGAGCACGCAGGGAGGTCCCGGATCCTCACTGTAACGACCCGAATGCACTAATAAGGCTTAAGGGCCTTGATTAGTGTGCCTGGAGGGCATAATGGGATTTATGTGTGTGAATTTAATGAGTTAAATGCATGATTATGATTTCATGCATGTTATATGACTATTTAACTATTTGAGATGCATGACTATGTGTATTAGTATGCATGTAGGCTCTGATTGTGTGAAAAGGGCATAGTTGTAATTTTGGCCATTTTGGGCACAACTGTATTGATATCTGTGATCTGTGACTCGAGACGATCCTAGAATGAGCGGGTTAGTGAAAAAGTCAAAGAGGGAATTTATACCCGGCTTGGGTCAAGCCTTGGGAGTTTAAATGGGAATTTGGAAAATATATTGAGGTTAATCTTGATGATGAGGAATGTATATTTGGTGATTAATCAGGTATTGGGTAGCAAGCGGGAAATTATTAGAGACACTCGAGGAATTAGTGGGAATTGGGTAAAATGACTAAAATGGCCCTACATGGACAAAAAGGTTTAGAATTAATAGGGAGGGCATTTTGGTCTTTAGGCTTTTTAGAGATAAGTTAAATGAAGCTTTATATTTAGTGGGATTGATAGAATAGAGTTATAAGGCTGAGAAAAAGAAAGAAAGAAGGAAGAAAAAGAAAAGAGAGAAAAATAGTGTGGGTTTTATTCAAAGGATCGGTTTGTGGTTCTCCCACCATTTCCCTTCATTTTTCTTGAAGCTAAGCTCAGTGGTGAGCTACGATAGGCTGAGCATCAAGGATCCTAAGCTAGACTTGAAGATTGGCAAGGGATTAGCAAGAACACATCAAACATTGAGGTAAGTTTTTAGAAGTTTCAGTTTTAGGGTTTCACTGGTTTGAGCTGTGTATCTAAGCTAAATTGATGGGGATTTTAGGGGAATTCAGGTCAAGGTTGAGAAGGAGCAAGCTAAGGAGGTCTAGGGTTTAACTCAAGGTCGAATTTCCATCCACGGTATGATTTCTAAGTCTTTAACTTTGATGTTTGACTAAATTTCTGGGTTTAGGGTTCATTATGGTAGATCTTGAGTTTTGTGTTGCTTGAGCTTGGGTTATGAGTTCTTGGGATGCTTGGGATGAGTGTGAGGTGTTGATAAGTTTATTTTTGGGTTTGGGAAAGATTTGGACAAGTTTGGGGTTGAAATGGTTGAAAGAAATTGTAGAAAACGAAATTGGGTGTTGCCTGTCTGCAACTAGTGCTACAACGCTAGTCTTTGGGCGTTGTAGCGTTAGGCCCTATTTCTGGGGATGTTCAATTCTTCTTGTAGCGCTATAGCGCCCTCTTTAGAGCGATGTAGCACTGCACTGTTCCCAGAAAGGGGTTTTTGGGTTATTTTTGAGGGATTTTGACTTAGGGTTCGAGGCTCGATTCCACCACCTTGTTTTGTGGATCTAGGACTTCCTGGGGGCTCGGGATTGGTCCCGAGGCTAGGTTTTGGACTTGAGGTTTGGTGATGACTTTGACCTATGGATTTTTTTTAGGTGAGCGCTAGGGCTCGAGTGGGATCGTGCTCGAGGAGTCAAGTGATCAAAGCTATCGAATTGAAAGGTAAGAAAACTGTAGCACCTGAGAACAGGGCATGGACCCATAGTGTTATTGCAGGGCATGGCCCTAGATTGTATTACGTGCTAATGTATAACCTTAAATGAATTATTATATGTTTGAATGATTATTTCGAGATGTGCTATATGTGTAATTGTGGTGAAACGAACGGCTAAGGCCGGGAGCGGCGAAGGTCGGGAACGACAGTGGGGCCGGAAGTAACACGTAGCACATGGAGTGCTTATAGTCAAGGTAGGACCCAATGGATAGATGGGGTATCCTTACGGTGAGGACCGAGACCCCAGACTTTGGTAAGGCTTTTGGGGCGGCATGGCCGTGTTTGCTTAGTCTGATGGTTGACCTATTTATCTGTGGATTATATGTTAACTATATATTATGCATATCTTATTTATTGTATGAGTTTTCTTGCTGGGCTTCGGCTCATGGGTGCTCCGTGTTGCAGGTAAAGGCAAAGAAAAAGTCAACCAGCCATGAGTATGGAGAGCGTGGGGGCGGCGCGTACATGTTCGGCCTGCCCGACTGCTTTGGTTGGGGGCGTTTTGAATATGGCTGTATTAACCTATTCTTTTGATAGTTAATCAAGTGTAAATCTATTTTTGAGTTGTAAATATTTGTAAACCTTATTTTGGGATCCCGGATGTTTGATACTTAATGTTTTCAATGAAACTAAGCATTTTCAAAGATTACAGCCTTAACCTCTGGTTTAGTCACACTTTTGGTTTTAGAAACCTCGAAGAGTCAGTTAGTTGCACAATTTCTGTTTTAAACTCACTTAGTAACGGCTCTAAGGTAGTAGGGCGTTACACTCACCCCCAGGAGCGGGCTCCAATCTTTTCCAATGGGAGCCATCGAAGTGGCAGATCCAGTGGAGACCTGCGTAATCGCTTGAGTTTGGCACAAACCCTCGGGCCACCTCGAGGGTCGACCTTCGAGATCGCCTCAACTTGAAGAGGGGGGATCCAGCTAGAAATGGAAGTCATGCTCACCAAGGGGATGGTCTTTCCGAAGTACATGACAGTGGGAATGTCCCACCTCACCAAGCTCAAGCTTGGAGGGACAATAACCCGCCCAACGCGTACAATGGAACTGGAGCTGTTGAACAGCCCCAGAACAACCAAGGGATTAAGGACCAGACCCTAGAGCGTTTAGCTCAGATGGAGGAGCTAATGAAGAAGCTCTTATCAGAAAAGGAAAAGGACGAGTATGACTCAGGAGACAAACTCGAGCTTTTTTCCCCCAACATAGCAGCCACAACGTACCCACCCACCTTTCTAAGTTCGATGGAGACGAAGACCCGTCGGATCATTTAGGTATCTTCAATACCCTGATGATGGCCCATAATATCGGCCCTGAGCTGAGTTGTTTGATATTCCCTTCCACCTTGACTGGGCCAGCTAGGCAGTGGTTCAAGCAGTGTAAAAAGCATTCCATCAGCTCGTGGAAGAATTTTTCTGCTGACTTCAAGAAGGCGTTCCGAGCTTCTCAAGTTTCCCGCATCAAAGCTGACACCCTAGCGAACGTGAAGCAACAGCCCGGGGAACCTTTGAAAGCTTACCTGAGCAGGTTCACAAACGTCACGGCTCAAGCCAGGGACGCAGACGATAGTTCCAAGCTTATGGCCTTGAGGACTGGAATCCTTGTTGGAGGCGGGTTATGGAAAGAGATACAGAGAAGAGGTGTCAGCACCGTGGAGTAATTTCTGAACAAGGCCCAGGAATGGATAAACCTGGAAGAAGCACGAGCATCAGTCGCACGACTCAAACCGTTGCACAGAATAACCAAAGGGGTGGAGGTAAGAGAAAAAGGAGCAGCGAGGGTGGCCAGCACGGTCCAAAGAAGAACAAGCCCGTGGAAAAATTAAGCCAGTCTATGCGGCTTATACTGAGCTCACAAACACTAGGGAACACATTTTCCTAGCAAACTCTTCCCGCCTCCCCTGGAAAAAGCCAGAACCTTTGAAACACTAGAAGGCTAAGAGGGACCCTTCCAAGTTCTGTCGATTCCATGACATTGGCCACAACACTGACGATTGTAGGCATTTGAAGGATGAGATCGAGACACTCATCAGAGCCGGACCTTTGGCTCAATATGCGCGGAATCGAGTTCCTACTAGTCAGCCAACTTCAGAAGCTCCGGTAAATCAGCCCGGGCCCCGGATAAGTTAGGATACCTCTCCTCCTGTAATAGGAGGAGAGATAACCACAATCTCCAGAGGCCCCCATTTGGCCGGCATGAGCAGAGGTGCCCAGAAGAGATATGTCAATGAGTTGAAAGCTCATAACGGAGTGGAATTCGTCCTGGAGCAGCATCTACCCAAACAACAACGACTGGAGAGGCAACCAATCATTTTTACCGAGGAGGATACTAGTCATGTCCAGTTCCCCCATAACAATCCTCTAGTCATAACTGCCCAACTCACCAACCGGAGAGTTAGGAGGATACAATTCGATACGCTAGAGAAAATGGGATTGTCTGTCACCGAGTTGAAGGCCACCTCCATGATGCTGTATGGATTTTCTGGAGAAGGGTCGGCAGTGATAGGAAAAATCGAGCTAGTAATGACCTTTGGAGAGGGGCCCTGAACTGTCTCTAAGCTCCTTGAGTTCGTGGTTATCGATTGTCCAACCGCCTACAACGCTATTCTGGGCCGACCTACGTTGATGGCATTTGAGGCCATAACCTCTATCCGCCATCTCGCAGTCAAATTCCCCTCCTATACGGGCATATGTACGGTCCGAGGTGATCAGCTCGCTGCCAGGGAATGTTATAGCATTTCCATAAAGGGAAAATCACGACCCGAGCAGACGATGACCATTCAAAGCAAGAATGAGGAATCTCAGGAAGTAGGAACTATTCCTGAGATAGAAAAACCTCAAGAAGCCAATGGGGAAGGTATCACCTTGAATGATGATATCGACCCCAGGATAGGCGAAGATAGATCCAAGCTCCAGGCCATCGAAGAACTCGAAGAGGTGAACATCGACCCGAAATACCCCTCAAAGGTGGTGAAGCTCGGGAAAAACCTGTGTAATAAGAGGAAGGCGGAGTTGCTGAGATTTCTACAAGAGAATCTAGATGTGTTCGCCTGGTCTCACGAAGACATGATAAGGATCAACCCAAGCATCATCATGCACACCCTCAAGTTGGACAAGAACGTGCTTGCGAAGTCCTAGAAATAAAGGCGCCTGGGCACGACTTGATTGAGGCCCTAGAAGAAGAAGTAGCTCGACTTTTAAAGTGTGGCTTTATTCGCGAGGAAAAATACCCGATTTGGGTCGCCAATCCTATTTTGGTCCCGAAGCCCAACGAGAAGTGGCAGACCTGCATCAACTTTTTCGATCTGAATAAAGCCTGCCCCAAAGATTGCTTCCCCTTGCCAAGGATTGATCAACTGGTAGATGCCACTGCGGGGCAGGAGCTCATGTCCTTTATGGATGCATACTCAGGCTATAACCAGATTGCCATGAATCTTGCGGACCAGGAACACACTAGCTTCATGACCCGAACTAACATTTATTGTTACAAGGTCATGCCTTTCGGGCTGAAGAATGCAGGAGCTACGTTACCAGAGATTGGTCAACAGGATGTTTGCTAATCAGATCAGGAGAAACATGGAAGTGTATGTCGACGACATGTTGGTCAGGTCGAAAACTGCCGATAACCATGTCCCCGATCTGAAGGAATGTTTTAAGATTTTAAGACAGTACGACATGAGGCTGAATCCCCAAAAGTGTACCTTCGGGGTTGTGTCAAGAATTTTTTTGGGTTTCATAGTCAACACCAGAGGAATAGAGGCGAACCCCGATAAAATCAGGTCGCTACTCGAAATGCCATCACCCCGGTCGTGAAAAGACGTCCAAAGTCTAACAGGAAGGGTGGTAGCCCTTAATCGGTTCATTTCCAAATCAACCGATAAGTGTTTGCCATTCTATAACCTGCTCCGGGGAAATAAAAAATTTGAATGGATCGATGAGTGTGAGTGTGCTTTCCTCGACCTAAAAACACATTTTGCTGAGTCGCCCATGTTACCTAAGCCCACAGCAGGAGAACTTCTTTTTCTTTACCTAGCTGTAATGGGAGATGCAGCCATCGCCGTGTTGGTTCGTGAGGAGGACCGGTCTCAGAAGCCGGTCTACTACATTAGCAAGAGACTTCTTGGAGACGAGTCTAGATATCCGATGATGGAAAAGATGGCGTTCTGCCTTATCACGGCCTCTAGAAAGCTTAGGACGTACTTTCAGTCCCATTCAATCCACGCCATAACCGATCAACCTTTAAGGCAGGTTTTGCAGAAACGTAAGGCATCGAGGCGTCTTTTGAAGTGGGCTATCGAGCTCAGCCAATTCGAGATACTGTACGTGCCGCGAACTGCGATCAAAAGCCAAGCTCTAGCTGATTTTGTAGCAGAGTGCATGGGATTCCAAGAGGAACTAGTGGAAGAACCGGTACGAGCCTCGTAGAAAGTCTTTGTGGATGGTTCGTCTAACGAGAACGGATTTGGATCTGGAGTCATTTTGATATCCTTGGAGGGACATCGTTTCCACTCTGCGTTGCGGTTCGGATTCGAAGCATCCAACAACAAGGCCGAGTACGAAGCTTTATTGGCTAGGCTAAGGGTGGCCCAGGAGCTGAAGGCCAGCTCCATCCAGTGCTATACCGATTCCCATCTCATGGTAAACCAGGTATCAGGAGAGAATACCAAGCGCGGGGAACCGAGATGGCGGCCTACTTGGCCAAGGTAAAGAAGGAACTGTCCGCATTTGAGCACGACCTAGTTGAATAGATACATCGGGCGCCAAAAAGGAGAAGTCGCCATCCTGGTTGAAGGCCCAACAATGGTAGAGCACGGCCTCCATGGAGGAGCTGGAAGACGCCCTCTCTGCCACGATGGCAGCCTCGACCTCCAACTACTTAGTTTTGGCCTCCTCGAGCTCGGTCTTCGCAGCGGCCAAGGCGACCTGTGCGGCCTTTTCGCTTTCTTTGGCAGCCGTCAGAGCTACCTTGGCACTTTGCTCTTGCTGTTGGGCAGACACGAGAGTGGCTTGAGCAGTCTGCAACTCCCCTTGATCTCTTCAATCCTGGCCTTGGACCGAGCTATGTTGCGGTGTAGAGCCAAAGCCGCCTGGAAAGACATAGATAGTAAGGCACGAGCTAAGAAGAAAGCAAAGAAATTTAACTAAGTAAACTTACCGTGAGGGTCATCCCCAGTGAAGACTCCATGAAATTCTCAGGGATCCTCGTCTCGATCTCCCGCAAGTCCCTTGGGGTGGCATTGTAGTAATGCTCCACCGAATAGCTTGCGGTCTCGTAGACCGTCCCTCAGAAAGCCTCGGGGATTTTCTACAGGGCCTGGGTGTTAACTGGGATGCGCACAGTGGGAGTGGGAATTGGCAGGGTTCTAGCTGGTGCCTCCTGTTCCCGAGTAGGGACCGGAGGTCACGGGGGAGGTGGGGGCCTGTTCTCTGCGGCTGTAGGGACCTGTCCCCTCCCCTTAGCGGGAGACTTGGAGGTGGTCCCGGGAGGAGGAGTCTTCTTGGTCAGCCGGGGTTTCTTGACCAGTGGTCCGGACGATCTGGAGGGAGGATTCCCCCCTAGAAGATGGATCGTAGGACATTGTCTCAGAGCTGGGCCATCTCTTCACCTAAAACAAAAAGAAGGGAACATTAGTATACATGTAAGGTTACTTTATGACAAGAAAAATCTAAAGGTGTATTGAAAAGGTCCTACCATCCGATCTAGAGGAGGAATCTATTTCCATGACCTCCGGCCTCGGAGCTTCTATGGGGGAGTCTAAGTTTATAACTTCATGGATGAGAGGGGGCTCTGGGTCTGGATCCACCTCAGGACTGGACTCCTCTACATATCGCCTAAGCCCTGGAGCGACTACACCCTCCAGAAGGGAGGGCCACGACCTAAGGTTGGTCCCGTACTCCTCAAAAAAGGCCGACCTAAAAGCCAGGGTGTTGTCTACTACTACAGTGCCCCTAGGACGGCCCATATCATGGAGACAACACTAGTTGATCTACACACTAGAGTAGGGTTATGTTAAGGTCTGGGTCATCTCAATGATGATGTACGAGCTGGCTTGGGTTAAACCTAGCAAGCTTTAGGTCTGCAGCAGCCCTGTCTAAGTCCCTAAATAGGTATGGGTTACCTTGGCCAGAGGGGCCGGCTACTGCCCCGGACTGAATCCGATCCACGTCGAGGCCCTGAACAGCTTCGAGAGCTTGCTTTCGTCGCACGGGAGGCACCTCATCTTCCTCGTCTTGCTCATCACTGTCCGTAGCATCCGCCTCGAGGATAGGCACCAGTTCACGAGCTACTGGGATAGACCGCAACCTCCTCAAGGCCAGAGTCTGGCCTAGAGAAATTAACTTACACACCAGCATCGTCTCATAAGATACGAGTTGGCGGTAGTCATTTTCACTTGGTGGGAGTCCCGCCAAGGTTTCGTATTGACCCTCAATGGTCACCGATTTGGTCGTCCTCGCAAAAATGGTTGCACGATGATATTCAAGTCAAGGTGTGCAAAAAAAAATAAAGAAATATGGTGATTTTGTGAGCTGATAATAGAGTGAACTTATGAGGACAGTTGAAGTAGTGGTATTCGCAGTTATGAAACCCCGTCGACATGAAGAACTGGTCCTTGAAGTCGTTGGGGTGGCTGGGAAGCTCGATGATTACAGGAGAGTTGGGAAAATGAGTCAAATAGTAGAACCCATCGCCTTGCTCTCGTTGATCTAGGCTGGCTTTGAGGCAGAAGAAGAAATGGGGCGTGACGTGTTCATTGCTCCCATTGCCCCGGCCATGAGGTGTTCATCGCTCCAATCCAAGAACTCCTCATCAAGGGGCGTGATGCTCCTCTTGCCCTCGAGGGGAGGTCGGGCAACAAGAGCGCCTGTCCCAATTTCGCTGTTATGGGACAGCAGGATCTTGTAGACCCTCTCTTGGGTCGTTGTAGAGTCCAAGAACTTTACTTAGCTAATTGTTTAGTAGTATTATAGTATGTTTAGTGTTATCTTTGTGACTGTGGATTTTTGGTTCAGATCGGGAATTATTTGGACACTCATAGTAGTACTTATAGATTTTCTAAGTTTAACCTATAGTTTAAGAATATTAATTTTAACCTAAGGTTGATTAATATGACTGATATTAAGGATTATACTTATTATACTATAACGTTTAGATATCAACCAATAGGATTTTAAGCACATGTTATGAATGGTGATTAAGGATTAAGTATTTTTTAGGATTAAATTTAATAAGGAGTAAAGTTTGAATGTTATAGGATCAGTCAGCAGCTTTGAATACGTTGAGGGCTTAGTCAAGGCTGTTTACTCCATTCAAACTTAGCTAAAAATGTGTAATTTCGTGTTTAATTATTCAGCGTGTGCCGATATATCGCAGCTATAGGGGGCGATATATCGCAGCACGTAGATACGGAAAACACGAATCGATGCACGGTCGCCTCGGGAACAAAGGTCCAGGCGATATATCGTCTCCTCCAGCATAAATTCAAACACTTTTGAATTCTTTTCCTTTCAGCCATTCAAACTTCTCCATAAGTCCAGCATCTTTTGAACGAGTCTTCAGCCTCTGCTGAACGATTATTCAAATTATTTTCACCTAAAAAGCCATTATTTTTATTCAAGTAAAATCAAGATACTTTCATTCCCAAACTCTATAAATAGGACCTAGTACCCAGCCATTATTCACCTTTTACTCTAAGTTCAGAAGCTGCAAGTGCTAGGAGAGTGTGAGAGTTAAACACTTGGGTGGGAAAAGTCATAAGCTTAATCATCTTTAGCTTATCAAACACTTTGGGAAGTAAGGTTCTTTAGTATTTCGGTTGTGGATAGATTGGTCTTGCAAGTCTTGGAGGTAAACCCGAAACTCTATTTCATTTGCTTCATATTGTTTTCTTTCTCAAAGCCTTCTATTCAGTCCCCTAACCTCATTCTTATTTTGGTTAGGGAATCCAAGTTCTTAAGCACATAAGTTGTGGTAAGCATATTTCTCAATGGTTTAGTCTTCCTATTCATTTTCATTTCTTCTTCTTCATAAGACTCACTCTTTCTCATATGGTTTTAGGAGTGTTCCAAAAGTCCCAACTCAGTCCATCATATCCCGGTAACTTTGGTAAGGAAAATAGGATAGAATCTATATGTGTATTGCTTATGTGTTATGTTATGAAATATGATATGTTATGAATATGTTATGAATGTGTATGTTTGTAGGCTTGGGCTTATGCCCTATTTGACTAACAAGACCCCAAAAAGATTTTGGGCATATGCCTACTTATCTAGTAGGACCCCACTAATCTCATGGGCATAAGCTTGTTTAGTCTATGGGACCCCAAGTAATAATGGCCATTATAATAAGTGTATGTATTAAGTGTTATGATATGTCTTTACGTTTATTATGAAATTTATGTTTATGACTATGTGTTAGATTTTCCTTGCTGGGCATTAGGCTCATTCCTTTCTGTTTTATGTGCAGGAAAATAAGCTTTAGAGGCGGTAAGATTCGTGACGCTTAGAGGATGTGTATCGATGGTGAATGGAGTCAAGGGGCCGAGCGTTATTCGATTCGAGGATGTAGTCTCATTTGACCTTTTTATGGTTTTATATGTATTTTCCGCATTTCTTATGTAATTCTTTTCATTTAAATCATGTTTTTGTTTTTTAAAGACGATGGGATCCCATATCCTTCTTAGTATTCTATTTTGTAAGTAACTCTTATTTTTACAAGTTACTCAATAAAATTATGGTATTTCCGCAAAATTGTAAGTTTTATGTATAGTTTCGTTAATGGTCCAAATAGTCTAGATTAGTGGGTCATTACATTCGTAATCTTCGAGACTATCCTCTCTGCCTCGAAGAAAGCATCAGGTCCCACCTCGACCTCTTTCTCCACTGTGGGACCGAAGTGGGGGATGGGAGACTCCACAGTAATCCCTTTCCCCTTGCTGGCCTGTTGGGATGACGAGCCAGCCGTGCTCTTCTTGGGTACGTTCTTCCTGGGTCCCATCTGGTCGCCTGACGAACAAGAATGAAGAAAAGTTTAAATTGGTGACCTAAAAATAGAAAAGGGAATATAGCGCGAGAAATGATTTTCATACACGGGCTGAGGTAATCTCAGCCCGCGGTGTGTGAAGCCACGCGTTTCCATGGCAATGCGCCCACGTTTCCATGGCAATGCGCCCACGTTTCCAACGGATCCCCGATTTCTCGGGATCTGTGTGTCAAGAGGGTCAGGATAATGCTTGCCTTGGAGGGAAAATTTTAAAAAGCAAAATCGCCTAGGAAGCGTGAGCCCTAAGCTACCCAGTTTTGCACCCTAGAAACCTCTCACCTTCCCCTTTCCAAACAGGCATTCCCTAAAGCTACCTAGAAAAATTACCCAGAATTTATCTTGTCCTAAACATCATACTCCTAGACATGTTCTCATATAATCGATATACCTAGGATCAAAACCTATGCACCAAAAACCAGCCAAAAACAACCTACAGTGTGCGACTAAGAAATAGGTTTGCCTAATAGAAAAATGGAAAGATTAAAACATGCGACAGGCAGAGGACTTACAGTGTATTTTTCGTGAGAAAGTCACAAAAAGCGTAGGAATTAGAGTCCTGGTGGAGTCTTTAAAGCTCAACTGGTGCAGAAACTCTTATGGCGAGAGCGTAGGGATCTCTGGGATGATAACCGAAAGAAGAGAAACTTCTGAGACTAAAAATCAGAGAAAATGAGGAAAAAATTTCAAATGAAAGGTGGCTAATACGAAGGAACGAGGACCGTCCGATCAAATTAATGCGAGATACGAGGGTCATAACTTGAGAGGCGAAACGACGTCCGAAAGCAGGCTAGGCCATTTAATGTAATTCTCGGAAACTGAACAGTCGCCAACCATGGCGCTCCACGTGTCTGATGCCCATGCAGTGGATGGGACATGAAGAGTCGAAAGGGAAACTTAAAAGCCCCCACTGTGAAGACCTTAGATGACGTCATGGGTCACGAGCAGGGGCTTGGGGGGCAAATGTACACCCTAAATATTCACGCATATTGGTGAGCTAGAAAAGGGCCTAATTCGATCTGACACGGAGCTGATTAGAGAGTTAACTGCTACTCGGACCCATAACTGTAAATCGTCCAGCCCGAGTTGATTAGAGAGTTAACTGCTACTCAGAGGCATTGTGTCAGCAGTATGAGTGTCACGAGCTGGCGCCACATTAAGTTCGTGATGCAACAGAGATCTGACATCCGAATCCTTGTAAATTCAACGACGCAATATAAATGTGCTTATATTAGAAATCACGTGTCTATTCTATTCCTGAATTCTCGGACACGCAGTATAAACGTGCGTGTTCAGACATCCCATGCCTGATTTGGGCCATGCAGCCCACTATCCCTCCTTACATATTGATTAGACCACACATCACTGCAAAGCTTAGGAATTAATCATCAGTGTCACAGAGATGAAGTGAAGGATAAAGAGATCACGGGATGACCCCATTGCCAACCCAGATATCTTCTTCCTATAAATACCAAGACCCTGGGTAGTGCAAGGGGTTGGCATATTTTTGTAAAGAAACACTCTGTAAGAAATAGTCAAGAGATATCAATAATATCGCCTGGTGGACTAAAGGGATTTTAACCTTCGAACCACCTAAAAAGAAAGACGTGATCATCTTCCCATGATGTTAGTTTCTCCAGTCTAGAATATAGTTATTTTCATATTACGGTTCACAATTTAGCACTAATCCATCCCACTTATTTGTATAATTACCTGTTGGCGAAGAACCACATCAACAAGTAGTTTTAATGATCCAAGGTCTTAGAAATAGTTGGGTCATTACATTTGGTATCAGAGCAACAGTTCATATGCATGATGTTCTCCTTGTTACACACGCTCAAGCTCCGAATCTAACCGCCAATGTAAGTATTTATGTTATAGTTATTATGTTTATGTGTATAGCTAACGTTTTATCCCTTATGTTTTCAGTTAAGAATGGATGGATCCTTGACCTATGAAGATATCCAAGCCATTAAGGCATTAAAAAGGATTAAAGAGCCAAGGAATACTGTAGGAGTTTTAGAAAGAATCATTCGGAGATTACTCTTATTCCACAAGGAGATAGTTCACCTCGAAACTACTAAGTAAATCATGATGAGAGCTACGGAGAAATATGTTTTAGTGATTAAGCTTTTTAAAGATTATCCTTCTGTATTTTCAGCTCTAGAATAAATATGGGAGACTATAGATGATGAAGATGAATTACCAGTAGCTATGAGATATTATTTTCTCATACTTAGATTCACCTCTAAGATGGAATTCCAATTCACTAATAAGCAAAAAAGATAGAATCTTTACGAATCTTCCTCGAGGAAATTTTAAGGCTCAAGATAATGATGATTATGAGGAGAGAGATGATGATATGTTAGATGAAGGGTCAGATGTAGAAGATCCTGATTTTTAGATTAGTTTATTTCTTTATTTATTTATCTTTGCATTTATGATTGTACTTAGTGAAAACCTTTTTCCAAATGAATATTATTGTTATTTTTGAATGACATGTATGAGTTTGATATTTTTTACAATCATATTAAATTTAATAAATAATGATCAGGTTCGGTGAGGGTGGATACAAATCAATGGACTAGGTTCTATGTTGAGAGTTAGGGGGCCATAGTAGTGGGAACGATTTTATTGATCCCAACCCTCCCTCAATTTGGTTAACTTTGGAACAATGACGAGTTTCGAGCCTGAGAATTAAGTCATATAGGATGATTAGAAAAAGACTTAGAAAATAATAAAGATGGCTTATTTTTCTAAGTATGGAAACACACCCTAATTATAAAGAAGGCTTACATAATTTTTTCATAAGAAATCATAATTAATAGGTCCAAGTTATGTTGGCTTAGATTAAGTTTTGCCTTAGAGCCTATTAGGGTAAGTTCTAAAATGTTTTCCCAATTGTTAGAACTCTGCTGAAGATGTTGCTTAGAAGGTCTACACGCACAAATGCCAATGCCTCCATCACCGCTCATGAGACTAATGAAGCCCCTCCAGTTTGCACAAAGGGAGCACGTGTTACCAATATTGCTGCTAACAGAAGTGCACTGCCGCCTCCAGTTGACAACTTTGCATAAATTGTCAGGCTACGACAACAAGTGGAAGAATTGTTGCAGCAACAGCAACAACAGGCCCAGCCGCAGCCACAGACTCAGACTCATCCTTAGCCTCAGTCACCACCGCAGCCTCAACCAGCGGTTCAAGCACCCCAACAAGTAGGTCCTTATGGGGGATGGCCAATGGCGAACTATGCGCCTTACCCAGCTCAGTACATGGAGCCAATCTACGAATGGTTTCATAAACAACACGCTCCAAACTTTGAAGGGACAACAGACTCCTTCGAGGCGGAAGAATGTCTCAGGAATGTAGAGTCGATCCTAGTAAACATGAATCTCGGCAATGCGGACCGCATATCCTGTGTTTCTTCTCTTCTAAAGAAAGATTCTAGAATATGGTGGGACCTAGTTCAGCAGACTCATGACGTCGCCACCATGACATGGACAAGATTTGTGGAGCTGTTCCACAAGAAGTACTACAATTCAGCATTCATCGCTACAAGGGTCAAGGAGTTCACTAGATTGAAATAGGGTAACTTATCAATAGCAGAGTATGCTCGACAGTTGGATCAACTAGCCAAGTTTTCTCCAGAGCTGGTCCCATCCAATTTTTTAAGGGTTACCAAGTTTGTAAGAGGACTTAGACCAAAGATTGAGCTAGGGATTAAGCTAGCAAACCCTATAACTACTACTTATGTCGATGCTCTAGAAACTGCTATAGAAGTAGAAAGGCTTCAGGCGAATGTTAGTAAGGAGGAGGCCAGTAAGCCTGAGCCTAAACAACATAGTCAACCTCATAATGGTTGGAACAACCACCACAACAACAACAATCAGCCCAGCAACAATAATGGTCAGAAGAAAAGGCATCTTGACAATAAGCAGTCCGACAACGATAAAAGAGCACGGACAAACAATGGAGATAGTAGATCAGGTTATGTAGAATACACACAGTGCTCTAAGTACCAAAAGAAACATCCTGGCGAGTGTCGTGCAAACACCAAGGGATGCTACAATTATGGTCAAGAAGGTCACCGAAAGAAAGAATGTCCCCAAGTCAAGCAAGAAGAGAAAAGGGACAACAAGATGGTTCCAGCCATAGTCTTTACCTTGACCTAGGGAGAAGCTGAAGCTAGTAATACAGTGGTTACAGGTCAAATTCCTAACCTCAATAATGTATGTTCAATATTATTTGATTCGGAAGAAACACACTCGTATATCTCGTTAGGAATGATAGAGAAATTAGACAAACCTTGTGAAAGATTTAGAACTAGGTTTGTGACAGAATTGCCTTCAGGTGAAGTAGTCCTATCATCACGGATAGTACGAGGCATACCGATATAAATTGAGGATGTAGAACTTGAAGGAGACCTGATAGAACTAGAAATCAAAGACTTCGACATAATACTGGAAATGGATTGGCTAGCAAGGCATGGCACAACCATCGACTGCAGACATAAGCAAGTGACGTTCGTGACTCCTGACGGTCAGAGACTGCTTTATGGGAAAGGTTTCAGGACTATGTACGCTGCTTATTTCATCTCTCAAAGTTCAGAGGATGATAAGAAAAGGATGTCACGCATTCTTAGCCAGCGTCACGGATGTGGTGAAGGAAACACAACTAAAGATTGGAGACGTCCGCATTGTAAAGGAATTCCCAGAAGTATTTCCTGACGATTTACCAGGGTTGCCGCCGACTCGGGAAATTGACTTCCCAATCAAACTAATACTGGGCACCGAGCCTATCTCAAAGGCACCATACTAGATGGAACCTATCGAACTCAAGGAGTTAAAGACGCAACTACAAGAACTCTTAGACTTAGGTTTCATTAGACCAAGCCATTCACCATGGGGAGCACCAGTTCTATTTGTGAGGAAGAAGGACGGAAGCATGCGGATGTGTATATATTACCGTGAGTTGAATAAGGTGACAATTAAAAATAAGTACCCGCTACCCCGGATTGACGAGTTGTTTAATCAACTTCAAGGAGCGACCATGTTTTCAAAGATTGATCTACGGTCTGGGTATCAACAGCTCAAAATACGGGAAGAGGATATTCCCAAGATAGCTTTTAGAACTCGTTACGGACATTACGAGTTTCTAGTTATGTCATTTGGTCTTACCAACGCTCCAGGTGCATTTATGGATTTAATGAATAGGGTCTTCAACGATTACTTTGACAAATTCGTCGTAGTGTTCATCGACAATATTTTGGTGTACACAAAGGACGAAGTTGAGCACGAGGAACATTTAAGAATGACCATGTTGTGATTGAAAGATCATCAACTTTACACCAAGTTAAAGATGTGTGAATTTTTGCTTTCACAAGTAGCATTCCTCAGGCACATAGTATCCAAGGACGGAGTTTCTGTTGACTCAACTAAGGTAAAGGCTATGAAGGATTGGCCAAGACCTAAGAATGCGTCAGAGGTAAGAAGTTTTATGGGGCTAGTAGGTTATTATCGGAGGTTTGTAGAGGGAAATTCTAAGACAGCCACTCCACTTACCACCTGACCCGGAAACAGCAGAAATTCAAGTGGACGGATAAGTGTGAAGAGAGCTTCCAGTTACTTAAGGATAAGCTATACTCAGCACCAGTACTTTGTGTACTGACACCCAACGACAAGTTTGTAGTAAACTGTGATGTGTCAAAACAAGGTTTCGGTTGTGTACTGATGCAGAATGACAAAGTGATAGCCTACGCCTCAAGGGAGCTGAAGGAATACGAGAAACGCTATCCAACACACGATATGGAGTTGGCAGCGATGGTCGTTACATTGAAAATATGGCGCCATTATCTTTATGGAGAATAGTGTGAGATTTATATGGATCACAAAAGCTTAAAGAATTTCTTCACTCAAAAGGAGCTCAACATTAGGCAACGCAGGTGGTTAAAATTAGTAAAGGATTATGACAAAGAAATCCTATACCACCTGGGAAAAGCAAACATAGTTGCTGATGCGCTAAGTAAGAAGAGTTATGGAAGTATAGCAGCGTTAGCTGGAATAGAAAAGTCGCTACAGCAAGAGCTGATCAATGCCGGAATAAAAGTAGTCATTGGTTAACTGGCTAACTTGTCCATCCAGTCAAGTCTGTTAGAAGAAATACGGATTGGGCGAGGGCATGATGACACATTAATTTCTCACATAGCTGCAATTAAAGAAGGCAAGGCCACAAATTTCTCGATATCAAGGTAAGGGTTCTTAAGATATAAGGATCAGGCATGCGTGCCCTATGATCAAGGGATTAAGATGAAGATTTTAGAAGAAGTGCACAATACCCCATACTCAGTTCACCACGGGTCGACAAAGATGACTCAAGACCTTAAGGCATTGTATTGGTGGCTAGGAATGAAGATAGATGTAGCGTAGTATGTGTCTAAATGCTTAGTATGCCAGCAAGGGAAAGAAGAACATCAGCAACCTGCAGGCTTATTGCAACCGCTTAGTATTCCAGAATGGAAGTGGGAACACATAGCCATGGATTTCGTGATAGGACTACCACAAACAAATAAGCAGCACGACTCGACTTGGGTAGTAGTAGATAAACTAACCAAGTCAGCTCACTTTCTGCCTATTAAGACTACGTACACAGCAGATTAGTATGCAGAGGTTTATGTCCGAGAAATAGTAAGACTGCATGGAATCCCTAAGACCATAATATCCGATAGAGGATTGGTGTTTACATCAAGATTTTGGGGAAGCCTGCAGCAAGCTATGGGTACCAAGTTAAGTCTTAGTATGGCATTTCATCCTCAGACCGATGGTCAGTCCGAGCATACCATACAGATTTTAGAGGATATATTGCACGCTTGTGTACTCAATTTCGGAGGATCATGGAGTAAGTATTTGCCACTGATAGAATTCTCCTACAAAAATAGCTACCAGTCAACAATCGGGATGGCACCCTATGAGTTGCTTTATGGAAGAAGGTGTTGATCACCGTTACATTGGGACGAGGTAGGAGAAAGGCAAATTTTTGGACCCGAAGCTATTAGAGAAGCTCATGATGCAGTAGCGATGATTAGAAAGCATATGCTCGCTGCTCAGAGTCGACATAAAAGTTATGCGAATGCCAAATGGTGTGATGTGGAATTCAAAGTCAGAGATCAAGTCTTCTTAAAGATATCTCCTATGAAAGGTGTGAAGCAGTTTGGGAAGAAAGGGAAGCTTAGTCCCATGTTTATAGGTCCTTTTGAGATATTGGACAAGGTGGGAACAGTTGCATATAGATTAGCCCTACCGCCAGCTCTAGCAGATTGTCACAATGTGCTCCACATCTCAATGTTACGTAGATATATGTCAAACCCATCTCACATCCTCAAGTACGATACGATAGCACTCCAGAAAGACTCGAGTTACGAGGAATGACCGGTTAGCGCCCTAGATAGAGGGATGAAGGAATTACGGTCTAAGAGTATTCCGATAGTCAAGGTTCTATGGAGTAATAGTTCTGAATGGGAGGCAACGTGGGAGTTGGAGGAGGACATGTTAGCACGGTATTCAGAATTGTTTGGTAAGTAAATTTCGGTGACGAAATTCTTTTAAGTAGGGGACAATTGTAGTGTCCCAGATGGTAATAGTAGTTAGTAGTATGATAGATTTCGTGGAATTTGGTTCAAGCCGGGAATTAGTTGGAAACTCATAACAATAGTCATGGATTTTATAAGTTTAACCTATAGTTTAAGAATATTAATTATAACATAAGGTTTGATTAATATTGCTGGTCTTAGATATATATATATTTATTATAAACTAAGGTTTAGATAGAACCATTAAGAGCGTGACACTTGTCATAATCATGTTTATTAAGAAATTAAGTATTTTGATGAATAGTTTAATTAAAAAGAAAGATCTAGAAGCTCTAGAACCTTCAAGAAACTGTTAGGATCGTATTATGACTCAGTCAAAGCAATCTTCAGAGCCTCCAAGTTGCTAGTGTTACTATAGAGAGAAACACTTGGGTTTTGGGTTAAAGCTTTATTATTCTAAGCTTTTCTAAACACTTGGGAAGTGAGATATAGTAAGATTTAGGTATTGAGGTTAAGATCAATTCATAAGATCATTCAAGGTATTCGTATCCCTAAGTTCAGTTCTTTATGATTCTATAGTTTTCTTTTATTCAGATCCTAACTCTTGTTTATGATTCTTGATTAGGTATTTAAGTTTCTTGAAAACTTAAGGTTCTTCTTGGTAAGTTTCTTCTTTGATGGTTTAGTTTTCTTTTCATCTCTTTTCTTTAGAAACACTCACCATTCTTACTATTAGTTTTAGGAGTGTTCCAATCTCGTTCTTGTTCTCAAATATCCCAGTTTTTGGTAAGGAAAATAGGATAGATTTTATGTACTTATATGTTTATGTTATGATATGTTTATGTTATTATATGTTTTATGTTATGATATGTATATATATGTATAAATATGACTTGTAGTCATTTGGGGCTTATAGTTGCTTAGATTGCAAACCCCAAGATTATTTATCATTTTCATGGTTTAGAGTTATGATTTACCCTACCTTGACTAGTAGAGGACCTAGATGGGTTATCATATGTTGACGTCGTTTTTCATCAACTTAAATCACAGAGCAATTAAACAATATAAACTACGGTGCGAATGAATAGTAAATAGGAACAAGAATATTTTTACGTGGTTCAACAGTTAAATCTGCCTAGTCCACGAGTCTGTATTATTAAGATTCAGAGTTTTCTAGAAATTCTTCAAGGATGAATTGCCCAGAGTTTTCTCTCAAGATTTTCAGATTTTTCTCTACAAGTGGTCCTTCCTACTCTAATTATAGGGAAGGTTACAGAGTTCGTTCCCACATATTTTGGGAAGATATTTTGTATATCAATTTAAAATAATGACATTTAATGCTATATCTTCTATATACAAGGAAACATCCCCTGAAGACCTGGGAATGAATAACAAACTAAATAATATCCCCCTAATGTTGGGATTTTACAACAATAAATATGTCCACACATACACAACGTGCTATCTTAGGTGACTCATTGAATCTTCGAGATCAGCGACCGGCCTCGTGACTGTCAAGACTTATGGGCTTGTCATGAACTTGTCATCTTACTCCAAGACCTGCTCGGAGAAGATAAATACTATCGAGGCTATCACATTCGAGCTTGGACTTATTAAGCTCGGCCTGTTCAATCCGAAGGCACTCGATAACGGATGTATCCCGATGTCATGCCATTTTGAGCCTAGAAAGAATCCCGAGGTTACGTCTTCGAGATTGCCATATTACTTCAGAGGTTTTACAACTGGACCATGCCATGTATTTCATATATTTCGAGCTCATACCTGACGAATCCAATATTTTGAGGGCATAATTTCTGGTCTCGAAATCTGGGTGTAACAGTTTGCCCCCTCAAAAGTATTAGTTTGAATCCTATGAGAAGGAAACTTTTGAAATACTCCCATGGGGAACCTTACCATCAAATATACTCGAGTGTGGACACGTGTCAGTTGGGTATTAGCCAACAAAAGTACTTGAGTGCCTTGAAACTCTGCCCACGCCCGTTCGCCTGCCATCTTTATTGTATTATCACTTCACTTGTCCCTGGCCGTCAGATCTGATACGGAATCTGGCCAATGGCCCAGATTAATTCGACTCTTAACATTCCTGGGGACCTATAAATATATCCCCACACATCTTCCCCATCTTTCTTGTACGTTCAATTTCTCAGAGAGAAAAAACCAGAAACTTCTTTGCCCAGTTCTTGCATGTTCTCCAAGCCGAGAAGACAAAGCAACATTGGCATCTTTGATTCTGTGAGATCGTATTTGCAACCTCTTATACAATCATCATTCTCTTTGTTTCCGCCGATCATATTATGTAAGTTTTCTGTTCATGGCTCCATATGTCTTTCTATATGCATTGTTTTCATGCACGCTTATGTTGTTGCACCGTTGGTCCACTCGTTAGTTTAACGCACTAGAATGTTTATGCTGACAAATATTAGACTTAAGTTCTAACATCATGGGTTCCAAACCTAGATCATGTGTGAAAGATCCAAATATGGTTCTTTTACTGAGTTTTTGAATTTCGGATGACATATCTTGTACACCAAGATGTTGGGTACAAAATTAGGGCTTCAGGAATTGCACGTTTCCCAAAAATATCATTTTTTGAGTAACCGCCACCTTTTTTTTCCCTAATATATCAGGATCTCCCCTGACAAGTCCACCTTCCTTTCCTTCGGTGGAATGCACGCCCAGAGACTAGCCTCGTCCTTTGGATCGAGTTTGTCGTGTGACCTCGATCATTCGAGCTTAGGTCTTCTAGTTTTTTCATTATTTCCTGTTCACTTGGCCCTCACCCTTTTGCTTTCTTGTTAGATGCCCCAGAACTCGGGAAAGTGGTGGGGGTCAAAGCCTGCGATTCCTTATACACAAGTAACTCCAAGCTCGGAGTCTCCTTTCACTCGGAACTAGCGCTTGATCTAGGAGCACGAAATGAGGTGTGAACAAGAGGACATTCGAGATCACTTTTGACATCAAATAGACGGGTCGAAGAAGGAAAAAGGAAAAAACTAAGGGTCGCCCTCTATCCAGATTCAGACCCCGAGCCTAGACCAATCCCCTTCGACCCTACCCTCAAGGTCACAGTTGCTTTCAAGCTTGGTGATCTCCAGTTCTTGCTGATGGGGGAACCTTCTACCTCGCAGCCAACCTCCGTACCTACCCTGAGATAGGAATTTTTTGAGGCTGAGCACTATTGGAGCTCGATCTCATCATTAGGGCAGTTCTCTGACATTCTGGCCCTTCACAACATTGGACTGTCGGGCTCACTGAGGTGTCGAGCTCTGACCTCCCACGAACGAAGTTGCCGTGCTCCGAGAGATGGGAATCCTGATAGTAAGCTGAGGTATGTAGCTTGGAGCCAGGAGCACATGAAGGCGGGGGTTGTACTGCCTTTGAAGTCCTTTTTTAAAGACTTCTTGGACTTCGTTGGGCTGGTTATCTTCCAGCTGAACACCAATTCTTACAGGGTTCTGTCTGCCCTGAGGTCACTTTACCACGAGCTGAAGTGGAAAGGACCTTAACCTGAAGAGATCTTATATCTCTTTTGTCTGAAAAGCAATCCCTCCCGAGCTCAAGGAGGAGACGACTTCTATTATCTCTCGAGCTATCCCAAGGAGAAGAATATCTTTGAGGATCTTCCCAACCATCCTCTGAACTTCAAGAAGGCCTTCTTCTAGACAGATGGCCTAGCTCCATCTCGATATTATTCGTTCAGGCAAATTCGTAAGTATTTAAAAATTCTTTCCCTTTTGTGCTCGAGTTTTTGTTTAAGCTCGCGCTTAATACGTTAATTTTTCCAGCCAACTACCGTCATCCCACCCCCTCCAACGAGATGACAGAGCACAAGGAGGCTTTACTCCGACTTCCTTATGGAAGGAGGTCCCTCTCCTATCTCCTCCATGAGGACAAGCTCCAAGCCTGCGGCCTCTTGGAGGGGGATCAGTCCACATTTGACTGGTCCAATAAAAAGTATACCCAGTGGGAGCTAGTGCCTCTCCCAATCGACAATCTCCCTCTGAGGAAATGCTAAGCCTCCATCTCCAACTCGTCGTCGTAGGAGCCCGCGATTGGGGAACGAGGCTAATGATGAAGCCTCAAGCAGCTCGAGTGACAGAGGTACAATCATCCTTAGCTCGGATTTGTGGTCTCCCTCATTACTAAAGTATAAACCCGATAGATTAATATTATGCAAGGAAGATAGGAACCATTTCTATGTATGGACTTGGGTAGATGAGAGGGTACATAGGTTCGATAGTTGGCTCGGGAAGCATGACACCATGTATAGTCTGAACGAAGTATGGGATGGAACATCCGTTCAATACGGGATGAATGACTATAGAGACCTTTTGAGGTTGACTTCCACTTATAGGGAAGGTACTCCCCCTGCCTCTTCTGAAGATGGGGGAATTACGTGGTCGCCGAGCATGAGCTCAGGGGAGATTTCCAGTTAGGTTTCTCTCTGCTTGTCTTTTCAGTCTTTGTCTGTCTGCATCATGCTAACTTATTTTGTTATGGAATATCTCATAATGCGATGTGAATGTGCAGGTGACATAGATTTCGACCTCGACAACGTACTTGCTGGCGGCGGAGCCCAAAGGAGTAAGCTCCTGAGGGGGTCGCAGAGGTCAGACAGACCTGCTAAGGTCCTTAAGAGGATCGAGAAGACACCTCCTCCACCAGCTCCAGTTTCTCCAAGCTCAGTCGTGGATCCAAATCCTTAGGTTGAGGCATCGTCTACGACCTTGCCTCTTGCTCCTCCTTCGATCCAAGCCCACTCCACGCTCGGCCAACCTCCAAAAAAGTCCTCAGCCTCCAAAACGCATTTGCTGTCGATTTCTACTCACGTCGATGGGTATGTAATTGATAACGCAGTCGGACCTCATAGGGCTACGCTTGGCTCGGACGTTATGTCTCGGGTGGGCCAGAGTTTCGGCAGCTTCGACGCCCCTCATTGATAGTTCTTGAAGAATGCTCGAGACTGCAACACTCTTTATGAGAAAAGCATCGAGCTTACTACTGCGGTAATCATTATCATCTTGCTATTAGCTGTTTTTATACTTCATATTCTAATTTGATTTCTTTGTATGTCAGACTTTGGCTGTCTTAGATCATTTTAACTATAAGTTGAATCGCCGCTTTCGAAATCATGGAGGGCGGAAAAGCTCATCTCCTTGAAGAGTTTAAGGAGAAGAAATATTGGGCGGTTGACCTGGCCATGTACAAAATCTGGGCCAATAATGTCGACCTCGATACCAGCTTCTTAGGCTCTTTTGAGGCAGAATTTGTGGCTGAATGGCAAGCTCGGCTTGATGAGGAGGAGGCTGCTCGGGATGAGGCAGAGAGAGCCAAGGAGGATACTGATGCTGAGAAGGCCAAGGAAGATGCTGAGAAGGCCAAGAAGAATGCACCTTCTTCCTAGATCTTACTTCAGGGCTGCGTCTCTTTGAACTCCTTGTAATATTTTTTGCGTTTAATTTTTTTCTTTTTATGCCCCTAGGGCTAAGACAATTTTATAGCTCGCCAAAGAGCTGCCTTTTTATGAGCTATTTTCGAGCTCATATCAATGATATTTGCGATACCATTTTTTGACTTTATTTTAATATATTTGCTTAACGTTTCTTGGGTCAAAATATTTCACGCATTTTATATTAAAATGTCTTATATGTCTGTTTATTCATACAAACATTTGGTGGATTAATGTCTGAGGTTCAATGCATTCATGCACAGTTTGCTCGAAATATTCGCATCTGATCTCGTTATTTTTTCAAGGTCGGAGATTCCTTTTACCATGCACCTAAAGTTACTTATATGGCATGTAATGTAAATGGTTTAGTTATATCTTACTTTTTTAGTTACTTTCTCTCGTCCTCGGGTAGCTCCCCGAGGTTATGAGGTCAAAACTATCGTTGTGCAAGATACTCCAGCCTCGATCTTGACTTATCGCGAAGTGGGTTTATGTTCCAACTTACTGTCGATTAGTTTTAGCTGGTTTGTTCCAAACCTATTAAGGTCGTGTTTGGTTTGTAATCCATATACTTATCTTTTTAATCTAGTTCGCATATTTGGTTACATCCAAACACTTTTATCTTTTGATAATTTGGTTATGTCCAAACTTTCTTAGCTCGCGTATTTGGTTATATCCGATAGTTTGGTTATATCCAAACTATTCTAGCTCACACATTTGGTTACATCCAAACACTTATATGTTTTTCATATATGCTATTTTATTTTTTCAAGCTGATGGTATATGTACCACTAATGCCCCCTTAATATCCTATGAGTGTGACCATAGGTTATTTAATTAAGAGAGATTGCAAAAAATACAGCACATTAAAACGAAATCAAACATTATTCGAATAATTTATTAACAGGAAAATAATACAGATAAACAAGCATGGTTACAAGTGACATCATTCCTACACTAATTATAGTAAGGTCGTAGATGTTTTCTATTCCATGCTCGTGGTACCAAACTCCCATCCAATCTTGCCAACTTGTATACGCCAAGTCAGATGACTGATTCAATCTGATAAGGTCCTTCCCAATTTGGCCCGAGCACACCAGCTACTGGATCCCGTGTCACCAAGAATACATGCCTCAGCACCAAATCTCCCACGCCAAATTTTCTATCTCGAACTCCTTTATTGAAATACCGGGTAGCTCGCTGTTGGTATGCAGCATTTTTTAACTTAGTTTCGTTCCTTCTTTCTTCAATCAGGTCCAGATTTACTTCAAGCTGAGATTGATTCGAGGCTTGGTCATAAGCAAGGGCATAAATTGTGGGAATTTTGACCTCGATTGGCAACATAGCCTCGCAACCATATGCAAAAGAAAATGGGGTATGTCCTGTTGAAGTATGGGTCGTGGTTCGATATGCCCACAGAACTTGAGGAAATTCTTCGGGCCATTTTCCTTTAGCTTCTTCCAACTTTTTCTTTAACAAACTCTTTAGTGTTTTATTCACAGTTTTGACCTGCCCATTTTCCTGAGGATGAGCCACAGAGGAGAAGCTCTTTATCATCCCATTTTTTTCGCAAAAGTTAGTAAATAGATCGCTGTCGAATTGAGTACCGTTATTGGACACAATCTTCCTTGGAACCCCATATCGGCATATGATGTTCTTTACCACGAAGTCCAAGACTTTCTTCGAGGTGATTGTTGCTAGGGGTTCGGCTTCGGTCCACTTCGTGAAGTAATCTACGGCCACTACTGCGTACTTCACTCCGCCTTTACCAGTTGGCAATGAGCCTATGAGGTCGATTCCGCAGACCGCAAATGGCCACGGGGAGGTCATCATAGTTATCTCGGAGGGTGGAGCTCGAGGGATTGTTGCAAAACGTTGGCACTTGTCGCATTTCTTGACGTAATCGAATGAGTCTACCTTGATGGTAGGCCAGAAGTACCCCTAGCGTATGATTTTCTTGGAAAGGCTATGCCCCCCAAGGTGGTCTCCACATAATCCTTCATGAATTTCTTCTATGATTTTCTTCGCCTCGGGTGGAGTCACACATCAGGGTAATGGCATAGAGTATCCTCTTTTGGGAGAATGCCGGCCTCAAGGTATTCAACTATCGGAGTCATCTAGGTTGGCTCGAAATTGATCATGCAAACATCTTCCTACTCAGGCTCGGTTATGCTGGGTGTCGTGAGATGTTCGATCGACACGACATTCAACTCGTTGACCTCGGAGGATGTAGAGAGTCTAGCTAAGGCATCTGCGTTCAAGTTTTGTTCTCGGGGGACCTGTTCTATCACGTAGAACTCGAAATGCTCGAGTGCTGCTTTTGCCTTTTCCAAATATGCAGCCATTCTCGTCCCACGAGCCTGATACTGTCCTACAATCTGATTAACCATCAACTGGGAGTCACTATAGCAATGTATCTCTTTGGCCTTGAGTTCTTTGGCTATACAAAGTCCTGCCAGTATAGCTTCGTATTCAGCTTCGTTATTCGACGCTTTGAAGTCAAATCTCAAAGCGGAGTGAAATCGAATTCTTGCTGGGGTGATTAGAATTACACCTGCCCACAATCCGTTTTCATTGGAAGACTCATCAACATAAAGTTTCCATAGCTCGTGGGTCGGGGTTATAACTTCGTCGTTAGTCACTCCAGTGCATTCCATTATGAAGTCTACCAGGGCCTTTCCTCTTATGGCCATCCTTGGATGATAAGTGATCTCGAATTGTCCGAGTTCAACGACCCATTTTAGCAGCCGACCCGAAGCTTATGGCTTGGATAAGACTTGTCCTAGTGGTTGATCGGTCAATACATGGATGGGGTGCGCCTGGAAGTAAGGTCGGAGCTTTCGAGATGAGTGGATTAGGTTAAGAGCCAACTTCTCCATCAAGGGGGTATCTCGATTCTATCCCCAACAACCTTTTCCTGACATAGTACACAAGCCTGTGCACTTTCTGTTCTTCTCGGATGAGTACGGCGCTGATGGCGTGCTCAGTCGTAGCAAGGTACAAGCACAGAACTTCTCCGGTGATGGGTTTCGACAAGATAAGGGGTTCCGCGAGGTGCTTCTTCAGCTCCTGGAAAGCTAACTTGCATTCTTCTGTCCACCCGAACTTCTTGGCCCCCTCAGAAGGTTGAAAAATGGAAGATAACAGTCTGTAGATTTTGAGATAAACCTACTCAGTGTCGCCATCCTTACAGTCAAACTTTGGACATCCCTATGCTTTCGAGGTGAGGGCATATCAATCAGAGCCTAGATCTTTTCTGGATTTACTTCTATTCCCTGGGCATTTACAATGAAGCCTAGGAATTTTCTAGAAGATACTCTGAAAGAGCACTTCTAAGGGTTGAGCTTCATGTTATACCTCCGTAGCATGGCGAAGCATTCTTCGAGGTCGTCCACATGGTTATTGTTATGTTGAGATTTAACTAGCCGCATATTTAGGGATTTCTGCCATTTTTGGAAAAGAAACAACAAGAAAGAAAGGAGGAGAAACCAGAAGTTAGCCAAGAAAGGAGGAGGACGAAAGAAAGAAGCTCAAGCATCATTTGGATTTGTTCTTTCTCCTATTTCTAACCTTCATTTTATATTTTTTAAGTTGATTTCTGATCTAAATATTTATGGGCTGAATTGAATGTTGATTAATGTTCTTTAACTCAGCCATGAACTAATTTTTGTGTGGCTTGAATTGTTGATGAACCCTATGTTATAGTGTAGTAAATTCTTGTACCTTATTTTAGTGAAATCTCTCTTGTTCACTCAAGTGTGCTTATGGTTAATTTCTTGTTGTTGTTTGGCTAGCAATGGCAAGATTTCTTAATTATGTTTAATGCTGGAAGGATTAAATATAATGGAAAGAACTTGGATGACACAAGTCATAATCTAGGTTAGGTTATGTTAGTAAATAACATAGGAATGTGTTATTTTCCTTGTGTAACTTTTGAGAATTGAACCTTGAATTTGCATTCTTAAATCTGATTTGGCATAGGAATTTGTTTAATTAGGTAAAAGAATTAATATCATAAAATTTGGGAAAGTTTTATGAATGTTTATTGAATTCTTGTTAACCTGAGAGTTTCGCTAAAATATTGCTGCCGCAATCTGTTCAGGATAATTAACATTGGGGGAATCAGTAATTCGAGTCCATTTTACAATCCACATATTTCTTTCAAATTTCTTTGTTCAGTTCATTTTTATTTTCAGTATTTTTATCTCTTCAATATTTCATTAGCTTATAAACAACCCATTCAATTGTTAGTACTTTTAAGCTTTTTAGTAATTGTTTTGCCTATTTTTCTATTTTGCAGTCCTTGTGGAGACGATTTACTTATCACTGTATTACTTGTGTGATTACGTACACTTGTGTAGTTAAAATCAATTAAAATTTATGACAACAAGTTTTTAGCGCCGTTGCCGAGGATTGGAATTAGAAATTTGTGTAACATTAATTGCTTGCAATTTATTTTTTCTTTGTTGAGCTGACCTTGCTTCCTTGCTCTTGTGTTTTCTCAGGTGATCCACTGTATGAACGAGCAAGAAGACATTGAACTACCTCCTATTGACCCTGAGATTGAACAAACAGTTAGAAGAAGATTAAGGGAACAACGGGCTAAAAATCGCCTTACTATGGCTGAAGAGGTTGAAGGAGTTGAGGGTGCTAACAATGTCATTAACGCGATTGCTATGGTTGATGATAGAGAGAGAGCAATAAGGGAGTATGCTGCCCCCAGTTCAATGAGCTCAATCTGTGCATTGTTAGGCCTGAAATTCAAGCACCCCAATTCGAGTTAAAGCCCGTGATGTTCCAAATGTTGCAGACAGTGGGTCAATTTAGCAGGCTGCCTACTGAGGATCCTCATCTTCATCTTCATTCATTTTTGGAGGTGATCGATTCTATCAAGCTATAAGGTGTGAGTGACGAGGCCCTAAGGTTGAAATTGCTCCCTTTCTCTTTGAGGGATCGAGCAAGAGCTTGGCTAAACACCCTTCTTCCCGACTCGATGAATACATGGAATGAGTTGAGTGAAAAATTCTTGATGAAGTACTTTCCTCCTTCCAAAAATGCCATTTTCGTAATGAAATCATGTCTTTTCAGTAGCTGGAAGGTGAATCCTTTTGTGAAGCTTGGGAGAGATTTAAGGAGTTATTGAGAAAGTGCCCAGACCATGGGATTCCGCATTGTATACAAATGGAAACATTCTACAATGGGCTCAATACTTCCACTCGCATGGTGTTGGATGCTTCAGCTAATGGGCTATTCTCTCCAAGTCCTACAATGAAGCCTATGAGATTTTGGAAAGGATAGCTAGCAACAATTACCAATGGTCCAATGCTATAGCCTCAACAAGTCGAAAAGTGGCTGGTGTACTTGAAGTGGATGCATTGAAAACTTTGACCGCTCAAGTTTCATCAATGACTAACCTTCTCAAGAACATGAGTTTTGGGGGAATGGTACATCCAGCTGCTATGGGACAAGTTGTTGATGTATCTTGTGTTTATAGTGGAGATGGGCACACATTTGAGAGTTGTCCTTTGAATCCCACTTCGGTTTGTTATGTGGGGAATCAAAATGCCAACCGTAATAACGCATATTCGAACTCTTATAATCCGAGGTGGAGGCAGCATCCAAATTTCTGATGGGGGGCAAGGAGGTAGTTCAAGCGAAGCACCAATGCAAAACAAGCCTACATATCCATCGGGGTTTTCTCAACAACCACCAAGAGCTCAACCACCTCCTCCTCAAGTGTCTCAATCAAGCTCTTTGGAGAGTTTAATGAAATAATATATGGCCAAGAATGATGTTGTGATTAAGAGCCAAGCGGCATCCTTGAGGAACCTAGAGATTCAAGTGGGGCTGCTAGCTAATGAGCTAAGGAATAGACCACAAGGCACCTTGCCTAGTGATACTGAAATCCATGGAGAGATGGTAAGGAGCATTGCAAGGAGGTTACCTTGAGGAGTGGTAAAAATCTGGAGTGGACTGAGGATAATTCTAAGAGAAACAGTGAACCCACTTCAATCCAAAGTAGTGTGGAAAAGGAAGACAGAGTTGTAAGTTCGAAATTGTCAAATGCTGATCCTAAAGCAATTGCTGCAGCAATTCCTCAGCAAAATGTAATAGAGAAGCCTATGAGCAAGCCACCCCCACCATTTCCTCAGTGATTTCAAAAATAGTAGCAAGATGGTCAATTCTGAAAGATTTTTAGATGTTTTGAAACAACTTCACATCAATATATCGTTGGTGGAAGCTTTGGAGCAAATTTCCAACTATGTGAAGTTTTTTAAAGATATTTTAACCAAGAAGAAGAGACTTGGAGAATTTGAAATAGTGGCTTTGACTAAAGGTTGTAGTGCTATATTGAAGAATAAAATTCCTCCTAAATTGAAAGACCCAGGCAGCTTTATAATTCCTTGTTCTATTGGTGGTAGAGATGTTGGTAGAGCACTTTGCAACTTGGGGGCTAGTATCAATTTGATGCTCATGTCGATTTTCAAGAGGTTGGGAATGGGAGAAGCAAGGCCGACCACAGTCACTTTGCAACTAACAGATCGTTCTATGGCACACCTGGAAGGAAAAATTGAAGATGTTCTAATGCAAGTTGATAAATTTATTTTTCCGACCGATTTCATCATTCTTGATTATGAAGCGGATAAAGATGTTCCTATTATCTTGGGTAGGCCATTTCTAGCTACCAGGAGGACTTTTATTGACATAGAAAAAGGGTGAATGACCAATAAGTGACTTTTAATGTGTTCAATGCTATGAAGTTTCCGGATGAGATTGAGGAATGCTATCGGTTGAGTGTAATTAAGTCAATTGTAGCTGAAAAATTCCACAATGAAGCTTTTAAAGATGGAATGGGGGTGAGGTCACTTGAAGAGCTTGAAGACTTAAGTGAACAGGGAGAAAGCCAAGTTACATGGGTTGAGTCAAAGAAGCCTTTACTAAACTTAGGAGGTCGTTTGAGTCTTTGGACTTGTCGTAAGGGAATTTTAAGCCTCCTAAGCTCTCTATTCAAGAGCCACCAAAGTTAGAGTTGAAGCCTTTGCCTAATAACTTAAAGTATGCCTATTTGAGAGATAATGAGACTTTGCCTGTGATTATTTTAGCATGTTAGGAGCTGAAAAAGAGCGACTGTTGCTTGATGTTTTGAAGAGATACACAAGGGCCATTGGTTGGACCATGGCAGATATCAAGGGTATAAGTCCCTCATTTTGTATGCATAAAATTCTATTGGAAGATTGTTGTGATAATTTTGTTGAGCAGCAGCGAAGGCTTAATCCTATCATGGAGGAAGTGGTTAGAAAAGAGATAATTAAATGGCTTGATTATGGAATTGTTTACCCAATTTCGGATAGTTCTTAGGTATGCCCAATTCAGTGTGTTCCTAAGAAAGGTGGAGTCACGGTGATGGCTAATGAAAATAATGAGTTGATTCCCACAATAATAGTGACGGGGTGGCATGTTTGTATGGACTACCGAAAGATGAATAAGGCCACTCGGAAAGACCATTTCCCGCAACCATTCATTGATCAAATGCTTGATTGGTTGGAGAGAAATGGCTTTTATTATTTTCTTGACGGGTATTATAATCAGATTTACATTGCCCCAGAAGACGAAAAGAAGACTACATTCACTTGTCCTTATGGCACCTTTGCCTTTAGAAGGATGCCGTTTAGGTTGTCACTTTCCAACGTTGTATGATGGTGATTTTTTCAGATATGGTGGAGAAGTCTCTTGAAGTCTTCATGGATGATTTTTCAGTATTTGGAGAGTCCTTTGACACTTGGTTGGCTAACTTGGAGCAAGTCTTGGCGAGATGTGAAGAAACAAACTTGGTACTCAATTGGGAAAAATGTCATTTCATGGTACAACAAGGCATTGTTTTGGGCCATAGAATTTCTAACAAGGGCATAGAATTAGATAGAGAAAATCTTGAAGTCATTGAAAAATTACCATCACCTACTACAGTCAAGGGGATTAGAAGCTTTTTGGGGCATGCGGGCTTCTATAGGAGGTTTATTAAAGATTTTCAAAGATTTCCAAGCCCCTTTGTTCCTTACTTGAGCAAAATCGAGCATTTAAGTTCACCAAGGAGTGTCACGAAGCATTTGTGACTTTGAAGAAAGCTCTTATCACCGCACTTATCATTGTAGCTCTGGATTCGTCTCTTACTTTTGAATTGATGTGCGATGCTAGTGACTTTACTGTTGGTGCAGTGCTTGGGCAGCGAAAAGAGAAGGTGTTTCATTCCATTTATTATACATACATTAGTCGATGCTCAATTGAACTATACCACCACCGAGAAAGAACTTTTGGCGGTGGTGTTTGCTTTTGACAAGTTTAGAGCTTATCTTATGGGGACTAAATTGGTGGTTTATGTTAATCATTCATCGATCAAGTATCTAATAGCCAAGAAGGATGCTAAGCCAAGACTTATACGATGGGTGTTGCTTCTTCAAGAATTTGACTTGGAGATTCAGGATAGAAAAGGAACGGAGAACCAAGTGGCTAACCATATATCTAGACTTGAAGCTGGAAGTGAAAAGGTGAAAAGCAAGGTGAAAGGCCTATTAAAGAAACATTCCCCGATGAGCAATTGTTGGTTGTGAACCAAGTCACTACATCATGGTACGCTGATTTTGTCAACTATTTGGTGAGTGGTTTACAACCACCTGATTTGAATAGGTAGCAGCTCAAGAAATTATTTCATGATGTGAGATATTATTATTGGGATGAGCCCTAAATGTACAAGCAATGTCCAGATTCAGTCATGAGGTATTGTGTGCCTGAGGATGAAGTTTCATGTATACTAGAGCATTGTCATTCAGCTCCTCATGGTGGAAATTTTGGTGGGCAAAGGACAGCAGCTAAGGTTTTTCAATTGGGGTACTTTTGGCCTTTTATTTTCAAGGATACTCATGACTTTGCTAAAAAATGCGATCGATGTCAACGTGTTGGAAATATTTCAGCAAGGAATGAAATGCCTTTGACTTGCATCCTTGAAGTGGAATTGTTTGATGTTTGGGGAATCGTCTTTATGGGGCCACTTCCACCGTCATTCAAAAATTTGTATATCTTAGTGGCGGTTGACTATGTCTCCAAGTGGGTTGAAGCAGTGGCAAGTCCTACCAATGATTCCAAGGTGGTCATGAAATTCTTACATAAGCATGTATTCACTCGCTTTGGCACTCCAACGACGCTTATAAGTGATGAGGGCACCCACTTTATGAACAAGATTTTGGCGGGTTTGTTAGCCAAATATAGTGTCAAACACAAGATTTCTACAGCCTACCACCCTAAAACAAATGGTCAAGCAGAAATATCCAATAGGGAGATCAAAGGAATCCTAGAGAAAGTGGTGAATCCTAGTAAAAAAGATTGGTCTCAGCGATTGGATGCTCTTTGGGCCTATAGAACGCCTTTCAAAACCCATTTGGGAATGCCACCATATCATTTGGTTTTCAAAAATCTTGCATTTGCCCGTTGAATTGGACCATAAGGCATATTGGGCCACTAAGAAGTTGAATATGAATCTCCAAGCTACTGGAGAAGCTCACAATTACAATTAAAGTAGTTGGATGAGACCCCATTGCTTAGCTCAAACCAACAACACAAACTCTGAGATTGCTCCTGGGTAACTGCTTCTCTTATTTTGCATTGTAACTTTGCAATTATGCCTCTGCTGTGAATACTGTTGGGCTATTTTCCAGTGCATATTTGATCTTGGGGGCAACCATTGGAAAATTTGATGGCAGTATTGTTCAGGGTTGTTGTACTGCTATGGTGATCTATTGTTTTGTTGGCAGTTTGGGGGGTGATCTGTTGTTTGTTAGCAGTATTGTTCAGGTGTTCATTGAGAAGCAGTGTATTTGGTATTTGGGTGATTGGTTTGCTGTGTTGACTGATTTGTGTTGTATCTAGTACCTTTTTTCCCAATATGGCCACAAAAACACGAGCTCAGAGAAGGAAATCCAAACCACGATCTACCCCACCACCAACTAAAAAGTGCACCACTGTCCCAAGATCTACCCCGCCACTAGCCAAAATGAAATCCAAACCAACCTCTACCCCACCACCAGCCAAATAGATTCCCTTTGTCCCAAACACTACCTCGCTACCTTTGCCTTCCCCAGCCACTGTCAATGACCGTACATGCACCATCACCAAGCCAGCAACTAAGACAACACCAACCATACCAAAATCCAAAAGGCTAGGCAAGCCTGGATCAGCTGCACCTCTACCCAAGGCACAAAAGACCTCCGCTACCACTAAAGCGATGCCCAAGCCCAAACATACTTCTGTAACGACCCCAAGCACCAAGAAAATCTGGTCCCTTCAATTCCTACTAAGAAATTTGTTTATGCTCAATCCAGGGAAAAGTATGAGTCCATTAAGACAAATAAGTTGCTCCTTGAAAAAGGATTTTTGCCTACCACTGTTAAGGTGCCAGCCTTCATCAGTAATGTTATTGAGCAACACAATTGGGAAACTTTCTATCAAAAACCAGGGCATGTTATCATTCCATTGGTGCGTGAGTTTTACGCTAACATGGCATCCTCTATGAATTCTGAAGTGATCGTTGGAGGCAAGGTTGTTTCATTTTCTGGCGAGGCTATTAACTCAGTATTTGGGTTGGACAGTTTTGAGTGCGCTGTTTATAATGATATGGTAGTGGCCCCTACACCAAAATTTTTTGGCAAGGCACTACAGCTTGTCGCAGCTCTTAGCGCTCAATGGGTGTTTCTTCCAGTGGTGTGCACACTTTATTGTACACCTCTGTTTTACCTGAAGCTGGAGTGTGGTTGCATTTCCTCAAATGCCACTGCTGCCTACCACCCATGACACTACAGTATCCAAAGAGCGGGTACTTATGTTATATTGTATGTTGGCCAGTTTGAGTATTGATGTGGGCTAGTTGATCACAAGGAAGATTGTTAGTTGTGCCAAGAAGAAAAAGAGCAAGTTATTCTTTCCATCGCTCATCACACAGTTATGCCTTCGAGCTGGGGTACCTTCTGTGTCCACTAAGGATGTGCTATTTGAGTGTCGGGACATTGACTTCGCCATCATTAGTCAGAGTCGCGAGCCTGTATCTGCAACTAGGCCATCCATAGTGCTTCCAACCACTTCGCCCCTTGCTCCCACACTCGCTGACTTCCTTGCTCAGCAACAAGAAATTATTGGGTGGATGGTGTCCCTGGAAACTCAGCAGCACATAGCGAAACTTCACCAAGCCTACTGTTGCCTTTCCTGCTTTCCCCAGAGCCATTTTGGAGAATTGAATCGCTTTGGTTGTTCATGATGACCCTATTCCTTCGGATGTTGATTCCGAGGAATAGGTGTGGGGAGCCTCTTTAACCCAACTTTTGTTCTGTCTTTAATATTCTGAACTTCATTGTTGTTTTGGATTATCCTGTTGTTTACTTTTATTAGTCTCTTGTTTAGTTTTTTTATGTTTTGTCCTACTGTGTTTAGTGTCATTGTCTTGTTGTTTGGTTGCTCTTTTGAGGATAATCTTTGCTTTTATTAGTGTTTAACTAGGGGGCTCGATGATGACTTTGCAAAACTTCAAATATATAATCATTCTAAGTTGAAGTTGAATGTCTTTCTTTCTTATTTTTTAAACAAAATTCTTTGGGTATGAATGTTGCTAGCAAATGATTGATGAGAGTGTTTCTCTTTTTGGTGTGTGCATAGATTGATTAAACATTTTTGAGACCCTAGAAAGAGCTAGTTTCTTGTGAGAGCTTAAGTTTTTTAGAATTGCTTAGTGATTTTCCCTGAGGCGAAATCCTAGACAACACCACATCGATGACATGATTTAGGCCATCCTTGGACCATTTGAGCCTTTGATGCCTACCCTTTATGCAATTTTATCCCTAGTCACCCTGTTGAGCTTCAGTGTACTTTTCTTGCTTAGCCACTTATTAGCCTAGCTACATATAATAACCTCTTTTCACCATACCCTTTAGCACCTTGATCTTTATCAGATTTATTTGTTTTTATATTTTGGAGGGTTGAGAAGAGTAAAGAGTGTGAGAGGCATTGGGTGAGCGTTTTCATTTTCTTCTTTTGCTTTTTTTCACCATTGGGGACAATGTTGAATTTTAAGTTTGGGGGGAGAGTGTATTCTCATTTTTTTTCCCTTGTTCTCTTGCCATATAGTTGTTTATCCTCATTCTAAAAAAATAGAAAATCCAAAAAGAAGAAAAATATTCAAAAGTAAAAAATTAAAGAGTGTACTCCCTGGCATCAAAGAAAAGTTAAAAAAAAAAAGTAAGTATGTGTGTCAACAAGTTTGGGGGAGCAACTCTTAAAATAAAAGAAAAGTTTTTTTTTAGTTTTTGTTTTGTATGTTTGTAATAAAGGCTAGTGGCAAGAGTTATATTTTGTTGTGGAGTGTTTCTTGGGAAAATTAATGTGCATTGATTTAGGTCCTAGAAAGATTGAGGTGCTTAGGGTGATTTGAGCCAAAATTTATCTCTCTTATCCTACCTTCACCCTGGCCTATCATTACAAGCTTGATAAAGTCTTATTGATCTTTGGTGTGGTGTTTGTCTACATTAGTGGAGAGGGAATCACTAAGTAACTTATGGAGGCATTATTTAAGCTTTAGGACCAAGGTCTGGTTTGATTTTTGGTGATTGAAAATGTTTAGGAAGAGTTATGCATGGACTAAAGGGAGAACACACTTGATTCATAATTGGCAGCAACATTAACACTTGAAGAATTTGGTTTAAAGCTTGTGAAAGATTGAAATGCAGCTTCTCTTATTCAAAATAAAATTTCCCGAGAGCCTTCCCCTTTTTACCATTGGCGAAGAAAAGTTTGTCCACTGTCGTTGTGTCTTATTTTTGTTGTTTCCTTGTTCTTTTGTTGTTTAGTTTGTCCCCTTTGTATCTTTTTGTTATTTGTGCTTTATTTTTAGATTCATCACCCGAGGACGAGTAATGTCGTAAGTTTGGGGATGTGATAACTCTTGAATAAAGAGTTATTTCATGTGCTTTTGAACTTATAATTGTGGAAAAATCGTGGGTGATGTTAGTTTATTATTAGCTTTTGTAGCTAACTTTTGTGTTTTCATGATCTTAGTTAAGTTTAGTTTTTTTCTTTTTGTAGTTTTCAATAGCTAATGAGTTGAAGACAATAGTTTCATGGATAGATATGTGAAACTAACATGTGAACTAACAAAGAATGAACTAACATGTGAAACTATTTCATGGATAGTTTCATTCATTTGTACAAAGAAAGAACTAACATGTGAAACTATCTAAGTAGAATTTTGATTGCTGAATTAGGGTTTGCAGCAGCAAAGCATATTTTGCTGAAGCATTTTGATCAGGTTGCTTTTGGACACCTAGGCGTACTTGGAAAGTCAATGGATGAGCTGGAATAGTGGCTGAGGTGGCAAGTACAGAAAGCATGAGGCAAAAATTAGAAGCAAATGTCAAAGGGAAAGAAGAAGGACACCCACGTATATACCAAAAGGAGGAGCAATATTGTAGTTACATGACCGAATTGGTAAACCTAGATGTACTTAGAGAAGGGATAGACGCATATTGAGGGAGGTCTGCCATTTTTGGAAAGAAACAGCAAGAAAGAAAGGAGGAGGACGAAAGAAAGAAGCTCAAGCATCATTTGGATTTGTTCTTTCTCCTATTTCTAAACTTCATTTTATATTTTCTAAGTTGATTTATGATCTGAATATTTTTGGGCTGTATTGAATGTGGATTAATGTTCTTTAACTCAGACATGAATTAATTTTTGTGTGGCTTGAATTGTTGATGAACCCTATGTTATAGTGTAGTAAATTCTTGTCCCTTATTTTAGTGAAATCTCTCTTGTTCATTCAAGTGTGCTTATGGTTAATTTCTTGTTGCTGTTTGGCCAACAATGGCAAGATTGCTTAATTATGTTTAATGATGGAAGGATTAAATATAATGGAGAGAACTTGGATGACACAAGTCATAATCTAGGTTAGGTTATGTTAGTAAATAACATATGGATGTGTTATTTGTCTTGTGTAACTTTTAAGAATTGAACCTTGAATTTGCCTTCTTAAATCTGATTTGGCATAGGAATATGTTTAATTAGGTAAAATAATTGATATCATAAAATTTGGGAAAGTTTTATGAATGTTTATTGAATTCTTGTTAACCTGGGAGTTTTGCTAAAATAATGCTGCTACAATCTGTTCAAGATAATTAGCATAGGGGAATCAGTAATTCAAGTCCATTTTACAATCCACATATTTCTTTCAAATTTCTTTGTTTATTTCAGTTTTATTTTCAGTATTTTTATCTCTTTAATATTTCATTAGCTTATAAACAACACATTCGATTGTTAGTACTTTTAAGTTGTTTAGTAATTATTTTGCCTATTTTTCTATTTTGCAATCCTAGTGGAGACGATTTACCTATCACTGTATTACTTGTGTGATTATGTGCACTTGCGTATTTAAAATCGATTAAAATGTATCACAACAGTATTTTTGTGAATTGCCAAAATTTGAGTGGGCATATACCAAGTGGTAGTCCTCAAAGGAAACTCTTTTTTACGTTACTCCATGAAAGTCAAGTTCCGACAAAAGCAAGTAATAATCTAAAATTGAAAAACAATGCTAGGGTCATTTATGAAAGTAATCACGTCAGACTGAATTAATTTATATGCAGTAGTACTTTGCCTCGCCAAACATATCTTTTTCTAGAATTAAGCTGCACATGGTGCTTTTGAAGACTTCCAACTTGCCGTAGTAAACCAGATTGTAGCTGAAATGAATTGGAAATGTGGGAAATTAAAATAAAGATGTGTATAGTAAAGCACATAAAATATATTAATTGAGCAGACACAAAAGTCAAGTATAGGATCCCAAACCTTTGGTCCAAGTAGAGGCTGAACATTTACTTGACAAACAATCGTCGAATTGTCTCATTCAAGTGAAAAGACTCGAGCACCTTTTTGCTCGTACTTGAAAATGCTTCAAGCACTTTCTCACCAAAAGGATGGTTTGGACTACTACTATGAAATTTATGAAACCCAATCTAATTTAGCCTCAACATCGAATCCAATTAAATTATTAATTGCATTAGTTCATTTTTTAAATCATTTTTTTATTTTTAATTTTCAATATCTAAATTTTAACATTAAAGATAATAACACAAAAATAAAAAGAAATTGGCATGAAAAAGCACTTGAATTAAAAAGAAACCAATTAAACAAAAGAAAAAAATACTACAACAAGCAATTTGATGGTATTTGTGATGCTATTAAAATCAGGAGTTTGTATATAAGAGCTGATCCACCTGATTGTAGCGTTTAATATAAACTTTATGTCATATGTTAGAGAAATGTAGAACGCATGGAAAGCTATAAATATAAACTTTGGGACATATGTGTCTCACTTATAGTCTTAATATTTTATTTTGATGTAATTGGTTACAGGATTGAAAATGATTCAAATGATGATATACATGATGAGTATGTTAAACATACCATTATAAACGACATGGAAGATGATGAACTTATTTGTGTCGGTACAAGAACAGTAGTATACCATTATAATAACTTTGTAGTAAAGGAACCATGTAGAAATTCTCCTCATACGGGATGCAAATGTATACAAGAAATACTTGAGGGAAATGATGTATGTTATCATGAGAAATTTCAGATGGAAACACATGATTTTGTTAAATTATGTGATAGGTTAAGAAGTTATAGGTTAAAATCTTCTAGAGGAGTTATGCTTGAAGATGCAGTAGGCATGTTATTGATGACTTTAGGACATGTTGTTGGAATGAGAATAATAGAAGATAAATTTCAACATTTGGGAGAGACGGTGAGTAGACATTTTGACATTATGTTAGAAAAAATGATTGCATTTGCTTTCGATGAAATCAGACCACCTGAAAATTATAAAAATATCCCGCATTACATCTGAAATAATAGTAAATATTGGGCACGTTTTAGGGTTAGTTTTTTTTTTCCTTTTAATTGGCATAACTTTTGTGTGTGCTTACGTTTAAACACAATTTTATTTGATATCTAAACTTAATAAGACTATATTGGAGCTATTGATGGGACTCATTGTTGATGATGAGAACTCGTTAATGATGTTAGGTCGGAAGACTCAAAGGTTAGTAAGAAAAGAACTTAGAATGGACTTGAATTAAATAAGTGTAGAGCAATAATGGAGTAAAAACTCGTATATTGCTTAATAGCATGAGTATACAATGAATTTTCCAAAACCCCTCTCAGGTAAAGTAGGGTCATATTTATAGGCGAGCACTATTGGCTCCAAATACATGGTGGTCTCAAAGGGAAATGAGGACTAATTTGTAGGCTGCATGCAATCGTGGAGCAGGTGGTAGTGGTACCAGAGGAGTGGTGTTCAGTCATAGTACATGTAAGAGGTTTGCAAAATTAATCCTACCATGGTACCATGTCGTGCCTCTACTACTTGTTGGGTACGAACCTCATAGGCGTGCTGGGGGAGTCCTTACTCTATACCCTTCTTGTCTTGCCACTACTGACAAGGTACGAGACTTGCATGTGTTTCTTCCATACTGGTATGGGAGCTTTATCCACTAGACCACTTTTCGGGGTTGTATCCGTGTCTTGAGCTCCTCAAGACTTAGCGAAGTGAGGGCATTCAAAGATTCTTTTGGAAGCTTTGTGTGGGGATACATATGGGAGGCGTGCCCTGCTGGTGACACCTACCCTGCAAAATAGGGCAGAGCCTCATGAACGAGGCGCATATCTCAAAAATGTTTTGGAAATGATGGGCTTTTGAGTTGGTTTATAGGGGCCTGATTCGAGAGGTCTTATGTTGGCGCTTACGCACGAGGTGCTTTCTTGGACGAGGTGCCATCCTTGGTGCGAGGCACAAGCCTAGTGAGGTGTGACTCTCCCTTCGCATGAGTCGCATGTCTCGTGAGGCACCATCCTCGATGCGGGTTTACAGTCCCATGAGGTGTGAGGTGTCTACCTTGGTGCGAGATGCGAGTCTCGCAAGCTTTGCATGAGGCGTCTACTTTGGTGCGAGACACGGGTCTCTCGAGGTGTAGCCCTGCCTTGGCGTGAGATTCCTTCCTTCGCGAGGCATCTCCCTTGGTGCAAGATGCGGGTCTCGCGAGGTCTGACCCTGCCTTGGTGTGAAATGCCTTCCCTTCGCAAGGCGTCTCCCTTGGTACGAGATACGATTGTCACGAGGCGTGACCCTGCCTTGGCACAAAATTCCTTCCTTTGCGAGGCGTCTCCCTTGGTGCAAGACGCGGGTCTTGCGAGGTGTGACCCTTCCTTGGCACAAAAAGCTCCCTTTGCAAGGCGACTCCCTTGGTGTGAGATGCGAGTCTATCGAGGGACCTTGCGACAAAGTACCCACATTTGCAGAGGCAAGAGTCTCAATTTTGGACCTTGTGAGGTATTGGAGACAAAGAGCCCAGCTTGGGAGCATGTCAAATTTTTGCATCCACAAACCCTTAGCCATTTATTTTAACAAGGGATCAGACCTTTCTTCCTTGATGGATTTTCGGCATCCACACTCATGTTCATGAATCACTTCCAATAAATGAGCAAATCTCATATATTGGTAGGAAGGGATATGATACACAAATAATTATGACTGCTTGTGAATTGTATATGTGTTTCACTTTTGTATGGCTTTGATGGGAAGGAAGTGCTCATGATACACATATTTTTTGAGGCACTACGAAATCCCAACATTGAATTTTCTAATCCACCACAAGGTGTTATTTATTAAGAACTTGTATATACAGACGCATATTCTTTTGAATAATATTATCTAACTTTGTGAATTATTATTGTAGATAAATACTACTTAATTGATGTAGGATATCTAAAATACCAAGGTTATTTAGCTTCATATAAAGGAGATGGATATAACCTTCCAGTTTTTCATAGTAGTGGTCAGCCAAGAGGAATTCGAGAAAAAATTAATTATTTGCATTCTTCGTTGCGAAGTGTAATTGAGTGAAGTTTTGGGGTGTGGAAAGCAAAGTGGAAGATCTTGGATCGCATGCCTCCTTGTGGATTCGATAAGCAAGTAGTGACTTCCATTGCTACAATGGCTTTGCATAATTATATAAGAAAAGAGTTCATTGCTGATTTTGAATTTCAAACCAAAGATGAAAATGAAGATTATGTGCAAGATGATGAAGAATTGTATAAATTTTTTACAACTGATGATAGTGATATTGGAGATTTTCGTGACATAATTGCTAGATAACTTATGCTCTGATTATCTTTATTTATATATGACCACATGAAGCTACATTAATATTAATATGCATGTATATGTTTATTAGGTAAATTTTATTTTATTATCATTATAAAAATTCTTGTAAAAGGATTTTAAAATAGGGATTTTTTTATTAGGGTACTATATTACAATTTTTGCGATTTATGCCCTAAAAGCATGTAATAAGATATTTTATTAATTTATTAAAATGTACAATTTTGTTATATTTGAATGTTATAATTATTATTTGAATAATTTATATAAATATCAAGACAATTCCATATTCGTTTATGAGGGTATGATCTTGTATTAGTACGAGAAAATTAAGATCATACATAATGAATAAAATAGTCAGTAACATATTAAAGTATGAAATCTTTAATGAATGGTTACTAGTGCGGTTTACTAAGCATACGGGAGAGTTGCTGTATATAATAGTGATTATATATGACATGAACGATGTGAATTAACTATCTTTATAAACTTGCCATTTGCCATAAAGTATTAATTCTTATCATAATAGAGGATCATTTGTAGGTCAGTATAAATCCTAAGTGATCATGAACTCATGTTTGTGCTTATTGAATCTTTTGATTCATTCATTAAGGTCTCTTGATATAATTATTGCGAGAATTGAAGCTACGCAAGTATACGTAATCGCTTTTGTAGTTTATTTCGGTAAGACCGATATCGTTCCCACGGAGACTGATTTATCAATTACCAAATAATTAATTTTTAGTTTCTATTTGACTAATGAAAACTGGATTTGTGAATTTTGAAAACAAGAAAACAGAAATAAATGAAAATTGCAGAAATCAAATAATAACAAGAACACAAGGATTAAATTCACTGTTAAACAATTAGGAATCCTAATCTTCTCTACTATCCACTCTATTAATCTTTAATGCAATTACTACTAAAACTCTTCTCACTGAAATGATAGGCATGCAAAAGTGTTAATTATTCGAGTTAAGAAATAGAAAACTCGACCTAATGTGAATTCCCTATATTTCTATGGTCAATTCAAACAATAGGAAGCAATGAATACAACCCTAAATCACATAAACCAATTTGATACTCTCATTCTAAATTGAAATCTATGTCTATTCAATTTTAGCATATTTAAATCTCACTTTTCAGATTTTGATTCAAATTCATAAATCATATGTAAAAGGTGCGCAGTCAATTACATATACAAGAAACACAAACTGAATAGATTTAATATGAAGAAGAAATGGATAAATGCATTAAATCATAATAGACTTTCAATAGAGTCAATTAGAAAACCTAAACAAAAATTTAGTTCATAAACATGACTCAATCAAACATAAACATAGAATTTAACATAATCTAATCAAAAGATAAGGAAAAAGAAAAAAACTCTAGGTTTTGTTTCTTCTCTAGCCCCCCTGTTGCTTAAACTGATCTCCTCCTCTAAAAACGTCATTAAAGAAACTTTTATAGACCCTAAATCATTTTTTCATGAAAAGACAAGATTATCCCTTAAAATTCCCATAAATTGTGTTTTTGTATGGACCCTAGCGCTGGGGCGCTGGGATAGCATTGAGGCACTGAAAATAAGTCTCAAATCACGTTTCTGGAAAATTGATGGCACTGGGGCGCTGAAATGTAGCGCCTAGGAGCTATAACCCGCATCAAATCATGGTCTGTGTTTCTCGGCAGCGCTGGGGCGCTACTTTGCACAGAAAAATACTGAACTCATTTCAAATCACTTGCAGCGTCATTTCATCGTATTTTGATCATAACTCCTTCAATATAACTCTGAATTGAATGATTCAAAAAGATATGGAAAGATAAGAGAAATATCTACAACTTATATGTCTAGAAGTGTTTCTAGAAAGTAAATAAATCCTGGTCAAAATGCGGCTTAAATTCTCAGACTTGCTTATAGAACATAAACGACATGTGTTGAGCATCTTTAATGTAGTATTTTCCACACATAATATCTTGAAACTCCACAATCAACACTAAATCCATCTTATTCATCATATTTAACATGTTTCTTCTCATTTCACTTCATATTATGTACTTGACCATTAAAACCTGAAACAATAAGAAAACAAGGGTAAATCTGCACTAAACAATCCTAAATAACTAAAAACACAGCCTAAAACGATCTCTAAAACAAACCTAAAATGACCCTAACAATAATGAGGCTAGTGACTTTTGTTATGGAGATTTAATATCATGAGTGGTAGGTAACATGATTTTACAATAATGGAATCCATGTTTTCCTAACGGATCGAATATTTGTTCCCTTAAGGGTTAATTCTAGAATTGAATAGTTATTGAGCTCAAATTTATAATTTGATTTTAAATTAATTATTCGCTAGTGAATTAATGGTACTTAAGGAACAAGAGTTAATTACAAGGGTAATACGTTAATTTTGAGAAGCTCTAAATGGAGGACATAACTACATTTATTGATTATATCAATGGACTACAAGAGAGAAAACTCTGTAAATATAATTCTATAAATACTTAGAGTGCAATTCCATATTTATAGTGGAGTAATCATTGAATTAATAAATAATATTATTATATTAAATATTTTAATTAATAGCCTGGATTATTGGAGCTTCGTATTATAGGTCCATGGTCCCTAGGTCGCCTACAATGAGGATGTCACAAGGAAGATTTATAGAGAGAATGACTAAATTGCAAATGAATTAATTTTCCAGGGCATGAAAATAATTATGTGATAATTATGGACAATTGATTAATTGTCAATTAACTATTTATCTATATAGTTTTTATTTTAAAAGGTTTTATGTTAAAATAAATATTAATCATGTTTGGAGTAATATTTCGGAGAATTTAATTATTATTTTATTATATGATATTTATTTAAAACTGATAGTTTTTAAGATAAAGTTAATTTTGAATTAACTAATATTTATTTTGCGGTAAATATCTTGTCTTAAAATTAATTAAACAAACAAATAAGAAAATCAAGGATACACCCTATTGCTCACGCCACTCATTGTTGTCATATCAGTCCTGTCATATATAATCTCTATTTTATACAGTACCTTCACCAAGATGTCTATCCACATCAGTAATCCAAATCTAAACTACTTGCATCCTGTATGCTTAGTAAACCGTACTAATTACCATTCATTAAAGATTCCTTACTTTAATATGTTACTGACTATTTTATTCATTGTATATGATCTTAATTCTCTCGTACTAATACAATATCATATCCTCATAAATGAATATGGAATTTTTTTTTATATTTATATAAATTATTCAAACAATAATTATAACAATCACAAGAATTATGACGCTATCTTCATAAGAATCACATCACCTCGATGCACAATCTCTCTAACTAGATGGTATTTCCTTTCTATTTGCTTTCCTCTCTTGTGGCTTCTCGGTTCCTTAGAGTTAGCTACTGCTCCACTGTTGTCACAGTACAAGATTAGTGGCTTCTCCATATCTGGAATTACTTCTAGATCAGTGTAGAACTTTCTTAGCCAAACCACTTCCTTAGCTACTTCACAAGCCACTATATACTCAGCTTCCATGGTTGAATCTGCAATACCGGTCTATTTAATACTTATACAGACTACATCTCCTCCACCAAGAGTGAACACTGACCCAGACATCGACTTACGATTGTCTTTGTCTGATTGGAAATCAAAATCACTGTATCTAGTAGGGTTTAGCTCATCCTTTAAGTATACAAGAATATAATCTCCTATTCTCCTAAGATACTTCAGAATGTGCTTTACTGCAATCCAGTGTTCCAAACAAGGATTTGGTTGATAACGACTTACAATCCCTATTGCATAGCATATGTCGGGTCTAGTACATAACATATCATACATTAGACTCCCAACTATTGAAGCATAGGGATACTTTCTCATATCCTCTTCCTCTTAAGGTGTCTTTGGAAAGAGTAATTCGATGTCTGGTTAGTAACTAACCTTTCAAGCACCTTATCTATATAATTGGGTTGAGAAAGTGCCAAGAGCTTGTTCTTCCTATCCCTTAGGATTTGGATTCCCAGAACATAGCTCACTTTGCTCAAATATTTCATTTGAAACTTTTTAGGTAACCACTTCTTCACTGTCTCTACATCGTTACCAATGAGCAGAATGTCATCCACCTAAAGAACTAAGAAAACCACTACTTTTCCTTTGACATATTTATACACACATTCTTTGTTGACATTCTGTTCGAAGTCGTATGCCTTTATTATCTCATCAAATGTGATATTCCAAGATCTTGATACTTGTTTTAATCCATAAATGGATTTAAGAAACTTTCACACCATATGATCTTCTCCATTCTTAATGAACCCTTATGCATATAGATACTTTCATCAAGATAGCAATTCAGAAAAAGTTGTCTTGACGTCCATTTTCCATATCTCATAGTCATAGATGACAGCTATGGGTAAGAGGATGTGAATGGATTTTAGCATGGCCATAGGAGAAAATGTTTCTTCATTATCAACACCCTCTCTTTGAGTGTAACCTTTGGCTACTAGCCTTTCCTTGAAAGTCTATACTCTACCTTCTACACCTATTTTCTTCTTGAAGATCCATTTGAACCCAATGGGCCTGACATCTTCAGGTGGGTCTACAAGTTCCCAGACATAATTGGAATACATCGATTCCATTTCTTGGTTCATGGCTTCTTGTCATTTCCTATTTTCAGGATCATCCATTGCCTCTTTGAAGGTTAATGGATTGTCCTTGTCTGTATAAAAAACAAGGACATGTGCCTCATGTTCGTAGTGAACATGTTGTCTCACAATCCTCCCACTACGACGTTGCACTAGGGTTTCCTTTTTAGGAATAGTGGTTTCCTCAATTTGTTAATGTGAGTTCCTCCAAAACTACATGCTCCAAGGTTTATAGTTATTCATATAGTTGTGTTCAAGGAATGTTACATTTGTTGAAACAAATACCTTTTGGTCCTTTGTACTATAGAATTAACTGCCTTTTTTCTCTAGACCTCGAATCAAGTTTCTCTGATTTAGGTATAAGAACATGAGCAGGACAGCCCCAAATACAGAAATGGCACAAACTAGGTTTGTTACCATTCCACAGTTCTAGTGGTGTTTTGCTTATGGTCTTAGATGGGACTACAATCAAAATTTAAGTTGTCATTTGAAGTGCATATCCCCAGAATGAGAGAGGAAGTGAAGAGTAGCTTAACATAGACCTGACCATGTCCAACAAGGCCTGTTTCTTCTTTTTGAAACTCCATTATGTTGTGGCATTCCAAGTGCTGTGAGTTGGGATAGAATACTGTTGACACGGTTTTTCGCCAATAGTGAATTATGAAAATAACAAGGTTGAATTAGTGCTTGATGGTAAACCTTAGTAAGAAAATAACTCTCAAGAACACTGACCTTTTTACGTGTTTCAGTTGTTAAAGTCCACCTAGTCCACGAATCTATATTATTACTGCTTTTCTCTCTCTATTTTGGCAGAGTTTCGGTATTACAGAATAATCGTCCCCTTTCCTATCCAATATTCTGAGTATTTATAGAGAAATTCCTTGAACAGGTTTGGGTAACCCCGTGAGTCAATCACGAATTTGCGTATTTATTACATTTATTATAGAATATTCCCATTTATACTAGGATATGATATCATCATGAAATAAAGACTCCTAATATCTAGGGCATTAACTATCACAGGCTGGCCATAAACGATCGAATAAAGTATCCGGGTCTTTGGGGATCCGCGGACATGCCATATGTTCAATTCACCCCGAGCTGAACACACTGTTGAGCTCGTATCATGGAGGCTATGCCTTATAAATACTATAAGCTCGCAATTATCAATTTATGCATCCCTTGCTCGTACAACAATCATGAAAATTGTGCTGTCTATATGGAACATACATGGACTCCTTGGCTAGTTCTTCCATGCATTTATTTGCAAGCTGCATACGACCTGAGGGAAAGACCTGTGCTGACATTAGGATACACATTTGCCCCCTAAGTCCCTGCTCGTGGTTTATAACGTCATCTTTTGACCTACACAGTAGGGACTTTTAGACTTCTATAGCAATAAACCATGCCTGCCCACTACTTGAGTACTGGATACGTGGAACACTACAATTGGCGTCTGTTCGGGTTTTGAGGACTGCAATACTTGTCTTGTCAACTTTTTGCTGCCATTTTGTCCTTTGAAACATAGCCCTTGGATCTTGTATTGACCTAATTGGATGGCTCAAATTGATTTATGTCGTTTGCGTATAAATAGGGTAGACAATTTCTACAGTTCATCACCTTTTATTCGAAATCTTTCTTCATCTTCTCTCATCTACAGTTTCAAACCCCTCTTCTTTCTTTGGGTAAAGAAAACCAAAAATCTCTTTGTTGCAAGATCTCTCTCACATCTTGTTGTTCAATTACTCTGGAGTGAGTCTCCCAGGCTTTACGAAACATACTTCTTCAACCGACGAACACACTGTAAGTATTGTCGTTTCAAATAAACTCTTTCCTTACTGATTTGTACCCTTTATTTACCATGTTCATCCATGCTTTGCCATAGTGGATATTAGGGTGTTTTCTCAATTTTTTGGGACATAGATTTCGACTTTGGGTTTACTGAGTTTAGAATATCTTTTAAAACTATTACATTCACGAAATTGGGTATTTTTTGGGTAAATTTGGGTAATTTATGGCAAATTTTAGGAAATACCCATTCAGGTTATAGAAGATGAAAGATTAGGGTTCAAAAATCAGATTGCTTAGGGAACACATTTTTTGGTGGTTTTTTTTAAACTGCCCCCAAGGACAGTAGTGGCCAGATTTTCTGACACACGGATCCCTAAATGTCAGGGATCTATTGGGAAACCGAGGCGCGTAGCGTAGGGTAGCGTGTGGGGATCACGGAATGGGCTGAGATGAACTCAACTCATATATCATAGATATCATTCTCCCCCATATAACCATGTCATAACCTATACAAAATCTTTGGTCGCCTACTAAGTGACTCATCATTCTTGTTCGTTAGGCGATCTAATGGCACCCAAGAAGAGCGTACACCAGAATAACGTACCCAAGAAAAATGCACCTGGCTCTTTGCCTCAACAAACCAACAAGGGAAATGAGATCGCCTTCGAATCTCCTCTTCCTCATTTTGGCCCTGTGGTGGAGAAGGAGATCATGATTGACCCTAACACATTCTTCAAGGCAGAGAAAATCATCTCCAAGATCATGACCCAAGGAAGGGTCAATAAAATAATGCTAAGCCACAACATAGAGGTCGGGTCTAGGGTCCTCATTGCCCGACCTCTGTTCGAAGGGGAACAGAGCTGTGCACCCCTCCAGAATGACTTCGCGGCCTAGAGTTACGAGCACTTAAAGGCGGGGGCCTTCCTTCCCCTAGACCAATATTTTGCTGATTTCCTCAACTAAGTGAAATTGGCACCATTTTAGCTCCCCCCAAACTCATACCAACTTCTGGCGGGGCTAAAATACCTCTTTTTAAAACACTAGTGGGAGGTCCCCACTCCGGCGGATATCCTCTACTTCTTCCACCTTAAGGCCTACCCAGAGCAAAGAGGGCGAGGTGATGGATTCTATTACCTCACCAAATTCTTGAACTCAGCCTCGAATATCAAGCTCCCCAGCCACCCCAACGACTATAAGGATCAATTCTTTATGTCGAACGGGTTCCGAAACTGTGAGCATCTATATTTCAACTGTCCTCGTAAGTTTTCTTCCTTTTCTCAGCTCGCGAAGTCATTCTCTCTTTTTAATAGACATACTTCTTGTGTTTATACTAATTGAGTTTACCATTTTTTTTTTGGGCAGCCATATTCGTGAGGACGGAGAAGTCTGCGACCCTCGGGGATTAGTCTGACACCTTCTTCAGGCTTCTGGCCCGCGAGAAGGATTACTGCCAGTTCGTGACTGACGTCACGATGCTGGCGTGCCAATTGATTGGGGTAGGCCATACTTTGGCCTTAAGAAGGACATAGGCTGCCCTTCCGGTAGTCCACGAGCTCCCACCTCCCCAAGAAGGAAACCCTGAGGCTACTGAAGGCGAGTAACAAGAAGAAGATGAGGTCCCTCTTTTGCGGAAGAGGCAGGCCCTTGAGGCTGCTCGGGGCCCTAACATAGAACGAGCTGCATTGGGGGCAGCAGCCAGCCCCTTCGGCCAAGGTAACCCATACCCTTATAGTGAATTAGATAGGGCTGTTGCCGATTTTAGGCTAGTTATATTTAACCCAAACTAGCTCGTCCATTGCCACCCCAGCAATCCAGACCGTAACATAACCCTGCTCCAGTGCGTGAACAATCTAGTGTTGTGCCATGATATGGGTTATCCTAAGGGTATTGTTGTTGTAGACAATGCCTCAACTTTTAGGTCAGCCATTTTTTAGGAATATGGGACCAATTGTAGGTCGTGGCCTTGTTTGCTCCAAGGCGCCTTTGCCCCTGGATTTAGGAAATATGTAGACGAGTGTAGCCCTGAGATATAACTTGAGCCTGAACCTCCTATAATCCAAGAAATTGTAGACTTAGACTCCCCATCTCCTCCAGTAGTCCCAGGGCTGGAGGTCGTGATAATAGACTCCTCCCCTAGCCCGAAGGGTTGGACTTTTATTTATTTCTTTTATTTAAATTTATGACTTTATTTGTGTATTAAATCCTTTCTTATTCTTTAGAGGCGAAGAGATGGAACAACCAGGAGTTCCCGACCTCCGCACAGCTTTCTAGGAGGGAAAAACCATCTCGGGTCCTGTCATAAAGAAGCCCTAGCACACAAAGAAAATGCCACCTGCGGCTGGAAATACCTCCAAATCTCCTGCTAAGGGGAAGCAACTTCGACTTCCATCGTGATAGAGAAAATGGTTCCTCCTCCAACTCCTCCTTGATTTCCACCTACTCCTGCTCGGGATCAAGTTATGCAAGTTGATCCCCCAGCTTCAATTGTCCCCACTGCTACTGTGCGCATCCCAATCAATCCTCATGATCTGGAGAAGATCCCCGATACTTTTCGGGGGACCCTTTATGAGATGGCAAACCATGTGGTGGAGCACATATATAAAGCCAACCTGAGGGATCTGACGGCGATACAAGAGAGGAGCCCAAAGAACGTCCTGGACTCCGCCTTGGGGATGACCCTCACAGTAAGATAGTGTTCCTTAGTGAATGTATTCTTTATTTTTGCAATCGGTCCCGGCTCAGCACCGCAATATAGCCTGGGCCAAGACTGCCCTGGTTGCTGCTCAAGAAGGAGAGCGAACTGCCAAAGCTGCCCTTGCAATTTCTCAAAAAGGCGAGCACGATGCCAAGGCTGCCCTTGCATCATCTCAAGAAAATGAGCAGGCCTCAAAGGTTTCCTTGGCTGCTCTTCAGGCCAAGGTTGTTGAGGCCAAATCCAAGCAGCTAGAGCTCGAGGTCGTTCTTAAGGAGGAGAGAGTGGCCTCACTATCCTCCTTGGAAGGCATGTTGTACCATTGTTGGGCATTTAACCAAGACAGTAATTTATCTTTCATGGCTCCCGAACTGTGGGATCCATACCTTGAGAAATTCAAAGCTCAAATCCTGCAAGAGCAGCCAGAGACAAGGGATGCTTCCACTGCGGGCGAGCAGGAGATTGAGGAGGTCACGTCCTTAGAATGCCCTGGAGGGGCTTGATGAAGCCTTGTTTACTTCTTTCTTTTTTTTTTGTATGTGTTTATAAACAATTTTCCCTTGGGCTTAGTTCGAGGTTTTTCTCCTTGGGACAACTTGAATTTTAATTCATATATCGAACTTTTAATCTATTTGACTTTTCCTTGACTATCCCTCATGTTAATGCTTTCTTATACTTACACATTCGGGATTTTAGGAATCAATCATTAGATCAGGAGAGATATTTTGAGTTTGGTTATTTCCAAAATTAATGTGTTGATTTATATCGTACCTGTTATGTGTCAGGCCTTGGACCCGGTTATATCCGGGGTTTTAAATACTTCAAACTTAGTTCGCGCTAGGTTTATTGACATCTCAAGCTTTTAGGAAAGTCATCGAATATTCAATTTTGCTAACTTCTAAGTTTTAGGCCTGGTTATACCCAGGGTTTTAAATAATTTGAACTTAGTTCGTCCTAGGTTTATTGACACCTTCTGCTCTTAAAGAGCCGTCGGATAATCAATTTTCCAAGCTTCTAAGTTTCCGACCTGGTTATATCCATGATATTTTTGTACCTGGTTGTATCCAGGATTTTAAGTAATTTACAACCGTTTTCTAATTCACCTCGAGTTATATGCCCCCCAAGTAACCAGAATGTGAAGACTTTCTTGGTTGCTTTTACAAATATTAATACACGAACTAATTTATAAATAACATTATAAAGGAAAAATATTTAAAACCATACGAACAGAAAGAACAATATAACAATCCCCATTATTTAACTAAATGGCTTTTATAACTAAGCCTTACATAGATAGTCAATAATACTATTGATAATATTTCTTTAAGTGCATCGCGTTCCAAGTTCGTGGGACTGCTTCTCCACTAAGCCGAGCTAACTTGAAAGTTCCCTCACACAAAATTTCCATGATCTGATAGGGGCGTTCCCAATTCGGTCCTAAAGCACTGTCTTTTGGATCCTTGTTTGCCAAAAATACCCTTCAAAGAACTCGATCGCCCAAACTGAAACTACGTCTTTTGACCCTGGAATTAAAATAATGAGTGATTTTCTGTTGGTAATGTGCGAGCTGTAGTTGTGAATCGTCTCATTTTTCATCAATCAGGTCGAGAGACGCGTTAAGCAACTCATCATCCCGCTCATGGCTGAATGTCCTTAATCTGTACGTGGCTACCTTTGCTTCGACGGGAAGGACAGCCTCACTTCCGAAAGTCAGGGAGAAAGGATTGTGCCCTGTGGAGGTCCTGTGGGAAGTTCGGTATGCCTAGAGTACATGTGGGAACTACTCGGGCCAGAGTCCTTTGGCCTCATCTAACATTTCTTGAGGCTCTCCTTTAGGGTCTTATTCACAGCTTCGACCTGTCCATTTGCCTTTGGATATGCAACCGAAGAAATTTTTTTAATTACGTCGTGCCTTTCACAGAAATCAGTAAAGAGATCACTGTCAAATTGGGTTCCATTATCTGACATGATCTTCTTAGGAAGTCCAAACTGGCACACAATGTTTTTAACCACAAAGTCAAGGACTCTCTTTAAAGTGATGGTTGCTAAAGGCTCGGCCTCTACCCACTTCGTGAAATAATCATTGGCCACCACCGCATAACGAACTCCTCCCTTTCCCATAGGCAATGATCCTATTAAGTCAATGCCCCATACTGCAAATGGCCATGGGGATGAGATCATCATTAGCTCAACTAGAGTAGCTTGTGCGACTGTGCTGAAGCGCTGGCATTTGTCACATTTCTGAACATGGGAGATGGAATCTTTTGTTATAGTGGGCCAAAAATAACCCTTCCTTAATATTTTCAAGGCAAGGTTTTGCCCCCCAGCATGATCTCCACAAAATCCTTCATGCACCTCTTGCAGAATAGTTTTATCCTCAGGCAAAACACATCGTAAAAGCAGTAGTCAATGACCACGTCGATATAACGTTCCATCTACTATCACATATCTCAGAGCTTGATAGAGTATCTTTCTCACGTCCTTTCTTTCTTCAGGTAGCCTTCCTGTTGTAAGGTATTCCACTATAAGGGTCATCTATGTCGGCCTTGTGTCAATCATCTCGACCTCTATCACTTTTTCCACCACGCTTAGACTCTCCAAGAATTCCACCGGTACTACGTTCAAAGTCTCAGCTTCCTTGGTGGTGGAAAGCCTTGCCAAAGCGTCAGCATTAGTATTATGCTCGCGAGGGATCTGTTCGATAGTACCATATTAAAATTCTGATAGCTCTTTCTTCACCTTAGCTAGGTAAGCTACCATCTTGGTACCACGCGCTTGATATTCCCCCAACACTTGATTAACCACAAGCTGGGAATCACTATAACACTATATATCCCTTGCTTTCAATTCTCTTGCCACTCTTAGCTCGGCTAACAAAGCTTTATACTCAGGTTCATTGTTTGATGCTTCGAATCTGAATCTCAGTGTTGTATGGAATCGATGCCCCTCTGGAGATATCAATATGATCCCTGCTCCGGATCCATTCTCATTAAATGAGCCGTCCATGAATATTCTCCATAACTCCAGCACCGGCTCCTTCGAAAGCTCCTCTTGAAATCTGGTGCATTCAGCTACAAAATCAGCAAAGGCCTAGCTTTTGATCGAGGCTCGTGGTGTGTACCGTATCTCGAATTGGTTGAGTTCTACTGCCCATTTTAAAAGATCTCTCGATGCTTTAGGCTTTTGCAAAACCTGCCTTAGAGGTTGGTCGGTCATGACGTGGATTGAATGGGACTGGAAGTATTGTCTAAGCTTCCTGGAAGCTAATATCAAGCAGTTAGCTATCTTTTCTATCAGCAAATACCGTGATTCAGCCCCAAGAAGTATTTTGCTTATATAGTACACCAGTTTTTGAGCACCGTCTTCTTCCTGAACTAACACGGCGCTGGATGCATTTTCTATTACTGCAAAATATAGGAACATGGGCTCTCCAGATATAGGCTTAGACAATACTGGGGGTTTGACCAAATGTGTCTTTAGGGCGAGGAATGCTAGCTCGCACTCTTCAGTCCATCCAAATTTCTTATTTCCCATGAGCAAGTTGTAAAAGGGCAAACACTTGTTAGTGGACTTTGAAATAAATCGGTTTAACTTCGCCACTTTTCCAGTCAAGCTCTGAACTTCTTTACGCGAGCTGGGCAAAGGCATCTCCAATAATGACCTAATTTTTCCTGGGTTCGCCTCTATCCCCCTTGTATTGACTATGAATCCCAGAAACTTTCCCGACACTACTCCTACCGTACATTTCTGGGGATTTAGCCTCATATTGTATTTCTTCAAGATTTCAAAACATTCTTTTAGATCGAAAACATGGTTATCGGTAGTCTTGGATTTGACTAGCATATCGTTGACATACACTTCCACATTTTTTCCGATCTGATCAACAAACATTCTGTTAACTAACCGTTGGTAGGTAGCCTCGACATTCTTCAGCCTAAAGGGCATAACTTTATAACAATATACATTCGTTGGAGTCATTAAGCTAGTATACTCTTGGTCCGCAGGATTCATCGTAATCTAGTTATATCCAGAGTACGCATCCATAAAAGACATGAGTTCGTGTCCCGTGGTGGCGTCTACCAACTGATCAATTCTCGGCAATGGGAAGCAATCCTTAGGACAAGCTTTATTCAGGTTCGAGAAATCAATGCATGTCCACCATTTTCCATTCGGTTATGGTACCAAGATAGGATTCGCGATCCAGATCGGGTATTTTGCTTCACTAATGAACCCATGCTTTAATAACTGAGCTACTTCTTCTTCCAATGCCTCAGCTCGAACTGTTCCCAAACGTCTCTGTTTTTGGGATTTCCCAGGCACACTTTAATCCAAGTTTAGGGTGTGCATGATCACACTCGAGCTTATTCCCACCATGTCTTCATGAGACCAGGCGAAAACATCTAGATTCCCTTGCAGAAATTTAACGAACTCCTTTTTCCTATCATCGCCAAGATTTTTTCCAATCTTAACGACTCTTGAAGCATTCGTGGGATCTATTTTTACCTCCTCGAACTCCTCAATAGCTTGGAGCTTTGACCTGTCCTCGCCTATTCGTGGATCGATGCGTCATTTGGGGCGACGTGTCTATCCTTTATTCCTTGAGGTTCTTCCGTCCCGGAGGCAACTTCCACTTCCAGGGACTCCTCATCTCCGTCACTTATGGCCATTGCTTGCTGCCCGGGTTGTGATTTTCCCTTCGTGGAAATGCTATAGCATTCCCTAGCAATGAGTTGATCGCCTCTGACAGTGCATATTCCCATGGATGAGCGGAATTTGATTGCCAGGTGGCAGATAGAGGTTATGGCTTCGAAGGCCATCAACGCAAATTGGCCAAAAATTTCATTGTATGCGGCTGGACAATCGATAACCACGAACTCAAGAAGCTTGGAGACAGTTCGTGGACCTTCACCCAATGTTACCACTAACTCGATTGTTCCTATACCTGCCGACCCTTCACCAGAAAACCCATATAGAATCACGGAGGTAGCCTTCAGCTCGGTTATAGACAATCCCATTTTTTCTAAGGTGGACCTAAAGAGTAGATTCACGGAACTTCCATTGTCTACTAGCATCCTCCTAACTCTTTGGTTGGCGAGCTGAGTGGTTATCATCAGAGGATCGTTATGTGGGAACTGGACATGGCTGGCATCTTCCTCTATAAAACTGATTGGTTGTTTTTCCAGTCGCTGCTGCTTTGACAATCATTGCTCCGGGACAAACTAGACTCCATTATGGGATTTTAGCTCTTTGATATACCTCTTTTGGACACCTCTACTCATGCTTGCCAAATGAGGTACTCCCGAAATGGTGGCTATATCTCCTCCTCTTATCGAAGGAGGATTGTCCTGATTCACCTGAGCTACAGTTTGATTCAGTGGAGCTTTCGGAGATGACGGAGTGTTTTGTCCAGTGGGTTGACTGGGAGTTGTTTGATTATGCACGTACTGAGCCAAAGGTCCTGCCCTGATGAGAGTCTTGATTTCATCCTTCAGGTGTCTACAGTCATCAGTATTATGACTGATATCATTGTGGAATCGACAAAATTTTGAAGGGTCTCTCTTCTTCCTTTGATTCTTTAAAGGTTCTGGTTTCTTCCATGGAAGGCGAGCATAATTTTCCAAGAAGATGTGTTCTCTAGTATCCATGAGGTCGGTATATGTTGTGTAGACCGGTTTAAATTTCTCCACAGACTTGTTTTTCTTTGTTCCGTTTTGGTCACCCTCACCATTTCCCTTTCTCTTGTTATTCCCCCCTTGGTTATTTTGAGCAATGGTTTGAGCTGTAGCCGCTACATCCGTTGTTGCTCCAACGGGCTGGACAAGGACTTGGCTGGTTCCTGCGATGGAAGCTCGCGCCTCTTCTAGGTTAACCCACCTTTGAGCTTGATTCAAGAACTCATCAACAATACTAACTCCTTTCCTCTGTAGCTTTTGCCACAGGTCACCTCCAACAAGGATTCCCGTTCTCATTTCCATGAGCTTAGAACACTTGTCGGCGTCTCTAGCTCATGCAGCAACATTGGCAAACCTACTTAGGTATACTTTCAATAGTTTATCGGGCTGTTGCTTTACGTTTTCCAGAGAGTCAGCTTTAATCCTAGCTACTTGAGAAGCCCTGATTGAATTCCTCTTGTACTGTTTGAACCATTGCGTAGCCGGCTCAATTAGAGTCGAGGGGAATAATAAGAATCTTAGCTCAGGCCCAATGTTGTGGACCATCATCATGGTGTTAAACATCCCCAAGTGGTCAGAAGGATCTCCATCTCCATCAAACTTTGACATATGTGGCCTGAAACCCTATGGATATGCAGTCGCCAATATTCCGAGCGAAAAGCTCGAGCTCATTCTCTGAATTACACTCATCTTTCTCTTTTTTTGATAGGAGCCTTTTCATCAGCTCCTCCATCTGGGCTAACCTTTCGAGGGTTTGGTCCCTGATTCCTTGGTTATTCATGGGTTGTTCAACAGCTCCCGTCATATTGTACACGTTATGCGGGTTGTTGTCCATCCAAGTTTAGGTTTGGTTTTGTGGGACATTCCCATTATCACGTACCTCGAAAGGACCTCCCCTGTGACGAGTGTAACTAAATCCTTCATTTCGAACTGAATTTCTTCTCTGCGAGTTTAAACGATCTCGCAGATCAGGCTGTGGATCAAATCAGGGACTCTGAGCCAAACTCAGGTGATTTCTCATATCGCCTTTGGACCTGCCACTTCGGTGGCTCTCGGTCCAATAACTTCAATTATCGAAGCTCACTGCTCGCCGTTGAGGCTGGGGATTCGGACTATTGACTTGGTTCTGTGGGACATAAGTAGGGGCAGGTGGAGGAGGATTTATCCTGCTGTCTCCATAAGTAGGGTTGCCCGAGCAGACGGAGGAGGATTTCTCTTGCTGTTCCCATGAACCGGAATGTCTCCTGTAGAATGAGGCGGTGTGAGATGTATTACAGGTGATGGGGGATGCCTGACTAGTGAGGAAATTCTTGTCCCATCAGGGTGAACTAAATTAACCCACAATCGCTCTGCCCCACCATTTCTAGCTCTTTCCACCTGGCGATCAGATCGTGGCGCGGGAGGATTGGTCGGAACATTTTGTCTCTGTGAGCCTACTCTGGCTCCTCCTCATGGGTTTCCATGGGTATTACCATGAGCATGCAATGGTGGTACCAAACTTGGGGTCACGGTTCTGACCGATCGACTAAGTTGTCGCTGACCCCTAGGAGAGCCACTAGGCTGAGCAGTTCAGCGATCTTGCACTGTGGGCACAGAACTTGGGGTGGCAGTTCTGACTGACCGACTTGGTTTGAATCGATTATTCCCGTGGGACTTATGAGACCCACTTTGCCTCTTTCCGACATTAACGTCGATTGCAAGAGGGGGTAACCGAGCCAAAACCTCCTCAATCTGCCTGTTTGCCTTAGCAAGATGGCTCCTTAACTGCATGTTTTCCAATTCTACTGCAGTTAAGTAGTCTGGGTTTGGATTTGACGGCAATGATGCCAAACTCCTAGTATCATCGTGGCCCACCGATTGCTTTCCCGGTCGTTCTTGAACTTCAGGGCCATGCTCATTTGAAATAGTGGTATGATGGGCCCCATGCCCACCGTGCTGTTCCATCTCATTGTCGTGCATCGAGCGAGTGACCACCATGATGAAATTTGATTGGGATTTTGATGAAAGCACTAATTTTCCTCTCAATGAAAGCACCAAACTGTTGACGTAGTTTTTCGCCAACAGTGAATTAAGAAAATAACAAGGTTCAATTAGTGCTTGATGGTAAACCGAAGTAAGAAAATAACTCTCAAGAACGCTGGTCCTTTTACGTGGTTCAGTGGTTAAAATCCACCTAGTCCACGAGTCTATGTTATTAATGCTTTTCTCTCTCTATTTTGACAGAGTTTCGGTATTACAAAATAATCGTCCCATTTCCTATCCAATATTCTCAGTATTTATAGAGAAATTCCTTGGACAGGTTTGGGTAACCCCGTAAGTCAATCACAGATTTGCGTATTTATTACATCTATTATGGAATATTCCCATTTATACTAGGATATGATCTGATCATGAAATCAATAGTCTCCTAATATCTGGGGCATTAACTATCACAAGCTGGCCATAAACGATCGTATAAATTATACGGGTCTTTGGGGATCCGCGGACATGCCATATGTTCAATTCACCCCGAGCTAAACACACCGTCGAGCTCGTATCATGGAGGCCATGCCTTATAAATACTGTAAGCTCGCGCTTATCAATTTATGCATCCTTAGCTCGTACAACCATCATGAAAATTGAGTTTTCTATTTGGAACGTACATGGACTCCTTGGCTATTTCTTTCATGCATTTATTTGTTAGCTGCATATGACCTGAGGGAAAGAGCCGTGCTGAAATTAGGATACACAAATACCATGCTCCAGCATGAAATCCTTGAATTCTAAATCCAAATATTCACCACCTCGATCTGATCGAAGTGTTTTAAGAGTCTTACCTAATTGATTCTCAGCCTCAGCTTTGAAGTCTTGAAACTTACCAAAGGTTTCAGACTTCTTAAGCCTTAGGTAAGTATGACCATATCTTGAGTAATCATCAATGTAGGTGACAAAGTACTCATATCCACCTCTATTTTGTACGTTGATTGGACAATAGACATCACTGTGTACAGGCTCTAAAGCCTCTTTAGCTTTATTGCCTTTCACTGAGAAAGGATGTTTGGTCATTTTCCCTTCTAGACAAGACTCACAAACTAGAAGAGTTCCAACTCTTAGTCTTCTCAACGGTCATTCTTTTGTTAACCAGTCTATCTTGTCTTGTCCTATATGACCAAGTCTAAGATGCCAAAGATATGTGTCATCCTCACTTGAAACTTTTAGTCTTTTGTTTTCTTTCGGTTTAGCTACTTTAAATAATTCAGAGTTATTTAGCGATCGTTCATTTGACTTGAGCATGTACAATCTATTCGTATGTTTCGATTCACAAAATTTGAAACCATTCTTCGAAATAACAATCTCATCATTATTAAAAGAAATTTCAAAAGATTGTTCATACAACATAGATAAAGAAACTAATTTTCTAGAAAATCCAGGAATAAAATAAACATTATTCAAAATAAGATAATTGTTCCCAAAAAATAAAGGGACTATTCTCTTTGCTCTTATTGAAATGAGCACTCCACTTCCAACTCGCATAGTCACCTCGCCATCAGCAAGTTCCCTTGATTGCTCAAGTATTGTGGCCCTTGAATCTAAAACCCAGGATGACATATCATCTTCCACTATACAAGCATCAAGTACAAGTAAATTGAATTTACCTTTCCTTTTCAGCTCATCAAGAAACTTTTCACAATTTCTCTTCCAGTGACCTTCAACTCCACAGTGGAAACCCTTTTCCTTTGGTTCTTTCTTCTTGGAGTTATTTTCCTTCTTGTTCTCTTTGGCTTTTGGTGCCTTCTTTCCTTTCTTGGACTTCTGGCCCTTACTTTTGTCCTTGTCATTGTTCTTCTTCCTCTTCATGGTTATATCCTTAGAGGTTTAAGGTTTCTCCTTTGTCACATTTTTCTCAGCCTCTTTGGTTATGGTTTTGTTAAGAGACTTAAATTTCTGCAGTTCATTCAACAACTGGTTCATGTTGAATTCCAACTTATACATAATATAATTGGTTGTAAACGCAGAGAAAGCAGGAGTGAGCGATTCAAGTATGATGCTTACTTTTGTACGCTCATCAATGATGGCCCCACGTATTTCTGCTTCATGCATTACGTTGATCATGCTCAAGACATGTTCATGCAAAGAAACACCCTTCTTCATCTTAGTAGTCATGTATGTTATAGTAGCCTCATGTCTACTTGATCAGATTGCTACCCAAACATGACCTACAGAGATTCCATTATCTCAAAAGCAGTTTCCATGGGTTCATGTTTTGTTCTCTAAACATCATTCATGCTCACAAGCATGTAACACTTAGCCTTATTATTCGATTGAATCCAGACATCATATTTGTCCGGAATATTCTTTGGAGCATTGGGAGCAGGCTCATCAAGACATTCCTCACTTAGGATAAATGTATAGTTCTCACATATTAACATTAAATTCAAATTTGATTTTCGTCATATAAAATTATCATCTTAATTAGATTTCCACTATATGACATTACTAAATGAAATAAAATACAATAATACTACTATTTAAAAAATATATATTATTTGGAAAGTAAATATTTGATGCATGAATGCAACAATTAAAATACATAAACTTAGCATTTACTATTCCACGATAAAACTACCTAACAAATAAAGTGTCACCTTAGGGTCGATCAAGTTAAATTCAGATAGCTTGTAAGACAATCTTATCTTTATTATTTAAAACTTAAAATAACTCTAATATTCTCTTTTAAACAATAAAGTACTACTGGTTTGGTCAAGATACAATTATCCACCTCAAAAGCTTAATTGCATATATATAAGTGTAACCCATTATTTCAAAATTCATGGCTTAACTTAGAGAGTTCCACCTTAGGGTCGGTCAAGCCTAAAATACACCACTCTTTCCTATCTTCGTAAGAAGCCAACCTTGGTAATAATATGTCTAGAAACCTTCCTTAGGGGGACAAAAACAAAGCCACCTTGAAGCCCTATTTATATTTAACTGTAGTGATCCAATTTTTTTTTATTTAAATTTTTATGTTGTAGTTTAATTGTTTGATTTGTAGAAAATATTTAAACCACTGTTTTGTGTGAATTAGGATTTATTGATTTATTGTGTAATGTTTGTTTAATTATTAGTGTTACATTTTATTAGGTGTGACAAATTATTTGAGTACAATAGGTTACATTTTTTTTATTTATTAAATGTATGTGTGTGCTAAATTTGTATGTGTGTGTGTGTGTGCAGATATTTGTTTTATATTTTTTTTTAAATATATAATTTAAAAAGGGAAAAGAATGTTAGCTGTCATCTTTTGGGATAAGATGACAAGGCATATCTATTGAATTATGTTTACATTTGGATAAGGTTTAAGTGAGGTGTAAAGGGAGGAAATGGTGGAATTAGGGTTACTTGGTGGGATAAGATTGGAGCTTTCACACTTGGTTTCTTTAGTTAGGTTTAAGTCACTAGGGTATTATAAATAGAAGAACATAGGAGCTTTGGAAAACCCTTTGGTGGGTGCCGAATTGTTGAGAGAAAGAGGGAGAGGAGAGCATGAAAAAGAGAATGAAGAAGAGAAAGAATGAGAAGAAAAATGGGTTTAAAAAGTCTCTAGGTATGTGTTCCTATCTTGATTTTTGTTTTGATTTGGATCCTCTAAGATTAGGTTTCTCCTTCTAAATTCTAAGAAGTTTGTTCATCTTTTCTTTTGGTGGTGTATTTCGAAATCCCTAGGTGCCTAAAAATTGATTTTATTTGTGTTCTTGAACACTACAAAGGAGGTAATGGGATTCTCTACCCTTTTGTTGATTTGATATTGATTTAATTCTTGTTTATGGTCATGAATTTGTATTTAATGTTTTGAGAAAATATATCTATGTTTGATCATATGGTTTTGATGAATATGTGTATGGCGATGATCTCTTTGTTAGAAGCATGATTAGGTTTTAATTTAATTTTGGAAACAAGAGGATATCTTTGTGTATGTTTCAACCTAGCATTGTGGTATGATTCCTTTTATTTCTTTTGAGTTTTGATAAACATGTTTCTTGATTAAGGGATTTATTGTTGTGGAACATATAGGTTACGGCCAAGAGGAGATGTGGTATTCTATGGTTGTGTCAATATTTTAATTTCAATTGTGTTTTTGGTTAGATAAAAATGCATGATAAATTTAGTAAAATTATTTTGGTAAAAGGACACATAGTGTTTCGACCTAGGGTATTTTAAAAGTGTTATGAGTAGTGTTTTGTTTCTTTATTTTTATTTTAAATCATTGAGTAATGAGCATATTGATAATCGTAGCTGTTATCCAGATTTCCGGATAGCGTTTAGATGGATATCCTCGGGGAAGCAGAATTATCAAAGTCTTTCACGGTAGGTGACCAGAGCTCGCGGATGGACAGAAAGGCTTCGCCTCTCCCGTTTAGTGTCCGGCTTACTCTTTCAAGCAAACGCGACACGGAAGCTCGTCAACTCTCCCGGACTCCCGAAGGGATATCCTTCGGGGAAGCTCCTTCCAGGAGAAGCTCTTCAGGTTGCCTTCGCGGAAACAGTTCCGTGCCTCGCACGGAACAAGACCAAGCGGTCGAGTCACGGAGGAGGCATAGTTGGAATGATATCCGCCTGACACAGAATCCCGCCTGACACGCCCGACAGGTCAAGGCCGCACACATCCCAGCACGCCTAAAAGTACTATTTCGCCTACTGTTCCGCTGACAACTTGGAAAAGACGGCTGCTTTTGTGCATTCCCCATACTTTCACGTAAATATACCCACATAGAGCCTGGTAGCCAGGCGACTACGGTAATTGTATCCCCTATTTATGGCTGGTGTAATTAAGACTCATGTGAGTAGATAAAAACCCTAATCCAAAACCCTAGCTATAAAGACCCCCTCATTTTACGATAGGGGGGAAGGCCAACAAATCACATAGCAAGAACTCTACTAAAATCTCTCTAGCTTCATCTTCTCCAAGAGAACCCGAGAGAAACACTGTGAGGTTGTGAGTTTCTTGTACACCAGCTGTTTAACTGTTATTCTCTACAAGTATAATAACATCGACTCGTGGACTAGGGCTCGTTAACGCCTGAACCACGTAAAAACACTGTTTGTTTATTTACATTTCTGCACTTCTATAGTTCTTATCTTTTTATTATTCCGTTCGTATTCGTTTCCGAAAAACTCGGTAAACATTTTGGTGCTTTCATTGAGAGCTGTAGAAAGTTGTTAGTCAGCTCTTTTTCTGCGTACTGAAAAGATGGTGACTACGAGAAAATCTGCGGTTGACAAAAATGCTAGGGTCAACCCTGATACTATGATGGAAGATGTGGTACAAAACGAACCCTCGGACCACCAAGGTGAAGACCCGACATCCCGCCAGGATCGGGTCAATACTGAAGATACGACATACTTAGAAAGCGAAGAAGAGTATGTCCGAGACGGTTACTACAACCTCGGCTACTACTACGAGAAGGATCCAGAACTGGTCCAAGTAGCCGAAGAACTGGTGGTCACTAAGGCCAAGCTTGCTGAGCAGGAGCGCGTCTCCGAAAAAATGCAGCGCATAATGGAGCGCCTCCAAAGCAAGTTCGGAGATCTAGGCGACTCGTACGAGGATGCCTCTGTTCTAGGTGGTGCTGATGCCACCATGCCGGATCCAGCCGCTGCTGGACCATCCAAAGCCGCCCCTAACAAGGGCAAAGAAAAGGTTGGGGAGCCTGTGCGCACTAACGCCCCTGCATCTCCTAAAGGCGTGAATCACTAGGCCGACTGCCCCCCCCCCCCCCCCCCCGCGCGCAGAAGGTCTCTGGCGCTCCTAAGCCCAGACATCCTTCAGCCCCAAGGGGGCACTCTGTGCCTAAAGGGCCCGGTGCTAAGGCACCCAGGCCTAGGGGAAGGAACAACCGCCCCAGTGATTCCGTCAACCAGGACGGTCGGGCTGCGGAAACGCACTCCGAAGATAGCTGGTCCACGGTGGACCTAAGAAGAAGGTTGGAGGCCAAGTATGAAAAGGCCAAAGGAGAAAAGGCCCGGCCTCGCGGAGATGACCTGCGAAATCATCTTAATGACAAGGTCCGGGGACGTGACCTCCCGGAGAGCGATACAAAGAGGCTCGAGGAACAGATCGCTGCCTTGACCAAGCTGGTCCGGAAGCAAAGTGGGGCCCTGTCAGACTCCGAGGAGGAGGACCCGGAACCATGTATTCGGAGGATCGCGGAAACGTCCCTCCCAGATAACTTCAAAATGCCTCACATAGAATTATATGAGGGGAGGACAGACCCGCGCACCCATCTAGCTAAATACAACAAAATGATGCAAGTGGCACGTGTCAGTGAGGATGCCAAATGCATGTGCTTCTCACTCACCCTTACCAAGTCCGTGGAGGACTGGTGGAAAAGATTAGCTCCCAGATCCATCCACAGTTGGAAGGAGCTACAGTCCGCATTCAGAAGGCAGTTCATTACTGCCCGAGACCACGACATGGAGGTTGGTTCCTTAACCAACATCAAGCAGCTACCCAATGAGAACCTCAAAGCTTTCATTCAGAGAATGATGGAAGCTGCTGCTAAGACCAAGGTCAGCGACGACATGAAGCTGATCGCCCTTCAATCGGGCCTTACTGTCGGCTCCCTGCTATGGGGGGAAATGCAAAGGAGACGGGCAGAAACGCTGTCCGAATTCATGTCAAAAGCTCAGGGAATCATCAACCTTGAGGATGCCTACCAGCAGGCCTTTGGAGTTCCCCCAGCTCCGACGCCTTCCGTGACTGCGCCGAGCTTTGCTTCGCAAGCTCCCGCACCAACCCTCACGCTTCCAGGAGCCCAGTTCACTCCAAGCGTGTATGGGCCTTCCGCATCTGCTCAGACGCCGAGTCAAACCCATTTCTCTGGGTACGGAGCTGTACAAACAGGATGTAGTATCGCTCCCGGACCGTCGCAACCGCAAGCAGAAGGCCCAAAACGAAATCTGAGCCAATCGCGGAATAAACGAGGTGGAAGAAACTCTAACCGGGGAGACCATTCAAAGAAACCCCGGAAGGACTATGAGCCCAAGTTCACGGAGTACACCAGTTTAATAGATTCACGAGAGAATGTCTATCGGGCGACCTGTAATATGGTCAACTACAGGAAGCCCCCGAAAGTGTCTCACGGAGGAAGGCGTCCGCGAGACTCCAATAAGAGGTGTGAGTTCCACGGAGACGTGGGGCACACCACAAACGAATGTCTTCAGCTGAAGGATGAGATCGAGTCCCTGGAAAGAGCGGGACACCTCGGTCAATGGGTGAGGATACCCATAATCTATCCCGGACAAGGAGTAGTTCACGGAGCTGCATATTCTCCGGGACAGAGGGGGACTGCTAGCGCTCCTGGAGCCGGTCACCCCCAAGCTCCTGGGTCTCAGTTCCCAGCGCTCCCTGCTCCAACCTCTCCGGCACCTATTGCCTTATTGGCTCCTGGACCCAGAAACCCATATCCGCCCGGCCTTGCTCCGCCACCCGTTGACAGACACGTAGCCACCATTTCCGGAGGACCGCACCTTGCCGGAAGCACCCGCAACTCCCAGAAAAGGTACTTGAGGGAGTTAGAACACACCGGAGAGATGTGCACCTTGGTTCAGTCACCTGCTCAGCGTCCCCGAATGATGGATCTTCCCATCACCTTCACGGAAGATGATGCCCGACATGTGCACTTCCCCCACAACGATCCCCTCATGGTGGAAGCCCAGATTGCCAATAAGAAGGTATCACGGATCCTTGTCGATAATGGAAGCTCCGTAAATATCCTCTTCAAAGCGGCCTTCCATGCTATCGGATTAACCGAGACAGACCTGACCCCATGCCCCATCTAGCTTCAGGGGTTCAATGGGGATGCACTCATGCCATTAGGCAAAATTCAACTTCCAGTCACCCTCAGAGGAGAAAGCAACGCTTGCGCCTTCAAGCACTGCACGTTTGTAGTGGTCGACTGCCCCACGGCGTATAATGCTATCCTAGGCCGACCGGTCCTAATCGATTGCGGGGCCATAACCTCGATACGCCACTTATGCCTGAAGTTTCCATGCGACGACGGGCGTATTGGCACCCTCCGGGGAGACCAACGAAGTGCACGAAGCTGTTATAACGTCTCCTCCGATCCGTTTACACGGTCCAGGAGGCGGTTGTTGCCGCTCCTTTAGCGAGAGATTTACCAGAAACTGGGGGTGCCCAAGGGGCGTGCGTTGACGAACTCGACCCTAGAGTGGGGGTCGAGAGAGCGATAGAGCCGATGGAGGAAGTCGAAGAGGTGATCCTCAACCCGGGAGATCCCACCAAAGTCATTCAGGTAGGGAAAAACCTTCCATCGGCCATTCGAGAAAAGATCGTGGCCACTGTGAAGAATAATCAGGATATCCTGTCATGGTCCCACGCTGATATGACGGGGATTAATCCTAATGTTGTGTGCCACGCACTCAACATAGACCCATCTGCAACTCCAGTTCGCCAAAAGAGGAGGCCGTTAGACCCAGTGAGGGCCGAAGTAGTCAAAGCTGAAGTGGACAAGTTGATGTCCATAGGCTTTCTCCAGGAGTCACACTATCCCGTGTGGTTGGCCAACCCGGTTCTGGTCCCGAAACCCAATGGGTCCTGGAGAATGTGCATCGACTTCACGGACCTAAACAAAGCCTGCCCGAAAGATTGTTTCCCTCTTCCGCGAATCGATCAGATGGTGGACGCTACTTCCGGGTATGAACTCTTATCCTTCATGGATGCGTACTCCGGATACAACCAGATCAAGATGCATGTCGCGGACCAGGAACACACCAGCTTCCTCACGGACAAGGGTGTCTACTGTTACGTGGTCATGCCTTTCGGTTTGAAGAATGCTGGGGCGACGTACCAGCGTCTAGTAAACAAGATGTTCAAGGACCAGCTGGGGAGGAACATGGAGGTGTACGTAGACGACATGTTGGTAAAGTCCAAGACCTCCGGGGAGCACAGTGACGACCTTGAGGAAGCTTTCGCCGTGATCCGAAAGTATGGAATGAAACTGAATCCGAAGAAATGTACTTTCGGGGTCTCGTCTGGGAAGTTCCTCGGTTTCATTGTCAGCTCTCGTGGAGTGGAGGCCAACCCTGAGAAAATTAAGGCGTTCATAGATATGCCTTCTCCCCAGAAGCATAAGGATGTCCAAAGCGTTACCGGAAGGATAGCTGCGCTCAGCCGCTTCGTATCTAAGGCCACTGACAAATGTGTCGCCTTCTTCAATGTGTTGCGAGGAAACAAGAGGTTCGAGTGGACCCCCGAATGCGAAGCAGCCTTCCAACACCTCAAGGAACGTTTAACCCGAGCTCCCATTCTGTCCAAACCTGTCGAAGGAGAGGCGTTGTTCTTATACTTAGCTGTGACAGAGCACGCAGTGAGTGCCGCTCTCGTCCGGGAAGATGGCCGTATCCAGCTCCCTGTGTATTACGTAAGCAAGAGGTTACTGGACGCCGAGTCCAGATATTCAATGATCGAAAAACTCTCCCTCTGCTTGCTAATCGCTTCGCAGAAGCTAAGGCCCTATTTCCAGGCGCACACCATCAGAGTACTCACCAACCACCCTCTCCGACAAGTCTTGCAAAAGCCCGAGTCTTCTGGCAGATTGCTTAAATGGGCCATGGAACTGAGCCAATTTGACATCCACTACCAGCCACGTGTTTCCATAAAAGGACAAGCTCTCGCGGACTTTATTGTGGAATGCTCAGGAATGAATGACCTCCCGGAAGATCCTGTCCCGGAACTTCCCACCTGGAAGGTCTATGTAGACGGAGCCTCAAATGAAAAAGGAGCTAGAGCAGGGGTTATCCTAATTTCTCCCCAAGGACATCAGCTCCAGAGCGCCATCCGTTTCGCGTTCCCAGCATCCAACAACGAGGCAGAACACGAAGCCATGCTAGCTGGATTGCAACTGGCCAGAGAAGTCGGAGCCCAAAAAATTGAGGTATACAGCGACTCCCTACTTGTGGTAAACCAAATATCCGGGGAATACCAGACGAAAGGCGAAAAAAATGGCTGCCTACGTGTCTCTCTCCCGCGGCCTCCTGCAGCAATTCAAAGGCTACCAAATCCGCCAGGTCCCCCGGGACCAGAACTCACTCGCGGACACGCTGGCCAAGCTTGCAACAGACCCGGAGATTGAACAATATGGCCTAGTGCCCATCGGGCACTTAGAAGCACCTAGTACCGAGACACAGAGGGTAAATGCCATCATCGACCATTCCCATTCCTGGATGGACCCATCCTCAGATTTCTCACCGCCGGAGAGCTCCCCACTGATAAAGCTGACGCGAGGAAGCTCCGGTATCAAGCTCCGCGATATGTGGTTATGGATGGAAAGCTTTACCGCAGGGGGTTGTCCATACCCTTCCTTAGGTGTGTTGCCAGAACCGAAATCAGCGCCATCATCCATGAGGTTCACGGAGGCTTCTGTGGCGACCATACCTCCGGGCTGAGCCTCTCCAAAAAGATCCTTCGACAAGGATACTTCTGGCCCACCATGAAGAAGGATTGTGTGGATTATGTCAGAAAATGTGAGCAGTGCCAGAGGTATGCCAAGGTTCCGCGAGCGCCGCCTACAGAAATTACCTTAATGACCAGCCCCTGGCCGTTCGCCGTCTGGGGCATTGACCTAGTAGGTTCCCTTCCAACTGGAAGGGGCGGAGAGAAGTATGCCATAGTCGCGGTAGACTACTTCACCAAATGGGCTGAAGCTGAAGCTATGAACACGGTCACATCTAAGAAAGCACTGGACTTTGTCATCAGGAATATAGTGTGTCGTTTTGGGCTTCCATGAAAAATTGTGTCCGATAACGGGAAGCAATTTGATAGTGAACATTTCACGGACTTCTGTGCTTTGCATGGAATCATCAAAAGCTTTTCCACAGTCGCCAGACCTCAAGCTAATGGGCAAGTGGAAGCAGTAAACAAAATTTTAAAGACCACATTGAAGAAAAAACTCCAAGCCTGCAAGGCTCACTGGCCGGAAGAGCTTCCGCGAGTACTTTGGGCCTATCGCACAACAGAGAGAACTTCGACGGGGCACACACCTTATTCCATGACCTTCGGTTGCGAGGCCGTCATCCCATTAGAAACTATGATCCCCTCTCACAGGCAGGACACCTACGACCCTACCCGGAACCACACCCTTCTCCAGGAGTCCCTGGACATGATCGAAGAGCTCCGGGAGAAGTCCCAGGTCCAACTAAAAATGTACCAAGGCAAGATAGCCCGACACTTCAACACAAGAGTCAAGAGCCGTACATTCGAAGTTGGGGACCTTGTCCTACGGAGAGTATTTCCTGCCACGCAGGATCCGGGAGTGGGAGTCCTCGGACCCAACTCGGAAGGCCCCTATGAAGTACAAGAAAAAGGGGGCCATGGGACGTATCACTTAAAGAGACTCGACGGATCTACAGTCCCGCGCGCCTGGAACGCGGAGCACCTCCGCCGTTACTATCAGTAGGCCCCGGACTATCTAGTTGAAAGTCCTTGGTGGACGTAGCAAAAGTGTAAAATGTGGCGATAATCCTCCCTGCTGTAAAACACATGCCTAACAGGCTAATTTAATGAAACACGGAGAGATTCACTCCGCCTTTACTGCATTTTTTATCCCTGTGTTCAAAGCTGCGTTTTAACAAGTGACCACGCGGTCCGGAGACGTCCGGACCCCACGCTCACTTGGGGGGGTATACATGGCTAAGGCATAGCCATACGCCCCTTGAACAAAACATACACAGAACACCACTTATGTGCTAGCATTTTTTAAATTGTTAAGCTTAGGTTAATTTGTTGCCATAAACATACTTGCATTACGTGTCATGTGCGCATTATGTGTTTATGTGAAAATTGCCATTGAAATGTCTGCCATTATGCATCATGAAAATTATCTCCTGTGTAGCCCAGCGATGAACAGGACTGGGGGTTAGGGCACATTCAGAGAGCTACGCCGAAACACCCCCAACTCCCTGACAAGTCCTTTGCAGAATACTCCGCGACCGCTGTAGAGCTTTGCTTCGCAAGCTCCAGCTCCGGGTCCCGCAAGGCGAAAGATGGCAAGATCCGCAACCGTTGTAAGCCTTGCTTCGCAGGCTTCAGCTCCGGATCTCACAAAATAATGCATGGCGAGCTCCTCGACCACTGCAAACTTCAGCTCCAGGAGCAGATATGGTCGATCCCCCACTCACAGCAGGCCTTGCTTCGCAAAGCCCCTGCTCCGGGATCGCACATGGTGGGCGTGGCAGTTTCCTCGACCGCAACGAGCCTTGCCTCGCAGGGCTCCATGCTAGGTCCCTGAAGACAGCCACCATGAGGTTCGCAACGACAGTTAGTTTTGCTTCGCAAAGATCTAACCTTAAGTCTAGTGACGCTCACCAAAAGAACTCCCGTTCTGGCACCATGGAACGGCTCACCTTAGCAATCCCAGCGAACAGTATAACTACAAGTCCCGGGATTGGCTATTTGCCTTAGGAAAGCTGAAATACGGTGAAAGGAGTCTGGCCGTTGGAACCAGGAAACCTTCGTAACCTAGAAACTACGTGGGAAAAGACATCAGCCGTTAGAGCTTCAAGTTGGAAATGCATAGGTTCTGGCCGTTGGAACCAAAACCTCATGCGCCCCTACAGCAGTTTCTACCGTATAAAAGTCTACCCTAAACGCAAAGTTAAACAAAGAACTCGGCAGAAAAGAAAGGAGAATGCTATAATTATGGAAAATATGTCTGCAATGAGAAAAGAGTACAGGGAGCTTCTCCCCAAAGAAAAACACAAATGAAAAATAATTAAAGATAAGGCCCCTTCAAGCATTGGGGGTGGCAGCAGTATCCGCGTCCAAGGCCTCGAGGTCAGCGGTTTCAACTAGGGCTGGCGGAGTCGGCTCATTGGAAGGCGGAACGTCATCACGGGCAGGTTCAGAGGTCCCCGCCTCTCTGGGATCTCCTGCCTCAGGGGCTCCAGCAAGTTCGTCAATGTTGTAAGTTTGGACGTACACCTCTGGGCCTTGATCCCACACCTGTAGCTTCTCCCTCATGGCGTCGGCATCCTCTCCCAGATAGCCTAGTACCTCCGGGTTCATTTTCCAGAGTTGATGCATGAGGACCATGTGCGATATATTAATCGTCCTGTTCAGTACCACCTCGGCATCCTCCTTCTCCTTCAAGCGCTCCGCCTCGGAGGTTTCCAGCTTTGCCTCCGCGACAGCTAATTGAGCTTTCAGTTTTTCCACCTCGGCCTTGGATGCATCCCGCTCTCCCTTAAGAGAATCAATCTCCTTGCGCTGCACCTTATTTTGGTTCAGCACGGATTGCTTCTCGGTCACATGCCCCCTGGCGGTGAATTGCAAGGCTCCGATCTCTTTATCCTTCTCGGCGAGCCTCAACTCCAGCATAGACACAAGATCCCTGCTCCTCTTGTGAAGTTGCTCCTCCTCGTGCAGCTTGTTCTGAAGAGTGGCATATTCCTCTTGCCGCTTAAGGATGAGATCATTTTTCGATTGCAAGCGGGCTTCCAAGGTATCCTTCTCCACCCTGGCTTGGGATAGCTCTTCCCAGAGCTTGGAGTTTTCGGCCTTCAGGTCATTCGACAGCTCTTTGAACTCATTCTCTGTGCTGGCCCGGTACTCTCGATATTTGGCAAGATATTTCTTGTCCGCCTCTTCCTCAGCCGTGCGCCGGGCCTGGTCAATCTTCTCCGAAGCCTCCCCCCTTGTGCTCTCGACCTGTTGGGTCAGTTTCTACTTCTCCGCCTCCAAGACCTGGCGAGCCACCTGGCTCTCCTCCAGCTGAACCAGAACTGCACCCACCTCCCCGAACGAGCGTTCCGCGATCAGAGAGGCCTGCAAGGAAAGACAACAGAATGAGTTAAGCAGAACCAAACGTGCTAAGACAGATGATCCCAAAACACAACTGAGGGCTTACCCCGGACAATTGTTGCTTCACGGCATGTGTCAGCAACAGCGGATCCTTACTGCTACTGATGGCCCATTTCTCATAATTGGGCTCGCACAAGCTCAGGGCCATGTCCTCCATCATCTCCGCTCCGAACGGCGCCAATGCATGTCCGAGCCTAGGCACCAGCCTCTTCTCCAAGGCTGGGCCATCCAAAACCGCTCCAGCCGGGTGAAGGGATCTCACCCCCTCGGCCAGCTCAGCTCTCTTCATGGCAGACAAGTTGTCTGCCCTTCCCTGAGTAACAGCCTTCTCAGCCTCCAACCGCCTCTTCAAAAAATTATCGGCCCGTCTTACACCCTCCAGGAGAGCAGCGGGGAAACGGGTTGGTTTCTGAGGGAAGTGGAACTTCAGGCCAAGCAGAGGAAGGTTTGTTTGCTGAGAAGAAGGAGACCCCAAAAGGGTGGACTCCCTTTGGGCTGGAGGAGGAGGCAGACGGGGTATTAAGGATGGAAGGGAAGACACTACCGCCCCGGTCTGTTGTTGTTGCTGGTGTTGCTGTTGTTTTTGCTGCTGCGGTGGCGGAGGTGACTGCCTTTGTTGTTGCTGTTGCTTTTGCTGCTGCGGCGGCGAAAGTAATTGCCTTTGTTGTTGCTGCTGGTTTGGCTGTTGTTGTTGCTGCCGCTGTGGCGTTGGTGATTGTCTCTGTTGTTCTTGTTGCTGCTGTTGTTGTTGTTGTGGTTGCTGTTGTTGTTGTTGTTGTTGTTGCGTTCGACCGGGAGAAGAGTGTCTAAGGCGTTTCTTCTTGGCGCCCTCAGCATCTCCTCCGGGACGCTTGCTCACCCCAGTCGTCTTCACGGGGAACACAAGCCCTTCCCCGTCGCTGCTACTACTCGAGGTTGCCATGGTCTCGGAAGGCCCCTTGGCAGGAGATCTCTCCACCGCCGGAGACACATGCGCCTCGCCACCTACCTTCTTGGATGTGGCAGCTTTACCTCCCCTACCGGCTCCGGCTTTTCGTCCTTTCCCTTTGGACGGATCTTGGCTGGTGGCGGCTTTCTTGATGAGTAAGGTAACTCTCCCCAACATCTTGGCTTCGGGATATTCTGCAAGAAACGTACGAAGCAAGGTTAACGAACCAGCAAGCAATGTGAAAGAAGATAAGCAGAAGACAAGACAATCAACAACATAAAAGCACAAGCAAGTCCGCCAGCAGGGAACAAGGAACAAGAAAAAGAAAAGTTTGAAAGGGACGACCATGCACGAGAAACGTGGATGGCCTTCCCCGAGAAAAACAAAACACTGCTTCCTGCTCCAGGAAGCTCCCGTACTCCTTGAAGTCTGGGAATGACATGCTGAGGGAAGAAGGGTCAACCATGATGACACCTTCTGGCAGACTACCGTCACTCAGACACCTGAGGAGCTCATCTACCCTATCGCAATATCTGTCAAAGGGTATCCTACACGGATCTAGCCTAAGGAAGCGGGGATCGAACCCCATCTGAGAGGTCCGGGAAACCTCAGACAGGCTGGGGGTGTGGATCAATCGAAAACTAGTCTTACCTCTCCCGGAGGTACCAGCCCCCGGAGTCCCTTCGTTGGGGTAAGCTGCGGCGTGGCGAGCCTCGATCTCCTCTTCCTCCGGCTGGGGGTCGGGGAACCTCTCCGCCCAACTAGGGGATAAAGTATTCTCGTCCCGGGCTGCTTGGCTGATCACCTTGGACAGCTCCAGGGCAATCTGCTCCCGGATGTCAGCTGACACCTGACTTTGCCCCCTGCCACTCACTGGCTCAATGTTTTGGAAAGAGGCGAGTAGCCCATACTCCCTCAAAGATTCGGAGGTCACAAGTCCTTCCACTTTCAGCTCTTCCTCCGAGAGCCCTTCGTAGAATTTTGACCTCCTTATCATCTCCGCACAGCGAGGTGTCCGCGGGACGACTTCTGCAAAATCCAAATATGAGCATTAGAGATCCTCCCGAAAGGCAAATCAAACGTAAAGAAACAAAGTTAAAAAGGAGGGGAAGGAGCACTTACCAGGGACTTTGAAGTCCAAAGATAGGGCTGGCACCCTCTTCAATGGGAAGCCGGTCGTCAGGAACCAGTACTCCCGGAGGTCTGGAACCCTTGCGGTATGGCAGGTAGGACACATCACGTCCGGGTACCTCTCCAGCCTGTAAAACCCCACCTTGTCTGGATGACCTCTCATAGGTTGAGACTTCAGCCCATAGAAGTATAGCACCTCCTCTGGGGTAGGGGCCTCCAGGTCCCGGGACTTGCAAAAGATGTACCACCCCGCTAGGAGCTTGTAGCTGGGGGGAATCAACTAGAAGGGAGCAATCCCCGCCTTCACACAGAAATTGGCAAAATAACTTCTTAGGGGCAAGTGCGCCCCACACACTATGTGTGCCCAGCTCCAGGCACCAAAGCCCTCGTGACTCTGGCTAGCAGACTCACCCAGCACCGACAGACGGTGCCACATCAGGCCTGGGATGTTCTTCAGGCCTGCTTCTGAGGAGTACAGCTCCAGCATGTCGTAGTTCCTGAGCAGGTTCGGCTTCTGGTCCATCTCCCAGATTGAACTGTTGATATTCGGGAGGCTAGCCGCGACCACTTTAGTCTTTCCTTTCCCCACTGCGCCAGCGACAGGGGAACCTTGCTCCTGGGCAGATTCAGCCTCTACCGCGGCAAGAATTTGTTCCTTTGAGGTGTTCGTCACTGAACAAGAGAAACAAAGGAGAAAACACTCTAAGCAGTCAGCACCCTTGTCATACCATAACGGTATCAAAGGCGTCGGGGAGACCCTCCCCGAAATCTGCTTGGAGAGGCTCCCACCGAGCTTGCCGAGGGGTTGACACCATGCCACCCGAAGGACAGCAAGGAGCCAAACTCAAACTCCGAGCCTAAGCCCGCCAAGAGAAGTGTTTTCCCAGAGGAAGACACCCTAAAGTCGCTCACGCTTATGCCCTAAAACAGCAAAACAAAACAGCACAAGCAAGACGAGGAACGACTTTCCTAACGCAAATCGTCAAAGCATGCAAAGAGATTACTTATCGACTCACATCAATCGCATGCCTATCAAAACCCTATTCACGCATGCACATAGGCGATACTGGCAGAAAAATCAACTCTAACAACTACCAACAACCTAAGGTTTGGGAGGAAAGAGCAAAGTAGAAATACTTACTGGTATTTGGGTAGTTGAAGATTGAAGGAGTAACCGGATCACTGCACAGCACGATCGCGAGAAGTAAAAGCTGCAAAGACAAACGGCGATTCAAACCCTAAACTTCGGCGAACAAACCCACTGCCAAATCACAAGAAAAGTTTCTAGATTCCTTACCAAAAGAAGTGGCAAGTTCGAAGGAATGGAAGCTTGGAAGCCTGAAAGTTCGAAGGTTTGGGAATCTGAAAATCCGAAAGATAGAGAATTTGAGAGCGTAAAGAGGAAGAAAGGTCCGTTCCCTGGTTTTTATAGCAGGAGTGAAGTCCTTTCGAATCCTACAAATGGACGGTCCTGATCTTCCCATACCGCATGCATCAGATCCGACGGCTGGAGATGAAGCGCCGATCCTATTTATGACTCCTCGGATGGGAATAAAGTATTTATTTCCCATCATTATACCACCTCGGGCCCGGTGTACCATTAAAAACCGTCAAATCATTACTCAGATGCCTGACGCACGCATATTCAGCCAGTCGCCTCACGCACACGTCTTGGTCACAGGGCCATTCCCGGCATGACGCGTGGCCCTTGCCACACTTGAGAACTTGAGTTCAAACAGAAGAAATTTCCTTTCTTTTTCATACTAACACTCAGGCGGGAAAAAGGAACCCTTCCAGGAACACAGGAGGTGACCCCTCGCCTAATCTAGAAACCAGAATACCCGGAGGACTGTACAAGCTCCCAGATCTCTCAAAGCTCCGTGACCTTGGGGGGTAAATGTTATCCAGATTTCCGGATAGCGTTTAGATGGATATCCTCGGGGAACCAGAATTATCAAAGTCTTTCACGGTAGGTGACCAGAGCTCGCGGATGGACAGAAAGGCTTCACCTCTCCCGTTTAGTGTCCGGCTTACTCTTTCAAGCAAACGCAACACGGAAGCTCGTCAACTCTCCCGGACTCCCGAAGGGATATCCTTCGGGGAAGCTCCTTCCAGGAGAAGCTCTTCAGGTTGCCTTTGCGGAAACAGTTCCGTGCCTCGCACGGAACAAGACTAAGCGGTCGAGTCATGGAGGAGGCATAGTTGGAATGATATCCGCCTGACACAGAATCCCGCCTGACGCAGAATCCCGCCTGACACGCCTGACAGGTCAAGGCCGCACACATCCCAGCACGCCTAAAAGTATTATTTCGCCTACTGTTCCGCTGACAACTTGGAAAAGACGGCTGCTTTTGTGCATTCCCCATACTTTCACGTAAATATACCCACATAGAGCCTGGTAGCCAAGAGACTACGGTAATTGTATCCCCTATTTATGGCTGGTGTAATTAAGACTCATGTGAGTAGAGAAAAACCCTAATCCAAAACCCTAGCTATAAAGACCCCCTCATTTTACGATAGGGGGGACGACCAACAAATCACATAGCAAGAACTCTACTAAAATCTCTCTAGCTTCATCTTCTCCAAGAGAACCCGAGAGAAACACTGTGAGGTTGTGAGTTTCTTGTACACCAGCTGTTTAACTGTTATTCTCTACAAGTATAATAACATCGACTCGTGGACTAGGGCTCGTTAACGCCTGAACCACGTAAAAACACTGTTTGTTTATTTACATTTCTACAATTCTATAGTTCTTATCTTTTTATTATTCCGTTCGTATTCGTTTCCGAAAAACTCGGTAAACAGTAGCATTGTGATGTTAGTATGCTAAGAGTATTTCGACCATGAGTGTTTGTTGTGGTTAGGGTTGTGTAATAATTTTGATTGTTAGTTTTGCATGTTCAAATGTGATATTGAGGTGTTCAAAGGGTAGAAACATGTTAGAACAAATTGTTAAAAGATTAATAAGCATTGTATAGGCACTTTTATGATTTTATGAGCTTGCTGATTTTTATTTGAATAAAATGTTGTTTGGAAAGTATGATTGAAAGAGAGTAATTTTATGCTATGATTTCATGATATATGCTAAAGATGAAAATGATTAGTTTCATATATTTTGTTCTTTCATTTCATTAAGAAAACCTATGATTTTATGTGAACTTATATGCTTAAAAGATAAAAGCAAATAAATGAATGACATGCTAAATTTTATTTTTAGGTTTACGAGATTAGCAAGAATGTGTGTCTAAGGGTGTTTTTTTTATACCATGATGATATTGTATTTTATAACTATGAATTTTAAAGTTTTTTTGAATAATTGTGAATGTCATGATTTTATGTGATTAGGTGCTCTAGAAAGAGAATTAAAAATAATTACATTTTTTTTTATTTTTAGAAAAGTGTTATTTCTTATTTTGTGGTTGGATTCGAAAGCATGTTAGAACTTGATTAATTATTTTGGTAATATTATTTCTAGAAATAAATTATGAATATTAAAAAATTTGGTATATGTGTTCGGATTAAAGTTTGGTATCCTTTGCCTATTGTTGATTTAGGTCATGATTAGTTTGTGAGTTTTGGTTTTGATTTTTTAGAGTAAGTTTTGATGCATGATTTCCAATGGTTTTAAGATGTCAAAATGGTAGCAAACATGCTAGGAAAATTAATAAGTAATTCGTTAAGTGTTAATAATGCTTGCTTAATTTTTGTTAAGAAATAAGTGTATGATATCATAAACTTTGGCATAGTTTTCAAGAATGGTCTCATGTATGCATGTTACATGCAAATGCATTTTTATGCGTAATTATATGTTAATTGAGTAAGTCTAAGGTCCTTGCCTGAAGACCTTTAAGGTTGATGTGTGTATCGACATTGTTTTTCATGATGTTATGTGTGACATGCAAACATGATTTTGTGTATGAGTTATGCTAGAATCTAGAAAGTGGAGCAATTTGTTATGAGATAGATGTCGCAAGTGCATGGCCCATGCACACATGGAATATGTTTAGACGCGTTCATGTGTGTTTTACATGATATTAAGACAAGTGTTTTGACTATTATTCTAGGCTCGTTGTGAAGTATTCCCGCTCTTATTTTGCTTGGACTCAAGTTATGATGATATGTATGGATTTATGTATTATTTCATAATGAACTCAAGTTATGATGATATGTATGGATTTGTTTGTGTTTGCTTAACCTAGTGATGCAACATTATAAAAGGCAGACGTGCCTAAGATTCTAGCCAAAAGGGTGCCAAGGAAATTCATGGCCAAAAGGGTGCCAGGTGAATTATGGCCAAAAAGGTGTCATGGAAGTGACCAAAAGGGAGTCACATGTGATCATTGGACTATTATGTTGTATGCTTCTGATTATGTTGCTTATGACCTTATGTTGTATGTTTATGCTAATGATGCAAATGATATTATGGTTATGATTACTATCTTATGATGTACGATTATGCTTATGTCGCAAATAGTCTCATGTTTATGATTATGACTTATGATGATAATGATTGCTATAAGAAAAGTGTGTTAAGAATGTATGAGGTATGTCGCTTATGCTTGTATGTCTTGTTTGTACTTCTTTCCATTTAGCTCACCTCCCTTACTTCTCCCCCTTGCAGGTAGAAAATAGGCAGACTTGTTTTGCAGGCATGGTGAGCTATGTCAGCTTTCCATAAGTATGTGTTGACGTCGTTATTCATCGACTTAAGCACTAAACAACTATTTAAGAAATGATGAATGAACAGTAGAGTTTTTATGTGGTTCAGCAGTTAAAATACGCCTAGTCCACGAGTCAATATTATTGATTCGTGATACTCTCTCAAAGCATTATCAAATCAATTCGACAAAGTATTCTCAGTACAATATTGTGCGTATCTCCAAATAAAATTCTTCAGACTATTTATAGACCTAGTTGATAGAATATCATCCCCTTATTTCGGGAAGTTACAATTCAAATTTGAAATAAATACAAATAAAATGCATTAATTACATAATATCCCATGATAATTGGGATTTAATATCAAATAACAACAATTCCCTAAGGAATAGGGATCTCTTGACAGTTGTCGTGCACAAAACATGTTGCTGACCTCCAACGCAAGGTTAACTTACCTTTCGAGATCGACCAACACTTCGAGCACGTTATTCTAGTTAGCCCCCTCCTTAGCTAGTGATTTCATCAAGCTCAATCTTCGGAAACCAACATCTTTGAGCTAGCAACTAAGGCTTGAATAACACCCATATGCATTGGAGAAGATTCATTCTTTCGAGCTTGATGCTTAAGCTCGATTGCCAAATTTATACAAGTGTCCAGCCATTACTTGTCATTTTCGAGCTTACGCTTTACGAACCTACATTTTAAGGCTCATTTATGACTATGTAGAAATTTGGGTGTAACCTTTTGCCCCTTCAAAAGTGTTGATTCAAATCCTATTAGAAGGAAGCTTTTGAAATCCACTTTTGATAATCGTGTCACCTCCCACACTCAAGTACGGACACGCGTCACTTGGGGATTGAATACTCAGAGTACTCAAGTACTCTTTTTCTGTGCACGTCCCTTCCAATTCTTTTTGCCGCCATATCTCTAGAATCAAACATGATCCTTTGATTCTTCTTCTAATTCAAACCAATGGTCTAGATTAATTCAACCTTTGGTTTGACAACTGAGATATATATATATACCCCTTCTCCGTCTTCCCCATTCTTACTCTTTCCTTTAAAAAAAAAACGAACCAGAGATAAAAAGCAAGAAATAACCAGAGATTTATTTGCATGTTTTCTAAACAAAAGAAGCAGATGCATTCCAGTACATTCGGCTATGTGAAATCATTCTTGCTTCCATTACTCCAGTCAGCAATCTCTTCATATCCACAATCTGATTTGTGTAAGTTCTTTGATCTTCCTCTGATATACATAGACATATATATAAATCTATTTTAACATGTTTCATCTGTTTGTGAGAATAGTTCTCTAGTTTTTACTAGAATTCTAAAGCTTTTCTTTGTATTAAGAATTTTTTTTATTTGGGTAGATTTGTATCACAATTTAGAACAAATTTTTTTTGGATAGAAACATGTAAAAATGAAGTTTTTCTTGTTATGGGGTATTTTCAGTCCTAGGTTTTGTGTGGCTTAAGAAATAGGGTTTTTGATTAGGTTTTTATTGCACGAATCCCAAAAATATAGCCTTTTCGGGTAACTGCCAACTTTTTCCCTGGAATTCTGGGATTCTCTTGTTTTAAATTGATAGTATAATCCCACTCTTGTGTGGGTGCACTCTCGATGCCCGGACTTCACAATAGTTCGGGACAAACATCCGAGTCAATCTAGCCATTTTTTGCCTTCAGTCTCGAATGAGACAATTTTGTTTTCTCGAGCTTTCAAGCTTTAGTTAACAAAATTTTAATCCCCTATTATTATTATCTTTATGATGGGCCCTCACCTTTTTCTTCCTTGTTAGATATCACAGTACTCTAAGAATCGGTGGGGGAGAGAGTTTTCTATCCCTTACCACCCATCAACTCCCAGTCCCGAATCGCCTTTCACCCGAAACCAGCAACTGATTCGTGAGCACAAAGAGCGTTGTGAACAAGAAGACTTGCGACACTATTTTCATCATCAGATCGACGAGGTCGAAGAGGGAAAAAGAAGAGACTCTGAGTTGTGGCTTATCCTGAACCAGACCCCGAGATCAGGCATTTTCCTATAATGACCCAACTATTTCTAAGACCTTGGACCATTAAAACTACTAGACATGGCTACTATTTTAGGAAACATACATAAGAAAGAACATAACTTTATTTAAAACCCAAAATATTGTACCAATACAAAATAAGGTAAAAATATAAAATAAAATGTGATATGGTATGGGATCCCATTGTTCATAAAACATAAAACAAAACTTTAAATACTAATTGCGAAATTTTATCAAAAACATAATTTAAAAGACTAAAATTTAAGGTCATCCTCGATCAACACGCAGTCCGTTGAATCCATTCATCCTTAGCTGCCATAAATCCTTCCGCCTTCCATATTCATTTTCCTGCATCAAGCTAAAAATGAAGGAGTGAGCCTAATGCCCAACAAGGAAAATATACTAACACATAAATCATAAATCATAAGACAAAATCATTAACATATACTATAAAATATATGACTATAAAAATATATATCATATAGGACTACAATATTAATGGTCATTAACTCATTAAAATGGAATGTGATAAACCATCTAGGTCCTGTGTCTACTAATTGAGGTAGGTTAGATCACACGATAGTATATAATAACCCATCTAAGTCCTCTACTAATCGAGGTAGGGTAAATCATAACTCTAAACCATAAAAATAATAAATAATCTTGGATTTTGCTATCTAAGAAACTATAAGCCCCAAATGACTACAAGACATATTTATACATATATATACATATCATAACATAAAATATATAATAACATAAACATATCATAACATAAACATATAAGCACATAAAACCTATCCTATTTTCCTTACCAAAAACTGGGATATTTGAGAACATGAACGGGATTGGAACACTCCTAAAACCAACAGTAGGAATGGTGAGTATTTCTAAAGAAAAGAGATGAAAAGAAAACTAAACCATCAAAGAAGAAACATACCAAGAAGAACCTTAAGTTTTCAAGAAACTTAAATACCTAATCAAGAATCATAAACAAGAGTTAGGATCTGAATAAAACAAAACTATAGAATGATAAAGAATTGAACGTAGGGATAGGAATACCTTCAATGATCTTATGAATTAATCTAAACCTCATTACCAAAATTTCACTATATCTCACTTCCCAAGTGTTTAGAAAAGCTTATAATGATAAAGCTCTAACCCAAAACCCAAGTGTTTCTCTCTATAGTAACACTAGCAACTTGGAGGCTCTGAAGACTACTTGAAGAATGAAGAAAATGACTAAGTACTAGGTCCCACTTATAGAGTTCAAGGAGTGAAACTAATTCTTCTAATTTGAATAAATAAATGAATATAAAATGAAAAAGATTTGAATTTTTGTTCAACAGACGCCCAAAACTCGGTCAAAATCTTTCAAAGGCAGGTCCAAGTTGTTAAAGGTATTTTTAAATTTAAAAATCATCAACATTCAAAATTACATTACTAGGGGCGATATATCGCTTACCCTGGGTGACATATTGGCTCCACCCTAATCCCGAGCCCCGTTCATACGTTTGTGCAAAGTCGACGTGTTTTTCGTATCTTCCGCAGTCGATATATTGGTCCCTAAGCTGCGATGTATCGACACACGTTGATATATAAAACGCGTATTTGCACTTTTTTAGCATATTTTGAATTGAGAAAACAGCTTTGACTGAGTCATAATATGATCCTAACAGCTTCTGGAAGGTTCTAGAGTTTATAGATCTTTCATTTTAATTAAACAATTCATCAAAATACTTAATTTCTTAATAAACATGATTATGATAAGTGTCATGCTCTTAATTATAACGACCCAAATTTGCTAATAGGGCTTAGGGCCTTGATTAGTGTGCCGGGAGGGCAATAAATGATTTAATATGTTAATATGTGGATTTATGTGAATATATGATAATGATGCATGTTTAGTTGAGTTAAATGTGCATGTGGGCCCCGTCTGGATATTGGGGGTATAAGTGTGATAAATGCTATATATATGTGATATGTCTGTGCAGCACGATCCGAGACAGTCCTGGGGAGCGGTTAGCCAGAAAGTCACAACAGGGTTGAGATTCTGACTCGGGGCGAGTCGAGGGGTACTTTGGGTATTAGATATATTATGAGGTTATCGGGTTATGGAAATAAATATTTGGAGATATATTTGAGGATAGAATGTCTAGGAGGGAATATTGGGGAAATTTACCACTTTTCCCTCGGGGACGTTTTGGTACCCCAAGCCTTGAGGTAACCACATAGACTAAGTTAAATAAAAGAAAGGAAAGAATCATTTACAGGCTTGTAGAAACCGACACTTATTTTCCTTCCAGCTGAAGATAGGTTCTCATCTCTCTCTTTCTTTCTCTCTAAGGCATATCAAAGAAGAACTTTGGTGGAACTAGTCAAGAATTGAGGACTTTGGGCTATTAGAGTTAAGGAGCTAAAGTTGGGCATTTGAGGAACTAGTTCAGAAGCATAACACAGCAAAGAGTTTCGGCAAGGCTCAAGTTAGAGGATTGTGCTCGGGATAGCGGTGCTCGGAGAGCTCGGGACTCAGGTAAGAAAACCCTTGTTCCCATAGAGCTTGTATGTAGGGTTGAGCCCAATGTGTTTGAATTGCAGGGCGTTTCCCTTTGATTGCATTTGATAGTATTCTGTACTTGTTTATTATGTTATGAGTGCAATTATGTGAATGATCAGCAGGAGCCAGGAACGGTGCAGGCCAAGGTCGGCAGGGGCCGGGAACGGCAGAGGGTCGGGAACGGCGTTGGCAACGTTGAGTGCAAGGTCGAGTACGACAAGGGGCCGGGAGCAGCGTTGAGCACGTGGAGTGCGGGTTGCCAGGCCGAGTCCCTAAAGGATACTTGGGATATCCTCATGGTGTGGACCGCGAACCCAGGGCCTGGTAAAGCGCCTGGGACGGCTTGGTCGTATGTGTTTAGCCTATTAATGGCCTATTTATATGCTTGGTGTATGTTTTGCATATGTTATATGTTTGTGGGATTTCTTGCTAGGCTTCGGCTCACAGATGCTCTGTGGTGCAGGTAAGGGTAAGGAGAAAGCCAACCAACCATGAGTGTAGCAGGCGTGAAGTGGCGTGTACATGTTTGGCCAGCCTGGCTGCCACAGCTAGTGGATTTTGGGAGATGTTTGTAAATAAACTAAGATTTTGTCGTTTAGTCGACTTGGTTCAATTTATATGTTGTAAATGTTTCTAAACTGTATTTCGGGATCCCAGGTGTTAAACTATTATGATTTTCAATGAAATGGAATTATTTCTAAAGTTTTTCCTCTGTTTATGGCTTAATTACACTATTTGACCTAAAACCTCGATCAGCGAGTTAAACACACGTTTTTAAACTCACTTAGTAACGGCTCTAAGGAAGTGGGGACCTCAAACCTTATGTTATAATTAATATTCTTAAACTATAGGTTAAACTTATAAAATCCATAACTGTTGTTATGAGTTTCCAACTAATTCCCGACTTGAACCAAAATCCACGGAATATATCATAATACAAACTACTACTAACTACTATTACTATCTAGCTAGCTAAGTAAATATTTTGGGACACTACAATTCTCCCCTACTTCAAAGAATTTCGTCCCCGAAATTTACTTACCAAACAATTTCGGATACCGTGCTAACATGTCCTTCTCCAACTCTCACATTGCCTCCGGTTCAGAACTATTACTCCATAGGACCTTGACTATCAAAATACTCTTAGACCGTAATTCCTTCATCCCTCTATCTAGGATGCTAACCGATCGTTCCTCGTAACTCAAGTATTTTTGGGGTGCTATCATATCGTACTTGAGGGCGTGAGATGGGACTGACACATATCTACGGTGCATCAAGATGTGGAACACATTGTGACTATCTGCTAGAGCTGGCGGTAGGGCTAATCTATATGCAACTGTTCTCACCTTGTCCAATATCTCAAAAGGACCTATAAACCGAGGACTAAGCTTGCCTTTCTTCCCAAACCGCTTCACACCTATCATAGGAGATATCTTTAAGAAGACTTGATCTCCGACTTTGAATTCCACATCATGCCGCTTGGCATCTGCATAACTTTTCTGTCGGCTCTAAGCAGCAAGCATACACTTTCTAATCAGCGCTACTGCATCCTGAACTTCTCTAACAGCTTCAGGTCCAAGAAGTTTCCTTTCTCCTACGTCGTCCCAATGTAAGGATGATCGACACCTTCTTCCGTAAAGCAACTCATAGGGTGCCATCCCGATCGTTGACTGGGAACTATTATTGTAGGCGAATTCTATCAGTGGCAAATACTTACTCCATGATCCTCTGAAATTGAGAACACAAGCGCACAACATATCATCTAAAATCTGTATGGTACGCTCAGGCTGACCATTGGTCTAAGGATGAAACGTCGTACTAAGAATTAACTTGGTACCCATAGCTTGCTGCAAGCTTCCCCAAAATCTCGATGTAAACACTGATCCTCTATCAGATACTATGGTCGTAGTGATTTTATGCAGTCTTACTATTTCTCGAAAATAAACGTCTGCATACTAATCAGCTGTGTACATAGTCTTGATAGGGAGGAAGTGAGATGACTTGGTTAGTCTATCTACTACTACCCAAGTCGAGTCGTGCTGCTTATTTGTTCGTCGTAGTCCTGTCACGAAATCCATTGCTATGTCTTCCCAATTCCATTATGGAATACTAAGCGGTTGCAATAAGCCTGCAGGTTGTTGATGTTCTACTTTCACTTGCAGCCATACTAAGCATTTTGACACATACTCCACTACATCTTTCTTCATTCCTGGCCACCAATACAACGCCTTAAGGTCATGAGTCATCTTTGTCGACCCGGGGTGAATTGAGTATGGGGTATTGTGCGCTTCTTTTAAAATCTTCATCTTAATCCCTTGATCATTCGACATGCATACTCGATTTTTATATCTCAAGAACCCCTGCCCTGATATCGAGAAATTTGTGGCCTTGCCTTCTTTAACTGCAACTATGTGAAATACTAATGTGTCATCATGCCCTTGCCCGATCCGTATATCTTCTAGCAGACTTGACTGGATGGACAAGTTAGCCAGTTGAACAATGACTACTTCTATTCTAGCATTGATCAGCTCTTGCTGTAGCGACTTTTCTATTCCAACTAATGCTACTAGACTTCCATAACTCTTCCTACTTAGCGCATCAACAGCTACGTTGCCCTTCCTGGGTGGTATAGGATTTTTCAGTCATAATCCTTTACTAATTCTAACCACCTGCGCAACCTCATGTTGAGCTCCTTTTGAGTGAAGAAATACTTTAAGCTTTTGTGATCCGTATAAATCTCACACCGTTCTCCATAAAGATAATGTCGCCAAATTTTCAATGCAAAGACCACTGCTACCAACTCCATAACATGCATTGGATTGCGTTGCTCATATTACTTCAGCTTCCTTGAGGCGTAGGCTATCACTTTGTCATTCTGCATAACACACAACCCAAACCTTGTTTCAACGCATCATAGTAGACTACAAACTTGTCCCTGGGTGTTGGTACACAAAGTACTAGTGATGAGCATAGCTTATCCTTAAGCGACAAGAAGCTCTCTTCACACTTATCCATCCAGTTGAATTTTTGCTGTTTCCGGGTCAGGTTGGTAAGTGGAGTGGCTATCTTAGAAAAGCCCTCTACAACCTCCGATAATAACCTGCTAGCCCCGCAAAACTTCTTACCTCTAACGCGTTCTTAGGTCTTGGAAAATCCTTCACAGCCTCTACCTTAGTTGGGTCTATAGCAACTCCATCCTTGGAAACTATATGGCCGAGGAACGCTACTTGTGAAAGCCAAAATTCGCACTTCTTGAACTTAGCATAAATTTGATGCTCTTTTAATCGCAACATGGTCATTTATAAATGTTCCTCATGCTCAACTTCATCCTCTGAGTACACCAAAATATCGTTGATGAACACTACAACGAATTTGTCCAAGTAATCCTTGAAGACCCTATTCATTAAATCCATAAATGCAGCTGGAGCGTTGGTAAGACCAAAAGACATAACTAGAAACTCGTAATGTCCATAACGAGTTCTAAAAGTTGTATTGGGAATATCCTCTTCCCGTATTTTGAGCTGGTGATACCCGGACTGTAGATCAATCTTTGAAAACACGGTCGCTTCTGGAAGTTGATCAAACAAGTCTTCAGTCTGGGGTAGTGGGTAATTACTCTTAATTTTCAACTTATTCAGCTCGCGGTAACCTACACACATCTTCATGCTTCTGTCCTACTTCTTCACAAATAAAACCGGTGCTCCCCATGGCGAATGGCTTGGTCTAATGAAACCCAAGTCTAAGAGTTCTTGTAGTTGCGTCTTTAACTCCTTGAGTTCGGTAGGTGCCATCCGGTATGGTGCCTTTGAGATACGCTTGGTACCCGGTACTATTTTGATTGTGAAGCCAATTTCCCAAGTCAGCGGCAACCCCTAGTAAATCGTCAGGAAATACTTCTTGGGATTCCTTTATTATGCGGACGTCCCTAACCTTTAGTGGTGTTTCCTTTACCACATCCGTGACGCTGGCTAAGAATTTGTGACATCCTTTTCCTATCATCCTCTAAGCTTTGAGAGATGAAATAAGCAGCGTACGTAGTCCTAAAGCCTTTCCCATAAAGCATAGTCTTTGACCGTCAGGAGTCGCGAACGTCACTTGCTTACGTCTGCAGTCGATGGTTGCACCATGCCTTGCTAGCCAATCCATTCCCAGTATTATGTCGAAGTCTTTGATTTTTAGTTCTATCAGGTCTCCTTCTAGTTCTACGTCCTCAATTTTGATCAGTACGCCTCGTACTATCCGTGATGATAGGACTACTTCACCCGAAGGAAATTCTGTCATAAACCTAGTTCAAAATCTTTCACAAGGTTTGTCTAATTTCTCTATCATTCCTAACGAGATATACGAGTGTGTGGCTCCCAAATCAAATAATATTGAACATACATTATTGAGGATAGGAATTTGACCTGTGATTTATTACTAGCTTCAGCTTCTCCCTGGGTCAAGGCAAAGACTCTGGCTGGAACCATCTTGTTGTCCCTTTTCTCTTCTTGCTTGAGCTGGGGACATTCTTTCTTTCGGTGACCTTCCTTACCACAATTTTACCATCCCTTGGTGTTTGCACGACACTCACCAATATTTTTCTTTTGGCACTTAGAGAATTGTGGGTATTCTACATAACCCGACCTACTACCTCCATTGTTTGTCTATGTTCTTTTATCGTTGTTGGACTGCTTATTGTCAGGATGCCTTCTCTTCTGATGATTATTGTTACTGGGCTGTTGGTTATTGTTGTTGTGGTTGTTCTGACCATTCTGAGGTTGACTCTAATGTTTAGGCTTAGGCTTACTGGCCTCCTCCTTACTAACATTCTCTTGAAGCCTTTCTACTTCTATAGTCGTTTCTAGAGCATCGACATAAGTAGTAGTTCCAGGGTTCGCTAGCTTAACCCCTAGCTCAATCTTTGGTCTAAGTCCACTTACAAACTTGGTAACCATCAGAAAATCAGTTGGGACTAGCTCTGGAGCAAACTTGGCTATTTGATCAAAGTTCCGAGCATACTCTACTACCGATAAATTACCCTATTTCAGACTGGTGAACTCCTCGACCCTTGTAGCAATGACTGCCAAATTATAGTACTTCTTGTGGAACAACTCCATAAATCTTGTCCATGCCATGGTGGTGACGTCATGAGTCTACTGAACTAGGTCCCACCATATTCTAGCATCTTTCTTTAAAAGAGAGGAAATGCAGGATATGCGATCCGCGTTGCCGAGGTTCTTGTGCGCTAGGATCGGCTCTACATTTCTGAGCCATTCTTCCGCCTCGAAGGGGTCTGTTGTCCCTTCAAAGTTTGGAGCGTGTTTCTTACGAAACTGCTCGTAGATTGGCTCCATGTACTGAGCTGGGTAAGGCGCATATTCGCCATTGTCCATCCTCCATAAGGACCCACTTGTTGGGGTGCTTGAGCCATTTGCTGAGGCTGCGGTTGCGGCTGAGGCTGAGGCTGAGTCTGTGGCTATGGCTGGGCCTGCTGTCACTGTTGCTGCAGCAATTCCTCCACTTGTTGTCATAGTCTGACAATTTCTGCTATGTTGTCAACTGGAGGCGGCAGTGCACTTCTGTTAGCAGTAGTATTGGTAGCACGCGCTCCCCTTCTGCGAACTGGAGGGGCTTCATTAGTCTCAAGGGCGGCGCTGGAGGCATTGGCGTTTGTGCATGCAGACCTTCTGAGCGACATCTTCAGCAAAGTTCTAACAGTCGAGAAAAACATGTTAGAACTTACCCTAATAGGCTCTAAGGAAAAACTTAGGCTAAGAAAACATAACTCGGACCTATTTCTTATGAAAAAAAAATTTATATAAGCCTTCTTTATAATTAGGGTGTATTTCTATACTTAGAAAAATAAGTCATCTTTCTTATTTTCTAAGTCTGTTTCTAATCATCCTACATGACTTAATTCTCAAGCTCGAAACTCGTCGTTGTTCCAAAGTTAACCATATTGAGGGAGGGCTAAGATCAATAAAATCGGTCCCACTACTATGGCCCCCTGACTCTCAATATAGAACTTGATCCATTGATTTGTATCCACCCTCACCGAACTTGGTCATTATTTATGAAATTTTTTATTTATTACGATTGTAAAAAAAAAAAAAAAATCAAACTCATACATGTCAATAAAAAATAAACAATAATATTCATTTGGAAAAAGGTTTTCACTAAATACAATCATAAATGCAAAGATAATAAATAAATAACTAAAGAAATAAACTAATCTAAAAATCAGGATCTTCTACATTAGACCCTTCATCTAACATTATCTTGAGCCTCAAAATTTCCTCGGGGAAGATTCGTAAAGATTCTATGTTTTTGCTCATTAGTGATTTGGAATTCCATCTTAGAGGTGAACCTAAGTATGATAAAATTATATCTCATAGCTCAGGCATGTCTGCCTTTATAATGCTGCAACACTAGGTTAAGCAAACACAAACAATTCCATACATAGCTATTATCCCCAAAAATTGGAGATCGATGACGTGGCAATAGAGGTGACAAGTGGCATGGAATAGTTGGGCGATCTGGCTTACTAGTAGCCCAATACATCAGTGAAGAGTTGGGACTCCTTGAGAGATGTCATAATCAAGCCAAACGCACCCGAGGAGAATACTTGGGCTAAGGTGTGCTTGGCTCGGACCCTAGTCCGAGGAGCTCAAGTGCTTGGTTCGGACCCTAGTCCGAGGAGCCTAAGTGTTTGGCTCGGACCCTAGTCCGAGGAGAAGCCCATGCATGTGTGGCAAGTGATTGGCTTGGACCATAGTCCGAGGAGTGCCACAAGTGCTTGGCTCGGACCCTAGTCCGAGGAGAGGCTACAAATGCTTGGCTCGGACCCTAGTCCGAGGAGAGGCCACAAGAGGTGTGCTCGGACCTTGGTCCGAGGAGAGCCAAGGTGTGGCTCGGACCTTGGTCCGAGGAGTACCCCTAAGATGTGGCTTGGACCTTAGTCCGAGGAGGGCCAAAAGAGGTGGCTCAGACCCTAGTCCGAGGAAAGCCAAAGGAGGAGTGGCTTGGACGCTAGTCCGAGGAAAGCCCAGGAAGGAGTGGCTCGGGCCGTAGTCCGAGGAGCCCCAATGCATGTGGCTCAGACCTTGGTCTGAGGAGATGTCCAAGGAGTATGGTCCATATGCATGTGTCCAGCATGCATATGTCCGACCAGAAGAGGATATTCATCAGAAATGGACCAGACTACGTCAAATTCCCAGAAACGGCTTCAGCAAGAATCGGTATAGGCATCGCGGGAATCTCTCATTCCTCACTCAAATTGAGGAATCTGTTGTATTTTGAATATTTTGTGTAATTTAAATATAATATGAGTAATAAAATATCTCGATCCTAGGGGGATATCAGTTTAGGATCCCAAGCCTATAAATAGAGGGTTGATGGGATCAGAAAAGGACTTTTGGGAATTGGAGATTTGGTCTGAGTTCTAGAGAGAGAAAGTGCGTTTTTCTTGAGAGAGAACCCTTTTTGTATACCTATTTACACTGAAGAAACTCAGTTGACACTGGTTCATCTGATCTTGAGTGTGGATAAAGTAATAAAATCTCTAAGTGGATTAGGCTATTACCGACTGATCGGGGCTGAACCACTATAAAATCTCTTGTGTTATTTACTTTTCTTGATTAAACTGTCTGTGTCGTTTAAATTCTCTTGAAGGTTTATCGTTTTTGACGTTCTCACGTCATTGGCTAAAAACACAGTCAACAATAGCATTATCACTAGAGTCCATTTAGAAACAAAACATAAATCTAGCTAACTTCCTTACATTCATAACACCCTTTTTGGTCAACTTTTGTGTCACCCTTTTTGCTGTAGTCTTAACATCAGTCAAACAATATTCACCTTATCATAAAACATTAGTGACGTTATAGCAATCCAAGAATTAATACTATCTAACTTCCTTACCTCAGGTCCAAGCACAAATCTCAAACAGCACATAACCACTTTCTCAAAAGCCTAAACATAGCAAGTACAATTTGGCCTCAATCACAATTCATTATCACACAAGCATATCACAAAATTTTGCATGAACTTACTTGTGTACTTTCTAAGTGCCTATGAAAAAACCTATAGGTCACAAGAATTTCACAAAACTCATTTATACATAAAATCATCAATTAGATCACATAATAATTTTAAGCAACCCCAACTTTGAAATTCTAGACTTGGCCTAAATGTACAAAAATGTGATACTTTGTTTTACAAAAATTTTGACCAAAACTCGTGCTTCACATTACTTAAAACTCATAACATGTTTGAAACAAATTTATTTTAAAATATCTCTAAGGACCTAAAATTTTGTAAAAGGACTAATAATTATCAAATTTTATTGAACCCATTTGTAAGCATTTTTAAAAAATATTTTTCTCAAGTTTTAAACCATAAAAATCTGCATGTATTTTATTGAAGAAAAATGCATTATTAAAATGTGAAATCATCTTTTACTTATGTATATTCTAAAATGTGAACTTTTAGGACATAAAATATGCTCTTTTCAACCATTGATAATTTACCATAAAATATAAACCCAAAATCAGCAAGTAATATTTTATTTAAAAATGCCCATGTTCATGTTAAATTATTAAACCTAACATTTCTATATTTTCATGCATTCCAAATAATACAATTATCATGCATCAAAGTCTTAGTTTATTTCAAAACATGAAACCCCAAAAACAAAGTGGTACACCCAAATTTTGAAAATAAAATAAATGGACTCGAAATGTAAGCTCGAAAACAGTAAGCTCAAAAATAACAAGTGTTGGTTGTACACTTGTATAAATTGAAATTGTTGACGTGGTTTTTCGGCAACAGTATATTAAGAAATAAAATGGGTAGATTAGTGCTAGATTATAAACCGCAATGAAATAATAAGCCTTCACTCAAAAGCACAAAAATTTTACGTGGTTCAGTGGTTAAAATCCACCTAGTCAAGGAGTCAATATTATTATTTTTTCTCTCCCTATTTTTTGCAGAATTTTGGTAATACAAAAAAAAAATGGTCCCCCTTCTCTGTCTAACATTCCTAGTATTTATAGGGAAATTCCATGGAAAAGTTTGGGTAACTACGTAAATAAACCGCGTAATTATATATGGCATATAATTAATACAGATTATTCCCATTTATATTGGGATATGATTTGATAACAGAATAAATACGCTCTCACTATCTCGGATAATAAATTATAGATATATGATACTGCCTAGTCATTAATGAGCGCACAAAGAATTCCTGAATCTCCTGGGATCCTTCAGTATGTGTTATATCTAGGTCCCCACGAGCTGAATATCTCACCTGAGCTCGTGCTTGACAACTATCTGACATCGAGATCGGAGTAAGTTCAAAACGCCTAAAGTTGGGTCTGACCATTATGAGTCTCAAGCTCGATTATTACCTTAAGTGTTGGTCAGATAATGACTTGTATACCATGTACGAACTAGATTGAATCTTGAGATGCTTAGATGGTTATTAACCAGATATTCTACTTGGTTATTTTTCCACGTATTTACCTGCCAGTTGTACCCGAGCTGAGTAATTGACCTCGTGCTAAATTTAGGGTACAACATTTGCCCCCAAGCTCCTGCTCGTGTTTGATTTATTTCATCTTGACCCTTGGATCTAGAGCTGACCCAATCGGATGGTCCAGATTAATTTTTGTAGTTTACGTATAAATAGGGTGATCAGTCCTGAGACCTCACCACCTTTGTATTCAAAAAATTTCCCTTTCAAACACTTAAGCTTTCCTTCTTCTTCTCTAGAATCCCCAAAAACTTTCATCGCCTGTTAGACCTTCAGAAGCTTTCAAGGAGCTTCTTGTGGATATATCGACATCTTCCCTAAATTGAACTTATTTTCTGTAAGTATTTCATCACCTGGTATGAATTTTTTTTTTATTCTTCATTTTCCAGTGAGTTTTTTACTTCAAAAAATGCTCGTTGTTCAGTATCGTTAGGCTATTTATGAGTGCAAATAATAATTGGGCTTCGGTTTAGGTCACATGAATGAAACCAAACTTGTTCAGAAATAAGTTATTCATAAATCTAAGCAATTTCCTGGGTTAATCTGGGAAGACCCTAATGGAAAATCAGTTTGAATACCTGTTTGGGGTGTAGAAACTGAAAGGGTTTTAGGTTTAATCTTAGGTAGCTTAAGGGTTACCATTCCTTAGGCAATCTTGTATTAAACCGCTTTCAAAAGGAAAGTAATGGGTCTGACAGCTTTGACATGCGGATCCTGAAGTATCTGGGGATTTTAAGAAATTGAGGCGCGCGACCTAGGATACCGCGTGGGACCACGCGTTGAGGCTAGGGAAAAGTTTATCTTGTATGATCTTTCAAATTTTGAAAGTATTCCAATTAGAATTTTTCATCTCCCGTACATTCACGATCATAGCTATAGACCATCTTAGGCCACCTACTAATTAGGTTGTTTTGTTGTCATGCGATTTGAATCATGGCGCCTCCCAAGAAGAATGCCGCGAGCTCATCTACCCAAAACAAAGACAAAGGAAAACAGGTAGCCTCTGATTCTCCCATCCGACACTTTGGTCATGTGGTGGAGAGAGAGGTTGTCGTCGACCCCAATGCATTTTTTTAGGCTGAGCATTTATATCAAGGATAACAACTCAGGGGAAGCTGAACAATATCTTGTTGAGTCACAATATCTAGATTGGAGCTGATGGTCTCATCGCCCGACCTGCACTTGAGGGGGAATGGAGCTGTGCCCCCTTCCAAGATGACTACAATGCTTGGAGTGATGAACACCTGAAGGTCGGTGCCTTCCTCCCATTGAACCAATATTTTGAAGATTTTCTTAACTACGTTAAATTGGCTCCCTTTCAGTTCCCCCCAAATTCCTACAGGCTTTGGGCGGGATTAAAATATATGTTTCTGAGGCATGAGTGGGACGTCCCCACTTCAGCATATATCCTATACTTCTTCTGCCTCAAGGCTAGTCCTGACCAGAAAGGGTAAGGTGACGGATTTTGTTACCTCACTCGGTTTTCGAACCCCACTTCCATCATCGAGTTTCCCAGCCACCCAAATGACTATAAAGATTTATTCTTTATGTCGAATGGGTTCAAGAATTGTGATCTTCGGTACTTCAACAGTCCTCGTAAGTCTTCTATCTTTGCGAATTCAGCACGTGAATTTTTATCACCTTCATCATGAATTTTTTTTTTTTTGTCTTGACTGAGTTTGTTCCTTGTGTGGCTATATTCACGAGGACAGGATGGTTTGTGACCCTTGGGGGTCAGTACGAGACTTTTCCAGTCTCCCTCTCGAGGAAAAAGACTATCACTAGGTCATGAACGACACCATTGTGGTGACCTGCAAATTGATCAGCAAGGGTCAAGCATTAGCTCTGAGGACCCGAGCTCCACTTCCCATCATCTCTGAGCTCCCTCTTCTCAAGGGGCCTTGCCAGCCACCGAGGACACCAAGGAGGAAGAACATGTGGCACTATTGGTGCGAAAAAGACGAGCTCCTAAAGATAATTAGGGGCCCGATCCTAAATGAGTTACATCCGGGGTAGCAGCCAGCCCCTCCAGCCAAGGTAACCCATACCTTTTTAGAGAATTAGATCGGGTTGCTGCCAGCTATAGGCTAATCCGTTTTAACCCTAACCAGCTTGTTAGCCATCACCCTACCGATCCAGACCTAAATGTAACCCTTCTCCAATGTGTGGATCATTTGGTGGTACGCTATAATCATAGCTATCCCAAAGGCATCGTCGTAGTTGATAACACATTAAACTTTAGATCCACCATCTTTGAAGAGTATGGGACCAACCGTAGGACCTGGCCTTCCCTGCTCTAGGGTGCATTTGCTCCAGGTTTTAGGCAGTACATAGATGAGTCCAGCCTCGAGGAAGGACCTGAACCCCCTAGGATCTAGGAGATCGTAGCCATAGAGTCCATCTCCCCTCCGTTAATCCCAGAGTTGGAGAATGTTCCTAGTCTGGTCAATACACCCGAGCTGATCGTAATAGATTCCTCCTCTAGCTCGGAGGGTAGGATTCTTGTTCTTTTTTCCTTACATTTATAATACCTTTTGAAGCATTACCTACATTTATAATACCTTTGAAACATTACTCCTGTGAATTGAATCCTTTGTTTGCTCTTTTTATTTTAGGTGAAGAGATGGAGTTGTCAGGAGCTCCAATTTTAAGGAGTGCCTTCAAGGTCAGAGGGTCCAGAGTTGGTCCCTTGGTAAAAAGGCCCAGGGTGGCAAAGAATATCACCCCTAAGATGGGGGGTACCATAAAATCCCCTCCTAAGGGTACAGGTGCATGCATTGCTCAGGAGCAGCCACCACGAGAACTCCCCTTAGCTCTGATAACAACTGCCACTATCCAACAAGTTCCTCCTCCCCCTCCTCGACATATGCCTTCCTCACATCCCCAAGTGATTCAAACTGAGGCCCCCATCCGAAGTGAGATTCCTCTCATTCGGATACTGGTCGAGCCACACGATCTGGACAAGATCCCTGAGGCTTTTCGGGGTATTGTGTACGAGATGACGAGTCACATGGTGGGCCATGTGTACAAAGATAATGCTAGGGATCTGAGGGCTATAGAAGAGTGTGGCCCAGAAGATGTCCTCGAATCTGCTATGGGGATGAACCTCACTATGAGTCCTTTTCCCACTTCTAACCTTTCCTCTTCTTTTTCTTTATTATGTGTTTTTTTTTTGTTGACTTGCTTAGTTATTCTGCAGTCTGTCTTGGCTCAATACCAAGGCATAGCTCGTGTTAAAGCCTGGAATGACGAACTACGAGCTGCCTTATCTGCTGCCCAAGAAAATGAGCAGGTCGCCAGAGCTCCCTTAAGTGTTTCTCAAGAGAGTGAGCATGCTGGCAAAGCTGCTCTCATTTCTTCTCAATAGGGCGAGCAGTCTGCGAAGGCTGTATTGTCACCTCTCAGGGTCAGGTCGTGGAGGCGAGCCGACGTGCTGATCAGCTTCAGGTCAAGAATGCAAAGCGAAGCTGATCGAGGTCGAGGCTAAGGCGAAAGAGGAAGCTACAATGTCCTCATGACAATGGAGGAGATGCTTTACTGTTGCTGGCTTTCAACCAGGACGAGAACTTCTCTTTCATGTAGCCTAAGCTGTGGGACCCGTATCTTGCTAGTTTCAAGATTTGATTTTTGTAGGAACCCTCAGGAGCGGTAGAGGGAGACGGTGAGGAGGTCACCTCAGTGGAGCATGCTGACGAGGCTCAATGACATTTTTTCAAGATTTTTATTGTAACTATTTTTTTAAGTTTCTGTAACAATCCCTTGGGATTAAAACGATTGCCTTTGGGCTTAGCTCGAGGTTTTTTCTCCTCGATTTGACAATATTTTTTTTTATTTGAATATACATCTATCTTTTGATATATTTGTCTTTCCTTTATTATTTTCTCATGTTTATGAATCCTTAAACTCTTGTACATTCGAAATCTTATGGATTGACTTTTAGATCGAGATAGATTTTATCAATCTTGGTTGTATCCAAGATTTTGCTCGCTTTTTTGCGTCATACCTATTAAGAATCACGCCTCAGACCTGGCTATATCAAGGGTTTTTAATAACTTAATAGCATTATACCTGTTAGGACTCAGGCCTCGAACCTAGTTATATCCAGGTTTTTCAATAAACTTTTTTAGGCTTAGTTCGCACTAGGTTTATTGAAAACTCGAGCTTTAAAAAGTCATTGAATAATAAATTTCTCCAAGCTTCTAAGCTTCGGACCTTGTTATATCCAGGGTTTTAAATTATTTTTCAAACTTAGTTCATGCTCAGTTTATTGAAAACTTGAGCTTTAAAAAGCCGATGAATAATCAATTTCTCCAAGCTTCTAAGCTTTGGACCTGGTTATATCCAGGGTTTCAAATGATTTTTCAAACTTATTTCGTGCTCATTTTATTGAAAACTGGAGCTTTAAAAAGTCGTTGAATAATCAATTTCTCCAAGCTTCTAAGTTTATAATCTTATCCGAGTAACCTTAATTTTCTCAAAAAGTCACCTCAGTTATGTGCCCCCCAAGTAACGAGAACGTATAAACTTTCCTGGTTGCTTTTACAATGTGAGAGCACGAGCTTGCAATACTAAAACTAAGAAGTGGTTATTCAATAATATATGTCATTTATTTGAAATGGCTTTTATAACTAAGCCTTACATTGATAATAATACTATTGATAATACTTTTTTTAAATGAAGAGCATTCCATGTCCGTGGGACTATTTCTCCATTTAGTCGGGCTAGATGAAAAGTTCCTACGCATAAGACCTCTATGATCTGGTACAGTCCTTCCCAGTTCAGGCCCAACACACAATCTTTAGGGTCTTTATTTGCCAAACAGACCCTTCGGAGAACCAAATCACCTAATCCAAGTCTGCGTCCCTTGACTTTTGAATTGAAATAACGAGTGATCTTTTGTTGGTAATGGGCGAGCTATAATTGCAATTCCCTCATTTTTCTTCGATCAAATTGAGAGATGTGCTAAGTAGCTCGTTATTCTGTTCTTGATCAAATGTCCTCTGCCTGTGAGTAGCCACCAGTGCTTCAATCGGAAGCATGGCCTCACTTCCGAAGGTTAGGGAAAAAGATGTATGCCGCGTGGAGGTTTTATGAGAAGTTTGGTAGGCCCAAAGTACTTGGGAGAGCTGCTCGGGCCATAATCCTTTGGCTTCATCCAAACTTTTCTTCAAGCTCCCCTTGAGGGTCTTATTTATAGCCTCAACCTGCCCATTGGCTTGTGGGTATTGTTATCCAGATTTCCGGATAGCGTTTAGATGGATAGCCTCGGGGAAGCAGAATTATCAAAGTCTTTCACGAAAGGTGACCAGAGCTCGCGGATGGACAAAAAGGCTTCGCCTCTCCCGTTTAGTGTCCAGCATACTCTTTCAAGCAACCGCGACGCGGAAGTTCGTCAATTCTCCCAGACTCCCGAAGGGATATCCTTCGAGGAAGGTCCTTCCAGGAGAAGCTCTTCAGGTTACCTTCGCGGATACAGTTCCGTGTCTTGCACGGAAGAAGACCAAGCGGTCGAGTCATGGAGGAGGCATAGTTGGAATGATATCCACCTGTCACAGGATCCCGCCTGACGCGCCCGACAGGTCGAGGCCGCACACATCCCAGCACGCCTAAAAGTACCATTTCGCCTACTGTTCTGCTGACAGCCTGGAAAAGACAGCTGCCTTTGCGCATTCCCCATACTTTCATGTAAATATACCCAGATAGAGCTTGGTAGCCAGGCGACTACGGTAATTGTATCCCCTATTTATGGCTGGTGTAATTAAGACTCATGGGGACAGAGTAAAACCCTAATCCAAAACTCTAGCTATAAAGACCTCTTCATTTTGCAATAGGAGGAAAAAAAGGGGATTACATAGCAAGAACTCTGCCAAAATCTCTCTAGCTTCGTCTTCTTCTAGAGAACTCGAGAGAAACACTGTGAGTTTGTGAGGTTCTTATACGCCAGTCATTTTACTGTAATTCTCTACAAGTATAATAACATCGACTCGTGGACTAGGGCTCGTTAACGCCTGAACCACGTAAAAAACCTGTTTGTCTATTTATATTTCTGCACTTCTACAGTTCTTATCTTTTTATTATTTTGTTTGTATTCGTTTCCGAAAAACTCGGTAAACATTTTGGTGCTTTCATTGAGAGCTGTAGGGAGTTGTTAGTCAGCTCTTTTTCTGCGTACTGAAAAGATGGTGACTACGAGAAAATCCGCGGTTGAGAAGAGTGCTAGGGTCAACCTCGATACTATGATGGAAGATGCGGTACAAAACGAACCCTCGGCAGCCCAGACCGAAGGAGAAAGTACCCACGACTCGGACTTCCAAGGTGAAGACCCGACATCCCGCCAGGATCGGGTCAGTACTGAAGATACGACATACTTAGAAAACGAAGAAGAGTATGTCCGAGACGGTTACTACAAAGACGGCTACTACTACGAGAAGGATCCAGAACTGGTCCAAGTAGTCGAAGAACTGGTGGCCACTAAGGCCAAGCTTGCTGAGCAGGAGCGCGTCTCAGGAAAAATGCAGCGCATGATGGAGCGCCTCCAAAGTAAGTTCGGAGATCTAGGCGACTCGGACGAGGACGCCTTTGTTTTAGGTGGTGCTGATGCCACCATGCCGGATCCCGCCGCTGCTGGACCATCCAAAGCCGCCCCTAACAAGGGCAAAGAAAAAGTTGGGGGCCTGTGCGCACTAACGCCCCTGCACCTCCTAATGGCGTGAATCACCAGGCTGACTGCCCCCCCCCCCCGCGCGCAGAAGGTCTCTGGTGCTTCTAAGCCCAGACGTCCTTCAGCCCCAAGGGGGCACTCCGTGCCTAAAGGGCCCGGTGATAAGGCACCCAGGCCTAGGGGAAGGAACAACCGCCCCAGTGATTCCATCAACCAGGACGGTCGGGCTGCGGACACGCACTCCGAAGATAGCTGGTCCACGGTGGACCTAAGGAAACGGTTGGAGGCCAAGTACGAGAAGGCCAAAGGAGAAAAGGCCCGGCCTCGCGGAGATGACCTGCGAAATCATCTCAACGACAAGCTCCGGGGACGTGACCTCCCGGAAAACGATACAAAGAGGCTCGAGGAACAGATCGCTGCCTTGACCAAGCTGGTCCGGAAGCAAAGTGGGGCCCTGTCAGACTCCGAGGAGGAGGACCCGGAACCATGTATTCGGAGGATCGCGGAAACGTCCCTCCCGGATAACTTCAAAATGCCTCACATAGAATTATATGAGGGGAGGACAGACCCGCGCACCCATCTAGCTAAATACAACAAAATGATGCAAGTGGCACGTGTCAGTGAGGATGCCAAATGCATGTGCTTCTCACTCACCCTTACCAAGTCCGTGGAGGACTGGTGGAAAAGATTAGCTCCCCGATCCATCCACAGTTGGAAGGAGCTACAGTCCGCATTCAGAAGGCAGTTCATTACTGCCCGAGACCACGACATGGAGGTTGGTTCCTTAACCAACATCAAGCAGCTACCCAATGAGAACCTCAAAGCTTTCATTCAGAGAATGATGGAAGCTGCTGCTAAGACCAAGGTCAGCGACGACATGAAGCTGATCGCCCTTCAATCGGGCCTTACTGTCGGCTCCCTGCTATGGGGGGAAATGCAAAGGAGACGGGCAGAAACGCTGTCCGAATTCATGTCAAAAGCTCAGGGAATCATCAACCTTGAGGATGCCTACCAGCAGGCCTTTGGAGTTCCCCCAGCTCCGACGCCTTCCGTGACTGCGCCGAGCTTTGCTTCGCAAGCTCCCGCGCCAGCCCTCACGCTTCCAGGAGCCCAGTTCACTCCAAGCGTGTATGGGCCTTCCGCATCTGCTCAGACGCCGAGTCAAACCCATTTCTCTGGGTACGGAGCTGTACAAACAGGATGTAGTATCGCTCCCGGACCGTCGCAACCGCAAGCAGAAGGCCCAGAACGAAATTTGAGCCAATCGCGGAATAAACGAGGTGGAAGAAACTCTAACCGGGGAGACCATTCAAAGAAACCCCGGAAGGACTATGAGCCCAAGTTCACGGAGTACACCAGTTTAATAGATTCACGAGAGAATGTCTATCGGGCGACCTGTAATATGGTCAACTACAGGAAGCCCCCGAAAGTGTCTCACGGAGGAAGGCGTCCGCGAGACTCCAATAAGAGGTGTGAGTTCCACGGAGACGTGGGGCACACCACAAACGAATGTCTTCAGCTGAAGGATGAGATCGAGTCCCTGGAAAGAGCGGGACACCTCGGTCAATGGGTGAGGATACCCATAATCTATCCCGGACAGGGAGTAGTTCACGGAGCTGTGTACTCTCCGGGACAGAAGGGGACCGCTAGCGCTCCTGGAGTCGGTCACCCCCAGGCTCCTGGATCTCAGTTCCCCGCGCTTCCTGCTCCGACCTCTCCGGCACCCATTGCCATGTTGACTCCAAGACCCGGAAAAGCATATCTGCCTGGCCTTGCTCCGCCACCCGTTGACGGACACGTGGCCACCATTTCCGAAGGACCACACCTTGCCGGAAGCACCCGCAACTCCCAGAAAAGGTACTTGAGGGAGTTAGAACACACCGGGGAGATGTGCGCCTTGGTTCAGTCACCTGCTCAGCGCCCCCGAATGATGGATCTTCCCATCACCTTCATGGAAGATGACGCTCGACATGTGCACTTCCCCCACAACGATCCCCTCGTCGTGGAAGCCCAGATCGCCAATAAGAAGGTATCACGGGTCCTAGTCAATAATGGAAGCTCCGTCAACATCCTCTTCAAAGCTGCCTTCCACGCGATCGGATTAACCGAGACAGATCTGATCCCATGCCCCATCCAGCTCCAGGGGTTCAATGGGGATGCACTCATGCCCTTAGGCAAAATTCAACTTCCAGTCACCCTCAGAGGAGACAGCAACGCTTGTGCCTTCAAGCACTGCACATTCGTGGTGGTCGACTGCCCCACGGCGTATAATGCCATCCTAGGCCGACCGGTCCTAATCGATGTTGGGGCCATAACCTCGATACGCCACTTATGCTTGAAGTTTCCATGCGACGACGGGCGCATCAGCACCCTCCGGGGAGACCAACGAAGTGCACGAAGCTGTTATAACGTCTCCGTCCGATCCGTCTACACGGTCCAGGAGGCGATTGTTGCCACACCTTTGGCAGAGGATTTACCAGAGACTGGGGGTGCCCAAGGGGCATACGTTTACGAACTCGACCCTAGAGTGGGGGTCGAAAGGGCGATAGAGCCGATGGATGAAGTCGAAGAGGTGATCCTCAACTCAGAAGATCCCACCAAAGTCATTCAGGTGGGGAAAAACCTTCCATCGGCCATTCGAGAAAAGATCGTGGCCACTGTGAGGAATAATCAGGATATCCTAGCATGGTGCCACGCTGATATGATGGGGATTAATCCTAATGTTACATGCCATGCACTCAACATAGACCCATCTGCAACTCCAGTTCGCCAAAAGAGGAGGCCGTTAGACCCAGTGAGGGCCGAAGCAGTCAAAGCTGAAGTGGACAAGCTGATGTCCATAGGCTTTCTCCAGGAGTCACTCTATCCCGTGTGGTTGGCCAACCCGGTTCTGGTCCCGAAATCCGATGGATCCTGGAGAATGTGTATTGACTTCACGGACCTGAACAAAGCCTGCCCAAAAGACTGTTTCCCTCTTCCGCGAATCGATCAGATGGTAGATGCTACTTCCGGGTATGAACTCTTATCCTTCATGGATGCATACTCCGGATACAACCAGATCAAGATGCATGTCGCGGACTAGGAACACACCAGCTTCCTCACGGACAAGGGTGTCTACTGTTACGTGGTCATGCCATTCGGTTTGAAGAATGCTGGGGCGACGTACCAGCGTCTAGTAAACAAGATGTTCAAGGATCAGCTGGGGAGGAACATGGAGGTGTATGTAGATGACATGTTGGTGAAATCCAAGACCTCCGGGGACCACAGTGACGACCTTGAGGAAGCTTTCGCCGTGATCCGAAAGTACGGAATGAAACTGAATCCGAAGAAATGTACTTTCGGGGTCTCGTCTGGGAAGTTCCTCGGTTTCATTGTCAGCTCTCGTGGAGTGGAGGCCAACCCTGAGAAAATTAAGGCGTTCATAGATATGCCTTCTCCCCAGAAGCATAAGGATGTCCAAAGCGTTACCGGAAGGATAGCTGCGCTCAGCCGCTTCGTATCTAAGGCCACTGACAAATGTGTCGCCTTCTTCAATGTGTTGCGAGGAAACAAGAAGTTCGAGTGGACCCCCGAATGCGAAGCAGCCTTCCAACACCTCAAGGAACATCTAACTCGAGCTCCCATTCTGTCCAAACCTGTCGAAGGAGAGGCGTTGTTCTTGTACTTAGCTGTGACAGAGCATGCCGTAAGTGCCGCTCTCGTCCGGGAAGACGGCCGTCTCCAACTCCCTGTGTATTACGTGAGCAAGAGGTTACTGGACGCCGAGTCCAGATATACAATGATCGAAAAACTCTCCCTCTGCTTGCTAATTGCTTCGCGGAAGCAAAGGCCCTATTTCCAAGCGCACACCATCAGAGTACTCACCAACCACCCTCTCCGGCAAGTCCTGCAGAAGCCCGAGTCTTCTGGCAGATTACTTAAATGGGCCATGGAACTGAGCCAGTTTGACATCCACTACCAGCCACGTGTTTCCATAAAAGGTCAAGCTCTCGCGGACTTTATTGTGGAATGCTCAGGAATGAATGACCTCCTGGAAGATCCTGTCCCGGAACTTCCCACATGGAAGGTCTATGTAGACGGAGCCTCAAATGAAAAAGGAGCTGGAGCAGGGGTTATCCTAATTTCTCCCCAAGGACATCAGCTCCAGAGCGCCATCCGTTTCGTGTTCCCAGCATCCAACAATGAGGCAGAACACGAAGCCATGCTAGCTAGATTACAACTGGCCAGAGAAGTCGGTGCCCAAAAAATCGAAGTATACAGCGACTCCCTACTTGTGGTAAACCAAATATCCGGAGAGTACCAGACGAAAGGCGAAAAAATGCCTGCTTACGTGTCTCTCTCCCGCGGCCACCTGCAGCATTTCAAAGGCTACCAAATCCGCCAGGTCCCCCGGGACCAGAATTCACTCGCGGACACGCTGGCCAAGCTTGCAACAGACCCGGAGATTGAAAAATATGGCCTAGTGCCCATCGGGCACTTAGAAGCACCTAGTACTGAGACACAAAGGGTAAATGCCATCATCGACCATTCCCATTCCTGGATAGGACCCATCCTCAGATTTCTCACCACCGGAGAGCTCCCCACTGATAAAGCTGACGCAAGAAAGCTCCAATATCAAGCTCCCCGATACGTGGTTATGGATGGAAAGCTTTACCGCAGGGGGTTGTCCATACCCTTCCTTAGGTGTGTTGCCGGAACCGAAATCAGCACCATCATCCATGAGATTCACGGAGGCTTCTGTGGCGACCATACCTCCGGGCTGAGCCTCTCCAAAAAGATCCTTCGTCAAGGATACTTCTGGCCCACCATGAAGAAGGATTGTGTGGATTATGTCAGAAAATGTGAGCAGTGCTAGAGGTACGCCAAGGTTCCGCGAGCGCCGCCTACAGAAATTACCTTAATGACCAGCCCCTGGCCGTTCGCCGTTTGGGGCATTGACCTAGTAGGTTCCCTTCCAACTGGAAAGGGTGGAGTGAAGTATGCCATAGTCGCGGTAGACTACTTCACCAAATGGGCTGAAGCTGAACCTATGAACACAGTCACGTCTAAGAAAGCACTGGACTTTGTCATCAAGAATATAGTGTGTCGTTTCGGGCTTCCACGTAAAATTGTATCCGACAACGGGAAGAAATTTGATAGTGAACATTTCACGAACTTCTGTGCTTCGCATGGAATCATCAAATGCTTTTCCGCAGTCGCCAGACCTCAAGCTAATGGGCAAGTGGAGGCAGTGAACAAAATTTTAAAGACCACGTTGAAGAAAAAACTCCAAGCATGCAAGGCTCACTGGCCGGAAGAGCTCCCGCGAGTACTTTGGGCCTATCGCACAACAGAGAGAACTTCGACGGGGCACACACCTTACTCCATGACCTTCGGTTGCGAGGCCGTCATCCCAGTAGAAACTATAATCACCTCTCACAGGTAGGACACCTACGACCCTACCCGGAACCACGCCCTTCTCCAGAAGTCCCTGGACATGATCGAAGAGCTCCGGGAGCAGTCACAGGTCCAACTCAAAATGTACCAAGGCAAGATAGCCCGACACTTCAACTCAAGAGTCAAGAGCCGTACATTCGAAGTTGGGGACCTTGTCCTATGGAGAGTATTTCCTGCAACGCAGGATCCGGGAGTGGGAGTCGTCGGACCAAACTGGGAAGGCCCCTATGAAGTCCAAGAAAAAGTGGGCCATGGGACGTATCACTTAAAGAGACTCGACGGATCTAAAGTCCCGCGCGCCTGGAACGCGGAGCACCTCCGCCTTTACTATCAGTAAGCCCCGGACTATCTAGTCGAAAGTCCTTGGTGGACGTAGCAAAAATGTAAAATATGGAGATAGTCCTCCCAGCTGTAAAACACATGCCTAACAGGCTAATTTAATAAAACACGGAGAGTTTCACTCCGCTTTTACTGCATTTTTTATCCCTTTGTTCCAAGCTGCGTTCTAAACAAGTGACCACGCGGTCCGGAGACGTCCGGACCCCACGCTCACTTGGGGAGGTATACATGGCTAAGGCATAGCCATACGCCCCTTGAACAAAACATAAAGAGAACATTGTTTATGTGCTAGCATTGTGTTTGAAATTTTTAAAATTGATTAAGCTTAGGTTGATTTGTTGCCATGAACATATTTGCATTACGTGTCATGTGTGCATTATGTGGTTATGTGAAAATGGCCATGAAAATATCTGCCATTATGCATCATGAAAATTCTCTCCTGTGTAGCCCAGCGATGAACAGGACTGGAGGTTGGGGCACATTCAGAGAGCCACGCCGAAACACCCCCAACTTCCTGACAAGTCCTTCGCAGAATACTACGCGTCCGCTGAAAGCTCTGCTTCGCAAGCTTCAGCTCCGGGTCTCATAAAGTAATGCATGGCAAGATCCACGACCGCTGAGAGCTTTGCTTCGCAAGCTCCAGCTCTGGGTCCCGCAAGGCGAAAGATGGCAAGATCCGCGACCGCTGAAAGCTTTGCTTCGCAGGCTTTAGCTCTGGGTCTCACAAAAAAAATGCATGGCGAGCCCCTCGACCACTGCAAACTTCGCTTCGCAAGCTTCAGCTTTGGGAGCAAATATAATCGATCCCCCAATTACAGCAGGCCTTGCTTCGCAAAGCCCCTGCTCCAGGATCGCACATGGTAGGCGTGACGATTTCCTCGACCGCAACGAACTTTGCCTCGCAAGGCTTCATGCCAAGTCCCTGAAGTCGGCCACCGTGAGGTCTGCAACGACAGTTAGTTTTGCTTCGCAAAGATCTAGCCCTAATTCTAGCAACGCCCACCAAAAGAACTCCCGTTCCGGCACCATCCCGCGGAATCGTATTAAGTGTTGGCCCCGCAAGCTTTGTAAAGATCACGATGGGAAGATGCAACGGGTCACCTTAGCCATCCCAGCGAACGGTATAACTACAAGTCCCGGGATTGGCTATTTACCTTAGGAAATCTGAGTACGATGAAAGAGGGAGTCTGGCCGTTGGAACCAAGAACCCTCCGTAACCTAGAAACTACGTGGGAAAAGACATAAGTCGTTGGAGCTTCAAGTTAGAAATGCATAGGTTCTGGCCGTTGGAACCTAAACCTCATGCGCCCCTACGGCAGTTTCTATCGTATAAAAGTCTCTACCCTAAGCACAAAATTAAACAAGGAACTCAGCAGGAAAGGAAAGAAGAAGTCTACAATTATGAAAATGAAGGCCCTGCGGACCGGACATCTGTAATGTTCCCGCAATAAAAAAAAAAAAAAAAGAGAGTACAGGGAGCTTCGCCCCAAAGGAAAATAAAGAAAAAAATTATTATTACACAAAGAATAAGACCCCTTCAAGCAATGGGGGTGGCAGCGGCTTCCACGACCGGGGTCTCGGAGACAACGGTTTCAACTGGGGCTGGCGGAGTCAGCTCAGTGGAAGATGGAACGTCATCAATGGCAAGTTCAGAGGTCCCCGCCTCTTCGGGATCTTCTGCCTCAGGGACTCCAGCAGGCTCGTCGATGTTATAAGTCTGGACATACACCTCTGGGCTTTGATCCCACGCCTGTATCTTTTCCCTCATGGCGGCGGCGTCCTCTCCCAGGTAGCCTACTACCTCCGGGTTTATTTTCCAAAGTTGGTGCATGAGGACCACGTGCGATAGATTAATCGTTCTATTCAGCACCACCTCGGCATCTCCCTTCTCCTTCAAACGCTCCGCCTCTGAGGTCGCCAGCTTTGCCTCCGCGACAGCCAATTGAGCCCTCAGTTTTTCCAGCTCGGCCTTGGATGCATCCCGCTCTCCCTTAAGGGAATCAATCTCCTTGCGCTGCACCTTATTTTGATCCAGCAAGGATTGCTTCTCGGTCACATGCCCCCTGATAGTGAATTGCAAGGCTCCAATCTGTTTATCCTTCTCAGCGAGCCCCAACTCCAGCATAGACGCGAGATCCTTGCTCCTCTTGTGATCTTGCTCCTCCATGTACAGCTTATTCTGAAGAATGGCGTATTCCTCGTTCTGCTTAAGGAGGAGATCGTTTTTCGATTGCAAGCGGGCATCCAGGGTGTCCTTCTCCCCCCTGGCCTAGGATAGCTCTTCCTGGAGCTTAGAGTTCTTGGCCTTCAAGTCATCCGACCACTGCTTGAACTCATTCTCCGCGCTGGCCCGGTACTCTTGATATTTGGCAAGATATTTCTTGTCCGCTTCTTCTTCAGCCGTGCGCCGGGCTTGGTTAATCTTCTCCACAGCCTCCCCCTTTATGATCTCGACCTGTTGGGTCAGTTTCTGCTTCTCTGCCTCCAAGGCCTGGCGAGCCACCTGGCTCTCCTCCAGCTGAACCAGAACTGCACCCACCTCCCGGAACGAGCGTTCCGCGATGAGAGAGGCCTGCGAGGAAAGACAACAGAATGAGTTAAGCAAAACCAAATGTACTAAGACAATTGATCCCAGAACACAACAACTGACAGCTTACCCCAGAAAGTTGCTGCTTTACGGCATGTGTCAGCAACAGCGGGTCCTTACTGCTACTGATGGCCCATTTCTCAGAATTGAGCTCGCACAAGCTCAGGGCCATGTCTTCCATCATCTCCGCTCCGAACGGCGCCAATGCACGTTCGAGCCTAGGCACCAGCCTCTTCTCCAAGGCTGGGCCATCCAAAACCGCTCCAGCCGAGTGAAGGGATCTCACCCCCTCTGCCAGCTCAGCTCTCTTCACGGCAGACAGGTTGTCTGCCCTTCCCTGAGTAACAGCCTTCTCGGCCTCCAACCGCCTCTTCAAAAAATTATCAGCCCGTCTTACACCCTCCAGGAGGGCAGCGGGGAAACGGGTTGGTTTCTGAGGGAAGTGGAACTTCAGGCCAGGCCGAGGAAGGCTTGTTTGTTGAGAAAGTGGAAGAGAAGAAGAAGAAGGAGACCCCGAAAGGGTGGACTCCCTTTGGACTGGAGGAGGTAGACGGGGTATTAGGGACGGTAGCGAAGACACTACCGCCCCGCTTTGTGGTTGTTGCTGATGTTGTTGTTGCTTTTGCTGCTGCTGTGGCGGTGTTGATTGTCTTTGTGGTTGTTGTTGTTGTTGCTGTTGCTTTTGCTGCTGGAGTTGTGTTTGCTGCTGGGGTGGGGGTAGTCTGGTGGGGACTGCGCGCAGCCCGGAGGTCTCCATCACCTCCGGGAGAAGAATGTCTAAGGCGCTTCTTCCTGTCGCCCTCAGCCTCTCCTCCGGAGCGCTTGCTCACCCCGGCCTTCTTCGTGGGGAACACAAGACCTTCCCCATCGCTGCTACAGCTCGAGACCACCATGTCCTCGGAAGGCCCCTTGACAGGAGGCTTCTCCACCACGGGCACGATTGACCTCTCCACCACCGGAGACCCTTGCGCCTCGCCACTTGTCTTCTTGGGTGTGGCAGCTTTGCCTCCTCTACCAGCTCCGACCTTTCGTCTTTTCCCCTTGGACGGGTCTTGGCTGGTGGCGGCCTTCTTGATAAGTAAGGTAGCTCTCCCCAACATCTTTGCTTCAGGATGTTCTACAAGAAATGTACGAAGCAAGGTTAACCAACCGGCAAGCAATGTGAAAAAAGATAAGCAAAAAACAAAACAAGCAACAACATAAGACACAAACAAGTCCACCAGCAGGGAACAAGAAACAAAAAAAGAAAAAAGTTTGAAAGGGACGACCATGCACGAGAAACGTGGATGGCCTTCCCCGAGCAAAACAAGACACCACTTCCTGCTCCAGGAAGCTCCCGTACTCCTTGAAGTCCGGGAATGACATGCTGAGGGAAGAAGGATCAACAATGGTGACACCTTCTGGCAGACTACCGTCACTCAAACACCCGAGGAGCTCATCTACCCTATCGCAATATCTGTCAAAGGGTATCCTACGCGGATCTAGCCTAAGGAAGCGGGGATCGAACCCCACCTGAGAAGTCCGGGAAACCTCAGACAGGCTGGGGGTGTTGATCAATCGAAAACTAGTCTTACCTCTCCCGGAGGTACCAGCTCCCAGAGTCCCTTCATTGGGGTAAGCTGCGGCGTGGCGAGCCTCGATCTCTTCTTCCTCCGGCTGGGGGTCGGGGAACCTCTCCGCCCAACTGGGAGATAAATTATTCTCGTCCTGGGACGCCTGGCAGATCACCTTGGACAGCTTCAGGGCAATCTGCTCCCGGACGTCAGCTGACACCTGACTTTGCCCCCTGCCACTCACTGGCTCAATATTTTGGAAAGAGGCGAGTAGCCCATACTCCCTCAAAGATTCGGTGGTCACAAGTCCTTCCACCTTCAGCTCCTCCTCCGAGAGCCCCTCGTAGAAGTTTGACCTCCTTATCATCTCCGCACAACGAGGTGTCCGCGGGACAGCTTCTGCAAAATCCAAACACGAGTGTTAGAGATCCTCCCGGAAGGCAAACCAAACTTAAAGAAACAAAGTTAAAAAAGAGAGGAAGGAGCACTTACCAGGGACTTTGAAGTCCAAAGATAGAGCTGGCACCCTCTTCAATGGGAAGCCAGTCATCAGGAACCAGTACTCCCGGAGATCTGGAACCCTCGCGGTATGACATGTGGGGCACATCACGTCCGGATACCTCTCCAGCCTATAAAACCCCACCTTGTCTGCATGACCTCTCATGGGCTGAGACTTCAGCCCATAGAAGTATAGCACCTCCTCCGGGGTAGGGGCCTCCAGGTTCCTGGATTTGCAAAAGATGTACCACCCCGCTAGAAGCTTGTAGCTGGGGGGAATCAACTGGAAGGGGGCAATCACCGCCTTCACGCAGAAGTTGGCAAAATAACTTCTTAGGGGCAAATGTGCCCCACACACTATGTGTGCCCAGCTCCAGGCACCAAAACCCTCGTGACTCTGACTGGCAGACTCACCCAGCACCGACAGGCGGTGCCACATCAGGCCTGGGATGTTCTTCAGGCCTGCCTCTGAGGAATACAGCTCCAGCATGCCGTAGTTCCTGAGCAGGTTCGGCTTCTGGTCCATCTCCGAGATAGAGCTGTTGATAGTCGGTGGGCTAGCCGAGGCCACCTTAGTTTTTGCTTTCCCCTTCGCGCCGGCAACAGGGGAACCTTGCTCCTGGGCAGATTCAGCCTCTACCGCAGCGATGACTTGTTCCTTTGAGGTGTTCGTCACTGAGCAAAAGAAACAAAGAAGAAAGTACTCCAAGCAGTCAGCACCCTTGCCATACCCTAATGGTATTAAAGGAGTCGGGGAGACCCTCCCCGAAAACTGCTTGGAGAGGCTCCCACCGAGCTTGCCGAAGATCTGGCACCATGCCACCCGGAGGACAGCAAGGGACCAGATTCAAACTTCGAGCCTAAGCCCGCCGAGAAAAGTGTCTTCCCAGGGGAAGACACCCTAAAGGCGTTCACGCTTATGCCCTAAAATAACAAACCAGAACAGCACAAGCAGACGAGAAACAACTTTCCAAAAGCAAATCGTCGAAGCATGCAAAGAAATGACTTATTTACTCACATCAGTCGCATGCCTATCAAAGCCCTATTCACGCATGCATAAGGATGACACCGGCAAAAAACTCAACCCTAACAACTACCAACAATCTGAGGTTTAGAAGGAAAAGGCAAAGTAAAAATACTTGCTGGTATTCGAGTAGTTGAGGATTGAGGGGGTAATCGGGTCACTGCACCGCACGAACACGTTAAGTAAAGGCTGCAAAGACAAGCAACGATTCAAACTTAGAACTTCGGCGATCAAACCTACTGCCAAATCGAAAGAAAAGTTTCGGGATTCCTTACCAAAAGAAGTGGCGGATTCGAAGGAAAGGAAGCTTGGAAGCTTGAGAGTTCGAAGATTTGGGAATCTGAGAATCTGAAAGACTCGAGAATTTGAAAGCGTAAAGAGGAAGAAAGGTCCGTTCCCTCGTTTTTATAGCAGGAACGAAATCGTTTCGAATTCCACAAATGGACGGTCCCGATCTTCCCATACCGCATGCATCAAATCCAACGGTTGGGGATGAAGTGCCGGTCCCATTTAAGACTCCTCGGATGGGAATAAAGTATTTATTTCCCATCATTATACCGTCTCGGGCCCAGTGCACCATTAAATACCGTCAAATCACTACTCAGCCAGTCGCCTCACGCACACGTCTTGGTCATAGAGCCCTTCCCTGCATGACGCGTGGCCCTTGCCACACTTCAGTACTTAAGTTCAAACAGAAGAAATTTCCTTTTTTTTGTACTGACACTCAGGCGGGAAAAAGGAACTCTTCCAGGAACACAGGAGGTGACCCCTCACCTAATCTACAAACCAGAGCACCCGGAGGACTGTACAAGCTCCCGGACCTCTCAAGCCCCATGACCTTGGGGGGTAAATGTTATCCAAATTTCCGGATAGCGTTTAGATGGATAGCCTCGGGGAAGCAGAATTATCAAAGTCTTTCACGAAAGGTGACCAAAGCTCGCGGATGGACAAAAAGGCTTCGCCTCTCCCGTTTAGTGTCTAGCATACTCTTTCAAGCAACCGCGACGCGGAAGTTCGTCAATTCTCCCGGACTCCCGAAGGGATATCCTTCGAGGAAGGTCCTTCCAGGAGAAGCACTTCAGGTTACCTTCGCGGATACAGTTCCGTGTCTTGCACGGAAGAAGACCAAGCAGTCGAGTCATGGAGGAGGCATAGTTGGAATGATATCCACCTATCACAGGATCCCGCCTGACGCGCCCGACAGGTCGAGGCCGCACACATCCCAGCACGCCTAAAAGTACCATTTTGCCTACTGTTCCGCTGACAGCCTGGAAAAGACAGCTGCCTTTGCGCATTCCCCATACTTTCATGTAAATATACCCACATAGAGCCTGGTAGCCAGGCGACTACGGTAATTGTATCCCCTATTTATGGTTGGTGTAATTAAGACTCATGGGCACAGAGTAAAACCCTAATCCAAAACTCTAGCTATAAAGACCTCCTCATTTTTCAATAGGAGGAAAAAAAAGGGATTACATAGCAAGAACTCTGCCAAAATCTCTCTAGCTTCGTCTTCTTCAAGAGAACTCGAGAGAAACACTGTGAGTTTGTGAGGTTCTTGTACGCCAGCCATTTTACTGTAATTCTCTACAAGTATAATAACATCGACTCGTGGACTAGGGCTCGTTAACGCCTGAACCACGTAAAAAACCTGTTTGTCTATTTATATTTCTGCACTTCTACAGTTCTTATCTTTTTATTATTTTGTTTGTATTCGTTTCCGAAAAACTCGGTAAACAGGTATGCTACCGATGAGAAACTCTTTGTTATGACGTATATTTCACAAAAGTCTGTGAAGAGATCACTATCGAACTGCGTCCCGTTGTCTGATACAATCTTTTTAGGGAGTCCAAATTGACAGATGATATTCTTTACCACAAAATCCAAGACTCTCTTTGAAGTAATGATTACCAGAGATTGGGCTTTTACTCACTTCGTGAAGTAATCGATTGCCACCACCGCATATCGAACTCCTCCTTTCCTCATAGGTAGGGAACCTATCAGGTCAATCCCTCATGCTGCAAATGACCACAAGGATGAAATCATTGTTAGCTCGACTGGAGCAACTCGGAAAACTATGGCGAAACGCTGGCATTTGTTGCATTTATAAACATAGGAGATCAAATCTTTTGTTAAAGTGGGTCAGAAATAGCAATGTCTCAATCCCTTCAGTTCTTAGTTATGCCCCCTAGTGTGATCTCTGCAAAAACCTTCATGTATTTCTTGCAAAATGGTTCTGGCTTCCTCAGGCAGAACGCACCGTAGGAGGGGCAACGAATGACCTCACCGATATAGGATTCCATTAACTATTACATATCGTGGAGCTTGATAAAGTAGTTTTCTCGCGTCTTTTCTATCATCAGGTAACTTTATAGTCGCGAGATATTTCATTATAGGGGTCATTCAGGTCAGTCTTTTGTCAATCATTCCAACCTCCACCATTTCTTCTATTACACTTGGGCTTTCCAAGAACTCCACTGGTACTACATTCAATGTTTCAGCCTCTTTGGTGGTAGCAAGTCATGCCAAAGCGTGGGCGTTAGAGTTCTGCTCGTGAGCTATCTGTTCAACAGAGCTAAACTCAAATTCAGATAGTTCCCCCATTACTTTAGCAAGGTAGGCCACCATCTTGATACCTCGAGCTTGATATTCTCCCAATATCTGATTTACCAAGAGGTTGGAATCACTATAGCATTGGATGGCTTTCACCTTCAGCTCCCTTGCTACCCTCAGCCCTGCTAATAAAGCCTCATATTCTGCTTCATTATTGGATGCTTCAAATCTGAATCTAAGAGTTGTATGGAACCGATATCCTTCAGGTGAGATTAAGATTATCCCAGCTCCCGATCTGTTTTTGTTTGACGATCCATCAACGAAGATTTTCCACAATTCCTGCACTGGCTCCCTTATGAGCATGTCCTAAAATCTAGTGCACTCAGCCATGAAATCAGCAAGGGCTTGACTCTTGATTACAGTTCATGGCATATATAATATCTCGAACTGGCTAAGCTTGGCGACCCATTTTAAAAGATATCCTTACGTTTCAGGTTTTTGCAATACCTGCCTTAAAGATTGGTCGGTTAAGATGCTGATAGAATGGGACTGAAAATATGCAGGAGGTTTCTGTAAGCCAAAATTAGACAGAATGCCAGCTTCTCTATCAATGGGTACCGTGATTCAGCTCCGAGAAGCCTCTTGCTTACATAATACACTGGTTTCTGAATACTATCTTCTTCTTTAACTAACACGGCACTAACTATATTCTCTTTCATGGCCAGATAAAGAAACAGAGACTCTCTAGATGTCGGTTTGGATAATATCGAGGGCTCAGCTAGATGCATTTTCAGATCATGGAATGCCTATTCACATTCTTCGGTCAACTCAAATTTCTTGTTTCCTCTGAGCAAGTTGAAGAATGGCAGACACTTGTAAGTGATTTTGAAATGAAGCGATTTAAAGCTACCACCCTTTCAGTTAGGCTTTGCACTTCCTTACGCGACCAGGGTGAAGGCATGTCTAACAACGATCTAATTTTTTCAGGATTTGCCTCTATTCCCCCTTAGTTGACTATGAACCCCAGAAATTTTCCAGATGCCAGCCCGAAAGTGCATTTTTGGGGATTCAACTTCATGTCACATCTCCTAAAGATTCCAAAACACTCTTCCAAGTCGAATACATGGTTATTGGCAGTCTTTGACTTGACAAGCATGTCATCGACATACACCTCCATGTTTCTCCCAATCTAGTTAGCGAACACTTTGTTGACCAAGCGTTGGTATGTAGCCCTAACATTTTTCAATCCGAACTGGTATTCTGTTGGTCTAGAGGGTTCCTCGCAATCTGGTTATATCCAGAGTACACGTCCATGAAGGACATTAGCTCATGACCTGCCGTGGCGTCTACCAACTAGTCAATCCTTGGCAGTGTGAAATAGTCCTTGGCAGTCGATACAGGTTCTCCACTTCTCGTTCGACATCGCGACCCGCACGGGATTGGCCACCCAGATTGGGTATTTTTCCTCCTGGATAAACCCGCATTTTAGTAATCGAGCTACTTCTTCCTTTAGTGCTTCAACTCGGAGTGTTCCCAAAAGACTCCATTTTTGGGATTTTGCAGGCACGTTTTTGTCCAAATTTAATGTGTTCATTATTATATTCGTACTGATTCCCACCATATCCTCATGCGACTAGGCGAAAAACATCCAGGTTCTTCCGTAAGAAATTGACCAACCTTCTTTCTTTTGTCTTCAAGATTCTTTCCAACTTTTACGACTCTTGAAGCTTCTTTGGGGTCGATGTTCACTTCCTCGAGCTCTTCTATGGCTTTGAGCTCTAACCTATCTTTGCCTATCCGGGGATCAATTTCGTCACATTGGGTGACCTCACTATCCTCTTCTCGTTGAGGTTCTTCCGTCCAGCGAGTGACTTCTACTTCTTGGGACTCCTCACCTCCGTCATCTATGACCATTGTGTACTGGCCAAGTTGTGACTTTCCCTTCATAGAAACACTATAACATTCTTTAGCTACGAAATGATCACCTCTGACTATGCATATCCCCGAAGCTGAGGGGAATTTCATTTCCAGGTGTCGAATCGATGTTATGGCTTCAAATGCCATCACCGCGGGTAGGCCCAAAATCACATTGTATGTGGCTGGAAAATTGATTAACACGAACTCGAGTATTTTGGAGACAGTTCGTGACTCTTCTCCCAATGTCACCACTAGTCTGATTGTCCCTTTGGTCAACGTTCCTTCACCCGAAAACCCATATAGAGTCATCGAGGTCGCCTTCAAATCGGATACAGACAGTCTCATTTTTCGCAGGGTGGACGTAAAAAGTAAATTTATGGAGCTTCCGTTATCCACCAGTGTTCTTCAGACCCTTCAGTTGGCGAGTTGCACGGTTACCACCAGCAGATCATTATGTGGGAATTGTACATGGCTGGCGTCCTCTTCCGTGAAAATGATTGGTTATTTTTCCAATTGTTGTTGTTTCGACAACCGTTTCTCTGGGATGAACTCCACCCCATTATGAGCCTTCAACTCATTAATGTACCTCTTTTGGGCCCCGCTGCTCGTGCCCGCCAAATGAGGTCCTCCCACAATAGTGGTTAGATCTCCCCCTACTATTGGAGGAGGATCAACTTGATTTTCTTGAGCTCCAGATTGGCCTATCGGAGCTTTGGGACTGACTGAGAGTTCTGCCCGACGGGCTGATTGGGAAATACCAGTTTCCGACGTACTAGGCCAACGATCCAGCTCGGATGCCGAAAATCATTAGTGTTATGACTGATGTCATTATGGATTCGGTAGAATTTTGAAGGATGTCTCTTCTCCCTCTGGTTTCTTAAAGGTTTTGGCTTATTCCATGGGAGGCGATTAGAATTAGCCAGAAAGATACACTCTCGGGTATCCGTTAGGTCGGTATATGTAGCGTAGATAGACTTGAACTTCTCCACAGACTTGTTTTTCTTTGTCCGGCCCTGGTCGCCCTCACCATTCCCCTTCCTTTTATTGTTCCCCTTCATTATTCTCAGTAACGGTTTGAGCCATAGTTGCAACATTCGTTACCGCTCCAATGGGTTGGACAGGGGTCTGGCTTGTTCCTATGACAGAAGCTTGTGCCTCCTCCAGGTTTATCCATTCTTGAGATCGGGCCAAGAATTCATCTGCACTTTTAACTCCTTTTATTTGGATTTCTTTCCACAGGTCACCCCGACGAGGATTCCCGTTCTCATTGCCATGACCTTGGAGCTGTCATTAGTGTCCCTAGCTCATGTAGCAACATTGGGAAATCTGCTTAGATATGCCTTCAGTGTCTCGCCAGGTTGCTGTTTTACATTGGTCAATGAATCGGCCTCAACCCGAGATGCCTGTGAAGCTTAGAATTCTTTTTTGAAATTAGAGGAAAATTTCTTCCACGAGTTTATGGAATGCCTCTTGTATTGTTTAAACCACTGCCTAGCAGGCCTGACCAGAGTTGCAGGGAACAAGATACACCTTAGATTGAGCCCGACATTATGGGCTATTATCATGGTGTTAAACATTCCGAGATGATTAGACGAATCTCCATCTCCATCAAACTTCGACATGTGTGGCATCCTGAAACCTACAGGATATGTTGTCGCTGCAATGTTGGAGCAAAAGGTTCGAGTTCCTCATCTGAGTCGTAATCATCCTTTTCCTTCCCGAACAAGAGTCTTTTCAATTGCTCTTCAATTAGAGCTAGTCTCTCAAGGGTTTGGTCCCTAGTCCCTAGGTTAACTAGGGGTTGTTCAACAGCTCCCATCCTATTGTACGCGTTTGACGAGTTATTGTCCCTCCAAGCTCGAGCTTGGTTATGTGGGACATTCCCGTTGTCGTGTACTATGGACGGACCTCCCTCATGTTGAGTATAGCTAATATCCTCATCTCGGTTGGATACCTTCTCTATGAGTTCAGATGATCGCGCAGGTCGAGCAGTGGATCATATCGAGGACTTTGTGCTGAACTCAAATGATTTCTCAAGTCGCTCTCGCACCTACCTCCACGATGGTTCTCTGTCCAATAACTTCTGTTTGTGAAACTTACAGCTCACGGCTGAGACCGAGGACATGGATTCTTAACACTCGTTCATGGAACAAAAGTATCTGCGGAGAGGGGAGGATTTCTCCTATTTTCCCCACGAGTTGGAATATCTCATTGGGGACGAGGTGGTGTTGGATATCTTACAGGTGACGGAGGATGCCTTATTGGCGAGGCTATCCTCGTTCCATCAAGACGGACTAAATTACCTCGCCTTGGTTTCTCCTCCAACATCCCTAGTTCTCCGTGGCTGGTGCTCCGATCGTGGCAGAGAGGGATTTTGCAATGCCCTACTTCCTTAGAGTCATTATTAAGTGAGTTTAAAACATGCTAATCACTCGCTAATTGAGGTTTTAGGTTAAAAGTGTAGCTAAGTTGAGATAAAACCTGTTCCAGTCATTAAATATAAGACATTTGGATATTCATTGAAAATGTCAGAAAGTTTTACAGTTAGGATCCCAAAATATTGTTTAGAAAATATTTACAACTCAAAATACATTCAAGGTCGACTAGGCGAAAAAATTTAAGTTAATATATAACATTCCCCAAAATACCCCTCGTCGTGGCAGCCAGGCAGCCCAAACATGTACACGTCGCTTCACACTCTCCGTACTCATGATTGGTCGATCTTTCCCATGCCCTTACCTACACCATAGAGCACATGTGTGCCAAAGCCCAGCAAGAAAACTCAACACAAACAATTAACATATGCATATCTATCAATCAACATATAACAAAGAAGCCAACAGGCTAAACACATAGCGGCCATGTCGTCCCAGGCACTTTACCAGGCCCTGGGTTCACGGTCTACACCATGAGCATGACTCATGCATTCGAGAAGGGTCTCACCCTAGCGACTTGCACTATGAGTGCTCAACATCGGTTCCGGCCCCTTGTCGTACTCGGCCTTTCCCTCAACGTGCTTAATGCCATTCCCGACCCCTTGCGTACCCGGCTTCCAGTCATTCTCGACCTACGTCATTCCCGGCCTTTGCCGTTCATTCATAAATATGCAATACATAGCATATAATCAACAAATACAAACATAGACAATAGGGCTATGCCCTGCAATTCAATCACATAGGATCGTGCCCTATGATACAAACTATAGGACCACACCCTGCTCTACGGGTACAACAGTTTGCTTACCTGTGTCCTAAACATCCCTAGCACCGCAATCCTGAGCACAGTCCTCTAGTCTGAGCCTCTCTGAAAACCTAGTCACAACGCATTGACAAAAGCTATCCATCAAGCGATAATCTATTAAATAAATTTGGAATGTAATTCTAGTCTCCAGGACCTTGGATTCCATCAATCGGGGTGATAAAATCCATCCCAAGCCCTAAATTTTGGGTTCCCAAACGAAGAACCAACAAAAGGCCAAAACATTGAATTAGGGCCACGACACGCCCCCAAAACAGAGGCCCAATACCTCCTTGCTGAGAGACACGGGCCGCGGCACACCTCAAGAACAAAGGCCTCCCTAGGCTTCCATGCACACACGGACCACGGCATGCCCAGCCTTGGGCCGCGGCTCGCGCACCCAAACCCAGAAAACGTCAATTTTTCCTGCATTTTCCTCGAGTTCTAACCTCAACTTTCACAATTCAAACATCTCTTAAGCTCATAATTGACATGAATTCCTTATACACATACCCTAACCAATACAACAAGCCCATAAACAATCCTATACACCAGAAAATAGCCATGATCAATCTCTAAAACCCATCCTCATGCAAGCTTATACTTCAAGAAGAATTCAACAGCCAAGCCAATACAATTAGTTAGATTAATCCTTACCTCAGTGGTATCTCCTCCCCTAAATTGATTCCCTAACACACAGCAAGCTAAGTCCCTCAATTCTTCAGATTAAGGCTCCCAAATTCCTTCAAAATTCTCAAGCACCAAAGAGTAGAGTGTAAACCGAATGGGAGAGAGACTTGAGAGTTTTAACTTGTCCTTCTTCTAAGTTCTAGTGTTTTCCTCAAGCCTCTAAGTGTATATCCATTTGCCAAAAAGACCAAATTGCCCCTAAGCCTAACCTCACCCCTTTAGTGCCACCAAGGGCATTTCAGTCATTTGCCAAATCCTGTTAAGTCCTCGAATATTCCTATAAATGCTTGTTTAATCCTGATATTTCCAATAACTACCAAATTACTACCCGTTACTCAATGAATTCCAAACACATATATATACCCAAAATAACCCTAGGCTCGTCCCGAGCCGGGTATTTGACCCCGTTGTGACTTTTTAGCTAAACCACTCCCTAGGACTGTCTCGGATCATGCATCACAAATATATCACCACTCACACGTGGTGTTAATCTCAATATACACAAATATTGAATTTATGGCCATCAGCGAGCTAAAATTACAAACATACCCCTAACAACCAAATGGGGCCCACATGCATATTTAATTCACCTAAACATGCAATTTTAATCACATACTCATCAAATTCACATATTAATACAATAAATAAATTATTACCCTCCAGGCACGCTAACCAAGGCCCTAAGCCTTATTAGAAAATTTGGGACGATACAACTATCCCCTCCTTACAGAAATTCCGTCCTCGAAATTACCTGAATTACTCGGGATACCAATCGCGCATATCTGACTCAAGTTCCCACGTCGCCTCTTCTATCTTGCTATTTCTCCACAGCAATTTCACCAAGGCAATGGTCTTCTTTCCCAAGACTTTATCCTTCCTGTCAAGAATCTGAACCGGCTTCTCCTCATAAGACAAATCCTTGTCCAGCTCTAAGTTCTCATAGCTTAGCAGGTGCGTAGAATCTGATACATACTTCCAGAGCATGGACATGGGAAATACATAATGAACCCTTGATAGAGCTGGAGGCATCGCCAATCTGTAAGTTACATCTCCAACCTGTTCCAAAATCTCAAAGGGACCAACAAACCTAGGGCTTAACTTGCCCCAAACACCAAACTGTTTAACTCCTCTCAAGGGAGAAACCCTGGGAAACACATAGTCACCGACTTGAAACTCTACGCTCCTGCGTTTCAAGTCTGAGTAGCTCTTCTGGCGATTTTGGGAGGCGAGCATTCGAGATCTAATCTTTTCAATCGCCTCATTGGTCCTCTAAACCATCTCAGGACCCAAGTATCTCCTTTCACCCATCTTATCCCAGTGGATAGATGAACACACATGCTCGTAACATATCCTCCAGTATCTTAATCTTCCTCTTAGACTGTCCATCCATCTGAGGATGATAAGCGGTACTAAACTGAAACTACGTGCCCAAAGCCTTCTGCAAGCTCTCCCAAAACTTGGAGGTGAAGGTGGGATCCCTGTCGGATACTATCGACCTCGAAGCCCCATAAAGTCAAAAAAGTTCCTTCACATACAACTTAGCATACTGCTCCACAGTATAAGTCATCCTCACAGGAAAAAAGTGGGCAGATTTTGTATACCTATCCACAATCACCCACACTGAATCATGTTGTCCCACGGTCTTCGACAAACCAACCACGAAGTCCATGGTGATATCCTTCCACTTCCACTCTGGAATCCCTAGAGGCTACAATAACCCTGCTAGCCTCTGATGTTCAGCCTTTACCTACTGACAAGTTAAGCACTTGGCCACATATTCCACCACGTCCCTCTTCATTCCCAACCACCAATACAAGGTTCTCAAATCTTGGTACATCTTCATCATACCTGGATGTAAAGAATAGGGGGTGGTATGAGATTCATCCAAGATCTCTCGCCAAATATCAGAATCCATTGGAACACAGATCCGACCCTTATACTTCAGTAGTCCCTAGCCACTCTGAGTAAGACACTCTCTCTGTGCCCTCTCAACTGGGGATCCTCCCCCTGCGCTTCCTTGATCCTCTCAAGGAGTGTCGACTGAAGAGTGATGTTGGCTAACCGACCAACCACCAACTCTATACCCGCTTTAGTCATCTCCTCAGCTAACTTACCAGATATCTGCCTTGAACTGAATAATTGTCCTGGGCCCTTCCAACTCAACGCATCAGCCAGTACATTAGCCTTCCAGCTACCATCTCTGATGCATATTCAGATCCCTCTGAGTAAAGAAGTACTTCAAACTCTTGTGGTCGGTGTATATTTCACACTTCTCACCATATAGATAATGTCTCCAAACCTTAAGGGCAAATACCACCGCTCCCAACTCTAGATCATGCGTGGGATACCTCTGCTCATACTCCTTTAGCTATCTCAATGCGTAAGCTATCACTTTTCTGGCTTGCATCAGTACACACCCCAAACCCTGTCTGGAACCATCACAATAAACCAAAAACTTCTCATTGTCTGACGGTAGACTCAATACTGGAGTGATGATCAGTCGCCGCTTAAATTCCTTGAAGCTGTTCTAACACCTGTCTGTCCACACATACTTAGTATTCTTTCGCGTCAATCCAGTCAACGGTGTGGCTATTCTAGAGAACCCCTCAACGAACCACTAATAATACCCTGCCAATCCCATGAAGCTTCTAACTTCTGGTACACTACTCAGTCTAGGCCAATCTGTCACTACCTCAATCTTGCTTGGGTCAACCAGAATCCCCTCCTTACTGACAATATGGCCTAGAAACCTGACTTGCGGTAGCCAAAACTCACACTTGCTGAACCTAGCATATAACCTATGCTTTCTCAACCGTTGTAATACCAGGCGTAAATGATGCTCGTGCTCTGTCTCTGACTGAGAATACACCAATATGTCGTCAATGAACACAATCACAAACTTATCCAAATAGTCCTTGAAGACCATATTCATCAAATCCATGAAAGCTATTGGGGTGTTTGTTAATCCAAAGGACAGAACCAGGAATTCATACTTTCCATATCTCGTGCGGAAAGCGGTCTTTGGTATGTCCTCCTCTTTAATCCTTAACTGGTGGTAACATGACCGATGGTCAATCTTAGAAAATATTGTCTTCCCTTGTAGCTTGTCAAACAAGTCATGGCCAACTCAATCAGATCCACAAATAACTCTCTACTGGAAATGCTCTAACCCATCTCCTAGAGACTACCTGTTTCCCAGTCGGCAACAAAGTCTGAAATCCCTTAGCATACAAATCACTAGGTCTACACAGTTGATCTAACACTCTAATAGATACAAATGAATGAGTAGCCCCTGAATCAATCAATACAGCAAAAGAAGAACAAACACTAGAAATATGACCTGTCACGACCGAGGGGATAGCCTCAGCCTCAGTCTGGGTTGAGGTGAATACTCTGGTAGGAGCGAGACTGTCGTTCTGCTTCGGCTCCTCTTTCCTGGCTTGTGGGCAGTCCTTCTTCAAATGGTTGACACTCCCACAAATAAAGCAGGACCTGATCCTGCACTCTCCCTGATGTCTTCGTCTGCATCGAGGACATGCTGGGAACTCTTCCAATTTTCACCTCGCCCTGACGGCCGCTGAAATCACCTCGTGCCCTCCTATCCGAGATACGAGGAATGAAAGAGTCTGGGGCCATTTTCTTCTGCTCACTGGGGCCACTACCTTAACTAGATCTGGAAAAAGGAGGAATCGTCCTCTGAGCATCGCGCCTAATAGTGCTCTCTCTCCATATCTGATCCTCGACCCCCTCAGCTGTGAGGGCCTTGTCCACTACCTAATCATACGTAGTAGTTCTCGAATCCAAGGTTATCTTCACATCACGGGCGATCATAACATTCAATCCCCACACAAACCTATCCCTTCGTGCCGCATCATTTGCCACCAAATCCGGCACAAACTTCGCCAACCTATCAAACCTCAAGGCATACTCAGAAGCTGTCCTCCGGTTCTGAGTCAGGTTGGTAAACTCGTCAACCTTTACAGCTCGGACTGCAACAGTGTAATACTTTTCATTAAAAATGTTTTTGAACTCTTCCCAGGTCATAGCTGCAACACTTCTTCTCTAAGTTACCACATCCCACCAGATACGGGCATCCTCTTTAAACCTGTAGCTAGCACAAGCTACCCTCATTAAGTCCATAATGGAATAAATCATGTTCATCCATTGCTCTGCCTGCAGTGGGTCTGGTCCACCCTCGAAGGAGGGAGGATGTTGCTTCCTGAACCTTTCATACAAGGGTACCCACCTATTCTCCATGACAGGCTGAACTGGCATTGGCGCCACAGCTTGTTGAACCTGCAACCCAATCACCCTGAGGAGGGGCCTATTGCCTCAGCAGTCGAAGCTCTTCTTCTGTTCGATGAAGTCTAGCTTCCATCTTGGCAAATAACTGCTACCAATTCTGTCGGGCAGGTGGAGGGTCCTGACCCTGGTTGTCATCCTCGGCTCTATTACCGCGGAGTCTGACTGATTGCTAAGGCATTTCAACAATATGCCTGCAACCAATGACGTCGCTTATCAGGCAAGATAACAACATCCAAAGCCACCTCCAATTCACGTCAACCAGCCATAAACAGCAGTCCACAATACACAAATAACATACAACACTCAAGGGGCCATGCCCTAACATCATGCATATGCGAACACATTCATCATGCTCTACATAAAATAATCAGGCAAACTGGGCACTTAAACACGTAATCAAGCATATAATTCAATCATTATCAACCAACCTTGAGTCGAGCTTGTCACTGGCAGCGAGCGTATATGTTCGGTCAATCTCCATGAACTATAAACCTTGGCTCGCTTTGATACCATGTTGTAACGCCCTACTTCCTTAGAGTCATTACTAAGTGAGTTTAAAATGTGCTAATCACTCGCTAATCAAGGTTTTAGGATAAAGTGTAGCTAAGTTGAGATAAAACCCGTTCCAGTCATTAAATATAAGACATTTGGATACTCATTGAAAATGTCAGAAAGTTTTACAGTTAAGATTTGTTGATCCCAAAAGAGGGTGTTTTAATAATTATTTAAACTCGCAAGTGCACGAATCATTTCGGAATATAATGTTCATGTAAGTACGAGGTCGAACCCATGGGAGTTGACTAACATCAAAAGAAACTATTTCAAACAAAGCAAGAATATTCTAACCTAGTTCCAAATATTTGATGAGATTTTGTTTTAGAAAAATAAAAGACAAGTAATAAAAAGATTTAAGATTAAATAGAAAAATGGTTTTCAAATGAGATATGTAAAATAAGATTATTAAGATTTTAGAATCCACAAAATGCAAGTTCAATAGTATTTATAAGTATATTGATTCCCAAGTTTAGATATAGTTGAAATAAATCACACTATATTTTTTTCAAGATACATTTTCTATTCAAGCACAAGTTACTTTAAAAAAGGTAGGATTTTTCTTCACTTATAAAAGATATAATTTCTAAGCATTGGTTGTGTTACAACCTAATGAAACTACAAAAAATCAAAGAGATTATGTTTAGGCAAAATATGATACTTATGCTGTAAGAATTAGATGTGAACAATTTAATGAAAAACATTTAATCAAAGAATATCATATTTTTGAACAAGTGTAATATGCTTTAACAATCAATAATAGATGAAAAATGCATATCTTTGATAGAAAAATCCATAAACAATGTTGTACAAATGGGAAATCAACATACAATAAAAATTACTATCTAGTTACATTTTGCTTCATCATCATCTTAATAACCTTTGAAAAAGATTAGAAGCTCATAACTAGATAAAAATTACAAAATAACATACTTGACATGCTCTTCAAAAGATGAAAATGGTAGAGAGAAAATAGTGAAAAGAAGAGAGAAAAATATGTGTAGAAGACGTTGAAAAAAATGAAGAAGAAGAGCTCCCCAAATGGTCTTACAAGACTCTATTTATAGGCAAAATATGGAGATTAAATTAATCAAATTAAAATAAATAAATTGATTAATTTAATTGTGTTGGGAAGTGGTAGGATAAATAGAGTAAGTGTAAGAGTATTGGAAAGATGAAATGTTTGGTTGGGTAAAAGATTAGTGAAAAGCTAGGGTAAAATAATGAATTAGGAATGTTTATTTAGGTAAGAAAAATAGGGAATAGTGAATTGATATTTGAGTGAAAAGAAAAAAAAAACATTGGGAATACAAAATTGATTCTTTTTTGGTATTTTTGTGGCTGTGGCAGGGTGGGTTCGGCTGGCTGAAATGGGAGCAGGCTGTTGGGCCTTGAAGATTGGGCCAGGGAGCAGGCCCACGTTGGGGCTGATTGGGCTTTGCCTTGAGGTGGTTCGGTTGGAGAGACACTGATTGGGCTCCTGGAGGCAGGCCCAATGGCTGGTGGAAGGGAATGGCTTTTGGGCCTTTGAAAAATGCTACAATCTCTGTCTTTCTCACAAAATTATCACTTTTATTTTCTTTTCTCTTCTCTTCTTTATTTTCAAGAATAAAAATTTCCCTACAAAATAAATATAAAATAAATTATAATAAAATATTTTCAATTTTAAAATAAATCAAATTAATTCTTTGAAAATATTAATTATAACTTAATTTATATTTAACATTTAAGCTCAACATTACATCTTTTTACTCCTAACTTAACAATATTAATTTTAAATAATTTAAACTATAACATTTTACAATAATATAACTATAAAAATACACAAAAATCTATAAAATTAAAGTAAACCTAATAAATTCAAAATTACTTAAAAAACTTAATAAATCAATTAAGAACTCAAGAACTAAGCAACAATTAACACATAAAAAGTGGTAAAATAACTCTATTTTGTAGAGTTATCAGGATTCCAAAATATTGTTTAGAAAATATATACAACTCAAAATACATCCAAGGTCGACTAAGCGACAAACTTTAATTGAATACATAACATTCCCCAAAATACCCCTCGTCATGGCAGTCAGGCAGGCCGAACATGTACACGTCGCTTCACGCTCTTCGTACTCATGGTTGGTCGACCTTTCCCTTGCTCTTACCTGCACCACAGAGTACCCGTGAACCGAAGCCCAGCAAGAAAACTCAACACATACAATTAACATATGCATATCTATCAATCAGCATATAACAGAGCAGCCAACGGGCTAAACACATAGCGGCCATGCCGTCCTAGGCGCTTTACCAGGCCCTGGGTTCGCCGTCTACACCATGCGGATGACTCATGCATCCGTGAAGGGTCTCACCCTAGCGGCTTGCACTCTGGGTGCTCAATGTTTCTTCTGGCTACTTGTTGTACTCGGCCTTTCCCTCCACGTGCTTAATGCCATTCCCGGCCACTTGCCGTACACAGCTTCCTGTCGTTCTCGGCCTACACCATTCCTGGCTTTTGCTTTTCATTCATAAATATGCAATACATAGCATATAATCAACAAATACAAACATAGACAATAGGGCCATGCCCTGCAATTCAATCACATAGGGTCGTACCCTGCAATTTAATCACATGGGGTCATGTTCTGCAATACAAACAATAGGGCCACACCGTGCTCGACGGGTACAATAGTTTTCTTACCTGTGTCCCAAGCTTCCCGAGCACTGCAATCCCGAGCACAGTCCTCTATTCCGAGCTTCGTTGAAAACCTAGTCACAACGCATTGACAAAAGCTATCCATCAAGTTCTAATCTATTAAATAAATTTGGAATGTAATTCTAGTCTCCAGGACCTTGGATTCAATCAATCGGAGTGATAAAATCCATCCCAAGCCCTAAATTTTGGGTTCCCAAACGAAGAACCAACAAAAGGCCAAAACATTGAATTAGGGCCACGGCACGCCCCCAAAACAGAGGCGCAATGCCTCCCTACTGGGAGATACAGGCCGCGACACGCCTCAAGAACAAAGGCCTCCCCAAGCTTCCATGCACACACTACCCACGGCATGCCCAGCCTTAGGTCGCGGCTCGCACCCGCAAACCCAGAAAACCTCCATTATTCCTACATTTTCCTCGAGTTCGAACCTCAACTTTCACAATTCAAACATCTCTTAAGCTCATAATTGACTTGAATTCCATATACACATACCCTAACCAACACAACAAGCCCATAAACAACCCTATACACCAGAAAACAACCATGATCAATCTCTAAAACCCATCCTCATGCAAGCTTATACTTCAAGAAGAATTCAACAGCCAAACCAATACAATAAGTTAGATTAATCCTTACCTTTGTGGTATCTCCTCCCCTAAACTGATTCCCTAACACACAGCAAGCTAAGTCCCTCAATTCTTCAGCAAGCTAAGGCTCCCAAATTCCTTCAAAATTCTCAAGCACCAAAGAGTAGAGTGTAAACCGAATGGGAAAAAGACTCGAGAGTTTTAACTTGTCCTTCTTCTAAGTTCTAGTATCTTCCTCAAGCCTCTAAGTGTATATCAATACGCCAGAAAGAATAAATTGCCCCTAAGCCTAACCTCACCCCTTTAGTGCCACCAAAGGCATTTCAGTCATTTTTTCGAATCCCGTTAAGTCCCTGAATATTCCTATAAATGCTTGTTTAATCCCGATATGTCCAATAACTACCAAATTACTACCCGTTACTCAATAAATCTCAAACACATATTACATACCCAAAATACACCTAGGCTCTTCCCGAGCCGGGTATTTGACCTCGTTGTGACTTTCTAGCTAAACCGCTCCCTAGGACTGTCTCGAATCATGAATCACAAATATATCACCACTCACACATGGTGTCAATCACAATATACACAAATATTGCATTTATGGCCCTCAGTGGGCTAAAATTACAAACATGCCCCTAACAACTAAATTCGGCCCACATGCATATTTAATTCACTTAAACGTGCATTTCTAATCACATACTCATATAATTCACATATTAATACAATAAATCCATTATTGCCCTCCAGGCACGCTAATCAAGGCCCCAAGCCTTATTAGAAAATTTGGGATGCTACATATTTGCTGGAGCATTATGCCTTCGTGAGCTTGTCCCAGCCCCTTCTCGTGGATTGTTATGGGCATTTCTAGGAATCTGTGATGAAGGCACCGAGCTTGGGGTCGCAGACCAAACTGACAGACTGACATGCTGATGACCCATGTGATGATCAGTGGGTCGAGCATTCTGGTGATTTCTCCCTAAAGGCACAGAACTTGGAGTGGCAGTTCTAACAGATCGACTCGGTTTAGGCCAGTTATTCCTGTGGGACTTATGAGACCCACTTTTCCTCTTTCCGACATTAACGTCGGTTGCAAGAGGGGGTAGCCGAGCCAAGACCTCCTCAATCTATTTGTTTTCCCTAGCTAGATGGCTCCTCAATTGGATGTTTTCCATCTCGACGGCAATTAGGTACCCTGGGTTAGGATTTGGCGGTAGGAACGCTGAACTCCTTGTATCATCCTGACCCACCAGTTGTTTTCTTGGACGTTGTTGAACATCTGGGCCCCTTTCATTGAGAACAGCGATATGATGGGCCTCCTGCCCACCAAGCTGTTATGTCTCATTATCATGCATTGAGTGAATGACCACCATGGCGAAAGTTGACTGGAACTTGTGAAGCACTAATTTACTCTCAATGAAAGCACCAAACTGTTGACGCAGTTTTTCGCCAACAATATATTAAGAAATATAATCGTTAGATTAGTGCTAGATTATAAACCTCAATGAAATAATAAGCCTTCACTCAAAAGCACATAACTTTTACGTGGTTCAGTGGTTAAAATCCACCTAGTCCACGAGTCAATATTATTACTGTTCCTCTCCCTATTTTTGTAGAGTTTCAGTAATACAAAAAAAATGATCCCCCTTCCCTATCCAACATTCCTAGTATTTATAAGGGAATTCAATGGACATGTTTGGGTAACCGCGTAAATAAATCACGTAATTATATATGGCATATAATTATTACAAATTATTCCCATTTATATTGGGATATGATTTGATAATAGAATAAATACGCTCTCACTATCACAGATAATAAATGATAGATATATGATACCGCCTGGTCATTAATAACCGCACAAAGAATTCTCTAATCTCCTGGGATCCTTCAGTATGTGTTATATCTAGGTCCTCACGAGCTGAATATCTCACCTGAGCTCGTGCTTGACAACTATCTGACTCCGAGATCAGAGTAAGTTCAGAACACCTAAAGTTGGGTTTGACCATTATGAGTCTCGAGCTCGATTATTACCTTAAGTGTTGGTCAGATAATTACTTGTATATCGTGTACGAAAACTGGATTGAATCTCGAGCTTCTCACAAGGTTAATAACCAGATATTCTACTTGGTTATTTTTCCACGTATTTACCTGCTAGATGTACCCGAGCTGAGTAATTGACCTCGTATTTACCTGCAAAATTTAGGGTACAACAGACATAATCCCAGATCTACTCAGTTAATGGCACTCGAGCATGAGTCGCATTGTTCGAGCATGAACAGTCTGGCTCAAAGGGATCGACCTTCTCCGAGGAACAAGTTCGGTAAAATCGCTAGATGAGGTGGAGGCTGTAACCGGAATAACAAGCTCGAAGTCTGGATCGGTCTCGAAAGCATATCATCCCAACAATCGAGCTCATCGACGCATTTTGCATGCAGATAGATTGTTAGGAAATTCTTATTCCTTAAGGATTTGATGTTATCAAATATTAAATCCCTATTATCATGGGATATTATGTAATTAATGGATCATTTGTATTTATTTCAAATTTAAATGATTGATTTTAACTTCCCAAAATAATGGGAAGACATTTTTTCAACTAGGTCTATAACTATCCTGGAGAATTTCATTTGTATTCACGCACAAATTGTACTGAAGAATACTCTGCCAAATGGCTTTCTGAAGAAGCTTTGATAGAGTAGTGAGAGTAATAATAGTGACTCATGGACTAGGCAGATTTTAACTGCTGAACGACATAAACAGCTGGTGAACCCTTTTTATTTTTTTCTACATCATTATTTAGTGCTCTTCATAACTAAGTTGACGAGAAACAACGTCAATAGTTTGGTTCTTTCATTGAGAGCATTAAAAAATTTTATGTATTTTTTAATCAAAAACCTCCTGCATAGCATCAATGGCCGCTATGAACAATCCTAGAATTGGTGGACGACCATTGCCATAAATCCCTGAAGAACGAACTCCTCAAACTGATAACTACCTGCAGAGGTATGGGAAGCAGCCTATGGCAGATCAGGGCCTGGAAGAAGAAAGTGCATCATTCGAATCCAGGGGGCCACCTGCTCCAACCCCTAGGCTCGACGAGGATTTATACTATAATCCTGAAAGATACGTGCCCATTATGGAATTGGAGAATCGCAGTCTGCGCGAACAACTAGCTGAAGCCACACGACGTAATGAGGAATTGGCTAGGAAAGTCGCTGAGGCACAAGCACCTCCTCTGAGGACCAGAGGGTGTCCCCGTGGGAGTACGACCGCCAGAATGGCCGAACAAGGGGCCCAACAAGCCCAGTCGAGGCCTAGGGAAAATACCGACAATAGTCACCCTAGGAGAAATACTCAAAATGCTACTACTGGAAACTCTGCAGTGTGTGTAACTGCTGGAATGGGGAATAACCGAGCTCCCTCTGTAGCTTGGAATAATAACCACGGGCCCGTCATGAAGATCTCGAAGCTAGTCCAAGCCAATTCTAGACCCTCCAGGCCCAACAATGGAAGGCCCCCACTCTCACCAATAAGGCATCCTTCGTCGCAAATAAAGCACCAATCTCCAGTTCTAGAGGCACCCTAACTAGCTCCTAATGGGTAACGGGCAGGGGAACGAGCACCCCAAAGACCTTCTTGGAGTGGTAGCCAAGATAGATTCCATAGGGCTCGACCTGGACATGGAGGTGAACAAGAAGCTCCCCGAGGACGTAGGGCATCCCAGCCAGCAGGAAGTCATATGTTGAGGTCACAAACAACTGGAGTGAGGGGACCAGTGGAAGACCCACCTCACAACCATCGAGCCAGACAACAACCTGAGAGAAATGTTAGCTTTGTAAGTGGAAGTTTGGACCTCAGTAGGTCGGTGAGTGTATACAACACCGAACCCAGGATTACTTGGAATTATGAGAACAACAACCCTGATCTTCGAGATCAATTGAATCAAAACTAAGGGCAGGCTAAACCTTCAATCCAGGATTTACGAACACATTTGAATAGTCAAAAAGAACCTATGCAACCAATATATGAGAATCATTTTAACCTTGTACTGGGGCAGGGAGCTGGATTTTTCACAAACAATAACCAACTGCCCTAATCGCAAGCTCAACCTCTGGTGGAATTAGTCCAAGAGAGAATTAACCAGCTTGAAAGAGCATTCAGACTCCCTCTACGGGAGCAAATTAAGGACAAGGTAGAAGACTACGATGAGGAGCTCGAGCCTTTCGCTCTTCATTTATCAAACACTCTGTTTCCTTACAAATTCAAGATACCCCAATTGGCCCTTTTTGATGGGGCCTCAGACCTATACAACCATCTGAGCACGTTTAACACGATAATGTGTGCCAGCAACGTCAGTTACGAGCTCAGGTGCATGATTTTTCCAACCACGTTGACGGGACCAGCAAAAAACTGGTTCGACAAGTTCCGAAGGAATTTGATCTCATCTTAGGAACAATTAGCAAAATAGTTCAAGAAATAATTCAAAGCTAGGGTAAAGTTAGACAATAGACGGGAGAGTCATTAAAGAGCTACCTGGCAAGGTTTAACATAGAGGTGGCATGAGCTGGGGTATTGCTAGGAAGTCCCCTTTGGGACGATATGCAAAAGAAATCTATAAGAACAATAATTGAGTTCAATAATAGGGCTCAGAGATTCGTCAATGTAGAGGAGGCAAGGTCAACATTAAAACTGACCCCTCAGCCTGTGGTAACTACAACAATGAACGTCAACTCAGCCTTGACCTCGACTGCCCCTTCAATGTCGCGACCCTCAGAAGATAACCCTTCAAAAAGGAAGAAAAATGAAGGGAATAACTCGGAGGCGGACAGGGGCAAAAATAAAAAAGGAGATAAATATTTCTCCATTTACACAGTTTATACAGAACTTACAAAAACTCGGGAAAACTTTTTTATTACAAACGAAAATCAGGTCCCATTTAGACGACCTGATCCAATGCGAAATCAAAAATCAAAGAGAGATACTAATAAATACTACTGATTCCATAGAGACATAGGTTATACCACCGATGAATGCAAAAAATGGAAGGATGAGATCAAAGGTTTGATCTCGAGAGGATATTTTAGACAATATGTAAAAAATAGAAATTCGGCCCAAGCGTCTGCCGGACAGAGGGCAGCGCCGACTCCCTTAGGCCAGTCATTCTTGTATATCACATCAATCTTACAAACACATAGCACAAGCAATCAATGACTTGCCGGTCAGGCAATGATGAAAGGTTAACAATCTTTCCATAGTCCACCATTGAATCTCAACCAACCACAAACAATCAAGATGCAAACAATCATTCAAATATGCATTCACTGCATCAGCAATGCTAATAAGCATGCCTCATTATAATCACACAGCAATCAAGGGCCAGGCCCTATCAGTATCTCATGCTCCCTATTAATCACACAGATTAAAACATTTATATTTCATTCAAGCATCTAAACATGTAATCACATATATATAGTTACCAAACCCTGAGTCGAGCTTGTCAATAGCAACGAGTGTACATGCCCAGCCAGTCTTCAGGAACCCTTAAACCTAGACCGCTCTGATAACAAGATGTAACGCCTTGGGTAACCAAGACTGTTACACTGTGTATTTGAAATAGTGCAAGACTTGTTAATCAAGTCATTTGAATGAAAATATGATCTTAAGGTCATACATCAGATTATGGTTAAAAATTTTTGAACATAAACAATTAATTTTCATTTAAATTGATGTTTAAGACATGAGATCCCAATAACAGGGTACAAGAGATAGTTTACAATTGTCAAAAGTTTAATACAAACAACAGCCACTTGAATGGAAAATACAAGTTTTAGGCCTCTGTCCCTACACTTTCCCTCGACTGTGGCGGTCGAGCAGCTAATTATGTACACTCCGCCCTTAGAACTCTCCAACTCATGGTTGGTCCAGTTTCCCTTTGCCTTTACCTTTACCACATAGCACATGTGAGCCAAGGCCCAGCAAGAAAACCAAAAACAGAAAACACGTGTAGCAATAATAATATTCAATCAAGCTTATCTCACTCAAACATAAAACAGGGTACGAATATTCAACTTATCAATGATAAAAACATAATCTCAAGTTCTCAAATAATCAGGGATGGCACACTTAGGTCGAGCCCCCTCTTGATCTTGCTAGGCCCCACTCGCTTGGACCGAGCTGCGCTCAGTTCGCTTACATTCACCTCTGGCTCCCTTAGGCAAGTCACTCTTGTATATCACATCAATCTTACAAACACATAGTACAAGCAATCAATAATTGGGAATCTCAGTCCTGTTCACAACCACACAGGGGTGTAGTTTTCTTACCTTAGATCCCGAGCGGAAGATACAGAATGGTCCTGAGCATGATCCTCAGTCCTGAGCCTTGGCGATAAAACTAGTGATAGTGGCCAATGGGTAATCATCAATGTCTAATCCAAATAAATACTTAGGAAATGATAGCTAGCCTTTGGGACCACAATTTCTACTAAACTGGGTAGTAGAAATTGTCCCGAGCGCCTAGGTTTGGACCCACGAGCCTTACCAATCCTAGAAACCATCTTAAGGCAAAATCACTTAGGCGAGCAGCGACCTGGCCCTAAGGCGAGCAGCGACCTGGCCCTAAGGGTCGCGGCACGCCCTCAAGTCATAGACTAAATCCCTAAGCCTCTTGGGAGGCGGGCCGCGACTTGCTCCCTATGGTCACGACACGCCCTCAAAACAAAGAGCACACCTAGGCATTCTGGGCATGCGGGCCGCGACGCCCACGAGCTGGGTTGCAGTGTGCCCCTTTGTGCCTGGAATTTCTAGGTTTTCCCCAGCATCTCTTCCAGCCAAAACCACATAATTCAACCAAACTTTCATCCAAACCCAAAAGTAAACCCAGAATTCTTATCTCCACAATTTAACCATCATAGCTAGCCTCATAAGAACTTCATACTCTTTTAAAACACCCAAATTCAATCCAAACCCAGCTAACAAAACCAGACCTCATGCAAACTTAATCCTTAACATGATTTCAGCATAATTTAGAGATTCTAGCTTGAATTCTTACCTCAAGTGGTAGCCTAATTCCTCAACAATTTCTCTGGGTATTCCCAGCTTGAATTCCCTCTGAGTTCCAGCTTAATTCTCAGCTTGATCACCTTAACTTTCCTTCTATTTTCCCTTCAAAATTCAGAACTTCCACTTAGGCTTCTTGAGTGAAGAAATCGTGAGATAGAGAGAGAATTAGAGTTGAGAGTTCTAGGTGATTTCTGGCTAAGTCTAGAATAGTACAGAGTATAACCTTTAACCTCTAAAAAGACCATTTTGCCCTTCTAAGCTTATTAATCCTCTAATTGTCTATAGGGGTAAAATGGCCATTCCGCTCCCGGTTCCTGCTAATGTCTCAAGTGTTCCTAATATTTACTAAATTATCCCGTCATCCAAATAATTACCAAATACCCATTCAATATCTAATAAATCCCAAATTTTTCTTTAACTTCCAAAAAATAGGCTCCTCCCAAGCCGGGTATTAAACCCCACTGTGACTATTTTGCTAATCCTTTCAATAGGATCGCCTCGAGCCATATACTGCAAATATATCCACATAATGATGTGGTCTCAACCATTTATCACATAAAATCACATTTATTCCTTCAACGGGCCAAAATTACAAACATGCCCTTATAAGCTATAAAAGGCTCACATGCATATCTAATACTCATAAACATGCATATGTTATATTCATATAATCATATTCATCATGCATGCCACATAGTCACACATTTAATCAATTAAACACATATATGAACCAATTATGCTCTCTCGACACGCTAACCAAGGCGCTAAACCCTATTAGCAATTTTGGGTCGTTATAACTATCCCTTCCTACTGAGAATTTCGTCCTCAAAATTTTACCTGAATAATTCATGATACTGATCCCGCATTGCTGACTCAAGCTCCCAAGTTGCTTCCTCGACCTTACTATTCCTCCATAACACTTTGACTAGAGTAATTGTCTTGTTCCGTAGAACCTTATCTTTCCTATCTAGGACCTGAACCGGTCTCTCCTCATATGAAAAACTTGTCTGCAAATCCAAATCTTCATACCTCAACACATGAGTGCTATCTGAGACGTACTTCTAAAGCATAGAAATGTGGAATACGTCATAAACTCTTGATAATGACGGTGGCATTGCCAACCTGTAGGCCACTAGCTCGATCCTCTCCAGGATCTCAAAAGGTCCTATGAATCTAGGGCTTAGCTTGCCCTTTTTCCCAAACCTTCGTAACCCTCGCAATGGTGAGACTCGCAAAAACACGTGGTCCCCTACCTAGAACTCCATGTCTCTATGCTTAGGAACAGCGTAGCTTTTCTGTCTGCCCTGGGAATTGAGCATTTGAGCTCAAATCTTCTAAATAGCTTCATTAGTCTTTTGAACCATCTCCGGCCCCAAATACTTCCTCTCACCCATCTCATCCAAATGAATGGGCAATCTACACCTCCTCCCATATAACATCCCGTATGGAGCTACTCCAATCGTTGATTGATAACTGTTGTTATATGAAAACTCAATCAACGGGAGATACTTACTCCAAGACCCCTCAAAGTCCAACACACATGCCCTAAGCATATCTAACAATACTTGAATCATCCTTTCAGACTGTCCATCAGTCTGAGGATGAAAGGTCGTACTGAACTTCAGCTGAGTCCCCATAGCCTTCTACAAACTACCCCAAAACTTGGAGGTAAATATGGGGTCCCGATCCGATATTATAGACTTGGGAACCCCATGGAGACGTACAATCTCCCTCACGTACAACTCCACGTACTGATCCATAGTATAGGTCGTCCTCACTGGTAGAAAGTGAACTGATTTAGTGTATCTGTCTACTACTACCCACACCGAGTCATGTAGCTCCACTGTCCTAGGTAAACCTCCCACAAAGTCCATAGTAATATCATCCCACTTCCATTCAGGAATACCCAAAGGTTGTAGCAACCCCACTGGTCATTGATGCTCACCCTTCACTTGCTAACAGGTCAAACACTTGGCCACATACTCCACTACATCCTTCTTCATCCCAGGCCACCAATATAAAGTCTGTAGATCTTGATACATCTTTATTGTGCCTGGATGGAGTGAGTACGGTGTAGTATGGGATTCATCAAGTATCTCTCGTCTAATACTCATATATGTCGGGACACAAATCTGACCCTTATACCATAGTAAACCAGTCTATGAAATGCAAATGTGCATCAACCATCTGACCCTCTTGTACCCTTTATAGAAGGGTCGACTGTAAAGTGATATTGTCCAACCGGCCCACAACCAATTCTATCCTCACTCTAGTCATCTCCTTAGCCAACTCCTTTGATATCTGTGCAGAGCTAAACAACTATCCTGGGCCCCTTCGGCTCAACGCATCTGCCGCTACATTGGCTTTCCCTAAGTGGTAAAGGATGTCACAATCGTAGTGCTTTACCAACTCCAGCCAATGACTCTGCCTCATATTCAGGTTCTTCTGGGTGAAGAAATACTTCAAGCTCTTATGATCGGTGTATATCTCGCACTTCCCCCCGTACAGATAATGTCGCCAAAATTTCAATGCGAACACCACCGTTGTCAACTCCAGATCATGGGTAGGATACCGCTGTTCATACTCCTTCAGCTATCGTGATGCATAAGCAATAACCTTCTCATTCTGCATCAACACGCATCCCAAACCCAACCTCGATGCATCGCAATATACTACAAACTTCCATCCCTCAAAAGGAAGACTCAACACCGAAGCAGTAATCAATCGCTGCTTCAATTCTTGGAAGTTATTCTCACACCTATCTGACCAGGTGAATTTCAGATTCTTCCATGTCAATTCTGTCATCGGTGCAGCAATCTTTGAGAACCCTTCCACAAACTGTCTGTAATATCCTACTAATCTAAGGAAGCTCCTAGCCTCTAAAGTGTTCCTTAGCCTCGACCAATCTCTCACTGCCTCTACCTTAGCTGGATCTACTTAATCCCATCTTCACCAACAATATGTCCGAGGAATGTCACTTCTGGTAGCCAGAACTCACACTTCTTAAACTTGGCATACAACCGATGCTCTCTCAGTCTCTGCAATACCTATCGGGGATGCTTCTCATGCTCTGCCTCTAAACTGGAGTAAACCAAAATTTCATCAATGAAGGCAATCACAAACTGATCCAAGAAGTCCTTGAACACCCTATTCATCAGGTCCATGAATGTTGTTGGGGCATTGGTCAGTCCAAACGACATGACCAGAAACTCATAATGCCCATACCTTGTTCGGAAGGTCATCTTCGGTATATCCTCATCATTGATCCTCAGCTGGTGATAACCAGATCGAAGATCGATCTTCGAGAACACCGTCTTCCCCTGAAGCTGATCAAATAAGTCATCGATCCTTGATAAGGGGTATTTATTCATGATGGTCAACTTGTTCAACTCCCTGTAATCTATACATATCCTCAGAGTCCCGTCCTTCTTCATAAACAAAACTGGACCACCCCATGGCGAGAAGCTAGGCCTGATAAATCCCAAATCAAGAAGCTCTTGCAGTTGCATCTTCAACTCCTTCAGTTCCATCAGAGCCATCCTATATGGTGCTCTCGACACTGGCTCTGTACCCGGTGCTAACTCAACAATGAGCTGAATCTCCCTATGCGACGACAGTCCTGGTAAATCCTCAAGAAACACATCCAAGAACTCGCGCACCAATCTGGTCTCCCCCGATCCTACTAAAAAAACCTTGGTGGTATCCACCACACTAGCTAGGAAACCTATACAACCTCCCTGCAATAGGTCCCTAGCCCTCAATGCTGATATCATGTATGCAGGGTCCATGCACAACACCCACGAAAACAAAGGGATCCTCTCCCTCAGGTTAAAACGTTACCATCTTCTTCCTACAATCAATGGTAGCCCTATACCTGACCAACCAATCCATTCCTAGAATCATATCAAAGTCATACATATTCAACTCCATCAAGTCTATTGATAGTTCCCTACTATCTACCATCACTGGCATTCCTCTAACCCATCTCCTATAAACTACCAGTTCCCCTGTATGTAGTATAGTCCCAAACCCCGCAATATGATACTCACTAGGCCTACACAATATACCAATTACCTTATTAGAAACAAACGAATGTGTAGCACCAGAGTCAATCAATACAGTATAAGAAGAGCCAGCACTAGAAAGTTGACCTGTCACTACCGAGGGACTAGCCTCAGCCCCTAGTTGCGTCAAGGTGAACACTCGAGCTGGAGTCAAGTTTTCCACCTTCCCTGATTCCTCTTTCTTTGCTCTTGGCCAGTCCTTCTTGAGGTGTCCCACCACCCTGCACGAATAGCAAGCCTTTGCCCAACATTTTCCCAGGTGGTGCTTCCTACACCTCGTGCATTCTTGGTAACTCCTCCATGTCTCACCGCCTCCCTGGCGGCCACCCTTAGCACTCCGGCCCATCCTATCAGGACCAGCAGTGGTTGAAGTGTCAACGGTCTTCCTCTTCAAATCACTGAGGCCTCTACCCCTACCAAACCATGTGGATGGAAGCACCGCCTTGCAAACATCCCGTCTCGCAGCATTCTCCTTCCAGATCTTATTTTCTGCCTCTTCAGCAGTAAGAGCCTTCTCAACAGCCTGGGCATAAGTCGTCTACTCTGGTACAGAGGTAATCATCACATCCTGAGCTATCATAGCATTGAGCCCTCGAGTAAACCTGTCCTGTCTGGCCGCATCTGTAGGCACCAAGTTTGATGCAAACTTCGCCAGCCTATCAAACTTCAAGGCATACTATGTAACTATCATTCTGGCATGTACCAGCCCTGTGAATTCATTTACCTTCACAACCCTGATGGCAACATTGTAATACTTCTGGTTGAACAGATCTCTGAACCCATCCCAGGTCAAAGTATAAATATCCCTGGTTTGTGATGCCACCTCCCACCAAATACGAGCATCCTCTCTAAGCATATAGGTGGCACAGGCCACCTTGTCATTTCCTTCCACCCTCATGAAATCTAGGACGGAAGTGATCATTCTTATCAACTGTTCAAACTTCAGTGGATCTGGTCCTCCCTCAAAGGTTGGAGGATGATGTCTCCTGAACCCCTTATAAAGTGGCTCCCACCTGCTTCCAACCTCAGGTGATTGTACTACTGGTGCCACAACAGGTAGCATAATAGGTGCAGCACTCTCTGAAGAAGCACGTTGTCTCAAGAGACGAATCTGCTCTTCCTAACTCTGTAATCGGGCTTGCATATCAGCAAGTATCTGCTGCCAGTTCATAGGGAGTGGCAAAGGGTTTTGACCCTGATCATCATCCCTAGCCTCAGACCTTGTGCCGGGTAGTCATATAGATCACCTTGGACACATAGCTATCCAATTTTATCTGCAATCAACGACATGACGGTCATGCAATGATGACAGGTTAACAATCTTTCCATAGTCCACCACTGAATCTCAACCAACCACAAAGAATAGAGATGCAAACAATAATTCACATGTAGCAACAATGCTAATAAGCATGCCTTCTTATAATCACACAGCAGTCAAGGGACAGGCCCTATTAGTATCTCATGCTCCCTATTAATCACACAGATTAAAAAATTTATATTTCATTCAAGCATTTAAACATGTAATCACATATATACAGTTACCAAACCCTGAGTCGAGCTTGTCTTTAGCAGCGAGTGTACATGCCCAACCAGTCTTCAGGAACTCTTAAACCTAGATCGCTCTAATACCAAGATGTAACACCCTGGGTAACCAAGACTATTACACCGTGTATTTGAAATAGTGCAATACTTGTTAATCAAGTCATTTGAATGAAAATGTGATCCTAATGTCAACCATCAGATTATGGTTAAAAGATCTTGAACATAAACAGTTAATTTTCATTTAAATGGATGTTTAAGACGTGAGATCCCAAAAACATGGTATAAGAGATAGTTTACAATTGTCAAAAGTTTAATACAAACAACAGCCACTCTAATGGAAAAATGCAAGTTTTAGGTCTATTTTCCTGTACTTTCCCTCGGTCGTGGTGGTCGAGCAGATGACTATGTACACTCCGCCCCCAGAGCTCTCCAACTCATGGTTGGTCCAGTTTCCCTTTGCCTTTACTTGCACCACATAGCACCCGTGAGCCAAGGCCCAGCAAGAAAACCAAAAATAGAATACACATGTAGCAATAATAATATTCAATCAAGCTTATCTCACTCAAAACAAGGTATGAATATTCAACTAATCAATGATAAACACCTAATCTAAAGTTCTCAAATAATTAGTGTTTGCACACTTAGGCCGAGTCCCCTGTTGATCTTGCTATGTCGGGCTGCGCTCAGTTCGCTTACAGTCAACCCCGGCTCCCTTAGGCCAGTCATACTTGTATATCACATCAATCTTACAAACACATAATACAAGCAATCAATAATTGCGAATCTCAGTATCGTTCACAACCACACAGGGGTGCGGTTTTCTTACCTCAGATCTCGAGCAGAGGATACAGAATGGTCGCGAGCACGATCCTCAGTCCTGAGCATTGGCGATAAACCTAGTCATAGTGACCAATGGGTAATCATCAATTTCTAATACAAATAAATACATAGGAAACGATAGCTAGCCTCTTGGACCTCGATTTCTACTAAACCGGGTAGTATAAATTGTCCCGAGCGCCTAGGTTCGAACCCCCGAGCCTTACCAATCCTAGAAACCATCCTAAGGAAAAATCCCTTAGGCGGGCCGCGACCTGGCCTTAAGTGTCGCGGCGCACCCCCAAGTCAGACACTAAATCCCCAAGGCTCAGGGGACGCGGGCCACGACTTGGCCTCTAATGTCATGGCACACCCTCAAAACAGAGAGCACACCCAAGCGTTTTGGGCATGCGGGCCACAACGCCCATGAGCTGGGTCACAGCGCACCCCTCGTGCCTAGAATTTCTGGGTTTTCCCCAGCATCTCTCCCAGCCAAAACCACATAATTCAACCAAACTTTCATCCAAACGCAAAACTAAACCCAGAATTCGTATCCCCACAACTTAACCATCATAGCTAGCGTTATAAGAACTTCATACTCTTTTAAAACACCCAAATTCAATCCAAACCCAGCTAACAAAACCAGACCTCATGAAAACTTAATCCTTAACATGATTTTAGCATAATTTAGAGATTCTAGCTTGAATTCTTACCTCAAGTAGCAGCCTAATTCCTCAATAATTTCTCTGAGTATTCCCAGCTTGAATTCCCTCTGAGTTCCAGCTTAATTCCCAACTTGATTACCTTAACTTTCCTTTTGTTTTTCCGTCAAAATTCAGAACTTCCCCTTAGGCATCTTGAGTGAAAAAATCGTGAGATAGAGAGAGAATGGGAGTAAAGAGTTCTAGGTGATTTGTGGCTAAGTCTAGAATCCTACAGAGTATAACCTTTAACCTCTAAAAATACCATTTTGTCCTTCTATGCTTATTAATCCTCTAATTGTCTCTAGGGTCAACATTGTCATTCCACTCCTGGTTCCCGCTAATTTCATAAGTGTTCCTAATATTTAATAATTTATCCCGTCATCCAATTAATTACCAAATACCCATTCAATATGTAATAAATCCCAAATTATTCTCTAAATTCCCAAAAATTCCCATAGGCTCCCTCGGGTCGGGTATTAAACCCCACTGTGACTATTTCGCTAATCTGCTCACAAGGACCGTCTCGAGCCATATACTACAAATATATCCACATAATAATGTGGTCTCAACCATTTATCATATAAAATCACATTTATGCCCTCAATGGGCCAAAATTACGAACATGCCCTTATAAGCATATCTAATACTCATAAACATGCATATATTATATTCATATAATCATATTAATCATGCATGCCACATAGTTACGCATTTAACCAATTAAACACATATATGAACCAATTATGCCCTTCCGGCATGCTAACCTAGGCACTAAACCCTATTAGCAATTTTGGGTCGTTACACTGCGTGACAACGCTGTACAGATTTTCAAGAGAAGGAATAGCCGGAACGAGTTCCATCGAGCTCCCGGTAACCTTGGGAGACTATCCAGTTCTGGTAACCAAGATGATGGAGTTTATAGTGGTGGACACCCCATCAACCTACAATGTACTACTCGGGAGACCAACCCTGATTGGGCTGGGGGCAGTGTCATCTGTGAGGCACTTGGCCATAAAATTCCCAACATCTAGTGGTGTTGGGACGCTAAAGGGAGACCAGCTGGCTGCCCGAGAATGTTATAGTATTTCCATGAGAGGGAAGGGCCAAATAAGTGCGCAAGCACTTGTTGTCATCCGGGAAATAAGCGGAACATTCTTCGAAGTCGAAGAAGAGATCTACCCCAGAGTAGAAGAGGATAGGGTCAATCTTGGACCAATAGAGGAGCTTAAAGAAATGGAGCTCGATGAAAAGGATACCACTAGGGTGGTGAAGATAGGGATGAACCTCCCCAAGGACGCGAGGTAGAAATTAATTCATTTCCTCAGGGAAAATGAAGATGTGTTTGCATGGTCGCACTCAGACATGGTTGGGATCAGCCCAAACATTATAAGCCATTCACTCAACACGGACAAAAGCTTCCCTTCGAAGCAACAAAAAATAAGGCTTTTGGACGATGAAAGGAAGAAAGCCCTAAAAGAATAGGTCGAAAGATTGAAGGCAAATCGGTTTATCCGATATGCTTTCTACCCCGATTGGATAGCCAATCATGTGCTAGTTCTAAAGCTCAATGGAAAGTGGCGAACTAGTATTGATTATTCGGATCTCAATAAGGCCTGTCCAAAGGATTGCTTTCCCTTGCCTTGAATTGATCAACTCATAGATGCCACTACAGGTCATAGCATCATGTAATTCATGGATGTATACTCTGTATATAACCTGATATCCATGCACGCACCTGACCAAGAACATATGAGCTTCATGATCGATAAAGGCTTGTATTGCTATAATGTAATGCCTTTCGGGCTCAAGAACGTCGGAGCTACATACCAAACATTGGTGAATAGGATGTTTGTCAAACAAATAGGGAATAACATGGAAGTTTATGTGGCCGATATGCTAGTCAAGTCCAAGCATAACTATTACCATGTGGACGATATCACTAAATGTTTCGTTGTACTCTGGAAGTAAAATATGGGACTTTACCCACAAAATGCTCATTTGGAGTATCCTCGGGAAAATTTATCGGATTCATAGTGAATGCTCGGGGCATAGAGGCAAACCCAGATAAGATTAAGGCATTAATAGATATGATCTCACCTCAAAAACATAAAGATGTCCAGAGCCTAACTGGACGAATGGCAGCCTTAAGTAGCTTCATCTCGAAAGTTATAGATAGATGCCTCCCATTCTACAATCTTTTGAGAGGGGGAAAGAAATTTGAATGGTCGAACAAGTGTGAGCTCATGTTTCAAAACCTTAAGAGACCACACTGAACCACCAATCTTATCCATGCCAATCACAGGGGAAGTATTGTACTTATACCTCGCCACAATCGAGTATGCAATCAGGGCGGTACTTGTTCGGGAGGATAAGAAATTGCAAAATCCTGTTTACTATGTTAGCAAAAGGTTACTGGGGGCAGAGTTGAGATATCCGTTAATGGAAAAGCTGGCTTTGTGCCTGATACATGCATCTCGAAAGCTTCGACACTATTTCAAAGCACATTCTATACACGTATTAACTGATCATCCATTAAGGCGAGTACTATCCAAGCCTGAGGCCTCCGGGAGATTGTTAAAATGGGTTGTCGAACTCGGGAAGTTCGAGATCACCTATCGTCCAAGAACAAAAATCAAAGGGCAAGCCTTCGCATATTTCATAGTTGAAAGTATGGGAATCACCAATGAGGAAGTCATAACCCCAGCCCGTGAGCTGTGGGGACTTTATGTTGATGGATCTTCTAATGAGAACATGTCAGGGGCAGGAATCATCTTGATCACTCTGACGGGAAATCGTTTTCATTCAGCTTTATGGTTTGGCTTCGAAGCATCAAATAATGAGGTACAATACGAAGAACTATTAGCAGGACTCCAGATAGCCTTCGAGCTGAATGTGAAGGTCATTCACTGCTATAGTGATTCCCAATTAGTTGTTAGCCAGGTTCTAGGATAATATCAAGCTCGTGGCATTAAAATGGTAGACTATTTGGAGAAAGTTAAGGCAATGTTTGGGGAATTTGAGTTCTATGCCATAGAACAAGTTTTGCGGGAGCAAAACTCAAATGCGGACACTCTGGCTAGGCTCGCCACGACCAAAGAGGCAAACATACTCAACGTGGTGCCAATCAAATTTCTACCAGTCCCAAGCATAACCGAGCCCGAAGAAGAAAATGTCAACATGATTGACTCGCTACCTACCTGGATGACCCCCATAATTGACTACCTCTAAACCAGGAGTCTCCCGACAGACCGAAACGAGACTAGGAAACTTATGTACAAAATACCATGATACACCATCTTGGAAGGGATGTTGTACAGAAGAGGGTATTCCATGCCACTACTAAGGTGTGTAATTGCGCCCGAAGCAAGAATTTTTTTAGAAGAAATCAATGAAGGATTTCTTAGAGACCACACTAGGGACATTGTGTGTCAAAAAAGGTTATTAGGCAAGGATACTTCTAGCTTATAGTTAAAGCATACTCGTTCAAATATGTTAAGTGTTGTGCCAAGTGTCAACGATTCGCTTCAATACCACGAGCTCCCCCCACTGAGCTCACCATGATGAGCTTTTCGTGGCCATTCACATTATGGGGAATCGACCTCGTAGGATCCTTGCCAACTGGAAAAGGAGGAGTAAAATATGTTGTAGTCGTTGTTGATTATTTTACAAAGTGGACCAAGGTTAAACCTCTAACTAATATCACCTCAAAAAAAGTTTTGGACTTCATGGAGAAGAATATAATCTGTAGATACGGGATGCCCAGGAAGATCATATTAGATAATGGTACCCAGTTCGACAGTGACTTGTTCACATAGTTCTATGAAAAGAATGGGATAATCAAAAGTTTTTTCTTTGTGGCCCATCCACATGCAAATGGCCAGGTCGAAGCAATAAATAAAAATCTAAAGAGTTCTATTAAGAAAAGACTAGAAGAAGCTAAAGGAAAATGGCTAGAAGAACTACCACAAGTCCTACGGGTGTACAGAACGACAACACGGACTTCAATGAGACATACCCACTTCTCCCTGGCTTATGATTGTGAGGTCATGTTACATACTATGGTTGAAATCCCAACAATAAGGTGTATGGCATACAACCAAACCTCAAACTAATCCCAACTCGAAGAAACTCTAGACATAATTGAAGAAAAATGAGACGAAGCCTAACTGAGGAATGTTACATACCAGCAAAGGGCTATAAGATACTTCAACAAGAGTGTTCGAGACATAAAATTTGGATTGGGAGATTTGGTGCTTATATGCATGGTTTTGGCCACACGAGACCCCTCTGCAGGTGTGCTCGGGCCTAATTGGGAAGGACCATACTAAATCGAGTTCGTCATTCGACCTTGTGTTTATAAACTAATGATATTGAATGGAGAATTGGTCCCATGAGCTTGGAATGGTGAACATCTACAACTTTATTATAAGTAAAGTAATGTAGGTATGGTGTTTATTCATTTTTAACCCAGCTTGTATTTAATTTATGCTTTTTATCAATAAAGCACTTATTTTTACACCAAATTTTGTGTATTTTTATTGTTATACATTTTGCAACCTCTCAAAATTCAATAACCTAAGATTGCAATCATAGGATATTAAAGGGGCATAAGTGGTATACGATAATACCATAAGCTCGAAAATGTAGCATCAATAAAAATGAAATCAAATTAATCAAAATGTAAATAATGATAGTGTATGGAGCACTAACCTAACACGAATTATACAAGTCTAGAACAAACTAGAAAAAGCTAATCTACACGATCAAAATTTGGAATTCTAGATAAACCAACAGAATTTTATAAGTCGAGACATAGCTAAAAAAAATTTGCAAATAAGTTTGGACCTCGCAACCCCGAGACTATGCTCGAGGATGAGGTAAAGTCACTATCAATAAATGAGAAATAACTAGACTAAAGAGGTTACATGCCAAATAACTATTTCCTAACAAAGATATGAGGTAAAACTAATATTCGATTTTGAAGATAACAAAGTTGGAAAAGGTGCAATCAAATGAACTATGTATGAATACATTGAAATTTGAGCTTAAGCACAACAAGTATTTGTACAGATAAAAAAATATAGTACTTTATGCACAAGCTCGGAATATTTCAAGGTTAGAAATGTGGAGCATGTGATAAAGGAAAAAACATCCAAGGTAGTCAATATGCATAAATATTTCGAGCAATAAATGTAAGCATAAAAACATAAACTACCATTGAAATATAGTTGTCTTTGCCCCAAGGGCATAAAGAAAGGAAATTATATATATAAATATGTAATTACAAGGGGAAACAAAAATGGGTCGCAGCTCATAACTTGAACTTTAAGGATTAGCAGTCCCATCAACTACAGTTCCGACTTGTTCGGTCGGCTTCGCTACCTCTTCAACATCGAACCTGGCCTCTTTCTCCTCCAGTCGAGCCTGCCACCTAGCAATAAATTCGATCTCCCAGTCAAAGAGGAAGCTGGTATCGAGGTCAGGATTATTAGCCTAAATCTGATACATTGCCATGTCTACAACGCGATCTTCTTTGGTCTTAAACTCCTCAAGAAGACGAGCCTTCTCGCTCTAATTGAACTCGAAGCTCATCTTCTTTTCCTCTTCCAGTTTCGTGTTGAGCTCCTGGATTCTTTTGATCTCTGAGTCCCTGGCCTCAACTTCCTTCTGAATCACCTCTAGCTTGGTCTTAAGCTTCGGGATCCTCTTGATCTCCACATCCCTTGCTTCAAGTTCTTGTCTAGCCTTTTTAAGGTCATCCTCGACCCTAGGTTGAGCATCTCGGGCCTCTTGGGCAAGCGCCATTCTCACTGTGACCTCATAATTCAACACAAAATTATACTGAACAATGGATATGAATGCCTACAATTAAAAATCAATGTTGAAAGAAAAAATTCAAAGTTGGCATAGAAGCAGGGAGCTTGTGAGAAAGTAACTAACCGAAGAAAATAGTTCCCCACTCTTGTTAAAAAGAGTTTTGGCATCTTGGAATAAGGTCAGAAACTCCCACTAGGGAGCCCCGAGGTTGCTAAAGCCTTGGCCCACGCGAATCAAAGCATCAGAACCAAGGTTGACCCCAGGGGTACCTGCAGCAGCATCAACCACGAATTCAGGCACATAGGTAGAGATCGAAAGAAGGCAGTCTCGGATGAAAGGCTGGGCTCAGCTTGGTTGAGTTGCAGGAGGGGAATTCGTGGCTTCCAGGGGTGCTGAGAGCACAGTGACTTGACCTGGGTCAGACGACTTTGATGTCTAAGGGACCACCTCAACTTTCTTGGTGAGTTTGGAAGGGAGACCTCCCTTCTGAGATGCATGGTTGCATTTGTTTGCTCTCGAGGCAACGGGCTTATTAAGCAGGTTGTCCAGGTCCGAATCCATATTACCTAAAAAAAAGGAAAGAGAGTACATCAGCACATGATTAAGGTTATCATAAGTAATGAGACTCCAAGTGAAAAGAAACCTAATTGGTAGACTCTGTCGATCTTGAGCGCGGGGACCAAGAAATCCCCCTGTCTTCTAATGACTCTAAGGGGGTTCCCTCTCTATAGGTAGGGGATAGTATCGTTAGATCCCTATATATGTTGGTCTCGTATTGGACAACAACCCCATCCCAGACTTCATTTAGACTATACATAGTCTTGTATTTCCCTAACCAACTATTGAACCTATGGACTCTAAGGTCTACCATCGACCAGGCCAGGAAGTTATTCCTGGGGTCCTTAAAAAGAACCATTACATCAGGTTCATATCTAAGAAGAGTGGGAGACCACATCGATAGGTTCAGCACTACTTCACCTCCATCCACCGAGCTCATCAAAGCCTCATCATGGGTTTCATTGCCTGAGCCTGGTTGCTCAAATAGGTGGGGAACGAAGACATGGGCTTACGAGCCCGAGGGCCTCTTCCTGGAAGGAAGTTTGGCGGTGGGGATTGGGACGTCTTCCCATCTCGCATATTCGTGAATTCTCGGGTTGTTGGTGGACTCGCCTTCATCTAGGAGACCACAAGCTCGGAGCTTATCCTTGTGGAGGAGGTAGGTTAGAGATCGTCGATCATAAGGGAGCTTAAGAATTGCATCCATGTGTTCTTTCATGTCTTTGGTCATCCTTGTTCGATGGTAATTGGCTGCAGACAAGAGTTGAGTGAGCATTTTGAGCTCAAAAAACTAAAGAAAAAGAAAAAAAATGAGTATGGCGAGACACTTATGAATTTTCTAGAAGAAATAAAAGCGAGAAGGAGCAAGGTCGTCCATCCAGAAAAAGATGGTCTTGAAATTAGGACGATGGTTGGGTATATCCTCGAACAGCCGCCTCTCCTTGGGATAGCTCAAGAGGTAGTAGAATCCATCTCCGTCGTGAGCTCAAGAAGGGTTGCTTTTAAGACAAAAGAGATCAAGGATCTCGTGCACTGAGGGTCCCTCCCACTTCATCTCCTTGTACAACAACCTCAGGGCAGCCAGAACCCTATATGTGTTGGTTTGGAGTTCCAATGGGGCGATACCAACGTAGTCCAAGAAACTCCAGAAATAGCCCTTTAAGGGCAAAAAAGCCCCAACTCACATATGCTTGTGACTCCAAACCTGAGCTTATCCTTCCAGACCAGGAGTGTAGCAACTCCTCTCATTGGAGGTTACAGGCCGACACATCAACTTGTCAAATAACTTTAACCCATGGAAGGCCAAAAACTCAGAGATGTGTCCAGTGGAGGTCACAGAGCTTTGATAGTGCTCGGCTTCAAAGAAATTTTCCTCCAAGGTTAGGATAGAAAGGGCCATAGAGGTGGTCGGTTGGGTCAAAGCACTCTCCATGAGGCTGAATGAGAGCTCACCCAGAGAGTAGGCTACGATGACTCTATGCTTGGGGTCTAATGGAATTGGCTGGATCTCAGGTTTTGAATCAGAGTATACCGCAACTCGAAGTTTCTTTCTCTTCTTCTCTTCAATCTCGTCAACCCGACGTCAAAAATGGGCTCGTATATCTTCTTGTTCGCACCGTTCCTTATGCTCACGGATTAACCGTTGGTTTCGCGTGAATGGCGATTTAGGGCGAGCAGATGGCGGGTGGTGAGGGATGGCAAGCTTGGGCCCCCACTGATTCTTTGAAGACTACGACATCTAATAAGAAAGAAAAAGTTGAGGGCCCATTACAAAAAAGAAGAGGAAGAGAGTAAGGTCTTAATAACTCGAACTCGTAAGCTCGAGATAACAAGAACGCCTTAATCAAGCCTGAAGGCTTGAAATGGCAAGATTAACCCAAATGCCAACACTGAACTGTTATAAAAATCAGGGCATCAAGAGTGTACCCACGCGAGAGTGGGATGGTTATTATCAGTTTAAAAGAATCCTGAATTTCTAGGGAAAAAGTGGGCAGTTACCCAAAAAGGCGATATTATTGGGATATGTGCATTAAAACCCTAATCCAAAACCCTTTTTTCTTATGCTACACGAAACCTATATCCTAATACCTCATAACCTAAAAGGTCCCATTTTTATCATTTTTTTACCAGAATTTTTTGCCTAAAATGTATTTCTGATCCATGCAAGTCTGTACAATCAAAACTTATCTCTTGCAAAAGGGGTTTTCAAGAATTTGGTATAAACCAGAAAAAAAAAGTTTGTACGTACAGAGGAAACATAAACATAAATAAAATTATGAGAGGTAAAAGACCAAAAAACTTACACAAGGTTGTTTGTGGAAACGTGGAGATCGTCGACCGAATAAGGGGAAGCAAGAATAATCTCACAGAGCCGAAGGTGGTGAGGTTTCTCTGCTTCTTCGGTTTGGAAAACATGTAACGGGAGGGGCTCTGGTTCGTGTTTCTGTTTCTAAAAGTAAAAATGCAAGTGTGAAGAGAATGGGGAAGAAAGGGTATATATATATATGCCAAAGGGAATAGTAAGGAGTTGATGAATCTGAGCCCTTAATTTGAGTCAAAATGGGATCCAAAGGATCACGTTTGATTAAAAAAAATAAAGAAAAAAAGGAAATAGGAAAGGATGTGTGTAGGTAGGAGAGTACTCAAGTACTCTCGGTGAACAATCCCTCAGTGGCGTGTGTACACACTCGAGTGTGGTAGATAGGCACGTTTTCCGAAGGTAAAGTTCAAAAGTTTCATTCTCATAGGATTCAAACTAACACTTTTGAGGGGGGAAATGTTACACCCAAATTTCGAGAATAAAATAAATGGCCTCGAAATGTAGGCTCGAAAAGAGTAAGCTTGAGAATAATAAGTGTTGGTTGTACACTTGTATAAATTGACATAATCCCATATCTACTCAGTTAATGGCACTCAAGTATGAGTCGCATTGTTTGGGCCTGGACAATGTGGCTCAAAGGCACCGACCTTCTCCGAGGAACGAGTTCGGTAAAATAGCTAGAAAGGAGGAGGATGTAACCAGAATGATGAACTCAAAGTCTGGATCAGTCTCAAAAGCGTATCAGCCCAACAATCGAGCTCAGCAATGCATTTTGTACACGGAAAGATTGTTAGGAAATTCCTATTCCTTAGGTGTTGAGGCTCAAAATCTCATCAAGGGAAAATATGAGGTTAAGGCAAGGCCCTTGAGCTGCCATTGTCTCGGGAAGCCATCATACCGTCGCGTCGCGAGTTGGGATCCACGCCCCATGGGATCGGTGCCCCGTGACACGCGGTTTACAAGGTATGGATGCTAAGATGTCATGGCCTCGCACGGCCCCGCTCGGATGCCTAGGCGCGAGGCGACATGGCCTCACTTGGCCTCGCCAGCCCACGCCACCAAAGGGCCTTGCGAGATGCCTAGGCCATGCCTCCCAAAGGGCCTCGCGAGATGTCTAGGCCATACCTCCCAAGTGGCCTCGCGAGAGGTCTCGGCCACGCCACCCACGTGGCCTCGCGAGATGCCTAGGCCACACCTCCCAAGTGGCCTCACGAGACGTCTCGGTTGCGCCACCCGAGTGGCCTCGCGAGATGCCTAGGCCACGCCTCCCAAGGGGCCTCGCGAGATGTCTAGGCCATACCTCCCAAGTGGCCTTGCGAGATGCCTAGGCCACGCCTCCCAAGTGGCCTCGCGAGATGCCTAGGCCACGCCACCCAAAGGGCCTCGTGAGACGTCTAGGCCACACCTCCCAAGTGGCCTCGCGAGAGGTCTCGGCCACGCCACCCAAGTGGCCTCGCGAGATGCCTAGGCCACGTCTCCCAAGTGGCCTCACGAGATGCCTAGGCCACGCCTCCCAAGTGGCCGCGCGAGATGCCTAGGCCACGCCACCCCTAGTGGCCTCGCGAGATGCCTAGGCCACGCCTCCCAAGTGGCCTCGTGAGATGTCTAGGCCACACCTCCCAAGTGGCCTCGCGAGAGGTCTCGGCTGCGCCACCCGAGTGGCCTCTCCTTAGGCCTGAGTGGCCTCACCATGGTAGCCCCGTCATCGGGTCTTGGTGCCCATGGCCTCATGAAGGCCACATTCACAACGCACTCGACCTTGTGAACAGCTAGGGAGCCACGCCGTCAAGGGGGGTCGCAAGGAGGGCGTCTCGCCACGCATCTCTAGACATCTTTCAGGGCCACATGCCTATCGCTCATACTCGTGAGTGACCTCATGAGGCTTCGAATATCTCATACCAAGGACCCAAGATCTCCACCTCACTCCAAGGGTCCCATTCCTTACACCTTGAGATTCCTATGCTTAGGAGATCCAGTACGAGTCGAATGGGACATACTTGTACGACCAAGTACTGAGTACGGATACCAGTGCCATGAGGCTGCTGGGGTAAGGATCATGGTCCGTACATCTACGGCCATAGGTCAGAGCCGACACCACTACCTCCTGCGCCACTACGCCTGCCACCACACATTTCATCGAGGGTACAGACAAGTGGTGGAGACATCCTCCTGACACCTGCTCCTGTACGGGATGTACAACCATGAAGCCACTCCCCTGACACAGTACGTATGTACCACTTGGTCCCCTGGACTATTATGTACCTAAGGCCATTAGAGCCTACTATAAAATGAACTCTAAGACCACCTGAAAGGGGGTTGGAAATTTACTGTAGCAGAGGCTTAAGTGTGAATGAAAGACTGAATTCTCCATTATTGTTCCATCATTGTTCTTGAGTTTTTGTTCAAGTTTTTACAGCTTTCTAATTAGCGATCTTGATTTGATAATTTTTCCAACTTAACTTAGTTGATGAGTTCTCACCGTCAACAGTTTGGCGCCGTCTGTGGGAATGTTAGTTTCAAGCTACTGTTCCACCATTGTTTCCGACAAGAAGAAGATGCCAAGACGCTCGAAGCGACTGAGGGAGACGTGGGAGGTAGAGGTTCACCTGAACGGAGTCCAGCTGAAGGCCTCCATGAAGGACGCTCTTCCACCCAGAGACGTGGAGCCCCCGATAGACCCTAAGGTTCAGGGAGGTGATAGGGTGGCCTCATCGCCAGCCGCTCCACCTGGAGGGAGTCCTCCAAGAGCACCACCGGGAAACGCTGATGAATTCCCTACTCCAAAACCGCCGCAGGCACCGAACTCCGGCCGGCAAGACCTGGGCCCTTCTGCCCGTAGGCATGATAAACACCCCCCGGTCCACTCCGTGAGCTCGAGTTCGAAGTCCCGGTTTTACGAAGAGGAGATACGTGAGCTCCACCGTAAAAACCAAAGGTTAGAAACCACCTTAGAAAACATGCAAGAGGTCCTTAACGGCCTGCTGCAGGGTAAGTCCAGCGTAACCTTGCCTAAGGGGAAAGAGAAGGGCAAGGATGGGGTGGAGACCACTGTGCCGGTAGATGATGGGAGAACCCGACATTCAACTAGTAACACCCCCCGCGCAAAGCAACATGATCACCCCGAACCGCCTAAGCAGGCCCAGAAGCCAACGCCGAGGACCAACGCTGCCCCTCGCCATGAGGATGAGGTCACCTCCAAAAGAGCACCCCCAGACTTGCGGGAGGAGCTCAATAAGAAGAGGGCGGGCAAAGGGACCACGCCCCCTGTGGCGCCTCGAGAAGGCAAGGGAAAGGCGGATCTTAGCCCGTCCACTTTGAGAGACACTCTCAGCAAAAGGAGGTAGGACCTAGACACGGAGATGCGGAGCTTGCGGAGCAAGATCGTCACCGAGTCAGGCGGCCAGGCCCTTGAGGAGGACTTCGACCATGAGTCGCCCTTTGTGAGAGAAATTCAGGCAATCCGGCTCCCTGCCAATTTTAAGGAGCCCAATATGACCCCTTACGAAGGGAACACGGATCCAAAATACCACCTGGATGCGTTTAATGATCTGATGAAACTGAGGGGGATCGGAAGTGGTGCCAGGTGCCATTGCTTCGCTGTTACTCTGAAAGGACCCGCCTACAAATGGTTCAAAAGGCTAAGGCCAAGGTCCATCAGGTCCTGGCAGCAGTTCTCTGACGAATTCCTCCAACAGCACCATGCCGTGCGGGACTACACGATGTCAGGTACCAGCCTGGCCAACGTGAAGCAAGGGGAGAAGGAGAGCCTGAAGAGCTACATTCACCGGTTTAATATGGAGGCTGCAAAAGTGGGGAGCATAACGCGCCGGGAGTTAAAAATGGCCATTACCACTGGGGTGCTCCCACGAAGCAAGTTGTGGGACAACATGTTAAAGAGGGAAGTCACCGACTTGGATGACTTCTATGAAAGAGCACAGATGTACATCCGTGTGGAGGATGGCCACGCAAACCTGAAGGCGGGGAAGGAGGAGCCCCACGCGAAGCCCCCAACTAACGACGGGTCGAATGTAGCAAAGAAGAAAAGGACGTACGATGGGTCGAGGGATGACCAGCAGAGGAAGACCAAACGAGGGGGTGATCATAGGCCAACGGCCTATACTTATTATACGAACCTCACGGACACCAGGGAGCATATTTACATCACCAACGAAGATCGAGTGCCCTTCAAAAAGCCCCCGCCAATGAGAAAGGATCGGTCCAAAAGGGACCCCAGTAGATACTGCCAATAACACAAGGACATCGGACACACCACGGCAGAGTGTATCCACCTGAAGGAGGAAATTGAGGAGCTTATCCGCCGGGGGCACTTGGGCCGCTATGTCAGGAGAGAAAGGCAAAGGCCAGAAGACGAGCCCACAGCACCCCAGGCACAAGAGCGAGCCCCAGAAATACAGGGGGACGTCCGAACCATTTTTGGAGGTCCAGGATTTGGGGGAGACTCTAGGAAGGGGCGAGATAGGTATGCAAGAGAGGCTCGGCGAAGTCCGCCTCCCTGCGTCATGAGTTTAGAACAACGACCCCCGAAGAGTTTCAAGGGGGAAAATGACTCGATAACGTTCACTGAGGAGGACGCACGGGGAGTACACTTTCCCCATAATGATCTGCTGGTGTTGACAGTCCAATTGGCAAATATGCGTGTGCATCGAGTCCTAGTGGACAACGGGAGCTCGGTGGACATCCTATATCGCCCTGCCTTGGAAAAGATGGGACTGGGCATTCGTCACCTAAAGCCCTGCTATTCGTCCCTATACGGATTTACCGGGGATTCAGTGCAACCCCTTGGAATGATCAAATTGACACTTACCATGGGGGAGCAACCCCGACAGACTACCGTCATGTCTAACTTTGTTGTAGTAGATTGTGCATCAGCTTTCAACGCGGTATTGGGGAGACCCTCCCTGAGAGAATTGAAAGCCATAACTTCAATATATCACTTGATTGTCAAGTTCCCGACTCCAGGAGGGGTCGCAAGTATGAAGGGAGAACAGAAGGAGGCGAGGGAGTGTTACAACACCTCACTCCGCACGCCTGCAAAGCCGCGTGAGCCAATGGCCATGGTGGTACATGAGGCGCTATGTATGCCCACGGGGGGTCCGCAGGAGCTGGATCCTCGGGTTGTGGATGAGTCAAGAGCAGAACCAGTGGAAGAAGTAGAGGAGGTTACGGTGACGGAGGAACCCTTAAGGAAATTGAAGATAGGGAGAAGCCTACAAGGTGACGTGATGGAGGAATTGATGAAATTTTTGAAAGATAATCTAGACGTGTTTGCATGGAGTCATGAGGACATGGTGGGCATAGACCCTAGTGTGATGTGCCACCACCTTAACATCTCCCCATAAGCAAGGCCCGTCAGGCAAATAAGGCGGGCGCTAGACCCAACAAGATACGCAGCGTTAAAGAAGGAGGTTGACAAGTTGAAGGCCAACGGTTTCATCCGTGAGTCTTTCTACCCTGTGTGGGTATCGAACCCAGTACTCATGCCAAAGCCGAATGGGAAGTGGAGGACTTGCGTCGATTTCACGAACTTGAATAAAGCTTGTCCTAAGGACAGCTTCCCACTTCCCAAGATAGATCAGCTAGTATATGCGACAGCGGGACATGAGTTACTAAGTTTTATGGACGCCTACTCAGGATACAACCAAATCCCAATGAACCCGGCAGATGAAGATCATACGTCATTCATTACAGACAAAGGGCTATACTGTTACAAGGTGATGCCCTTCGGGCTCAAAAACGCGAGAGCCACCTATCAAAGGCTGGTGAATAAGATGTTCGCCAATCAGATAGGAAGGAATATGGAGGTGTATGTGGATGACATGTTAGTGAAGACCAAAGTAGCAGCAGAGCTCAACAAAGACCTTGGTGAGATGTTTGACACGCTCAGGAAATATCGGATGAAGTTGAACCCAGTCAAGTGCACCTTCGGGGTATCCTCAGGAAAATTCTTGGGCTTCATGGTCAATTCCAGAGGCATCGAGGCCAATCCTGACAAGATAAAGGCACTCATAGAGATGAGCCCGCCAAAGAATAAGAAGGAGGTGCAGTGCCTAACAGGAAGGGTGGCGGCCTTTAATAGGTTTATCTCAAGGTCCACCGACAAGTGCCTCCCATTCTTTGACATCCTCAAAGGGAGCAAAAAGTTCACTTGGGATGAAAGATGTGAGGAAGCTTTTGTCAAGCTGAAAGAGCACCTGGGGAAGCCACCCCTGTTAGCGAAGCCAGAGAAGGGCGAGAAGCTGTACCTGTACTTGGCAGTGTCTGAGCATGCCATCAGCGCAACCCTGGTTAAGGGAGAGAAGAAGTAGCAGCAACCAGTATACTATATCAGCAAACGTTTGGTGGACGCGGAGAACCGGTATCCAGAGATCGAAAAACTGGCCTATGCGCTAGTGGTGGCTTCGAGGAAGTTGAAGCCTTACTTCCATGCACATACAATTGAAGTCTTAATAGATAGTCCTTTGAGACAGGTCTTACATAAGCCAGAGACTTTAGGGAGACTAATGAAATGGTCTGTTTACCGAGTTTTTCGGAAACGAATAACTAACAGAATAATAAAAAGATAAGAACTGTAGAAATACTGAAATGTAACTAAACAAACAGTGTTTTTACGTGGTTCAGGCGTTAACAAGCCCTAGTCCACGAGTCGATGTTATTATACTTGGAAAAGATTACAGTAAGATGGCTGGTGCATAAGAACTTCACACACTCACAATGTTTCTCTCGGGTTCTCTTGAAGAAGATGAAGCTAGAGAGATTTTGGTAGAGTTTTTGCTATCTGATCTCTCCCCTCTTGTAAAAGGAAGGAGTCTTTATAGCTAGGGTTTCGGATTAGGGTTTTTCTCTACGTACATGAGTCTTAATTACGCCAGCCATAAATAGGGGATACAATTACTGTAGTAGCATGGCTACCAGACTCTATGTGGGTATATTTACGTGAAAGTATGGGGAACACACAAAGTCAGCCGTCTTTTCCAAGTTGTCAGCGGGACAGTAGGCGAAAAGGTACCCTTAGGCGTGCTGGGATGTGTGCGGCTTTGACCTGACGGGCGTGTCAGGCGGGATCCTGTGTCAGACGGATATCATTCCAAATATGCCTTCTCCCGGACTCGACCGTTCGGTTTTGTTCTGTGCGGGGCACGGAACTGTTTCCGCGGAGACCACTCGAAGAGCCTCTCCTGGAAGAGGCCTCCCCGAGGGGTATCCTTCGGGAGTCCGGGAGAGTTGACGAGCTTCCGTGTTGTGCTTGTTTGGAAGAGTAATCCGGATACTAGACAGGAGAGGCGAAGCCTTTCTGTCCATCCGCGAGCTCTGGTCACCCTCCGTGAAAGACATCGATAACTCTGCTTCCCCGAGGTCATCAATCTAAACGCTATCCGGAAATCTGGATAACATTTACCCCCCAAGGTCGCGGAGCTTTGAGAGATCCGGGAGCTTGTACAATCGGTTTCTTAGACTAGGCGAGGGGGCACCTTCTGTGTTCCCGGAAGGGTTCCTTTTTCCCGCCTGAGTATTAGTATGAAAGAGAAAAAGGAATTTCTTCTGTTTGAGATCAAGTACTCAAGTGCTGCAAGGATCACGTGTCATTCTGGGAATGGTTCTGCGACCAAGACGTGTGCGTGAGGCGACTGGTTGAGGATGCGTGCGTCAGTCATCTGACTATTTGACGGTTTTTAATGGTACTCAGGGCCCGAGGTGGTGTAATGATGGGAAATAAATACTTTATTCCCATCCGAGGAGTCATAAATAGGATCGTCGCTTCCTCTCCAGCCGTTGGATCCGACGCACATGGAATGGGAAGATCAGGATCGTCCTCTCGAGGAACTCGAAACGGCTTCTTCCCTGCTATAAAAACGAGGGAAAGGACCTTTCTTCCTCTTTACGCTTTCAGATTCTCCATCTTTAGGATTTTCAGATTTCCAAACCTTCGAACTCTCAGGCTTCCCAGCTTACGTTCCTCCGAACTTGCCATTTCTTTTGGTAAGTATCTGGAAACTTATCTTTTTGATTTGGCAGTGGGTTTATTCTCCGAAGTTCCTGGTTTGAATCGCCGTTCATCTTTGCAGCTTTTACTTCTCGCGATCGTGCTGTGCAGTGATCCAGTTGCTCCTTCAACCTCCACCTACCCGAATATCAGTAAGTATTTCTACTTTGCTCTTTCCTCCCAAACCTTAGGTTGTTGGTAGTTGTTAGAGTAGAGGTTTCTGCCATTATTGCTTATGTGCATGTGTGAATAGGGCTTTGGTAGGCATGTGATTGATTGTGAGTCGATAAGTAGCCTTTTCTGCGTGTTTTGGCGATTTGCGTTTGGAAAGTCGTCCCTTGTTTTGCTGTTTTAGGGCATAAGCATGAATGCCTTTAGGGTGTCTTTCTCTGGAAAAACACTTCTTTTGGTGGGCTTAGGCTCGGGGTCTGAGTCTGGTTCCTTGCTGTCCTTCGGGTGGCATGGTGCCAATCCCTCGGCAAGCTCGGTGGGGGCCTCTCCAAGCAGTTTTCGGGGAGGGTCTCCCCGACGCCTTTGATACCACTAGGGTATGACAAGGGTGCTGACTGCTTAGAGTGTTTTCTTCTTTCTTTTCTTTTGTCCAGTGACGAACATCTCGAAGGAACAACTCCTTGCTGCGGGGGAGGCTGAATCTGCCCAAGAGAAGGGCTCTCCTATCGCTGGTGGAAAGGGGAAAGGAAAGGCGAAAGCGGTCGCGGCTAGCCCACCAACCTCCAATAGTTCCATCTGGGAGATGGACCAAAAACCGAACCTTTTCAGGAATTATGGCATGCTGGAGCTGTATTCCTCTGAGGCAGGCCTGAAGAACATCCCAGGTCTGATGTGGCACCGTCTGTCGGTGCTGGGCGAGTCAGCTAGCCAGAGCCACGAGGGCTTTGGTGCTTGGAGCTGGGCACACATAGTGTGCGGAGCGCACTTGCCCCTAAGGAGTTACTTCGCCAATTTCTGTGTGAAGGCGGGGATTGCCCCCTTCCAGTTAATTCCTCCCAGCTACAAGCTCTTAGCGGGGTGGTTTATCTTTTGCAAGTCCCGGAGACTGGAAGCTCCTACCCCGGAGGAGGTGCTGTACTTTTATGGGTTGAAGTCTCAGCCTATGAGGGGTCACTCAGACAAGGTGGGGTTTTACAGGCTAGAAAGGCACCCGGATGTGATGTGCCCCACTTGTCATACCGCGAGGGTTCCAGACCTCCGGGAATACTGGTTCCTGACGACTGGCTTCCCGCTGAAGAGGGTGCCAGCTCTATCTTTGGACTTCAAAATCCCTGGTAAGTGTTCCCTCTTTTCCTTTTCAACTTTGTTTCTTTGTGTTTGTTTTGCCTTTTGGGAGGATCTCTAACGCTTGTATTTGATTTTTGCAGAAGTCGTTCCGCGGACACCTCGCTGCGCGGAGATGATAAGGAGGTCCAAGTTCTACGAAGGGCTTTCCGAGGAAGAGTTGAGAGTGGAGGGACTTGTGACCTCCGAATCGTTGAGGGAGTATGGGTTACTCGCCTCCTTCCAAAATATCGAGCCAGTAAGTGGTAGGGGGCAGACTCAGGTGTCGGCTGACATCCGGGAGCAGATTGCCCTGGAGCTATCTAAGGTGATCACCCAAGCCGCTCGGGACGAAAATACTCTATCTCCTAGTTGGGCGGAGAGGTTCCCCGACCCCCAGCCGGAGGGAGAGGAGATCGAGGCTCGCCACGCCGCGGCTTACCCTAATGAAGGGGCTCCGGGGGCTAGTTCCTCCGAGAGAGGTAAGACTAGTTTTCGATTGATCCACACCCCCAGCCTGTCTGAAGTTACCCAAACCTCTCAGATGGGGTTTGATCCTCGTTTCCTTAGGCTAGATCCGCGTAGGATACCTTTCGACAGGTACTGTGATAGGGTAGATGAGCTCCTCTGGTGTCTGAGTGATGGTAGTCTGCCAGAAGGTGTCATCATGGTTGACCCTTCTTCTCTCAGCATGTTCTTCCCGGACTTCAAGGAGTACGGGAGCTTCCTGGAGCAGGAAGCGATGTTTTGTTTTGCTCGGGGAAGGCCATCCACGTTTCTCGTGCATGGTCGTCCCTTTCAAACTTTTCATTTTCTTGTTTATTGTTCCCTGCTGGCCGGCTTGCTTATACTTTTATGTTGCTGATTGTCTTGTCTTCCGCTTATCTTCTTTCTCATTTCTTGTTGGTTCGTTAACCTTGCTTTGTACGTTTCTTGCAGAGTATCCCGAAGCCAAGATGTTGGGGAAGGTTACTTTGCTTATTAAGAAGGCTGCCACCAGCCAAGACCCGCCCACGGGGAAAGGACGGAAGACCAAGGCTGGTAGGGGAGGTAAGGCGGCCTCCCCCAAGAAGACAAGTGGCGAGGCGCAAGCGTCTCCGAGGGTAGAGAAGTCCCCTGCTGAAGGGCCTTCCGAGACTATGATGGTCTCGAGTAGCAGTAGCGACGGGGAAGGGCTTGTGTTCCCCGTGAGGACAACTGGGGTGAGCAAACGTCCCGGAGAAGATGCTGAGGGTGCTAAGAACAAACGCCTTAGACACTCTTCCCCCGGTCGAAGGCAACAACAACAGCAACGACAGCAATCACAACTACAACAACAGCAGCAACAGGAACAAGAGAGACAATCACCAACGCCGCAGCAGCAGCAACAGCAACATCCAAACCAGCAGCAGCAACAAGGGCAATTACTTCTGCTACCGCAGCAGCAAAAGCAACAGACCGGGGCCTTAATACCCCGGCTGCCTCCTCCTCCTGCCCAAAGGGGGTCCACCCTTACGGGGTCTCCGTCTTCTCAGACAACCAATCTTCCCCTGCCTGGTCTGAAGTTCCACTTTCCGCGGAAGCCGACCAGTTTTCCCGCTGCCCTCCTGGAGGGTGTAAGACGGGCCGATAGTTTTTTGAAGAGGCGGCTAGAGGCGGAGAAGGCCGTTACTCAGGGAAGGGCAGATAACTTGTCTGCCGTGAAGAGGGCTGAGCTGGCCGAGGGGGTGAGATCTCCTCACCCGGCCGGAGCGGTTCTGGATGGTCCAGCCTTGGAGAAGAGGCTGGTGCCTAGGCTCGGACGTGCATTGGCGCCGTTCGGAGCTGAGATGATGGAGGACATGGCCCTGAGCTTATGCGAGCTCAATTCTGAGAAATGGGCCATCAGCAGCAGCAAGGATCCGCTGTTGCTGACACACGCTGTGAAGCAGCAACTGTCCGGGGTAAGCCGTCAGTTGTTATTATTTTTGGGACCACCTGTCTTTTGGTCCTGCTTTAGCTCATTCTGTTGTCTTTCCTTGCAGGCCTCTATGATCGCGGAACGCTCGTTCCGGGAGGTTGGTGCAGCTCTGGTTCAGCTGGAGGAGAGCCAACTGGCTCGCCAGGCCTTGGAAGCGGAGAAACAGAAACTGACCCAACAGGCCTTGGGGGCTTCGGAGAAGATTTATCAGGCCCGGCGCACGGCTGAAGAAGAGGCGGAGAAGAAATATCTTGCCAAATATCAAGAGTACCGGGCCAAGGCAGAGAATGAGTTTAGACAGCGGTCGGATGAGATTAAGACCGAAAACTCCAAGCTCCGGGAAGAGCTGTCCCAAGCCAAGGTGGAGAAAGATACCCTGGAAGCCCGCTTGCAATCAAAGAACGATCTCCTCCTTAAGCGGCAAGAGGAATATTCCACTCTTCAGAGTAAGCTGCACGACGAGGAGCAACTCCATAAGAGGAGCAGGGATCTCGTGTCTATGCTTCAGTTGGGGCTCGCCGAGAAGGATAAAGAGATCGGGGCTTTGCAATTCACTGCCAGGGGGCATGTGACCGAGAAGCAATCCGTGCTGAACCAAAATAGGGAGCAGCGCAAGGCGATTGATTCTCTTAAGGGGGAGCGGGATGCCTCCAAGGTCGAAATGGAAAAATTGAGGGCCCAACTAACTGCTGCGGAAGCACAGCTGGCAACCTCCGAGGCGGAGCGGTTGAAGGAGAAGGAGGATGCTGAGGTGATACTGAACAGGACTATTAATATATCGCATGTGGTCCTCATGCATCAACTCTGGAAAGTGAACCCGGAGGTGTTAGGCTATCTGGGAGATGATGCCGAAGCCATGAGGGAGAAGCTACTCGTGTGGGATCAGGGCCCAGAGGCGTACGTCCAAACTTATAACATTGACGAACGTGCTGAAGCTCCTGAGGCGGGAGATCCCGGAGAGGCGGGGACCTCTGAACCTTCTCATGACCAAATCCCTCCTTCCAATGAGCCGACTCCGCCAGCCTCAGCTGAAACAGATGCCCCCGAAGCTGCGGTCGTGGACGCTGTAGTTACCCCCAATGCTTGAAGGGGTTTTATTTTTAATTGTTTTTCATTGCGGACAATTTTGCCATAATCATAGCATTCTCCTTTCTTTTTCTGCCGAGTTCTTTATTTATCTTTGCGCTTAGGGTAGACATTTATACGGTAGAAACTGTTGTAGGGGCGTATGGGGTTTTGGTTCCAACGGCCAAAACTTATGCACTTCCCAGTTGAAGCTTTAACGGATGATGTCTTTCCCCACGTAGTTTCTAGGTTACGAAGGTTTTCTGGTTCCAACGGCCAGGCTCCTTTCACCGTACTTTATCTTTCCTGAGGCAAATAGCCAATCCCGGGACTTGTAGTTATACTGTTCGCTGGGATTGCTAAGGTGAGTCATTCCATTGTTTGGAACGGGAGTTCTTTTGGTGAGCGTCGCTAGACTTAAGGTTAGATCTTTGCGAAGCAAAACTAACTGTTGTTGCGAACCTCACGGTGGCTGGCTTCAGGGACCTGGCATGGAGCCCTGCGAGGCTAGATCCGCGCGAAGCAAATCTTTAGAGCGCTCGCGGATCTTGCCATCTTTTGCCTTGCGGGATCCGGAGCTGGAGCATGCGAAGCAAAGCTTTACAGCGCTCGCGGATCTTGCCATCTTTTGTCTTGCGGGACCCGGAGCTGGAGCTTGCGAAGCAAAGCTCTTCAGCGCTCGCGGATCTTGCCATCTTTTATCTTGCGGGACCCGGAGCTGGAGCTTGCAAAGCAAAGCTCTTCAGCGCTCGCGGATCTTGCCATCTTTTGTCTTGCGGGACCCGGAGCTGGAGCTTGCAAAGCAAAGCTCTTCAGCGCTCGCGGATCTTGCCATCTTTCGCCTTGCGGGACCCGGAGCTGGAGCTTGCGAAGCAAAGCTCTACAGAGCTCGCGGAGAATTCTGCAAAGGACTTGTCAAGGAGCTGGGGGTGTTTTGGCGTAGCTCTATGAACGTGCCTCAACCCCCAGTCCCGTCCATCGCTGGGCTACACAAGAGATAATTCTCATGATACATAATGGCAGGCATTTCTGTGGCAATTTTCACTTAAGCACATAATGCACATATGACACGTAATGCAAGCATGTTCATGGCAACAAATAAACCTAAGCTTAACAATTAGAGCAAACCAATTTAAAAACTTCAAACACAATGCTAGCACATAAGTGGTGTTCTATGTACGTTTTGTTCAAGGGGCGTATGGCTAAGCCTTAGCCATGTATACCCCCCAAGTGAGCGTGGGGTCCGGACGTCTCCGGACCGCGTGGTCACTTGTTAAAACGCAGCTTTGAACATAGGGATAAAAAGTGCAGTAAAAGCGGAGTGAATCCCTCCGTGTTTCATTAAAATAGCCTGCTAGGCGTTAGTTTTACAACAGGGAGGATTATTTCCACATTTTTCACTTTTGTTATTTTCACCAAGGACTTCCGACTGGATGGTCCGGGGCCTACTGGTAGTAACGGCGGAGGTGCTCCGCGTTCCAGGCGCGCGGGACTTTAGATCCGTCGAGTCTCTTTAAGTGATACGTCCCATGGCCCACTTTTTCTTGGACTTCGTAGGGGCCTTCCCAGTTGGGTCCGAGGACTCCTACTCCCGGATCCTGCGTAGCAGGAAATACTCTCCGTAGGACAAGGTCCCCAACTTCGAATGCACGGCTCTGGACTCTCGTGTTAAAGTGTCGGGCTATCTTGCCTTGGTACATTTTTAGTTGGACCTGCGACTGCTCCCGGAGCTCTTCGATCATGTCTAAGGACTCCTGGAGGAGGGCATGGTTCCGGGTAGGATCGTAGGTGTCTTGCCTGTGAGAGGGGATCATAGCTTCTACTGGGATGACGGCCTCGCAACCGAAGGTCATGGAATAAGGCGTGTGCCCCGTCGAAGTTCTCTTTGTCGTGCGATAAGCCCAAAGTACTCGCGGAAGTTCTTCCGGCCAGTGAGCCTTGCAGGCTTGGAGTTTTTTCTTCAACGTGGTCTTTAATATTTTGTTTACAGCTTCCACTTGTCCATTAGCCTGGGGTCTGGCGACTGCAGAAAAGCTTTTGATAATTCCATGCGAAGCACAGAAGTTCGTGAAGTGTTCACTGTCAAACTGCTTTCCGTTGTCGGACACAATTTTCTGTGGAAGCCCAAAACGACACACTATATTCCTGATGACAAAATCCAGTGCTTTTTTAGATGTGACCGTGTTCATAGGTTCAGCTTCAACCCATTTGGTGAAGTAGTCTACCGCGACTATGGCATACTTCACTCCACCCTTTCCAGTGGGGAGGGAACCTACTAGGTCAATGCCCCAAACGGCGAACGGCCAGGGGCTGGTCATTAGGGTAATTTCCGTAGGCGGCGCTCGCGGAACCTTGGCGTACCTCTGGCACTGCTCACACTTCCTGACATAATCCACACAATCCTTCTTCATGGTGGGCCAGAAGTATCCTTGTCGAAGGATTTTTTTGGAGAGGCTCAGCCCGGAGGTATGATCGCCACAGAAGCCTCCGTGAATCTCATGGATGATGGTGCTGACTTCGGTTCCGGCAACACACCTAAGGAAGGGTATGGACAACCCCCTGCGGTAAAGCTTTCCATCCATAACCACGTATCGGGGAACTTGATACTGGAGCTTCCTTGCGTCAGCTTTATCGGTGGGGAGTTCTCCGGTGGTGAGAAATCTGAGGATGGGTCCTATCCAGGAGTGGGAATGGTCGATGATGGCGTTTATCCTTCGCGTCTCAGTACTGGGGGCTTCTAAGTGCCCGATGGGGACTAAGCCATACTGTTCAATCTCCGGGTCCGTTGCAAGCTTGGCCAGCGTGTCCGCAAGTGAGTTCTGGTCCCGGGGGACCTGGCGGATTTTGTAGCCTTTGAAATGCTGCAGTAGGTCGCGGGAGAGAGACACGTAGGCAGCCATCCTTTCGCCTTTCGTCTGGTATTCCCCGGATATTTGGTTTACCACAAGTAGGGAGTCGCTGTACACTTCGATTTTTTGGGCTCCGACTTCTCTGGCCAGTCGTAACCCAGCTAACATGGCTTCGTGTTCTGCCTCGTTGTTGGATGCTGGGAATGCGAAACGGATGGCGCTCTGGAGCTGATGCCCTTGGGGAGATATTAGGATAACCCCCGCTCCAGCTCCTTTTTCGTTTGAGGCTCCGTCTATGTAGACCTTCCAGGTGGGAAGTTCCGGGACAGGATCTTCTGGGAGGTCATTCATTCCCGAGCATTCCACAATAAAGTCCGCGAGAGCTTGACCTTTTATGGAAACATGCGGTTGGTAGTGGACGTCGAACTGGCTTAGTTCCATGGCCCACTTAAGCAATCTGCCAGAAGACTCGGGCTTCTGCAGGACTTGTCGGAGAGGGTGGTTGGTGAGTACTTTGATGGTGTGCGCCTGGAAATATGGCCTCAGCTTCCGTGAAGCGATCAGCAAGCAGAGGGAGAGTTTCTCGATCATCGAATATCTGGACTCGGTGTCCAATAACCTCTTGCTTACGTAATACACAGGGAGCTGGATACGGCCATCTTCCCGGACGAGAGCGGCACTTACTGCGTGCTCAGTCACAGCTAGGTATAAGAACAACGCCTCTCCTTCGACCGGCTTGGACAGAATGGGGGCTCGGGTTAGATGTTCTTTGAGGTGTTGGAAGGCCGCTTCGCATTCGGGGGTCCACTCGAACTTCTTGTTCCCTCGCAGAACATTGAAGAAGGGGATACACTTGTCGGTGGCCTTGGATACGAAGCGACTGAGAGCAGCTATCCTTCCGGTAACGCTTTGGACATCCTTATGCTTCCGGGGGGAAGGCATATCTATGAACGCCTTTATTTTCTCAGGGTTGGCTTCCACGCCGCGGGAGCTAACAATAAAACCGAGGAACTTCCCAGACGAGACCCCGAAAGTACATTTCTTTGGATTTAGTTTCATCCCGTACTTTCGGATCACGGCGAAAGCTTCCTCAAGGTCGTTACTGTGGTCCCCGGAGGTCTTGGACTTTACCAACATGTCGTCCACGTACACCTCCATGTTCCTCCCCAGTTGGTCCTTGAACATTCTGTTTACCAGACGCTGGTAAGTCGCCCCAGCATTCTTCAAACCGAAAGGCATGACCACGTAACAGTAGACACCCTTATCTGTGAGGAAGCTGGTGTGTTCCTGGTCCGCGATATGCATCTTGATCTGGTTGTATCCGGAGTACGCATCCATGAAGGATAAGAGTTCGTACCCGGAAGTAGCGTCCACCATCTGATCGATTCGCGGGAGAGGGAAACAATCTTTCGGGCAGGCCCTGTTTAGGTCCGTGAAGTCAATGCACATTCTCCAGGACCCATCGGGTTTCGGGACCAGAACTAGGTTGGCCAACCACACGGGATAGTGCGACTCCTGGAGAAAGCCTATGGACATCAATTTGTCCACTTCAGCTTTGACGGCTTCGGCTCTCACTGGGTCCAGCGGCCTCCTCTTTTGGCGAATTGGAGTTGCAGCTGGGTCTATGTTGAGTGCGTGGCACGCAACATTGGGATTAATCCCCGTCATATCAGCGTGGCACCATGCCAGGATATCCTGATTATCCTTCACAGTGGCCACGATCTTATCTCGAACGGCCGACGGCAGGTTTTTCCCCACCTGAATGACCTTGGTGGGTTCTCCCGGATTGAGGATCACCTCTTCGACTTCCTCCATCGGCTCTATTGCTTTCTCGATTCCCACTCTTGGGTCGAGTTCGTCAAAGTATGCCTCCTGAGCATCCCTAGTTTCTGGCAATACTTCCGCCAAAGGAATGGCAGCAAACGTCTCTCGGACCGTGTAGACGGCTCGGACGGAGACGTTATAACAGCTCCGTGCACTTCTCTGGTCTCCTCGGAGGGTGCCAATACGCCCATCGTCGCAGGGAAACTTCAAGCATAAGTGACGTATCGAGGTTATGGCCCCACAATCGATCAGGACCGGTCGGCCTAAGATGGCATTATACGCCGTGGGGCAGTCGACCACCACGAATGTGCTATGCTTGAAGGCACAAGCGTCGCTTTCTCCTCTGAGGGTGACCGGAAGTTGAATTTTGCCTAATGGCATGAGTGCGTCCCCATTGAAACCTTGAAGCTGGATGGGGCATGGGGCCAGGTCCGTCTCGGTCAATCCGATCGCGTGGAAGGCCGCTTTGAAGAGGATGTTCACGGAGCTTCCGTTATCGATCAAGACCCGTGAGACCTTCTTATTGGCAATCTGGGCTTCCACCACGAGGGAATCGTTGTGGGGGAAGTGCACATGTCGAGCATCGTCCTCCGTGAAGGTGATGGGAAGATCCATCATTCGGGGACGTTGAGCAGGTGATTGGACCAAGGCGCACATCTCCTCGGCGTGCTCTAACTCCCTCAAGTACCTCTTCTGGGAATTGCGGGTGCTTCCGGCAAGGTGTGGTCCTCCGGAAATGGTGGCGACGTGTCCGTCAACGGGTGGCAGAGCAAGGCCGGGCGGATATGGGTTGCCTGGCCCTGGAGCCAACAAGGCAATGGGCGCCGGAGCAGGTGGAGGAGGAAGTGCTGGGAACTGAGACCCGGGAGCTTGGGGGTGACCGGCTCCAGGAGCGCCAGCGGCCCCCCTCTGTCCCGGTGAATACGCAGCTCCGTGAACTACCCCCTGTCCGGGATAGATTATGGGTATTCTCACCCACTGACCGAGGTGACCCGCTCTTGCCAGGGACTCGATCTCATCCTTCAGCTGAAGGCACTCATTCGTGGTGTGCCCCACATCTCCGTGGAACTCACACCTCTTATTGGAGTCTCGCGGACGCCTTCCTCCGTGAGACACTTTCGGGGGCTTCCTGTAGTTGACCATATTACAGGTCGCCCGATAGACATTCTCTCGCGAGTCTATCAAACTGGTATATTCCGTGAACTTGGGCTCATAATCCTTTCGGGGTTTCTTTGAATGGTCTCCCCGGTTGGAGTTTTTTCCGCTTCGTTTGCTCCGCGATTGGCTCAAACTTCGTTCCGGGGCTTCCGCTTGCGGCTGTGGCATGCTAGGAGCGATACTACATCCGGTTGGTACCGCTCCATACCCAGAGAAATGGGTTTGACCCGGCGTCTGAGCAGACGCGGAAGGCCCATACACACTCGGAGTAAATCGGGCTCCTGGAAGCGTGAGGACTGGTGCGGGAGCTTGCGAAGCAAAGCTCGGCGCAGTCACGGAAGGGGTTGGAGCCGGGGGAACTCCAAAGGCTTGCTGGTAGGCATCCTCAAGGTTGATGATTCCCTGAGCTTTTGACATGAATTCGGACAGGGTTTCTGCCCGTCTCCTTTGCATTTCCCCCCATAGCAGGGAGCCGACAGTAAGGCCCGATTGAAGGGCGATCAGCTTCATGTCATCGCTGACCTTGGTTTTTGCAGCAGCTTCCATCATTCTCTGAATGAAAGCTTTGAGGTTCTCAGTGGGTTGCTGTTTGATGTTGGTTAAGGAACCAACCTCCATGTCGTGGTCGCGGGCAGCAATAAACTGCCTCCTAAACGCGGACTGTAGCTCCTTCCAACTGTGGATTGATCCGGGAGCTAATCTTTTCCACCAGTCCTTCGCAGACTTGGTAAGGGTGAGTGAGAAGCACATGCATTTGGCGTCCTCACTGACGCGCGCCACTTGCATCATTTTATTGTATTTAGCTAGGTGGGTACGCGGGTCTGTCCTCCCATCATATAATTCTATGTGAGGCATTTTGAAGTTATCCGGGAGGGACGTTTCCGCGATCCTCCTAATACATGGTTCCGGGTCTTCCTCCTCAGAATCTGACAGGTCCCCACTTTGCTTCCGGACCAGCTTGGTCAAGGCAGCAATCTGTTCCTCGAGCCTCTTCGTATCACTTTCCGGGAGGTCACGTCCCCGGAGCTTGTCATTAATATGATTTCGGAGGTCATCTCCGCGAGGCCGGGCTTTTTCCCCTTTGGCCTTCTCATACTTGGCCTCCAACCTTCTTCTTAGGTCCACCGTGGACCAGCTATCTTCGGAGTGCGAGTTCGCAGCCCGACCGTACTGATTGAAGGAATCACTGGGGCGGTTGTTCCTTCCCCTAGGCCTGGGTGCCTTAGCACCGGGCCCTTTAGGCACAGAGTGCCCCCTTGGGGCTGAAGGGCGTCTGGGCTTAGGAGCGCCAGAGACCTTCTGCGCGCGGGGGGGGGCAGTCGGCCTGGTGATTCACACCTTTAGGAGGTGCAGGGGCGTCAGCGCGCACAGGCTCTCCAACTTTTTCTTTGCCCTTGTTAGGGGCGGCTTTGGATGGTCCAGCAGCGGCTGGATCCGGCATGGGGGCATCAGCACCACCTCGAACAGAGGTATCCTCGTCCGAGTCGCCTAGATCTCCGAACTTACTTTGGAGGCGTTCCATCATGCGTTGCATTCTTTCGGAGACGCGCTCCTGCTCAGCAAGCTTGGCCTTAGTGGCCACCAGTTCTTCGGCTACTTGGACCAGTTCTGGGTCCTTCTCATAGTAGCAACCGTCCTTGTAATAACCGTCTTGGACATACTCTTCTTCGTCTTCTAAGTATGTTGTATCTTCGGTACTGACCTGATCCTGGCGGGATGTCGGGTCTTCACCTCGGTAGTCTAAGGGTTCGCTCTGCACCACATCTTCCATCACGGTATCGGGGTTGACCGTAGCATTTTTGTCAACAGCGAATTTTCGCGTAGTCACCATCTCTTTAGTACGAAGTGAATACAAAAAACGTACACAGAAGAAGAGCTGACTAACAACTTCCTACAGCTCTCAATGAAAGCACCAAAATGTTTACCGAGTTTTTCGGAAACGAATAACTAACAGAATAATAAAAAGATAAGAACTGTAGAAATACTGAAATGTAACTAAACAAACAGTGTTTTTACGTGGTTCAGGCGTTAACAAGCCCTAGTCCACGAGTCGATGTTATTATACTTGGAAAAGATTACAGTAAGATGGCTGGTGCATAAGAACTTCACACACTCACAATGTTTCTCTCGGGTTCTCTTGAAGAAGATGAAGCTAGAGAGATTTTGGTAGAGTTTTTGCTATCTGATCTCTCCCCTCTTGTAAAAGGAAGGAGTCTTTATAGCTAGGGTTTCGGATTAGGGTTTTTCTCTACGTACATGAGTCTTAATTACGCCAGCCATAAATAGGGGATACAATTACTGTAGTAGCATGGCTACCAGACTCTATGTGGGTATATTTACGTGAAAGTATGGGGAACACACAAAGTCAGCCGTCTTTTCCAAGTTGTCAGCGGGACAGTAGGCGAAAAGGTACCCTTAGGCGTGCTGGGATGTGTGCGGCTTTGACCTGACGGGCGTGTCAGGCGGGATCCTGTGTCAGACAGATATCATTCCAAATATGCCTTCTCCCGGACTCGACCGTTCGGTTTTGTTCTGTGCGGGGCACGGAACTGTTTCCGCGGAGACCACTCGAAGAGCCTCTCCTGGAAGGGGCCTCCCCGAGGGGTATCCTTCGGGAGTCCGGGAGAGTTGACGAGCTTCCGTGTTGTGCTTGTTTGGAAGAGTAATCCGGATACTAGACAGGAGAGGCGAAGCCTTTCTGTCCATCCGCGAGCTCTGGTCACCCTCCGTGAAAGACATCGATAACTCTGCTTCCCCGAGGTCATCAATCTAAACGCTATCCGGAAATCTGGATAACATGGTCGATTGAGCTAAGTCAGTTTGATATTGTATACACCCCGAGGGCTTCCATCAATGTACAGGTGCTGGCAGATTTTATAGTAGAACTCACCCATCAGCCGAATGAAGGAAGGAATGAAGAAGGGGAGGAGCTAGGAGGTTCAGAGGAGTGGATTTTGCACGTTGATGGGGCATCAAATGAAGGACGATCAGGAGCGGGCATCATGATGACTGGGCCCGAGGGACATAGAATGTATTGCGCAATCCGATTTGGGTTTGAGGCCTCCAATAATGAAGCAGAGTACGAGGCGCTCTTAGCTGGCCTGTGTTTGGCCCAGGAACTGAGAGTGACACGCCTTCAAATCTTCAGCGACTCTCAATTGGTAGTATGCCAAGTAAAGGGAGAGTACCAGGCGAGGGGACCCAAGATGGCAGCATACTTGGAGAAGGTGAAGGGCTATCTGGGATGGTTGGTGGCATATACTATAGAGCAAATCCCCAGAGAAAAGAACACCCATGCCGATGCACTCGCAAAGCTGGCATCTACCAAGGATAGTGATGTCTTGGAATCAATACCCGTAGAGTACTTACCAAAGCCCAGCATCGAAGGCGCGGACGTGCACATGGTTAGTGTTCCGAAGAAATCATGGACCGAGCCAATCAAGAGGTACCTGGAAGAAGGAACCTTGCCTGCGGATAAAAACGAATCCCGGAGGTTGGTGTACAAGGCCGCAAGATACACCCTGGTAGATGGGGTCCTTTACAAAAGAGGATTCTCAATGCCCCTCCTGCGGTGTGTAGAAGAAGTGGAGGCGTGGAAAGTGTTACAGGAGATACATGAGGGAGAGTGCGGCAACCACGAGAGCGGACCCTCTACGGCTAGGAAGGCCATGAGACAAGGATACTACTGGCCTTCCATGGAGAAAGATGCGCATGACTTTGCCATGAAATGCGACAAATGCCAGAGGCACACCAACTACCCTCAGAAACCCCCAAGCGAACTGACCAGCATGACCAGCCCCTGGCCCTTCGCTATCTGGGGGATAGACTTGATCGGTGCTCTTCCTACAGGCAGGGGTGGAGGAAAGTACGCGGTGGTGGCAGTGGATTATTTCACTAAGTGGGTAGAAGCAGAACCCCTTGTGAAGATAACCGCCAAGCACATCACCTCTTTCGTCAACAAATTCATTGTGTGTCGATATGGAGTACCCTACAAGATTATTTCCGACAATGGTACCCAGTTCGAGGGAGGAGCCTTCGATGAATATTGTAAGGAAAGAGGCATAAGGAGGATTTTCTCCGCGGTTGTGCACCCCCAGGCCAATGGGCAAGTGGAGGCCATAAACAGGGTCCTTAAGAAGAACCTGAAGACAAAGCTGGAAAAGATGAAGGGAGCCTAGGTAGATGAGCTACCAAATGTGCTGTGGGCCTACAGAACCACCCCACGCACGACTACTGGGGAATCCCCATTCTCCTTGGCCTATGGGTGCGAGGCCGTGCTCCCAGTCGAGATGCGAGTCGAGTCCCACAGGGTACAGGCATATGGAGACGAAGCCAACCGCGTAGCCCTAGCCGAAAGCTTGGGCATGCTGGAAGAAAAGAGAGAAAAAGCCCAAATGAGGATGGCGGTATACCAGCAGCGCGCCGCAAGGTACTACAATTCGAGGGTGCGAGAGAGAACTTTCAGAGTTGGCGACCTGGTGCTAAGGAAGGTACTCCCAAACACACGAGACCCAGGTGCAGGAGTGCTGGGGGCAAATTGGGAGGGGCCCTACCAGGTTGCTTAGTGCATCCCCCCAGACACTTACAAGCTGGCTCGCATGGACGACACCCTCATACCCTGAGCATGGAATGCAAAGCACCTGAGGAAGTACTACCAGTAAGGCGCCCATGTTCGATGGAAAAAGAACAAGTGTTGCACACTGCCTTAATATGATAGGAAGAAATCAAAGAGGTTACTTAGATAGCCTCCTAAGTAGGTGTGAGTTTTTTATTTTTGTTTTATATAAAAAAAACTTCATATGTACCATTGCAACTATTTGTCTGAGACCGTTTATTATGAATGTGATGAATGGAACTGCATGTTGTGGGTAAAACTGTTCAACCTCATGTATTATTTTCCTTCGCTACGTGGGCATCAGCCAAAGTGCCTGCCGAAATAAATTTCATCAGACACTTGGGAGGCAGGATAGGAGGCGACAGCAGGCAGCTAGCAAAGGGAACCTAAAAAGGGCCCTATAACAAAGGATCCTAAAAAGGGACCCCTTGCCCTCCTAAAAACGAGGGCCCTAAAAGGGACCCTCTACCAAGAGGACCCCTAGCCCTCCTAAAAAGGAGGCCCCTAAAAAAAAGAGGACCCTCTACCAAGGGTATCCTAAAAAGGGCCCTCTATCAAGAGGAGGTAACCCAAAACCAAAGAGACCCCCTATACTCGGGCCTTAAACGAAGTCCCTACAAGGCATCCCTTGGGATCACAAGGATTAGCTACCCTTATGAACACCAAGGAAGGCCATAGAGACTTACAAAAAATGCATGGTGACGACAATAATAATAAGTCTAGAGCGGCCACCAAGCCGCCTAGCCAAAAAGGGTCCCAAAGGAGACCCTTGCAAAAATAGTACTATGAATAACGACGAGAAGGACGCTTCTCGCAAAGAAATAATAAGCGCGCGCAAGAAAAACATAAAAGGATAACTAAGACCCAAGGGGTCAAAATATCCTTATAAAAGCAACCAAGAGGCACCAAAAGAGGTCCCAGCGAACCCTTTCACATGGGCTCCAAAGGACCTCCAGCATGATAGATAAAAGAGGGGAACCAACTAAACCCCATCACACGGGCTGAAAAGGGCCTCGAATGCAATAGAACAAGAAATAAACAGCAACATATGTATTTATACATTAAAAGAAAAAGGAGTTCTCGGGATAGTACAAGAGTTACCAACAGAAAAGTAGCACTGATAACGATGTTACAAAAAAAAAAGAAAAAAAAAAGAGCAAGACTACTTCAAGGCCACCCATAGTGAGCACTCCACCAAGCTGCTCGGGCAACGGCCTGTTCGCCAAAAGAGGAGAAGTCGAAGTTGGGATCCTGCCTCCACACATTGTAAAGAGCACGATCTATAGACTTGCGCTCGGTTATGACCCTCTCCGCCTCCAAAGAAGCCCTCGCCGCCTCCCAGGAAGCCTTCTCCGCCTCCAAGGAAGCGTTCTTCTCCTGAGCCGACTGTAGTTCAGCCCTAAGGGCCTCAACTACAGTCTCCAGTTGAGTAACCCTCTCCTGTGATGCAGACGCAGCGGCCTTGGCCCCCCGGAGCTCGCGCTCCAAGCATGTAGCCCTGCCCTTTAGCTCCTTGATCTTGGCCTTCAGCTTCTCCCTCTTCGAGTCCAACTTGGCATACTTAGTCCGGGCCTTTGACAATTGGACCTTGGTTGCGCTAAGCTCATTTTCGAGCTCCTGGACCTGGGCCATGAGGCCGTCCCTCTCAGCAGTAGATGCAGAGAGGACGTCGGACGAGTCAGCATGCCGAAGAGACACAACGTAGACCTGCACAAGAAAGTCAATGGCATCAGCGATAAGTAACAAAAAGAAAAACACATGTACATCTATACATAATAAAAATCAACGCAAGGTGCAAGACCTCACCCAGGCCGCGGCACGCCTTAGCATCTCTGCAAGGTATGGTTGAGTCATGTTCCCTAGACCCCTCCAGTCGGAGACAGGGAGGCTTGAGGCTATTGGAACGAAACGCTGCCCATAAGCGGAGGCCATCCTAGTCACCCAAGGTTCCGCCTCCGCGCTAGGAGCATCTTGTTGGATAGGAATGGACGACCCGCTCGCCGAAGCAGGAGGAGGCGCAGCAAAGGGGAAAAACTGAGACCCTGGTGCATTAGATGGGGGGTCCGCGAGGTCAACAAAATCAGCATCCGGTAGGCCAATGTCATGAGGGACCTGAGGGAAGGCGTCACAGCCATCGAGGCCAGGGGGAGAGTAACACCCCGCCGCGGCCTGCGGGTCCAGAGATTGAAAAGCCATGTCCTGGTCATGGGGGCCATAGGGAGGGCATCCCCCTGGGGACAGGGGGGCATCCTCCATCTCCTCCTCGGCCTCACCGTCGTGTAGGGATGGCTCAACCGGCACAGCCGTAGCCTTCCTAGGCACAATAACTGACCACAAGAACTTGGGGTCAGAAACCGGGGACAGCTTGTGGCGGTTAAGGTTCGCCACAGTAAATAGGACCGCCGCCTTCTTCAAAGCGGCGTCTGCATCTATAAGGTCGTTTATAGCTGCCGCCTCTGGCCCAATGACCGAAGGATCAGCGAATTGCTCTACATGATCCACGCCAATGTCAGCACAAGCAAGAGTACGAAACAGTAAGTTCTAATAAGAAGAAAAGAAAGACCAAGGTACTTACTAGAGCCGGAGCGAAAGTCCTCACGAACAGAGAGAGGGCCCTTTACCCAGAAAAAGTCTTGCTTCCAAAGCCCTGTGTTTGACACTGAGCCCTCTATCAAGGGGAGATCGTTGTTGGCCTTCTGCAGGTAGAAGAAGCCCTTGGACTTGTGCACTGCCATGAGGTTGTACAGGGTATGCACCTCCTGCGCCGTCGGGGCGCGCTCGACCTTTTCCTTGAACCAAATGAAAAGGCAACTTAAATTCAACCAACTGTTGGGTGACAGTTGAAGAGGGGCCAAGTCGAAGTAGTTAAGAACCGCCACGAAGAACGGGTGCAAAGGAATGGTGCCACCCGCCTTCAAAATCTGCTCGCTCAAAACCACAAAACTCGTCTCAGGGCAGTCGGCCCGGCATGTCTCCTTAGGAGCGTATAGGGCGCATTCTGGAGCAATGCGGTAGTGCTTCACTACCCCCTTCAATTTGTTCAGAGACACATGGGACACTAGGCTGGATGCCAGTAGAGGGGCGTCGTCCTCCTCCTGGACGGACACCTGTCTGTGTGCTCTCGGCATATCTGCAAAATCAAAAGAAATATGTGAGGAAGAGACAGAACACTTAACCCTCCATTTTTTCTTCCTAGCAAGAGTTTTCCATCGAGAGAGCGATGGCGGAAGCACTAAGCTAGGATAAACTGAGACTAGGGGCTGGGGAGAGGAGCTAGCAGCCCCATGACCATCATCAGGCGAGGAGGGAGTGGGAGGTTCCGGCGGAATGTGTCCCTCCATAAATTCTAACTCCCACCGCAATTCAAAAAAGGTCGTCCTAAGACGCGCTATATGGTCACTAAGGCCCAGGGGTGAAGGTCCTTCATTGCCTCTCGACACCGAGTCAATTTCGCTCTCTACCACCCAAATTTTGCGCCAAAGATCAGCCATGCACTCGAGGTGACGAATGCGGACTTGTCTTAAAGAATCATAGTCCTGGTGAGGGTTGCCCTCAGGGGACTCTGAGTCTGAGGACAGGTCAATAAACTCAGCCCTTGGGGGTATGTCGAACGGGCCGTCACTGGCCATGAAACCACGTCCCAACAGCAAAAAGGGGCTCACGTATAAACGAGGGGAAGGCTACAAAACACAAAGGAATAGGCTTAATACCTCTAGATGCAAACGCCCTAAATAGACTACTACAGGGTATATATATATATATAAAAAAAAAAAAAAAAGGGAGGAGGGGCGTGCATATGGTCAAACTCACTACAAGCTCAGACTAATGTACCCCATCCCGAGTACTGCTAGTTTGGACCCGACAAAATAAATAAATAAAAGGGAGAAGGAAAGAAAATATACCTCAAGCGATTAAGAAAGCGAAGGCGGGATCTAAAGAAGGTCAGGGAGCGAAAAGCACCACAGAGTCAAAAGTGCACGTCTGCAAGAATGAACCAAAAAGATGTGTTAGTCATAAAATAGATACACCAAGAAATTAGCTCATATATAAAAAATATATATATATATGATGAAACTATGGAAAAAGTGTGGTTGTGGGGGATTGAACCCTTTACCTCTTGAAAGGAGCAAGGGTCTAACTACCACTAAGCTAAGGAAGTAAGGTGTAAATATTAAGCCATGCATGAAGGCTTATTTATAAGAACCAAGATGAATAGTCTACAAGAGCACCTAAAGGTTCTCTCCTAGACTAGGGGGGCAAGTGTTGAGGCTCAAAATCTCATCAAGGGAAAATATGAGGTTAAGGCAAGGCCCTTGAGCCGCCATTGTCTCGGGAAGCCATCATACCGTCGCATCGCGAGTCGGGATCCACGCCCCATGGGATCGGTGCCGCGTGACACGCGGTTTACAAGGTATGGATGCTAAGATGTCATGGCCTTGCACGGCCCCGCTCGGATGCCTAGGCGCGAGGCGACATGGCCTCACTTGGCCTCGCCAGCCCACGCCACCAAAGGGCCTCGCGAGATGCCTAGGCCATGCCTCCCAAAGGGCCTCGCGAGATGTCTAGGCCATACCTCCCAAGTGACCTCACGAGAGGTCTCGGCCACGCCACCCACGTGGCCTCGCGAGATGCCTAGGCCACACCTCCCAAGTGGCCTCGCGAGACGTCTAGGCCACACCTCCCAAGTGGCCTCGCGAGACATCTCGGTTGCGCCACCTGAGTGGCCTCGCCTTAGGCCCGAGTGGCCTCACCATGGTAGCCCCGTCATCGAGTCTCGGTGCCCATGGCCTCATGAAGGACACATCCACAACGCACTCGACCTTGTGAACAGCTAGGGAGCCACGCCGTCAAGGGGGGTCGCAAGGAGGGCGTCTCGCCACGCATCTCTAGACATCTGTCAGGGCCACATGCCTATCGCTCATACTCGTGAGTGACCTCAGGAGGCTTCGGATATCTCATACCAAGGACCCAAGATCTCCACCTCACTCCAAGGGTCCCATTCCTTACACCTTGAGATTCCTATGCTTAGGAGATCCAGTACGAGTCGAATGGGACATACTTGTACGACCAAGTACTGAGTACGGATACCAGTGCCAGTGAGGCTGCTGGGGTAAGGATCATGGTCCGTACATCTACGGCCATAAGTCAGAGCCGACACCACTACCTCCTGCGCCACTACGCCTGCCACCACACATTTCATCGAGGGTACAGGCAAGTGGTGAAGACATCCTCCTGACACCTGCTCCTGTACGGGATGTACAGCCACGACCTCTGAAGCCACTCCCCTGACACAGTACGTATGTACCACTTGGTCCCCTGGACCATTATGTACCTAAGGCCATTAGAGCCTACTATAAAATGAACTCTAAGACCACCTGAAAGGGGGTTGGAAATTTTACTATAGCAGAGGCTTAAGTGTGAATGAAAGACTGAATTCTCCATTATTGTTCCATCATTGTTCTTGAGTTTTTGTTCAAGTTTTTACAGCTTTCCAATTAGCGATCTTGATTTGATAATTTTTCCAACTTAACTTAGTTGATGAGTTCTCACCGTCAACATTAGGGATTTGATGTTATCAGATATTAAATACCTATTATCATGGGTGTTGACCTATGAAATTGGCCAACTATTGTATGTTCAATATATGACACATTTTGAACGGAATGAATATAATATACGACAGAGTACAAATATCTAAACAAAACACACAAGAATTTATAGTGGTTCAGTCCTATTCTTCTGAACAGTAATGTTGTCGTGGTTCTTCGCCAACAGGTAATTATACGATAAAGTGGGATGGATTAGTGCTAATTGGTGAATCGTAATATGAAAATAACTATATTCTAGACTGGAGAAACTAACATCATGGGAAGATGATCACTCCTTTCTTTTTAGGTGGTTCGATGGTTAAAATCCCTCTAGTCCACCAGGCGATGTTATTGATATCTCTTTATCATTTCTTACAGAGTGTTTCTTTACAAAAATATGCCAACCCCTTGTACAACCCAGGGTCTTGGTATTTATAGGAAGAAGATATTTGGGTTGGCAATGGGGTCATCCCGTGATCTCTTTATCCTTCACGTCATCTCTGTGACACTGATGATTAATTCCTAAACTTTGCAGTGAAGTGTGGTCTAATCAATAAGTAAGGAGGGATAATGGGCCGCATGGCCCAAATCAGGCGTAGGATGTCTGAACACGCACCTTTATACTGCGTGTCCGAGAATTCAAAAATAGAATAGACACGTGATGTCTGATATATGCATGTTTATATTGCGTGGTTGACTTTACAAGGATTCGGATGTCAGATCTCTGTTGCATCACGAGCTTAATGTGGCACCAGCTCGTGACACTTATACATCTGACACGATGCCTCCGAGTAGCAGTTAACTCTTTAATCAGCTCGGGCTGGACAGATGGAGGCCTGTAACAAACAACTCTGGGTGGACAATTTACACGTGTCAGATAGAATTAAGCCCTTTTCTAGCTCGCCAATATGCGTGGATATTTAGGGCATACATTTGCCCCTCAAGCCCCTGCTCGTGACCCATGACGTCATCTGTGGTCTTCAAAGTGGGAGCTTTTAAGTTTCCCTTTCGACTCTTCATGTCCCGCCCACTACGTGGGCATCGGACACGTGGTTGGCGACTGTTCAGTTTCTGAGAATTGCATTAAATGGCCTAGCCTGCTTTCAGCCGTCGTTTCGCCTCTCGAGTTAGGACCCTCGTATCTCGTATTAATTTGATCGAATGGTCCTCGTTCCTTTATGTCTCTTACGTATATATAAGGTTGGCCATCTTCCGTATTAGCCACCCTTCATTTGAAATTTTTTCCTCATTTTCTCTCCTTTTTAGTCTCAGAAGTTTCTCTTCTTCCGGTTATCATCCCAGAGATCCCTACGCTCTCGCCATAAGAGTTTCTGCACTAGTCCAGCTTTAAAGACTCCACCAGGACTCCGATTCCTACACTTTTTGCGACTTTCACAAGGATAATACACTGTAAGTCCTCTGCCTATTGCATGTTTTGATCTTTCTATTTTTCTGTTAGGTAAACCTCTTTCTTAGTCGCACACTGTAGGTTATTTTTGGCTGGTTTTTGGTGCATAGGTTTTGATCCTAGGTATATCGACTATATGAGAACATGTCTAGGAACGTGATGTTTAGGACAAGATAAATTCTGGGTAATTTTTCTGGGTAGCTTTAGGGAATGCCTGTTTGGAAAGGGGAAGGTGAGAGGTTTCTAGGGTGCAAAACCGGGTAGCTTAGGGGTCACACTTCCTAGGCAGTTTTGCTTTTTAAAACTTTCCCTCCAAGGCAAGCATTATCCTTACCCTCCTGACACACAGATCCCGAGCAATCGGGGATCCGTTGGAAACGTGGGCGCGTGACCATGGCAACGCGTGGCTTCACACACCGCAGGCTGAGATTACCTCAGCCCGTGTACGAAAATCACTTCTCGCGCTATATTCCCTTTTCTATTTTTAGGTTGCCTATTTAAACATTTCTTCATTCTTGTTCGTTAGGCGACCAGATGGGACCCAGGAAGAACGTGCCCATAAAGAGCACGACTGGCTCGTCATCCCAGTAGGCCAGCAAGGGGAAAGGGATTGCTGTGGATTCTCCCATCCCCCACTTCGGTCCCACAGTGGAGAAAGAGGTCGAGGTGGAACCTGATGCTTTCTTCGAGGGAGAGAGGATAGTCTCGAAGATTACGACCCAAGGGAGGGTCAACAAGATCCTGCTGTCCCATAACATCGAAATTGGGACAGGCGCTCTTGTTGCCCGACCTCCCCTCGAGGGTGAGAGGAGATGCACGCCCCTCGACGAGGAGTTCGTGTCTTGGAGAGACGAACATCTCAAGGTCGGGGCCTTCCTACCTCTGGACTAGTACTTCGCGAATTTCCTGAATTACGTGAAGCTGGCTCCCTTCCAACTGCCCCTAACTCCTACCATCTGCTAGCAGGGCTGAGGTACCTCTTCCTGAGGCACGAGTGGGAGGTCCCTACACCAGCGGACATCCTTTTCTTCTTCTTCTGCCTCAAAGCCAGCCCGGATCAATGGGGGCAAGGCGACAGGTTCTACTATTTGACCCATTTTCCCAACTCTCCTGCAGTCATTGAGCTGCCCAGCCACCCCAACGACTTCAAGGACCAGTTCTTCATGTCAACGGGGTTTCGCAACTGTGAATACCACTACTTCAATCGTCCTCATAAGTTCTCTCTATTCTCAGCTCGCAAAATAACCATATTGATTTATTTCTTTTCGCGCACCTTGACTTGAATATCATCGTGCAGCCATTTTTGCGAGGACGACCAAATTATTGACCCTTGAGGGTCAATATGAAACCTTGGTGGGACTCCCACCAAGTGAAAAATACTACTGCCAACTCATATCTAATGAGACGATGCTGGCGTGTAAGTGAATTTCTTCAGGCTAGACTCTGGCCTTGAGGAGGTCGCAGGCTATCCCAGTAGCTCGCGAGCCGGTGCCTATCCCCGAGGGGGATGCTGTGGACAGTGACAAGTAGGACGAGGAAGATGAGGTGCCGCTCATGCGACGAAAGCGAGCTCTCGAGGCTGCTCAGGGCCTCGACATGGATCGGACTCAGTCCGAGGCAACAGCTGGCCCCTCCGGCCAACGTAACCCATACCTATTTAGGGACTTAGACAGGGTTGCCGCAGACCTAAGGCTTGCTAGGTTTAACCCAAGCCAGCTCATACATCGTTATCGAGATGACCCAGACCTTAACATAACCCTACTCTAGTGTGTAGATCAACTAGTGTTGCCCCATGATATGGGCCATCCTAGGGGCACTGTAGTAATAGACAACACCCTGGCTTTTAGGTCGGCCTTTTTTGAGGAGTACGGGACCAACCTTAGGTCATGGCCCTCCCTTATGGAGGGTGTATTTGTAACGCACTAGATATCCAAGACCGCTACACTGTGTACTTATAAAGTGTAAGACTTGCTAATCAAGTCATTAATTTAGAAACGTGTCATTAGTCTAAGTGTTCTAGGGTTAAAAGACATTTTGGTCTCAAAAGGTGCATTTTATAAATTTATAAACAGATCAAGTACAAGGGATCCCCAAAAGATTAATATTTAAAAACTGGATTTCAAAACTCAACAGTTAAAAGTAAACATTAGCCATGCTAAGGCAAAATACAAAGTTCTGGTCTTCTTATCCCTGTAACCTCCTCAATCATGGCAGCTGAGCAGCCTACCATGTACATTCATCCTGCAGAGCTCTCCAGTCAGGGCTGATCAATCTTGCCTTTGCCTTTACCTGCACCACACAGCACCCGTGAGCCGAGGCTCAGCAAGAAAACAACATATACAGCAATCTCAAACAGACATTCCAGTAAGCATGTTCAGTTATTCAATCCATAGCAAATGAGCATACTTCAAGATACAAGCAACCATAACCACACATAGATTATTCAACAGTCTCATCTATAGTCAAGTATAACATTCACTTTACACAAATACTAGGGCCGACACCTTAGGCGGCACCCTCTGTTTATCCCACTGACTCCGGCCCGCTTAAACCGAGCTCAGTGCATAATAAGCTGTCCTCGGATACCAGTGTCCGAGCCGTGCCAATTGCACAAGTTAACCGTGGCTCGCTTAGGCCGTTGGTTACAATTTACATGGCATAATACCATTCTTTCAATCATTTATATTAGGGAGCCCTTAGTCTCGTTCAAATATTCAACCGGGTGTAGTTTTCTTACCTTTAATCTTTGCGGTTATTGAATTATGAGCAACGCCCCTCAAGCACGATCTGTTCCCAAGCCTAAGCCTCTATCACCTAGTCACAACCAAAGTATAGGGTTCCATTAATACTCAGATATAGGTTTCCAGTTACAAAACTAACTCCCGGGAATCCAATTTCCACCAAGCACGGTGGTGGAATCAATCCCGAGCATACTAGACCACATCCCCATGCCTAAAACCCTCAAAAGTTCATGTGCACAACAAAGGGCTGCAGCCCTTGAAGCTTAGCCGTGGCCATAGCCTCAAAACAGAACCAAGACTATCCTGAGCAAAGACACACGCCGCGGCCCTTGCTTTGGGCGTCGCGGCGCCCTCCCTTGGCCGAGCCTCCTTGGCCCTTTTTCATCCTAGGGCCGCAGCACTCTAGAACAGAGTCGCGACCCTTCCTTTCGAACCCAGAAAACCCACCATTTTAAAGCTTAAAACCTCAGCCAAAACCACCCCTAAGCTTCCTACTTCAACACCCAACATATCCTCAACTCATGCTACACAATTTCAACAGAAACTCAGCTCAATAAACCATAGAAAATTCACTTCCAATCCATGAAACTCTAAGAACATAAACACCTGGTTATAACCAGTCAAAACTCAAACTCAAATCATCAATACATGAAACAAAGCTTACCTTCTTGATTGAACCCTTCCCTTAGCCAAATCCCAGCTGATTCCAAGGATTTCCCCAGCTCAATTCCACCCTAATCATCAATTGAACAATACCTCAATACCCAGCTGAAACTCAAGTTATAACCACAAGAAGAAGGAGATTCATGCTTACCTTGGTCCTGATTTAATCCTTGATTGTCTACTGAGCTAATTCCCAAGGTTGCTCCTGAATTCTTCTAAATTTCCAGCAATTCTTCAGCTTCATTTTCCCCAATTCCCTTGAGAGTTTCTGGTTTGGTTCCCTTTGTTTTTCTTGAGAGTGAGAGTGAGAGTAACCAGCTGAGTAGGGAAAATGGTAATGTTAGTCTAATTTTCTAAAGGCTTCCTAAGTTTGTCTTACTCGTTAAGTAAATCCCACGGCTCGGGGTGCCGGAACCGTCCCCGAGGCAAATACAGTAAAATTCCCCAATATTCCCGCTTAGACATTCTAACCTCGAATATATCTCTATATATTTAATTTCATGACCCGATAGTCCAAATCGCTACCCGATACCTAAAATACCCCTGACTTGCCCAAAGTCATATCTTAAGTCCCGTTGTGACTTTTCCCGCTATCTGACCCTAGGATCGTCTTGAGTTGCGCTCTATGAACATGCCCACATAATAATGTGGTTCTCACATATATCACATGTGTATTTCATATTATCACATAACATCATTAATTATCATATAATCATCAATTCACACATTTAATTCAATAATATTCACTCTAATCCCAATTATGCCCTCCCGGCACACTAATCAAGGCCCTTAAGCCTTATTAGCGAATTTGGGTCGTTACAGTAGTCGCTCCAGGGCTTAGGCAGTATGTAGAGGATTCCAGTCCTAAGGCGGATCTGGACCCAGAGCCCCCTCTCATCCGTGAAGTTATAAACTTAGACTCCCCCATAAACGCTTCGAGGCTGGAGGTCGTGGCAATAGATTCCTCCTCTAGCTCGGAGGGTAGGACCTTTTCAATACACCTTTAGATTTTTCTTGTAATAAAGTAACCTTACATGTATACTAACATTCCCTTCTCTTTGTTTTAGGCGAAGAGATGGCACAGCCCGGAGACAACGCCCTGCGATCCATCTTCTAGGGGGGGAATCCTCCCTTCAGATCGTCCGGGCCACTAGTCAAGAAACCCCGGCTGACCAAGAAGACTCCTCCTCCCGGGACCACCTCCAAGTCTCCCGCTAAGGGGAGGGTTCAAGTCCCTACAGCTGCAGAGAACATGCCCCCACCTCCCCCGCGACCTCCAGTCCCTACTCGGGAACGGGAGGCACCAGCTGGAACCCCATCAGTTCCAACTCCCACCGTGCACATCTCGGTTAACACCCATTCCTGGAGAAAATCCCTGAGGCCTTCCGAGGGACGGTCTATGAGACCACGAGCTATACAGTGGAGCATTACTACAATGCCACCCCGAGGGACTTGCGGGAGATCGAGACGAAGACTCCTGAGAATGTCATGGAGTCTTCGCTGGGGATGACCCTCACGGTAAGTTTACTTAGTTAAATTTCTTTGCTTTCTTCCCAGCACATGCTTCTTTGGTTTCTTCTCAGCACGTGCCTTACTATCTATGTCTTTGCAGGCGGCTTTGGCTCTACACCGCAGCATAGCCCAGTCCAAGGCCAGGATTGACGAGATCAGGGGGGAGTTCCAGACTGCTCAGGTCACTGTCGCGTCTGCCCAACAGCAAGAGAAAAGTGTCAAGGTAGCTCTGACGGCTGCCAAAGAAAACGAAAAGGCCACACAGGTCGCCTTGGCCGCTGCGAAGACCGAGTTCGAGGAGGCCAAAACTAAGCAGTTGGAGACCGAGGTCACCATCGTGGCAGAGAGGGCGTCTTCCAGCTCCTCCATGGAGGTCATGCTCTACCATTGCTGGGCCTTCAACCAGGATGGTGACTTCTCCTTTTTGGCACCCGAGGTGTGAGAGCCATTCCTCGAGAAGTTCAAAGCCTGTCTACAACAGGAGCCGCCTTCTGATTCTGTGGAGACTTCCACTGCTGGCAAGCAAGAGACCGAGGGGGTGACCTTGACGGAGCGGCCTGAGGGGGCCTAGCACTTTTTGTATTTTTTTATTTACTTGTAATATTTTACCATGAGGTTTTTTCTCCTCGAGACAATTGGTTTCAGCTACCCTGAATTTCATCATTTATTTTTCTTTTTAATATGATGTGATTGATAAAAAACCTAGTTCGCGTTAGTTTATTGACTTTTTCTTCGAAACTACAAAGCATTGCTAGTCAATTTCAACCAACTTCTAAGTTTTAGGACCCGGTTATATCCAGGACATTAATTTTTAAAAAGCTTAGTTCACGTTATTTTTATCGGCACCTCGTGTTCTTTAAGAAAAACACTGAATTAATCAATTTAACTAACTTCTAAGCTTCGAGACCTGGTTGCATCCAGGACATTTATTTAAAAACTTAGTTCGCGTTAGTTTTATCGACACTTCGTGCTCTTTAGAAAAAACACTGATTAGTCAATTTAACTAACTTCTAAGTTTTAGGACCTGGTCGTATCCAGGGCATAGATTTAACAACTTAGTTCACGTTAGTTTTTATCGACACTTCGTGCTCTTTTGGACAAACACTGATGTCAATTTAACTAACTTCTAAGTTTTAGGACCTAGTCGTATCCAGGACATTGATTTAACAACTTAGTTCGCGTTAGTTTTTATCGACACTTCGTGCTCTTTAGGAAAAGCACTGATGTCAATTTAACTATCTTCTAAGTTTTAGGACCTGGTTGGTATCCAGGACATTGATTTAATAACTTAGTTTGCATTAGTTTTTATCGACACTTTGTGCTCTTTAGGAAAAACACTGATGTCAATTTAACTAACTTCTAAGTTTTAGGACCTGGTCGTATCCAGGATATATGCCCCCCAAGTAAATAGAAAGGGATCTTTCTTGGTTACTTGGAACACGCTCTTCTAACACTATCTGCACACAGAAACATACAACGATATACAAAAGTACTTCTCATTTTTTAATAAAACAAGGCGGCTTTCATAATTAAGACTTACAAAAGTATGACTATTGATAATATTTCTTTAGGTGTATAGCATTCCATGTCCGTGGGATTGCTTCTCCATTTGGCCGAGCTAGTTTAAAGGTCCCTTCCTTCACAACCTCTATTATCTGATAGGGTCCTTCCCAGTTTGGTCCCAAAACTCTGTCCTTGGGATCCTTACCGGCTAAGAAGACTCTCCGAAGCACCAGGTCGCCTAAGTTAAAGATGCGTCTCTTGACCTTTGAGTTGAAATAACGAGTGATCTTTTGTTGATAATGCGCGAGCTGCAGCTGCGACGCTTCTCGTTTTTCATCAATTAGGTCGAGGGACGCGCTAAGCAATATGTCGTTCTGGTCTTGATCAAATGCCCAGATTCTATGCGAGGCTATCTTTGTTTCGACAGGAAGGACGACCTCGCTCCTGAAAGTTAGGGAGAAAGGAGTGTGACCCGTCGAAGTTCAGTGCGAGGTTCGATACGCCCATAGCACCTGGGGGAGCTATTCAGGCCAAACTCCCTTGGCTTCATCCAACCTCTTCTTAAGGCTCACTTTTAGTGTCTTGTTCACAGCCTCGACCTGTCCATTAGCCTAGGGGTAGGCCACGAAGGAAAAACTTTTAATTATGCCATGCCACTCGCAGAATTCGGTGAAGAGGTCATTATCGACTGGGTTCTGTTATCGGACATGATCTTCTTTGGCAGCCCGAATCGGCAGACAATATTCTTAACTACAAAGTCGAGGACCTTCTTGGATGTAATCGTCGCCAGGGGCTCCGCTTCTGCATATTTCGTGAAGTAGTCAATAGCAACCACCACATAGCGAACTCCTCATTTTCCCGTGGGCAGGGCACCAACTAAATCAATTCCCCAGACCGCGAACGGCCACAGGGACGAGATCATCTTCAGCTTGACTGGAGGGGCGAAGGGTGACCGTGGAGAACCACTGGCACTTGTCGCACTTTTGGACATAAGAAATCAAATCCTTCGACAGAGTGGGCCAATAATATCCTTGCATTAATATTTTCAAGGCCAGGTTTTGCCCCCCAGCGTGATCTCCACAAAATCCCTCATGCATCTCCCGCATAATAGTTTTTGCTTCACCTGGCAGAACACACCGCAAAAGAGGTAAAGAAAGTCCACACTGGTACAACGTCCTGTCTACCATTGTATACCTCAGAGCTTGGTAAAGTATCCTCCTCGCGTCGTTTCGCTCTTCAGGTAACTTTCCTGTTGTGAGGTACTCGACTAGGGGAGTCATCCAGGTCGGCCTAGCATCGATCATCTGGACCTCCCTCCCAGTTTCCTCTATGCTTGGCCTTTCCAAGAATTCCACTGGTACCAGGCCCAAGGTTTCGGCTTCCCCAGAGGTGGCGAGCTTTGCTAAGGCGTCAGCATTGGCATTATGCTCCCGAGGTAACTGTTCAACTAGGTTGTGCTCAAATGCGAACAGCTCCTTCTTTACCTTGGCCAAGTAGGTTGCCATCTTCGTTCCCCGCACTTGGTATTCTCCTGATACATGGTTTACCATGAGCTAGGAATCGCTATCGCACTGGATGGAGCTGGCCTTCAGCTCCTGGGCCACCCTTAGCCCAACCAATAAAGCTTCGTACTCGGCCTCGTTGTTGGATGCTTCGAATCCAAACTGCAACGCAGAGTGGAAATGATGTCCCTCCAGAGATATCAAAATGACTCCAGCTCCGAATCCGTTCTCGTTAGACGAACCGTCCACAAAGACTTTCCACGAGGCTTGTACCGGTTCTTCCATTGGTTCTTCTTGGAATCATGTGCACTCTAGTACAAAATCAGCCAAAGCTTGGATTTTGATCGCAGTTCGTGGCACGTACAGTGTCTCGATTTGGCTGAGCTTGATAGCCCACTTCAAAAGACGCCCCGATGCCTCAGGTTTCTGCAAAACCTGCCTTAAAGGTTGATCAGTTATGACGTGGATTGAATGGGACTGAAAGTACGACCTGAGCTTTCTGGAGGCCGTGATAAGGTAGAACGCCATCTTTTCCATCATCGGATATCTAGACTCGGCTCCAAGAAGCCTCTTGCTAATGTATTAGACCGGCTTCTGAGACCGGTCCTCCTCACGAACCAGCACAACGTTGGCTGCATCTTCCATTACAGCTAAGTAAAGAAAAAGAGGCTCTGCTGCTGTGGGCTTAGATAACACGGGCGGCTCAGCTAAATGTGATTTTAGGTCAAGGAAAGCACGCTCACACTCATCGGTCCACTTAAATTTTTTATTTCCCCTGAGCAGGTTATAGAATGGCAGACACTTATCGGTTGATTTGGAAATTAACCGATTAAGGGCTGCCACCCTTCCTGTTAGACTTTGGACGTCTTTTCACGACCGGGTGATGGTATTTCGAGTAGCGACCTGATTTTATCATGGTTTGCCTCTATTCCTCTGGTGTTGACTATGAAACCTAGAAATTTTCCTGACGCAACCCAGAAGGTACACTTTTGGGGATTCAGCCTCATGTCGTTCTGTCTTAAAATCTTAAAACATTCCTTCAGATCGGGGACATGGTTATCGGCAGTTTTCAACTTGAACAACATGTTGTCAACATACACTTCCATGTTTCTCCCGATCTGATTAGCAAACATCCTGTTGACCAATCTCTGGTATGTAGCTCCTACATTCTTCAGCCCGAAAGGCATGACCTTGTAACAATAAACGTTAGTTGGGGTCATGAAGCTAGTGTGTTCCTGGTTCGCAGGATTCATGGTGATCTGGTTATAGCCTGAGTACGCTTCCATAAAGGACATGAGCTCGTGCCCCGCAGTGGCATCTACCAGTTGATCAATCCTTGGAAAGGGGAAGCAATCTTTGGGGCAAGCTTTATTCAGATCGGAAAAGTCGATGCAGGTCTGCCACTTCCCGTTGGGCTTCGGGACCAAAACAGGATTGGTGACCCAGATCGGGTATTTTTCCTCGCGAATAAAGCCGCACTTTAAAAGTCGAGCTACTTCCTCTTCTAGGGCCTCAGCTCGGGTCGTGCCCAGGCGCCTTTGTTTCTGGGACTTCGCAGACACGTTCTTGTCCAAGTTGAGGGTGTGCATGATGACGCTTGGGTTGATCCCTATCATGTCTTCATGAGACCAGGCGAACACATCTAGATTCTCTTGTAGAAATCTCAGCAGCTCCGCCTTCCTCTTATTACACAGGTTTTTTCTGAGCTACACCACCTTCAAGGGGTCTTCCGGGTCGATGTTCACCTCTTCGAGTTCTTCGATGGCCTAGAGCTCGGATCTATCTTCGCCTATCCTGGGGTCGATACATCATTCAAGGTGATCCCCATTGGCTTCCTGAGGTTTTTCTATCTCAGGAATAGGTCCTACTTCCTGAGATTCCTCATTCCCACTTTGAATGGTCATCGTCTGCTGCCCGGGTCATGATTTTCCCTTCATGGAAATGTTATAGCATTCCCTGGCAGCGAGTTGATCACCTCAGACCGTACATATCTCCATAGAGGAAGGGAATTTGACTGTGAGATGGAGGATAGAGGTTATGGCCTCAAATGTCATCAACGCAGGCCGGCCTAGAATAGCGTTGTAGGCGGTGGGACAATCGATAACCATGAACTCGAGGAGCTTAGAGACGGTTCGGGGCCCCTCTCCCAAGGTTATTACTAGCTCGATTGTTCCTATCGCTGCTGACCCTTTTCCGAAAAATCCATACAGCATGATGGAGGTGGCCTTCAGCTCGGTGACAGACAATCCCATTTTCTCCAGCATAGACTGGAATAGCAGGTTCACCGAACTCCCATTATCGACTAGTATCCTCCTAACTCTCCGGTTGGCGAGTTGGACAGTTATGACGAGAGGATCGTTATGGGGGAACTGGACATGACTAGCGTCCTCCTCAGTAAAAATGATTGGTTGCCTCTCCAATCGTTGTTGTTTGGGTAGATGCTGCTCCGGGACGAATTCCACTCTTTTATGAGCCTTCAACTCATTGACATATCTCTTCTGGGCTCCTCTGCTTGTGCCGGCCAAATGGGGGCCTCCAGAGATTTTGGATATCTCTCCTCCTATTACAGGAGGAGGGGTATCTTGACATATCCGGGGCCCGGGCTGATTTACCGGAGCTGGCTGACTAGTAGGAACTCGGTTCCGCGCATATTGAGCCAAAGGTCCGGCTCTAATGAATGTCTCAATCTCATCCTTAAAATGTCTACAATCGTCAGTGTTGTGACCAATGTCATTGTGGAATCAACAGAACTTGGAAGGGTCCCTCTTAGCCTTCTGGTGTTTCAAAGGATCCGTCTTTTTCTAGGGTAGGCGGGCAGAGTTTGCTAGGAAAATGTGTTCCCTAGTGTTTGTGAGCTCGGTATAAGCCGCGTAGACTGGCTTAAATTTTTCCATGGGCTTGTTCTTCTTCGGACTGTGTTGGTCACCCTCGCTGCTCCCTTTTCTCTTACCTCCACCCCCTTGGTTATTCTGTTCAACGGTTTGAGTCATTTTTACGACATCCGTTTCCACTCCAATGGGTTGATCAAGGGTTTGGCTGGTTCCCGCGACCAATGCTCGTGCCTCTTCCAGGTTTATTCATTCCTGGGCCTTGTTCAGGAATTCATCCTTGGGGCTGACACCTCTTCTCTGTATCTCTTTTCATAACCCGCCTCCAACGAGGATTCCAGTCCTCAAGGCCATATGCTTGGAACTATCATCCGTGTCCCTGGCTCAAGCCGTGACGTTTGCGAACCTGCTCAGGTATGCTTTCAAAGGTTCCCCAGACTGTTGCTTCACGTTCGCCAGGGTGTCTTCTTTGACGCGGGCAGCTTGAGAAGCTCGGAACGCCCTCTTGAAGTCGGCAGAAAAATTCTTCCACAAGCTGATGGAATTCTTTTTACACTGCTTGAACCACTGCCTAGTTGGCCCAGTCAAGGTGGAAGGGAATATCAAACACCTCAGCTCGGGGCCGATATTATGGGCCATCATCAGGGTATTGAACATGCCCAAATGATCCGACGGGTCTCCGTCTCCATCGAACTTAGACAGGTGGGGCATCCGGAAATCTGGCGGGTACGCTATGGCTGCTATGTTGGGGGCAAAAAGCTCGAGTTTGTCTCCCGAGTCATACTCGTCCTTCTTCTTTTCTGACAAGAGCTTCTTCATTAGCTCCTCCATCTGAGCTAAATGCTCTAGGGTCTGGTCCTTAATCACTTGGTTGTTCTGGGGTTGTTCAACAGCTCCAGTTCCATTGTACGCATTAGGCGGGTTATTGTCCCTCCAAGCCTGAGATTGGTTAGGTGGGACATTCCCACTGTCATGTACTTTGGAAAGACCATCCCCTCGGTGAGCATGACTTCTATTTCTAGCCAGATCCCCCCTCTGCGAGTTGAGGCGATCTCAAAGGTCGGCCCTCGAGGTGGCCCGATGGCGTTGTGCCAAACTCAAGCGATAATGTAGATCTCCACCGGATCTGCCACTTCGGTGGGTCCCGGTCCAGTAGCTCCCGTTGGAAAAGCTTGGAGCCTGCTACTGGGGGTGAAGATCCAGGACCTCCCCACTTGCTCGGTTACGATGGGAAGGATCGGGGGGAGGTGGATTTCTTCTGCTGCTCCCGTGTGTCAGAATGTCTCGAACTGGACGGGGAGGAGATGGGTATCTTATCAGCGACGGGGGATGCCTAACCGGTGAAGCGATCCTAGTCCCATCCGGGTGGATCAAATTATCTCACGGCCGCTCTACTCTACCATCTCCAGCATCCTGCGCCCGACGATCTAACTGCAACACGGGAGGGCTGGCCAGAGTAGGTTGTCTACGCGAGCCTTCCTTGGATCTCCTCTGCAAGCTGCCACGACCCCCTCTGGGTGCGTTTGACGGTGGAATCGAGCTAGGAGTCGAGGTTCGGACTGATCGGCTGAATTGATGATTGGTCCTGGGAAACTCTTCAAACATAGTTTCCTGGTTATGGTGCGATATCAGTGCAGAACTCGGGGTTGAGATCTGACCGATCGACTAGGTCTGGGTCGATTATCCCCGCAGGACTTGCAAGTCCCACTTTTCCTCTTTCTGATGTTAATGTCGGTTGTAAGAGGGGGTAGCCGGACCAAGACTTCTTCGATTTGCTTACTTGCCAAGACTTCTATCACCGTCAGGAAACCCAGGTTCGGATTTGGCGGTCGGAGCGCCGAACTCCCCGTGTCATCCTGGCCCATCAGCTGCTTTCCCGATTGCTGCTGGACCTCGAGGTTTGGTTCATCGGATATGGCGGCATGGTGGGCCTCCTACCCATCATGTTGATCCGCCTCGTTACCATGCCTCAAACGAGTAAGCACCATGATCAGGTTTTTGTGATAGCACCAATCTAAATCCTCTCAATGAAAGCACCAAACCGTTGACATGGTTCTTCGCCAACAGGTAATTATACGAATAAGTGGGATGGATTAGTGCTAATTGGTGAACCGTAATATGAAAATAACTATATTCTAGACTGGAGAAACTAACATCATGGGAAGATGATCACTCCTTTCTTTTTAGATGGTTCGAAGGTTAAAATCCCTCTAGTCCACCAGGCGATGTTATTGATATCTCTTGAATATTTCTTACAGAGTGTTTCTTTACAAAAATATGCCAACCCCTTGCACTACCCAGGGTCTTGGTATTTATAGGAAGAAGATATCTGGATTGGCAATGGGGTCATCCCGTGATCTCTTTATCCTTCACGTCATCTCTGTGACACTGATGATTAATTCCTAAACTTTACAGTGAAGTGTGGTCTAATCAATAGGTAAGGAGGGATAATGGGCCGCATGGCCCAAATCAGGCGTGGGATGTCTGAACACACACGTTTATACTGTGTGTCCGAGAATTCAAGAATAGAGAAGACACGTGATGTCTAATATATGCACGTTTATATTGCGTGGTTGACTTTACAAGGATTCGGGATGTCAGATCTCTGTTGCATCATGAGCTTAATGTGGCACCAGCTCATGACACTCATACATCTGACACGATGCCTCAGAGTAGTAGTTAACTCTCTAATAAGCTCGGGCTGGACAGATGGAGGCCCGTAACAAACAGCTCCGGGTGGACAATTTACACGTGTCAGATCGAATTAGGCCATTTTCTAGCTCGCCAATATGCGCGGATATTTAGGGCGTACAAGTAATAACCTAATACACTTAGTCTTTTGTACTGAATCATTTCGATAGAAAATTACAAAGATAAACTCGGATTTCACTCGAACAAATTTTCCCAAAAGTTTGATCTAAAAAGTTCAGAAAAAGAGATCTTTCCTAACGAAGCTTTGGGACCTTAATTTATAGTACCCAGGGGTCGTTTACATGATTAGTAAGAGTGGGATAGTGGTTTGGTACACGATCATTAGGAGTGGAGATACGTGTCCACCTTCCCAAGATTATGAGATCGTGGGTCTTCCTGTTGTCTTCTCTAGATCGTGGTCGATAATGCATGATTGAGACCTTCGAGAAAATGCTAAGTCTTGATTGGTCTATGAGACTTAGGTGCTAGGCTCGACGACCCATTAGAGCTTTGGTGTTAGGCACGTTTGTCCTCTGGGTGCTAGGCCTGTGATATTTTGGGTGCTAGGCCTAATGATCTCAGTTTGAACGAGCGTGAGTTTTACCCCATCAAGTGTCTTTAGGAGTGTAGGCCGACAACCCTATGAGGATAGGGTGGGCCGACCACCCCGAGGGGTTCTTGAGCATGCTTGGGCCGACCACCGTAGGGGTTGGGGTCAGGCCGACCACCCCTAGGGGTTAGGGCTAGGCCGACCACCCTTAGGGGGTTTTGGCCTGGTCGAATTCTCTATAGGTCCTGGACCTATCTTTTTTGCTTATCGGTCTTTTTTCAATACTTCGTTGTTTTTCGTGATTTGTGATGCCACGTGTCACTTTCTCATTTGCTACATCATCCCTGGACTTTTGAGGGATAACATTTGCCCCCAAGTTTATTATAATGTGTTCGACATTACGGTAAACTTGATCTGTCCCAAGAAACATATCGTAGCAGTACTTCAACAGCAAAGTCCCTTAGCACATTATGTAGTACTTTCATCAACTATCGATAATTTGCTCAGCACTAATTTTTCAAGGATAACTAGATTTTTCAAGGAAAATTAATTTCCTAAAAATCTAGTATATTTCTCATGGAAATTTGAAGTACTAAAAATATAATATATTTTTCAAGGAGTTTTGAAGTCCTAAAATTATAATATATTTTTCAAGGATATTAATTCCTAAAAATACAAAATATTTTTCAAGGAATTTGAATTCCTAATAATATAAGATATTTTTCAAGGAATTTGAATTTTTAACCATACTAGATATATTTCAAGGATTTTGAATTCCTAAACATATGGTTAGCCTGAGAGGCTATAAGTAGGGCCTCACTCATCAGACTCTTGACCCATGCGCCTCCTTCAGGAAGTTCTGAGCTGTGGAATTCTCCAATTCCTCATCAACTCTTTGGTAAGTATTCTTTACCAATTTTTACGCTTTTGATGAATTTGTCTGAATCTCCTTGTTTTGTTTTATTTTGATCCAAAATAATTGACTTGTTTGAATCAAAGACTGGTCTTTAATAAAAAAAATTGGCTTGTTCGTTGCCTTTTTTTTTGCAGGATGCTTAGGGTTTAGATCCCTAAAGGTCGAGCACCCTCTAGATTCATTGGCCTAGGCGATTTCCAGGCTTAGGAAATTAGGGTTGGGCGATTTCCAGGGTTCCCCATCTAGCCATAGGTGATTTTCAAGTCTTCAAATTCCCTCATAGGTTGACCATCCTAGGTTTTCCTTAGCCTATGAGATTTCCAGGCTTGGAGGATTAGGGTTTAGGCCGATTACCCCTAGGGTTTTCTTAGCTAGGCAATTTCCAGGCTTATGTTCCCTATGATTGGCGATTTCTAGGGTTTCACAACTTAGGCATAGGCTATTTCCAGGGATGTAAATTCCCTCATGGGCCTACCACCCCTAGGGTTTCCATCATGGGCCGACCACTACTAGGACTTTCCTTGTATTTCCCTTGCCTTATGCGACTTCTAGGTTCACATACCAAATCATGGGTCGAGCACCTTAGGGTTTACATCATGGGTTGACCACCATACTCCCTGGGCAATTTCCAAGGATCCAAGGTATAGAGTGGTCAGCCCAATCATGGGCCGACCACCTGGGACCCTTAAAAGAAATTTCTCCTCCTTTATTAATCTCTTTGGGGTCTTCTTTGTACTGTAGAATTTATTGGAGACTTCAACCTTAGTCCTCTGGCATTTTTCTAAGGTTTGCATCCCTAGGGTGGTAGACCGACCACCTATGCCCCTTCTTTCACGTATTGTAAGCATAGGGACTCAGGGTGGTCGGCCTAGGCTTAGTTCCACTAGGCCGACCCCTACTTTAAGACTTTGATCCATTTTTGCATATGTAGGGGAGTCCTATGGTGTTCGGCCTGAGCTTAGTGTCACTTGGTCGACCCCCTATATAGATTGTTCCCTTGATTTCTTCATTTTTTCTCCTTAGTAATAATAGACATGCCCCTAGTTACTGACCTCTCTGGTACGTGGTAAGGAGCTTCGTTATGTTGATGTACTAACTTTACTCTTTATTTTTCCTTTGTTGCAAATGTCCAGCTCCTCTTCGTCAGATTATTCTGTAAGCGAGTGTACTCCCCAGGAGTTCTTGGGAAGGGTGAAAAGGATTTTGCCTCACTCTGATTTATATTTGTTCAGTGAGGAAGACTTCTTGAAAAGGTATAGCCCAATGGCGAGAGTAAAACAGAAAACTCGGCAACCTTCCGAAGATGACCCTCATATTGTTAGGCACATCAATCAGGGCTCTTCGCCTGGCTCTTCTCAGCATAGTACTCCTTGTGGCTCTCAAGGCACATCTCAGTGAAGTCATTCTTCTCAGCGGAATATGTTCGGTCAGCAAGACTCATTGCAATGCCCTTTCCATCGGGATACCAGTCGGGTTCCCCATCACTCATCTTCTCAGCGAGAACATAGCGAGGGATCTCATCGCCAGGCTACTCATCCTCAGGAGCGTTCTATTCACTAGTTCTAGCCTAACATGGTTTGCCCTCCTTCCAAGAGCAAGACAGTCTTGCCAGCTGCCCAGATGAGAGTTCCATTCCTTAGTTTTTGGGGCCACCTTTGCTAATGAGATCATATGGAAACTAGTTGAGAAGCCTCACCCTGGTGATTATGAGGTGGTTTGGTTCAAAGGGGCTGCCTCTTATATGACTGAAGAGAAGCTAAAGAACTTAAGGAAGACCTTTGGCCTTTCTGGTGCATCTATTAGTATTCCTGGTCCAAATGACAAAGCTTAGGACCCCCGTTTGGGTATGTGCGCTTGGACACATTCTGCCATCAAGTCTGGCGCCCTATTTCCTCTTCATCCATACTTCCAGAGTGTAGTAGATTTTTTCGGTATTATCCTTCTCAGTTGGCTCCCAATGCGATCGTGGTATTATCTGCATTGTACATTATCTATCATCGCAGAAAATGGGTTGCTCCATTACCTCACAAGATCCACTACTTATTCGATCTGAAGACGAACCCTTCTCAGCGCAACTCGGGGTATTTCCACTTCCACCATTATACGAACGAGGGTACCGACACCTTCTTGGAAGAGATCTTGGGAAATAGCAAGGTGTTTAGATATGCCGACAACTATTTCTTCACTAAGGATGCAGAGGCCAACTACTCTAAGTTTAAGCATGTTGGCCCTTTTTATAAACCGCTCCCGACTCAAGCTATGACAGTTTGGGCTAAGGCGTTGATTGCCATGGCCCCTGAGGAGATGAACGTTGAGACCCTCATTACTTTAGAGAACCATAGAAAGGACGAGTTGTTTCCTCCTACTATAGCCAATGTTCTGGATGAAGATGGTCCCGAGCCCGTGAACGCCATAGACTCCCCGGGACCTATTCATGTCGAGGAGGTACCCTCTTTGCCTGTGCTAGCTGGAAAAAAGGGTGATGAGGTGGCTGCATCTATTGCGTACTCATCGCTTGCTTCAAATGACCATGATGAGACTGTGTTCGAGCCCGAATCTCATTTAAAAGGTTCGAAACTTTATCACCTTTATTTTATGATTCATTTGTGCTTGATATCCTTCTAAAATTTTATCATCTTTTGCAGGTTCAAACATGTTCAGTTTTGTGCATACCCAGCAGAGGTCAACTCTTGTTGAGGTCAGTTCTTCTGTCCGAGTGGCTAAGAGGGTGAGGGTTTAGACTAAGTCGATAATGGAGGTTCCTTTTGAGGCGCCTCTTCTGACTCCTTTGGCATCTAGTCCTACCGCAGAGGTAGAGCCATCCTTGCCTACACCGGTTCCTCCCATCATCACCAATGTGGGTGCCTCCTTTTCTACGCCTGCTCCCTTGTCTGAGCCACACCAGTTTGCCATACGGAACCTAGGTGTCATCATGGACCAAGTGTCCCATCTAGAGTAGATGACAATGGCTTTTGATGGGATTAAGAATGAGGACTTGAGCACCATCCTAATGAAGTCACTCCTTGACATTCAAAGTGTGAGTCCTTTACAGTTCTCTTCTTGTCTTGTTTTCTTGTGTGTTGACGTTTATCTAACACTTGTATGTTTTTTGCAAGCACTGATGTTGGTCTCTCATGTCCGTGATAGGTCTGTAGAGTATACCTCTTGAAGTTGTCCGCTAGGTGGTGCTGGACCTTAGGCACGTTCTTGGCTCTAGGGATGCTGACATTACTTCGAAGGATGAAGAGATCGACACCCTCTACAGTACCGTGGAGCTCAAACAGCTAGAAGTGACCGTGTTGACTCTCAGGATAACCCAAATGGAGGGGAAACTTGTTGATCAGCTCCAATAGTCTGAAGCTGAGAAAAAGAAGCCGATTGTTGACATGGACCAATTGCAAAAGGATGCTCTTGTCGAGAAGGAGCAAGAGGTCAAGGCTGCCCAGGATAAGGCTTGAGAGGAGTATTCAGAGATAGCTTTCTCTTGCTTCTACTTGATATGGAAGTTCAACAAAGATTTGAACTTGGGTTTCCTTCCCGAGAAGATGCGAGCGAAGGAACTTAGGAAGTTTCTAGCTCGTGAGGCTGCCGAGGCTCAGGGTGGTCTTTCAGATGATACTCCTCGCCCTAGTTAGTCTTCTTTTGGTATTTTATTATGTCTTTCCTTTTATGCCACTAGTGGGACACCTTGTATTTCAAAGTTTTTACATATGCCATTTTATGCCTTTATGCTTTTTTTTTATGAGTACTCAGTGTGTTGATTGAAAATTTTTATTTCCAATGCTTACTAAGTATGTCAATTCACAACCCTCATTGGATCAAGTATCAGTATACTCTGAACACATGTATTTCACGTGCCATACTAACCTTACTATTTTTATGTTTTTCATGCTAACAAACATGGTAATGTGAGTAGTTCGATACTTCACCAAGTACCATGAACAAAACAGGTCAGGTCAACCACCCCATGGGTCATTGGCCGACCACCCTATAGGTTGATGGATTGGTCGACCATTCTATAAGGGACATGGATAGGAGTCTCCTCACCAATGCCTTTGTTGTTTTTGTTTTTTTACATTTTTGGAACATATGTTGAACAAATTCCCTAGAAAAACTTGAGCTTGCTTAGTACTTAAGGTCACATCCTCATTACTTGTGTATACCCTGATCGGTATGTACTATATGCCCCCAAGTGATCATGGGTTTAAAAGCCTTGGTCACTTTCTACTTGACCATGCCGTGCTTCGAGCGTTTAAACACATAGTACTATCCTTTTCACGCAATGATGTAAGAAGCAAATGCTTGTCCCTCATTGGTAGTCGGGTGATGGTTTCATACTCAATAGTAATGATACTTATACACAGATGCAGATTGTGTAGCAAGTGTCGATCACGATCTACGTAATCTCTCGTGTACTCGTTATAAGGATTATAGACAAGTGTCTAAGTTGGACCAACCGGGTCCAGATGGGCTAATTAATCCTATAACGAGTCTTAGATCAAATTATCCATCGGTCTCTCAAGGACCAAATTTGATTATGATACAATGATGGTGACTGGTCTTCAAACCAGTCTCTTTTTTTATCGTTTGGGTTGATAGGTTCCTCAAGAAACAGGATTGAACATGATCAAATAATGGCGACTGGTCCTCGGACCAGTCTCTTTTCTTAATCGTATATGTTGATAGGCTCCTCAAGAACCAAGATCAAACATGATCAAATAAATTAGCGACAAGGCCCTTGGACTAGTCTCTTATTTGGATCGTATGGGCCAATAGGCTCCTTAAGAACCAAGATCGAACATGATCCATAATTTGATGACAAGGTCCTAGGACCTGTCTCTCTTGTTGATCATGTGGATCGATAGGTTCCTCTAGAACTAGGATCGAACATGATCAAATAGTTTGGTGACAAGGTCCTAGGACCTGTCTCTTTTTTGGATCGTATGGGTCGATAGGCTCCTCAAGAACCAAGATCGAACATGATCCTTTAATTTCGTGACAAGGTCCTTTGACCAGTCTCTTGTTTAGATCGTATGGGTCGATAGGTTCCTAAAGAACCAAGATCGAACATGATCCATTAATTTGGCAACAAGGTCCTCGAACCAGTCTCTTGTTTGGGTCGTATGGGTCGATAGGCTCCTCAAGAACCAAGATCGAACATGATCCATAGTTTGACGACAAGGTCCTAGGACCTGTCTCTCTTGTTAATCGTGTGGGTCAATAGGTTCCTCAAGAACCAGGATCAAACATGATCAAATAGTTTGGTGACAAGGTCCTAGGACCTGTCTCTTTTTTGGATCGTATGGGTTGATAGGCCTCAAGAACCAAGATCGAACATGATCCATTAATTTGGCGACAAGGTCCTCAGACCAGTCTCTTGTTTTGATCATATGGGTCGATAGGTTCTTCATGAACCAGGATCGAACATGATCCATTAATTTGGCAACAAGGTCCTCGGACCAGTCTCTTGTTTAGATCGTATGGGTCGATAGGCTCCTCAAGAACCAAGATTGAACATGATCCATAATTTGACGACAAGGTCCTAGGACCTATCTCTTTTTGAACGAAATTTAAAGAATTAAGTGAAACTTAAGAAATTAAATTCATTCATTCATTGAAGCACAATGGCTGTTACATAGATAATTTGAAAATACTACATTTGCAAATTAAAACTTGTGTCGTTGCTAAATAGCTTCACTGATAGTACCGGCAGAGGTGTTCGCCATTCCAATAGTTTTTTATTAGTTCTCCATTCAGTCAAGCTATCTTGTATGTCCCTGGTGGGATCACCTCCTCCACAAGGTATGGCCCTTCCCAATTAGGTCCTAGTATTGTTGTTGTAGTGTCCTTAGTGTTTAGGAACACCATCCTGAGTACTAAGTCTCCAACTTGGAATTTTTGATCTTTCACTCATGAGTTGAAGTATCTGGCCACTTTTTGTTGATGTGCTGCTACTCTGAGACTTCTCTTTTCTCGTCTTTCTTTGATTAAATCGAGCAACTCTTCTATTAGTTTATGGTTCCTACCGTGATTGTATGTCTCTCGTCTCTCCAATGGGGGAGTGAGTTCAACTGGAAACATGGCTTCATGTCCAAACTCCAATGAGAATGGGGTACGGCATGTCGCCGTTCGAGCCATCTTTCGATGTGACCATAGGAACTTCGAAAGTAATTCTGGCTAGGCTTCTTTGGCTTGTTCAAGGCGTTTCTTCAGAGTGTCTTTGATAGTCTTGTTCACTGCTTCTACTTGACCATTAGCTTGGGGTGTGCTACTGAGAAAAATCTCTATGTGATTCCATGCCTTGTACAAAAGTCGGTGAACATATCACTGTCGAATTGAGTCCCATTGTCCGAGACTATCTTTGTAACGCCCTACTACCTTAGAGTCATTACTAAGTGAGTTTAAAAAAGTGCAATCACTCGCTAATCGAGGCTTTTAAAGCAAAAGTGTGATTACATTAAAAACAGAGTAGAAACTTTAGAAATAACTCTATTTCATTGAAAACCATAAAAGTTTAACACTTGGGATCCCAAAATACTGTTTAGAAATATTTACAACATATAAGTACAACCAAGTCGGCTAAACGACAAAATCTAGGTTTTATTACAATCATCTCCAAAAATCCACTGGCTATGGTAGCCAGGCAGGCCAAACATGTACACGCCGCTTCATGCTTGCTATACTCATGGCTGGTTGGCTTTTTCCTTGCCCTTACCTGCACCACAGAGCACATGTGAGTTGAAGCCCAACAAGAAAACCCACAAACAGATAACATATGCAAAACAAACACATAGCATATAAACAGGCCATCAATCGGCTAAACACATACGGCCAAGCCGTCCCAGGCGCTTTACCAGGCCCTGGGTTTGCGGTCCACACCATGAGGATATCCCAAGTATCCGTTAGGGTCCCGCCTTGGCAACTCGCACTCCACGTGCTCAACGCTGCTCCCAGCCCCTTGATATACTCGGCCTTGCACTCAACGAGCCCAACGCCATTCCCGGCCCTTTGCCGTTCCCGGCTCCTACTGACCTCGGCCTGCGCCGTTCCCGACCCTTGTCGAATATTCACATAATCGCATTCATAGTATAATAAAAATACATTGAACACTACCAAATTCGATCAAAGGGCTACGCCCAGCAATTCAAACATATTGGGGCTTAACCCTGCATACAAGCTCTATGGGAACAGGGGTTTTCTTACCTGCGTCCTGAGCTCTCCGAGCACCGATATCCCGAGCACAGTCCTCTAACTTAAGTCTCTCTGAAACCCTAGTCACAACACATTAATAATATTCATCCATCAAGTTCTACTCCATTAAATAACTTTGAGCCATATCCCTAATCTCCAGAACCTTGAATTCTATCAATTCGGGTGATAAAATCCATCCCGATCCTTAACCTTTGAGTTCACAAGCCTAAACACACCTAAAAACACAAAATGACACTAAGAGTCGCGGCCCTATGAGACCATGCCACGGCTAGCCTCGAAACAAAGGCAAACACCTCCCTGAAACACGCACGGGCCGCAGCGCACTTTACCAAGCATCGCGGCGCGCCTCAAGCACCATGGCCTCCCAAGGCCGCGCGCACACACGAGCCGCGGCATGCCCCTCCTAGGGCCGCGGCCCTCGCCTCCAAACCCAGAAATCTCCATCTTTTCCTGCATTTTCTTCAAACCAACTCACCCAAAACCAAACTAGCAATTCCAGATAATCATCACAAGGGTTCTAGCCCAGCTTTAGCATCAAAACCTGCTCCAAAAACTCAGCTAAACACCCTAGAACAGATCAAATCCTACTCACATGCATTTCCTAAGAAAACAGTAAAAATCAACCATATTTCTCAAAGTTAAAGCTTACCCTTGCTGAATTATGATTCAGAGTTGATCCCCTAAGTTCCAACTTCAATTCCTCAAGCTCCAAGCCCTGGTTTTCTGGTTAGAGTCTCCCAAGCTCAGCTCCAATCCTTAGTTCTTGCCTGAATTCTTTCCCTTGCTTGTTTCCTTGAGTTTATCTTAGAGAGTGAAAATGAGAGAGATTAGAGACTATCTTCTGCTGGGAAGGGAAAGTGAATGTCGGTTTCTAAGTCTCCAAAAGCTTCCTAAACTTTGTTTTATTTAACTTAAGCTTTAAGGTTACCTTAAGGCTCGGGGTACCAAAACGTCCCTCCTAGACATTTTATCCTCAAATATATCTCCAAATACTTATTTCCATAACCCGATAACCCCATAATACATCTAATACCCAAAGTACCCCTCGACTCGACCTGAGTCGGATTCTCAACCCCGTTGTGACTTTCCAGCTAACCGCTCCCCAGGACTGTCTCAGATCATTCTACACAGAAATATATCACATGCATATCATATTTATCACATTTACACCATCAACAGGCTAAAATCACAAACATACCCCTAATATCCAAACGAGCCCACATGCACATTTAACTCAACTAAACATACTCACATAAATTCACATATTAACATATTAAATAATTTATTGCCCTACAGGCACGCTAATCAAGGCCCTAAGCCCTATTAGCAAATTTGGGTCGTTACAACTATCCCCTCCTTACAGAGATTTCGTCCTCAAAATTACCTGAACAACTCGGGATACCGCTCCCTCATCTCTGACTCAAGTTCCCACGTCACCTCCTCAACCTTGCTGTTCCTCCATAGCACCTTCACCAAGGCGATGGTCTTGCTCCGCAAGACTTTATCTTTCTGGTCAAGAACCTGAACCGGCTTTTCCTCATAGGACAAATCCTGATCAAATTGCAGATTCTCATAACTTAGAACGTGCGTCGAATCTGACACATACTTCCGGAGCATGGATACATGGAAAACATCATGAACCCCTGATAAAGCAGGAGGCATCGCTAGTCTGTAAGCTACCTCTCCAACCCGTTCCAGAATCTCGAAGGGGCCAACAAACCTAGGGCTCAGCTTGCCTTGAACACCAAACCGTTTCACTCCCCTCAAAGGTGAAACCCTAAGAAACACATGGTCACCAACCTGAAATTCCACGCCCCTGCGTTTCAGGTCTGAATAACTCTTCTGACGACTCTGGGAGGCGAGCATTCACGCTCTAATCTTCTCAATCGCCTCATTGGTCCTCTGAACCATCTCTGGACCCAGATATCTCCTCTCACCTGTCTCATTCCAATGAATAAGTGATCTACACTTCCTTCCATATAGCATTTCATACGAAGCCACTCCGATGGTCGCCTGATAGTTGTTGTTGTACGAGAACTCGATCAAAGGGAGATATTTACTTCATGATCCCCCAAAATCTAGCACAGAGGCTCACAACATATCCTCCAATATCTGAATCATTCTTTAAGACTGTCCATCTGTCTGAGGATGATAAGCGGTACTAAATCGTAACTGCGTGCCCATAGCCTTCTGCAGACTCTCCCAAAACATGGAAGTGAAGGTGGGGTCTCTGTCGGATACTATCGACCTCGGAGCCCCATGAAGTCGAACAATCTCCTTCACATATAACTCACCGTACTGCTCCAAAGTATAAGTTGTCCTAACAGGCAAAAAGTGGGCGGACTTGGTATACCTATCCACAATCACCCACACCGAGTCATGCTGTCCCACGGTCCTCGGCAAACCAACCACAAAGTCCATGGTGATATCTTCCCACTTCCATTCTGGGATCCCCAGAGGCTACAGCAACCCCGCTGGCCTCTGATGCTCAACCTTAATCTGCTGACAAGTTAAGCATTTGGCCACATAATCCACTACATCCCTCTTCATGCCCGACCACCAATACAAAACTTTCAAATCCTGATACATCTTCGTTGTACCTGGGTGCAAAGAATAAGGAGTGGTATGCGATTCATCTAAGATCTCCCGCCAGATATCAGAATCCATCGGAACACAAATCCGACCCTTATACTTCAGTAATCCCTTCTCTGAAATAACAAAGTCCTTAGTCGCTCCGACTAAGACATTCTCTCTGTGTCCTCTTAACTGAGAATCTCTCCTCTGCGCCTCCTTGATCCTCTCAAGGAGTGTGGACTGAAGAATGATGTTGGCCAACTGACCAACCACCAACCCTATACCTGCTCTAGTCATCTCCTCAACTAGCTTATCAGATATCTGTCTCGAGCTAAACAACTGTCCTGGGCCTTTCCGACTCAATGCATCAGCCACCACATTAGCCTTCCCAAGATGGTATAGGATATCACAATCGTAATCCTTAACCAACTCCAGCCACCGCCTCTGGCGCATATTCAGGTCCTTCGGCGTAAAGAAATACTTCAGGCTTTTATGGTCAGTGTATGTCTCACACTTCTCACCATAGTGATAATGTCTCCAAATCTTAACTGCAAACACCACCGCTGCCAACTCCAAATCATGCGTGGGATACCTCTGCTCATACGCTTTTAACTATCTCGATGCATAGGCTATCACCTTACCAACTTGCATCAACACGCACCCCAAACTCTGTCTGGATGCATCACAATAAACCACAAACTTTTCATTATCTGTCGGCAAACTTAACACCGGCACGGTGATCAATCGTCGCTTCAACTCCTTAAAACTGTTCTCACATCTGTCCGTCAAGACATACCTTGTCTTCTTCTTTGTCAGTTCCGTCAAAGGCGTAGCTATTCTGGAGAACCCCTCAACAAACCACCGATAATACCCTGCTAAACCCAGAAAGCTTCTTACCTCAGGAACACTGCTCGGCCTAGGCCAATCTCTGACCGCCTCAATCTTACTTGGGTCAACCAGAATCCCCTCCTTACTGACAATATGGCCCAGAAATGTAACTTGTGGTAACCAGAACTCACACTTACTGAACTTAGCATATAACTTATGCTCCCTCAACTGCTATAGAACCAACCGCAGATGCTGCTCGTGCTCTGCCTCCGACTGAGAATACACCAAGATGTCGTTGATGAACACAATCACAAACTTATCCAGATAATCCCTGAAAACCCTATTCATCATGTCCATAAAGGTTGCTGGGGCATTGGTTAATCCAAAGGACATAACCAGGAATTCATAGTGTCCATACCTCGTTCGAAAAGCGGTCTTTGGTATGTCCTCCTCTTTAATCCTCAACTGATGGTAACCTGATCGGAGGTCTATCTTGGAAAACATTGTTCTTCCCTATAACTGATCAAATAAATCATTGATCCTAGGCAGTGGATACTTGTTCTTAATGGTTAACTTGTTTAGCTCCCTGTAATCAATACACATCCTAAGGGATCCATCCTTCTTCTTAACAAACAACATTGGAGCACCCCATGGCGAGAAACTAGGTCTGATGAACCCCAAATCAAGTAACTCCTACAGCTGAATCTTCAACTCCGCTGGAGCCATTCTGTAAGGCATCCAAGATACTGGCTCCGCTCCTGGTACCAACTCTATAACAAAGTCAATCTCCCGCTGCGGCGACAACCCTGGCAAATCTGTCGGAAACAAATCCGGAAACTCACACACCAATCTAGTCTCACCTGGTCCAACCGACATCATCCTAGAGGTATCCACAACACTTGCTAGGAATCCCATGCAACCTTCCTGCATCAGGTCTCTAGCCTTCAATGCTAAAATCATTGGTACTCGCGATCCACTAACTGTCCCCACAAACACAAAGGGTACCACCCCTTCTGGTTCAAAACTCACCATTATGCGCTTGCAGTCAATCATTGCCCCATACTTCGATAACCAATCCATCCCTAGAATCATATCAAAGTCATCCATTTCTAACTCAATCAAGTCAACAGATAGTTCCCTACCATCTACTTCTACTGGCAATGCTCTAATCCATTTCTTAGAGACTACCAGTTCTTCTATTGGCAGCAAAGTCTGAAATCCCCTAGCATACACACCACTAGGTCTACAAAGCCGATCTATAACTCTAGCATATACAAATGAATGGGTAGCCCCTGAATCAAACAATGCAGTATACAAAGAACCAGCACTAGAGATCTGACCTGTCACAACTGAGGGGCTAGCCTCCGCCTTAGTCTTTGTCAAAGTAAATACCCTGGCAGGAGCAAGACTGTCACTCTGCTTCTGCTCCTCCTTCTTTACTTGAGGGAAATCCCTCTTTAGATGACTGGCACTTCCACAAACAAAGCAGGCCCTGATCCTGCACTCACCCTGGTGTCATCACCTGCACCGCAGACACACCGGAAAGCTCCTCCAATTGTCACTTCCAACTTGACGGCCAGTAGAAGCACCCCGTGCCCTCCTATCTAAACTGGGAGGAACAAAGGAATCTGGGGCCTTCCTCTTCTACTCACTAAAACCACCACCCCGACTGGATCCAACAAAAGGAGGCACTGTCCTCCTGTCATCACGCCTAATAGCGCTTTCCTTCCAGATCTGATCTTCGGCCCTCTCAGCTGTAAGGGCCTTGTCCACTACCTGGGCATACGTAGTAGTCTCTGGATCCAAGGTAATATTCACATCGCGGGCAATCATAACGTTCAACCCCCGCACAAACCTGTCCCTTCTCGCCGCATCAGTCGGCAGTAAATCTGGCCCAAACTTCGCCAATCTATCAAACCTCAAAGCATACTCTGTCACTGTCGATCAGTTCTGAGTCAGGTTGATGAACTCATCAACCTTCACAACTCGAACTTCCACACTATAATACTTCTCATTAAATAAGTTTCTGAACTCCTCCCAAGTCATAGTTGTTACATTCCTTCTCTGAACCACCACGTCCCACCAGATGCGGGCCTCTCTAAACATGTAGCTAGCACAAGTTACCCTCTCATTTCCCTGAACCCTCATAAAATCCAGAATTAAGGAAATCATATTCATCCACTGCTCTGCCCGCAGTGGGTCTGGTCCACCCTTGAAGGTGGGAGGATGTTGTTTCCTGAACCTCTCATACAAAGGATCCCACTTATTCTCCATAGCAGATTGAACCGGCACTGGCGCCGCAACCTACTGAACTGGCAACCCAGTGATCTGAGGTGAGGCCTATTGCCTCAACTGTCGAAGCTCTTCCTCAGTTCGCTGTAGCCTCACTTCCATCTCGACAAACATCTCTTGCCAATTATGTGGGGCAGGTGGAGGGTCCTAACTCTGGTTGTCATCCTCGGCCATACTGCCACGGAGTCTAGATGATTGTCGAGGCATCTCAACAAATATGCCTGCAACCAACGACGCCGCTCATCAGGCATGATAACAACATCCAAAACAACCTCCCAAACACATCAACCATCCACAAACAGTAATTCATATAACATAAAGATAGCATATAGCACACAACGGTCCATGCACTGGCATCATGAATATGTTAACTCATTCATCATGCTCTATATGAAATAAGCAAGCAAACAGGGCATTCAAGCACATATTTGAGCATATTAGTCAATCATACCAACCAACCCTGAGCCAAGCTTGTCACTGACAGCGAGCGTACATGTTTGGTCAATCTCCAGAACCATAAACCTTGGCTCGCTCTGATACCAAGTTGTAATGCCCTACTACCTTAGAGTCGTAACTAAGTGAGTTTAAAAACATGCAATCACTCGCTAATCGAGGCTTTTAAAGCAAAAGTGTAATTAAATCAAAAACAGAGTAGAAACTTTAGAAATAACTCTATTTCATTGAAAACCATAAAAGTTTAACACTTGGGATCCCAAAATACTGTTTAGAAATATTTACAACATATAAGTACAACCAAGTCGGCTAAACGACAAAATCTAGGTTTTATTACAATCATCTCCAAAAATCCACTGGCTATGGTAGCCAGGCAGGCCAAACATGTACACGCCGCTTCATGCTTGCTATACTCATGGCTGGTTGGCTTTTTCCTTGCCCTTACCTGCACCACAGAGAACATGTGAGTTGAAGCCCAACAAGAAAACCCACAAACAGATAACATATGCAAAACAAACACATAGCATATAAACAGGCCATCAATCGGCTAAACACATACGGCCAAGCCGTCCCAGGCGCTTTACCAGGCCCTGGGTTTGCGGTCCACACCATGAGGATATCCCAAGTATCCGTTAGGGTCCCGCCTTGGCAACTCGCACTCCACGTGCTCAACGCTGCTCCCAGCCCCTTGATATACTCGGCCTTGCACTCAACGAGCCCAACGCCATTCCCGGCCCTTTGCCGTTCCCGGCTCCTACTGACCTCGGCCTGCGCCGTTCCCGACCCTTGTCGAATATTCACATAATCGCATTCATAGTATAATAAAAATACATTGAACACTACCAAATTCGATCAAAGGGCTACGCCCAGCAATTCAAACATATTGGGGCTTAACCCTGCATACAAGCTCTATGGGAACAGGGGTTTTCTTACCTGCGTCCTGAGCTCTCCGAGCACCGATATCCCGAGCACAGTCCTCTAACTTAAGTCTCTCTGAAACCCTAGTCACAACACATTAATAATATTCATCCATCAAGTTCTACTCCATTAAATAACTTTAAGCCATATCCCTAATCTCCAGAACCTTGAATTCTATCAATTCGGGTGATAAAATCCATCCCGAGCCTTAACCTTTGAGTTCACAAGCCTAAACACACCTAAAAACACAAAATGACACTAAGAGTCCCGGCCCTATGAGACCATGCCACGGCTAGCCTCGAAACAGAGGCAAACACCTCCCTGAAACACGCACGGGCCGCGGCGCACTTTACCAAGCATCGCGGCGCGCCTCAAGCACCATGGCCTCCCAAGGCCGCGTGCACACACGAGCCGCGGCATGCCCCTCCTAGGGCCGCGGCCCTCGCCTCCAAACCCAGAAATCTCCATCTTTTCCTGCATTTTCTTCAAACCAACTCACCCAAAACCAAACTAGCAATTCCAGATAATCATCACAAAGGTTCTAGCCCAGTTTTAGCATCAAAACCTATCAAACCCTGCTCCAAAAACTCAGCTAAACACCCTAGAACAGATCAAATCCTACTCACATGAATTTCCTAAGAAAACAATAGAAATCAACCATATTTCTCAAAGTTAAAGCTTACCCTTGCTGAGTTATGATTCAGAGTTGATCCCCTAAGTTCCAACTTCAATTCCTCAAGCTCCAAGCCCTAGTTTTCTGGTTAGAGTCTCCCAAGCTCAGCTTCAATCCTTAATTCTTGCCTGATTTCTTTCCCTTGCTTGTTTCCTTGAGTTTATCTTAGAGAGTGAAAATGAGAGAGATTAGAAACTATCTTCAGCTGGGAAGGGAAAGTGAATGTCGGTTTCTAAGTCTCCAAAAGCTTCCTAAACTTTGTTTTATTTAACTTAAGCTTTAAGGTTACCTCAAGGCTCAGGGTACCAAAACGTCCCCGAGGGAAAAATGGTAAATCTCCCCAATATTCCCTCCTATACATTCTATCATTAAATATTTCTCCAAATATTTATTTCCATAACCCGATAACCCCATAAAATATCTAATACCCAAAGCACCCCTCGACTCGACCTGAGTCGGATTCTCAACCCCGTTGTGACTTTCCGGCTAACCGCTCCCCGAGACTGTCTCAGATCGTGCTACACAGAAATATATCACATGCATATCATATTTATCACATTTAATCCCTCAACAGGCTAAAATCACAAACATACCCCTAATATCCAAACGGTCCCACATGCACATTTAACTCAACTAAACACGCATCTCTATCACATACTCACATAAATTCACATATTAACATATTAAATCATTTATTGCCCTCCAGGCACACTAATCAAGGCCCTAAGCCCTATTAGCAAATTTGGGTTGTTACAATTGTTGACGGTGAGAACTCGTCAACAAGTTAAGTTAGAAAAACAAAAACGTAGAGATTATCAAAAGAAAAACTTTGAACATCAAATTGGAAATTTAAAGAACACTTGCAGAAGAAAAATGATGAACTAAAATTGTATTTCTTATGGTGTAGTGCTACAATGATTTTTCCAACCCCCTTCCAAGTGGAAGTGGAGTTTCTCTTATAGTGGGCTCTAATGGCCCCTGATACAATGTGATCTAGGGGACCAGGCAGTACGCAAGTACAATGTCAGGTGAGTGGTCTCAGGGGTAGTGGTATCTACTCCAGTACATGATCAGGGTTGGTGGGAGCACCTCCACTTTAGTACTTGATTGTGCCTCCACTACTCGCCCGGTACGGGTGTCAGAGGAGTGGCTGGTGAGGACAACAACAGGTACCTCGCTTGTACCACCACTACTTATCTGGTGTGGGTACTATGTCCGTACTCTAACTCCTTTTAGTTTGTCAGTGCGCTCCCTACCCATAGGAAAAATGGTGCCCCGTTGGTGGCACTAATCTTAGGGAGAGAGATGGGGCCTCTTCAACGAAGCCTGTTACATATATGGTAAGACTTGGCACCCATGTGTGAGTCGTTGATCTCACTTCATGAGATCAATGCCATGTAGCCCCCATTTGCAAGGCGTAGTGCGAGACGATAATGACCCATGCACTAGCCGTGCCTTGCGAGGCTCCTAGGGGCGAGGGGCCTTGCTATGCTTGCCTCCTTGCGGCACGAATCCAGGCGTGTGAGGCGATGGTGCTATGGCCTCTAGAGAAGATGCTGGCCCGAGGGCCTCACGAAGGCGCAAGCGCATGAGGGCCTCATGTGGTGCATCTCCTGGGCACGTCCAATGGCCTCGCGAGAGGGTGACGGCCCGAGGGCCTCGTGGAGGTGCAGGCGCATGAGGGCCTCGCGTGGCTCACCTCCTAGGCATGCCTAATGGCCTTGCGAGAGAGTGACGGCCCGAGGGCCTCGCAGGGGCGCAAGCACATGAGGGCCTCACGTGGCTCGCCTCCTAGGCACGCCCAATGGCCTTGCGAGAGGGTGACGGCCCAAGGGCCTCGCGGAGGTGCAGGCGCATGAGGGCCTTGTGTGGCTCACCTCCTGGGCATGCCCAATGGCCTCGCGAGAGGGTGATGACCCGAGGGCCACGCGGAGGCGCAGGCGCATGAGGGCCTCGCGTGGCTCACCTCCTAGGCATGCATGAGGGCCTCGCGTGGCGCAGTTCCTGGGCACGCCCAATGGCCTCGCGAGAGGGTGATGGCCCGAGGGCCTCGCGGAGGTATAGGCGCATGAGGGCCTCGCGTGGCTCACCTCCTGGGCATGCCCAACGGCCTTGCGAGAGGGTGATGGCCCGAGGATCTATCGAAGGGGTAGGCGCATGGGGGCCTAAGCATGTGCTTTGAATCTTATACAAGCATGTGATTTTGAGCATCAACACTTGCCCCCAGTCTAGGAGAGGACCTTTAGGTGCTTTGGTAGACTCTTCTCTTTAATTCTTATAAATAGGCCCCCATGCCAAGTCTGTTAGTTACACTCAATCTTCTTAGCTTAGTGGTATTTAGACTTTTTCTCCTTTCAAGAGGTAAGGGGTTCAATCCCCCACAATCTCACTTTTATTATAGTTTCCTCCCCCTTTTTATATATATATATATTTGGGCTAATTTTTGGTATGTCTATACCCCTTCATATATTTGGAGGCTAACATATATTTTCTGTTTATTTTTCCAGACGCGCACTTTCAACCATTTGGCTCATTTTGACCGTGACAGTACTTTTCGCCCCCAACCTCCTTTTGACCACGACAGCGTCTCATTTTTCCTGCTTGAGGTATATTCTCTTTTTCCCTTGTGTTTATTGGGTCCACACTAGCACCACTCGAGATGGGGTACTTTGGCCTGAGCCTATCGTGAGTTAGTTTTAAGGCATGCCCCTTTATTCACACCCCATGGCGGGTCATTTAGAGTGTTTGTGCCTAGAAGTTTTGAGCCCATTCCTTTGTGTTTTGCAGTAATCCTCTCATTTATACATGAACCCCCTTTTGCTTTCGGGACGAGGTCTCATGGCAAGTGACGGTCCGTTCGGCATACCTCTGGGGGTTGAGTTTGTTGACTTGTCTTCAAACTCAGAGTCCCCTGAGGAAAACCCTTATTAAGACTATGACTCCTTAAGGCAGGCCCGTATTCATCATCTTGAGCACATGGCTGAACTTAGGCGTAACAGAGTGAAATTGACTCGGTGTTGAGAGGAGATGGAGCACCTTTCCCCCTGACCTTAGTGACCACGTAGCGAGCCTTAGGGTGACCCTTTTATATTTGTAGGGGGAGTTGGAGTTTATGGAGGGACATCTTCCGCCTGAGCCCTCTAGCCCATCCTCGCCTGATGACTATCATGGGGTCGCTTCTGCTTCTCTTCAGCCCTTATTTTCGATCTTCCCTAGCTTAGCGCTTCCGCAGCCGGTGCCCCGGTGGAAGACTCTTGCTAGGAAGAGAAAATGAAGGATCAAGTGTTCTGTCTCTTCCTCACCTTTTTCTTTTGGTTTTGCAGATATGCCGAGGGGACGACGACAGGTATCCACCAATGAACAGGACAATGCCCCTTTATTGGCATCCACCTTGGTGTCCCATGTGTCAGAAAATAAACTGAGGGAAATTGTGAAGCACTACCGCGTTCCTCCGGAGTACGTCTTATACACCCCTTCGGACAACTGCCAAGCTGACTACCTTAGTCCCGGCTTCGTGGCCCTTAGTGAGCACATCCTACAGGCGGGTGGTACCATCCCATTACACCCGTTCTTCGTTGCGGTCCTCAACTACTTCGACCTTGCTGTACTTCAGCTGGCACCCAACAGTTGGCTGACCTTGAGCTGCCTTTTTATCGCGTTTGCAGAACTTGTCAAACGTGCTCCTACGGCGCTAGAGGTGCACTTCCTGTACAATCTCATGCCCTCTCCCAAGTCCAAGGGCTTCTATTACTTGCAAAAAGCCAATAACGAGGTCCCTTTGATAGAGGGCTCAGTGTCCAACCTGGGGTCCTGGAAGCATGAATTTTTCTTCGTGAAAGGCCCTCTCTCTGTTCGCGAGCACTTCCGTGCCGCTCCCAGTAAGTACCTTGAGCCACCTTTTCTTCTCTTTTTTCTTTTTGTTGGAACTTATTTTTTTATAACTTATGTTTGTGTCGACAATGGTGTGGATCATGCAGAGAAATTTTCCATACTCGAGGTTGTTGGGTCGGAAGTGGACACCGTGAAGGATTTTATCAACGCTGACCCCGCCGTGAAAAAGGTTGTGTACCTATTCACGGTGGAAAATCTTAACCTTCACCGGCTGTCCCCAATTTCTGATCCCAGGTTGCTGTGGACGATTCCTAGGTCAAAGAGGATGAAGGTTGCATCAGCTGAACCTTGCCCGGGTGAAGGTGAGGCTGAGGATGTGCTGGAGGAAGTCCCCCTTGGACACGGGCGACCTTACCAGCTATCCTCGTCTCCTGGGGGTGTCCTACCTTTGTCCCTTCCGACTCAGACATGGCTTCCCACTCCCAAGGCCAACATGCTATACTGGGGAATTTTGTTTGCCCCGACCCCGCGGATTTTGACACTTTTACTCAGGCTCCTCTCGACCCTGGTCCATTGGGGTCTTACTTTCCCAATCTTCCTGCACCCCCTTCCGATCTACCGGGGGTCCATTTTTCCAATTTTCCTGCGCCCCCTCCTATTTCGGCGAGTGGGTCGTCTGTACTTACCCAGCCAGGTGCCCTTGACTCGGATGGGGTGCCCTGGGTGAATCGCATGGCGACCTCCTACGGGCGGCGGTATGTCCAAATTGCCTCAGACCTCCCCGAAACTGATTGGAATGGTCTTGGGATTTTTGCCCTGTCGGACCTTGGGGAGACCTTGATGCGCACTACTACTTGGGTGAGTTCATGCATCTTGTGTCGGTCTTGTTATTATTATGATTTTATTTTATTTTTTTGTTACTTATCATTGTTGTTGTTATCTTTCTTGTGCAGGCCTATACTGTGGCTCAGCAATTTGCCGACTCGGCTCACAATCTTTCCGCGTCGAGTACCGAGAAGGACTGTCTCATGGCCCGGGTCCAGGAGCTCGAGAGAGAGCTTGATGAAACCAAGTCTAAGCTAAAAATGGTTCGGGCAAATTTTCTGCCTCGTCAAAAAGGAAGAAGAAGGCGGTTGTCAAGGCCACGATGCTGCAGGAAAGGGTTACCAGCCTAGAGGGCGAACTCCAGGGTGCCTAGGCTACCGCGGCTGCGGCACAGGAGAGGGTCGCTTCCCTAGAGGCCGAACTTGAAGTTGCCAATGCTGATGTAGCTGCGTCACAGGAGAGGGTTGCCTCTTTAGAAGTGGACAGGGCAACCACTGAGTATAGGTCTATAGAGCGCGCCCTCTGTGGCATATGGAGGCAGGATCCCAACTTCGATTTCTCCGTCTTTGGCGAGCATTTCGTTGCTCGAGCGGCTGTGTGGAACGCCCGGGGCAGGAGGCCCTGAGGTTGTTATTTCATAACTTTTGCCAGTTAGCCCGTTGTGGGTGTATGATCATTTGATCCTTCTTGTTCTTGTAATAATAATTTTTTTTAAAAAAAATCTTTCCATGTTACCAAGACTTTTTTTTTCATATATACATATGCAGTTATTCATCTCTTATTCCTCTATGTTTGAGGTCTTTTTGAGCCTGTATGATGGGGTTTGGTAGGTTCCCCTCTTTTATATATCAGGCTAGAGGTCCTTTGGAGCCCATGTGAGAGGGTTCAATGGGTCCTTTTTTGGTGCCTCTTGATTATTTTTATAAGGATATTTTGACCCCTTGGGTTCTAGCTATCCTTTTATATATTTTTGTGTGCGCTTATTATTTTTTTGCGAGAAGCGTCCTTCTCGTCATTATTCATAGTACTATTTTTGCAAGGGTCTCTTTTAGGACCCTTTTTGGCTAGACGGCTTGGTGGCCGCTCTAGGCTTATCGGCGGGTGCTCTTTCTGGGGCTTCTCCCTTCGAGAGAGTATCTGCCCTTATTTGGGAGCTTCTTGTTGTTGTTGTTTTCCTTTTTTTTTATATAAGACCTTTTGGCCTCCTTGGTGTTCGTAAGGGTAGCTAACCCTTATGAACTTCGGGAGATGCCTTGCAAGGTCTCCTCCCTGTTTGTTAGGGTTCACCATGCCCCGATACAAGGGGTCCTTTTAAGGATCCTCCTTTTTAGGAGCCCTTTTTAGGATCCTCCTGAATAGGGGGTCCTTTGTAGGATCCTCCATTTTAGGAGCCCTTTTCTGGGATCCTCCTGATAGAGGGTCCTTTTTAGGATCCTCCTTTTTAGGAGCCCTTTTTAGGTTCCTCCTGTTAGAGGGTCCTTTTTAGGATCCTCTTGCTTGCTGTATGCTTTTGCCTCCTGTCTACCCCCCTAAGTGTTTGGCGAAATTTATTTCGGCAAGTACTTTGGCTGATGCTCACATAGAGAAGAAAAATAACACATGAAGTTGCGAACAGTTTCATTCATAGCATGTGGTTTACAACTGCATATATAAAAAAGGGTTACATCTAATTGGGAGGTTACTTAGGTAGCCTCTTTGATTCTTACTCACTAAGCTAACATAACAAGGAACAAACTAAACATAGGTCCTCTTTGCACTGGGTGCCGAAGCCTCACTGGTAGCATTTCTCGAGGTGTTCCGTAACTCATGGGTCCAACTCGTGTGGCTCGCGCCTTCATACACAACAATTTCCATTGGCACCGATGGTTTTGTGTCTGTGCAGAGGGACATGTTATAGCATTCCCTCGCTTCCTTCTGCTCCCCTTACATGCATGCTACTCCCCCAGGGGTTGGGAATTTCATAGCTAGGTGATACACAGAAGTTATCGCCTTCAATTCTCTCAGAGAGGGTCTCCCTAATACCGCATTGAAGGCTGAGGCGCAATCCACCACGACAAAGTTTGCCATTATGGTGGTTTGCCTGGGTTGTTCCCCCATGGTGAGGGCTAATTCAATTGCACCTAGGGGCTGTATCGAGTCCCCTGTGAACCCGTAAAGGGAGGAATTGCAGGGTTTCAGGTGTCGGATGCTCAGTCCCATCTTCTCCAAAGTGGGGCAATGCAGGATGTCTATAGAGCTTCCATTATCCACTAGGACCCGATGTACTCTCATGTTCGCAAGCTGGACAGTTAGCACCAGGGGGTCATTATGAGGGAAATGTACCCCCTGCGCGTCTTCTTCAGTGAAAGTTATTGAGTCATTCTCGCCCTTGAAACTCTTCGGGGGGCGTTGCTCCAAACTTAAGACGCACGGTGGTGGACTTCGTCTGGCCTCCTTGGCATATTTTTCTCGTCCCTTCCTTGAATCGCCTCAGAATCCTGGACCTCCAAAGATGGTCCTAACCTCTCCCTGTACTTCTGGGGCCACCTCTCGCACCCACGGCGGGGACGCTCCTTCTTCTAGCCTCTGGTTCTCCTTGCGCACATATCTGCCCAAATGTCCCCTGCGGATGAGCTCCTCGATTTCCACCTTCAAATGGTTGCATTCTGTGGTGGTGTGGCCGATATCCTTGTGATACTGGCAATACTTGCTGGGGTCTCTTTTAGACCGGTCTTTTATCATTGGCGGGGGCCTTTTGAAAGGGACCTGGTTTTCGTTCGTAACGAAAATATGCTCTCTCGCATGGGTGAGGTCAGTATAAAAGGTGTATGGGCCCTGTAGGCGCTCATCAGAGCGTTGATGCTTCCGGGGTCGATCATCTCTCGTTCCCTCATAAACCCCCCTTCTTCTTTGCACCTCTTTGGTTTTCTCAGATCGAAGGTTTCGAGGGCGACGGGCCTTTTTCGGCTTTGAGGTTCTCGTGACCATCCTCCACGCGAATGTATTTTTGTGCCCGCTCGTAGAAATCATCAAAGTCTGTGACCTCCCTCTTGAGCATGTTATCCCATAACTTGCTTCTTGGGCGTACTCCGGCTGTGATGGCCATTTTCAGCTCTCGGCGGGTCAGGCTCCCTACTTTAGCTACCTCCATATTGAATCTGTGAATGTAGCTCTTCAGACTCTCGTTTTCTCCTTTCTTCACATTTGCGAGGCTGGTGCCTGGCATCGTGTAGTCTCTCACGGCGTGGTGCTGCTGGAGGAATTCATCAGAAAACTGTGGCCAAGATCTGATGGACCCCGGTCTAAGTCTTTTGAACCATTTGTACGCAGGTCCTTTTAATGTGACAGCGAAGCAATGACATCTCGCCCCGCTACCAATTCCCCCCAGCTTCATCAGGTCGTTAAATGTATCTAGATGGTATTTTGGATTTGTGCTTCCTTCGTAGGGGGTCATATGGGGCTCCTTAAAGTTGGTTAGGAGCCAGATGGCTTGGATCTCCTTGATGAAGGGTGACTCATGATCGAACTCTTCCTCAAAGGCTTGACCTCCAGAGGCGGAGACAATTTTGCTTCGCAGGCTCCTCATTTCTGTGTCCAGGTCTTACCTTCTCTTGCTTAGGGAGTCTCTCAAAGCGGATGGGTTAGGATCCCCCTTTCCTTTGCCTTCTCGTGGCTCCATAGAGGGTGTGGTCCTTTTACTCGCCCTCTTTTTGTTGAGCTCTTCCCGTAGATCTGAGGGTGCTCTCTTTGAGGTGACCTCTTCATCCTTACGAGGGGTAGCATTGGTCTTCGGCCCTGGCCCCTGGGGCTGCTTCGGTGGTCCGGGGCATTCATGCTACTTCGTCTAGGGGTGTTACTAGTGGAGAGTCGGGTCCGTCCATCATCTACTGGGATGGTGGTTTCTACTCCCCCCTAGCCTCTCTCTTTCTACTTAGGGAGTGTCACGTGTGATCTCCCTTGTAACAAGCCATTTAGCACCTCTTGCATGTTCTCCAAGGTGGTTTCTAGCCTCTGATTCTTACGATGAAGTTCTCGTATCTCATCTTCATAGAATTGAGACTTAGAACTAGAGCTCACGGAGTGGACCCGAGGGTGCTTGTCAGCCCGGCGTTTCGACGGGCCTGGATCCTGCCGACCGGGGTTTGGCACCTATGGCGGCCTTGGAGGCAGGAACTCATTGGCGCCCCTTGCAAGGGCAGCCGCCGACCTTGGGCGATCCTCCTCAGGTGGGACTATCGGGGATGAGGCCTCCCTTTCGTCTCTGGGCACCTCGGGCTCTGTTGGGGCCTCCATGTTTGCAGGTGGAGGAGGATCCCTCATGGAGGCTTTTAGCTGATCTCCATCAAGGTGGACCTCCACCTCATGCGGCTCTCTCAACCGTTTCGAACGTCGTGGAATTTTTTTCTTATCGGAATCGACGGAAGAACAGTGACTTGAAATCTATCCTTCCCACAGACGGTGCCAAACTATTGACGGTGAGAACTCATCAACCAAGTTAAGTTAGAAAAACAAAAACGTAGAGATTATCAAAAGAAAAACTTTGAAGATCAAATTAGAAATTTAAAGAACACTTTCAGAAGAAAATTGATGAACTAAAATTGTATTTCTTATGGTGTAGTGCTACAATGATTTTTCCAACCCCCTTCCAAGTGGAAGTGGAGTTTCTTTTATAGTGGGCTCTAATGGCCCTTGATACAATGTGGTCCAGGGGACCAGGCAGTATGCAAGTACAATGTCAGGTGAGTGGTCTCAGGGGTAGTGGTGTCTACTCCAGTACATGATCAGGGTTGGTGGGAGCACCTCCACTTTAGTACTTGATTGTGCCTCCACTACTCGCCCAGTACGGGTGTCAGAGGAGTGGCTGGTAAGGACAACAACCGGTTCCTCGCTCGTACCACCACTACTTATCTGGTGTGGGTACTATGTTCGTACTCTAACTCCTTTTAGTTTGTCAGTGCATTTCGTACCCATAGGAAAAATGGTGCCCTGTTGGTGGCACTAATCTTAGGGAGAGAGATGGGACCTCTTCAACGAAGCCTGTAACATATATGGTAAGACTTGGCACCCATGTGTGAGTCGTTGATCTCACTTCATGAGATCAATGCCATGTATCCCCCATTTGCGAGGCGTAGGTACAAGGCAGTAATGACCCATGCACTAGCCGTGCCTTGCGAGGCTCCTAGGGGTGAGGGGCCTTGCTATGCTTGCCTCCTTGCGGCACGGATCCAGGCGTGTGAGGCGATGGTGCGATGGCCTCCTGAGAAGATGCTGGCCCGAGGCCCTCGCGGAGGCGTAAGCGCATGAGGGCCTCGCGCGGCGCATCTCCTGGGCATACCCAATGGCCTCGCGAAAGGGTGATGGCCCAAGGGCCTCGCGGAGGTGCAGGCGCATGAGGGCCTTGCGTGGCTCAGCTCCTGGGCATGCCCAATGGCCTCGCGAGAGAGTGACGACCTGCGGGCCTCGCGGAGGCGCAGGCGCATGAGGGCCTCGCGTGGCTCCCCTCCTGGGCACACCCAATGGCTTCGCGAGAGGGTGACGGCCTGAGGATCTAACGAAGGTGTAGGCGCATGGGGGCCTAAGCACGTGCTTTGGATCTTATACAAGCATGGGATTTTGAGCATCAACAACAGTCTTCTTTGGTAGACCAAATCGACATATGATATTCTTCACCACAAAGTCTAAGACTTTCTTCAAGATTATGGTTGCGAGCATTTCTGCTTCAGTCCATTTGGTGAAGTTTTCTACGGCTACAACAGCAAATTGGACTCCTAGCTTTTCGATCAGGTCAATTCCCCATACAACGAAGGGCCAAGGGCTTTGCATTTGTGTTAATTCACTAGGTGCTGACCGAGGTATCTTGGAGAATATCTGACACTTGTGGCATCTTCTGACATACTCCATCGAGTTTTCATTCATCGTTGGCCAAAAGTATCCTTGTCTTAGAATTTTCTTTGAATTGCTCTGCCCCCCAGTGTGATCTCCACAAAACCCCTCGTGTACCTCGATCATTAACAACTTTGACTAGTCAAGTGTAACGCACCTTAGCAGTGGTAGGGAGTACCCTCGTCAGTACAGGACCCCTTCGACTCTCATATATCGTGCATCTTGTCTCACCAATTTCCTTTCTTTGCTCTAATCACTGGGTATTACTCCTTGGTTGAGATAGTTAATAATTGAGGTCATCCATGTATTGCCTAACTCAACAGATAGTGCATCTTGCTTGGTTATGCTTCTTTTCGCCAAGTATTCGATGGGGACAACATTCAGGGTGTCTGCATCTTTGGCACTAGCAAGCTTGGCTAAGGCATTAGCATTGGCATTCTGCTCCCTCGAGACTTGTATAATTGAGTATTTCTTGAACTGTGTCAACAAGTCCTTCACCTTGTTCAGGTACTGCACCATCCTATGTCCCTTGGCTTGATACTCCCCCAGTATCTGTTACACCACTAGCTGGGAATAGCTGAATATCTCCAGGGATTGTTCATGCATATCCCGAGACATGCGTAATTCTGCTAATAATGCCTCATACTCAGCCTCGTTGTTTGAAGCGTTGAATCCAAATCTAAGAGCGCAATGGATTTGGTGATTCTCAGAAGTGATCAGTATGATTCCTGCACCTGAGTTGTGTTCATTGTTGCTCCATCAACATATGGATTCCATACAGGAGTGTCTCCTTCCTTCTCAGTATCTCCATTCTCTGACTGGTAGGAAGGGTCTTCAAGGATGGTTCCTTCGACTATGAAGTCTGCCAATGCTTGGCCTTTTAATGCCGTCCTCGAATGATAAGTGATATCAAATTGTCCTAGTTCCACTGCCCACTTGAGCAATCGTCCCGAGGCCTTTGGTTTCTGAAGAACTTGTCTCGGCGGTTGATCGGTCAGGACTCAAATTGAGTGAGCTTGGAAATATGGACGCAGCTTTTGAGAGGCGATTACTAAATAGTAGGGTAGCTTTTCAAGAGGGGGATACCTAGACTCCGCACCTACTAGCCTTTTACTGACATAGTACACAGGGTGTTGTACCCTGCTCTCTTCTTTTACCAAAGCAGCGCTGATTGCCTGCTCGGTGATTGCCAAATATATGAATAGTACTTCACCATATATTGGCTTCGCTAGGATGGGAGGTTGAGCGAGATGCTCATTCAAGGCTTGGAAAGCTTTCTCACACTCCTCGGTCCATTGGATCTTCTTGCTGCCCCTCAGAAGGTTAATGTAGGGGACACACTTGTCTCTTGACTTCGATATGAACCTACTTAGTTCAGCTACTCTCCCTGTTAAGCTTTTCACTTCTTTGATTGTGGTAGGTGACTTCATGTTGATCAATGCTTTGATCCCCTTGGGGTTAGCCTTGATACCACGTGAATTGACTATGTATCTGAGAAACTTACCAAAACCAACTCCAAACGAGCACTTGAGAAGGTTTAACTTCATGTTATACTTTCTAAGTATTGCAAAGCATTCCTCCAAGTCTTGAACAAGCCCTCCAGCTTCTTTGGACTTGACCAACATGTCATTGACGTATACCTCCATATTTTTGTCGATCAAGTCTCAGAACATGCCATTCACTAATCTCTGGTAGGTGGCCCCTGCGTTCTTCAAGCTGAATGGCATCAACTTATAACAGTTCAATCCCTTGTCTATCTGGAAATTGGTATGTTCCTTGTCTGGAGGGTACATACTTGTTTGATTATACCTAGAATATGCATCCTTGGATGAGAGTATTTCATGTCCTGCAGTTGCATCGACAAGTTGGTCTATTCTGGGTAGTAGGAAGCAGTCTTTGGGGCAGGCCTTGTTCAGATCTGTGAAGTCCACGCATGCCTCCACTTCTCGTTTGGCTTTGGGACCAGCATGGGTTTTGATACCCAATCTGGGTAGTAAGCCTCCCTTATAAAACTGTTTTTCTTGAGCCGCTCAACCTCCTCCTTCAAGGCTTGAGATTGGTCTTTGTCAAGCAGTGTCCTCTTTTGCTGCACTGGTGGGTAGTTTTTGTCCACATTGAGGACATGGCTTATCATGGATGGAGACATTCCAACCATGTCCTTATGTGACCAGGCAAATACATCCTAGTTCTTCTTCAAAAATTCTACCAACCATGCCTTAATTTCCACCTTTAGCTCCTTCCTGAGTTTAATTACTCTAGTCGGGTCCTCCTCATCTAGTAGGGCTTCGTCAAGATCTTTGACTGGTCCTATCCCCATGACGTCATCGCCAAAGTGAGGATCGATGTCGTTTCCCTGGCTTTGGGAAACTTGCTATAATAACAAATCTTCATTTAAAAGAGCCCTCGACTCCAGTAGAGTGTTTCTTTCAATGTCAACTTCCATGTTGACAACCTTATTGGTTCCTTCCTTCTCTTCGCAGCAGGTTACTACCATGTTGTTTACACATGGTCCTTTCTTTGCCTTGACCACTGACGCATTATAGCATTCTTGTGCCTCCCTTTGGTTTCTCTGTATGCATCCTTGCCCTGCGCTTGTGGGGAACTTTAAAGATAGATGCCAGATAGACACTGTTGCGTGTAATGCCATCAGGAGGGGTCTCCCGAGTACCAGGAACTCTGTCATCACAGTCTCGTGCCTGGGGGCATCCCCCACTGTTACCGGTAGTCTGATAGTTCTTGCTGGTGCTAGGCATTCTCCTGTGAACCCATATATCACTTGGGAACATGGTATCAGGTCCTTGACCGTGAGCTTCATCTTCTCGAGGGATGTTTTGTGGATGATATCTACTGAGCTTCCTGTATCCACCAAGCATCTCTTCACTTGGGCATTGACAATTTGAATGGTAAGGACTAGAGGGTCATTGTGGGGGTACCTCACGTGCCTGGCGTCATCCTCCGTAAAAGTGAGAGTTTCACTTTCATACTTTGGAGACCGTTCCTCGACTGACATGCACTGGGAAGACTCCCCTACCTCATGTCTTAGGGTCCTTGCATATCACTCACGAATATTGTTAATGTTGCCTGCTATGTGGGGTCCACCACATATGGTATCCAATGTGAAGTCTACAGCCACTGGCTCTAGTGGTGGACTCCTTTGCCTTCGAAACTCTGGATTCCTGCTCAGGGTTTCGATCTTGACTCGGTACCTCGAGATTTTTCCTAATCGAAGGAGAAACTCTATCTATTCCTTCAATTGTTTGCACTCATTTATGTCGTGCTCATAATCTTTATGGAAACGACAAAACTTATTCTTCTCCCTCTTTCCTTCTGAGCACAAGGGTGGTGGCTTTCAGTATGGCACCTCCTGATATGTTGCCAAGTAAATCTCAGCCCTCGGTGTAGTCAGGATGGTATAATTGGTGAACCTAGGTTGGTAGGGCTAATGCTTAGGCTATTTTTCAGCTGGTACTGACTTAGCTTTCTTTTCTCCACCCTACTCGGCCCCTGAGTTATTCCTCTTCTTACCGTTGCCCCCATTGTCGCCCTGAGGGTTTGCGCCGTTCTTATCTGCCTTGACAGTGGTCGGATGGTTTATGCCTTTTTCTTCCTTCCTGATAGTGTCATCTAGCTTCATGTATTTGTTTGCTCGGTCCAGGAACTCCTACAAGGTGTTGATGGGGTTCCTGTGTATGCTATCCCACAAGGGACTATGATAAATTATTCCTGGCAAGATGGCAACAAACTTCCCTTCATCTCCTACTGTCGGTATGCATCTCTCATGAATCTTTGGATGTAGACCTTCAGGGATTCATCCTTCCCTGGCTTGATGTCAGCTATCTGATTGGCATAAACTTGTTAAATCCGTCCAACATTGGAGACCTTGCAAAATTCCTTCTTGAACTGCTCCCAGGAAGTGATGGATCCAAGTTTGAATTTTCAATATCATTCCTGAGCTGGGTTGGAGGGAGTGGTAGGGAATACTCTGCACCTATAATCATGCTCCACACCAAATAACTTCATCTGATCCTCGAACTTTCCAATGTTTCATACTTGGTCCTCCTTCGTATTGTATGTTTGGAGTTTTGGGGTCTTGTATTTTGGTGGTGGTTGAGCAGCTTGGATATTAGCACTGAAGGGACTCCCACTTCTATGAGCCAGCTCGATATTGGAAGGTTTATTTGTCAGACCCTTAACATCCATGATGAGTGCATCTATTTGAGCCTGTACTGCTGGTGGGATCGCTGCCCCAGGTGGGGTAGACACCCTTGGTACCCTCTCCCGAGCGTTGGTCCTTCTGTTGATGACCTCCCTCAAATCCTGAGGTTGTGCATCTTTCCCAAGCCTATCAAATACGATATTGGTGTTGTTCATTAGTTCCTTTCCCTTGCAAGACTGAGGGTGTAGGGGTGGTAGGTCCGCCTTGCCCTTGTCGGTGCGACCCTGCCCCTGAGCCTCTCCTCCTACATGACTTTGAGACTTTGAGCGGCCATTTCCATTCATGTCACGCCCCTCAAATGTTTGACCCTCATCTCCTGCTTTGTTTTGTCTATCCCCCTGAGAAGGGGCCTTCGGGTTGGTAACACTCTTACTCTGAGATGAAGTGTTATTCTTCTTAGTCATGGAGGAGGTAGTCTTAGACTATGCCTCTTCATCCTGTCTCTGGGAAAGTGGCTTTGAGAGCGTCCTTGGGGTTTGACTCCTCCCCTGGGACTCCCTGTTACTGCTATCTCACATTCCTGCTGCTATGGCCTGAGTCTCCCTCACCGCCTGAGCAGCGGCTTCAGCGTTAGCTCGGACTAACTGGGTAGCCGCCTCAAAGGCCACAGCAGCCTCCTGGTGCTTCCAGTCAGCTTCCTTCTTCCTCTAGATCATCCTCTTGACCTTCTCATCTATCTCTCGTCATTGTCGTTCCATAGTCGCCCTCTAGAGGGAAATTTCTGCAGCAAAGGCCTTCTGCCTCGCCAGAAATTGCGCCATCTCGTCCTGGTGAGCATCCTGTGGATCTTCTGCATCAGGTTGGTCTCCAACCTCCACCTGAGGTTCATTAACGGGATCAATGGGATCCTGAGTGGTGGAATCTCTGGGAGTCGTCTTCTTTGTCTGACTAAATTTTGGAGGCATCGTAAAACTGATGAAAGTGTGTTTCTTGATTTCGCACTCTCAATGAAAACACCAAAATGTTGACTTATGAAATTGGCCAATGGTCGTACGTACAATATACGACACATTTTGAACCAAATGAATATAATATACGACCGAGTACAAATATCTAAACAAAACACACAGGACTTTATAGTGGTTCAACCTTGTTCTTCTGAACAGTAATAACCTAATCCACTTAGTCTTTTGTATGGAATCATTTCGATAGACAATTACAAAGATAAACTCGAATTTCACTCATCACAAATTTTCCCAAAAGATCGATCCAAAAAGGTCAGAAAAAGAGATATCTCCTAACGAAGCCCTGAGTCCTTTATTTATAGTACCCAGGGGTTGTTTACATAATCAGGAAGAGTGGGATCGTGGTTTGGTACACGATCATTGGGGGTGGAGATACGTGTCCACCATCCCAAGATTATGAGATTGTGGGTCTTCCTGTTGTCTTCTCTGGATCGTGGTCGATAATGCATGATTAAGACCATCAAGAAAACGCTAAGTTTTGATTGGTCAATGAGACTTAGGTGCTAGGCTCAATGACCCTTTAGAGCTTGGGTGCTAGGCCCGTTGGTCCTCTGGGTGCTAGGCTTGTGATCTTTTGAGTGCTAGGCCTATTGATCTCAATTTGAACAAGCGTGAGTTTTACCCTATGAAGTGTCTTTGGGAGTGTAGGTCGACCACCCTATGAAGGATAGGATGGGCCGACCACCCCGAGGGGTTCTTGGGCATGCTTGGGCCGACCACCTCTAGGGGGTTTTGGCCTGGTCGAATTCTCTATAGGTCCTGGACCTATCTTTTTTCCTCATCACTCTTTTTTCAATACTTCGTCATTTTTCCTAATTTGTGATGCCATGTGCCACTTTTTCATTTGCCACATCATCCCTGGATTTTTTAGGGATAACAATGGGCTATTATGTAATTAATGCATTATTTGTATTTATTTCAAATTTAAATGCTTGATTGTAACTTCCCAAAATAATGGGAATATATTCTTTCAACTAGGTCTACTAATAGCCTAGAGAATTTTATTTGTATTCACACACAAATTATACTGAAGAATACTCTGCCAAATGGCTTTCTGAAGAAGCTTTGACAAAGTAGTGAGAGTAATATTAGTGATCAGTGGACTAGGCAGATTTTAACTGCTGAACCACGTAATCCTTTTATTTTTTGTGCATCATTGTTTAGTGCTCTTCATATCTAAGTTGACGAAAAACAACGTCAGCACAAAGGCCTTGTTCGAATACCCTATCAAACATAAAGAAAAGCAACTAAATCATGCTTTTAAATAATTAAACAAAAGAAACAAGAGAACCCTAGGCCTAAAACAATTCATGGTCGAACCCTATACACCATTTCCATTGAATAATTTCCATTTTTGTTTCCCACATGATTCATCAATTCAATTCCAATATGCTTTTCTAATAATGCAATAAACAATATGACACCAACTTTCTCATGCTTCAATTTTACACCACACTCCCTAAACAAAAAACATGCTTATTAAAAATTCAAGAGAAATAACATGAATCAAATAATATGGCTAGGTCGAATATGCACCCAACAATGCACTTTTGTTTTTCCAATATTTAATTAAAACGTAATCATGTTTCTAATCAAGAGATCATCACTATACATATATTTATAAAAAATCATATGATCAAGCATATACATATTTTCGCAAAACATCAAATATTAATCCATCACCATAACAAGAATTAAATCAATATCAAATCAACAAAAGGGTAGAGAATCTCATTACCTCCTTGGTTGTGTTCAAGAACACAAAGCAAATCAATCCTTAGGCACCTAGGGATTTCAAAATACACCACCAAAAGAAAATATGAACAAACTTCTTAGAATTGAGAAGGAGAAACCTAATCTTAGAGGATCAAAAATCAAAATTAAAATCAAGATAAGAACACATACCTAGAGATTCTTGAAACTCCTTTTCTCTTCTCATTCTTTCTCTTTTTTTTCTTTCTCTTTTTCGTGCTCTCCTCTCCCTCTTTCTCTTAACAATTTTGCAGCCACCAAAATGGTTCTCCAAAACTCACATGTCTTCTATTTATAATACTCCAGTGACCTACCCTAAGGAAAAACCCAAGTGTAAAAATCTCAAATCCTATCCCATAAAATAAGCTAAATATCACCATTTCCTCTCCTTACACCTCACCTAAACCTTATCTACATGTGAACATAACTAAAATGGTAAGTCTTTGTCATCTTATCTCCAAAAAGATGACAACCAAATTTTCTTTCTATTTTTTTTCTTAATTTAAATAAAATAATTCAAATCTCATTCACACATACACACACACAAATAAATTTAAAAAATGCAACCTATTCTAATCACATAATTTTGTCACACCAAATAAAAAAAATGTAACACTAATAATAAAACAAACATCACACAATTATTTCAAATAATTAATTAAATCCTAATTCACACAAAACAAACATTTCAATTATTTTTCTAAAAATCAAACAATTAAAATAAAACAATGAAAATAATAAAAAAAAATAATCACTACAACAAGGTACACTTGTATTCTCTTCAATCAATATTATTGCTAGTTGTCATTCCCAAAGTCAATTTCTGACAATTCTATTTTATAAATTGTAGGATGTTATTACCTATGTGATGTTGGGTATCCCAATGGTGAAGGTTTCTTAACACCTTATAGAGGACAGCACTATCATTTAAATAATTAGACACTCCCTCCAAATACTCCTCGTGAATTTTTCAACATGAAACATTCATCTGCGATGAATGTAGTTGAAAGAGCATTTGGTTTGTTGAAGGGAAGATTGGCAATTTTTAGATATCGATCATACTATCTTGTGAAAATGCAATGTCGCACATTCTAGCATGTTGTCATTCTTCATAACTTGATTAAAAGAAAATGCATATGGACACTTTAGAACACATGGATCATGAAAGTGATAATGATACTAACAATGAAGATGATAATGCAAATGGTGATTGTTACACATATATTGAACCATGAAATGCTTGGACCGCTTGGAGGAAGGATAACTTAGTTAGAGAAAAGTTTGAGCAATGGCAGAGACATCGACGTTTATAAATCTTATATCTATAATTTTAATATTTATTAAAAAAAAATTCATATGCTTCTAAAAATATTATAAAAATTTATAATTGGTAGTCTATTATTTATGAAATTTTATTTTTAGGTAGATGATATATATCAATTTTTGTTATTTTTTATGGTTATGCTTAAATAACTTGTAGGAGACATCATGGAAGCTACTTCCCAATCGACATCAATTGGTGGACGAAAACATCAATTGACATTTATTGAGGATTCAAAGATAGTGGAATGTTTGGTAGAAATGTGTAACAGTGGAAAATGGAAAGTTGATAATGGTGTGTTCAAGCCTGGTTACTTGAACCAGCTTGAAAAAGTGATGAATGAAAAACATTCCAAATCCGGGACTTAAAGCACAACCACACATTGAAGAAACAATATCATGCAATTTCTGATATGTTGGGACATTCTACTAGTGGTTTTTATTGGAATGAGGAACCCAAGTGTGATCTAGCTGAGAAAATTGTGTTCGATGAGTGGGTTTGCAACAACCTAATTTGACTAGCTTTAATATAACAAATATATCAAAACAAAATCTTAATATAAAACTAAAATATGGAACATTTATTTATAACTTTATTCAAAATATGCAAAAACATCTGGATGTACATTCAAAATAAAAACATGAATTCATGCATAAGAGTCTATTCCATAATAGTATGAAAGAAGTAAAAATCAAATAAGTTCTATGGCATTCTTGATTACTTCCGTCCATACACTACTACAAAATGCCCCCACATTTTTAGGACACACACCTAAATGCAAGCCCTTAAAAAAGTCTCTAAAATTTTTAGGACACGCAATGAATGTCCTAATAAAATATGTGGGTTTTAAAAAATCCTAAGGGGTAATTTTTTGTTTGAAATGGGCAGACTTTAATGGTTACTTTTAAGGGCATCTAAAGCTTGGCCTTAAAAATGTTAATTAAAAAAAAGGTGAAAAACTATCATGTTTTTTAATTGGGGCTCAAAGCATCATTTTTCCTCTCATATATGCACCAAAGCCCTATCTTTCTCTCAATCATTCTCCCATTCTGTCAAAGTCACCAACCCTCTCTATCTTTTCTCTCTCAATCTCGCTTTTGTTCTTAGCCTTACTCTCTCTTTTGTTTCTTCTAATTTGCAGGTGCATCGGTTGGGTTCGACTATGGCGGTGCTCGGCGTAGGCGAAGGGCTCAACGGTATGTATATCTTCTCATTCTGTTTTTGTTTTTTTTTTCTTTCTTTTTTCTGATTTTGTGTTTGTCTCGAGGTTAAGGATGTGTGGAGGTCTCAAATGTGGGGTGGTATTACAGAACTCTCTAATGATAGTCTTAGTAAAACCAAGGAGAGACACATAGGGAGGCCGAATCTTCTTGACACCAATTTCTTAATTCGTGAGTAACTCAAGATATATCTGTTGGATTAGCTTATACAGGATCTTTATTTATTTTCATGTATATATAATATTAAACAAATTAATACGAGATAGCCTAAAACATGTTTCTAAAATTGAATTCAAAGAGAAACAAAGAATAGAATACTTACAGTATACGCAGCGGAATTAAGAGTCCTTCCTTCAGTTTCTCTAACTCTTGTATCCTTTCTGTCGCAGAGTATTATCAAGAAACTGAACCGATCTTCTATTTTCTTCACAATCTTCCAATGTATCCTTAGAACCACCTAGACTAGTGTGGGAAATTCTCAACACATGAGATAGATATAGAGAGAAGAAGAGAAAATAACAAAGTGGCTTAGAAAATGACTTGTGTTTAGAGAGAATCTAAAATTATCATAAAATCTGACTTGTGACTTATCAAACTTCTGTTTTGACTTCTCTCTAAGCACTCCTTTTATAGACTCAATTAGGCCATTTAATTTAATTAAAAAATCAATAAAATAATAGCCATTTTGAAGCCCTAGGTCGAAATTATCATAGACTATAGGCCCGTGAAATTTCCCATTTGATTATAAGCCCATTGGACTTAAAATCAAGGCCTGTATTATTTTCTATTGATTTAATTGATTAAATAATTATTTAAATCCTTTATCAAATTAATTATTTATAATTTTAACCTTGATTTAAATTTATTTATTAATTTAGATACCAATTTATCTTAATTAATAAATCTGCCATAATTTCTCTTTTCTTCTTAAAATTACACAACTCTCTAAAACTATCCAAAATTGACCTGGTCAACTTTGATAATTCTAATTGATGATTAAATCAATTAATTGAGACTATCTAGATGATTTTATCCAATGTACAATGGGGACCATGGGCCTATGAAATCAAGCTCCAATAAGTTATCATAAATCTAACAAATAAATTTACTAACTTATTAATTCCTCGTGACTCCACTATAGACTTGGAATTGTACTCTTGAATTCATAGAATGCTCTATAACAAATATAGATACACTATTAATTATCCATTGTTACAATCATAATTGTCACTCAATCCTCTATAGACGGTCTACAATGAGATAGGACTAAAATACTGTTTTACCCCTCATTGTATTTTATCCTTAAAACACTTAGTTCCTTGTAAATGATATTTCAGTAAACTAATTTAATTACTGAAATGAGATCTCTATCATTTAACACCTTCAACAAAACTAAAAGGAAACCATCATTTCACTTCTTCATCAGAAGCTATAGATGTTCATATCTATGATTAACACTCCCACTCAATTATACTACCGAGTTCCCAAGATGTAAGTATGTGCTAGTCAGTAGGGTAAGCTAGTAACGAACAAGTCAAAGAACTCAAATAATACAATAAGTTAGAATACTAACCACTTAGAATTGAGATTGAATTGACCTATGGTCAACTATATGATATGACTAGAATAGATAATAACGGTATGTTTACTTATCTTATCAACTATCAATATCGGTCTTGTCCGATGTAACAAATACATCCAATCTTATCTACTTTGCTAATGTTCTGGAAAGAACATAACACTGTAATGTGTAAGTAGATCATATCGTAGATTGGCAAGTCAGTGTAAATCTGGTGCACTGACTAATCTTAGGACTAACTTATTTTTAACATATAATCATATTTATATTCCACTATGATTACGTCACTATAAATAAGATTAGCTATATGCTCGGTGTAACGACCTAAATTTGCTAGTAAGGCTTGGAGCCTTAATTAGTGTGTCTGGAGGGCAATAATTGTTATATTGCATTAATTTATGTGAATTTAATGAATATGTGGTTAGTATGCATGTTTAGGTGAAATAAATATGCATGTGGACCCCGTTTGTATGATAAGGGTAAATTGGTAATTTTAGCCCGCTGAGGGCATATATGTGATAATTGTATTAAGTGATTTTTACCACGTGAGTGTGGTGTTATTATTGTGATGCACGTGCTGAGACGGTCCTAGAGAGCTGGTTAACTTAAAAGGTCACAACGGGATTTTTATACCCGGCTGAGGTGGAGCCTAGGGGTATTTTGGGGAATTTTGTGAGTTGAGTTGAGAACTAGTGGTTATAGTTATTGGTGATTGAGTAACCTGGGTAACCATTTGTAACTGCTGTGAGTAAGAAGTTTAGATGGAAAATGGTAGAATTGAAATAGAAGTGAAAGGACTAGAGTGCCTTTGGAGGTTTAGTTAGGAAAGGATTATTAGAAGGGGTAAAATGGTCATTTGGCAGGGGGTTTAGACAAATTTCAGCTGGGAAAAAGGGGTACATGGTTTTGGCACTTAGTCATATTATGGGTTTTGTTAAAAATTGAGAGAAGAAAATCTAGGGCAAGAAGAAGAATAAGGAGAAGAAGAAGAGGAGTAGAAGGAGCTGAAATTTGGAGACTTAGGAGATGAATCAAGGAAGCTTAAGGGTGAATTCTCCACTTAAGGTAAGGATTCTATGCAATTTTAAGATTTGTTCCTATTGTGGTTTAAGAAATTTGAAGTATGGTTTAAGTTTTTGGTTTATGGGTTTAAATTTATGAAGTTGAAATCAAATGGGTGGATTTTTGGGTGTGATTGTGTTTTGATCTTGATACTAGTGTTTATGGGTTGTTATATGTTTCATTTGAAGTTTTAAATTGATCTTGGGGTTTAGGTATTTATTTGGGATGATTTGGAGAGGTTGTAGCTCGGGAAAAACGCAAGAGAAAACCCAGAAATCTGGGTTCGCGAAGGAGCGTCGCGGTCCTGTTCTTGGGCGCCGCAGCGCGAGGTTGCTTCAAGAAATGGCCTAGCCGCTGGGCACCGCGGCCCTTGAGGGGAGTGTCGCGGCCCTAGGCCCTTTTGACAGCCAAAAAATTGGGTTTTTAGGGCTTTTCCCCGGGGACACGGGGGATGGTTCCAATGTATTGTTTTAAGGAATTAGAGGTCCCGAGAGTACAGGATTGGTCCCGAGAAGTGGTTTTGGGTTTGGTTAGTATTAAAAGTGTTTTATGTGTGTTGTGACTAGGATTTCGGAGAGGCTCGTGCTAGAGGACCGTGCTCGTGACTTTGGTGCACTGTGAAGCTCGGGATACAGGTAAGAAAAATTGTAGCACCCATAGGACAGCGCATGGACCCATAGTGTTAATGCAGGGCACGGCCCTAAATTGTATTACATGATTATGGTATAGTTTTGATTTAATTGTTATATGTTGGAATGTTATTTGAATTAACTATATGTGATTATAGTTGCGAGAACGGCAAAGGTGCCGAGAACGGCAAAGGAGCCGAGAACGACAAATGGGTCGAGAGCGGCAAAGGTGTTGAGAACGGAAAATGAGCCGAGAGCGGCAAAGGTGTCGAGAACGGAAAATGAGCCGAGAACGGCAAAGGTGCCGAGAATGGAAAATGAGCCGAGAACGGCAAGGGAGCCGCGAACGGCAGCGGGGCCGGGAGTAACTCCTAGCACGTGGAGTGTTTGTTTAGTCTTATGGACTACTTTGATTATCTGATAGATTGATTATATAATATGCATATGATATGTGTTGTTTGAGTTTTCTTGCTGGACTTCGGCTCACAGGTGCTCTGTGTTGCAGGTAGGGGCAAAGATATATAGTCAACCAGCCATGAGTATGGAGAGCATGAAGTGGCGTGTACATGTTCGGCCTACCTGACTGCTTTGGTTGGGGGCATTTTGAATACGGCTGTATTAGCTTGTTCGTCTGATAGTCAATCAAGTGTAAATCTATTTTTGAGTTGTAAATATTTTGTAAACCTTATTTTTGGGATCCCAGATGTTGATACTTAAAGTTTTCAATGAAACTAAGCATTTTCAAAAGATTACAGCCTTAACTTTTGCTTAGTCACACTTTTGTTTTAAAAACCTCGGTTAGCGAGTTAATTGCACAATCTTTCGTAAAACTCACTTAGTAACGGCTCTAAGGTAGTAGGGCGTTACACTCGGGATTTAATAGAAGTTTATATTAAACAAATAATCATGAAAATAAAACATGTGAGCAAAGTGATTGACCAAGTCAAAAAATGATTTCTATTCTTTTATTGATAATAAAATGAGATTACAAAGAATTTGGGTTTTAATTAGGGCAGAAAACCCCAACAAACTCCCACTTGCACTAATTGAAACTAATGCCTTAATTCTACTAATCCCATTTCCTTGATATGCTTATCAAATGTGGCTTCTGGTAGTGTCTTTGTAAACAGATCCGCAAGATTGTCTTCAGTTGCAATCTTCATAACCTTCATATCTCCCCTGGCCACATATTCTCGAATAATGTGATACTTCCTTTCTATATGCTTACTCCTCTTGTGACTTCGAGGTTCTTTTGAGTTGGCTATCGCTCCTGTATTGTCACAAAACAACACAAGCGGTTTATCCATTTCTGGAATAACACCAAGATCTGAATAGAACTTCTTTAGCCAGACTATTGCCTTAGCTGCTTCTGACCCGGCTATGTACTCAGCCTCCATGGTGGAATTTGAGATTGCAAACTGCTCTACGCTTCTCCAAATGACAGCTCCACCTCCAAGAGTAAACACCATTCCAGAAGTAGACTTTCTGTCATCGACATCAGTCTGAAAATCTGAATCGGTGTAGCCTACAGGGTTCAGAACACCACCCTTGTAGACTAACATATAATCCCTAGTCCGTCTCAAATACTTCAGGATATGCTTAACTGCTATCCAATGTTCCAGTCCTGGGTTTGACTGATACCTGCTCACTACTCCCACTGCATAGCAGATATCTGGTCTAGTACACAACATGGCATACATCAGACTTCCAACTGCAGATGCGTAAGGAACTTTTCTCATTGCATCTTCCTCTTCAGGAGTCTGGGGAGACTACTTCTTTGAAAGATGAATTCCATGGCGGGACGGTAGACGCCCTTTCTTGGAATTTGTCATTGAGAAACGTTCAAGCACTTTATCAATGTAAGCTGCTTAAGATAGAGCTAAAAATTTGTTCTTTCTATCCCTGATGATCTTGATACCTAGAACATAACTTGCTTCACCCAAATCCTTCATCTGGAATTGAGTGCTCAACCAATTCTTCACATCTGATAATTTCTTAACATTGTTTCCAATGAGTAAGATATCATCTACATAAAAAACCAGGAATACCACTATTTGATTTGCCTTCAGTTGGTAAACACAGGGCTCATCAATATTTTGTTCAAAGCCATAGGTTTTGATTATTTCATCAAACCTAAGATTCCAGGAACGAGAAGCTTGTTTAAGTCCATAGATGGACCTATTTAACTTACAAACTTTTCCTTCTTGTCCAGATACTTTAAATCCTTCTGGCTGATCCATATAAATGACCTCGTCAAGCTTTCCATTAAGAAAAGCTGTCTTGACGTCCATTTGCCAAATCTCATAGTGGAGAGCGGCTGCTATGGATAGGAGGATGCGAATGGATTTGAGCATGGCTACCGGACTAAAAGTTTCCTCATAGTCCATGCCTTCTCTTTGGGTATAACCCTTTGCCACTAATCGAGCTTTATAAGTCTCGATATTTCCATCAACACCTCGTTTCTTCTTGTAGATCCACTTGCACCCAATGGCCCTAAAGTCACTAGGTTCTTCTTGTACATGGACTCCATTTCCTGTTTCATGGCTTCGAGCCATAGTTCCTTTTCAAGGCTTGCCATTGCCTGTTTGAAAGACAGTGGATCATCATCACTAGTGTCACCAACAACCATATTGGTTTCACCATCCAAACCATAGCGAACTGGGTTCCTAGAAACCCTCCCACTACGACGAGGCTTCGTGACTGTTTGCTCAGGAACAGTGCTACTTTCTTCATTTAAATCGACTTGCGTCGGTTGTACATGAAGAGTGGGAATTTCATCATCAACTTGCGTTGATGACGATGGAACATTGGTTGGAGTCAATTCTTTAACCATCTCCTCTAAAACTACTTTGCTGCGAGGTTTAAAGTTTTGGACATAGTCATTTTCCAGAAAAGTAGCATTTGTAGAAGTAAACACTTTCTTTTCTGAATGACTATAGAAAATTCCACCCCGAGTACCTTTAGGATAGCCAACAAACATGCAAACTTCAGTTCGCGGTTCTACCTTTCCCTCCTTTTTCCTCAGGACGTGAACGGGACACCCCCAGATTCTATAATGGCGTAAACTAGGTTCACGACCATTCCAGCGTTCTAAAGGTGTTGGGGATTGATTTTGACGGCACGACATTGAGAATGTCATTTGTGGTTTCAATTTCATGTCCCCAAAACGAAGTTGGTAGAGTTGAGTAACTAAGCATCCATCTAACCATTTCCAATAAAGTTTTGTTTCGGCGTTCCGCTACACCATTTTGTTGCGGAGTACCTAGGGCAGTAAGTTGTGATAATATCCCAAGTTCAGTTAAATGATCTTGGAACTGCATATCCAAATATTCTCCACCCATATCAGATCGCAAGATCTTTAACCTTTTACCTAATTGGTTCTGAGCCATTGCTAGGAATTCCTAAAACTTTGAAAATGTTTCTGATTTCCTATGCATTAGGTAAAGACATGAGTATCTAGAGTAATCGTCAATGAAAGTGATGAAATACTCAAAACCACCCCTGGCTTGTACATTCAAAGGTCCATAAACATTTGAATGCACAAGACCAAGTGGTTCTTTGGCCCTATCACCCTTTGCAGAGAATGGACGCTTGGTCAATTTGCCTTCTAGACAAGATTCACAGACAGGAAATTCACCTAAGGTGAGTTCCCTCAAAGGTCCGTCCTTTGTAAGTCTTTGAATCCTATCTTAGCCAATGTGACCTAGTCTCAAGTGCCATAAATACGTCATATTGTTGTTATCGGTCTTTTGACATTTATTGGTCCTAGGTTTAGCTACTTTGAATAAATCATTGTTAAGAGCAAGGGGTTTGTTAGGTCGTAGAATATAAAGCCCGTTTTCCAAACATGCAATACACAATTATGATCTATTGAAGGAAATAGATATACTAGAACTTGTGAAAGTTATAACAAATTGTTTTAATTGCAACATGGAAACTTAAATTAAATTTCTACTAAAATCCGGAATAAAAAATACATCTTTTAAAATTAAGTATTTATTTCCGAACTTCAGAAAAGTTATTCCTCTAGCTTGGACCGCAACAAACGCTCCGTTCCCAACTCTAAGATTTAAGCCTCCTTCATTCACTTCCTCCCACGATTCAAGAAGCTGTAAAGAATTACAAACATGGTTAGTAGATCCAGAATCAATAATCCAAACGGATTATCATTCTCTAAAACACATGTTTCCAAGATAAATGAACTATAATCATTACCTTTGTTTTTCGCTACTAGAAACTTGGGGCAATCTCGTTTCCAATGCCCCTTCTCTTTGCAGTGAAAACATTTATCTTTACCTTTCTTGTTTTTTAGTTATTCCCCTTAGGCATCTGTGCACGTGATTGTGCACTCGTCATTGCAGCCTTTGCAGGCTTGGGGTTGTTGTTTTGTCCACCTTTCCACTTGTTTCCAGCTTTCGAAGACGAAGCTTGGTTAGCTTCAGCCTTAGCTAGATCAGCAACAACATCAGTAGTTTTATTTTCTCCTCCTTTACTAGGTCCATCCATGACAGGTTCAATAATCTGAAGCTCGTTCATGAGCTGCGTCAGACCATAGTTGAGTTGAGCACGAACGTGTAGACACGGTGCCATCCGAGAATTTACGGTGCCATCACGAACGTGCAGAGACGGTGCTATCCAAGCATTTACGGTACCATCACGAGCACTGACGGTGCAATTACTAACGTGCGAACGCGGTGCTCGTTCTGGAGATTCCTCAATCATGACGAATTCAGAGTTGTCACCAATCAACTCTATGTTGATATTTTGCTTCCAATTAAGGAAGTTTTCTCCAGTGAGTTTCTCCATTGAAAGTTGAGAAAGGATAGAAGTAGACACAGACACTACTTAGCTTAAAACTACAAATTATCAATAAAATAGAAATCAATCACATTTTCTCAATAAAACTTCTCTTCACACAAATTTCGAGAAATTGCACAACATATACCAAAAATATGTAAGATATGAGAAAAAATACCAAAAACAATCATATCTCTATTTCTTTAGGTTTTTAACTAATCTATGATATCCTTGTCCCGGTTGGCGAGAGTCAAAAATACCACTAGTTAAATAGAGTTGTAAGCTCATTTAATAATGGACACCATTATTAACAACCTACTATTCGATCAAAATAAGAAAACAAAATCTCTTATTTTATGAGCTAGACCCACGGTTTCGATAATCATAGATTTAATCCTAGTAGTCACCGTAGGGGTGAGTCTAGTAGAATTTGACCTATAATTATCTATCTTTCGGGATCTAACCTTGTCAAAATAACTAATGAACACCTTCCGTAGGGGGATGTATCAAAGCGCCTCGAGGCCCTATTAAGCTATTGACTATGTTAAACCAACGGTGGAGATAAAATAAAATTCTTAAAATGAGCTCATTATAAAATTAAAATAGTATTTTTATTATTTATTTTTAGAAAATTAATGACTATGGTTTTCCCAAAAAAAAAAATTAAACGGATTAATTTTTTTTTTTAAAACCAAAGTCCTATAATTTCTTATTAATTCTAAAGTGTCACATTGAAACAAATTCAATTAATTTAGAATTAATTTGTTGCTAATCAATATTTAGGTTTAACTAATATAATGAACCTATACAATTAAGTCTAACTCAGGTACATGGGTCTTAACAATTAGGCTTGTATGGAGGAGGGCTGGGTCCAGTATGTCGTTCCTACTACAAAGGCCCCCTGTCTTCCATATAAGGCCCAAAAAACAGGAATTTAAACCTTCGTTTTATTAATTGTTATTAATTGATTAGGCCCACTATAGTCATGCAAAGCAAATGGGCCTTCACAAGTGGAATCACCCACAAGAGAGGAATTTAAACTTTACATTTTCTAATGGGCCCAAATAAAACCTATCATTTTATGAATATTTTATTTGGCAAAATATCATATATCTAACAAACATATGGGCCACTATATGCATCTAAGCCCAATTGCAAAAATACCACATATAGTGCAAACAAACATGTTATAATTGGATGGGCCTAATCATGTTACTATATGAGCAATTCTATGAATTTATGCAAAAATACCACAATTTATTTCATTTGCAAAAATACCACAATTAATTATCTAGAATTTATCAAAAAAAATTCAAATTATTTAATTTTTTACAAAATAAGTCAATTTAAATGAAATTTATTAACAATAGTTAATTTAAATTTCATTTATCAACAATCAACTTGGTTTTAGGTTAATTTGAAAAAAAATATTAATTTAATTTAAATAGGATTTATCAACAATTAACCAAAGTTAATTTAAATCCCATTTATTAAAAAAATATTTTATTAATTGGCTGAAAAACATGATAGTTTTCAAAATTTAACCAATTTTAAATTTTAAAATCAATATTTAAACTATTTTCCAAAAATATCTTGTGTTGTTACAACTATTATCTAATATTTTAACCATTTAAAAATAATAAAATACAAATATTTATAACAACCCTAAAATATCTCAAATAGTTAAACAAATTCAAATATCCATAAAAATATCTAACTAACAATGTTCAAATTTCAAATAATTTAAATATTAAAAACTATAGAATAAAAAGATATTTATATTTTCAAATAAAGATTTAATAAAAATATCAAGAATTTAAATGAAAATATCTTAAATATCTGATATCATAATTCTAATATTTTATTATATTAAAAGATTTAAAATTAAGTTGTTAGTCTATTTTTAAATTTGAATTTGAATGTTTGTAGAAAATATCTAATTATTTAAATATCAACTAACAAAAATATCTTATTTTTTAAAAAAAAAAAATAAATGATAAAATAAAAAAGATATATTTTGGTTTTGATTATAAATAATTTATTTCTACAAATTTTAATTTAAAATTTTTTTTGATGAATAGTACCCGTGGTACTGTTCACGAGTACTGTTCATCGTGCTGGTGTGCGTGGGCGTGCGCGCGGGTAATTTTTGAGCAATTTTTCAAACTAAAACCATTTTCTGATTAATTTTTAACATGTTTTACACAAAATAAAGCATATATAAAAATTAATAGCATAGAAAACACAACAAAATAACCTAAAAATTGCTAAAATTCACATAAAATCAATATGCTTCATAAAAACATGAAAACCATCCAATTATTCAAACATATTAAATAATTCAATTTTAAACATGTTCAAGCATGAAAATAAAGATTACCAAAGGCTCTGAGGCCAACTGTTGGATTAGCTTATACAGGATCTTTATTTATTTTCATGTATATCTAATATTAAACAAATTAATACGAGATAGCCTAAAACATGTTTCTAAAATTGAATTCAAAGAGAAACAAAGAATAGAATACTTACAGTATACGCAACGGAATTAAGAGTCATTCCTTCAGTTTCTCTAACTCTTGTATCCTTTCTGTCGCAGAGTATTATCAAGAAACTGAACCGATCTTCTATTTTCTTCACAATCTTCCAATGTATCCTTAGAACAACCTAGACTAGTGTGGGCAATTCTCAACACATGAGATAGATATAGAGAGAAGAAGAGAAAATAACAAAGTGGCTTAGAAAATGACTTGTGTTTAGAGAGAATCTAAAACTATCATAAAATCTGACTTGTGACTTATCAAACTTCTGTTTTGACTTCTCTCTAAGCACTCCTTTTATAGACTCTGTATGCCCTGATTTTCCCACGGGCTGATTAGCGAGCTAAGTTGCGGCCTAATCATGATTATCTCGAGGACCTCCCCAAGACCGGAGCTTCCATCATAAGGTCGTACCTCCTTAGCTCGAGACAACCCAGGGGTTCGCCAAGATTGCCTAAGACTTGAGTACGAACTCTGAAGGCCGAAGGTCGAGTTAAGTATCCAGCTCGCGGTACGAGCTGGATATGGAGGCTATGACCCTTTGTAAAGTCAACACACGCAAGGTAAACGTGCATATATCAGGCATCACGTGTCTGATATGCCCCTGACTTCTCGGACACGCAGCAGGAACGTGCGTATTCTAAACACCCACGACTGGGTTGGGCCATGCGGCCCATTATCCCCTTACCTGTTGATTTGACCACACTTATGTGTCAGGTTTAGGAATTAATTATGAATGTCACAGAGTTGATACGATAGGTGAGAAGGTCACGGGATGACCTTCTTACCAACTCCCAGGTGCCTTCTCCTATAAATATGGAGACCCTGGGAGTAAATAAGGGTTGGACTATCTCTTGTAAGAAATATCCTGTAATCATATACCCAGAATAGAGCAATAATATTGACTAGTGGAGTAGAAGGATTTTAACCTTTGAACCACTTAAAAACCGTGTCTTGAGTCACCTTTCCATTTTCTAAGATCATATATCTGTTTCGGTTCATTATCAGCACTAGTCCCTTTCTCTTCTTTTCTTAATTACCTGTTGGCGAAGAACCGCATCAACAATTTGGTGCTTTCATTGAGAGCAAGTCTGATTCAGTGCTGTCGCAAACATCCAACTATGGTGACAACTCGATCCAGGCACGGTAACGAGGCAGAGCAACATGATGGGCAGGAGGCTCATCATACTGCCGTCCATGGTGAACAAGCTCCTGAAGTCCAGCAGTGGCCAGGAAAACAGCCGGCAGGCCAAGACGACACCGGAAGTTCAGAACCTGGGCCGCCTAATCCTAACCAAGGTTATTACACTGCGGTGGAAATGGAGAATGCTCAGCTGAGGAGCCAGCTAGCAATAGTTAGTCAGCAGATCAAAGATGTGCTGGCCTGACTACCCCCTCTCACAACCGACGTTAACGTCGGAGAGAGGCAAGGCGAGGCTCCTAAGTCTCGCCGGGGTAATCGGTCCAGGCATAGCCGTTCAGACAGACTTCCGACGCCCAACTCCACTCCTTCATCACACCATCGAGAGGCAAGCTTCAGAGGAATGCCTAGAGCCGAACAACAGCAATACAGACGTTCGGTCAGAACGTCGACTCCTAGCTCCCAACCATCCTCGAGCCCGCCCAGGAGAGCTCGAGGAAATTCCCGAAGGAGATCCGGGGAGGGCTCACAGCGCCAGCCCGTCCCCAACAACTGTCCTGCGCCTCGTCCAGATCACCAGGTGCGGGACCAGCGGGTTGGCAGGGCCGAAAGGCCCCCACCGAATTTAATCCGACCTGACGGAACCAGGATCGCCTCTCCAGTCAGGCATCCTCCGTCTCCAATCAGATATCCGTCTCCTCCTCGGCCCGTCTGAGATATTCCAGCCTACGGAAGTAGTAGGAGAGATCTGCCATCAGCTGAACCTTCCCGACGTAGCAGGGCACGAGGGGAAAGCCCAGGTCCTCACCCCCAGAGGCGGACTCCAAGCCTATCTATCAGGAGCCACTGGACCGGCAGTCGCCGGAGTGATTTCTTTGGGGGAGACCTGCGTCAGCGTTTGAGTTCGGCACAAAGTCATCAAACCACCCAAGGAGGTGACCTTCGAGATCGCCTCAACTCTCATAGAGGGGAGCAGGTAGGAGGAGACAGCCATGCTCGCTCAGGGGGGGGCCTGTCCAAAGTACGTAACGGAGGGAATGCCCCAAATAACCTATCTCAAGATAGGAGGGGCAATAACCCACCAAATATGTACAATGGATCCGGAGTTGTTGAACAGCCCCGGAATAACCAAGGACACCAGGACCAAACCCTCGAACGCCTAACTCAGATGGAGGAGCTGATGAGGAAGCTCCTGACGGAGAAAGAAAAAGATGAGTACGATTCAGGGGACGAGATGGAACTCTTCGCCCCCAGTATAGCAGTAACGGCGTACCCGCCTGGCTTCCGTATGTCGCACCTGTCAAAGTTCAATGGAGACGGAGACCCGTCGGATCATCTAGGAATGTTCAACACCTTGATGATGGCTCACAACATCGGCCCCGAGCTAAGATGTTTAATCTTTCCTTCCACACTGACTGGACCTGCCAGGCAGTGGTTCAAGCAAGGTAAAAAGCAGTCAATCAGCTCCTGGAAGACTTTCTCAACAGATTTCAAAAGGGCATTCCGAGCCTCCCAAGCCGCCCACGTTCAGGCCGACTCCCTGGCTAACGTGAGACAGCAGCCCGGTGAGACTTGGAAGGCTTACCTAAGCAGATTCGCAATGTCGCTGCTCGGGCCAGAGACGCGGACGATAGCTCCAAACTTATGGCCATGAGAACTGGAATCCTCGTCGGAGGGGATCTCTGGAAAAACATACAAAGGAAGGGACTCAGCTCGGTTAACGAGTTCCTTAACAGGGCCCAGGAATGGATCAACTTGGAGGAAGCCGAAGCCGAAGCCGTAGGAACCAGCCAGGTCCCTAATCAGCCCGCTGGAGTGGGGACGGAGGTCGTAGCAGCGACCCAAAATGTCACACAGAACAACCAGCTCGGTGGAGGCAAGAGAAAAGGAAATGGTGAAGGAAGCCAGCACGGCCAAAATAAGAATAAGTCCGTGGACAAGTTCAAGCTCGTCTTCACAACTTATACAGAGCTCACGCAGTCTAGGGAGAATATCTTCCTAGCCAACTCTGCTCGAGTCCCCTGGAAAAGGTCGGAGCCATTAAAGCACCACAAGGGGAAGAGAGATACCTCCAAATTTTGCCATTTTCATAACGATGTTGGCCACAATACCGACGATTGTAGGCATTTAAAAGATGAGATCGAGACTCTCATCCGAGTTGGCCCCTTGGCTCAATACGCACGAAACAGGGTTCCAGCAAGTCGACCTGCCCCTGAAGTCCCGGCCAGTTAGCCCGGGTCTCGGGTAGACCAGGATGTACCTCCTCCTGTGGTAGGAGGAGAGATATCCACCATCTCGGGAGGTCCGCATATGGCTGGCATGAGCAGGGTTGCCCAGAAGAGATACGTGAACGAACTAAAATCTCACAATGGAGTGGAGTTCATCTTGGAGCAACGACTACCAAAGCAACAGCGGTTGGAGAAGCAACCGATCATTTTTACAGAGGAAGATACGGGCCATGTCCAGTTCCCTCACAATGACCCTCTGGTCGTGGCAGTTCAGCTCGCCAATCGGAGAGTCAGGAGGGTGCTGATCGATAATGGGAGCTCGGTGAACCTCCTATTCCGGTCCACCTTAGAGAAGATGGGCTTGACTGTCGCCGAGCTGAAGGCTACCTCCATGATGTTGTATGGTTTTTCAGGAGAAGGGTCAGCAGCGATAGGGACGATCGAGCTGGTGATCACCCTAGGAGAAGGACCTCGGACAGTCTCCAAACTCCTCGAGTTCATGGTCATTGACTGCTCCGCTGCCTACAACGCCATTTTGGGACGACCTACGCTCATGGCCTTCGAGGCCGTCACTTCCATTCGCCACCTCGCGATGAAATTCCCTACTTCCACGGGAATATGCACTGTCCGTGGTGATCAGCTCGCTGCCAGGGAATGCTACAGCATTTCTATGAAGGGGAAATCTAAACCCAGGCAGCTGGCAATGGCCATTCAAGATGGTGAAGAGGAATCTCAGGAACCCTTAGCTGATCCTGAGATTGAAAAACCTCAAGGCGCCGGAGGGGAAAATGTCGTCTTAAGTGAGGATATTGACCCCCGAATAGGCGAGGACAGATCCGAGCTCCAGGCGATTGAGGAGCTCGAGGAAGTGAACATTGATCCGCAGAATCCATCACGGATGGTCAAGCTCGAAAAAAACCTCTGTAGCAAGAGGAAGGCGGAGCTCACTAAGTTCCTGTGGAATAACCTGGACGTGTTTACCTGGTCCCACGAGGACATGGTGGGAATCAGCCCGAGTGTCATCATGCATACACTTCATCTGGAAAAAAGTGTTCCCGCCAAGTCCCAGAAACAAAGACGCCTAGGAATAGCTCGAGCTGAAGCCTTGAAGGAAGAGGTGACCCGGCTTAAGAAATGCGGCTTTATATGTGAAGCCAAGTTTCCAATATGGGTCGCCAACCCAGTGCTAGTTCCAAAGCCTAACGGGAAATGGCGAACCTGCATCGATTTCTCCGACCTGAATAAAGCCTGCCCCAAGGATTGCTTTCCATTGCCCATGATTGATCAATTGGTGGATGCCACGGCAGGGCACGAGCTCATGTCCTTTATGGACGCGTACTCAGGCTACAATCAGATTGCGATGAATCCGGCGGACCAGGAACACACCAGCTTCATGACCCCGACTAACGTCTATTGTTACAAGGTCATGCCGTTCGGTCTGAAGAATGCCGGAGCTACCTACCAAAGGTTAGTAAACAGAATGTTTGCCAACCAGATCAGGAAAAACATGGAAGTGTACGTTGATGACATGCTAGTCAAGTCAAAGACTGCCGATAACCATGTTTCCGACCTGGAAGAATGTTTTAAGATACTACAGGAGTATGGCATGAGGCTCAATCCACAGAAATGCACTTTTGGAGTCTCGTCGGGGAAATTCCTGGGGTTCATTGTCAACACTCGAGGAATCGAGGCAAACCCCGACAAGATCAGATCACTACTCGAGCTTCCTTATCCCAGGTCGCAAAAAGATGTCCAAGGCCTGACAGGAAGAGTGGCAGCCCTCAACCGGTTTATTTCCAAGTCCACCGATAAGTGTTTGCCCTTCTTTAACCTGCTCCGAGGAAACCAGAAGTTTGAATGGACAGTAGAGTGCAAAAGCGCATTCCTCGACCTGAAGGCACATCTGGCTGAGCCGCCCGTGCTATCCAAACCCAAGGTAGGAGAGCCTCTTTTTCTCTACCTGGCTGTTACTGAGGACGCAGCTAGTGCCGTATTGGTACGAGAAGAGGACCGAGTTCAGAAGCCAGTCTACTACATCAGCAAGAGACTTCTCGGGGCTGAATCCTGATACCCGCTGATGGAGAAATTGGCATTATCACGGCTTCACGAAAGCTCAGGCCATACTTCCAGTCCCACTCAATTCACATCATGACCGATCAACCTTTAAGGCAGGTTTTGCAAAAATCTGAAGCATCGGGACGTTTGTTGAAATGGGCGATCGAACTCAATCAATTCAAGATTTTTTACACTCCACGAACTGCTATAAAGAGTCAGGCCCTGGCCGATTTCATGGCAGAGTGCACGGGATTCCAGGGGGATCCCGCAGAAAACTCACCCCAAATCAGCTCTCCCCAGGCTTCGTGGAGGGTCTTTGTAGATGGTTCATCCAACGAAAACGGCTCCGGAGCTTGAATCATTTTGATATCCCCCAAGGGACATAGATTCCACTCAGCGCTGAGATTAGGATTCAAAGCCTCCAACAACGAGGCCGAATACGAAGCTTTGCTGGCCGGGCTAAGGGTAGCCCAGGAGTTGAAGGCAAACTCCGTCCAGTGCTTCAGTGACTCCCAGCTCGTGGTAAACCAAGTTCTGGGCAAATATCAAGCACGGGGACCCAGGATGGCTGCCTATCTGGCAAAGGTAAAATCTGAGCTGTCCACGTTTGAGCGAGGCTCGATCGAACAGATACCTCGGGAGCAGAACGCTAACGCAGACGCTCTTGCCAAGATCGCCACCTCTAGGGAAACGGAGACCTTGGGGCTAGTACTAGTCGAATTCTTGGAGAAACCAAGTGTAGAAGATCTCAGGACGGAGGTCGAGATGATCGATGCCAGACCGACCTGGGTGACCCCCATCCTTGAATATCTCGCCGAAGGCAAGCTGCCTGAAGGATGTAACGATGCACGGCGGGTCCTGTACCAAGCTCCTAGGTATACGATAGTCGATGGGGTGTTGTACCGACGTGGGCACTCCCTACCTCTCCTCCAGTGTGTTCTTCCAGGCGAGGCAAAGGCCATCCTGCAGGAAGTGCACGAAGGATTTTGCGGAGACCACATTGGGGGGCAAAGCTTGGCCTTAAAGGTCCTGAGGCAAGGATATTACTGGCCAACTCTGTCCAAAGACTCGATCTCATACATGAAGAAGTGCGACAAATGCCTGCGGTTCGCCGCAGTTGCCCGAGCTCCTCCAGTCGAGCTGAAGATGATCTCGTCCCCATGGCCGTTTGCCATTTGGGGGATAGACTTGGTTGGCGCCCTCCCCACTGGAAAAGGCGGGGTCTGTTACGCCGTGGTAGCCATCAACTACTTTACGAAGTGGGCTGAGGCAGAGCCCTTGGCGACGATAACGTCCAAAAAAGTGCTTGACTTCGTGGTTAAAAGCATTATCTGTCGGTTCGGCCTGCCCAAGAAGATCGTTTCTGATAACGGCACTCAGTTCGACAGCGACATGTTCACCGAATTTTGTGAAAGGTACGGAATTGTGAAAAGTTTCTCCTTCGTGGCCTATCCTCAGGCTAATGGCCAGGTTGAAGCTGTCAACAAGACCCTAAAGGAGAGCCTCAAGAAGAGATTAGATGAAGCGAAGGGGGTCTGGCCAGAACAGCTCCCCCAGGTCCTATGGGCATACCGGACCTCACATCGGACTCCTACGGGTCATACTCCTTTCTCCTTGACCTTTGGGAGTGAGGCAGTCCTCCCCGTGGAAATTAAGGTGCTTTCGCATAGGGTCCAATCTTACGACCAGGACCGTAACCACGAGCTCCTGTCCAATTCCCTCGATCTAGTTGATGAAAGGCGAGAAGATTCGCAACTCCAGCTCGCCCACTATCAGCAAAAGATCACTCGCTATTTCAACTCCAAAGTCAAAAAGCGCGCCTTCAGCGTTGGCGACCTGGTCCTAAGGAGAGTCTTCTTAGCCAGTAAGGACCCCAAAGATGGAGTCTTGGGACCAAACTGGGAAGGACCATACCAGGTCATCAAAATCATTAAGGAGGGAACTTATAAGTTAGCTCGGCTTGATGGAGGGGCAGTCCCGCGGACTTGGAACGCTATCCATTTAAAGAAATATTATCAATGATTCACTTGTAAGGCCTAGGAGGGTCATTTTTTATGTATTAATGAGAATCAGCTTTTTATGCATGTTTGCAAGTGTAATCTAAAGTAACCACGAAAGACCCTTTCCCAGTTACTTGGGGGGCATATGGTACCTGGATATAACCAGGTCTCCTTAATGACTTAGAAGTTGATTCATATCGATTGACCGGTGTTCTTCCTAAAGAGCTCGAGATATTGATAAGGATTAACGCTAACTAAGTCCCATCCTGGATATAACCGGGTCATAAAACTTAGAAGTTGATTTAAATCTATTGATCGTTGTTCTTCTTAAAGAGCGCGAGATATGGATAAAAGTTAACGCGAACTAAGTTTTCAAATTAAGTTCCTGGTCCTAACCGGGTCATAAAACTTAGAAGTTGATTTAAATCTATTGATCGTTGTTCTTCTTAAAGAGCTCGAGATATGGATAAAAGTTAACGCGAACTACATTTTTCAAAAAATTGTAACCATAATGCGTAAAGGCAAGAAAGAGGATCAATTAAAAGCGTTAAATCAAATTGTCTCAAGGTGGAAGCACCTCATGCAAAGGTTACATAAAAAGTATTTAAAAATATTGAAGAGAAGAAACGCCCTAAGCTCCGCCAGGTGGCCCCTTGGAGGTCACCGTCTCGCCTTGCTCAGCTGCGCCAGAGCCTTCCCCGGTCTCGGAGGGCGCCTCTTTATCAAGGCGAGCTTGGAACTTCACCAGCAAGCACTCCCAGAGGCTCGCTGACATGAAGAAGAAGTATGCATCTGGATTGTAGGCCCAGCAATGGTAGAATAGATCTTCCATGGACTTTTCCGAAGTTGTCCGCTCGGCCTCTAGGGCAACCTGGGCGGCCTGAACCTCGGCCTTAGCGGCATCTAGGTCCGTCCTCGAGGTGGCAAGGGAGGTCTCGAGCTCTTGGACCTTCGAGCGAGTTTTCTCCAACTCGACCTGCAAGGCCGACAAGGCATCCTTAGCCGCCTGCAGGGTAGTCTGGTGCTCGCTCCTCATGTCCTCGAGCTGAGTTTTGGTCCTGAAGATGCTCCGGTGAAGGGCAACAGCGCTCTGCGAAGGTGAAAAGACAATTGCCTTAGAAAAAAGGGCAAGAAAAAGCAAGGCAAAGTGTAATGATAAAAACCACAAAAAAGTAAGTTAGTTTACCGTCATGGCCATGCCCAATGAAGACTCCAGCATGCCCACCGGGCTCAATGTCTCGATGGCCCGGAGCTCCTTCTCCGTGAACTTGTATATGTGGCGAACGGCGTAGTTCGCCGACTCATACACCGTCCCCCGGAAGGCCTCGGGGATCTTCTCTAGGTCCTCGAGATTGACTGGGATGCGTACATCAGAGGGTACGAGGGCCGAAGTCCTGACCTCCATTCCTGCGTCCCGGGCGGTGGCTGGAGCTCGCGGAGCCGGTGGAGGCATGTTGCTTCCCCCTGCAGCAGGAAGAACCGCTCCCGCGACCTGTGCAACTGGGGCTTACTCCTTCTCCTTTGCAGGAGACTTGGTGGGGGTCCCAGCGGCGTTCTTGGACGTCCGGAGCCTCTTCATTCTTGGCCCAGCGACCCTAGCTGCGGCGTTCCCCCCGAAGACCGCACCTTGCAGGCTCTCCTCGGGCTGAGACATCTCTTCTGTCAAAACAAAAACATGGTTAGTATGAGTTAGCAACCATACAGAGACAAAAACAAAGGGGTAAAGACAAATTCAAGTATATGTATACTAAGTGAATCCTACCCCCCAGGCTAGAAGATGAATCTAAGTTGATTACTTCTCGAGCTGGCGCAAGTTCTGGGTCCGAGTCTGACTCAGGGCTAGATTCCTCTACGTATTGCCTAAGCCCTGGAGCTACGGCACCCCTCCGAAGTGATGACCATGTCCGAAGGTTGGTCCCATACTCCTCGAATAGGATCGACCTAAAAGCTAGGGTATTATCTACTACTACGGTACCCCTAGGCCAGCTATCTTGGTAATCCAGCACAAGCCGGTCGACACAATGGAGCAGGGTTGTATTCAGGTCCGGATCACTTCAGTGACGATGGACGAGCTACCTAGGATTGAACCTAGCCAGCCAGGGGTCTGCTATGGCCCTATCTAGATTCCTAAACATGTAAGGGTTACCTTGGCCAGAAGGACCCGCGACTGCTCCGGACTGGGTCCTCTCCTCGCCCGTCCCCGGGACGACCTCCAGAGCCCGCTTCCTATTCCTCACGAGCAGAACTTCACTATCCTCGACCTCCTCATCTTCATCTCCCGCGACCTCCTCCACGATGATGGGTCTGGTGTCGCGAGCTGGGGGGAGCCCCCGGGGACTTTTTAGGTTCAAAGTCTGATTTGGGAAAATCAGCTTGCAGGCCACCATCATCTCGTCTGTCACGAGCACGCGATAATCTTTCTCACTGGGGGGCAAGCCCGCCAGTGTCTCGTATTGGGCCCCGAGGGTCACAGATTTCTCTGTCGTCGCGAAGATGGCTGCATGATTGGTCTAAGTCAGAAAGGGATACGGGAGGAGCTAAAAGGACACTTAACTTACGAGCTAAGGATAAAAAACACTTACGAGGACGATTGAAGTAGTGGAGCTCGCAGTTTCTGAACCCCGTCGACATGAAGAACTGGTCCTTGAAGTCGTTGGGGTGGCTGGGCAGCTCGATGACCGTAGCCGTATTGGAAAATTGGGTTAAGTAGTAAAATCCGTCGCCTCGCCCCCGCTGATCCGGGCTGGCCTTGAGGCAGAAAAAGTATAGTATGTCCGCAGGAGTGGGGACCTCCCACTCGTGCTTCTGAAATAAATATCTCAACCCCGCCAACAATCGATAAGAGTTGGGGGGGAGCTGAAATGGGGCCAACCTCACGTAATTCAGGAAGTCAGCAAAATACTGATCCAACGGGAGGAAGGCCCCCGCCTTAAAATGCTCGCCGCTCCAGGCCGCGAACGATTCATCGAGCGGCGCACAGCTCCGCTCGCCTTCTGCGGGAGGTCGGGTAATCACTGACGTCCTCCCTAGCGCAATGTTGTGGGAGAGGAATATCTTATTGATCTTCGTCTGGTCGGTAATCTTTGAGACGATCCTCTCCGCCTCAAAAAATTCATCAGGAGCCACCTCGAGCTCCTTCTCCACTGCCGGCCCAAAGTAGGGGATTGGGGAGTCAGGCATCACCGCTTTGCCTTTGTCCTGCTGGGAGGCCGAACTGTCGATGGTCTTCTGTGGGGCATTCCTCTTTGGTGCCATCTGGTCGCCTAGCGAACAAAAAAAAAAGGATTTTAGAAAAGGCGACCTAAGTATGAGGAAGAATCAAAGTGTTATTTGCACGAGCTGAGGTAAGCCCAGCCCGTGGAGAGTGAGACCACGCGGATCTATGTACACGCGCCTGTGCTCCCAACAGATCCCAGATTACTCAGAATTCGTGTGTCAGGAGGGTCAGGATAAAATTTTCCTTGGGGGGGAAGTTTCGATAGGCAAGGAAGGCAAAACCGCCTGTGAGGCGTGTCCCCTAAGCTACCCGGTTTTGCACCCAAAATATGTCAAAAGTCCTACCCAGAAATTGTCCCCAGAAAAAGCATCCTGTAAACCATACTCTTAAGTGATTTCCTACAGCAAAAATACCTTAACCTAAAAGGCTTTCACCCTCCGTATCCACAAAACCCAGTAAACCCTTGCATGCGGCTACAGTAAAATATTTACCTAAGCTACAGTGAAATATATTTTCAAAACACACATGGTCAGGAAACTTACAGTGTTTGGCTGGGAGGTGGATGAAGGTGTCACCTAGGTGGGAGCTTCATCGGAGTGTTTGTTTCCAAAGCTTTGAAGGAGTCCTCACGGCTGAGCTTCTTGAACGCTGAAAATAGCAGTCTCAGAGAAGAGGGTTTTTCTTCTGAGATGAAGAGAGAAGAAGGAGAGAATTCTTGAGGAATTTCAAATGAAAGGGTGGCCCATGCTTGGGGTGGCCATCCCTTTTATATACGTGAAGGATCACGTAAAGAGGGCTGTTGGATGGCCTTGATGTGGGATCCAAGGCCCTCCACTCGAAATACGAAACGACGGCCAGGCATAGGCTAGGCCATTAAATGCGGTTCTCGTAAGACATACCGTCACCAACCACGATGTTCCACGTATCAGGCACCTGCGTAAGGTGTGGAATGCGAAGAGTTCATGGGGAAGCCTAAAAGCCCCTACTGTGGCCTTATCCGACGTCGTATACCACGAGCAAGGGCTTGGGGGAAGATGTACGCCCTGATTTTCCCATGGGCTGATTAGCGAGCTAAGTTGGGGCCTAATCATGATTATCTCGAGGACCTCCCCAAGACCGGAGCTTCCATCATAAGTTCGTACCTCCTTAGCTCGAGACAACCCAGGGGTTCGCCAAGATTGCCTAAGACTTGAGTCCGGACTCTGAAGGCCGAAGGTCGAGTTAAGTATCCAGCTCGCGGTACGAGCTGGATATGGAGGCTATGACCCTTTGTAAAGTCAACACACGCAAGGTAAACGTGCATATATCAGGCATCACGTGTCTGATATGCCCCTGACTTCTCGGACACGCAGCAGGAACGTGCGTATTCTGAACACCCACGACTGGGTTGGGCCATGCGGCCCATTATCCCCTTACCTGTTGATTTGACCACACTTATGTGTCAGGTTTAGGAATTAATTATGAATGTCATAGAGTTGATATGATAGGTAAGAAGGTCACGGGATGACCTTTTTACCAACTCCCAGGTGCCTTCTCCTATAAATATGGAGACCCTGGGAGTAAATAAGGGTTGGACTATCTCTTGTAAGAAATATCCTGTAATCATATACCCAGAATAGAGCAATAATATTGACTAGTGGAGTAGAAGGATTTTAACCTTTGAACCACTTAAAAACCGTGTCTTGAGTCACCTTTCCATTTTCTAAGATCATATATATGTTTCGGTTCATTATCAACACTAGTCCCTTTCTCTTCTTTTCTTAATTACCTGTTGGCGAAGAACCACGTCAACAGACTCAATTAGGCCATTTAATTTAATTAAAAAATCAATAAAATAATATCCATTTGGAAGCCCTAGGTCGAAATTATCATAGGCTATAGGCCCGTGAAATTTCCCATTTGATTATAAGCCCATTGGACTTAAAATCAAGGCCTGTATTATTTTCTATTGATTTAATTGATTAAATAATTATTTAAATCCTTTATCAAATTAATTATTTATAATTTGAACCTTGATTTAAATTTATTTATTAATTTAGATACCAATTTATCTTAATTAATAAATCTGCCATAATTTCTCTTTTCTTCTCAAAATTACACAACTCTCTGAAACTATCCAAAATTGACCTGGTCAACTTTGATAATTCTAATTGATGATTAAATCAATTAATTGAGACTATCTAGATGATTTTATCCAAGGTACAATGGGGACCATGGGCCTATGAAATCAAGCTCCAATAAGTTATCATAAATCTAACAAATAAATTTACTAACTTATTAATTCCTCGTGACTCCACTATAGACTTGGAATTGCACTCTTGAATTCATAGAACGCTCTATAACAAATATAGATACGCTATTAATTATCCATTGTTACAACCATAATTGTCACTCAATCCTCTATAGACGGTCTACAATGAGATATGACTAAAATACCGTTTTACCCCTTATTGTATTTTATCCTTAAAACACTTAGTTCCTTGTAAATGATATTTCAGTAAACTAATTTAATTACTGAAATGAGATCTCTATCATTTAACACCTTGAACCAAACTAAAAGGAAACCATCATTTCACTTCTTCATCAGAAGCTATAGATGTTCATATCTATGATTAACACTCCCACTCAATTATACTACCGAGTTCCCAAGATGTAAGTATGGGCTAGTCTGTAGGGTAAGCTGGTAACGAACAAGTCAAAGAACTCAAATAATACAATAAGTTAGAATACTAACCACTCAGAATTGAGATTGAATTGACCTATGGTCAACTATATGATATGACTAGAATAGATAATAACGATATGTTTACTTATCTTATCAACTGTCAATATCAGTCCTATCCGATGTAACAAATACATCCGATTTTATCTACTTTGCTAATGTTATGGAAAGAACATAACACTGTAATGTGTAAGTAGATCATATCGTAGATTGGCAAGTCAATGTAAATCTGATGCACTGATTAATCTTAGGACTAACTTATTTTGAACATATAATCATATTTATATTCCACTGTGATTACGTCACTATAAATAAGATTAGCTATATGCTCGGGATTTAATAGAAGTTTATATTAAACAAATAATCATGAAAATAAAACATGTGAGCAAAGTGATTGACCAAGTCAAAAAATGATTTCTATTCTTTTATTGATAATAAAATGAGATTACGAAGAATTTGGGTTTTAATTAGGGCAGAAAACCCCAACAAACTCCCACTTGCACTAATTGAAACTAATACCTTAATTCTACTAATCCCATTTCCTTGATATGCTTATCAAATGTAGCTTCTGGTAGTGTCTTTGTAAACGGATCCGCAAGATTGTCTTCAGTTGCAATCTTCATAACCTTCACATCTCCCCTGGCCACATATTCTCGAATAATGTGATACTTCCTTTCTATATGCTTACTCCTCTTGTGACTTCGAGGTTCTTTTGAGTTGGCTATCGCTCCTGTATTGTCACAAAACAACACAAGCGGTTTATCCATTTCTGGAATAACACCAAGATCTAAATAGATCTTCTTTAGCTAGACTATTTCCTTAGCTGCTTTTGACGCGGCTATGTACTCAGCCTCCATGGTGGAATCTGAAATTGCAGACTGCTCTACGCTTCTCCAAATCACAACTCCACCCCCAAGAGTAAACACCATTCCAGAAGTAGACTTTCTGTCATCGACATCAGTCTGAAAATCTGAACCGGTGTAGCCTATAGGGTTCAGAACACCACCCTTGTAGACTAACATATAATCCCTAGTCTGTCTCAAATACTTCAGGATATGCTTAACTGCTATCCAATGTTCCGGTCCTGGGTTTGACTGATACCTGCTCACTACTCCCACTGCATAGCAGATATCTGGTATAATCAAACGATCTTCCTATCCAACGAAAAGACTCACACCTTAGTCTTCCAAGTCGTTCCTCAAACACACAAGGACATGTGTGGGCATGTAGGATTCACAAGTTTGATTATTTAGGCTCTCTAGATGTTCTCAACACATGAGATCTAGAGAGTTTGGAGAAGAGAGAATGTTGTAGAAAGTTCTTGAATTTTTCATGTCTGGACAAATTCTATTGATACTTTTCTGAGAGTTTGATAACAACTTAAAAAATAATATTGAAAGAATCGCTTCTTTTTAGACAAGAGAATAAAATAATTTTATTTTCTTTTAAATTAATTCATTCAAATTGATCAGTTATCCTTTTTATTATAATTTTTTATTTCAATCAAATTAAGGCAATGATTAAATAATTGAATAAACAAATAATAGTTGAAATTCAAAATTCAAATCCCAGGCCATGTGGCATATGTTTGTGGCGTGTACCACATGTGTGTCTCCCTAATTTTTCTCATTTTTTTGTTTGATTATCCTTAAGATAATATATTTATTTCCAAAATATATTTATTCCCAAAAAATAAATATCAGTTAATTAAAAATTAACCTTATCTTAAAACTATCAGTTTGAATAATTATCTTATACTAGGATAATAATTAACTCTCTTTAATATTAATCCAAACACTACTTAATATTAATTTCAACTAATATAAAGTTTTTCAAATAAAAATTAATTAGTTAAATAAATAATTAATTAATTGCACATAATTATGATTAGTAAACTGTATTTGCAACCATTCATAAAAAGATTTTGTACTTTAATATGTTACTGACTATTTTATTCATTATATATGATCTTAATTCTCTTGTACGCATACAAGATCATATTCTCATAAATGAATATGAAATTTTCTTATATTTATATATAAATTATTCAAACAATAATTATAGTATTCAAATATAATAAAAATGTACTTTTATTTAAATCAATAAAATGTATTTTCACATGTTTTTAAGGCACCAACCCTGACAAGGAGAACTAACTACTTGTCAATTACACTTCTGAAACTTTCACCATTCCGAAGTCACCATGGAAGGTCACTAAAAACCCATTAAGGTAAGTTATTAAATTAGTTTCTGATTATTTTCTTTTCTTTGGGCAGAGAATAAAGATCATCCATTCATGCACACCCTTTTCTTTATTATTATTCATGTCCTCAAAGTTTTGATTTTGGAATATTCTTTGTCTCCATTTATATAATATAAAGTGTCGTCTGTATTTTCACTAACTGACACGTGGCATACTTTAAAAGGAATTAAGGTTCCACGGAAGCCGATGAAGTCTCCCGGTGCCTACTATGGGCACCACGGGAGGTAAACTCGTCCTTCAACTTAAATACACCACCACTGAAAGAGTACTTCCTCCCAGAAGAACCACCTCTCGAGGACCATGCTTCGAGATGGTGTTCCAAGTCTCACTACAAGACCATCTCCTCCATTCACTTCCCCCAGGTCTATGAGGACCTTCATCATACCCAAAAGAAGGGTAGTCAGGTGTCAAGCATAGTGACCCTGGACCATATACATTATTGTGACACCCACTGTCACATGGATCATGGTGTCAACTCCGTACAAGCGGCAAAATGGATACACCACAACGCCACCTGACATGGGAAAATGTGCAGCTACCACTCTAAAAGTGTCAGAGACGTTTCCCCCAAAAAAATAGTGGGCTAACATTCCTCACAATGTGTAATGTTCCGACTATTTCTAAGACCTCAGACCATTAAAAATTACTAAACATAGCTACTATTTTGAATACATATTTAAGAAATAACATAACTTTATTTAAAACCCAAAATATTGTGCCAAATACAAAGTAAAGCATGGGCACCCATTGTTTACATAAAACATAAACTAAATCAATTGTAAAAAAAACTAAGTGCGGAAATACATAAAACATAAATCAAAAGACTTAAAAACAACGTCATCCTTAATCTTCCAGCAGTCCATTCATCCTCAACACACATGCCAAGCTACCATGAATCCTTCCTGTCTTCCATGCTCATTTTCCTGCATCATCTAAAAAAAAGGAATGAGTCTAATGCCCGGCAAGAAAAATCTACTACAAACATAAACCATAATATCATATCATAAATTATATACCATAAACATATGACGTAAAAACATATATCATATAGGACTACAATATTAGTGGCCATTAACTCATTAACATGGTATGTGATAAAACCATCTAGGTCATCTGTCTACTAATTGAGGTAGGTTAGATCACAACTATAGTATATGATAACCCATCTAGGTCCTTTGTCTACTAATTAAGGTAGGGTAAATCATAACTCTAAACCATGAAAATGATCAAAATTCTTGGGGCTTGCTATCTAAGCAAGTCATGTGCCCAAGCGACTAAAAAACATATAACACATATCATATCATATCATATCATAGCATAAAACATGTCATAACATAAACATATAAACACATATAATCTAACCTATTTTCCTTACCAAAAACTGGAATATGGAGACAAGAATGGGATTGGAACACTCCTAAAAACAACAGTACAAACCATGAGTTTTCTAAAGAAAATGAAATGATAAGGGAACTAAATTATTCAAGTAGAAACTTACTAAAAACCTTAATGTTCAAGGAATTTAAACACCTAACCAAGAATCATAAACAAGAGTTAGGATTTGAAAGAAAACTAAAGAATCATGAAGAATTAAACTTAAGGATAGGAATATCTTGGATGAACTATGACTTGTTCTATACCTCAATACCGAAATAACACTATATCTTACTTCCCAAGTGTTTAGAAAAGCTTAGATTGGAAAAACTTTTAACCCAAAATCCAAGTGTTTCTCTCTATAGTAATCTTAGCAGCTTGGATGCTCTGAACAATGCTTGAATGATGAGTGAAATGGCTGAGTGCTAGGTCTTATTTATAGAGTTCAAGGAGTGAAACTAACCCCTTTTATTTTGAATAAATAAATCAATATAAAATGAAAAAGATTTGAATTTTCGTTCAACAGATGCCCAGAACTCGATCAAAATCGATCAAGAGCAAGTCCAAGTGGTTAAGGCTGTTTTTAAATTTAAAATCCTCAAGTAATCAAAAAATGTGTGCCAGGGGCGATATATCGCCTACCCTGGGTGATATATCGCCTAGACATATATCCCGAGCCCTCATGCTTTCATTCGTGCGAAGTCGACGTGCTTTCTGTATATCCCGTAGGCGATATATCGGCCCCTATAGCTGCGATATATCGGCATACACTGATATTTTAAACATGATTTTGTACTTTTCAGGATATTTTGAAATTGAGTAAAATAACTTTGACTGAGTAAAATGTGATCCTAACAGCTACTGGAAGGTTCTAGAGTTTCTGGATCTTTCTTTTAATTAAACTATTCATCAAAAATACTTAAATCGTTAACAAACATGCTTGTGACAAGTGTCACATTCTTAATAATTCTATCTAAACCTTAGGTTATAATAAATAATATTTTAAAACCAGCAATATTAATCAAACTTTATGTTATAATTAATATTTCTAACCTATATGTTAAACTTATAAAATCCATAACTATTGTTATGAGTTTCCAACTAAGTCCCGGCTTGAACTAAAATCCATGAAAACTAACATACTACAAGATACTACTAGCTACTACTACTACTATCTAGCTAAGTAAAATTTTGAGACGCTACACAATGGGCCCATCGAGATACACTGAAGACCACTAGCTCATTTACTACAAGGATGCTCATTTATTATGTAACAAATCGTCATTAAGGAAAAATAATTGTAATTAGCTCCAATTAATGGACTTAATTACCCCAGCTACTTATAAATAGGGCTAGGGCACATATTGTAAAATGACCAAATTTCTACTTTCAGAGTAAGCTCATACTCTGCATGAAATCCCCGAGAGAACTTGATCTTTGCAAATTCTTCACATCCTTAAACAAGTGACTCGTGGACTAGGGTTGATTTACAAACTGAACCGCATAAAAATCTAATGTTTAATCTTCTTTTCTTTAAGCTTTATTTTATTTACTCATTAGCAAAAAACTAGTCAACAAAAAGCATATATTTTTTTGACTTTGATTCTTTCTTTTGATTTTGGTAATATCATTCATATAAAGATTATATATATATATGTATGTAAATATGCATTCAAATTTCTAGTGTGTAATAGGATAATTTATATATATATATATATATATATGGTTGTATTGACCGATTTGTACAACTTAGTTAAATTTGTCATATGAAGAGTATGGGCGTTCCAAGAAATTTGTGCATTCTGGGTCTTTTTGTATCCTTAATAGAAAAAGAAAAAAAAAAAAAGAAAACAGTTAAATGAATTTTTTTTTTTGTGCAATGATAATATTTTTTATTTATTTACTTTTTCTGCCATTTTTGATTTATTGGTAAGTTTGAATTTTTAATGCTTGCCTCATATGAATTGACTTGAGTCCTTGAATTGGACGCTATTGATAATGTGGTGTATTTTGACTTTTGTGTTGTTATAATATAAACCAATGAATGTGTAATCATATCAGATTATAATTATTCTCTTTCTTTAATTTTTCTATTTCTTATTATGTTGTGTTTTGTGTCAAACCGATTTGCTTTGTTATGTGCCAAACTTATTTAAGTTTGGTCATGTGTCAAGTTTTAGCTTTGTTATTTGCTATGTTATATGTTATTATTGTATGTTAAGTTACTATCTTATTTCTTACTTTCTAGCCGCGACAGAAGGTTTCAAATCCTTTTATTTTTAATTTACATTTTTAAGCACTGGATGTTTGTGGTGTTGCTTGTATTTAGGAAATTTAATCATAAGATTTATCTACATGTTAATGAAAGATGTGGACAATATTTTTTTTGCTTGAACTATTGATATGTTATATCATTATAAATTTCATACTAAATGGGTTGAATGTTGCGGGTCAATGTATTCAACGTTCCAATTTTTTATTGGTTTTTTTTTAATATGAATGAATATGAAAGTGTTAAGCTAAGTTCTTTTATGTTTTTTCTGCTGATACCGTTGAAGAAAAGTGCAGCTTACTACTGGATTTTGTTATGCTTTTATTGAAATTGAAGATACCTACTATGCACTAGACACATTGTGTGTGAAATGATGAAAGCTAAACCAGTTTGACCCTGGAAGTTTGATGGAGTCAGTAAATTAGAGCGTCGTACGTATCATTTATAGATGATTTTAACTAATCTGATTATTGGAAACATTTCTCTTGTTAGTGTATCTCATTTGTTTCCCTCATGGTTATTAAATAATTAGATATTCATAAATTTGTAAACTGAGATTATATTTGTAGCAATATGATGTTATATATTTTGATTTATTTTGCTATGTATAATTTTTGTGTTATAGTTTTATGTAAATTGGATTTATTTATACGGACCCGGATGATGTCCCGCCCCGAGACATAGGCGGGACGGTTCTCGCAGGGTAATCCAGGCCATAGGATAAAGTTTTACTAATCCAGTAGTTGACAAAATATGTTAAGGAATAGATCTTGGCCATTGAAATATATAATAGCCATCATGTGGCTGGGGAGCTGAGTTGGGTGTTCATACTTAACTGACACCGGAAAGACAGTTGCCAAACTACAATAGTAGGGACAGCCTAAAAGTAATGGGAGCATGACTTACTCTCAACGTGTTACACTCAAATAACATTGTGGTCTAAACAAAAAAGGTGAACTTTTTTTACTTCTCAGTTTTTTGTTTTCGTTTCTTCTTCCTCCTCGTAATTTCTTCTTCATTCGTTGTTGATAGAAGCTTGGAAGTTTAGTAACTGGAGTGAGGCTTTTCTTGTGAAGGTCATCAAAAGGATTGCTCAGACAACGTCGGACCAATGGAGGATTTCAAAGGATTCTGGTAAGATGTTTTGTTACTTGATTTTTTTTTTTTGAAGTTTACTTCTACATTTGAGAAAAAAAATATCTTTGCATGTGGGTGTCATCGTTCATGGTCCAAGTTGAAGATTTATGAAAAATATTGAATTTTTATGATTTTGTTTTAACAGATTAGGGCAAGTAGAAAATTATTATTCTTACACTTAATAATTTATGTTTAGGTTGCATGTCTAGTATTTGATTTATTTATAAACTACTTTTGGATTTGTGATCAACTAATCCCTAATATTGTAATTTTATCTAGAAATATATCAACACTCTGATCATATTTTGTCAGTTTTTTCTATTATTTTGTTGTTTAATATATTTTTTTGAGCATATTGGAATCGTTTGACTGAAAATGAGCTTCTATAATTTGTTTTGTGGTGTAAAAATAGTTTGTTTTTTTTATACCTCTGTAATTTCCCAAACAAAGTTGTGACTTACAGCAACTATTCTTAGGGAAAAAGTAAGTTACCATCTTAATGTTGTCAATAGTTGAGTACTCATCCTCTAAATAGATTACTTAGTTGAATTTGTCATAGGCGTTAATTTTTATTACTATATATTTTGGTGCTTGTTTCTCATTCTTTATTGACTCAAAACAAAAATCTAAATAAATTGTGACATACAATGCAGCCTAAGGAGCTGCGTCAAAATCTAAATTATTGTAAAATAGAGACCTTATAACTAGATGTTAAGATGAGGAGAACAACTCATTTCAATTCTAGATTTTCTGGTCTTCAGTCAATTATAATAACTCCAACCACACACAAAGATGCAGAGTAGTTTTAGATTGAGAAATCTATAGAGATTTAGAAAGAAAAACTAGCCTTATATTAGTAGGGTAAACCACCACACTTATGTTAAAGGGGTCAAGTGTTATATATATGTATGTATAGATGTGTATGAAAAAAGGGTTCTAATTTAATAATATTAGTTATTTTGTTGAAAGAAAAATTTTAAAATAGATTAATGTGATCGTTTCCATGTAAATACATAATTTTTCTTGAGAAAGCTTAAGATATTATGTTGGCAAGTGTTGAGTGGTGGTGATATTGAGTGCTAGTGATACTATTATTCCACTAGTCCCACTCTATCTATTACCACCTATTTTTGCTTTTCCTTTGGCACTATGCATTATGCTAATTGTTAGAGCGCCTGCCACGCACAACAATGCCCCTACTATCTTTACTTTGTTGTATACGCAACTTAGTTTCACTTTCTCCAATATGTTATAAAACAACACAATACAAATACAAATACAATTATCATCTCCCCTTATATATTTATATATATTGTTCTAAGTAGTAAGGCCACATGTTCTACCTTAAATTCCAAGTAATTACAAAAATTATGCCTGGAGCTAGGTTTGGCATGGATGTTGCCATTGCTGGTGATGTTAGATTGATACCCTTTAGGAGAAAGACTGGAACAAAGTTACCCTATACCAAATAAAATAAACCATATTTATTCTATTCTATAATGATATTAATAAAGAAAATTCAATTAATTCACATACCCTCCAAAGGCTATCCACACCAACTGAATTATGAGCTTCAAGCTGAATTTCTTGGGCCATTTGCTTCTGTAAAAAAAGGTGTTAGGTAAACTCTTAATGCCTCAGTTGTAAGTTGTGATGTTTAGTTATTCTGTTGAAAGCAAAGTTTTAAAATAGAATAATGTGAACATTGCTATGCAAATACATAATTTTTCTTGAGAACGCTTAAGATATTAAAAACCAATGCTCAATTCTTCAAAAGGCATACTACATAGGCAGAAAAAATATATTCAAATGACAAGTTGGCATTAATGATAGTATAATTTCACCAGTTAGGTATCATTTTTTTTTGGGCTAATAGTTGATTGTTTCCATCCCATGTGTCAATTGAAAACAGTAAAAAAATAGTTGGCAATAATGATAGTATAATCAATGTGACCCTTTTATAGCAGAAACTAATAGTTTGACTTACACATAAAATAATAACACACACACACTAGTGTAAACCGAGACACTTCTCTGCTATGGTCTATCTATATATATTTATTAAATTGGCCAATAAAATAAGCTTTCAACTCTTTGCTTTTTGATGCAATTTTTCTCAAGTAATTGCCTCAGGATACTATTATTCTCTTCTTATCTATGCGTTGTATGATAACTCTTGTAAATTTCTTTGTCATCTATGTGACAATTAATAGATTAATATAGATGAATTATATGACTACCATAAAGCTAGTCTAGTGGCATGGATTGAAAAAAGAAAGAGAAGGTATGCTGTCAATATCAATACTCCAATTGGAGATTTGACCTAGAATGTTTGTGATGGTTTATTTATAAGAGTAGCATATTGTCTTAGTAACATTTAAAGTTGCAGTCCATCTAGGTGAAATTAGTTCAAAGAAGAACAGATTCATCAATCTTGTTAAATCTACTCTACTACTTGTTCTTCATTCTTGAACTTAGTAAAATCCTTGGGTTGGGTGTTATTGCTAGTCTGATTTACAGTTGAATGAACCTTCCTGCCAATGTGAAATATGATTGGCTAGGTTCAGCATAGTTCATCAACATACTCAAGTTAATATTATCATTCATTTAGTGCCACAAAAAATTTAAGCAGTTGGAACATTTTATGTTATCATTCATTTAGTGCCACAAAAAGTTTAATATTATCATTCGTTTAGTGACAGGTAGTGAATGTTGTTATTTTTATATGTAAAAAGTTGTTATTTTTTTCTAGGGAAATGACAGTTAAATGAAAACGGGGAACAACTGCAAAAAATGAAGAAAAAAAAGTTGATGTGACAAGATTCATGTGAGTTTTTTTTTAACATTATTGGTAAATTGGTATTTGGATATTTATTTTTGAAGATATTAGGTGTTTTTAACTTACATATTGTACCAATATTCTATGTTTTCCAGGAAAGACTTCGGCACAAATTAAATCTGAAAGAGGTCGAATGGAGACTTTATTAAGAGAGCAAAATAGATTACAAAATACTAAGGTATTGCTTCATATTTAGTACTTAATTTTTTTTACACCACATCTATTATATATGATAAATGTTTGATTGTAATTTTCTTCATGTTCTTAGATGCAAAAGGTTCTTTCTGGAAAGTGGAAGGCCGCTTTCAATTTGGTGCATACTACCCCCCCCCCCCCCCTATTTGACTATGTGGATGTTGGTGGCAACTGCATTAATATTTATGGGAAGAAGGTGCCAATGTCCTCGAGGATTTTCCAACGTGTTATGTCGCTTCCTGATGGGAATGTTTTTATCGACATTAAAGCAAAGGTTGACGAGACGGAGTTGAAGGATAAATTAATAGGGGGTAAAGCCAGAATTAGCTTGAAAACTTTGGAGAAGCAGTTGCTAGATTATAGTGAGGTTGATTCATTTTTCTTGGCAAGTTTTGTCCTCGTGATCCTTGGGAGCATCTTGGTTCTAGAAACCGGGAACACAGTGCGTTCGAGTTACATAAGCGTCGTCACTGATCTTGACAAGATCAAGTCCCAAAACTGGGCAACTCATGCATACAGTGAATTAATGAAATATGTGGGGAAGTACCAGGCTGGCCGTTTAATTCATGCAAAAGGATGCACAAGATTTTTGCAGCAGGTATTTAATATATTTTATGTGTAATTCTTGGTCATGTATTCTGGTATTTTTTATAAATTTTAATATGTTGATTTCTCTATTTAATATTTGTGTAGTTACTTTACTTCAATCACATTGACATTCCAAATATGTATGTCGACTGTAGTGTTTCTCCGATAAGACTTTGGACAAATAAGGCAACCAAGGGAGTGAAGACTTATGTCTGTCACAATGGGAGTTACAGTGGCTGCAAAACAGTAAGTGGTCTCCTTTCTTTAATGTTTTTTTCATGAAGTGTCAATGATTAAATTTTGAGTCTTATTCAATTTTTTTTTGCAGGTTCGTGCTGTTGACAAACTTCATCAACCCCCATAAATTGATCCAAGTGAGGATTGCGCAATGAAAGAGGTTGTTAGTTTTTTAAGCAAGAAGGTTATGAAAATGTCTTCTCAAATGGATTCATTGATGGTCGTGATTGGCAGATTACCTAAGAAAATCAGGGATATGATTGCAAGTGAGGTTAAGCACCTCAATTTCAACACTTCAGTGGCGGATGCCTCTGGAAAGGAGGGCTTTATGGGTGTGAAAAAGAATGATGGAAATGTTTGGCCTGAAGTAGGAGAAGAACATATAATGAATTTGACAAACCTTTGTGATGAGGTCAATGTTTTGGGTGATCATTTTAAACAACCACAAGAACAGCACAAGTGGGGGTTCATTGGTTATGACAATTTTCGGTCACACGAAGTGATCGTGGTTGGCACTTTCAAGCTTTCTATGGTCGTATCAATGTAGATGCTGAAATTGGTTGAGTACGTCTACAACCCTACCCTTCAAGACTTCTAAGTGTTTATTCATTTAACTTTATGTCCTTTTTTGTTAGTTAACTATATTTTATATTATTATTTCTTGTTGTTCCTGTTAAATCTAACAGATTTTGTGGTTACTTGTGTAGAGTCCCAGAATATTTACTTAACTAGGTAGTAGTAGTAGTAGTAGTATGCATGAGGTCACTTGTGTAGAGTCCCAGAATATTTACTTAACTAGCTAGGTGGTGGAGGTATTGGTTTGTAGTATGTTAGATTCCGTGGATTTTGTGGTGGTGGTATTATTAGTTTGTAGTATGTTAGATTTCGTGGATTTTGGTTTAAGTCAGGACTTAGTTGGAAACTCATAGCAATAGTTATGAATTTTATAAGTTTAACCTATAGTTTAAGAATATTAATTATAACATAAGGTTTGATTAATATTGCGGGTCCTAGGTGTATTATTTATTGTAACTTAAGGTTTAGATGAAGCCAATAAGAATATGACACTTGTCATAATCATGATTATTAGGGAATTAGAGTTTGTTATTTTATGGATAATTGTAGATTAGGTTGTTATTTAGATAATTAAATAGATTTTCTGTAACTTTAGGGTACTGTAACCGACCTATTTTTGACCTAGTTATATTATGAATTTCGAAAAATAGTATTTCTAGAAAGTTGTAGATAATTTAATTAGCTTTCTAACGGTATAAATATGGTCTAAATTGGAGTCCTGGAGCTCGAGTTATCTTTATTTTACTATGGGTGAGTTTAGAGTTACGAGATTTAGGAAGTTAGAAGTTAGAATTCTATTTTTTTTTTTTTTTAAAAAACAAGTTTTGACTCCTTAGACCTACTTCTGAACGATTTGACCAAGTCCTAAGCCTTTGATTGACGAATATTCAAATATTTTCATTTAATATTCATTATTTTTATTCAAAACCAAAAAGAAGATATTTATTCCTAGAACTCTATAAATAGGACCTAGTACCCAGCCCTTCCTCTCATTCTTCAAGCTGTGATCAGAGACTCCAAGGTACTAGTGAGACCATAAGAGTGATAAACATTTGGGTTGGGAAAAAGCTTTGCCATTCTTAAGCTTTATAAAATACTTGGGAAGTGAGGATTAGTGTATTTCGGTATTGAAGTTAGATCAATCCATAAGGTCAACTAAAGTATTCCTATTCTTAAGTCCAATTCTTTAAAACTCTTTAGTTTTCTTAATTTCTTTTATTCAGATCCTAACTTTCGTTATTGGTTCTTGATTAGGTTCTTGAAACTTAAGTTCTTTCTTGGTAAGTTTCTTCTTGATGGTTTAATTCCACATTCATTCTTTATTTGTAATGCCCCGGAATCCCTAATGCAGTTTAATGACTGGATTAGTAGGCCAGGAGGGCCATAACTGTTTAATTAAGTCATTAAATGAATATATGCATGTTTATGTGAATTATATTATAAAATGATGTTATATGCATGCATGTGAGTCCACATTTGATTATTAGGGTATTTTGGTAATTTGGGCCGTTGAGGGCATATTTGTGAATTTGGGTGCATATTATGATTTGTGAATGAGATTCCATTATTATAGAGATATATTCGAGCTATTCAACATGAGACAGTCTTATATTTAAAATTAGTGGTTTTGTCATAACGGGGGTCTTTTATTGGGATATTGAGTAATGAGAATGTTATTTGATGATAAATTGGGAGTTATTGAGATCAGGATGAAATTCTGGAGGTTTTGACTATAATGTCCCCGAGGGTTTTTTTTGGGATCCCGAGCCTTAGGTTTTATTTGAGGTTACTTAAACTTGAAGTAGCTTGTCAGATAGAACCGTACATTAGAAACCTCTCATTCTCTTCCCGTTAGTTCATTTTACCGTTCGAAGCATTTTCAAGGAAATCTCGAGTTCTAAGAGTCGGAATCAAGCGAGGATCGAGGCATAGCGATCCTAGGAAAGATTAGAAGCTTCTTGATCGAAGAATTTGACGAGAAACAACATAATCAAATGTAATCTAAGTTTTGAGTTTTTAGAGTATCTAAGCTTAGACTTGGCTTTTGTGAATCGTTGAGTTTTTGATTCGTTTGAGCCTTGGGATTTGATGGTTTTGGATTATTGGGAAGCTTGGGAACTTTGATTTGATGATTTGGAAGTGTTTAGGTATGTTTTTGGAGGGTTTGGGATGAAGGAGAATGAGTTTGGGGATGGTTCTGGGTTAGGGGCCACGGCCCTAACTCGAAGAAGCAGGTGGAGCAAGTTTGGCCTTGCTGGGCGCCGCGGCCCTTGCTCCTGGAGTGGCTGGGGGCCGCGGCCTAAGGTGTTAGGGTCGCAACCCTTGGACAAGTTTGAGCCCGTTTGAGTGTTTTGGCCTCGGGAACTTAGTTTTAGGCCTCGGGATGGTTCCTACTACCCGAATTAGAGGGGATTGATGTCCCGGAGGCTAGATCTTGGTTTGGGAACCTTTGATGTTCATTTTATTGATGGTATCCTATATTTTTTTATGACTTGTGACCGCTAAAGGACTAAAATTCAGATCGTTCGCAATGGTCGTTCTTTTATTCATTCTCGCTCGAATCAGAGGTAAGAAAACTGCACCCTGTGTATGTAACATGAATGATTGTAGTTGAGGCATGTTGGTTGATAAATGTGGACATTGATTGCATATTAAATGCTAGCGAATATTGTTTACTTGTATATGGCACTGACTAGTCAAGGACACTGACCTAAGAGTCAGAAACGGTATAAGCGTCCTGAACGCAGCGCCGAATGAAGATTGGATCTAATCGATTTCAGCGTTGAATGACTCTAAGACATTAATGTTGGACCGGCCCTAAGGTCGATGAAACTTATAAGCACTTGACTAGCCTAAGGTAGTTACTCAGAGCCAAGGCCTAGGTGACCGTTTGTCACATGGCTGGGGAACGATGTTCCATAGTTATGACTCTAGAGTCATGAGGAATGTTATGTTGGTGACTAGTCATCATGCACCTATCATGTTTACGCTAGTGAAAGGTTCACTTATCTGTTAATCCCCGGTGACCCTATCGTCACATGGCTAAAGGAAGTTGTACCCACATTAGTGACTTTTGCGACTGTCACTTACCTGTTTTGGACTGATAGTCCTGAATGATTATTATGATCATTTTTTATATTATTTCATGCTATATTGTGTTTTCTTGCTGGGCCTTGGCTCATGGGTGCTATGTGGTGCAGGTAAAGGGAAAAAAAATCTCACCCAGCCTTGAGTGGAGAGCTTAGGTGGTGATGTGTACATATGCGGTCGCTTGACCACCACGGCCAAGGAGTTCTCAGAGGAACTAGGGGGTTTACCCTATTTTTGTCACTTAGGTCGGCGAGTTTGTAAATTTGAAACAGTAATGACAAGTTTGAGTTGTAAATAACTTGTAAATGTTTTTGATGGGCCCATGAACAGTTTTATGTACTTAATAAAATATATAATTTCCTTTTTATTGGTTTTCCACCTTAGCCTGTTAATAACACTTAAAAGCACGTTTTTTAACCAAAGGGCTCGGGTGGCAAGTCAAATTTCCGGTTCACCGTAACTGTTCTGTGGTAACCAGGGCGTTACAACTTGGTATCAGAGCCTACCAAGGTTAGGGTTCCTGTAAACTGGCTGGGCATGTACACACATCACTGAAGTCAAGCTCGACTCATGGTTTGTTAACTTTTTATGTAGTTATATGTATAACTGCTTAAATATAGTATATATTCTTTACCTGTGTGCATGAGACACCATGTTAAACCTGTGCCCTGAAATATTATATATTTAGCAAATGTGTGCTAATTAGTACTGAGATTGTTGGAACATACTTATTAGTATGGTTGATTGTGAATTATTATGTGATACATGCTAAGTGCTAAATGCTATAAACATGTATATGCTTGTATATTTGTATGACTGTGGAATATGATAATTGTCTGCTTGTTCTTGGACCGTAAGGCGGCAAGAGGTTTAGTTATTACTACCTGATTGGCCGTATTGATCATTATTTCAGCAAGGTATAAGAGATAAGAATGAATCCAGGGCAAACAAATACTTCAGTTGGCCAGAGTGATCAAGGCCAGAATAATAATAGTTAGGGTCAGGAAAATGATCAGTCCTAGATTCCACAGCCAGCTCCTGTAAACTGGCAGCAGATAATCAGTGATTTGTAGACAATAGTGTTGAGACAGGGAGAAGAGCTTCGTCTCCTAAGACAACAATAAGCGCCTGCAGTGACTAGTGTATCAGAGGCACCCCTATGTCGGTGCCAGCAGCTAAGCAGCTGCCTGAGGTTGGAAATAAATGGGAGCCTCTTTATGAAAGGTTCAGGAAGCAACAACTTCCAGTTTTCGAGGGCAATGCAGATCCTGCCAAGGCAGAGCAATGGATGAGTATGATTACCACTATCCTTGATTTCATGAGGGTATCTGGTAATGAGAGGGTGTCCTGTGCTACTTATATGTTTCGGGAGGATGCCCGAATTTGGTGGGAGGTTATTACCCAGGCCAAGAATGTTAATGCCTTGAGTTGGGAAGAGTTTCAGACTCTGTTCAATGAAAAATATTACAATGATGCTATCAGGGCAGCTAAAGTTGATGAGTTTATTAGGCTACTTCAGGGAAATTTGTTAGTCACTGAGTATGCTTTAAAGTTTGATCGTTTGGCGAAATTTGCCATGGAGCTGGTGCCCACTGATGGGACCAGGAGAGAGAGATTTCTTCAGGGGCTACAGCCCAGATTAGTCCGTGATGTACGTATCACCAATGTGGCTGGGGTTACTACCTATGCACAGGTGGTCGAGAAGGCACTCACAGCAGAGAGTGGAGAGAACAGGCTCTGACGAGATAGTGCAGCCAGAAAGGATTTCAGGAGGACAGGTCCTCCATTTGTGGGTTCTGGTAGGGGTATAGGCCCCAGTGAGCAGAAGAGGAAGGTTCTTGACACCCTTCCCAGTTCCAGGTCCTGATAGGCAGCCCTGTGGTATTTCTATGGGTCGTCCAGGTGGTGGTGAAGCCTGGAAGTCTTATCCTGAGTTCCATAGATGCAAGAGGCATCATTTGGGAGAATGTAGGGCAAGGGTCTGCTTCTCATGTGGAGCAATGAGTCATCTTAAGAAGGATTTCCCTAAGGCAAGAAAGGAAGAACCCAGGAAAGCAGACAGCTCGGCCCCAGCTCAAGTGTTTGCATTGACTCAGGCAGAAGCTGAGGCTTCTCCCTCAGTTGTTACAGGTTAGCTTCTTAGTGTTGGAACCCCCTATAATGTATTGATTGATTCTGGTGTTACACATTCTTTTGTTGCTAGTAGTATTTTTGATAGACTGTGTAGACCTTTTGATTTCTATGTTGTGGGGTTTGGAACTTTGTTACCCACTAGAGAGTTAGTGGTATCCAGGAGATGGGTCAGATCTTTGCCAGTGACAGTGGAAGGCACGGAGTTATCGGTGGACTTGATAGAGTTGGTTATGACTGACTTCGATATGATATTGGGTATGGATTGGTTGGCAAAGTATGGGGCAACTATTGATTGCAGAAGGAAGATGGTCACCTTTGAGCCTGAAGGTGAGGATCCTTTTGTGTTTGTTGGTGCATTGCATGGACCTCGCATACCTATGATTTCTGTATTGAGGGTTAGGGATCTATTGCAAGGAGGTTGTATTGAATTCTTAGCCAGTGTGGTTGATACCACTCAGCTCGTGCCAGTGAGACCAGAAGAGACCAGACTTGTTTGTGAATTTCTGGATGTGTTTCCAGAAGATTTACCAGGGTTGCCACCGCACAGAGAAATTGAGTTCGTGATAGAACTGACACCAGGAACGGAGCCAGTGTCTAGAGCACCTTACAGAATGGCCCCAGCTGAGTTGAAAGAATTAAAAGTACAGTTGCAAGAGCTGTTGGATTTAAGTTTTATCAGACCTAGTTTCTCACTTTGGGGTGCGTCAGTCCTATTTGTAAAGAAGAATGATGGTTCTCTGAGGATGTGCATTGATTACAGAGAACGGAATAAGTTGACAATCAAGAATAAGTATCCTTTGCCAAGGATAGATGATCTGTTCGATCAGTTGCAAAGTAAGAAGGTATTCTCAAAGATCGACCTTCGTTCTGGTTATCATCAGTTAAGGGTCAAGGAGGGAGACATGCCGAAGACTGCTTTTCGTACCAGGTATGAGCATTATGGGTTCTTAGTTATGTCATTTTGATTGACTAATGCCCCTGCTGCTTTTATGGATCTAATGAACAGAGTGTTCAAGGATTATCTGGATCAGTTTGTGATCGTCTTCATCGATGATATTCTGGTATATTCTCAAACTGAGTCAGAGCATGAGCAACATCTGAGGTTGATTCTACAGAGATTGAGGGAACACAGACTGTTTGCTAAGTTCAAGAAATGTGAGTTCTGGTTATCTCAGGTATCATTTCTTGGGCACATTGTCAGTAAGGAGGGGATTAAGGTAGATCCAGTAAAGATTGAAGCGGTCAGAGATTGGCCAAGGCCAAAGAATTCTTCTGAGGTTAGAAGTTTCCTTGGATTGGCAGGTCATTATAGGCGTTTCGTGGAAGGGTTCTCAAAGATTGCTACTGCATTGACTGAGCTGACATGCAAAAGTCAGAAATTTGTGTGGTCAGATAAGTGTGAGAACAGCTTCCAGGAACTGAAGCAGAGATTTATTACAGCTCTGATTCTGAGTCTTCCGACAGATCGGGAGAAGTTTGTGATTTATTGCAATGCTTCTCATCAGGGTTTGGGCTGTGTTTTGATGCAGTCAGAGAAGGTAATTGTTTATGCCTCTCGTCAGTTGAAGGAGTATGAAAAGAGATATCCCACTCATGATTTAGAGTTAGCAGCTGTGGTTTTTGTTTTAAAGATATGGAGGCATTATCTTTATGGAGAGAAGTGTGAGATCTATACAGACCACAAGAGCCTGAAATACTTCTTCACCCAGAAAGACTTGAATACGAGACAAAGGCATTGGCTGGAGTTAGTAAAAGATTATGACTGTGAGATTCTGTATCATCCAGGAAAAGTCAACGTGGTAGCTGATGCTTTAAACCGGAAGAGTCAAGGTCAGATTTATGGTATGAGGTTGATAGCCAGAGAGTTAGCAGATAATATGACAAGAGCTGGTATAGAGTTGCTGGTGGGCCAGTTGGCAAATATTACGCTACAGTCTACACTGTTGGAGAGAATCAATGAGGTTCAGCTGAGTGATCCACAACTGATCAAGATCAGAGAGGATATTCTGGCTGGAGCATCCAAAGATTATACAGTGTCTGAGTTAGGCTTGTTGAGATACAAGTGGCGGATATGTGTTTCGTTAGACAATGCTTTGAGGCAAGAGATTCTGAATGAATCTCATACTACACCTTACTATTTTCATCCAGGCACCACAAAGATATATCAGGATGTGAGATTTTTGTATTGGTGGCCGGGGATGAAGAGGGATGTGGTAGAGTATGTGGCTAAGTGCTTGACATGTCAACAGGTAAAGGCTGAGCATCAGAGGCCTGCAAGGTTATTGCAGCCTCTGGATATCCCAGAGTGGAAGTGGGAGGACATTACGATGGATTTCATGGTGGGCTTACCCAGGACTGTTGGTCAGCATGATTCTATTTGGGTGATAGTGGATTGCTACACCAAGTCAGCTCACTTCTTGCCAGTGAGGACTACTTATATAGTTGACCAGTATGCAGATCTCTATGTGAGAGAGATCGTGCGCCTTCATGGAGCGCCCATGTCGATTGTGTCAGATCGGAACCCTACTTTTACTTCCAAGTTCTGGGGGAGTTTGCAAAAGGCCATGGGGACACAATTGAAGTTCAATACTGCTTATCATCCTCAGACAGATGGACAATCTGAGAGGACGATCCAGATAATGGAGGACATGCTACGGGCATGTGTACTGAACTTTGGTGGATCTTGGAGTAAGTATCTACCTTTGATAGAGTTCTCCTACAATAACAGTTATCAGTCTACCATTGGAGTTGCACCTTATGAGATGTTGTATGGTATGAAGTGTAGATCTTCCATTCATTGGGATGAGACAGGTGAAAGGAGATACTTAGGTCCTGAGGCAGTTCAGAGGACCAGTGAGGCCATTGAGAAGATTAGAGCTCGGATGCTCGCTTCTCAGAGTAGGCAGAAAAGTTATGCAGATCTCAAGCGCAGGAACGTGGAGTTCCAAGTGGGAGACTATGTCTTCCTTAGAGTCTCGCCATGGAAAGGGGTGAAAAGGTTTGGAAATAAAGGCAAGTTTAGCCTTAGATTTGTAGGTCCATTTGAGATTGTAACGACCCAAAATCGCTAATAAGGCTTAAGGGCCTTGATTAGTGTGCCAGGAGGGCATGTTGGGATTTATGTGTGATTTTTATGAGTTAAATGCATGGTTATGATTTAAAGCGTGTTATATGACTATTTGACTATTTGAGATGCATGACTATGTGTATTAAGTATGCATGTGGGCCTTGATTGTGTTAGAAGGGCATGATTGTAATTTTGGCCATGTTGGACATAACTGTATTGATATGTGCTGATTGTTGAGACCACAGTGGTATGTGGGTATGTCCGTGATTTGTGACTCGAGACGATCCTAGAAAGCAGGTTAGCGGAAAAGTCATGGCGGGAATTTATATTCGGCTCGGGGCGAGCCTGGGGGTATAAGCAGGAATTTAGAGAATAGATTGAGATTAATTTTGATGATGGGGAATACTTATTTGGTGATTATCAGGTGTTGGAAAGCAACGGGAAAATATTAGAGACACTTGAGGATTAGCGGGAATTAGGTAAAATGACTAAAATGGCCCTACTTGGACAAAAAGGGTTTAGAATTAATATGGAGGGCATTTTGGTCAATTGGCTTTTAGAGATTGATTTATGAGGCTTTATATACTTAGTGGGATTGGTAGAGAGAGTGAATGGCTGAGGAAAAGAAAGAAAATGAAGAAAAAGAAAAGAGAGAAAAACAGAGGGGTTTTGTTTCAAAGGATCGGTTTGGGGTTCTAGCACCATTTCTCTTCAAATTTCTTGGAGCAAAGCTCAATGGAGAGCTATGATAGGCTGAGCATCAAGGATCTTGAGTTAGACTTGAAGATTTGGCAAGGATTAGCAAGAACACATCAACTTTTGAGGTAAGTTCTTAGAGTTTTCAGTTTTAAGGGTTTGGCTGGTTTGAGCTGTGTTTTGGGCTGAGATGATGGGAATTTTAGGGAACTTCTGGGCAAGCTTTGAGGAAGAGCAAGCTAAGGAGGTTTAGGAAATGAATCAAGGTCGAAATTGCATCAACGGTATGAATTCTAAGCCTTTAACTTTGTTGTTTGACTGAATTTCTGGGTTTAGGGTTGATCATGGTGAATTTTGAGATTTGGGTTGAATGTGCTTGGGTTTTGAGGATTTGGGATGCTTGGGATGAGTGGAGAGTGTTTATAAGCTTGATTTTGAGTTTGGTAAAGATTTGGGGAAGTTTGGGTTGAGATTGGCTCAAAGAAATCGCAGAAAAGAAATTTGGGTTTTGCCTGCCTGCAACTAGCGCTACAGCGCTAGTCTTTGGGCGCTATAGCGCTAGGCCCTGTTTTTGGGGATGCTGATTCTGCTTGTAGCGCTATAGCGCCCCCTTTTGAGCGCTGTAGCGCTACCCTGTTCCCAGAAAGGGGTTTTTGGGTTATTTTTGAGGGATTTTGACCTAGGGTTCGGGGTTCGATTCCTCCATCTTGTTTTGTGGATCTAGGACTTCCCGGGGGCTCGGGATTGGCCCCGAGGCTAGGTTTTCGGACTTGGGGTTCGGTGTTGACTTTGACCTATGGCTGTGTTTAGGTGTGCGCTAAGGCTCGAGTGGGATCGTGTTCAAGGAGTCAAGTGTTGAAAGCTATCAAATTGACAGGTAAGAAAACTATAGCACCCGTAGGACAGGGCATGGGCCCATGATGTGATTGCAGGGCCCGGCCCTACATTGCATGCTGAGATGATTGCAGGGCACGGCCCTATATTGCATTACATGTTAGGGCGCAGACTTAATTGAATTGATATATGTTTGAATGCTACTTGAGTTATACTATTTGCATTTATAGTAGAGAGAACGGCAAGGGCCGAGAACGGCAAAGGCCAAGAACGGCAGTGGGGCCGGAAGTAACACTTAGCACGTGAAGTGATTGTAGTCAGGGTGGGACTCCATGGATACATGTGATATCCTTTCGATGGAGACCGAGACCCCAGGCTTTGGTAAGGCCTCTGGGACGGCATGGCCGTGTTTGTTTAGTCTAATGGAATACTTGGTTATCTGTGGATTATCTGATATGTTAACTGTATAAATCGCATATGTTATGTACTGTATGAGTTTTCTGTTGGGCTTCGGCTCACGGGTGCTCTGTGTTGCAGGTAAGGGCAAAGATTGAGTCAACCAGCCATGAGTACGGAGAGCGTGAAGCGACGCGTACATGTTTGGCCTGCCCGACTGCTTTGGTTGGGGGTATTTTCGAGAAATGGCTGTAATAACCTGTGATTTTAATAACGGACCAACTGTAAACTTATTTTAAGTTGTAAATGGTTTTCAAACCTTATTTTGGGATCCCAAATGTTTAATACTAGAAATTTTCAATGAAACAACGCATTTTCAAAGATTACAGCCTTAACTTTTGCTTAGTCACACTTTTGTTTTAAAAACCTCGGTTAGCGAGTTCATTGCACCTTTTTCGTTTTAAAACTCACTTAGTAACGGATCTAAGGAAGTAGGGCGTTACAGAGATCCTGGAGAGGGTTGGTCAAGTGGCTTACAGATTGGCTTTGCCTCCGGCATTGTCTATCGTGCATAATGTGTTTCATGTTTCAGTTCTTCGGAGGTATGTATTTGATGTGAATCATATTTTGAGTTATGAAGATCTGGAGCTTGAGGCAGATCTCTCCTTTGAGGAACAACCAGTCCAGATTCTTGAGAGAAAGGATAAGGTCCTCAGGAATAAGACGATACCTTTGGTTAAGGTATTGTGGAGGAACAACAAGGTCGAGGAAGCGACCTGGGAGCTGGAGTCAGAAATGCAGAGTTAGTATCCCGAGCTGTTCAGGTAACTTTCGATGACGAAATTTATGTAAGAAAGGGATAGTTGTAATGCCCTAGAATCCCTAATGTGGTTTAATGACTGGATTAGTAGGCCGGGAGGGCCATAACTGTTTAATTAAGTCATTAAATGAATATATGCATGTTTATGTGAATTATATTATAAAATGATGTTATATGCATGCATGTGGGTCCACGTTTTATTATTAGGGTGTTTTGGTAATTTGGGCCATTGATGGCATATTTGTGAATTTGGGTGCATATTATAATTTGTGAATGAGATCATATTATTATGGAGATATATTCAAGCTATTCGACATGAGACGGTCTTATATTTCAAATTAGTGGTTTTGTTATAACGGGGGTCTTTTATTGGGATATTGAGTAATGAGAATGTTATTTGATGATAAATTGGGAGTTATTGAGATCAGGATGAAATTCTGGAGGTTTTGACTATAATGTCCCTGGGGGTGTTTTCGGGACCCCGAGCCTTAGGTTTTATTTGAGGTTACTTAAGCTTGAAGTAGCTTGTCAGATAAAACTGTACGTTAGAAACCTCTCGTTCTCTTCCCGTTAGTTCATTTTACCGTTCGAAGCATTTTCAAGGAAATCTCGAGTTCTAGGAGTCGAAATCAAGCGAGGATCAAGGCATAGCGATCCTAGGAAAGATTAGAAGCTTCTTGACCGAAGGATTTGACAAGAAACAACCTAATCAAAGGTAATCTAAGTTTTAAGTTTTGAGTTTTTAGAGTTTCTAAGCTTAGAATTGGCTTTTGTGAATCGTTGAGTTTTTGGTTCGTTTGAGCCTTGGGATTTGATGATTTAGAAGTGTTTAGGTATGTTTTTGGAAGGTTTGGGATGAAGGAGAACGAGTTTGGGGATGGTTCTGGGTTGGGGGTCGCGTCCCTGTTCTTGGGCGCCGTGGCCCTAGCTCGAAGAAGCAGGTGGAGCAAGTTTGGCCTTGCTGGGCACCGCGGCCCATGCTCCTGAAGTGGCTAGGGGCCACGGCCCAAGGTGTTAGGGCCGCAACCCTTGGACAGGTTTGAGCTCGATTTAGTGTTTTGGCCCCGGGAACTTGGTTTTAGGCCTCGGGATGGTTCCTACTACCCGGATTAGAGGGGATTGATGTCCCGGAGGCTAGATCTTGGTTTAGGAACCTTTGATGGTCATTTTATTGATGGTATCCTATATTTGTTTATGACTAGGTGACCGCTAAAGGACTAAAAGTCATATCGTTCTTAAGGGTCATTCTTTTATTCATTTTCACTCGAATCAGATGTAAGAAAACTGCACCCTGTGTATGTGACATGCATGATTGTAGTTGAGGCATGTTGGTTGATAAATGTGGACATTGATTGCATATTAAATGCTAACGAATATTGTTTACTTGTATATGGCACTGACTAGTCAGGGACACTGACCTAAGAGTCAGAAACGGCATAAGCGTCCTGAACGCAGGGCCGAATGAAGATTAGATCTAATCTATTTCAGCATTGAATGACTCTAAGGCATTAATGCTGGACCGACCCTAAGGTCGATGAAACTTATAAGCGCTTGACTAGCCTAAGGTAGTTACTCAGAGCCAAGGCCTAAGGCCTAGGTGACCGTTTGTCACATGGCTGGGGAACAATGTTCCATAGTTATGACTCTAGAGTCATGAGGAAGGTTATGTTGGTGACTAGTCATCATTGTAACGACCCCAAATTCGGTGTTAAGGCTTAGGGCCTGAGATAGCGTGCCTGGAGGGCATAATGGAATTCTGTGTGGGTCTTTAATGGGTTTTATGCATGATTATGATTTAGTGCACGTTTTATGATTATGTGATTAATTGTGGTGCATGATTTTGTGAATTAATATGCATGTAGACCTGATTGAGCATATTTGTAATTTGGCCATGTTGGGCATGACTATGTTGATACCTGTGATCTATGACTCGAGACGATCCTAGAACGAGCGGGTTAGCGGGAAGTCAAAGCGGGAACCTGTACCAGGCTTGGGTTAAGCTTGGGGAGTTAATCGAGAATTTGGGAATGTATTTGGTGATTTATTAGGCATTGGGTAGCGAACGGGAATTATTAGGAACACTTGAGGAATTAGTGGGAATTTGGGTATTAGGACTAAAATGCCCTTTATGGACATAAAGGCTTAGAATTGATAAGAGAGGGTATTTTGGTCATTAGGCTTGCAAGAGATAAAATAAAGGAGGCCTTTATACTTAGTGGATTTAGTAGAGAAAATTTTAGGCTGAAAAGAAAGAAGGAAAGAAAGAAGAGAAAAGAAGAGAGGGAAAGCTGAAGGGTTGGCTTTGAAGGTTTGGTTTGTGGTTCTCCCACCCTTTTTCTTTGATTTTTCTTGAGGTGAAGCTCAGTGGTAAGCTAGGTTTGTGGATTTGCAAGAGATTAGCAAGATCAAATCAGAGATTTGAGGTAAGTTCTTGAGGTTTTCGGTTTTAGGGTTTTGCTGGTTTTGAACTGTGTTTTTGAGCTAAATGGATGGGGTTTTTGGGGAAATCAGGTCAAGGTTGTAAAGGTGCAAGCCAAGGAGGTCTAGGGTGCAGTTCAAGGTCGAAATTCCACCCACGGTATGATTTCTAAGACCCTATCCTTGTTGTTTGATTGATTTTTCTGGTTTTGGGGTTCATTGGGTTAGATTTTGAGTTGTGGGTTGCTTGAGCTTGGGATTGAGTTCTTGGGGTGCTTGGGATGAGTGTGTGGTGTATATATGTTTGTTTTTGGGCTTGGGAAAGAGTGGGAAAAGTTTGGGTTCGAAATGGGGGAAGAAAATCGCAAGATGCGATTTTTGGTTTTGCTGTGCTGCAACTAGCGCTACAACGCTAGGCAGGGGGCGCTGTAGCGCTAGCCCCTGTCTGGTGAGGGTGGTTCTGCTTGTAGCGCTACAGCGCTACCTTTTGAGCGCTGTAGCGCTGCACTGTTCACAGAGGGGATTTTTGGGCTTTTGTGAAGGGATTTTGACCTAGGGTTCGGGGCTCGATTCCGCCACTTTGTTTTGGGGATTTAGGACTTCCCGGGGGCTCGGGATTAGTCCCGAGGCTAGGTTTTGGACTTGAGGATTGGTGATGACTTTGACTTGTGGATTTTGCTTAGGTAAGCGCTAGGGCTCGGGTAAGATCGTGCTCAAGGAGTCAGGTTGATCAAGGCTACTTAATCTAAAGGTAAGAAAACCGTAACACCCGAGTTTAGGGCATGGCCCCACTGTGTGATTGTAGGGCGTGGCCCCGGATTGTATTACGTGCAAATGCTTAACCTTAAATGAACCATGATGTGTGTGAATGTTTATTTTGAATATACTATATGTGTTATTATGATGAAACGAGCGGCAGAGGCCGGGTACGGCATAGGCCGGGGCGGCCGTGGGCCGAAAGTAACACAGCACATGGGATGCTTATATTCAGGGTGGGACCCAAGGGATACATGAGTTATCCTCGCGGTGAGAACCGAAACTCCAGGCTTTGGTAAGGCCTTGGGAGCGGCATGGCCGTACTTGTTTATTATGGTGGTTTTCCTATGTATCAGTGAATTATTGCCAGTTATTTTCTTTGCATATGTTATGTGTTATTTGGGTTTTCTTGCTGGGCTTCGGCTCACGGGTGCTCCGTGTGGCAGGTAAAACCAAGGAGTCAGTCAACCGGCCATGAGTATGGAGAGCGTGGGGGCGGCGCGTACATGTTCGGCCTGCCCGACTGCTTTGGTTGGGGGCATTTTGTATATGGCTGTATTTAACCATTCTTTTGATAGATGATCAAGTGTAAATCTATTTTGGTGTTGTAAACATTTTGTAAACCTTATTTTGGGATCCCAGATGTTTTATATTTAACGTTTTCAATGAAGTCGACCATTTTAAAAGAATACAGCCTTAAACTCTGGTTTAATCACACTTTTGGTTTTAGAAACCACTTTGAGTCAATTAAACGCACAATTTCTGTTTTAAACTCACTTAGTAACGGCTCTAAGGTAGTAGGGCGTTACAACTTGGTATCAGAGCGAGCCAAGGTTTATTGGTTCTGGAGATTGACCGAACATGTACGCACGCTGCCATTGAAAAGCTCGACTCAGGGTGGTTTGGTATGGTCGATTGATATATTCATGAATATGTGTTTAATGCTTTGTGTGCCTGCCTAGATTGTTATGAGCATGATGATTCAATAACATATGCATGATGCCTGGGCGAGGCCCGTTGTATGCTGCATGATACTTGTATGTCATTCTGGTCGATTGATCTTGGTTGTTGTTGAGATGGAGAGGTGGAAATTGGACCTTGTTATCATGCCTAATGAGCGGTGTCATTGATTGCAGGCATTTAGTGGCAATGCCTCGCCAATCATCGAGACTCCGCGGCATTCAGGCCGAGAATGATAACCAGGGGCAGGACCCTCCACCTGCTCCTCAGAACTGGCAGCAGATTTTAGCAGAGATGGAGGCTAGGTTGAAGAAAACAGAGGATGAGTTTAGTCAGTACAGGCAACCAGCTCCTCCACCGGCCACTGTGACACCACCACCACCACCACCGCCTAGTGTGGTACTGGCTCCGGTTCAACCTGTGACCGGGAACAGGTTGGAACCTCTATATGAAAGATTCAGAAAACAACAACCTCCTACCTTTGAGGGGGGAGCAGACCCACTGCAGGCTGAGCAGTGGATGAGTACAATGTCTGTAATCCTGGACTTCATGAGGGTTGAAGGAAGGGATAGGGTTGATTGTGCAAGTTATATGCTTAGGCATGATGCACGAATATGGTGGGAGGTGGTAGGGCAGCGAAGGGATACTGCTATTATGACCTGGGAGGAATTCAAGAGCCTTTTCAACGAGAAATACTACAGCGTAGCCGTTCGAGCGGCAAAGGCGGATGAGTTTAACAGTCTGACTCAGGGCAGGTTATCTGTCACTGAGTATGCCTTGGTATTTGATAGACTGGCGAAGTTTGCGCCAGAGCTTGTGCCGACTGATACAGCCAAAAGAGACAGATTTGTACGGGGATTAGGTGCAATGATCGCCCGTGACGTGAGTATTACAATGGCTCCAGAGACTACCTATGCGCAAGTGGTGGACAAGGCCCTCACTGCTGAGAGGGCTGAGGATCAGATCTGGAAGGATAACGCTGCTAGGCGTGATACCAGGAGGGTAGTGCCTTCTTCTTCTGGGCCTAGTCGGGGCAGCGGCCCCAGTGAGCAGAAGAGGAGAGTACCAGACTCCTTTACTCCCTATGGTTCTGACAGGAGGGTTCGCGGTTCTGTGGGTGGCCGCCAGGGCGGTAATGACAACTGGAGGAGTTATCCATGGTGTCCTCGATGCAGGCGACGGCATCAGGGCGAGTGCCGGTCCGCCTCTGGGGCGGGTACCGGCATCAGGGCCTGTTTTGTTTGTGGAAGCACCAGTCACTTGAAGAAAGATTGCCCACAGGCTAAGAAGGAGGAGCCTAGGCAGGGGGACAGCCTCGCACCTGCTAGGGTCTTCACCTTGACTCAGACTGAGGCAGAGGCCAGTCCATCAGTGGTTACAGGTCAGATTTTTAGCGCTGGATCCTTGTTTACTGCATTGATTGATTCTGGTGCTACGCACTCATTTGTTTCTGCTAGGGTGATTGATCAGCTGTGTAGACCTAGTATTTTGTATGCTAGGGGTTTTCAGACTATATTGCCTACAGGGGAGCTGGTAGTCTCTAGGAGGTGGGTTAGAGCCTTACCAGTAGTGGTAGACGGTAGAGAATTGTTTGTTGACCTGATTGAACTAGATATGGACGATTTTGACATAATACTAGGGATGGATTGGTTGACGCGGTATGGAGCAACAATTGATTGTAGGCGACGAATGGTGACCTTCGAACCGGAGGGCGAGGCACCCTTTGTGTTCGTGGGAACGGTGGATGGACCGCGGGTGCCTGTGATCTCGGCACTGAAGGCTAGAGACCTGATGCAAGAGGGTTGCATAGGATTCCTAGCAAGTATAGTGGATTCCTCTAAGGTGGCGGCAGTGGGATCGAATGAAACCAGAGTCGTCTGCGAGTTTTCAGACTTGTTTCCAGCAGATCTACCGGGGTTGCCGCCACAGCGGGAGATTGAGTTCGTCATAGAGTTGGCTCCGGGAGCAGAGCCAGTTTCCAAGGCACCTTACAGAATGGCTCCAGCAGAATTAAAGGAATTGAAGATTCAGCTGCAGGAACTACTTGATTTGGGGTTTGTCAGACCGAGTTTCTCGCCGTGGGGTGCTCCAGTTTTATTTGTTAAGAAAAAGGATGGATCGCTCAGGATGTGCATCGATTACAGGGAGTTGAATAAGTTGACCATCAAGAACAAATATCCATTGCCTAGGATCGACGATTTATTTGATCAGCTTCAAGGGAGTACAGTGTTTTCGAAGATTGATCTCCGATCAGGCTACTATCAGTTGAGGATCAGAGATGAGGACATACCAAAGACTGCATTTCAGACACGGTATGGGCATTATGAATTTCTGGTTATGTCCTTTGGATTAACCAATGCCCCAGCGACATTTATGGATTTGATGAACAGAATTTTCAAGGATTACTTGGATAAGTTCGTGATTGTGTTTATTGATGATATCCTAGTATACTCCCAGTCAGAGTCAGAACATGAGCATCATCTGCACCTGGTGTTGCATCGGTTAAGAGAGCATAAGTTATATGCTAAGTTTAGCAAATGCGAGTTCTGGTTATCGCAAGTTTCATTTCTAGGCCACATTATCAGTAAGGATGGGTTCCTAGTCGACCCAAGCAAGACGGAAGCAGTAAGAGATTGGCCTAGACCCAGCAATGTTCCGGAAGTGAGAAGTTTCCTTGGACTAGCAGGTTACTACCGGCGGTTTGTAGAGGGGTTCTCCAGAATTGCTACTCCGTTGACAGAATTGACAAGGAAGAAGACCAAGTTTGTGTGGACAGATCGATGCGAGAATAACTTCAAAGAGCTGAAGCGGCGGTTGATTACTGCACCAGTGTTGAGCCTGCCAACAGATAATGAGAAGTTTGTGGTCTACTGTGACGCTTCCAAACAGGGTCTGGGATGCGTGTTGATGCAGGCTGGGAAAGTGATAGCGTACGCATCAAGGCAATTAAAGGAGTACGAGCAGAGGTATCCCACGCATGACCTGGAATTAGCTGCAGTGGTATTCGCACTTAAGATTTGGAGACACTATCTGTATGGAGAGAGGTGCGAGATATACACTGATCACAAGAGTCTAAAGTATTTCTTTACCCAGAAGGACTTGAACATGCGCCAGAGACGGTGGCTAGAGCTGGTAAAGGATTACGATTGTGATATCCTATACCATCCTGGGAAGGCTAATGTGGTGGCTGATGCATTGAGCCGGAGGGGCCCAGGACAGTTGTATAGTTTGAGGCAGATATCTGACAGACTAGCAGGAGAGATGACCAGAGCGGGTATAGAGCTAGTGGTTGGTAGGTTAGCCAACATTACTCTTCAGTCAACGCTCCTCGAGAGGATTAAGGAAGCACAGGGAAAGGACCCTCAGTTAGTTGAACGTAGAGAGAATGTCCTATCGGGAGCAGCTAAGGACTTCTCTATTTCTGAGATGGGTTTGTTGAAGTACAAAGGACGGATTTGCGTTCCGATTGATCCAGACATTCGGCGAGAGATTCTGGACGAGTCTCATACCACTCCTTACTCCTTACACCCAGGTTCTACGAAGATGTACCATGACCTGAAGGTTTTGTATTGGTGGTCAGGCATGAAGAGGGACGTGGTGGATTATGTGGCTAGATGCCTAACCTGTCAGCAGATTAAGGCAGAACACCAGAGGCCAGTAGGATTATTACAGCCTCTTGGGATTCCCGAGTGGAAATGGGAAGATATTGCCATGGACTTTGTGGTAGGATTGCCAAAGACCGTGGGTCAGCATGACTCGGTATGGGTGATTGTGGACAGGTATACGAAGTCCGCCCACTTCTTACCTGTGAAGACGACTTATACTGTGGAGCAGTATGCAGAGCTTTATGTTAAGGAGATTGTTCGACTTCATGGGGCTCCAAGGTCGATAGTATCCGACAGAGACCCCACTTTCACTTCCAAGTTTTGGAAGAGCCTGCAGAAGGCTATGGGCACGCAGCTTCGGTTTAGTACCGCTTATCATCCTCAGACGGATGGACAGTCTGAGAGGACAATTCAGATACTGGAGGACATGTTACGAGCGTGTGTGTTGGATTTTGAAGGATCTTGGAGTAAGTATCTCCCTCTGATTGAGTTCTCGTACAATAATAGTTATCAGGCGACTATCGGAGTGGCTCCGTATGAGATGCTGTATGGAAGAAAGTGCAGATCACCGATTCACTGGGAGGAGACAGGGGAGAGAAGGTATTTAGGTCCTGAGATGGTTCAGAGGACCAATGAGGCACTTGAGAAAATTAGAGCTCGTATGCTCGCCTCCCAGAGTCGCCAGAAGAGTTATTCAGATCTGAAACGCAGGAACGTGGAATTTCAGGTTGGTGACCATGTATTCCTCAGGGTTTCACCCCTGAGAGGAGTAAAACGATTTGGCGTTCGGGGCAAGCTGAGTCCCAGGTTTGTTGGTCCATTCGAAGTTCTAGAGCGAGTTGGGGAGGTGGCTTACAGGTTAGCAATGCCTCCAGCTCTATCAGGGGTTCATGACGTGTTTCATGTATCCATGCTTCGGAAGTATGTTTCGGACACTACTCATGTGTTGAGCTATGAGAACTTGGAGTTGGATCGGGAATTATCGTACGAAGAAAAGCCTGTTCAGATCCTTGATAGGAAGGACAAGGTCTTGAGGAGCAAGACAATCGCCTTAGTTAAAGTACTGTGGAGGAATAGCAAGGTCGAAGAGGCGACGTGGGAACTGGAATCGGATATGCGGGAGCGGTATCCCGAGTTATTCAGGTAAATTTCGAGGACGAAATTTTCATGAGGAGGGGATAGTTGTAACGACCCCAAATTCGGTGTTAAGGCTTAGGGCCTGAGATAGCGTGCCTGGAGGGCATAATGGAATTCTGTGTGGGTCTTTAATGGGTTTTATGCATGATTATGATTTAGTGCACGTTTTATGATTATGTGATTAATTGTGGTGCATGATTTTGTGAATTAATATGCATGTAGACCTGATTGAGCATATTTGTAATTTGGCCATGTTGGGCATGACTATGTTGATACCTGTGATCTATGACTCGAGACGATCCTAGAACGAGCGGGTTAGCGGGAAGTCAAAGCGGGAACCTGTACCAGGCTTGGGTTAAGCTTGGGGAGTTAATCGAGAATTTGGGAATGTATTTGGTGATTTATTAGGCATTGGGTAGCGAACGGGAATTATTAGGAACACTTGAGGAATTAGTGGGAATTTGGGTATTAGGACTAAAATGCCCTTTATGGACATAAAGGCTTAGAATTGATAAGAGAGGGTATTTTGGTCATTAGGCTTGCAAGAGATAAAATAAAGGAGGCCTTTATACTTAGTGGATTTAGTAGAGAAAATTTTAGGCTGAAAAGAAAGAAGGAAAGAAAGAAGAGAAAAGAAGAGAGGGAAAGCTGAAGGGTTGGCTTTGAAGGTTTGGTTTGTGGTTCTCCCACCCTTTTTCTTTGATTTTTCTTGAGGTGAAGCTCAGTGGTAAGCTAGGTTTGTGGATTTGCAAGAGATTAGCAAGATCAAATCAGAGATTTGAGGTAAGTTCTTGAGGTTTTCGGTTTTAGGGTTTTGCTGGTTTTGAACTGTGTTTTTGAGCTAAATGGATGGGGTTTTTGGGGAAATCAGGTCAAGGTTGTAAAGGTGCAAGCCAAGGAGGTCTAGGGTGCAGTTCAAGGTCGAAATTCCACCCACGGTATGATTTCTAAGACCCTATCCTTGTTGTTTGATTGATTTTTCTGGTTTTGGGGTTCATTGGGTTAGATTTTGAGTTGTGGGTTGCTTGAGCTTGGGATTGAGTTCTTGGGGTGCTTGGGATGAGTGTGTGGTGTATATATGTTTGTTTTTGGGCTTGGGAAAGAGTGGGAAAAGTTTGGGTTCGAAATGGGGGAAGAAAATCGCAAGATGCGATTTTTGGTTTTGCTGTGCTGTAACTAGCGCTACAACGCTAGGCAGGGGGCGCTGTAGCGCTAGCCCCTGTCTGGTGAGGGTGGTTCTGCTTGTAGCGCTACAGCGCTACCTTTTGAGCGCTGTAGCGCTGCACTGTTCACAGAGGGGATTTTTGGGCTTTTGTGAAGGGATTTTGACCTAGGGTTCGGGGCTCGATTCCGCCACTTTGTTTTGGGGATTTAGGACTTCCCGGGGGCTCGGGATTAGTCCCGAGGCTAGGTTTTGGACTTGAGGATTGGTGATGACTTTGACTTGTGGATTTTGCTTAGGTAAGCGCTAGGGCTCGGGTAAGATCGTGCTCAAGGAGTCAGGTTGATCAAGGCTACTTAATCTAAAGGTAAGAAAACCGTAACACCCGAGTTTAGGGCATGGCCCCACTGTGTGATTGTAGGGCGTGGCCCCGGATTGTATTACGTGCAAATGCTTAACCTTAAATGAACCATGATGTGTGTGAATGTTTATTTTGAATATACTATATGTGTTATTATGATGAAACGAGCGGCAGAGGCCGGGTACGGCATAGGCCGGGGCGGCCGTGGGCCGAAAGTAACACAGCACATGGGATGCTTATATTCAGGGTGGGACCCAAGGGATACATGAGTTATCCTCGCGGTGAGAACCGAAACTCCAGGCTTTGGTAAGGCCTTGGGAGCGGCATGGCCATACTTGTTTATTATGGTGGTTTTCCTATGTATCAGTGAATTATTGCCAGTTATTTTCTTTGCATATGTTATGTGTTATTTGGGTTTTCTTGCTGGGCTTCGGCTCACGGGTGCTCCGTGTGGCAGGTAAAACCAAGGAGTCAGTCAACCGGCCATGAGTATGGAGAGCGTGGGGGCGGCGCGTACATGTTCGGCCTGCCCGACTGCTTTGGTTGGGGGCATTTTGTATATGGCTGTATTTAACCATTCTTTTGATAGATGATCAAGTGTAAATCTATTTTGGTGTTGTAAACATTTTGTAAACCTTATTTTGGGATCCCAGATGTTTTATATTTAACGTTTTCAATGAAGTCGACCATTTTAAAAGAATACAGCCTTAAACTCTGGTTTAATCACACTTTTGGTTTTAGAAACCACTTTGAGTCAATTAAACGCACAATTTCTGTTTTAAACTCACTTAGTAACGACTCTAAGGTAGTAGGGCGTTACAATCATGCACCTATCATGTTTAAGCTAGTGAAAGGTTCACTTATCTGTTAAGCCCCGGTGACCCTATCGTCACATGGCTAAAGGAAGTTGTACCCACATTAGTGACTTTTGCGACTGTCACTTGCTTGTTTTGGACTGATAGTCCTAAATGATTATTATGATCATTGTTGATATTATTTCATGCTATATTGTGTTTTCTTGTTGGGCCTTGGCTCATGGGTGCTATGTGGTGCAGGTAAAGGGAAAGAAAATCTCACCCAGCCTTGAGTGGAGAGCTTAGGTGGTGATGTGTACATATGCGGCCGCTTGACCACCACGGCCATGGAGTTCTCAGAGGAACTAGGAGGTTTACCCTATTTTTGCCGCTTAGGTCGGCGGGTTTGTAAATTTGAAACAGTAATGACTAGTTTGAGTTGTAAATGTTTTTTATGGGCCCATGAACAGTTTTATGTACTTAATAGAATATATCATTTCCTTTTTATTGGTTTTCCACCTTAGCCTGGTAATAACACTTAGAAGCACGTTTTTTAACCAAAGGGCTCGGGTGGCGAGTCAAATTTCCAGTTCACCGTTCACCGTAACTGTTCTGGGGTAACCAGGGCGTTACATTATTCTTTAGAAATACTCCCCATTTGTATTGTTGGTTTTAGGAGTGTTCCAAATCCCGTCTTTGCTCTCAAATATCCTGGTGTTGGTAAGGAAAATAGGATAGATCTTGTATGCTTGTATGATATGTTATGCTTATATGTTATGTTTATGTATAATATGTTATGATAACTTATGTTATAATATGTTATGTTATGTTTTTATGTTATCTAGGGTTCATAGTTGCTTAGCTAGCAAGCCCTAGTGTTTATCATTTTCCTGGTTTAGAGTTATGATTTACCCTACCTCAGATATTAGATAGGGGACCTAAATGGGTTATCATATACTACCATGTGATCTAACCTACCTCAGATATTAGATAGGGGACCCAGATGGTTTATAACATGCCATGTTAATGAGTTAATGGCCATTAATATTGTAGTCCTATATGATATATGTTTTTATAGTCATATGTTTTATAGTGTATGCTTATATGGTATATGTTGTAGATAGTCTTATGTTCTTATAGTATATGATATAGTCTTATGCTTATGTTTGTGATGTATGTTTCTAGTAGATTTTCCTTGCTGGCATTAGGCTCATTCCTTTGTTTGATTTTAGTGTGATGCAGGAAACTAGATACGGAGGCGGAAATATTCTTGGTAGCTTGGCTTGTTTGTTGAGGATGAACGGACTGAGTGGACTGCATGTCGATCGAGGATGACGTTGTTTTTAGTTTTTTTTTAAATTATGTTTCTATGTATTTTCCGCATTTAGTTTTTTTTATACAATTGAATTAAAGTTTATGTTTTTCTTTTAAACAATGGGTACCCATGCCATATTTTCTATTATTATGTATTTGATACAATATTTTGAGATTTAATAAAGTTATATTATTTCTTGTGTATCTTTCCCAAAATAGTAGCTATGTCTAGTAGTTCTAATGGTCTAAGGTCTTAGAAATAGTTGGGTCATTACAACTTGAGCCTTCGAAAATGGTGCCGGAATAGGTAAGTGTTAAGACTCAAATTTTTGGTGTTCAAGCTTTTTTTTTATTATTCATTGATCATATGTGTTGTTTATAGTGTTTTATAAACTTAGAACTTTGTCCTAATTTATTTCAGATAATATCAGCCTTTGCTAGAATCATGACTTATAAGGAGCGGCTCAAATATCCAAACACCACACTTTTGGTGTGGTTCATGTCACCTAACATTTCAGTAATAAAATAACTTTTTTGTTATGTTAAATTTTTTTTGGATAGTAGATTGGCTCTTTTACTGTCAAGTGTAATAACCTTAAATTCTAATACAGTAATCCTTTTTTTGGCCAGCAAAAATACTTTGGTGAGGATTTCCCAGTTTGTTGGGCAGCTTATGAAAACAAATGAAAGCAACATCACTGTGGTGATTTTCGTAGATGTAATGAGGTGAGTAATTTCTCATATTGTTGTCTTTGAGATTTCCTTTGATCTAATAATTTCTTCTTTATTTAGATCACTACTTAAAATTTTGAGTAAATTATTGTGCAGATGTCGTATATTGGTTCATGGCAAGAGTGGACAAGGCCAACCAAAAAACTACAATTTGGGACTCCAAGAATTCTGAATCTGGGAGGGAAGTCATACTGGAACATACCAAAGAATTGGTAATTTTAAAAAATTTATGAAACTTATTAGGCAATAATATTTTTTTATACATGTATTGATTGTCTTGCTTTTCTATGTTAAATTAATTAATTTTTTTAGCTAGCCACGCTGGACGCGTTGTTCAAATTTGATATCTGTGGGATTCAATCCGACGGTTTTACATTCACACCCTTTACGATTGGTTTTGAAAGTGGTTGCCCCAACAAGAAAATGGTTTTGACTCTGGGATCTTTGTTTTAAAGTACATGGAAGCATTGGGGGATGGGAATAACGTTGTGTATGAGGTAAGAGTCTCAACCAATTATAATAAAGGACATCCATTATAAAATTTAAAATTTTTGTTTGCTGAGTTAGTTTAGTTGTATTCACAGTTTGATGCTATAAGTGAGCAATATCGTTTCGGTAACGAAATAGTCTTATATGAGCTTAATAAAATTGTGGAGCAAGTTGTGAGGGAAAGTGAGGACCATTTTCAGTTTGAATTTGGTTCCTCAATTGAGGCGACTGGGGTATATTCAATGGGGAAAGATGTTGCTGAACGTGAATCAATTCGCTGTCCAAGTCGGGACAACCCTGACAAGCGATTCTCAACAAAGAAAGCAAAGCGGACCAACATGATACCAACTATTTCATCTCGGACACGAAGTTCTGCAAAATACGCAGTTGCACGTAAGCTGAACGTCGGGGATACTAGTCCTTAATATGAACATTTGTTCCTTATATTTTGAGACATGGATTGGATGTGGAAATTCAAAGCTTGTGATGATGCTTATATTAGTTTTCATTTTTGTTTGTTGAATGTCACTGGTTGACTTTATTGGTGGCAGCCTACCTTTTTTGGGACAATATTTCTCTTACTTCAACTTAGTTATAGGATAGTATTTCACTTACATTAACTTATATGACTTGTTGCTTTATAAGGATATCACATGACAACTTTAATACATGAAAAAGGTTATGTAACATAAATCCAAAAAGGGTCAATTGGAATAGTGCTTCCAAAAAGAGATGTCAATAGTGGCTAACATTGTGGTTTTTCTAGTCAGATTTTTTTAATGTACCCCCACCTAATTATCAATCTTTGTAGTAGTATTACCAAATCTTGGCTTTAAAATGGATAAATAACTGTTAGGGATCATTAAAATAATGTCACTTACAAAGATGAGACTAATAAAGCAACCTAAGTATTCATAGTACAGCAGAGGAATTACTGAGACAAACCCATTCCCCAAACTCAAAGTGAGTGAATTAATACATGAATCAGAGTAACAACTCAAGTTAAACATAATTCATTAATCCAGATAATACGAGACCTACTTGTCACATAACTTGACAGGAGAACTACACCAAAAGACCCAACCACTACTTGGTTGACCACTAAATATTCAAAGTTAATAAAACATGAACTTAAACAAAAAAAAAGTTATGAATATAAGATACAAACAGAAAGTCAATATCTTCAGAATTTTATTAGTGACCATAAGTTTGGCATATTTTTTCTCGACTACATCAATCCGATCTAACAATGTGCAAAGGCGTTCGGTTGCCCAATTAGAAATTTTTGCCTCACACCAACTAAATTTCCACAACCCGCTTGATCAAACTTTGTCTATATCAATGGTATAAAACATTTCAAATGTAAGTAGTCAACATTTATACTCTAGTTTTGCAAAAAATACAATTAATTATTATGCATGAGTTTTAAAACTTACGCAGTTGGGGCATCCGTAAAATTGTCTTCCCAGGTTGTTCCTTGTCCATGAAATATGAATGACCCTTATCTTCCCACAATGACATTTTCTATTAATGTCCACATGTGCTTCAAATCCAGAGGTCGAACCTTCGGTGGAAGTCTCACTTGCTTAGTTAGGGTCCTTATCATTTTGTCTGGGTGGCTCCGAAAATAGCCTTGTAAAATCACGGGACTCTTCTTTCCTTTTCCTCTCCATGTGAATACTATGGTTCAAGAGAAGTTTAATGTAATATCTTATTTTATGACTTGTTTAAATTGTAACGACCTGTATTTTCGGGTACCTTAAAACGACTCGGGTCGGGATTTTTATCCCCGAGTTAAGAATATTATTTTAAATAATATTATATTTTTTTGGAAATTATTTCATGAGTTATTGCTGGCCATATTATGAATTTTGTGATTTAAAAGTCAAGATAAGACTTTCGGTTTTGGACCGATACAAAAAAACCTTGATCGGGTAAAAATCTCGTAAAATAAAATGAAAAATTATGGCAAATATATTTTGGGCATAAAATACATTCATAAAAATTAAAGTTTGGTAAAAAATAATAAACCTAAGAGAAAATGGAAATTTTAGGCAATTTTGTGTTAAATGCCTAATTTTACCGAAATGGAGAATTTTATTCCATAAATGGACCTTAGGTTAAATTTTATTGTGTGATTAATTAAATTAAATGTGAGAGACATTTAATTTAATTATTTAATGTTAAGTTTTGTGATTTAAAACTTAATAAGAGTGAAAAATGTATCAAAAGTCAATTTGGACTTTTCTTCTCATGAATTAATTATTCACCATTATAAAAAAATTTATAAATGGGTATTTTAGGATAGGTGGCCGGCCATGTGGGGTGTTAAAAAGGATAACAAAAAAAAATTATTTAAGTATAAATCCCATTTAATTTAGAATTCAAGTGGGCAAGTAGGTAGAAAAGCACTTAAGTATTTTGTGATATTTTGAAGAGTTTTGTGAGCCATTCTATACCCCAAACCGACCACACCTCTCTCCCATTCACTCTCATCTGATTTTGAGGACTCTCTCAAGTGCTCTCTCCTTTTTCAACCCCAAGAACACCAAGGAAACTTGGAAGCTAAGTCTTGGTCTAGGAAGGGGTAAAGTTTCATTCATCTAGACTTTTGTAAAGTTTTAATCATATAGTTTCAAATAGTAATTAACTATGTTATTGGGGGAATTTGGTTAGGGTTTTTGAAAGGTTTTGAAGGAGCTAAAGCTAATAGGAAGGTCCAAACCTTAAGCAAGAACAACAAGAGGTAAAAAGTTTACTTTTGATGATTTTTGTTGTAGGGTTTTTAGTTTTAAGCATTATTTTGTATATTTAATGCTTAAAGTTTCTTATTGGTGATTTAATAAGGTTATGGTAGCTATTTTATAATTTTTATGATGTTTGTGTATTGATTTTTGAAAATTGGAACCAAAACCCCCAAGGGTTTTGTAGGAAACCCTAAAACAAAACATGTTTTGAGCTGTGACTTCAAAGGGGTCAAGCAGCCACTGTATATTGATTTTGTAAAATTAAATTATACTGTGATGTTTTTGATATTGATTACACAAGATTGAGCTTTTAAAACACTTAAAAATGTATAGAAATTAGTAAGTTATGCTATTTCAAAGTTTAGGTAAAAAACTGTTTTTTCGTATTCTTATTTTCGGAACCAAGTTTGGACAGCCACTGTATAGAGAAAATGAATCTAGTTTTTTCTAAAATTTTGTGGACATATTGTTGGCATGACCTAGTATTCCACTGTAAAATTTAGTAAGAAAATACTGAACGGTTTGAAAGTTATTAACTGTCAAAGTTTGGAAAAACATAAGGACTTTAAAATAAGGTCATTTTTACCTCATTGTTGAAAAATAATTTTACCAATAAAAAATGCTCATTTTCACCTAAGATTTTACAAAGACCTAAATGGCATACCAAAAATAGAATTAGAAAATTTTGGTAACAATTGGGTAAGTAAATTTCAAGTTATAAACTAACGAAATATATAGTTAAAAATGTGAAAATTAGGTTTTTCACACTTAGTGTAAAAATGAGATTTTGGAACATAAAGTAAAAAGTAAAATTTTTCTTATTTCAAGATATAAACTTGGTAAGTCTTGAAAACTTATTTTCACTAAAATTACCACTTTGAGTTTAGTGTGAATTATTTTTATTCTTTTTAAAAATAAGAGAATTAATTTATTAATAGTTAATAAATTAAAAGAGGGTTTAAAACCCTATATTTTGATAAAATAATTAAGTAAATTATTTTTCTAGTAAGTAAAAATTGATTAATTGATTTGAGAAAAATTAACTAGTCAAGATGGGAAATTTTTAACGGTTTTCCTAATTAAGACAAATTAGGCAATTTTCTTAAAACGGTTTTTAGAGATTAAAACCTTAAGCAAAAAAAAGGGAAATTAAGAATTTATTTTCTTTAAAAATAATTAAGGAATTTAATTAGTGAGATATAATACCGGCTAAAATCTTACATATTTTAACCAACTTGTTGAAAGTGCGGGTTAATAGCGATACCTTTAAAAAAATAATATTTTTAGCGGATTGTGGGAAAATACTATTGTGATACCCGAGCCTAGGTATCGAGACCATAGGATAGATCTCCCCGAGACTTAGAGTGTAGTCTCAAATATTTTTGTATGAATTTCCTTAATGGGTTTCAAACAAAAGAAGGATCATAAATCCTTACAAATGATTTTGAAAATGAGCAAACTGCCCAAAATAATAATAATGAACTATGTGCCATAATTAATCCGAGTATACTGTATGGATAACTACAGTGTTGGCTAAGCGTAACTGGACTGAACGTTGGAGGGTTAAAACCTGCTGAGCGCTAAGGACTCCAAGTAAGTCAACTTATATTGTATCGCTGCAACATGAAACGATTATTGTATTGTATGTTAGTATAAGTATACATGCACATATATAGACTGTCGTAGAAAGTTTCTTAGAGACGTTAGTCTAGTGAGTGCTTATTTAGAAAATATGAATGGTAGATATCCGTCATATCCTAGACGGTTGATCCCCGTCACACTGCTTGATTTTATTATGTCCGGCTCATCACCGCGACGAGTGGCCAAGAGGTGAGGATAAGCTGGTTAAACCTAGGGGTGCCAAAATAAATGGGACCTAGGGGCCCTCATGCTTACTTAATCAGTGAATGGTTAGAACCCGAGCAAGTGCTCTGATAAGTTTTTCTCAGATAGCAGCCGTGAATATTGGCCATTCAGTGAGAGTGCCTAGAGATACTAGGGGTTGCCAGATTGAGTGAGGCTGAACACCATAGGGGTAACTGCTCACCAGCACCACTGATTAGCATAGAAGTCTCTGTAAAACTGTGTAAATTCGATTTAACTCTTGGATAAGTAGTGATGCCCTAGGTAACGCGATAGTTACCCTCGATGGAGATATTTATTGGCTAGATCTTAGTGTTGAGACTCGGTTCTCTCTTACAGATTTGCAATTATGTTGGAAGGCGCGTTACGCCTAAATTGTTGGAAATTTTCGAGCGTTGGTCTCGAATTATATTGTGATATGATATATCTATTTGCTCTGGGATTTTCTGAGTGCAGTGATATATTTGTTGATAAGATATAGTTGTGATATAATATATCTGCTTGCTCTGGGATTTTCTGAGTGCATGGATATACTTGTTGATAAGATATAGTTGTGATATATTATATCTGCTTACTCTAAGATTTTCTACGTGTAGGGTTTTATCTGTTTATAGGAATAATTTATCATTGGTTATCAGACATAACCATAAGTTTACCAGGATGCTTTGCGTTCTTGAAATTGATTTTGTAGGGTCCGGATTGATCCGGAACCGTAATTCTCTACATGCTTTTGTTTGAAAGTTGAACTTACTAAGCGTTTTCGCTTACCTAGTTGTTTCATGTTGTAGGTAAGAGCAAAGGCAAGGCAGAGCAGCGAGCGTTGTAGCTACCTTACAAATGTACATGTGGACCGACTTTTGGGAAGTCATTTTATTTTTGGAAATTTTGTGTAATTTTCCTAAACTATGCTCACTCTACTCTTTATAAAATATGCTTGTAAATAAATGTTAAGTATGTCCATATGACTTTTTAATAAGTTTTTTTTATACGGATTTTTGAAGCCTTTTGTTAAATGAAAACGTTTATATTTCCGCATTATCGAGTCTTGAAAGTCTAGGTCATTACATAAATAATACCTTTGATGCTTTTGGTTGAGTTCTTTTGGGAAGGATTTTGTTTATTAGCATTCAAAAATTGATAGAGTAAGTGGCGAGAAAAATAACTTGTATGAAATGGGTCTCTAAAGGTAAGTATACAGGCAAACTTTTACACATTTTTTTCCCTCCCAAGCATTCTTATTCCATAAAAGGCATATATTTTACTGTTGGACGTTTTTACCAATGTAAGAGCTTTTTTTGGCAAACTTTCTTCTCACCTTTATTACTATAATTTGATTTATGAAGAATGGAGGCAAACAATAATTAACACGTGGTCAACAACCTAACTACCAATTACCACATGCATGCTATAACAATTTTTTTGGATATAGTGATTCAAATCAAGACGTGCAAGTAGTATCATTTTACAAATAACATTAAATTAAAGTTGAGTTTTAGATTTTAAAGTTCAGTAGAAAAAGATTTTTTAGCTTACGTAGTGCTGAAAGTCAAACTATAATAATAAATCCATAAGTTAAATAAACACTAAATGTGTTCTAAGTAATATTTTTATTTGAAGCATTATTTAGCAAAAAAAATTGGAAAAAAGTGTTTTTGAAAAATATACAAAATAAATAATTAAATAATTACAACTCAATTTACCTCACCCAAAAGTGTGACAAGTGGCATCGAAACAAGTCCAACTCGAATGACCTCACCCTAATGTTTGTCTACGTGAATCGAAACTAGTCACAATCAGGTACAACCACCCTAATCGGTGTCTCAGTGAACCACAATGAGTTGCGAAGAAGGCGGCGCTCCTGAATTAGTGACACTAGACGTTAGCATCCTACTGCGGGATAAATGGCAACGAAACGAGTCAAACTCGAATGACCTCACCCAAAAGCATTCTAAAGGAATCGAAACGAGTCCTAATCAGGTACAACCACCCTAATCAGTGTCTCGGTGAACCACAATGAGTTGAAGAGAAGTCGACGCTTCCGAATTAATGACGCTAGGCGTTACCATCCTAATGCGGGACAAATGGCATCGAAAAGAGTCCAACTCAAATGACCTCACCCAAAAGCATTTCTAAAGGAATTGAAACGAGTCCCAATTGGGTACAATCACCCTAATTAGTGTCTTGGTGAACCACAATGAGTTGCAAAGAATTCGATGCTCCCGAATTAGTGCCACTAGGCATTACCACCCTAATGCAGGACAAGTGGCATCGAAACTAGTCCAACTCAAATGACCTCACCCTAATGTGTGTCTAGGTGAATCGAAATGAGTCACAATCAGGTACAACCAACCCAATCTGTGTCTCAGTGAACCACAATGGGTTGTAGAGAAGTAGGTGCTCGTGAATTAGTGCCGCTAGGCAGTACCATCCTAATGGGGGACAAGTGACATCGAAACGAGTCCAACTTGAATAGCCTCACCCTAATGTGTGTCTAGGAAAATTGAAATGAGTCCCAATCGGGTACAACCACCCTAATCAGTGTCTCAATGAACCATAATGAGTTGTAGAGAAGTCGACACTCCCAAATTACTGCCGCTAGGCATTACCACCCTATTGCAGGACAAGTGGCATCGAATCGAATCCAACTCGAATGACGTCACCCTAATGCATGTCTAGGCATATTGAAACGAGTCCCAATCACGTAAAATTACCCTAATCAGTGTCTCAGTGAACCACAATGAGCTGGAGAGAAGTCGGTGCTCCTGAATTAGTGACGCTAGGCGTTACCATCCTAATGCGGGACAAGTGGCAACGAAACTAGTCCAACTAGAATGACCTCACCTTAATGTATGTATAGATGAATCAAAACAAGTCTTAATCAGGTACAGCCATGCTAATCAGTGTCTCAGTGAACCACAATGAGTTGCAGAGAAGTCGGCGCACCCGAATTAGTGACGCTAAGCATTACCATCCTAATGCGGGACAAATGGCATCGAAATGAGTCCAACTCAAATGAACTCACCCAAAAGCATTTCTAAAGGAATTGAAATGAGTCCCAATCGGGTATAGCCACCCTAATCAGTGTCTTAGTGAACTACAATGAGTTGAAGAGAAGTCGGCGCTCCCAAATTAGTGACACTAGGTGTTACCATCCTAATGTCGGACAACTGGGATCGAAACGAGTTCAACTCGAATGAACTCAACTAAAAGCATTTCTAGAGGAATTGAAATGAGTCCCAATCGGGAACAAACACCCTAATTAGTGTCTCGATGAACCACAATGAGTTGCAGAGAAGTCGGTGCTCCCAAATTAGTGCTGCTAGGCATTACCACCCTAATGTGAGACAAGTGGCATCGAAACGAGTCCAACTCGAATAGCCTCACCCTAATGCGTCTAGGAAAATCAAAACGAGTCCCAATCAGCTACAACCACCCTAATCAGTGTCTTGGTGAACCACAATGAGTTGTAGAGAAGTTGGCGCTACCAAATTACTGTCGATAGGCATTACCACCCTAATGGGGGACAAGTGGCTTTGAAACGAGTCCAACTCGAATAGCCTCACTCTAACACGTCTAGGCGAATCAAAACGAGTCGCAATCAGGTAAAATCACCCTAATCAGTGTCTTGGTGAACCATAATGAGTTGCAGAGAAGTTGGCACTCCCGAATTACTGTCGATAGGCATTACCACCCTATTGCGGGACAAGTGGCATCGAAACGAGTCCAACTCGAATGACCTCACCCTAATGCATGTTTAGGCATATTGAAACGAGTCCAAATCGAGTAAAATTACCCTAATCAGTGTCTCGGTGAACCTCAATGAGTTTCAAAGAAGTCGGCGCTCCCAAATTAGTGACGCTAGGCGTTACCATCCTAATGTGGAACAAGTGGCAACGAAACTAGTCCAACTCGAATGACCTCACCCTAATCTGTGTCTAGGCGAATCAAAATGAGTCACAATCAGGTACAACGAGCCTAATCATTGTCTTGGTGAACCGCAATGAGTTGCAGAGAAGTCGCCGCTGTTGAATTACTGCCGCTAGGCGTTACCACCCTAATGGTGGACAAGAGGCATCGAAACGAGTCAAATTCTAATAGCCTCACCCTAATGTGAGTCTAGGCGAATCAAAATGAGTCCCAATTGGGTACAACCACCCTAATATATGTCTTGGTGAACCACAATGAGTTGTAGAGAAGTCAGCACTCCCAAGTTATTGCCAATAGGCATTACCACCCTATTGCTTGTCAAGGTGAATCGAAACGAGTTCGACTCGAATGACCTCACCCAAAAGCATTTCTAAAGGAATCTAAATGAGTCTCAATCAGTTACAACCACCTTTTTAGTGTCTTGATGAATCGCAATGAGTTGTAGAGAAGTCGGTGCTCCTGAATTAGTGTCGCTAGGCATTACCACCCTAATGTGGGACAAGTGGCATCGAAACTTGTCCAACTCGAATGACCTCACCCTAATGCATGTCTAGACAAATTGAAACAAGTCACAATCAGGTACAACAACCCTAATCAGTGTCTCGGTGAACCACAATGAGTTGCAGAGAATTCGGTGCTCCCGAATTGGTGCCATTAGGCATTACCACCCTAATGCAGGACAAGTGGCATCAAAACTAGTCCAACTTGAATGACCTCACCCTAATGTGTGTCTATGTGAATCAAAATGAGTCACAATCGGGTACAACCACCCTAATCAATGTCTTGGCTAACCACAATGAGTTCCAGAGAAGTCGGTGCTCCTGAATTAGTGTCGCTAGGCATTACCACCCTAATGGGGTACAAGTGGCATCGAAATGAGTCCATATCGTATAGCCTCACCCTAATGCGTGTCTAGGTGAATTGAAATGAGTTCCAATCAGGTACAACCACCCTAATCAGTATCTTGGTGAACCACACTGAGTTGTAGAGAAGTCGGCGCTCCCAAATTAGTGACGCTAGGCGTTACCACCCTAATGGTGGACAAGAGGCATCGAAACTAGTCCAATTCGAATAGCCTCACCCTAATGTGAGTCTAGGCTAATCAAATGAGTCCCAATCGGGTACAACCACCCTAATCTGTGTCTCGGTGAACCACAATGAGTTGTAGAGAAGTCAGCACTCCCGAGTTACTGTCGATAGGCATGAACACCCTATTGCTTGTCAAGGTGAATCAAAACGAGTCCAATTCGAATGACCTCACCCAAAAGCATTTCTAAAGGAATCGAAACTAGTCCCAATCGAGTACAACCACCCTAATTAATGTCTCGGTGAACCACAATGAGTTGGAGAGAAGTCAGTGTTCCCGAGCTACTGTCGTTAGGCATTACCACCCTGATGCGGGATAAGTGGCATTGAAACGAGTCCAACTCGAATGACCTCCTCCTAATGCATGTTTAGGCGAATAAAAAAAAGTCCCAATCGGGTACAACCACCCTAATTAGTGTCTCGAAGAACCACAATGAGTTGGAGAGAAGTCAGTGCTCTCAAAATAGTGCCACTAGGCATTACAACCCTAATTAGTATTCGGTTTGTAATTAAATTTGTAAAAAAAATTATTGATATGGCATTATATTAATTTCATTAATTTTTTTCCTTTTACTTTAAATTTTTAAAATACAAATAGACATATTTTTAGTGGTTTCAAACTTATATGTACGTAATTACATTTGTAATTTTTTTTAATGATACGCCCTTATTTTAATTGCAATATTTTTTTTTCATTTTACTTTTAAATTAAAAATATAACTAAACAGAAACAACATATAAATTTTATGTGGGCCTCAGTTGTTAACCACTGTAGCATGTATCATTTTAACCCAAGTTAACCACTTCTAAATGAGAGTGATTGTATTACTTTAATTAACTAACTATTATTTAACATCAGACGTGATATGTTCTTATCACCTCCGAAAGTTAATTGTTAAATGCATGGGATGTTTTAGAGGAATCCGATATTTCCTTTTCTATGAAATATTGTAAGACACCTTTATTGTTTTCTCATTACTAACCTAAAAGCATTACCTAATACACAACACTATGGTTTAATAACCAGGTTTATCGTTGTTCTTCTAACCACAATAGGAGATCATGCATTGATGCAAACTCATTCAAACCAAGATTAGGTTAATTACAGTTCTACTTTTAAAGCATGCAGTAGTCATTCGATCCAAAACCATCTTTTATCCAAAACTCTATAATCAATCCATTGTATATTACCATAATCATGAATATGCCAATGCTATATTAGAAATGTAGTGTCAGACTTACTACAGCTAGCATTAGCCAATAAAAAAATATGTGTAGGTGATAAATTAATAAATAAACTTATGAATAGACTCCAAATGCATAGTTTCTAACATTGTTTATTTACATGGTTGTATAGAAACCTCTCTTACGTGAAATGCATCATAATTTTGAGCTGGTCATAGAACATAACTCCTAAGCTAAAGAAAATGTCTTCTAAAGGCTTCACTACTCCTAACCGCACTGTGACAATGGCAAGTCTTGCTGGTTCAAGGAGTGAACGACGTGCAACTCCTGCATCTGCGCATAGTCATCGTCTCCGATCAGCTGGAACATGTGGTTGTGCAAACTATGTCATTCAAGAATCTCTCTGAAAATAAGACCGAAGGCTTCGCGGTGTAGCTGCTAAACACGCACGAAGAGGGCATAGTGTCTCACTCGAGCTTGCTACCATGTTGTATGCCATTGTGGAGGGGGCGCAAGCATGTATCAAAAAACTGCGAGAAATTGAAGAGCATACCGACCGAGCTGTTGATATTAGCAATATGGACAATGATGACCCGGATGTGGTCTAAATTGATTGAAAAAAGCTTGAATGTGTTTATCTTTCTATGGTTATTAATATTATGTACCTAAGGATGATTATAATCCATGTTAGTCGTGGTTAGCATAGTTATCAGCTGCTCCGCTAGAGTCATGGAAAAGATCTATTTTCCCTTTTGTCTAAGTTTATGGTATTTTGAACTTATCTGTAACTTTTTTTTTTCTTTGGTATTGGAAAGTAACTTGAATGAACTACTAGTATGTAGCGCACCAAATTTTGATTTTATTTTATTAATTTTTGTGCTTTGTTTTATTTTTAATTGTTAAGTGTTAAGAATTATTTTTACTTGTTGTTTGAATTGTGTGTATTTAATTGTTAATTGTTTTATTTATTTATTAATTTAATTTGTGAATAAAATGAGTTTTGATTGAATGCACCAAGGTGCATGATAAGTAGAGATGCACCTTAGTAATTGGGTGTGTGCATGTGCATGGTTGCATGGTGTGCATGCAATAGATTTTTCTACACATGATTTTCCTTTTTATTGGTTTATTTTATTAAAAGAAGAAAAAACAAAGAGGAAAGAAGAGGGGTGGACAACAATAGAGTGGGAAAGGGAAGGATTTTATTCCCATTTATTTTTTTTTAATCAAATAGATTGATTGGATGACTATAGCTATTTTGGGTGAGGGAATTGTTGACATTTCTTTATTTATTTATTCTTTTTATTATAATTTATTTTAGGCTTAATTAGAAGAAATGGTTTGGGAAACTTACCCATTTCCAATTAGGACTAGTTATTGCTAGGTTAGATTAAAAGGAAGGAAAGAAAAGAAAAGAGAGCATTTTATGCTCTTGTGACCGTCGGCCTAGAGAGAGAAGGAGGGAAAGTGAGCGTGAGTTAGAGAGAGAAAGAAAGGAAGAGAGAAGGGAAGAAGGAGGAGAAGAAGAAGAAGATAAAAAGATTAAATCCAAGGGTATGTCTCCTTGTATTTGTGGTTTCTAGACTCTCTCTTCTTTTGTTTCTTGTGTTTTGATAAGTGTTATTGGTTGTTGTTGTTGGTTTTCTTCTTTTCTTCATGTGGGTTTTGAAACCCTAGGCTTGAACAAGGGGTCGCTATGTGTTGGTCACTTTTGTGTTCTTGATTCTACAATCAAGAGAGGTAATGAAATCTTTAGCCCTATTGTTATTATGATCTCTTGGGTTATATGGATTGATTGTTATTTTTATTTTGAGATGAAGGATTGTATTATTCGATGCATGAAGGATGTTGACCTAGGCGTGTGGCTTTATAATTTTATGTGGTTTTGATTTATGGCATCATTCTATTGTTGGTCATGGAAAAACTTGTTGATTAAACTATGGAAGGATTTTGTTTTTATTTGTATGAGATAAGATTGATGCTATGTTTTGTTTGGTTTAAAAAGTTCTATGTAAAAGCATGAAGGGGTTTAGTTGTTTTTGGCTAGGGGAGTTTCGGCCTAGGGGTGATGCCCAAACATGCTTAGTATCATCTTATATTTTAATGCCAATGTATTCTTAGAAACATGATACGCTTGTAAGATTTTAAATGGGTTCCTTTAAAGATGTTAATAGATGCATGCTAGGGCTTGTCTTGATCTATTTCATGCTAATGTAATTCTTCCCAATATTTTGTAAACATGCAAAAAGAAACATGAAATGTGAATGATGAGGTTTCGGCCATAGGTAAGATGCATGATGTGTTGTTTTTATTTTTGTGTCACTTATGCATATTAAGAACATGCTAGGTTAATTGGTTAAATGAAAGATTGTCTTGAATCCTTTATAAATTGATATATTAGTGATATGTGAACATTATATTTGAGTTTTGAAGAAGCATGAATTACAAATGAATTTTATGATGAATTATGCTTGCTGATTTTATGTATAATTGGTGAGTAGATATGATGAAACAATGATTTACATGCATAAGTGATGTCCCAAATGATGTGTTGATTTTTATGTAAATAAAAGGGTATTTTATTTCACATTTAAAATTGTATTTTTACTCAATTAATACCTACAGTTTTTTTATATATATTTCATGAAGAAAATATAATTTTTTAATCCAAATTTATGATTTTTGAGTGATTAAATAGTTGCTGGAAGTTTTGATTAAAAATAAGAAATGTCTTTTAAATGAAATAAATCATGTGAGTATATTGAATAAATTATTTCATAAGTTATGTATATGTTAAATTGATATTTTTAAAATGTAACCATGAATTTTCACATTATTATTAAGTGCAGCTTTTCTTTATTTTTTTATGAGAAAATGTTTGGATTTAAATTCACTTATGATTTTTAAACAAAATAAATAGTTGTTGAAAGTTTATGTTATAAAATTAAAAATAATTATTTTGTTTAAAAGTAATGGGTTTACACTACATAATTTAAGTCTTAAATAATACAAGTGAAAATATATTTTTCCCACACTTAAAATTATATTTTCTCACACATAATCTTGTAATTTTATTAATTTAGAAGAAAATGTTATTTTCTAATGGAAACATGAAATTTTATAAGTATTTCTAAATAATTACAAGTCTTGTTGTTTCTAAGCAATTTAAAATAATAAATGAAAATATTAATTTATGAGAAGTTTAGAGAGGTTAAATGAATTATTTTAATCAACTTTGAGACTTAAATAAGTAATGGTAAAAAGAATATGTTGCTGAATTTTTACTTGAAGATGTTAGAAATGAGCATGTAGAAATTATCGTTTTAAAACGTCACTTTTTAACAACGCTCTCACGTATGCATGTCGCATGCAAATGCACTTTTACGTTCAAATATGTGTCTATTATACAAACATATAATTTTCACTTTGTAACCATGAATGGATAATAGGTAGATTTGACATTATTCTTTTGTGATTTTATATGGAAATGTGCATGTTTAGAATTTATGAACAATTTGCACCATGTGTGCATGGCCCATGCACACATAGGGTATATGTGTTGGGCACGAGAAATCTCGTGTTGGGCACGAGAAATCTCATGGAAATATTTGATTATGATTATAGGCTCGTTGTGAAGTTTTTCTCATTTTGTTTTGCTCGGACCTGAGGTAAGGAAGTTAGATAGAATTTATATGTTTATACTATGAAATGGTAAGAATAGTCTGTTATGAGAATAATGATATGCTATGTATGATGAAGGACCATGAAATATGAAGTATTGAAATCTATAATGAAATGCTACGATGAATGTGAGTGCAACATGTGTTTTCCTTTGTGTTGTTTGAAATGGATTTCATGTGTTTATGTGCTGTGTGAAAAAGAAAATGGTTGTTAGCATGTTGAATGTGACACAACAAGGAGGTTACTAAGAATATAAGGCGTAACCCAAGTTACTAAGGATATGACATAACTCATAGGACGGACGTGCCGAGGTTATTCAAGGACCAGAGCCTCCTGTTTACCTCAAAATGTGACATGGACAATAGAGGTGTCATGTTCACAAAGAATATGATGATGATGTTTGAATATGATGATGATGTTTGATTTTGATGATGACGTTTAATTATGATGTATGATGATGACGTTTAATTACGATGTATGATGATGTATGGATATGATGTATGTTATGAGCTTTACGATATGAATATGTTCTTATACTATTAGGTGAGTAGTAATTCTAAGATGACAATTGAATAATGTAAAACCTTAATTAGTTGGCCACCTAACAAGAAATCACAAAATTCATAACATTCAATTGGAAAAATAGAAACAATTTAATATTAGGAGAAATTAAAGAATAATGCTCATTATCAACAATCAAGAATTCATGTCTTGGGTTTTGAATTAACCCTTAACCTAAAAAGAACCTACTCCATAATAGTAATCATAATCACAAACATAATATTAATCAAGATTAAAGAGATTAAAGGAAAAAAAAGAAACTAGATTGATGAACAATAGTGTTGTAGTGTTGTAGTCTTCTCTTCAGCTCTTTCTAAGTCTTTTTCTCTCAAAAACCGTAATAAAACTTAATCTCCAATTAACCCTAATAATCTTTTATAGTCTCATTTAAATTATATTTAAAATGTAATTAAAAATTCCGAAAACAACGTCGCAGGCCGCGGCCTAAAAAATGTGTGTCGCGGCCTAAAACAAAAATATGCACAAAATCTGCCACACAGGGCGCGGCCTGAAAAAACTAGGCAGTGGCCTAACTCCACTTTTCTTCACAACAGGTAGCGGCCTGAAAAATCTGGGCAGCGACCTGTCTGGAACATAAAATCTAAAACGTCAATTCCAATTAAAGTGTCGTGACCTGAATTTTACGAGTCGCGACCTATCTTCAATTCTCAACCATAGATAGCTTATACGCTGCCGCCACTTCAACATTTCAATCTCGAAAGCCTTAAATGCTTCTAAAACTTCATTTTAATCTCAACTCAGCAAATCTTTTTTTTCTACCTATGATTCATAGCCTACACTTGCCATCAAAATGTCAGATTTATCATCATAAAATACAATGTAGAAAATATGTTGTAGAGTCACGAAATTAAGTTAAAACTACTAAAAATGCTATCATAACACTATCTAAGCATGGAAAAACTAATCAAATATTAATATAAAAATGACCTTATCACTTGTGGTTTAATTTTTAAGCATAGTGGTTTAAATTTTATGTCATTTAAGTCTAGTGATTTAAATTTTAAGCGATTTAAACCTTGTGATTTAAATTTTAAGCTATTTACGCATTATAGTTTAAATTTTTAAAGATTTTAGTTTAGAATTTAGACACTATGCTATATAACTTAAAATTATATATAGTTTAAAGAGGTTTTGTTTATATTTTCAGCCTAGTGGTTTAAAATTTAAGCTTAGTAGATTAAATTTTAAACCTTGTGGTTTAAATTTGATGGTAATTAAGCCTTGTGGTTCAAATTTTAAGTCATTTAAGGCTTGTGGTTTAAAATTTAAGCTTAGTGATTTAAATCTTAAGTCTTGTGGTTTAAATTTTAGAAACTATGTTATATAATTTAAAATTATAATTTAAAGAGACTTGGTTTAAGTTTTATGACTAGTAGTTTAAATTTTAAGCTTAATGGTATAAATTTTAAGCTTAGTGGTTTAAATTTTAAGTCTTTTAAGCCTAGTAGTTTAAATTTTAAGTCATTTAAGCCTAGTAGTTTAAATTTTAAACTTAGTGATTTAAATTTAAGTCATCTAAGCCTAGTGGTTTAAATTTTAAGACTAATAGTTTAAATTTTAAGTCATCTAATCAAAGTAAGATAGTTGAATAACCTTAAATGCTCCCAAATCTTTGAATCTTCAATTAATACAATTCATATCATTAACATGGACTTTAACAAATTCACAAACTCTTTCACACATTTATTATCACTAATACTTTATAAAGATTAGAGTAATAGATTATTACTAAATTTATTCTTAATCCCAAAATATTTATATATTTGTGCAAAAACTAATGAGAAATAAAATTATGGATTAGGGGATACTACTATTGTCTTATTTCCACGGGAATCACGAAGTTTACATATTTGCATACATGGACGGACCCAGCTTAGGACTAGTTGGGCTATAGCCCCAGATAAAAATAAGTAAAAATTAAGTGTTTTATTTATTTTATTTTTAAAAAATTAATAATTAGTCATGAAACAGAAAAAAACTATTGTGACCCAACTAAGATTTGAATCCTCTGTTAAAAGAGAGAAAGCCAACTTTGTCATTCTTCTAATAACTTTGTTTATTATAATTGTTTATAATTAATATATTATTTTGTGTAAACATGTTCCCAGCAGTATAAAATAAATGAAAATTACAAAGTCCCACATTATTTTTTGAGTTAAATTTTCTCTAATTCTCATCTATATAATAACTCAATTCATTTTTATCTAAACAAAATTACTTCTTTAAGACTTTTATAGTTTAAGAAGTGTAGTTTTTATTTTTTTAGTTAATTTTAAATTATTATATAATAATTTAAAAAATTTATAATAGAAGAAATATTGGCATTTACTCATCACTTGGTGAAGGGATATATGTATGTAAGTGTAATTGTACATAAAAAAAAAATTGTTCTTTTATATTTTTATCAATAAAAAATTTGTTGTTTAATATTTCTATCAATAAAAATGTGTAATTTATGATTTGTTCTATATGTATTTGATATTTTCATCAATATAAATGTGTAATTTATGAATACAAATTATGTAACAAATATTTATTTAATATTTTTATCAATATAAATATGTAATTTATGAATACAAATTATGTAAAAAAATTATGTGTATGTGTTGTACATAAAAAAAATTGTTCTATATTTATTTGATATTTTTATTAATATAAATGTGTAATTTATTAATACAAATTAGGTAAGAAAATGTGTTCTATATTTATTTTACACAAATATGAAAACTTATTATAAAAGAGTTTCAAATTGTCACATTTTCTGAGATGGAGGTTGACAATTCAAAAAGACAAAAAAATTCAATTATGTCACGTTTTCCTGAAATAGAGGTTGACAATTCAATCAATTCAAAAAGACTAAAAATTTCAATTATGTCACGTTTTCCTGAAGTAGAGATTGACAATTCAATAATTTGATAATCCATATTCACAAAAAGTAATCTTCATAATTTTAATCAACTTTTTAGCATATTATATTATTTTATTTTAACTAATTCACTTGCATAGTTTATTAGTACCTTAGGACAAATTATTTTGTCTCTGTGATCATATAGGAAATAATAGATTAAATAAATGAAAGAGTATTACGGGGAGAGAGGGTATAAATGAAAATGTTTTAAAAATTGGGTAAAAATTAAACATGGTAAATAAAAATGGGTACTCAATTTAATTTTTACCTTGTATTTTGACTGATGTAATCAACAATTTTATCAATGAGCATTAGTTTTTTTTTCAAAAAAAATACTTGCTTCTCTAGGAATCTCTTTTAAAAATAAAATTTTTTATTTGAGTTTTAATGAAATTTCATCTCTTATTTTATTCATATTATTTCAATATAAATATCTTTATTACAATTAATAAAAATTATAAAATGCATTAAAATATTTTTCCATTATTTAAAATATTCTTGTAGATTATAATATCCAAACATTGTAAAAAAAAACTTTCTCTTATTTTTTTATGGTCTTATTTTCTTCTATTGTCTAAAAATAAAACAAAAGCTAGGTCAAACAATCCCATAAATTACTTCAAATGGTTTTGCCATTTTATTACTAATTTAATTTAAAAAATTAATTGTTCAAAATTGCAATAGGACATAATTCCAATTAGAAGATTAGGATAGTTCTAAAAACATACGAGTCAAATAGAGTTAGCGAATCCTCCCAAATCAAGAGATTTTTTTTTTAATCTTCTCTTAACTAATTAAGAGAACATTCAACTTCTTAGAAGGCAAAATGGTAATTGATAAAAACTTTAGAAGTTACTAAATGTACTCACTAGAGGTGTCAAAGTGTCGACTATATCAATACAAATATAATGAATGGGAATGTGTTGAAGGTGCGAATGAAATTGAACATTTTACATGCTCATCATACACAAACCTTTGGTGGCATCTCAAAAGAAGAAAGAGGGGGCAAGTCTTTGTCCAAAAATTTGATAGTGGACTGTAAATATACGTCTCTCCTGCTCAAACATGACTTGGCAGTCTCCATCAGTTTGGAGCATATTACGTATATTTCTGGACTTGGCTGCATAAATATGACCCCCAAAATAAATATATTGCATAGGATTGCAGAGCAACAAGCATCATGCACTAGTTCGAGAATTTAAAATAGTTACAAGAAGGAATCATCTCATCATTATAATCTTCTTATGTGAAGATAAACAAATCTTCCTAAAGAAGAGATTTTACATGGATTAGTGAGGATAAGAGGTGCACTTGAAGGGAATGGAAATGGAGAAAGAGGAATGAGAATGAGAGAAATAATAGGAATAGAATAAAAATTATTATGAATAAAAAAATTAATTTTTTTTAATATTGCATTGAAATGACTTTTCTTCTTATTTTCAAATGAAATTGTCATTTTGGTGAAAAAAATATTCTATTAGAATGACTTTCCCATACTCTAAAATATAACAAAACAAAATAATTGAATGAATAAAAATTGATTCATTTCTATTTCATTACCTCCAACCAAACATCACTTAAGTGAATTTTATAAGAAAGATCATCAACTATAGAATATATAAATGTTAAGAGGTCTTGTTGAGGTACCTACGTTGAAAGATGATGCAATGCAGTTGCAAGCTTCTAGCGCCAGGTTTCCACGAGCAACCTTAGTTTAGGCCAGTAGCACCATATCATAATCAGCACAAAAAGTAGAACTTTGGAAAAACAAAGGCATTGTATTCATATATGTTTATATATATATATATATATATATAAATTAGTATGTAGATAGTTATATTTACCGAGGACGGCTCTTGCTGAATGGAATCAACCAAGTCTTGAAGAATCAACTTAGACAACGACACAAGTTCATGTGAATAAGATAAATCGCCATAGAATAAATAGTCATTTCCTAGAACCTGAATAATCAATCAGATTAGAAAATAACACCAACAATGAGATATTTTGTACAAGCACACATTAGAAGGGTTCTTCATTTGCAGAATGATTGTCATTAACTCGGATCATAGAGTTTAGTTTAGTTCTGGTATATAAAAACATGGGTTGGTCTGACAAAAGATAATACTTTGCATTCATGGAACTACTAAAGAAAATTTACCTTCCCACAATCAGCAATGTAAGGAAGCTTATTTTGAGATAAGGCTGCAGACAGTGACAATAGTGAGCACAGAATCTTTGTCTTGATTTTTGGTTTCATCCTATATCAATTATCAATAACTTAAAAACACCACCACAAAATCTATAGATGAACTTGTTGACAAAACCAAAGACAACAAATTTTAATGTTAAAAATTGTAATGACTGAAACTTACCGTGATTGAGAGTTAACAAGTGATATAATGGTTTTGAGGAAGTAAGTAGCTCCAATCTCAGGATTACCTTCACATAGAAAGAAAAATAAACTACCAGAAAACAAATACTTAATGCAAGCAGGTGATCGCACCAAACTCCAGTGCACAAGAAGTTATTATGCCAATGGTACGACAAAAAGAGTACAACCAGTCATAAATTTAGAGTTTATTGAGCTCTTCAATTTTCATGCGCCACTTCATCTACCAAAGTGAGGCCTCTATCCACATATTTATCTTTTCCAAGTACGAAGACCTCAAGTATGGCATGCCAATTTTGAAACATGTTAATGTGAATAAGTAGTGCTTTGAAATTGGAGAGTTTTGGCTCATCTAAAGGCTTATAGTACATGAAATACAAATCTACTAGAATGACAAGAAAAGAATTAGAGATCTCCAACCTGGAACCATAATCAACAGACTGCATAATTTGCGAATTGAAGAGAGTATTCCATCAACATCTTTCACCATTTTTGAGCCTACTCAAGAAAATGAAAAGGAATTACCCTTAATATCATAGACATTCAAAAATGCAAATAATAAAACTTTAAGAGATGAAAAATTAGGAAAGTACATCATATAAAGTACACGATCATAGAAAATGTAAGCATAGGACAACAGAATTATCAGTATTCCCATTGATGCATAACCATTGTCAAGTCTAATACAAAATAATATAACAATTAAATTAACATAAGAACTTTACAGAGAGAGACAAACTAACCCTCCATCGTGTCTAAACTAAGCAAACAACCGATTGCGGAATTTAATAGTCCATCCGAATGAGAAACCAAACCGCTTAATAAAGCAACCTAAACACAATGATATACAAACACGTTATATGATTATATTCAATTTGCATTAAACACAACTATTACAAAAGATGAAAGCATTACCTCAGCTGTCTCAAGGTAAAGATTTAGTTGTCTAGTCTGAGATGAAATAGAAGGAAGTGTGACTTCACAGAAAGCTATACATGATTTGATAAAACTGAGATGTTTATTGCCACATTTCAAAGCCTTGACGGCTAGACAATTGCTTGAGTGAATAAGAATTTCCTGCAAGTCAGCAAGTGACAATTTAGTTGTTCAAAGTAAATATATCAAATGATAACAATATATATTTTCAACTCATCAATAAATTTTCATAATTGACATTGGGTCTCCACATTGTACTCTATAATCTTCGGGGCGAGAAATTATAACAAATTGCTGGATAGATCTCAAAAATCCAATCCCAAATCTCATGGTAGAAAACCATGGACCTACCCCTAACCTTACCCCTCATGGTTACATCCATAGAGAATTTGTTAGGATCCTACATCGATTAAGTATGGTCCATGGAATTGGTTGGTGGTTTATAACCCCTTGGGCACCCTTCACTTGTCGGCTAGTCTTTTAGAAGTGATATCCAAGTGGTTGTAACAAAAGATATCAGAACCAGCACCCTCTAGTTGGACCCATGCACATAAGAAGCGACCTGGGAAAAACTCACAGAGGGATGCTGTGGATTTGGCTCTAAAGGAGGTATATAGTTAAAATTCCACGTTGACTAATTATAGGATTGGTTGGTGGTTTATAACCACTTGGGCACCCTCCTATGAGGCTAATCTTTTGGGATCTAACCTAGTGGTTGTAATAGAAATTTAAGTCAAAAGATATCACTAAACATTGCAACAACAAACACAAAATTGGAGTTTTAGTACATGAAAGAAGCTAACAACAAACATCCAGTATCAAAGCTTTATGGATAGCATACAAACACTAGAAAAAAAAAAAACAGCGTCAACACTACTTGTATTATTAATAAGGTTTATAATACAAGGAATAAAAGAGTGTACATTAACAGTAACATTCAGAAACACTCAACATAAAATACAGCTATAAAATATAAGGCCAATCCCTGAGCAAATCAGAAAAGAGCAACCCTTTCAATTCTTTAACATTATATACCCAAATTGCAACTATTTAAATCAACTGTTTTTTCTACATAAATCTTGTTATTCCTCTCATTCCAAATAGATTACTTAACTGCCATTACAGCTACTCTCCATAACAAACACTTGGACTACCCATCTAAGATATCCATGGATTATAAATCTAAACAGTGCTCGGGGATGCTTTATTGAATCTTCATCTCAGTTAAAAGCTAATAACACAGCTTGAGTGCAAGCCGACATCATAAAAACAGATGACTCGCTGTTCTTTTTTCTTCTTTTCTTTTCTTTTTTCTTTTGGGAAAACAAACTTCTTTGTGTTAATGTGATGAATAATACAAAGAATTGAAATTGGAAAAGATTTCAGTACATCCATATACAATTATAAACAACAATCACCACAAAAAATAAACAATTTTAATACAAAAAACTCACCCAATCTTTGATAAGATCTAGGAAAGATAATCCCTCAAAGCCTTTAACTTTTTAAACCCATGTTGCAACCCAGAATTTAACCTGTAGGAAATATTATTCGGTATCCCTTTTAGAATGGAAAACCTAGCTGTATATTTTGTATAGTTTTCATATTTAGATTATTGTAGGCTTATTTTGTTACCCTATTCTTTGCTGTAATTATGCTAGGATATTCGGTATTAACTACCAAATATCTTCTCATTCACTGTACAGTGCCTATTTAAAGGCATAATTCTAATTCAATAAAAGATAGAAGCATTATTTCCACATGGTATCAAAGCCTAAAAGCCTAACCCTAAAGCTGCCGCTACTCTTTGTCTTTGTTTTCTGCTTCTTTCTTCCATCATGGCCATTGTAACCCATCCAAACACTCAACATCCCACTGCCTCTGTCACTGATGACACCTCAATCGATTCCATTATCAACAAAACCACCTCTGATGTCTCTTCCTCATCCTTTGATCACCAAAACTCTCTCCAAATTATCATACACAAGCTGAATGGTTAGAACTTTCTGCAATGGTCTCAATCCGTGAAGATGTACCTTCGAGGGCGTGGACACTTGGGATATCTCACTGGTCCTGTTCCTACTCCTCGAGCTAATGATCCCTCTTATGCTAAGTGGGAGTCCGAAAACTCTCTCATCATGGCCTGGCTTGAAGTGGACATTGGTAAGACTTATTTATTCCTTTCTACTACTAAATAAGTGTGGGAAACTGTTCAGGAGGCTTTCTTGGACTTGGAAAATTCTGTCCAGGTTTTTGAACTCAAATCTCGACTTCGGGATTAGCGACAAAATTCCCTTACAGTAACACAATACTATGGCATCCTTTATAATCTTTGGCAAGAAATAGATCTTTTTTATGTTCCTGAATGGAAATGTTCTGCTGATGCTTCTTTCTACAAAAAAAATGCTTGATCGAGAGACTTTTTGACTTTCTCCATGGCTTTAACCGAGACCTTGAAGAGGTGCGTGGACGTCTCCTAGGCAAGAATCCTCTTCCCACCATCCCTGAGGCTTTTGCCGAGGTTCGAAGGGAGGAGAGCAGGAAGAGAGTCATGATGGGAACCCAAGTCGCTGCTGAAATTAATCAATCTGCTCTTGCTGCCCGGCGCATTAAGGATGGTGATGACCCTCGTGGAAATCGACATGAACGTCCATGGTGTTCCCACTACAACAAGGTTGGTCATACCAAGGGAAAATGTTGGCAAATCTATGCTAAATCAGCTGAATATTTACAAATCTACAAGTCAATTCAATTCAATGCAAATCTACAAGTCTTACACACAGATAATGGAACTGAATATTTTAATTCAATCTTGGGTGATTATCTTTATCTCATGGTATTGTGCATAAAAGCTCATGTGCAGGCACATCTCAACAAAATGAGATTGTTGAACGCAAAAATAGGCATCTTTTGGAAATTGCTAGAGCCCTAATGTTTACAAATTCTGTCCCAAAACATTTCTGGGGCGAGGCTATTCTTACAGTCGTATATCTCATCAATAGAATGCTCTCTCGAGTGTTAAAATATAACACTCCTCTCTCAATGCTTCTTAAGAAATATCCATATACACCACTTGTTTCCAATCTTCCCTTAAAAACGTTTAGATGTATCTCTTATGTTCATGTTCTTGGTCCTAATCTTTCTAAGTTTGATCCCCGAGCTCTAAAATGTGTTTTTTTGGGATACTCTTCTATCAAAAAAGGGTACAAGTGCTACCACCCTTCTACTCGACGTATGTATGTCTCATTAGATGTTACATTCAATGAAGAGCAACCTTTTTATCTCAACTATTCACTTCAGGGAGGGACTGTAAGTGATGATTTTAGTTGGGATACTTGTCTTCCTAAGACTACTCTTGAATTCTCTTCTGAGCAACAACCTCAGCCGTCACAACCTCAGTCGCCCAAAACTAAGGAACTCCTAGTTTACTCTCGGCGACCAAGAGCTCATCAAGTAATACAGTCAACTACTGCTCCAACATCTCATGACTCTGACTCACAGACCAATCCTGATGTAAGTAATTCTCCTCTTAACCCTATTGTACCTACTGATATTTCTAATATTGAGTCTTCCAGTATGGTAGAACCTGAGTCTAAGTTACCAATTGCCAAAAGGAAAGGAGTTAGAAGTTGTACTCAACATCCAATGTCAAGATATGTCTGCTATAGTAGACTGAATCCTCACTACAAAGCCTTTTTAGCAAAAGTCGAGCAAGTAGTGATTCCCAAGACTATTACCGAGACTCTCACATAAGAAGACTGGAAGAAAGCAGTGTATGAAGAAATTGGGGCACTAGAAGCCAACACCATATGGAAAATAATCAAACGGCCTCGAGACAAACATGTGGTGGGGTGTAAGTGGGTCTTTACAGTTAAACACAAGACAGATGGAACAATAGACCGGTACAAAGCAAGACTTGTTGCAAAAGGATTCACTCAGACATATGGGGTGGACTATAATGAGACATTTGCTCCGGTTGCCAAGTTAAATACAGTAAAAGTTTTATTATCTGTTGCTGCCAATCTTGATTGGCCTTTACAACAACTTGACATTAAAAACGTTTTTCTCAATGGACATTTGGAAGAAGAGGTTTTCATGAAGATTCCTCCAAGGTTCGAAGGAAGATATGGAACAGAGAATGTCTATCACTTGAAAAGTCACTCTATGGCCTAAAGCAATCTCCAAGGGCGTGGTTTGAAAGATTTAATCAGGTGATAAGAAAGCATGGATATAAACAAACTCAGTCAGAACATACCCTGTTTTTCAAACACACACAAGAGGGGAAGGTAACTATCCTCATTGATTATGTTGATGACATGATAATAACAGATGATGATTATGAAGAGCAAGGAAGACTCAAGGGAGTGCTAACCCAGGAATTTGAAGTTAAAGATCTTGGGCCAATGAAGTACTTTCTCGGAATGGAGGTTGCAAGAACAAAACAAGGTATTTCGGTATCTCAGAGGAAATATATTTTGGGTCTTCTCAAAGAAACTGGAATGAGTGGCTGTAAACCAGTTGCGACACTGATTGAACCAAGAGGCAAGTACAAAAAGGAAAAAGGGAAGACAATTGACAAAGGTATGTATCAGCGGCTAGTGAGAAAACTAATTTATCTATCTCACACAAGACCTGATATTGCATTTGCTGTAAGCTTGGTTAGTCAATACATGCACAATCCTTTAGAAGAACACTTGGAAGCTGTGTATAGAGTCTTGCACTATCTAAAGAAAACACCAGAGACTGGGTTATAGTTTAAGAAAAATAAAGAGCGAGGTGCTGAGGCCTTCACAGATGCGGATTGGGCAGGATCAGTTGAGGATAGAAGATCAACAACTGGTTAGTGCACTAAAGTTTGGGAGAACTTGGTTACTTGGAGGAGTAAGAAGCAACCAATGATAGCTCGAAGTAGTGCTGAAGCAGAACTTAGAGTACTTGCTCAAGGAGTATGTGAATTAATCTGGATTAAACACATACTCGAAGAACTAAAACTTCAAAGGATTGCTCCGTTGAAGTTGTACAGTGACAGTAAATCAGCCATTAGCATCGCACATAATTCAGTTCATCATGTCAGAACTAAACATGTTGAAGTGGATAGACACTTTAAATTGATGAAAAGTGTGGATTTATTTCAGTAATTAGTTAGTTGACCACAGCTGTAAATAGGGATCAATTTGGTATTAATACCAAATATTTTGTATATTTATTCTTTCTAAAATTAGGGGATTTTACAGTTGTACTTTCTAGAATTAGTTATTTGTATTTATTAGGTCAGATCCTAGGTTGTATATATATTCCCTCTCTTTGAGATAATAATACACAGAAAAATATTCAAATAATCACATGGTATCAGAGATCTCCAATTTTTTCTCTGCCTAGCTCTCCAATATTTTTTTTTTCCTTTCCTCTTCTCCGTGTGTTTCTGTTCTTCTTTCCTGACTGCCATGGCTGCTGAAAAAGACAGCTCCATCTCAGAGGTAACCTCCAAGACCTCCTCACTAGATCAGCCCCTCTCTACTCCAACTTCCTCTCACGGCAATGAAGCTATCTCCCTAGTTACCAGTCACAAATTCAATGGGCACAATTATCTTCAGTGGTCCCAATCTGTGGTGATGTATATTGGTGGAAAAGGCAAGGAGGAGTATCTCACAGGTGAAATCTCTGCTCCAAAACAAGATGATCCTGCCTTCAAAACTTGGAAATCTGAGGCCCTTCAGCAGCTTCTAAATCAGTCCTCTACATCGTTGACTGCCTCTCATGGTACTGGAATGTTGGCAGAACGAGGTAATAAATCAGTAGCTTATTTTGTCAATAAAAGAACTACTAAACCTTGGATTCTTGATTCTGGGGCGTCAGATCACATGACAGGAGATGCATCCAATTTTTCTGAGTTTCACATGAGTACAGGAAATCAAACTGTCAAAATTGCTGATGGAACACTCTCTAAAGTTGAGGGTGTGGGTTCAGTCATCATAAATAAAGACTTAACCCTCACATCTGTACTCTATGTACCAAAATTGGATTGTAATTTACTTTCTATTAGTAAATTTACTCGTGACCACCATTGTGTGACTAAATTTTTCTCAAATCTTTGTGTGTTTCAGGACTTGGATTCGGGGAAGAGGATTGGCAGTGCTGAGATGTGTTCTAGTCTGTATGTTCTAAGGAATGAAACTCAATCTACTCGCACAGCCCAAAAATTTAGTTTGCTTTCTTTGAATAACCAATCCATTTCTTGTTCTAATAAAGATAGTGATATTATGCTATGGCACTATCGTCTTGGTCATCCAAATTTTTTGTATTTGTCAAAAATGTTTCCCTCTTTATTTATTAATAAAAATCCAAACTCCTTTTGCTGTGAAATTTGTCAGTTTGCAAAACACACTCGCAATAGTTATTCTAGATCAACATATAAACCATCCAAACCTTTTTCATTAATTCATAGTGATGTTTGGGGCCTTCGCAGGTCAATACTATAACAGGAAAAAGATGGTTTGTATCTTTTATAGATGATCACACGAGATTAACTTGGGTGTTTCTCATGAAAAATAAATCAGAAGTGGGTGAAATATTTCAGCGCTTTCATTCTATGATTCAAACACAGTTTCAAACTAAGATTCAAATTCTCAAAACCGACAATGCCAAAGATTTCTTTAATTCTATTCTTGGTCCTTATCTGATACAACAAGGCATCATTCACTTAAGTTCTTGTGTTGATACTCCTCAGCAAAATGGAATTGCTGAACGCAAAAATCGACATCTCCTTGAAGTTGCTCGATCTCTCATGTTTGGGACTCATGTTCCCAAATTTTTCTGGGGTGATGCCATTCTTACTGCTGCATACCTCATCAATCGAATGCCATCCAAGGTGCTAAAATTTCAAACTCCTTGTCAAACTCTTTTGCAACCATTCCCTCATACTCGGTTCATTAGTTTTGTTGACCCTAAAATCTTTGGATGCATTGTTTTTGTACATATCTATTCACAACATTGTAGTAAGTTGGATCCTAAGTCTATCAAATGTATCTTTATTGGTTATTCCTCCCATCAAAAGGGTTATAAGTGTTATTCTCCTACAACTCGAAAAACTTATAACTCTATGGACGTAACCTTTTTTGAAAAACATGCTTACTACAAATCTGAGATTCAGGGGGAGAATGTAAATGAATCTCATCTTTGGGAGAGTATTCCAGGTACCCATACTGACATTATTCCAGGTACTCATACTCATACTCCACCTCTCGATCATACTCATACTCATACTCCACCTCTCGATCAATTTTCCAATCCAGTCAAAGACACTTCTTCGACCTCTTCAGTCATGGAAAATCAAGGTCCATCTAATTCTTCTCAAGTCATAGAAAATCAAGATCCACTCATGACTATTGAGTATCAACAACAAGAACCTAAAGAGATTCGTGTCTACCAAAGAAGGAAATATTCTGACAAAGAATTAAAAGATCAAACACATCTTGAGTGCCGCCATGAATCGGAACTGGATCCACATCCTCCAGAAATACATTCAGGTTTGAGTAATCCTAGTCGTGATAATGTTATTCATATAAATGATGACCTGCCTATTGCTTTAAGAAAAGGTGTTCGAGCTTGTACTCAACATCCTATTGGCAACTTTGTGTCCTACAAAATCTTATCTCCATCCTATCAGGCATTTGTTTCTACTCTTGACAGTGTACAGATTCCTCGTACAATTCAAGAGGCACTAACTGATCCTAGTTGGAAAAAGGCTATACAAGATGAGGTCAACGCCCTGGTGAAGAATGGTACTTGGGAAATCACAAAATTGCCAACTGGAAAGAAACCCGTGGGATGCAAGTGGGTATTCACTATTAAGCATAAAGCAGATGGTAGCATTGAGAGGCTTAAGCTCGCTTGGTTGCCAAGGGTTTCACTCAGTCTTATGGGATAGATTATCAAGAGACTTTTGCACCCGTTGCTAAACTCAACACCATCCGTGTCCTTCTCTCTCTTGCTGCAAATCAGGACTGGCCACTACACCAACTAGATGTTAAGAATGCTTTTTTGAATGGTGACCTTGAAGAAGAAGTCTATATGGATATCCCACCTGGTTTTGAGAATTCATCCAGCCACGATAAAGTATGTAGACTCAAAAAATCTCTATATGGCCTTAAGCAATCTCCACGAGCATGGTTTGGAAAATTCACTAAGTCAATCATTCAGAATGGCTATACACAATGTCAGGCAGATCACACATTGTTTGTCAAACTCGACTCAGATAAAAGGATAGCTATCCTAATCGTTTATGTTGATGATATAATATTGACAGGTGATTACGAGGAACTAGTAATGTTGAAAAGTTTCTTATCAAAGGAATTTGAGATTAAAGATCTAGGGTATCTCAGATATTTTCTTGGCATGGAAATTGCACGATCAAGACATGGCATTTTTGTTTCTCAACGTAAGTATGTTCTTGACTTACTCAAAGAAACAGGAATGCTTGGGTGTAAACCAGCCTCAACTCCAATGGAATCAAACAAGAAAATTGGCTCTGGGATTGATCAGACACCTGTGGACAGGGGGAGATATCAAAGGCTAGTTAAACGTCTTATTTATTTATCTCACACTAGACCTGACATTGGTTTTCCTGTTAGTGTGGTGAGTCAATACATGAATAATCCAACAGAGGAACACATGGAAGCAGTTACAAGGATCCTGAGATATCTCAAGATGACTCCAGGAAAAGGCGTGCTTTTCAGGAAGAGTGAAAATAAGGAAATCAGAGTGTACACTGATGCAGACTGGGCAGGAGATATAACAGACAGAAGGAGTACTTCAGGTTACTGTTCTTATGTTTGGGGTAATCTAGTAACATGGAGAAGTAAGAAACAGGCAGTTGTTTCTAGAAGCTCAGCTGAAGCTGAGTTTAGAGCTCTAGCTCTCGGCATTTGTGAGGGAATTTGGCTGAAAAAGTTACTTGTGACAATCAAGCTGGGAGTATTTACAGAAGAGTCTATCCAAATGTTTTGTGACAATCAAGCTGCCATTAGCATTGCAAAAAATCCTGTACATCATGACAGGACTAAACATATTGAGATAGATAGACACTTCATCACTGAGAAGATTGAGAATGCCATCGTTCAAACCGTTTATATTCCATCAAGATTTCAAACAGCTGACATCCTCACTAAAGCTCTCCCAAGAACCAGCTTTGAAGATTTAATTTGCAAGCTTGGGATGTTTGATATACACAACCAAGCTTGAGGGGGAGTGTGGATTTATTTCAGTAATTAGTTAGTTGACCACAGCTGTAAATAGGGATCAATTTGGTATTAATACCAAATATTTTGTATATTTATTCTTTCTAAAATTAGGGGATTTTACAGTTGTACTTTCTAGAATTAGTTATTTGTATTTATTAGGTCAGATCCTAGGTTGTATATATATTCCCTCTCTTTGAGATAATAATACACAGAAAAATATTCAAATAATCACAAGGAATTGTGTTGTCTACATTCCCAGCAAGCACCAACAGGCAGATATTATGACTAAGGGTTTGTCTAAAGAAAGTTTCAATGAGTTAGTGTGCAAGCTAGGCATGTGGAATCTCTATGCACCAGCTTGAGGGAGGGTGTAGGAAATATTATTCGGTATCCCTTTTAGAATGGGAAACCTAGCTGTATATTTTGTATAGTTTCCATATTTAGATTATTGGAGGCTTATTTTGTTACCCTATTCTTTGCTGTAATTACGTTAGGATATTCGGTATTAACTACCAAATATCTTCTCAGTACAGTGCTTATTTAAAGGCTTAACTCTAATTCAATAAAAGATAGAAGCATTATTTCCACATAACCTTCTCCCACAGTCCTTCCACCACAACCTCTTTATCTTCAAATATTCTGCTATTTGTTTCAAGCCATACTGCCCAAAAAAATAGCAAGAATGGCTGCTGTCCACAACGTAGAAGTACTCCTACCCATTTTCAATATGCACAGTAACAGCTGAATACTTGAACAAGGCATACACCACTGGATGCCAACTTCAATAATCATTTTATACTGTAACAGCTGAGTAAAAGGACGCTCCAAAAATAGATGTGTGATAGTCTCCCCACTTTTCTTACAGCAAACACACCACCCTGGAGAAAACAACTGAATAGATGACTTGCTGTCTCATTACTATTTACACAAGACACACCATCCTGGAGATAAAAACTAGAAAGGTCTGCTTCTTTGCAGCACACTATGAACATTTAACCTTCCAAGCACAAGCAGCAAAACATTATTTCTATTAGGAATAAGACTTTTCCACACAAACGTTGCCAAAGGAAATGATTACCATTCTCATCCAAAGCCAGTACTTCAAAAGCTGACTTGCAAGAGAGTATCTCCAAATATCCCCTAACCAAGCTATTCAATATTCCAAAACCCTGCAAATATTCTTCCTGTCCAGCCTACTTGTAGGTCATCAATTCAATCAAATCAGGAATTTCTCAATCTGCAAGGTTAATGTTGAAATGAAAATTTCAGCCTCTACTCATACCTTCATCTTCCAAAAAATCAACAATATTGCAATTTTGCCTCGTAGAGATTCTGACCAGTCTAGGAAAAACACTAATTAGAGGCTCCCTTCCCAACCAAGCATCCTTCCAGAAACAAATCATGGTGATGGTGCTATTTTCTACTTTAAAAATTGCAAGCAGTAAAAATTCCTCATAAAGGAAAGTGATTCCTTTCCAAGGGCAACAACATGACAATCTTTCTCCTAACTTTGTATCCCATCTACTCTCATTTAACCCATAAATATGTTAGAACCCAGGTAAATTCACACACACAAATGATGGTATTCGAGAGACCATCCCTCTTCCAGAGCAATAGCTCCTAATCTAAATTCATACAATACATAACTCCCTCAATCTCTCTTACACTATTTAAATAAATTCATTGTTTCTAGAAAGTCTTTTAAACTTCCCCAAAACCACCTACACTCTTTTGTCCCCCCCACCCCCAATGAATAATTCTACCTTCCCAGGACAAGTATGCAATTTTCCACTTATCTCAAGTGTTGTGCTCACACAAGCAGCAATTACATAGAACACGCCTCTATTCTAACATTCAAGCATTCAAGCATGTAAACTATCTAACCATCCCTAGCATTATTCTCATGCCAACATTACCATTGCAATATTACCAATCACAATATACAAGTACATAAAATAACAAACCATAAAACAAGGTTGTATGTTTAGACATACATCCTGTGTGCATATGTCCACTCTTCTTATCTCAATTGCAAATAATTTCTCTTGTTCTACCTTGAACCCCTTTCTGAGTTTCTTCGTTGAGAACAAGACCCTAAGCACTCAACAATACGACACTCAAAACATATTCATAAAACATATCACATTTCATTTAAGCACATAAAACAAATCAATTACAACCAATTAATCAAGTATGTAAGCATAATAAAATCAAATAGCCCCTAAGTTTATTTTATTCCTATAAACTTAGATTAGTGCTCAACATTTATTTTAATTATTTATTTCCAATAATGAACACTTTAACTACACATAATTCACAAAATAAATAAATATTCCATAAAATTATCTAAGTCAGTGTCTAACATGTTTGTAAATCACTTTATAGAGATTATAAAACATAACTATTTATTTTTAAAACATGTACCAATTATTATAATTATTTACACATAAAATCACACTTTTAAAATGCATAAAATACCAAATAATTATCCATAAACTATAAACAACCTAATCATGTTTTAAATAGCTTAACAATATTTCTAAATCTTTTTTTTTTGAGAAAGAGATAAAGGTCACATGTCCAAGAGTGACCTTCTCCCAAATTTATTGAAAACCCTCACTTATGGCGGAGGAAAACCTTGGAAACAAACAGAAAACTAGAGAAATACAAGAAACTAAAGACATCTCTAGCAACACAATCAAAAGACAAAAGAACAGATAAATACAAACTTTTTTTGAACAAGCCCTACTACAAAAACCAAAACTACACAAACAAAAAACTACACTCCCTAGTCAGGTCTAAAAAAGATAACCCCTCAAAACCTCTCGTGCGATACAACCAAGTGGCAACCCAGAGCTTTATCCTCTCCCAAATTTGATCACACGAAGAACACTTATCTTCAACAATACACAAATAGTGAATAACGAATTATACCATATATTTTAATTCAAACCCATTTATTTCACAATTATCATCAATTAAATTCTAAAATTTCTTTACAGTAACATAACATGTTCTAAGTAATTTTCATAACTAATCTAGAAATTAAATTAAATAATTACATAAACAATCAAACACTCAATCCAAACATCCAGAATTGCTTCCTAACACATAATTACTCAATTTAAAATTATTTCAAGCATTTTACAATAGTCTAAGTATTCTTAGAAAAACACCAAATCATTTACAATAATTCAAGAAAAAATCCCAAACTCCCAAAAAATCATGTAGAATCTAAAACAGGAAAAAAAAATAAGAAAAGACCTTCCGAAATGCCCAAATCGGGCTTCTCCGAAGCCTTGCCGGAGTTGGCTTCTTCTCCGGTGCCGGCGGCTCTAGGGCTTTGATTTTCGAGGCTTTTGACGTCTTTCTTCGAGTGGAGACCCTTCCCAAGCCTTCTAGCACCTCACCATGACCAAAAACAACCAAGAAACTTTCCCATAGCCACGGTTTCGAAGCCTCCTTCCCCAACTCCGGTATACCGCCGAAAATGGCTATCAAATTCGGGTTTTGAGTTTTGGACCTTTAAGATTCGTTTCTTTGCGTCCAAATTGCTCCTTGGAGTCTCCTAAGCTTGTACACAAGCCTCCACGAACCCAGAACTCGTCCTAACCCACTCAAATCTGAAATCCTCTCAAGAACACCAACTTTAATGGTGAAAAATGATGAATTTCGAAAACCAACCCTCCATTCCCTTTTGCCATGTCAAGAAATCTCCTTAGATCTTAGGAAAGACATTCTAAACACTCAAAACCACCCAGAATTTCTGTAAAGCTCTCAAACTCGAAATCTTTCTTTTTCTCTCTAGAAAATTCAAGAACGTCTCTTTCTACCATTCGTGTGACTCTCTCTTCCCATGATTTTGAATTGTTCAGAGGCGTTCTAATCGTGTTTACACAAAAAGAAATGAAGCCCCAACCACTTGGTTGTTGTTGACCGATTCTTCTCTACACAATATAGTTTTTTCCTTTTTGTTTCTTAGAAAAAAATATAAAGGAAAATACATCTGATTATACCCAACTTGGAATTTGAATTTGCTTGATTCAATTGTTTTAAAATCACATAATAATCATAAGATAATCTCTTCTAATGCCCTTCGACCAAACTCAAACTTAGGGATATTATGATCTTTTCACAATTACATGCAAATATTATTATTTAATTTATTTAAATAATAATAATAATGTAATAAACCACATAATAAAATAAAATAAACATACCATATTATTACTATTATTATACTCATAATAATAATAATATTTTTTGAAAAAGAGACAGAGGTCAAAACATTGACCTTTCCTCAATAAACATTAGAATCCTCACTTGTGGCGGAGGAAAACCTTGATACAACAACAAAAACCAAAATACAAAGACAAACACCAAAACTAACTGAAATGAACACCCACAGACTCAATCTCAAAAACAACTAAAACTACCACAAACTACTCCACTCCCTACAAAGATCCAAAAAGGAGACCCTCAAAACCTTTCGATCTAAACACCCAAGTGGCAACTCAGAACTTGATCTTGTCCCAAATGTTATCCATTGTACAATAAACGTCTTCAAAGATCCTACTATTTCTCTCCAGCCAAATTGCCCAAAAAGTCGCCAAAATAGTATATTGCCACAACCGAAACACCCTCCAACCACCCTCTAATTGGTTTAGGAGCATTTGAGAACAAGAGGAGGGCATGCACCAAGAAACTCCAAATTCTGTCAACACTTTAAACCACACCTCCCTAGTAAATAAACACTCCAAAAACAAATGGCGAACGGACTGCCCCTCGATCTTACAACAAACACACCAATTTGGCGACAGATAGTGAAAAGGTCTTCGCCTTTGCAAGATAACGTGAACGTTCACCTTATCCAAGAACAACAACCAACCAAACAATTTAATTTTGGGGGACGACACACCTCCATAAATCCTTAGCCCAATCCAATTCAGGGCCTAGATGAGCATAACTCAAGCAATGAAAGGCGGAATTGCAATTAAACACTCCGCTGGAATCTGGGATCCAAAGCCTCCTATCCTCCAAAATTGAAGGAAGAGCCACCACCTGAAGCATGTGCATCAATTGAGAAAAACTGGACACCTCTCTATCAAACAAGTTCCTTCTGAACCGCAAATTCCATCCTAGGCCCCCCAAACTCCCTTCACCTTCCGAGACTACCAGGTCTTTAATCACACAGTTCTTGGCCATGGACACCAAAAATAAATCAGGGAATTGAGACTTTAAGGAAATATTGCCGAGCCAAACATCCTCCCGAAAACGAATCCTATTCCCCTTTCCCACCTTGAAAACAACCATCCTCCTATACTCCTCGTACAATTCCGATATATCCCTCCAAGGACCACGAGCCGACCATCTTCCCCCTCCACCCGTGTCCCAATGACCATCATCTACCCCATACCTACTCTTCACCACCCTATTCCATAAAGCATTATTTTGTAAGGGAAAATGCCATAACCATTTCATAAGAAAAGCCTTATTCCTTTTCTCAAGATTCCTAATACCCAAACCGCCATGGCATTTAGATATACAGACTTCTTGCCAAGAAACCAAGTGATCCCCCCCAACCGATCCGCACCCTCCCACAAAAAATCTCGCATCAACTTCTCAATAAACCCTACCACATTCTTAGGCAAACAGAAAAGAGATAGATAATAAACTGGGATAGAAGACAGAACTGACTGAATAAGAGTCGATCTACCACCTCGTGACAAAAAAGCATTCTTCCACCCATCCAAACGTTTAGCACACTTCGAAACAATTGGCTCCCAAAACACTTTGGAACGAGGGGAAGCTCCCAGAGCGAGGCCCACATACTGAATAGGCCATTGGCCCACTTCACACCCTATCTCACTAGCCCGAAGATCCACTAATTCCTCGGGCAAATTAATTCCCAACAACTAACATTTCTGCAAATTGATAGATAGCCCAGACACAACACTGAAGACCTTCAGAATATCAATGAGCACACCCAAGGACTCCTCGTCGTTAACAAAAAATATTGTATCGTCTGCAAATTGAAGATGACTGACGTCCACTTTGTCACTGCCCACAGTAAATCCTCTAAATGTCGAAGTAGTTTTAGCTCTATCAACCATTCTGCCCAAAACATCCACCACCAAAATAAACAAGAAAGGGGACAAGGAATCCCCTTGACGAAGACCCCTTGAGCCCTTAAATTTTCCCCTAGGGCGACCGTTTAAAAACACAGAGAAAGACGTAGAAGACAGACATCCTTGCATCCACCGGCTCCAGACCTCTCCAAACCCTTTTTTAAACAGAACAAAATCCAAGAATCCTCACTCCACACAATCATATGCCTCTGTAAAGTCAATTTTGAACCCCCACCCCTTTTTACCCTTACTCTTGTACTCCTCCACCGCCTCATTTGTAACCAAAACTGTGTCCAAAATCTGCCTACCCTCCACAAAAGCTCCTTGAGTTTCCGCTATTGTGTTAGACAAAACGCCTCGAAGTCTGTAAGCCAACACTTTTGAAATAATTTTATACAGACTAGTGACAAGGCTAATAGGCCTGAAATCCCTCACGACAACTATTGATTTTCTTTGGAATAAGGCAAATATAGGTTTCATTGGCCTGCCCTTGAATAATCCCATCCTTAAAGAAACCTTGGAAGACTGTCATGGGATCACTTTTCACAATTTCCCAATTTTTCTGATAAACAGCCATAGAGAAACCATCTGGCCCCGGTGCCTTGGAGCCATCACAACCAAACACTACCTGTCTTAATTCCTCCTCAGAGAAAGGCCGATCAATTAAAGAAGCCAAAACAGACGGAATAGGTTCCCAAGAAATCCCATCCACCCCAATCCACTCTTTGTATACCGATGTGTACAGTGAAGAATAAAAACCCACTATAGCCTTTTCAATATCAGCGTCATTAACCAAAAATGGTTCCATGATCTTGTTCAATCCTTGAAATGAAATTTTTAGCTTTCCGAGCACTAAGAATGTTGTGAAAAAGCTTAGAATTTGCATCCCCTTACCTAGCCCATTGACACTTAGACATGAGCTAGACTCTTCACTCTTCTTCCAAGACAAGCTGCTGCCATTCTCTCTTCACCTCGAATCTTTCCTTAAGAAGTTGTTCATTCCACAACCCCCCCTCCTCTAATCTATCCAAAGCAACCAATCTTCTTTCCAGCGAATGTTTAATCGTTGTTCTTACACCATAGACTTCCCGACTCCACTCCGTAATTCTATTTCTGACCCAGGCTAATTTACACATGAACTGATACCCGGGCCATCCTTGCCCCTCTGCCAAACCTCACCACTTCTTGAAAAGGCTAGGAAAATCCTTATGATCCAACCAAGCATTATCAAATCTGAACGAACTTGGCCCCCAAACTATGATCCGACACAGCACGAACCAACATTTCCTAACAAACAAAGGAATAAAGACCTGACCAAGCTGGAGTACACAGAAATCTATCCAGCCTACAACAAATAGGCTTTTGTCTGTAGTTCGACCACGTGAAACAACCATTTTGAAGTTTTGGATCAATTAATTTTAATTCTCTAATCAGTGCATCAAACATCTTCATACTCTGGGTATTAGACCCACTGCTCAACTTCTCATCAACATTTCTAACCTCATTAAAATCGCCTCTCACACACCACTTGTCACCGCAAATAGTATTCAAACTTGCTATTTTATCCCAAAAACAATCTCTGTTACCATACACCACTGGCCCATACACACCAAAAAACCACCAAGGATCCTTCCCCTCTGCCTTAATACAAACGGAAACAAAAAAATCTCCCACTAAAGAATCAATAACAGACACTTCTCGTATCCCAAGCTACTAAAGTACCTCCCAAACAACCTGAAGCCTGTTGATAAATCCATGCTCTGAATCTAGAGCACCAAATGCTTCCCACTAATCTTCTATCTACTGTTTCCTTTTTAACCTCTTGAATAACAATGGCATCTGGACTAACTTTACAAATAGTTTCTTTGATCGCCTTCCGTTTTTCCCTATTGCCACACCCCCTCACATTCCAAGTCAGAATCTTCATAAAACACTTCGGCTCCCCACTCCTATCTTGTTCCTCTTTTTGTAATTAACATTGAAACTCAATTTTCTTAGTTCACGATCACTCTTTTGAGATAGACTAATGGAATATCCATTCTCCTTCTCCCCCACATCGTTTGGATACACTAAAATTCCTAAAGAATCCATGGCCTTAAGAAGTCTGGATGACTCAACCATATTATCCTCTTCCATTCTCACAAAAAAGCCATAATCCCCTGTTCCACCTTGCATTGGAACCCCATTCTTGACACTCACGGTCTCGGCTAGGTCCAAACCTTGTCTCAGACCCCTTCCTTATTTACATCACTACCCAGGTCTCCTTCAACATTATCTTCATTCCATAGACTACTCCCCAGAACCCCACTATCCTCCTCCTCCCTCATGTCACCTTCACAATCAGCCATCTCCACTTCATCTTCCGAGCTACCGGACTCAAGATCATCAAGTACTAAAGAGATGAAAACCTCTTCGTGCACAGAAAGATCATTGATGAACACCCCATCTCCCTGTTCTTCAATGAGAAAAGTACTTGCTGCACTATTTTGAGGAGGTTTCCGAGTATACACTTTCCAACTAGACTTCTCTACAATTGATTTTGAGTCATCCTCATCTAACTACTCTACCAAAACGCTGGATTTCCTAGATGGAGGCTTAGAAATCGTATCATCCCAGAATTTGATAACTCCTTTTAAAAAATTGTCACGTGCCTTGGGTCTAACCCCACGAAAGGCTCCCAATCCAGAAGTGGTTCGACCGACAACATGGTGGCCCAAAGCCTTATACACCCATCTTGGATTGAAGAGAGTTCTACGAGAACTAACATCCGCTTTAAATAAGCAAGGCCCATTCTCCAAAACTAAAGCCCAGCCCAACCCATTAACTGAAAGAGAGACCTTAGCTAACCCAATAATGCACGTGTTGGACTTACAACCATTTCCCTGCCCAAAAGGACACTTGTACGACAAAGAGCTGTCCACCTTTTTAAATCCAGAACACGTACAATCCATTTTAAATTCTTTAACCGAGAGATTCGCCAGCATTTCATTAAAGATTTTATTTAAAGGTAGACAGGAGTTTCGGGAATCAATCACCACTGATTTTGCTTCCGAAAAACCAGGAACTGATAATTTCCCAAATTGGTTATCCAACCTGTCACCAATGGCCGTCGTGCCCCGACCAAGCTCCTCATCGTGAAACTTTCGGGTCCCTGATCTCTTCCCCCCCAGACACTCCTTCCTCCTCTGATCGGAAGCCAACCAAATCTTCAACCCCAGAAGACTTCTTCCTCAAAGATTTCCTCATCCAGACTTGCCCTAAACTTTTGGCTTCCTTCTCAATTCTCTCCTGACACCTAAACAGAGACAAAGTTATCATCTCACCCTCATACAGAAGAGTAATTGTCATGGGAGTGAACCCAGAATTATCCCCAATAACTTTGAGTCGAGCGCAATTCAGATTTTCCCCCTGCAAAGTGTTTTTATCAATTTCTAAAAAGCCTCCACAAAGAAAGCCTATCACCTTAAACACATGAACATTCCAAATGTTCAACGGGACTCCTTCAACACCGATCCATGCATTTCTGCACGAAACCTTCCTGTCCAACATTTGAATCCTCCAACTCCATTTGACAAAAGATACTGATGTGACTTCCGGGATGATAACCGAACCAAAAGAGACCAAAGACTCTTGCTCCCTCTCATTGGCACACCAAATGACAACTCTGTCATCTGAAAAACTGGAAAAGCTCAAATTTTTCCCCCACCATCGTTGCACTCCAATTTGGACCACAGACCATGGTAGTCAACAGTCTTCTCTAAACATGATAACAACAAAACGCCCTTCCCTGACCGAATTCTCCCCCTTCTCCCCCACATCCGTCTCCCCCAATGTCGTCTTCACGCCTTTGGCACCCACTTCCTTCCCTCCTAAGATCGGCTCCTCCTTTAAGGTACTAGCTTGTAAATTCCTCTTAACAATGGACGCCCAAGATGCCGCTCTGTCCACCTTCTGACCAGATGCCATTTGAGAATTAGTACCTATTTTCCTAACCAACATACTCAAGCAAGCCACTAAATCTTTCCAGCCCTTGCCGAACCCCTCCTCAGGAACTATGATTGACTCAATAGCATTATGTTTAATACAGATAATTTTAGGAAGACTCCTCTAACATTCTTGAACCATTCCAACAACAATCTCATGGAGTAGTTCCTAAATGTCCTCCGATCTGCCTTGAGATAATCCTTAGCATCAATCATCCATTCCACCTCTTCTAAGAGCCAAATGGTTGCATCTAGCGATAAAACAATCTCATACCCTGTAAATCTAGTTCTCTCACAAATCCGAACTGATCCACCATCCTTTGAAAGGGTCAACATGAAAACCTTGTATGCTGTTCTAAAACTCCAATACCTAGGATCAGAAAACGATCTAGGTGCCTCCGAAACTAATTTTTGTCTAGATCCAGTGGGGAAAAATACATTTTTCATCCCATAACCTACTGGTTATGATGCACTTTCGACCTAAAAACCATCAGAGCACGCTACTCGTAACAAACTAATAACCAAATATCTTCTACACTTGCCTCCAACCTCAATAATCTTAGAAATAGACCATTCTACTTAATCGAACATCTTTTTGAAGTCTATAATAGTTTTTGACAACACCGCTCTCAACTTTTCTCAAAAAGAAGAACATAAATGAAGAAGCAATGCTGAAGTTACATCATTTTCCGGAAAAGGAACTAGGATTCCATCTATTATATTGAAATGAAACCAATGCATCCATACAGTAAAATATAATAATAATAATAATCACAACATAAATAAATAATTAACGTAGAAACAAATATTACAATTATACGTGTGTTTCATGTGTCACAACTTCAAAAGTATGTGTCAGATCCATCGCATGTCCTGAGTTATGAGACATTGGGTTTGTAGGAGGATTTATCTTTCGATGAGCGCTCGGCGAAGATTCTTGGTTGAAAGGATAAAGTTCTAAGGAATAAGACTATTTCCTTGGTAAAAGTGTTGTGGAGGAATAGTGTTGTAGAGGAAGCGATTTGGGAGCTTGAGTCGGATATGCTACAGTTGCATCCCGAATTGTTTGAGTGAAATTTCGTCCCAAAATTTCCTTTCAGGGAGAGATAATTGTATTATCCGTATCTAATTTAACTAATTATTATTATTATTATTATTATAAGCACAACAACAATATTAATAATACTAATATGGTGACTTTATTTTATTTTATTATATGGTTTAAGACATTATTATTATTTAAATAAATTAAATAATAATATTTGTATGTAATTGTAAAAGAAGACCATAATGTCCCTAAGTTTGAGTTTGGTTGAGGGGCATTAAAAGACATTATTTTATAATTATTTTGTGATTATAATCCAATCAAATCATGCAAATTTGAATTCCAAGTAAGTTATGATCAGATGTATTTTCCTTTTTATTTTTAAGAAAAAAACCATATTGTGGAAAAGAATCGCTCAACAACAACCAAGTGGTTGGGGCATCTTTTTTTTTTTTTTTTTTCAACACGATTTAGAAGGCCTCTAACAGTTCAAAATCGTGGGAAGCGAGAGAGTCACACGAGTGGTAGAAAGAGACGTTCTTAAATTTTCTAGGGAGAGAAAAAGAAAGATTTTAGATTTGAGAGCTTTATAAAAAATGGGGGTGGTTTTGAGTGTTTAGAATGTCTTTCCTATGATCTAATGAGTGTTCTTGACATGAAAACTGGGGTTAGAGGGTTGGTTTTCAAAATTCACCATTTTTCACCATTAAAGTTGGTGTTCTTGAGAGGATTTCGGATTTGAAGGGGTTAGGACGAGCTCTGGGACGTAGAAGCTTAGGGGACTCCAAGGAGCCATTTGGACATAAAGAGATGAAGCTTAAAGGAACAGAACTCAAAACCTGAATTTGATAGCCATTTTTGGCAGTGTACCGGAGTTGGGGAAGGAGATTTCAAAACCATGACTTCAAAACCTGAATTTAACGATCCCACCGGTACTGCTCGGAACCGAGAGAGGAGTAAGTTCTTCAAAGTAGCCCATGAAGTAACCATTCGACTACGGTTCTCCCACTGAAACTAGGTCAGCACATCCCCTTCTAACACGTTGATAGTCGCTTCCAACATGTGAGCTTCCGTCAACTGGTTCAAAAGAAAGTAACGTTCTGCATGAAAAATCCACCCATCGGGGTTGTCCCCAGAGAACACAGGCAAATCCATCCGTGGTGGTCTGTAATCCTAGCTGAATAACTGTGGGAAAGATGGAAGTGAGCTGAGTCTGAAGTGGCGCCATAACTAGATCCAGCGATTCTCGCGACAGTGCAGTCGACGACCCATCCCCATCCACCGCTTGTCGCTGACGGTCATTACTGGCAGTTGTGAAATCGATACTTGCGCACCCCGATGCTTGAATTAGCTAGGCCAAATGGCCAATGATCAAATCTACCTTCTCGACAGCCGGCAACCTTTGAATATCAAATTTGACCATGTCTCCCTCCACAAGTTACACTACTCAGTTTCTCCACACCCTACAAAATAACTCTCCCTCCCTATTTATTCTCTACTCTCTACAGTACATCATAAGCATCTGTACCTACTATACTCTACCCAAACTTACTACACACGTCCCTATATAACTAATTCTCTACTGCTTCCCCCTTTGATGCTGACTTGGCATTCCTCTCCTCTTTGGTCCGACGTGTATAGACATATGTGATAGGTGGTCTATCAGTATTACTATCTGAAATATTCCGTGCACAGTCAACTAAATTTAGTTTTAAGAGTTCTCTCAAATTACGAACATCTTCATTATCTATGTTATTATATATATTTTTGACAGCCATGTTTGTTATTATACCATACAATATCTAAATATAAAGTTAGTTCAATACCAGAACTTCAAAGAAATAGCATTTACATATTGATTAACCGCACATGACACATATTGGGTTAACTTAAGCAAATGATTAAAATAGAAAGGAAGAACGGTTACAAACCTTCAGCCCATTGATTCCACCAAAAGATCCACGACATTCAATTAAAAATGTTAAATGACGTTCCATTGCTACCCCATAATCAACCTAAGCAAGATAGAGGAAAACATCTCAGATCATTGTGTCCCAAATTTAAAATTTAAGTATGCACCTGAAATGCATAAACAAATCAGAAGTGCATAGCTGAATTAGTTACCATGTTAACAAAACGGGAAATCAAACGTGCCGGTTGGTTATCTGCATCCTTCACATTCGCAAATTCAATACCATCATACAAAGCTTGAGATATTTCGAAAAGTAGTTGTATGGTTGTTGGATTACATATAAAACCATCCCTGTGCATGAAATTATCCTCGATATATAAATATGAGAAGGAAGAGGCTAGTTCAATGAAAGTTAAACAGTATGAAAATGAGTAGGTTCCCAGAAAGTATGACAGCATTAAATAAGATGGCACTGTAGACTAAGTGGAATACCTTGTTGCCATGTTAAGGATATGCATATTGACAATGGTCCGTGAGCTCCCGTACATTACATCCAAGATCTCAAGAAAATGATTCTAGAAAACACAATGGATGACAAAATTTTATTGACTTTTCAATTAGATGAATCCCTTGGAAAAATTACATCACAGATTATTGAATAATTTAATATATAAGGTGTTACAAAGAGAGCGGTAAGGAAAAGCAAATAGAATTAAAGTAATAAGAGAATATACCAAAGCAAACATATCTTCTACACGGTTGTGATGAGATAGAAGCTTCACCAAGATGGACTGCAAGTTTGTTTGTTCACTTTCAGCAGTTCCTGCTCGCTTTGACATACCTTCTAAAATGGTATTCAGATGGTTATCCTGAAATAAATTATTAGGTCGGCTGAGAACTACTTAGTATAAGTTCATACTAATACACCCATGACGCATTGACTTGAATACCAAAGGGAACAACAAGAAGGCTATTCCAAAATATGCAAAATACGAAAATCAACCAAAATAAAGTTCTAAAAAAATTTCAATGTTTATGTACTTTCCAACCTCTTATTAAAACATCTGTACTTACATCATTGAAGTCAATCATTGATAAGCCTCCAGTCAAGTTAGTTTACACTAGGAGGCCACGTGACACATAAGCCCAGGACTACTTTATATCTTAGCTATACATTAGTTTGTATTAGTATTTTTTCAATTTGTTTATTTTATTTTATTTTTATCCAGCTGTATTTTATAATATAAAGGGGCTGAGTTGTATTAAGTCTTTTTTAGATCCTAGCTGGCAGTTTCTTTAGCCTGACCAGTTCCTATAAGTAAGGGTGGAGATTCATTTGTAAGGGGAGGAGAGGAAACTAGAAGAGAATAGGTCCTTGGGAGAGAGCAGCCCTCTCGAAAGGCTGTGGTGGGAGATACTGGTTGATTGTAATTCTTTTCTTTTATTTTATCAATAAAGAGGTTTTCTGTGAGGGATTTCATATAACTATGTTCAAGAATAGATAGTCTTCTTCTCAACTAAGAAGATTCTATCTGTCATTCACATTGAAAGAAAAGACTAAACTTAAGCTCAAAACTTCATACTGTGTTTTTTCTTCCGTATGTTTTTAGTTTTTGTAATCAACTATAATTAATCAAGAATCTCTGTTATGTACACAGAAAACTGAAAATTTAACTTCACCCTTTGTGCAAAAACTTGCAGTGGACACAGAGAATACTGTGTAACATAGTGACTGATATATAAATGTAGAAAATATTGTATATTAAGAATTTACTCAGTATCTTTCCAATAAAGAAATCAAGCTGAATTATTATAAAGTTACTATAATTAAATTATATAGTTTTAGGCTAATTGATTTACCCTAGAATATCTCTAATTACTTTAGAATGTTTGGTATTAAATACCAGATTTATTTATACATGTGCAGTGCCTTTTTAAAGGTCTTATTCTCTATCAATAAAGATTATCAAAGGCTAATTTTTCACCTCATCAATCATATGCCCTCTCGAGTGTTGAACTTTCACAGTCCACTCTCTATCCTTCTTAAAACATATCCACGTACTCATCTTGTTTCTAATCTCCCCTTTAAAAACGTTTGGTTGTACTTCTTATGTCCATGTTCTAGGTCCAAACCGATCCAAATTTGATCCACGTGCTCTTAGGTGTGTTTTTTTGGACTACTCTTCTACCAAAAAGGAGTATAAATGCTATCATCCTATTCACATCAATCCCTCATCTCCTTCTCTATCTGACATAGGAACATTTGAGCAACAATCTCAGCCCCAAACTAAAGAACTTTTAGTTTACTCTCGCGACCAAGAACTATCAGCTAATACAACCAACTACTGCTCCAACATCTCACGAGTCTAACCCACAGACTGTTCCTAATGTAAGTGATCATTCTCTCAATCCTATCTTGCCTAATGATATTCCTAATGTTGAGTCTTCTAGTATGGTGGAACCCAAGTCTGAGTTACCTATTGCCAAGAGGAAAGGAGTCCGAAGTTGTACTCTACATCCAATGTCAATATATGTCTGCTATAGTAGACTAACTCCGAAATATAAATTTTTCCTAGCAGAAGTCGAGCAAGTGGTAGTTCCTAAGGACATAACTGAGGCCCTGTCACCAAAAGAATGGAATAAAGCAGTCTACGAGAAAACTGGGGCACTAGAAACCAACACAACGTGGACAATAGTCAATCGACCTAGAGATAATCATGTGGTTAGATGTAAGTGGGTATTTACGGTTAAACACAAGGCTAATGGAACGATAGACCGATACAAAGCGAGACTAGTTGCAAAAGGATTCACCCAAACATATGGAGTGGACTACAACGAGACGTTTGCACCCATTGCCAACTTAAACACAATCAGGGTTCTGCTATCAGTTGCTACAAATCTCGATTGGCCCCTACAACAACTAGACATCAAAAATGTCTTCCTCAATGGGCATTTGGAATAGGAAGTTTTCATGAGAATCCCTCCAGGGTTCGAGGAAAGATATGGAAAAGAGAATGTCTGTCACCTGAAAAAGTCTCTCTACGGCTTAAAACAATATCCACGAGCATGGTTTGAAAGATTTAATAGGGTGGTAAAACGGTATCGATATAAGCAGGCTCAATCGGATCACACCTTGTTCTTCAAACACTCACAAGAGGGTAAGGTAACTATTCTCATTGTCTATGTTGATGACATGATACTCACCGATGATGAATATGGAGAGCAAGAAAGACTTAAAGGCTTGCTAGCCCGAGAATTCGAGGTAAAAGATCTTGGACTAATGAAGTATTTTCTAAGAATGGAGGTTGCAAGAACAAACAAGGAATTGTCTTGTCTCAAAGGAAATATGTCCTAGATCTACTCAAGGAAACAAGAATGAGTGGTTGTAAACCTATGACAAAACTAGTTGAACCAAAAGGCAAATATAAACCAACAAAAGAGAAGCCAATTGACAAGGGAATGTGTCAGCGGTTAGTGGAAAAATTTATCCACCTATCCCACACAAGGCCTGATATTGCATTTGCTCTGAGCTTGGTTAGCCAATACATGCACAATTCATTCGAAGAACACTTGGAAGCTGTGTACAAAATTTTTCGCTATATGAAGAAAACACCAAGAAATGGATTACTGTTAAAAAAAAAATGAGGAAAGAAGTGTTGAAGCCATCACAGATGCAGATTGGGCATGGTCAGTTGAAGATAGAAGATCAACAACTGGATATTGTTCTAAAGTATGGGGGAACTTGGTCACTTGGAGGAGTAAGAAGCAATCAATGGTATCCTGAAGTAGTGCCGAAGGAGAACTCAGAGCTCTTGCTCAAGAAGTATGCGAATTAATTTGGATCAAATGCATACTTGAAGAATTAAAACTTCAAAGGACAGAGCCTTTAAAGTTGTACAACGACAGCAGGTCAGCATTCAACATAGCACACAACCCAGTCCATCACAACAGAACCAAGCATGTTGAAGTAGACAGACACTTCATTAAAGAAAAAATTGATGGAAAAGAACCATGTGTTGTATATATTCCTAGTGTAAAGGATGGTGAATAGAATTGTGTATTTTATTCATGTGAATGTCATATATTTATACAACCTAGGAGAAACTAAAATAGGAAAGTATGAGAGAAAATAGGAAACGAAATAATTACAATTGACCCTATCTTCTAGCTAATTTACAGCTAATTTACAGCTAATTATTCTAACACTCCCCCTCAAGCTGGAGCATAGATGTTAATCATGCCCAGCTTGTTACAAAGATAATCAACCCGCACCCCATTCAAAGCTTTCGTAAAAATGTCTCCTAATTGTTCTCTAGTTTTCACATATCCTGTAGAGATCAAGCCTTGTTGAATTTTCTCACGAACAAAATGACAATCAATCTCAATGTGCTTAGTTCGCTCATGAAACACAGGATTTGAGGCAATATGAAGAGCAGCTTGATTATCACACCATAATTTTGCTGGCACTGAAGTCTGAAATCCTACTTCAGTCAAAAGTTGATATATCCACATTATCTCACACACAGATTGTGCCCTATATTCTGATTCAGCACTGGATCTAGACACAACATTTTGTTTCTTACTCTTCCAAGAGACCAAATTACCTCCAACAAAGACACAATAACCTGAAGTGGATCGTCTATCCACCTTGGAACTAGCCCAATCTGCATCTGAGAAACACTCCATCTGGGTGTACCCATGATCCTTGTAAACAATACCTCTTCCGGGTGCTCCTATCAAGTAACACAAAATTTGCTCTAAGGCTGCCCAATGATGAATTGTTGGAGATGACATAAACTGACTGACAACACTAACTGAGAATGCAATATCTGGACGAGTCACAGTAAGATAATTCAGCTTTCCAACTAATCTGCGATATTTCTCAGGATCTTCAAATGGTTCCCCATCACGTGGCAGATGCACAATTGGATTCATTGGAGCACTACAATGTTTTGCTCCCAATTTTCCTGTCTCAGTTAACAAATCAAGTACATACTTCCTTTGAGACAGAAAAATACTTGTTTACTCCAAGTGACTTCAACTCCCAAGAAATACTTGAGCACCCCCAAATCCTTCGTGTGAAACTGAGTATGAAGGAATGATTTAAGGGAAGAGATGCCTTCAGTATCATTTCCAGTAATAACGATGTCATCCACATACACAACTAACAAAATGATACCGGCAGTTGATCTTTTATAGAACACAGAATGATCTGACTTACTTTTCAACAAACCAAATTTCTCAACAGCCTGACTAAATTTACCAAACCAAGTACGAAGACTCTGTTTCAAACCATATAAAGACTTGCGAAGACGACAAACTTGACCTAACTCCCCCTGAGCAACAAACCCAAGAAGTTGCTCCATATATACTTCTTCCTCAAGATCTCCATGAAGAAAAGCATTTTTAATATCAAGCTGATGCAAAGGCCAATGATGAGTAGCTGCCATGGAAATGAACAGTCGAACAGATGTGAGTTTAGCAATAGGAGAAAAAGTATCACAATAGTCCACTCCATAAGTTTGAGCATAACCCTTGGCAACAAGACGGGCCTTTAAGCGAGCAATTATTCCATCCGGATTGACTTTAACCGTAAACACCCATTTGCACCCTATGGCCCGTTTTCCTGAAGGCAAATTAACCAAGTCCCAAGTACCATTTGCAACTAAAGCATTCATCTCTTCTATCATTGCAGCAAGCCAGCCAGAATGAGACATAGCTTCACGAACAATTTTAGGAATAGTGATAGAATCAAGAAAAGCAATAAAAGAGCAAGAAGAAGAGGAGAGATGATTATAACAAACAAAAGAAGAAATAGGGTATGTACATTGGCGTTTACCTTTACGTAGTGCAATGGGAAGATCATCTTTGAGTTCCGGATCTGATGATGAAGATGCAGGTGCAGGACATGAAACGGGAGATGGAGGAGGTGGACGCCTGGTGTACACTATAGGAGGCTTAGGAAGTGGTGGAGGTGGTGGAGGTGTAGGCATTGCGGGAGCTATGACCGAGGCAGGTGAAGGAACAAGAGACTCGTCAGAACATGTATCAGGCGCAGAGGATGTGACAGAATATACCAACAAATCATCATCCTCCCCCTAACGAGTAGGAGTAGGTGAAGATGAAAAATAAGGTATATTTTCCACAAAAGTAACATCAATAGAAACAAGATATTTGTTGAGATCAGGACAATAACACCTATACCCTTTCTAAAGACGAGAATAACCAAGAAAGACACATTTTAATGACTTAGGGTCTAATTTGGTGACATGTGGACGAACATCGCGAGCAAAACAAACACTGCCAAATACCCGAGGAGCAACTGGAAACAATGACTTACAAGGAAAAAGAATTTTAAATGGGATCTCACCATTAAGTACAGAGGATGGCATGCGATTAATAAGAAAGCATGCTGTGGAAACTGCATCGGCCCAAAAAGGTTTAGGAACTTTCATTTGAAACAAGAGGGCACGTGCAGTTTCAAGAAGATGTCTATTTTTATGTTCTGCTACACCATTTTGAGGTGCAGTATCAACACAAGAAGTTTCATGAAGCATGCCATTAGAGGTCATGTCAGATTGAAATTGAGCAGATGTGTACTCTTTGGCATTATCACTTCGCAAAGTACGAACAAACACATTAAATTGATTTTGAATCTCAGCACAAAAAGCACAAAATATAGAAAACAACCCAGAACGATTTTTCATTAAATATAACCAAGTTACACAAGAATAATCATCCACAAAAGTAACAAAATACCTGAATCCAGGTTGAGACAAAATAGGAGGACCCCAAACATCATAATGAACTAACTCAAAAGGAACACTAGCACGTTTATTGACTCGAGGACTCAAACTAATACGATGATGTTTGGCAAACTGACATGACTCACAATCTAATGAAGACACCTCACTATACTGGGGACAGAGTTTCTTGAGCAGAGGAAGGGATGGATGGCCCAAATGACAATGAGCCTCAAAATCAGAAGCAACACTTGGACAAGCAATAGAGGCTGGTGGAAGTGGATCAAGAACATACAGGGCACCAGATTCATGTCATTTACCAATAATCTTCTTCGTCATCAGATCCTGAAACAAACAATGATCGGGAAAGAATGAGATTGAACAGTTTAGATTATGAGTGAGTTGACTAACAGAAAACAAATTAAAGGACAAATTAGGTAAATGTAAGACTGATGACAAAGTGAGCAAAGGTGTGGGAGCAACAGTGCCAGATCCAAGAACAGAAGATGGTGATCCATCAGCTAAGGTAACAGTAGAAGTGGGACTATGAGACTGAAAAGTGGAAAAGAGACTGGAATTACCTGTCATATGATCTGTGGCACCAGAATCAATGACCCATTTTGAGGATGTGGAAAGAAGGCATGCATTAGAGTTACCTGAATCAGCTATCGCAGTGACAGAAGGAGATGAAGACTTAAGTGATTCCTGATACCTCGAGAACTTGGCAAATTCATCAGCAGAAATAAGGACCGATTTGTCAGATGCATCACTAGTGCTTGCAATATTAGCAGTGTTTTTGCTGATTTTTGAACTATAACTTCCTACACTCAAACTTGGTGTGGCCTGGTTTCTTACAATAGTTGCACATGATGCTCCCGGAATCTGGTGTTCGATTATCAGGTCCTTGTGAATTACCTCCTTTGTATCCACTTGGAGTAGAGTTTTTCCATGGTGCAGAATTGTTACGACTCACCAAGGCGATATTAAGAGGAGCTGAAGAGGTAGTTTCTGTGCAAAGAACACGAGTAAACACATCTTGTAAAGAGGAGACATCAGAACCAAACAGAACTTGTGACTTTGCAGAGTCAAATTCAGATGAGAGTCCTGCAAGAAAACTCATAACAGCCATCTGCTCTCGTTGGTGCTGTTGAACCTTCACATCAGGACTAAATGGCAATAACACATTAAGCTCTTCATATGTTTTTTTAAATGCCATAAAGTAACTCATAAGAGATTGATCTTGTTTCTCCGCACGATAAAAGGCTTTGCAAACATCATATATGCGAGATATGTTGTCTTTGCCAGAATACAAAAACTCCAAGTAATCCATTAGTTCTTTAACCAATTCACATTGATTAATCAAACTAATTACCTCATTATCGATAGAATTTCGAATTTGAAGGAACAAGCGAGCATCCTCACGAAGCCATATTTTTCTTGAATCGTCTTTTTCTTTGGGAGGATCGTCAGTCAAGTGATCATCTTTGTCAATACTCCTCAGATACAATCGAATCGTCTTACTCCATTCCAAATAATTCGAACCAATCAATTTATGGTCCGTGATTTTAGACATCACAGGAACCACATCAGAAACAACCACTGATTTCGAATCTGATTTTATCTCTGCCATAATCTCGAAAGCAAAAACAATTGAAAGAGAAAAGGAAGAAAGCGAACACCAAAGAATGAACACCCAAACACGAAGAAGGCAAAAGTATCAAAACCACAAAAGGATTTGGGGGTTTTGCAGATCGGCAGCTGGGCAATCCGTCTATGTGGGCGGTGAGAATAAACTCGCACTCCAACTAGGGTTTCCGAAAAAGGAACACTAAACTCAAACCCTAATCTTTTTTCTTTTTTTTTTTAATGAATCCTAATTTCGAATTTCGAATCACAATTCTAAGTATGCTCTGATACCATGTAAAGAATGGTGAATAGAATTGTGTATTTTATTCATGTGAATGTTATATATTTATACAACCTAGGAGAAACTAAAATAGGAAAGTATGAGAGAAAATAGGAAACGAAATAATTACAATTGACCCTATCTTCTAGCTAATTTACAGCTAATTATTCTAACACCTAGCAAGCAACAACAGGCTGACTTACTGACTAAAAGGCTATCAACAGAAAGTTTCAACGAGTTAGTTTGCAAGCTGGGCATGTAGAGTCTCTATGCACTAGCTTGAGGGAGGGGTAGAAAATACTGTATATCAAGCATTTACTCAGTATCTTTCCAAAAATGAAATCAAGCTGAATTATTAGAAAGTTACTATAATTAGATTATATAATTTTAGGCTAATTGATTTACCCTAGAATATCTGTAATTACTCTAGAATATTTGGTATTAAATAACAGATTTGTTTATACATGTACAATGTCTATTTAAAGGTCTTATTCTCTATCAATAAAGATTATCTAGGCTAATTTTCCACAATAAATATATATATTTAAGAAAAAAAAAACAAAACCACTTGATTATTAAGCATTAAAATACATTAAAATACAAGTAAAAATGAAAAACCATCAGCACAAGCAAAATAAACAAAGATTACAAAATAAAACTCCACTCTCTCTACCAGACCAGGAAAGGAACATATATTTATTTATTTTATTTTATTTTTAACAATGGAAAGGAACATTTATTAAATACTCTTCATTATATAGTCATAATACAACACACACTTTGATCCTATCCCACAATCTAGCCACCTCACTCTCCTCTTCTTCAAAGATTCTTTTGTTTCTTTCCAACCATAGTACCCAAAAAACAGCAGCCACTTACTGCTGTTTTCCACAGCTTTTCTTTTTCCTGTCTTCATTTAATCTGAAATTATAAAACTTCCATACAGTGATCTGGGACAAACCATATTAATCTAAATTCTTTCAGTAGCCTATACCAGATCTGTATTAAAAATGAACAATGCAGAAAAAGATGAGTCACAGAATCGTTGTCTTTTCTAAAGAGTGCACACCAACCCAGAGACAGCGACATATAGGGTCTTCTTTTCTGCATCACATCATGAACATTCACTCTACCCCACATATATAGTTTGTAAGTGCAAGACCTTAAGGCCTGTATTTCATGTGTATCTGCTTGATTATCAAGCAATTTGTGTAAATGCCTGATATGCTGTATTCTAACTCAGTTATTTAATATTCGACTACAAAACTGAAATTTGGTACAATGTTGTATCTAATAAGGCAATTTGGCACAAGATTGAGTTATGTCAGTGGCTCACCTCCTTAAAGCATCGCTCTTAGGCTTTTGATCTCCAACAAAATAAAGAAAGAGAAAAAAAAGATGTTTCTAAATCTATAGCTAGTATATAAAATCAAAATAGCATACAATTGAAGAAGTTCTCGGAAGTAGAGCTTGTGGTTGAAGTCAACAGTGACTGCCATTTTTTTTAGGGGAGAGAGGGAGCACCACCAACATAAGATAATCGTAATTTTTTTTTTTTTGAAAAGAGACAAGGTCAATCAATGATTGACCCCCAATTTCATTAGAAACCCTCGCTTAAGGCGGAGGAAAACCATGGATCATTACATAGAAAAACCAATACCTAGAACAGAAGTACAAGTTATACATCAGATACGATTCTAATCATGGTCACTATCGTAGGATAAAATACAGCCCCAGTCTCTATTGAGATCTTGAAATGAAAGGTTTTTAAAGTATTTTGTCCTATAGACCCATGTTGCAACCCAAAATTTAACTTTATCCCACACCTCTACACTCTTCTTTTCTATATTATCAAAAATTCTGCCATTCCTTTCTAACCATATTGCCCAAAGGATAGCCAATACAGTAGCTGTCCATAATCTAGCAGACCTCTTCCCCCCATCTATCTTGCAAGACAAGAGATCAACACATTTCTTTGGCATGCACCAGCTTAATCCAAATTCTCTCAGTAATCTATTCCATAGGCCTTGGCTAAAAGGACACTGAAGAAATAGGTGTGACAAAGATTCATCAGCATTCTTGCAGCAGACACACCAGCCCGGAGACAACACCTGGAAAGGTCTTCTCTTTTGCATTATCTCCTGAACGTTTACTTTTTCCAAAGCTAACAGCCAACCAAAAACTTTGATTCTAGATGGAGCGCAACCTTTCCACACCAACTTAGCCCAATTTCCTTGTGAATTATACTCGTATGAGACTAAACTTTGAAAGGCACTTTTACAAGAGAAAATACCATTAATCCCAGGAGACCAAATTCTTGAGTCATCCACTACATCAAGAATTGGTTTCTGTTCAAGAAGCTGAAGCAGATCTACTAAATGGGGGGCCTCCCACTCTCTCAATTGTCTTCTGAACTGAAAATCCCATCCAGAGTTAGATCTTGAGAGGCCTTCTCCCCCACCCGCCATTTCTTTTACACTCTTTTGTCTCGCATTAGAAATCTGCATTAGATCAGGAAATAGTCTCATAAAGGCTACATCACCCACCCAAACATCCTCCCAGAATCTGATTCTATTCCCCTTACCAACCTTGAAGCAGACCCTAGTCAGGAATGCATCATACAATGCCGCAATACTCTTCCATGGTCCTCTAAACGACAGAGAATCCCCTCTTTTCGAATCCCAGAAGTTATCAGCTCTCCCATATCTACTTTTAATCACCTTATACCAAAGGGTCTTGTCTTCCAGCGGGAATCGCCACAGCCACTTCATCAAAAAAGCCTTATTTCTTGCTTCCAACTGCCCAATACCTAGCCCTCCTAGAAAAAGAGGTTTACACACCTTTTCCCAAGCCACTAGATGCTCACCCCCACCCAGATCACCCCCTTCCCAAAGGAAATCCCTCATCATCTTTTCAAGGGCGATGATCACAGTTTTGGGTGCTCTAAACAATGAAAGGAAGTAAGTTGGTAGGGATGATAACACAGATTGAATGATAGTTAGTCGACCCCCTCTAGACAAGTATGCACCCCTCCACCCATCTAATCTTTTCGCAAATTTTGCTACAACCGGTTCCCAGAACGCTTGTTTTTTAGGATTCCCCGCCAAAGGCAACCCTAAGTACTTCAAGGGAACTGACCCACTTCACACCCTACCGACCTCGCCAAAGAATCAACCACCTCCTCCACCATGTTCAGCCCCAAGATTTGACTTTTACTCATGTTGATTTTCATCCCGGATGTAGAGCAAAACGTCTTTAGAATATCAAGTAACTTTTGGACTGAACCTTTATCTTTAATGAAGAATATCGTATCACCTGCAAATTGTAAATGACTTACCGAAACCTTTTCCCTCCCCACAAGAAAACCATTATACAAAGAGGAGTCAATAGCTTTGTCTACCATGCTACCAAGTACATCCACCAACAAAATGAATAGAAGAGGTGATAACGGGTCCCCTTGCCTTAGCCCCCTTTCCCCACAGATCTTTCCTCTCGGTCTTCCATTTATAAATATAGAGTAGGATGCTGAGGATACACAGCCTTTTATCCACTTCCTCCATTTATGGCCAAATCCTTTCTTTGCTAGTACCATGTCTAGAAATTCCCAATCAACATAGTCATAAGCTTTCTCAAAGTCTATTTTGAAAACTATACCACTTAGTCCTTTGCTTCTATATTCCTCCACCGCCTCGTTTGCCACCAAGACCGAGTCTAATATCTGTCTATTTTCCACAAAAGCAGACTGAGTTTCAGAAATAGTGTCATCCAATACCCCTCGAAACCTGATAGCCAATACTTTGGAAATTACCTTGTACAAGCTTGTAGTTAGGCTTATCGGCCTATAATCCTTTATCTTACAGCTATTCAGTTTTTTGGGAATAAGGCAAATGTATGTCTCGTTCAAATTCCTTTGGATAATACCATCTTCTGAAAAACTTGTAAACGCCCTCATCAGATCCCCTTTTAAAATATCCCAATTCCTCTGGTATACTGCCATTGAGAAGCCATCTGGACCTGGTGCTTTGTCCCCATCACATTCAAACACTGCCTTTTTCACTTCCTCTTCTTCAAACGGTCTTTCCAGATGTGCAACGAGGAAGTCCGGGACTGCCTTCCACTCAATACCCTCGATTCCGATCACTTCTCGGTGTCCTGATCTATACAGCTTTTTATAAAACGAAGTGATTTCATCTACTATCTCGTTCTCTTTTTCCAATAATACCCCATCCTCCCTTTCAATTCTGGATATGAAATTTTTTGCCTTTCTGGCATTAAGCAGCCGATGGAAAAACTTGGAGTTTGCATCCCCTTCTTTTGCCCACTTGCATTTAGCTTTCAGCCAATTTCCTCTCTCTTCTTCAAAAAGCAATTGTTGCCATTCTTTCTTAAGAGATCTCCTTTCTTCCATATATAGTAAGCTCCAGCAATCACTTCCTTCCATCCTATCCAACTCAGAGATTCTCCTTTCTATTGTTTGTTTTAAAATCTTTTTGCTTCCAAATTCCTTCATGCTCCACTCCTTCACCTTCTCTTTGATTATTTTGAGTCATTCCATAAAGTTGTATTCTGTCCCAAACTTTTCTCCAGCATCCTTCCACCAAGTTGCAAATTCCTTCTTAAAAGAACTGTGTTCCAGCCACATATTGTCAAACCGGAAGGGACTTGGCCCCCACTTGGGTGGGTTGGAGTCCAAGACAACCGAATTATGATCTGAAACAATTCTAACATGTACCTCTTGCCTAACAAAAGGGAGTATCTCATTCCATTTGCTGGAAAACAGGAATCTGTCCAATCTACAACAAATTGGGAGCTGTCTAAAATTTGACCATGTAAATTGACCATTATTCAGCTTGGGATCAACGAGTCTCAGCTGTCTTATTAGATCATCAAACAACTTCATACTTTTGGTTACTGTCTTACTGTTTAACTTCTCTTCCAGCCTTCTAACTACATTAAAATCACCCCCTAAACACCATTTATCACCACATATGGCACTTAAGCCTGCTATCTCATCCCAAAACGCAGCTCTCTCGCCATATCTACTAGGTCCATAGACTCCTGAAAACCACCAAGGCTCCTTTCCCTCTGCTTCAATAAGTACCGATATAGAAAACTCTCCTACTAAAGAGTCCAACACTTTAATTTTCCTCGAATCCCAAACAATTAGAGTACCTCCTGAACTCCCCATGGCTGGAAGTAGAGACCATGCTTTAAATCTAGACCTCCAAATGCTTCCAACGAATTTTCTATTCACCAACTCCCTTTTGACTTCTTGTAACACAATAAAATCCGGATTAATCTTGCAAATCGTAGCCTTAATATTCTTTCGTTTCTCAGCTGCCCCACTTCCCCTCACATTCCATGTCAAAATCTTCATTTATCTGTAGTCCCCTTCCCCCTTTCTTCTTAGAGTTGTTATCATAATTTATGTTACATGCCAATTTTCTCAGTTCCCTACTCCTCCTTGAATTCTGAAATATCACCTGCATCCCCAACTCATGCAAAGATTCAGCTACCTTATTCCAATCATTCTCGGGACTCTGACTTGGCTCCATTCTTCCTTTCTCCGTACTTTCTTTCCTTGATTCCCCTCTCGTGAAACCGTTAGAGGATCTGTGCTCCAAGGATATATTATCCCCCATCTCTTCCATTACTCCATTACTCCATAGCTTTCTCATATCTGGTAAAATCTCTTCTACTCTCTCTGTAGGAATTACAGAGTAATCATCTTCCTCTTTTGAACTACCCCCCTCCGAGCTGTCATCATTCATAACAACCTCTTGAAAGTCTTCAATCCTTTCCATTTCTTCTATATTGCATTCCATATTATTTTTCATTATGTCTGGGTACATCCTATCCCCCTTAGGAGTACTTTTCTTTTTCCTTCTATAAACAATCAGCTGTCCTTCTACCTTTTCCTCCTCTTTTTCTAGCATTGTTCCATCTTTTATCAGGATTGAATTCTTTTTTTTCTTTGCTGTGTTGACAAACTCAGACCAATAACTTGTTGCTGCCTTTGAAAAAGCAAGCCTAACCTTCAGGCTCATTTTCCTGAAGCTATTAATAAAAAAACCCCTCACTAAAACCATTTGCTCCCTTTCTTTTTGAGCCATTCTTAACTGGGGAAAATTGGACCACTACATTTGACATCTCAGCAGTATGGAGCTGCCTTTCCTTGCTGCCACGTTGGCACCCCCAAATCTCCCACCTTGGTTCTTTATTTATTTTATCTGAGTTCATTCCCATAATGGCCCGATCCTCTATACTCCAACTCTCCTTTCTAGAGTCCAGAAAAGTGAATAAGGGCCCACCAAGCCCATAGTCCTTTTGGCCCCAATCTCTCTGGTTTATATTTAAATTTAAATAAAACCAAGGCTCCGGTTCCTTTAAACAGAGTGAGCAATAAATGCGATTGAAAACCCTTTGGAGACTAATCAGCTTCTCCCCCCTGAATTTCTCTGAAGTCGTGCAAAGCTGCAGCTCTTTGTTTGAAACCTCCTCGATTCCCCCACTCGCTTCTGCAGGGAATGGCCGCCGCCCCTTTATGCTTGATGATTGCATCTCAAAATCCTGGGTCTCTCCTAGCCCGACCTCGACAGCTACGCCTACACCTACGATGTCTGCATTCCGAAGCCCTTCGGTCTTCTCCTCACCAGACTCCTTGCCGCCGACAATAGCCGCTCCACCTACCAGCGGTACTGGAAGCTGTTTTCCGTCGACCGTTTCCCCTCCGTAGTCGCCAGTCAAACCAGCTCCTAAAAAATCACCCTCTTCCTGCCATCTTGTGTTGAGAAATCCATGAAATCTATAACCCCAATCATTTAGTCTGAATAATTTTAAAGAAAATTCAGAACCCTCATACTGGAGTCGAATGTTTTTAGGTACAAAGCCCTCTTTATCCCCTTCCATCTTGAGTCTCAAATGATTCAAGTACGTTTTCTCTGCTGTATCCTTCTCCACGTCTAACAATCCTCCACACATGTCACCAATTTTCCTCATGATCTTAATATTCCATAAATTCAGAGACAGTCCTTCAACCCCAATCCAAGACCTCCTGCATTCTATTTTGATATTTCTGTTTTGTTCTTCAAATGACCATCTCCTAAAAGAGACCTCCGTGCCCCCCGTACCCGGTATTACAGTCTTGTGCAATTTCATCAAACTCTCCATCTCTTCTTCGTTCTTGCACCAGATTATGATTCGATCATCATACATTTGGCTAGCCTCCCAAAACCTCTTAGTTTCCCGAGAGAGATTATAAAAAATAACACTCCATCCCACCTTACTGTTATCTCTAAACATTATTAGTGCCTTGTTCCAATCCTTGTCGCAATTTTCCGCTTGTAAGAATTCGTGAAAGTTTTTCTGTTTCATTCTCTCTCTCGGGAACTTGTTCCTTGGTCTGAAACTCCCATTCCCCATAGGTAAGAAGTCCCAATATCTTAGCTTATTAGTGTCCCGATTCTGTATTGTTTTGTGGAAGCTCTTATTTGTTATATGGTGGTGTTTCTGTTGTATATACTTGCTCCTCCCGCCAAATACCTTCATACCCCCATCGAGTGCCTTCCTTCCCCCTCCCATCTCTGGCTCGTTATATTTGGCATCAGGTTGTTTTCTTATTTTTTCTTTTGTCTGTTTAACTATGTTCGCATAAGAAGGCTTCAAAGCTCCTTTCCTTACAGACTCGCAATCCTCCATAATCAAATTCTGTTTCTCGTACTTCTGCATTTTTTGTCGTTTTAGCACCCCCCTAAGACACCTTGCAAGCTCGCTCCACCCCCTAGCTTGTCTTTCCTCCGGAATTATCACCATGGACATCCTTTTATTCTTCAGGACTGATATCTTGATAAACCCCCCTCTACTATTTTGAAAACTCTCTAAATAACAGCTATTCGAAGTGTTTCGAAAAGATCTCTTGAAGTTCACCCTCTGCGTCTCCTCCTTGTTCTGCATTTCTTCCAGTAGTTCGATAAGCCATGCAGCTGCATCTAGTGTTATAGTTATTTCATAACCCGATAATCGGGTCCTCTCGCATATTCTAACCAAACCCCCGTCAAATGATAAGGTGAGCATAAACACCTTATACAAGGTACGAAAGCTCCAGTATCTTTGCTGCCCCTGGTCACCAAAGGATCCAGGTTGTTTTTTTAGGCCAAAACCAGTGGGGTAGTAGCCCTCTTTCTTCCCAAAACCAGTGGGGTTTTGGTGCCAACCATGGCCGGAAAGACCACGGTCGTACCTAACGTGCATGGGAAGACTCTTAGATTTCTCTCTCTACCTTTACGTGTCTTTTTCCTTTCGCTAAAGAAAAATACTTCCAAATTACGTGTCTTTTTCCTTTCGCTGCAATAATTAATACACTGCAAAGAATTTTCTTATATATCCTTATACAATTTTCATACAAAGAATCTAAAAAGGGAACAATTATACAATAGATAGATAGAAAATGGTACATGCATGATCTGATTGTATTATAAGATAATCGTAATTTGACATTAGCAACACTTAAAAGTCTAAGATTATTTCCATCATCAAGAGACAGAGAGAAATGTAAACAAAGTATCATAAAGTTTCACAGCCATTCAAACTCACCATTTGATTTTGAAGAATAATATCCATGAAAGCATCAACAACTTTCAAGTACTCATCAAAGTTATCATATTGAGTCATGACCTGAAATCATTGCCATTAAGACAATATAGAAGTCAAAAAATAGAATCGCATAAATAAACACCATAGAAAAAATAAATTTTGACCTAAAAGCAAAAAGAAAATGGAAGATCAATTACATAGTCTGACCAAATGCAGGACTTTCACCTAGCTACAAAAGCAATTATTGACATGTAGACTTTACGCAAGAATCTAAATCAAGGTCTTGGTGACTTAAATCATATAAGCAAATAAAAAGGGAAAAAAACAATAGAATACTCAAGTCAAGTAAACTAAAACTATGGTTCTAATTACCTGGATAATTTTATCTACCACAGCACTGGCATCCTCTATCTGAGATTTACTTTCACCAAGCTTAAATCCAAGTAGCCTGTAATTCAAGTACTTTTCACCAACAAAGAGAGCAAAAAGAGATCAGTATTGACTGAAGATTGTTACCATTTTGTTTTTGTTTTTTGTTTTTTTTTTTTTTTTTTTGAAAAAAAAAACATAGATTGTATTAGATATAGGGGAAAAAAACCAAAAGGTTTACAACAGATGATAAGATATCATCTACTACTAGTACAAAGGAAAAGGAGAGGGGGAACAACTTTGGTTGCACCCAAATGTTCCAATCTCTAGGTAAATCTGAAAAAGAACATGTGGTGAAATCCTTGGTCCTAATCCAAACAACCACCCAGAATATAATATTCTCCCACAGCTGTATCCCATCTAAATTTGTATCCTAAAAGATCCTATTATTCCTATTCAACCAAAAAGCCCAACAAGTTGCATGTATAGTAGTAGTCCAAAGTTTTTGCCTTCTATTAGAATGTGGCCTTGTTACCATTTTGTTGAAAAATATTCAAATTTACGAGCTCTAATACACCTTTGACAAATGAAACAAGACCCATGGACAAAACTTCATACTGAAGATCAAAGATGAAAAGGGAAGCTCGATCAAGGATGAAGCTAACTGTTGAAATGATAATTCTTTTGAAAAGAAAGAAAAAAAAAATCAGCGTCACCTATACCTGAATGAAGGAAGAATCATTGTTGCATTCAATAAGATGAATGATTTTCACTGCACTAGAACTAACTATTTCAGTTGGAAGCTCCTTGAGTAGATGATGAAGAACCACTGAAACACATGGAAAGGCTCCAAACAACTCCTCTTCGTTCTGTCCTAGTCCAAGCTCCACAACTACAGTTTTCACCTGTCTCTTTTATATAAGAAACATGTACAAACAGCCATAAGACCCTCACAAACTATCCAACATAAACCATGTGAAAATAACTAATCATGCAACAGAAACTCCATATCAACTTTTTCTTATGAATATAATACACTTATATGGGTAGCTCAAACGGTTAAGCTTGTAGCTTGCGCCCACAAGGTTTGATGTTTGAGTCCAACCTGAATACCTATATAACAATTACTATGGTTTCCTATTATTCCTCAAATATTATAGGGTGGGCAAGGGGCCTAGTTTCAAAAAAATAAAGGATGGAAGTGATAAAATCAAACTGACAATGCAAAATATGACTGAGAACGATAATATGTAACATCACATTGGGTGCCAACAAAATATGACTGAGAACGATAATATGTAACATCACATTGGGTGCCACCAAGAACAACTAGAGGTTTATGTAGTAAAAACTCAAGAGGAAAAACTATTGTGTTTTTTTATTTGATAGGGTTAGAGCCTTTAAATAGGCAAATACAAACTATGTGACAGATCTGTCAAATAATTGCAAAATATTCTAGACTATTCTAATCACTAAGAATCATGAAAGAATAAGACTATATAAGGAAACAAATAAATTGGATTCCATAGGGAATAACCGAATTAATATTGTACAGAAATTTTCCAAATCTTTACTGATTTGGTCCCCTCAAGCTGGACAAAAAATATCTTTCATGGACAGCTTGCCAATCAAGTATTCGAACTGTTTGGTTGGTAACCGTTTGGTGAGAATGTTTGCAATTTGATCTGTAGTGGGAACATAAGGCATATAGATGTGTCCATTCTCCAATTTTTCTTTTACAAAATGTTTGTCGATTTCCACATGTTTGGTTCGATCATGGAGAACTGGACTGTGGGCTATTAATATAGCTGATTTGTTATCACTTTACACCTTCATTGGTAGTTCAATTCCCATCTTTAGTTCTTCAAGAATTTTTTTAATCCATAATATTTCAGAAATGCCAAGTGCAACTGCTCTAAACACAGCTTTAGCGCTACTTCGTGCCACCACGCTCTGTTTCTTACTCTGCCAAGTTACTAAGTTTCCTCCTACAACGGTGCAGTAGCCTGAGATTGATCTTCTATCAGTGACACTGCCTACCCAGTCAATGTCATTCTTTCTAAACAACAATCCCTCTCCTTGAGTGCCTTTTAAGTACCTTAGTACCCCTTTGACTGCATTGAAGTGTTTTACTCCAGGGGAATGCATGAACTGGCTAACAACAAGGCAATATCTAGCCGGGTGTGGGACAAGTATATGAGGTCCCACTAAACGTTGACACTACTCTTTATCCACTTGTTCATTTGAACTTTTAAGTTGAAGCTTTACATTGTAGTCCATAGGTGTTTCAACAGGTTTACATCCAAGCAGACCCGTTTCCTTCAACAAGTCCAAAACATACTTACGTTGTGAGACAACCAGCCCTTCTCTAGACCTTGCAAACTCCATACCAAGGAAATATTTGAGGTTTCCAAGGTTTTTGACTTCAATTTCTTTTGTCAACAATTTTTTAATCTCTGCAAGTTCTATATGTGATCATCCCCTCAAAATTATATCATCAACATAGACAATTAATACTGCTACCTTACAACTTTTTAAGTGTATAGAACATGCTATCATCAGCCTGACTTTTGTATATAGGCATGTCCTTTTACTGCCTTCCCAAATCGTTCAAACCAAGCTCGTGGTGACTGTTTAAGGCCATATAGAGATTTTTTTTAATTTACACACCTTTTCATTTTCAAAGTTTCCTTCAAACCCAAGAGGTAACTCCATGAACACCTCATCTTCTAGTTAGGCACTTTTAATGTCTAGCTGAAATAAGGGCCAATTGTGATGATCTGCTAGAGAAAGTAGGATGTTGGCTGAGATTACCTTAGCAACGGGAGAGAAAGTCTCTTGGTAATTGATGCCATAGGTTTGAGTAAAGCCTTTCGCCACCAATCTCGTTTTGTATCTCTCTATGTTGCCATTTGCTTTGTATTTGACAGTAAAGACCCATTTACAGCCGACTGTCTTCTTCCCTTGAGGTAGATCTACCACTTCCCATGTCATGTTTTTATGAAGAGCTTTCACTTCTTCTAAAACTGCTAACTTCCAATCTGGATCATCAAGTGCTTCCTAGATGTTTCTTGGTACAAACACATGAGAAATATTAGAAGTAAATGATCAATGAGTTTCTAATAATCTATGCTAGAATAAATATTTTGCAATAGGGTGTTGGGTACACAACCTAGTTCCTTTCCTAAGAGCAATAGGTTGATCTAGATTAGAAAATAGGATTATTGAAATTGTTAGGAGAAGAATTACCTGAGGCATCCAAGTGACCAATTTCCGAAGGAGACGATTGGGGTGGAGCAACCAACTAATGTTCATTAGTTTGATGAAATCGTCGTCTAGTACAAACACAAAGCTCAGGTTTATTTGGTGATACTTCTGCTTGTGTCTCAACATGCTAAGAACGTAGTTCATCAATATTTTCATGGGTAGGAATATTAGAAACATCATTTAGGATTTGATTATTTTGATAACCATGTAAAGAGTAAATCCTTGGAATAGGAGTTGTGGACTTTAAATCCAAAAACTAATCTTCATTACTCCTCTCCCCCTGAAGATGTGTTTTTTCCAAAAAAGGATGCTTTTCAAGAAATATTACATCCATACAACGGATTTTTTTAGTGACTGGATTCCAGCATTTATATCCCTTTTTATCAGAAGCATACCCCAAAAAAATGCATTTTTCTGCTCTAGGCTCTAACTTGGAGCTTGGAGCGAAATGGTGAAGAAATATGAACAAAAACCACACAACCAAATATGTTTAAAGCAAGTTTAGAGATTAAACAACTTGCTGGAAAATTGTTTTCAAAACAACTCAAGGGAGTTTGATAGTTCAATACACGACTAGACATTCTATTTATTAAATAACATGAAGTTAAACCAGCATTTCCCCATAAATATTTAGGTACATTCATAGAAAACATTAGAGCCTGACTTACTTCAAGTAAATGATGATTTTCAATGATGATTTTCATTCGGCAATACCATTTTGTTGAGGGGTGACACAACACGTAGACTGGTGAATAATGCCTTTAGACTGTAAAAAATATACTAGGCACTGATTAAAATACTTAGTGCCATTATCAGTTCGAAGAATGCTTATTTTACTTTGAAATCGGGTTTCAATCATTTTGTAAAAAAATTAAAAAGTTTTCAAATTTATTTTACTATTAGAAGATGGCTCCTTTTCATAGAAACAAGCAGCATTAGCATCAGAAATGAGCAGAATTTTCAAGAGGTTCACTTTATTTTTTTCTTGTTACAGCATGTATATAGTTGTCAATTAGTTATCAATTAGATTAATTGTAGAGATCCTAATTGACATAGTTTTCTAAGATAGCTATACTAGTTTGTATATAAATATGTATCATTTTTCAATGAAAAGTAAGTGAATACAATTCTTTTCACCTCAGATAACATGGTATCAGAGCCAGGTATAAAAAATGGAATGGAGCAACCTCCTAGTTTTGTTGCTCAGGGGGAGTATGGCCGAGTTTGTCTTCTTCGAAAGTCTTTGTATGGTTTGAAACAGAGTCCCCGGGCTTGGTTTGGTAAATTTAGTCAGGCTGTTGAAAATTTTGGCATGATGAAAAGTAAGTTAGATCATTCTGTGTTCCACAAACAATCAGAATTTGGTATTATTTTGTTAGTTGTGTATGTGGATGATATTGTGATTACTGGAAGTGATACTGTGGGAATCTTATCTCTCAAGTCTTTTCTTCATACTCAGTTTCATACAAAGGACTTGGGGATGCTAAAGTATTTCTTGGGTGTTGAAGTCACAAGGAGTAAGAAAGGTATTTTTTTATCTCAAAGAAAGTATGTTCTTGACTTGTTAACTGAGACAGGAAAATTGGGAGCAAAGCCTTGTAGTGCTCCAATGACGCCGAACATGCACCTTACAAAAGATGGAGAACTATTTGAGGATTCTGAGAGACAAAGAAGGTTGGTTGGAAAGCTGAATTACCTTATTGTGACTCGTCCAGATATTGTATATTCAGGCAGTGTTGTCAGTCACTTTATGACACCCCCAACCATTCATCATTGGGCAGCGTTAGAGCAAATTTTGTGTTATTTGAAGGGAGCACCAGGACGAGGTATCTTATATGCAAATCATGATCACTCTCATATTGAATGTTTTTCAGATGCAGATTGGGCAGATTCCAAAATGGATAGAAGATCCACTTCAGGTTATTGTGTTTTCATTAGCGGAAATTTAGTTTCTTGGAAGAGTAAGAAGCAGAATGTTGTGTCAAGATCCAGTACAGAATCAGAATATAGGGCTATGGACCAATCTGTGTGCGAGATAATATGGATTTATCAGCTCTTGACTGAAGTAGGTCTTAAAACTTCAGTACCCGCAAAATTATGGTGTGATAATCAAGCTGCCCTTCATGTTGCATCCAATCCTGTATTCCACGAGCGAACTAAGCATATTGAATTGATTATCATTTTGTCCGTGAGAAAATTCAGCAAGGTTTGATTTCTACTGGGTATGTGAAGACAGGAGAACAATTAGGGGATCTCTTCACAAAAGCGTTGAATGGGTTTCGGGTTGATTATCTTTGTAACAAGCTGGGCATGATTAATATTTATGCTCCAACTTGAGGGGGAGTGTTACAGCATGTATATAGTTGTCAATTAGTTATCAATTAGATTAATTGTAGAGATCCTAATTGACCTAGTTTCCTAAGATAGCTATACTAGTTTGTATATAAATATGTATCATTTTTCAATGAAAAGTAAGTGAATACAATTCTTTTCACCTCAAATAACATTTCCCAACATGACATTTCAGTGACTTTCTTCACGCCTAACTTCAGAGAACACCTCGCCTATTTGGGGGCTGTCTACCAATGATACGTCCACGAACTTCATCAAATTCGACTCTAAGGTCAGCAAGAAATTTGTAGATCAATCATCCTTCATTTTTTTTCTGATGATGAGCAAGATCCTTAGTGCTCTCCCATTCATAGCCATCAAACAAATCGAGATCCTGCCAAATCCTCATTAAAGAATTGAAGTACTTTGTCACATCGTCATCTCCTTGTTGAGTACTTCCAAGCTTCAATTGTAGTTCAAAGATTTGAGATTGGTTCCCCAAATCTGAATACATTTGGGTCACCTTATCCCATAATTCTTTTGCTGTGGAATAACACATACAGTTAGCACTAATATCTTCATTCATAGAATTTACTAACCAGGTCATAATCAAGGAGTTTTCAGCATCCCAAACAGCATAATTGGGGTCAGTTTTTCCTAGTGCCTTAGTGTTTCCGGTTTGATAACCAATATTGCCTCTCCCACGCACAAACATCTTCACGGATTGTGACCACCGCAAGAAATTGGCTCCATTCAATCGTGTAGTAGTGATCTGGACGGAATGGGACTCGAAGGTTATTTTAGTAGCTGAGGTTTGAGAAGTGGCTGCAGGAAAAACAGGGACAGCATCATTGGTTTCAAAAATTTGTGACATTTTTTTTGTGGCTAACCGAGATCTAAAATGGCTAAAGGAATTAAGGAATAGAACCTGGCTCTAATACCATAAAAACTCGAGGAAAAACTATCGTGCTTTTTTATTTGATAGGGATAGAGCCTTTAAATAGGCAAATACAAAGTATGTGACTGATCTGTCAAATAATTACAAAATATTCTAGACTATTCTAATCACTAAGAATAAGGAAAGAATAAGATTATATAAGGAAACAAATAATTTGGATTCCATAGGGAACAACCGAATTAATATTGTACAGAAAGTTTCCAAATCTTTACAGATTTGGTTCACATTTTCAACATGTAGTTAAAATAGACTAGGCTTCTAAGGTTTGCATTTAGTCAATACATATGATGTCACATATTAGATAGTATAAATATAAGAGCAATTGCAATTAGATCCCTGCCACATAAACTATTCAAGGCAAGATAAACTCACTATATAACATACCTCAGAAGCATCCTTAAATATGCATTGCATGATAAACTCAATAGTTGGTTCCATCAGACTGAAAAGCAATCTCGTGTTGTTTATAATATTTCCCTCTGCGCCTCCCTTTGCTAATATCATCCGCCAGTACAAGGCTTTGATGTCATTAACACTATTAACTAGAAACGCTGTTACATAATTGTTAGGAGACGCTATGTTAAATTCTTGCTATAAAATGTTGGTGTTATAAAAAGTGCATTTAACTATGGAATAGTTTCAAAAAGGTACATATAAATTTTTTAATATAAATACAGAATGAAAGATTAAAGTATAAACACAAAAAATAAAGATTCAGACTACAGACTACACAAAGCCATAGCCAAAAATTCCATGTGTAAACCATCATGGTTAATCCTTTACTATCAAATTATCAACTTTCAAACAACAGTTATGTAGTAAAGTCATCCTTGATCAGGATATCTAGGAAACCTATTTTCTTAGATCTACCAATGCCCTTCATCTTTTGGTCTACCTTATTTGCTTGTCATCCTTTCTTCCCCTAATTCCTAGCACCTTGAAATTAAACTAAATCACTTTTCACCTTGTGGAAAAGTTGTGTACCTTCCAAAGTTAAGGTATTTGGATGGTTGGTAGCTTTAGAAAAGCTGAATGTTCATGAGAAGTTGCAACAAAGAAGACCTTATCAAGTTTTATCTCCAGGTTGGTGTGTGTATTGTAAGGCAAATGGGAAGTCTATTACTCATCTATTTATGGAGTGTGCATTAATTCAGTAGCTGTGGTTGACATTGTTTATGGAATTTGGCATTCGATGGTGCATGCCATGTTCCTGTAGTCAAATGATTCAGAGTAAATCAATAGGGGGCAGAAGATTGTCAAAGATGTGGACAGCTTCCATCTTAGCCATTATGTGGGTAGTTTGGCTTAAAAAGAAACTGCAGAATTTTTGAAGGCACAAAGACTACAGAAGAAGCTTTATGGGAGAGGATCAGATTCTGGATGGTTACTTGGGTTTATAAAGCAAAAGACTTTGAGTGTCTTTCATTTCTAGATCTTAGTAGAGAATGGGGAAGTTAACTGTACTAATTTTGTGTTTTGTGTTTTGTGTTTTTTTTTTCATTACACGACTTTCCTTTGTCATAAGTGAGGGCTTCTTAATAAACTTGGGAGGAGGCCCCCCATGGACATGACCGACATCTCTTTTTCAAAAAAATAAATAAATCACTTTTTACGTTCGTGAAACATGGAGTGTTTACCAATGTCATAGGAGGGTAACTTCCGCAAACTATAAGCCATGTACAAACGACAATACGAAGATGCCAGTGGATCTGCTAACCCTCTTGTCATCATTACCAAGCGATGGAGGCAGTTTTCATGTCTGTCATGCAGAAAACGTCGGCAAGGCAATATTGCCAGCTCCAAGTAGCTGAAACACAACATGATAAACAATAATAAGTTCCATATTCAACAAACAAAATAAGAAGGAAATTATACACCTGTTACAGATGGCACATAAAGTAAAATAATATATTTATGTATTAAAAAAATGATAAATTAAATAAAACTAGTCTGAAAGTTAAACTTTAAATGACCTAAATTAGTAAGCTCATAATTTTTAACAAATGTTGCATGACAAACTACAAATGTATTAGCCACAAGTAAAAGTTATCCTTAAAAAATCATTTATTTGAGGATGGGGGAAATGAAATAGATTTTATTCAGGCGTTTGCTAATGGTATAGAACCAAGAATAGATCATAGATTCCATAGTCATTGCTAAGGAACTCACATGCGTGGAAGTAGCTCTCTGATGGCACCAATTTTGCAAAACCAATTATAGCAAGTTTCTTTGGCGTCAGGGCAAATATCACTTGTTTCAAAGTTTTCTACCATAAATCACAAAGCAGTTTCAGAAAGAAAAAAAAGGCACAAAACTGGTACATCATAATGGACCCAACATTCTTGTTAAAACCTAAAGAAGATTAATGAAACATTGGTGAGAAAAGAAAAAGCAAGATAAGGAGGAAAGAGATGTAGAAGATTTAAGAGCATGGTGACAATCACTTCATCTTTTCCACAATATCATAAGATAGGACACCAATTAATTACAGGGCATTATAGTTTTGCATTATTTTGAAGCATTTGCTAGATAAGCTTATCACATTACACTATCAAAAAGTGCAATCTATAGTCAATCATTGTATTTTAATAAATTAAAGTGCCCACAAATGATATTCTAATGGGTAAAAATCTATTTTTTAATCAAGAAAATACATTGCCCAAGCATGAGGATAGGGTCTGCAGATTGAAATGAAGTATACATTACAATCAAATAGAAGATGCAACAGAATCTGATTAAGCTAAAATCTCGCAAGCACTGATTACTTCGAGCACAGGCATAAGGACGAACGTGAGAAACAAAATACACGACCTATGTCCTATTTAATTATTCCTTCTATCAAAAGCTACACTAACATTACTCAAGAAAGACAAACAACTGAAGAGAACAAGTCCACATAGAAAGACCTGGTAAAGAGTATAATTTTGTTCCATCTTCTGAAAATTCAGCTTTTCGCTTGATGCGTTCCCACACTAAATCCCCAAGCATGTCCATAATTTCTGTACCAAGAACGAAAACAGTACCATAAAATTGTAACACTGACGTATCTGACAAGAGCCTAGCAACCTGCAAAGCCAAGAAATGGTTCCAAAGATAATTAACACTTTCACATTGGAGGGTATCATTGTTAAACTTGATGTTCCTAGATAGAAACTGGTATTCTTAGTCCAATATTATGCTCAAATTAAATCTTAGTAAAGATGATAAATAAACTTAAGTGTGCCATATCGAAGATTACAGGTCAACAGAACTGATATCTTCATCATATATTGAAGGACCCTACTTAAAGGCATTGTAATAAACCTTTTCATTTCCCACATAAAGCAACAAATTAATTTATTTCTTTATATATGTAAGAAACGATAATTATGTATTAGATAGATATAAAAAATTACAAAAGCCAATATGGCATCACTCATATTACAGCCAAAGATGTCAATCTCTGATTAACAACTTAATTAGTGTTAAGCAAATAAAAAGTCCACAAAGAAACATATTTTTTGCAAAGTAACCTTAATAGACAACTTCAAAGATGTGACACGATCACCAGCATGCCAAGCACGAACAATCTCATCCTTGAGTTCATGTAAACGGGAGACATACTCCTGCCGTGTTATAGTTCTAGCTCCCTCTTCCATGAACTTTTGCGGGTCTTCCAACTCCTCCAAATGTTTACTAGTTGAAGATTTCTCGTATGCTGCAAAGTGGCACTATTAAGTAACTACAGCATGTATCCCTGCTCTAAAATAAGGTTTGTAAAAAGAAAATTCATGGTACTAATGCTTCCAATTGACAAAATCTAACTTCCAAGGCAGAAGAAAGGACACTTTTAAAGGATGGATTGGCATACTTGTTCCACCACCTTTAATTATTGCATTAGACATCTGCAATTGAAGGGGGGCGGGGAGGATGAAATATTATACGATTAGTCAAAGAGATTAGACACCATTAAAGTAAGTACAACAAGAAACTAGAGAAGAAAGCTATAGCAATTGTAAATACTGCAAATTTATATATAAAGGTCCTCAAAGCTTAAGCTACACTGTGAATTACTCAAGCTTACAATTAGCTTGAAGACACAAACAGAACTCAGAATTATCAAACTATAACATAAACACACGGCACAAATAACGAGAAGGGGAAAAATGCTTACAGATGAAACTGAAACCATTTTAGAGACTGGAAATCTTTGCATCAAAAATCTCTTGAAAGAGGACCATTCTTTATCTGGGTTTTGCATAGAAGCTTCATTAGTAAGTTTTACGGTAGAACTAGTATCAGATTCCTGTAAAACGTCCACAGAGACTGCTCCATTGTCATCTAAAGCTCTCAAAGGATCATAGAAGCTGTTACTTCCACTGTCCAGAGCAACAATCTACAAAGATTTTGCTAAACTTTGTCAATAATTTCAAATTCCTTATTTATGTTATCCATGATTTCGATTTCTAGATAGTACAAAAGCAATTCAAACTTTGAATCAAGCTTGGAAGTGATCATCGATCGTTTTTAAAAATATATATTTTTGTGAGAAATTATGAATATTTAGATAATGAGGACAATTCACGGCACTATCTTAGCAGCCAAACAGATAATTAATGTCAATAAGAATGGAAATTGGAGAATTTTCAGCAAGGACCTGGAGTTGAGACGGAGACGATGGAGCTAATAGGGGATGAATGTCGGCGCGTGTTCGACGAAGCGCGTAGGTGATACGGTCGGCGGAGTAATTTCGAGGTCTGAACTCCATGGAAACTTCTCTGTTCTTATCTTTTTTTCTTGTGCGCTTCGCAAGAAAAAATGAATTTTGTTTTTTATATTTAGTTTCTCCAAGGGAGATTTAAGGATCTCTACATCATAGCAATGGAAATTATTTTAATATGTAAACATAAACGCTCTTTATCATTAATGTGTCCCAATGATGTTATGGTTAAAAATATTCCTTCATTTAAAATGATTAGATTTTAACATCTAACACATTTCATTCTCTCTCTCTCTCTGCCTTCTCCATCCACTCATGCAATTCCAAATATACTAAACCGAACAGCCATTTATGTTTTGCTCAATCTGAAAGTTTCATTTAATGGGAAAGTTGTCATTCTCGGGATTTTTTAAAAGAAAATTTCATCTCATTCTATATACTAGTTTCGAATTATTCTAGTATTGAGTTTGGTATTTTTTTTATACATTTTTTTATTTGTTCTTCGGGTCTGACAGATTTGGAAATATATATGTATAAAAATGTCAAATCATGCCAAATTGATGCAAATGCGATTGCGTAAAAGAACTAGACAACCTCTAAGAACAATGCCACATCGATGCTCCTGCAATGCAATTTTGATGCTGAGACGATAATAGAATTTGGGAATTATTTGTGATGCAATATCGATGGTATGACGATACCATGTATATTGGTGTGTTTCAGCATCAAAATGGCATCGAATTAGCATCGAAAATGCATCGCGTATAATTGCCAACCAGCAACATCGATGTGGCATTGCCAATGCGAATGGCATCGCACAGGCATCGATTTTACTATATTTTTATAATTTTCCTAAGCTTTTTTTTGTAAATTTGCAGGTTCCAGAGTTAATATAATTGTTTCTTACAACGAAATTTGGGAACGGAAATGAGAGAAATGGAATTTCAAAGGTAGTTTGAACACTATAATACACGTACCCATTGATGTTGGTTACACAAAATTATTGGAGAATTTGTCTTTAAAGCTGAAAATGGATAGATCATTGTTTGACTTAAAGTTGGCAGTGTCGTTTTCATGCAATGATTTTAGCTTAGATCTCATTGAAATCACGGATGATGAAGGAGTGATTGCTCTTATTTTAGAGAACTCGAAGTCCTTACAACATTAGGCGAGTTCCTTTATGTGTCACTTCGATTACAAAGAACATTACTCTTCTTGATCCATCACCTAGAGCGAGTGTTAATAAGGATTTTCATAACCAATCTTACACGGTTGTTCCACAAACAGCTCCTGGCACAAGTGTATGCATCGAAGGTCCTATTCAAAATGAAACTTTTCCCCAAACAAATCTATCGCATGATGATGGGTATGAGTAAGAGCCTTATGTCAATGACGACCTAGTTGCAGTAATTTTGATGATAATTCTGAGGATCGATTCCCATGCTACATGTGGAGCAAGTGGATAATGGTAATGTACGACCTGAGCCAAGACTTCAAGAAAGTCAAGGACGCAGGACTCCTGGCTCAGGGAGTAGTCATCCAACTACACAAGACGATAGAAATAGATGGATTTCTTTGACATATACTGTTGAATATATTTCATGCCCCTCTTATGTTATCCCCACGTCATCTAGAGTGAGTTGTGGTGTAATAGAAGTTGGGAAGGTTTTTGAGAACAAGTTAGAGTTGAAGATGAAGGCCCACTTGTATGCCATGAAGTAGAATTTCGAGTTTGTAGTGAAGAAGTCAGGTAATGAAGTTTGGTATATTACCTGCAAGGATCCTAATTGTTGGTGGAGATCAAGGGGGAAAAGAATGCCTAAATCTGATATGTTCAAGATAACTCGTTTCACCAATAAACACACTTGCTCACTTGAACTCTGACATAAAGGCCACCGCCAAGTTGCACCTTGGGTTATTGGGCATTGCATAAAAACAAAATATCAGACTAGATCGAATGCGTACATGGAAAACAACATAAGAGAAGACATAAAGAATGATAATGGCATTGAGCTATCATATGGAAAAGCTTGGAGATGTCGAAAGAAGGCTCTTACATTGGTTAGGGGGACACTTGAATCATCTTATCAGAAGTTACCATCGTATTTTTTCATGCTTCAACAGAAAAATCCTAGTACGTTGACAGAATTTGTCACTGAGGATGATCGGTTCAAATATTTATTTTTCTCACTTGGAGTTAGTAAAATAGGGTTTCTTACATGTCGTCATGTGTTATGTGTGGATGACACTTTTTTAAAGACAAAATACAATGGGCAGATGTTATGTGCAGTCGCTTTGGATGCAAATAACCATTTGTATCCAAATGCATTTTGGAATTGTGGATAGTGAAAATCATGAATCTTGGACATATTTCATGTCAAAGCTAAAGGAAGTGATTGGGGAAGTTGATGACCTAGCATTTGTATTTGACAGGCATGCTAATATTACACATGCCTTGGACATTATTTTCCCTGATGCATATCATGGTGCTTGCTACCACCACATTAGTATGAATGTGATTGCTGAATTCAAGACTGATCATTGTCATAAAGAGATGTATAATGTGACATGTGCTTTTAGGAAATCTGAGTTCCACACTCACTTCAACAAAATCAAATCAAAAGACCCACCTATAGCTCAATACCTAGAAGGCATTGGTTTTGATAAGTGGCCCCAAGCTTACTCTCTTGGAAAAATGTATATAATTGTGAATTGTAATTTAATTTATTAAATCTTTTAAATGTACATAATTATTAATTGTTAGTTTTTTTGAATACTAGGTACAATATAATGACAAGCAATTACGTCAAAAGTTTCAACAACAAGACCTGAGATGCAATGAGCTTTCCGATAACTACATTCGTCAAATTTATTCCTTTCACACTTCAGTCCTTGTTCTGTGATAGGAGAGAAAGTAGCGAGAAGACTACTACAACTCTTGCACTGACATACGAGAGTGATTTGGTGGACATGGCTGAGAAAGATCGATTCTTGATCCCTTATGCAGTAGAGTTCCATGTGTTAGATGATGAGTTAAATGGTGAAGTCGACCTCCTGAATAAGACATGCACATGTGGTGTGTTTTAGCCCATTGGCATTCTATGTGTTCATGCACTATTTGGATCCCTTAAGAGAGGGGTCAACTTTTATTCTCTGCGTTCAGATTACTATAAAATTAAGACATGGAGGTCATCTTATATAGAAACTATATACCCTTGTGGTAACAAGAAAGAGTGGATTGTTCCACATGACATCAAGATAATGAAAGTGAGAACACCCGCTCAAAAAAATCTAGTTGGTCGTCCAAAGAAGAAACAAGGTAGGCCGAAGAAGAAGTGCCATCCTTCCAATGGAGAAAAATTGATTGTAGAACGCAAATGCAGCACATGTGGAGGTCGGGGCCATAATGGGGCAACTTGTAAAGTTCGAGTTTGAAATTTATGAGGACTTTGTTAGACTTTTAATTTGTGTAATAATATACTTTGTTAGACTTTTAATTTGTGTACTACTAGACTTTGTTAGACTTTTAATTAGTGTAATAATGGACTTTGTTAGACTTTTAATTTGTCATATAAAAATTCCTTTAGCATCGAAATGGCATCGAATTATTATTGAAATGGAGTTTGTTATTTTAAATGTTGGGAAGCATCGATTTAGCATCGATATAGCATCGTGTGATAGTCCTCTATTCATGTCTGTTTTCCATCGATAGCATCGAAATTATTATATTTATGTTTGGAAATGGAATCATCATCAAATTAGCATTGATTTATCATCAAAATGGCATCTCATTAGTGTTGAATATATTGTTTAAGTCTTTTATCATCGATAACCATCGATCCTACATCAAAGTGGCATCGATTTATTTTCAGTTTTAAATTCAAGTGTTTAAGTCAAAAGCATCGCAATGGCATTGATTCTCCGCCGCATCTGCATCGTGTATTATATAACACAGTTTGGTTACACGTAGTTAGCATCGACAAACCATCGATATAGCATTGATTTTGCATCGTTTATATACACTGCGATGCAGAAATCAAAATTAGTGTTCTAACAGTATTGAAAGTTCAAGGATACACATTCTCATAAAAAATATCTATGCATAATTATCCCTAAAGTATTGGATGTGGTTGTCAATCGCTTGTGATAGGGGAACATCTCCAAGAACAAACTCCAAGTGCTTGATCACGAATACACCACAATCTTCGCTGAAATCAATAGATCAAATTTTCTGAGTTTTTTTTAAATTAAAGAAAAACAAGGTTATGCAACACTAAAGTTAGTACATCTAAATACCAAGATCTAGATTGTGGGACCATATCCCTCGATAGGCGCAGCCAATCAAAGTCTTGAATGACAATCTTCGGTCTAGATATCTTCAACCGTGGGTGTTCTTTAAACATTTCAGAAGCATTGAGTAAAGATGGAAGCATTTTAACCCAAGGCTCCATCAAAGTGTTCAACTCATCATTGCTAACGTTGGAGTGGTCTGAGTAAAAAATAATGATCATCCAATCTGTCAAATTTATCTCACAAAGTACTCAATGATTACCTTTTAAGCACCAGTGGAAGTAGATCTTGGTGCATTATTCCCATGGCCTCTTAAATTTGTTCTTGTCTCCTCTCGTGAACTGAAGGACGTCCTCATCCCACGTGTATGTTTTGGGGCTCTTCTTGTACTCATCATATCTAGCAGGAATATATTGTGCAAAGGCAAATCAACGATCAGGACTTTCAGGGTACATCTTTGGCAACTCAATGAGACGTCTCCGTAGCAGATAACATGTTGCATTGAGGTGCTGCAAAAAATAGAATCTCGTTAATATAGAGTTTGGTTAAAATGAGATGGATGTGTTAACAATGAATATAAAAGACTTACAATTTCTACCAACCATTCTTTTGCCACTTTGAACTTCAGAAACCATACAAGGGTGCCATCACAACTTTCCAACTTCCTCAGTCTGTTCTTGTTAATCTCACCGAGAACCCATCGGTTAAAATTTGTCAACATATCTTGATCCAACTCCTTTAAAGGATTGATCTACACTGGGTCTTTAAATTTTGGACGCTTGGTTGTTGGAGTATAGTCTCTGTACCTTAGTTGTCTCCTGCTAGTGCGTTTAATTGTAACAAAGCAATTAATATACAATCTACCTCATTTAAAAAAATGTACTCATAGATTAGTAGTACCTAGGATCGTTTGCACTGGCTGAGGAGGTGTAGCTTCTCCAACAGGAGGCTTGTACCATGTGGGGAGGATGTCATAGGATACGTCCTCTGATCGAGTAGGTACAGGACTAGGTATACCAAGTGTGCTCGACTTCTCTAATATAATTTCTCGATTCTTAAGCATGGTACCTAGAGTGGCCTTAATCTCGTCCACTGCACCTGATAGTCTGGCCATCTCACCCAACATAGCCTCATAAGCCCCAGGAGCAAGGATCGCACCAGGTTGTGCAGTAGTATCAGGAGCAGCCTCTGTCGTGGAGTCCTCCATAAATATGCTAGCCTCCATGGAAATTTCAGCTATCGCAACAGCCTCTGCCTCAAGATCAAAGGGTCTTCCTTCCTCAGGCGCAGGCTGGATCATATCCCCCAGCATCGCATACCTAGGAGCATCCCCTTCTATCCTGACATATATAGTTGCGAAGAATTCTCATTCGTCTGGTCAAGGCCTGAGGATAGAAATGCATGACACCTGTAATGGAAATAAAACAAGAAGGTTAAAAACTCCTGAATTTGATTGGTATATGGAAAAAGTTTTTTTAGATTTTTTAAATTTAAAATAACTTACACGTTTCTTCCCAAGTATATCCTTCACGTGCATATGCTTCGGCTGGCGTATGCTCTCCCATTGTAGCATCCTAGGGAACTTGAATCCACAGGGCTTGGCGTATTCCTTCTACAAATCGAGAATGGTCTCATAAGCCCAATAATGCAAGGCTGGTGGATATCCCTTGCAGGTGTACTTTGACTCCACATGCACACGCTTAGAAGATTCCTCCTCATTGGTCTTCTTACCTTCTTAGCTAGTATTGTAGCACCAAGTGCTTTCATATCTCTGCTGAATTATTTCACAGTTGTATTGAATGAAAGATCCCCATAAATACTTGTAAAAATACTCTAAATCCTCCACCATCAACAGTGAATCTCGCCAAATAACATTATCGGTCTCGGCGGCCAATAGTATCCCCTCCAAAAAATAAACCAACTCGTGCTTGAACGATCCTCAGGTACATGGTACATGGCACATGATAAATGCTCATTCCAACATAAAGAACCTAATGTCTTTCTTAGGTTCCACATCAAAATATCTATCGATGATACTGGAGGACGTTAAGCGAGGTTAAATGTCAGCAACAAGTGGTGAACAAGAGCAATACAGTCTATTCATAAGGGCAAACTCATGCACCCCAAACTTACAAAGTGAGTTTGGGCCCATCAAGAAGTGTAACTCATCATCACGCAAAGACTTGACTATAATGTCCCAAATTCCCTAATAAGGCTTAGTGCCTTGATTAGGGGGCCATGATGGCAATAACTAGTTTATTGTATTATTATGTGATAATATGCATGATAATGTGAGTTGTGTTATTATAAGATTGTATTTGCATGCATGTGGGGTTGTTTCTTATTAGAATGGCATTTTAGTAATTTTGGCTCGTTGATGGGCATAGTTGTATATTTGTGTGTATATGGATTGAGACCACATTATTATTTGGATATATTTTAGTTATTCAGCAAGAGGCGATCCTAGGGAGCAAGTTAGCAGTTTAGTCATAACGGGGTCAAATACCAGGCTCGGGGTGAGCCTAGGAGTAATTTAGTACATTACCGGGATTGATCGGGTAATGGGAAATAATTTGGTAATTATTTGAGGATATTTGAAGTAACAGTAATTATAAGGCGTTGATTATGATTAACAGGATATGTGACAAAAGACCAAAGTACCCTTGAAGGCATGTGATGAGTAAGCTTAGAGCAAAGGGGCATTTGGGTCATTTGTGCCAAAAATAGTGACTTAGCTACTAGCTCCTTCAGCAACAAGAAACCCCAAAAACAGAACAACACAATCAACTCTCTCTCTCCCCTTACGTTTCTCTCTCTCTCTCTCTCTCTCTCTCTCTCTATCTTGGTCTGATTTTTGGAGGAAACTAGAGAATTTTAGAAGCTAAGGCTTGGGAATTGAAGGCTTGGGGTCTAGAATTTGATTAGCTGCAGCTAAGAGGTGGAATTCACAGTTGAGGTAAGCTATAAACTCTGTTTTTAATTGAATTCTGTTTTGGTTTTAGGTGTTCTTGAGCTTTGAAGCTCAAGGTTTTGGATTTGAATTTTTGGTGGGGTTTTGAGTGAGTTTGAGCTTGGGTTTTGTTGCTGGTTTAGTGTTGATAATGTTATGGGATTGTGTTTGTAATATCCAACATTTTCATAATACATTTTTTTATTATAAATCAGAGTTTCAATACATAAAATGTACAAGTTTACAAATTTAAGAAATAGTAATGGAAAAATAGTGTTTAAAATATGATTTTATGTTATTAACGAGATTAAAGAGAGAGAAACTTGAGTAGTCAAGTATTGGACCCAAATGTCATATAATTTTATTTGGGGATTTTTACAAAATTAAGAAAGTTTTGCTAAAGGGCTTATTTGAAAAGAATTTTAATATTTCGAGTCCAAGTGTAATTTAAAAAAAAGAGAGGGCTTCAGCCTTTTACTCGTAGCCTTTCTCTCTCTGTCCTCAGAAAAAAAAAGATATTCTCTTTCTCTCTCCCCTTCTCTTCCTCTTTCTTTCTCTTTTTTTTTCCTCTTTGTGTGTTACTGTTGCCAACGACGAACGACCACTTTCCGGCCGCCACATATAGCCACGCGTCAGACCGTTGGATTCAGAGGCCTCTGAACTATCGACTACGCGAGAATCTAGAGCTCACTCGCCGATTAAACACCTCAACCGATCAATTTAAGTTCGGCCACCCTGCGACTTCAAAGTTGCGATTCGGCCACCTCGAGCATCCGTTTGCTGATCTGTCACCACCATCGTGTCCCTCGTGTTGTGGGCTTCAAAACCAAATAAATTGTTCCTACATCTACCATAGTTAGGTGGTGGGCCCACCACGATCCACCATAGACCGACAGTCGAAACTTAGTGTTCGAGGTTCCGAAGTTCGTTTTGAGTTTCAGAAAATCATCGTTTGACTTGTTGTGGAACCCGATCTTTGTGGTATAAATTCTTTGACCTATATTGTTATTGATTAGAGTAATTTTTATTATGTGTATTTATAGTATATAATTATATATTATTGATATATTAAATATTTTTCTGTAATTATACTGGCTATCTGTGATTATATGTATTTCTGATACAGGTTTTGATTTTGGGATTGTCCATTTTATAGTCGTTGTGCTATCCAATTTTCTAGAAAATATTAGATATTAAATAAATTATAAAAATACATATTTAATTGATTTTCCATTAATATGGAAATTATTATGATTAATTAATTTTAATTTTAATTATTATTGTTATTGTTTTGTTAAGTAAATCAAGAATAAAGTTTCATGTAATATATATATATATATATATATATATGAAAAGTGTGATTTATAGTAAACCTATTATTTAACAATTATTATTGTATATTAATATTTTGTTAATATTTGAATATTAAAATAATATCAAATATTAGTTTCTTACAGTTATTGATATTTGTAAGACCAGCGAATTTTAGAGAAAGTATATTTATTATATCACTGGGATTGATATTATGACTAATTAATAATAATATAAATATTTATATTTATATTATTATCATTATATCGATTATTACAATTTTATGTTAAAAATATGATTTCTTTTATAAAATGACTATTTGAATATATACATTCACATACGTATTGTTATTGATGTATTTTGTTATTAATATTGAAATAAGTTTATTTATAGACGATAATTATTATTGTTGTTGTTGTTGTTATTATTATTATTATTATAATCATGAGAGTACATTATTTTATGAGCAATGTTTAAAGTATGGTTTTATATGAAGAGTTATTTGTATTACATTGATAATAATTATTATTATCATTTATATAGTTTCTGGTATTGTTAATATACACTATCAATAGTGTATATTTACGATTTTATAGAATTTAATAAATGATGTGCCTTGAATAGGATTTGTATGGATTTGATTGATTGACTCTTGGTGAGCAGTTTTAAAATAAGCTAAGGACCTAAAGTAAGTAAATCTCACCTTTTGTGCTTAAGTGTAAGACGCATGACTCCATTGATTGTGTATATCTGATGAGTTAAGTATGGGATGATGATGATGCATATGATAAGTATGTGAAGAATGATTATATGAATATCATAATGATGTTGTGTGATATGTAATTGATGAATTTCGTGATATGTGAAAGATGTCGTACTTGGTTAAGATTGATATGAATTATGTGCAAGTATGTGTTCTTATGTTGATAAATATGTGGATTACTTTTATGTTCATGATTTTGTTATATGTTATGATATATGAAGCATTTAAGTTTTTAGGCTGGAAACCTTAGACCTAAGCCATAGCTCTACGTTAAGGTATAACAACGCCACCAACCCAAAGCTTCATGTATTATGACTAAAGATGTTTTGAGTTATATGAGATGTGATACAATGCCTTGATTGAATACCATCAAACATGAATCATGAACATGAACATTGGCATTTCAGCATCAGCATGTATGCATGGCATGTACAGTTATGTGATACATTATTATGTGATATAAGACCATGCATATGAATATGAGAAAAATTGTGAAATGCCTTGAAAAGTCTTATGTGAAGTTGAACATTTTAATGACAACAAGGCTTAAGCAAAGTAATAATAAGATGTTTAAAAAGGGTGCCACTGTTTCGATGAAGCAATTAAGTAAGTTCAGTAAAGAAGACGGAGGTCTTTAAGGCTTATAGAGGCTGCCCACTAGTGTGGGCTAGGTCAGAGTTGACCATTCAGATATGTTTGCCATGTTCCTGTCTTTCTCCTCCATATGTGTAATAAGTATGGCAGCTATGGCAACGATGAAAGGAGTGTTATTATGAGCCTAGCTGCGATGATGGCTATCCGGGGGAGAAGCCATGGGATTCTATATGATATGTGTAACAAGCCCTGCAGGCATTGGCCGAATCAAACAGTGTGCACAAGTGAAATCGAGCCCATAAAAATGTGAAAGTAAAAGAAAGAGCATAAAAGTAAAGTTTGAAAGTGCATGAGCAATAAATGAAATGCATAAGTATATAAGTCAGCATATTAGTATACGTGCACTTCAAACTCACGACATTCATGTGTATGTGTATGCATGAGATTTACTTACTGAGCGTTAGCTCATTATGTTTTTTTCCAACATTTTTCCAGGTGTGGCTTTAGATGTTGAGCAACTTGTGGAGCACGGACTCAGTAGCAATGCAATAGTGGTTTAGAGTTTTCATATGGCTACATTAAATTTAAAGTATTCATACGTCTAATAATTTATATTAATAAGTTTATATAAAAGTTTTAAACTTTTTTGTATTTCTTAGTATCATTTTATTTAATTCATTTGGTCAAGTGCCTAACATACTCGTAAACCCTAGAATTACGAGTATGTGACGGACATACCCTACCTTAGGGTCGTCACAATGTTGATGGTGAAAACTCTTCAACGATGGTAGGTTAGAAAACTCAAAGGTAAATATGGAGATAATTGGATATGAACTTAGAATAGATTCAAGGAAAAATAAACACAGATCAACAATGGAGGCAATATTTGTATATTACTTAATATCCTGAGTATACAATGAAATTTCCAACCCCTTTGCTGGAGGGGTGAAGGTCTATTTATATTGGGGCTCTAATGGCTCCTCATACATCGTGGTCCCAGGGGACAAGATTGTACATATGTACATTGTCAGGGTTGTGGCGCAGGTCATAGTGGAGCAGAAGGTGGTGGTGTCGACCTGGTACATAGTCAGAGGTATACAGGTAGTGCATCCACTCTTTGTACAAATCCGTACCACCATTATTTGTACGATACAGATGTCAGGATCACGCCTCTGTCCTCCGCATGGTTGTACATCCTACACCCGTATACGTACAAGTACCTTGTACCTAATGGTTATTCTTACGTCTCCAAGACATGTATTTGCTCAAAGCTATTCCATATTTCGCTAAGTGTAGGAAAGCTTGTGAGTTAACATGAATGATATACTCAGGTCTCTACATCATTATTGGCTTGACACCAAACAGTTCTTGGGTCTCTCTTATTGCTCCTCGCACGCCCCTTCAAGAGGTCTTGGACTCCATATGGGTTTGCGAGGCACTGGCATCTTGGCGAGACGAAGTTCTGGCGCGCGGCAGGGGTACGCGACACCTCGGCACGGCTGGGCGAGGTCTGGTGTGAGGCAGGCACGAGGTGCGAGACACCCTGGTGGTGTGAGGTGCGAGGCGTTTGGTGTGAGACACCCCGGTGGCGCGAAGCGCGAGACACCCTGGTGGCGCGAAGCGCGAGACACCCTGGTGGTGCGAGGCAAGTGTGAGGCACGAGACACCCTGGTGGTGCGAGGCAGGTGCAAGGCGCGAGACACCCTGGTGGTGCGAAGCAGGTGCGAGACACCCTAGTGGTGCGAGGCAGGCGCGAGGCGCGAGACACCCTGGTGGTGCGAGGCGCGAGGCTTGATCTAACCATGCATGAGCCCTTGCTCCGCGCGTGCGAGGCCCTTCCAAGATGTGCGACACCCTTCTAGGCGCGAGGCCCATCCGAGGCGCGAGACACCCCGCGGGTGTAGTCGATGCATACGACTCGAGTGCCCACGACATCTCTCGGCGTCAAGGCAGGTAGAGCCTTGCTATGCGAGGCTCCCTTTGCATGGATATAGGCGTACAGCTCGGGTGCAGTTGACAGCCCTTATGCATGTGCGTGCATCTCGACTCTTGAGCATATCAACCTCGCGTAGGCACATCGGACCTCGCTATGCGGGGGCCTTGTGCACCCGTCCTCTTGCGACGCTTAGTTTGAACCTTTAACTTAGCAAGGCCAAACTTCATGGCTTATAATGAGATGTTTCCCTTAGGACAACTTCCCGTATTCTCAGGTGCCTAGCGCCATCACATGAGAAGCCTGAAGGTCTGCACACGGGGATTGGGCCACGCTATGAGAGGTCATTGGTCAAAGGAAATGTGCGCCTAGGGTTTTCATACCCTCACCGAGGGAAGCTTTAAGGAAAATTATTCCATATTCACAAGACCTACACTTTTATAAACAACATGACTGAATACGAGTTATTAAAACAATAAGAAGGAATTACAATTTGACAATCAATACTCAAGAAATTGTCACCCATAAGCATGCATACAAGCTAGCACCAAAAAAAAAAGAAATTGTCACCCATAAACATGCATACAAGCTAACACCAAAAAAAAAAAAAAATTGTCACCCATAAACATACATACAAGCTAACACCAAAAAAAAAAAAAAGATAAGTTGAAAATTAGTCAGTTTAATCTGCACTTGACTAAAATTACCCACCAAATATGTTTAGTTTAATTCTACCCATTTTATCATCACACTTCCACAAAAATACCCTTGACTACATGGTTCACTTCCAAATACACCATCCACCATCTATGATTCTCTCTAGCCACCACGATCAACTCAAACCAGCCTCCAAGCTTTTACGACTGCCACTCTGCCACAACGCCTCCAACACAGCCTTTCCACCGCCATCGTGTGTGCCTTTGTCATGGACACCCTAACTTTGTCATCCAACTAGTGAGTTCTTCAAATTTTTGAATTGCTCCCTATGCTATTGTCACTGCACCTCCCTACACAGAAGAATCATTCGTCTACCATTGCCACTGCCACTGTGACCATTATTATTATTATCATGGTGAGTTCTTCTTCATTTTTAGAAATTCACACTGCTAGGTGTTTGATAAAATGCCCTTATGTAATCTATTTATTTGGAATTTGAAGACTACTCTTTTACTATTGTTTTGAGTATGTGTTCTAGTGTCTATGCTCTCCAGACAACAATACATGTAATATATGTTTGTCCATACTACCTAAAATATTTGATCAAATCTCTCAACCTCCTCTCTCCACCTCTATAAACCTTTCAAATATTTAATGTTTCTTTGCATTTTATTTTTTGAGGGGTATGTATTTGGATTTATAATTAATATTAATTTAAACTTTCTCATAGTTTACTATATATTAATATATACATATAGTTATATATCTTCATCATGACCAATTACCATTGGTTTCTACGCTTGATATTCTATTAGGTATGGCTTGATATTCTACGCTATTGGTGCCACTCTTGACTATCTTACAAGGTATGTTTTCTTTGTCTATCAGAACTTTTTAAAGATTCAATTTCTTCTTTGTTCAATTTCTTTTATTAAAAAAAGTTTGATGTTAATTACCTCATTGTCTTACTCTTTAATATTTTAGAAAATTTATTAGCAACCTTCAAGATATATTTATTGCGTAAAAGCATAATATGTGCTCCTATTAATTATTGGATTCCATTTCTCTCCAAGACTCAACCACTATACATATATCTATTAACATGCTACTTTTTCTAAAATGTCATTAAAGATATTAGTTTTAAAACAACAAAAGAATAGAATGATAGAGTAATAAAATATTTGAACTTTAATACTCTATCATTGTAATAAAGTTATATCTTCATTGATAATTAGACTCAAGATATATATTCATTATTTATATTTAGCAAAATTGATATAAATGAATTCTCAATGACCATCTTGCTGGCTGGAGTGTCATGTGTTAAGTAAAGGCTTTGGTGGCTTGGGCATAGATAAGATGATCACTTTGATATTGATAGGGGGTTATAGGTATACTTTTTAAAGTGTGGAAGTTCATTTTTGATATTGAATTAGACTAGGGACCTTTGTTGCCCTGCCTTGGATTTAGGATTAACTTGATTTGGTTAAGTCCAAACCAAGTAAACTTGTGTGTTTGTGGTGTATGACTAAAATCCTATAATCTGACTTGTTTTTTTGATATTGTAAGTTATTTTTCTGTGTGTTTGTAATTAATTTTTGCAGGAGTTAATAACACAACAATTAGGATATGAGATTATTACTTTATTCCCATGTTTTTCAATTGAGAAGTGATTAATATTGTTGATAAAGAATATGTGTGACTGTACATTTGAAATTTTTTTTAGTAATACTATTTTATTTTTACTTGATGTTTTATTATTTGAATTTGAAGGTATGAGGAGTTGTTTGCCAAAAAATTAGAATACATATATATTTATTTTATGGGAGTTTGTTCAAGATCAATTTTTTTGATAGACTTTTCTTTTAAGTGTATTAACAGTAATTTACACTGACAGATTTTTTTAGAGGATGAAAAGTACTATAAAAAATTGCCAAAAGGAAATAGAATTACATGCCAACCAAAGTTAAAAACAAAGAGAATGGCTTATACTTCCTTCTATCATAGAGATAATTAAGCAACTTTAAGGCAACACATTGTAATCCTGAGAGATTATTAGACTTTAAGATTTCTAGTTAGATTGAGAGCTAGGGTATATTGGGGTATATGGTGTGAGAGCTCGAGTGCTTGTCTGTGAACTGTTGTACTTTGAATGTGCTTGTTCTTTTCAACTCTGTATATGGTGTAATCTCATATTATTGATGCTTAATAAAGACTTGTGGTGGTGCTCTTAACTAGATGTAGTACACTTTGTCCAAACCAGTATAAATCCTTGTGTCTCTCTTTTATTTAAGTTCTTTTGCATTACTTTGATTCTTCTTATTGTGTCATTGTTATTATTAAGACCTAGTTCTGCTTAAACAAGTTATCCATAAGTAAATAATTCAAAAACTATGTAACTAAAATGTAGTAGCAAAATTTAAGTTTAGTCAGAGTGTCTCATCTCTAAGCTGCAAAGCATTAAGAAATATACACTTGTATGGTATCGAATTCACACACGTGATGAATTTTATAGCTTTGATTAATCCAACCCAGATATTGGTTGCTTTTTAAAATAGCAGCAGATAGTTTTTCATTTTTGGGTTGCTACGATTGAGTCCTGCTCTATCATCTCTTGCCATTGTGATTGTTAAGTTAAGAACAATTGCTTTATTCTATTACAAGGTGCTTGATGCATTACAACTAGAATTGAGAGGGAAAAATGAACACATTCATTTAGCTTATATTTACTAAGAATAACATCAACTCTTTTCATTCCCTACATATGAAAAGCATAAATATTTTCATAGGTCAACTCCTCAATTGCAAATATTATATTATGAGCTACAAATGTAATTTATCTTGTGCTAGTATATAAATATCTTCATGCAAGAGTTCTTTTGCATTACTTTGATTCTTCTTATTGTGTCATTGTTATTATTGAGACCTAGTTCTGCTAATATGTGTTTGCCTGAAGTTGAGTGGAGTTAATGCAAAATGATATTATATTGATTATCATTTTGTCGTATTCTATCTAAGTTTAAGGAAAACTTACTTGATTGCGTTATTTTTTATTGCAGGAAATTGAAAAAATAATCTTGTTTGTAGTTTTTAACGAAAGATGGAATGTAAACAACAAATATGTTGATCATGAAGTCAAAATTTTGATAGTGTAAAATGATATTAAGTACTTGGAATTGGTAGAAAAGATATACAAAGAGCTCAGTTTGAATAAAAAGTTGATTTCAACGAATATCTTCTTTGATGTAAAAATGGATACAAGCATAGGAATGAAGATAGAAAGCGATGAAAATTTACAAGTTTATCTAAAATTAAACAAGACTATGGAAGAGTTGAAAAATTGTCCTCTCATCATTGAAGTACAACAGAGAAACCAATCCATTTCTTTGTCAAGAGAAGCTAGCATTGCAACTACTTCAACAAGCAATGCAACAAATTACACTTTGACTATGAAAGACACCAATATGATTACCGCAAGCACTAGTGAGATAAAAGGCACATCATCATGAGAATCCCATAGAATTACAGAAAATGGGCAAGAAGCTCAATTGCCTCTACATGTGTTTCCAAATATGGAGATTGAAGACTTAAGAGTCAATTATGTTTTCAAGAACAAGACTGATCTAAAATCTACACTTGCGAAAATCACCATCAAGAAACACTTTCAGTAAAGGATTGAAAAATCATGTTCAAAGGCATTTTGGGAAAAATGCATAGATGATAATTGTGGCTGGAATATATGTGTGAGAAGCATAAAACTTTCAGACTACTTTAGAGTTATCAAGTACCATACACAGCACACATGCTCCTTAAATCATAGAAAATTTGAGAATAGACAAGCAAGTGCAAAAGTCATAAGTAATTTCTTCAAAGAGAAGTTTCGTGACCCAAGTTCAACTTACCAACCAAGGCAAATAATACAAGACATGAGAGATGATTATGAGGTGGGTGTAATGTACAATAAAACATGGAGAGCAAAATAAATTGCATTTGATGATGTTAGAGGCTCAAATGAGGAAAGTTATGCATTGTTACCTTCATACTTGCATATGCTAAAATTGGCCAACCCAGGAACTATCACAAGAATAGAAAAGGATGAGGAAAACAGGTATGAATAATACTTGTGATTTGCATTCCTATATTCAGTGCTTTACTTTTCACAATCCATACCTTACCTTTCTAGAAATGGGTTCTTTTTTAATTTTATAGGTTCAAATATATGTTTCTTGCTTTTAGTGCTTCGTTGGATGGCTGGAAACACTATAAACTAGTTATAGTGGTAGATGGTACATTTTGGAAGACAAAATGTGGAGGCACACTATATTCAGCTTGTGTTAAAGATGGAAACAATCAAATTTTTCTGCTTGCCTTTGGAATTGGGGATTCAGAGAGCATGACAATGCATGAATATGCTTTTTTAGAAGACTAAACGAAGCAATAGGAGATCGAGAAGACTTGTGCATATTATCTGATAGGCACAAAAGAAACTTTGTTTAAATTTTAAAGAGTTTTTGCTTAGATTTTAAATGTTATACTATATAGTTTCAATAAACTTGGTTTATATTTTAAGCCTAGTGGTTTAAATTTTATGCCATTTAAGACTTGTGGTTTGAATTTTAAGCCTAGAGGTTTAAATTTTAAGCTTAGTGGTTTAAATTTTAAGCTTTATAGTTTAAATTTTTAGAGGTTTGGGTTTAGATTTTTAATGATATGCTATATAGTTTAAATTTATAGTTTAAAGAGACTTGGTTTATATATTAAGGCTAGCAGTTTAACCATTTAAAGCTAGTGGTTTAAATTTTATGCCATTTAAGCCTCGTGGTTTCAATTTTAAGCCCAATGGTTTAACTTTTAAGCCATTTAAGCGTTGTGGTTCAAATATTAAGCCATTTAAAGCTTGCGGTTTAAATTTTAAGCATTTCAGTTTAAATTTTAAGCCATTTAAGCCCGACGAATTAAATTTTAAGCAATTTAAGCATTATTTAAATTTTAAGCCCAGTAGTTTAAATTTGAAGCCTAGTGGTTTAAATTTTTAAGAGTTTTGGTTTATATTTTAGATGTTATGATATATAATTTAAATTTATAGTTTATAAAGACTTGATTTAGATTTTAAGCCTAGTGGTTTAAATTTTAAGTTATTTAAGCCTAGTAGTTTAAATTTTAAGTCATTTAAGGGTTGTGATTTAAATTTTATGCCTAGCGGGTTAAATTTTAAGTAATTTAAGGGTTGAGCTTTAAATTTTAAGCCTAACGCTTTAAATTATAAGCCATTTAAGCCTAGTAGTTTAAATTATAAACATTTTGGTTTAAATTTTAAAGAGTTTGGTTTAGATTTTAAACGTTATGTTATATAGTTTAAATTTGTAGTTTAAAGAGAATTGGTTTATATTTAAAACCTAATGGTTTAAAATTTATGTCATTTAAGCCTTGTGATTTAAATTTTAAAGAGTATTGATTTAGATTTTAAACACTATTATATATAGTTTAAATTTATAGTTTGAAGAGACTTGGTTTAGATTTGAAGCTTAGTAGTTTAAATTTTAAGCCATTTAAGCCTAGTGGTTTAAGTTTTAAGCCTAGCGGTTTAAATTTTAAGGCATTTAAGCCTAATAGTTTAAATTTTAAGCATAGTAGTTTAAATTTTAAGTCTAGTGGTTTAAATTTTAAAGAATTTGGTTTAAGTCGAGGAGTATCACTGTCCAAAATTTCTATTCCAAGCCTTCCCATTGTTGCTTGAAGCTTCACCAAGACAGAATAAGATTTGAGATTTAACAAACCGTTGAAACTCACACAATTCAAGTAATTCACAATTCAAGAAATTCTTTGTGAGTTTCTTGGAGAGAGATTAGACAGAGTTGTAAAGTGTGATCAAAGCTTTACAACTCTAATAACCCATGGGAGTAGTGGGAGTGGTAGAAGTGGTAGCAGTAATAGCAGTAGCGGTAGTAGTAGCAGTAGTGGTAGCAGTATAGGGGTACTAGTAATAGTGGTAGCAGTATAGGAGTAGTAGCAACAGTGGTAGTAGTTGTAGCAGTGGTAGTGGTAGTAGTGGTAGTAGTGGGAGTAGTAGCAGTGGTAGCAGTAGTAGGAGTGGTAGAAGTGGCAGCAGTGGTAGCACTAGCAGTATAGGAGTAGTAGTAGTAGTGGTAGCTGTATAGGAGTAGTAGTAGCAGTGGTGTAGGCATCGTCATTAAGTCTAACCATTAGGATTAGAGCTTTTAAACACATCATTTAGAGCTAAAAACATGTAACTGTACGAACAAGTCAAGCAATGCGTTGCCTCCCTGTAGGCCAATGCATCACGTGTAGTGTCTCATCAAGTATTTCACACAGGTGATGCATCGCCTACATGGAGGTGATGCAACACCATATAGGCAGGTCCAACTTCTCAAAAGTGACCTTAAACACCTCCAAATGCTCCAAAACTTTTTGGGCATGTTTAGATACCTCATTGTATCACTTTAGACTCATAAAAGCCAATTATAGATGCCTACAACAAAATCTCACATTTTCACTTCAACTTAAGTGAAATCAATAAATGTTTTGCACCACATTATGTAAACAACTTAACCATTATATTTAACCAATCACAAAGTAAAAGCCCTTCAAATAGGAAGTTGGGTCCAAGACTCCGCATTTTGGAATGAGGCAATAAATGATGAGATGAATTCAATTATGTCAAACCACACATGGGAATTGGTAGACCTTCCACAAGGTTCAAAACCAATTTGGTGAAAGTGGGCATTTCGGAGGAAATATCACACCGGTGTCAACTTATAAACCTTCAAGGCTAGATTAGTATCCAAAGGGTTTAAACAAACAGAGATAATCGATTATTTTGACACATGCACCGATTGCTAGGACAACCACAATAAGATTTTTATTTTCCTTATCATTAATACATGACATTTATGTTTATCAAATGGATATCAAAACGACATTCCTAAATAGAGATCTCGATGAGGAGATCTATATGGAACAACTGGAGGATTTTGTTCTAAGGGGAAATGAACATAAAGTGTGTTGGCTTGTTAAATCATTGTATGGATTAAAATAGCTAGGCCTATACCTCATTCTTCCAAAAAGGGGTTAAGAAGCTCAAAGGAAAAGGCAACAAACCCTTAGAACCTAACAAAAAGGAGGGTCAATTTAAGTGCTTCAAAGGACCTTACTTTGTGTGTGGCAAGAGTGACATTTTACAAGAGATTATAGGTTCAAGAAGAACCTTAGCAATGAAGCAAAGGCAAATTCAACCGAAGAAGACTTAGTGGCTACACTAAATGAGATTAATTTCATCCATCGAAAGGTAAAATGATGGTGGTATGACACTTGTGCCACCGTCCAATATGTCACACATAATAGGTCTCTCTTCAAGACTTTTGAGAGTTCAAAGGATGGGAATGAAATCTGAATAGGAAATGAGAAGAGTTCCAAGTTTGAAGGCAAATTAACAATTGATATTTTCTTCACTTCAGGCAAGAACGTTCTACTCACAAATGTGTTGTATGTATCAGACATGAGTAGAAACCTTGTAAGTGGTGATTTGCTTGGCAAACCGGGAATCAAGGCAATGCTTGAATTCGACAAGCTTGCTTTGTCTAAGGGGAATGTTTTTATAGAAAAGGTTTATGCTTGTGAATTCATGTTTAAACTTTGTACTTCTATTGATGACATGAACAATAATAAAACTTCTAGTTCTTCTTGTTATATGCTTGACTCAAAATCTATTATTTTATGGCATCCTAGACTTGCAGATATAGGTTTTATTAATATTAAACGAACAATTAAATGTGGATTGATTAATTGTGATAATTATGAGCATGATAAATGTGAGCTATGTGTAAAATATAAAATGTTTAAGAAACATTTTGCTAGTGTTAATAGAAATTCTAACTTGTTAGATTTAATACATATTGATTTATGTGAACTTAATAGAATGTTAACTTAAGGAGGAAGTAGATATTTTATTATTTTCATGGATGATTGCTCTAGGTTCACTATAATGCCCTACTAATCCAAGACCATTACAATGTGTGTTTAAAATAGTGCTTAACTTGTTAAGCGAGCATTTGGACTCAAAAATGTAATTAAAATTAAATAAAGGTTTAGATACTAAATTTTTTGGTCAAAGGGATTAAACTTTTCATTAAAACTTTAAACATTTACAAGGGATCCCAAAAAGAGTAGCAACAAAACATAATTACATCCATTGTTCTAAAAAATATTTGACCTAAGCGAAAAAGTGAACTTTTAAATGCAAATCCCTCAAATATCTCGACTCTAGCGGCCGAGCAGGCCGAATATGTACCCGCTGCTCTAGAGCCCTCCAACTCATGGCTGGTCCACCTTCCCTTTGCTCTTATCTGCACCCTAGAGCACCCGTGAGCCATGACTCAGTAAGAAAACTCAACTAGGCATAATAAATATTCAATTAAACATAAACAATAAATAACATGCTTCACAAATTATAAACAAACTCATGTCAACATCTAAACCATTTACACGACCTATGTTGAGTGAGTGTGTACCGCACCCCCATAGTGGCCCCGCCATCACGATCTACATTTCACATGATTATCGCCGAATAGGGCCCATGCCGAACAATCACAAACAATTACAGAACAATCAGATGCAACAAGTACAAATATAAAACAAGGGTACATAACCCTAAACAGATTCAATGCACGATTGTAACCGCGTTCAGATATCAGGGTCGATGCCCTACTCTAGGTGCATGTGCCAATTTTCTTACCTCGAGTTCTGCGTTGAAGGTGGAACAACCCCGAGTGCGATCCTTTCCCAGAGCCCCTCGAAAATCCTAGCCACAATATTATAATATGCTTATTAAGAACTAAGTCAAATAACGGGCTCCAAAATTATACCCTACCTCTTGGGATCTCTAATTCCATTCAACAAGGTAATGGAATCGTCCCCTGAGCCCCAAAGTGGGCCCCTAAAACAGATCATCGAAACCCCGAGCCTAATTCCCAAAATCAGAAAATCATGTTTTCTAGGTAGCTGGCGCGGTCGCGCCCACATAAAGTTAGGGCTTTGTGGGGCACTAGTGTGGTCGCGTTCGACCCTAGCACGGTCGCGCTAGGTCCCTGGAAATGCAAATTGCAACCTAGAATTTTTCGAAACCCCAAATCGGACCCCTGCAATTTTCCTACATTTTTAGACCTCAAACTAAACCTAATATTCGATTCTCAGCCAATTTTTACACAAAATTCGACCCAAATCAATTACCCAACTAGCATACAACTTATAATTCCAATCCAACCTTAATTACACATGATATTACACATAATTGTAAACTTAGGGTTCTAAACCCAAATTTAGCCCCAATCTAAAAAGGTCAACCCCAAATCATGTTCTCAATCCCAATTTGAGTTTCCATACAGAAGTTTAAGTAATTTCTATCATTAAAATACACATTTACATAGCCTAACACACAAATTTTAGGATTGAAAATCAAAACCCCCAAATCACCAAGAACACTTGATGAACTTGAAAATTAGAGTGGAGAAGTTGTACCTCATTGAATTTTCATATCCTAGCTGGTTGCAGAAGCCCTTGGTAGCTCTAAACTTCGTTGAACCCTTGAATTCTCTCTACAAATCCCCAAATGCGACAAGATTGAACTTAGCTTCAAGCTTTGGGTGGCTATGAAGAAAACTAGAAGAAGAGGGTAAGTCAGAAAGGCCTAAAATGTGAAGCATTTCTGAACTCCCTCACTTAGTCACTATTGTCTAATTTCATGGCCAAAAGACGAATACACCATTCCCTATAAACCCCTTTCTTAATGAACCTCAACAGCAAAATGGTCACTTGCCTATAATTCCCACTAAACCTCAAATTACACTACTAATTCCTACATTTATCAACTAATCCATTATTCATAATTATTTTACCACCTAATTTTATTTTACCAAAGCTCTCCAAATGTAGAAATTCCCAAATTACTCCTAGCTCGACCCGAGCCGGGTATTTATCCTCGTTGTGACTTTTCTGTTAAAACTGTTTGGGAGGATCCACTCATGCCGAATATCACACATATTCACATAATAATATGGTCTTAAGCACATAACACATAAAAATCACAAATATACCCTCAACGGGTCAAAAATACGAAAATGCCACTATTAAACAAAAGTGGGTCTTTAAGCACATTTAATACACACAGTCATGCATAATCAATCATATAGTAATATAATTCACATATTTATCCCACGTGTCCTCCAGACACGCTAATCAAAGTACTTAATCATATTAGGTGTTTCGGGACACTACAAACTATCCCCTCCTAATAGAAATTTCATCCTCAAAATTTACCTGAACAACTTGGGATACTGGTCCCACATATCCGACTCTAAATCCCAAGTCATTTCCTCTACCTTGATGTTCCTCCATAACACCTCCACTAAGGCAATAATATTGTTCCGCAAGACTAATCCTTCCTGTCGAGGATTTGTACTGGTTTCTCCTCATAAGACAAATCCTATTGCAACTCCAGGTTCTCATAACTCAGCACATGTGTTGTATTCGACACATATTTCCGAAGCATCGATATATGAAACACATCATGAACCCCCGATAAATCTGGAGGCATAACCAATCTGTAAGCTACTTGCCCTGTAACGACCCAAATTCGCTAATAAGGCTTAAGGGCCTTGATTAGTATGCCGGGAGGGCATAACTGGGATTAGAGTGAATATTATTGACTTAAATGTGCGCATATGTGATTAATGATATTATGTGATATTATGAATATTTATGTGATATATGTGAGAACCACATTATTATGTGGCCAGGTTCATAGAGCGCAACTCGAGACGATCCTAGGGTCAGATAGCGGGGAAGGTCACAACGGGACTTAAGATATGACTTTGGACAAGTCAGGGGTATTTTAGGTATCGGGTAGTGATTTGGACTATCGGGTCATGAAAATAAATATATGGAGATATATTTTAGGTTAGGATGTCTAGGCGGGAATATTGGGGGATTTTACCATTTTGGCCTCGGGGACAGTTCCGGCACCCCGAGCCTTGGGATTAGCTTAACAAGTAAGACAAGAGTTAGGAAGCCTTTAGGGAAAAATAAACCGACCTAATCTCTTACTCCGCTGGTTACTCTCACTCTCACTCTCAAGAAAAACAAAGGGAACTAAATTAGAAGCACTCAAGGGAATTGGGGATTGGAGCTGAAGAATTGTTGGAAGTTTAGTGAGATTTAAGAGTAAATCTTGAGGCTTAGCTCAGTGAATAAACCAGGACTGAATCAAGACTAAGGTAAGGGTTTAATCCATCTGTTTTTCTGAAATTCAACCTTAAGCTTCAGCTGGATTATTGAGGGTATTGTTCAATTGATGATTAGGGTGGAATTGAGCAGGGGAAATCCTTGGAATCAGCTGAGTTTTGGCTAAGGGAGGAGTCCAATCAAGGAGGTAAGATTTGTTTCATGAATTGATGATTTGAGTTTGAGTTTTGACTGGTTATAACAGGGTGTTTGTGTTCTTAGAGTCTCAAGGATCGGAGGTGAATCTTCTATGGTTTATTGAACTGAATTTCTGTTGAAATTGTGTGGCATGAGTTGGGGATATGTTGGGTGTTGAAGTAGGAAGCTTAGGGGTGGTTTTGGTTGAGGTTTTAGGCTTTAAAATGATGGGTTTTCTGGGCATGAAGGGAAGGGCTACAGCTCTGTTTTAGAGCGCTGCGGCCCTAGGATGAAAAAGGGCCAAGGAGGCTCGGCCAAGGGAGGGCGCCGTGGCGCCCAAAGCAAGGGCCACGACATGGGTTTTGTTTGAGATGGCATTGGTTCTGTTTTGAGGCTAGGGCCGCAGCTAAGCTTCAAGGGCCGCAACCCTTGAATGCACACCTGAGCTTTTGAGGGTTTTAGGCATGGGAAAGTGGTCTAGTATGCTCGGGATTGATTTCACCACTGTGCTTGGTGGAATTTGGAGTCCTGGGAGTCAGTTTTGTAACTGGAAACCTATATTCGAGTATTAATGGAACCCTATACTTTGGTTGTGACTAGGTGATAAAGGCTTAGGCTAGGGAACGGATCGTACTTGAGGGGTGTTGCTCGTAATTCGATAACCGTACAGACTAAAGGTAAGAAAACTACACCCGGTTGAATATTTAAACGGGACTAAGGGCTCCCTAATATAGATGATTGAAAGAATGGTATTATGCCACGTAAATTGTAACCAACGGCCTAAGCGAGTCACGGTTAACTTGTGCAATTGGCACGACTCGGACACTGGTATCCAAGGACAACTTATTATGCACTGAGCTCGGTTTAAGCGGGCCGGAGTCAGTGGGTTAAACAGAGGGTGCGACCTAAGATGTCGGCCCTAGTGTTTGTGTAAATTGAATACTATATTTGGCTATAGATGAGGTTGTTGAGTAATCTAAGTGTGGTTGAAGTTGCTTGTACCTTGAAATATGCTTATATGCTATGGATTTGGTAACTGAACATGCTTGTTAGAATATCTGTTTGAGATTGCTATATATGTTATGTATGTTGTTTTCTTGTTGGGCCTTGGCTCACGGGTGCTGTGTGGTGCAGGTAAAGGCAAATGCAAGATCGATCAGCCTTGATTGGAGAGCTCTGCAGGGTGAATGTACATGACAGGCTGCTCAGCCGCCACGGTTGAGGAGATTACAGGGCCGAGAGGACCAGAACCTTGTATTTTGCCTTAGTATGGATAATATTTACTTTTAACTGTTGGGTTCTGTAAACCAGCTTTTGAACACTGATGTTTTGGGGATCCATACTGTAAATTGTTTATAACTTATAAAACGTATCTTTTGAGACCAAAATGTCTTTTAACCCTAGAACACTTAAACTAATGACACATTTTTAAATTGATGACTTGATTAGCAAGTCTTGCATTTTATAAGTACACAGTGTAGCGGTCCTGGCTATCCAGGGCGTTACATGCCCAATCCTCCCCAAGAACTCAAAAGGTCCAACAAACCTAGGGATCAACTTTCCTTTCTTCCTAATCCGTTTTACTCCTTTCAGCGGTGAAGCTTGGAGAAAAACGTAGTCCCCAACTTGGAACTCCACATTCCTATGCTTTGGATTTGCGTAGCTTCTCTATCTACTTTGTGAAGCAAGCATTTGAGCTCTAATCTTCTCAATGGCTTCACTGGTCCTCTGAACAGCCTCAGGATCAAGATACTTTCTCTCACCCATTTCATCTCAATGGATGGGTGATCTACACTTCCTACCATAGAACATCTCATACGGAGCCACCCAAATCGTTGATTGATAACCGTTATTGTAGGAAAATTCAATCAAGGGAAGATGCTTACTCCAGGATCCATCAAAATCCAAAACACATGCCTAAAGCATGTCCTCTCCGATTGTGCATCTATTTGAGGATGATAAGTTGTACCGAACTTCAGTTGTGTGCACATAGCCTTCTGCAGACCTCCCCAGAACTTGGAAGTAAAGATGGGGTCCCAATCTGATACTATAGACTTTGGTCCCCCATAGAGACATACAATTACCTTCACATCCAATTCAGCGTACTGATCCATAATGTAGTTTGTTCTCACAGGCAAAAAGTGATAGGGGTGGTGAATGCTATGCTATTACATTATAAATTGAGTTTTATTTTGTGAGGTGAAGCCTTGTTATCTGATCATACTTTGAATCATATTCCTATGAAGAAAAACAATGTCTCTCCATATAAGTTATGGAAATGAAAGAAACCAAATATTGGTTATCTTTAATTGTGGGGGTGTCTTGCTCATTGCAAGAGTACGGATCCTAAAAAGAACAAAGTTAGGCCCAAGGGCTAAAAGATGTGTATTCGTTGTCTATGCCTCAAATAGCAAAGCTTATATGTTATTAGACTTGGAGTCTAATGTAATAATTGAATCAAGAGAGGTTGAGTTCTTTGAGAACAATAACTCTAAAGAACCTATTCAAATTAAAAGCCTCAAGAGGCGACTCCTAAAAGCCTCAAGAGCAACCTTTATTGCATAGAAGAAGCCAAACGCTTAAAGAATTGGACTCAAATGAAAAATGTTCTCAAATGGAAACACTATATCTAGTAGAAAGAAATCATAAAGAGGTTACATGGAAATTTCCAATAGTACTTCAAATATAAGATGATCCTAAAACTTTCAAAGAAGAAATGTCTTTAAGAGACTTTGTTTTTCAAAAGGAGGCAATAAATGATGAAATTGATTCAATTATGTCTAATCACATTTGGGAATTAGTTGACCTTCCATAAGGGTCCAAACCAATTGGGTGCAATTGGGTATTTAGAAGAAAATATTGCACCGATGGCTCCATACAAACTTTTAAGGCTAGATTAGTAGCCAAAAGACTTAAAAAAATGAGGGAATATATTACTTTGACACATATTGATTGGTAAAATATGATGTGCAAGTATACACAATCAATTCAAGTAATAAAATAGTAAGTAAAGTATCGTTCTTATAAAGACTATCAACCAATTATAGATAATTGCTTTTAAATTTCTATTTGGTTGTCAAAAATAGAGTGATTTTTAAATTAAGACTTAAGATTGAAATAAACTTTGCAATAATAAAGATTGATTCAATAATTAAAAACCTAGGGTATTAGCTTCATCAACTTTTCATTATATTAATTTTACTAATCAGTTCTAAATCTCTTCTTTCTATTCTAATAGCAGGTTAACAAAAATCGATTCCTATTCTTTTTCAAGATATAAGATCTCAACCTATATGCAGGTTTTCTACATCTCTGTGATAAACTTAAACACATAGCAGACATTAAGAATAGAAACCTAATTGCTACATAAGTCATACAAGTACTCTCGTCCAATATGTAACCTATGTCTATATAACGATAGCATATTCAATTCGCATCTTTCGAAATTTTGAATCAAAATTATAAATCAAGCAAATATTGATAAAGTATTTACTAGCATTAGGCAAACATTACATAGATTAGAATAAAGAAGAAGAATCAATAGAACATCATAATAAAATTAAATAGAAATCCAAGCGACTACATTAAACCCTAGAGAAAAATATTTAGTTCATGACAAACATAGTTAACACCATAAAAATAAATGGTATTATCTTTAATATCCAAAACTTGAAAAGAAATTAAGGAAGAAAAATCCAGAAAATAAGCTTAGCTGTCAAAAACTCTTTGAGAATTCCTTATTAGAAAACCCTAATCAATACCTAATCTCTAATGTTTTAAACCTAAATAGTAATTTTTTCTCTTCAGGGAGGCGCGCTGCGGCCCTTGCATTTCCATGTCGCGACCCATGTCTTCAAAATACCCAGGAGGTTTGTGCCTCTATCTTCAAGTGCAGCGGCCCTTAAACTCCATGTCACGGCCCGTGTGAGTGCCCAGTTTTTCTTTGCTCTCTGCCACTCATCATGCCGCGGCCCTAAAGTGCATGCTGCGACATTAATTCATGCCAGATTTTTCATAGTATCTGACTTTCCTAGAGCCGCGACCCTTAAGTCCATGCCGCAACTCTAATTCTAATTTTTTCTTCTTTAGAATTTGACCATATTAAATCCTTCCTTCATCAACTTCATTAAAAACTTCTTCTAGCTTCTCCTTATTGCCAATTTGACTCGAACACCAAAAGCTCCATTTTCCACCATTTCTTCTTCTTTACATGTTTAGCTCATAATTCAAAACACCATCCTACAATAAAAACAAACACAAGCGTAATCTTGCACAAAACAAACAAAAAGACTCAAGATTACCACAAAAACACATCCTAAAAAAACACTAAAATGGAGATATCAAACTCCACCAAACTCACTCTTTGCTCGCCCTTAAGCAAAGGACACAAACTCACATGAAAAAACTCAGAACCTAAACAACCAACACAACAAAGTAAGCCGACAACAATAATTCATGCATCAAGCTATGATGACTAACACACTGGTATAATCTTCAGGAAAATCAATATACAATCCATAATTTCAGTCAAAGCATTCTTCCAATTCACTTAAGTCCAAACAAAAATAAAAGCTCCCAAAATCATGATTAATAAATAAAATGCATTCGAATCATTTCATGCTCACCAATTTTTTTTTCATTACAATCAATTAATATCATTATCCCATAAGCTTGCTATACTTACTAATCTCCACTAATGTAGAAAACACATGCTCAGAAATCAATAGGACTTTTACAGCTTATAATTGAAGGCTTAGGTAAAAGTAGATGAAAAAGTCATTTAGGCTCAAATATACCATAAGCACACAAACCAATTTTGGCTAGGCCCAAAGTAGTGATGCAACTCAAATTAGTCTCATAGTTAATAGAAATTAAAATCAAATAAAAATAAATACTCAAAATACTAAAATTAAAGTGTTCATAATCCAAAACTAAAATAAAACTAATAAAAAAATTGGAATGCCTCCAAATGCGCTATCGTTAACGTCATTTAGCCGGACGCTTGTTTTCTTTCATATTTCAACTTGGATCAAGTCCACCCCTCACATCCTTGAGAGCCATAGTGTCATGAGTTGGCCCTCTTTTCTTGTTATTATAGATTGGTGGAACTTTACCCCGCTCATGTAACATTCGAATCCTCTCACTAAAGAACCTTTTTTAAAAGATGACACACTTTTTGCATTCCACTTTTAACCATGGATCTTTGCTTAGAGATTTCCAACTTGTTCTCTCCTCTTTTTACAACTTCAACTCTACAACAATTTGGAATTTCTGTTGCTGCAAAAACATTAAATATTACCTGCTATTTTTGCACTTGTAGCTTCAACTCGACATTTTGTACATCGATTAAAGCCCTACCAGTAGCCAAGAATGACCTTCCAAGTATTATTGGAATATTGTCATCTTCCTCCATATCAAGAATGATAAAGTTCGCAGGAAAGATGAATTTGTTCACTTTCACCAATACATCTTCAATCACTCCACGATGATGTTTGACTGATCGACCTGCCATTTGCAAAGACACGGTGGTAGGCCGAGTTTCTCCCAAATTCAACTCCCGAAAGATTGATAGAGGCATTAGATTCACACTGGCCCCTAAATCACATAGCCTTTGTCATCATTGAGCCCTTTATAGAGCATGGGATATTGAAACTACCAGGATCTTTAAGCTTGGGAGATAGTTTCTTTTGAATTATCGCATTGCACTCCTCAAGGATATTGCATTGCACTGCTTTTTTGGGTTGACCTCAGTAGTGCTTGGTAAGTTCCCTTGAGCACAGTTTGTCATCAAAGTAGCCAACTACCCCATTTGAGTCTCCAAACTCCTGATAGATGCCCTAGTTTCTGTCATGAACTAGTTCAGTACATCGGACTGTGCTTCAGGTTTCTTCATATGTGTTGGCTGATGTGGTTGTGGCTATGGAGGTGGGTATTGTTGCTGACTTTGAGGGAGAGGCTGTTGTGCAGCTTGATTATTTGTCCATGAGAAGTTAGGATGATTCCTCCACCATTAGTTATATGACATCGAAAAAGGGTTGTTGGTTGGTCTTTGAAAATTTCCTATAGCTTGGACTTATTCCATAGGAATATTATTCATATCCATGGTAGGACACTGATTTAATGGATGAGCACTACCACCTGTCCTACATAAACTCTGAACTTGCATGGTTTGGGCTGATAGGTTGCTTTGTTGTAACTGCTTCGTTAAAGCTGCCACTTGCACTGCAAGCATGGAAATAACATCCAATTCAATCATACCAGCCACCTTCTTTGTTTGTCCCCTTTTAGTTGGCCACTGGTAGTTATTCATTGCCATCTCCTCTAGCAATTCATACGCCTCATTAGCACTCTTACTCATAAATGCACCTCCTGCTGCAGCATCTATTATGGTACAAGTAGTAGCATTCAACCCATTATAAAAATTATGGACTAGCATCCACTTCTCTATACCATGATGTGGGCACTTCCTTGACAACTCTTTAAATCTTTCCCATGCATCATACAACGATTCCCCTTCTGTCTGGTAGAAATTATTTATTTCCCCTCTCAACTTTGTAGCTTTTGCTGGAGGGACAAACTTTGCTAAGAACTTCTGGGCTAACTCCTCCCATGTTGTGATAGAATTAGCTTGCAATAAAATTAGCCAACTCTTCCCCCGGTCTCGTAGAGAAAATGAGAATAGTCTAATTCTAATCACATTGTCACTTACCCCATTCATCTTAAATGTTGCACATAGCTTCAGGAAATTGGCTGTGTGAAAATTAGGATCTTCCATGGGCAACCCCCCAAATTGAACAGTAGACTACACCATTTGTAATATTGCTGACTTAATCTCGAAATTATTTGCAACAATAGTGGGGTGTCTAATGCATGAATGCACTCCTGTGACAGTAGGAAGTACATAGTCTCTAAGCATCCTTGGTCCTTGTTCCACTGGGACTTCTACAATATTTAGGATATTATTAACATTAATAGCATTGATTGCTACATTTCCTTGATTCTCAGCCATGGCAAAATCCAGCCTTTTCTTTATCTTTCAGTTTTGTCTGAACGTTCTTTCAATTTCAAGATCTACTGGTATGAGCTCGTTTTGTCTACTTCATCGCATATACCAATAATTCCTGAAGCACAATACAGCCTCGATCCGAATGAGTACTAAGAGAAAAAAACCAAAGTAGAACAAAAAAATTTAATTTTGATATTGGATATTAGTCCCCGACAACGACGCCAAAAACTTGATCAGTAAAATATGATGTGCAAGTATACACAATCGATTCAAGTAATAAAATAGTAAGTAAAGTATCTTTCCCACAAGGACTATCAACCAATTACCAATAATTGCTTTTAAATTTCTATTTGGTTGTCGAAAATAGAGTGATTTTTAAATTAAGACTTAAAATTGAAATAAACTTTGCAATAATAAAAAAACCTAGGGTACTAACTTCATCAACTTTTCATTCTATTAATTTTATGAATTAGTTCTAAATCTCTTCTTCCTATTCTAATAACATGTTAACAAAAATCGATTCATATTCTTTGTCAAGATATAAGATCTCAACCTCTATGCAGCTTTTCTACATCTCTATGATAAACACATAGCAAACATTAATCATAGAAACCTAATTGCTACACAAGTCATACAGGTACTTTCATCCAATATGTAACCTATGTTTATATAATGATAGCATATTCAATTCGCATCTTTTGAATTTTGAATCAAAATCATAAATCAAGCCAATATTGATCAAGTATTTACAAGCATTAGGCAAACATTATATAGATTAGAATAAAGAAGAAAAATCAATAGAACATCATAAAAAAATTAAATAGAAATCCAAGCGACTACATTAAACCCTAGAGAAAAATATTTAGTTCATGACAAACATAGCTAACACCATAAAAATAAATGTTATCATCTTGAATATCCAAAACTTGAAAAGAAAATAAAGAAGAAAAATGCAGAAAATAAACTTAGCCGTTAAGAACTCTCTGAAAATTCGTAATTAGAAAACCCTAATCAATACCTAATCTCTAATGTTTTAAACCTAAATAGTAATTTTTTCTCTTCAAGGAGGCGCGCTGCGACCCTTGCATTTCCATGTCGTAGCCCGTGTCTTCAAAATACCCATGAGGTTTGCGCCTCTGTCTTCAAGCGTCGCGGCCCGTGTGAGTGCCCAATTTTTCTTTACTCTTTGCCACTCATCATGCCATGGCCCAAAAGGGCATGCCGCGACATTAATTCATGCCAGATTTTTCATAGTTTCTAACTTTGCTAGAGCCACGACCCTTAAGCCCATGCCGTGACTCTAATTCAATTTTTTTTCTTCAGACTTTGACCATTTTAAATCCTTCCTTCTTCAACTTCATCAAAAACATCTTCTAGCTTCTCCTTATTGCCAATTTGACTCGAACAACCACCAAAAGCACCATTTTCCCACCATTTATTCTTCTTTTCGCATTTAGCTCATAATTCATAACACCATCCTACAACAAAGACAAACACAAGCGTAATCTTGCACAAAACAAACAAAAAGACTCAAGATTACCACAAAAACACATCCTGAAACAACACTAAAATAGAGTTATCACTTATGCACTAATAGAAAGGAAAACTTAACCTTTATGCTCACCAAATAGATGTCAAAACAACATTCCTAAATAGAGGCCTCAAAGAGTAGGTCTTTATGGAACAACTGGAAGGGTTTTGTTCTTAAAGGAAATAAACATAAAGTGTGTAAACTTGTCAAATAATTATATGGTTTGTAACAAGCTCCACAACAATGGAATGAGAAGTTTGATAAATTCATTATTTCAGATGGGTTTAGACATAACAATGCAGATAAGTGCTTATACTCTAAGACTAGTGATGACTATGTCTTATGAATGCGTCTTTATGTACATGATATGTTAATTTTGAGTAGTGACATGAGAGGAATAATAGAAACAAAGAAGTTTCTATCTTTTAATTTCAATACGAAGGACCTTGGAGAGGTTGATACCATTGTAGGTATCGAAGTTAAAAGAAATTGTGGGGGTTATACTTTAAGCCAAACTCTTTATGTCGAGAAAGTGCTTGACAAATTTAGTCATCTCAAAATCAAAATGGAAAATTCACCATTCGAGTCAAACGTGAAGCTTGAAAATAATGAAGGAAGAGTGGTGAATCAACTTGATTATGCAAGTGCAATAGGAAGCCTAATGCACGCCGCTCATTGTACTAGAGTGAACATTGCATATGTGGTTAGTATACTTAGTAGGTTTACTAGAAACCCAAGTATCAAGCATTGAGAGGGTTCTAGGATATCTTAAGAATACCAAGAACATATCCTCCGCCACTCAAATTTTCCTAGGATACTTAAAGAATACTCCGATGCTAGTTGGATATCGTGAGTAGGAGACAATCTTCCACCACCAGTTGGGTGTTTACACTTGGAGGAGGTACCATTTCTAAGAGTTTTAAGAAACAAAATCAAATTTAATAGCTCTAGCGACAACCGGCACCCACCCAGGTGAAGCGTTGCCTATTTGGTGTTTTCATGTCGATGCGTCGCCTCCCAGAGGCGACACAACGCCTATGGACTTGACTTGGCTCCCCAATACTCACTTCAAATCATCTCCAAATGCTCCCAAAATTTTTGGCTACTCTTATATACTCCAAAGAAACACTTTGGAACCAAAAAGATGATTTATAAATGCCTATACCAAAAGTCAACTTTGACATGTTGACTTTAGTGAAACTATTATGGTTTTTACATCTCTTCGTGCCTAACCAATTTCACCATGCATTTAACCAATCATAACAATATCCAATTGGTTAAATACATCCTCAATCCTCTAGCCAAATGATATTAGTGGATGAAATAAAGTACCTTTTGGGTTTGAACTTTATCTTAGTGAAAACACTACGAAGCTTCTACCGAAATGCTAATGTTTTCTTAAAAGATTGAACCCAACATTCCTAGTGATAAAAATCAGTAATGTCTCACACACCTTGACCTGATTACTCATATATTTACCACTTTTCACGCTTAGCACTTTTATGCCCTTGTGCGTATCCATTCATGAACCATCCGGAGAGAAAACTCCTACTCTCTTGAGAGGCGATATCACCTCTAGGTTCACATAGGTTAAATTCTTACAACATCTTTGCTACCTTTAGAGATGCTTGTTGCTCTTAAACTAAACTTCATTAAAATCCTATGGCTTAACCCTCATGTCCGGTAGCAACCAACATTATCTCATCCTAGATGGGACTTTTTAAGTCGTTAATGTTGTAACTATTCCTTATCAATGACTTGTTCTTAACCATTGAACTCTACACTTGATGTATAAAAGTTTTGAGTTGGGTTGTCATCATCGGGGAATCTATTGGTTAAGGAGTTTTAGTCCCATCCCTCAATTTTTGGAACTCACCAAATCTCTTCCTATAGGTTTAGTAAACAGATCTACTAAGTTCTCACAAGATTTGACATATAAAATTGATACGACGCTCTTATCAATCAATTCCCTCACATACTCATCTCTTGGACTTATATGTCTAGACATCCCATTATATATCTTGTCATAAGCTCTAATCAAAGTGGCTTGATTATCACAATGTATCAAAATCATTGATTCATCAATCATGGTTTTCAGTATCTCGATCATGAGATCTCTTAACCACTCGATCTCTTTGTCGGTTGTCGCTAGAGCTACAAACTTCGACTCCATGGTTGAGCAACATATACATGTTTGTTTCTTAGATCCCTAATAAATGACACCTCGCCAAGTTCTTAGATCCCCAAGAAACGACACCCCCACCAAGGATGAACACCTAGCCAGTTGTGGAGAGATTATCTCCTACACTGGATATTCAACTTGCATCAGAATATCCTTTAAGTATCTTAGGAAACTTAGAATATTGGAGGCATAACTCTTCGGTCATTTTGAGGTATCCAAATACTCTTTCCATGACTTTCTAATGTTTGATACTTGGATTGCTAGTAAACCTACTTAGTTTATTAATCGCAAATGCAATATCTGGTTTAGTACAATGTGCGACATACATCAAGCTCCCAATTGAACTTGCATACTCTCATTGAGCCACCACTCTCCCTTCATTCTTTGTGAGTTATTGGTCTAGTCAACAACGATATATAACAACTATTTTTATTAGTTGTTGTCAGTTATGTTAGTTAGCTAACAACTTGGTTTTATGGTTAAAAGCTGTTATGCTATTTTTTACCTAGTTTTTTAGAAAATATAAGCTATAAGCGCAACTCCCTTCATTCTCAATTTCCAGCTTGAGGGCCTCCACCCTTTCCGCGCCCAGGGGCCTTCGCTTCTGCTGGACGGGAGTTGCATTCTCATCGATGTTCAGGGCATGGAAAATGACGTTGCAGTCAATCTTGGTCATATCCGAGTGGGACCAGGCTGGGACGTCCTGGTTTTCTCTTACCCGAGCAATTATGGTAGCCTTGACCTCCGGGTTCAAGTTCCTCCCTACCTGGATCACTTTGGTCGGGTCGGTGTCACTGATGCACACCTCCTCAACCTCCTCCATGGGTTCAATGCCCTATCCGCCTCTATTCGCAGGTCTAATTCGTCATCCTCCCGAACCACCCTCTGTGCTGGCTATGGTGGTGGGATTGGATCAGCATTTTCCCTTTCGAGAGGCTCTTCACGAACCATGAATATTGGTCGGGCGAAGATGTGATAAATTTTTTGGGCGCTCTTCTGATCTCCCAGTACAGTTCCCACTCTGCCGTTTTCACATAGGAACTTCATGCATAGATGGCGGATGGAGGTGATGGCGCTGAAGTCGACTAGAGCGTGGTGCCCAAAAATCACATTGTACGCAGTGGGGAAATTCACCACTGCGAAGGTGCAATACTTGAACGAGCTCTGAACCTCGTTCTCCAGCATCATGTGGAGTTGAATTTTTCCCATCGCGAGCAATGAATCCCTGTTTAAGCTGTAGATCTGTGTGGGGCATGAGGCTAGGTCCACCTCTGTTAGGCCAATCGCCGTGAAGGTTGGATTAAATAGGACATTGACAGAACTACCGTCATCCACCAATGCTCGGGATACTAGTTTGTTGGCAATTTGGGCATCAATGACCAAGGGGCCGTGATGTGGGAAGTGAGCGTTCCGGGCATATTCCTCCGTGAATGTTATGGGCAGGTTCATTAGCTTTGGGCAATGGGCCAAAGTCTGGACCAACGCACACACCTCGTGGTCGTGATCGAGTTCACTGAGGTATCTCTTCTAATCATTCTGGGATGGTCCTCCCAGGTGCGGGCCTCCCGATATGGTGGCTACATGGCCATCTACTCGAGGAGGTGCAGTTCTGGAGGGATATGGCATCCCAGGCTCGGGAGCGACAAGGCCTCCAGGAGATTGCACTATTGGGTCCCTCTGAGGGGCATGTTCTCCCGATCCTGGAGCCTCCTAAGGAGTTCGGTATGGTACCTGCGCGCTTTGGGCCAAAGATTGTCCGGGAGCTGCTGGCAGTCCCGGAACTCCTGTTGGCATCCTGACCCATTGGTGGAGATGCTCAAGTTGATCAAATTATCAATCTTGTCTTTCAGCTGACGACACTCCTCAGTTGTGTGGCCCACGTCCTTGTGATAGGCACACCTTTTGTTGGTATCCCTCGAATTCTTTCCCTCTTTAAATATGGGGCTTGGTTTATGGTAATGGACTACGTTGCACGTTGCAAGGTAGATGTTTTCTCGGGTATCCACCAAGTTTGTATACTCCATATACTAGGGCTCGTACCCCCTCTTTCTCTTCTTTGTTGGCTTGAATCGGCTCTGACTTTTTCCAGATCTCTTTCCCTTGGAGGGGTTTATGCTCGCTTCAGCCGCTTCGATCTAGGATGGTTGAGCACCTCTGAGAGTGGCACTATATTCGATTGGTGCTACTCTGTATCGAGAGTAAGGGGCTGAAGGAGCCAGAGCGTACCCCGATGAAGTGGACCCATAGACGGTCGGGGTCATGAACGAAATCTTGAGGGTTCCGGCGGGTCCAGACCCTGCTGGAGGCGCCCATAGACTTATGATTTTATGTAACTAAGGTTCTATAACTCAAAAGTCCATTTTATCACTTGATATTATTTGTGTTGTTTTCATTCTAAATTCACGTTATAATTATTAATCTTTAAGTTTCAAGATTTGCATTCATACTTTGAATATGTTTCTTTAAGTTTCAAGATTTGCATTCATACTTTGAATATGTTTCTTTAATTATCAAGATTTGCATTCATACTATTAATATGGCTCTTGATTAGTCTCTATGGTTTGAAATATTGAATTAATTTCCATTATTCATTGTTGGATGAGAAAGTATAAGCCATAAATCCCCAACAATAAAAAATATCTATCTCTAATTACTTTCTTTTGTGTTTTTGCATAATCAACAATGAGGAAAATTTGTTCATCTTCTACAATCTTCAAATCCTTGCTTCAAGATTTGGTTTGTGTTGAACACATAACCATGAGAGATCAAAGAAAGTTATATTTGGATATGTACTACATGAATGTGGATATAAATTCAAAGTCTTCATCAACAAAGGATGAGACAACTCAATGGGATTAATTACTCAAGGAGATTGATATCATAAAATTCCTTATTTCTAAATGTGTAGATTTCAAGAATTTGAATGAAATATGTTTCCTGCCATATTTATTTTGAGTTTATTGTTTATGTTAAGAGTACAATGGTGAATGTTAATGAACAATTCAAGGGTTATTGTTGTACTTGTTTTGTTTGTAAAGTTATTGATCATCATGTGAGATATAGAAATTGTAAAATTAACCATAATAAGATTAGGGTTAAGGAAACTAATGTTGAGATCATTGCTATACTAAATGAATTTAATTGGGTCAACTTTATTGATGATGAGATATTTGTGACCTTAATTAAATTTGATGCATTCAATGAGGAATGCATTGTAACCCTAATTAAGATATTTCATTCGATGAGGAATGTATGATAACCCTAAATAGAATTGACATAATTCATGCATATAGTGATGAGACTAATGCAACCTTAAGACAAGGTGAACATGTCAATGTAATTGATGTTGAGATCATTGCAAAAGAAAGTGAAGATACTAAGGTCAATGCATTTGATGCTGAGATCATTGCAAACCTAAGTAAGGATACCAAGGCCAATGCATTTGATGTTGAGATCATTGCAACCTCGAGTGAAGTTAATGCAACCCAAGAAAAGGTGCAAGGAGGAGGCTAGGAATAGAGATTTTTGAACAACAAATCTGTATTTGTGTCAACTTTGGTACAGAATTTTATCATTCCATCACAAGCATACTATTTTCCCACAAATTAGTTTCCCTTGGATAAAATTAGATTGTTTGACTCAAAACCACTTTGATGCCTGGTTTGCTCAACAAGTGCCCACTCACAAGATTCCTACTCATATCCGGAACATACAATACGTTGATCAAAAGAACATTCTTTCCATATGTGAAGTAGAGACCAATATTCCCTTTGTCCAACACCTTGGATCTATGCTCATTACCAATTTGGATCTCATGGCCATCCTTTAACTATTCAAAGGTTTCGAATATCTCTCTATCATAAGTTACATAATGGTAGCACAAGTGTCATACCACCATCCTTGCACTTTTCCTTGGATAGCATTCACCTCACTCAAGGTAACAACCAACTCCTCGTTTGTTGTGTTGACCTTGGATCCATGGTTGTGGGACTTTCGGTACTTGCATTCTCTAACCATGTGGCCACTCTTGCCACAAACAAAACAAGGGCCTCTCACACCCTTGAATTGCCTTTCATTCTTCTTAGGGGCTAGATGAGTATCCTTGTTTGATTAAGGTTTCTAGTGAGCCTTCCCTTTGGATTGAGAGGGTTTCTCTATGATATTAGCCTTGGATATCCCAGCATTGGAATCTTCCATACACTTGTCTCTAGAATGAGACTCTTTTTCAATCCTTAGGTGATTTAGGATCTTCTCCAAAGATATCTCTTCATTCTTATGGAGATTCTTCTTTCTATAACATTTCCAAGATGGAGGCAACTTGGCTATGATCCCACCCACAATGAAGGATTTTGGCAATGTTATCTTTAGAGTAGATAACTTATTCACAATAACTTGTAGCTCATGTACTTTGGGGAGTAAGAATTTTCCATCAAAGACTTTAAATTCCATGTATTGAGTTATGAGAAATTTCTTGGTACCTTCTTCGGTTTTGTACTTCTTCTCAAGTGCATCCCAAATCTCATTTGCCGATGTAGTGTTTGTGTAAATATCATAGAGATGATCCGAGAGGGCATTGGCTTCCTTTCTAATTTTTCTTGAGTCTATGAACACATTTAACCTCTGTAATGTTTGGGTAGTGAATTGAAGGCAGCTAGGAAACTCATAGGAGTTCCAAGAAGGCTAGGGCAAAACCAAAACCAAGCATAAAACATCTAAAGTAAAAATTGTGTTTTTTGGTGTTTAGAGAAATGTATAGGGAGTAATTTGAGGTGTATATATAATTTTTAGAGTTTAATCTCTTTGTTGTGATGTAATTATGTAGGTTATTATGTTTGCTGATGCATGCATGTTGATTGTGGTTATTTTAGTTGAGGAATCCCAAGTTCCTCTAAGGTTTGTACAAAAGGTTTGCTGCCAAAATTTTAGTCTTGACTTTCAAAGGGTCAAGAAAAGCCTTGAACGTGTCATCTTTGGAATTTGATGTTCCCATGGTATGTTTTTGAAAGAGTATATGGTTTTAGACACTTAAAATGTTCAAAAAGGTTTTGTATTCACAAAGCTATGATTATTTTATAAAGATGTTGCAATCTCGAAAATTTAATATTTTCAGTTTAGGTTTGATTTTTGAACATCAAGTTACTAACCAAAACAACTCATTAATATCTGAAATTTGGAAATAATATTCACAATATATTCAAGATTAAATCTAGAAAGTTTTGTAAAAAAAATTGGATTTTGAAAATTGGTCAGTTTGACCTCCTAGTTTTGGAGAGCTATTTCATTTAGTAAATTGATCTTTTTGATCTCAAAATTTGGGAGAACATTTAGGATATATCAAAGTGGTAATCTAAATTTTTTGATAAATAATTGATGAGTAAATTTTAAATTATACTAGGGTTTTGCCGGGACTGCTCATACAATACCTAATCATATGGTATCCAAGCTAAGTAGTTCTCTGAATCCAGTGTGAATTCGAGTCCCTTCGGTTCAACAAGGAACATAATTCCTGAATTTCTACTCAAATCAAGATCGAGAAAAGGAAGTTTTCCAATCATTGACTCAAACCCATTGTCAAACCCCACTCATCAGAATATGGAGGTACTTATGGCAGAACATGTCAGTCTAGTCTTTCACAATAAAGTGATAGATGGAAATGCCATTATACGACTTATTAGTAGATTAATAGATCCCTTCGGAATGGCATATGGATTACCAAAGTTTGAGTATTTAAATTAAAAACATGCAAGTTTTACACTTGGTAAAAATGAGGTTTTTGACATTTAAAGTAAGAAACTTGTTTATGATTTATCTTAAACTTTTTAAATGACTAAACAATTTACCACTTTGACTATGGTTATGATTAGTTTGGAAATTTAAAGAAATGATTTTTCTTAGCTAATTAGTTTATTGTTGTTGTAAAATAAATGGGTCCAAAACCCTACAGTTTAAATAAATAAATGGAATCAAACTTTTTTTTTCTTTCTAAATTTAAGCTATGGATTTCTAAAGACTTATAATGATTATTTCTTAAAGTTATATTCTTCACTAAGTAAAATTAATTCATTTTCTAAAAAGGTTAAATTTAAGAACTTTGGACTTTATAAATAATTATTTTTCTAAAAAGGAAGTACATAATTAATTTATCTAACTTAATAAAACCGTTAAGGTTTTGATTAAGTGTGTCAACGAGTATATATTAGTATTTGACTAAGACCGAAACCTTATCAGTTCTATTTGGGGAAAATTTATTAATAGAGCCGGGCTTGTATACCAAAACCATAAGGTAGGTCTCTCTAAGACTTAGAATAGTACTCTCAGGACCGTGAGTTTATGTCAATTTATCGGTCTAAACCGAGTAAGGATTTTCAATCATTATTAATTGTTAATGAAGACTTAAATGCCAAAAATTATAAAAGTGAGCTATAATTTCCATAATTAATCCGAGTATGCTATATGGATAAATATAGTATTGGTTCAGCGGAACGGGAATACGAATGGAATAAGGAGAAATCCCGCTTTGCGCTAAGGATTCTAGGTAAGTTAACCTTTGACTTCTATGGCAAAATAACATGTTTATTGTTTGCTAAATTTAAGACACATGCACAAGTATACATAGTATTGTAAAAAGTCTACGAGACCGTTATCCTAGCGGATATGAGTCGTGAATAGGGTTTTGACAAAACAATCACTTTGTATTATGGCCCTTGGCCCATTATATGTCAGCTTTGTGTGATCATAGTGCTTGTACGCCTATAAGATGTTATGATAAGTAAATATACCGGCTGGGTCCGGATTGGCAATGGGTTGTGATAAGTAATTATATCGGCTGGGTTCAGAATGACAATAGGTTATGATAAGTAATTATACCAATTGGGTCTAGATGGTTGTTGGGTAAGCTGTGCATACAATCCGCTAGTGTGGTCTGGGAACCCGATAACCTCTAAATTTCATTAAACTTGTGTGACTTTATTCACACCTGTGATAGTAGTTATTAAGAATATGATATAATTGCTATCTAGTATGAGATTTGAATCCTGTTGATTAACTCTTGTTTGGACATATGTCTGAATGCCTCACGATTATTTGAATCGCTATGCTACTTGGTAGTGTTGTTGAGTTTGTTTTGTTACTTTAGAACTCTTAAGTTTTGTCTTAATGCAAGAACATGTTAGTGTTATTATATTTTTATTAGGACTCAGAGAAATTCTAAATCCTAAATCTGGTAGATTGGTAATTACGGGTTCATTTTGAGGACTCGTCATTGATGGCTTGCCCTTTTGTTATGATTGATTTCTTATTTGTAAGGTTGTTCTTATTAAGTGTTTCACTTACCTAGTTGTGTCATGTTGTAGGTAAGCTCAAGGGAAACACGGACCAGTGAGAGCCAAATTCTAGTTCATGGGGATGTACATGTGGTTCGACCGTGGGAAGTTAGTCGCTTTTAAAAAGCTTTTATTTTTGCTTTTAAAAAAAAAAACTTGATGACTCACTCTGTCTATTAAAAGTGTTGTTTTGTGTGTAATACCTTAGAGCTAATCTTAATGATGAATAGTGAGCTAAAGAAAAGATAAATAAATGCAATAATTAATGAACGACACAAATATTTATAGCGGTTTGACCCAAAAAAGATGACCTAAGTCCACTTTAGTTAGTATTATTTATGAACTTTGAACCCTCAAGAACAAGCTAAGTTTGATCTTGTTCTTGAGGAAGTTGCAATAATAGAGCGTAAGAGCTCTCTTCTAAAAATGAACAGTTACTGACTTGTTCCGTGATTGTTCCACCTTTGCTACATTTTGGTATGCACTATTTCTAGCCGTAGAGATGGGACAAGTTTGTGTCTCACCAAAAATGGTAATCCGATGTGTCCTATTCATTTAATTGTTGAAGGCGCACTCTAGTGTGGAAAAATACTCGGGTGGCGAGGCCACCGACGAGCGGCAAAGGCCCTTAGTGACCGACGATCGATGTCTGGCAACTGGCGAGGGCCTTGGGGACCAACTATGGTTGGTGGCGACTTTAGCAGATCCTTGGGATGTGCTATTATGTTTGGTTAAATACAAAAATATAAGTGTTAAAATACAAGCAAGGTATAAACACTTAGTGAATTTCACATAATGAAGATGTGAAATTTGAGTTTCAATTGTAGGCAATTTAAAAATGTGTTTTTGGATCCAAAGTGATGCATGGAGGTATCCAAGGGTCCCCAAAAAAATTTGGTAGCATTTGGAACAATTTTAGGACCTTTGGAGGGATCCAAAATAATAGAGGGTGGCGATGTGTCACCACCCAAGTGGCGTAGCATCGCCTAATGCTTAAGGTTTCAAAAGCCCTAGTAGGTGATCCATCGCCTGCATGTAGGCGACGTATCACTTGGCAGGCGATACATCGCTTGCATGCAAGCCATGCGTCACCTACGGAGTCCATACAACTTATGTAAATTAGCTCCAAATGACGTGTTTTACGAGTCTAATTCTATTGGTTAGACCTGATGACGGTGCCTACTCTATATAAGGGTCAAAATGGAGTTTTGGAAGACTTTATCACTCTCTCCAATATCTCTCTAACCTCTCTCTCTCTAGCTCCAAGAATCTCAAGTTTTCTCAAAGAAACTCATAAAGAAAGTGTTTGACTTTGTGAGTTTAAGGATTGTTCAATCTCAATTCTCGTTTCCTCTTACAAAGGCCTCAAACATCAACGGTGGCTAGGAAATAGAGTATTAGGATAGTGATAAGAAACGTGTATAAGCCTTGGAATTGTGTTTTGATTTTGTACTAAGGATTTGCTCAAAGTGGTGGTTCTACAAGGGTTTTCAAGGTTCATCAAGGTTGAAGAAGATCATTCACCAACATGGGTTTGCATAATCTTTCTCAATCTTTATTTAGTCTCTATCAATCTATTTTTTGTGTAGATTCTAAATTTAGGGATGGTGTTATCTCACTCCCCCCAAACAATCTAATACTTTATTATCGAAGATAACATATCATGGAACAATCAAAATCTCTAATCCTAATTAATTTCTTTTGTGTTTTGCATAATAAAAAATGAAGGAAATTTGTTCATCTTTTACAATCTTCTAATCCTTATTTCATGAAAACACATAACCATGAAAGATCAAAGAAATTTCTATTTTGAAATGCTCTACATGAATGTGGATATGGATTCAAAGTCTTCATCAATAAAGGATGAGACAACACAATGAGATTACATACTTAAGGAGATTGGTATCATCAAATTTCTTATTTCTAAATGTGTAGATGTCAAGAATTTGAATGAATTGTGTTTGTTGCCATATTTTTTTAAGTTTGAGATTAATTTTTATGTTAAGAGTACAATGGTGAATGTTAATAAACAATTGAAAGGTTATTGTTATACTTATTTCGTTTGAAAAGTTATTGATCATCATGTGAGATATGGTAATTGTAAAATTAACCACAATAAGATTAGGGTTAAGGCAATTGATGATGCAACCTTAAGAGAAGGTGAACATGTCAATGTAATTGATGATGAGATCTTTGCAAAATAAAGTGAAGATACTAAGGTCAATGCATTTGATGTTGAGATCATTGAAAACCTAAGTAAAGAGACCAAGGCCAATGCATTTGATGTTGATATCATTAAACATTGAGTGAAGTTAATGCAACCCAATGATAGGTGCAAGGATAGTGGTATGATACTTGTGCCGCCATTCATGAAACCTAGGTACTTTGAAAAGGATGCATTGATGCGTTCTTCACTAATGGAAAGAAAGTGACCCTAACTAATATTTTCTATGTTCCCAATATGACTAGAATTATTATGAGTAGACGTCTATTGAGTAAATCCAGTATCAAAATGAAGTTTGAATTCGGTAAACTCACTTTGACTAAATTGGACACTTTTGTGGGAAATGGTTATACATGTGATGGAATGATCAAACCATGTACTCTTGATAGTGACAATAATGATATGACATCTAAATCTTGCAATGTGGTTAATTCCAATTCTATTACTTTGTGGCATAATAGACTTGCTCATATAGGTTATAGCACAATTAAGAGAGTTGTTAATTGTGATGTGAATGAGCATGATAAATGTGAGTTATGTGTTAAATCTAAATTGGTAAAGAAACATTTTCCAAGTGTTGATAGATGTTCAAGCTTGCTAGATTTAATACACATTGATATTATGTGAATTGAATGGCATGTTGACTAGAGAAGGAAATAGATACTTCATGACTTTTATAGATGATTTCTCTAGATATACTTATGTGTATTTGCTTAAGAGTAAGGATGAGACATTTAATGCATTTAAAATCTATCAAGCTGATGTAGAAAATCAATTGGAAAGGAAAATAAACACTCTTAGAAGTAATAGAGGTGGTAAATACTTTTCAAATGTTTTCAATGTGTTATGTGAACAACATGGAATTATACGTGAATGCATTGCACCATACACTCTACAACAAAATGAAATAGTTGAAAGAAAGAATATGACTTATCTTGAGATGAATAACTCTATACTTTCACATGCTAAATTGTGTTATAATTTGTGGGGTGAAGCTTTGCTTGCTGCGTGTCATATATTGAATCGATTTCCTATGAAAAAGAACAATGTATCTCCATATGAGTTATGGAGAGGAAATAAGTCTAACATAGGCTATCTTAAAGTGTGGGGGTGCATTTCTTATTGCAAGAGCAAGGAGCCTAAAAGGACCATGTTTGGTCCAATGACCGTTAAGTGTGCATTTGTTGGCTATGCCTCAAATAGCAAGGCCTATAGACTATTAGACTTGGAGTCTAAAGTGAGAATTGAATCAAGAGAAGTTGAGATCTTTGAGAATATGTTATATTGTGATAGCAACTCTCAAGAACCCACAAGTGTTGGAGAATCTCTTAAAGAGAAAGATCCAAAGGTTGATGAGAAACCAATATTGCCTCAGAGAAGCCAAATGCTTAAAGAGTTGGGCTCAATTGAGAAATGTTCTCAAATAGAGATACTCTACGGTAGACTTGAAGAAATTACATGGAAATTTCCTATGGCTCTTCAAGTTGAGGATGATCCAAAAACATTCCAAGAAGCAATGTCTTTGAGAGAATCTACCTTTTGGAAGGAGGCAATAAATGATGAGATGGATTCAACTATGTCAAAACACACATGAGTATTGGTAGACCTTCCACAAGGTTCAAAACCAATTAGGTGCAAGTGGATATTTTAGAGGAAGTATCACACCAATGGCACATTCAAACATTCAAAGCTAGATGAGTAGCTAAATGGCTTAAACAAAAGGAATGAATCGATTATTTTGACATGTATGCACTGGTTGCTAGGACAACCACAAAAAGAGTTTTGTTCGCCTTATCATCAATATATAACCTTTATGTGTTGGGAATACTTATACACGATCTTATTAATTTTCATGTAAATCATATATTAAACAAATTAATATAAGAAAATCTAGAACATGTTTCTATATTTGAATTTAAACAGAGATAATGACAAGAACACTTACATGAATTTAAACATGTTTCTATATGCAGTAGAATGAATAAGTCTGTCCTTTAGTTTCTCTAACCCTTGATCCTTTCTGTCGCAGGGTATCTCCAAGAAACTGAACCGATCTTCAAATTTCTTCACAACCATCTACAGTATCCTTAGAATCACCAAGACTAGATTGGACAATTCTCAACACATGAGATAGATACAAAGAGAAGCTGAGAAGATAGTATAGAGGCTTAGAAAACGGCTTTTGTTGTAGAGATAGTCTAAAACCCAAAGCATCAAAACTATATCTTCTGACTATCTATTTTCAACTCTCACTTAGCATTCCTTTTAAAGGCTCAATTAGGTCACTTATTTAATCAAAACAATCAATAAAATAATAGGAAATTACAGCCCTTAGGTCGAAATTGTCATGGGCTATAGGTCCGTGAAATTTCCCATTTAATTACAAACCCGTTGGACTTAAATTCAAAGCTCGTATTATTTTATATTGATTAATTAATTAAATAATTATTTAAATCATTCATCAAATAAATTATTTGTAATTTGAACCTCGATTTAAACTTATTTATTAATTTAGACACATTTGTCTTAATTAGTAAATTTGCTCTAAAATCTCTTTTCTTCTCTAAATTGCATAACTCTATAAAATTATCCAAAATTGACCTGGTTAACTTTGATAATTCTAATTGATGATTAAATCAATTAATTAAGACTATCTAGATGATTTTATCCAAGGTACTATGAGGACCACGGGCCTATGAAATCAAGCTCCAACAAGTTATCATAATTTTAACAAATAAATTTACTAACTTATTAATTCCTCGTGACTCCACTAAAGACTCAGAATTGCACTCTTGAATTCATAGAACGATTTACAAGCAATATAGATACATTATTAGTTATCCATTGTTACAACCATAATTATCACTCAATCCTCTATAGACGGTCTACAATGAGATGGGACTAAAATACTGTTTGACCCTTCATTGTATTTTATCTTAAAATACTTAGTTCTTTATAAATGATATTTCAGTAAACTAATATAAATACCCAAAATGAGATCATTATCATTTAGCACCTCAAACCAAACTAAAAGGAAACCATCGTTTTACTTCTTCATCAGAAGCTATAGATGTTCATATCTATGATTAACACTCCCACTCAATAATACTACCGAGTTCCCAAGCTGAAAGTGTTGACCCTTGATTTGGCCAACGACACAGAGTCAAATGTACGACAAAGTATAAAGCAAGAATGAGAAAAATGATCTAACGGAAAGGAAGAAAACACCAAGGAATTATAGTGGTTCGGCCCTAAAGAATGGTAATGACCTACGTCCACTTAGTGATATTGTTACTATTGAATCTCAAAGCTGTGATCAAAGAACTAGGGTTCTTGAGTTTCACAAACTTTGAATGTATTACAATAAGACAGTGAAAAACTCACTTTAGCTCTTTTTTCTCTCAATATTTCGCAAAAAGATTCAAGAATCAAAAGTTCAAAAGTCCCTTCCTTGAGCTATTTCATGCATATTTATAGGCTCAAGGAGGGTTACACATGGCAACGTGCCCTATCACGTATCAAGATAATAATGAAGAAATATTCAATGCAGTTATTATAAGATTACAGCTTAAGAAGGAAATAAATTAGGTTATACAACCAGCCTGGTCATATCAAAAATTAATCCTGACGATGTGGTGTGCTTCTGGTCGATAGTCGAGCAGTACTTTCGCCACGTGTCAACCACATGTGAGAAATTCTTGCCACATCATCAGCAACCATTTTTTGGGTAAACATTTGCCCCCAAGTTTATTTATTGCGACCAGCAATAAGTAAACTTAGGAAACCGACTCTTTGAATACCCCACAAAATTTGTCAGAACCGCCCATGATTTCTCGAAAAAGGTGACCAATCATGTCTAATCAAGTCTTTTTGGTTTCCCAAGAATGTGTCCGATGGTCATTTCACTTCCCCATGCTTAGAAAAAGTAACTCATGATTACCTCTTTTAACGTGCCTTGGTCTTTATAAATAACCCCCAAGTTATCATTTTTACCTTTTACCTACTTTTGCCTTCTTGAAGAACATTGAATAACTCGTGCTCCAGAGCCCAGAAATTTTCAAGCATCTACGCTCGGACGTTCAAAAGCTTTCACCTTCGGACTTCAATCTTCATCTGAGTAAGCTTCACGAACTTTCTTGTCTTTTGATTTACCATACGAAACTGCTTTATGCTTGCTTTCATTTCCGAACCCTTTCGTATTCTTGGCTGAAAATGTATGGGGATTGTTTGCATGTTGATAGATGATTGATAGGGTAGTGAAATATTGTTCCGTAGGAGTTAGGAGCCAGTTTGGTAGTCGAGATTGTAGATTTAGGGCGTAAAATCGAAGTAATAATTCAATTTTTAAGCCAGTTGAAAAACTGGGTTTTTCCCGCCCTTTCGGAGTCGAAAAAGCTTTTTCCTGAAAAACTTTTTACTTTCGCTTTTCAATCTATTTTTCAAACTGCTCGTATAGAACATAGTGTTTTTGTTAGAATGCTGCTGGTCGTATAAAAACTTAATTTTTATACGCGAGCAACGTTATTCCAACTCTCAACACAAGCTTTTAAGCTTTACGTCTTACCTCCCCCTTTCTCTGTTCGCAGCTTTTCATGCAAGATCCATGAGGAGGTGAAAGACCCATCGACGACGACTTACTAGCTTAGTTGCTTGAGGACGAGGAGCAACCATCGTTGCTAATAACTGAAATTCCCTTTTCTCGTGCCACTTCAAACACTCCATCAACCCTTATTCAAAATATGGGTCGAGCAAAAACTAAAGCCCAGAAAAAGAAAACTCCCAATCCTTCAAATCAGCCTGCTCCTCGGGCTGAAGTTCCCTCGACCAGCGGTCGAGCAGAAAATATTCCTGACCCAAATATCCAAACTAATGCTCAACCCCGAAATGCCATTCAACCAGATGTTGAATGGTATGTTGTACCTGAAAGCCGGGTGACGATCAGGATGATCGCCAACTATATTAGAAAATATGGACTCCTAGGGGTGAGACTAGTCCGACCCAATCAAGACCAACAGGTGAATTGCTTGGAGGCACTTTCAGCGCCTGGTTGAGGTACCATATTGAGGCAGGGGCTACCTTGCCTCTTCATCCTTTTTTCCAAGGGGTGGCCAACTACTTCGGGGTCGCCCCTTTCCAAATAACCCCTAATGGATATAGAATGCTTGCAGCACTCTATATCCTTTATTGCCACAAAAAATGGCCTATGCCATCACCACATGAGGTCAATTATCTATTTGACCTCAAGTCTAACCCCAACCAAGAAAGTATGGGGTTTTTTCACTTTTGTCATTAGGAAACAAGGCGCACTTTCCTGTCTGACACCACTCACATATCGAACGTGGGGAGGTACTATCAGGAGTATTTCCTCACGACTGACATGGTCGCGAACAACCTAGCCTTCACTTAAGGAGGTAATGCCTTTGTACCACTGGTCGTTAATCTTTCTTTAATTTTTTCTCTACACTTTCTTAGATTTTTGGTGCCTTTCAGGCCCATGGTTGTGACCAGACCCCACTCCAGACATGGAGTTAAGATCAGCCCTCTTGGCTAGTATGACTGACGTGGAGAAAAGCGTCAAGCATCTAGTCACAGAGGCTAACCTTAGGCTAGTCGACCTTTAGGCCCCTCATCAGGATGTGAGGGAGTCAATAGCGGGGAGTGCTACTGGTGGAGAGGTTCCTGAGCAGCACCCAGATGTGGAACAACCCCTTCCGAGGAAGGCCACTGGAGTAACAATCAGGGAACCTTCCAGCATTTCGTGGGCTGCTGCTCCCCCCCGCCCCAAAGGAAAAAGGAAAAAAGAAGGCCACTGAACCCCCCGCTCCCATCGACGAATCTGCAGATGAGAACGGTATTGATCTTTCGCTCTTAGATAGTTTACCAATTCCCTGTCACCTATTTTACGGGGATGGCAACTTTAAGTATACTCCAATCTTAAGTTCATATTTCTTCCAAGTAGTAAGTAGTTCAGTAAGTAATGTAGCGACCAGTAGTTGTAGCGCAGGTACTTTACTTATAATCTCTTTACTTTCATTTTTAGCTCCGTCTATATATCTTATCTCAATGCTCGTGTTGTTTCCTTTTGTGCAGATATGTCATCTGAAGATGTGTTCGAGCATTACAAGGCCGCCGTTGCATCTTCAGGCAAGAAGAAAGACAGCAAGAGAACTCGGGGGGAGAGCAGCAAAACTGCCTCAAAGAAGGCCCAAACTGAGGACCCTCCAGCCACAGTCCCTTCGAAGGAGAACACACCACCTCCATCACCCCTCGAGCAACCAGACTTGACTCCTCCGGTCGACCAGCATTCCACTCCTACAACACCCGTCGACCAGCACCCTACTCCTCAGGTCCCTACCAGCCAAACACAGCGCACTCAGCTCGAAGGCTCCCTGTCTAGCATCGTGGTCAGCTCAGCCATGGAGAGGATATACAAACTCTCCAAGTACAAACGCAGTCAAGAGGATGTTATTGAAACCATTTCCATGGAGACTGATCAAATACTTAATCGAGGGCTGAATGAGATAGTTAGCGTAAGTTACTTCCTGATGCTAAATAACTTGCTTTTTATTTTCTGCCATCACTTTACCCTTTCCATTTGACTGCAGGGATTACTGACCATGACCGTTGGCTGGCACCGTGCAGGGGCGATGGTGTCCCGGGCCAAAAATTTCAACACCAGGCTTGCTGAGGCTAAGAAAGCGCTTGAAGGGAAAAACACTGAGTTGCTCGAGAAGAACAATGAGCTAACTAAGTAGAACAGCGAGTTGTTTGAGAAGAGTATGTAGCTGTCTAAGCTTAAAGAGGAACTGCTCGAGCAAAAAGCCACTCTGACCGAGGAGCTGCTGGAGGTTCGGGACGCCCTGAAGAAATCCAATGAAGATAAAGAAAGATTAAGGGAAAGCGCCAAACTCAACTACCAACAATGCAAATAGCTCGAGCTTGACTTGATTGCGAGCAGGCAGGAGATGGAGGAGAGCAGGCAGGAGATGGAGGAGCAGTAAAAGCGCGTGAAGGAGCTTGAGGAACTCGAGGTCAGGAACTTGGAGAAGTACAAGGAAGCCACTCATCTTTGCTTCTACGAGTTTTGGAAGCACAACCGGGAGGCTAACTTCAACTATCTGTTAGAACGCCTGAGGCGGACTCTAATGTCTCAATGTGCCATTCGCCTGGAGGAAGAAGAGAGGGCTAAAGTTCCTGCTTCCCCAGAGATCTCTCTGGCAACAGGGATATATGGTGCAGACAATGAAGCTGGTGCAACTGTCAACCAGGACGCTCCTCAGGACCCTCCCGCCTCTTAGTCTTTTTTCCTTTTTTATCTTTTAATCTTTTGATTACACGACCTACGGGTCGTGATGTAAAGACTTTAATTTTTTTATTGCTGCGCGGGCAGCTATTTCCCTTTAAATCAAACAATTACATCCGAGCAATACTGCTCACGGTGTAAAGTAATTCATTTTTGATATCATAATACATTTCCATTTTATTATAACATCTGTTCGCATGACCGAACTTAGCATAACATTTTGGTTTGATTTAACAAAATACAAAATTTTGAAAAATACTCTAAGTACCCTAGCATGATTTCACTTATTTTGCTCATGTGTTTACATACCTTTTGATGATATGCTTTGCTTACTTATACCTTATATGCCCCCCAAGTGATCGAGGAGCTTTAGGTCCTTGGTCACATGCCTTGACCAAAACGTGTTTGAACAATACTGCTCGGAGCAAAGTAATTGAAATTGTAATACAGCAAAATAATACACGTAATGAGCTAATACTTGTAATAAATACAATAATTGGCAAGAAATGACTAGCTGTGCACAATCCCTTATATTTCTCGTATTAAATGGACGAAACACGTCTGTACGAGTGATCAATTAGATCTTACACTTATAAGCGATCAGTCACATAAAATGACCAACCCTTTTTCAAAACTTATAAAAAGTAAAATTAATACAAGCCAATTCTTTAAGAAGAATTGTTTATTGATAGTACTTGCACAGGTGTTCTCCATTCCAATAGCGAGGAACGAGATCTCCGTTTAAGCGAGCAAGTTTATAGGTGCCTCGGTGAAGGACTTCTTCGATCTGGTATGGCCCTTCCCAATTAGGTCTGAGTACTCCAGCAGCTTGGTCGCGAGTGTTTAGAAAAACTCTTCGGAGTACAAGATCTCCAACGCTGAACTTTATTTCTCGCACTTTAGAGTTGAAATACCGGGTGACTTTTTGCTGGTACGCAGCTACTCGGAGTTGGCTTGCTCACGTTTCTCATCGATTAAGTCGAGGGATTCCATCAATAGCTGGCTGTTCAAACCTTGATCGTACGTTATTCTGTGATGCGAAGGCGAATCTAACTCAATAGGCAACATAGCCTCATATCCATAAGCCAAAGAGAATGGAGTATGACCCGTTGCTGTTCGGTGGGAAGTTCTGTACGACCAAAGTACTTCAGGCAATTGTTCTGGCCACGCCCCCTTAGCTTCTTCTAGTTTTTTCTTCAGTGCATCCTTCAGCGTTTTTTTGACTGCTTCAACTTGCCCATTTGCTTGGGGATGATCGACTAAAGAAAAGCTCTTGATTATGCCATGCCGGTCGCAAAAATTTGTGAATAAATCACTATTGAACTGGGTGCCGTTATCCGAGACGATCTTCCTTGGCAATCCATAGCAACAAATGATGTTCTTGATCACAAAATCCAGGACCTTCTTTGTCGTTATGGTTGTGAGTGGCTCGGCTTTGGCCCATTTAGTGAAATAGTCGACGGCAACCATGACATACTTGACGCCGCCCTTCCCTGTGGGCAAAGATCTGATCAAATCTATGCCCCAAACTACAAACAGCCATGAACTTTGCATTTGTTTAAGCTCATTAGGGGCTGCTCGCGGGATTTTGGAGAACCTCTGGCACTTGTCGCACTTCCGTACAAACTCCATCGAATCTTCATTCATTGTGGGCCAAAAGTATCCTTGCCTCAGTATCTTTTTTGACAAGCTTTGCCCCCAGCGTGGTCTCCACAAAAGCCTTCGTGTACCTCTTTCATCAACTCTTTGGCCTTCTCTTTCAAAATACACCTGAGAAGTGGCATTGAATATCCCCTTCGGTACAAGATTCCATCGACCAAGATATACTTAGCTGCCTGTCTCTGAAGGGTCCTGGCTTTGTTTCTGTCTGTTGGTAATATGCCTTGCGTTAGATACTCTATATATGGTGTCATCCATGCATCTGTCATCTGGATCACCATAGCGGTCTCCTCTGCTTGGATGCTTGGCATTGTTAGCCACTCAACCGGCACTATATTCAGAGTATCAGTATCCTTCGCACTTGCTAATTTTGCCAAAGCATCCGCATTGGAATTCTGGTCGCGAGGTACTTGCTAGAGACTGTATTTGTTGAACTGAGCCAATAGATCTTTTGTTTTGTTCAGATAGGCAACCATCTTTAAACCTCGCGCCTGGTATTCTCCCATGACTTGATTCACCACCAGCTGAGAATCACTATAGATGTCAAGCACTTTTATATTCATGTCCCTGGCTAACCGCAATCCAGCGAGCCTCATTGTTAGAAGCAGTGAAGTCAAACCTGATTGCACAGTGAAATCGATGCCCCTCTGGCATTATCAATATCACTCCTGCCCCAGTATGGCACTCGTTAGAAGAACCATCTATAAATAATTTCCACGTGTGAGCTTGGTTTTGACATTCAGGCTCATTAGGCTCTTCAATCTGCCCGCCATCCGTAAGTTCAGTGAATTCCGCAATGAAGTCAGCCATGGCTTGCCCTTTTATCGCTGCTCGCAGCAAGTAAGATATATCGAACTGCCCAAGTTCGACTGCCCATTTTAACAATCTACCTGCAGCCTCTGGTTTTTGTAGGACTTGTCGTAGAGGCTGGTCAGTCAAAACCGTAATTGGATGAGCTTGAAAGTAAGGCTGCAGCTTCTCGGAGACCAAAACTAGGCAATAGGCTAGCTTTTCGATGGGCGGGTACCGTTGTTCTGCTCCAATTTTATCGGGATTGGCTTCAATTCCTCTCGAGTTAACTATAAATCCCAAAAACTTCCCTGATCCTACTCTGAAAGAGCATTTAAGGTGATTTAGCTTCATCTGATATTTGTTCAAGACGTTGAAGCACTCCTACAAATCCTTTAAATGCCCTTCTGCTTTCTTCGACTTGACCAGCATGTCATCGACGTAGACCTCCATGTTTGTGCCGATCAAATCCTTAACATGTGGTTGACGAGCCGCAGGTAAGTCGCACCAGCGTTTTTCAAACCGAAGGGCATCGCTTTGTAATAGTAGAGCCCTGTATCAGTCTGAAAGCTAGTGTGATCCTCATCAGGGGGATGCATACTAATCTGATTATAACCAGAGTACGCATCCATGAAAGAAAGGATCTCATGTCCTGCAGTGGCATCAACCAGCTGGTCGATCCTTGGGAGTGGGAAACAATCTTTGGGGCAGGCTTTATTTAAGTTTGTAAAATCCACGCACGTACGCCACTTGCCATTCGGCTTGGGAACTAGTACGGGATTAGAGACCCACGATGGATAAAATGCCACCCTGATGAACCCATTCTCCTTCAGCTTCTCGACTTCTTCTTTTAAGGCCCTTGATCTATCTTTGTCGAGCAGCCTTCTTTTTTGTTGCACTGGTGGAAAACTCTTGTCGATGTTTAGGACATGGCTGATGACTACAGGATCTATTCCGACCATGTCTTTGTGCGACCAGGAAAAGACTTCCTGGTTCCTCCTTAAAAATTCCACCAGTGCTTGTTTTGTTGTTGTCTCTAAGTTTTTACCGACTTTCACAACCCTGGTCGGATTTTCTTCATCGGGTTGGACCTCTTCAAGGTCCTCGATGGGCCCAAATTTTTCCTCAAAATCCCCAAAGCGAGGATCTAAATCCCTATCCTCACTTTGGGCAATGCACTATTTGGTGACATTATCACCCGAGTGGGCCTGAGCATTAGTCGCCATTTGGAACTCTTTCCCGTGAACATCTCTCGATACACCCTTCTTCGCCTTGGTGATCGAGGCATTGTAGCACTCCCTCGCTTCCCGCTGATTTCCCAATACGCAACCCGTCCTTGTGTCTATTGGAAATTTCATGGAGAGGTGCCATATCAAGGTGACGACTCGTAAGTCGACCAGAATCGGTCTCCCAATCACAACATTGTATGCTGAAGGACAATAAACTAATATGAAAGTAGTAAGTAATGTCCTATTAGTAGGTGCAGTACCTGCTGTAACTGGAAGCCTAATTGACCCTATTGGGACAAGCCCTTCTCCGAAAAAACCATAAATGGTTTGGTTGCATGGCTCCAGGTCTTTGACTGACAACTTCATTCTTTCCAGCGAAGACTTGTATAGGATGTTAACCGAACTTCCTGTGTCGACCAACACCCTTTTCACCATCATGTTGGCAATTTGTATGTCCACGACCAGCGGATCAGAGTGTGGAAATCGTACGTGCTGGGCATCGTCATCAGAGAAGGTTATCAATTCCTCCTCTGTATGAGCCTTTTTTGGTGCTCGATCTTCCACACTCATTGTCTCGATGTCCTGGTCGTGGCATAGGGTTCGAGCGTATCATTCCCTTGCCTTCCCACTGTCTCCTGCAAGATGTGGGCCTCCGCAGATGGTGAGGAAAGTGCCTGCCACAGGAGCTGGCTGTAAAGGTGGCACGCGTTGGCGTGCAGGCACCTGCTCGTTGCCACCTTGAGCCTCTCGCTGAGAACCTCCTACGGCTCGCACATATCTTCTTAAATGTCCCCGCCTTATGAGGAACTCAATCTCGTCCTTCAACTGGTTACATTCATTGGTGTCGTGCCCGTAGTTGTTGTGAAAATGGTAGAACTTCGTTGTATCTTTCTTGGAGATATCTTTCCTTATAAGTGCGAGTCGTTTGTAGGGCACGCTTGAGCTGGTCGCCTGGTAGACTTCAGCTCGGATTTCGACAATGGCAGTGTAGTTGGTGAATCTCGGCTCATATCGATTGCCTTTGGGGTGCTTACTCTCAGAAGTCGAGGGTTCATTGTTTGCCCGCTTTCCACAATTTCTACCATTGCCATTGCCATTTTCGTTGCCTTTGCCGTTGCCATTGGGTTTTTCCGACCTGTTGGCGGCTTTGGCGGGTTCTTTGGGCCCCTTGTCTTTATTTGGCGATTTCCCTTCGTTGGCAATCACATCTTTGAGCTTGATATATCGATCAGCTCAATCCAAGAACTCTTGGTTACTTCTAACCCCATGCTTTTTGAGGCTACTCCAGAGGGGTGAATGGCGCCTAACTCCAACAGTTAGAGCCGTCATCTTTCCTTCATCGCCCACTGTCTTGGCTCCAGCTGCAGCTCGCATGAAGCGTTGGACATACTCTTTCAAGGGATCTCCCTCTTTCTGTTGTATCTTGACCAGCTGGTTGGCCTCTGTGGGGTGTACACGAACCGCATAGAACTGTCCGTAAAATTCCTTCACAAACATTTCCCATTATACTATACTAGTAGGAGGGAACTTGAAGAACCACTCCTGAGCAGTATCAGATAGTATCGTAGGGAAGATCTGGGAGCGGGCATCTTCCGACACTTTTTGTATGTCCATTTGTATCTCGAACTTATTAACGTGAGATAGTGGGTCTTCGTACCCGTTGAAATTTGGCAATGTAGGCATCTTAAACTTACTGGGGGTTTGGCCGCAACAATCCTTTTTACGAAGGGGCGCCCCTCCTCCTATCGTACTCGATATGGAACGTTCGTCCCTCGACCAGTTGCTGTACCGCCAGGTTCAGGGCATCAATCTGAGCCTGAACTGCCTCTGGGACTGTTGGGGCCGCTGGTGTCGGGGGAGCATACTCATCGTGCCTCTCACGGCGGTCGTTAAGTACGTCCCTAAGATCTTCGTCTCTTCATCTCTGCTCGCTAGCTCCGAGCTGGCTAAAGACGTTCGGCTGCCTGGGCTACCCCCCAGCGTTGTGGCTTGCTGGCCTATTTTCTCTAGGTGGGGGGCTTTTGCCTCCACCTCTTTCTTCATTTCCCCGGCCAGCGTTCCCTCTATCGTAATTAGCTTCATTATAGCCATGGCCATCTCTGAATTGTGGCTGACTATGGCGCGGCCGACTATTCACGCTATTTCCTCCTCGGGGTGGCATTTCTTGAGCGTCAGGGGGAGGCCTGCCCTGGTCGTTGGGTCCCCGTGCATTGTTATGCCGTGGGGGGCCCCTGACCGCAGAGCCTGACTCTGTGTTCCTTCTGTTGGCAGAAGAACGTTGTCCCCTGCTCGGTAGATTCGGCTCGTCATCCTTTGGGCGTCTAGGGCTGCGAGGCGGTTGCCCAGCCCTATTCTGCCTTGGGCGCTGGGGATTGCCTTGACCAGCCTGGGAAGGAGGCTGCTGCTCAGGATCCCTGGGTGGGACATCATCCTGAGCCATAGGCGGCTGCTCTGGCCTTTGAGGGCTTGCCGGCTGGATGAGAGGGCTAGGATTGGGACCTCTTTGAGGTGGCATGTTTGGTGGCTGATCTGGCTGGGAGGCTGGCGCAGCCTGATTCCTTGCCAGCTGAATGGCTGCTTCAAGGGTGGCCATGGCATCCCTCTGCCGACGATCCATCTCAGCCTGCCACTCACTTATCTCCTGACGCTAGCGTTCTATTTCTCTTTGCTGTAGCACCCTCGTCTTCGCAACATTCTCCTGATTGGCCCTCAGATTGGCCAACTTTTCTTGCAACACTCCTAGCATTGCCCACAATGTTTCAGAGTCTAGTTCCTCCTCATCAAACTCCAAATGTGGTTCATTCTCGGCCACATTTGGGGGAGGAGGTTGGGATGGTGCAGCGCTAGCAGCCTGTCCAGTTTTCTTGGATGTTTTCGCCATTATATTCTTTCATAGTTCTTTCTCGAGATCTCAATGAAAGCACTAGAATGTTGACCCTCGATTTGGCCAACGACACAGAGTCAAATGTACGACAAAGTATAAATCAAGAATGAGAAAAATGATCTAATGGAAAGGAAGAAAACACCAAGGAATTATAGTGGTTTGGCCCCAAAGAATGGTAATGACCTACGCCCACTTAGTGATATTGTTATTATTGAATCTCAAAGCAGTGATCAAAGAACTAGGGTTCTTGAGTTTCACAAACTTTGAATGTATTACAATAAGACGGTGAACAACTCACTTTAGCTCTTTTTTCTCTCAATATTTTGCAAAAAGATTCAGGAATCAAAAGTTCAAAAGTCCATTCCTTGAGCTATTTCATGCATATTTATAGGCTCAAGGAGGGTTACACATGGCAACGTTCCCTATCTTTCCTTAATAATCGCGTATCAAGATAATAATGAAGAAATATTCAATGCAGTTATTATAAGATTACAGCTTAAGAAGGAAATAAATTAGGTTATACGACCAACCTAGTCGTATCAAAAATTAATCCTGACAATGCGGTGTGCTTCTGGTCGATAGTCGAGCAGTACTTTTGCCACGTGTCAACCACGTGTGAGAAATTCTCACCACGTCATCAACAACTTCTTTTTTGGGTAAACAGAAAGTATGGGCTAGTCCGTAGGGTAAGCTGGTAACAGACAAGTCAAAGAACTCAAATAATACAATAAGTTAGAATGCTAACCACTCAGAATTGAGATTGAATTGACCTAAGGTCAACTATATGATATGATTAGAATAGATAATAACTGTATGTCTTCTTATCTTATCTACTATCAATATCGGTCCTGTTCGATCTAACAAATACATCCGATCTTATCTACTTTGCTAATATTCTGGAAAGAACATAACACTACAATGTGTAAGTAGATCATATCGTAGATTGGCAAGTTAGTGTAAATCCTATGCACTGACTAATCTTAGGACTAACTTATTTTTGAAAATATAATCATATTTATATTCCATTGTGATTACATCACTATAAATATGATTAGATATATGCTCAGGGTTTAATAGAAGTTCATATTAAACAAATAAACATGAAAATAAAACATGTGAGCAAAGTGATTGACCAAGTCAAAAATGATTTCTATTCTTTTATTGATAATAAAATGAGATACAAAGAAATTGGATTTTAATTAGGGCATTAAACCCCAAAAAAACTCCCACTTGCACTAATTGGAACTAATGCCTTAATTCTATTAATCCCATTTCCTTGATATGCTTAACAAATGTAGCTTCTGGTAGTGTCTTTGTAAATGTATCTAGAAGATTGTCTTTAGATGCAATCTTCATAACCTTCGCATCTCCCTTGGCCACATATTCTCAAATTATGTGATACTTCCTTTCTATATGCTTACTCCTCTTGTGACTTCGAGGTTCTTTCGAGTTGGCTATCGCTCCTGTGTTGTCACAAAACAACATAAGCGGTTTATCCATATATGGAATAACACCAAGATTTGAATAGAACTTCTTTAGCCATACTATTTCCTTAGCTGCTTTAGATGCAACTATGTACTCAACCTCCATGGTGGAATCTGAGATCGCAGACTGCTTTACACTTCTCCATATTTACAACTCCACCCCTAAGAGTAAACACCATTCCAGAAGTAGACTTTTTGTCATTGACATCAGTCTGAAAGTCTGAATCGGTGTAGCCTACTGGGTTTAGAACACCACCCTTGTAGACTAACATATAATCCCTAGTCTGCCATAAATACTCCAGAATATGCTGAACTGCTATCCAATGTTCCAGTCCTGGGTTTGACAGATACTTGCTCACTACTCCTACTAAATAGCAGATATTTGGTCTAGTACACAACATAGCATACATCAGAGTTCCAACTGCAGATGCGTAAGGAACTTTTCTCATTGCATCTTCCTCTTCAGGAGTCTGAGGAGACTGCTTCTTTGAAAGATGAATTCCATGGTGGAATGGTAGACGCCCTTTCTTGGAATTTGTCATTGAGAAACGTTCAAGCACTTAATCAATGTAAGGTGCTTGAGATAGAGCTAAGAGTTTGTTCTTTCTATCCCTAATGATCTGGATATCTAGAACATAACTTACTTCACCCAAATCCTTCATCTAGAATTGAGTGCTCAGCCAATTCTTCACATATAATAATTTCTTAACATTGTTTCCAATGAGTAAGATATCATCTACATAAAGAACTAGGAATACCACTATTTGATTTGCCTTCAGTTGGTAAACACAAGGCTCATCAATATTTTGTTTAAAGCCATAGGTTTTGATTATCTCATTAAACCTAAGGTTCGAGGAACAAGAATCCTGCTTAAGTCCATAAATGGATCTATTTAACTTGCAAAATTTTCCTTCTTGTCCAGCTACTTTAAATCCTTCTGGCTGATCCATATAAATGACTTCATCAAGCTTCCCATTAAGAAAAGTTGTCTTGACGTCCATTGCCAGATCTCATAGTCGAGAGTGGCTGCTATGGATAGGAGGATGCGAATGGACTTGAGCATGGCTACCAAACAAAAAGTTTCCTCATAGTCCACACCTTCTTTTTGGGTATAAGCCTTTACCACCATTCGAGCTTTATTAGTTCCTTTTCAGGGCTAGACATTGCCTGTTTGAAAGACAACGAATCATGGTCACCAGTGTCACCAACAACCATATTTGTTTCACCATCCAAACCATAGTGAACTGGGTTCTTAGAAACCCTCCCACTACGACGAGGTTCTGTGACTGTTTGCTCAGGAACAATGGTACTTTATTCATTTAAATTGACTTACGTCAATTGGAAATGAAGAGGGGATTTCATCATCAAATTTCATTGATGACTATGGAACATTGGTTGGAGTCAATTCTTCAACAATCTCCTATAAAACTACTTTGCTACACGGTTTGAAGTTTTGGACATAGTCATTTTCTAGGAAAGTAGCATTCGTAGAAGTAAACACTTTCTTTTCTGATTAACTATAGAAAAGTCCACCCCGAGTGCCTTTAGGATAGCCAACAAACATGCAAACTTCGGTTCGCGGTTCTAGCTTTCCTTCCTTTTTCCTAAGGACGTGGGCGGGACATCCCTAGATTCTATAATGACATAAACTAGGTTCACGACCATTCCAGTGTTCTAAAGGTGTTTTGGGGATTGATTTGGATGATACGCCATTTATAATGTCATTCCCAGTTTCAAATGCATGTCCCCAGAATGAAGTTGGCAGGGTTGAGTAACTAAGCATGCATCTAACCATTTCCAATAAAGTTCTATTCCAATGTTCCGCTACACCATTTTGTTGCAGAGTACCTGGGGCAGTAAGCTGTGATAAAATCCCAAGTTCAGTTAAATGATCTTGGAACTACATATCCAAATATTCTCTACCTCTATCAGATCGCAAGAGCTTTAACGTTTTATCTAATTGGTTCTGAGCCATAGCTAGGAATTCCTTAAACTTTGAAAATGTTTCTGATTTCCTACGCATTAGGTAAATACATGAGTATCTAGGGTAATCGTCAATGAAAGTGACGAAATACTCAAAATCACCCCTGGCTTTAACATTCAAAGGTCCACAAACATCTGAATGAACAAGTCCAAGTGATTCTTTGGCCCTATCACCCTTTGCAGAGTATGGACGCTTGGTTAGTTTGCCTTTTAGACAAGATTCACAGACAGGAAATTCACCTAAGGTGAGTTCCCTCAAAGGTCCGTCCTTTGTAAGTCATTGAATCCTATCATAGCCAATGTGATTTAGTCTCAAATGCCATAAATACGTCATGTTATAGTTATCGGTATTTTGATGTTTATTGGTTCTAGGTATAGCTACTTTAAATACATAATTATTAAGTGCGAGGGGTTCGTTAGGTCTCTTTAAGTGAAAACTGTTAAGTGTTTTGCACCTCAACGTGTAAACATCTTAACCATTATATTTAACCAATCTCAACAGACCATACTAGTCAACATGTAGAATCGAGCCTTGTTATTAGCCGCCTACCAACACTCATATTTGTCTCTTACAGACTTGGTAGCTCCTTCAGCTGGAACTTCAGGGGATTCTTTAGTCACGACGAACTTGGAGTTGTCACCAATCAACACTATGTTGATGTTCTACTTCCACTTAAGAAAGTTTTCTCCAGTGAGTTTCTCCATTGAAAGTTGAGAAATGATGGGAGTAGACACAACCATAATAATACTACATATTATCAATAAAATAGAAATCAATTACATTTGCTCAATAAAACTTCTATTCACTCAAATTTCAAGAAATAACACAATATATCCCATTAATATGTAAGATATGGAAAAAATACAAAAATAATCATATCTTTATTTCTTTAGGTTTTTAACTATTCTATGATATTTTTGTCCCGGTTGGCGAGAGTAAAAAAAATATCATTAGTTAAATGGAGTTGTAAACTCATTATATAATGGACATCATTATTAACAACCTACTATTCGATCAAAATAAGAATTTTTTTTTTCTTATTTTATGAGCTAGACCCACGGTTTCGATAATCATAGATTTAGTCATAGCAGTCACCATAGGGGTGAGTCTATTAGAATTTGACCTATAATTATCTGTCTTTCGAAATCTAACCTTGTCAAAATAACTAATGAACACCTTCAGTAGGGGGACGAATTGAAGTGTCTCGAGGCTCCATTAAGCTATTGATCTTGTTAAACTAACGGTGAAGATCGAATATAATTCTTAAAATAAGCTCTTTTATAATTAAAAATAGTATTTTTATTATTAATTTAAAAAAATTAATGACTATGGTTCTCCAAAAAAATTGTAAAATTAAATTTTTAAAACCAAAGCACTATAATTTTCTATTAATTCTAAAGTGTCACATTGAAACAAATTCAATTAAATTAGAACTAATTTGTTGCTAATCAATATTTAGGTTTAACTATTATAATGAACATATTGTTGGGGTTTTATGCCATAATTAAAACCCAGATTCTTTGTAATCTCATTTTATTATCAATAAAAGAATAGAAATCATTTTTTGACTTGGTCAATCACTTTGCTCACATGTTTTATTTTCATGATTATTTGTTTAATATAAATTTCTATTAAATTCCGAGCATATAGCTAATCTTATTTATAGTGACGTAATCACAGTGGAATATAAATATGATTATATGTTCAAAATAAGTTAGTCCTAAGATTAGTCAGTGCACCAGATTTACACTGACTTGCCAATCTATGATATGATCTACTTACACATTACAGTGTTATGTTCTTTCCAGAACATTAGCAAAGTAGATAAGATCAAATGTATTTGTTACATCGGACATGACTGATATTGACAGTTGATAAGATAAGTAAACATACCGTTATTATCTATTCTAGTCATATCATATAGTTGACCATAGGTCAATTCAATCTCAATTCTGAGTGGTTAATATTCTAACTGATTGTATTATTTGAGTTCTTTGACTTTTTCGTTACCAGCTTACCCTACGGACTAGCCCATACTTACATCTTGGGAACTCGGTAGTATAATTGAGTGGGAGTGTTAATCATAGATATGAACATCTATAGCTTCTGATCAAGAAGTGAAATGATGGTTTCCTTTTAGTTTGGTTCAAGGTGTTAAATGATAGAGATCTCATTTCAGTAATAAATTAGTTTACCGAAATATCATTTACAAGGAACTAAGTGTTTTAAGGATAAAATACAATGAGGGGTAAAACAGTATTTTAGTCCTATCTCATTGTAGACCGTCTATAGAGGATTGAGTGACAATTATGGTTGTAACAATGGATAATTAATAGCGTATCTATATTTGTTATAGAGCGTTCTATGAATTCAAGAGTGCAATTCCAAGTCTATAGTGGAGTCACGAGGAATTAATAAGTTAGTAAATTTATTTGTTAGATTTATGATAACTTATTGGAGCTTGATTTCATAGGCCCATGGTCCCCATTGTACCTTGGATAAAATCATCTAGATAGTCACAATTAATTGATTTAATCATCAATTAGAATTATCAAAGTTGACCAGGTCAATTTTGGATAGTTTCACAGAGTTGTGTAATTTTGAGAAGAAAAAAGAAATTATGGCAGATTTATTAATTAAGATAAATTGGTATCTAAATTAATAAATAAATTTAAATCAATGTTCAAATTATAAATAATTAATTTGATAAAGGATTTAAAAAATTATTTAATTAATTAAATCAATAGAAAATAATACACGCCTTGATTTTAAGTCCAATGGGCTTATAATCAAATGGGAAATTTCATGGGCCTATAGCCCATGATAATTTCGACCTAGGGCTTCAAAATGACTATTATTATATTGATTTTTTAATTAAATTAAATGGCCTAATTGAGTCTATAAAAGGAGTGCTTAGAGAGAAGTCAAAACATAAGTTTGATAAGTCACAAGTCAGATTTTCTGATAGTTTTAGATTCTCTCTAAACACAAGTCCTTTTCTAAGCCTCTTTGTTATTTTCTCTTCTTCTCTCTATATCTATCTCATGTGTTGAGAATTGCCCACGCTAGTCTAGGTGGTTCTAAGGATACATTGGAAGATTGTGAAGAAAATAGAAGATCGGTTCAGTTTCTTGATAATACTTTGCGACAGAGAGGATACAAGAGTTAGAGAAACTGAAGGAAGGACTCTTTAATTCCGCTGCGTATACTGTAAGTATTCTATTCTTTGTTTCTCTTTAAATTCAATTTTAGAAACATGTTTTAGGCTATCTCGTATTAATTTGTTTAATATTAGATATACATGAAAATAAATAAAGATCATGTATAAGCTAATCCAACACATATACAATTAAGTCAGACTCAGGCAAATAGGCCTTAACAATTAGGCTTGTATGGAGGAGGGCTGGGTCCAGTATGTCGTTCTTACTACTAGGGCCCTCAAACTTCCATACAAGGTCCAAAAATCACCAACAAGAGAGGGATTTAAACTTTACATTTTCTAATGGGCCCAAATAAAACCTCTCATTTTATGAATGTTTTATTTAGCAAAATACCATATATTATGTAAACATATGGGCCACTATATGCATTTAAGCCCAATTACAAAAATACCACATATAGTGTAAACATACATGTCATAATCAGGTGGTTCTAATCATGTTACTATATGAGCAAGTCTATGAATTTATGCAAAAAATACAACAATTTATTTTATTTGCAAAAATATCACAATTAGATAGCAAACCCCAAGGCTTGCTCTCTGGTAAAGGCGATAGGTGCACTTTGGTTTCTCCATGGAGAGACGCAAGAAGAACAGCCAAAAGCCTGCTACTAGATCTAAGGTGCCTGAATCTCCATTTCTTCAAGAAATGTGTGAGGGACAGAGGTCTGGACTAGATGAAGATATGCCAGATGAGATGGAAGAAGTATTCAAGGATTCGATGGTGGATTTTCTAGAAATTGGGAGTCAAGGACCAATGGAAATCGATGAGGAATCGTCTGGAGGTAAGAGAAACGAAGAGAACTTGAAGGAAATGACTGTTGGTGAAAGTGAATTTCACAGTCAGGCGAAGGACAAATGGACTCAATTTCGATCCTTATTACCAAATCAAGGAGGGGCTAAACTCAAGTTTGAGGAACCCCTCGTTCGAGAGGGCCAACGAATTGCTCAGGTAGACTTGGAGGAGATCCAAGTTGAAACGTCATTCTGGAGCTCAGCCATGGTATGTATGGTTCTTGGAGCTAACCATCCATTTGCTGTTTTTGAAGGTTTTATTAAGAGGATCTGGGGTAAGCTAGGTATTGATAGAATTGCTCGACTGAATGCTGGATTTACACTTGTGAAATTTCGAGATGAAGCAACTAGAGGCTTGGTTTTGGAAGCTGGGGTTCTACACTTTGATAGAAAACTAGTGATAGTGAAGCCTTGGTCTGTTGATTTAGACACTCTAAAGGTAGTAAAAACTGTCCCAGTTTGGATTAGATTGCCAGGACTTGGGCTTCAATATTGGGGAACTAAGTGCTTGAGTGCCCTTATGAGCACAATTGGGAACCCGATTCTATTAGATAAAGTTACTAAGGACAAAACTATGGTGCAATTTGATAGAGTGTTAGTGGAGGTAGAAATAACAGAGGAGCTCCCTAAAACCATTCAGTTTTTCAATGAGAAAGGACAACTAATGGAACAACTTTTGGAATTTGAATGGCTACCAACTCAATGTAGAGGTTGCAGAGTTTATGGTCATACTGAAAGAATGTGTAACAGGAAGGAATCTGAGACTTGGAGACAAAAAAGCTGAAATGGTGAGGAAGAGACTAAGCAAGATCCTGTGGATCAGAAGTCATTATCAGAGGATAAAGATGCTCCCAGTGGGGGTATTGATGTGGATGCACAGAAACCAGCTGCTAATGATGTGTCTGACTCCCAGGAGGTGTCCAAGCAACATGGTCATTTGACAGATTCAATGAAACAAGTTGATAAACCTGATAGGAATTCCAGCGATAGGTCTACTTCTGAATGGACTACCCCAAAACGGGTAGGGGGAAAAAAGAAGACCACACTGAAGGCATAGAACAAACTGAAGAATTCCTATAGTGCTTTGCAAGAGAAAGTATTGGAGGTTACAAACTTGGGACTATCAACAACAAGTTTATTTCATGGAGAGTCACAACATTCTTAGTTGGAATGTAAGGGGTATTAATAAAAGGGAGAAACAGAAATCCTTGAGTTCATTTTGTTTTGTGAATAAAATTGGTCTAGGACCCTTGTTAGAGACTAAACTGTGTGGTGATAAAATTGAGAAAATGATGAGCTCGTTCTTCATTGGCTGGAGTTATTTTTCAGGGTCAGCTTCTGAAGGCAGAGTTCTTCTTATTTGGCAGCGACATTGGGTTACTGTTGAGGTTTTGAAGGAGAGTGACCAGTTAATCCATGTCTGTGTTAAAGAAGTGAAGTCTAATAAGATGTTTTATGTTACGTTTGTTTATGGTAAAAATTCGATTGAGGAGAGGTTGCCGCTTTGAGAGGATCTCTCTGGGTTGTGTTTCCCAGCCACTCCTTGGCTTGTGGCTGGGGATTTTAATGCAGTTTTTGAGGTTACAGACAGAGTTGGTGGCCGCACCATTACTGCCCTTGAATTGGTGGATGCTCAAAATTGGAGAGCCTTGGGATTGGTTGATGAGTTGCGCTCTAGAGGGTCTCATTACACTTGGACTAACAAGCAAGCTAATGAGGACATAATCTACTCTAAACTGGACAGAATATTTAAAAATGAAGAGTGGTTGGACTTATTCCCTCAAGCTAAAGCTGTCTTTAATTAGGAGATACTCTCTGATCATTGTTATTGCATTATCAAATTAGGAGCTACTATAAACTGTGGTATTAAGCCTTTTAGATTCTTTAATATGTGGATTGAACATGGTAACTTTAAAGACATTGTAATGCAGAGCTGGTGCAAGCCTAGTAAAGGGTATGGGCTTGATCGTATTGTTAGGAAATTGGGCAGGCTTTAGATAGTTCTTCGCAAGTTCAACAAGAATACTGTGGGAGATGTTGCACATAAATATATTTCGGCTAAGGATAACTATCAAGCTGCTCAATTGTCTCTTCAGAGTAACCCTCACTCGACAGAGTTACAAAGAGAGGAAACTCGAGCAGGTGAAACTTATGCTTATCATGCTAGAACTTATGACAGTTTCCTTAGGCAGAAAAGCAAAGTTAATTGGCTTCGTTATGGTGATGATAACATGGCTTACTTTCATGCTTGTTTAAAGCAAAGAAGAGCATCAAATTGTATCACTTCAGTTGTTGCAGATTCTGGTAAGTTAATTGAGAGATTTGATGATGTTGTGGCTCACTTTGTGAATTATTTTCGAAAAATTATGGGAAGCCAAAGTAATGCTTCGGTGCCTATTCAACATTCTTGTTTCAGACTTGGTCACAGACTGTCTTTGGACCAACAGATCGGGCTAGTGAGGCCTTTTACTAGTAAGGAAGTAAAAGACGCTTTGTTTAGCATTAGCTCAATTAAAAGTCCGGGGCCGGATGGGTACGGGTCGGGCTTTTTCAAAGCCATGTGGAGTGATATAGGGGCTGAAATCTCAGAGGCTATCTTTGATTTCTTTGAGCGGGCTATTTTTCCAGAAGAGGTGAATAGGGCTACCATTTCCCTGATTCCTAAGATTGATACCCCAACTAAGGCAGCGGATTATAGGCCAATAGCGTGTTGCAATTCTATATACAAATGTATTTCTAAAATACTTTGTGGTAGATTGGCGAAGGTGCTTCCTAGTCTAGTTAATCAAAATCAAGGAGCGTTTGTTAAAAACAAATTGTTGGCGCATAATATTCTTATTCTTCAGGATATTATCAAAGGTTATAAAAGGAAAAATATTTCTCCTAGGTGTGTAATGAAGATAGACCTGAGTAAAGCCTATGACATGTGGGACTGGAATTTTTTGGAGGGCATTCTCACTGAGTTTTGTTTTCCTAACAAGTTCATCAAGTGGGTAATGACTTGTTTGAAGGAGCCTACTTATTTGATCCTAATGAATGGTAGGATTTAAGGGGGATTTAGAGGTAAAAAAGGTCTAAGGCAAGGGGACCCAATCTCTCCGTTGTTATTTGTGTTAGCTATGGAATACTGTACCCAGTTGTTATGTCAATCATCCATGGATAAGGGTTTCAGGTTTCATCCTAAATGTAAACCTCTGAAGATTGTTAATCTATGTTTTGCCGATGATTTGGTCATATTTTGCAAGGGAGTCTCTTACTCAGTTCAGATTATGAAGGACTGTTTCACTGAATTTTGCTTGGCGTCTGGTCTGTCTACCAATATGGAGAAATCATAGGTCTATTTTGGGGGTTTGGCTGAAAGAGAGGCTCATCAACTGCTAGATAGGCTCCGATTTTCAGAAGGGTGTTTTCCTTTAAAGTATTTGGGAGTTCCTCTTCGAACTACGAAATGGAAGGCTGGAGATTGTGCTATCATCATTAAAAAGATACAGCTGAAACTTCACACATGGGCTAGTCATCACCTCTCCTTTGCTGGGAGGGCTCAATTGATTAACTCTGTGCTACTGAGTATCAGGTCATTTTGGATGAGCATATTCATTCTCCCTAAGAGTATCACCAAGGAAATAGATCGTTTATGCAGGAACTTCCTCTGGGGGGTCAAGGACAGTAACAACAATCGTAGTAAAATGCATTTTACTGCATGGGATCAAGTGTGCCTGCCAAAGAGCATGGGTGTTCTTGGTTTTAAGGAGAGTCACAACTGGAACAAAGTGCTCCTTGCTAAATTTGTTTGGGCTGTTTCATCTAAGCAAGACATTCTTTGGGTGAAATGGGTTGATTCCATTTATCTGAAGGGTCAGAATTTCTGGGCCTATATAGTTCCTCAGGATGTGAGCTGGTATTGGAGAAAAATAGTTAATCTGAGAGCTGTTTTCCCTTCTAAAAGCCTAGAAGAGGCTGTCAAGAACAACAAGATTTGCTTGAAAGATTTATATAACCGGTTACTTAATAAAGATAGAGTAACTTTTGCTAATGCGGTCGGGTGTTCCTTGGCTGTGCCTAAACATAGGTTCATCTTGTGGCAAGCTACTCTTGGTCACCTTCTCACTCATGACAAATTACACTACTGCCAGCTGAAGTTGTCTTCTTTACTCTGCCCGGTTTGTGAAGAGGAGCAGGAATCTCACTCTCATCTCTTCTTTGCTTGTCCTTTCTCTCATCAAGTTAGAGCTCAACTGGAGGTCTGGCTGGGTAGGGATATTTGGGCGAGCATGTATGAGAATTGGTGCTCTTGGATGGCTGGTAAGCCTAAGAGCCTGAAGCAACAGATTGCTGCTGCAGTTTTGGCAGCTGCTGTTTATATGATTTGGAGGAATAGAAACAACTGTATTTTTGAACTTAGTTCTTTGTCTGTTGGTTATGTTATTCAATTGATCAAGTATTATGTGAGAAATAGACTTCCTAAGTTGAAAATTAGGAAAGCTAATTTAGCCTTCTTTGAGAGTGTTGTTCAGTTGTAAGTTTGTTTCCTGGCTCAGATGAGCTTGTTCTGTAATTGCTTTGTTGGTTTTTCAATATATTCATATTTTTCATCAAAAAAAAAAAAAAACCACAATTAATATTCTAGAATTTATACAAAATTCAAATTAATTAATTTTTTGCAAAAAATAAATAAGTCAATTTAAATGAAATTTATCAACAATTAACAAAAGTAAATTTAAATTTCATTTATCTACAATTGACTTATTTTAGGCCATTTCGAAAAATATTAATTTAATTTAAATAAGATTTATCAACAATTAACCTAAAGTTAGTTTAAATCCCATTTATATACAATTAAAAAAAATTAATATTTTGTTAATTGGTTTGAAAAAAATTGATATTTTTAAAACTTAACAAATTATAAATTTTAAAACAAATATCATTAGCTGTTTTTAAAAAAATATCTTGTGTTGTTACAATTATAAGCAAATATCTTAACCATTTATTAAAAAATATATTAATAGTTATAACAAACCTAAAATATCTCAAACAGTTAAACAAATTCAAATATCAATAAAAGTATCTAGTCAACAAATTTTTAAATTTTAAATAATTTAAATATTAAAATCTATAGAATAATCAAATATTAATATTTTTAAATAAAAGATTTAAAAAATAATAAGTATTTTAAAAAAATATCCTTAATATCTCATAACTTAATTATAATATTTTAATATATTAAAATATTTAAAAAAATTGAGTAGTTAACGTATTTTTAAATTTGAATTTGAAAGTTTGCAGAAAATATCTAATTTTCAAATAACAAACAACAAAAATATCTTATTTTAAAAAAATAATTTTAAATGATAAAATAAATCTAATATTTTTGGGTTTGTTACAAAAAATCAAATTCATATTATATTATCTTTAATTTTATAAAAATAAAAAAATCTATATGAATAGTACCTGTAACGAGTACTATTCATCGCAGCCATACAGGGGAGACGCGCACGCGGAAGTGCTCTGGCTGCCGAGGGATGCGCGCGCGCTGGGTGGGGCGACGCTGAGGCATGCACGCGTGCGACAAGGGTGACACGCGTAGGTGCACATTTGTTGCAATAATTTCAATGTGCAAGTATACACAATTGTGTGACAAGTAATAATAGAGTTAAGTAGAGTATCGTCCAACATAGGTTGCTATTAATTACCAATAATTAATTTTCTAATTCTATTTGGCTAATAAAACTTAGATTCAAGAATATCAAGAACAGAAATAAGAATTAACAAAACTAACAATTAACTAAACAAATAAAAGCAAAATTAATTCAATGGATAAAAACCTAGGGTATTGAATTTCATCATCTATTCACTTAATTACTTCATCAATACAATTTCACTATTCTTTTTCTTATTGTGATAGCAGATTTACTAATACAATCTATATTCTTATTATGATATATAAATCTCTCAACTTATATGTGAATCTTCTACATCTCTGTGATAAATTCAACATAAGGCAAGCATTACGAATAGAAATCCTAAAAGCTATACAAATCATGTAGGCACTCTCGTCCTATATCCAAATCTATGTTTATTCAACTATAACATATTTAACTCTCACCTATCAGATTTTGAATCAAATTCATAAACAATATAAATAATGATGTCAAATTACTCACATTCATTAAGAACAAATTGAATAGATCACAATGAAGAAGAAGAAATCATAGAAATTGCATTAACTAAAATTAAAGTATCAAGAGACTATATTAAAACCCTTGAAAATAAAATTAGTTCATAATCAAATTCATAACATCCATTGATTCAGAAAATAACATAGAAAAAGAAATTCAAGAAGAAAAGAAGAAAAACTCTTGGTGAATTCCTCAATCTTGATCTCAGTTGCTCTTGTTCTCCAACGGCCAAAAGCAGCTTGAATCACTCATAATTATATTTTTATAATAACCTTAGTAATTCCCTGGGAAAAGACCATCTGTCCCCCATAAAAATATGATTTCCAAATGTTGTACGAACTCAAGTGTCACGACCCATCCATCAGGCACCGCGGCCCTAACACGATAATCCCCAATCAAGGAGCCTCTGACTTCAATGGCATTACGACACAGCATTCTTGCGCCGCAGCTCAAAATGATTTAGCACTGCGGCTTAGCATTGAAGCTCCGTGACCCTTCCGTTTCTAGAATTTAGCATCCTCTCTGACTTTGAATGCGTCGCGGCTCTACTTCAAGAGTCGTGACTCAAAATAGCTCCATCTTAAAAATCAACATTTTAAGCTTCCTTTCGACCCTCGATCTCTTCTAAAGTTCCCCGACACGATCAAACACCATTTAGCGCAAGAAATACGCCATTTATCTTCGAATTAGTCCTTAGTTACACCACATCCATCCCAACCCTTGAATAATCACTAAAACCTAAAAACACACAAAACACAAGCATAATTCTGCACCAAAACAACCTAAAGTATTAAAAACACACCCTTAAAATCTACTCTAAAACAGACCTAACAAATTCCCCCAAACTTACTCTTTACTGGCCCTCGAGTAAAGAACATAAAAATAAAAAAACTCGACTAAAATCCTACACAACAAACACCACTGAATCAAGCTAACTACAACAATCAAGCCTTAAGCTATGATGACTAACACACTTATATAATCTTTAGGAAAATAAACTTTTAATCCAGAATTTCAGTCAAAATATTCTTCCAATTCACTTAAGTCCAAACAAAAATAAAAGCTCTCAAAATCATGACTAATAAATAAAATGCATTCGAATCAATTCATGCTCACCAAATTTTTTCACTTCAATCAAACAATCAATTAATATCCCATAAGCTTGCTATACTTGCTGATTTCCACTAATGTAGACAACACATGCTCAGAAACCAAGAAACTGAACCGATCTTCAAATTTCTTCACAGTCTTCCACAGTATCCTTAGAATCATCTAGCCTAGAGTGGGAAATTCTCAACACGTGATATAGATACAGAGAGAAGAAGAGAAGAGAATATAGAGGCTCAGAAAATGACTTTTGTTGTAGAGAGAGTCTAAAACCCTAAAGCATCAAAACTAGATCTTCTGATCATCTATTTTCAACTCAAACTTAGCATTCCTTTTTAAGGCTCAATTAGGTCATTTATTTAATTTAAAAAATTAATAAAATAAGAAGCAATTACAGCCCTTAGGTCGAAATTCTCATGGGCTATAGGCCAGTGAAATTTCCCATTTAATTATAAGCCCGTTGGACTTAAATTCAAGGCATGTATTATTTTCTATTGATTAATTAATTAAATAATTATTTGAATCCTCCATAAAATTAATTATTTATAATTTGAACCTTGATTTAAAATTATTTATTAATTTAGATTACAATTTCTCTTAATTAATAAATTTGCCCTAAAATCTTTTTTATTCTCTAAATTGCATAACTCTATGAAATTATCCAAAATTGACCTGATCAACTTTGATAGTTCTAATTGATGATTAAATCAATTAATTGAGACTATCTCGATGATTTTATCCAAGGTACTGTGGGGACCATGGGCCTATGAAATTAAGCTCCAATAAGTTATCATAAAGTTAACAAATAAATTTACTAACTTATTAATTCCTCGTGACTCCACTAAAGACTCAGAATTGCACTCTTGAATTCATAGAGCGCTCTATAAGCAATATAGATACACTATTAGTTATCCATTGTTACAACCATAATTATCACTCAATCCTCTATAGACGGTCTACAACGAGATGGGACTAAAATACTGTTTTCCCCTTAATGTATTTTATCCTTAAAACACTTAGTTCTTTATAAATGATATTTCAGTAAACTAATATAAATACCCGAAATGAGATCTCTACCATTTAGCACCTCAAACCAAACTAAAAGGAAACCATCATTTTACTTCTTCATCAAAAGCTATAAATGTTCATATCTATGATTAATACTCCCACTCAATAATACTACCGAGTTCCCAAGATGTAAGAATGGGCTAGTCCGTAGGGTAAGCTGGTAACGAACAAGTCAAAGAACTCAAATAATACAATCAGTTAGAATACTAACCACTCAGAATTGAGATTGAATTGAGGTCAACTATATGATGTGACTAGAATAGATAATAACAGTATGTCTTCTTATCTTTTCTACTGTCAATATCGGTCCCGTCCGATGTAACAAATACATCCGATTTTATCTACTTTGCTAATGTTCTGGAAAGAACATAACACTACAATGTGTAAGTAGATCATTTCATAGATTGGCAAGTCACTGTAAATCCTGTGCACTGACTAATCTTAGGACTAACTTATTTTTGAACATATAATCATATTTATATTCCACTGTGATTACGTCACTATAAATATGACTAGCTATATGCTCGAGGTTTAATAGAAGTTCATATTAAACAAATAAACATGAAAATAAAACATGAGAGCAAAGTTACTAACCAAGTCAAAAATGATTTCTATTCTTTTATTGATAATAAAATGAGATTACAAAGAAATTGGGTTTTAATTAGGGCATAAAACCCCAAAAAACTCCCACTTGCATTAATTAAAACTAATGTCTTAATTCTACTAATCCCATTTCCTTGATGGTCACCCATAGGTGGTTGGCCCAAGGCACTCCCTCGGTCGGAAGTCGGGATTCAACCAGTGAGCGATGATGGATCTGTCTTTCGCTCGAAACGCTGGCTTCTTGTTCGGCAGTGGCCCAAATAGGACCCTTACCTCTGGTCATTCCCCACCAGCGCTCTCGACCTCTTGGGGCCCCTGCCCCTTTCCTCAGTAACTCAAGGCACTAGCTGATGGCTTTTCATGCTTGGACCTGATTGGTCTTTGCAACAGCAGACAAGCAATGACCCAGAATTTGCTTGGCATAGATTGCTCTTCATGGAGGGTGTTGTCTTCTCCTCATTTTTTGCTTTCTAACTTGTGCCTGTATTCCAATCATTTTCATTAAGAGGGATCACATAAGTTGAGTAATGCTGATCATAAAGAGAGCAATGGTATATTATTTTGGGTGGATCATTTTTCTGGTGGTGCATGGCTAACTCATATTTATAGGGCATGAATTCTTGCTCACTGTAGACCTGTACTGCCCTTATTATGCAAGGCTAGGGGGATGATAAGTGTCTTGACATCTAGGACTGTTGATGGGATGATTGCTCAGCTCGTACCCGCTTAGTTTGACTCTAATAAAAGGATTTGATTCTCACACCTTTTTACTGTAGATGAATGTGGTCGCCATTGGCAAGGTACCGATTGATGACTGGCAACGGGGGCTCGGGTGAGCCCTATGGGAGCTCGTTCATGGCCTACTTGTTTGTGCCACTCGCAGTTTTTCCATTTTTAGGAGTCCCTTGGACATTGAGCATTTCCTTTTCCATCAAAAGAGAGTGGGTCCCACCTTAGCATTCCCTTCAATGGTGGTGGCAGGGAGCCACCTAGGCACTCGTTTTTATAAGGTGGCGACGGGGGGGTCCCATCTTTGGAGCTTTAGATTTGCCTTGGGATGGCAGCTGTGGAGCTCGCGACACTGTGATCATGGGGCTATCCCTTTGTTGCATGAATATTTGATCACCATCGCCGACTATTTTTCAGGTGGCGCCCTTCCAGTTGACGCCCAACACATACCAAATCATTCTTGGGCTTCATGTATTGTTCCGCGTCTTAGGCTGGGAGCCTCCTTCACCTCGAGACATTAATAATTTATACCACCTTCAGTTCAACCCAGATGGGAAGATGTATGAATTCTACCATCTTCGTGTTCAGACTGGGGTGTCGAACTTAGTAGTTAACGGGAAGTCCAACACCGCTAAATACTCCTATAGACACTTGTTTACGAAGGGCATCAACTCCACCCACAGAGTCTTTATGAGAGTTGGTGAGTACTTTGTTCCCCTTCCTTATGTCTTACTACTTTGGAGTACTGGATGAAATTTTCCACATCCAGCATGGGAGTCCTCACCATTGGCAACTGATGAGATCCTCCACGAAGGTGGTGAGGGTCACTTTAATGTTCCTAACTTGCATCTTTCTAACGCATGTGTTATTTTTGACATGTTCCCTTACTCGTCTGACTGCGTGGCCCGGATATCAGGACCGCCTAGAGTTTCTGCAGACCCGAGTAGCGGCTAAGTATAAGACCCCGCACTTTCTCCTTTTCGATGAAAGCTTATGGCTTTGTAACTTCTTGGGTACTCATTAGTTCCTGAACATAGCAAAGCCCTCTCCACCTATCGAGCACTTTAATCCACGAGGCTTTCCTATCATTAGGCTTACTAATGTTGATGTCATAGGATATGGGGTCTCGAAAATACACGATGCATGCGTAGGGGCTACCAGAGACGATGAGCCCGTCATAGTTGGCGACCGACGATCCCTTAGGTGGGAGGTTCTTTAGCTCCCTGCCCAGTATACTCGTCGTCCCGAGGCTTATGCGACACTCCAGCGCCTCCAGAGGTCGGAATTTGTGGGTCCTCCTCCGCGGTTGGCCCCTCGAGGCCTACTCAGATACATGGGGAGTCTTCGCGGTCTTCGCAGAGCTTGCGTCATTGCCCTTCTTCTCCACCGATCCGGATGACCACAAGCTTAATATATAGGACAAGGCATTAGTGGGGTCCCTCTTTGGCAACCGGGTCAATATGAGTTTTCTAGATCCTCATTCGAGTGGAGGGGTGCCTTTTAGTGGTCCTTCTTTCATGGATTCATTGGGTATTTAGCGCCCATCTGTTGCAAAAGCCATTTATTTGAGCTTATTTATGTGATGTCAGGATGTTACTTCTGGCTTGTCTGACTGACTAATTGATTTCTAAATTTTAGGAGCTATGGACCCAGCAAAGTATTTTTCTCAGCCCCTGACAATTCTAGAGGGGTTTGGAAGGCAGAAGAAACGACCTTCATCCCAGAGTTGCCCTTTGCTATACCGAATTCCTCAGAGTTGCCACCTCCCTCTTCAGACGGACATCAACATGGAGAGGATGCTAGAGTCCGCAGCCCTAGGCCCTTGCATCCTCCTTAATTGGCCATTGGTGACCACAGGATCCTCTCTCAACTTGTCCCGCTAACAGATGGAGAACACAGTTATGGTAATCGCGTTGACTTGTCTCATCTTCTTCCTATTATGAGTATGTTCCTCACAATTTTCTTTGCTTTTCAGGTGGCACTGGCCGTGGCGAACCTTCATTGCCAACTCGAGCGAGAGACTGAGGATTTCTATAAGACCCACTCGAACCTCAAGAGTGCCTTTTCTAACCTTGAGAACGCTCGCACTACACTTGTTACCTCGGAGCAGAAGCTTGCGAAGGCTTATTCTGCTTGTGAGGATAGCACCAGAGCGGCGGAGCGTGCCCATCAGAATGCTGAGGCTTGGAAGATTCAATACGACACAATTGATGAGATACTTATGGATGAGTGCAGCAAGTTCCATTGTGAGGTTGAGGCAACTCAAAGGGATGGTAGCGAGAAGGCTAACAACATGTTGTTTTCTCTCTGGCGCTTCAACCGCAGTCTCGAATTTAATTTCATGGGAGAGCCAGCTGCTATGAAAATTTTGACATACTTTTAGGCTCGCCTAGCCGAAGAGACAGGCTAGGGAGAATTCGATGATGAAGCCGCCGAGGGTTCGGGGAAAGCCGTTGTTGAGGTTGTTGATAAGGATGCCACTGATGAGATTACTCTAGAGTGAGGTAGTGCTGAGAGGGTCACTCTTGGAGAGGACCATGCTGGTGAGGTGGCCCCTGGTGAGGGCGCTGTTGGCGAGATGGGTCCCGACAAAGGCGACTGCTCCATTGATCCCGCATAGGCTTCTCATCACTATGTTTCTTTATTTTTGTTGTCCTTTACATTGAACTTTGCTTTTGTCCGTATGAACACTGGCCTTAACTCAACTGCTTTTTGATATATATGTTGAATGTAGCATCCAATTTTTTTTATTAAGGCTTAGTGCCTTGATTAGCCTGACGGGAGGGCACTTGGGGTAATTAATTAAATAAATATGTGATTATGCAGATTATATGAGTTATATCATGATATGACTGTTTATGCATGTTTAGGTGTATTAAATATGCTTAAATGAATGCTTTTGTTGAAAGGGTCATTTTTGTAATTTTGAACCGTTAAGCGTGTAATTGTGATTTTATATGTTATGTGTTTAAGACCACGTTATTACGTGGATATATTTGAGATATTCGGCTTGAGTTGGTCCTTTTGAGCAAATTAATGGAAAATTCACAACGGGGACTAATACTTGGCTCGGGGTGAGCGTAGGGGTATTTTTGTAATTTAGTGAATTATTGGGAATTATTGGGGTATGAGATATATTTGGGGAGAATAGGTGTATTGCGAATATTAGTGGAGTTAATTGGGATTTATAAGTGTAATTTGAGGTTTAGCAGAGAAGTGGTGTCAAATGACGTTTCTATCCTTGTGAGCTTTGGTGAGGGACTTAATAGGCAAGGGCCTAATAGTCTTTCCCAGAGTATTAGCTAAGACTTAGCCAAGTCTGAAGCCAAAAAAAAAAAAAAACAATTATCGTTTCTCTTACTCTCTCTCTAATTTGGAAGTTTTCTCTTAGGCCTTGAAGGGATAATATTGGATTCTAAGTCTAGAAGTGATCTTTGGTGGATTTGTAGGCTTGTTGCCCAAGATTAGGAATTGCTAACCTTGAGAAACAAAGTTGGGGAGCTCAAAATCTATGAGGTAATTCAATTATTTAACCTTTTGATTTTTTCTTTTTGTGTTTTCGAGAAATCATTGGATTGGTTTGCGTGTGTGTTGGTGGTTTTTGTGATTGTATGTTGTGTATTTGAGTTGCTAGTGTCATTTGGTGGTCGAAAGTTGATTGGAATGTAGTTTTGGTAAGGTTTTAGGTCAGTTTGCGATTTTTGAAATCGTGGGGTAGCATCGCGACGCTGTTCTTAGAGTGTTGTGGCTCGCATGAACTCAGTTGAGGCAGGGTCCCTCGAACAGCCTTAGCACCGCGACGCTTGGCGGGCTGCGCTGCGGCGCAAGTGCAGGGGACTTTACTTCGAGGCTCTCTGTCAAGTCAGGAGTCGCAACTCAAATAGGGAAAAAGTCAAAAATCAGGTTTTGGGTTATAGGGACTCAAACCTAAGGGCTCGGGAACAGTTCCACTACTCGGTTGGGTGGAATCTGGGGTCCCGAGGGCTAGGGCTTGGTCTTGAAGCTCTTTATTGGTTTTAGTTCTTGATGGGATTCATCGTTGATGTCGTGACTAGGGTTCCACAAGGCTTGGGAAATAGAATAACACTCGAGGTCGCTCTGTCGTGAGCACGAGACTTGAGATGAGAAAACTGGCACATGAACTGAGTGTTTGGACTGAGCCCTTGATTATTGAACATGAGTATGACATGTTGTGAATTTGTTTAGAGTAAATGTTTGCTCTATATTAACATTTGTTGTTATAAATGTGGGTAATGATTGATTGCTATTTGTGATTGATCGGTCAAGAGACCGTTTTCGACCTTGAGGTCGTTATCTACACTACATGCGTAATGTAGGCCGTAGTGGCGGGGCCTTATCGAACTTGAGGTCATTATCGACACTATATGCGTAATGTAGGCCGTAGTGGTGGGGCTTTATCGACCTTGAGGTCGTTATTAGTACTACATGCGTAATGTAGGTCGTAGTGGCGGGGCCTTATCGGCCTTGAGGTCGTTATCGATACTACATGCGTAATGTAGGTCGTAGTGGTGGGACCATTACATGGATGCGATGTGCATCTATTCAGCATGAGTCATAATACTTGTTGAATTATCCACGTATTTATGGTTATGATTTTTAAAGCATGTATTTGATAGGAATGCTTATCTGAATATCTGTCTTACTTGATTAAGTTTTCTTGATGGGCCTTGTCTCACGGGTGCTTTGTGGTGCAAGTAAGGGCGAAGGATAACTAACCAAACAATGGTTGGAGAGCTCAGGGGTGGCGCGTACATACTCAGCCTACTCAGCCACCACTGTAACGTCCCAAACTTACCTAATAAGGCTTAGGGACTTAATTAGGGGGCCGGGATGGCAATATGTGAAAATATATGTTTAATTGCTATGCTAATTTTAATTATGTGAATTACGTAATAATATGACTAGATGTGCATATTTTCGGGTATTAAATATGCATGTGGGCCCGCTTCTTATTAGAAGGGCGACTTTGGTAATTTACCCCGTTGCGGGCATAATTGTGAATTTATGTGCATATATTTGATATATGTGAGAGACTACATTATCATGTGGGTTAATTTGGGTTACTCGGCATGAGGCGATCCTAGGGAGCAAGTTAGCTGGAAAGTCACAATGGGACCCGATACCCGACTCGGGGCGAGTCAAGGGGTATTTGGGGTAATAGACATTTATTTGGGTTATTGGGTTATGAAAATAAATAATTGGAGATATGTTTGGAGTTAGAGTGTTTAGGAGGGAATATTGGGGAAATTTTCCATTTTGCCCTCGGGGACGTTTTTGGTACCCCTAGCCTTGGGATTAACTTAAGTAACTTAATGTAGAAAAAACAAAAAGTTAGAAAACCATAGAGTGTTCAGCCAAGACCGACTCTCTCTCTCTCTCTCTATACTCTCTTCTTTTTCTCTCAAGGACTTCCAAGCTTGAACCTTTGAAACTAAGGGATTTTTGGGCTAGGTTCACAAGAATTGGAGCTCTAGATTTGGAGATTAGCTCAGTGTTAGCTTGTGGATTCAATCAAGAATTGAGGTAAGTTTTAAATTTAATTTTTCTAGCATGTTGTGGATGCCAAAAATCCACCAAATAAGAAATCTCTAGTCCCTGATTAGAATAGAGGGATAAAGGCCACTTAATCATGCAATTGGACTCGAGCTTGCAGGCCCTTTTTAAATGCAGGAGTGTTGATGCTCAAAATCTCACCAAGGGAAAATATGAGATCAATGCGAGGCCCTCGGGCCATCATCGTCTCGGGAAGTCGTCACACCATCACGTCACGAGTCTGGATCCATGCCTTATGGGATCAATGCCATGTGGTCCCCATTCGCAAAGCATAGATGTGAAACACCAGGCGGCCTCGCACCCCAGTAGGCCCTCGGCCTCGCGCAGCCGCACCCGCACACCAGGCGGCCTCGCATTCCAGCAGGCCCTCGGCCTCGCGCAGCTGCGCTCGCACATCAGGCGGCCTCGCGCCCCAGCAGGCCCTCGGCCTCGCGCAGCCACGCCTGCACACCAGGCGGCCTTACGCCCCAGCAGGCCTACGGCCTCGCGCAGCCACGCCCGCACACCGGGCGGCCTCGCGCCCCAGCAGGCCCTTGGCCTCGCGCAGCCACGCCCGCACACCAGGCGGCCTCGCGCCCCAGCAGGCCCTCGGCCTCGTGCAGCCACACCCACACACCAGGTGGCCTCGCGCCCCAGCAGGCCCTCGGCCTCGCGCAGCCACGCCCGCAGTATCAGGTGTCCATACGAATGGGGGCATGCGTCAAATTAGCCTTGCCACCAAGGGGCTCGCGAGGAAGTCATCTCACCTCGCACCCGTCTGTCAAGGCCCTATGCCTATCACTTATGCACGCAGGTGACCTCGGGGTGCTTCAGGAATCTCGTGTCAGGGACCCGAGAGCCTCGCCTCACGCCACCACCTTTACGCGCGCCAAATGTCCCGTCCCCTATACCTTGGGACCCCAATGCTTAGGGGCCCGGGTATGAGTTGAATGGAACGTAATTGTACGATCTCATACCCCTATGGGTACGACCCTTAAGACCTTGTATGTCGAAATACGGACACCCGTACCAGTGGGGGAGTGGGAATGCAAGGATAGGAGTTATGGCCCGTACGTTTACGGCCAAGAGTCAGAGTCGACACCACTACCACCTGCACCACTACGTCTGCCACCACTCCTTTGACATGAGTACGAACAAGTAGTGGAGACATCTTCCTGACGCCTGCCCCTGTGCTGGATGTACGACCACAACCTCTGAAGCCACTCTCTTGACAAAGTACTTATCTACCACTTAGTCTCCTGGACCACCATGTACCCAGGGCCATTAGAGCCTACTATAAAATGAACTCTAACCCCACCTGAAGGGGGGTTGGAAAATTCATTGTAAGCAGAGGCTATTGAGAAATATACCAAGGCTTGCACTATCATTTATCTGTGTTTACTTTTCCTTAAAGTTTATTCACAGTTCTTATATAAACATCACCTGACTTACCTTTGAGTGTTCCGATCTAATTTCGTTGACGAGATTTCACGTCAACAGTTTGGCGCCATCTGTGGGAAGAACAAGCATCAAGCCAGTGTTCTTCCATCACTTCGAACAAAGAAAGATGCTAAGGCGTTCAAAACGCCTACGGCAAATACAAGAGGTTGAGGTTCGCCGAGATGAAGTAGAGCAGAGGGCTTCCAAGGAAGACCCCCCTCCGCCCGAGCATGGAGGTGGACCGAAAGAACCTCTTCGCATAGGGGAGGAGAGGGAAGCATCGTCCCCAACTATCTAGCCCGACGGAGGACATTCAGAGGCACTAGTGTATCCACTTAACTGGCCCCGGTTGACCCCACGCTCAGGCCACCAGGACCCCGGTCCATCGACGCACTGGCCAGGCAAGGGTCCCAGGGTACGCTCGGTAAGTTCCAGCTCAAGGACGCGCCTCTACAAGGACGAGATTCATGAGTTGCATAAAAAGACTCGAAGGCTGGAAACCATGATAGAGAACATGCAGGAGGTTTTAAACGACCTACTGCAAGGGAAGTCAAGCGTACCCCTCCCTAAGCATAAAGGGAAGAGGCATGAAAAAGGGGAAAGCACTGTCCCTGTAGACGATGGGGGAACCCAACTTTCCACCAGTAAAACTCCCCAGACAAAGTACCAGGGGGGACCTAGGCCAACGAAATGTCCCCAGGAGCAAAGGTGGAGGGAAGGTGATGATCGTAAGAATGACGCCGAAGTCCCCTCAAAAGAGGCACCCCTTGGCCTAAGAAAAGAGCTCCATGGAGAGAGGTCAGAAGTGAGAGACGTACCCCCCGCGGTTCCCCCAAGGGACACAACCAAGGCAAAGGATCAACTCGAGAACCCGCAAAACTCCTTATGCAAAAAGAGGAGGGGACTAGACACCAAAATACGAAGCCCTCGAGGCAAGATCCCCACTGCACTTGGGGGGCACATGGATGACGAATAATTTGACCGTGATTCACCCTTCACATGGGAGATTCAAGCTGAGCGAATGCCCACTGGCTTCAGAGAGCCTCGCATGACTCCGTACGAGGGTACTACAGACCCAAAATATCATTTTGACTCCTTCAATAACTTGATGAGGTTAAGAGGGGTCAACAACAGGGCAAAGTGTCATTGCTTTGCCGTTACGCTCAAAGGAGTGGCGTACAAGTGGTTCAAGAGGTTAAGGCCAGGAACAATTGAGTCATGGAAAAAAATTCTCTAATGAATTTCTTCAACAACACCATGCAACGTGTGATTACGTCATGCCAACTACCAGCCTCGCTAACATAAAACAAGGCGAGAATGAAAGTCTGAAGGACTACATCCATAGGTTCAGTATAGAAGCAACAAAGGTGGGAGGTTTGACCAAAGCAGAGCACAAGATGGCTATTATAGCCGGAGTTCGTCCAGGAAGCAAGTTGTGGGGGAGCATGCTCAAAAGAGAAGTCACGGATTTGGATGACTTCGAGAGAGAGCACAGAAGTACATACGTGTGGAAGAGGGCCATAAGAACTTCTATGTGGAAGAAAGCAAACCTTCCTCCAGTTGCCCTACTACTAACACGTTTGAAGATTCCATATAGAAGGGGGCGTCGCGCTAGAGGGGTCGCTAACCAAGTTTGAGATTGAACGAAGACCATCTAGCCATGAAAGTCGCAACCCGAGGGGAGATCACCTCAAAAATAGACGCTTGAGAGAAGGGTCTCCAAAGTAGACGCTTGAGAAAAGGGTCTCCAAAGTAGACGCTTGAGAAAAGGGTCTCAAAAGTAGACGCTTGAGAAAAGGGTCTCCAAAAATAGACGCTTGAGAAAAGGGTCTCCAAAAATAGACGCTTGAGAAAAGGGTCTCCAAAAATAGACGCTTGAGAAAAGGGTCTCCAAAGTAGACGTGAGTAAAAAGGGTCTCAAAGTAGACGCTTCCAAAAAGGGTCTCAAAGAAGACGCTTGCAAAAAGGGTCTCAAAGAAGACGCTTGCAAAAATAGTACTATGCCTAATGACGAGAAGGACGCTTCTCGCAAAAAATAATAAGCGCGCGCAAAAGTATGTAAAAGGATAACCAGAACCCAAGGGGTCAACATATCCTTATAGATACAATCAAGGTGCACCAAAGAGAGACCTATCGAACCCCCTTTCGCGTGTGCTCCAAAGGACCTCGAGCATGATAAATGCCAAAAACAAAAAAATGAAATGAAAAAATGAAAAAAGAGAGATAATAAAAAGGAACGGAAGAGTCTACAAGAACGCCTAAAGGCCTCCCTATAGACTGGGGGGCAAGTGTGGATGCCAAAAATCCACCAAATAAGAAATCTCTAGTCCCTGATTAGAACAGAGGGATAAAGGCCACTTAATCATGCAATTGGACTCGAGCCTGTAGGCCCTTTTTAAATGCAGGAGTGTTGATGCTCAAAATCTCACCAAGGGAAAATATGAGATCAATGTGAGGCCCTCGGGCCATCATCGTCTCGGGAAGTCGTCACACCATCACGTCATGAGTCTGGATCCATGCCTTATGGGATCAATTCCATGTGGCCCCCATTCGCAAAGCATAGATGCGAAACACCAGGCGGCCTCGCGCCCCAGTAGGCCCTCGGCCTCGCGCAGCCGCGTCCGCACACCAGGCGGCCTCGCGCTCCAGCAGGCCCTCGGCCTTGGGCAGCCGCACTCGCACACCAGGCGGCCTCGCACCCCAGCAGGCCCTCGGCCTCGCGCAGCCACGCCCGCACACCAGGCGGCCTCGCGCCCCAGCAAGCCCTCGGCATCGCGCAGCCACGCCCGCACACCAGGCGGCCTCGCGCCCCAGCAGGCCCTCGGCCTCGCGCAGCCACGCCCGCAGCATCAGGTGTCCATACGAATGGGGGCATGCGTCAAATTAGCCTCACCACCAAGGGGCTCGCGAGGAAGTCATCTCACCTCGCACCCGTCTGTCAAGGCCCTATGCCTATCACTTATGCACGCAGGTGACCTCGGGGTGCTTCAGGCATCTCGTGTCAGGGACCCGAGAGCCTCGCCTCACGCCACCACCTTTACGCGCGCCAAATGTCCCGTCCCCTATACCTTGGGACCCCAATGCTTAGGGGCCCGGGTATGAGTTGAATGGAACGTAATTGTACGATCTCATACCCCTATGGGTACGACCCTTAAGACCTTGTATGTCGAAATACGGACACCCGTACCAGTGGGGGAGTGGGAATGCAAGGATAGGAGTTATGGCCCGTACGTTTACGGCCAAGAGTCAGAGTCGACACCACTACCACCTGCACCACTACGTCTGCCACCACTCCTCTGACATGAGTACGAACAAGTAGTGGAGACATCTTCCTGACGCCTGCCCCTGTGCTGGATGTACGACCACAACCTCTGAAGCCACTCTCTTGACAAAGTACTTATGTACCACTTGGTCTCCTGGACCACCATGTACCCAGGGCCATTAGAGCCTACTATAAAATGAACTCTAACCCCACCTGAAGGGGGGTTGGAAAATTCATTGTAAGTAGAGGCTATTGAGAAATATACCAAGGCTTGCTCTATCATTTATCTGTGTTTACTTTTCCTTAAAGTTTATTCACAGTTCTAATATAAACATCACCTGACTTACCTTTGAGTTTTCCGATCTAATTTCGTTGACGAGATTTCACCGTCAACACATGTAAATTTTGTATTTGCTGGCTGGTTTTTAAGTGTCTTGAGCCTTTGTAGCTCAAAGATTGAAGTGTGATTTTGATGAGTTTCTAAGCTAGTTTTATGTTGGGTTTTATTACTGGGAACATGTTAGAGTGATTGGGATAGTTGAATTATGTTTAAGGGTGAAATTTGGTATGGTTAGGATTGAATTTGACTGTTGAATTGGAGATTATTTTTGGGTTTGAGGGACCAAGTCGCGAGCTTGTTCTTGACAAGTTGCGACTTAGCTTGAACCAGGCGCTTTGGGAGGCCTCTGCCTAGGGGGGGGGGGCGCCATGACTTGATAGGCCAAGTCGCGGCCCGTGCTCCTGGACAGAGAGGGGGAAAGAGCCTAGCCAGGGGGCGCGCTGCGATCCACGGGGGCAAGTCGTGGCCCGCCTCGGCAGTTTTTCCTTAGGAGTTTTTTTTTTCAAAATAGAACTTTTTCCTTAGGGCTCGGGATTGTTTTCATTACCCCGTTTGGTGGAACCCGAGGTCTCGGAGGCTAGGATTTCGTCCGGAAGACTTTGATCATGCAATATTAATAGAATCCTATTTTATGGTTGTGGCGTAGGGTATTGCTAAGGGCTCGGAACTGGGACCGTGCTCGAGGCTCGCTCTTATTTACGCTTGCTTGGACCTAAGGTAAGAAAACTGCACCTAGAACGTGTTGTATGTGATTAGGGATTGGCCCGTCTATTGTATATTAATATGATTAGGGCTTGGGCCCCAGGATTTGATATGTTAGGCTATTATTCTAAATGCTTGTTGATAAATGCTTAAAGTGCTTATATTCGTTACATGAATTCTATGGTTAGGGCATGTGGCCCCGTTAAGTGAATATGTTTAGTATTATGAAAATGGTTATCCAATGGGATTATGTGATTAGCATGATTATGTGCTTAATTGTAGGTATGTGCCTATCCACATCTGTTTCTTATAAGTAAGGTATGAAATCCTAGATTAGGGCATGACTTATGAGTCAAGGATGGCAATAGTGCATTGCGCGCTGGTCGAAAGGCATTGGCATAAACCAGCAACGTACTATTACGTTGATCGACTCTAAGGTCGAAGGTGAACCACGAGGGTTAGGCTAGCTCTATGGCTAGTGAGATAGAGCTAAGGCCGAGGCCTTAGGTGACTCTATAGTCATGTAGGTAGGGCATAGGCTCGAAAGTTGGCTTAAAAGCTAACTGAATAGGGCAACGGCCCCAGGTTGATCCAATGATCACTCGATTGAACTTATATAATATTGGTTATGAATTGATGTTGCTGATTTTGTTGAATGGTTACTTTAAGTTAAATTCTCTGTTGTTGCACGTTCTCTTTTCTTGCTAAGCCTCGGCTCACAGGTGCTTTGTGGTGTAGGTAAGGGAAAGGGAAAGCTTGACCAGCCATGAGTTGGAGAGCTTCGGTGGCGGCGTGTACATATGCGGCTACTCGACCATCACAGCCGGGGTTATCTTAGAGGAACTAAGGTTATAGCCCTATTTTGCCACTTAGGCCGGCTGATGTAACTTTTGTTATGTATTTACCCTTTTAAACAGTTGTGTTGTAATATCCTGGGATCCCATGTTGTATAACACTTTTGAAATAAAAATCAATGATTCTTTGACCAAAAGTTTTAACCCTAACCCTTGTCACTAACCTTAGTTACACGATTTTAGCCAAATGACCTGATTAGCAGGTCTAACACAATTTTAAGTACACAATGTAACTGTCCTGGATTTGGAGGGTGTTACAACCACGGTCAAGATAGTGTGGAGGAACATGTGATATTAACTCGATTTTGCCACTTAGGCCGTCTAATTCTATAATTAAGATAAATTTGTATTATTGATTGAAAAACTTTGGGATCCCATATGTTTAGTCAAACCCTTTTTAAATGGGAAGTTCGAGTTTGTTGACAAAACTTTTTAGTACCTAAACCATCATTTAGTTTTAATTACACTTTTGATTCCAAATGATCCGCTTACCGAGTTAAGCATGGTTTTAAACACACTGTGTAATGGTCCTGGTTTAGTACGACATTAAACTTGGTATTAGAGCGGCCAAGGCTTATGTTTCCTTAAGACTGACCGAACATGTACGCTTGCTGCTAAAGACAAGCTTGACTCAGGGTTTGGTAATTAATGTTTTGAATATATTTTTGATTACATAATTGAATAATATGCCTTATTTGCATGCTAGAATAGATAGCATTAGCTATACTGATAGGGCATGGCTCTTGACTGCTATGTGAATAAGAAAAGACATGCTTGTTAGCATTGTTACTAGATAAGGAGGATATTGAAATGATTTTTAGCATTTTTGCTGCATGTGTATGCTTTAATTGTTTGAATTTGACCGTTGAACGGTCTAGAGGTTGGTGTCATTGCTTGACAACCAGAAACATTGAGTGTAGAAATATTGGTATTAGTGCCTCTGAGGTGATTAATTAGACTCTGTGTCATGAGTAGGGAGGTGGAGTACGTTATAGTGGAACCTCATATTAGTCCTCATGGAGTGGGAGTAAATGTTAACTGAGGTGCAAGTTAAATGACTGAGATAGGAGGAGGGACTCGGCAGTTGAAGCAATAAATTCTGTCAGAGAATGTTGCCCAGCAGGTGATACTTACACCAATAGGTTTGGTGGTGCAACTTGAAGTGAGGGAATCAGTTGGAACCATTGTGAGAAAGGTTCTAAAAGCAACACCCTTTTGTTTGAGGGAGGCATAGATTCTGTAACGCCCTAAACTCCAGGGACCGTTACGGTGTGCCTTGTAAACAGTGCTAAACTCGCTAATCGAGTCATTTGGCCAAAATTGTGTAACTAAGTATGATTAGCAGTTTAGGGATTAAAATTTTTGGTTAAGATATAACGTTTCATTAGAACGTTTATTGTATACATTGGGATCCCAAAAATATAATTTAGAGGTCTATTACAAGAAAATATTTACAATAGGTCGATCTAAGCGGCAAAATAGGGTTAAACCCTAGTTCCTCTTTCAACCCTCGGCCGTGGCGGTCGAGCAGCCGCATATGTACACGTCGTCACCTAAGCTCTCCAACTCAAGGATGGTCCAGCTTTCTTTTGCCTTTACCTGCACCACATAGCACCCGTGAGCCGAAGCCCAGCAAGAAAACTCCACATGCTCATGAACAGTAATAACATGTCATCGAATCATAATGTGCATGCCTAGCAATAATAGCTTCCGTCAAGCATGCAAATAAGTTCAAATAAATGACTAATAAGTCAAATCTCGGGGTCCTGCATCAGAATAGAAGACTAATGAGTCATTCTCTGAGGACCTGCTTCTTGGATAGATGACTAATAAGTCGATCTCGGAGTGGGTAACTAATGAATCACACCCTGTATAAGTGACTAATTAGTCACACTTTGTATAGATGACTAATGAGTCATACCCTGTGCAGATGACTAATAAGTCCATCTCTGTCTAGGTGACTAGTGAGTCACACTCTATATAGGTGACTAATGAGTCACACTCTGTATGGGAGACTAATGGGTCTCACTCTTTATAGGCAACTAATGAGTCACGCTCTATATAGATGACTAATAATCCAATCTCTGTATGGATGACTAATGAGTCATACCCTGTATAGGTGACTAATGAGTCACACTCTGTATTAGTGACAAATGAGTCACACTTGGTATAGATGACTAATAAGTCAAATCTCGGTGTGGATGGCTAATGAGTCATACCCTGTATAGGTGACTAATGAGTCACGCTCTGGAGGTCCCATACCCTCCTAGCCATGTGACATGTAGGCCACCTTAGCCATTCTGGCTCTGGCTCTAATTAACTAGCCCATAGACTAGACAAGTGCTTCTAATTTTCATCGAACTTGAGGTCGGTCCGGCATTAATGCTCATTTGAGTCATTCAATGCAGATGTCGATTAGATCTAATCTTTTATTGGCTTGCGTTAAACATGCTAAGGCCATACTTGACTTATAAGTCAATCCTATGTGACCAGTGCTCAATACCACTGTCGAACTTGACTAATGAGTCACAGCTTCACAGTTGATATTGACACCATTGCCAATCCCTGACTAATAAGTCAGTGCTTTCATCATTTAGGTAATACAAATAGACATATATCATATGTCAAATACTCAGATATAAGGCATTTAGCATGCTCACTCAGTAATCAAAATCATAATTATAATCATGCACAATTACAGAGACTCAAGCTCTGATCAATCTCATAATCAATATTCATAGCATGCCCTAATCACATGTTTCTCGTGCATCACATGCATCACATTTAATCACTCGACATGCCTAAAAAATAACCATGCGTGCCACATTTAACCATCCAACATGCATCAAGAATAACCATGCATGTCATATATACACAGGGTGCAGTTTTCTTACCTCTGATTCGAGCAAACTTGAATAAAAGAACGACCCTTGAGAACAATCTGACTTTTAGCCCTTTAGCAGTCACCTAATCATAACCAAATATGGGACTCCTTTAATAAAATGAACAACAAGGGTTCCCAAACTAAGATCTAGCCTCTGGGACTTCAATCCCCACTAATCCAGGTAGTAAGAATAATCCCGAGGCCTAAAACCAAGTTCCCAGGGCCAAAACACTCAAACGGGCTCAAACCTATCCAAGGGCTGCGGCCCTAACACCTTGGGCCGCAGCCCCCAGCCACTCTAGGAGCAAGGGCCGTGGTGCCCAGCAAGGCCAAACTTGCTCCACCAGCTTCTTCGAGCTAGGGCCGCAGCGCCCAAGAACAAGGCCGCGACCCCCAACCTAGAACCAGCCATAAACCCATTTTCCATCATTCCAAACACCCCAAAAACATACCTAAACACTTCCAAATCATCAAATCAAAGTTCCCAATGATCCAAAACCATCAAACCCCGAGGCTCAAACGAACCAAAAACTCAACGATTCACAAAGTCCAATTCGAAGCATAGAAACTCTAAAAACTCAAAACTTAAAACTTAGATTACCTTTTATTGGGTTGTTTCTCGTCAAATCCTTCGGTCAAGAAGCTTCTAATCTTTCCTAGGATTGCTATGCCTCGATCCTCGCTTGATTCTGACTCCTAGAACTCGAGATTTCTTTGAAAATGCATCGAACAGTAAAATGAACTAACGGGGAGAGAACGAGAGATTTTCTAACATACAGTTCTATCTGACAAGCTATTTCAAGCTTAAGTAACCTCAAATAAAACCTAGTGCTCGGGGTCCCGAAAATACCCCTGGGACATTATAGTCAAAACTCCCAGAATTTCCCCCTAATCTCAACAACTCCCAATTTATCATCAAATAACATCCTCATAACTCAATATCCCAATAAAAGACCCCCCCCCCCCCCCGTTATGACAAAACCGCTAATTTATAATATAAGACCGTCCCATGCCGAATAGCTCGAATATGTCTCCATAATAATGGGATCTCATTTACAAATCACAATATGCACACAAATATACAAATATGCCCTCAATGGGCCAAATTACCAAAACACCCTAATAATCAAATGTGAACCCACATGCATGCTTATAACATCATATTATAATATAATTCACTTAAACATGCATATTATCAGTTAATGGCATAATTACACAATTATGGCCCTCCCGGCTTACTAATTCAGCCATTAAACTACATTAGGGATTTCAGGGCATTACAGATTCAGTTAGAGCGGAACTGAACAACGAATAAGTATGGATAGTTCCATCCTAGATCTTAAAAGTATGGTGGGTTGTGATAGGATGGCTTATACCAAGTTTATGCCACGGGATGCTGCTCTGATATGGTGGGAGGTTATAACCCAGGTTAAGAATATTGCAATAGTGAGTCGGGGAGGATTCCAGTAAATATTAAATAGAAAGTATTATATTGACGCCGTCGGACCGCAAAGGTGGATAAGATCACTAGTTGGAATGCGGCACTAGTACTGCGACTGAAAATTCCTAGAAGTGTAATAGGTTGTCAGGGATTACAGATGGTATAGTGCCAACATCACAAGAAAAGAAGGATGTGTATGGGAGTTGAATCTTATGATGGATGGCGATAGAGGGTCGCATTTGCATTGGGAATTACTGCGTGTGCTCGGGTGGAAGAGAAATCATGTATTGTTAATAGGATAGAGAACAAGGGATCAGGAGAGGGAGTCGTAAGGCACGATGCTCAGAGAACGACTCCTCTGTTTACAGGATCCAGTAAGGGTAATGGCCCCATTTAATTGAAGAAAAGGGTATGAATATTTGTGGTATCGCTAGGTTAGATAAACGATTTTGTATACCTAAGGCAAGTGTCAGGGTGGCAAACAGAATTGGAGAACTTAAATAAAAGGCACATCACATAGACGATAATTTAGTGCCATTTTTCTGGTTGTAACAAGTGTGGTGATAAATGAATTTTTAAGACCTTGTGATTAGCATGGTGTGAGGTTTGGTGCCTTTTATCTATCAGAGAGTTAGTAACCTTTAGGAGTTGGATTAAATCATGACCGATGGGAATCATATGGTAATTTTGAGCTTGTGGGAGAATATCCTTTTGTGATTATGAGTGCTAGGGATGGACCTAGTGTTTTGACGACTTCAGTGTTGAAGGCCAGAAACCTATTACGGGAACTGTTGAATTGGAAGAGACCAAATTGGTTGGGGGGTTCTAAAAATGTCTCCAAAATATTTACTTGAATTATTACCGTATTTAGAGACCTATTGGGTGACAAAATTGGTGCTGGGAATAGAAACGACATCTAAGGAACTTTAGTGAATGGTACCGACAGAGTTAAAAGAAATGGAGGTTTAGTTACAAGGACTACTTGATGTAGAATTTATTAGATCTAGTTTCTTCCCATGGGGTGCACAAATATTATTTATGAAGAAGAGAGATGAATTGTTGTAGATGTGTACTGACTACCAGGATTGGATAAGGTGACTATCAAGGAAAAGTATTCACAGTTAAACGTTCATGTCTTGAGTGATTAGTTGCAAGGCAAGACAAGATTTCTGAAGGGTGATCTTCAATATGGTTATCACCAGCTGAGGATCATGGAAGAGGACATTCCAAGGACTGAAATCTGCATGAGATAGAAGAATAACACAAAGAATATCTCTGTTGATATTATAGAGGTTGAGGAGGCATGGGTCACATGTAAGGTTTCGGAAGGAACGAGTTCTAATTTCTCTGAGTGATGTTCAAAGTTTCATTATGGGAAAATGACGGGATCGTGCATGCTTTAGCTAAAATAGGAATAATAAGGAATTGGCCAAAGAAATGCTCGAGAGGTAAGAAATACTGTGGAACTGGCGAAACACATTGACATTTACCTGAAGCATCTTTGAGGACGGTCATACCCTTGATTAAAGTAATGTGAGGACCTGAGGTTTCTCTGAATAGAGAGTTGAGTAAAGGGTTTCCAAAAGTTGAAATAAAGGTTAGTTATCATGCCATGGTATCAATATAAGCATGTGGGGGAACTGATATACAAGGATTGTATAATGAATACTGTCCTTGTTGTTTAGAAACGAGGAATTCATAGTTCAGCGCGTTAGGAACTAGGATGTCCCCATGTGTAGACTAGAAAGATTCTTATGCTTCACAAAGATCAAAAGAATGAGAACATGGTATCTCAGCGCCATACCTGAGATGGGAGTTGATAGTAATGATGGTTGCGTTTAAGGAGTGGTGACAATTTAAAGTGTTTAAAGTGTTTTGTTATCCATACGAGTTTGGGTATAAGATGAAGATGTTGGTGAGAATTGGTGAATGTTTGACAGTGAAGTCCTTTATTATCGAGGGAAAACTAACGTGGAGACGATGTCTTGAGTTGGAAAGGTATGAATCAGGTGTATGATTCGAAATAGACTGCAGCAAAGTTAGTCGAGGAAATGACTAGAATTAGCATGAGATTTGTGTTTGATAATTGGTAAGTATACCTTTACAAACAGTGGGATACATAAAGAGAATTTTATAGGAATGGTTAAGGACCCTGCTATCTTAACATGGATGGGTTGAGATATGAGGATCAGTTACGTGTTCCGATGGATACTAGCATAAAGATGGAAATTATGGATGAATTTTATACCACCCCATGCTTGTTATATCTAGGAATTATGAATGGGTATCAAGACCTGAAATCTATGTATATTGATGGTTAAGTGCCTAATCCTTCAGCAAGTGAGGACTGCATATTAGAGGTTCGCAGAGTTATTATGACCTTAGGGCATTCAAGAGTTAACATGGGTGGACATAATTATAGGCCTTTTGGATGGATTGGCTTGGATTGTGGGTAAGATTATTTTGGTATGAGAGGTTGCGACTCGATATACTAAGTTAACACACTTCTTGTTTCTATGAACGAATTATTATATGAATTAATATATGTGAAGGGAGACCGTACGTCTCCATGGGGCACCGAAAGTGATAGTGCCAGATTGAAACCCTGTATTTATTTCCAAGCTTTGGAAAGGCTCGCAAGGGGCGATGGGTACAAGATTGAGATTTATTAATACATTTTATCCTCAGACAGATAGGTAATGATAGAGGATAAATCAGATATTAGATGTTATGCTTCAGGCATGTGAGTTTTGGGGGCATTGGAGTAAGTACAGTCCCTTGATTGAATTGTTACAGCGATGATTACCAGTCGAAAACTAGGGTCACTCCGTATGAAATGTTGTGAGATAGGGAGTGGAAATCACCCGCTTCTAGGAATAAGATGAGAGACAGGAAGTATTCTAGTCCTGAAATGGTTCAGAGGACCAATGGCGTTATTGAAGATCATTAGAGCAGAAATATCAGCTTTATTGAAAAGACATAAAAGCGATGCACATTAAAATATAGGAACGTGGAGTTCCAGGATTAAAGACCTTATACTTCTTCGAGTTTTGTTGATTAAAAAGATAAGATAATTTGGGAAGAAAGAGAAATTGGGCTCTAGGTTTGTTAGGCCTTTGAGATCCTAACTTGAATTAGGCCAGGGGCCTACAAATTAGCCTTACCCCAGCATGGGTGGAGGTTCATAGGGTGTTGCAGGTGTCAATGTTAAGGAAATATGTATCTAGCGTCATACATGTTGGGTTAAAAGACCCTGGAATTACAGTAAGATGTATAATGTGGTGGAGAAGCCAGTAGAGATGCTGGAGAGAAAGACTAAAGTCTTAAGGAGTAAGATTGTAACCTTAGTGGGGGAATTATAAAGAAATAACGAGATAAAGAAATGACTCCAGAGTTAGAGTCAGATGTGTGCGACCGGTATTCCGAGATGTTTGAATAAATTTTGAAGATGAAATTTATATGAGGGGATAGTTATAACATCCCAAAATTTCTATTAAGGCTTAGTGCCTTGATTAGCGTGCTGTGAGGGCACGTGGGGTAATTATGTGGTAATTAATTAAATAAATATGTGATTATGTAGATTATATGAGTTATATCATGATATGATTGTTTATGCATGTTTAGGTGTATTAAATATGCAAGGTCTGCTTTTGTTGAAAGGAGCATTTTTGTAATTTTCATCTGTTGAGCGTGTAATTGTGATTTTATATGTTATATGATTGAGACCACGTTATTATGTGGATATATTTGAGATATTCAGCGTGAGTCAGTCCTTTTGAGCAAATTAGCGAAAAAGTCACAATAGGGACTAATACCTAGCTCGGGGTGAGCCTAGGGATATTTTGGTAATTTAGTGAATTACTGGGAATTATTGGGGTATGAGATATATTTGGGAAGAATATGTGTATTAGGAAGATTAGTGGAATTAAGTGGTATTTTTACGTGTAATTTGAGGTTTAGCAGAGAAGTGGTGTCAAATGACGTTTTTGCCCTTGTGAGCTTTGGTGAGGGACTTAATAGGCAGGATCATAATAGTCTTTTGCCATGGTATTAGCTAAGACTTAGCCAAGTATGAAGCCAAAAAACAACAATTCTCATTTCTCTTACTCGCTCTCTCTCTCTCTCTCTCTCCTTTATAATTTCTCTCTTAGGCCTTAAAGGGAAAACATTTGGATTTTAAGTCTAGAAGTGATCTTTGGTGGATTTGGACGCTTTTTGTTGAGGATTAGGACTTGCTAAGCTAGGGAAATCAAGTTGGGGAGCTCGAAATCTAAGAGGTAATTAAGTTATTTAAGCTTTTGAGCTTTTCTTTTTGTGTTTTTGAGAAATAATTGGATTTTGGGTTTGGGTGTGTGTTGGTGGTTTTTGGTGATTGTATGTTGTGTATCTGAGTTGCTAGTGTCGTTTGGTGGTCGAAAGTTCATTGGAATGCAATTTTGGTAAGGTTTTGGGTTAGTTTGCGATTTCTGAAATCGCATAATTCTATGTTCGCGGGGGTAGCGATGCGACGCTATTCTTGGAGCACTGCGGCCCGCATGAACTCAATCGAGGCAGGGGTGCCTCTAACCGCCTTAGCGCTGCAGCACTTGGCAGGCTGCGCTACGACGCAAGTGTAGGGGACTTTGGGTTGAGGCTCTCTGTCAAGTCAGGCATCGTAGCTCTTTTGTGGGGGCGCCGCAACTGAAATTGGGAAAAAGTCAAAAATCAGATTTTGGGTTATTGGTTCCCAAACCTAAGGGCTCGGGAATGGTTCCACTACTTGTTTGGGTGGAATATGGATTCCCGAGGGCTAGGGCTTGGTCTTAAAGATCTTTATTGGTTTTAATTCTTGATGGGATTCATCGTTGATGTTGTGACTAGGGTTCCACCAGGCTTTGGAAAAAGAGTCTCACTCAAGGTCGCTTTGTCGTCAGCACAAGACTTGAGGTAAGCAAACTGGCACATGCACCGAGTGTAGGGCATGAGTCCTTGCTTATTGAGCACGAGTATGACATGTTGTGAATTTGTTTAGAGTAAATGTTTTCTCTATATTAACATTTGTTGTTATAAATGTGGGTAGTGATTGATTGTTGTTTATGATTGATCGGGAGACCATTATTTCCCTTGAGGTCGTTATCGTCACTACATGTGTAATGTAGGTCGTAGTGGCGGGGCCTTATTGGCCTTGAGGTCATTATCGGTACTACATGCATAATGTAGGCCATAGTTGTGGGGCCTTATCGGCCTTGAGGTCTTTATCGACACTACATGCGTAATGTAGGCCGTAGTGGCGGAGTTAGGCCGTAGTGGTGGGACTATTACATGGATGCGATGTGCATCTATTCGGCATGAGTCTTCATACTTCTTGAATTATCCACACATATATGGTTATGATTTATAAAGCATGAATTGGATAGGAATGCTTATCTGAATATCTGTCTTACTTGATTAAGTTTTCTTGTTGGGCCTTGGATCACGGGTGCTTTGTGGTGCAGGTAAGGGCAAACGAAAACTGACCAGCAATGAGTTGGAGAGCTTTAGGGGAGGCACGTACATACTCAGTCTTCTCAGCCACCATAGTCGAGATAATTTTGAGGAACATGGGATATTAACTCGATTTTTCCGCTTAGGTCATCTAATTATGTAATTATGATAAATTTTTATTATTGATAAAAAAACTTTGGGATCCCATATGTTTAGTCAAACCCTTTTTAAATGAGAAGTTCGAGTTTGTTGACCAAACTTTTTTGTACCTAAACCATCATTTAGTTTTAATTACACTTTTGAGTCCAAATGACTCGCTTACCGAGTTAAGCACGATTTTATGCACGGTGTAACGGTGTTGGTTTAGTATGGTGTTACATTGATGATGGCTTCTGCTTATTGTATCCATGCTTGATGTTGATTCGCAAAAGTTTCTGAATTTCATTTTTTTGCTATTGTTCATTTGCATGCTTCATTCTGTATGCACCTCGCGCAAACTTTACATGCACTTTGTTTTGTTCCATACAAGCTTCTCATGAACTTTGCATGTCTGCTACTTCGTTCCATACATATGAGATCCCATATGCCCTTCAAGCGACTAGGAGAGCAAGGGAGCCTAGTCACTTGTGTTGCGACCGAGCCTTTGAACGACAGGGGGACCTACAAAGGGCCTCTCCCGAGCATGTAACGACTTTTGTGAAATTTGAGTGAATTGCTTATTATGCCCAGTCACTTGTAGTGGCTAGCACGGGGGACAAGTTGCCTATGTTCTACCCGGTCGCTTAGAATGGCGTTCATGTTCCCACGACCAGAACTGAGATTAGGTTGAGGCATCTTGGGTCTTTTGATCGGCTGGCCTAACTCAACGGGTTGTGCCATTTGATATTATACCTTGTAAGGGACTTAGAGAAATCATGATTGTCCTGAGGATGTCTATTTTGATTCTCATAAATTGTGGCCTATGGGCCGTTACATAAAGGTCACCGAGGGTGAAGCCAAAAAACTCAAAATAATAATATTAAGAGTGATCGCTTGGAGGCAAGTCTTTGGTTACAAAAGTTGGGCACCGACCTTGTTACTCGTAGTACTTCTTCAGGTGGTCTCCATTCTAATGCCTCGAGACTGCCTTGCTATTGAGCCTCATTAGCTTGTACATTTTTGGCTGCATGTCCCCCTCTACCAAGACATGCCCCTCCCAGTTCGGACCTAGGACCACAATATATGGGTCTCCCGTATTGAGGAACATGCAGCGCAGGACGAGGTCGCCAATAGAGAAATTTCTGTCATTGACCCGAGCATAGCGAGCCACCCTTTGTTGGTAGGTTGCCACCTGCAAGTTATCTTGCTCCTACCTTTCTTCAATGAGATTTAGGGACTTGGCAAGCAGTGCCTCATTTTGCCATTGATCATAGTTTATTCTTTTGTGCGATAGGATGTCTACTTCAACGGGTAAATTGGCCACGTCGCCATAGGCGAGCGCAGAAATTGTGTGGTAGGTAGAAGTTTGGGTTGTGGTCTTGTAAGACCATAGTACCTCTAGAATTTCATCTGACCAAGCTCTTTTCGCTTCCTCTAGACGCTTTTTCAGAGTATCTTTGACGGTCTTGTTGGTAGCCTCTACTTGTACATTCACTGGGGGTGTGCCACTACTGAAAAACTCTTCATAATTCCATGACGAATACAAAAGTTTATGAAGTGTTCTCTGCTGAATTGAGTTCCATTGTCGGACACAATCTTGTACGGTAACCCATAGCGGTAAATGATGTTCTTCACAAAAAATTCCAATACTTTCTTGGAAGTAATGGTCACCAGTGGCTCTACCTCACACCACTTAGTGAAACAGTCGACGACGACCACCACATACCAGACTCCGCCCCGACCTGTAGGAAGTTGTCCTATCAAATCAATCTCCATCTACTTTAGCTCATTTGGAGGAGCTCTCGGGATTTTAGCGAGCCTTTGTCCCTTGTCTCACTTTCTCACGTACTCCATGGAGTCCTCGTTCATGGTTGGCCAAAAGTACCCTTGCCACAGTATCTTCTTGGAGAGGCTCTGCCCCCCAACATGGTTGCCACAAAATCCTTCGAGAACCTCTTGCAGCAAGGTTTGGGCCTCCTCTTTGGTAACACATTGTAGTAGTGGTATCGAATATCCCTTTTGGTATAGGCGATCGTTCTATATGACATACCGAGATGCTTGGTAAAGCATCTTCCTTGCAAAGTTTTGATACGATGGGAGGGCACCTTCAATTAGATATTTGATGATGGGGGAAATCCATATTTCTTCCTCATCAATTAACATTGAGGTGTTGTGGTCGCCACCGGTGGCGTCGCCAATGGCGCGATTACTAGTGGCATGGTCGTCGATGGCAAGGCTGCCAAAGGTATGATCACTAATGGCTCGCTAGCCAACGACGTCATCCATGGCGGCCCTGATGCTAGGTGCTACTAAGAACTCAATTGGAACAAAATTGAGGGTCTCCGCATCTCTTGCTCTTGCTAACTTTGCTAATGCATCGGCGTTGGAATTTTGTTCTCTAGGGACCTGTTCGATCGTGTAGCGATCAAATTGGGCAAGCATGTCTTTGGATTTATTAAGGTAGGCGATCATGTGTAGTCCGCGGGCCTGGTACTCGCCAAGGATTCGGTTGATCACCAGCTGCGAGTCCCTTTTGATCGTTAGACACTTAGCTTTCAATTCATTCGCCATGCCCAATCCTACTAGTAATGCCTTATATCGCTTCATTGTTTGTTACATCAAAACCAAACCTCAATACACAATGGATACGGTGACCTTCTAGGGTTACTAAGACAAGGCCTGCCAAGACATTATGTTTGTTGGAGGTGTCATCCAAATATACTTGCCAATAGTCTTCCCTCGGTTGTTGGTCATCATCCACTGCCTTCGATCACTGATTGCATTCGACTAAATCGGTGATGGCCTTTCTCTTTATCATCGTCCTTGACTGATAGGTGATCTCGAACTGTCCTAACTCAAAGGCCCATTTCAACAGGCGACCTGAGGCATCAGGTCTCTGCAATACTTGTCGAAGGGTTTGGTCTGTCAACACCTTGATCGATTGAGCTTGGAAGTACGTTTATAGTTTTGGAACGCCAGCACTAAGCAGTATGAAAGCTTCTCCATCTGAGGGTATCGAATCTCATCATCTATCAGTCGCATGCTGACATGTTATCCTCCTATTAGGCCCAGAGATTTAAAAAAAAATTATTTGAATAATTGGATCCATTAATATAAAAGACAATAATCATAAAGAAATAAAAAGATGAGGATTCACTAGTTGAAGAACTATCAAGAATCTTTGCTATCTTTTTGTATCTCCTATGAACATCAAATTCAAAGCAATTCTTTAAATGCCCAGACCAAGATCTTCCAAGATTTATCTCCACACCTCAAGATGTGTGTGGGCATGTAGAGTAATGGTAGGAAAATTTCTGATTCACAAGATATTCTCAACACATGAGATCTTGGAATATTAGGTCTGAGACAGAGTTCTGAGACAGATTTCAGGGATAGGAAAATATTATATATATTTTCTCTCTCTAGAATATTACGTATATTATGAAAACTATATTTCAGATAGATTTATAAAAAGTATTACTTAAATTCAAATTTTAAAATTCAAACTATAAATCTATTATTATTAGATGACTAAAAGAAAAATATCAAGATCCAATCTTGATCTGTTACATAATGTACACGCCAACTACAGTCCCTGGACTGTAGTTGTCGTGTAACATCCCTGTATTTAGGGATGTGTTACAACAAATTTTCTTGTAATTATATTTAATAATTTATTTATTAAAAAATATCTAAACATGATAACTTATCTTATTAGATTAGTTAAAGAATAAATATTAATTCAAATTCAAAACTAATTTTAATTATAAGAAATATCCTTTTCACATTTATTTAAACAAATTAATTTCTAAAATTGCTTTAATTAAAATGTCAATCTCAAAAATTGCCACCTCAATTAAATAATTTTTCTCAATTACATATTTGACCCTGAAGAACAAATTTCTTCCAAATATGTCATTTTCTTGAATTTTCCTAATTTCCACTTTTACCTTGAATAGTGTTGATAGAGCCCTCTCGGTGACCTATGGACACAGAACTTCAAGCTCCAATAAATTTAGATTATTAATTAAAACTCTTTAATATAACAACCTTAATTTATTAATCTCAATATTATTCTACTAAAACTATGAGACTGTACTCTGGTAATTATAGACATATATTTATTGAGTACTTTTAAACATAAAAGTGTCCAAGGATTTAATCACTGTTACGACCCTCAAAACATACAAGACCAAAACATGCGGAAATCTAATTTTTTACTTTAATTCATTGTACTAAAAATCCATATATTTTTTTAAAAAAAACAAGACCGTGTGTGCACACTTTTAGTTTTAGCAATTGGAATTACAACTTCTCCTTTTCAAAGTTAAAGCAAAATAAATGTCATAAAAGAAATAACACGCTCCCAACGTTTCTTTTCAAAATGGTGTTCCATCAAAAACCTCCCCAGGTCGGGCCACATGTACATATCCACAAGTAGACTCCGACGCTCACTGCTCAACTTTGCTTTTTCACTTACCTACAACATCAAACAACTAGGTAAGCGAAAACGCTTAGTAAGAATAGCCTTTCACACAAATATACTAAACCCAATAACGGGTTTCCCTAAGGTAGTTATCACTACCGATCATGAATTTGAGTACCTGGTTGGCTTCAGTGTGTACCAGATCCAGAGAAAATCTTGAGAGTTGGTCAAGCTTGCGCACGTACTCCTGTACGCTAGATGACCCTTGGACTAGGTTGGCGAACTCAACCACCTTTTGATCTATCATCGTTTGGTTGTAGTACTTAGCATTGAACAGGACCAGAAATTCTGCCCATTCCATTCGTGCCATGTCACGTCCTTTCCTAGCAATATCCCACCAAATGCGGGAGCCCTTCCTTAACATATATACCGCACATATTACCTTTTCCCTTTCGGTAGCCGTCACAAAGTCAAAGATTCTCTCCAGCATGCTGACCCATTCCTCTGCCATTAGAGGGTCCGAAGTTCCTTCGAACACAAGTGGATATCACCGGCTAAATCGTTCCGAGATTGGTTTCGGCTGTTCTGTTCCAGATGCATCAGCTGGCGGATTTCCTCCCACAAGTGGGTGTTCTTGCACCGGGAATTCCTGTTGTTCGGGAATGTCTTCCCGGGGTGCCAGGGTGTAGGGTTGTGTGGCACTTCCAAGAATCTCCACATCAGTGCCTTGAATATCTAGGCATTCATCGTATTCTGCTCATGCATAGTCTTTCTCAGATCCTCTATCTGAGTTTCTAGATTTGGTTCCAGCTGTGCTCTTTGTCCACGATCTTTCCCTCGGCCTCGACCCCTTCCTCTGCATCGGCCACGACCTGCCTCTTGGTCAATGGATGCTCTCTCGGTTAGGTCTGGTGGATTAACATCTCGACCTCCCCTGGCTTGAGTGTTAGGCACAATCGCAAGTCTCTATACAACAATGTTTAAAACCTTTTAGCATACTATGAGTGCTAAAAATCGGGTACTTGTAGGAGGCCCAAAACAAGTGCCAAAAGCCCCTCACGTGCAGCCAAGGACATGCGCGCGTTGACCGCGCGACACCCCTGCTCCGCGCGCGCGCACCATGTGACGCCCCTACTCCGTGCGCGCGCACCTCACGACACTCTTGCTCCGCGCGCGCGCACCGCGCGACGCCACCAGGATCCACGTGCAGGGTGACCTCGCCCTCAAGGGCCACACCCAAGTAACATGCAAGCATAGGGTGGCCTCGCCCAAGGACTAAGCACGCCCGGTGGCCTCACCCTAAGGGGCCTTGTCCCAAGGGCCACGCGTGCCTAGTGGCCTCGCCCAAGGACTAAGCACGCCCAGTGGCCTCGCCCCAAGGGGCCTCGTCCCAAGGGCCACGCGTGCCTAGTGGCCTCGCCCCCAAGGGACCTCACCCAAGGGTCATGCATGCATAGTGTGGCCTCGCCCCCAAGGGCTTCTCCCAAGGGTCACGCGTGCTTAGTGGCCTCGCCCCCAAGGGCCACGCACGTCTAATGGCCTCGCCCCCAAGGGACCTCACCCAAGGGTCACGCATGCATAGTGTGGCCTCGCCCCCAAGGGCCTCGCCCAAGGGTCACGCATGCATAGTGTGGCCTCGCCCCCAAGGGGCCTCACCCAGGGGTCACGCATGCATAGTGTGGCCTCGCCCCCAAGGGGCCTCGCCCAAGGGTCACGCATGCATAGTGTGGCCTCGCCCCCAAGGGCATCGCCCAAGGGCCACGCACGTCTAAGGGCCTCATCCCAAGGGCCATGCGTGCATGATGCTAGTGTTCAAGGTGGCCCACAAGAGACAAAAAGAGTACGAACGAGGTACCTCTAAAGGGGTACGTACATGCCTACAAGGATCATGGGACAGGCCTGACACCGGTACCCGACAAGTAGTGGCGGTTGGGAATAGTACAAGGAGTGGCTACACCACCACCACGTCTCTGACACCCGTACGAGACAAGTAGTGGAGTCAGGTCCGGGTACAAAAGCTGAGGTGCTCCCATGGACCCTAACGGTGTACCAGAGCCGACACCACTACGCCTGATACCACTCTCTTGACAGAGTACTTGTGTACCACTTGGTTTCCTGGACCACCATGTATCCCAGGCCATCGGAGCCTACTATAAGAAGGACCCCTCTCCCACATGGGAGGGGGTTGGAAAATTTACTGTAGCAAGTGCTTGAGAGTGAATGAAAGATAGATTTCTCCATTGTTGTTCTGTCATTGTTCTTGAGTTATTACTTAAATTTCTACAGCTTTTTATTGACTATCTTTACTTGATAATTTGTTCCAACTCGACTTAGTTGACGATTTCTCACCATCAACACATACAAGTTTCCCGTGCACAAGGAAATGGAAAGAAAACCATAACGATTCAACTCAAAACAAGTAGTCATAACATTCAAGGCGATAACCTAGCAATACAAAATGATCATGAGAGATCATGCCATAAAATTTTAGTTAGCAGAACGATAAATACAAAAGAGAACCCTAACTATGCATCGGGTTTCCGCATACGCCTGCTATAACTATACAAAAGTTCTACAAATTTGTAGGTTTGCAAAGTCTTTACAAAAGTATCAACAAGAATTTCAAAACAAAACCTAATCTACACTATCCATTAGCATATCCAACTCTAGGTCTGTATACTTGTCTGGCTGCTCGGGATCCCCTTCTGGATCACCCTGTCGTCACCCACTAGGTCCACTACTGGCTCGACCATCTCCTTCACCACCTCAACATCTGCTGCAACTGCCTCTGCGGGGTGGGGGTGGATCATGAGGTGCTATCTGCTCCGCTTGGTACCTCTCCTGCCATCGGGACATGTGGAAGTGCGGTCCGAACGTGAGCTCTATAGATGCTCAAAATGCTGGCCAGAAGATGGTGGTTGGGGTCCTCATAGTGATACTAGAACCAGCGAAATGCCTCGTCTCTCAAGTATAGGCTAGCCAGCCTCACCTGCTTGGCAGGTGGAATCTCCATATCCTGAAGGATTATATCAATCGTGTATGTCCATTCCCATACTTTAAGAAAAGAGGCATGTTCCCCAGTGAACACACGCGGGAATGTGCTATGGAAGGCTTGGTGAAAGCGGAGTCCCTGGGCGAGAGGATACACGAAGAGTGGGTCCTCTAAGACCGAATAAACTATCTCTGGAAAATCTGCCACCAGACCTACAATTTATAGGATTGAGGTAAATAAAGAAAGCAAAGGAAAAAGATATGAAAAGACAGTACTTACAGTGAGTGTCGTTCTATCTTGCAGAACGTACATGTGGGTTTGTCTAAAGAATCGGCTCATATCGAGCTCTGAATTTACACCTACCACTTGTTATGACCCTCAAAACATACAAGACCAAAACATGTGGAAATCTAAACTTTTACTTTAATTCAATGTACTTAAAATCCATATAATTTTAAAAAAAAAAAAGATCGTGTGCGCACACATTTAGTTTTAGCAAACGGAATTACAACTTTTCTTTTTCAGAGTTAAAGCAAAATAAATGTCATAAAAGAAATAACACGCTCCCAACATTTCAAAAACGCTTAGTAAGAGTAGTCTTGCACACAAATATACTAAACCCAGTAACAGGTTGCCCTTAGGAAGATATCACTACCGATCACTAGGGTATTGGATAAAATTCCAACCTTATCATACAATTCATAATAATATCCATACATAAATCAAGCACATTGGTTGCGCCCAACAACCCATTTCATACAAATCATATCAACTTGGACTCAGAAAAATCCCAGAACATTCAAGATATATAATTATACAACTTGAATCAATTTAAACAAACGCAAAGGATCCTGGCTCAAATCCGGATTCACTCTCAGCATCCTGGCTCCAACCTAGATGATATTACCATGTTCTGGCTCCAACCTGGACTTTATCTTACCATGTCCTAGCTCCAAACTGGACTTTATCTTACCATGTCCAGGCTCTAACCCAGACTAAAATTTTACCATGTCCTGGCTCCAACTCGGACTATAATCTCACCATGTCGTGGCTCTAGCCTAGACTATAATTTCACCATGTCCTGGCTCCAACCTGGACTAAAACTTTACCATGTCCTGGCACCAACCCAAACTATAATTTCACCATGTCCTGGCTCCAACCCAGACTATAATTATAATAAGGTTCTAGCTTCAACCCGAACTCACTTACCATTAAGCCGCAGAATGCATAAGCATTGTAAAGGTAGGCATTAAGCGTACCCTGGTCTTAACAACCCAAAAAAAACTAGTGTAATCTACTACTACAAGCACATACTAGTATATTCATGGTGAAGCCAAGAAAGAGAAAGGATAACTTACTTGGAGTCCTTAGCTCCTAGCTGGATCTTTAACACCGATATTCGTTTTTCCTTTTTGCGATTATTGTAATTAATAAAGTGTACTCGGATTAAACTATGACATACTCGTATAACTAATATTCTATGATAGCTACATTCAATAAAGTTCTCTTAGAGACTCTTTACTGACATTTCTCTTATACACTTTACAGTGTATAAGACTAGATTACGCTTTAAATCAATTTACAGTTTCCTGAGAAAAATTGTCCTTACCGCAACATGCTCTCTATGCTGTGCATTTTAATATTCTATCTCTAGAAGACTCTCTCAATCGTGTTATGCATATTTTGGTTACTTATAAAAGGAGTTTTAAACGACTCTTGATCTTAGAAAACCACCCACTTTCTACTCAAGTACGGAGTTTACCGTTTTCCATTCTTTACGCAAAAATACCGCGTTTTGACCTTTTACAATTTTTTATCCGTTAACGATAATACTTTTTGATTTATAGTTTTATAAAATCTAACTCCCATTTTTACCATCTTTAATCTATAACCAAGGATCTCTATTACGTCATTTTCGAAAAGAAAGGGCAATTGGACCCGTGTTTAGAAATTGGTAAAAATGAATTCTCAATAACCTCAAACTAATTTGGGATTTGTTTGATATCCAAAACTTTAGCTATTTTTGAAAACAACTTCATTTCCAATTCTGAACCTAAAATTTTTCACTATTCATTTTAACATAATAATAATCCCGCTTTTAAGCTCATATTCAATGTTAGGTTCTCCAACCAAAACCCTTTAAAATATCATTCACGTATTATGCATCCTAATGATGGGAACTAGGTGAAACTTCACGTCAAAAATTCAATTTAGGTTAGGAGAACTAACATCCCAAAACTCATTTTTTGTTAAGGTTCGAAATTACTATTTTTCTTTGTTTTTAGGTAACTTAGAAAAATTACTACTCTTAAACCGTCATATATTTTAATCTAAAATTTTACTAGGGCCTTAATACCTATCTTAAAAATTTTCTCACCAAGTTTCATTACTTTTTGGGAAGGCAAAACCCATTAAACAAGTCAAATAAATCTGGGCAGTGCCTGCTACCTAGGAGTTTTTTCTCAGATTTTTAGAATTCTTTGAAAAATTATTTCTCTTACACCGTAGCCCATTTTTTCCTAAACTTTGACTAGGGTCTTAAATAATATCTAATTTAGTTTCTCTAAAAATTTCATAATTTTTAGGATATGGGAACCCATTAAAAATGTAAGACAATCTGGGCAGTGTTTGCTGCCCAGAAATTTCATTTTCAGATAATTAGGGATACTTATACATATTTAAACTAACAATTTACTAAAATTCATGGCTTTTGGCTTAGTAAAACATGTTCAATATGTAAAACTATCTGGGCAGTGCATGTTGCCCAGAAATTTTCCAGATTGCATCAAGATGCCAAAAAATTCATAACTTTGGTTTGAAAACTCCTTTTTTTTTTAAAGGCCCAAACTCAGGTACTCATCTAGAGCTATGAAACCATACAAATTATTTTCGCAAACAGAGGTACTAGGGTACGATCAGACCCATTGGAAGTAAGACCATGAAAACTTGGCAGCATGCATTTCTACACATTCTAGCAAAACTACACACCACTAGCAAAACCCTAGCCACATGCATGCATGAAAATCAACAAATCAACCAATCTAACCCTCAAGCATAAAATAAACTTCACAAACCAACAAAACATCCTATACAACCAGATCTAACATCAATAACAAAAAACAACTCAAAAACCAACCAAAAATCTACCTTTGATGGTTCTAGCTTGGAGATGAGGTTTCCTTAGCCTTTCAAACTTCCTCCTTCTGTTCTATACACTCAAACTAAGCCCCAAGGTTCCACATGCCACTACAAGAAAAAATAGTATTCATAACACTTAAAAACTGCTAACCGGAACTATTGATAACACTTCTGAAAATGCTAACATAGCCCCTGTTATTAAAAGTCCAGTGTTTTCTATAACAGTATTTGAATGTTATGTTCGGTGTTATCTTAAACTATTCAATAACACATTTTTAGGTGCTATAATATTCAAATAATAACATTTAGATAGAGTTTTTTGTTATAAATTTGAAGTTTAATCTTATACTTTTTTCATAACACTTTTCAACTGTTACATTTGATTATTTTGATAACATTTTTAGTGTGTTATATTATATAAACCATAACAATTTTTTACGCTTATAATATGTTTTTAAATCATAACATATAGTAATAAAATTTTAAATTTTATTTTGATAAGTGTACTTATATGGTTTTTTTTTAATTAAAAGATTTTTATTATTGTATTTTGATAAAAAAAAATCAAAATTAATCATAAAATGTAATTCTCAATAGATTGATAAACCATAAGTATTACATTAAACAATAATTAATTCAAACCATGAATGTGTCTACTTCATGACATCTTAGTTCTAGCTTAAGTTTGAAAGCATAACATAATAAAATTTTATAATCTTGAACAATTTTTACTTAAAAAATGAAAAATAGAAACATTACAAGATACACAAAAGTAAACCAAACTTTCTCCATCCTTCAATTCATCATCCTTTGTGCACTTGTCTTTGTTGTGAGTCTATATGCTTAGCTACAACAAAATTTAAATAATTAATGCTTCAACTTAAAGTTATAGTAAACTAAAAGAGTACATAAAAAAAGTTAATTACCTAATTATAACTTTATCAGCTGACCATGCAATTATATATTATAACTTTATTTTGCATCTATCTTGTGTTTAATATAAGAAAATAAAACCTAATAAGTACCAAGAATTTGAATAAATGTTTATGACAAACAAAAGTCAGTTGTCATCGAGATAGTACCTAAGGCCTGAAGCATCAGACTGTAAAGAGGCCTCAATAGCAGCATCATTGTATTCAGTAACAGGAGAAATTATTGGCTGGGTTTGGGGTGGAGTAAAGAATGGTACACTGTTCTCTTCTCGAGGTGGGAATTCAACTCCAGCAGCCTGTGTTATATATTTATACATAGATTACTTAGAATACTTTATTATAAAAGTGAGTTAAGAAATCAAAATAGGTTCCTTTCCAAATACTGTAGTAGCACATTAGCTATAAAAACTCTAAATAGAAAAAGGAACACATAGAATTAATACAACCCATCCAAACACAGACGCAAAACATTCATCATAACTTAAGCATCAAGGACAACACTAAGGGATTCAACTTCAACATATATATACCTTGCAGGCTAGTATAACCATGTATAACTAACATTCACATTCATCTGCAACCCATGCTATTGCATATCTCACATAAAGCAGAAAGCAACAAAAAAAAAGGTTGATCATATGATATTTACACTTTAATAAACTTAAATAAGCTTTTGCCCAAATGCCTTGGCTGACAAGTAATTAACAAGAGAAAATTGTGTATCAAGCTTAACATGCTAAAATAACATTTAATAAACTAACAACCTTCAGTTCATTATATGCTGCATAGTATTGAGGATATCTCCCCTGCGGTCCCCCGAAGGCTTCTTGCCATGTGTCAATTAGGATTAGTATCTTTTCCCTCACATTCAAGTCTGGCTGCAGAATTTAAACAATTGTATCCGACAAGTTAGATTTACTAGGAATGCATAGGAGAGATTCACAGTGAAAGGACAAGTTAAAATGGCATAGGAGTTCAATATCTTCCCCAATTTAGTTGAAGCAACTGCTTATGAGCAAATAAAAAGAAAAGGCCAGTTAATGAGAACACAAAATAGTAGCACCACAAAATTGCAATATTTAACTTTTTTATTTCTGTATTAGCTATTTATTTCCCTTTTGTAGAATAAATAAAAGAGATCATGTTGGACTTCACATTAATCAATATCTGAAACCAAAGTTAAAAATAATCACCTCAATTAAAGTAAGTCCAAATGGCTCAATGAAGGCTGGATTTATGAAAACACCCTACCAAAACAGAGATACTCAAATCAGGTTGAAAAACATACCTCCTAGATAAAAGAAGTGATAGATTTCAGGGACACACGCACACATATCCTACTCCAGGCACACGAACAAGCCCTAAACTAGGACCAAGTCCAAGAATCCATGCCATTGAAATCTTACTATGCATCTCAATCTCGTAGCGTCTCAGGGTACCATAATGTAATATATACATGATGGCGAAGAATACTGCTGATATCACGAGAGGAACCCACCCGCCTTGATTAACCTTGAGGACTACAGTGGAGAAGTAAGTGCACTCCACTGCTAATGATAAGACAGTGAAGATCAAGATAAGAATCCAATGGCAACGCCACACTAGTATCATCACTAAAATCATGAGAAAGGTTGTCACCAACATGACTATTACAACTGCTGTCCCTGTTGTAAAATGCAGAATTCAAATTACCGAAGTCAGTCCCTACGTTTTTCAGGAAAATCGAAATGTTAGCATGGCTCTCACGTACAAAAACAAAATGTCAAAATTAAGATTACTACGATGTGCATGTATATACTGCTGCCCTGTCTGAATTAGATTTTCCAAAAAGTTATGTTCTAATCACTTCACTGGATACAGCTTGGGGAAGTAGATTCTAATGCAAGTCAATAAGAGATGTTGAAAAAAAAAACAATTTGAGATGTCAGGGACAATAACTTTTATTTGGGCCCACCTAGGAACATACTGCCTTTTGAGAGAAGAGAAAAGGCTGACCCAAAAATCCATGTAAAAGTGAGAACATCAATATTTGTCAAGTGATGAGATAAAAATGGTATGATGAGGAAGAGAATCTTAAAGAAAAAGAAAATTTTAAACAAACAAATAATGACCCTTTGAATGACTCTTTACCCTGTCAATGTGGTGCAACTAATGCACAAGCACAACATTCATGTTATGTGAGCAGTCCGCCACCAAGGGAAAAAAAATAAGGCTAAGGAGAACACTAAATCTAAATGGACTTTTAGAGAATCATTTTGTTTATGCTACCGCTTTTAATAAAAGGTATATACAAATGTCTCCATGATTATATGTACATATAAATCATAAGCTTACGCTACATGTGGATCTACAAATATATGCACAATACCCATTGGTATGAAATCACCATCCAAACGCTAATACTATAAATAGATTAAGACTATCAGGAGGGTATATTTTATGCTGTGATGGGAAAATGACACAAGGAATCATAAGGATCCAATTTACATCTGGAATATAAACCTGATTCAGGAACCTTTTAGATGTATGCACAACTTTGACTCTTGGAAAACAGCCAAGAGCAAGAGCCTGCTTGATCAATGAGAAAGTTGCAGATATGGTGGCCTGACTTGCAACCACAGCAGCTACAGTTGCAATAACAAACACTGGCCAATATATGCAATCTGCAAAACCAATAATGAAATAATCTTTATAAGCACGCTGACTAGTACAAACCTACAATACTATAAATTCTCTTCCTTCTTTTTCCTTTTTACTTTGTTTTTTTCTTTCTAGAAACACACACACACACACACTTCCCAACACCCAACTCAATCATTTTCCTGATCAATATTAGTGGATAACATAGAATTTAATTTTTTTTGACAATGAAAAGGAAATCGATTTTATGGTTGTTGAATAAAATGTTGTTGGCAAGTAGACCGCCCATTTTTCACCTTTACCACTATTCTAGAGATTAAAGGTTGCGAGAACCAAAATTTAAATATTGAGAAACTAACTTCAATGAGCAATGACCTATGATATGTACTCTTCGTGTTGTGACGAACACAAGAAGCAAGATTTTATTAAATGCCTCTAAAGAAAGTACGATAAGAGTCTGTACTAATATTTGCATGATAAAACACGAAATTGCAGAACCTAGACTTCCTGTTCTTTAATTTTAAAAATTAAAAGTAAAATGAACCTGGAATAGAATGATAGAAGGCACCAACTATGTGATCTGAATAGTTCATAAGGTATGCTGCTTGTCCAGAGTAGGCTAAAAGAAGGCAAGGAGATACAACTACAGTAAATGCAATTTGTATAGATGAAACTGGAAAGTGGGATAGGTTAGCAAAAAGTGCTTCGGTTCCTGTATATTGTACAGAATAAACAGTCAGGATTTTTTTATTTTAGTTTCAAGGACCAAAATTAGGTTTGGAAAGGAGAAACACATCAACTGCAAGAAACTTTAGTTTACCTGTTATACTGAGCATAATGCCTCCTAGAGAATTCCAACCATCTCTCTTTCCCCTTTTAAAATACCGGTATATGTACACAGGTGAAAAAGCTTTCAAAACGCTGCTATCATACTTCCATATGTTGTATATGCCAATTCCTCAAATTAAGAGAAACCAAAGAAGCACAATTGGAGCAAAAATCCAACCAACTTTATCTATACCATGGTGTTGAATGCTAAACAAAATGGCTAGGACAATAACAGCAACAAGTACAACTATGTCTGACACGGAAACAAAATAAATTTCAGAATTGGAAAAGATAGAATTGCACCAAATAATAGAAAATATTCAAACTCGGATGAATGTAGATACCATTACTTATCATGGGGTGGCCAACATTAATCCCACCAATAGCTGACAACACTGCAAAAGAACATTACAGTTAAGTATCTCATAAACATTACATTTTTTTAATAGAAAAAGTATCTTCTAATTGAACCAAGAAAGTTTGACTTGTTTGAAAGGGTAGGAAGGAGATCATCAATAAGTATAGTCAAGTGAAACGCTTTGAAAGGTGGCCTATGGAATAGTGTATGTATATGGGGCAGAATGGGCATGGCTATACAAATTGTCACTCTTGTGGTCCTTGAAAAGCTGTATGGTATATATGGCAGATTTAATAGCAAAGGAGCTTTCAGGGAAAAAGTAAAAGGCCGCAAGCTGACAGCTGGTACTATGATTGGACAACACTTTTATATCAATTTCTTTTTATAAATTTTGGTCAAGAGACAAAAAGATTAGAAGGAATTAAGTGAAGGTATCCTTAAACAGTTATTAAAATGGGTTTCTGCTCTCTCCTGAAGAGAATCAGAACAAAGAAATATAGACCTGAAACGACTGGAGTCAAAATTCCATCCCCAATTACCATACAAGAGCCAATAAGGACAAGAATAAGCATTGTGTTCTTCATAAATGCATATCCCTCCAACCACCTCTTGGTTCTTGCGGCAAATGAGTGTTCACTAAATGTAGAACGGCTATATGTTGTAAGTTCCAAATCACTTCGGTCTTGATTAGGAATAGTTCTCAATTTTGCATGTCGGCAGAGTAATGAATAGATAGCAAAAGTTCCGCTTGCATAACGAGTAAGTTGCTATGTAATTGATTATCAAACAAGCAGATGATATCAAAGGGGCATAATATTCGGGGAAAAAAACAAACAGAGAGCATACCTGTCTTACAAGGAATATCTATGTTTATAGAATTGTTAATAATTTGATAAAGTAAATCTAAACTTTTGTAGAAGCCAAAGGCTGACACATTGAAAAATTGCAGAAGAAACTAATCCAAGATCTAATTATCTTGCCTTGGTAGCAATATTACATATAGAACAGAAATAATTATTTCTAATGAACAAACTTACAAGAAAACCTTGTTCTTAATTTATCCAAACAAGTTCATCAAATTAGACCTCTTAAAAAATTCTCTTATTCCTTTCCAACCAAATTTCCCATAAAGTAGCAAAAACAGACCAATTCCATGAAACCAGAAATTTGTATATCCACGAAACACAAATTCATACAACATCCCTTTCATATTTTTATTTTTTCAAGAAAACTCTCCCATTAATCAATTTCCATAAGCAGAGATGACCTGTTCATAAAGCCCCTTTTCACATTAAAAATAATTTTAAAAAATTCAAATTTAAAAAATACAAGAGAAAATCTACAGTAATACAACCTACCACCTTTTTACAGATTAAAAATAATTAAAAAAATTCAAATGGCTTCAAAAGTACAAGAGAAAATATACAGTAATACTATCCAGACCATTGCATATTAAATGACATAAACACTCGATAGTAATGCATTCTAACTGGAAATTTAATCAACCATAATTTAAACGACAGAAACAGGGAATTTAATTTTGTTGTTGAATATTTTGGCAAGTTTTTACATTGGGGAATCCTTTCTAGATAAAAAATTGTTGGACATGTGAAAATTCTGGGCTTTTTATCCTTGTAAATCTTAGTCTGACATTAATATTCTTTGGCAATCTCCTTATTTTTATTAGCATTTTAATACCATCCATTCCAATCAGAGTTGACGCTTTTGTTCGGCTAGTTTATTATAAGACTAGTACTTGTGAACTAGTTTGCATTTAACCCTCTCACCTTTGTGGTGTGTTTTGTATAAACATAACTGAAACATTGGATCATCTGTTCAGCATTGCAGCAAAGCTAGATCATTATGATGTGAATTTTTGAATGAAGTTGATTATGTTGGGTATTACCTAAAATATGTGAGACAGTATAGATGGAGAACCTATATGTTTTTGGTAAAAGCGAGATCGTGGCTGTAATGTGGAACAATGTGATGATGCAGCTTTTGAGGTCATCAAAGATATGATATCATTGTAGAAAAGGATTAGGTTATCAACTTACCATTGAGCTTCAGTAAATGAAATTCAAGGATTTTCTCCTTTCTCTAATTACTCTTACTTGGACTAATATTTTTTTTAGTGGTGTTAGCTTTGTTTGGTTTCTTTAAATAGAGTTTAAGTTTTTTCGATTTCTTGTATTTAAAGATACTACATCACATTCTTGTAACTATAAATACATAATTTTTGAAATTTAATGAAAGTTTTGTTTCTTATGAAATACTGTAAAATACATAAACAACATCTAGATTATCATATTTCTTCTTTGAAACATAAATACTTAAATCCCTGTTTCTTTGTATCTTCATTTTTCAATCATGCTATTCACAAATAATCCCTGTTTCTTTGTATCTTCATTTTTCAATTTATTTTAACAAGAAATATATAAAATTTATATGCAAGCATTAGAAGATTAACTTCGGCAAATCAACTTTCCAGGTTGAGAACACTTTACCTTGACCATTATCATTTGCTCTACAAACAATTAGCACATACTTGAGAAGCGGAATAAGAGTAAGCTAGTATATTATCAAAGATAAAGCTCCAATCAAATCTTCTGGGTCTTTAATTCCATCAGGGAAAGTGTTGTAGAAAACATACAACGGAGATGTGCCTAAATCTCCATATACCACTCCAAGGCTCTGGAATGCAAGTTGCACAAGCATTACTGCTGAAAGCTTCTGGACAAGACAGAACAAAACCAAATCAACAAAGGAACTAAATACGTAGCATCACATGCTAAATTTCTATAAATTTTTGTTTACTCTCATGGCTAGTAGTTGGCCATTTTTAATGCATCGCACAAGAAGATTAAAGTAGAACATACAAATCAACAATAAAATTTTGAGAGAAGCGTATTTCTACATTCTTTCTATGAAGTAAGATGTGCACAAATAACGTCTAGCTCAGAAGTGAAAAATACAGAAGTATCAGTGATAATATTTTCTAAACAAAACAAAAACAATTCAGTAAAGGAACCATGCAACTATCATAATATGCTCAATTTCATCAAATTCATTAATCTCATTGCCCGCCATTTTCAGAATACATCCCACAGTAAATTAAAATAGGGCCTAGAGAATTGTAATCTACCCTGAGCACAAGAATACAACTATATTGCAACAATCCCTTCTATATCGGTAATATCCATTTTGACGATTTCCCATATTGTGAGAAAAATCCAAGGCTTTTGAAGTAAACATTTTGCCAGGTATCATGAGTTTGACTTTGATAGGTATTTCAAAAGGATGAAAGACTAAGAGAAAGAGATCTCCAAGAACAAGAAACAAGTATACCTTTTCTGTGCACATGTTTTTAAGCTTTCTAGCCTCTTCGACCATGGGTTGATCAAGCTTCTGATCTATAGTCCACACAGTACCATTTCTATCAGGACCTTGATCAGTCGTCATATTTGTAGCCATTTTCAACTTGATCATTCAAACTATTCCTCAGAGTTCAACCAATTCACCTCTAAGTTTTTTTCTTCATCAATACTTCGGTTGTGCCATCAGCTTTCTACATATATTGAAAGCCATAAAACTCAACAAGTTCAAATCAAAAGGGTTAAAGGAACAACTTTGAGCTAAATGTTAACCTATAAAAAAATTATATGGAGATTTTCCTTGTTCAAATTACAGACCAAGGTAAATTACAGCATAAAAGGATTGATAATGTAAATATTGGACAAAAATAATCAACCACACCTTTAGAAATTGTAAATACTCGTGATGGTCAATAAATGATAAAGACATGGAATTTACTAGCATTCAATAAGCTTGAATAAAGGTAACACCATAAATTGGCTGATCAAGCAAATAAAGAATAAATCTAAAGGAATTAAGGAATGGAAAGCATCAAGATGCCAACTATGAAAATTTCTCAGCTCCAAAATTAAAATGAAATTACTTTCACCTATAAAAAAATTCCTCACATTTTTTGAAAAGCTAAACCAAAGCTTGGAACCTTTTAAGAACCCCCAAGACCGCTTGGTCCAATTTCAAAAAAACTCAACTAAAAAAAAAACTGAAGAGCTTAAAAATGCAGTGACACTGTAAAGAAAGGAAAGAAAAAAAATGTAACCTGAACAGTGAAATTCCCAAATGGGTTTCACCTAAAGCTATACATAACACATCAGAGCACAAAAGATCAAGAAAACACAATAAAGAAGATGGAAAAAAAATGAAAGCCCAGTAAAGAAATTGACATACCCATGAAGAAAAAAGGCGAGGAAGTGAAAACCCAGATCCTGAAAAAATGGTTCTTCGGGTTTTTCATAATTTTAGACGACATAGAAGAATAAATAGTGAAGTTTGAATAAAAGGGTTGTTGAGTGATGCTCTGCTTGGTTGTGTAGACGAAAAAAAAAAGAGAAAGAAAGAGAAGCTGAGAAGCAAGAAAGAGAAGCTGAGAAGCAAAGAAAGAGACTAGGAAACTAGAAAGAAAGAGAAGCAAAGAGAGGCAAAGAGACGAAAGAAAGAAAGAGAGGCAAAGAGACGAAACCAGAAATTAGGGATTCAATGGAGGCTTAGGGGTTCGGAGGCTAAGACTAGTTTACTGTGTGCTTCCGTGTCTCTTATTTTCATTTGGCGCCTAGTTATATATTTCATATGGCGCCAAATGAAATTTCACATATGGCCGTGTGTTTTTTTAATTGCTTATTAATAGCACTTTAAAATAAGTTTTATTTTTTAATGTAATATATACTAAAAATTGTTGTAGTGTGCATATATTTTTTAAAAGAGTGTTAGGGTATAAGATGGAGATGCGTGGAAAATTACCAAAACTCTAAAATCTTTACCTTTGTTCTCACTAATCATCAACAAGCCTCATATCTTGAGATCCTCCTAGAACCACCTCTCTTGAACCCTAGGATACAATATCCATGCCATGCATGTCCATTAGAATCACACGCATGCATATCCACCCATTAGGGTTTCAGATTTGAAGAAGAAGAGAAACAAAGTAACAATGTTTCAGACTTACTTGTACACTAGTCTTCCTTGAGCTTCTCTTCCTTCAATGGAGAGTGAGTGCCTAAGCTTGAGGAGAGAAAATGGCACCCATGGAGGGTAGAGAGAGAGGGATCTTGGTTTTGGGGAGAGAAATGGAGGGAGTTCCTTTTTGTTTTCTCGAGGAAAAAGAAGGAAATTAAAAAAATAATAATGATTGGATGTGTAAAAAGGAATGATTGGAGATTTAGCCAATGAGTGAGGTATCCTCTTACTTTTCCTAGGTAGGTGTCATAGACACTTGAGTACACTAGAGCATAACCTAGCTGCCATCACACCCTCTCTCCTCCTTTGAAAATGACTAAAATGCCTTTGCCCCTTTAACACACTTCTAATGCACTCAAGGGTTTTTTGGTAATTTCACTCTCCAAATTTAACCAAAATTTTACCCTATAGTTTTTAAATATCTCCAAGCTAAAATAAAAAAATGTGACCAAAAAATAAATTTTGTCACATAACACATAATTTTGGTAATTTACTCAAATTGACCAAAATGCCCTTAGAGGCTCGGGCAAGAATTTCCATTCTTAAACCCGGTAGATTGGAATTAAATCCTCAATCAATTTTTCTTAAATTTACTTGCTCGACTATACAATCCCAGTTTCCAAATATTTTTATGCCATAGTATTCCTCATTTTACCTAATCCGAGATTTTTCCATTATTAGGGTTTGCCCCTCGATTCAAGACCAATTTTCTTTGCATAGACCTAACCCATTTATCAAATTAGCATAGCGGCTATAAATTCACGAAATAACATAATTTCACATAATATTATTTATCGAAATAATATTTCACAAAATTCTTCACCTGCTCCAACCGGCTACTAACGGTGTTCAAAATACGGGATGTTACAATACCTACAATTTATAGAAGTTTGGTCCCCAAAACTCAAAACAGATGGTAGTACCGCTCTCGCCTCTCGACTTTCATCTCTCAGGTCACCTTTTCAATGTCGTGGTTACACCACTGCACCTTTACCAAAGGTATTATTTTGTTCCTTAACTCCTTGTCCTTCCGATCCAAAACCGTGACCGGTTTTTCCTCACAGCTTAGCTGAGGATCTATGCTAAGTTCATCGTAACTTAGCACATGAGTGGGGTCGTTCATGTACTTCCATAATGTTGACACATGGAATATATCGTGAACTCTAGAGAATGCAAGCAGAAGGGCTAGTTGGTAAGCTGCCTTTCCAATGCGTTCTAGAACCTCAAACAGTCCTATGTATCTAGGGCTTAGTTTGCCCTTTTTCTCGAACCTCATATCTCCTCTCAGTGGAGCTATCTTTTACAGTACCTTGTCCCCAAATTCAAATTCTAATGGTCTCCGACGATGATCGACATATTTGCGTTGTTGATCTATAGAGGTCTACAACCTTTGACAGATTGATCTAATGTCTTTCGTAGCTTGGTCTACCTCTTCTGATCCCAAGAATTTCCTCTCACTAGTCTCATTCCAGTGGATTGGAGATCAACACTTTCTTTCGTATAGTGCCTCGTACAGAGCCATCTTGATCGATTCATGGTAACTGTTGTTGTAGGCGAACGCAATTAATGGAAGTTTCATACTCCAAGAACCTTGAAAATCTAGCACGCAAGCTCTCAACATATCTTCCAAGGTCTGAATCATTCGTTCGCTCTGGCCATCCATCTGTGGATTGAAGGCAGTACTAAACTTGAGTTTAGTTCCCAATCCCATTTGCATTCTTTGCCAAAACGCGGAGGTAAATAGTCCATCACAATCGGACACTATAGAGATGGGAACCCCATGTAATCGCACTATCTATGCAATGTACAAGTCTGCCAACTTATCTGCACCATCTGTTGTCTTAATGGGTAAGAAATGAGTGGATTTTAATCAATCCAAGATAACCCAAATTGCATCATGCCCCTTCAGTGTAACGCCCTGGATAGCCAAGACCGTTCCACTGTGTACTTATAAAGGCGCAAGACTTGTTAATCAAGTCAACATTTTAAAAACGTGTCACTAAACCTGTAAGAGCTAGGGTTAAAAAGGTTGTGGTTTCAAAAGACTCATTTCATATATCTAAATTGTAGTAACATGGGATCCCATAAGAAAACAAAGTTAAGTTAAGTTCACAGACTCCCAAAAGTACATGAGTATTCACTAGCCATACTAAGGCAAAACAAACAGACTTCAGGTTTCACGTCCTTGTCAAGACCTCAACCGTGGTGGCTGAGCACCTGGCTATGTACATTCCGCTCGCTGAGCTCTCCAGTCAAGGCTGGTATAATTTTCCCTTGCCTTTACCTGCACCACGTAGCACCCGTGAGCCAAGGCCCAGCAAGAAAACATCTTACACAACTCAATCAATGAAAACAGACAATTAAATCATTTTACACGTATTTCCATCAGATAACTCACAACAGATATTCAGCACATACTTTCAGATTCAAGATACAATCTATCACGTATTTCACTCATATCACATAATATTCAGGGCCGACGACTTAGGCCGCACCCTCTGTTTAACCCACTGACTCCGGCCCGCTTAAACCGAGCTCAGTGCATAATAAGCTGTCCTCGGCTACCAGTGGCCGAGCCGCGCCCTGTGCGCTAGCGAAACCCTTGGCACCCTTAGGCCGTTGGTTCACTAAATGGATTGCATGGCATAATACCATCTTTTCAAGCACTTACAATAGGGAGCCCTTAGTCCTGTCTCATATATTCAACCAGGTGCAGTTTTCTTACCTTTAATCTGTGTTGTTATTGAATTACGAGCAACGCCTCTCAAGCACGATCCGTTCCCGAGCCTAAGCCTTTATTACCTAGTCACAACCAAAGTATAGGGTTCCATTAATACTCCAATATAGGTTTCCAGTTACAAAACTAACTCCCGGGATTCCAAATTCCACCAAGCACGGTGGTGAAACCAAACCCGAGCACACTAGACCACTTTCCTGTGCCTAAAACCCTCAAAAACTCATGTGTGCAACCAAGGGCTGCGGCCCCTGAAGCCTAGACGCGCCCCTAGCCTCAAAACAGAACCACATCCATGCTGAACCACACACGCCCTGCGGCCCTTGCTTTGGGCGCCGCGGCGCTCTCCCCAGGCTGAGCCTTCTTGGCTCTTTTTCATTCTAGGGCCGTAGCGCTCTAGAACAGAGTCGCAGCCCTCCCCTTCGTGCCCAGAAAACCCACCATTTCTAAGCCTGAAACCTCACCTTAAACCATCCCAAAGCTCCCCAACTCCTAACCAATTAAACCCCACTCCTTTAGCATTATCTAAACAACATAATTCCACAGAAAACACAGCCTAACACACACTAATCTTCTCTTTTCAATTTATGAAACCCAAGAGGTGTAAACACTCAAACCAGCCATTCAAACCCAATTTAAAACCTCTAAACCATGAATTGAAACTTACCTTCTCTGTTGAATCACTTCACCAAACCGAAGCCAAGTTAAATCTCCAAGTTTCCTCCTTAATCCTGCCTTAAGACATCAAGATCATGTTTGCTTCAACACTTAACCAAAACCGAGCTAGAACTCAGAATTCAACCACAGAAAAGAAGATTAGATGCTTACCTTAATCCCTGTTTTAGTTCCTTGATTTTCTCTTGAGCTAAACCTCCAAATCCTCACCACAAGTCTCAGAAATTCCAGCTTGTCTCCTTAAGTTTTTTGTGTTTCCTTCCCTCCCTTTGTTTTCCTTGAACGGGAGAGAGAGCTGAGGTAAAAGTGTTAGTCGGTTTGTGTTCTCTTCTAAAGGCTTCCTTATGTCTAACTTACCGGTTAAGTTAATCCCGAGGCTCGGGGTGCCGGAACCATCCCCGAGGCCAAAATGGTAAAATCCCCCATTATTCCCACTTAGACATCCTAACCTCAAATATATCTCCATATATTTATTTTCATGACCCGATAGTCCAGATCACTACCCGCTATCTAAAAATACCCCTGACTTATCCAAAGTCATATCTTAGGTCCCGTTGTGACTTTTCCCGCTATCTGACCCTAGAATCTTCTCGAGTCATGCTCTGCGAACCTGTCCACATAATAATGTGGTTCTCACATATATCTCATATTTATTTCATATCACATTACCACATAATATCATCAATTATCATATAAGCATTACTAAACGTATAGTTACTCATTTAAACCACAATTATTCCATTAATGCCCTCACGGCACACTAATTAAGGCCCTTAAGCCTTATTAGCGATTTTGGGTCGTTACAACTATCCCCTCCTACTGAGAATTTCGTCCTCGAAATTTACCTGAATAGCTCGGGATACTGAACCCGCATTGCCGTCTCTAACTCCCAGGTCGCTTCTTCGACCTTGCTATTCCTCCACAACACTTTCACTAACGAAATCGTTTTATTTCGCAGAACTTTGTCCTTCCGGTCTAATATCTGAACTGGTCTCTCCTCATAGGACAAGTCTATTTGTAGCTCCAAGTCCTCATACCTCAACACATGTGTTGTATCATAAACATACTTTCGCAACATAGAGATATGGAACACGTTATGAACTCCTGATAGAGACGGTGGCAAGGCCAGCCTATAAGCCACCTGCCCAACCCTCTCTAGAACCTCAAAGGGTCCAACAAACCGAGGGCTCAACTTGCCCTTCACCCCAAATCTCCTCACACCCCTCAACGGTGAAACTCGCAGAAATACGTGATCCCCAACCTGGAACTCCACGTTCCTACGCTTAGGATCAGCGTAGCTTTTCTGCCTACTCTGCGAGGCAAGCATCCTAGCTCGAATCTTTTCAATGGCCTCATTAGTCTTCTGGACCATATCTGGCCCCAAATACCTTCTCTCACCCATCTCATCCCAGTGAATAGGCGATCTACACTTCCTTCCATATAACATTTCATAAGGGGCCACTCCAATCGTGGACTGATAACTGTTGTTATATGAAAACTCAATCAATGGAAGATACTTACTCCACGAACCCTCGAAGTCAATCACACATGCTCTAAGCATGTCCTCCAATACCTGAATCGTCCTCTCAGACTGTCCATCAGTCTGAGGATGAAAAGCTGTGCTAAAATTCAACTGAGTCCCCATGGCTCTCTGCAGAGCTCCCCAGAATTTAGAGGTAAAGATAGGGTCTTGATCAGATACAATAAACTTTGGAACCCCATGGAGACGAACTATTTCCCTCACATACAGTTCTGCAAACTGTTCCACGGTATAAGTTGACCTCACTGGTAGAAAATGAGTTGACTTGGTGTATCTATCCACTATCACCCACACCGAGTCATGAAGTCCAACTGTCCTGGGTAATCCTCCCACGAAATCCATCGTAATATCCTCCCACTTCACTTCTGGGATACCCAAAGGCTGAAGCAACCCTGCTGGTCGCTGATGCTCAGCCTTAACCTGCTGACATGTCAAATACCTAGATATATACTCAACTACATCCTTCTTCATCCCGGGCCACCAGTACAATGTTTGTAGATCCTGAAAAATCTTCGTGGTACTCGGATGAAGTGAGTATGGTGTAGTGTGGGACTCATCCAATATCTCACGCCTAATCCCCTCATCCGCCGGAACACATATCCGTCCCTGATATCGGAGCAAACCTGTCTCTGAAACTGAGTAATCCTTAGCTATCCCCGCTAAGGCATGCTGCCTAGTATCCTGCAACTGCACATCTGTCAACTGACCCTCCTTGACCCGCTCTAACAGGGTCGACTGCAAAGTGATATTGGCTAACTGGCCCACCACCAGTTTTATCTTTGCCCTGACCATCTCATCAGCCAATTCTCTCAAGATCTGAGTAGAACTATACAACTGTCCTGGGCCCCTCCGGCTCAATGCATCTGCCACCACGTTGGCTTTCCCAGAGTGGTAAAGGATATCACAATCATAATCCTTAACCAACTCCAACCAACGTCTCTGTCTCACATTCAAATCCTTCTGTGTGAAGAAATACTTCAGACTCTTATGGTCAGTGTAGATCTCACACTTCTCTCCATACAGATAATGACACCATACCTTCAGTGCGAACACCACTGCCGCTAACTCTAAATCATGCGTCGGGTACCTCTGCTCATACTCCTTCAGCTGTCGAGATGCATAGGCTATAACTTTCTCATTTTGCATCAGTACACATCCTAAACCTAACCTCGATGCATCACAGTAAACCACAAACTTCCCTTCCTCCGAAGGAAGACTCAACACAGGCGCAGAAATAAGCCGTCGCTTCAACTCCTGAAAGCTGTTCTTACACTTCTCTGACCAGATGAACTTTTGATTCTTTCTTGTCAACTCTGTCATCGGTGAAGAAATCTTCGAGAACCCCTCTACAAACCGCCTGTAGTAACCAGCCAACCTAAGGAAACTCCGCACCTCCGAGGCATTCCTCGGTCTCGCCCAATCTCTAACTGCTTCTACCTTGGACGGATCCACCTTAATCCCTTCTGCCCCAACTATATGTCCAAGAAAGGTCACCTCTGGTAGCTAGAACTCACACTTCTTAAACTTGGCGTACAACTGATGCTCCCTTAACCTCTACAAAACCTGTCGGAGATGCCGCTCATGTTCTGCCTCTGAACTGGAGTATACTAAGATGTCATCGATGAACACAATGACAAACTGATCCAAAAAGTCCTTGAACACCCTGTTCATTAGATCCATAAAAGTTGCTGGGGCATTGGTCAGACCAAAATACATGACCAAGAACTCATAATGTCCATAACGCGTCCGGAAAGCCGTCTTCGGTATATCCTCATCTTTGATCCTCAGCTGGTGATAACCAGATCGAAGATCAATCTTTGAGAACACTGTCTTACCTTGCAACTGATCGAACAAGTCATCAATTCTTGGTAGAGGGTACTTATTCTTAATAGTTAACTTGTTCAATTCTCTATAATCGATGCACATCCTCAAAGTCTCGTCCTTCTTCTTAACAAACAACATTGGAGCGCCCCAAGGAGAATAGCTGGGCCTGATAAACCCTAAATCCAGAAGTTCTTGTAACTGTATCTTTAACTCTTTTAATTCTGCTGGTGCCATCCTGTATGGTGTCCTTGATACTGGTTCTGTCCCCGGTGCCAACTCAATCTCAAACTGTATCTCCCTATGCGGCGGCAACCCTGGTAAATCCTCAGGGAAGACATCCAAAAACTCACACACCAGCCTGGTCTCTCCCGGCCCTGTCGGCATAACTCTAGTGGCATCCACCACACTGGCCAGGAAACCTATGCATCCCCCCTGCAACAAGTCCCTAGCTCTCAATGCTGAAATCATGGGTATGCGGGGTCCAGACACCGCACCCACAAAGACAAAAGGGTCCTCTCCCTCAGGCTCAAAAGTAACCATCTTCTTCCTGCAGTCAATCGTAGCTCCATATCTGGCCAGCCAGTCCATCCCTAAGATCATATCAAAATCCTCCAAATCCAGTTCAATCAGATCCACCGAGAGTTCTCTACTATCAACCATCACTGGCAGTGCCCTAATCCATCTCCTAGAGACTACCAGTTCCCCTGTAGGCAACAAAGTCCCAAACCCCGCAGTCCGATATTCACTAGGTCTACATAGTCTATCAATCACTCTACTAGAAACAAAAGAATGTGTAGCACCAGAATCAATCAATACTGTAAGAGGAAAGCCAGCACTAGAAAGCTGACCTGTCACTACTGAGGGACTAGCCTCAGCCTCCGCCTGAGTCAAGGTGAATACTCGAGCTGGGGTCAAGCTATCCACCTTTCCTGCTTCACCCTTCTTCACCATTGGGCAGTCTTTCCTGAGATGTCCCACTGCCCCACACACGAAACACGCCTTGGCCCGGCACTCGCCTAGATGGCGTCTTCTACACCTCGGGCACTCTGGATAGGTTCGCCATGCCTCACCGCCGCCCTGACAGCCTCCCTGACCACCTCGACCCCTCATATCAGGACCAGGAGTGGCCAAAGTGTCAGGAGTCTTCCTCTTGAAGTCACTGGGGCCTCCGCCCCTACCTGCCCCTGAGTAAGGAGGCACCGCCCTGCAGCCCTCACGCCTCACTATGCTCTCCTTCCATATCTTGTTCTCCACTTCCTCAGCGGTAAGAGCCCTCTCAACGGCCTGGGCATACGTTATTCCTCTAGGTACCGCTGTGATCCTGACATCCCGGGCTATCATAGCATTAAGCCCCCTGATAAAGCGATCTTGCCTAGCAGCATCAGTAGGCACAAGATCTGGTGCAAACTTCGCAAGTCTATCAAATTTCAGGGCATACTCAGTAACAGTCATATTGCCCTGTACCAAACTCACAAACTCATTGACTTTTGCTGCCCTGACAGCAACATTGTAGTACTTCTGGCCAAACAAATCCTTGAAACCTTCCCAAGTTAAAGTGGTAACATCTCTGGTCTGCGATGCCACTTCCCACCAAATGCGGGCATCCTCCCTCAACATATAAGTGGCATAGACCACTCTATCCTATCCTTCAATTCTCATGAAATCCAGAATTATTGTAACCATAGTTAGCCACTGCTCGACTTTCAATGGATCTGGTCCACCCTCAAAGATTGGGGGTTGTTGCTTCCTGAACCGCTCATATAACGGTTCCCACTTGTTAACAACCTCCCCAAGCTGCACAGCTGGTACCACTGCAGATGGTAAAGCAGGGGCAGCACTCCCTGATGAAGCCTGCTGTTGCAGAATACGGAACAGCTCATCTTGACTCTGTAATCGATCCTGCATCTCAGCCATTAACTGCTGCCAGTTCTCAGGGACTGGCGGGGGAGTCTGGCCCTGGTCATCACCCCTGGTCCCGGACCTAGTGCCGGTTAGCCGTGAAGATTTTCTTGGACGCATAGTTATCCAACTCAATCTGCAAATAACGACTCAGCGGTCAGACCATGATGACAGGGTAAAAGCTTCTCCAAAACTCATCAATAGAACATAATCGACCACAGGTAACCAATACATATAAGCATCCATGCACCATATACAATTAATCATCCACATACTCATTTACATGCACGGCAATGTTAATAAACATGCCTCAATATTTTCACACAACAGTTAAGGGCCAGGCCCTATCAATATCTCATACTTCCTAGCAATTCAATGAATAACGACATGTATAACTCATCTCAGGCACATAAACACACACATACACATTACCGAACCCTGACTTGAGCTTGTCTCTAGCAGCGAATGTACATATCCAGGCTGTCTTCAGGAACCCTTAAACCTAGGACGCTCTGATACCAAGTTGTAACGCCTGGATAGCCAAGACCGTTACACTGTGTACTTATAAAGGTGCAAGACTCGTTAATCAAGTCAACATTTTAAAAACGTGTCACTAAACATGTAAGAGCTAGGGTTAAAAAGGTTTTTGTTTCAAAAGACTCATTTCATATATCTAAACTGTAGTAACATGGGATCCCATAAGAAAACAAAGTTAAGTTAAGTTCACAGACTCCCAAAAGTACATGAGTATTCACTAGCCATACTAAGGCAAAACAAACAGACTTCAGGTTTCACGTCCTTGTCAAGACCTCAACCGTGGCGGCTGAGCACCTGGCTATGTACATTCCGCTCGCTGAGCTCTCCAGCCAAGGCTGGTCTAATTTTCCCTTGCCTTTACCTGCACCACGTAGCACCCGTGGGCCAAGGCCCAGTAAGAAAACATCATACACAACTCAATCAATGAAAATAGACAATTAACTCATTATGCACGTATTTCCATCAGATAACTCACAATAGATATTCCGCACATACTTTCAGATTCAAGATACAATCTATCATGTATTTCACTCATATCACATAATATTCAGGGCCGACGACTTAGGCCGCACCCTCTGTTTAACCCACTGACTCCGGCCCACTTAAACCGAGCTCAGTGCATAATAAGCTGTCCTCAGCTACCAGTGGCCGAGCCGCGCCCTGTGCGCTAGCGAAACCCTTGGCACCCTTAGGCCGTTGGTTCACTAAATGGCTTGCATGGCATAATACCATCTTTTCAAGAATTTACAATAGTGTACCAGACTACTCAACCCCAGTTCGGGGTCCGCCTTGATATGGTTAGAGCCCGAGGCTAGTCCATCAGAGACGACCGGTTGACCTGTTAGTTCTTGTTTCTTGTTGTGTATTGAGCTGAATGATTTCAGTGCCACGTATCTCCCAGAGGAGACACAGATATGAGGCACATGCTTCAAGGTTGCTATACAATGGGGCTTGAGATACTAGTACCTGCTAGGAAAAGTTAGTAACTTCCAAGAGAAGGATTAGAGTACTATTGCTAAAGGGTTTACAGTGGAGTTTTTGAGCTTGTCATAAAAGGATTTTGATATGATCCTGAGTAGGGATTAATCTGTTGAATAAGGGACAACTATGGATTGTAAGAAATGGTGGTAACATCTGGATTTAAAGAAGGAAGGGACCTGGTTGTGTCTACGGGATGCCTAGATATTGTGGTAGGTACCACTTGGAATATATCAGTTAGACTGAATGGAAACTGGATTGGCCAGTAAGGTTTCAGATGGGTATACAAGGAATCGTTGAGTACGCGATGGGATTAAGGTGAGGACAGAATCGGTATCAGGGACATCATGAAGAACGGTATTAGTTTAGCAGGAAGAATTAATGGTTCAGTTGAAAAGGTATTTGATTTGAAGGTTGATTAGATAGAGCATCTCATCATGGGACACGTCAACACTATTTTCTAAGAATGAAGGGTTCAATTGCTCGGTTGCAAGATAAGGCAATGTTCTCAGGAATTGATCTTCGATCTGGTTATTACTTCTTGCACCAAGTAGGATGTGATGGATTATCAGTGAAGGTTCTTAACTGACTCATGCTTCAATGACATATGTAAGTTTGACAAGCAGAGAGTATAGGAATGACATGGATAAGCCATATCCAGATTGATTAGGAATCTGTTGGTCTACTCCTAGCTAGAAGCAAAACTCAAATGACCACTTCGTTGATAATACTAAGACTGATGAAACAGGGTTACACGTAAGGCTCAAGAAAATGTAAGCTTTGATTTCTCCAAGGGTATTCAAGGTCACGTTATAGGAAGTGATGGGATCATGTATGAAGGAATTCAATTAGAAGCCACAAAGAAATTACCGAAGAACGCTTGAGGGGTGAGAAGTATAGAGAGACCGGTAAGACACGTCAACTGCTACTTAAAGCATCTTTGAAGACAGTTATACCCAAGATTGAGGTAACACAAGAACTTAAAGTTTGTATGAATGGATAGTTTCGTATCAGATTTTTAGAAGATAGAATAAGGATTGGTTAGCACCCTATGGTATTAGAATCTGTATGCAATGGACGGATACGGGAGGACGAAATGATGGATATTGTTTTTGCTTAAGACATGCAACGATAGGGCGGTGCATCGAAGACTAGGACACGCCCAAGTATAGACTAAAAAGGATGGATGTTTATGCTTCATGATAGATGAAAGAATAAGAACAAAAATGTTGTACATGGAGAATTAATTGACAGTAATGCTAGATAGCCACGATTAGGATCCAGTGATGACACCTATGGAATAGAAGTGAGTGTATTAGCGCAAAGAATTAAAGTGTTTGGTCATCTGTAGAGGAATAAACTTGAGATTAACGCCCTAATTGGAAGTAATGGGTGGTTCACATTGGAAACCCTCAATTGCATAGAGAAAATTAATATGGAAGCTAACATTTTGAGCTGGAAAGATCTACGCCAGTTGGATAAGATGCCACGATTACAGTAAAGTTAGACGGGGTAAGGATTAAGTTTGGTATGTATTTGTAGTTGATAGTCGGCAGATGTAACTCTATGGACAATGAAGTTCAGGGAAGAGGTCTTGTGGGAATGGTTAAGAATCCTACTATTTTAGTATGAATGGGTTAAGATATGAAGATCAGATGAGTGATCTAATGGAACCTGGCATTGAGGTAGGGATTTTATATGAGATTTATGCTATCTCCTTATAATTGTGTATCCAGGATTTTTAAATGGATGTTAAGATCAACAATTTTTGTATTGGAAGGTAAAAGGGTATAGTAGTGGACCGTGAGGGTGGACTACATTAGAGTGCAAGTAAGCTGATTGGATATGAAAAGTTGTGACTCAACAGATTGAGTTAACACACCTTGGTTCGTGTGAACGGGTATCACAATAATGCCTATGAGCGATGGGAGACCATATGTCTCTGTGGGACATCGAAGTTGATGGTGTCGGACTGAGACCCTTTATTTCCCAAGTTCTGGAAAAAGGTTGTAGAGGGTAGTGAGTATAAGATTGAGACTTAGGAATTATTGGTTACCTTCAAATAAATTGACAATCTGAAGGAGTGACTCAGATTTGGAGAATTATACATCTAATGTGTAAGTGTTTGGGGCATTGAGATAAGTACAGTCCCTCGATTGAATAGTCACGGTGGTGAGGCCAGTCAACGACTAGGGTGACTCCAAACAAGATATAGTAAGGTAGGGAGCGAGAAGTACTTGTTTCAAGGAATGACATGAAAGGCAGAGAATATGGTCATTCAGAGTTAGTCCATGGGGATCAATGAAGTTATTAGGAATATTAGGACAGAAGTGTCTGCCTATTTAAAAGGACATAAGAGTTCGCAAAATTCAAGCATGAGAACACAGAGTTCCAGGATGGGAGACTTTTGTATCTCTCCGAGTATTGTGGACTAGAAAAGATAAAATATTTTTAGGAAGGAAAGAGGAGTTTTGACTCCCGATTTAATAGACTTCCGAAATTTTACCAAGGACTAGGCTAGGGGCCTACAGATTAACCTTACCTAGTTTGGTTAATCAAGTCTGAAATTTCAGTGGAATTTATCGACCAAGGAAAAGTTAATGGAATTTGTGATATATAAGATAAAGTCTTATGGAATAAGACTACCACTCTAGTGAGAGTGTTACTAAGGGATAAAGAGATAAAGGACTTGATTCTGTGGCTATAGTCAGATTTGTGGGATTGGTATCCCAAGATGATTGAATAAATTTCGAGGACGAAATTCCAATAAGGATGGGATAGTTGTAACGGCTCGAATTTACTGTTAAGGCTAAGTGCTTGGATTACTGTTCTTGGAGGGCATAATGGGATATATGTTGAATTAATTGATTAAATGTGTGACTAAGTGACATACATGATTTATATGATGATATGGATTTAAATGCATGTTTATGTGGCCCATTCTTGATAGTAAGGGCATATTTGTAATATTGGCCCATTGCAGGCATAAATGTGATTATATGTGTGTTGATGATTGAGGCCACATTATTATGTTGATATATTTGCAGTATACGGCTCGAGGTGATCCTAGTGAACGAATTGGAAGAATAGTCACAACGGGGTTTAATACTCAGCTCAGGGTGAGCCTAGGGGTATTTTGGGAAGTTTAACATATACTTGGGACTTATTGAGTAACGAGTAAAGTATTGGGTGATTAAATGGTCATGTCAGGATTAATTAGGAATTTATAGGGGCCACTCGAGGATTAGCAGGAATTGTGGCAAATGACAATTTTGCCCTTAGGGCCCTTAAAGGATAGGATTGTGACTAAAGGACATTATAGTCTTTTTATCAAAAGATAGACTCAGCCTTAGTACTAGTTTTCATTAGAAGTTAAGAAAACTAAGATTAGAACAGAAACACCTCAACTCTCCCATCTCTCTCTCTCTCTCTCTCTCTTGTGGCCTAGTCTCTCTCCCTCTCTTGGTGGAAAGCTAGCCATGGATTGGGAAAACGCCTTGGGGATTCTTGAGTTTAAAGGGCATCTTGGTGAGATTGAAGTTGGCTCTTGATGAATCTTGAAGTTGTTAGCCTAGGAGGATCAGCTGGGAAGTTTACTTAGGCAGAGGTCAGGTAAATACTTAAGGATTTTCTTAATTTTCTGATTGAGTTTTGGTGAGAGTCTGAATTTATGATTTTTGAATTGTGTTAGAGTTTTGGTTTAGTAGTTATCATGATTTTACTACTTTGGATGAAGGATTGAGAAGTAGAGGCTTAATTTTGGCGTTAGTTTATGTTTAGGGTGAATTTGGATGAGGTTGGTTTGTGAAAAAACACAGGAAATACTGGGTTTTTCTTGGTTTGCGGGGGTGCGCTACGACCATGTTCATGAGCGTCGCGCCCCGCGTGGCCCCGGAGCTTGGGGGGCTCTCTGTCTCACAGGCGTGTCGTGATCCTCAAGGCCAGGTCGCGACCCGCATGCTTCAAGGAATTGGGGGCTGACACCTCTGTCTTGGGGGCACGCCACGACACTTAGGGCTAGGTCGCGACCCGCCTAGGCAGCCCAAACCAAAGTTTTTTTTAGGCTTGCGGTGGCTCAAGGGACTTAAACTTAAGCACTTAGGACGAATTCTACTACTCGGTTTAGTAGGATTCGAGGTCCCAGAGGTTAGTATTTGATTCAAAAGATTTTTAATGGTTTAGGATGTTAGTGGTTATCCACTATTGCATTGTGACTAGGTTATACCGCAAGGGCTCAAGGATTAGGGATCGTGCTTGGGGCTGCCATATGCTAGCTGCTTGAGACATGAGGTAAGAAAATTGCACCGAGTTGTGATTGGGGCTTAAACCCCTTGTATGAATATATTATGAATATGAACATATCTGTAACTGCGAATATCTGGATGGGCATGCTTGTATATGCTGCCATTGACTATATGCTATGCAATGTGTACTTGTGATTATATATGTTTACTGGCCAGCCTAAGGGTGGTGGGGGCTGATAGCAAGCATGTGGAACACAGCCTGGCCTAAGGGTGTTGGGGTCAACTAAGAGACCAGGGAACTCGGCCTAAGGGCACCAGGCCTGGATATTATACCATAAACAAAAGTGTGGTTCATACTTAATCATTGTGATTGTTTGATGAGTTTGGTTTATATATTTGATTGAGCTGATTAATACTGCTGGTTGGATAGTTATATCTTGTTGTTAATTGAATCTGATGATTTATATTTATTACTTTTATATTGTTTCTTAGTTGCGCATGCTGGTTTAAGTTTTCTTACTGAGCCTTGGGTCACGGGAAAGAGATAGCGGGACCAGCCATGAGTTGGAGAGCTTTAGGGGCGGTGTGTACATATGCAGCTTGCTCGATCGTTGCGGTCGGGATAACTTAGGAGGAACTAGGGTCAAACCCCGATTTGCCGCTTAGGACAACTTCATTGTATTCTATTTGTGTTTTACAAGTCTGTAAACTGATTTTGGTGATCCCATACATAAACTTAATATTTTAATGAAAAATAATTATTGTGTTAACCAAATCTTTTAATACTTGACCTTGACTTAGTCTTTAATTACACGTTTATGTTCAAATAACTTGCTTAGCAAGTTAAGCACTATTTTAAACACATAGGGTAATGGTCTTTGTTATCCAGGGTGTTACACTCCACATTAGTGCCTCAAACATCTGGGCATTCCTTGCATTCTACTCATGCACAGTCCTTTCAGATCCTCTATTGGAGTTGCCAGATTTGGTTTCGGCTGTGCTCTTTGTTCATTGCCTCTCCCTCGGCCTCGACCTCTTCCTCTGCCTCAGCCACAACCTACCTCTTGGTCAATGGCCACTCTCTCGGCTGGGTCTGGTGGATTAACGGCTCGACCTCCCCTGGCTTATGTAACGACCCAAAATTACTATTAAGGCTTAAGGGCCTTGATTAGTGTGTCGGGAGGGCATAATTGGAGGTTAAGAGAATTAATGGTAAGAAAGCATGAATATGGGTATTGGATAAGCATGTGGGCCCCGTTTGGTTGGTAAGGGCATAATTGTAATTTTGGCCCATTAGAGCGTAAACGTCATTGTGTGTGATAAAATTGTTGAGACCACATTATTATGTGGATAGGTGGATATATATATGCATATATGTGTGGTTGTAGCTTTCGGCACGAGGTGATCCTAGAGCTTGATAGCGGGAAAACTCACAAAGGGGTTTAACAGTTGACTTTGGACAAGTCAGGGGTGTTTTAGGTATTGGGTAGTTATTTAGACTATCGGGTTATGAAAATAAATATATGGAGATATATTCGAGGTTAGGAAGTCTAGGTGGGAATACTGGTGGATTTTACCATTTTTGCCTCGGGGACATTTTTGGCACCCTGAGCCTTGAGGTAACCTTAAAGCTTAAGTTAATAAAACAAAACAAAGGAATTATTTAGAAACTTAGAGAAACCGACTTAGCCTCAGCCTTCCCTCTTGTCTTCTTCCTTTTCTCTTTCTCTCAAGAAGAACTACAGAAAACTAAGGGGAATTTGATTGGAGTTCAGAGAATTTGAAGCTATGATTTTGGAGCTTAACTCAGGGATTAGCAGAGGATTTCCAGCAAGAGTAAAGGTAAGCTATAAGTTTGTTCATGATGGTTAAAATTCTGTGATTGTGCTGGGTTTTGAAGAGACTGTGGATTTTGACATTTAGGGGTTGAATTGAGGCTTGGGGCTTGGGAGTTAGCTCAGTTTTACTTGGGGAATTGATTCTGCAGCAAAGTTGAGTTTGAAATTAAAGTTTTAATGTTTGTATCTCTAAGATTTTCTGACTGGTTTTGTAGTTCTTGGGTGTGAGAGTTTCATAAATTAAAATGATGTGTTGAGGGGTTTTTAACCTAGATTCGTGCTGGGTTTTACTGTTGGAAGTATGCTAGAGTGTTGGGATAATTGAGTTGTGTTGTTGGGATTGTTTAAAATGGGTTTGGATAAAGTTTTGGATGTTACAAGTGGGGGAAATTCTGGGTTCGAAGGGAAGGGTCGCGACTCTGTTCCAGAGCGCTGCGGCCCTAGGTTGAAGATGAGCCAGGGAGGCTCGGCCAGGGGCGAGCGCCGTGGTGCACAAGCAAGGGCCGCGACGCGTGTCTTCTTTCAGGGAGGGCCTTGGTTCTGTTTTGAGGGCAGGGTCGCGGCTAAACTTCAAGGGCCGCAACCCTTAGATGCAAACTTGATCATTTAAGGTTTTAAAGTACGGGGATTGAGTCTAGGGTGCTCGGGATCAATCTCACCACCGTGCTTGGTGGGATTCGATTCCCCGGAAGCTAGTTTTGTACACGAAAACCTATATTTGAATATTAATGGAATCCATTAACTTGGTTGTGACTAGGTGATAAGCTAAGGCTCGAGAAATGGATCGTGCTCGGGGGTCGCCCTTTCTAATTAAAGTACTTGGAATTAAGGTAAGAAAACTGCACCTGTGTAGGTGGATAGGATGGGACTATGTGTTACCTATATTTGAATGTATTGTTATGTGAATATGTTGGGACTAAGAGTTCCCTATAATTGTATAAATGTCATGAGGCGGTATTATGCCACAGGGACAAGAGATAAGCGACCTAAGGGAGCCGAAATCAATATTTGCGCACATGGCGCGGCTCGGACACTGGTATCCGAGGACAGCTTATTAATCACTAAGCTCGGTTAAGCTGGCTGGAGTCAGTGGGTATGTCACTGGGCTTGGCCTAAGCGAGCCAAAGGCAGTGAATTAAATAGAGGGTGCGGCCTGCGGGCATTAACCCTAGTTATTGCTTGACATGTGTCTATTGTGGATTATTGTCTATGATTTGATGAGTGTTTGGAGCTGAATTATTGGTTATTGACCAGTGTGCAGCCTTGAATGTATTTTATAGCTTGATGGAACTGATTAATGCTTTGTGATTATTGGATTATGATCCGTGAACTGTTTAGCTGCTAATACTGTTATGTTATGATATTATGTTTTCTTGCTGGGCTTCGGCTCACGGGTGCTACATGGTGCATGTAAGGCAAGCTTACCATGGGTTGGAGGGCTCTGGGGGCGAGGTGTACATTGTCAGCTGTTCGGCCACCACGGTTGAGGATTTGTACAGGGACAGGGACCTAAAACGTATATTTTGCCATTAGAGTGGCTGGGTTACTTATTTGTGATTAAGAATTTTGTATTTACGTCATTTAAACCCTGATTTGGGATCCCATGTATTAAACATCTATTTCTAATAAAATTTAATCGTTTATAACAAAAATTCTTTTTAACCTAATCTGTTTGTGTCATTAGAAACACATTTTGATTTAAATGACTTGATTAGCAAGTCTTGCACTATTTCAAACACACAGTGTAATGGTCTTGGTTATCCAGGACGTTACAACTTGGTATCAGAGCGTCCTAGGTTTAAGGGTTCCTGGAGATAGGCTAGACATGTACACTTGCCGCTAAAGACAAGCTCGACTCAGGGTTCTATGACTGAATTTTTGAAACTATATGCTTAAGCTTTTGATTAAAATATGAATGTATTATGATGTATGACCTTAGGGAGCATAAGAACTGATAGGGCCTGGCCCTTGACTATTGCATGATGTGATGGAGGCATGCTGATCAGCATTGCTGTTGCATGTGAATGAATATTTGAACAATGGTTTGCATATTGATTGCTTGTGGGTGATTGCCCAAGCTGAATTTATATGTTATACTTGTCTAATGATTTATAGGAAGCATGAGAAGGTGTGAATAAACGTGGTAGCAATAAATTTGGTAGCTAAGTGAATAGAAATGTGAATTAATGTCTATAATGTTCTATGTGTGTATGAATATTGTGATTACTTGGACCTGGATATGGTTTGGTTCGGAGTGTGAACCTCAAGGTTGAGAAGTTTAGTTAGCAGTGGCAGATGAACTCAGAATGTTTGCATCCAGGATGGTTTCGTAGACCTGGCATCGTAATACAGGAGGGTTGTAGATGATGACTAGGGTTGGAAACCTCCATCTACCCTGAAAGAGATGTTCGTTAGCGTATGAGTAATGGTGTTGGTTCAGTATAGGGATACTGACGGATAAAAGATATTAAATGGAAGGCCTAAAAGGTGTTATCCTCTAGTTTGAAGAGGAAGGTTTGGGTTTGCTTAAGAATTATTTAGTGGATGGGCAAAGCTAAATCTATTCTTGGTTATATAAAGGTGAGAGGTCATAATTAAGGGATTGTGCTAAGTACTTGTGGCAGGAGGATGCTAGGAAATGGTATTCAGATTGAGATATTGGCATGATGGGTTGGAAAGAACTCAAGTGGGGATTCAATAAAAGAAGTTATAAGGATACAGTCTGAGCTGCGGAGATTATTAAATCTATGAGCTTGATTTGAAATGATAAGACAACGACAACATGTGTTAATGAGTGTTAAGAGTTGGATACTTTCTTTTTGGAAATTGATATAAGCGGTGGTAGTTGGGAATAATGACCCATGTAAAGGTTAAATTCTGGAATGGTCCAGGGTGACAGGGCCGCTCCAATGTTTTAGATCTTCGGTTGCATTTGAGTAACAGAGAGGGCCATGTTATTTGAGATCTGTGGAATGAGATATAGAGCATGAATGTTGCAGGGCAAGGGATGCAGAAGATTGTACTTCTATTGGTAGAATTCAGTAAGGACAGATTCTCGATTATTGAGGTAAAAGGACCCCGGATAGTTCTTGGGCACCTAGTTTGTGATAGGAAAGGGGTCTGGCTGAAAAGATAGTTGTCAGGATGGTGGCGGGAACCAGGGAGGTTATTTGGTATGCACCTGAGGCAGAGGACGCCACTTGAGAGGATGTTGGGTGAGGGCATGACCTCTACACGAAATAATTTAATATGTTAGGATGGATTTCCCATGGTGAGGGAAACAAAAGACTGGAATGCCTGGTTACATAACAAGTTGGAAGAGTTCAGTGTTGAGTATCTTTCAACAAAGATTCAGACATAGAGAGAGTATGCCTCAAGGGTACGACGCGAGAGGCTGAAGAAAGTAGTATTTACTGAGGAGGAATTGGAAACTTCTGGCAGAGGATTTGGGATACAAGTAATCAAGAGATTTGTAGTGAGAACAATAGAGCTCGTTGTATGGAAGCTTCAACATGAGTCAGAGCGAGAGAGTTAATCTATTAAGAGATAACCATGGATTGTAGGGGATATCACTTGGAAAATATTAATTTGACTGAATGGAAATTAAGCCGACCAGTAGGCATTCAGATGAGTACAAAGAAGGAATGGGTACACTTCAGGACTGGACTACGAACAAGTTTGATATTAGAAACATTATGGATGATGGTAATAACTTGACAGGAAGAATTACTTAAGCAGTCGAAGAGGTTTGATTTTGAATCAGATGGAGCATTGTATTGCGGGAATTGTTGGTATCGTCGATTAAGAATGAAAAGTTTTAATGTTGGGTACAAGACGGGACAATGTCTCCAGGAATTGATCTATGATCTAGTTATTACCAGCTGGTGATCAAGGAAAGAGACATTTAAGGAATTACTACTTGTACTGAGTAGGGTGTGAGGAAATTGGTAAAAAGGGTTTTAAATTGGATCAAGCTTCAGCAATACAGGTAAGTTCTTCAAGTAGAGAATACAAGAATGATGTGGATAAGCCCCCTTCAAGTTCACGAGCGGTATGTTGGACTACTTCCAGACAGAAGTGGAAAGCGAACGACTATTATGCCGAAGGCGTTAACACCAAGGAAGCAGGGTCATAGGTAAGGTTCTATGAAGTGTCAGATTGGGTTCCGCCAGGGGTACTCAGAGAAGAGCTACAAGAAGAAGGGACAAGTATGAGGAGATTTGATCTGAAGCCACAAAGAAGCTACTGAATAACGCCTGAAGAATAGGAAGCACAACGAGACTGGCAAGCGTGTCATCTATCACATAAGTATCTTCGCAGACAACTACACCAGAGATTTGAGGAACGGTAAAACTTGAAGTTAGACTGAATGGATAGTGTCAAACCAGAGTTCAGAAGACAGGGTAAGAGTGGATTAGCACTTGGTGACGCAGGAATACACGTGTTATAGTTGGATATGGAAGAGTAGCATAAAGAAGCGAACTTCTGGTAAAGATATAAAATTGTGAGGGTACACCACGGGTTGGGGCATGCCCAAGCTCAGACTAACGCAAGGATGGATTGAGCCTCGCGGGAGGTAAAAGAATGGGAACATAGTGGATACACATGGAATGTTGAACTGACAGTTTATGCATAGTGTAAGGTACTTGAGTGTTTGGTCATTGGTAAAAAAGATAATTTTGAGATTAAAATTTAATGAACACAGTAGACGGATGGTTAATGTTAAAAATCCTTGACTGTACGAGGAGGGGATTTAATTAGAGGCGGATCTCTTACCTGAAAGGTATGTGTTAGTTAAAAGAACACCACATATTACAATGGAATGGGCAAGGTAGCGATTGAGATGGGTATAGTAATAGTGTGTGGTGATGATCATATACGTTTTCTTTGGATAATGGAATCCGGAGTGATGGTTCGGTGGAAACGGGGAAGAACCCTATGGGTATAATACAATATAAGGTTCAAGGACCAGATGAATGGTCCAAAGAGAATTTGGTGTGGAGATGGGAACTATAAGTGGATGTTGTTTCATCTCCTAGGGTTTGTTGTACCGAGAGGTTTTAGCTGACGGTAGAATCTGGGATACATGAATATTGGAAGGTAAAATGATATGATGGTGGGCCATAGGAATGGACCACATTAGACTGTAAATAAGATGATTGAACAGAGAAGAAGTTGTAACTTAGCTGAATGAGGTGGCATAATTTGGGTTGTTTAATTAGTAATGCAGTAGAGCATTGATAATGTTAAATTGAGATCCTATAATTTTATGAGTATTGGAAAGGGACCAGAGAACGAAGAAAATGAAGTGGGAATCTGGAATTACTGATTAATTGTAGATAAGATAGCAACCTGAGGGCTTAACAATTATGTTAAAGGATTAGGCATTGAATGTGTAACATTTGGAATATCAAGGGAAGTGTATTCTTTGATGTGACAGTCACGGTATTGGATGCTGGAGTATAGCTAAGGTGACAGGGCATAGGACCTGGTAAGATAAAAACAAAGAATTAGAAGTTAGTGAAAACTGCGATTCAGTTTTGCTTCAGAGAAAAATCAAAGAGGATGTTGGAATTCTTAAGGCAGGGATGTCTGCCTATCTGAAAGTATATAGGAACCTGTAAATTGTTAACTTTGGAGTATGGGGTTCCAGGATGAGAGATTTGTATCCCTCCAAGTTGGACAGTGAGGAAGAGTATGATAGTTGGGAAAGAAAGAAGAGTTCTAACTCCCGATTCGACAAGAGTTTTAAGGTTGTAACAAGGGTTTGGCCGAGGGCCTATAAACTGATCTCACCCTGGTAAGGGTGATGATTCATAAGTATTTCTGGCAGTGAGAACGAATCAATGAAGAGATCGTTGGGAACTAACAGACTTGGGAATTACAGCGGATCTGGTGTGCAAGTAAAAGTTAAAGGAAGTACAGATATTAGTCAAGATCTTATGAAACGATATGGTTACTCAAGTTTGAGTATTATCGAAGATTAAGAGTAAGGACATTGGACCTTGGGAATTGTCGTCAAAGGTATGAGGTTTACCGTTTGATGTGTTCAAGTAAATTTTGAGGATGAAATTATTATAAGGAGGGGATAGTTGTAACGTCCCAAAATTACTATTAAGGCTTAAGGGCCTTGATTAGTGTGCCGGGAGGGCATAATTTGAGGTTAAGAGAATTAATGGTAAGAAAGCATGAATATGGGTATTGGATAAGCATGTGGGCCCCGTTTGGCTGGTAAGGGCATAATTGTAATTTTGGCCCGTTAGGGCGTAAACGTAATTGTGTGTGATAAAATTGTTGAGACAAAATTATTATGTGGATAGGTGGATATATATATATATGCATATATGTGTGGTTGTAGCTTTCGGCACGAGGCGATCCTAGAGCTTGATAGCGGGAAAAGTCACAAAGGGGTTTAACAGTTGACTTTGAACAAGTCAGGGGTGTTTTAGGTATCGGGTGGTTATTTAGACTATCTGGTTATGAAAATAAATATATGGAGATATATTCGAGGTTAGGAAGTTTAGGTGGGAATACTGGTGGATTTTACCATTTTTGCCTCAGGGACATTTTTGGCACCCTGAGCCTTGAGGTAACCTTAAAGCTTAAGTTAATAAAACAAAACAAAGGAATTATTTAGAAACTTAGAGAAACCGACTTAGCCTCAGCCTTCCCTCTTATCTTCTTCCTTTTTTTCTTTCTCTCAAGAAGAACTACAAAAAATTAAGGGGAATTTGATTGGAATTCAGAGAATTTGAAGATATGATTTAGGAGCTTAACTCAGGGATTAGCTGAGGATTTCCAGCAAGAGTAAAGGTAAGCTATAAGTTTGTTCATGATGGTTAAAATTCTGTGATTGTGCTGGGTTTTGAAGAGATTGTGGATTTTGACATTTAGGGGTTGAATTGAGGCTTAGGGCTTGGGAGTTAGCTCAGCTTTACTTGGGGGATTGATTTTGCAGCAAAGGTGAGTTTGAAATTAAAGTTTTAATGTTTGAATCTCTGAGATTTTCTGACTGGTTTTGTAGTTCTTGGGTGTGAGAGTTTCATAAATTAAAATGATGTGTTGAGGGGTTTTTAACCTAGATTCGTGTTGGGTTTTACTGTTGGAAGTATGCTAGAGTGTTGGGATAATTGAGTTGTGTTGTTTGGATTGTTTAAAATGGGTTTGGATGAAGTTTTGGATGTTACAAGTGGGGGAAATTCTGGGTTCGAAGGGAAGGGCCGCGGCTCTGTTCTAGAGCGCTGAGGCCCTAGGTTGAAGATGAGCCAGGGAGGCTCGGCCAGGGGCAAGCGCCGCGGCGCGTGTCTTCTTTCAGGGAGGGCCTTGGTTTTGTTTTGAGGGCAGGGTCACGGCTAAACTTCAAGGGCCGCAACCCTTAGATGCAAACTTGATCATTTAAGGTTTTAAAGTACGGGGATTGAGTCTAGGGTGCTCGGGATCAATCTCACCACCGTGCTTGGTGGGATTCGATTCCCCGGAAGCTAGTTTTGTACACAAAAACCTATATTTGAATATTAATGGAATCCATTATCTTGGTTGTGACTAGGTGATAAGCTAAGGCTCGGGAAATAGATCGTGCTCGGGGGTCGCCCTTTCTAATTAAAGTACTTGGAATTAAGGTAAGAAAACTGCACCTGTGTAGGTGGATAGGATGGGACTATGTGTTCCCTATATTTGAATGTATTGTTATGTGAATATGTTGGGACTAAGAGTTCCCTATAATTGTATAAATGTCATGAGGCGGTATTATGCCACAGGGACAAGAGATAAGCGGCCTAAGGGTGCCGAAATCAATATTTGCGCACATGGCGCGGCTTGGACACTGGTATCTGAGGACAGCTTATTAATCACTGAGCTCGGTTAAGCTGGTTGGAGTCAGTGGGTATGTCACTGGGCTTGGCGTAAGCGAGCCAAAGGCAGTGAATTAAATAGAGGGTGCGGCCTGCGGGCATTAACCCTAGTTATTGCTTGACATGTGTCTATTGTGGATTATTGTCTATGATTTGATGAGTGTTTGGAGCTGAATTATTGGTTATTGACCAGTGTGCAGCCTTGAATTTATTTTATAGCTTGATGGAACTGATTAATGCTTTGTGATTATTGGATTATGATCCGTGAACTGTTTAGCTGCTAATATTGTTATGTTATGATATTATGTTTTCTTGCTGGGCTTTGGCTCACGGGTGCTACATGGTGCATGTAACGCAAGCTTACCATGGGTTGGAGGGCTCTGGGGGCAAGGTGTACATTGTCAGCTGCTCGGCCACCACGGTTGAGGATTTGTACAGGGGCAGGGACCTAAAACGTATATTTTGCCCTTAGAGTGGCTGGGTTACTTATTTGTGATTAAGAATTTTGTATTTACGTCATTTAAACCCTGATTTGGGATCCCATGTATTAAACATCTGTTTCTAATAAAATTTAATCGTTTATAACCAAAATTCTTTTTAACCTAATCTGTTTGTTTCATTAGAAACACATTTTGATTTAAATGACTTGATTAGCAAGTCTTGCACTATTTCAAACACACAGTGTAACGGTCTTGGTTATCCAGGACGTTACAGCTTGAGTGTTAGGCACCATCGCGAGTCTCTATACAACAATGTTTAAAACCTTTTAGCATACAAGTTTCCCGCGCACAAGGAAAAGGAAAGAAAACCATAACAATTCAACTCAAAACAAGTAGTAATAACATTCAATAACCTTACAAAATGATCATGACAGATCTTGCCATAAAATTTTAGTTAGCAGAACAATAAATACAAAAGAGAACCCTAACTACGCATCGGGCTTCTACATACGCTTGCTATAACCATACAAAAGTTCTACAAATTAGTAGGTTTGCAAAGTATTTACAAAAGTATCAACAAGACATTCACAACAAAACCTAATATACCCTATCCATCAACATATCCAACTCTAGGTCTGTATACTCATTTGGATGCTCGGGATCCCCCTCTGGATCGCCCTCGTCGTCACCCACTAGGTCCACTACTGGCTCATCCATCTCCTCCACCACCTCGCCATTTGTTGCAGCTTCCTCAGTAGGCTGGGGTAACTCATGAGGTACAACGTCTGGTGCGGGAGCTGCTGCTGCCATCTGCTCCTCTCCATACCTCTCCTGCCATCGGGACATGAGGAAGTGCGATCCAAACATGAGCTCGATAGATGCTTGGAACGTTGGCCAGGAGACGGTGGTTGGGTCCTCATAGCGATACTGGAACCAGCAAAATGCCTCGACTCTCAGTTATAGGCTAGCTAGCCTCACTTGGTAGGAAGGTGCAATCTCTGCATCCCGAAGGATTATATTGATCGTGTATGTCCATTCCCATACTTCAGACGAAGAGTCATGTTCCCCAGTGAACACATCCAGGAATGCGCTATGGAAGGCTTGGTGAAAGCAGAGTCTCTGAGCGAGAGGATACTAGAAGAGTGGGTCCTCTAGGACCGAATTAACTATCTCTGGCAAATCTGCCATCGCACCTACAATTTTTAGGAATGGGGTAACTAAAGAAAGCAAAGGAAAAAGATATGAAAAGACAGTACCTACAGTGAGTGTCGGTCTATCTTACAGAATGTACATGTCGGTTTTTTCTACAGAATCGACTCAACTCGAGCTCTGATACCACTTGTTACGACCCTCAAAACATACAAAACCAAAACATTCAGAAATCTAAACTTTTACTTGAATTCATTGTACTAAAAATCCATATAATTAAAAAAAAAAAAAGATTGTGTGCGTACACTTTTAGTTTTAGCAAACAGAATTACAACCTCTCTTTTTCAGAGTTAAAGAAAAATAAATGTCATAAAAGAAATAACGCGCTCCCAACGTTTCTTTTCAAAATGGTGTTTAATCAAAAACCTCCCCAGGTCGGGCTACATGTACATATCCACAAGCAGACTCCGGCGCTCACTGTTCCCCTTTGCTTTTGCTTTTACTTACAACATGAAACAACTAGGTAAGCGAAAACGCTTAGTAAGAATAGTCTTCCACACAAATATACTAAACCCAGCAATAGGTTGCCCTAAGGTAGATATCACTACCGATCACTAGGGTATTGGATAAAATTCCAACCCTATCATACCATTCATAATAATATCCATACAGAAATTAAGCACATTGGTTGCGCCCAACAACCCATTTCATACATATCATATCAATCTGCCCTCAGAAAAATCCTAGAACATTCAAGATATATAATTATACAATTTAAATCAATTCAAACAAACACAAAGAGTCCTGGCTCCGACCCGGATTCACTCTTAGCGTCCTGGCTCCAACCTAGACTATATTACCATGTCCTGGCTCCAACCTGGACTTTATCTTACCATGTCCTTGCTCCAAACTGGACTTTATCTTACCATGTCCTGGCTCCAAACTGGACTTTATCTTACCATATCCTGGCTCCAACCCAGACTAAAATTTTACCATGTCCTGGCTCCAACCTAGACTATAATCTCACCACGTCCTGGCTCCAATCCAGACTATAATTTCACTATGTCCTGGCTACAACCCAGACTAAAACTTTACCATGTCCTGGCTCTAACCCGGACTATAATTTCACCATGTCCTAGCTCCAACTCGGACTATAATTTCACCATGTCCTGGCTCCAATCCAGACTATAATTATAATAATGTTGTAGCTTAAACCTGAACTCACTTACCATTAAGCTGCATAATTCATAAGCATTGCAAAGGTAGGCATTAAGCGTACCCTGGTCTTAATGACCCAAACAAAACTTGTAACGACCCAAAATTACTAATAAGGCTTAAGGGCCTTGATTAGTGTGCCGAGAGGGCACAATTGGAAGTTATGTGAATTAATGGTTAAAATGCATGATTATGTGAGAAGCATGCTTATATGATTATTTGGATAAATGTGATGCATGACTATGTGTATTAGTATGCATGTAGGCCCTAATTAGGTTATAAGGGTATATTCGTAATTTTGGCCCATTGAGGGCATAAATGTAAATATTTGCGATAAATTGTTGAGACCACATTATTATGTGGATATATTTGCAGCTTGTGACTCAAGGCGATCCTAGTGAGCGGTTTAGCAGAAAAGTCACGGCGGGGATTTATGACCGGCTCGTGGGAGTCCGGGGGTATTTCTAGGAATTTGAGAAGTATGTTGGAGATTATTTGATACTAAGGAAAATAATTGGTGATTAGTTAGGTGTTGGGATGTAAGCGGTAATTATTAGGGACACTCGAGGAATTAGTGGGAATTGGGAGCAAGTGACTAAAATGCCCTTGGTATGCTTTAAGGCTTAGGATTTAATGGGAGGGCAAAATGGTCATTTGACTAAAAAGAGATAAGTGTTATATTTCTTTTTAGTTTTAGTGGAGGTTGTAGAGAGTTTAAGAAGTTAAAAGAAAGAAAAGAGAAGGAAAGAAAGAAGAAAAACATGGACTCTTTCTTCTCTATTTGGTATGTTCTATTCCTCGTCATTCTTTGTGAGTTTTGGAGCTGGAATCTCAAAGTAAGCTCAGGCTGGAACTTAGGGCTAAATACCTTGGTGAACCTAAAAGAGTTAGCAGAGATTAGCTACTCAATTGAAGTAAGTTTCAAGATTTCTGATAAGTTTTTCTGAGTTTTATTGAGGTGATTTCTAAGCTTGAGTTTTGGATGGAATTAAGGGAAATAAGCTTGAGGAGTTGAAGGGCTTGAGGCTGGAAGGATACTAGAGATAACCTAAGGTCGAAATTCTCCATAGAAGGTAACAAATTCTGGCTTTGAAGTTCTGAGTTTCTGGTTGAATCCTTGAGTTCTTGAGTTCAAAGTTTGTTTTCTTAGTTTGATGATGCATGTGGTTAAGTCTTGTGTTATTGGGTTGTGTGGGGTGAGATATAGGTGATGGTGGACTCAATTTGGCGTGTAGTTGAGGTTTGGAAGGGTTCCAAGGGCTTTTGATTCGAGGAAAATCGAAGGAGGAGAAAACAGGGTGTTGCTGGTTTGTGACTAGCGCTGTAGCGCTAGCCTTTGGGCGCTACAGCGCTAGGCTTGGGTTTCCTGGCGCCTTTGGCTCTGCTTGTAGCGCTATAGCGCCCTCTTTGAAGCGTTGTAGCACTACCCTGTTTCCAGAAGAGGGTTTTTGGGTTATTTTTTAGGTTTTTGCCCAGGGACTCGGGGTTTGATTCCACCACCCCATTTGGTGGAATTAGGGCTTCCTGAGGGCTGGGGTTTGGTCCCGAGGTTAGGTTTTGGTATTGAAGTTTAGTGAAGGTTCCAATTTGTGGCTGTGACTAGGTGTATGCTAGGGCTCGGACGGGATCATGCTTGAGAGTTAACTTCATTGAACAAAGCTAGCGGAATCAAAGGTAAGAAACTGCACCCGGTTATGTGTTAATGATGGGACTAAGAGCTCCCTATATCTGTATAATGTCATAGATGGTATTATGCCATGGGACATGTGATAAACGGCCTAAGAGTGCCGGAATCAATATTTGCGCACAGGGCGCGGCTCAGCCACTGGTAGCTGAGGACAGCTTAATATTCACTGAGCTCAGTAGCTCGGTTTAAGTGGGCCGGAGTCAGTGGGATAAATAGAGTGTAACGCCCTACTCCCTTAGAGCCGTTACCAAGTGAGTTAGTGCAAAGAACTCGTTACCGAGGTTTTTAAAACCCAAGTGTGACTAAGCAAAAGTTAAGGCTGTAATCTTTTGAAAATGCTTTACTTTATTGAATACTTCAAGTATATAACATCTGGGATCCCAAAATGAGGTTTGGAAACTATTTACAACTTAAAATAAGTTTACAGTTGATTAGTTATTAAAATCATAGATTATTACAGCCACTTTTCGTAAATACCCCCAACCAAAGCAGTCGGGCAGGCCAAACATGTACGCGTCGCTTCATGCTCTCCGTACTCATGGCTGATTGACTCATTCTTTGCCCTTACCTGCAACACAGAGCACCCGTGAGCCGAAGCCCAGCTAGAAAACTCATACAGTTCATAACATGTGCAAATTATACAGTTAACATATCCGGTAATCCACAGATAAATAGGTCAGCCATCAACTAAGCAAACACGACCATCCCGCCCTAGAAGCCTTACCAAAGCCTGGGGTTTTGGTCCTCACCGTAAGGATATCCCATTTATCCACTGGGTCCTACCCTGACTATAAGCATCCCATGTGCTAAGTGTTACTTCCGGCCCCGCTGCCGTTCTCGGCTTCCTTGTCGTTCTCGGCTCATTAACCGTTCTCGGCGCCTTTGCCGTTCTCGCTACTATAATCACATATAGTATAATTCAAATAACATTCAAACATATAACAATTCAATAAAAACTATACCATAATCATGTAATACCATTTAGGGTCGTGCCCTGCATTAACACTATGGGTCCATGCCCTGTCCTACGGGTGCTACAGTTTTCCTTACCTGTATCCCGAGCTTTCCGATGCACCAAGGCCACAAGCACGGTCCTCTAGCACGAGCCTCTCCGAAATCCTAGTCACAACACACATAAAACACTTTTTAATACTAACCAACCCAAAACCACTTCCCGGGACCAATCCCGCACTCTCGGGACCTCTAATTCCTTAAAACAATACATTGGAACCAACCCCCGAGTCCCCAGGCAAAAGCCCTAAAAACCCAAATTTTTGCCTGTCAAAATAGCCTAGGGCCGCGACACTCCCCTCAAGGGCCGCGACGCCCAGCGGCTAGCCCCAAATCCTGATGCAACCTCGCGCCGCGGCGCCCAATAACAGGGCCGCGGCGCTCCTTCGCGAACCCATATTTCTGGGTTTTCTCTTGCATTTTTTTCGAGCTAAAACCCCTCCAAATCATCCCAAACAATTACCTAAACCCCAAGATCAATTTAAAACTTCAAATGAACCATCTAACAACCCATAAACACTAGTATCAAGATCAAAAACACAATCACACCCAAAAATCCACACCTTTGATTTCAACTTCAGAAAATTTAAACCCATAGCTCAAAACTTAAACCATGCTTCATTTTCTTAAACCAAAACAGAAACAAGCCTTAAATTTACATAGAATCCAACCCTAAGCTTCCTTGATTCATCTCCTAAGTCTCCAATTTCAGCTCCTTCAACTCCTATTCTTCTTCTTCTTCTTGCCCTAGCTTTTCCCTCTAGCTTTTCTTCTCTCTATTTTTAACAAAACCAACATATGACCAAGCCTAAACCGTGTACCCCTTTAACCAAGCTGAACAATTACTAAACCCCCTGCCAAATGACCATATTACCCCTCCTAATAATCATTTCCTAACTAACCCATCAAGGGCACTCTAGTCTATTCACTTCTATTTCAATTCTACCATTTTCCACCTAAACTTGTTACTCATAGCAGTTACAAATGGTTACTCAGGTTACTCAATCACCAATAACTATAACCACTAGTTCTCACTCAACTCACAAAATTCCCCCAAGATACCCCTAGGCTCCTCCCGAGCCGGGTATAAAATCCCGTTGTGACTTTTGAGTTAACTAGCTCTCTAGGACCGTCTCGGCACGTGCATCACAATAATAACACCACCCTCACGTGGTACAAATCACATAATACAATTATCACATATATGCCCACAACGGGCTAAAATTACCAATTTACCCCTATCATACAAACGGGGTCCACATGCATATTTATTTCACCTAAACATACATACTAACCACATAGTCATGCATCTCGAATGTTCAATTAGTCATATAACATGCTTTAAATCATAATCATGCATTTACTCATGAAAATCACACATAAGTCCCATTATGCCCTCCAGGCACACTAATCAAGGCCCTTAAGCCTTATTAGCGATTTTGGGTCGTTACATAGAGGGTGCGACCTAAGGGTGCCGACCCTGATTAATATGTGATTTGATTATTAATGTTAATTGATGAACTTGGTATGTTGAATGCGTGATTATATAACTGTTGTGGATTGTTGAGCATGTGGTTATGCTTATGAGTTGTTTGATTGCTGATTTGTAAATTGACTGCTTAATGGTTATGCTCTATTATCTGGTTTCTTGCTGGGCCTTGGCTCATGGGTGCTACGTGGTGCAGGTAAAGGCAAGGGCAAGGTGGACTAGTCCTGAGTTGGAGAGCTTTGGAGTTGAATGTACATAGTTAGCTGATTGGCCACCACAGCCGAGGAGTGACACAGGACGGGAAAAGCCTAAATGTCTGTTTTGCCCTTAGAGTGGCTAGTAGTTGTACTTTTGTTCTCAATCTTTTGTAAACTGTCTTTTAAATGTTATTACTTTTGGGATCCCATGTACTAAAATGTTTAAATATATGGAAACCAATTTTTGTGACCAAAATATTTTAACCCTAGCTCAATTATAGTTTCAGTAACACGTTCTTAACTAAATGACTTGTTAGCGAGTCTTGCACCTTTATAAATACACAGTGTAACAGTCTTGGCTATCCAGGGCATTACAAAACTAGCGTAATCTACTACTACAAGAGCACACTAGTATATTCATGTTGTAGCCAAGAAAGAGAAAGGCTAACTTACTTGGAGTCCTTTGCTCCTAGCTGGATCTTTAACACCACTATTCATTTTCCATTTTTGTGATTATTGTAATTAATAAAGTGTACTCGGATTAAACTATGGCATACTCGTATAGCTAATATTCTATGATAGGTACATTCAACAAAGTTCTCTTAGAGACTCTATACTGACATTTCTCTTATACACTTTACATTGTATAAGACTAGATTTCGCTTTAAATCAATTTACAGTTTCATGAGAAAAATCGTCCTTACAGCAACATGCTCTCCGTGTTGTGCATTTTAATATTCTATCTCTACAAGACTCTCTCAATCGTATTATACATATTTTGGTTACTTATAAAAGGAGTTTTAAATGAATCTTGATCTTAGAAAACCACCTACTTTCTACTCAAGTACGAAGTTTACCATTTTCCATTCTTCACCCAAAAATACCTCGTTTTGACCTTTTACAATTTATTATCTGTTAACGCTAATACTTTTCGATTTATTGTTTTATAAAACCTGACTCCCATTTTTACCATCTTTAATCCATAACCAAGGATCTCTATTACGTCATTTTCGAAAAGAAAGGGAAATTGGACCCCTTGTTTAGAAAATGGTAAAAATGAATTCTCTATAACCTTAAACTAATTTGTGATTTGTTAGATATCCAAAACTTTAGCTATTTTTTAAAACAACTTCATTTCTAATTCCGAACCTAACTTTTTCACTATTCATTTTAACGTGATAAAAATTCCGATTTTAAGCTCATATTTAATGTTAGGTTCTCTAACCACAACCCTTTAAAATATCGTTCACGTATTATGCATCCTAATGACAGGAACTAGGCGAAAGCTCATGTCAAAAATTCAATTTAGGTTAGGAGAACTAACCTCCCAAAACTCATTTTTTGTTAAGGTTCGAAATTACTATTTTTCCTCGTTTTTAGGTAACTTAGAAAAATTACTACTGTTAAACCGTGATATATTTTAATCTACAATTTTACCAAGGCCTTAATACCTAACTTAAAAATTTCTCACCAAGTTTCATAATTTTTGGGAAGGAAAAACCCATTAAACAATTTAAAGAAATCTGGGCAGAGCTTGCTACCCAGGAGTTTTTACTCAGATTTTTAGGGTTCTTTGAAAACTTATTTCTCTTACATCGTAGCCCAGTTTTTCCTAAAAAATTTCCAAAGTCTTTAATCATATCTAATTTAGTTTCTCTCCAAATTTCATAATTTTTAGGATATGGGAACCTATTAAAAAATGTAAGACAATCTGTACAGTGTTTGTTGCCCAAAAATTTTGTTTTAAGATTATTACGCCAAACTTTGAAAACCATTACTCTTTAACCATTTTTCATTTTCCTCTAAAAAAGTTATGTGTTCCTTATACTTATTTAAACTAAAATTTTACCAAATTTCATGGCTTTTGGCTCAGTAAAACGTGTTCAATATGCAAAACAATCTGGGCAATGCATGAAATTTTCCTGATTTCATCAAGATGCCAAATTATTCATAACTTTGGTTTAAAAACGCTTTTTTTTCGATTTTCAAAAGCCTAAACTCAAGTACTCATCTAGAACTATGTAACCATATAAATTATTTCCACAAACAGAGGTGGTAGGGTACGATCAGGACCGTTGGAAGTCAAACCGTGAAAACTTGGCAGCATGCATTTCTACACATTCTAGCAAAAATATACACAACTAGCAAAACCCTAGCCACATGCATGCATGAAAATCAACCAATCTAACCCTCAAGCATAAAATAAACTTCAAAAACCAATAAAACAACCTATACAACTAGATCTAACATCAATAACAAAAAACAACTTGAAAACCAACCAAAAATCTACCTTTGATGGTTCTAGCTTGGAGATGAGGTTCCCTTAGCCTTTCAAACTTCCTCCTTGTGTTCTATACACTCAAACCGAGCCCCAAGGTTCCACATGCAGATTTTTTTAAAAGAGTGTTAGAGTAGAAGATGAAGATTAGTGGAAAATTACCAAAACTCTAAAATCCTTACCTTTGTTCTCACTAATCACCAACAAGATTCATATCTTGAGATCCTCCTAGAACCACCTCTCTTGAACCCTACGATACAAGATCCATGCCATGCATGGCTATTAGAATCACATGCATGCATATCCACCCCTTAGAGTTTCAGATTTGAAGAAGAAGAGAAACAAAGTAACAATGTTTCAGACTTACTTGTACACTAGTCTTCCTTGAGCTTCTCTTCCTTCAATGGAGAGTGGTGCCTAAGGTTAAGGAGAGAAAATAGCAGCCATGGAGGGTAGAGAGAGATGGCTCTTGGTTTTGGGGAGAGAAATGGAGGGAGTTCCTTTTTTTTTTCTTGAGGAAAAAGAAGAAAATTAAAAAATAATAATGATTGGATGTGTAAGAGGGAATGATTGGAGATTTAGCCAATGGGTGAGGTAGCCTCTTACTCTTCCTAGGTAGGTGTCCTAGACACTTGAGTACACTAGGGCATAGCCTAGCTGCCCATCACACCCTCTCTCCTCCTTTAGAAATGACTAAAATGCCCCTTCCCATTTAACTCACTTCTAATGCACTCAAGGGCCCTTTGGTAATTTCACTCTCCAAATTTAACCAAACTTTTACCCTATAGGTTTTAAATATCTCCAAGCTAAAATAAAATAAATGTGACCAAAAAATAAATTTTGTCAAATAACACATAATTTTGGTATTTTACTCAAATTGACCAAAATACCCTTAGAGGCTCGGGCAAGAATTTCCATTCTTAAACCCGGTAGATTGGAATTAAATCCTTAATCAATTTTTCTTAAATTTACTTGCTCGACTATACAGTCCCAGTTGCCAAATATTTTTATGCCATAGTATTCCTCATTTTACCTAATTCGAGATTTTTCCGTTATTAGGGTTTGTCCCTCAGTCCAAGACCAATTTTCTTTGCATAGGCCTAACCCCTTTATAAAATTAGCACAATGGCTATAAATTCATGAAATAATATAATTTCATATAATATTATTTATTGAAATAATATTTCACAAAATTCTTCACCGACTCCAACCGGCTACTAACGCTGTTCAAAATACAGGATGTTACAATCACTACATACAATTTAATTCTCTATTAATGGTTCATAATTAAAGTATGAATCAATTACCGTTTAACCTCTTTAATTATTTATTGTTTCCTTGAGTGCCATTAACTTTACTAGTGAAGGTTAATTCATAAACTAATTTATGAATTTTAGCTCAATAACCATTCAGTTCCAAAAGTCAACCCTTAAGAGAACCATTAATCAATTCGTTCCGAAAATGTATAGATTTCATATATGTATATTATGTCCCAACCATTTACAGTATGAGCTCCCAAAATAAAAGTTTTAAGCCTGATCATTCTGACAAACCATAACGACTGAATCAAAGAACTCATATAACATAAACAAGAGTTCGTAATAACCTCAGGAATAAGATCAATTTGTATATGATCTTCTAATTGATATGTTTAATTAATACTTGTAAAGTAAGCGACATTATTAATTATTAATAACATATCGGGTCTTGTTCATGTATAACCACTTTACACAAAGTACATCTACTAAGATGTCCTACTACACTAGTAATCCAGATTAGATTACATGTATTCATAATACTAGTGAACCTTAGTTACAGTAATTAATCCAAAGATTCCATATAACTTTGTTTAATGTGAACTATTTAATTTTTTTCTCTAAAATCATAATCCTCTAGTACCAATACAAGATTGTAGTCACAATAACGAATTTGGGAATTTTTTGATATTCATATAATATTATTTTAATAATAATAATAAACAAACAATATATTACAAAAATTAATTTCAATTATTTATTTCATAAAACATTGTTCAATACATATGCTTTAAAGGGCACTAATCTCAACAATCTCCCACTTGACCTAAAGCAAATGATGCATCTCCTTCAAACCCATACTGCAAACATGATCTTCAAAATACTTGGTAGACAAAGTCTTAGTGAAAGGATCGGCAAGGATATGTTCTGAAGCCATCTTCATAACTGGTACATCTCCTCTGTGAACAATATCCCTAATCAAGTGATATTTCCTCTTAATATGCTTTCCCTCTTGTGACTCCTTGGTTCCTTCAAGTTAGCTACCGCCCCACTGTTGTCACAATATAGGACAAGCGACTTATCCATATCTGGAACAATTTCCAGATCGGAATAGAACTTATTTTGCCACATAACCTCTTTAGCTGCTTCACAAGCCCCTATATACTTGCCTCCATGGTAAAATATGTGATACTGGTTTGTTTAATACTATGCTAGACCACAACTCCTCCACCAAGTTTGAACATTGATCCAGAAGTCAATTTCCAACTATCTTTGTCTGATTGAAAATTATAATCAGTGTATCTAGTGGGGTTCAGGTCACCACCTAATATACAAGCATATATTCTCTAGTTTTCCAAAGATACTTGAGAATATTCTTTATTGGAATCCAATGACTCAATCCAGGATTGAATTACTCACGAATGACTATCCCTACTGCATAACAAATGTCAGGTCTTGTACACAACATGGCGTAGATCAGACTACCTACCGTTTAGGCATAGGGATACTGTCTCATATCCTCTTCTTCTTGAGGTTTTTTAGGACACTACTCTTCAGAAAGGATAATTCCATGACAAGTTGGCATATCACCCTTCTTGGAATTTTGCATATCGAATCTCTCAAGTACCTCATCTATATAAGTAGCTTACGATATAGCCAAAACTTTGTTCTGTCGATTCGAAGGATCTTTATGTCTAGAATGTAGCTTGCATCTCTCAAATCTTTCACTTGGAATTGTTGGACTAGCCATTTCTTTACTTTTGTTAATGTTCCTATGTCATTTCTAATCAGTAGGATGTCATCAACGTAAAAACCAGGAATACCATGATGCCATCTTTGATTTGCTTGTAGACACAAGGTTCATCAACGTTTTGTTCGAAACCATATGTTTTGATTCTATCATTAAATCTCAAATTCCAAGATCTTGAAGCTTGTTTGAGTACATAAATGGACCTAAGAAGCTTGCAAAAAAAAAAATTCTTGACCATTTACTATGAACCCTTATAGTTGAGACATATAGATGGTCTCATCAAGATAGCCATTCAGAAAAGCTGTCTTAACATCAATTTTCCATATCTCATAATCATTGCAAGCAACTATGGACAAGAGTATGCAGATGGATTTAAGCATGGCTATAGGAGAAAAGGTTTCTTCATAATCCATCCATTATATTTGAGTGTAACCCTTGGCTACAAGCCTAGTTTTGAAGGCTTCCACTTTCCCATCTGCTCCCTTTTTCTCTTTAATATCCACTTACAATGAATAGGTTTAACATTTTCAGGAAGGTGTTCAAGAGTCCATACATAATTGGAATGCATTGATTCAATTTCGAGGTTCATGGAATCTTGCCATTTTTCTTTGTCAGAATCTTCCATTGCATCCCTGTATGTCAATAGATCATCTTTGTTTGTGTCAGACACAAGCATCTGAACTTCATGTTCATAGCGAGTTGGCTGCTTAACAACCCTCCCACTATGATGAAGCTCTCTGTTGTTCTGACTAGAACTTGTGACTTCTTCTGGTGGTTGTTCATTGCGAACAGTTGGTAGTCTATTTACTTGATTAAAGACTATCTCCTCCAGTATAACCTTATTGTGAGGCTTGTGATTGTTAATATATTCATATTCAAGAAAAGTAGCATTTGTCGATACAAATGTTTTATTTTCTTTAGGACTATAGAATATACCACCTCTGGTCTCTTTGAAATATCCCACAAACATGCACAATTCACTTTGAGATTCTAGCTTTCCAGTCTTTCCTTTTAGCACGTGTGCTGGACACCCCCAAATACAAAAATGGTGTAAACTAGGTTTTGTACCATTCCATAATTCTAACGGTGTCTTCTTGATAGACTTGGATGGAACAACATTCAATTCGTACATTGCACATTGAATGGAATAGCCCCAGAATGATAGTGACAATGATGAATAGCTCATCATTGATCTAACCATCTCTAATAACATATTATTCCTTCTTTTTGAAACACCATTTTGTTGTGGCGTTCTAGGTACAGTGAGTTGGGATTAAATTCCATGCTCATGCAAGTGGTCCTCGAATTCATAATCCAAGTACTCTCCTCCTCGATCAGATCGAAGAACTTTCAGTGGTTTACCTAATTGCTTTTTCAGCTTCAGCTTGGAATTCTTTAAACTTTCCAATAGTTTTAAATTTCTTTTACATTAAATATAGGTAACCATATCTTGAATAATTGTCAATGAAGGTGAAAAAATATTCAAACCCTCCTCTCGCTTGCCCACACACATCAGTGTGTACAAGTTGGAGTGGTTCTATAACTCTTGAACCTTTTGCAGAGAAATGTATTTTGGTCATCTTGCCTTCCAGACAAGGTTCACAGACTCTATGAGAGCCAACGATTAATTCTCTTAAAGGTCCTTCCTTTGCTAGTATGTTAATTCTATCCGAACTAATATGCCCCAATCTCAAATGCTATATATGTTTCACTGTCAGAATCAGTCTTTTGATGTTTAATAGACCTTGGGTTTGCAACTTTAAACATTTCAGAGTTGTATACATATTGCTCTTTTGCCTTAAGTTTATACATCCCATCATCAGATTTTGCATGACATATTTCAATACCAGATATTAAGATGACAATCACAATATTATTGAAGAAAATATCGAAACCTTGTTCATGCAACATAGAAATAATAAAGTTCCCAATTAATAATCATATTACTAATCATAAACTAAAAAAGTTCTAAATCATTAGTTTTTTTTTGTTCTAAATATAAATCTAAAATCTCTAAAATAAGATTAAAGAAATAATATTGTTCGAAATAATAATAAATTTCTTAAACTTATGATGGGCCTTCCGCTTGTTCTTTGATGCCAATGCTTTCCCTTTAGAAGTTGACTTTTTTGGAGGAAGAGCCATCATTTCTGCAAGGAAAATAAAAATAATATTAGAATCATGCATTATAAAATTCATAATGTTAATAAAACATCTATCACATTAGTGTAAAAGTAAAGTAAAGGAAAATCTAAATTTACCTTCTGTGTCCTTTTTCACTAACTCCATTATATCTAGAGATCTAACATCTTTATGAATCATATGCCACAACTCATACGATGTCTTGATGTGTTCGTACTTGTCTTTGTACTCTTTTGGCAAGCTTTTGAGTATACAAAACCACCCCATGTGATTATCCTTTAACCATTTGGTATATTTTTCATGCATGTTATAGATATGATCTATAGGTGGCTCTTCAAGCGGTGGTTGACATACAATATAAGAAATCCCAATTTTGCTTATAATGTACAACATACAGACGTGCCAAATATGAATTTTTTTAGGGATCAAAATCAGTATTTTCTAGAGTATAGTCAATTTGTCGAGAGAGATAATTAGATATGATTGCTGAAATAAATAAATAATATCACAAAATGAATTTAGCACATATATGAATATAAGTAAGTTTTTGGAATAGTAAATATGATGCATGAATGCAACAAAATTTAAACAACACATAAAAACAATTATTACTAATTCCGAGATAAATTAATGGACCAACCTTAGGGTAGGTTAGACTAATCTTAAATTAATTTTGAGACACTTCTCAAATTCATAAGTGAAAACTTAAAATCAATTATTTTCTCTTTAGACTCATGAACAACCGCTAGTTTGGTCAAGATTAACTAGTCCGCTCGAAAGCCTAGTTAACATTTGTGAGTGTAACCCATTATTTTAGATTGATGACTTAACTCATGAGTGTGGCTTAGGGTCAGTCAAACTTGAAATACATCATCAATCCTATTCTTTAAAGAGGTTAACCTTGAATAATAACACAGTCAGAAACCTTCCTTAGGGGGATGAAAACAAATGTGCCTCGAGACCCATTCCATGAAACATTATTGTTAACTAATAATGGAGACCATAGGAGTTATTGTTATTTTCCCTTTCCCCACTCATTATTTTAGAATATGTGTTTTCTCAAAACATCCTATGCTTTTTAATTAAATTAATTAATCAAATTAATTTACCAAATGGTATTCTAATAATTATTAATCTCATTAAGCATTTAATCATTAAACAAGATTTAATCATATCACTAAATAGGCCCTTAAAATATCTAGTCAATAAATGCTCTAATTATGTAGAATATCATTTGTTATCTAATAAAATTAATTATTAAATAGGTCTTTGAAATTAACACTTAAAATCAATTTACCGCTTTGTTCTAGATTAAACTAGATTAATTATATGAATCATTAAATGCATATAATCAAAGAGGACATTCCTAATTCAAAAATGTTTCTACTCAATATGAGAAGCATACTTGAATTAGATATACTCTAAGGGTAACATGAATGGCATATTATAATGCATGAAAATTTTATTAAATACTTTTAATACATTCAAACATTTAAACAAATAAAATAAATAAATAAAATAAATGTGAGCTGGGTGTTTTGAGTATTTCTAGAAAAATTACAAGACTTGCAAAATTTACAATAAAAATGTAAATACTATCTAAGAACTAAATAAGATCTATCATCTTCATTATTTGGGCCTTCAAAGTAATTTTTGTCCACTTGCATCTTTGCATCTTTGTCCATTATAATTTTTGGATTAAAATAACTTTTAATTATCTTAAACTAATTTTAAGAATAATTGAAATTGAGTTTTAAAACCGAAAAAGTTATTAGGCCCAACTTGAATATGGACTTTAAATAATTAATTCAAAATAAAAAAAATTATGGGCTTTGAAACAAGCCCTAATGGATAATTTTTTGCCAATTAGGGTTTTGAAGAAAACCTAATTATATGGCAACTACGGTTCAACAACCCTAAAGGTGGTTTGCGCATGGAGGCTCGACTGGGCTTGGGTTGGTGTGCAGCAGGGGCGGCTTGCGTCTGGGATGCACACGCAGGTGGCTTGGGAAGCACTGGTAGGCACGTGCGCAAGGTTGAAAGACGCCAACAAGCATGTGCGAGGGCCTTGGGACACCAAACAGGTGCACACGAGGCTCAGGACACTAAACAGACGCATGTTGGGGTCGGTTGGGCACCAGGTGCCTGGGGAAAAATGTGATGAGTGGGCACTAGGGGCTTGGGTCTCGAGATTACAACTTTTTGCAAATAATTTTAAATGCAGAAAATCCTATGCCTCATATGGCTTACAATTTTGTAGATTTAGAAAAAAAATTAAGAACAATTCATAAACCCAAATTACCGTATAATTAATGAGTCTTAAGAACAAACATTCATCAACATAAACATCCATCCATTCATCTTATATTACAATAATATAAGAATGCATATTATACCCACACAACAATTAATGTATGCAGAGATTAATGACTACTCTGATATCAATTGTCGGTAACTGGTTGACCATATGCGCAGCAGAAAGCACGGGGTGTTGGGCCCAGAGATGTCAAAATTTTTTATTTAAAAAATCTTTAAATAATAGGATCTATTAATATGTAAAACATTAATCATAAAGAAATAAAAAGTTGAGTATTTACCAATTGAAGAATTATCGAGAATACTTGCTATCTTTTTGTATCTCCTACGAACATCCAATCCAAATAAGTTCTTCAAATACTCAGACCAATATCTTCTAAGATGTATCTCTACACCTTAAGACGAGTGTGGACACGTAGAGTAATGGTAGGAAATTTTTTGATTCACAAGATATTCTCAACACATGATATCTTGGAATAGTAGGTCTGAGACAGAGCTCTGAGACAGATTTCAAGGATAGAAAATTATTCTATATATTTTCTCTCTCTAGAATATTATGAATATTACGTATATTATGAAAACTATATTCGTGATATATTTATAAAAAGAATTAATTAAATTAAAACTATAAATCTATTATTATTAAATAAATGAAAGAAAAATATCAAGATTCAATCTTGATCTGTTACATAGTGTACACGCCAACTACACTCCTTGGACTGTAGTTGGCGTGTAACATCCCTATATTTAGGGATGTGTTACAACTAATTTTCTTGTAATTATATTTAATAATTTATTTATTCAAAAATATCTAAACTGTTGGGGTTTTATGCCTGTTATCCCCATTTCCTGTCGTGGGCCCGGGACGATGGTCCAGGCCCATGGTCTGGGCGATTGGATATGGGCCCAGCCCAGGCCCGCGTAGTACGGGAGTAACCAAGGACGATGGCCCAAGTGTGGTTCCGGACCCGGATGGTGTCCAAGAAGATGATCCATGACAGTCGCCCGGGAGACGTATGGCCAGTTGGGGATACGGTCGAGGTATGCGCAAAACGATCTCGGAGCCTGGTAAACGGTCCGGGCCTGTGGTAAACGAAGAGGGACAGAGGTAAACGAACTCGGGTCATGTCCTCCAGGTTGGCAAGAAAAGGCATCCATGACCCTGAAGCCGCCCCACGACGCGTGGGAGCTGTCCCCACTTTTCACCTGCGGAAAAGGCCACCTCGGGATTGCACGCCGCTGGTTCAGACCTGCGCCGCCAGTGCACTGGCCGATCTTGTCTCCTGAATCTACCTCGTAACTCGGAATGTCCAGACCAAAAGCCCTATTTTGTTGGGCGAAGCATAGGCTTTGGGCTGCCCCAGTGGGCTTCAGTCTCTCTTAATCTGTTGTAGTTTTATCCTTTGTATTGGGCTTCCATTAGAGAAGCCTAGGATATTTATCCTTGACGGGCCCGGGTCATACCCAGCCCAAGCCCCGTGCTCCTGTGAGCCTATAAATACAGGTGGCAGAGCACTAGAGAAGGGATCTCTCTTTGACTTGTATACAGTTACTCTATCAAAACATAGAGAAAAACTCCATTGTAAAAGACTTTCCAAGCTCTAATACAACTGACTCGTTGACTGAGGCTCATTAACGCCCCAACCATGTAAAAATCCTGTTTTTATCTTCTAAATTCCATATCATTAGTCTTACCTATTATTCATTAATATAGTTTCCGAAAATCTCAGTAAACATTTTGGTGCTTTCATTAAGAGCCTGAGAAAGCTAGTGCTAACACCAAACCTCTACTACAATGGTGAATACAAGACACACCACTTTCGACCCTAGAACCCAGAGCAGGGCAATGGAGATCCGTTGCCTTCCCAGCATCTTCCTCAGAATCCGCCTGAGAACACTCCTCCTCAGACGTCTCACCTTGACGAATTGCAAGACTATGAGGGTGGAACAGAGAACGAGGAGGAGTATTATGAAGAGGAGGAAAACGAGGAGGAGTACCACGACGAAGCTACGGATCCCGAGATCCCTGAAGGAGAGGTCCCCACCAATAGGACCTGGAGGTGACTAGACTGAGGCAGCAAGTCCTGGACTAGGAGGCCAGGATTGCTGAGCAGGCGGAGGCGCATCGGCGGATGCAAGAATCTCTCCAAGCCCTGCAGGCATTCATAGCCGCGCAGGGTCTGGCAACCAATCCCCCAGCTGGCCCACTTCCGGGAGCGCAACACCCCGCTCCGCAAGCCTGAGCCGGGGTCCCCGAAGCGAGGCCGGCCCCTCTCCGGGAGGATTTTCCTAAGCCAGCACCAAGAAACCAGGACATGGAGAAAAAGAAGGCCAGTGGAAAGACCCGAGAAAAGAGCACCCCTGTCACGAAGTCGGGACGCGTTCTCGGCCAATCCCTAGGAAAGAGAAGGTGCGCCCCGTCCCAGGATGGGGCCACCTGATCGATCCGCAGGGGACGCGGCTGCGGAATGCATGGCCCCAGTACGCCCCAGGGTGAGACGAACGGGAAAGGTCTTTGCACCCAAGCGCCTCGGTAAACAAAAACCGTCGAGAATGGCCACGCAGTGAGGAGCGTCGTGCCCTTAGTTCAGGGGACGACACGTCCCGGGTAGACTTACGCGACAAACTGAACGCTCGGAAAGAGCGGGCCCGTAAGGAAAAGATCCTCCCCCAAGGTGGCGACCTTAGGAACAACATCAATGACAGGAGGAATGAAAGAATTCCCCTGGAGGATGGCATAGCAAAGCAGCTGGCTGCTTTAAAAAAGGTCACGGACCGTTTGGTCCGCAAGCAGGAAGGAGCAGATATCGACTCCGATGAGGAGGACAAAGAGCCCTGTGCGAGGCACATCCTGGACTTTGTGCTCCCCAAGGGGTTCAAGATGCCAAGCCTCATCGCCTATACCGGAAACACCGACCCCAGGGACCATCTGTCCTAATACAACCAGCTTATGACAGTGGCCCACGTCAGTGACGACGGCAAGTACCTCTGTTTCTCGATTACTCTAGGTGGTCCTGCTGAGGAGTGGTGGAAAAGACTTAAGCCAGGATCCATCCAATCCTGGTCAGGGCTGCAGTCGGCATTTCGCAAGCAGTTCGTGGCCGCCATGAGGATGGACATGCAAATCAGCGCCCTTGCAAATATTAAACAACTCCCCGCAGAGACCCTAAGGGCCTACATCCAACGCTTCACTGAAGAAGCCTCCAAGACAAAGGTGGATGATGGACAGCGCCTGGTGGCATTACAGTCCAGAATCTGGGCCGGGTCCCCTCTCTAGGATGACATGCAGCGTAGCAAGGCGGTTACCCTGGAAGAGTTCATCAGGAGGGCCCAAGGATTCATCAATTGGGAAGAGGCTCAGATCCAGGCTTTCGGATGGCCTTCGGAACCATAGCCAAATGCCCAAGCATTCCCGGGGTATAGGGTGCAGTTCCCAGCGCAGTCATACGCCACACCCCCGATCGCCCCGGGACCGGCCGTTACGCCTGGAATCACCTACACCCCTACGGTGTACGGTCCTGCCTCTTTAGGATATGCCCCAGTCCAATCCGCCCACTTTTCTGGGTACGGAGCCGCGCCTGCAGGTCACAGCGTTGCCCCCGTCGAGGACCAGCAGTCGCAGGCGGGAGTAACAGAGGCAAGCGTAAACCCCTCCCGGGGGAAGAGATCCGGCAAAGGCCAAAATCGGTCTAAACCGGCTAAGAAAGCAAAAAGGGGCTACGAGCCCCAATATTAAAAATACACCAATCTGGTGGACACCAGGGAGAACATCTTCCTGGCCACAGAAAGGGCATTCCACTACTGAAAGCCTAGCCCCATGTTCAGAGGGGGAGAAATCCGAGGGATACCAACAAACGGTGCACCTACCATAAGGACGTGGGCCACATGACCGAAGAATGCCAACAACTCAAGGACGAGATCAAGAATCTCATCAAGCTGGGGCATCTCCACAAGTGGGTCAGGATGCCCGTGGGAGTCCCGGGCCTGTCAGCAGGTCCCGGACAACCCACGGTCCCGGGAGCACCCAAGGCATACCCGCCTCAGGGAGGGTATGCACAGGGACTGTCGGCATAGACCCCTCCGAGGGCCCCCGTCGCGCAAGCACCTGGCCCTGGAATGCCTTATCCATCTGGGATGGCACCCCCTCGTGTGGACAGACATGTAGCCACCATCTCGGGCGGACCTCACCTCGGAGGGCCGTCCAGGAATGATCAAAAGTGCTACCTAAGCGAGCTCGACCATGATCAGGAGGTGTGCGCCCTTGTCCAGGCCCCGGCTCAGCGCCCAAAATTGATAAACCTCCCCATCACCTTCACGGAGGACGACGCCAGCAACGTCCATTTCCCGCACCATGACCCACTGGTCATAGATGCGCAGATCGCCAACAAATTGGTATCCTGTGTGTTGGTAGATGACGGGAGCTCCGTCAACCTCTTGTTCAAGCCCGCCTTCACCACCATTGGCTTGACTGAAGCGGATCTGGCATTGTGCCCGACCCAGATTTACGGCTTCAACGAAGATGCATTACTCCCCATGGGGAAGATCCAGTTGTCCGTAATGTTAGGAAGTGAGTTGCAGCACTCATTCAAGTTCTGCACCTTCGTAGTGGTGGACTGCCCCACCGCTTACAACGTCATTTTCGGCCGGCTCGCATTAGTCGAGTTCGGGGCCATCACCTCTATCCCTCATCTTTGCATGAAGTTCCCTTGCGACAACAGAGGGGTGGGGACTGTCCGGGGAGATCAGAAGAGCACCCAGAAATGCTACCACGTGTCCGCCCAGCCAATATACATGGTCCGGGATGAGCCCTTTGAGGACCTCATCGACCCGATTCCTCCCCGACCTGCTGAGAGAGTGATCCGAGAAGAAGATGACCTGGACCCGAGGATAGGGGACGACCGCGTCCTGGCGCCAATGGACGAGATTGAGGAGGTGTGCATCAGCGACAGCGATCCGGCCAGGGTCATCCAAGTCAGGAAAAATCTGTCGGTGGATGTCTAGGCCACCATCATCACCCAAGTTAAGGAGAACCAGGATATTTTGGCCTGGTCTCACTCAGATATGACAGGGATCGACCGCAACATCACCTGCCATGCGTTGAGTATCGACCCGAACGCGACCCCGGTCCACCAAAAACGCAGGCCTTTGGGAACGAAGAGGGTCGAGGCCCTCAAGCTGGAAGTAGAGAAGTTGTCATCAATCAACTTCATACGCGAGGCTGTATACCCTGTGTGGCTGTCCAACCCCGTTCTGGTGCCGAAACCAAACGAAACATGGAGAACGTGCATTGATTTCACGGATCTCAACAAAGCTTGTCCAAAGGATTGTTTCCCGCTCCCCAGGATCGACCAAATGGTGGATGCAACGTCCAGGTACGAGATCTTAAGCTTCATGGACGCGTATTCCGGTTACAATCAGATATCCATGCATGTGGTAGATCAGGAAGACACCAGTTTCCAAACCGACAAGGGGATATACTGCTACATCATCATGCCCTTCGGATTGAAAAATGCTGAGGCAACCTATCAAAGGCTCGTCAATCAAATGTTTCGGGCCTAGCTGGGGCAAAACATGGAAGTCTATATCGATGATATTCTGGTCAAGTCCAAGACGTCCGGTAAGCATTCGGACGACCTGGCTGAAGCTTTCGCAGTCATTCGAAAGTACGGGATGAAGCTGAATCCCAAGAAATGTACGTTCGACGTGGCTTCTGGGAAGTTCCTGGGCTTCATAGTGAGCTTCAGGGGAATAGAGGCCAATCCGGATAAGATCAAGGCACTAATTGATATGCCCTCTCCCTGGAAGCAAAAGGACGTCCAAAGCCTGACCGGGCGGATAGCCGCCTTAAGCCATTTCGTCTCCAAAGCCACGGACAAGTGCATCCCGTTCTTTAACACCCTTCGGGGAAGCCAGCGGTTCGAATGGTTAGTCAAGTGCGAAGAAGACTTTCAAAAACTGAAAGAACACCTGGCCTAAGCGCCGATCCTGGCAAAGCCGGTGGACGGGGAGCCTCTGTACCTTTATCTGGCAGTGACCGAGAACGCGATCAGCGCCGCGTTGGTACGGGAGGAGGAAAGGACACAGCTCCCGGTATACTACATGAGTAAGCGATTGTTGGGCGCCGAGTCTCGATATCTAAAAATCGAAAAGCTGACATTTTGCCTGCTGATGGCATCCCGGAAGCTCCGGCCTTACTTCCAGGCCCACGCCATAAAAGTCCTGACCAACCACCCCTTGTGGCAAGTGTTACAGAAGCCTGAGTCGTCGGGAAGACTCCTGAAGTGGGCCATGGAACTGAGTTAGTTTGACATAGCCTACATTCCTAGGGTCTCCATCAAGGGGCAGGCCCTAGCCGACTTTATCGTGGAGTGTTCCGGGATATCTCAGGAAGATGATCCTGAGGCCACTGCGGCGCCCGTATGGAAGGTCTTCGTAGACGGGGCCTCGAATGAGAATGGGGTAGGGGCCGGGATCATTTTGGTATCACCCCAGGGACACCAGTTGCAAAACGCCCTACGCTTCCAGTTCAAGGCATCGAACAACGAAGCTCAGCATGAAGCTTTGCTGGCTGGGCTGCGCCTGGCCCGGGAAGTAGGGGCCACGAGCCTAGAAATCTACAGCGATTCCCAGCTGGTCGTTAGGAAAATCTCGGGGGAATATCAAACCAAAGGAGAGAGAATGGCAGCTTATGTGACTCAGACGAGAGAGATGCTGCAAGGGTTCATAAAGCACTCCATCCGCCAGATCCCCAGAGAACAAAACATGTTCGTGGACACACTGGCAAAGCTGGCCACCGACGCCGAAGCTGAACTGGCCAGACTAGTCCCTGTCAACCATCTCCCCATCCCAAGCATCTGGGCCCTCGCGGTCAGCTCCATTGACCACTCCACGTCCTGGATGAGACCTCTTATCCACTATCTGACAACCGGTGAGGTGCCAGACGACCGGGCCCCAACCAAGAAGCTTCAGTACCAGGTCCACCGATATGTCATGTTGGACGGAAAACTCTATCGCTAGGGGTTGTCCATGCCTTACCTCAAGTGTGTGTCCGGGAAAAAACTAAGCGCCATCATGCACGAAGTGCACGAAGGCTTTTGTGGAGATCATACAGCCGGGCCCAGTCTATCCAAAAAGATCATGCGCCAAGGATACTTCTGGCCTACCATGAAGAAAGATTGTATCGATTACGTCCGCAAGTGCGAACAGTGCCAAAGATACTCGAAGGTCCCATGGGCCCCGCTGACGAGATAACTTTGATGACTAGCCTCTGGCCTATCGTGGTGTGGGGGATCGATCTGGTAAGGTCGCTCCCAACCGAGAAAGGAGGAGTGAAATACGCCATCGTGGCCATGGACTACTACACTAAGTGGGTTGAGGCGGAACCCATGAGCACGATCACTTCGAAGAAGGCCCTGGATTTCTTCATCTATAATATAGTGTGTCGGTACGGCCTCCCCTACAAAATTGTATCTGATAACGGGAAGCAGTTCGACAACGCCCACTTCATAGACTTTTGCGAGAGACATGGAATCGTCAAGAGCTTCTCCGCGGTGGCCAGGCCCCAAGCAAACGGGCAGGCAGAAGCCGTGAACAAAATCTTAAAAGGGACGTTAAAGAAAAAACTCCAGGCCTGCAAGAGCAAATGGCCTGAAGAGGTGCCCCGCGTGTTGTGGGCTTACCAGATGACCGAGAGGACCTCAACTGGCCACACTCCTTACTCCATGGTCTATGGATGCGAAGCCGTCATCCCCATCGAAACGACCATCCCGTCTCACCAAAAAGACACGTATGATCCCGCCCAGAACCACGCCCTACTCCAGGAATCGCTAGATCTCATCGAAGAGATCCGGGAGGAGTCGCAAGTCACTACAAGAAACAATGCTTTTAATAACACCAAAAATGTGTTATCAAAACATACCATAACACTTTTTGATGTGTTAAGACCGACTATGTTATCGTAGGTCAGGGTACTTTACATAACACTTTATCATTGTTATACAGATGTGTTATTATACTGTCAACGATAACACAATTTCTGTGTTATTTTAATAAATAGATAAGTGTTTAATTATGTTATTTATAGTCGATTATATAACACATTTCAATACTTATAAATTTGTGTTATACTACACTTTAGTATAACACTTTTTTTGTGTTATACTACACTTTAGTATAACGCATTTTTTGTGTTATACTACACTTTAGTATAACACATTATTTGTTTTATACTACACTTTAGTATAACACATTATTTGTGTTATACTACACTTTAATATAACACATGTGTTATATTAGCTTAGAGAAACATAATCTTTTTTTACTTACACAAAACTAGGAAAACAAATATGAAAGTTGAAGCCAAATAAGGTAACATAAATAGATTTTTATTAATTACTCAAATGTAATTACAATATTTAGTCTACTAGTCTAGGCTTAAGAAATCATATTACAACATAATTTATGCCCAATTCAGATTCCTTTATCACTAAATACAAAATAAGAAATGTATACAAAAATTAGTGAAATACGTTCTTCCATTCTAAAGGCCTCAACTACAAATGTTGTCAAGAATTGCTCCAAAGAAATCATCTCAATATACCTGCACATTGTAAAAAAAAAAGTCATTTTATTATTAAGAACATAAGACTTAAGCTAGTTTCCACCAGTAAGCATATAAAGTTTAAATTAAATTTGTAATAACTCCAAAACTTGACGAAACAGCAGGGTATAGCAAGATGTACTACCATGCAAAACAACGATTGAAGCAACAAAACATGCAACTTAAAACAATAAGCTAAGAGATGAACGAAGAGAAAATTCCACTGCCAAACAGAGTACTCTATCAATACCTAAAACTTAATGAAAATGAAAGAAACATTCAGCAGCATAATTCTAAAGCACAACAGAAGACTTTCTTCTTTATACCTTGACAAGGGCTGATGAAAGTCATCTTTTTGTTGGTAGTTCGTCTTCTAACATGGTCATATCAGCCTATTAAGAAAGAAAAATCTAAGCATATGAATTTTCCACAAAACAAACAGTTAAATTCAGAAATGAAAGTGAATGAGAAAATCAGAGAGGATAGAGAATGAATGAACTGAACTTTATTGAAATATATAGAAGTGTTAACTAGAAAAAGAGAATACATCACTTATAATGAGCTAAAAATTAGAGTAAGGCTAACAGATTCATAGAAAACCATAACAGATCTAGCAGCTACCACTTAATAGATAAAATTTGTAGTAATAAAAGTACTACAATCTTTCCATTAATCATGTATACTGTGCACAAGGGAAATAAAAAGCCCACCTATTCAGATGATGTTAGAATGCCTTGTATAAAGCCCTGACAGTATATCCATGGAGATCAGAAGCATTGCTTGTCTCAACAATAAGGGCAGGCCATACATTCATAGCACTACACCAGTTCCTAATAATCCAAACTAAAGAATTCAAAGTCTGTCACAAGTATCTATTATCGACAAAAAAAATTACAATTTAAATTCAGTAGTTATCAAATGTTTTCACTGCCATAATCATAGCTGCCACTAAAGCAGATCATATTGACATAAGTAAGTTCATACAGCAGAGTCGAAGCTTAGTCATCACTAGGATTACCTTGCTTTCTTCTGCACCTCTTGTATTTACTATATAAATGCATTATAATCACTTAGTCATCACTAGGATTACAATAACCACTGTCAAACATACTTAATAAATTAAACATGTTTACAATTAAAGTGTAAATAAAAGCTGCTCAAACGAATGGTTTCTCTTCAATGATTTTAATTGCTAGTGCAGGATCCTTGGGTTAAAGTTTCTGAACAACAAGCCTAAAATGAATAAACTGCTTAAGTTGCACTAGACAAAACATGAATGAAGAAACCTAACCTCAACAGAGCATTTTCTATCAAAGATAGTTAGAGCACATGTTTAGACTCTTCATAAGAAATATCATCAAAGAATTTCATTAAGTAACAAGGCACCAGCCAAATTGAAATCAGATTTAAACAACTATTTACTAGTAATACTTAAATTAATAAGATGCTCTAAGACTTGAGTACTCCGCTCATAGATATTTAATTAGTGGATATGCCATTAGCCAAGTTGATGAACCAGAACAAGTAATACCACCATGTTATGTTGATGGCCAAAGCTTTAAACATAGGTCAGCTAACCCATCAATAAAAACAAAATGCACAACCAAGTTTCAGTTCAATCAAATAACACGTGAATAAGAAAAAGTACAAGGTTTTATTAGATCCAAACATGGGTGAAAAGTGAAAACAAAAATTGAAAATCAATGATACCTCAAGACAAGTCCCCAAACAGAGTCTGAAAGGAATATTTAAATCACAAAAAGTGGTTAGGGATTTTAAAATTAGACATTTTCAAATATTCTAAATAAATAACCAGCCTATATTGACCTTCAAAACTAAGACCCTAATACATGATACATGATACAAACTTACAAACATAACAAAGGAATACTTGTCCTCTTGATCATTACTTGTATACTATACAACAATGAAGTTATACATATCTGAGATTTTGAATTATGCATAATGTGTACCAGTAGGCTTGCAAGATTTTAAAGTGTGTATGAATATGTATAGATAATTTTTATAAGATATGAAAGTTCCTCAAGTAAATTGACAGGGAAATTTACACATAATCACACCAAGCCAACACACTTTTATCTTAACTATTTTAACAAACTTCAAATGTAACATTAAAAAAAAAAGCAAGTGCATCAGATGAGGTCTGGACTTAACAGAGCAGCAATGTGTACTACTAGGAAGGATGAAGCATTGTGTTAAAGAAAATACAAGTCATTCAGGAATTTAATCAAGTAGATTCTATGCACACATTATCTCATTAAGAGAATCAGAAAAAACTTCATAGATTATTATGCAAACATGTGTTTATGAAAAAACACACATAAATTTGTATAAAAATATGCAGTAAATTCAAAATAAAAGATTTAACATACTCAACCATAGATAAATCTTTAAAAATAATCAGTAAACTCAAAACAGAAACAAATATGAAACACACAAGTTATTCTCAAAAGTAAAATAATCAAATTTACCAATATTAATATTAATCTAGAGAGCATAGAATACAACTTAAAAAGCTACTTTCTTGGGTATATAATCTAGAGAGCATAGAATACAGCTTAAAAAGCATACAACCCTTATAACAAACACAATTGTAACAATTATTGCCACATGGCAATAAATGGGCTCCAAAGACAAAGCTTAGATATGTACATAAGTGGTAAGAGTGTTAAATGCAAACTAAAAATGGTGGTCTAGACTCTAGTATTGTGAATATGACACTTACTCTGAAACTCAAACCCATATTGATGGGCTCCAAATACAAGAGCATGTGCAATATTCATATTTCTTAAATATATATACACATCTAAATCCCAGACCAGGCATAATCTATAACAACAGAAGAAAAAGAAATCCCAGACCAGATGCAATATTCATATATTTCATAAAATTATGCATAAAACAATATGAATCTACTTTCTCTAGTACAAGTATAGTTGTAATATCACAAAGATATCTTTCAAGTATAGCTGTAACGAATGACTCTGTACATGAATATTAATGCTTTCTTTAGTTTCTTCTTCTTTAGACTATAAGTATCTAACTTTAAAATGTTTCTATATCTTGGTTCCCATAGGTATCAAGTGTTTTCCTTTGTTACAGAATAAAGATTGTAGGGAAAGATAGAAGAATATCTATGGCAGAGGAAAAACACTTTATCTGAGATATAGTTGATTTCTGACCACTTTTTGGTCAAGATTGAAGGTGGCAAAATAGGTCAAACATGATAATACGACTTGAAACTTGCATTAAGTTTGCTGGTTTGGATTTTAATTATAAGGGGGTTGAATTAGTTTTAAGTTGAGGTTTCTAACTTGTATAATAAATGGGTCGTTTACAGGGTTGACTTGCCTAACTCAAAAATTATGTGTAGAAAATTAGACACATGTTTGTTTATGACTTTGACTTTATGTATTTTATGTATTTGACTATGAGATTATATTTATAGTTAGATATAGTTTTTTGTGAAGGTTTTTTTGTTTTAATCCACCATGCTTTTCAAAGCTAGCAACTTTACTTAGAAGTTAGAATTTAATTGGCTAAAGGAGTTTCAAAGCTTCAGTCTCAAACCTAAGATTCATGTCCAGCTAGTAGAGAGAAATGTTTGCTCTTCTAATGAGTTAGCCATTTACTTAAAGATTATCTAAGTTAATTTTGTTTGATCATCCAGAAATAGTCTTGTACATTTTTGTGACAGTAGAGTATAAATGTTTTTTTGTTTTATTCAACCTTTTTCAGTTTGTTTAATGAGAAAGGACAATAGTTATTATTACAGCTTTTGGATAGTTAAAAGCCTCACCTTCTCTAGTACTAGTCAAGCACAAAATCATGATAGAGTAAAGAAATTTGTGAACTTTTCTATCCTAAAGTTTACATTATATGAACTAGTTTATATAACTAACTAAACTGCCATATAGCCAATTCACTTATCAGTGATTCATTGAGAATCATCACATACTTTAATTAACTTATGAAATATATGGAATGGATGCAACTTAGAGTTTAGTCCCTTCATGTTGATTGCAACTTATAGTTTAGTCCCTTTACTTATCTTTTTTATTCTCTCTTTTCCTTCTGAATATGATTCAAACCACTTGTAAAAAAATGTGACTGAAATTAATTGTATATTTATATAAATAATTTTTACACAAACATAATTCATTATATGTATAATTTCATTGAATTTCCTGTAACACAAGTATAGGAGCCAAAAAAGGGAAACACCATAGTTTTCATGCCCAAAACATAAGAAACACAAGTATCAGATTAAAAGTAAACAAGGAATTGAAGAATCAAAATAAATTCAAAGAGAAAAGCAGAGGCTACAAAACTAAATGGGTCAGTTTCTGAATTGAAAAAAATTCTGATACAGGGAGCTATGTCCCTTGACATGGGAAGACTATTCACATGATATGGCATTGGAATTTTCTCTTATGTGGTAACTTTTTTGACTATCACTTAATTGTTTATATTTCTAATGATAATATATTCATATTATTTATACTAAGAGGCAAATATTGAAGAAAAAGCAATTAGTTTTTCAAGAAATCTTTAATATTATTATGGCTTTCTCAGATTGGAGTGGCAGATCAGTGGCCTTAAGTTCAGCATTTTTTCTTTCAAACATATCCTTGCTGCTCCCCACCCTAACTCACTCTTTCCTATTTATTTTATTTAAAATAATTCAAAATCGAATCAGAATCAGAAAAGAGCCAGAATCAGAATTCAAAAGAGCAAAGGCAGAAAAACTAATCCAAGAACTTAACCATCTTGAAGTTTAGATACAAAAACACTAGACATACAAGTGAGCACTTTAAATCGCCAATCCTATTTGCCTATAATGTCTATATAGCTAGTACTAATGTAAGTAACCTCAATTGACTCAGAAAACAAAGAAGATTGTCTAGGTTCTACAACAGGTTTCTTATGCCTGCAGATTCTTTCCCATAATGTTGTTGAATTTACATGACTCTTCAACATTTGAACAATAATTGTTTAGACTAAAATAAACAGAGTTGAACCCTTCACTAATTGATTTATATTGCTTACCATTTTCTTCCAGCACCCAATGCATTGGGTAAAGCACCACCAGCTAAGTGTCCTAGATGCCTTACCTGAAATAATGGAAAAAGAGATACCTAAACTTCACAACTACAAAAAGCATGACTGAAAAAGAAAATGTATACTGACCTTGGGCTCAGATCGTTACTTTGTTGGATCCATACTTTGTACTTCTAGAGATTTGAGCCATAAATACATGTTTGCAACTTGATCTTTAATCATTTCCTGAGGCAGAAAATAATAATAAAAGAAATAATATTAAGGGACAGAATGAAACATCTCTCAATAATAATAAAAAAAGATAAGTAAAAACTGCAAGCAATATTCATTTAGTTACTATATTAGGATTAATATGTACTCTCAGAAAATTATGTTTGTTTATAAGATGGATGCATGTATTTATGTGTTTATTCAACTAAGCCTAAATCGACGAAACTTAAACGAGTACTCTACCTGGACAAACCCATATAGGCCAGGAATCCACATAGCATTTGCACCAAGTACTTTTAATCCAAAGTCAACATGTGGCTGCAAAAAACATTAGAGACAATAATGAAAGAAGGAAATAAAAGGTCAAGAAAGAAACTAGAATACACTGAAGCCATATAATATATCAACTCAATGGCTAAGAAACAAAATAAAAAACTAAAAAAAAAACTGATTTGAGTACATACCATGTTGAGTAATTGGAGATAAGCACTTGGGCATTATCAAATGAGAACGTCAGGTTTCAATAATTTCATAAATTGCCTGCATATGGAAGCGAATTTTCAAATATCAAATGGCCAAATTCTCACAATGCAATTTGGTTGTATCCTCAATTGGACAAGTGCCAATGATCTCCATTTCATTATTACAAAAAAAGACATAAAGGTAGTGTGCAAAACATAGTATTTCAGGCAAAAAAATAAGTAATAAAATAGAAGAAAAAATTTACGGAACATGCAAAATTTAAATCTAATTTCATTTCTTTTCACTTCTGTGATCAAGAACCTAAAATATGCGAATGAAATACAATTGCAAAAACTGATATGCAAATAATCATAGTTTAACTTTAAGAGAGTAGAGCTTCAGTTCGAACTTATCACAAAAGCTTAATAAAATCAGATAATAGAACATGTATAAATCAAATCTAAATAAAAAAAATCTAGTTTAACTAAGATCTTTTGGTTAAATTTCTTATAAAGATAGTGAAAATTAACAAACTAAGAATATACACAAGTTCAAAACAGCAAGGAAGATTAGGAGAAACAACAAGAACAGAGAGAATGTGAACCAATGAAACAACACAATCTAATGTAAAACACATACAGCAGGGGAAAAATTAAAGAAGTTAATGTTATTATGAAATTTTGTAAAGATCCAAGCTTTTTATGATTGGTCGACTTCAGTTAGCATTTCCATCATATTATGTCATTATGCTAATTGAATAAGTGTTACTGGATTCATTAATTTAGCGGTGGCCTAACACAAAATGTGATAGTTACTTCACAAATTAATTCGTGACACTGACTGGAACAGGAACACTAGTGTAGAAAACATTATAAGCCATCAAGCTAACAGAATTAAAAAGACTAGTCCCTGAGACACCTTAAACAAAAGAGAAGCTGAAAACATGCCAAAGTTAGTACACCAGACATTTAAAAAAGAATAATATACAAGATCAGAAGGAATAATGTTTACATGTCAATTATAAAAGATATAAAAGTTGAAAATAAATGGCATTGTCCAGGAGAACTCACAAGATCTGGATGAAACAAACCACCAGAGACTTGTAAAATGAATACTGGGATAGAAATGCTGTATGATTGTATGAGTAACGTCCATGGATAAGTATTAATCTTTTCAGAAACCTAAACTCAGCAAAATAATACAATAATACCAAAACAAATCACTCTACCCTGTTCGTTCTGTCAAGTTTCCAAAAAGTGAGAGGAGGGGTTTAGGTATCAACAACTTACTCCCAATACTATAATCAGCTGCTCTTGTTGCCTGCAGCCCCTCTCTCCCACTGATTCCAACTCCAATGTCATCTTGTTGTATCATTCTTACATCATTCCCTCCATCCCCAATGGCCAATGTTCTATAATCACATGATTTTAAAATCTCCACAAGCTGCAAAATAGAGTTAAACGCAATATGTACTTAGGTATTCAACATTTTATGACATCACACGTAGAGTAAGACCCTTTAAATTTGGAAAACAAGGACAACAAAAAAATAACTAAAAAATAATATGACTAACTTTGTTTTAGTAGATGTATCAGAGATAATTTCAATTAAGATGTATTAAGACCAGTTAACTATACTAGATAACAGGAGGGTTAATATGCTAAATCATCAACAGTCAATTTCAGGACTCCAAGTGCTCCCCAGCAAAAACTTTTAACTCCAGAAAACATAGTTTTTTAGAAAAACATCTTATATCTTTTCTAGCTTCAAATCATGTCCATGAACTCCAATCCCCATTCAAAAGATAGGAAACCTAACTATACAGCATACCAGTTTCATACGTTTTATATAGAGAAATATTATAGTTTCCCCAAGGGGATCTCAACACATAGCTAATGTCTACCAGATCTTGGTCATATTAATTTAAATTTTAAAATGTACCATGTATTTAATCACAAGTCCAGTGATAACATATAGCAGGTACTGATAAGGATTACCTGTGCTTTCTGTGATGGTGTTACCTGACAACATATAGCAGTCCTTGACAATATTGCTAATTCAGTAAAAGTTGTTCGATAATGCTTAAGTGAAATTTCAAGAGCCCAACCATCAACAACAAATTCCACATCCTGTTGAAAAGTGAAAAAATAAGTAGACAAACAAACTCATCAAGATACAATAAAAAAACAAAAAGTAGAGAGAAAAAAGCAATAGCTTATTCACAAAAACATCCCAATATCTACTACAAACATGTACACATATAGTGTACATAACCTTATCAAATACTCCCACGTCCATCACAGCAATTAAAAACAACTAGATCCATGGTTTGGAAAAACTTTTGAAGAAGCCTACATTTTGAAACCATTTCAATCTGAGACATGGAAAATAAAAAGTATTTAAACCATCCTTTTGTAATGCTTTCTTATTATGTGCCATTTTACGAACTAAGGCTATGTTTCAATTCTTATGAATCTATGCTTATTAAATTCTTATTTTTTTTTCATAATTTTATGATATTTTAAATGTTATTCAACTTACACCTCAATCCAATTCAAAACCTACCTTTTGATTCAATTGAGAAAATTGCCTTCAATCCTGATATAGTTTTTTACAACCTTTGACTAGAAAAATGAAATTATACTTATTAACACACAACAAAGTGAGCTTGAAAGAAACTTAAACTATCTGATATAAGTATAACAATGAACTTTTTTCAACATTTTGATACAGCCTAGAATGTTAATAATGGCAAAGATAATCTAAAGATAATCAAGTAATTAAGAACATTGAGCTAATGAAGCTGCTCTCACATTTATCCCATTGTAATGATTCTTTTCCTGTGCTCTTCACCTGGCAAAGTGTAGAATTATTAACACATATTAGTTTATATTAATAAGAAGATTAATGGAATATTTATAAGTATAAATATACAAAGGACTCACCATGGCTTCAAGAGAATTTCTGTTGGTTTCACCTGAAAAGCTCAGAGTATCTCAAGAATAGTTGATAATATTAGTAGCTTATTTTTATTGTTATATCTATCAATATGCTGATATGTATATATAACATACATCCAAAGCCCAAAATAGCAGTGCTCTGTAAGGCATCTCTTTTTGCAGCTAATGGGTTTGAAACTGAAAAATGATGAGAAACAATAGCCCCCAATAGTACAGAAGCTACAACTGCGCAGCTAATTCAATGCCCCAAGTACCTAGCAAGAAAGAAAATCGGAAAAAAATCAGTAATACTCAATCAAATTTATTGAAATATAAGTTATTTTGTAGAAAAAGAAAACTCATCACAGAAAAAAAAACTCATCACGAACTGCAGTCCCAACAATATCACCCTCGTCATCATCCAACATTCCAGTAGGCAATTCCAAAACGAGCCTACCAATTGGGACCCTTACCTTGAGAAAACAAACATACAAGATTTTGCAGCAAGATTTTAGCAATGACAAAAGAACATTAGTCATCATTCCCTTTCTTTCTCCTTTTTAGCTAAAGACTCAAAACAACATAAGCCAAAAGTAGAAGGATCAAACCTGCTCAGTGAGAACACCATAAGTCTCATCTTTTGAGTCCAAAATAATCAGAATGGCTACAGCCAGTCCTCGGGCAAAAACAATACCTGGAACCTAAACACGTTTCAGTCAAAACAGAAACAAGGAGAAGATGATTGAAAGCAAGCATCAAAGAAGTAATGGAAAAAGGCAAAACCCAGATCAACTTGTTGACTAAATACTTGGATGACAAAGACCAAATGAAATGGATAGAAAAGAAAATTAAAAGTTTAATGTCATTGTTAATATATAAATATAATAGACTCGAAATACATGGGGGAAATGATTATAATATACCTTTTTGCCAGTATATTTGTCAAGAACATCTGCTTGAAATTTGAGAAACCCAATGCGCTTTCCAAACATATCCACTCCCTAATATGAAGAAACCATCGCTCAATGGAAACCATTACAAAGTAATGATATGTGCACACAAAACATTAAATAATGAGTGATGTAACGATTATTTCAATCAACCACATGAAACCCATTGTTTTAAAAGTCACTAAAAAAATTTTTGATGCATATTTTGTGTGTTATTCGGTGAAATGCTCACCAAGTCCTCAATCTAAACCAAATGGTTTTATTTCTTTTCAGCAAGTGTGTTTTGAAAAGGAATTATGCACAGACCAAATGTCCCTCCTTTATTTTCCAATCAACCAAGAAACAATATGAGAAAATTGAGTGAAAAAAGAACCTGAATTAAGACTTGTTCTAGAGACAAGTCACCTCCAGACAAAATCCCAGTCTCACTTTTGATGTTCTTCAACAACTGCTTGAACAAAGATGAATCTATGGTGCTCCTACCCAAAATAAATAAATTAAAAAAATCAAGCACAAACTTTCCATTTTTTTTGTTTATTTAATTAAATTTTTATGCTTGTAAAAAGGGTTTCACAAACTAGAATTCCAAATCGGATACACCAGGAGCAGCGACGATTTGAATGGGGCAAGCTAGTTGAGATTCGAACGTGTGAGGGTTTGGACCCGCGTGGGTCGAAGCTTCGACGCCCTCTGAAGAGCCCTAGCCAGTGCGTGTAGGGGAAGGTCGGGATCCATAAACACAGGCGAGAGAGAAAGAGCGAAGGAGAGAGGTCTGGTGGGAGAAAGAGATCCGAGAGAGAGGAGAAAGAATGATGAGGAAAAAGGAGAAGGAATTGTGTCTACGATCTCCCAAATTTTCAGGTCTCAAAATGAAAAAAAATGCTAAGTGGCGGGATGGTGAAAATTATTACCACCTTTTTTCATAAAGTGCCCCAACATAGTACTCTAGCATAATACTTTTTTATTAGTATTATATTCATGTGTTATGGAAATGGGTATTTGGTGTAGTGACTATAGTTGAAGATGTACCAAGGCAAGATCGCACGTCATTTCAACTCAAAAGTAAAAAGCCGAAAGTTCGGAACCGGCGACTTGGTCTTGCGAAGAGTCTTCCCTGCTACTCAAGATCCAGGAGTAGGGGTTCTGGGCCCGAATTGGGAAGGACCATACGAGGTCCAACATGAAGTGTGCCCCGAGACGTACCGCTTAAAACGGCTCGATGGCTTGGAAGTCCCGCGAGCCTGGAATGCGGAACATCTCCGTAAATACTATCAGTAGTCAGGAGAGTGTGTTCCAATTTTGTATTTTCGTTGTAAATAATGTACGCCTCAGGGCGACCCCCTTGAATAATAAAAACGGCGTGTGCAAAATTCCCTTGCGGCACCCAAAAATTATATTCCAAGAATCGAGGGAAAGACATTGTGTTGGAAACAGCTACGCAGTTCGGGAACTCCATAAGAAAGAAGGGGAATCAAGCTTATGTGGCCGCCCTGATGGAAGTGAAGCCAGACCAGTGGGTCGAGGTACCCGATTAGATTGCAGCTCTGCTGGGAGAATTTGCTGACACGATGCCTGACGAGTTGCCTAAAGAACTTCCTCCGAGGAGGGCGATTGATCACAGAATTGAGTTTGAACCAGGGGCGGTTCCACCGGCCAAAGCACCGTACAAGATGGGACCTTCAGAGTTGGAAGAACTCAGGAGACAGTTGAAGGAGATGGTTGATAGTGGATTTATACAGCCATCCAAGGCTCCTTATGGTGCGTCAGTATTGTTTCAGAAGAAAGCAGACGGGTCGTTGAGGATGTGCGTTGATTACTGGGCATTGAACAAAGTCACGGTAAAGAAAAAATAGCCAGTTCCAAACGCTGCGGATTTGTTTCATAGGTTGACGAAAGCATCATACTTCACCAAACTAGATCTCCGGTCAGGGTACTGGCAGGTTCGAATTGCGGTGGGGGATGAATCAAAGACTACCCGTGTTACGAGGTATGGTTCATTTGAATTTTTAGTGATGCCTTTCGGTTTAACTAACGCTCCTACAACATTCTGTAATCTAATGAACGATGTGTTGTATGAGTTTTTGGACCGGTTTGTTGTCGTGTATCTCGATGACATTGTGATCTATAGAAATTCATTAGAAGAACATTTGCAGCATCTGAGGAAGGTGTTGACAAAGTTACGAGAAGAAAAGCTGTACATTAAGAAGGAGAAATGCGAGTTTTACAAGCAAGAAGTGAAATTCTTGGGTCACTGGGTTGGCCAAGGGAAACTCAGAATGGATGAGGGCAAAGTAAAAGCAATTATGGATTGGCCTATTCCTAAGAAAGTGCCGGAGTTGCATTCATTTCTCGGATTGGCTAATTACTATCGGAAATTCATCAGGGGATACTCAAGGAAGGTGAGTGCACTGACGGATCTCCTCAAGAAAGACCAGAAGTGGTGTTGGACTGAAGACTGTGATGAGGCCTTTGAGAAGCTCAAGGTGGCGGTATCTTCAGAACCAATCTTGAAATTGCCAGACTTTGACTTACCATTCGAAGTACAGACAGATGCATCTGACCGTGCGCTAGGGGGAGTTCTTGTGTAAGAGGGACATCTGATAGCTTTTGTGAGTCGAAAGTTAAAAGATGCTGAGCAGAGATATTCGGCCCATGAGAAGGAAATGGCGGCAGTGGTGCATTGTTTGGACGTTTGGAGGCATTACTTACTGGGCACAAAATTTACTGTGGTGACGGATAATGTTGCCAACACTTACTTCAAGTCTCAGAAAAAGTTGACTCCAAAGCAAGCTCGTTGGCAAGAGTATTTAGAAGAGTTTGATTTTGTGTGGGTGCATAGACCAGGGAAGCAGAATCAGGTGGCTGATGCTTTAAGCCGCAAGGAAGTACAGGCTTTTGTTGGTGCGTTGTCTCAGGTGAGCACAACCTTTCTCGACCGGGTGAGGGAGCAGTCACTGCTCGATCCCATTTACAAGAAGCTTTTGAGTGAAGCTAAAGAGGGAGAATTGATGAGGTACTGGGAAGAAGATGGTCTTCTCTATGCCAAGGGTGGCAGATTGTTCGTACCAAGTAGTGGTGGTTTGCGGAAAGAACTACTCAAAGAAACCCACGACCCTCAGTGGGCTGGTCATCCGGGGGTGGCTAGAATGATGGCATTACTATCTAAGTCCTACGTGTGGCCAAATATGGAACAAGACGTTGAGATCTATGTGAAGACGTGTCTTGTGTGCCAGCAGGATAAGACTGAACGGAGACAGGAAGCAGGGCTATTGCAACCCCTGCCAATACCTGAGAAGCCGTGGCAGTCAATCAATATGGATTTCATTGTGGGATTTCTAGATGTTAAAGGGTTCAGGTCCATTTTAGTGGTGGTGGATCGATTTTCAAAATATGGGGTGTTCATTCCTGCCCCAAACGCATGTCCAGCGGATGTGGCTGCAGAGCTGATTATGAAGAATGTTGTGAAATATTTCGGGTTGCCTGAAGATATCATCAGTGACCGTGATTCGAGATTTACAGGGAAGTTTTGGACTACCTTGTTCAACATGTTGGGGTCAAACTTGAAGTTCTCGACAGCCAACCATCCTCATATTAACGGTCAGACTGAGAGAATGAACCAGTTGCTCGAAGAATACTTACGGCATTATGTAACAGCAAGTCAGAGGAATTGGGTAGAGTTGCTTGATACAGCACAGTTTTGCTATAACATTCAACAGTCCTCTGCCACAGGAATGAGTCCAATAGAGATAGTCTTTGGTAGACAGTTGCTGACACCACATGAAGTTGCAAAACAGAAGTCTCAAGGAGTATGCCCTGCAGCATATCGGTTTGCACGGGACAGAACCGAGTTGCTGGAACTTGCCAGGGACAGCCTAGGGAAAGCTTCGAGGCGAATGAAGAAATATGCCGACAAGCACAGGCGAGACTTGGAATTCTCAGTGGGAGATCGAGTGTTGCTAAAACTCACTCCCCAGATTTGGAAGAAAATCACAGATAAGCACTACCACAAAGGGCTGGTTCAAAAGTATGATGGTCCCTTCGAGATTGTGCAGAAAATGGGTGCAGTGGCTTACAAATTGAAGCTACCTGAGAGATTCAAGATGCACCTGACTTTTCATGTTATCTTTTTAAAGAAGTTTCATGAACACAAGACCGAAGGAAGACAGCAGGTGGTACGGGCACCTCCTACTGTAAGGAAGCAATTTGAGAAGAAATTGGCTAAGGTCCTTAATCATCGTACGTTCGGAGCTAGTAAGAAGAACCAACGAACGAAGTACTTGGTTCAGTGGCAAGGCGAAAGTGAAGCTGAGGCTTCGTGGGAGAAAGCCGTCACCTTGTGGCAGTTTGAGGACAAGGTGAACGAGTACCTCAGAAGTATATCGACGAGGGCGTCGATTTCTTCTGGTGGGGGTGGTTTGTGAGACCCTCACTAATGTCCGCCGGGCGGACCTCGGCATCACTCAAGGTTGCATGTCAGCTGGTGGCAGCAGCTGGGTGATGCGCATCTGTTGGGGAACAGGTGCATCAGTTGGTCACCTCTGTTGGGAACATGTGTAATGCTTTCGGCCAGATCTGTTGGGAACAGGCGCATTGGTTGGTCACATCTGCTGGGGAGCAGATGCAACGGTTCGGTCACATCTGTTGGTGAGCGGATGCATGGGTTCGAACACATCTGTTGGGGAGCAGAAGCAATGCTTTGGGCTGAAGGCGTGGCCATGTGACACAGGCGTGTTACTTAGGATCAGCATGGGATGTTGATGTGTTAGGGCCTAGGTGGTTGGGGATGTCAACCGCACCCTTGTGTTGGGTTATAAATAGGCTGTGTGCGCTTGAGTCATCAGCATGTGATGTCCAGCGCTGAAACATATTGTGTCCTTGATATTGTGCTTAATAACAAGGTTGGGAAGGGTTCCTGTATATTGTGTGCATTGTGTTTATTTACTTGATAGCAAGAGTGTGTTGTTGAGTGAAGGCTGGGCAAACCTCGAACGTGAGTGAGTGTGTGAAACTGAGTGTTGGGTTGGCTGACTAGATTGGGGAATCTAGGCCATTGCAGGGAAAATTTGTGAGTGAGAAACGTTCTCAAACAAATGAAAATCTTACTCAAGTGACCTCAGACCAATCTCCGCTCACTTGTGGGGGGTATCTCGGGTATGAGCAAATACCCGGCGGGCCGCAAGCTCAGGCTAGTCCCAGCCCGGACCAACGATGTCCAGGGGATACAAACCCTGTGGGACCAAGCTGAGGCTGGTCCCGCCCCGGATGAGGGATGCCCGGGGGTATAAATTAAGAGGACCGAGCCTAAGGCTAGTCCCGCCTTGGACGAGCGATGTCCAGGGGTATAAATTAAGAGGATCGAGCCTAAGGCTGGTCCCGCCCTGAACGAACGATGTCCGGGGGTATAAATTAAGAGGATCGAGCCTAAGGCTGGTCCCGCCCTGAACGAACGATGTCCGGGGGTATAAATTAAGAGGATCGAGCCTAAGGCTGGTCCCGCCCCAGACGAACGATGTCCGGGGGTATAAATTAAGAGGACCGAGCCTAAGGCTGGTCCCACCCCAAACGAACGATGTCCGGGGGTATAAATTAAGAGGACTAAGCCTAAGGTTGGTCCCGCCCCGGACGAGCGATGCTCGGGGGTATAAATTAAGAGGACCGAGCCTAAGGCTGGTCCCGCCCCGGACGAGCGATGTCCGAGGGTATAAATTGAGAGGACCGAGCCTAAGGTTGGTCCCACCCCAGACGAACGATGTCCGGGAGTATAAATTAAGAGGACCGAGCCTAAGGCTGGTCCCGCTCCAGACGAGCGATGTCCGGGGGTATAAATTAAGAGGACCGACTCTAAGGCTAGTCCCGCCCCGGACGAACGATGTCTGGGGGTATAAATTAAGAGGACCGAGCCTATGGCTAGTCCCTCCCTAGACGAACGATGTCTGGGGGTATAAATTAAGAGGACCGAGCCTAAGGCTGGTCCCACCCCGGACGAGCGATGTCTGGGGGTATAAATTAAGAGGACCGAGCCTAAGGCTGGTCCCGCCCCGGACGAATGATGTCCGGGGGTATAAATTAAGAGGACCGAGCCTAAGCCTGGTCCCGCCCCAGACGAACGATGTCCGGGGGTATAAATTAAAAGGACCGAGCCTAAGGCTGGTCCCACCCGGACGAGCGATGTCCGGGAGAGAAAAGAATCTGGTACGCCCCAAGGTAAAGCTGTGGCCCACGACTGGTAGAGTGGGGTTACTAGGTTCCACAATAAAATATTTAAACCTCGTTAGTCCAGGCCGTTGGAACCGGGACCAAACCCTCAGAGTCGGTTATGCACGGTGACAAAAGGAAATTTCCAAAAGGAATAACAAAAATAAGATAAACCGGAGAAAGCAATACAAATCGTCTCGGACGCATACGCGTCCGGTAAAAGTTATTACAAAATTAAAAGAGGTAATGTGGAGATCCGGGCCTAGGATTCCGCCTCCAGAAGCTCTGTGTTTTCCTTCTCTTTGGCCTCGAATTCAGCCCTCTTCAATTCTGGGTCGGGGAAGACCAGGAGGTTCATGCTTTTGTCCCTGCGCCAAGCCATGTAAATGGCCTCCTCGAAAGTGACTTCCAGCATGCCTTCCGCCTCCTCCTTTTCGTGGCGGGCCTCCTCATGCGCCATCTTCTCCTCATGAAGAGAGCTGTCCAGTTCGTGGACCCGAGCCGTCAAGGTCTGGATCTCCTCCCTGTCCACGGCCTGGATAGGGACCGCGACAAGCACACCCCCACCGGGTCGAGGTTCCGCCCCTGACGCCTCCTTATTGAGGGGTGGGTCCGGGCCTACCGCTTCTGTTGTCTTCTTGGCAGCCTTCCTGGCCGCCCGGTCCTTAAGGAGTTGCCTCAGTTCGCCCGCGAGGGTAGACATGTCAGAGTCTCCTACAAAAACATAGAAAAAATAGTTAGTACGATTAACCAAGAGAATCAAAATCAAAACTAAGAGTGACCCGGGATGAACCCTCATCTAAACCCCAAGCGTGACTCAACTCATCTAACGTGAAGGAATGGACTCGATCCCCCATGTCGTCTGGGTTCAAGAAATTCCCGTACTGAAGGAACCTGGACAAGAACATGAGAACCTCAAAGCCTACAGGGACGGGAGACGAAGGTCTCATCTCCCCGTTAGCCCCGAACGCGGGGCCTCGAAGTGCTAGCCTATCCCTAGCTAAGTCCCCGACTTGGGGAGCATAAGTTAAGAGCAAAGGTGAGTTACCTCACCCCGATATGCTAGCCCCAGGGGTCCCCGTGTTCGGTAGGGCATCCTCAAAGAGGGCTTCCAGCTCCTCTGAAGCGGCCGCCTCTGTCTGGGCCAAGTCCCTCTTCCGCTTGGCCGCGTCGTCTCGCGCCGCTTTCTCCACTTTCGCGATGTGCTCCAGGGCTAGCTGTTCCCCGATGGAAACATTCTTCTCGCACTGGATTCCACGAAGGTTCGGGACAACAATATTCTGGTGGGCCACGAGCATCCCGACCAGTCGGAGGTTGTCCGTGTTGACGTAGCCTCCTACGTCCAGGTCCTCTGCGCTCAGCCCGGAGTAGAACCTCCTCCATTCCAGGATGAACTGGGTGAGAGGAGTCTCGGCGAAAGGTCCTCCCACCCGGAGTAACGTAATGAGAAACGAAGAAAAAGAAAGAAAAAATAAAAAAGAGGAAAAGGATCGGGGAAGCACTTACCCACTCGCTGGAAGTCCAGCAGCAGCGTGGGGTTCTTCTCCACGAGGAACCCGGACGTCATGAACCAGTAGTGACGGACGTCCGGGGGATGCTTCCAAGAGCTGGTGGGAGCGGGGTAGCTACCTCACGGCTTCAGTCTGTAGAAGCCATCCAAGTTCTTGTCCTTGGCGTTGACCTGCAGCTCCATCTTGTAGAAATACAAGATTTCCGCAGGGATCGGCTCCGCGATCTCCTTCGCGATGCAGAATACTTTGCATCCCGCGAGCAGTTGGTAGGCTTGTGGCAGGAGCTGGAACGGTGCGATCCCCATGTACGTCAGGAACCGCACGAAGTAGCCGTGAAGCGGGAGTGTGGCTCCCGCAATGATGTGGCCAGCACGCCAGGCCCCAAACCCTTCTACCGAAGTATGCGCTCGCTCCTCTATCCTGGCTAGGCAGCTGTGGAATAGTCCGGGAGTGGACTCTATGCCCAGGTGCTTCTCCAGGATATACATCATCCGATAGTTCTGGAATAGGTTTGACAGCACGTCCATTTCCCATCTGTTGCCCGTGGGGGTCCTAGACCCGGAGAGGATGACGGGGGCCCTATTGACTTCCTCCTTTGAATGAAGGGTGACGCCCATTGCCATGACTGATGATCTGGGAACAGAGAAAAGAAACCAAGCAGTCAATACCAAAACCCAAGAAAGTCGGTTAAGGTACGGGGGTCTCCTACGGACTGCTTGGAGTCCCCTCCGGATCGGGTCCGGGTTCACCAGGGAACCACGAGACCCAGATCGGGAACGAAAAATGGGCTACTAAGTAGGCTCCACCGTCTGTCCAGGAAGCATCCGGACCTGGAGCAACCTGAACCAGGCGGCCTTCCTAACAATGTTTCTAAGCATAAGCAAATTCTAGCAGCCTAAGCATATGAACTAAAGAGCAGCCTACGTTCATGTATTCACCAAGAAGGTCAGAAAGACTTACTGTGAGTAGTGGGCCGTAAAGGATGGTGGTTGTCCGACGGTAAGGACGGCAGAACTTTGTTCTTGAACTGGTGAAGCCGACTCAGCAACTCGTCGATAGGGCAGGCCCAGGACGTGCGCTCAGGCAGAGAGGAAGACATTGGGACTGTTGGAAATAGGCAACAACACAGAATAAGCAGGCGGTGAAGGATGTCGTCGGCGATATCGGACATCCACAGCTCCTCAGTTCTTGAAATGGCTCGAGAGTGTAAAAGTGTCAAATGAATGTCTGAGGAGTATTTATAGAGACCCAAGTCCTGGTCTCTGATCCAGTGGATAGAAATTCCCCCATCCGATGGTCGAAAATCATGCAGGGGCTTTTATGAGCTCTCGGGAGCTGGATCCTAGCCATTTCAATCCAACGGCCCAGGAGAGGCAAATGTAAAAGGTCGCCCCATCGTACGGTCCACCTCAGCGCAGAAGCATTAATGAAGGACCCTCATGCGGATGGGACGCTTCGGAATCCATGCTGACGCGCTAGACTAGGCCTAGTGACCCTTGAGGTGGTTAGGTAACCTTTCGAGTTCAAGTGCCATCTTTGCAACAGTCGCTTGGAGACACGTGTATCCCTGCCACAAAGCGAAACTTAGGTAAACATACCGGGACACTGGTAAATGGTCCGGGCTTAGCATGCGGCCAGCGTCACTGCCCTTTGCCACGGACCCACGATTCCAAGCAAGAACTGGGAAGGCAACCGTGGAGTATCCAGGAACAAGGCAAGCCTCCACCTCGCGGACCCAGGCGAAGGCTTGGGGGTAAATGTTATCCCCATTTCCTGTTGTGGGCCCGGGACGATGGTCCACGCCCATGGTCTGGGCGATTGGATATGGGCCCAGCCCAGGCCCGCATAGTACAAGAGTAACCAAGGATGATGGCCTAAGTGTGGTTCCGGACCCGGATGGTGTCCAGGAAGATGATCCATGACAGTCGCCCGGGAGACGTATGGCCACTTGGGGATACGGTCGAGGTATGCACAAAACGATCCCGGAGCCTGTTAAACGGTCCGGACCTGTGGTAAACGAAGAGGGACAGAGGTAAACGAACCCGGGTCATGTCCTCCAGGTTGGCAGGAAAAGGCATCCATGATCCTGAAGCTGCCCCACAACGAGTGGGAGCTGTCCCCACTTTTCACCTGCGGAAAAGGCCACCTCAGGATTGCACGTCGCTGGTTCAGACCTGCGCCGCCAGTGCACTGGCCGATCTTGTCTCTTGAATCTGCCTCGTAACTCGGAATGTCCAGACCAAAAGCCCTATTTTGTCGGGCGGAGCATAGGCTTTGGGCCGCCCCAGTGGGCTTCAGTCTCTCTTAATATTTTGTAGTTTTATCCTGTGTATTGGGCTTCCATTAGAGAAGCCTAGGATATTTATCCTTGACGGACCCGGGTCATACCCGGCCCAAGCCCTGTGCTCCTGTGAGCCTATAAATACAAGTGGCAGAGCACTGGAGAAGGGATCTCTCTTCGACTTGTATACAGTTACTCTGTCAAAACATAGAGAAAACTCCATTATAAATGACTTTCCAAGCTCTAATACAACTGACTCGTGGACTAAGGCTCATTAACGCCCCAACCACGTAAAAATCCTATTTTTATCTTCTAAATTCCATATCATTAGTCTTACCTAATATTCATTAATATAGTTTTCGAAAATCTCGGTAAACAATGCCCTAATTAAAACTCAATTTCTTTGTAATCTCATTTATTATCAATAAAAGAATAGAAATCATTTTTTGACTTGGTCAATCACTTTGCTCACACGTTTTATTTTCATGATTATTTGTTTAATATAAACTTCTATTAAATCCCAAGCATATAGCTAATCGTATTTATAGTGACGTAATCACAGTTGAATATAAATATGATTACATGTTCAAATATAAGTTTGTCATAAGATTAGTTAGCGCACAAGATTTACACTGACTTGCCAATCTACGATATGATCTACGTACACATTGTAGTGTTATGTTCTTTCCAAAACATTAGCAAAGTAGATAAGATCGGATGTATTTGTTACATCAGACATGACCGATATTGATAGTAGATAGGATAAGTAAACATACCGTTATTATCTATTCTAGTCATATCATATAGTTGACCATAGGTCAATTCAATCTCAATTCTGAGTGGTTAGTATTCTATCTGATTGTATTATTTGAGTTCTTTGACTTGTTCGTGACCAGCTTACCCTACGGACTAGCCCATACTTACATCTTGGGAACTCGATAATATAATTGAGTGGGAGTGTTAATCATAGATATGACCATCTATAGCTTCTGATAAAGAAGTGAAACGATGGTTTCCGTTTAGTTTGGTTCATGGTGCTAAATGATAGAGATCTTGTTTCAGTAATTAATATTAGTTTACTGAAATATCATTTACAAGGAACTAAGTGTTTTAAGGATAAAATACAATGAGTGGTAAAACGATATTTTAGTCCCATCTCATTGTAGATCGTCTATATAGTATTGAGTGACTATTATGGTTGTAACAATGGATAATTAATAATGTATTTATATTGCTTATAGAGCATTTTATGAATTCAAGAGTGCAATTCCGAGTCTTTAGTGGAGTCACGAGAAATTAATAAGTTAGTAAATTTATTTGTTAGATTTATGATAACTTATTGGAGCTTGATTTCATAGGCCAATGGTCCCCACTGTACATTGGATAAAATCATCTAGATAGTCTAAATTAATTGATTTAATTATCAATTAGAATTATCAAAGTTGATCAGGTCAATTTTGGATAGTTTCACAGAGTTATGTAATTTAGAGAATAAAAGTTAAATTAGGGCAGATTTATTAACTAAGATGAATTGGTATCTAAATTAATAAATAAGTTTAAATCAAGGTTCAAATTATAAATAATTAATTTGATAAAGGATTTAAATAATTATTCAATTAATTAAATCAATAGAAAATAATACTGGCCTTGATTTTAAGTCTAATGGACTTATAATCAAATGAGTAATTTCACGGGCCTAAAGCCCATGATAATTTTGACCTAGGGATGATTATTGGCTATTATTTTATTGATTTTCTAATTAAATAAATGACCTAATTGAGTCTATAAAAAGAATGCTAAGAGAGAGTTGAAAAACACAAGTTTAATCACTGGTTTTCTGATAGATTCTCTCTACAAACATAAGTTCTTTTCTAAGCCTCAATTTTTCTCTTCTATTCTTCTTCTCTCTGTATCTATCTCATGTGTTGAGAATTTCTCACTCTAGTCTAGGTGATTCTAAGGATACTTTGGAAGACTATGAAGAAAATCGAAGATCGAATTTGGGAATTTTCTGATATTCATATAATATTGTTCTAATAATAATAATAAACAAACAATATATGAAAAATTTTATTTCAATTATTTATTTCATAAAACATTGTTCAATACATGTGCATTAAAGGGCACTAATCTTAACACACTGCACTCAATGCATGATCAAAGATGGCTATGTACAGGTACAAGTGCTCGTCATTGAAGGGGTTTGACAGGATGGGCGACCGTGCCAAATACTTTTTTATCACCCGAAAGGTCTGATCACATTCCTTTGTCCATTCAAATTTCTTACTTCCTCTAAGGGGGGTTGAAGAATGGAATGCACTTATTGGTTGACGTGGGGATGAAACGAATGAGGCCAGTGACCTTCCTGGTCAGGCTTTGTACATCCTTCGTTCGTTTAGGGGACTCCGTATTGATGAGAGCCTTGATCTTGTTAGGGTTTTCTTTGATCCCTCTAGAGTTGACGATATACCAAGGAACTTCCCAGAAGAAACCCTGAATGAACATTTGTGCGGGTTCAACTTCATGTTGTACCAGCACAGAATGGCGAAACCCACTTCCAATTCAGCTACGTGCACCCCAGCCTTCTTGAACTTAACTAACATGTGTGTATTTGGTTTGTGCATAAGCAACAGGTTGGTGATCCATAGGGGATAGAATGCCACTTGGATGATTGTTGCGGATTTTATATGCTACGCAAGTGCACGTATCGCAATTTAGTAATAATCTTGGTAAAACCAAGTATCGTCCTCAAGGACTGAATCCTCAATTACCAGTCAATTAATTTCTCTTTCTATTTGGTCAATTATAATTTCGATTCTTATAGATGAAGCAAAAGAAAATATAATATTAAAAAACAATAATTACAAATTAAATAAAATATCAATTAATAGCGAAACCTTGGATTTAAACACTGAAGAAATAATTAGGATATTCAATCTCATCAACTATCCTCCCTATCATGTCCTAATACAAAATACTAAATTCTTCTTCTTTCTGCCTAATTCAATTAACAAGTTGATAAAAACAGCCTATAATCATACTATGAATTATAAACTCAACCTAGGTGACAATTTCCTATATTTCTATGGTAAATTGAACCACAAAGGTAACATTAATCTCAACAACTTAATAAATAGTTACATAATTAATATGGATACTCTCGTTCCAGATTAAAATTATGCCCAATATAACCACAGCAAATTCAAATCTCACTTCTCAGATTTTGATTTGAAAACATATAAATAATGACTATAGATGGCCAATCAATAATCAATCAATAAGAACAGGTTATATGGAATTGAAGAAGATTGAAGAAGAAGAACATTGAAATTGCATTAATTCATAATATGGATTCAAGTGATTCAATTAAAAATCCTAAACAGAAAATTAGTTCATATTCATAATGCTAATCACAAAAACAATTAAAAATAACATCAGAAAATAGATGAAAACATGCAGTTTGAATCCTCCAAGCCTTCAGCCTCCAAGAATTCCCCCCACCAAAAATTGTATATCCTTTTTTTTTCTCTCTCTTTCCTCTTATAAAATCCTAAAAATTCAGCTTTTGAAGAGGCGGGCCACGGCTCTATATGTACCATGCCGCGGCCCGTGTCTAAAATCTTTCATGAATACTGCCTTGCCATGCCGCGGCCCTCCTCAGCCATGCTGTGGCCCGTGTCTACGATTTTTGGGTTGTTGCCCTTCTATGCCGCGACTCTCCTTAGCCATGCCGCGGCCCAAAGTTCTCCTTCAAAACATTGATTCTGTTTCACTAGCTAGTCGCGGCTCTACTTTGCTCATGCCGCGACCCTTAAGAAATCTCTCAATTCTTCAAGATTTTATCCCAAAAATTTACCAACACCTCCAAATCATGTTGAGATCCATCCTTTCTCAAAATATGTTATAAAACTTGGTAATTTCTTCTCTTTTTTTGACATTTTCCTCCAAGTACTCAATTCTTCCTCATATTCACAAAGACAAACAAACACAGCATAAACCCGCACTAAATGAAAGAAAAATGAGATAAAAAACTACTTAAAACACCACCTAAACATGACAAAAACTAGACTCAACAATGATGCCATTCTCTTCCATCTTCTTTACTTCTACTTTCAGCACTTCATACCTCTCGGCATCTATGGACCGTCACTTCTGGCGGACTGGAGGTGCCTTCGGGTCTATGTTTAGAATGTGGCTTATGGATGATGGATTGATGCCTACCATGTCGCTGTGGGACCAAGCGAAGACATCTTATTTTTTTTTTGTTGCAAAAATTTGATTAAATCGACCTTCATGTCGCTACTCAGGTTCTTCCTGACCTTCACCTTCTGAGTGGGGTTACCATCCTTTAATTCTACTTCTTAGAGCTCTTCGACCGGTCCAATCAGCCTCTCTTCATCCCCAAAGCGAGGATCAGAATCCTCCCCACTTTGGGACTCGTTTCATAAAGTGCATGGACTTAGGTCGCCACCAGGGGTGACGCCGTCCCTACAGTTGTTGTCCTTGCAATCGCTGCTGCTGGTGATGTTGACTTCGCGGGCGTCATTGGCGACCACGCTCGGGGTGGCCTTGTCTGGCGGGGCCTTGCCTCCCACGGTGCATATTTACGTGGCCTGAACCCTTGGGGCCTTGCCAATGTTAGCCTCGCTCATCAGGGCCTCACCTATCAAATTTGTCTCTATTGATTAGATAGTCTTCTCGTCGAATAACTCCTTTATACCTTGAACTCCTTGGTCATCAAAGATCATGTTGGCGCAAGCGGCGCTTCCCTTTCTAGCTTTATTGATCGAAGCGTTGTAACATTCATGCGCCTCTCGCTGGTTTCCTCTTACGCAACTGATGCCTTCGCTTGTGGGGAACTTAATGTGAGATGCTAAATATATGTTATAGTGCGTAGATCAATGAGTACAGGACATCCTAACACGACATTGTACACCGACAAGCACTCGACGACTACGAACGTCGCCATGCAAGTTGTCAATTTTCGAGAAATTTTGAATAATTTACAGTGTTGAAATAAGAGTTTCAAATAATATGTTTTCCACGCGTAAAAAAGATTAGGCTCACGTATTGACTGTTTGAACATTGATTTTGACATTGTAAATTATTCAAAAAAATTCGAAAATTGACGGGATGCCTGTTATAAATATAATATATGCCATCATGCAAAAAAATTTGAGTTATTATTTTTCCAAGTGTTGAAAATAGAAGACGATCCTATGGTAGAAGATATGCACAAGTCAAAGTGAGTTACAAATTAAAGGAAATTTTCTACACCTATGGGCAAAAATGACGTCCCTACCTAAGAAAATTATTATATACTTAAAATTTGAAAACCTAAATAGTATTATTGCATTGTCAAATTCAGAAGCATGAGAGATTTCGTAGCACAAGTATGTGGGATTTGCTTTTATTTTCTACTGATCTTTATAGACATTGAGCTTGAAATTCTGATTCGTAATTGGCTAAAAGTAGATCTAAAGTATCATTGGTCAATTTTTGTACATATCAGATCTCTCCTCTTGAAGGGACCTTTGACTTTCCAGTTGTAATTTACAAGTAGTACTATATATTTGACCTCATGAATATTCCTTTTCATAGATTGCACAAACCATGTACTTTATACTGCTTCCCCAATGTAGTTAATTAGCACCAAAGAATATATTATCTAACATTTAAAATTCTTATTTCTCTTGTTTTACTTTATTTTGTATATAATAGTAATTATAACCTCGAATAAAGCTATGTTGTCCGATGATACAAGTAACCTTCATAATTATTAAAAAATTAAAATAAATAAACTTTCATATCACGCACACCAATCAGAAACCGGCCGGCTAAATCAAATATTTTATAATATATATTTAAAATAAATTAAGGTCGTTATAAAAAATTTATTTATTTATTTTAAAATAAAATGTTAATCGTTTTACTCCAAGTATATCCCAGCAGCGTCTGAACCTGCAATTTTTTTTTTGATAGGCTAATTTTCAAAGGTGACTTTACTCTTCTTCTTTTGAGTTATATGTTTTATATTATATGAGTGACATTAATTTGTAGACATGTGTGTACGTGTGCGTATAGCTGGCTTGAAAACGATTTTTTTATGAAATGTCATAAATATTCTAGTTGTTCGAGAATATTTAAAGAATCAAGAACTAATTTGAATCTCCTCTCAAAAAAAATAAAAATAAAAAATTGAATCTTTCGAAAGAAAATTAACATACTAATATATATTAATCCAACTTTGCTATGTAATTATAGATAAATATACTAATCCAAGGTTAGTGAGTTTGTTTATAATTATAGCTCGGGCTCATACATAAATGTATTCTATAATATTATTGGACATAGGGAAATTATATGACTAATATGTATTACTTTTTCTAGCGACATATCATACACAATTACCAAAAATTAATGGATCTTTGAATATCCCAATATATTCAAAATTAGAATTACAAGAGTGAACTACAAAATTAAGTTTGTAAAAAAAAACCTACAAAATTATGTTGTTGCATTTTATTACACTTGCATAGAATACTCTCATTTATATTTAATGACGTCTAAATTTTTCAATCCGTTTCCAAACAATGTCATGCACTATATTACACTAATCGCATGAAAATGTTGTCTTCTAACCATTATTAATTGTTTATATTTACAAAAATATATATCATCATAAAAAACATGACGACGCATTAATTGTCACTACAACAAACAATATTAATTGAAGCCGCAGATCAATTTTCTTTTTCTTTCTTTTTAATTGCTTGAACTTGCTCATCATTTATATATATATATATATATATAAAGCGTATTTGTTAGTTATAGAGACAAAGCTAAAACTGCATTAATAGAATATACGACCATCATTAGAAAACCTTGATTATAAACTTAACTAGTCAAACAATAAAAAAAGGAGACGCCCGATTTGATCATGACATGTGTAGCTATTCCATTCGATACCCACTTTGGTTTCCAATATTACTTGTTACATAGAAAACGTGTATACCCACTAGACTTAAGAGCTAGCTAACTTTGCAGTTACATATTAATTATTGATTAATTATGTTCGTAAAAACTAATATGTATAGAACACTAGATAGGTTGTACTCAGACCCATCTTAGGGTTCAATTTAAGAATAGTTTAACGAAAAACGTCAAATACTCTTATAGGAAAAGGGTCCATTTGGCCATTTTTGCTTAGTGTGTGTAGTACTCCCCCCCATGCATTTTTAAATTAATACACCTAAAGCCCTTTGCTTCTCCTAAAGGCATGCCTAAATTTCTTCAGGTCGGCCCATTATTGCACATTAATGAACTCTTGCTATTATGGCACTCCCCCATTCTTTATCACAGATCATGGACCCAAGATCCCGGAATTACCCTTTTGACTTTTTAAGATTTTAGGTTGCTTTCCACTATGTATGCCTTGCAAGATTGTAATTTCAAGCATGTAATTGACAAATATTATGGAGTGCCTAAATCACTATTTCTTTAAATTTCTTTTGTGTGTTATAAAGTATAAGCCCTAGAATAATTCGACCACACTCTTTGCAGCACATCCCGAAAAACCACCACCTTTTACCACTTTTCCCGCGTCAAACCCTACTATAAACCCCAAGTCTTCCCTCCTTCACATGCCAAACAAATCACAGCCTCTCTCTCTCCTAAGAATCTAATACCACCTAAAAGTCTCTCTCTCTAGCTCCTCTAGACTCTTCTCCTCATTCCATCTCTACATCTCTCTCAACTAGGTGAACAAAAAAAAAAACAATAAGGTCTCAAGCACCATGGAAGCCATCAAGATAGTAATCTTCCTAATCGCCATAGCAATGGCCTTATCCGTGGCCTTGATCACCATGAGCAACCCCACTGAAGAAGAAGAGAAGCCCCCGTTTTCACATGGCCATGGTGGTATTGGGTGGAGTCAGAAGGGAGATCAGCTTGACAATGAAAATGATGATCATGTAGTGGAAGTTCTTCCTTCCAAAAGAGTGAGTAGGTTTTTGGCTGCTAACACTGAGAAAAACCCCAGAGCCGCGGACCATTGCAACGAGGACAACGAGGTGTGCAAGACAGGCTCCGGGAACTCGACTACGTGCTGCAGCAAAAAGTGCATGGATTTGTTGTACGACGATGACAACTGCGGTGCGTGCAAGAAGAAGTGTATGTACACTCAGTCTTGCTGCCGAGGGCAGTGCGTAGACTTGGCTTTTGACAAGAGGCATTGTGCAACATGTAACAATCGCTGTGAGGACGGAAAGTACTGTATCTATGGTCTTTGTGACTACGCTTGATCAAGGAGTTTGATATTAATATATCTATATAAATATATATATCGATTGTATATGATATGATCGTCATATAATCTTAATGATTGGTCATCTCGTACGTGAGAGGTTCGTTATTTAATTTGTCGCAATATATTCAATAAAACAAAACCACGTGAAATGAATTGGCCGGTGGTCTCAAAAAACATCATATAATCATAATTTTATTATCATTAACATGCATTTTTATTACGTTGATCATGTTCAAGAAGTGTGTGTAATTCCACCATATTTGAACTAAATAATGAGTATAAAATGTATCCATCGATTGATGATTTCATTTTCTATATACATTAAGGAAAGCTTAACACAGTTTTGTTATAGAGCTATACGTATACTTGAAGAGTGTTTATACTCTGTAAAAGTGGAATGCAATTCAATATTGGTTTATATATAAAATTAAGAGACTACGATTTATTATTCTGTTTGATAAAATTTCTTTACATCTCATTTTTTTTTTACTTTTGGATATGTAACATGTACATAATTAATTATACACAATGTGCAGTTATATATATATAAATATATATTGTGTTCTAGCTCAAAATTTTGGCTTAGCAATCGATCAGTCAAAACTTAGTATCCAATTAATATATTTAAAATATTTTGATAGAATTATGGGTATAGCTAGTATTAGTTGCACATGCGTGTATAGGCTTGATTTCTTATCAAGCAACTAAATTTAAGAAATAAAGCATGCACATGCAGTCAAAGTCGACAAATCTACAACTTGCACCATTGAGTATAGTTTTATATATATATATATATATATATAAATATATATTATAACTTTAGCCAAAACAAATATCTATGAATCTATGATAATCTGTACTTATTATCGCCAATAATAATATAATTAATGCACATATTATCAATCCTCTATGTCTCTTCTTATTGTTACGTCTGTAAGCTGATATATATATATATAACATATGTCGAGTCTGAGCGAAAACAAATGCAGAAAATGAATAGCAAGGCGCGGTTTTACATTAATTAGCTGAACTTTCGTTTTATATAAATGCATAATGATTTATCTAACTGAATATATATTATATGTCTGAGAAGAAGAAAATAAATCAAATTACGTATTTTAAATGGCTAAAACTGCTTTAAAATTATAATATTAGACTAATTGATTACGTGCTTTTAGAGCAAAAGCCATTAATTTAGTGATCCTGTTTAGACTTTAAATTCTTATCATGAGTACTAATTAAGCAAAAAGGTCACAAATTTTCTCGCAAAAAAGTCGTTCGTTTTCGAACAAGGTACATACTTATTTATACACGCAGTTTTTCTATGTATATCCTCTTTTATAAAAGTTTTTAATATATATATATTTGGAAGATCCATGATGGTTAACATAAATCCCTAAATAAATTTTTAATGATGAAATATTATAATGATAATGAAAATAAATATATAAAATATATAGAATCAATAATTTTGAATATTTTAGATTAATTAGACAATAAACATTAGTTGGAAAGATAATGGTCACATCAATTCCAAAATATTTTTTTTTATCATGGAATCGATAAAATGAATGAATCTAGAATGAAAAAAGAATGTGGAATGAATTTTAAATGGAAAATTTGAGTTTTTATGCTTAATGAGATATACTAAATCAAAAAAATGCCAAATCTTTTGACAATACGCAAAATACCCCTCTTATAATTTTTCCATCAACTTCCTCTTCCCTCTTCCCTCTCTCTCCCTCAACACATTCCTCTCAAATCTCTCTCTAGAAAAAAATTCATGGGTAAGGTAAAATATAAGAGAACTCAATGTAATAGCAAGTATTCCTTACTTAGGACACTAAAATATTGCATTTCGAACAGATCTGGGCATGATTTTTGAGTTTGTTTTGCGATTTTTTTCAGATTTGAAACTTTGAAATCTGTAGAAAATCGACGTGGTTCGATGCCAGCTCGATGGGGCCTTCAAAATCAAGATTTTCATGAAAAAATCAATGGTGGTTCGATGGAGGTTCGATGGTGTTCAATGCGATTCTTGCAAGATACGTAATTTTTCATTCAAGTGTCCGTTTGGGGTGATTTTTTTTTTTTTGGATTTTGGGTATTTTTTCAAGATCTACACGTTTGAGATATGTATATACACATTTGGGAAATGTAAATCTTGAAAAAAAATGACAAATGAAAAACATACCTCATGTTCAAGATATGTTTTCAAGTTCTAAACTTTGAAAATGTGTTTGTGAATATCTAAAACGTGTAGATTTCAAAAAAATACCAAAAATAAAAAAAAATCATCCCAAACGGACACTCGAGTGAAAAATTATGTATTTTACAAGAATTGCATCGAACCACCATCGAGCAACCATCGAGAAATCTCGATTTTTTCTTGAAAATATTGATTTTGAAGGCCCCATTGTGCTGGTATCGAGCACCATCGAGCAACAATCGAGCAAAGTCAATTTTCTACATATTTCAGAGTTTCAAATCTGAAAAATAACTCAAAAATTATGCCCAACTCGATGGTTGCTCGATGGTGTTCGATACTACCTCGGTGGGGCCTTCAAAATCAATATTTTCATGAAAAAATTGACGTTGCTCGATGGTGGTTCGATGGTTGTTCGATGGTGTGGTTCGATGCAATTCTTGTAAGAGACATAATTTTTCACTCGGGTGTCCGTTTGGGATGATTTTTTTTTTGGTATTTTTTTGAGATCTATACGTTTTAGATATTCACATACACATTTTCAAAGTTTAGAACTTGAAAACATACCAAAACATATCTTGAACATGAGGTATGTTTTTCATTTGTCATTTTTTTCAAGATTTACGTTTCTCAAATGTGTATATAAATATCTCAAACGTGTAGATCTTGAAAAAATACTCAAAATAAAACAAAATCACCCCAAACGGACACCCGAGTGAAAAATTACGTATCTTGCAAGAATCGCATCGAACACCATCGAACCTCTCACTACAAGAAATATTGGTTTTAGAGGCGACTCTATTAGGGGCGACTATATGTCGCCTCTAATATTCTAGAAATCATGGGCGACACATCATTAGTCGCCCCTGATATTGGTATAAATTGCCCCTGATGTTGAGAAATTTTCCCCATTTGTGAAAATTATTAGGGGCGACGTGTCGCCCCTAATATTCTAGAAATCAGGGGCGACACATCATTAGTCGCCCCTAATATTGGTATAAATCGCCCCTGATGTCGAGAAATTTTCGCCATTTGTAAAAATTATTAGGGGCGACGTGTTGCCCCTAATATTCTACAAATCAGGGGCGACACATCATTAGTCGCCCCTGATATTGTTATAAATCGCCCCTGATGTTGAGAAATTTTCCCCATTTCTGAAAATTATTAGGGGCGACGTGTCGCCCCTAACATTATAAAATGTCACCCCTGATACATTTTATCATTCTCCTCCACTGCATAAAACCTAATTACACAGCCGCAGACCCTCATTTTCCTCTTTGCCTTATAGTTTCGATTTCTTTATTGCCGCAGACCTCACCCTCACCCTCACCCTCACTCTCACTCTCACTCTCGATCTTAGCCTCACCGCCGCCGCACCGCCTCTGCACCATCACCGTCACCGCCACCGTCGTCGCTGCACTCTCACTCTCGATCTCAGCCTCACCGTCGCCGCACCACCGCTACACCCTCACCCTCACCCTCAATCTCGATCTCAGCCTCACCGCCACCGTCGCCGCACCCTCACCCTCACCCTCACTCGATCTCAGCCAGCTGATTGTAGCCGCACCGCCACCGTCGCCGCACCCTCACCCTCACTCTTACTCACTACTACAAAACTGGGCTTTCCCGACACCCAACCACGACAGTCAACTCTGTTGACTGTCGTAGTTGCTTAGTGTGACTCTACGCCGACAGTTAAAAACTGTAGGCATAGAGACCAACGCCGACAGCTAATAACTGTCACCGTTGCTTTTGACTGTCGCTATTGACCCCAACGCCGACAGTTAATTCGAGACCAATGCCGACAATTAAAATGTGTCGTTATTGACCCCAACGCCGACAGTTAATTCTAGACCAATGCTAATACTAGATTAAAATTAAAAATGGGTTTTAGTTTTAATAGCTGAAAACATAAAATGAAATAAATATCAATGATTGAATAACTAAGGATATAACGATATTAAAGAAATAGTCAAGAATTACTCTCCACCTTCAACAATCAATCTATCAACAATGATGAATAATATTCCCTATTCTCAATTAAACTATTAACCCCGCAGATACCACTTAAGCAGTCAATTATCCCAGTTTCCCTAATATAATTAATTAAAGCTAAGCGCTCTTAATTAACCCTTTTTACCCAGCAATAAACCCATTAAGCATGCAATTTATTTAACCTAGTAAAAGCATTACACTTTGTGGAAACAGGTTAATCTAGGCAACAAATTCATTAAGCATGTAATTCATTTAACCTAGGTTCTATTTCTCATCACAATTAGAATACCCGTCACAATACCTTAATTGCAATTTATCACTTTACTTAGAATCTTAAACTATTAGGTGAATAGAAATCCTAAGATGATAGTAGAACAATGCAAAACATTAATTAGTGGCCATCTAAACAAGATTTTACAAGATCCATGACATTCAAATAGAAAAATAGAAGCAATTTAATATAAGGGAATAAAAAAAATAAAATTTATCAATGCATTCAAGATATCATGTCTAGGGTTTTGAAATAACCCTTAACTATAAAGAAAACTACTCCATAATCATATTCATATTCATAAACATAAATATTCAATGAAAATAAAAGTGTTTTGAGAAGAAAGAAAAACTAGATTGAAGAATATAGATGATGATGTTTATTCCTCCTCCTCTGTTGCTCTAGCCTCTAAAAATCGCAATCCAAAGTTATGATAAAAGTTAACCCTAATCCCTTTTATTGCCCCCAATAATTACATTTAAAATTTAAATTTTAAAGAAAAATTTGTCGCACGGCCGCGGCCAGTGATTCTTGATGGCCGCGGCCACGGGTCATATTCTGGGCCATGTTCGCGCGGAGGCTGCGGCCAGGAGATCATGTTGGCCGCGGCCAATACTCCCTGTCTCCCAGGGCGCGACCAGTAAATGCTGGTGGCCGCGGCCACTGATCATTTTCTGCTCCTATATTTTTTTCTTCATAATCTCCAACTTAGGCTCAATCATCGGATTTAGGGACTTCAAAAACACTTTAATCTCGCTCAAAACTTCATTTTCTCGAGTCATATCATTGCACTTTCATTTTTAACCACAAAATTGTATCAAATTCATCAATAATACCTTATAAAATATTTTATGACTTAAAAATTAAAAAAAAACTCGTAAAACAAAGCTAAGAACACCTAAAAACACTTTAAAGGAACATTATCTAAATGCCAAAGGATAAAAATATATAATATCCAAAATACCCTTATCAAATTCCCCCACACTTAAACTTTGCTAGTCCCTTAGCAAAATTCCTAATAAAAACTAAAAACTAAACAAATAAAACATAAGCAATGATTTTGTTGAAAGTGTTAGTTATCTCAAAGATTGATCAACCAGTATGAGTTATAAGAAAAATCTGAATTCTACATTCCTTAGAATTTCAACTCAATGCATCATCACCACTTAGAACTTGATCTTATTTATGATTATGCACAATTAAATAAACCAAATCACAGACATTTGAATCAATTTATACATGCCATAATATGTTTTAAAGTCTCATAGATAATAATATTTTTATGAAAAACATCCACTCCATAGACATTAACCAATTGTTCTCCACTAATGTAAACACACATAATCAAGAATCATAAGGTCTTTAAAAGCTTGTAATATAAGGCTAAGGTTGAAGGTAGATGAAAAAGGAATATTTAAGCTTAAATCACACCATAGCCTATAAATATCTCCAAACAACAGTGAAAAAGTAAATCTAATTGAACACATTATGTTTAAAAATCTAAGATCAAGCTTAAGTAACAACTAGACAAGAGTTAAGCACACAATTCATTCATAATTCATCAATTTCCTATGAAACTAGTCTCATTTCAATCAAAAAATTTATCATTGACAAACAACTTCCAACATAATCATGCCATGCTTATTACAACCTAAAAAAAAAAAAAAAACTAAATATGACAAACAAAATAAAGTCAAAGCAATAACTACAGAAACATCATAAAAATAAAATCAAAATCGTTTACTTTCAGTTATTCCCTTCCCCCACACTTGTAAGAAACATTGTCCTCAATGCAAATAAAATGAAAGAAATGAAAGAAAAGAAAGAAAAAGATAAAGAAAAACTCCCTCAACCGAAGTGAATGTTTATTAATTAGGCATCTCCTGATCATCTTCAGCTTCCTCCTCATTTTCATCATCTTGCATCATGGGAATAGGTGGTGGATATGGTTGAATCCACTGTGGTGCAGGTGGGTAGTTTGTCATGTCCAAGCCAAGGTGTATGGCATTCATCCTGAAACAAACATCTTGATAACTAGCCCACTCAATCATGCGCTGCTGATGTGCTTGGAATTCAGTACGGTGAGCATGCAACTCTTGAGATGTAGTGTATAGAGATTCCTCCACAAGTGTCATACGGTCTGCCAAGGTCATATTTTTTGTAGATGGCGGTGGTCTAGTCTGAGTATGAGAAGATGAGCTAGCCCCTGTAGTGTCAGTGACCTTAAAGCGAGTAATGGAGGATCTATTCAGTATATGCATGGGTTGCAGCAAAGGCTCTGAGGGATCCCATTTCACACCAGCTTGAGCACACATAGCGGTAATGAGATGGGGATGATAGAACCCCTTAGAAACATTTCTAAAACTGCTCTGAATGGAAGAATCAATAATGCGTCCCACATCAATTGTTTTCCCCTTCAAGATAGCATATAGAAGTATAGCAGTATCCACACTCACATCACTAACATGTTTAGTGGGAAATAATTTTGCATTAATAAACTTATGCCATGCTTTTTCAATAACTCCCATCGCCTCTCTCTTAAATTTAATAGGATGACCTGTTTCAGTTAACTTCCATTGGGTATTTGGCTTACACAGATATTGGATAATCTCATTCAAGTCAGGATTATCAACGATTTGGCTATACTCATCATTGTCAATGCTAGGAAGCCCATAAAATTGATTTATGGCTGGACTTGAGAAGTTCACATTAACTCCTCGCACTGTAGCCATAGCTGTAAATTGAGAAATTCCATTAGCATAGAACTCTCTGACAATAGGGATTACTGCAGCATCTGGTTGTGAACAAAATTTCATCCAATGTCTTTTCTCAATCTGTTCTACAATAGATGGATACCCATGACGAATCTCCATATCGAACCCCCTTTCTTCAATCATCATTTTCTGTTTCACTACCGCATCTTGATAGCGTTTGAATGCCTCCTCAGAAATAAATTTGGTGGCATCAAACTCAACCTCAGATGAGGAAACACCTTTAGCATTCTTTCGAAATCTCTTTGGAGCCATTCGTCAGTTCAAGACTCAAAGATAACCTTCCTTAAACACAAATAATTAAGCACTAAAAGAATAATTCAAAATACCCCAAAATATAAAGTCAAAATCCTCTAATTATTCCCAACAAACTTCTGTTAAACCAATAAACACTTCCTCTTCAAAAATATTCAATTAATTCCCCTTAAAACTGAAACATACTCCTCTAAGAACTTTCATCAAACACTTAGTAGGCAAAGACTAACCAATAGTGAAAAAGTATGTTATAGTGTTTCAATCTTCCCAAAATTTGAATTATTACTAATATAACAACATAATCACTTAATCTAAGCCAATTATCACAATATATAAATATTTCATCCACCAAAAACCAATTAATACAAAATACCCAAAATTATATACTTGAATACTCAAAACCCAATAATCAAAGAATCAAGAAAATGTACTTACTTGTAATTGACTATAGAAAGTCTTTGAAAGCTTGATAATATCAATGAAGCACCTTGAAACTTGTTGATTAATCTCAATAGTCAAATTTAAAATTTATGAGACTTAAGGTTTTGAAAGGAAATTTGTGTAGACAATGAGGATTTTGATGATAATGTGTGAAAATTTGTAAAAAGATTGAAGATTGATGATAGGATTTAATGATTTTTTTTGGGAAATAATTGGAGTGAAAATGAGAGAGAAATGATGAAATGATATGAAAAAAATGAGAGTGATTTTTCGGTTTTGGGTCTTTGTGTGGGGAGTGAATTTATTATTATTATTTTTTTTCTGAAAACGTGAAGTGGCCGCGGCCTGAGCTTATTGGTGGCCGCGACCACTACTCTCGGATCTCCAGGCCGCGGCCAGTGATTCTTGATGGCCGCGGCCACAGGTCATATTCTGGGCCATGTTTCCGCGGAGGCCGCGGCCAGGAGATCATGTTGGCCGCGGCCAATACTCCCTGTCTCCCAGGCCGCGGCCAATAAATGCTGGTGGCCGCGGCCACTGATCATTTTCTGCTCCTATATTTTTTGTTACGCGCGAAACCAAAATAAAAACCCCCAAATTTTTTCCCCCTCTGTAATTAATACTTTTCCTCTCAGACCCATACCCCAAACCCCAATCTCTCATCTCAAACCCGAAGCCTCTCTCTCTCCTCTCAGACCCCAAAACTCAAACCCCAAACCTCCCTCTCTCTTCTCTCAGACCTCAAACCCCAAACCCCAAACCACTACATATATATGCGTACGACCAGCTAGCACCGTCCAGCCTTCAATCGGACCATTCGACCACCGCCAAGCCACCTTCTCCTGCATTTAGTTACACTTTCCGTCTGGATCGAAGTCGCACTTCGCCTCTGACTTCACGCTCATCCTCCGCTGGGTTGATTGAAGTTAAGCAGGGCCTCTGCTTGTTGGGTATGCCGCCTCCGCTAGCCAGGTCGAAGAAGTTGAGCATCACCTCCATTGGGTATGCCTCTCCCACTTGAATCTATATACATTTATATATATATTATAGGTATGCATTTATATATATATATATTACTCAATTTTTGTTTTCTAAAGGTGATGTGCTGAACTTTAAAATTGTGGTATTTACTATAATCTTGATGAATATGAAAAATCAATATTTTTTGTTTGTTGAAAGTATGATGACCCTTAACCACATAATGTTCAGTCTTTGGGTAGTCGATTCTTCAATTTATTTAGTTCTGACTGTGTAATATGTACTTGTTTAATTATTATTCTATTAGAAAATGAAATTGGCAGCTAGCTTATTGCATTTTAGTATCATTTCTTTTTATATCTTTTATGTATCGTTTATATATATTTTTTATTAGTAATGGACAATTCATAATTTTTTCTATAATTTGATTTTTTTGTTTTGTAATCTGTTTTCTCGGCATGCATTAAATATTTTTAGTATCTACAACTACAACTACAACCATCTTTCTTTCTCTATACATAAAACCACTACATATATATGCTGTAGAAATTAATGTTGCTAGACTTTTAACTTGCTAAAATATAATAATATTATTATTAGTTTGATTATACAAACACTATAAGCCAATTCCTCCCCTTCCGATACTTATTAATACCCAAAATTTAGTGTTGACTGTGTTTTTAGCCAACGACGTGGGAACGTCAAATACGACAAGCCTTCAAGATAATGTAAACGACAACAGACAGTTTTTATCAATGAAAGTAAATAACACGAGATTTTATAGTGGTTCAGCCCCGATAGTCGGTAATAGCCTAATCCACTTAGAGATTTTATTACTGTATTCACACTCAAGATCAGATGAACCAGTGTCAACTGAGTTTCTTAAATGTAAATATTCCAGAATACAAAAAAGGGATTCTCTCAAGAAAAACACACTTTCTCTCTCTAGAACACAGATTAATTCTCAATTTGCCAAAAGTCCTTTTACGATCCCACCAACCCTCTACTTATAGGCTTGGGATCCTCAACTGATATCCCCTTTAGATAGGGATATTTTATTATTCATATTATATTTAAATTACAAGAAATATTTAAAATACAACAGATTCCTCAATTTGAGTGAGGAATGAGAGATTCCCGGGTGCCTAGACCGATTCTTGCTGAAGTCGTTCCGGGGATTTTGACGTAGTCTCCTGGTCAAACACATGCATGTTGATTACATGCAAGTATTGGTCAGATATACTCCTCCAAGCTTTCCTTATCCCAAGGTGATATATGCATGGCTCTCCTCGGACCAAGGTCATGCATGCTTGGCTCTCCTCGGACCAAGGTGGTCCGAGCCTACTTCCTTGGCCTCTCACCTCGGATAGGTCCGAGGCAATCTTCTTGGCTTCTTACCTCGGATAACTTCGAGCCAACCTCCTCCAATTAAGGTCCGATCGGACCTTGTGTGGCCTTCTCCTCGGACCAAGGTGGTCTGAGCCACTCTCCTTGGCATCTCACCTCGGACAAGTCCGAGGCAACTTCCTTTGGCATCTCACCTCGGATAGGTCCGAGGCAACTTCCTTTGGCATTTCAAACTAAGGTCCGATCGGACTGTGTGTGGCCTTTCCTTGGCCAAAATCTAAGTCCATCTTTTGGCATGCATGGGACTTCTCCTCCTTAGCCTCTTACCTCGGATAGGTCCGAGCCAAGTAATTTGGAAGCTTACCTCGGACATGTCCGAGCCAACCACCTAGGGAACTCACCTCGGACACGTCCGAGCCAAACACTTGGGAGGCTTACCTCGGACACCTCCGAGCCAAGCACCTAGGGGCTCTTCAAGCTTGAGGTCCGATCGGACCTGCTGCCTCTGTCCCTCGAGCCAAAGTCCAAACTCATCCCTTAAACTCCTTAGACTTGAGTTTGAACCAAACACTTGGGCTCCTTGGACAAGGGCCCGAGCTAAGCACCCTTTGGCCCAAGTATTCTCCTCGGGTGTATTTGGCTTGACCATGGCATCTCACAAGCAGTCCAAATTTTTCTTTGATGCATTGGGCTACTACTAAGCCAGATCACCCAACTAATCCATGCCACGTGTCAAGTTCATTGCCACATCATCTTTTTCAAATTTTGGGATAACATTTAGTTGATGATATTAGTTATTTATAGATTTTATTGTTTGGCAAAAAAGTCGTGTTGAAATTAATCAACTACTCATCACTCTATTTGTTTGTTTTATTGTTAATATTGTAAACTTAATTTTTTTTATATATATATATTGTTTTGTGAGCAATGTAGTCTCGGCTAGAGGCATAGACTGTGATTTTGTCTAGATCTTTGGCGTATTTTATCATTGAACTGAGAGTGCTTCAGTGTATGGGGTAAGTCAGTGTTTTGAGAACTGAATAAGTTCTTGTATGAGCTGATTGGTTCTTGTATAAGTGTTTTCTGTTTGCTTTAAGTTTTTCTTGATGGTTTTGTCCTCTTGCTTGTTCTGTTTTGTGTGGTAATCTTAATATCAGGATTAAAAAATATATGCTTTTACTTTTTGCTCTGTGTTTTCTGTTAAGTGTTCCGAATCTTAAGCTTATTTTATAGCAATCAAAGAATAGCTCAAGCTCTTTTTTTTTTCTGTGAAATCTCTGAAATCTCATTAGTTGTTTTTTTTATGCAATCAATATTTATGGACTTTGTATCTTGAGGTATTCTTTTGGTTCTTTTATATGTTTAGGATTAATTAGGTGCCCATTTTGTTATTAGTTTGTGTATATGTGTATTTAAATCAATTTCTTATCCTGTTTAGAGTATGATTTATGGTTTATTTTAAAGAGTGTTATTAGTTGGTGTGTTGAGATTTTTAGTTAGAAATGTATACCTGTTTGAACTTTTTGAGTTGTGATTCATTACTTTGATTCACATTCATATCTTTTTCCAGATCAAGATTTGACTCTTTTTTTTCATTATTATTTGTTTTAAGTGGAAAGATTGGTTTTCTTAGAAATGGGGAACTTTTTCATTATTATCATATTGCAAGTTAAAGTTACAACTAACTCTTATATGTGCCTTGCATTGAGCATAACTCTTATTACTTGGATCCTTTCTATTTGAGATGTAATTTTGTTATCACATTTTGATTTCTTTGATTTTCCTGGTATGCTAACAAGGGACAAAGAAAATTGTGGATTTATATATAAATATATATATATATTAAGTTGATTTAATTTTGTTTAAATTTAATTATTTGGGTTGATTTTGTGTAGAAATTGAATGAGTATCTCTTGGAAATTCGGTCACTGGTATAATATAATTTTGTGCCATCAAGGTATTTATTTTTTAATTATGTTATTGGTTTAATTAATATAATTAATATGTGAATGTGTGTACAAAGTGAGATGTGTTTAGTGATATATTTATATATGTGTATAAAATTGTAGTATGTGTTAGTATTTAAATTTGATTAATAATATGTATATTGTGAATGTTCTGGGAATTTTCTGAGTGTTTTTTGTAGGGTTTTAAATTTTTGGGATATGTTATAATAGAGATGTTATGCTGTCAAAATTTTGGTAGAGTTAGAGGACTAAATAAATAATAATATAATAAATAAGACATTGAATACTTAGAATTAACAAAATAAATTAAAGAATAAATTAAAATATTAGATAAATAATTTAATTTAATATTAACAATTTAATAATTTTAAAATAAAGTGAAAAATTATAATTTAATATTAACAAATTTAGTAATTTAAAAATAAATTAAATAATTAGATATATAATTTAAAAATAAATTAAAAGTTAGATAAATAATTTCAAAATAAATTACAAAATTATAATTTAATTTAATATTAACAAATTTAGTAATTTAAAAATAAATTAAAAGTTAGATAAATAATTTCAAAATAAATTACAAATTTAGATAAATGAATTAAAAAATTATAATTTTATTTAATATTAACAAATTTAGTAATTAAAAAATTAGATAAATAATTTCAAAATAAATTAAAATTTTAGATAAATGAATTAAAAAATTATAATTTAATTTAATATTAACAAATTTAGTAATTTAAAAATAAATTAAAAGTTAGATAAATAATTTCAAAATAAATTACAAAATTATAATTTAATATCATAAGATTTTATAAGACATCATAAAACATCTAGTGTTAAAAAATATTTCTTTTTTTGTTGCTTTTCTTTGGTGATAAAATTTGATCACCAAAGATTGGATAGACGTTTTATATATTATCACTTAGTGATAATGTTTTATTAATTATTTTCAATCACGAAAAGCCTTAGACCCGTTCGGTGAAGCTGAGTCAGTAAGAACTCTTAAATATGCTTCTCCCAATTATCCAGGACGATATGTGTCCGCATGGATAGTTTGGATTTGTTGTGTACCTATAATTTGATCTAGTACTCATTTTATTGTTTCGTTAATAGAGATTTCAATATGTGTCTCCTTATTTGTTCTCGTAAGTGGGCAAACTTAATTTTAGTCTGCCCACTTATGAGAACTATAGGGAGGTGCTGCCGAAATTTTTACATAAACGAAACAATTTTAAGAGTGTAGATTAAATTATATGTATACTACAACTCTGAATGGGATAGGTTCTTTACCCTTATAGAAGTGGAGTGAAAAGGTGGATTAGGGCACACACACATAGTCAATAAGTTTTAATTATTGTTTATTCTTGTATCGTAGATGCCGATCGATAAGAGTTGGACAACATTAAGGAATCGTAACTGTGATGCTTATTGGAATGGTCTCCAAGCCTTCTTGAGAATGGCAAAAGAACACGTAGACTGCGACGGGAGAATTTTATGCCCGTGTGTGAGGTGCCTGAATGTTAAACTACAAACTATAGATACAGTGGAGGCTCATGTCTTTGACAAGGGTTTTCAACAGAATTATCAAAAGTGGGTTTACCACGGTGAGGTGGAAGCTAGTGTCGCCAATGAGGTAGTTGAGGAGAATGAAGATGTAGACGAGATGGTTGACGTCGTTGATAATTTCCTCTTACCGACAAATGCAGAGGAAGCAGATGGTGTGTCTGGCAGTCGAATGGGACAGTATTATGACGAGTTGTTTGGCGAGATTGAAGCTGAGTTGTATTCGGGTTGTGATTGGATATCATCCTTAAACTTTTTGGCGAAGTTGATGCATTTGAAAGTTATAGGGAAGTGGCCAAATAACTCTTTCGATAAATTGTTGAAGTTACTAAAATTTGCATTTCCGAAAGATAATAAAATTCCCCCAACACACTATGAGGCGAAAAAGAAGCTGAGTAAGTTAGGGTTGGGATATCAATCAACCCATGTGTGTAAATATGATTGTTCCTTATTTTATAATGAGCATGCAAGCAAAGATTCATGTCATGTGTGTGGGAGTAGCCAATGGGTCAATGAAAAGAAGAAGGGGAAAAAGGTTCCACACAAGGTGATGCGTTACTTTCCGTTGACTCCCAGATTAAAGCGAATGTACAGTTCAAGACATACAGCTAATGACATATTATGGCATCATACTGGGAGATCAATAGAAGATGGGGTGATGCGTCATCCGGTTGACGGGTCTGCATGGAAAGACTTTGATGCCACCCATCTTGATTTTGCAAAAGATCCTAGAAATGTTCGTCTAGGCTTGGCTGCTGATGGGTTTAATCCTTTTGGCAACATGAGCTTATCATACAGCATGTGGCCTGTGATTTTGACGAACTACAATCTCCCCCCTTGGCTATGCATGAAGGAAGAGTATTTTATGCTAACTTTGCTTATTCCTGGGCCAAAATCACCGGGTAAAGACATGGATGTATTTCTAAGACCCTTGGTGGATGAGTTAAAACAATTGTGGATTAACGGGGTCGACACAAGAGATGGCACAAGGAATGAATTTTTCAAGATGCGTGCAGCCCTTCTGTGGACAATTAACGATTTCCCTGCTCGTAGTAGCTTGTCTGGTTGGAGCGGGCAAGGGTATAAAGCATGTCCAACGTGCAATGAAGACACCACTTCCATTCGAGTGATTGGTAAGACATCGTATGTCGGTCATAGGCGATTCTTGAGGAGTAATCATAAGTATAGAAGGGACAAGGAATTTTATGGCAAAGTTGAGAAAAGAAATCCTCCACAACAGTTTACTTGTCAACAAGTTTTAGATCAAGTCAATGCTTTACCGCTTCAAGTGTCTGGTAAACATGACAGATTTGGGGGGGTGAAGCGCAAGCGAGGTGCAGGGGAAAGTAATTGGAGGAAAAAAAGTATTTTCTATGAACTTGATTACTGGAGTTCAAATCAGTTAAAACACAACCTAGATGTGATGCATGTTGAGAAGAATGTGTGCGACAATATCCTTGGGACTTTGTTAGATAATGATAAATCTAAGGACACCACTAACGCAAGACATGATTTAAAGAATATGGGGGTTAGGAAATCGTTGTGGATTTACGAGGATGCCAATAAAAGGTTAATGAAACTGCATGCTCCATATGTGTTCACTTTTGAACAGAGGCGAGATTTTTGTCAATTTTTGAAAGGAGTGAAGTTGCCCGATGGTTTTTGTTCTAATCTAAAGAAAAAAGTCACAGACAATGACTCAAACATTGTTGGGTTGAAGTCCCATGATTGTAATGTGATAATGCAACGATTACTTGCAGTAGGTGTGTTAGGTTCATTTTAGGTTTGTTTTAGAGATCGTTTTAGGTTGTGTTTTTAGTTATTTAGGATTGTTTAGTGCAGATTTATGCTTGTTTTCTTTTTGTTTCAGGTTTTAATGGTCAATTACATAATATGGAGTGAAATGAGAAGAAACATGTTAAATATGATAAATAAGATGGATTTCGTGTTGATTGTGGAGTTTCAAGACATTATGTGTGGAAAATACTACATTGAAGATGCTCAACACACGTCATTTATGCTCTATAACGCAAGTCTGAAACTTCAAGCCGCATTTTTACCATGATTTATTCACTTTCTGGAAACACTTATAGAAATAGAAGTTGTATATATTTCTCTTAGCTTTCCATATCTTTTTGAATCATTAAATTTGGAGTTATATTGAAGGAGTTATGATCAAAATAAGATGAGATGACGCTGCAGGCTGTTCGAACCGAGTTTTGTCGGTTCTGACTTTAGCGCTACAGCGCCATAATAAGAGCGCTACAGCGCTAGTGCACCAGATTTTGAAGCATTTTGGCACTGTTAATAGCGCTATAGCGCTCCAGAAGTAGCGCTACAGCGCTAGAGACGCGATTTTCTCATTTTTTACCACTTTTTGAATGGCAATTTGGTCCTTTCACTTGGGAACTTTGGTAGGGATTTTTGAGAAACATATAATGCGACTGAAAGGAGGTCTGGGAGGGAGGACGACGGCTGGAGTAAGAACACCATATTGGAGGATTCGTCCCTGAGTTTTCATCATTTTTTTTCTGTCAATTTTCATGTTTGTAATTGAATTATCTTATTGCTAGAATGAATATCATAGGCTAAATTTTCTTTTAGGGCTTTTATGTGAATCTTTTGGAAACCCTTGTTATGGTTTAATGCAAAGTTGATATTCTTCTTCATCTCTTTCAATTCCTTGCAATCTATGTTAATTGTGCGATTATTGATTGATCACCTCTAATTGCTATTTTATGAATCAAATTGAAATCTGAAAAGTGAAATTTGATATGCTTTGATTGTTTGGATGCAAATTTAATTTAGAACGAAAGTATCTAGGTTATTTTCTTATTTTCTGAGTTGTGTGGCTAATGCCCTCTACATGATTCAACTTACCATAGAAATATAGGAAGTTGTCATTTAGATTGAATTTCACAAGTCTTGACCAGATTATGAATTGTTGTTGCAACTTATTCTTGAATAGAGAAAAGGATATATAGATGCTTGCATTAGGAAATAACAGGGTGGAAAAATAGAGGATCATAATTGTCCTAATTGTGTTTTCTTTGTTAATTTGTTTAATTCTTCTTTGCGCTTTGTTAGTATTTTTCTTAGTTTAAAATCTCTGATAATTGTTTAATCAAATAGAATTAAAGGATTAATTGATTGGTAATTGATAAATCAGTCTCCGTGGGAACGATACCGGTCTTACCGGAATAAACTGCAAAAGCGATTACGTATACTTGCGTAGCCTTAAAATATCGCAACAAGTTTTTGGCGCCGTTGCCGGGGACTGAAAATTATCAATATCAGTCTAATTAATTTTTATTCTAATTTGATTTTTATTTCTCTCGTTTCTAATCTGTTTAGTTGCTTAATTTGTCTATCTCAGGTGAATTTTGGTATATGCGTGGCAGGAAAGGAAAAGCCACACTTGTTCCTCTGAATCCCGAGATCGAAAAGTCTTGCAATCAAATCAGAAAGAATAAGAGAGAGACGCAGAATTCTGTGAAGATGGCACAGAATGATGGGGATGGCAGGAATGGTATAAATCCAGGAGTTGTCCAAGGGGTTCAGGCTCAGACCAATGCTGAGAGGAGTCTGAGAGATTATGTGCTACCCACTCTGACGGGAGTACAAAATAGTATACGCCCACCAGCTGTAGAGGCCAACAACTTCGAAATCAAGCCTGCTATTTTACAAATGGTGCAGTCATCTGTGCAATTCAATGGGTTGCCCTCTGAAGATCCTCACACCCATTTGTCCAACTTCCTGGAGTTGTGTGGAACCTTCAAATATAATGGGGTGAGTGATGACGCAATCAAGCTTAGGCTCTTCCCATTTTCTCTAAGGGACAGAGCTAAGAGTTGGCTGAATTCTCTGCAGCCAAACTCCATTGTCACTTGGCAAGATCTGGCTCAGAAATTTTTATCCAAATTTTTCCCTCCGTCAAAGGCTGCTAAACTGAGGGGAGAGATAAATAACTTTTGCCAGAATGACGGGGAGTCACTGTATGAAGCTTGGGAATGGTTTAAGGAACTCCTGAGAAGATGTCCTCATCATGGCATTGAATAGTGGATGCTAGTACAGAATTTCTACAATGGTTTATGTCCAACAACCAGAACTATTATAGATGCTGCAGCAGGTGGTACTTTTATGAGCAAGAGTGCAGCTGGTGCTTATGAGCTGCTGGAGGACATGGCTACAAACAACCATCAGTGGTCAGAGGAAAGATCATCAGGAGTTAGAAAGGTAGCTGGAGTGCATGAGCTAGATGCGATTACTGCTTTAACAGCGCAAGTAGCCTCTTTGACCAAGCAGTTGCAACAGAGTAGTATGTCTGCTAATGCGGTTCAGATGGCAGTGAGGTGTGAAATGTGTGGTGGTGCTCATTCTTTCGATCAGTGCCCTATCTGTAATAATAACACCCCAATGGATCACGCCCAAGTTCAAGCGGTGGGAAATTTTCAGAGGCCACTCAATAACCCATTCTCCAACAACTACAATCCAGGGTGGCGAAATCATCCAAATTTTTCGTGGAAGAATAATCAAGGCCAACAACCTCCGTTTCAGGGCCAGTTTCAGAATAACATGTCTCAGCCACCTATGAATCAAGCTTCGTCATCACTGCAGCCTAGGCCTCAACAACCAATGCCTCAACCTGAGAGACCTAATGAATTGCAAGCTGCCCTGTTGACTCTTACTAATACACAAACTCAATTCATGACTGAGACCAGATCCTCCATTAGAAACCTTGAGACACAGGTTGGGCAGTTGGCCAATATGCTCAATAACAGACCTCAGGGAAACTTGCCTAGTAATACTGAAGTAAACCCCAAGGAGCAAGTTCAGGCAATTACTCTGAGGAGTGGAAAGCAAACAGAGCAGCCTAGACCTCCACAGGCAGTAGTTCAGAAAAAAGAGATGGGTGCACAGTCTGATTCAGAAAGGGTTTCTGAAGACCATCAGAAGTCAGATCAGAGTCCCCCAGTTTTCATTGCGCAGCCAGTTAGAGTTCCATACCCTCAGAGGCTTAGAAAGACTACCCTTGATAAACAGTTTTCTAAGTTTCTTGAGGTGTTTAAAAAGCTGCACATAAACATTCCTTTTGCGGAGGCCTTGGAGCAGATGCCCAGTTATGTTAAGTTCATGAAGGAGATTCTGTCAAAGAAAAGGAGAATGGAGGACTATGAGACTGTAGCACTCACTGAAGAGTGCAGCGCTATTTTACAACGGAAGTTACCCCAAAAGCTGAGAGATCCGGGGAGTTTCACCATACCTTGCACCATTGGCGAGTTTGAATGTAAGCACGCCTTATGTGATCTGGGGGCAAGTATCAATCTGATGCCCTTATCTGTGTTTAAAAGACTTGGTTTGGGGGAGGCAAAACCAACAACTGTCACTTTACAGCTCGCAGACCGATCGTTAACACATCCACAAGGTATTATTGAGGATGTTCTTGTGAAAGTGGATAAGTTCATATTTCCCGCTGACTTTATTGTTCTGGACATGGAGGAGGACACAGATGTCCCTATTATTCTTGGTAGGCCATTTCTAGCCACAGGCCAAGCTCTTATTGATGTTCAAAAAGGAGAGCTTAAGCTTAGAGTTCAAGGAGATGAGGTGGCCTTTAATGTCTTCAAGTCTATGAAGTATCCGATGGCTAGTGACAGTTGCTTTAGTGTGGATGTGATAGAAAAGGCAGTCTCCAAGAGAAGGATGAGCAGTGATGCCTTAGAGGCAGTATTATTGGGTGATGAAGGCGATGATGATGAGGACGCTGAGATCAGAGAATGTGTCAACTGGATAAATTCTTTCTTACCATATTGGAAAAAGTTCCAAGAATTAGCGGATGCGACTGAAAAACCGCTAACCTCCATTCAGCAGCCACCACCGTTGGAATTAAAGGTTCTCCCAGATCACTTGCAATATGCTTATTTGGGAGAGAATGAAACCTTACCGGTCATTGTGTCAGCTGACCTTTCAAAGGTAGAATTGGAGAAACTGTTGAGGGTTCTAAGGGAGCATAAATTGGCCATTGGGTGGACATTGGCAGATATTAGAGGAATAAGCCCAGCGACAGTGATGCATAAAATTTTATTGGAGGAGAATAGCAAGCCATCCATAGAGGCCCAGAGAAGACTCAATCTAGCCATGAAGGATGTAGTATTGGATCAGATTCTTAAATGGTTGGATGTTGGGGTGATCTACCCAATTTCTGATAGTGCATGGGTGAGCCCTGTGCAAGTGGTACCTAAGAAGGGTGGAATGACTGTGGTGAAAAATGAGAACAATGAACTCATTCCAACAAGGACTGTAACGGGGTGGCGGATTTGTATAGACTACCGCAAGCTCAATAAGGCAACAAGGAAGGATCATTTTCCTTTGCCTTTTCTTGATCAGATGCTTGACAGATTGGCAGGCCACAGCTACTACTGTTTCTTGGATGGGTATTCTGGGTATCATCAGATCGCTATTGCACCAGAGGATCAAGAGAAAACAACCTTCACATGTCCTTATGGCACATTTGCTTTCAGGAGAATGCCATTTGGACTATGCAATGCCCCTGCAACATTTCAACGGTGCATGATGGCCATATTTTCAGACATGGTAGACCGGTGTATTGAGATATTCATGGATGATTTCTCTGTTTTTGGCTCATCATTCGACCTCTGTTTGGGTCACTTGGAGAACGTGCTGCGTCGTTGTGAGATGGCAAATCTGGTGCTGAATTGGGAGAAATGCCATTTTATGGTGAAAGAGGGGATTGTTCTTGGCCATAAAATTTCAAGTGAGGGAATTGAGGTAGATAGAGTGAAAATTTCTACCATTGAAAGGCTGCCTCCACCAGTTTCAGTAAAAGGAGTTAGAAGTTTTCTTGGTCACGCTGGGTTCTATCGAAGATTCATCAAGGATTTCTCAAAGGTGTCTAAGCCTCTTTCGAATCTGCTTATGAATGGAGTTGTCTTTGATTTTAATGACGAATGTTTGAGGGCGTTCAATTTCTTGAAAGAAAAGCTTATTTCTGCTCCAATTGTGATAGCTCCGAAATGGGAATTGCCTTTTGAGTTGATGTGTGATGTCAGTGATTACGCAGTGGGGGCAGTTCTAGGACAACGGATTAACAAGGTATTCAGGTCTATTTACTATGCTAGTCGGACTCTAAATGATGCTCAGCTTAATTATGCCACCACAGAAAAAGAGTTGCTAGCTATTGTGTTTGCTTGCGACAAATTTAGACCATATCTGATTGGCAACAAGGTGATTGTCTACACTGATCACTCTGCCATTAAATATTTGATGTCAAAGAAAGATGCCAAGCCCCGCCTGATTAGATGGATTCTATTGCTTCAAGAATTTGACATGGAGATTCGTGACAAAAAGGGCAGCGAGAATGTGGTAGCTGATCATCTCTCTAGACTTGAGGCGGAGGAGACTGAAAATAAGAAAGCAGTGCAAATCAATGATCATTTTCCTGACGAGCAGTTGTTTGGGGTAAGTGAAACCTTAGCTGTCCCTTGGTTTGCAGATATAGTGAACTTCTTAGTTGCCAAGATTGTGCCTTCTGAAATGTCAAGGCAGCAATTAAAGAAATTCTTTTCTGAGGTGAAACACTACTATTGAGGGGAACTTTGGTAGGTTTTTTTTGGAATCATATATGCGACTGAAAGAGGGCTAAGGGAGGACGACGGCTGGAGTAAGAACACCATATTGGAGGATTCGTCCCTGAGTTTTCATCATCTTTTTCTGTCAATTTTCATGTTTGTAATTGAATTATCTTATTGCTAGAATGAAGATCATAGGCTAAATTCTCTTTTAGGGCTTTTATGTGAATCTTTTGGAAACCCTTGTTATGGTTTAATGCAAAGTTGATATTCTTCTTCATCTCTTTCAATTCCTTGCAATCTATGTTAACTGTGCGATTATTGATTGATCACCTCTAATTGCTATTTTATGACTCAAATTGAAATCTGAAAAGTGAAATTTGATATGCTTTGATTGTTTGGATGCAAATTTAATTTAGAATGAAGGTATCTAGGTTATTTGCTTATTTTCTGAGTTGCGTGGCTAATGCCCTCTACATGATTCAACTTACCATAGAAATATAGGAAGTTGTCATTTAGATTGAATTTCATAAGTCTTGACCAGATTATGAATTGTTTTTGCAACTTATTTTTGAATAGAGAGAAGGAGATATAGATGCTTGCATTAGGAAATAACAGGGTGGAAAAATAGAGGATCATAATTGTCCTAATTGTGTTTTCTTTGTTAATTTGTTTAATTCTTCACTGCGCTTTGTTAGTATTTTTCTTAGTTTAAAATCTCTGATAATTGCTTAATCAAATAGAATTAAGGGATTAATTGATTGGTAATTGATAGATCAGTCCTTGAGGACGATATTCGGTTTTTACCATTTTTATTACGAATTGCGACTGTGTGCACTTGCATAGCTATAAATTTCGCAAGTTTTTACCAGAATCTATATCCACTACCATCACTGAATTGTGTTATTTCTTCAAACAATTGTGCTCTAGGACACTGAACGTTTCTGATATGGAGAAAGCTAAAGATGACTTGATTGTTATTTTATGCAAGATGGAGTTGATTTTCCCTCCAGCATTCTTTGACATAATGTTCCATCTGGTTTTGCACTTGCCTGATGAAGCAATATTGGGAGGACTTGTATTTATGAGGTGGATGTATCCTTTTGAAAGATACATGAAAAAATTAAAAAAACTATGTCAGGAATAAAGCTCGTCCTGAAGGATCTATAGCAGAAGGATATGTTGCAGATGAGGCTTTCACATTTTATTCAATGTATTTCAAAGGTGTGGAAACAAAATTTAATCAGCCTGATCGTAACGAAGATGCACCGTATGTGAATCGACACCTCACAGTGTTTGAATCTCAATGTCGTCCTCTTAGTAAGGGAATTCCCATGCCCCTCGATGAAAATACTCGGAATAAAGCTGAGTGGTTCATATTGGATAATTCTCCAGAAACTGAAGTGTATTTAGAGTAAGTACATAATTAATATTCATTTTATTCTTTGTTCAATCTACTCTTTAATTAACAATATTGACATTGTTAATTAATTAACAGGGAACACCTAACTGAGGTGCAACAAAGAGATATGGCTGCCAATCATAAATTGATACATAAGAAAGAGTTTCGTTCATGGTTTCATAAGAAGGTAACTTGTACTTAGCAAATTGCATACTACAAATTACATTCTCATTCTAATATATTTCTTTATTATTAAATATATGACTTGCACCAGCTTGGGTCATTAAAGCATGCTGATGAATTACTAGCTTTAACATCTGGGTCAGATCTATTGGCTTACTCCTACCAAGCATGTATAGTGAACGGAGTTCGATTTGTTTCATACAATCGAGATCAGAATCAAATTACACAAAATAGTGGAGTGTGTGTTGTTGGAACAGAAGGTTTTAACTATTACGGGCAACTTGAAGAAATACTCCAGCTGTCTTTTACTGGTTCTTATTCGGTGGTATTATTTCGATGTAAATGGTTCAATACAGATAAAAAAAAAAAGAAAACCATCACTGTAAATAATATTACTAGTATCAATTTTAGCGGTGAATGGTATAAAGATGAACCGTTCATACTAGCTAGTCAAGCAAAACAAGTATTCTACATCGATGATCTCGTTAGAGGACGAGATTGGAAAGTTGTCCAAGAAGTGAATCATCAGCAAGTTTGGGACTTTCCAGATGCTTCAGATATGATTGTTGATGTTGATGTTGTACATGACACCAACTCATCGAATTTTGTTTTGACTGTGGATCTCGGAGAGTTGGTTGTTCAGCAATCTGATGTACCATCGGCTAAAGTCAACACGGCCCATCGTCCTTCTTTAGTTGTTTAAGAAGATGATGGATTTATTAATGACAATGAAGATGATATGGCAGACAGTGTAGAAGAAGCAGAAGATGAGGATGAATTAATTGTCGACCTTAGTGATGATAATACTGATGATGTGTGCTCGATAGATGTTGATGTAATTAGTGAGGATAGTGACTATTCTACTTAGTTTTGTATCTAGTGTTCAATGTATTATACATATTGAGAAATAAAAAGTTCGTTTCCAAATAGCATGTTTCAAATTACCTAATCAATTGAAATAATACTCAATAAATTAATTATAAATAATAATTAAATATTAAAATAGATAGGTTAAATTACTGTCGTGTTAGTAGATGTCAGCAGATGTGGCTAGAGCTCACGGTGGAGACGCTGGCGGTGATCCTCCACCGGATCCTACTAGGATCCCGACTACATGCGAGTCAGGTAATTTTTTTGTTATTTTATTTTAAATCAGGAGGATGATTGGGAAGATCCTCAAACATCTTTTTCTTCTTCAGGTAGCTCGACAGGTAGTGGAAGCCATCTCCTCCCCGAGCTCGAGAGGGATTTCTTTTCAAACAGAAAAGATACAGGATCTCCTCTGTCCTCGGTCCTTCCCATTTCAGCTCGTGGTATATCGACCTCAGGGCAGCAGAACCCTGTATGAATTAGTGTTGAGCTGGAATGGAGCCAACCCAACGAAGTCCGTGAAGTCCTTGAAGAAAAACTTCAAAGGCAGTATCGCTCCTGCCATCATATGCTCCTGGCTCCAAGCCGCATACCTCAGCTTGTTGTCAGGATTTCCATCTCTTGGAGCGTGGCAGCTTCGCTCGCTGGAGGTAGGGGCTCGACACCTTAACGAGCCTGACAATATGATATCGTGGAAGGCCAAGATATCGTTTATCTGACCTAGCGAGGTAACAGAGCTCCAATAATGCTCGGCCTCAAAAATTTCCCTCCTCAGCTGCGAGGTGGAGGGCTCCCCCATTGGCGAAAATCGAAGATCTCCTGGGTTGTACGCGAATGTCACTTTCAGCCTGGGATCAAGGGGGATCGGTCTAGGCCCTGAGTTAGATTCCGGATAAAGAGCCTCTCGAAGGATTTTTCTCTTCTTCTCTATGACCTCGACGATTTGACGACGATAATGAGCTCAGGTTTCTTCTTGTTCGCAAGCTAGCTCGTGTTGACGAATCAGGCGCTGGTTCCGGACGAACAACGACTCCGGGCTCGGTGTTTTTGGCGAATACGGGATGGCAAGCAGCGACCCCCACCGTCTTTCCAGATTCTGTGACATCTAGCGAGAAAGAAAAAATGTTGAGGGCCATGTGTGCAAGGAGTCAAGAATAACGAGCTTGGTGAAACAAGCTCGAAAGTGCTTGGGTACGAGACGAGCTCGATCCTGGAAACCCAATTAAGGGTCAGGACGTGTATTCCACTAAAAAGGGAGGGAAGTGGATTTAATTTTTGAGAATTCCAAAATATCAGGGAAAAAGGTGGTGGTTATTCAAAAATGGTATTCTTGGGTATCGTGCATTCTTTAAAATCAAGATTTTGTACCCGATATCTTGGTGTACAAGAGACGTCTTCAAGAATTTGAAAACCCAGAGAAAAAAAAAAGAAACTCATATTTGGGGTCTTCCTACATTTGAACTGAATTCATAACCAGTGATGGGGAACCTAGACTAATACCTATCGGTCAAAGCTTCCTAGTATGTCAAACTAAAAAAAAATAAACCAGCACATTCCCAGAAATGAAAAAACAGCACAGACGGAGACTGGCATAAAAAAAAGAAAAAGATCATCAGATACTTACGCAATGAAGATGGCGATTGCAGAGAAATCGTTGATTGAAGGAGAGGCTGTAGGTATAACCTCACAGTCTCGAGCAAGCTGGCGGTCTTTTGCTTCTTTGGCCGGGAGAACATGCAAAAGCAAAAAGCTTTCTGGGATGGCCTCTGGTTTCTTCTCTTTTCTTTTTTCTCTGATGAACGTAAAGTAAGAGGAAGAAGATGTCCAGGGCCTTATATATAGACAATCAAAAATGGCAAAAAGGGGTTAATCCGAACCATTGGCCAGGATCCTTATCAAATCCAACGGCTAGGGATATACGACAAGATGGTACCGAAAAGGTGGCAGGCGGACGATCGTGGGTAGATTTCCAAGGTACTCGAGTACCGTGAGTGGGCAATACCCAACTGACACGTGTCCATACTCGAGTATGTGTGACGGTACAGTTCCCAAGGAAAGTAGTTCAAAAGTTTCCTTCTCATAGGATTCGAACAAATACTTTTGAGGGGGCAAAATGTTACATCCAGATTTCGAGCCTTGAGAATTGTAATCTCGAAAGATGGTTTCGTCAGGTGTGAGCTCGCAATATCTAGAATACGTGTTTGCACCCTAGGTGTCGAACCTCGAAGCTGGGCAGCCTTGAAGTCCTTACAAGCTCGAAAGATAGAATATCGGAGTGCGTCCATTGTCAGGTAACCTCGGATCAAGTGGCCTGAGATTGGTTTGAGTGTGAGCTCGGGATAAGGCGGCCTCGGTGGTACTTACCCTCTCCGAACTGATTTCGGGAGAGCAAGACAACTTATACTTCGCTCAGAGACTTAGATGGACATGGTGCCGATTGCTGACCTTGAACGGCTTAATAGGTCACTTGAAGAGACACAGTCCATGCTTTCAAGAGATATTACTGTTGAAACTTCCCTACAATAAAGGGATATTTATTAGTCAGTTACACGCCCCCTGGTCTTCAGGGGATGTTTCCCTGTTTATAGGAGTTACAGGCTTTAAAGCCATTAAATTTATTAATATACATAATAACTTCCCTGAACGTGTGGGATAGTATTCAGAGACTTCCTTTATAAATAGAGAAGTCATGTACCTTTGTAAGGGACCAAAAATTTGTGATCTTGAGAGAAACTCTGGAGAATTCGTCTCTGAAGAATTTCCAGAAATTTCCTAAGTTCTAATAACAAAGACTCGTGGACTAGGCCGAATTAACTACTGAACCAAGTAAAAAATCCTCTTTGTTTTGTTATATTTTCAGGCCATAATTATTTACTGTTTACGTGCTCTACATTTCAAGTTGACGAAAAACGGCGTCAATAATCTAATTTTGCATTAAATATTATTATAATATTTAAATTTATATTAATATAATTAATAAATATTTATTATAGAATTTTTTTTTATAAAAATTAGGATTAAATATTATATGTTATATATTATTATAAGAATATATTTTATAACATTATGAATTTATAATATCTAATGATATTTTATAATATTTGAATTTAATAATGATATTGTATAATATTTGAATTGATAAAAAATAAATGTTATTCTAATTTCTTATTTAGTTACACATTGTTGACGCCGTTTTTCGTCAACAGTGAAATAAGAGCACGAAAACAATAATTGGTTATGGCCAAGAAAAATATGATAACACAAATGAGATTTTTTATGTGGTTCAGCAGTTAACTCTGCCTAGTCCATGAGTCTTTGTTATTAAAACTTAAGATGATCTCTGGAAATTCTTCAAGAATGAATTCTCCAGAGTTTTCTCTCAAGATCACAAAAATTCGCTCCTTTTTCATGGTGCATGACCTCTCTATTTATAGAGGAAATTTCAGAATACTATCCCACATATTTCGGGAAGTTATTAAAAGCCTGTAATCCTATATACAAGGAAACGTCCCCTGAAGATCAGGGGGCGTATAACTAAATAATAAATATCCCTTTATTATAGGGGATTTACAACAATCAATGTAGACCACGTCTCTCCAAAATGACTCACTAGGATATTCAGAGTTATCAATCTACATTGTCAGTGCTGTTCCCACCCAGGTCTCTTACTGACTTTCGAGCTATGACATGTCTCAGAGATCATGCGACTTCGAGCTCATACTTATGTCAGGCTCGGATCCCCTGATCCGAGGCCATCTGAGAACAGACGTGTTTTGATGTCTGTCTTTCGAGCTTGTAATGGTTTCGAGGCTACCATCTTCGAGGCTGCCCGCTGCTTGTAGGTCCGGTACCTAGGTTGCGGACACGTGTTCCAAACATTATGGGCCAATTCCTAACGAATCCAGCTTTCGAGATCACAATTCTTAGGGCTCGAAATCTGGGTGTAACATTTTGCGCCCTCAAAAGTATTTGTTCGAATCCTATGAGAAGGAAACTTTGAACTACTTTCTTCGAGAACCGCACCGTCACACACTTGAGAATGGACACGTGTCAGTTAGGTATTGCCCATCCAAGGTACTCAAGTACCTTGGAAATCTTCCCACGATCGTTCGCCTGCCACCTTTTCGGTGCCATCATGTCATTAGTCCCTAACCGTCGGATTTTATAAGGATTCTAGCCAATGGCTCAGATTAATCCCTTTTTTACCACATTTTACCATCTATATATAAGGCCCTAGTCATCGTCTTCCTGTTATTTTACACTCATTAGAAAAAAGAAAAGAGGCAAAACCAAAAGCCATCTCAGAGAGCTTTTTGCTTGTGCATGTTCTCCTTGCCAAAAAAACAAAGGACCGCCAGTTTGTTCGAGACCGTAAGGTTAAACCTGCAGCCTCTCCTTCAATCAACGATTTCTCTGCGATCGCCATCATTGTGTAAGTATCTGATGATCTTTTCGTTTTCCTTTATGCCGGTTTCTATCTGTATTGTTCTTTTATTTCTGGGAAAGCACTAGTTTATTTTCTTAGTTTGACACGCTAGGAAGCTTTGACCGATAGGCTTTCACGTTTAAGTCTCCATGCTAGGTTTAAGTTACTGGTTCCAAATCTGGTTTTGATGTAGAACAAGGCCTCTTTTCTCTGGGTTTTCAAAATTTAAAAGACATATCTTGCCCACCAAGATATCGGGTAAAAAATCTTGGTTTTAAAGAATGCACGATACCTGAGATTACCATTTCTGAATAACCATCACCCTTTTCCCTGATATTTCGGGATTTTAAAAAATTTTATCCACTCTCCTCCTTTTTCTCGTAGAATACACGTTCCGACTCTTAATCAGGTTTTTAGTATCGAGCTCGTTTCGCTCCCAAGCACCCGAGTTTGTCTTGTCAGGCTCGCAATTCTTGAATCCTTGCATGCATGGCCCTCATCATTTTTTCTTTCTCGCTAGATGTCAAAAAATCTGGAAAGACGGTGGGGGTCGTTGCCGGCAATTCCTTACTCGCCAAAAACCCCGAGCCCAGAGTCGCTATTTGCTCATAATCAACATCTAATCTGTGAATATGATCTCGCGCGTGAACAGGAGGAAACCCGAGCTCACTATCACCCCCAAATCGTCGAGGTCATAGAAAAGAAGAGGAGAACCCTTCGAGAGGCCCTTTATCCGGAATCTGATTCAGGACCCAGGCCGATCCCCCTCGACCCTAAGTTAAGAGTGACCATCGCGTACAGTCCGGGAGAGCTCCAATTTTCACTGATGGGGGAGCCTTCTACCTCGCAGCCAAGGAGGGATTTCTTCGAGGCCGAGCACTACTGGAGCTCGGTTACCTCACTAGGCCAGATAACTGATATCCTGGCCTTCCACGGTCTCAGGCTGTCAAACACCTTAAGGTGTCGAGCCCCCACCTCTAGCGAGAGAAGCTGTCGTGCCCCAGGAGATGGAAATCCTGATAACAAGCTGAGGTACGCGGCTTGGAGCCAAGAGCATATGAGGGCAGGAGCGTTACTGCCTTTGAAGTCATTCTTCAAGGACTTCACAGACTTTGTTGGGTTGGCTCCATTCCAGCTCAACACCAATTCTTACAGGGTGCTGTCTGCCCTGAGGTCGTTATACCACGAGTTGAAGTGGAAAGTACCTTCACCAAAGGAGATTCTGTATCTCTTCTGTCTGAAAAGCAATCCCTCCCAAGCTCGGGGAGGAGACGGCTTCTACTATCTTTCAAGCTACCCCAAAGAGAAAAAGGTGTTCGAGGACCTTCCTAACCATCCACCTGACATTAAGAAGGCCTTCTTCTAGACAGATGGCCTGTCCCCTTCTCGATGCTACTAATTCAGACGGATTCGTAAGTACCCCAACCTTCTTTATCTCTGTGCTCGGATTTTTTTCTGTAGGTTCGTACTTAGTTGAAATGTGTTTTATTTTCCAGCCAACTTTCACCGTCCTACTCCCGATGACATGATGAAGGAGCATAGAGAGGCTCTGCTCCAACTCCCTTATGGTAGGAGGTCTCTCTCATATCTTTTTCATGAGAGTAAGCTCCGAGCTTGCGGGCTTTTGGGAGATGGCCAGTCCACCTCGGATTGGTCCAACAAAAAGTACGACCTCTGGGAGCTCATGCCTTTCCCAAAAGACATCCTCCCTCCAAGGAGAGAGGTGAGGCCCCCTCCTCCGGTTCGCCGACGGAGCCCGCAGTCGGGGAATGAGGCCAACGACAAAGCCTTGAGCTCGGGCTCGGATGATCAAGGTACAGTCATCTTAAGCTCGAAAATGTGGTCCCCCACCCTGTTAAAACACAAACCCGATAGGTTAGTATTATGCAAGGACGATAGTGACCATTTCTATATATGGACTTGGGTAGATGATCGGGTTCATAGGTTTGATAATTGGCTCGGGAAGTATGACACTATGTACAGTCTGAACAAGGTGTGGGATGGAATAGCCGTCCAATATGGGACCAATGACTATAGGAACCTTTCGAGGTTGACGTCCACCTATAGGGAAGGTACTCCCCCCGCCTCTTCTGAAGATGGGGGAATTTCATGGTCTCCAAGCTCAAGCTTGGGAGAGTTCCAGTTAGGTCTTTCTCTACTTGGTTTTTTTTTGTTTTTTTTTATCTTCCAAGTTTATTAGCATTATGTTTAACTTCAATTGGAACTGTGTAGGTGCTATGGATCCCGACCTTGACGCCGTGCTTTTCAATGATGAGGGAGCTCAAAAGAGTAAACGCCTGAGAGGCTCGCGGAGATCCGATCGGCCGTCCAAAGTCCCCAGGCGCAATGAGAAGACCCCAATGGCTCAAACTGCTGTGAGCACAGCCGAGGAGCCGAATGCCCAGGTTGAGGCATCTGTTTCGACCGCACCTGCCACGCTTCCTCCAGCCGCAACTCAGCTAACCATCAGCCGACCTCTGAAGAAACCCTCAATTTCCAAGGTACTCCTACCGTCGGCCCGACCTCATGTTGAAGAGTTCGTGCTTGATGGTACTGCTGGGACCCAAGGAGCTGTACTTAGCTCGGACGTCCTCTCTCGAGTGGGTCAGAGTTTTTCGGGATTCGGCGTTGACCACTAGGATCTTGTGCACAAGGCCCCAGACTGTAATACTCTTTATGATAAGAGTATTGAACTTACTGCTGCGGCAATTTTCGTAACTCTCCTTTAATTGTTTATGTCTTGGCTCGTGATCTAATTCATCCTTTGTGTTTCAGGCCTCATCGTTTTGGCACAGCTTAATTATAAGCTGACCAACGAGGTGCATACGAGCATGTCTCTGGCCCAAGAGTCGAGGGATCTCCAGCTTAAAACGGCTGATGAACTCAAAGACTCGAAGGCCGAGCTTGAGAAGGTGAAGGCCAAGCTTGAACAGGTGAAGACTCGTCTTGCGGAGCTGGAGAGGGCTAATGCCAAGCTCGAGGAAGAGAAAGCTGCCACTTTCGAGATCATGGAAAATGAGAAGGCCCGCCTCCTTGACGAGTTCAAAGAGAAGAAGGAAAAGGCAGTCGACCAAGCCATGTACAAAATCTGGGTCGATAATGCCGACCTCGACACCAGCTTCCTAGGTCCCCTTGAGGCGAAGTATGTAGAGCGGTGGAATGCCCGTCTTGAGGCGAATGAAGCTGCTCGGGAGGCTGCTCAGAAGGATAGTCATGCTATTCGTCCTGAGGGGTCTAGTGCTGCTGATGCTGAGAAGGCCAAGGGAACTGCTCTCTCCTGAACCTCACCTCGGGGCTGCGTCCCTTCATTTTTGTAATTACTTTAATTTAGGCCTGTAGGGCTGATACAATTTCTTTTTATTTTAATACATATGCTTTACATTTCTTGGTTTGAAGTATTTTCCACATTTTATATTAAAGAATCGTATATGTTTATTTATTCGTACAAACATAGTTTGGATTTAGGCTCGAGACTCAATGCATTCATGCATCGTTTGCTCGAGTTATCCGCTTCCGATCTCGTTATTTATCAAGGTCGGATATTACTTTAACCATGAACCCGAAAGTACTTATATGGTGTGTAATGCAAACAGTTTAGTTATATCTTATTGCTTAGTTACTTTTTCTCGTCCTCAGTTATTTCTCCGAGGTTATGAGTTCGAAACTAATTTTCCATAAGATATTCCAGCCTCGATCTCGACTTATCTCAAAGTAGGTTTAGGTTCCAACTTATCGTCGATTAGTTCTAGCTGGTTTGTTCCAAACCTTTTAAGGTTGTGATTGGTTTGTAATCCATACACTTTTTATTTTTTATTTTTATAATTTGGTTATATCCAAATTATCCTAGCTCGCGCATTTGGTTACATCCAAACACTTGTACGTTTTTGATAGCTTGGTTATATCCAAACCATCCCAACTGGTGCATTTGGTTATCTCCAAACGCTTGCTTGTATTTCGTGTATGTTATTTTATTTTTCAAGCTGATGGTATATATACCAATGATGCCCCCTTAATATCCTATGAGTGTGACCATAGGTTAATAAATTAAGAGAGATTGCAAAAATAAAGAGAACTATAACATATTGAACGAAATAGATCTTTATTTGATGGAATTCAAAAGTAGACAAAATAGTACAGATAAACAATCATGGTTACAAGCAACATCCTTCCTATACTATTGGTAGTAAGGTCTTAGGTGTTTGCCATTCCATGCTCGCGGTACCAGGCTCCCATCCAATCTCGCTAGCTTGTAAACACTGGGTCGGATGACTGATTCTATCTGGTATGGTCCTTCCCAATTTGGCCTGAGCACACCAGCTGCTGGATCTCGTGTTGCCAAAAATACGCGTCTTAACACCAGATCTCCCACACCGAACTTTCGATCTCGAACCCTCTTGTTGAAATACCTGGTAGCTCTTTGCTAGTAGGTAGCATTCCTTAACTGAGCTTCGTTTCTTCTTTCTTCAATGAAGTCTAAGGTTTCTTCGAGCTGAGTGAGGTTCAAGTTTTGGTCATCAATGTGAGTTCGGATTGTAGGAATTTCGACCTCAATAGGCAACATAGCTTCGCAACCGTATTCTAGAGAAAGTGGGGTATGTCCCGTTGACGTTCGAGCTGTAGTCCTATATCCCCATAGGACTTAGGGAAATTCTTGAGAGTTTTGTTTACAGCTTCGACCTGGCCATTCGCCTGAGGATGAGCTACTGACGAAAAAATCTTTATTATTCCATTCTTCTCGCAAAAGTTGGTAAACAAGTCGCTATCGAACTGGGTTCCGTTGTCGAATACAATTTTCCTTGGCATCCCATATCGACATACGATGTTTTTTACCACGAAGACAAGGACCTTTTTGGAAGTTATTGTTGCTAACGGTTCAGCCTCTATCCACTTTGTGAAGTAATCTATGGCAACTACAGCATACTTCACTCCGCCCTTGCCAGTTGGGAGAGAGCCTATGAGGTCGATTCCCCATACCGCGAATGGCCATGGGGAAGTCAACATGGTCAGCTCGGATGGTGGAGCTCGAGGAATCATGGTGAATCTCTTGCATTTATCGCATTTCTTTACGTACTCGAAAGAATCCGATTTAATGGTAGGCCATTAATATCCTTGGCATATGATTTTCTTGGACAAGCTATGCCCCCCGGTATGGTCTCCACAGAACCCTTCATGAATTTCTTCGATGATTTTCTTGGCTTTGGGTGGAGTTACGCATCGAAGTAATGGCATGGAATACCCCCTTGTATATAGCTTTCCGTCCAAAATGGTGTAACGGGGAAGCTGATACATTAACTTTCGAGCCTGGTTTCAGTCTTTTGGAAGGACTCCGGTCTCGAGATATTCGACTATCGGGGTCATCCAGGTAGGCTCAAACTCAATCATACACACGTCTTCCTCCTCCAGCTCGTTAATGCTAGGTGCCGAGAGGTGTTCTATGGGCACAACGTTTAGCTCATCATTCTCGGTGGAAGTAGCGAGCCGAGCTAAGGCATCTGCATTTGATTTTTTCTCTTGGGGAACCTGTTCGATTGCATAAAACTCGAAATGTTCCAATGCAGATTTTGCCTTCTCTAAATAAGCTGCCATTTTCGTGACACGAGCCTGGTATTCTCCCAAGATTTGATTAACCACAAGCTGGGAGTCGCTGTAGCAATGTATTGCTTTAGCTTTGAGCTCTTTGGCTATACGAAGTCCCGCCAATAAAGCTTCGTATTCGGCCTTGTTATTCGACGCCTTGAAGTCAAATCTTAAGGCGGAATGAAATCTGCTCCCTGCGGGGGTAATCAAAATGACCCCTGCCCTCGATCCATTTTCATTAGATGAACCATCGACGTAAAGTTTCCACAGCTCATGGGCTGGGGTTATAACTTCATCGTTGGTCATGCCAGTACATTCCACTATAAAATCTGCCAATGCCTGGGCCCTAATGGTCGTCCTCGGGTGGTAAGTGATATCAAACTGTCCGAGTTCAACCGCCCATTTAAGAAGTCGACCTGAAGCCTCCGGTTTAGACAGGACTTGTCTAAGTGGTTGATCAGTCAACACATGGATGGGGTGCGCCTGAAAGTAGGGTCGAAGTTTACAAGATGAATGAATTAAGCTAAGAGCCAGCTTCTCCATCAAGGGGTATCTCGACTCTGCCTCCAGTAACCTTTTGCTAATGTAATAGACGGGTCTCTGTACCTTCTCTTCTTCTCGCACGAGCACTGCACTTATTGCGTGTTCGGTGGTGGAAAGGTATAGGTACAGTACTTCTCCCGTAACAGGTTTTGATAAGATGGGGGGTTCTACGAGGTGCTTTTTAAGTTCTTGGAAGGCCAGCTCGCACTCCTCCGTCCATTCAAATTTCTTGCCTCCCCTCAAAAGGTTGAAAAACGGAAGACAACGGTCCGTAAATTTTGATATGAACCTACTTAGGGCCGCCATCCTGCCGGTCAAACTTTGGACATCCTTGTGTCTTCGAGGTGAGGGCATGTCAATCAGGGCCTGGATCTTGTCAGGGTTGGCCTCTATTCCACGAGCGTTCACGATAAAGCCCGGGAATTTTCCTAAAGATACGCCGAAGGTGCACTTATGAGGATTTAGTTTCATGTTATACTTCCGGAGCACGCCAAAGCACTCTTCGAGGTCATCAACATGGTTATTGTTAAGTTGAGACTTGAAAAGCATGTCTTCAACATAAACTTCCATGTTGTTCCCTATTTGTTCTGAAAACATCATATTTACGAGCCGCTGGTATGTGGCCCCATCATTTTTGAGCCCGAATGGCATGAAATTATAGCAGTATAGCCCTTTATTCGTTATGAAGCTCGTATGTTCCTGGTCGAGGGCATGCATGGGAATATGGTTATATCCAGAATAGGCATCCATGAACGACAGCAGTCCATGCCCTGCCATGGCATCCACGAGCTGGTCAATCCTCGGTAAGGGAAAACAGTCCTTCGGGCAAGCTTTGTTGAGATCCGAATAGTCAATACAGGTTCGCCATGTCCCGTTAGGTTTTGGGACCAACACCGGATTGGCTACCCAGTTAGGGTAAAAAGCATCCCTAATGAATCAGTTTTCTTTTAACCTATCGACCTCCTCCTTTAGTGCCTTCTTTCTGTCGTCATCCAGCTGTCTTCAATTTTGTTGCTTCGGAGGGAAGCTTTTGTGAATATTTAGTGTGTGGCTTGCTATGTTTGGACTTATTCCTACCATGTCTGAATGTGACCATGCGAAGACGTCCTGGTTTCTCTTCAAAAAGCAAATTAGTTGCTATTTGGCTTCTTCCTGGAGGTGTTTTCCAACCTTTACCTTTTTCGAGGGATCGGACTCTTCGAGCTGAATCTCATCGAGCTCTTCTAAGGGTTCGAGGTCAGCTTTCTCCTCAACCCTTGGATCGATTTCTTCATCAATCTCCAAGACCGTCCCGTCTTTACTTTGAACAATGACGAGTGCTTATGCTCTCGTCTGTTTCATTCCTCTTAAGGAAATGCTGTAGCATTCCTTTCCAGCTAACTGATCTCCCTTCAGCGTCCCGACGTCGCTAGGGGTCGGGAACTTAATGGCCAGATGCCTTACGGACGAGACTGCCCCCAGCCCAACCAGGGCAGGTCTTCCGAGCAGCACGTTGTAGGCCGAAGGCAGGTCTACTACCATGAACTCCATCATCTTGGTTGTTGAGACTGGGTAGTCTCCCAAGGTCACGGGGAGTTCTATGGACCCCATGCAGGCGATTTATTCTCCTGAAAAGCCGTATAGCGTAGTCGCACATGCTTTCAGGTCGTGAAGGGAGAGTCCCATCTTTTCAAGGGTTGCTTTATAGAGAATGTTAACTGAGCTCCCATTGTCTATGAGAACTCGGTGGACCCTTTTATTTGCCAGCTGGAGAGTGATGACCAGTGGATCATGGTGAGGAAACTGAACATGGGACGCGTCTTCCTCAGTGAAGGTTATTGGTTGGGATTCAATCTTTTGACTTTTTGGAGCTCTAGGTTCGGGTTCATAGGGAGATCCGTCCCCAGTCTTCAGCTTGTTAACGTATCTCTTTTGGGCATTTCTGCCCATGCCCGCGGGATGAGGCCCTCCCGAGATGGTTATCACGTCTTCTCCATCTATCGGCGAGGGCCTGTCTTCTTCCCTAGCTCGGGAATTATTGTTTTGTGTGGGCTGCGGCGCGGCTACTCTCTGGCTCGTAGTTGCTTGATTAGTATTCTGGTTCTTGACATATTATCTGAAATAACCTCTCGAGATCAACCCTTCGATCTCGTCTTTCAGCTGTTGACATTCATCAGTAGTATGCCCGGTGTCTCTGTGAAATCGGCAATATTTGCTAGAGTCCCTCTTGGACTTCTGATTTCTCATTGGGTCTGGACGCCTGAAGGGGACCTGGTTTTCATTAGCCAGGTATATGTTCTCCCGAGACTCATTGAGCTCGGTGTACACTCTGTACACGGAGAAATATCTCTCCCCCTTCTTTTTCTTTCCTACTTCGACCTCGGGCTTACTCTCTTCGTTCTTTTTTCTCTTGGAAGGGTTTTCCGCAGCAGGCTTTGAGGCTGGTGGGTCTGCCGAGGTTGAGGCAGAGTTCACATTTATCGTTGTAGTTACGGGCTGGGAAGCCACATTAAGTGTCGACCTCGCTTCCTCTACATTGACAAACCTCTGTGCCCGTTTGTTAAACTCGGTTAGGGACCTCACCGGTTTCCTCTGCATGTCGTCCCAAAGAGCACTTCCTGGCATTACTCCAGCTTGGACAACCATTAGGTGACCGCTGTCATCCACATTCCGAGCTCAGGCAACTTCCAAGTAAAACCTTGTAAGGTAACTTTTCAATGTCTCCCCTGGCTGCTGTCGAACGTTAGTCAGGGTTGACGCCTCAGGTCTAACCCCCATCATGGCTCTGAACTACTTCTTGAAGTCTTTAGACAACTGATCCCAAGAAGTTATTGAGTGTCTTTTATATTTTTCGAACCAGCTTTTGGCTGGTCCTGTCAGTGATGCTGGAAATAACATGCATCTGAGCTCGTAACCCACGATACTTGCTCTCATTATGGTATTGAATGTACTCAAATGGCTGTACGGGTCGGACTTTCCCTCAAACGTTGGGACGTGAGGGATCCGAAATCCTTGGGGAAATGGAGTATTGGAAATATGGGGAGCGAACGGTTCAAGCTCCTCATTAGAATCTTCATATCGATCCTGACCTTGCTCATTTTTCAAAAGCCTGAAGGCCTTTTCTAACTGATCAATTCTTTCCTGGACTGGGTCTGCGAGGGGTCTTGTCTGGAATCGGTTGTCGTCGATCATAATTCCAGGTTCGCGCCTCCGCAGGGGGTCTTTACGCCTATTTAAGCGATCCCTCAGGTCTGGGTTTATCGGGTTAACATTACCCCGACTTTGATTCAAGTGTTCCCGTAGGTCGGAGCGATTCGTGCGGCTCCCAGTATTCTTTCGACCTCGATCATGCATGCTGAACGATCTGGTATCTCCAGAGTCATCACTAGTAAAACTTGTCGCATGATTATTTCGAGATGGGTCTTTTTCGTGCCGCTTCGTTTCTGCCGTGCGAGACCGAGACGTTTGACTTTTTTCAGATAGGGCGTCTCTCCGCTCCTGGAAAACTTCCATGTTTCCTTGTCTCCTCCCCGCACGCCTTTCGTCCTGATCTCGAACTGATTGAGCATTCCTGCGAGGAGGTGAAGAATATCTTATAGGCGATGGAGGGAACCGTATGGGTGACGGTGGCTGCCACCCATTTCGTGGTCTGGACGGTCCGGAGTTTGCCCGAGATGGGTTGGTTGCATTTTGTGCATTCCCAGGGACTTGAGTCCGAGCCTCTGCAGGGGCTCGGTTGTTCTCAGTTCCCGTAGGTGCCCCCGCAGGCGGATTAACCGGGGCCCTAGCTCGGGTACTTCTCTGGGGTCTCGAAGGAGCAGATGGCTCTGCTGGTGCCGGAGGTTATTCCGGCCTTCTTGTGGCAGCATTCTTTCGTGGACGCCCACGAGGCCTTCGAGGAGGAACATGCACATCCCTTGGAGGAAGAGCTTGGTTTTCACGCGGAGGCGGGGGCTGAGCCGCCTGCGCCTCTGCGGCTATCCTTGCTAACTCCTCATTCTGCTTGTTGGCTTCTGCCAACTGCTGTTTCAGCTGCCGGTTTTCAAGTTCCACAATGGGAACGTACCGCTCAGGATTGTAATACATATCCTCATCCCTTGGTGGTGCAGGTGGTCCCCGAGAATCGGAGGATTCTCTTCTCTCTTCAACATCCGGGTTTACCATTGGCTGTTTCCCAGGACGTCTCGGATAATTTTCTTCAGGAACGTTCTGATCATTAGCGGCCATAACTTGCTCAGGGACTGAATGCTTAAGGCTCTCAATGAAAGCACCAAACTGTTGACGCTGTTTTTCGTCAACAGTGAAATAAGAGCATGAAAACAATAATTGGTTATGGCCAAGAAAAATATGATAACACAAATGAGATTTTTTACGTGGTTCAGCCGTTAACTCTGCCTAGTCCACGAGTCTTTGTTATTAAAACTTAAGATGATCTCTGGAAATTCTTCAAGAATGAATTCTCCAGAGTTTTCTCTCAAGATCACAAAAATTCGCTCCTTTTTCATGGTGCATGACCTCTCTATTTATAGAGGAAATTTCATAATACTATCCCACATATTTCAGGAAGTTATTTTGTATATGTAAATAAATTTAGTGGCATTAAAAGCCTGTAATCCTATATACAAGGAAACGTCCCCTGAAGATCAGGGGGCGTATAACTGAATAATAAATATCCCTTTATTATAGGGGATTTACAACAATCAATGTAGACCATGTCTCTCCAAAATGACTCACTAGGATATTCAGAGTTATCAATCTACATTGTCAGTGCTGTTCCCACCCAGGTCTCTTACTGACTTTCGAGCTATGACATTTCCCGGAGATCATGCGACTTCGAGCTCATACTTATGTCAGGCTCGGAGCCCCTGATCCGAGGCCATCTAAGAACAGACGTGTTTTGATGTCTGTCTTTCGAGGTTGTAATGGTTTCGAGGCTACCATCTTCGAGGCTGCCCGCTGCTTGTAGGTCCGGTGCCTAGGTTGCGGACACGTGTTCCAGACATTACGAGTTCATTCCTAACGAATCCAGCTTTCGAGATCACAATTCTTAGGTCTCGAAATCTGGGTGTAACACATGGTCATACTATTTCTACACATATAACTTTTATATATAGTGTATTTATTATTTATTATATATAAATATATAGTTATAATAATTATTTATAACATTTAAATTTATATTAATATAATTAATAAATATCTAATTTAATATTAAATATTATTATAATAATAATATTTTATAACATTTAAATTTATATTAATATAATTAATAAATATAAATTTTATAATTTATTTTTAAATATATTGCATTAAATATTGTAAAAATTAACCAAAGATAAACGTTAAAACTAATAATTTCTCTTTTTTACACACTTTTTAGTTTTATAGATATAGACATATAAAAAATGATATATATATATATATATAATGATTTCGGTTTATTAAAATATTCTATAATTTGTTTATATAAAAAATGACATGAGACTTACCAACATAAGCTATTGCAATTAATTTTGATCTAACCCGCAGATTATAGAAATAAATGTAGATATTTGTGAAAGACGTATTTTATCATTGGTATATGTACAAATCGATCGGTCGATCAATATATATGATTGGGAGTTTTTGGTTTACGGTCTCCGCTCTGATTTAATTAATAAAATATTATAGAAATATATATATATACTAAATACAAACAATGTGAATTATACGTTTGTTTAGTTTTATTTATAGAATTTAGTAATTATTTTTATTAAATTTATATTAATTTCATATAAATATCCTATATTAATTAAATAATTTATTTATTTTTTTAAAGTTTATATTTGTTCTAATTTTTGAATTTGGGAGTGACAACAAGAGATTATATATTATATATTTAATGTAATATTAAATATTATACATGTATTTTAAATTTAAGTTTCGTGTTAGTTTTTTTTTATAAATAATTTGTTGCTAATTGACAATTGTTGACGCGGTTCTTCGCCAACAGGTAATTAAGAAAAGAAGAGAAATGAATTAGTGCTTAGGTTGAACCGAAATAGATAGATGATCTTAGAAATGAAATGGTGACTCAAAATACGTTTTTTAAGTAGTTCAAAGGTTAAAATCCTTCTACTCCACTAGTCAGTATTATTGCTATATACTAGGTATTTGATTACAGGGTATTTCTTACAATATATAATCCAACCCCCTATAACTCCCAAGGTCTCCATATTTATAGGAGAAGGCACATGGGGGTTTGTAAGAAGGTCATCCCGTGACCTTCTTACCTATCATGTCAACTCTGTGACATTCATGATTAATTCCTAAACCTGACACATAAGTGTGGTCAAATCAATAGGTAAGGAGATAATGGGCCGCACGGCCCAAACCAGTCGTGGGTGTCTGAATATGCACGTTCTTGCTGCGTGTCCGAGAAGTCAGGGGTATATCAGACACGTGATGTCTGATATATGCACGTTTACCTTGCGTGATTGACTTTATAAAAGGTCACAGCCTTCAACTCCAGCTCGTACAACGAGCTGGATGCTTCCCTCGACCTGTGGTCCTCAGAGCCCAGGCTCAGTCCTTAAGCAATTTTGGCGAACCCTTAGGTTACCTCGAGCTAAGGAGGTAGGACCTCACGATGGCAGCTCCGGTCTTGGGGATGTTCACGTGGCAGTCCTGATTAGTCCGTATCCCAGCTTGCTAATCAGCCCGTGGGAAAATCAGGGCGTACATCTGCCCCCCAAGCCCCTGCTCGTGGTGCACGACGTCGCATAGGGCCACAGTTGGGGCTTTTAGGCTTCCCGAAGAACACTTCGTATCCCATAATCTACGCAGGCGCCAAATACGTGGAACATCGTGGTTGGTGACGGTACGTCTTCCGAGAACCGCATTTAATGGCCTAGCCTATACCCAGCCGTCGTTTCGCCTTTCGAGTGGAGGGCCTTGGATCCCACATCAGGGCAATCCAACGGCCCTCTTCACGTGACCCTTCACGCATATAAAAAGGGGTGGCCACCTTACGCACGGGCCACCCGTTCATTTGAAATTTTTCAGAAATTTTCCTCTTCTTCTCTCTTCATCTTCAAGAGAAAAAACCCTCTTCTTCCTGACTGTCATTCCTAACGCTCAAGAAGTTCAGGCGCAAAGACTCCTTCGAAGCCTTGGAACCAACTGCTTCGACGAAGCCCCAACCCAGGCGATACCTTCATCCACTTCCTAGCCAAACACTCTGTAAGTCTCCTGACTATGCATGTTTCGAATTTTTTTTTATTACTGTAGCCGCATGCAAGGGTTTGCTGGGTTTTGTGGGAATGAAGGGTGAAAGCCTTTTAGGTTAGGGTATCTTTGCAGTAGAAAACCGTTTAGGAGCATGGTTTACAGGATGCATTTTCTGGGGAAAATTTCTGGGTAGGATTTTTGGTATGCTAGTATAGAGTATTCAGTATTTTTGGGTGCAAAACCGGGTAGCTTAGGGGACACGCTTCACAGTCGGTTTTGCCTTTCTTGCCTACTGAAACTTTCCTTCCAATGGAAACTCTATCCTAACCCCCCTGACACACGAATTCCGAGAAATCGGGGATTTGTTGGGATCACAGGCGCGTGTTCTTAGAACCGCGTGGTCTCACTCTCCACTGGCTGGGCTTACCTCAGCTCGTGTCAAAGAAACACATTCAGATTCTCTTCCACCTTAGGTCGCCTTTTTCTAAAAAAAATTCTTTTTGTTCGCTAGGCGACCAGATGGGACCCAAGAAGAATGCTCCCAAGAAGCCTATAGGAAGCTCGTCCTCCCGTCAAGACAAAGGAAATGAGGTGATGGCCGAATCCTCGATCCCCAACTTCGGGCCAGCGGTGGAACAGGAGCTCGAGGTGGCCCCTGACACGTTCTTTGAGGCGGAGAGGATCGTCTCAAAGATTACCGACCAGGCGAGGGTCAACAAAATCTTCCTCTCCCACAAGATTGAGCTGGGGAGAGAATCTGTGATTGCCCGACTTCCCGCAGAGGGCGAGCGGAGATGCGCGCCGCTTGACGAGGCATTCTCGGCCTGGAGCGATGAGCATTTTAAGGCGGGGGCCTTCCTCCTGTTGGATCAGTACTTCGCTGATTTCCTCAATTACGTGAGGTTGGCCCCATTCCAGCTCCCCCCTAACTCTTATCGGTTGTTGGCGGGGTTAAGATATTTATTCTTGAAACAAGATTGGGAGGTCTCCCCTCCTGTAGATATTTTGTACTTTTTCTGCCTCAAGGCCAGCCCGGAGCAGCGGGGGCGAGGCGACGGGTTTTATTACTTAACCCGGTTCCCAAACACAGCTGCGGTCATTGAGCTGCCCAGCCACCCCAACGACTTCAAAGATCAATTCTTTATGTCGACGGGGTTTCAAAACTGCGAGCTCCACTACTTCAATCGTCCTCGTAAGTGCATTTCAACCTTAGCTCGTAAGTTAAGTATCGTTTAGCTCCCCTTTTATCCACTTCTGACTTAGGATAATTCTACAGCTATCTTTGCGAGGACAGAGAAATCTGTGACCCTTGGGGCCCAATACGAGACACTGGCGGGCTTGCCCCCCAGTGAAAAAGACTATCGTCAGCTCGTGATAGACAAGACGATGGTGGCCTGTAAGCTGATCTCCCCAGGCCAGACTCTGAACTTGAGGAGGACTTGGGCGCTTCCCCCAGCTCGCGATACTAGGCCTATCATCGTGGAGGGGGTCGCGGGGGACAAAGATGAGGAGGACGAGGTTCCCCTCGTGAGGAACAGGAAGCGGGCGTTGGAGGTCACCCAGAGAACGGACGAGGAGAGGATCCGGTCCGGAGCAGCCGCGGGTCCTTCTGGCCAAGGTAACCCTTATATGTTTAGGATCTTAGATAGGGCCATTGCCAACCCCCGGCTAGCTAGGTTCAATCCCAGGCAGCTCCTCCAACGTCACCGAAGTGATCCGGACCTGGATACAACCCTGCTTCACTGTGTCGACCAGCTCGTGCTGGATTACCAAGATAGCCGCCCTAGGGGTACCGTAGTCGTAGATAACACCCCAGCCTTTAGGTCGATCCTATTCGAGGAGTATGGGACCAACCTTCGGTCATGGCCATCACTCAGAAGGGGTGCCGTAGCTCCGAGACTTAGGCAATATGTAGAAGAATCCAGACCAGAACCAGTGTCGGATCCAGAACTTGCGCCAGCTCGGGAAATAATCGACTTAGATTCTCCCGCAGGAGCTCTGGGGCCGATGGTCGTAACCATAGGTTCTTCTTCTAGCTCGGGGGGTAGGATCCCTTTTAGTATATATATATATACTTGAATTTCTCTTTTTCCCCCTTTGTTTTTGTTTTTGAATGGCTGTTAACTTGTGTACTAACCATATCTTTGTTTTGACAGAAGAGATGTCTCAGCCCGGAGGGAGTCTGCGAGCTGCATTCGCAGGGGGGAATCCCTGAGCCGGGGCCTTTGGGCCCAAAATGAAGGAGCCCCAGACTTTAAAGAAAACCGTCGGGACCCCGACCAAGTCTCCTACAAAGGAGAAAGAGCAGCCCCCCGCCGCTCAGGTCGTGGGAACTGTTCCTCTTGCTGCAGGGGGGAGCAGCATGCCCCCACCCCCTCCGCGAGCTCCGACCTTCGTCCGGGACACAGGGGCGGAGCCCGGGACTTCGGTAATTTCAACCTCCGAGGTGCGCATCCCGGTTGACCCCCAGGACCTGGAGAAGATTCCAGAGGCCTTCTGGGGGACGGTGTATGAGTCGGCGAACTATGCCGTCAGCCACATCTACAAGTTCAACGAGAAGGAGCTCAGGGCCATCGAAACCAGGAGCCTGGTGGGCGTGCTGGAGTCTTCACTGGGCATGGCCCTAACGGTAAGCTAACCCCAACCTTTTATGGTTTTTGATTATCATGCCTTGCCCTGTTTTTCCTTTCTCCTTTCTCTTTTTTTTCTTTTTTTAAGACATGTGCCTCTCCGTTTTCGCAGAGCGTCGTTGCCCTTCCTCAGAGCATAGCCAGGACCAAGGCTCAGCTCGAGGAGATGAGGAGCGAGCACTAGGCGATTGTGGCCAACCACCAGACCTCCTTGCAGGCGGCTAAGGACGCCCTGGCGGCCACGCAGGCCGAGCTAAAAGAGGCCCGTCCCAAGCTACAAGAGCTCGAGACCACCAAAGCCGCCCTCGCCGCGTCGCGGGCCGACCTAGACACTGCGAAGGCCGAGGCCAAGGCCGCCCTGGAGGCCGAGCAGGCAACTTCAGGAACCGCCATGGAGGATATGTTCTACCATTGCTGGGCCTATAATAAGGACGCCGACTTCTCCTTCTTGGCAGCAGACGTCTTGGAGCCCTTGCTGGAGAAGTTCAAAGCTCTCCTAGAGAAAGAAGCACCTTCCGAGGCCGAGGAAGTCTCCGGCGCAGCTGAGCAGGGCGAGACGGTGACCTCCAAGGGGCCAACTGGTGGAACCTAGGGCCTTTCCATTCTGCCCCCACTCTTTCATTCTTATTATTTTTTTTTTGTTGTACCTTTTGCATGAGGTGTTGCCACCTCGAGACAATTAATTTTTACCTATGAATTGATTAACTCCCTTTTGCCTCTACGCATTTCAGTTACAATTTTTTCAAAAACTTAGTTCGCGTTAACTTTCATCAATATCCCGTGCTCTTTAGGAAGAACAACGACCAATAGATTTAAATCAACTTCTAAGATTTTTGGCATGGTTATATCCAGGAACTTAATTTGAAAACTTAGTTCGTGTTAATTTTTATCAATATCTCATGCTCTTTAGGAAGAACAACGATCAATAGATTTAAATCATCTTCTAAGTTTTTTGACCTGGTTATATCCAGGAACTTAATTTGAAAACTTAGTTCGTGTTAATTTTTATCAATATCCCGTGCTCTTTAGGAAGAACAATGATCAATAGATTTAAATCAACTTCTATGTTTTTTGACCTGGTTATATCCAGGAACTTAATTTGAAAACTTAGTTCGTGTTAATTTTTATCAATATCCCGTGCTCTTTAGGAAGAACAACGATCAATAGATTTAAATCACTTCTAAGTTTTTTGACCTGGTTATATCCAGGAACTTAATTTGAAAACTTAGTTCGTGTTAATTTTTATCAATATCCCGTGCTCTTTAGGAAGAACAACGATCAATATATTTAAATCAAATTCTAAGTTTTTTGACCTGGTCATATCCAGGAACTTAATTTGAAAACTTAGTTCGTGTTAATTTTTATCAATATCCCGTGCTCTATAGGAAGAACAACGATCAATAGATTTAAATCAACTTCTAAGTTTTTTGACCTGGTTACATCCAGGAACTTAATTTGAAAACTTAGTTCGTGTTAATTTTTATCAATATCCCGTGCTCTTTAGGAAGAACAACGATCAATAGATTTAAATCAACTTCTATGTTTTTTGACCTGGTCATATCCAGGAACATAATTTGAAAACTTAGTTCGTGTTAATTTTATCAATATCTCGTGCTCTTTAAGAAGAACAACGATCAATAGATTTAAATCAACTTCTAAGTTTTTGACCTGGTTATATCCAGGATAGGACTTAGTTCGCGTTAATCCTTATCAATATCTCGCGTTTTTTAAGAAAAAAAGCAATCAATCGATATGAATCAACTTCTAAGTCATTAAGGCGACCTGGTTATATCCAGGTACCATATGCCCCCCAAGTAACTGGGAAAGGGTCTTTCGTGGTTACTTTAGATTACACTTGAAAACATGTACAAACATAAACAAAAAGTTAATTCTCATTGCTTAATGCATAAAAAATGGCCTTTCAGGCCTTACAAGTGAATCATTGATAATATCTCTTTAAATGGATGGCGTTCCAAGTTCGTGGGACTGCCCCTCCGTTTAGCCGAGCTTATTTATAAGTCCCTTCTTTAATGACCTCGATGACTTGATATGGCCCTTCCCAGTTCGGTCCCAAGACTCCATCCTTGGGATCCTTACTGGCCAAGAAAACTCTCCTGAGGACCAGGTCGCCAACGTTAAAGGCGCGATTCTTGACTTTTGAGTTGAAATAGCGAGTGATCTTCTGCTGATAATTGGCGAGCCGGAGTTGCGAATCCTCTCACCTTTCATCAACCAAGTCAAGGGAAGCGCAAAGTAGCTCGTGGTTGCAGTCCTGGTCATATGACTGGACCCTATGCGAAAGCAACTTAATCTCCACAGGGAGGACTGCCTCACTCCCAAAGGTCAAGGAAAAAGGAGTATGACCTGTAGGAGTCCGATGCGAGGTCCGGTATGCCCAGAGAACCTGGGGGAGCTGCTCTGGCCAGACCCCCTTCGCTTCGTCTAGTCTCTTCTTGAGGCTCGCCTTTAACGTCTTATTGACAGCCTCGACTTGGCCGTTCGCCTGAGGATAGGCTACGGAGGAGAAACTTTTCACAATTCCGTACCTCTTACAAAACTCGGTGAACAGGTCGCTGTCGAACTGAGTCCCATTGTCGGAAACAATCTTCTTGGGCAGCCCGAATCGGCAGATAATGCTCTTAACCACATAGTCAAGGACTTTTTTGGAAGTTATCGTTGCCAAAGTTTCTCCCTCAGCCCACTTCGTAAAGTAGTCGATGGCCACCACGGCGTAATGGACACCGCTTTTCCAGTAGGGAGGGCGCCAACCAAGTCGATCCCCCAAACTACAAACGGCCATGGGGAAGAGATCATCTTCAGCTCGACTGGGGGAGCTCGGGCAACTGTGGCGAATCATTGGCACTTGTCACACTTCTTCACGTATGAGATTGAGTCTTTGGACAGAGTTGGCCAGTAATAACCTTGCCTCAGGACCTTTATGGCCAAGCTTTGCCCCCCAGTGTGATCTCCGCAAAAACCCTCATGCACCTCCTGCAGGATGGCCTGTGCTTCGCCTGGAAGAACACATCGTAGGAGAGGTAGGGAGTGCCCACGTCGGTATAACACCCCGTCTACTATCGTATACCTGGGAACTTGATACAGCACTCGTCGTGCATCATTACGTCCTCCAGGTAGCTTTCCCTCGGTGAGATATTCAAGGATGGGGTTCATCCAGGTTGGCCTGGCGTCGATCATCTCGACCTCCATCCTGACTTCTTCTATACTTGGTTTCTCCAAGAATTCTACTGGCACTAACCCCAAGGTCTCCGTCTCCCCGGAGGTGGCGAGCTTGGCAAGAGCATCTGCGTTGGCGTTCTGCTCCCAAGGTATCAGCTCGATTGAGCCTCGCCCAAACGCGGATAGCTCAACCTTTACCTTTGCTAGATAGGCGGCCATCTTGGGTCCTCGTGCTTGATACTCGCCCAGAACCTGGTTTACCACGAGCTGGGAGTCATTGAAGCACTGGACGGAGCTCGCCCTCAGCTCCTGGGCTATCCTTAGCCCGGCCAGCAAAGCTTCGTATTCGGCCTCGTTGTTGGAGGCCTTGAATCCGAACCTCAGCGCCGAGTGGAATCTATGTCCTTCAGGGGATATCAAAATGATTCCAGCTCTGGAGCCGTTCTCGTTGGATGAACCATCCACGAATATCCCCCATGATGCCTGGGCCGAGGTGACCTGGGGTGAGTCTTCTGCAGGATCCTCCCGGAATCATGTGCACTTGGCTACAAAATCGCCAAGGGCCTGACTCTTTATAGTAGTTTGCGGAGTGTACAGAATCTCGAACTGGCTGAGTTCGATTGCCCACTTTAACAAGCGTCCCGATGCTTCAGGTTTTTGCAAAACCTGCCTTAAAGGCTGATCGGTCATGACTTGTATTGAGTGGGACTAGAAGTACGGCCTGAGCTTTCGCGAGGCCGTGATAAGGCAGAACGCCAATTTCTCCATCAACGGGTATCGGGATTCAGCTCCGAGAAGTCTCTTGCTGATGTAGTAGACTGGCTTCTGAATCCGGTCTTCTTCCCGGACCAATACGGCACTGGCTGCATCCTCCGTGACAGCTAGGTAGAGAAAAAGAGGCTCTCCTGCTTTTGGTTTGGATAGTACGGGTGGCTCGGCCAGATGTGCCTTCAGGTCGAGGAAAGCGCTTTCGCACTCTTCTGTCCACTCGAAATTCTTATTTCCTCGGAGCAGGTTGTAGAATGGCAAACACTTATCGGTGGACTTTGAAATAAACCGATTGAGGGCTGCCACCCTTCCTGTCAGGCCTTGGACATCTTTGCATGACCTGGGTGAGGGAAGCTCGAGCAATGATCTGATCTTGTCGGGGTTCGCCGTGATCCCCCGGGTATTGACGATGAAACCCAGGAATTTTCCCGACGCGACTCCAAAAGTGCACTTCTGTGGATTTAGCCTCATGCCATACTCCCGTAATATCTTGAAGCATTCCCCCAGGTCAGAAACATGGTTATCGGTAGTCTTTGACTTGACTAGCATGTCATCAACGTACACTTCCATGTTTTTTGTGATCTGGTTTGCGAACATTCTATTCACTTACCTTTGATACGTAGCTCCGGCGTTCTTCAGCCCGAAGGGCATGACCTTTTAACAATAAACGTTAGTCGGGGTCATGAAACTGGTGTGCTCTTGGTCCGCCGGATTCATGGCGATCTGATTATAGCCTGAGTACGCGTCCATAAAGGACATGAGCTCGTGCCCCGCCGTGGCATCCACCAACTGGTCAATCCTTGGCAATGGAAAACAATCCTTGGGGCAGGCTTTATTCAGGTCAGAGAAGTCGATGCAGGTCCGCCATTTCCCGTTGGGCTTCGGGACCAGCACGGGGTTGGCAACCCAAATCGGAAACTTGGCTTCACAAATATAGCCGCATTTTTTGAGCCGAGCTACTTCTTCCTCTAAGGCTTCAGCCCGGGTTGTCCTTAGGCGTCTCTGCTTCTGGGACTTTGCAGGAATGCTTTTATCCAGATGAAGTGTGTGCATGATGACACTCGGGCTGATTCCCAGCATGTCCTCGTGTGACCACGCAAACACATCCAGGTTATCCCGTAGAAATCTGATCAGCTCCGCTTTCCTCTCGCTGCAGAGGTTTTTTTCGAGCTTGACCATCCGTGATGGGTTCTGCGAATCAATGTTTACTTCCTCGAGCTCCTCAATAGCTTGGAGCTCAGATCTGTCCTCGCCTATTCGGGGGTCAATATCCTCACTTAAGACAATATTTTCCCCTTCGGTGCTTTAAGGTTTTTCAATCTCAGGACCAGCAAAGGGGTCCCAAGTTTCCTCTTCACCACTTTGGATGGCCATTGCCAGCTGCCCGGGTTTCGATTTTCCCTTCATGGAAATGCTGTAGCATTCCCTGGCAGCGAGCTGATCGCCACGGACAGTGCATATTCCCGTGGAGGTAGGAAATTTCATCGCGAGGTGGTGAATGGACGAGGCAGCCTCAAAGGCTACGAGCGTGGGTCGTCCCAAAATTGTGTTGTACGCAGCGGAGCAGTCGATGACCACGAACTCGAGGAGTTTGGAGACTGTCCGAGGTCCTTCCCCCAGGGTGATCACCAGCTTGATAGTCCCTATAGCCGCTGATCCTTCTCCCAAAAAACCATACAGCATCATGGAGGTCGCCTTCATCTCGGCGACAGTCAAACCCATCTTTTCTAATGTGGACCAGAATAGGAGGTTCACCGAGCTCCCATTGTCGATCAGCACCCTCCTAACCCTCCGATTAGCGAGCTGAACTTCTACGACCAGAGGGTCATTGTGTGGGAACTGGACATGGCCCGCATCTTCTTCTATAAAAATGATCGGTTGCTTCTCCAATCGTTGATGCTTTGGCAGACGTTGCTCCGGGACAAACTCTACTCCATTGTGCGCCTTAAGTTCATTCACGTACCTCTTCTGGGAACCCCTGCTCGTGCTAGCCATATGCGGACCTCCAGAGATGGTGGATATCTCCCCTCTTATCACGGGAGGAGGGACGTCCTGATCTACCCGAGACCCGGGCTGACTGACTGGGACTTCTGGAGCAGGTCGACTTGCTGGAACCCTGTTTCGCACGTACTGGGCCAAGGGGCCAGCTCGGATGAGAGTCTCGATCTCATCTTTTAAATGCCTACAATCATCAGTATTGTGGCCAACATCGTTGTGAAAACGGGAAAACTTGGAGGTGTCTCTCTTCCCTTTCTGGTGCTTCAACGGCTCTGGCCTCTTCCAGGGGTGGCGGGTAGAGTTAGCTAGGAAGATATTCTCCCTAGACTGGGTGAGCTATGTATAAGTCGCGTAGACGGGCTTGAACTTGTCTACGGACTTATTCTTCTTTGGGCCGTGCTGGCTGTTTTCGCCATTCCCCTTTCTTTTGCCTCCACCGAGCTGGTTATTCTGTGTGATGTTTTGGGTCACTGCCACGAACTCCGTCCCCACTCCAGTGGGCTGATCAGGGACCTGGCTGGTTCCTGCAGCTGAGGCTTCGGCTTCCTCTAAGTTGATCCATTCCTGGGCCCTGTTAAGGATTTCGTTAACTGAGCTAACTCCCTTTCTTTGTATATCTTTCCAGAGTTCCCCTCCGACGAGGATTCCAGTTCTCATGGCCATGAGCTTGGAGCTATCATCCGCGTCTCTGGCCCGAGCAGCAACGTTCACAAATCTGCTCAGGTAGGCCTTCAGAGTTTCGCCGGGCTGCTGCCTCAAGTTAGCCAGAGAGTCGGCTTGGACGCGGGCAACCTGGGAGGCTCGGAATGCCCTTTTGAAGTCAGCCGAGAAAGTTTTCCAGGAGCTGATTGACTGTCTTTTGCCTTGCTTGAACCACTGCCTAGCTGGTCCAGTCAGTGTGGAAGGAAATATTAAACACCTCAGCTCGGGGCCAATGTTGTGGGCCATCATCAGGGTGTTGAACATCCCCAGATGATCCAACGGATCTCCGTCTCCATTGAATTTAGACAGGTGCGACATACGGAAACCAGATGGGTAAGCCGTTGCTGCTATGCTGGGGGCGAAGAGCTCCATCTCGTCCCCTGAATCATATTCATCTTTTTCTTTCTCCGATAGGAGCTTCCTCATCAGCTCCTCCATCTGGGCCAAGCGCTCGAGGGTTTGGTCCTGATTTCCTTGGTTATTCCGAGGCTGTTCAACAGCTCCGGACCCATTGTACATATTTGGTGGGTTATTGCCCCTCCTATCTTGAGATAGGTTATTTGGGGCATTCCCGCTGTTACGTACTTTGGACAGGGCTCCCCCTGAGCGAGCATGGCTGTCTCCTCCTGCTGGCTCCCCTCTATGAGAGTTAAGGCGATCTCGCAGGTCGCCCCCCTGGGTGGACATTGTCCCGAGCTCAAACGCTAACGCAAGTCTCCGCCAGAAAGGTCACTCCGGCGACTGCCGGTCCAGTAGCTCCTGTTAGAGAGATTTGGAGTCCGCCTTTGGTGGTGAGGATCTGGGCTTTCCCTTGGTGCCCTGCTATGTCGGGGAGGTCCGGCTGATGGCGAGTTTCTCTTGCTACTTCCATAGGCTGGAATATCTCGGACGGGCCGAGGAGGAGATGGATATCTGATTGGAGACGGAGGATGCCTGACCGGAGAGGTGATCCTAGTTCCGTCAGGACTGATCAAATTAGGTGAGGGCCTTTCGGCCCTGCCAACCTGTGGGTCCGCACCTGGCGGTCTGGACGAGGCGCAGGATGGCTGTTGGGGATGGGCTGACGCTGCGAGCCCTCCCCGGACCTCCTTCTGGAATTTCCTCGAGCTCTTCTGGGCGCGCTCGAGGCTGGTTGGGAGCTAGGAGTCGAAGTCGAAGTCGAAGTGCGACAAAGGAGTGGAGTTGGCTGTTGGAAGTCTGTCCGAGCAGCTATGCCAGGACCGGTTACCCCGATGAGACTTAGGAGCCTCGCCTTGCCTCTCTCCGACGTTAACGTCGGTTGTGAGAGGGGGTAGTCGGGCCAGGACATCCTTGATCTGCTGATTAGCTATTGCTAGCTGGCTCCTCAGCTGAGCATTCTCCATTTCCACCGCAGTGTAATAACATGGGTTTGGATTAGGTGGCCGGGGCGCTGAACTTCCAGTGTCATCTTGGCCGGCTGGCTGTTTTTTTGGCTGCTGTTGGACTTCAGGAATTTGTTCAACTCAAATTATCTCATACAATCCCAAATAATCTATGAAACCAATGTTCATCAATTAATTCCCATTACTCTATAATTGCTGGTTTTGACCAAATTACCAAAATACCCCTAAGTTCTCCCCCGAGCCGGGTGTTTTACCTCGTTGTGACTTTTCCGCTAACTAGCTCCCTAGGATTGCCTCCTTACCTTTACCTGCACCACAAAGCATCAGTGAGCCAAAAGACTCAGCAAGAAAACATAATACCAAATTTAGATAGTTCACATAACATAACAACATGCTTAACAATAATAACTGGAACCAAGCATTCACACTATAAAAGTAAGTAACCATGGGGTCATACATGTACGTGTCACACTCCTAGTTATTCATATGGCATCTGAGTCAGTCTAGTGCATAATGCACTCCCGGGGTGGCCTAGCCATAACGGCCTACGCTCAACGCGCATAATGCCGATCACCGAGCCTTATAGGCCCTTGACTTATAAGTCGAGCCTTGGAAAACCTCGACTTATAAGCCAAGGCTCTATAACCAAATATACCCTCGACTAGCAAGTCGAGCTTTAATTAGATGAAACAAACAAATTATCGACTTATAAACCGAGCTGCCTAATTAGAACAAACATCCACATAATACATTCATCATACAGGTAGATACAATGCATTACAGTATACTAAAATAGATATACACAAGCATAATTATAATCATGCTCATCAACTGGGTTCGAGCCCTAATCACGTTTACATTTAATAAATGGGCCAAGCCCCAATCATATTACATTAATAGCTGGGTCAAGCCCCAATCATGCATCTCACGCATCAGGTGCAGTTTTCTTACCTCTATCCTCATGCAAATAGTAGAACGACCCCGAGTGCTAATCCTGACCTGAGCGTGGCAAAAACCCTAGTCACAACACAAGTATACGTTCATCATGAATTAACCCTAGAACCCAAGTTCCAAACTGAACCCAACTTTCAAAACCATGGTTCCTAGTTAACAGGGTGCTAAATTTGTCCCCCGAGCCCCCAAGCGGGCTCCCAAGTAAGAATCCCCAAGCCCCCGGGCCTAGCCCTAATAATCAGAATTTCATCATTTCGGGGCCCCTGGCACGGTTGTGCCCACATAAATATTGGGATTTTTGGACCATTGGCGTAGTTGCGCCCCTCCACTCGAGCCCCAAAATTGGTTTCCAATTTCCACTTTTATGGGACACTAGCGCGGCCGCGCTAGGTCCCCAGAACCTAAAAATATGCCCATAACATAAGTGTCATTTCCCAAATCACAAACTCTGCGATTTCCATCAATTTCATACCCTGATTTTGATCAACCCAAATGTCTTTAATAGAGTTCCAGCCACAAAAACTATATACTATGCCTAGGCAACAAAACCCACTAATAAAACCAACACAAACACCTCATATAACCTAACTAGGAATCAAAATCATAAAAAACTCAAGAACACCATTTAAATATCAAAACAGAGGAATCTCACCTCTAAATTTTGAATTTCCTGGGGTAGATGATGACCCTAGTAATCTATGGTCCCAATCCCAACTACTAATTCACAAGAGTCCCCCTTCAATCTCCACCAAAAAATCAAATCCTTGGCCTAGCTTTAGAATGCTTGTGTGCTTCCAAGAAAAATGTTCCCAAAGCCAAAGAAAATGTCTTGTACATGAGTGAGCTAAGCTTAGTTGTTGGCTTAGTCAATTGACCCATGTGGTCAAATGACCACAATGCCCCTTGCCCCATTACCCTTAAAGGTTACTCTCAAGGGTAATTTAGTCATTTGGCATAATTCCCGCTAAACTCAAATTATCTCATACAATCCCAAATAATCTATGAAACCAATGTTCATCAATTAATTCCCGTTACTCTATAATTGCTGGTTTTGACCAAATTACCAAAATACCCCTAAGTTCTCCCCCGAGCCGGGTGTTTTACCTCGTTGTGACTTTTCCGCTAACTAGCTCCCTAGGATTGCCTCCTTACCTTTACCTGCACCACAAAGCATCAGTGAGCCAAAAGACTCAGCAAGAAAACATAATACCAAATTTAGATAGTTCACATCACATAACAACATGCTTAACAATAATAACTGGAACCAAGCATTCACACTATAAAAGTAAGTAACCATGGGGTCATACATGTACGTGTCACACTCCTAGTTATTCATATGGCATCTGAGTCAGTCTAGTGCATAATGCACTCCCGGGGTGGCCTAGCCATAACGGCCTACGCTCAACGCGCATAATGCCGATCACCGAGCCTTATAGGCCCTTGACTTATAAGTCGAGCCTTGGAAAACCTCGACTTATAAGCCAAGGCTCTTTAACCAAATATACCCTCGACTAGCAAGTCGAGCTTTAATTAGATGAAACAAACAAATTCTCGACTTATAAATCGAGCTGCCTAATTAGAACAAACATCCACATAATACATTCATCATACAGGTAGATACAATGCATTACAGTATACTAAAATAGATATACACAAGCATAATTATAATCATGCTCATCAACTGGGTTCGAGCCCTAATCACGTTTACATTTAATAAATGGGCCAAGCCCCAATCATATTACATTAATAGCTGGGTCAAGCCCCAATCATGCATCTCACGCATCAGGTGCAGTTTTCTTACCTCTATCCTCATGCAAATAGTAGAACGACCCCGAGTGCTAATCCTGACCTGAGCGTGGCAAAAACCCTAGTCACAACACAAGTATACGTTCATCATGAATTAACCCTAGAACCCAAGTTCCAAACTGAACCCAACTTTCAAAACCATGGTTCCTAGTTAACAGGGTGCTAAATTTGTCCCCCGAGCCCCCAAGCGGGCTCCCAAGTAAGAATCCCCAAGCCCCCGGGCCTAGCCCTAATAATCAGAATTTCATCATTTCGGGGCCCCTGGCACGGTTGTGCCCACATAAATATTGGGATTTTTGGACCATTGGCGTAGTTGCGCCCCTCCACTCGAGCCCCAAAATTGGTTTCCAATTTCCCCTTTTATGGGACACTAGCGCGGCCGCGCTAGGTCCCCAGAACCTAAAAATATGCCCATAACATAAGTGTCATTTCCCAAATCACAAACTCTGCGATTTCCATCAATTTCATACCCTGATTTTGATCAACCCAAATGTCTTTAATAGAGTTCCAGCCACAAAAACTATATACTATGCCTAGGCAACAAAACCCACTAATAAAACCAACACAAACACCTCATATAACCTAACTAGGAATCAAAATCATAAAAAACTCAAGAACACCATTTAAATATCAAAACAGAGGAATCTCACCTCTAAATTTTGAATTTCCTGGGGTAGATGATGACCCTAGTAATCTATGGTCCCAATCCCAACTACTAATTCACAAGAGTCCCCCTTCAATCTCCACCAAAAAATCAAATCCTTGGCCTAGCTTTAGAATGCTTGTGTGCTTCCAAGAAAAATGTTCCCAAAGCCAAAGAAAATGTCTTGTACATGAGTGAGCTAAGCTTAGTTGTTGGCTTAGTCAATTGACCCATGTGGTCAAATGACCACAATGCCCCTTGCCCCATTACCCTTAAAGGTTACTCTCAAGGGTAATTTAGTCATTTGGCATAATTCCCGCTAAACTCAAATTATCTCATACAATCCCAAATAATCTATGAAACCAATGTTCATCAATTAATTCCCATTACTCTATAATTGCTGGTTTTGACCAAATTACCAAAATACCCCTAAGTTCTCCCCCGAGCCGGGTGTTTTACCTCGTTGTGACTTTTCCGCTAACTAGCTCCCTAGGATTGCCTCGTGCCAGGTAACTCAAATATATCCAAATAATAATGTGGCTGCAATCATATATCACACATATTTACAATTATACCCTCAATGAGTCAAAATTACGAAAATGCCATTCTAATAAGAAATAGGCCCACATGCATATTTAATACACCTAAACATGAAAACATAATAATATCATAATATAATTAACATAATAACATGCTCCTAACACCTAAGCATATAATTAATTCAATTAATTCCTCCCAGCCCCCTAATCTAAGCACTAAGCCATATTAGGGAATTTGGGGTATTACAATGATCCCATCCTTACTCGAATTTCGACGTCGAAATTTTCACATGAACAACTTGGGATACTGATCTCGCATGGCTATCTCCAATTCCCAGGTCGCCTCCTCGACCTTGATGTTCCTCCTTAATACCTTAACTAAAGGTATGGTTTTATTCCTTAGGACCTTTTCCTTCCTGTCTAATATTTGGACTGGCTATTCCTCAAAGGATAAGTCTGCCTGGAGCTTCAGATCTTCATAGCTCAGTACATGAGCCTCATCAAATACATACTTTCACAACATCGAAATATGGAACACATTGTGCACGGTCGACAATGCTGGAGGTAAGGCCAGCCTATAGGCCACCTGGCCGATCCTCTTCATGATCTCAAAAGGTCCTACAAACCTAGGGCTCAAATCGCCCTTCTTCCATAATCTCCTCACCCCCTTCAGTGGTGAGACTCTAAGGAAGACATAGTCTCCCACCTGGAACTCCATGTTCCTACGCTTCAGATCGACATAACTTTTATGTCTACTCTGTGACGGGAGCATCCGAGCTCTGATCTTCTCGATAACCTCATTGGTCCTTTGAACTGCCTCAGGACCCAAGTATCTACGTTCAACCATCTCATCCCAATGAATGGGTGATCTGCATTTCCTACCATACAACATCTCATAAGGACCCACTATAATGGTTGCCTGGTAGCTGTTGCTGTAGGAAAACTCTATCAGAGGCAAATACTTACTCCAGGACCCTTCAAAGTCTAGTACACATGCTCTCAACATGTCCTCCAGTATCTGGATAGTCCTCTTAGACTGACCATTGATCTGAGGATGAAAAGCTGTACTAAACTTCATCTACGTGCCCATCACCTTCTGTAAACTTTCCCAAAACTTAGAAGTAAATGTGGGGTCCCGATCTGACACGATCGACCTCAGAGCTCCATGAAGATGTACTATCTCTCTCACATAGAGATCTACGTACTGGTCAACTGTATAAGTCATCCTCACTGGTAGAAAGTGAGCTGATTTGGTGTATCCATGTACAATAACCCACACCAAATTGTGTTGACCCATCATTCTGGGCAATCCCACCACAAAATCCATTGTGATGTCTTCCCATTTCCAATCCGGGATATCCAAGAGCTATAGTAGCCCTGTCAGTCTTTGATGTTCAGCCTTGATTTGCTGACACATCAGACACTTGGCCACATACTCGGTTACGTCCTTCTTCATCCCCGACCACCAATATAAAGTCCTCAGGTCCAGGTACATCTTCGTGGTGCCGGGATGCAAAGAGTACGGGGTAGTATGAGATTCATCCAGAATCTACCGTCTGATAACAGTATCCATCAAAACACAGATCTGGCCTTTATATCTTAGCAAACCCAATATCTGATACTGTATAGTCCCTAGCCACTCCAGCTAGGTCGTCCTCTCTAATCTTCATCAACTGTGGCTCTTTTAACTGACTCTCCTTTATCCTTTCTAGAAGAGTAGACTATAAGGTAATGTTGGCTAACTGGCCCACTACTAAGTCAATCCCTGCTTTGGTCATATCCTTTGCCAACTCCTTGGATATCTGCCTCGAAGTGTACAACTGTCCCAAACCTTTCCAACTTAAGGCATCTGCCACCACGTTGGCTTTCCCTGGATGATAAAGGATGTCACAATCATAGTCCTTCACTAGTTCCAACCAACACCTCTGCCACATATTCAAATCTTTCTGTGTAAAGAAATACTTGAGGCTCTTATGGTCAGTATATATCTCGCACTTCTCTCCATAAAGTTAATACCTCCATACCTTTAATGCAAAGACCACTGCTGCTAACTCCAGATCATGAGTAGGATACCTCTGGTCATAATCATTCAACAAATAACTCAATTTTAGTGTCGTTTTAGAATGTGTTTTTGTGGTAATCTTGAGTCTTTATGTTTGTTTTGTGCAATATTACGCTTTTGTTTGTCTTTGTTGTAGGTCGGTGCGTGGAATCATGACTTAAATGCTAAAAGAAGAGGAAATGGTGAGAAAAGGAACTTTTGGTGGTTGTTCGACTTAAATTGGCGCTAAGGATGAATAATAATAAGTTTTGATGAAGGAAGGATGTCAAAAGGTTAAAATCTGAAAAAAAAAATGGAATTAAAGTCGCGGCATGGGCTTAAGGGCCGCGACTTTAGCAAAGTCAAAGACTGAAGGGTTGTTGAAAGGAATTAGAGTCGCGACTTGGTCAATAGAGTCGCGACGCTAGTAGAAGTCAAAGGAAATCCCAGGAGGTCCATGGAGAGGCGGGCCGCGACTTAGGTTTAAAGGGTCACGGGGTCTGGAGGGCTAACCAGATTTTGAAGAGCTTTAAAATGATACGGGACGCGACCTAGGAAAGGGCAAGTCACAGTTCGCCTATGAAAAAAAAGAGGAAATCGTGTCTTTTTGGTATAAATTCATACTTTAGGGTTTAATTAGGGTAAGGTCAGATTTTAATTACCAGTTCAGAGATTAGATTTGATTCTGAGACTAGTTTTTCTGCACTTTCATATTTTTTATTTCTTCTTCAAGTCTTTGAATTTTATGTTTCTGAATAATTATCTTGTTGTTTTAGTCATGACTGTTATGAACTAAACACTTCTATCTAGGGTTTAATGTAGTCACTTGGATTTCTATTTAATCTTATAATGATGTTATATTGATTCTTCTTTATTCTAATCTATATAATGTTTGCTTAATGCTAGTAAAAACCCGATCAATATTTGATTGATTTATGATTTTGATTCAAAATTTGAAAGATGAGAATTGAATATGCTATCGTTATATAGACATAGGTTACATATTAGACGAAAGTACTTGTATGGCTTGTGTAGTAATTAGGTTTCTATGCTTAATGCCTGCTATTGATAAACGAGTTTTAGGCTCGTTTATGGTCCTACTTTATAGGCTATTTTTCATTAGTTAGGATTATTTTAGTTCGGAATTATGCTCGTTTGTTCTTGTTTCAGGGTGATTAATGTTAAGTGATGCAAATATTGGAAAGGAGCGAAAATGGAATGAAATCAAGACGGATTTGTGACTTTTGTTGGTTCTGTAAGTAGCGCTACAGCGCTACCTTGGGAGCGCCGTAGCGCTAGGAAGAAATCTTGAAGAGGCTCGGCACTGACTTTAGCGCTACAGCGCTACAACATCAGCGCTACAACGCTTGGACGCAGTTTTCAGGAAGTTGGTTCCTGACTTTAGCGCTACAGCGCTACCAAAAGAGCGCTACAGCGCTGGTGCCCAGATTTTCCCCCATTTCGGCTCCGAGTTTAGCGCTACAGCGCTACAAGGGTAGCGCTACAGCGCTGGTTTCGCGATTTCTGACATAACTGGTTATTTTTGATGGGCAATTCAGTCTTTTCCAGAGGGAACTTTCAGTAGGGTTTTTTTTGGGAATCATATAGGCGACTGAGAGAAGGCAAAAGGAGGATAACGACGGCTGGAGTAAGAACACCATATTGGAGGATTCGTCCCTGAGTTTTTCATCTTTTTCTGTTAATTTTCATGTTTGTAATTGAACTATTATACGGCTAGAATGAATATCATAGGCTAAACTTTCTTTTAGGGCTTTTATGTGAATCTTTTGGAAACCCTTGTTATGGTTTAATGCAAAATTGATATTCTTCTTCATCTCTTTCAATTCCTTGCAATCTATGTTAATTGTGCGATTATTGATTGATCACCTCTAATTGCTATTTTATGAATCAAATTGAAATCTGAAAAGTGAAATTTGATATGCTTTGATTGTTTAGATGCAAATTTAATTTAGAACGAAAGTATCTAGATTATTTGCTTATTTTCTGAGTTGCGTGGCTAATGCCCTCTACATGATTCAACTTACCATAGAAATATAGGAAGTTGTCATTTAGATTGAATTTCATAAGTCTTGACCAGATTATGAATTGTTGTTGCAACTTATTCTTGAATAGGGAGAAGGGGATATAGATGCTTGCATTAGGAAATAACAGGGTGGAAAAATAGAGCATCATAATTGTCCTAATTGTATTTTCTTTGTTAATTTGTTTAATTCTTCATTGTGCTTCGTTAGTATTTTTCTTAGTTTAAAATCTCTGATAATTGTTTAATCAAATAGAATTAAAGGATTAATTGATTGGTAATTGATAAATCAGTCCTTGAGGACGATACTTGGTTTTTACCATTTTATTACGAACTGCAACTGTGTGCACTTGCACAGCATAAAATATCGCAACAAGTTTTTGGCGCCGTTGCCGGGGACTGAAAATAATTATCAATATCAGTCTAATTAATTTTTATTCTAATTTGATTTTAATTTCTCTTGTTTCTAATCTGTTTAGTTGCTTAATTTGTCTATCTCGGGTGAATTTTGTTATATGCGTGGTAGAAAAGGAAAAGACACACTTGTTCCTTTGAATCCCGAGATTGAAAAGTCTTGCAATCAAATCAGAAAGAACAAGAGAGAGGCCCAAAATTCTGTGAAGATGGCACAGAATGACGGGGATGGCAGGAATGTTCTAAATCCAGGAGTTGTACAAGGGGTTCGGGCTCGGGCCAATGCTGATAGGAGCCTGAGAGATTATGTGCTACCCACTCTGACGGGAGTACAAAATAGTATACGCCCACCAGCTGTAGAGGCCAACAACTTCGAAATCAAGCCTGCTATTTTACAAATGGTGCAGTCCTCTGTGCAATTCAATGGGTTGCCCTCTGAAGATCCTCACACCCATTTGTCCAACTTTCTGGAGTTGTGCGGAACCTTCAAATATAATGGGGTGAGTGATGATGCAATCAAGCTTAGGCTCTTCCCATTTTCACTAAGGGACAAAGCTAAAAGTTGGCTGAACTCTCTGCAGCCAAACTCTATTGTCACCTGGCAAGATCTAGCTCAGAAATTTTTGTCCAAATTCTTCCCTCCGTCCAAAGCTGCTAAATTGAGGGGAGAGATAAATAACTTTTGCCAGAATGACGGAGAGTCACTGTATGAAGCTTGGGAACGGTTTAAGGAACTCCTGAGAAGATGTCCTCATCATGGCATTGAACAGTGGATGCTAGTACAGAATTTCTACAATGGTTTATGTCCTACAACCAGAACCATTATTGATGCTGCAGCAGGTGGCACTTTTATGAGCAAGAGCGCAACTGGTGCTTATGAGTTGCTAGAGGACATGGCCATAAACAATCATCAATGGTCTGAGGAAAGATCATCAGGAGTTAGAAAGGTAGCTGGGGTGCATGAGCTGGATGCAATCACTGCTCTAACAGCGCAAGTAACCTCTCTGACAAAGCAGTTACAATAGAGCAGTGTATCTGCTAATGCGGTTCAGATGGCAGTGAGGTGTGAAATGTGTGGTGGTGCTCATTTTGTCGATCAGTGCCCTATCTGTATGAATAATAACACCTTAATGGATCATGCTCAAGTTCAAGTGGTGGGAAACTTTCAAAGGACGCTCAATAATCCATTCTCCAACAACTGCAATCCTGGGTGGCGAAATCATCCCAATTTTTCGTGGAAGAATAATCAAGGCCAACAACCTCAGTTTCAGGGCCAATTTCAGAATAACATGCCTCAGCCACCTATGAATCAAGCTTCATCATCACAACAGCTTAGGCCTCAACAATCAATGCCTCAACCTGAGAGGCCTAATGAACTGCAAGCTGCCTTGTTGACTCTTACTAATACTCAGACTCAATTTATGACTGAGACCAGATCCTCTATTCGAAACCTTGAGACACAGGTTGGGCAGTTGGCCAATATGCTCAATAACAGACCCCAGGGAAACTTGCCCAGTAATACTGAAGTCAACCCCAAGGAGCAAGTTCAGGCAATTACTCTGAGGAGTGGGAAGCAAACTGAGCAGTCTAGACCTCCACAGGTAGTGGTTCAGAATAAAGAGATGGGTGCACAGTCTGATTCAGAAAGGGTTACTGAAGGCCATCAGCAGTCAGAACAGAGTCCACCAGTTGTTATTGAGCAGCCAGTTAGAGTCCCATACCCTCAGAGGCTTAGAAAGACTACACTTGATAAACAGTTTTCTAAGTTTCTTGAGGTGTTTAAAAAGTTGCACATAAACATTCCTTTTGTTGAGGCCTTGGAGCAGATGCCCAGTTATGTTAAGTTCATGAAGGAGATTTTGTCAAAGAAAAGGAGAATGGAGGACTATGAGACTGTAGCACTCACTGAAGAGTGCAGCGCGATTTTACAAAGGAAGTTACCCCAAAAGCTGAGAGATCCAGGGAGTTTCACTATACCTTGCACCATTGGCAAGTTTGAATGCAAGCACGCCTTATGTGATCTGGGGGCAAGTATCAATCTGATGCCCTTATCTGTGTTTAAAAGACTTGGTTTGGGGGAGGCAAAACCAACAACTGTCACTTTACAGCTCGCAGACCGATCGTTAACACATCCACAAGGTATTATTGAGGATGTTCTTGTGAAGGTGGATAAGTTCATATTTCCCGCTGACTTTATTGTTCTGGACATGGAGGAGGACACAGATGTCCCTATTATTCTCGGTAGGCCATTTCTAGCCACAGGTCAAGCTCTTATTGATGTTCACAAAGGAGAGCTTAAGCTTAGAGTTCAAGGAGATGAGGTGGTCTTTAATGTCTTCAAGTCTATGAAGTATCCGGTGGCTAGTGACAGTTGCTTTAGTGTGGATGTGATAGAAAAGGCAGTCTCCAAGAGAAGGATGAGCAGTGATGCCTTAGAGGCAGTATTATTGGGTGATGAGGGCGATGATGATGATGATGCTGAGATCAGAGAATGTGTAAACTGGATCAACTCTTTCTTACCATATTGGAAAAAATTCCAAGAATTAGCAGATGCGACTGATAAACCGCTAACCTCCATTCAGCAGCCACCACCGTTGGAATTAAAGGTCCTCCCAGATCACTTGCAATATGCTTATTTGGGAGAGAATGAAACCTTACCTGTCATTGTGTCAGCTGACCTGTCAAAGGTAGAATTGGAGAAACTGTTGAGGGTTCTAAGGGAGCATAAATTGGCCATTGGGTGGACCTTGGCAGATATTAGAGGAATCAGCCCATCGACAGTGATGCATAAAATTTTGTTGGAGGAGAATAGCAAGCCATCCATAGAGGCCCAGAGAAGACTCAATCCAGCTATGAAGGAAGTAGTGTTGGAGCAAATTCTTAAATGGTTGGATGTTGGGGTAATCTACCCAATTTCTGATAGTGCATGGGTGAGCCCTGTGCAAGTGGTACCTAAGAAGGGTGGAATGACTGTGGTGAAAAATGAGAACAATGAACTCATTCCAACCAGAACTGTAACGGGGTGGCGGATTTGTATAGACTACCGCAAGCTCAATAAGGCAACAAGGAAGGATCATTTTCCTTTGCCTTTCCTTGATCAGATGCTCGATAGATTGGCAGGCCATAGCTACTACTGTTTCTTGGATGGGTATTCTGGGTATCATCAGATCGCTATTGCACCAGAGGATCAAGAGAAAACAATCTTTACATGTCCTTATGGCACATTTGCTTTCAGGAGAATGCCATTTGGACTATGCAATACCCCTGCAACATTTCAACGGTGCATGATGGCCATATTTTCAGACATGGTAGACCGGTGTATTGAGATATTCATGGATGATTTCTCTGTTTTTGGCTCATCATTCGACCTCTGTTTGGGTCACTTGGAGAACGTGCTGCGTCGTTGTGAGATGGCAAATCTGGTGCTGAATTGGGAGAAATGCCATTTTATGGTGAAAGAGGGGATTGTTCTTGGCCATAAAATTTCAAGTGAGGGAATTGAGGTAGATAGAGCAAAAATTTCTACCATTGAAAAGCTGCCTCCACCAGTTTCAGTCAAAGGAGTTAGAAGTTTTCTTGGTCACGCTGGGTTCTATCGAAGATTCATCAAAGATTTCTCAAAGGTGTCCAAGCCTCTCTCGAATCTACTTATGAATGGAGTTGTCTTTGATTTTAATGATGAATGTTTGAGGGCGTTCAATTTCTTGAAAGAAAAGCTTATTTCTGCTCCAATTGTGATAGCTCCGAATTGGGAATTACCTTTTGAGTTGATGTGTGATGCCAGTGATTACGCAGTGGGGGCAGTTCTGGGACAGCGGATTGACAAGGTGTTTAGGTCTATTTACTATGCTAGTCGGACTCTAAATGATGCTCAGTTGAATTATGCCACTACAGAAAAAGAGTTGCTAGCTATTGTGTTTGCTTGTGACAAATTTAGACCATATCTGATTGGTAACAAAGTGATTGTCTACACTGATCACTCTGCCATTAAATATTTGATGTCAAAGAAAGATGCCAAGCCTCGCCTGATTAGATGGATTCTTTTGCTTCAAGAATTTGACTTGGAGATTCGTGACAAGAAGGGCAGCGAAAATGTGGTGGCTGATCACCTCTCTAGACTTGATTTGGAAGAGACTGAAAATAAGAAAGCAGTGCAAATCAATGATCACTTTCCTGATGAGCAGTTTTTTGGGGTAAGTGAGACTTTAGCTGTCCCTTGGTTTGCGGACATAGTGAACTTCTTGGTTGCCAAGATTGTGCCGCCTGAGATGTCAAAGCAGCAATTAAAGAAATTATTTTCTGAGGTGAAACACTACTATTGGGAGGAACCTATTCTCTATAGGCACTGTGTTGATCAGATTATCAGAAGGTGTGTTCCTGAAGAAGAGATGCAGTCCATTCTTAATCACTGCCATACTCAACAATGCGGAGGGCACTTTGGAGCATCAAGAACAGCGGCCAAGGTATTACAAAGTGGTTTCTATTGGCCTTCATTATTCAAAGATGCCAATGTTTTTGTCAAAGCCTGTGATAGGTGTCAGCAAACTGGTAATATCTCGAGGAGAAATGAAATGCCTTTACAGGGGATTCTTGAGGTGGAACTGTTTGACGTATCGGGCATCGATTTCATGGGGCCTTTTCCACCATCTTACAACAATGAATACATTCTATTGGCAGTGGATTATGTCTCCAAATGGGTGGAGGCTGCAGCAACTAGAGCCAATGACGGTAAAACTGTGCTTAATTTTCTGCATAAACATATTTTTACTAGATTTGGCACTCCCCGAGCTCTGATTAGTGATGAAGGGAAACACTTTGTGAATAAGCAACTGGATGCATTGCTGGCTCGTTATGGAGTTTATCACCGAAAAGCTTTGCCTTACCATCCTCAATCAAATGGGCAAGCTGAAGTTTGGAACAGAGAAATCAAGAGTATCCTTGAGAAGACCGTTGACAGTTCGAGAAAAAATTGGTCGAAAAAGTTAGATGATGCGATTTGGGCATACAGAACTGCATTCAAAACACGAATAGGCATGTCTCCTTACAGGTTTGTGTTTGGTAAAGCGTGTCATCTACCAGTTGAATTGGAGCACAGGGCATTCTGGGCTATGAAAAAGTTGAATTTTGATTGGAATGCCGCTAGTGAACGAAGGCTGTTGCAACTGAATGAACTTGACGAGTTCAGAAATGAGGCTTATGAGAATGCCAAGATTTATAAAGAAAGAACAAAGGCTTGGCATGACAAGAACTTAATCAGAAAGGAGTTCCAACCAGGGCAGCAGGTACTTCTGTTCAATTCAAGACTGCGACTGTTTCCTGGCAAATTGAAGTCAAGATGGTCAGGGCCATTCACTGTTGTTCGAGTCTTCCCATATGGTTCTGTAGAAGTTCGGGGCAATTCAGGTGATTCCTTTAAAGTCAATGGCCAAAGATTGAAACCTTATTTGGGTGGTACTTTTGATCAAGCAAAGTCTGTCCTCCTTCTGAAGCCTCTTTGAAGAGGGATCCGGCGTCCGGCTAAATGACGTTAAAGACAGCGCTTTGAGGAGGCAGTTCTCAGTTGTAAATTTATTTTATTTTATTTTATTTGGTTTTGAACAATGATGGGATTTTGTATTTAGTTGTTATTTTTATTTTCATGTATTTTTTTTTTAACCGTGAAAATCATGAAAAAAAAATGAAAAAAAAAATGGAAAATACAACAATGTGGTGATTTCAAGTGCCATAGCGCTACAACGCTATACTTGCAGCGCTATGGCACTCTTCTCAGAGAAGGACAGAACATTCGGGGGTCAACAAGCGCTACAGCGCTGTTATACCAGCGCTGGTTCCAGAGGCCAGAGTCCAGATTCGCGTAACAGCGCTACCCCTATAGCGCTCGGCCCATAATTTTTTTTTAAAAATCAGAGGGGTGCGATCTTTTCCCTCATTTCCTCCACTTTCTTTTTCTTCATTTCTTTTCTTTTCTCCATCTTCTCCATAACCTCCATAGCCTTTCCATTGCAGCCCTTTTTTCCCAGAAATTTCTCCACACACCCTCCATCTTTCCTTCATTTCTCTTCTTATTTCCTTCTTTCTTCCCTTTCTTTCCAACCTATTTCAATTTTGCCCCAAATCTGTTTTGAAACCCTAGGAATTCATTGATCTAATTTTTTGCAAAAAGTGGAAATTCTGAAGGGGGTATTCACATTCAAGCATAAGGGAATCTATTGCAATGGTTTGGTAAGTGGTCTTCTTCCCTCTCCTCCGATTTGTTTTGTTGTGATATTTGGGATTGGCTGGCCTTGATTGATTGAAGAGGGTGAATCCTTTCTGTGGCTTGGGTTTGGGGATTTTAGTTGATTTGCTTGAAAGGTTGAATATTGTCACTGTTTGTGAAGAGGAAAAGGGTCCATTGATAGGGGAGGTGCTGTAAAAATTTTGTCTTGTGGTTTGGTGATAATATAGATAATGGCACCCAAGAGTAGAGCGGGTAGAAATAAGGACAAGGGAAAGGGGCAAGCATCTGCGTCTCAACCTAGGGAAGATAGTTCTGAGCATGAGTATGATGAGACTCGATTTATCAATTTCAAAGCTCAGGAGCGGTATGAGAAATTTGTCAGGAAGCCTTTGATTCCCGAGCGTGAAGTGGAATTCCAGTCTGAACCGTTTGATCATCCGATTTTTGAACGGGTTCGGGCGAATCTCATGAATAGGAAATGGGGCGATTTTGTAACTAGACTGGCACAGGCTAATGTGTCGTTGGTGTATGAGTTTTATGCCAACTTACGAGATAAACACAATGACACAATCTTTGTTCGAGGGAAACGTGTTCCCTTCACTGCTGACGCAATTAATAAAGTGTTCAAAGCCCCGCATATCAAACAGGAGGAGGAGGAATATGCCCAGTTTTTGAATGGATCTATAGATTTTGTGGCGGTGGCTGATAAACTGTGCTTTGAAGGCGCCCCTTGGAATCTATCTGGCAGCCTCCCTAAAAGTATAGCCTCATGCCAGCTTAACATGGGGCGAGATTTTGGGCGTTCTTTGTGTGTGCTCGATTTATGCCAGTTAGTCATGTCTCTGATATGACTAAAGATCGAGCCTTATTGATGTATGCATTGATGCAGGGCATGAGTGTTAATCCGGGTATTTGGATAAAGGCCAACATCAATTTCATTGAGAAAGGGCACACTACTGGAGGTTTAGCCCATGGATCAGTCATCACGATGTTGTGCTGTAAGGCTGGTGTCCCAGAGTTTGTTATTGATATCTATCATTCGCTGCAGCAACCATTATCCATTAATTTGATGAACGACTATCCTGAGCCTTCTTTATATGTGCCGCAAGCAAGAAAAAAGGGAAAGCGCCGTGTGGAAGCTGTTGTGGAGGAGGAAGATGAACCAGTTTTATTGGGTGGCGGTAGCAATTCAAGCTTGTAGCAAGTTAATGAGAAGTTGGATTATCTAATCCAACAAAATCAATATGTGGTTCAGCAGCAGCATATGGTGAATCAGTATTTGGGCCAGCGATATGATTATGAAGTGAGTCATGTGGCTCAATTAAACAATTTGGTGAACCGCTGGTCGCTAGATGATTCGGATCGCACTTATTTTGCTCCACCTCCACCCTATCCACCGTACTCTCCGTTTTACACTCCGCCTCCACCCCCGTCCTTTACTGTTTTTCCTGCACCTCAACCTCCGCAATCTCAACCTCTCGAAGGTCCTTCGTTCCATCCACCACCACCGCCATACTGATGTGGCTGGTCAGGTAAGTTCTCTTCCCTTGTTCTTTTCTGTATCACATTGGGGACAATGTGCATTTTAAGTTTGGGGGAGAGCTTATTTTGTTTTGTTTTGTTTTATGTGTTGTTTAGTTTAATTTTTAGTCTGTTGTGTTATTTTCTGTGTTGTTAGTGTAATTGTTAAACCATCATTCGTGTCTGTTGTTGCTTTGGCTTTGCTCGTGAAAAAGAAATTGAATTCAACTGTGTGCTTGGTTCAATTGTTTTAGAGTTTAATTTAAAAGTTATGTGGGAAATTTTTAATATGTTTTGAAAATGCAACATTTTGGAGTTTATTATATATGTTTGACTAGGGTTGGTGGAATGACAATTTGAATTTGATAGAACTTGCATTATTTGGCCTTTGAGGCGAAATCCTTGATGACATGTGTTTAGAAAAGTGATTTAGGCAATTTTATTGGATCGATTGTGCCTTTCAAGCCAACCTTGATTTAATTATCCTTAGTTACCCTTTTTGAGCCTTAAACTTGGTTTTTGTTCTTGATTATACTATTTGAGCCTAAATTTCCTAACGTCATTATTTTTGTTTTCCTTTTCCTTTGTTATCATAAGCATATAATTTGTGGGAAAGAAGAATGAAAAATAGTAAGGAATTGGTATGATTGGAATGTAGTATGATTGTACCAAAAGAAGAGAGAGAGAAGTCTTTGAGAAAATAAAAAAAAAAAGAATCACTTTGTCACACTCCTCGATTATATAGATTTGGAAAATCTTTAGTTTGGGGGAGTGTGATTCAAAAAAAAAAAAATATATATATATATATAAGAAAATGAAAAGTGTTGTAATCTCTCTCTCTAATTGTATAAAAGGGTGATTTTTTGTGTGGTAAAGAGAAATTTGGCTGGTTTTAAGGTTTTATGCTTATGGTAATGATTGAGCTTAAATGACAATTTTATCTACCCCTGCCTAAGCCTATCGCTATAACCTGTGAAAGTCCTTTTGATTTCAAAACACGTGTTATTGACATTAGTGGAGAAGGTCAAGTAATGCAAGCATATTGAAAATTTGGTTTGTGGAATTGTCTGGAAGGAGTTGAGTATATATGATAGAGTCCAAATGTTGCAGTCATTTTCATGATATATTTTTGATTTCCCTAATTGAACTTTACAAATTGGACTTTAAGGCAATTGAGCTGAAATTCTGGTTATTATTATTGCAATTGAGATTTCATGAGTTTTGGCAAAGCAGTATAGATGGTAATGATGGTTTAGCTTGTTCGTTTTGTGTTTGTTTCGTTTTGTCAGTTTAACTTAGTATTTACTCGAGGGTGAGTAAAGATTTAGTTTGGGGGAGTTTGATAAACGAGTTTTAGGCTCGTTTATGGTCCTAGTTTTTAGGCTATTTTTCATTAGTTAGGATTATTTTAGTTCGGAATTATGCTCGTTTGTTCTTGTTTCAGGGTGATTAATGTTAAGTGATGCAAATATTGGAAAGGAGCGAAAATGGAATGAAATCGAGACGGATTTGTGACTTTTGTTGGTTCTGTAAGTAGCGCTACAGCGCTACCTTGGGAGCGCCGTAGCGCTAGGAAGAAATCTTGAAGAGGCTCGGCACTGACTTTAGCGCTACAGCGCTACAACATCAGCGCTATAGCGCTTGGACGCAGTTTTCAGGAAGTTGGTTCTTGACTTTAGCACTACAGCGCTGGTGCCCAGATTTTCCCCCATTTCGGCTCTGAGTTTAGCGCTACAGCGCTACAAGGGTAGCGCTACAGCGCTGGTTTCGCGATTTCTGACATAACTGGTTATTTTTTATGGGCAATTCAGTCTTTTCCAGAGGGAACTTTCAATAGGGTTTTTTGGGAATCATATAGGCGACTGAGAGAAGGAAAAAGGAGGATAACGACGGCTGGAGTAAGAACACCATATTGGAGGATTCGTCCCTGAGTTTTTCATCTTTTTCTGTTAATTTTCATGTTTGTAATTGAACTATTATATGGCTAGAATGAATATCATAGGCTAAACTTTCTTTTAGGGCTTTTATGTGAATCTTTTGGAAACCCTTGTTATGGTTTAATGCAAAATTGATATTCTTCTTCATCTCTTTCAATTCCTTGCAATCTATGTTAATTGTGCGATTATTGATTGATCACCTCTAATTGCTATTTTATGAATCAAATTGAAATCTGAAAAGTGAAATTTGATATGCTTTGATTGTTTAGATGCAAATTTAATTTAGAACGAAAGTATCTAGATTATTTGCTTATTTTCTGAGTTGCGTGGCTAATGCCCTCTACATGATTCAACTTACCATAGAAATATAGGAAGTTGTCATTTAGATTGAATTTCATAAGTCTTGACCAGATTATGAATTGTTGTTGCAACTTATTCTTGAATAGGGAGAAGGGGATATAGATGCTTGCATTAGGAAATAACAGGGTGGAAAAATAGAGCATCATAATTGTCCTAATTGTATTTTCTTTGTTAATTTGTTTAATTCTTCATTGTGCTTCGTTAGTATTTTTCTTAGTTTAAAATCTCTGATAATTGTTTAATCAAATAGAATTAAAGGATTAATTGATTGGTAATTGATAAATCAGTCCTTGAGGACGATACTTGGTTTTTACCATTTTATTACGAACTGCGACTGTGTGCACTTGCACAGCATAAAATATCGCAACAGCTATATGTTTAAGTTTATCACAGAGATGTAGAAAACCTGCATATAGGTTGAGGACTTATATCTTGAAAAAGAATAGAAATCGATTTATGTTAATCTGCTATTAGAATAGGAAGAAAGAAATTTAGAACTGATTAATAAAATTAATAGAATGAAAAGTTGATGAAGTTAACACCCTAAGATTTTAATTATTGAATCAATCTATATTTTTGCAAAGTTTATTTTAATTTTAAGTCTTAGTTTAGAAATCACTTTATTTTCGACAGCCAAATAGAAGTTTAAGTGCATTTATTGGTAATTGGTTGATAGTCCTTATGGGAACGATACTTTATTTACTATCTATATTACTTGAATTGATTACGTATACCTGCGTATCATATTTTCGCTATCAAGTTTTAGCGTAGTTGCTGGGGACTTAATATCTAATATCAAAATTAATTGTTTTTTGTTCTAATTTGGTTTTATATTTATATTCATTTGGTTCAAGGTTGTATTGCGTTTTCAGGAATTATTAGTATATGCGTGGAAGTAGACAAAATGAGCTCATACCGGTAGATCTTGAAATTGAAAGAACGTGCAGACATAATCGAAGGATAAAGAAAAGACTGGATTTTTTCATGGCTGAGAATCAAGAAAATGCAGCGAACAATGCTGCTAATGTTAACAATATCCCAAATATTGTAGAACTCCAAGTGGAAAGAGGACCAAGGACGCTTAGAGACTATGTACTTCCTACTGTCACAAGAGTGCATTCATGCATTAGACACCCCACTATTGCTGCAAATAATTTCGGGATTAAGCCAACAATATTACAAATGGTGCAGTCAACTGTTCAGTTTTGGGGGTTGACCACAGAAGATCCTAACTTGCACATATCCAATTTCCTGGAGCTATGTGCAACATTTAAGATGAATGGGTTGAGTGACAATGTGATTAGACTTAGATTATTCCCATTTTCTCTATGAGACAGGGAAAAGAGTTGGATAATTTCACTGCAAGCTAATTATGTCACAACATGGGAGGAGTTAGCCCAGAAGTTCTTAGCAAAGTTTTTCCCTCTAGCAAAAGCTGCAAAGTTGAGAGGGGAAATTAATAATTTATATCAGACTGAAGGGAAATCGTTGTATGATGCATGGGAAAGATTTAAGGAGTTGTTAAGGAAGTGACCACATAATGGTATAGAGAAGTGGATGTTGGTCCATAATTTTTATAATGGGTTGAATGGTACTACTCGTACCATAAAAGATGATCTAGCAGGAGGTGCGTTCATGAGCAAGAGTGCTAATGAGGCATATGAATTGCTAGAGAAGATGACAATGAATAACTACCAATGGCCAACTGAAAGGGGACAAACCAAGAAGGTGGCTGGTATGATTGAATTAGATGCCATTACAATGCTTACAGCACAAGTGGCAGCTTTAACGAAGTAGTTACAGCAAAGCAACCTGTCAGCCCAAACCATGCAAGTTCAAAATTTGTGTGGGGCATGTGGGAATGCTCATCCATTAAATCAGTGTCCTGCCATGGATATGAATAATATACCTATGGAACAAGTTCAAGCTATAGGAAATTTTCAAAGACCAACCAACAACCCCTTTTCGATGTCACATAACCAAAGGTGGAGGAATCATCCTAATTTCTCTTGGACAAATAATCAAGCTGCACAACAGCCTTTCCCTCAAAGTCAGCAACAATTTCCACCTCCACAGCCACAACCACATCAGCCAACACATATGAAACAACTTGAAGTACAACTTGATGTAGTGAACCAGTTCATGACATAAACTAGGGCATCTATCGGGAGTTTGGAGACTCGAATGGGGCAGTTGGCTACTTTGATGACAAACCATGCTCAAGGAAATTTATCAAGCATTACTGAGGTAAATCCAAAAGAGCAGTGCAATGCAATATCCTTGAGGAGTGGCAAGGAGTTAAAAGAGCCAAAAGTGGTTGATAAAGAGAAGGAAGTGAGTGAGTCTAATGTTACTGAGAACTTAGAAATATGTATAGATCACCATATAAAGATCGTATATCCTCAGAGGCTTCAAAATAATAAGCTTGATAAGTAGTTTTCTAAATTTTTGGATATCTTTTGAAAGCTACACATCAATATTTCGTTTGTTGAGACACTTGAACAAATGCCAAGTTATGTCAAATTTATGAAATAAATTTTGTCAAAGAAAGGAAGCTGGAGGATTATGAGAATGTGGCACTTACTGAGGAGTGCAATGCGATACTTCAAAAGAAGCTACCTCCCATGCTTAAAGATCCTGGTAGTTTCAATATTCCATGCTCTATAGGGAGTTCAATAGAAACAAAGGATTTATGTGATTTAGGGGCTAGTGTGAATTTAATGCCTCTATCAATCTTTTAGAAGTTGAATTTGGGAGAAGCTCGATCTACTACTGTGTCTTTGCAGATGGCAGATAGATCAGTCAATCATCATCGTGGAGTGATTGATGATGTATTGGTGAAAGTGGATAAATTCATCTTTCCTGCGGACTTTATTATTCTAGATATGGAGGAAGATGACAATATTCCAATAATACTTGGAAGGCCATTCTTGGCTACTGGTAGGGATTTAATAGATGTGCAAAAAGGTGAGTTAAAGTTGCAAGTGCAAAAAGAAGAGGTAACATTTAAATTTTTTGCGGCAATGAAGGTTCCAAATTGTTGTAGAGTTGATGTGGTGGAAAATGAGGGTGATAAGCTGGAAGTTACTAAGAAGAAAACTATGGTGAAAGGTGGAAAATGAGCAGTTCGTCAGAAAGTGAAAATGATATTTATTGTGAAAGCTCGATTGTTTCATGAGCGGTGGAAAGTTAAAAAAATATGCAATATCAAGAAAAAGGTGTCTTCTCATGATACTATGGCTCTCAAGGACATGAGAGGTGGTTTGGATCTGAGTTGATTTTGAAGAAAAAGTTAAGCGTTCGACTAAATGACGGCAACGACAACGCATTTTGAGGCATTTTAATCTTTTAGTTGCATTTGTTTTTATTAGTTTTATTTAAGTTTTGGATTATGAACATTTTAATTTTAGTATTCTATTTATTTATTTTTATTAAATATGAGAATAATTTGAGTTGCAGCACTCCTTGGTGCTCCAGCATAATGAATTATGGGCTAATGCAAAAATTTTCTTTCCCCATTTTCGATTCACCATTTCAATCTGTATCATTTTAAGCAGTCTGAGGTGTCAGGTAAGTTTCTTTCTTTTTAGCTTTTATTTAAACATTGGGGGCAATGTTTAGGTTAAGTTTGGGGGAAGGGATTTATTTTTGTTTATGTTATGTTATTTTGTTAGTCGTGCTGTGTTGTGTTTGTTATCTTTTATCTAGGTTATTTAGAATGTTAGTTGAATCAAGTTGATAAGGATTATCCAATGATAATATGATTGAATGATGTGTTGTATAAATTGAATGAGAATGAAGCTATAAAAATTTGTGTGCTTGGTTGAATATTTCTTACCATGTTTACATGAGTCCACTTAAATAATTGAGAGCTTAGTAATGATTTTTAATAAATTTTGTGTGATTGAACAATTTTTAGGCTTGCTGAATGTTGAAAAAAATTATGAAAATGTTGTCATCCTAGAACTTGTTTGCTTGCTATTTTAGACGAAATCCTAGATTATGCTTGCTTAGGAAGATGATTTAGGAAATATTTTGGAACGATTGAGCCTTTCAAGCCAACCTTGATTTATTAAATCCTTAGTTACCCAATTTTGAGCCTAATTTGAACTTTTTCTTTTTATTTGACACTTATTTTGAGCTTATTTGAAACTTTGCTATTTTTCCTTCCATTTGATATACCATGAGCATATGAAAAGTGATTGGAGGATGGTTTGTAATGGGGTTTATATTTGGAAATTTTGTCAATAGAAGAAGAAAAATTGAGAGAGAAAGAAAGAAAGAAAAATATATTGAAAATGATCTACACTCCAATTGAAAATACAAAGAAATAAGTTTGGGGGAATGTAAAAAAAATCAGCTTATGAATTTCTCTCAAAGTAAGAACATTTGGAAATTTGAGATTGTTTTTGGGGTTTGTAAGTTGATACAAGATTGGTTTTTTTGGTTATGTGCTTATGGTAACTTTAGCTTAAATGATTTTTTTTATCTACCTTTACCCAAGCCATTCAATTATAAGCTGTGATGGTCTTATTGATTTTTGAGCATGTGTTTTCTACGTTAGTGGAGATTAGTAAGTATAGAATGCTTATGGGATAATGATATTAGTTTATTGTAATGAAATTTTTTTGGTGAGAATGAATTGATTCGAATAAATTTTATTTATTAATCATGATTTTGAGAGCTTTTATTTTTTTTTGGACTTAAGTGAATTGGAAGAATGTTTTGACTGAAATTCTAGATTATAAGTTGATTTTTCTGAAGATTATATGTTAGTCATCATAGCTTGAGGCACGAATTATTGTCGTGGGTTTGATTCAAGTGTGTTTGTTGTTTAGATTTTTAGTCGAGTCTGTTTATTGTTGTGTTCTTTACTCAAGGGAGAGTAAAGAGTAAGTTTGGGGGATTTTGATAACTCCATTTTAGTGTCGTTTTAGAATGTGTTTTTATGGTAATCTTGAGTCTTTATGTTTGTTTTGTGCAAGATTACACTTTTGTTTGTCTTTGTTGTAGGTCGGTGCGTCGAATCAAGAGCTAAATACTAACAGAAGAGGAAATGGTGGGAAATGGAGCTTTTGGTGGTTGTTCAACTGAAATTGGCGCTAAGGATGAATAACAATAAGTTTTGATGAAGGAAGGATGTCAAAATGTTAAAATCTGAAGAAAAAAAATGGAATTAAAGTCATGACATGGGCTTAAGGGCCGCGACTCTAGCAAAGCCAGAGACTGAAGAGTTGCTGAAAGGAATTAGAGTCACAACTTGGTCAATAGAGTCGCAATGCTAGTATAATTCAGAGGCAAACCCAGGAGGTCCATGGAGAGGCGGGCCATAACTTGGGTTTATAGGGTCGCGGCACTTGGAGGGCTAACCAGATTTTGAAGAGCTTTAAAAAGACATGGGCCGCGACCTAGGAAAGGGCAACTCGCGACCGGCCTATGAAAAAAAAGAGGAAATCGTGTTTGTTTGGTATAAATTCATACTTTAGTGTTTAATTAGGGTAATGACAGATTTTAATTACGAGTTTAGAGATTAAATTTGATTATGAGACTAGTTTTCTGTTCATTCATATTTTTTTATTTCTTCTTCAAGTCTTTGAATTTTATGTTTGTGAATAATTATTTTGTTGTTTTAGTCATGTCTGATATGAACTAAACACTGCTATCTAGGGTTTAATGTAGTTAATTAGATTTCTATTTAATCTTATAATGATGTTCTATTGATTCTTCTTTATTCTAATCTATATAATGTTTTCTTAATGCTAGTAAATACCTGATCAATATTTGCTTGATTTATGATTTTGATTCAAAATTCGAAATATGAGAATTGAAGATGCTACCGTTATATAGACATAGGTTACATATTGGACGAAAGTACCTATATGGATTGTGTAGTAATTAGGTTTCTATACTTAATGTCTGCTACATTTTTAAGTTTATCATAGAGATGTAGAAAACCTGCATATAGGTTGAGATCTTATATCTTGAAAAAGAATAGGAATCGATTTATGTTAACATGCTATTAGAATAGGACGAAAGAAATTTAGAACTGATTAATAAAATTAATAGAATGAAAAGTTGATAAAGTTAACACCCTAGGTTTTTAATTATTGAATCAATCTTTATTTTTGCAAAGTTTATTTTGATTTTAAGTGTTATCTTAGAAATCACTCTATTTTCAACAGCCAAATAGAAATTTTAAAGAATTTATTGGTAATTGGTTGATAGTCCTTGTGGGAACGATACTTTATTTACTATCTATATTACTTGAATTGATTACGTATACTTGCGTATCATATTTTTGCAATCATAACAGGTGTGATGCATAAGCAATCACCTTCCCTGCCTACATAAGGAAACAACCTAACCCTTGTCTCGAGGCATCACAATAAACTATGAACATGTCCTGATCTATCGAAAGACTCAAGACTGAGGCGATATTAAGACCCTGCTTCAACTCTTGGAAGTTGTTCTCGCATCTATCTGACCACGCAAACTTCTGCCTCTTGTGTGCCAGCTCCATCAGTGGGGTAGCTATCCTAGAGAACCCTTCAACAAACCTCCTGTAATAACCTGCCAATCCAAGGAAGCTTCTAACTCAGAGGCATTCCTTGGCCTTGGCCAATCCCTGACAGCCTCAACCTTAGCTGGGTCTACCTTGATTCGTTCTCTGCTAACAATATGACCCAAGAAAGTCACATGAGGCAACCAGAACTCACACTTCCTGAACTTCGCAAATAATCTGTGCTCTATCAGCCTCGTAAGACTAACCCGAGGTGTTGCTCATGCTCTTCCTCTGACTATGAATAAATTAAGATATCATCGATAAAGACGATCACAAATCGATCCAGATAGTCCTTGAACACCATGTTCATCACATCCATGAAGGCTGCCGGGGCTTTAGTCAAACCAAATGACATGACGAGGAAATCATAGGGCCCATATTTGGTATGGAAGGCTGTCTTTGGTATGTCTTCCTCCTTGATCCTCAACTTGTGATAACCAAATCAAAGATCTATCTTCGAGAACACCATTTTACCCTGCAACTGATCAAATAGGTCATCTATCCTTGGCAGTGGCTTCGAACAGAATGTCGATGAAGCATGTGTATATAAATATATCAAAGGAAAAGTGGGGGTTTTCCTAGTTCTTTATGTGGATGAAATTCTCCTCATTGGCAACGATATAGAGACACCGTCAAACATAAAGAAGTGGTTAGTCGAAAAGTTCCAAATGAAAGATTTGGGTGAGGCGAGCTATGTTCTAGGAATCCAAATCTTAAGGGATAGGAAAAAAAGCTCTTGTCACTTTCCCAAGCTAATTATACAGATAAGGTTCTTGAAAGGTTCTCTATGGAGAGTTCCAAGGAAGGTCAGTTACTGACCAAACATGGAAGTACTCTTTCCAAAGAGCAATGTCCAAAGAAACCTTAGGAGGAAGAGGACATGAGAAAGTATCCCTATGCTTCAGCAGTTGGGAGTCTTATGTATGCTATGTTGTGTACTAGGCCCGACATATGCTATGCAGTAGAGATTGTGAGTCGTTATCATTCAAATCCTGCTTTGGAACAATAGATTGCAGTAAAGCACATTCTTAAGTATCTTAGGATAATGAGAGATTATATGCTTGTATGTTCAGGGGGTGAGTTAAACCCTACTAGATACACTGATTCTAATTTCCAATTAGACAAAGACAGTCGTAAGTCGACGTTTGCGCCAGTGTTCACTCTTGGTGGAGAAGTTGTAGTCTAGAGAAGTATTAAATAATCCAATATTGCAGATTCAACCATGGAAGTCGAGTATATAGTGGCTTGTGAAGCGGCTAAGGAGGCGGTTTGGCTAAGGAAGTTCTATACCGATCTAGAAGTAATTACATATATGAATAAGCCACTAATTATGTATTGTGACAACAGTGGAGCAGTAGCTAACTCCAAGAAACCCAAAAGCCACAAGAGAGTAAAGCATATAGAATGGAAATACCATCTGGTTACAGAGATTGTTCACCGAGGTGATGTGACTGTTATGAAGATAGCGTCGGAATAGAACCTGGAGGACCCATTTACCAAAATGCTTCCTTCAAAGTCATTTATGGGTCATATATGCAACATGGGATTAAGGGAGATGCCTCACTTCTTTGAGGGCAAGTGAGAGATTGTTAGGATTAATGTCCTGAAAGCATGTAAAGAAATTTTATTGATTGAAACAAAAGTACAATTTTATTATATTTGAATGTTATAATTATTGTTTGAATTAATTATATAATAATATCAAGAAAATTCCTTATTCATTCATGAGAATATGATATTGTAATAGTAAAAGAAAATTAAGATCATACATAATGAATAAAATAGTCAGTAACATATTAAAGTAAGAAATCTTTACTGAATGGTTACTAGTACGGTTTACTAAGCATACTAGATGCAAGTGATATAGATTCAGATTGCTAATGTGGATAGACATCTTAGTAAATGTGTTGTATATAATAGAGATTATATATGACAGTACCGATGAAAATTAATTATCTTTATAAACTTACCATTTGACATAAATATTTAATGGGTTTTTTTCACTTGCGGTCCCTATTCTTTACACTTTGTAACACTTAGGTCTCAAAAGTTGATTTTATATCAGTTAGATCCCCAATCTTTTCATATCATATCATTTAAGTCCCTAAATGCTATTTTATTTCTTTGTTCTTTTAAAATACATAAAAAAGTACAAAATAAATGGTGAATCATTCTTAAAATATTTGGATATTTAATTTATGACAATAACAAATATGACATAAGAAAAAATATATTTTCATGGCAATTTTAAAAATATTTAATATTTTATAAATTAAATTAATGTTTCATTAAAAAAAACATTCCTACCTACATTGTTGTTTTATAATTAATATTAATAACTATATTATCTTGATATTACCAATTTTTATTATCTTTATGATTGTTTAGTTCATACATATTTTCATAAATTTAATAGTGTATATAAAGTTATTTATGTGTATATTTATATGATTAATTATAAGTTGCATTATAGAAAAAAATTGAAAAAATAAAAAATTAATATAGACATGATAAATATTAATAATCTCATGATAGTTCAGTCATTAATATTAAAAATGTATAGGTAAGAATTTTTTTTAATGAAAAATTAATTTAATTTGTAAAACTCTTAAATATTTTTTAAAATGTCATGAAAATCTATATTTTTTTCAATGTCATGTTTACCATTTTTTATATTTTATTTATGTATTTTGAAATGAAAAAGAAATAAAAATAACATTTAGGGACCTAAATGGTACGATTTAAAAAGGTTGGGGACTTAACTGATACAAAATCAACTTACGGGACCTAAGTGTTACAATGTGTAAAGAATGGGGACTGCAGATGAAAAAAACATTCTTATCATAATAGATGATCATTTGTAGAACAATCTAAATCTTGAGTATTCATGAAATCCATATGATGTTTATTGTATCTTTTGATTCACTCGTTAAGATTTCTTAGTATAATGAGGGTAATGATCTTTGTTTTTTAGATTCAATATCATGATTCGCTGGGAACATGATTTACAATAATGAAATCTATACTTTCCTAACAGATCAAATATTGGTTCCCTTAAGGGTTAGTTCTGGAACTGAATAGTTATTGAGCTCAAATCTATAATTTGATTATAGATTAATTATTCGCTAGTCAATTAATGGTACTTAAGGATCAAGAGGTAGTTAGAAGGGTAAAGCGATAATCTTGACCAGCTCTAATTAACGAACCAATAAATAGAGGACAGAACTACATTTATTGATTATATCAATGAACTACATAAGAGAAAACTATGTAAATATAATTCTACAAATACTTAGAGTAAAATTTCATATTTATACTTGAGTAATCATATAATTAATAAATAAGGTTATTAGATTAAAGTTTAATTAATAATCTGGTTTATTGGAGCTTCGTATTATAGGTCCATGGTCCCTAGATCACCTCTGTCATACACTATCAAGGGTAAGGATGTCAAAAGAAATATTTTTAGAGAGAATGGCTAAATTGCAAATGAATTAATTTTCTTAGGCAAGGAAATAATTAAGTGATAGTTATGGGTAATTGATTAATTATGAATTAATTAATTATTTAACTATATAGTTTTTATTTTGAAATATTATTTTTCCCTAAATATTTGGATGATGACGTGTCATGTTATAATTAATTAATTATTTAACTATATAGTTTTTATTTTGAAATATTATTTTTCCCTAAATATTTGGATGATGACGTGGCATGTTAAAGAGGCACATGAACATTACGTGACTGATTATTAATAAAGGACTGGTCGACCTACAACCAGAGTATCAGAAGAAATTGAGTTGCTCGATAGACGCAAGGAATATGTTGAGTAGTAGGAAAAGAAGATAGACATAAATATGCGACCAAATCTGCTTGTGGGACCGAGACAAATGCTCAGAAACAGTTATAAGTTAGATATTTTAGGGATATTTATTAATTCAAATGTAATTCATGTCATTTATATTTTACTATGCTTGTAATGCAAGAAGAGGAAGACCCATAGGCCCCTATGTATATCCATAAGCCTATAAATAGGACTCATAGGATTCATTTGAGATACGTGCAAGAATTTGTATTTAGAGAGAAATAGTGATTTTATACATAATATTTGTCTCCATCTTCAAGACTTATGAAACTCAGTGAACACTTGTTTGTTGATCATAGGTTTTAGAGTTCTTCTACATTAATAAAAATAGTAAGTGGATGTAGGTTATTACTAATCTTTGGGGGCTGAACCACTATAAAATCCTGGCGTTGTTTACATTCTTGAATTCAATTCTATCATTTATATCGTTTTTGTGACTCAATCTCGTTGACCAAATTCAGGGTCAACATTTTGGTGCTTTCATTGAGAGTTGAACTCAAGGCAACTAGGATCTAACACGATGGCTAAGAAAACCACAAGGATGGTTCAAATTGGAGAAAAATTAGAAAATCTACAAAATTCACCTCCTCCACCAAGCGTGACAGAGGATGAGCCACAGGTGGAGCTGGAAGAGGAGGAGATGAATGCTGGAACCCTGTGAACGACCTTGGGAGTGTTGCAAGACGAGTTAGCCACCCTAAGTGCTAACCAAGAGACGTGGCTGAAACGATGGTGATACAACAGAGGGAGCTCGACCGATAGCGTCGATAATTGAACGAAAGATAGGCGAACATGGATCGTCAACAAAGAGACATGACGATGGATTTAGAGGCAGCCATTCAGTTGGCTCGAAGATTGCCACCTGCACAAAACTCCCAGCCAGTCCTCCTACCAAATCCTCACCCTCTTAAAAACCCACAATTAGAGCATCATCAATGTCTTCCAAACCCACAAGACTAGAGAAGTCCACAGAAGACGGAACAATATCCAGCTGCCTAGCAGGAAAGACAGCCTCAAAATCCTGCTAGAGATAACTAGTAGCGTCAACTCTCTCGTGCTGGTCGACGTAGTATACAACAACACAGACATAATAGGGACGAGCAATGTCCCAAAATAATTAGACGTCTCGCAATAGACGAGAAAAACCTTCTTGGTAGGAGACATGGTCCCTTAGGAAGCAGGAGGCAGACAGACTTATGTTCTGCAGTCCGAGATCCCCCACGACAGAGCAACGTCCAGGGACCCAACGACCAATGCATGTCTCCTTCTGTTAACCGAGACGACCTAGGGAAAAGAGAGGGGGATAGTGCATAAAGTAGGTCGCGTGCTCACAGGTCGTAGTGCAGATACGATCATAATTACAACGAAGGGGACTCCGGGTATAATAGGAGAAATGATGGTCGACAACCAGAATAAAGGTATAGGCGGCAAAACCCTCCTCTAATGGACAACCGACCAATAAGCCAGAATGTTGGGGGGCAGCCCAGACAACCCAACGTCTTTGACCGACTAGGTGCAAGCGAGCAGAGACAGAGGGATAAGGACTTAAGGGACATACTCAATGACCAAAGGGAAAAGCACGATGAACATGTCCCACCTGTTGCAGTCGCTCTTGCCCCTGCTATACCAGATGTTGTTCAAGCTCAAATAGATGCCCTGAATCAGGTTGTACAATAGGTGGTCGGGAATAAAACTTCCCATATTGATTATGATCGGAGAAAAGGCACCCCGTTCAATAACAGAATTGTTGTGGCAGAGATCCCAAACAAATTCAAAATACCAGTATTGCCCAACTTCATTGGAAGAAAAGACCCATCATATAATGTTGTGGATACTCAAAATTCAACACCGGTAAAGAACCCACACCTCGTGCCTAAGGTCCCTGGAGGGTCCAAAGCAGCCACGTTTGAAGTCCATTTGAACCCTCAAATAATTGCTCAAAATGACCCTGCTCCAAAGGACTCTGCTCAAAACGACCGCGTGCCCCGCGCGCCCGCGCGCCTCGCGACACCGCCAGAAGACAAGCGTCACGCGACCCTTAAGATACCAAACGCAACAGTCACGCCATGGTCCTCGTGGTGGCCTCCTCTCACACACCAGCCTTATCCTTAGGGGTGTCCATGTGGTGATCATGGAGCACGAAGAGTTAGAATACGGATGGTACGGTGTCCACGCTAGACTGGTAGTGGCAGTACAAGAATGGTACATGGCCAGGCCTCCCTCATCACGCTTATGAGGTCAGTACCTGGAAAGTAGTGGGGGCATAATATGGTACCAAGACAAGAGCACTTTTGCAGGTCCCTGACATGTACTAGAGAAGACCACCACTCTTCCAACACCACTACCACCTATACTGCTATCCTGACAGTGTACTCATGTACTATTTTGTCCTGAGGGACCACTATGTACAAAGGAGCCATTAGAGCTCCAATATAAATAGATGATCACCCCTACAGAAAGGGGGTTGGAAAATTCATTGTATGCAAAGGTTATTAAGCAATATACATTTTTCACTCCATTGTTCATCTATGTTTATCCTTCCATAAGTTCATTCTAAGTTTTTATCTAAATATTGCCACATTCACCTTTGAGTTTTCCGACCTAATTTCGTTAACGAGATTTCACTGTCAACAAACGTGAATAAGTTTACGATATAGATGGACACCTAAAAGGTGTCCAAAGATGTTCATTGCAGGATCTTTCCTGCTACTTTATCTGATGCTGCCCAGGAATGGTACTTCAAATTTCCTCCGACCAGCATAGTTTCATGGGAGATGTTCGTAAAGGAATTCTACGGAAAATTTTATGCTGGTCGGATACATCTTATAGAGGCCAATCAGTTGGTTGATATAAGACAAAAGGAAGGAGAACCTCATAAGGAGTACATCCAGAGGTTTATGCAAGCAGCAGCTCAGGCCAAATCAATTAGAGATGAGGGAAAGATGATGGGCATCGCTGCTGGGGTGCAACACCAATCTTCCCTTTGGAGCAGCCTAAGGAAAACTGGAGTAAAAAATACGCAGGAATTTTTAGAACGAGCAAACAAATACATCATGTTGGAGGAGGCTATCACCAATGAAGAAAAGTCTCCAAAGGCCGACCAGGGAAAAAAAGAAGAGTCGACCAAGGCTGCTAGTGGGTCTAGCAACCCTAACAACAATAACAGCAAAAACAATAGTAAGAATGGAGGAAAAAGGGCAAATTCTGAGCAGACGACGTCTAATAACAAGTTCCCTAAGCAGAACAGGTACGAGCCGAAATTGATGAACTACATGACCCTAGTTCACAACAGAGCAGAAGTGTATCAGGCCACACACACTAGAGTCCCTTTCAGGTGACCAACCCCGATTAGATAGGACATATCTAAGCGGGACACAACCAAGTTTTGTCGTTTCCACAATGACTATGGCCATGATACAAACGAGTGTAAGCAGCTGAAAGATGAGATTGAGTTCCTTATACGATAGGTACACCTGAGAAGATATGTGCGAACAGAGGGAAACCCTCAGCAAGGGGCTAACGAAGGCAACGAGCAGGCACAAGAATGCCAATGCTCACCTCCGTTGTAGCCAACCCCGGTCGCTGGTACTTTGCTAAGTATCTGTGGAGGACCACATTTAACTAGTGACAGTGGTAAGGCAAGAGAAATGTATGCCAGTACCTTATATCATGATTAGGATATAGAAATGCTAACCATCGAGGAGCAAACTCCCAAAAAATCTCAAATAGAGGAAGAGAGTATAACTTTCTCCAAGTTGGACGCACATCATGTTTGATCCCCCCATGATGGTGAAACGAGTGTTGGTAGATACTGGAAGCTCGGTGAACATTCTATATAAATCTTCACTAGAAAGAATGAAACTATCAATACAAGATTTAGAACCATACAACCAAACCATCTATGATTAAACTGGTGAGGGATTAGCACCAACAGGGTCTATACGAATCCCAGTCACGGCATGAACAACACTTGGGAACAAGAAATTACTCACTACTTTTATAGTAGTTGATTGTCCGCTTCCATATAATGTCGTGATTGGAAGACCCATCTTGTTAAAGCTACAAGCGGTAACTTCAATCTGGCATCTGGCCATGAAGTTTCCAACAGATTTAGGAGTTAGGTGCGTGTTGTGCATGTTGGGAAACCAACAAGAATCCAGAGAGTGTTATAACTCCTTGATCACAAAAGCAAAAAGGTGTGGATCGGGGAGCGAAGCAAAAAACATATTGCTGGTGGTAAATGAATCACATGCCCAATCAGGTGAACAAGTCACCAAGTAAGGTGTTTTAAAAAGTGAGAATGGAGACTTAGATCCTCGTTTTGGGGATTTTGAGAAAGGTATTGGACCTGTGGAGGATCTCGAGGAAAGTCGGTAAAAACTTAGAGACAAAAATCAAAGAAAAGTTGTTGGAGTTTTTGAAGAAGAACCATGAGTTCTTTGCCTGGTCGCATAAATACATGGTGGGAATCGACCCAACAATTATTAGCCATGTCATGAACGTATACAAGAACCACCCACCAGTCCAACAAAAAAGAAGGTTGCTCGACAAAGACCGGTCTAAAGCCTTAAAAGAAGAAGTCGAGAGCTAAAGAAAAATGGATTCATTAGGGTAGCGTTTTATCTATCTTGGGTCCCTAATCCCGTACTATTCCCTAAACCAAATGGTAAAGGGAGGAGTTGCGTGGATTTCACAGACCTTAATAAAGCCTACCCAAAAGATTGTTTCCCACTTCCAAGGATCGACTAGCTAGTCGATGCTACATCGGGGCATGAACTTTATCATTCATGGATGCATACTCCGGCTATAATCAAATTAGTATGCATCCACCTGATGAGGAACATACCAACTTTCGACAGGGCTTTACTATTACAAAGTCATGCCCTTCATTTTGAAAAATGCTGGTGCGACTTACCAACGACTAGTAAACCACATGTTCAAAGACCAGATCAGCAATAACATGGATGTTTACGTTGATGACATGTTAGTCAAGTCAAAAAAAGCTGGTAAGCACGTCAAGGACTTGCAGGAATGCTTCAACATCTTGAATAAATATCAGATGAAGCTTAATCCTGAAAAATTATTGAGATTCATATTAAACTTGGGGTCGAATCAAGAAAATTATTGAGATTCATAGTAAACTTGCGCGAAATCGAGGCCAATCTTGAAAAAATTCGAGTGTTGATCGAGATACAGTCACCAGCCAAAATTAAAGATGTACAAAGCCTAACAAGGAGAATTACGGCTCTTAGTAGATTTATATCTAAATCTACAGACAAATGCATCCCGTTTTTTAATCTATTCAGAGGAAACAAAATGTTTGACTGGACAAAAGAATGCAAACATGCTTTTCAAGCACTCAAGGATCATATGTCACGACCACCCATTCTGTCCAAGCGGGTAGAAGGAGAAACTTTTTACATCTACTTAGCAATAACAGAGTATGTTTCCAGTGCTATTTTGATCAGGGAAGAAGACAACATTCAAAAGGCAATGTACTATATAAGTAAAAGGCTAGTGGGAGCAGAATGATGTTATCTAGCTATAGAGAAATTGGCTTACTGCTTGATACTAGCATCAAGAAAACTGCGACCCTACTTTCAAGCTCACCGCATAGTGGATTTTACTGACCAACTACTAGGGAAAGTCCTGCATAAACCATAAGCCGCTAGTCAACTATTAAAATGAGCAGTTGAGCTAGGCTAGTTCGAAATCTCTTATTTACCACGAGCAACCATAAAGGGACAAGCCTTAGCAGACTTTGTAGCTGATTTCATTGGACTCCCAACCATTGAGCAGACTAGATCCTGAAGCCCAAGATAAAGCTCCCACCTGGAGACTGTTCATGGACAGATCATCAAATGAGCATAACTCAGGGGTAGGGTTAATTATAATAACCCTCTAAGGGCATAGGTTTCACTGTACAGTTATATTCAATTATAATGCCTCCAATAATGAAGTCGAGTACAAAGCAATGCTCGCAGGATTGAGACTATCGAATGATGTGAATGTAAAGTCACTTGAAATATACAGTGACTCCCAACTAGTTGTCAATAAAATAATTGGAGAATATCAGGCTAGAGGACCTAAGATGGTCGCATCTCTAAAGAAAGCAAAAGACTTGCTCGCTCAATTTGAAAAGTATACATTACAACAAGTACCTCTCGACTAGAACTCCAATGCTGACGCCTTAGCCAAATTAGCAAGCGCCAAAGATGCCGACACACTGAGCATAGTGCTGGTTGAACATCTATTAGCTCCCATCATCCAAGAAGAAGAATCTTCCCTAGTGATACAAGCAACCGACACTTGGATGACCCCCATCATTCAATATCTCAAACAGAGACTGTTACCAGTAAGCAGAAACAGGTCGAGAACACTAGAAAGGCAATCGGCTCAATTCATCTTGCTCGATGGCATTCTGTATAGACAAGGATATTCTATGCCCTTGTTAAGATGTATTGCTAGGGAAATACTAAGGAAATGATGTGAGAAGTACATGAAGGGTTCTGTGGAGATCATGTTGGGGGACAAAGTTTATCAAAAAATATTCTATGATAAGGGTGCTTCTGGCCTACTATGATCGAGGATTCTATGGAGTTTGTTTAAAAGTGTGATAAATGCCAAAGATTCTCTAAGATACCTCAAGCAGCCCCAAATGAGCTTATACAGATGCAAAGCCCATGGCCATTTGCCGTTCGGGGAACAAACCTGATTGGATCTTTGCCTACAGGAAAAGGAAATGTCAAGGATGCAGTAGTTGCTGTAGACCACTTTACTAAATGGGTAGAAGTTGAGTCACTCGCAACAATCACGACCAAAAAAGTACTGAACTTCATTGTCAAAAACATTGTATGCCGATATGGATTGCCAAAGAAGATCGTATTAGATAATGGCACAATTCGACAGTGGCCTGTTTACTGATTTTTGCGAACTACATGGAATAACAAAGAGCTTTTCATCAGTAGCCCATATAAAAGCGAATAGACAAGTAGAAGTTGTAAACAAAATGCTAAAGGACACACTGAAGAAAAGGCTCAAACAGGAAAAAGGTGTATGGCCAGAAGAACTACTCGAGGTACTCTCGTCATATAGAACAACACATCGAATGACAACAGGCCATACACCATTTTCTTTAGCATATGGGTATGAAGACATGTTACCAGTTGAGTTAGATCCACCTTTGCATAGAAGGATAACATACGATCAGCATATGAACAACCAATTACAGATGGAATCTTTGGACTCAATAGATGAAAGGCGCGAGCAAGCCCAATTATGAGTTGCAGCTTACCAACAAAATGTCGCTCGATATTTTAACTCTAAAGTGCACGAAATAAAGTTTGATGTAGGAGATTTGGTACTTCAAAGAGTTTTTCTCAATACTTGCGACCAGGTTGCAGGAGTACTCGGACCAAACTGGGAAGGTCCATATCAAATTGAAGAAATTCTTCAACCGGGCACATATAAACTTGCTCGCTTAAATGGAGATCTCCTTCCTCGCTATTGGAATGGAGAACACCTACGCAAGTATTATCAACGAACATTTCTTTTTAAAGATTTGGCTTGCATTTAGTTTTATAGTTTACAGGTTTTTGAATAAGGGCTGGCCAGATAGCTGGTTGGTCGCTTATAAGTGTAAGATCAAATTTTGATCACTCGTATAGACACAATTTTTTGTCCATTTTTTACAAGAAATTAAAGGAATAGTTCGTAGCTAGTTATTCTTAGCAATTATTGTATTTATTACCAGTATTTGCTCATTACGTGTGTTGTTTTGCTATGTTTTCATTGTTATTTATAAGTACGTGAGTAGTAATGTTCGAACAGGTATTGGTCAATGGAAAGTGACCGAGAACCTTAAACTCCTCGATCACTTGGGGGCCATATAAGATACTAAGTGAGCAAAGCATATAATAAACATATGAAAGATAATAAAGTATTTTTCAAAAAAATTGGCAGATTTTGTGAGATAATAAAGTGTTATGCTTGGTTCGGTCATACGAGTAGGTATTATATTAGCAATTGTAATATTAAAACGAAATATCTTTACACCGCAAGCAATTGCTGTTCGGATGTAATTAAAAGTATCATAAATAGAAAATAATATTGCCTTAGGTAACAAATTGTCTTAACATCACGAACAATCTATTTGGGTGTTCTAGTTACGAGAAAAAAAAAAATTACTGTGCAGCTGTGGGGGGGTCCTGCTGAGGTTGTTGGTCGATAGTGGTTCCGGCTTCCTCTTCGGCTCCGTCGACGCCTATTGCCAAGGAAATTTCATAAGACTCCGAGGCATTCTTCTCCTCCTCCAGGCGAGCAGCACACTGGGCAAGTTCAGATTGTTTTACCTACTCAAGAAGATAATCAAAGTTCGCACCTTGATTGTTCTTCTAGAACATGTAAAAAAAATTGAAGGTAGCTCCTTGGAACCTCTCCAAGTTGCTGGCATTTTGCTCTTCGAGCACCTTAACCCGATCCTCCAGTTGGGTGGTCTCCTTCATGCTTACGACCAGATCTTCTTGTAGTTTGACTGCCTCCTTATAGTTGGTCTCAGAAGCTTCCTTGTATCTATCCTTGGCATCAACAACTTTAGCCAGATCTTCCTTGCTCTTCTCAAGCTCCTCGATCAAAGCAGTAGCATTTTCCTCTGCTTCTTTGAATTTGGCCTCCCATGCTTTGATCTCCTTAGCATGTTTCGAGCCGATCTCCTCGACAAGACGCCAAACGTTATTCACGATCAAAAGAGCCTACGAACAGTGAAGAAATAAAGTCGTTACTATCAATAAAAGGCAATGCTGGTCGATTAAAACAAAATAAAGAAAAGAAACTTACGCTGATCATTTTGTTCAACCCACGAACAAGGACATGCTTAGGTTTCATGGAAGGGAGGGAAGTAAAGGCCTCTTTGTTAAGGAGATGCTTGGATACCTTCTAGACGTTATTGACTATTGAGCTGGAAGCGCGGCTCAACAATTCTGCTACCAAGGATCCTCCCACCTGTTCAGTAGAGAACCTAGTGCGAGGAAGTGGAGGAGAAATAGTTGTCCTCGAGGGAGTGGGAGCTGAATTTTCCACTGATCAATTTTTTTGGCTTGGAAGTGCCCCACTGGCATCTTCAACGTCTCTCTTGCCCGATTTCTTCGAGCCAATCGATTTTCCCTCGGAGGCATATATGGCGAACGCAGTGTTGGTTTGCAAGAACACAAAAAAAGAACGACATGATATGTTAAGAAAACGTTCTATGTGATGAGAAAAGAAATCAAAAGATATTCTAAGTATTTTACCCGAACTACAATTACTGGTCGCTACCTTATCTAAGGAGCTACATCTACAATCACTATCTGCCTCAACGAAGTCCAAGCTAAAGCTACTGGTTGAAAAATTAAAATTGCCATCCTTATTGAATAGATAATAAGGGATGGGAAATGTATCTAAGAGTGAAAAATCCATACCGTTCTAATTAGAGTATTCAAACATGTGACCAACATATTCAGGCAACTTTTGTTTTCCCTTCCCATGTTGAGGAGGAATCTCAGCTGGTCGGGCATTGGGGTCAGGTTCTTGGATGGTCACTCCTATCGAACAACACCTTAGGGGTTGTGACACATCTTGTTTTTGTTCGGGGTTTTCTTGTTCCTCAGTGCCATCTCCAATGACACTCCGTGTAGTCGACACCCTCACCTCTTGGTGAGGCTCCAAAAGGCCGATGGACCTCAAATTACTTTCTGTCACCAGCTCCTTGATGCTTTTTCCTATATGCGTCATTCTTGCCAGGGTCTCAGCCCTTATCTCCATTTCTGGAGTAGGCTCTGGTCAATACCATGGACCTAGACACAATAAAAACTAACTAAGGATAGAGAAAAAATAAAAAAGCAAGCAAGAGAATACCAAATAGAGACTAGAGAGTTTACCTCCTCGAGTGAAGGCCATGTTATCTGCGACCAGATCGGTTGTGAGGAAATACTCTTGAAATTATTTACCCCATTGGATTTGTAAATTATATCACTCAGGAATGTGTGACTAGATTCTGTAATGCCTCAACTATTTCTAAGACATCGGACCATTCAAATCTACTATGACATAACTACTATTTTGAAATACATTTATATGAAATAACATAACTTTATTTAAAACCCAAGATATTATACGGTATACAAAATATGGTATGGGATCCCATTGTTATAAAACATAAACATAAACTTGAAATCAATTGTTTTAAATACTAAGTGCGAAAATACATCTAAACATAAATTTAAAGACTTTAAACAATGTTATCCTTGATCTTCCAGGAGTCCATTCAATCCATTCATCCTCAACACGCATGCCAAGCTGCCACGAATCCTTCCCACCTTCCATATTTATTTTCTTGCATCATTCTATAAAGAAAGGAATGAGCTTAATGCCCAGGAAGAAAAATCTACTAAAAACATATATGTCATAAATCATAAACATAAGACTATATCATAAAACATATACTATAAAACATATAACGTAAAAACATATATCATATAGGACTACAATGTTAATGGCCATTAACTCATTAACGTGGTATGTGATGAAACCATCTAGGTCCTCAGTCTACTAATCGAGGTAGGTTAGATCACAACTATAGTATATGATAATCCATCTAGGTCCTCTGACTACTAATCGAGGTAGAGTAAACCATAACTCTAAACCATGAAAATGATAAAAAATCTCGAGGCTTGCTATCTAAGCAAGTCATATGCCCAAGTGACTACAAAACATATTTATACATATACATATCATAGAACAAAACATATCATAACATAAACATATAAACACATATAATCTAACCTATTTTCCTTACCAAAAACTGGGATATGGAGATGAGAACAGGATTGGAACACTCCCAAAACCAACATTAAAAACATGAGTTTTCTAAAGAAATGGAGATGAAAAAGAGAACTAAACCATCAAGATAGAAACTTACCAAAAAACCTTAAGTTTCAAAGAACTTAAACACCTAACAAAGAATCATAACAAAGAGTTAGGATTTGAATGAAAACAAAAGAAAACTAAAGAACCATGAAGAACTGAACTTAAGGATAAGAATACCTTAGATAAACTATGACTTTGATCTACACCTCGATACCAAAATGACACTCTATCTTACTTCCCAAGTGTTTAGAAAAGCTTAGATTGGAAAAGCTTTTAACCCAAAACCCAAGTATTTCTCTCTATAGTAATCTTAGCAGCTTGGAGGCTCTGAACAATACTTGAATGAATGAAGGAAATGGCTGAGTACTAGTTCCTATTTATAGAGTTCAAGGAGTGAAACTAACCCCTTTTAGAATGAATAAATAAATGAAAAAAGATTTGAATTTTCGTTCAGTAGATGCCCAGAACTCGGTCAAAATCGTTCAAGGGCAGGTCCAAGTGGTTAAGGCTGTTTTTATATTGAAAATCCTCAAGTTTCCAAAAATAAACTCCCAGGGGCGATATATCACCTGCTCTGGGTGATATATCGCCTAGACCTATATCCCGAGCCCCGTTCGTTTGTTCATGTGAAGTCAATGTGTTTTCTGTATCTCCCGTAGGCGATATATCAGCCCCTATAGCTGCGATATATCGACATACGTTGATATATCAAACACGTATTTGCACTTTTTCAGCATATTTTGAATTGATTAAACAGCTTTGACTGAGTCAAAATGTGATCCTAACAACGACTGGAAGGTTCTAGAGCTTCTAGATCTCTCTTTTATTTAAACTACTCACCAAAAAGACTTAAATCCTTAATAAACATGAGTATGACAAGTGTCACATTCTTAGTAATTCTATCTAAACCTTAGGTAATAATAAAAAATATTTCTAAGACCAGCAATATCAATCAAACGTTATGTTATAATTAACATTTCTAAACTACAGGTTAAACTTATAAAATCCATAACTGTAGCTATGAGTTTCCAACTAAGTCCCGGCTTGAACCACGTACCATTCTTGGCGTGGACACCGTATCCGTACTCTAACTCTTCATGGTCTGTAGGCTCATTCCGTATCTCTTATGGCTTCATGTTGAATCGTTATGAGGCCCTTTCTGGCCTTCCCCAACTGCATGTTCAAGAGGCCCTTGACTTTACTTCTCATGGGACTCACAGGGAAAGTGGTGCCCCGTTGGTGGCACTTACCTCAGGAAAAGAGGTAAGGACTCTTCGACGAGGCCGGTTACGTGTGCGGTGACACATGATGCCTACGTATTTAATTAGGATCTCACCTTGCGTGACCATCGCTTTACAGGCTTCATGTACAAGGCCCTTGGTGTGAGTCCAAGGGGAGCTTGGCCCGAGACCCATGCCGCGAGGCCCTTGGTGCGAGGACAGAGGGGAGGCCATGGGGTGTTTGGGATGAAGCGCTATGTGCATGGCCATGGTGCATGGTACGTCTCATTTGGCGTGCGGCACATGGTCGAGGCAAGGTGCGCCTCACTTGGAACGAGACTTATGGTGCGAGACACCTTGGTGGTGGGAGGCGTGAGGCGCCCTGGTGAAGCTGGTCTGAGGTGTGCGCGAGGTGCCTAGTGGCGCAGGCGCACGAGGTGCCTGGTTGTGGAGGCGCGCGAGGCACTTGATGGTGCAGGTGCACAAGGCGTGCGAGGCGCCTGGTTGTGGAGTCCCGTTGCGTGTGCGGTGAGGCAGGATGCCTACATATGACATTAGGATCTCACCTTGTATGACCATCACTTTATAGGCTTCTTGCGCAAGGCCCTTGGTGTGAGGCCAAGGGGTGCTTGGCGCGAGGCCCATGCCGTGAGGCCCTTGGTGCGAGGCCAAGGGGGAGGCCATGGGGCGTTTGGGATGAAGCACTATGTGCATGGCCATGGTGCATGGTGCATCTCGTTTGGCGTGAGGCACATGGTCGAGGCGAGCCGTGCCTCACTTGAAGCGAGACTTATGGCGCGAGACACCCTGGTGGTGAGAGGCACGAGGCGCCCTAGTGGAGCTGGTTCGAGGTGTGCGCGAGGTACCTGGTGGTGCAAGTGCGTGAGGCGCCTTGTGGCGCAGGCACGTGAGGTGCCTGGTTGTGGAGGCACGCGAGGTACCTGGTTGTGGAGGCACGCGAGGCGCACGAGGCACCTGATGGTGTAGGTACGCAAGGCGTGCAAGGCGCCTGGTTGTGGAGGTGCGCGAGGCACCTGGTTATGGAGGCGCGCGAGGCACCTAAAGGCGCAGGTGCGCAAGGTGCGCGAGGCGCCTGGCTGTGGAGGCGCGCGAGACCCATGAGCGAGGCATTTGGTGCGGCCGATGTGGTGTGCACGAGACCCATGTGCGAGTAGCAGCTGGGTGCTGTGTGAGATGGAGGAGTCTCGCGAGGCTAGGGCCTTGATTTCGAGGGACATGGCTAAGGGCCAAGAATGCGAGACAAGGGCGTCTTACGAGGGGATGTGGCTTTGAGGCCTAAAATGACCTCGCGAGGCCTAGGGCCTTGCGAATGTGTGACCTCTTGGTGGCATGTAATAACCTCCTGCCTCCATTGCGTACTTGGCTCCTTTGGTGCCCCTTAGCTACTTACTTCAATAGGGGACAAGAAACCCCCTTTTTTTTTTCTTGGTGGATTTTTGGTATCCATACTTGCCCCCCAATCTATAGGGAGGCCTTTAGGCGTTCTTGTTGACTCTTCTCTTTCTTTTTATTTTTTATTATTTTTTTTGTATTTATCATGCTCGAGGTCCTTTGGAGCCCACGCGAAAGGGGGTTCAATAGGTCTCTCTTTGGTGCACCTTGATTGAATCTATAAGAGTATGTTGACCAGTTGGGTTCTAGTTATCCTTTTATATACTTTTGTGCGAGCTTATTATTTCTTGCGAGAAGCGTCCTTCTCATCATTAGGTATAGTACTATTTTTGCAAGCATCTACTTTGAGACCCATTTTGCAAGCGTCTAATTTGAGACCCTTTTTGCAAGCGTCTACTTTGAGACCCTTTTTGCAAGCATCTACTTTGAGACCTTTTTTTGCAAGCGTCTACTTTGAGACCCTTTTTTTGCAAGCGTCTACTTTGAGACCCTTCTTATAATTTTTGAGGTGATCTCCCCTGGGTCGGGACCTTTATGGCTAGATGGTCCTCGTCCAATTTTAAACTTCGTTAGCGACCCCTCTAGCACGACATTTTCTTCTATATAGAATCTTCAGACATATTGGTAGTAGGGCGATTGGAGGAAGGTTTGCTTCCCTCAATATGCGAGTTCTTATGGCCCTCTTCCACACGTATGTACTTCTGTGCTCTTTCAAAGAAATCATCTAAATTAAAAACTTCTCTTTTGAGCATGTTACCCCATAACTTGCTTCCTAGATGAACTCCGGCTGTAATAGCCATCTTGAGCTCCGCTTTGGTTAAACTTCCCTTCTTTGTTGCTTCCATATTGAACCTATGGATGTAGTTCTTCAGACTTTCATTTTCACCTTGCTTTAGGTTAGCGACGCTGGTAATTGGCATAACGTAATCACAAACCGCGTGGTATTGCTGAAGAAATTCGCCAAAGAATTGCTGCCATGATTTAATTGTTCCTGGCCTTAGCCTCTTGAACAACTTGTACGCAACACCTTTAAGCGTAACAACAAAGAAATGGCATTTTGCTCTGTTGTTGACCCCTCTTAACATCATCAAGTTATTGAAGTAGTCTAAGTGATACTTTGGGTCCATAGTACCCTCGTATGGAGTCATGCGAGGCTCTCTAAGGTTTGCGGCGATTTGCTCAACCTAGATCTCCCATGTGAAGGGTGAATCATGGTCAAATTCTTCATCTTCTCTGTGCCCCCAAGTGCGGTGATAATCTTGCCTTGAGGGTGCTACATTTTGATGTCTAATTCCCTCCTCTTTTTGCTTAAGGAGTCTTGCGGGTTCTTAGACTGATCCCTTGCCTTAGTTTTGCTCCTCAGGGGAGCCACGGGGGGTGCGTTTCTTACTTCTGACCTCTTCCCATGGAGCTTTTCTCTTGGGCCAGGAGGCGCCTCTTTTGAGGTGACTTTTGCTTCGTTCCTATGACCGTCTTCCCCCCGCCTTTGCACCTGAGGGCATTTCGTCGGTGTAGACCCCTCATGGTATTTTGTCTGGGGAGTTTTACTGGTGGAAAGTCGGGTTCTCCCATCGTCTACGGGGACAATGCTTTCCCTTTTTTCACGCTCCTTCTCTTTACGCTTAGGAAGGGGTATGCTCGACTTTCCTTGCAATAGGGCGTTTAAGACCTCCTACATGTTCTCTATTGTGATTTCCAGCCCTCGAGTCTTTTTATGTAACTCGTGAATCTCATCATTGTAGAAGCGAGTCCTTGAGCTGGAACTTACCGAGCGTACCCTGGGACCTTTGCCTGGCCTGTGCGTCGATGGACCTGGGTCTTGGTGGCCTGAGCGTGGTGCCACCGGGGACCGGTGAAGTGGATGCACTGGCAGCTCTGGATGTCCTCCGTCAGGCCGGATAGCCAAGGACGATGCTTCCTTCTCCTCCCTTGGGGGAAGAGGTTCCTCTGGCCTACCTCCATGCTTAGGTGGAGGGGGGGTCTTTCTTGAAAGCCCTCCACTCTACTCCGTCCCAGCGAATCTCATCATCTTGTAGCTGCCGTAGGCGTTTTGAATGCCTTAGCATCTTTCTTTGGTTGAAGTGATGAAAGAACGTTGGCTTGATGCTTTTTCTTCCCACAGACGGCGCCAAATTGTTGACGGTAAAATCTCGTCAATGAAATTAAATCGGAAAACTCAAAGATAAGTATGGAGATATTTAGATAAGAACTTAGAATGAACTTATGGAAGGATAAACACAGATCAACAATGGAGTGAGCCTTTGTATATTGCTTAATAGCTTGAGTGTACAATGAATTTTCCAACCCCTTATTCTGAGGGGTCAAGCTCTATTTATAGCTGGGATCTAATGACCCCTTATACATGGTGGTCCCTCGGAACAAAATAGTACATGAGTACATTGTTAGGGTAATAGCACAGGTGGTAGTGGTGGTCTACTCTAGCACGTGTCAGGGGTCTGCAAAAGTACTTCTGTCTTGGTACCATATTATGCCTCCACTACTTGTCGAGTACGGACCTCATAAGCATGTTGAGGGAGTCCTGACCACGTACCATTCTTGTACTGCCACTACCTGTCTGGCATGGACACCGTATCCATACTCTAACTCTTCTTGGTCTGTAGGCTCATTCCGTATCTCTTATAGCTTCATGTCGAATCGTTGAGGCCCTTTCTGGCCTTCCCTAACTGCATGTTCAAGAGGCCCTTGACTTTACTTCTCATGGGACTCACAGGGAAAGTGGTGCCCCGTTGGTGGCACTTACCTTAGGAAGAGAGGTAAGGCCTCTTCGATGAGGCCAGTTGCGTGTGCGGTGACACATGATGCCTATGTATGAAATTAGGATCTCACCTTGCTTGACCATCGCTTTACAGGATTCATGCGCAAGGCCCTTGGTGTGAGACCAAGGGGAGCTTGGCGCGAGACCCATGCCGCGAGGCCCTTTGTGCGAGGCCAAGGGGGAGGCCATGGGGTGTTTGGGATGAAGCGCTATGTGCATGGCCATTGTGCATGGTGCGTCTCATTTGGCGTGAGGCACATGGTCGAGGCGAGGTACGCCTCACTTGGAACGAGTCTTATGGTGCGAGACACCTTGGTGGTGCGAGGCGCGAGGCGCCCTGGTGGAGCTGGTCTGAGGTGTGCACGAGGCACCTAGTGGCGCAGGTGCGCTAGGTGCCTGGTTGTGGAGGCGCGCGAGGCACTAGATGGTGCAGGTGCGCAAGGCGCGCGAGGTGCCTAGTGGCGCAGCTTCACAAGGCGCCTGGTTGTGGAGGCTCCCAAGGCACCTGATGGTGCAGGTATGCAAGGCGCGCGAGGCGCCTAGCTGTGGAGGCGCGCGAGGGCTGATGTGGTGTCCGCGAGACCCATGAGCGAGGCACATGGTGCGGCCAATGTGGTGTCCACGAGACTCATGCGCGAGGTGCAGCTGGGTGCTATACGAGATGGAGGAGTCTCGCGAGGCTGGGGCCTTGATTCTGAGGGACATGGCTAAGGGCCAAGAATGCGAGACAGGGGCGTCTTACGAGGGGATGTGGCTTGGAGGCCTAAAATGACCTCGCGAGGCCTAGGGCCTTGCGAATGTGTGACCTCTTGGTGGCATGTAATAACCTCCTGCCTCCATCACGCACTTGGCTCCTTTGGTGCCCCTTAGCTGCTTACTTCAATAGGGAACTGGCAACCGTTTTTTTTTTCTTGGTGGATTTTTTGTATCCATAGATCCCATTGTTATAAAACATAAACATAAACTGTAAATCAACTGTTTAAAATACTAAGTGCGGAAATACATCAAAACATAAATTTAAAGACTTTAAACAATGTCATCCTCGATCTTCTAGCAGTCCATTCAATCCACTCATCCTCAACACACATGCCAAGCGACCATGAATCCTTCCTGCCTTCCATATTCATTTTCCTGCATCATTCTAAAAAGAAAGGAATGAGCCCAATGCCCAGCAAGGAAAATCTACTAAAAACATATATGTCGTCATTCATAAATATAAGACTATATCATAAAGCATATACTATAAAACATATGACGTAAAAATGTATATCATATAGGACTACAATATTAATGGCCATTAACTCATTAACTTGGTATGTGATAAAACCATCTATAGTATATGTTAACCCATCTAGGTCCTCTGTCTACTAATCAAGGTAGGGTAAACCATAACTCTAAACCATGAAAACGATAAAAATTCTTAGGGCTTTCTATCTAAGCAATTCATATGCCCAAGCGACTACAAAACATATTTATACATATACATATCATAGAATAAAACATATCATAACATAAACATATAAACACATATAATCTAACATATTCTCCTTACCAAAAACTGGGATATGGAGACAAGAACGGGGATTGGAACACTCCTAAAACCAGCAATAAAAACGATGAGTTTTCTAAAGAAATGGAGATGAAAAAGAGAACTAAACCATCAGGATAGAAACTTATCGAAAAACCTTAAGTTTCAAAGAATTTAAACACCTAACCAAGAATCATAACAAAGAGTTAGGATTTGAATGAAAACAAAAGAAAACTAAAGAACCATGAAGAGTTGAACTTAAGGATAAGAATACCTTGGATGAACTATGACTTTGATCTACACCTCGATACCGAAATGACACTCTATCTTACTTCCAAAGTGTTTAGAAAAGCTTAGATTGGAAAAACTTTTAACCCAAAACCCAAGTGTTTCTCTCTATAGTAATCTTAGCAGCTTGGAGGCTCTGAAAAATACTTGAATGCATGAAGAAAATGGCTGAGTACTAGGTCCTATTTATAGAGTTCAAGGAGTGAAACTAACCCCTTTAGAATGAATAAATAAATGAATATAAAATGAAAAAGATTTGAATTTTCATTCAGCAGATGCCCAGAACTTGGTCAAAATCGTTCAAGGACAGGTCCAAGTGGTTAAGGCTGTTTTTAAATTTAAAATCCTCAAGTTTCCAAAAATAAACTCCCAGGGGCGATATATCGCCTACCCTGTGCGTAATATCACCTAGACCTATGTCCCGAGCCCCGTTCGTTCGTTCTTGCGAAGTCGGTGTGTTTTCTGTATCTCCCGTAGACGATATATCGACCCCTATAGCTACGATATATCGGCATACATTGATATATCAAACACGTATTTGCACTTTTGCAACATATTTTGAATTGATTAAACAGTTTTGACTGAGTCAAAACGTGATCCTAACTGCTGATGGAAGGTTCTAGAGCTTCTAGATCTTTCTTTTATTTAAACTATTCATCAAAAATACTTAAATCCTTAATAAACATGATTATGACAAGTGTGACATTGTTAGTAATTCTATCTAAACCTTAGGTTATAATAAATAATATTTCTAAGACCAGCAATATTAATCAAACCTTATGTTATAATTAATATTTCTAAACTATAGGTTAAACTTATAAAATCCATAATTGTTGCTATGAGTTTCCAACTTTTCTACTACTATTACTACTACTACTACTACTACTACTACTACTACACAAAAAATCTGAGTACAAACACAAAAAATCTGCGAGCAGGTTGGAAAAACAGATCAAAAAGTGAATTGGATGAAAAAACTTTTCAACTTCATAAACGAGCAGAAAAAACCCAGTTTTTCCAAAATTCCAAAAATTAAATTTTTACTTCAATTTTGTGCCCAAATTAGTGACAATATGTCCAAATACCCTTCCTAAACATCATTATATGCCATAAACTACCTAAAATACCTATTTTATCCCATAAAGTCCTATGTGTATTACCCAAAACTGATTACCCTCAAGAACACATCAAGAACATGCAAAACCAGCTACAAAAACAGACAAATCACAGCTAAAGATGTGAAACAATTGCTACAAAATGAGTAGGAGGGGTTTGAAAACTTACTGGAAGTGAAGTTGTTGAAGAAATTTCTTGAAGTTGCTCGAGGACGCCTCAGATCGCACTAAAACACTTGAAGTTCTTGGAGGTTTTTTTTCTGAGTGTTCTTGAAGAGAGAGAATGATTGGGTAAAAGTGGAAGGAAAGAAGGAAGGGGTATTTATATCGATCAGAGGTATCTGACACGTAATGATGAAGATTAAGGATTTTGGCATGGGAAATTGCAATAACTATCAAATCAGTTCTAGAGAACCGTAAATGTAATAATTACTTACCTTTTCGAGAGAATAAGTACAAATGGACGAGATATGTCAACAGATTTCTGATCGAGTAAGTTTATTTAATGTTGTTCACATTAAAATAAACTTGGGGGGCAAATATTTTCCTAAATATTTACATAATGACGTGGCATATTAAAGTGGCACATGAACAACACATGACTAATTATTAATAAAGGACTGGTCGACCTATGACCAGAGTATCAGAAGAAATTGAGTTGCTCGATAGACGCAAGGAATATGCTGAGTAGCAGGAAAATAAGATAGACCGAAACATGCGACCAAATTTTCTTTTGGGACCGAGACAAATGCTCAGAAATGGTTATAAGTTATATATTTAAGGGATATTTATTAATTCAAATGTAATTAATGACATTTATATTTTACTATGCTTGTAATGCAAGGAGAGGACTGCCCATAGGCCCAAATGTACATCCATAAGCCTATAAATTGGACTCATTTGAGATACGTGCAAGAATTTTTATTCAAAGAGAAATAGTGATTTTATACATAGTATTTGTCTCTATCTTTAAGAATTGTGAAACTCGGTAAACCCTTATTCGTTGATCGCAAGTTTTGGAGATCTTCTACATTAATAAAAACACTAAGTGGATGTAGGTTATTACCAATATCTAGGGCTGAACCACTATAAAATCATGGTGTCGTTTACATTCTTGAATTCAATTCTATTATTTATATCATTTTTGTGACTCAGTGTCGTTGACCAAATTCAAGGTCGACAAACTATATTTTCAAATAAATATTAATCATGTTTGGATTAATATAGAGAGAGATTAATAATTATCTTATCTATAATAAGATATTTATTTATTTAAAACTGATATTTTATGATAAATTTATTTTTAATTGATTGATATTTAATTTGTGATAAATATATTATCTTAAATATTAATCAAATAAAAAAAATGAAAAAATTAGGGATAACTCTAATAGTAACAGACGACACACTCACTTCTGCAGTGAATGTGTGGCACCACTCAAGGGTAGAAATATGCCTGAGATTTTGAATTTTGAATTGATTTGTTTATTAAATTATATATATAATTATTCTCTTTAGATATGATTTAAATTAAATAATTAAATAGGTTATAACTGATCGATTTTATTTTAAATAAAATAAAGATTAATTAATTAAGTTAATTATCTTTATAAAACTGAAATAGTGATACTTTCAAGAAGAAGATTTTTAAGTGATCAAAGTTGTTTGACTGTCAAACTCTCTCTCAGAAAAAGAAAGCAATAGATTTTTCTAAACCTGAAAATCTATTCACAACATCCTCTCTCTTACCAAGCTTCTCTAGATCTAATGTGTTGAGTACATCTAGAGAGTTCTAAATCAACCTTTTGAATCCTACGTGCCCACACACATCCTTGAAAATTTGTGGATTGGTATGGAAGATCAAGGTGTGAGCATTCAGAATAAGGATAGGAAGATCGTTGATTTATACAAAATGATTTGTGGACTCTTGATAGAATACAAAAGGTAATTTCTATTATGCTTATGTTTGATTTAATATATCTATATATGTATGACCCTGACTGGCATTAATATTTTTATAAAAAAGATCAATTCCGCTGCACATCCTGATTTATCATATTTAATACCAACATAAATTACCCAATACAAAATAGTATAGAATATTTTAGAATAAATACTTATATTAGTCAATATTTATACATATAATATCACATCTCCAATTCGATAAAAAATATCAAATAAGAAAGAATCCCTTGATTTATGGGATTCAAATCTTGAGGTCGACCTCCGAACCGAGCACAGAGCTCTGGAATCTTTCTTGTGGTATGTTATCCCGATCTCAGTGTCACATGAGCTTTACACTTGAACTGGGCTACACATATCTATGGTGAAATAAGTTAAATGTTTGTCCAATTCGCAACTTCCCAAACGTTGTCTCTCATTTCACTAAATGTTGACAGAATAATATTTTGTTGTTTCAAATGCCTCATAGCATAGGTGAGCTAAAATTGTGTACCCATAACTAATTTCTATCTAGCTCGAATTTCAGGGTACAACATCTACCCCAAGTCTTTGCTCATGTGAGACAACCTTGTGATCCTAAATGTGAACATATCAGAGACTTTTCAAATTAATTCTTGGGGAGCATGCCTACCCACTCAAGTATTCTACCACACGTCACAATTTGTTTGGTGGTCATTCGGTTCTTGAGGAAAATTGACATGAGACGTGCTTTCTACTTTTTGCTGCCATTTTTCTATTCAACACTCACCCTTCAATCTAAAATTTAAAATCCTAGAGTGCAAATTTATTCCCAATTTTCCCTATATATACCGCCAAAGCCTCCCATTCCACTTTTCATCATTGTCTTTCTCATTTCAGAGCTCAAACCCTATAATACTTTCCAAAACCAGAACCCTTTATCAATCTCTGAATGTCGTAATAGGTTGTTTCTCTGTCTTTTTCTATCAGTCCAACAATCATAACTCTTCGAGGATCAAGAATGTCCAAGTCTTTTAATCATTCGTGTAAGTTTTTTCAAAATACCATCTTTGTTCTTTACTAGTTTTTTTATTGCAACTGATGAAATATGTGGCTTTTAATTTGTTTTCTTATGTTAGCATGGCTAGAAAAATATTTATAGGTTAGATTTTTGGGATTCAAATAGGAAAAATTGTTAGGATTTGTAAAAATACAAAGTCTATGGGGTTTTACAAAAGCTAGGTGTGAAACCCTAAACGGTTTCACATAGTAAAGATGTGAAATTTTACTTTTTGTTGTATGCATTTAAAAATTGTATTTTGAGTCCAAAGTGATACATTGAGGTATCTAAGGATGCCTAAAAATTTTGGGAGCATTTGTAGGTGGTTAAGGTCACTTTTGAGAAGTTGGACCTGCCCATGCGTTGCATCGCTTCCTTGGAGACGATGAATCACCTAAAACCTTAGGGCTTAAGCAAAGCACAATAAGAGACGCATTGCCTGCTAGTAGGCGATGATGCATCGCCTGACATGTCCATACAAACACGTGTTTTAAGCTTCGAATGATGTGTTCAAAAGCTCTAATCCTATTGGATATACTTAATGATTGTGCCTACACTATAAAATGGTTCTCTTAGAGTTTTGATAAACTTAATTACCCTTTCAAATCTCTCTCTAACCTCTCTCTCTCTCTAGCTCCCAGGTTCATAAGTTTTCTCCAAAAAATTTATAAAGAAAGTGTTTGTCTTTGTAAATTTCAAGCCTTGTTTAATCTCAATTCCATTTCCTACTAGAGAAAGCCCCAATAATACATCAAGGGCTAGGAAATCGAGAATTTGGAAAATGATACATCTCATATATAAACCTTTGTTTTGATTCTCTTTAACAAAGGATTCAAGTGGTTTTCTACTTACGGTTTGAAGCTTTAAGAACATCAAAGGGTTTGTTCTACGAGTAGGGTTTGCATCATTCTATCCTAATCTCTTATTGGACTCTTTCAAGTGTAATTGTGTGTAGATTCTTATTTTTAATGTGATGGCGTAATCTCACTCTCTCCCAACAAAAATTGAGTATATTTTTGAACAATTAGTCAATTTGCCCCTTCACTTTTACTAGTAGTATGTTTTTTCCCCCTCACTTTTGACATTATCTTCAAATGCCCCATAAATGGAAAAACTAGTCTTCTTTTACCCCTTGATTAATTCTCTTCATATGAATTTTCTCCCAAACTTTTATCTATAAACAATTATTACCTAAATTGATAAAATTATTTCATTTTTACCCTTAAGTTTTATTTTTATTATAAATTTGACCATACCATTGATTTTGGTTATATTTAATTGTTACATAATTTATAGAGTTGATAATGTGATTTTTTGTTGGATTATATAATTGATTAGAAAATTTTGAATATAATTTTTTTTATTAATAGTGTTGTTAGTGTATACATTAGTTCTAAGTAGAAAATAATTATAAGAATTGAGAAAATATTGATTTGGAAAAAAAATCAATTGATTTTTATTATAAATTTTATCATACAATTGATTTTGTTTTTATTTAGTTGTTACATGAATTAAAGTTTTTTAAAAAATATTAATCTTTTATCTATAATTTATAGAAGTTGATTATGTGATTTTTTGTTGTTGGATTATATGATTGATTAAATGATTATAAAAAATTTAATAGAGCAATTTTTTAATAATGTTGTTAATGTATATATTATCTATAATTAAAAAAATTATACGAATTGGGAAAATATTGATTTGGAAAAAATAAAATAATTTTCAAATTCATATATTAGGTTTGGGTTATTTATTTATTTTATTACAAAATAAAATGAATGTTTGTTAAAAAAAAAATTTCTAAAACAAAATGTATAGTTTTATGTGTGCATAGCTCATGAAAATTAGAATTTAAAAAAATTGGATAAAACATAAGGAATTTTTAAAATTTTATATTAATTATTTGGCTATCTATTGATTGATAAGAAAAATAAAATTTAAGCATAAATATGAAACAACTTTATCAATTTAGGTAATAATTGATAATAGATGAAAGTTTGGGAGTAAACTTATATTAAAAGAACTAGATATGGGTAAAAGGATATTAGTTTTGCTATTTAGGGGGCACTTTTAGACAATGTCAAAAACGAGGGGGCAAAATCATACTATTAGTAAAAGTGAGGGGGCAAGACTATACTTAGCGTAGCCTTTTATGGGGTAGGGATTTGGTTAATAGAGGTTTAATCTAGAAATGGGTAATGGATCCTCCATCTGCATCACTTCAAACTACCGGGTTCCAATTTTAGATATCTCTTCCCCAATAACTTTTCTTCTCTATCATCTATTAGAGAATATTATATTTCAATGAAAATAATAGAAACCAATATTACAACTCTAGACAAGTGTTACACCCAGATTTCGAGACCTGAGATTGTGATCTCGAAAGATGGGATCGTCAAGTGTGGGCTCGAGATATCTAAAACGCAAGTTCGTGGCCCAGATGTCAAACCCTCGAATCAAGATGGAAACCTCGAAGACATTTAACCTCGAAGTTCTTTCTGAGCTCGAAAGAACTTATCATCGGGGCATGTCTGTTGTCGGGTGTCTTCGGATCAAGTAGCCCGAGCTTAACAGGAGTACAAGCTCGGAATGTAACAGCCTCGCTGGTGTCTACCCGCTCCGAGCTGGTCTTGCAGTAAGGCGGCTAGTTAGTAACTTATCTATAGACCTAGACCGACATGATGCTGATTGCCGACCTCGAAAGATTTAATGGGTTGTCTGATGTAACGTGTTCCATGCATTTAAAGATATTTATTGTGATAACATCCCAACATTAAAGGGATATTAACAAGTCTCTTATTCGCCCCCTGGTCTATAGGGGACGTTTCCTTGTATATAGGAGTTACAATATTTAATACCATTATTTTAATTAATAAGCAGAAGTATCTTCCCGAAATATGTGGGAGTGAACTCTGAAAACTCTCTATAAATAGAGAGTTCATGAACATTTGTAAAGGACGGATCTTTTGATAGACGGAGAGAGATTCTGGAGAATTCATCCCTGAAGGATTTCCAGAAAACTCCAAGTCTTAATAAAATAGACTCGTGGACTAGGCAGAGTTAACTGCTGAACCACGTAAAATTCTTGTTGTTCTACCATATTATTCATTTGTGCCATAGTTCTTATTGTTTAATTGATCTACATTTTAAGTTGACGAAAAACGGCATCAACAGTTTGGTGCTTTCATTGAGAGCCTTAAGCAGTACATTCCCTGATTAGCTATGGCCGCAACTGATCAGAATGTTCCTGAAGAAAACTATCCACGATGCCCTGGGAAACAGCCAATGATGAATCCAGAACCAGAAGAAAGGAGTGAGTCTTCCGATTCTCGAGGACCTCCGGCACCTCTGGCTCCCAGGGACGACGAGGACATGTATTATAATCCTGAGCGGTATGCCCCCATTGTGGAACTCGAAAATCGACAGTTAAGAAAACAGTTGGCTGAGGCCAAAAAGTGGAACAAGGAGCTGGCCAGGTTAGCTACGGAGGCGCAGGCTGCTCAGCCTCAACCTCCGCCTGAGAACCAAGCCCCACCTCTGCGGGACGTTCATGTTACTCCCCGCAGGCCTCGTGGGCGACCTCGCAAAAACACTGCCACAAGAAGAATGGAGCAACCTCCGCCAATGGCAGAGCTACCTGCTCTCTCGAGGCCCCGAAGAAACACCTGCGCTAAAGCTCCGGTTAACTCAACTGCTGAACTACCAGCTGACACTGGGAATAACTGAGCCCCTACAGAGGCTCGGACTAAAAATCCTGGTAACAGGCAAAATGTTACCGAGCCGACACAGGCGAACTTGGGACCATCCAGACCCTGAAATGGGTGGCAGCCACCGTCACCCATACGGTTCCTTCCATCGCCAATAAGATATCCCTCACTGCCTCGAAGGAACACTCAACCGACTCAGGGTGATAGGGAAAGGCGGGCTGGACGGAAGCAGGGGAATGGAGAAGCGGCTAGAGAACAGAGAGGCGCCCAGCCTACGAGAAGCCAAATGTCTCAGTCTCGCACTGCAGAGACGAGGCAACTTGAAAGGAATCCATCTCGAAACAATCATGCGATGAGCCTCGCCAGTGACGACTCAGGGGACACCAGATTAGTCAGTATGTATGATCAAGGATGTAGAAATACTGGGAGCCAAAGGAACCACCCTGACTTGCGGGAACACCTGAATCAGAATTGAGGTAGTGGTAATCCTTTGAACCCAGATCTAAGAAATCGCCTAAATGGGCGCAAGGATCCCGTGCGAAGGCGCGAGCCTGGAATTTTGATAAATGATAACCAATTTCAGGCAAGACCCCCTATGGACCCAATTCAGGATAGAATTGACCAACTGGAAAGAGCATTTAGGCTCTTACAGAATGAGCAAGGTCGGAATCGGGACAAAGATTCTGATGAGGAGCTCGAGCCATTCACTCCCCACATTTCCAACACTCCATTTCCTCAAGGGTTTCAGATTCCTCATGTCCCACCTTTTGAAGGGAAATCCGACTCGTATAGTCATTTGAGTACATTTAACACTATAATGAGAGCAAGTAATGTGGGTTACGAGCTCAGATGCATATTATTTCCAGAATCACTTACAGGACCAGTGAACAACTGGTTCGAAAAATATAAGAGACATTCAATCACTTCTTGGGATCAGTTGTTGAAAGATTTCAAGAAGTAGTTTAGAGCCATGATCGGGGTAAGACCGAAGGCATCGACCCTGACCAACGTCTGGCAACAACCAAATGAAACGTTGAAGAGCTACCTTACAAGATTCAATTTGGAAATCGCCCGAGCTCGGGATGTAGACGACATCGGTCATTTAATGGCCGTCCAAGCTGGGGTAATGTCGGGAAGTCCCCTCTGGGAAGATATGCAGAGGAAGCCTGTGAGGTCCTTAACCGAGTTTAATCGACGAGCTCAGAGGTTTGTCAATGTAGAAGAGGCGAGGTCAACGCTGAATATGACCCCTCAGCCAATAACTACAACAATAAACGTAAACTCTGCCTCGACCTCGGAGGACCCGTCGGCCTCGAAACCTCCTGCCGAAAATCATTCCAAAAGAAAGAAGAATGAAGGAAGTAACCCCGAGGCAGAAGGGGGAAAGAAGAAGAAAGGGGAAAGATTCTTCTTCGTGTACAAGGTGTACACCAAGCTCAATGAGTCTCAGGAGAATATTTACCTGGCTAATGAAAACCAGGTCCCTTTCAGGTGTCCAGACCCCATGAGAAATCAAAAGTCCAAGAGAGACTCCAGTAAATACTGTCGATTTCACAGAGATACTGGGCACACTACTGATGAAGTAGGCAACTGAGGGATGAGATTGAAGAACTGATCTCGAGAGGATACTTTAGGCAGTATGTCAGGAACCAGAACAATAATCAGGCTTCTACCAGCCAGAGGACAGCTGCGCTGCCGCCTGCTCAAAACAACAATTCCCGAGCTAGGGAAGAAGAGAGACCCCCTCCAATTGATGGAGAAGATGTGGTAACCATCTCGGGTGGGCCTCACCTTGCAGGATCGGGCAAGAACGCACAGAAGCGATACGTGAACGAGCTGAAAACTGGGGACGGGTCCACTTATGAACCCGAACCCAGAGCTCCGAAGTACCAAAAGGTTGAATCTTAGCCTATAACCTTTACTAAGGAAGATGTGTCCCATGTTCAATTTCCCCACAACGACCCACTGGTCATCACTCTCCAGCTCGCGAATAAGAGGGTTCACCAAGTTCTCATTGATAATGGGAGCTCAGTGAACATTCTTTATAAGGCCACCTTAGAAAAGATGGGACTCACACTTCGTGACCTAAAAGCTTGTGCAACGACATTGTACGGTTTTTCAAGAGAAGGGATTTCCTGTATGGGATCCATTGAACTCCCTGTGACCTTGAACTCCCAGTCTCAACAACCAAGATGATGGAGTTTGTAGTAGTGGACCTGCCATCGGCCTACAACGTACTGCTCGGGAGACCCACCCTAGTAGGGCCGGGGGTAGTCTCATCTGTAAGGCATTTGGCCATCAAGTTCTCGACTTCTAGTGGCATCGGGACGCTGAAGGGAGAACAGTTAGCTAGAAGGGAATGCTATAACATTTCCATAAGAGGAAAGAAGCAGGCGAGCGCACAAACGCTCGTCGTTATTCAAACCAAGGATGAGAGAGTCTTGGAGATAGATGAAGAGATCGATCAAAGAGTGGAGGAAAGAGCTGATCTCGAACCATTGGAAGAGCTTGAAGAAATCAGGCTCGAAGAATCAGACACCCCAAAAACGGTAAAGGTCGGGAAGAACCTCCACGAAGAAACCAAATAGTAATTAATTTGCTTTTTGAAAAAGAACCAGGATGTCTTCGCATGGTCACATTCGGACATGATAGGGATAAGTCCAAATGTAGTAAGCCACGCGTTAAATATTGACAAAAGCTTCCTGCCGAAGTAGCAAAAACGAAGACTACTGGATGACGATAGGAAGAAGGATCTTAAAGAGGAAGTCAACAGGTTAAAAACAAACCGATTCATCAGGGATGCTTTTTACCTTGACTGGGTAGCCAACTCGGTGCTGGTCCCGAAGCCTAACGGGACGTGGCGAACCTGCATTGACTACTCAGACCTCAATAAGGCCTGTCCTAAGGACTGCTTCCCTTTACCGCGGATCGATCAGCTCGTGGATCCCATGGAAGGGCATGGACTCATGTTTTTCATGGATGCCTATTCTTGATGTAACCAGATCGCCATGCATGCCCCTGACCAAGAGCATACGAGTTTTATAACAGATTGTTATAACGTCATGCCATTCGGGCTCAAAAATGCTGGAGCCACTTACCAGCGACTCGTGAACATGATGTTCTCCGAAAAAATAGGTAATAACATGGAAGTTTATGTTGATGATATGTTAGTTAAATCTCAACTTAACAATAGCCATGTGGATGATCTCGAAGAATGCTTTGCCATGTTACGGAGATATAACATGAAACTTAACCCTCTGAAGTGCTCTTTTGGAGTATCTTCGGGAAAATTCCTGAGCTTTATTGTAAATGCTCGGGGGATAGATGCTAATCCAGAAAAAATCCAAGCTCTGATCGATATGCCTTCACCTAAAAAACACAAGGATTTCCAGAGTCTGACTGGCAGGATGGCGGCACTAACTATGTTTATCTCAAAATCTACAGACCGTTGTCGTCCGTTCTTCAACCTGTTGAGGGGAGGCAAGAAATTCGAATGGACGGAGGAGTGCGAGTTGGCCTTTCGAGAGCTCAAGAAGCACCTCACAGAACCCCCCATCTTGTCAAAACCCGTTACGGGAGAAGTTCTGTACCTGTACCTTTCTACGACCGAGCATGCCATAAGTGCGGTGCTCGTACGGGAAGAAGAAAAAGTACAAAGGCCCATGTATTATGTCAGCAAAAGATTACTAGGGGCAGAATCAAGATATCCCTTAATGGAGAAGTTAGCTCTCAGCTTAATTCACTCATCTCAAAAGCTCCGACCTTATTTTCAGGCACACCCCATCCATGTACTTACTGATCAACCACTAAGACAAGTCTTGTCCAAGCCAGAAGCTTCAGGTCGACTACTCAAATGGACCATTGAACTTGGACAATTCAAGATCACTTATCATCCAAGGACGACCATTAGGGGGGAAGGCCTTGGCAGACTTCATAGTGGAGTATACAGGCGTGCCCAACGATGAAGTTATAACCCCGGCCTGTGAGATGTGGAAACTTTATGTTGATGGGTCCTCTAATGAAAATGGATCGGGAGTAGGAGTAATTTTGATCACCCCGGCAGGAAGCCGATTTCACTTTGCCTTAAGATTTGACTTCCACGTGTCGAATAACAAGGCCAAGTACGAGGCTCTACTGGCGGGACTTCACATAGCCAAGGAGCTGAAAGCCAAAGCAATACATTGCTACATCGACTCCCAGCTGGTGGTTAACCAAATTTTAGGAGAGTACCAGGCTCGTGGTATGAGGATGGCGGCATACTTAGAAAAAGAAAAGTCAGCACTGGAGCAGTTCGAGTTCTATTCGATAGAACACCCGAGAACAGAAATCGAACGCAGATGCCTTAGCCAGGCTTGCTACCTCTACCGAGAATGATGAACTGAATGTCGCGCCAATCGAACATTTCGCGACACCCAGTATTAATGAGCCAGAACAAGAGGATGTATGTATGATCAATTTTGAGCCAACCTGGATGACTCCGATAGTTAAGTACCTCGAGACCGGCGTTCTCCCGGAAGAACGGGCCAAGGCTCGAAAGTTGATGTACCAAATCCCTAGGTATACAATTATAGATGGAAAGCTGTATTGGAGAGGATATTCCATGCCGCTACTCCGATGCGTGACCCCACCCGAAGCTAAGAAAATCATGGAAGAAATTCATGAAAGGTTCTGCTGAGACCATACTAGGGGGCATAGCCTGTCCAAGAAGATCATACATCAGGGATACTTCTAGCCTACAATCAAATCAGACTCGTTCGACTACGTCAAGAGGTGTGATAAGTGCCAACGGTTCGCCACAATTTCTCGAGCTCCACCATCCGAGCTAACTATGATGACCTCCCCGTGGCCATTTGCAATCTAGGGAATCGACCTCATAGGCTCTCTTCCGACTGGCAAGGGCGGAGTAAAATACGCAGTGGTTGTTGTAGATTACTTCACAAAGTGGACTAAAGCCGAACCTTTGGCGACAATAACCTCAAAAAAAATCCTTGACTTCGTGGTGAAGAGCATCATTTGCCGATATGGGATGCCAAGGAAGATTGTATCTGATAATGGTACCCAGTTTGACAGTGATCTATATACCAACTTTTGCGATAAAAATGAGATAATAAAGAGCTTCTCATCAGTGGCCCATCCCTAGGTGAATGGCCAGGTCAAAGCTGTAAACAAGACCCTAAAGAGCTCGCTAAAGAAAAAGTTGGAAGAAGCAAAAGGAAGATGGCCCGAAGAATTTCCCCAAGTCCTATGGGCATATCGGACCACGACCTGTACATCAACAGGACATACCCCATTCTCTCTGGCATACGGTTGCTAGGCTATGTTGCCAATCGAGGTCGAAATTCCTACAATTCGAGCCCTCACTTATGATCAAACCTCGAACCACTCTCAGCTCGAAGAAACTCTGGACCTGATCGAAGAAAGAAGAAACGAAGCTCAATTAAAAAATGCTGCATACTAATTGCGAGCTATTCAGTACTTCAACAAAAGAGTTCGAGATAGAAAATTCGGCGTAGGAGACTTGGTTCTGAGGTGTGTATTCTTGGCAACACGGGATCCAACAACTGGTGTGCTCGGGCCAAATTGGGAAGGACCCTATCAGATAGAATCAGTCATCCGACTCGGCGTGTACAAGTTGGTAAGATTGGATGGAAGTTTGGTACCACGAGCATTTTATGGTGAACACTTACGACCTTACTATCAATAGTGTAGGAAGGATGTCGCCTATAACCATGCTTGTTTGTCTGTACTGTTTTTCTATTTTCAGATTTATCCAATAAAGTTTGATTTTGTTCTTATACGCTGTATTTTTTGCAATCTCTCTTAATTTAATAACCTATGGTCGCATTCATAGGATATTAAGGGGGCATTAGTGGTACATATACCATCAGCTTGAAAAAATAAAAAGCATATACGAAAAACGTACAAGCGTTTGGATATAACCAAATGCGCGAGCTAAGATAGTTTGGATATAACCAAACTATCAAAAACATACAAGTGTTTGGATATAACCAAATGCGCGAGCTAAGGTAGTTTGGATATAACCAAACTATCGAAAGCATACAAGTGTTTGGATATAACCAAATGCGCGAGATAAGAAAGTTTGAACATAATCAAATTATCAAGAGATAAAAATATAAGTGTATGGATTACAAACCTAACACAACCTTAATAGGTTTGGAACAAACCGGCTAAAACTAATCGACAGTAAGTTGGAACATAACCCACTTCGTGTTAAGTCGAGATTGAGGCTGGAGTATCTTGCAAGACAATAGTTTCGACCTCATAACCTCGGGAAGCTAACCGAGGACAAGAAAAAGTAACCAAAAAAGTAAGATATAACTAAACCATTTGCATTACAAGCCATATAAGCATTTTCGGGTGCATGGTAAAAGTAATATCCGATCTTGACAAATAACGAGATCGGAAGCGGATAATTCGAGCAAACTGTGCATGAATGCACTGAACCTCAAGCTTAAATCCAAACTATGTTTGTATGAATAAACAAGCATAAATGACATTTTAATATAAATTGTGCAAAATATTTCAGCCCAAGAAATGTAAAGCATATAAATTAATATAAAAACAAAAAATGGTATCTGAAATATCATATAAAGGATAGCTCTTTCACGAGCTGTAAAATTGTCTTGGCCCTATGGGCATAAATAATAAAAAAGAAAAAGAAAAAGGGCTATTACAAAAGATTCAGAGGGACGCAGCCCCGAGGCAAGAATTAAGAAGGAGGAACATTCTCCTTGGCTTTCTCAGCATCTTCCTTGGCCTTCTTGGCATCAGCGTCCCCCCCGGCTCTCTCCGCCTCATCTCGAGTAGTCTCCTCATCATCCAGCCGAGCCTGCCATTGGGCCACGAGCTTCGCTTCAAGAGGGCCTAAGAAGCTGGTGTCGAGGTCGACATTGTTGGCCCAGATTCTGTACATGACCATGTCGACTGCCCGGTCCTTCTTCTCCTTAAACTCTTCAAGAAGACGAGTCTTTTTACCCTCCATGATCTCGAAAGTGACGTCCTTCTCATCTTCAAGCTTGGCATTGGTCTCCTTGACCGGAGCATTCTCTTTTTCAAGCTTCGCGAGCTGGGCATTCAGCTTTTCAAGCTCGGAAGACTTGGCCTTTAGCTCCTCAGCTCCTGCCTCCACCTTTGCTTTTGTTGCCTTAATCTCATCACTCAGTTTGAGCTGAAGATCCTTTGCCTCCTGAGCAATTGACATGCTTGAGTGGACCCCATTGTTCAGCTTATAATTGAGCTGGGCAGAGACAGCAAGAGTCTGACATGCAAAGAAATCAAATTAGCATATGGACCAAGTGTAAATACAACTAATAGCGAGAGAAGAAAGGTTACCGCACCAGTAAGCTCGACATTCTTCTCGTAAAGTGTATTGCAGTCTCGAATGTTGTTCAAAAATTGCCAATAAAGGGCGTCGAAGCCCCTAAAGCTCTGGCCCATTCGAGACAGAATATCCGAGCCAGTGTAGCCCGGTGGGATCCGACAACATCATCAATTACATACTCATCAACGTGAGTAGAAACCGACAACCTGCGTGTTGTGGAAACTGTGATGAACCGGAGGTGGGCCGAGTGCTAGGTGAACCGTGATTGGAGGGGGTTGGAGCTCGATCGTAGTGGACGGTTCGACCTGAGGAGTCAGCTCCACATCCGGGATCGTAGTAGCTGGAGCTGGTGGAGGAGGTGTCTTCTTAGTCCTCTTGAGGACCTTGGCGGGTCGCTCAGACTTCCGCGAGCCCCTCGGGCGCTTACTTCTCTTGGCCTCGCCACTCTCAAGGATATTTCCACCACATAATGAGTTATCCCAAAAACAAAATAATTTAACATGATACAGACAGACAAGGGATAAAAAGAGAAGTGGAGAGAAACCTAACTGTAACTCTCCCTCGAGCTTGGGCTCAACGACCACGAAATTCCCCCATCTTCAGAAGAGGTGGGGGGAGTGCCTTCCGTATAGGTGGATGTCAACCTCTAAAGGTCCCTATAGTCGTTAGTCCCGTATTGGACGGCTATTCCATTCCATAACTCGTTCAGGCTATACATGGTGTCGTATTTCCCGAGCCAGCTATCGAACCTATGTACCCTCTTATCTACCCAAGACCATACATAAAAATGGTTTCTATCGTCCTTACATAATACTAATTTATCTGGCTTATGTTTTAGTAGTGAGGGAGACCAAAAATCCGAGCTAAGGATGACTGTACCTTGTTCATCAGAGCCCGAGCTCGAGGCCTCGTCGTGGGCTTCATTTCCCGATTGTGGACTCCTTTGACGTTGAGCTGGAGATGGAGGCCTCACAACTCTCCTTGGGGGAGGGTTGCCGGTCGGCTGAGGCACGAGCTCCCACCGATCGTACTTCTTGTTGGACCAGTCAGATGTAGACTGATCCTCCCCTAAGAGCCCACATGCCCAGAGCTTGCCTTCATGAAGGAGGTAGGAGGGGGACCTCTTGCCATAAGGAAGCTGGAGCAGAGTCTCTCTGTGCTCCCTCATCTCATTGGTGGGAGTAGGGCGATGGTAATTGGCTGGAAGATCAAACACATTTCAACTAAATACAAGCCTAAGCAAAATTCGAGCACAAAAAAGAAAGAAGTTAAGATACTCACGAATCCGTCTGAAAGAGTAGAATCGAGACGGGGCTAGGCCATCTGTCCAGAAGAAGGCCTTCTTGAAATCAGGAGGGTGGTTAGGAAGATCTTCAAACATCTTCTCCCTGGGATAGCTCGAGAGATAGTAGAAGCCATCTCCTCCCCGAGCTCGAGAGGGATTGCTTTTCAAGAAAAAGAGATATAAGATCTCTTCTGGCGAAGGTCCTTTCCACTTCAGCTCGTGGTACAGTGACCTCATGGCAGACAAAACCCTGTAGGAATTGGTGTTGAGCTGGAAGGGAGCCAACCCAACAAAGTCTGTGAAATCCTTGAAAAAATACTTCAAGGGCAGTATCGCCCCTACCTTCATATGCTCCTGGCTCCAAGCTGCGTATCTCAGCTTGCTGTCAGGATTTCCGTCTCCTGGAGCGCGGCAACTCCGCTCGTAGGAGGTCGGAGCTCGACACCTCAGCGAGCCCGATAGTCCTATGCCATGAAAGGCCATAATATTAGCTATCTGACCTAACGACGTAACCGAGCTCCAGTAATGCTCGGCCTCGAAGAATTCTCGCCTCGGTTGCGAGGTAGAAGGTTCCCCCATCAGCGAAAATTGAAGAGCGCCAGGCTTGAAGGCGATTGTCACTTTGAGCGTAGGATCGAGAGGAATCAGTGTGAGCTTGGTGTCCAGATCCGGATAAAGGGCGACCCTTAATCTTTTCCTCTTACCTTCTTCGACCTTGTCTATCTAACATCGGAAGTGGTCTCGAGTGTCCTCTTGCTCACGCCTCAGTTTGTGCTCCCGAATTAAGCGGTGGTTCCGAGTAAAAGGAGATTCCGGGCTCGAAGCTACTGGTGAGTAAGGAATCGCGAGCTTTGACCCCCACCACTTTCTCGAATTCTGCGGCATCTTACAAGAAAGCAAAAGGGTGAGGGCCAAGCGAACAAGAAATAAAGAGACAAATAGTACCTAAGCTCGAATGATCGAGGCTATAAGGCAGGCTCGATCCAAAGGATGAAGCCAATCTCAGAGCGTGTATTCCACCGAAAGGAGGGAAGGTGGATGAGTTATGGGAAATCCCGAAATATTAGGGAGAAAAGGTGGCGGTTATTAAAAAGGTGATATTTTTGGGAATCATGCATTCCTTAAAAAACCTTGATTTTGTACTCGATATCTTGGTGTGCAAGATATGGTCTCTAAAATTTGAAAAAAAGGAACCATATTTGGACCCTTTTTCGCAAAATCTGGGTTTGAACCTAATGTCTATCACTCGAAGCACCCTAATCTTAGTGCATTAAACTAATGAATGGGTCGAAAATAAATCCTAGTGCCCATGGTGTAACAGAAGCATAACACATACATGAAGGGAAAAAAAATGTATATATAACGCAAAGAATCCATGAACTGAAAACTTAAACAATGTGATCGGTGGAAACAGAGAAATGGATGATTGAATGAGCGGTTGCAAGTGCGATCTCGCTGAGTCAAAAAGCCCAACGTTGCTTTGTCTTCTCGACTTGGAGAACATGCAAGAACTGGACAAGAAAGGCTCTGGCTTTTTCTTTCTGAAAGTTTGAATGTCAAGGAAAAATGGAGAAGATAATCGGAAACTTATTTATAGGCCCACGGGCATGTTAAAAGTTGAACCAATCTGGGCCATTGGCCAGATTCCGTATCAGATCTAACGGCCAAGGACTAGTGAAATGATAGTACCCAAAAGGAAGTTAGGCGGATAGACATGGGCAGAGTTTCAAGGCACTCAAGTACCTTGAGTGAGCAATACCCAACTGACGCGTGTCCATACTCGAGTGCGTAACGGAACGGTTCCCGAAGAAAGTAGTTCAAAAGTTTCCTTCTCATAGGATTTGAACCAATACTTTTGAGGGGGCAAAATGTTACACCCAGATTTCGAGACCTGAGATTGTGATCTCGAAAAATGGACTCATCAAGTGTGGGCTCGAGATATCTAAAACTCAAGTTCATGGCCCAGATGTCAAACCCTCGAATTAAGATGGCAACCTCGAAGACATTTAACCTCGAAGTTCTTTCTGAGCTCAAAAGAACTTATCATCGAGGCATGTCTATTGTCGGGTGTCTTCGGATCAAGTAGCCCGAGCTTAACAGGAGTACAAGCTCGGAATGTAACAGCATCGCTGGTATCTACCCGCTCAGAGCTGGTCTTGGAGTAAGGCGGCTAGTTCGTAACTTATCTATAGACCTGGACCGACATGATGCTGATTGTCGACCTCGAAAGATTTAATGGGTCGTCTGATGTAATGTGTTCCATGCATTTAAAGATATTTATTGTGATAACATCCCAACATTAAAGGGATATTAACAAGTCTGTTATTCGCCCCCTGGTCTTTAGGGGATGTTTCCTTGTATATAGGAGTTACAATATTTAATATCATTATTTTAATTAATAAGCAGAAGTATTTTCTCGAAATATGTGGGAATGAACTCTGAAAACTCTCTATAAATAGAGAGTTCATGAACATTTGTAAAGGACAGATCTTTTGATAGACGGAGAGAGATTCTGGAGAATTCATCCCTGAAGGATTCCTAGAAAACTCCAAGTCTTAATAAAATAGACTCGTGGACTAGGCAGAGTTAACTGCTGAACCACGTAAAATTATTATTGTTCTACCATATTATTCATCTGCGCCATAGTTCTTATTGTTTAATTGCTCTACATTTTATGTTGACGAAAAATGACGTCAACAACAAGATATACAACTAGACAAGGTCATTAATAATATAAAATTACAACATTATGCTTAAAATACAACTAAATATAGACAACATAGAAAAAGAAAAAAAGATGAATACAAACTTAAAAAAAAAGTTACAAATAAAACAACAAGAATAAGGAAGGAAAAACTCTCTCACTTACACAACCTCAAGTGAAGGGTAGTAGGGTTTATTAAACATGAACAAGATTCGAAGCCTTTGCTCAAAAGTTTATTTCCCTCTATTCTCTTAGTACTAAAGGACTCTCAAGTTTAGGATATAGCTCTCTGGAATTATCAAGCTTTTTGTTTTTCCAGCCAAGTGCTAAAATGGATGTGAAACTTCTATTCACAAGTGCCCAAATGGTATCTATTTATAAAATTTGGATCACTGTTTGATTTTCAAAATCCACTGACCACCTTGTCTGTTACTAATGATAAATTGGGAGTTTATGGAATTAAAGAGATGATTTGGAGCTTACTTGGGGAGTTACAATGTTCAAAGCGTCAAAAAGATGCTTCAAAACAAAAACTGTAAGGTTACTTATTTGTAATCCCAAGTAACAACTTTGGTTACAAGCTATCAAAACGTCCCAAATATTCTTCCATGCAATTTCGTAATATCCAAACACTTATTGGCTATCAAAATAACATCTCTAATAGTTATAACACATTACAGAACCTGAAAATCATATCTAGAATATGAAACTCCATTTACATATTGATTATGGTGATATTTTGGGTGTCACAAATCATTAACTGATTTGTAACTTCCTTTTGTATGTTACAAATTGAGAAAATAATGTTTTGCCACACCCATTTTATTGTGACACTCATTTAATCCGCATTATATTATTTTTTAAAATAAATAAGGGTTATTTGCTGCAAAAATACTCAAACTTGCTAAAATGTTGCACGTTTACTACCCAAATCATTAAAAAAATTTAATACAAATGTATTTAAATTATAAAAAAATCATTAAAATTATAAAATATATAACAAAAAATAGCCTAAATAAATTCTAAAATTAAAAAATAGTTTTATTTGATGAAAATAGTAAAAATAAATACTTTTTTATATTAACATTTTTTAATAAAAAATTTCTCATTTAATACTTTTTTAGTTATTGATTTTTTTTTAAACTTTTTTCAATCAAAAATATTTATTTTTCATTAAATAAACTATTTTTTTTTGTTAATTTTAGAATTAATTGAGAATATTTTTGTATATTTTTTGATAATATTTTAATAATTTTTATAACTTAAAATACATTTGTATTAAATTTTTTTGACTATTTGGTAGTAAATGTGCACCGGTTTAACAATTTTAAGTATTTTTGCCGCGAACAAAAAAATTTGGATATTGAAATGCTACATTTGAGTAACTTTGGATACTTTTCCTGAAAAAAAAAATTGAGTGTTAAAATGTTACATTCTGTCTTATGGTTGCATTTTAAGAAAAAGAAGATGGGTGGAATTGACAGAGCAATTTGTAACTATTGTGAAAAGTTGCTAGGGGGAGGTAGTAGGAATGGGACAAGACATTTTCATGATCATTTCAAACATTGTCCTTCACGACAGCATAGAGATATAAAGCAGTCATTGTTGAATCCTAAAAAAATGTGAAGGAAAAGATGTACTTGACACATTTGATTTTGACCCAGATGTATCAAGAAAAAAGCTAGCAAAGATGGTCATTTTACATGAGTATCCTATTTCAATGGTTGAGCACATAGGATATAGATAATACTCAAATAGTCTCCAACCCTAGTTTAAGGTTCTCTCTAGAAATACCATTCGATCAGACATCTTTCAGATTTTTGGAGATGAGAAGAAAAAGATAATGAAGTTGTTAGAGGAAAATAAAAGTAGAGTTGCAATTACTACTGACTTATAGACAACTACCAACCAAAAAAGAGGATACATGACAGTGAATACGCATTATATAGATGATTCTTGGATATTGCAAAGTGGAATCATGAGGTACATATATACTTGTTGTATAATTTATTATTTACAATAAATTGTTTATATATATCATTTATTTCTCCATAGAACCCAAACATGATTTTTTTGATTACTTGTTATAAGTTTGTGTGTGTTCCATGTCCACATAATGCTCAAACATTATCTGATGCACTGATGAATTGCTTGATGGATTGGAATGTTGAAAATAAGTTGTCTACTTTGGCAGTTGATAATTGCACTACTAATGATGCTACGATCACTATAATGAAGGATAAGCTCTCTAGTAATTGATTATTATTGGATGAGGAACTCTTTCATATGCGTTTTTGTGCGTATATCTTGAACTTGATTGTGAGAGATGTTTGTCAGTGATTGATGAAGGTATTGAGAGAATATGTGATAGTGTTTCTTATTGGACAGCCACACCAAAAAGAATAGAAACATTTGAAGAAACAGCTCGACAATTGCATATTGGTTGCACTAAGACAATTCAACTTGATTGCATGACTAGGTGGAACTCGACTTACCTTATGATTATCACAGTTTATATGTACATGAATGTCTTTCATCGTCTAAAGCAGCCAGAATCAAATTATAAATGTTTTCTAGTGAAGAAGATTGGTTCTAGGCAAAAAATATGCGTGATAAACTATTTTTATTTTATCTAGTTACTGAGCTATTTTCTGGAACCCAATATTCTATTGCTAATTTTTTTCCAAAGGTTTGCAAGATTAGAATGAATGGCTATTTCCTGAATGGCTCAAATCAAGTGACGGTCATATAAGGACGATGGCTTCGAAAATGAAAGACAAATTTAATAAGTATTGGGATGTAATTCATGGATACTATCAATAGCGACTGTCCTAGATCCAATGTACAATATGAAATTGATAGAGTATTATTTTCCTAGAATTTATAGTAGTGAAGGTCCTGATAATGAAATTAATAAAGTTTAGAATATTTGTTTTGATTTGGTGAAAGACTACAAAACAAAGTACAGTGAATATGAACGAAATAACCAATCTAAGTTTGTTGCATCTTCTGTACAAGAAGTTAATGATCCATTATCTGGATACGATTTGTTTGTTAATTTCACCTCTACTATTGATAATTTAAAAACATAACTGGAGAAGTACTTGGAAGATCATGTAATACCTAGGTCTACCGATTTTGATGTATTAGCTTGGTGGAAGACAAATGAAATTAAATATCCTATCTTGAACTCCATTGCTAGAGATATTTTGGCTATTCCTATTACCACAGTTGCTTCAAAATCTTCGTTTAGTACTGGAGGTAGATATGTGAGTCAACATCGCAAACGACTTCATCCAAAGACCTTGGAACCCAAAATTGGCTATGGTCAGAAAAACAAGGTATAAAATTTTGGATAACTAAGCTTGTGTTCGGTAAAAATTTTGTTTTTGAATTTTTTAAACACAAAATGGAACTATAATTTTATTTCTTTATTTTTAAAAAAGAAAAATATGTTTGATAACTATTTTTGTTTTTTGTTTTTAAAAATAAAAAATAATAGATGCATTTGCTAACTTTTATTTTTATTTTTTGTTTAACAATATGAAGTGTTGATTTGAAAAGAGAAGAAAAAAAAAAGAGAAAGGAAAAGTCGAAAAACGGTTTAAAAAAATTTTGAAAGTGAAAAAATTCTATTTTCAAAATTTAATAAATTTTAATTAAAATTTTAAAAATAATAAATAAAAATAGAGTTATCAAACACATTTTACCTTTAATTATCAAATTTTTAATTAATTAAATAAAAAACTATTTTTTTAATTGTTACCAAACAACTATATTTTTTACCAAATATTTTTTTGAGTTAAGTTTTAATATTTAAATAATATGTTAGCTTTTTTTTCGTGTATCCAGAGTTCAAGATTTCTTGTGAAGGAAGACAAGGATATTGATTTGGTAAATGATATATTATTTCAATTTCATATTAAAATTTATTTTTATTTATATTTAACTAAATATTTATATCTTGTACTTGTAGAATCCATCTACTCTTTCTTTGGATTGAGTGGTGGATGATTGAAGAAAAACACATAATGCCTCATTATTTAGGATTTGATGTTTCAATTTAATTAGACAATACTATTTTGTTTTTAAGATCATGTTAAAATAGTTTTCTACTTAATATCTTATATTTGGATCCAATAACATAACTTATTTGAGTATTTATGTATTTATTTATATAAATATTCTTTTAATATATAAAATAATAATTTGAAATGGGAACTCGATACCCTAATGGGAAACTCGATACTCGATGGGGATTCCCTGAAACGGTCCTGCTATATATTAAGTGGTGAATGGTACAAAAAATTATAGCGTGAATGGTAGTGATAAATGAAAAATCGTCCTCGCCCCGCCCCATTTACATCCCTACTGCCTTGGTTGGTGCCGCGACTCTAAAGAAAAGCATTGTGACTCAAATTATGGTCACAAGAGCATCGCGACTCAAAAGTCCATCACCGCGACCCTCTATCTATCCCATAGTATACCTTCATTGTTTACCATTGCGCCACAACTCTAAAGGGACTTAGTCGTGGCTCAAAATCATTCTCCTCCAAATATTAACTTTTTAAGCTCAAGAACATTGTCGAAGGGAAAAATTAGTCCAATAGGGATCTCTTAACCGCAATTTCGTGAAATTAGGCATTTAGTGCTTAGAATCTCAAATTTTTTACATATTTTAGTCCATTTCTTTATTTCGCGCATAATCTTATAAACATTAGTAAACACAAGCGTCATATTGCACAAACACAACTAAAAAGGCTTAAAGACTCCCTAAAATACTCTCCAAAATAGTGTGAAAACTAACCTAACACATATCTTCCAATTCCAACAAAAAACATCCTTGGAAGTGGATAATGAGGTCATTCACTGCAAAGTCTTATCCACAACTTTCACTGGACCCACACTACTATGGTTTAGGCAACTACATCCCTATTCCATCAATAGCTTCAGCAACTTTTGAAAGAAATTCTTGCAACAATACAACACAAACAGAGAGGCACCCAAAACTATGGGAGACCTCTACTGAATCGAACAAGGTGAGAACAAACACCGAAAAGCGTATCTTAAACGTTTCATTGATTTGGTCTGCCAAATCCATAACGTAGATACTGTCATTACTGCTAACCTTTTTGTCAAAAGCCTACAAGTAGACATTATTTTATATGAGAATCTCACTACGACCACACCAGTTGACCTCAATGACATACAAGTCAGAGCAGAAGGAGTCTTATGCATTCTAGAAGCATAGGAACGGGGATAGAAGAAGCTTGCCCTGATTTACGTTCCTGGCTCCAATAACTCACTTTCTCCTGTCAGAACAGACAAGCAGAAGCCAACCAATCCTAAAGATGAAAAGAACCCAAAAAGATCCAAAACCAGTAACGAGCCCCCTTGTTATTTGGATTTTGAATTCAACACTCCCCAAGAAAAAATCTATGAGGAAAACAAAGACCGTCAAATTTGGCAGACCTCATTCAAGATACAGTCTTCTGCTGACCGAAGAGAGAAGAACATGTATTGTACATTCCATAAAGACCATGGCCACACAATCGTAGAATGCAAGAGTTTGTATGGACAGATCCAATCACTCATGCGCAATGGACTATTGTCAATACATTAAAGGAACCTCTGTTACAACCCTCTTCCATCAGTCATTCTAACAACCACACCGGCTGATGCACCCATGTTGCCCGCAAAAGCGGTACCTGCTGCTCAGTAAGTACCACTCAAATAGGTTCCTATTTTTGTGGCACAACATGCAACGTATCTCCTATTCCCGAGCGACATGTCGCCTATACTAGGAAATGCATCGCCATATGTCAGTGACACGTCGCATGGACTTTTCCAGGTTTGAATTTTTCTCGAATTTCAGCGACAACCTGCCTCTCGGGAGTGACGTAACACATCCTTCTCTAACTTGAACACCCAAAATAATGTTCAAAACACCTACAAACTTAATTCTTGCACACTTAAAGTTAACTCATCAAATCTACACAAAAATTAAGGAAAAACAAACAATTATAAGGATAAAAATCAATATTTGAGTGCATAAAACATGCACTCATCACACCCCCAAACTTGAACAATTGCTTGTCCTCAAGTGAAAGAGACTCTTAGTAATAACAAACCTTAACCAAAACAACGAATTCTTAAACACTAAAAAAAATGACTAACACAACCAAATCAAGAATGTTTATTTAGTCTCAAGGGTTAACTTCTCAAATTACTAACTTTTTTCAATCACCCAATATGTGAATTAAAGCATAAGACTAGAATTTCAACAAATCAATACTCAAATTTTAATATTACCATCTCATTGTATACCAAAAAACTCTAATATTCTCAAACAAATATGTAGTTCATGTGCATCAAGACAAAAATAACAAAAAATCACATAGTCAAAACAACCATAAGCTCACTTGATCAACTTGTCTCCACTAATGTAAATCAAATATCATGTAAATCAAGAGGTTTTCATTTGGCTTATAGCATTAGGCTGTCAATGGTGGATGAGAATAGACATTTAGGCTTACTTTCACACCATAAACTTACAAAATATCTAACTTTATACTATAAGACTTCCCCTTTTCCCAAAGCATTCTTTTCACTCTCTCATTCCTTGCGTCTATATTTTTTCCATCATTGAGTTACTACTTCCCCCAAACTTGTTTCTTTCCATTTTTCAATTCGTTTTCATTTCAACATTTTTTTTCTTTTAAAAATATTCATCTTTCTCTATTTATTTTGAAAAGAAACTTTACAATCAACACAATTGAAGAGTAACTCACTTTTTACATTGAAACCGAACACACCATCTATTTCTCAATCACACAATCATAATATATCACATTCCCCTACTTTACAACACATTCCAAAAATCAAAACAATTCAATCCTATGCTTATGGTGCAAAAGAGGGTAAAAGGATAAAAATTAATCAAGTTGAAATTGGCATGTCACAAGCTCAAAATGTGTTAAAATAACAATGAATAAGAATGTCACAATAACTCAAAAAGGGAAACAAAAGGAAAAATATATAGGTTAGCTTTTTGGCTCAAACGATTCAAAGAAAATACCTCTATCATCTCTACATAACAAAGATCTAGGATTTTGCCTCAACAAATTGATCAAACAAGTTCTAGTTGTATCTATGTCAAACAAAATGAATCCAAGTCTCTACAATACCCACAAAGGCACACATTCAATAAGAATCATAAAGAGATACTACAACGAGAGATAATAATATTAACACCAAGTAAGATAAGGCAAGCACACAATCAATAAACTTCAAAACACATACTAAGCGATATCAAAGAGTTAAGCATAATAGTCATCATCGAAACCCATGAGTCATAATCTCAATTTAATCAAGTACAATCATCCAATAACACATAAAAACAAAATAAAAACTAAAAAAAATGAAAGTTCACCCAACTAATAATAAAAAAAAACGAAAATAAAAGAAAAAGAAAAATAAACTCTTTTTCTGCCAAACTTAATAAAACCAGTGTCCCCACTGTTTAACCCGATAATACCAAGGAAAGAAAAGAATACCCCATGGCCATACTAAGGATCGTCGGCCATATCACCACCGTTATCAGTAACGGGTGGCTCCTCAGGCACTAGAGAATGGTAGGGATAATGAAACATGCTCAGAAATTGTGGAAGATGACAATCGGAAAATTGTTGCTGCCATTGATTATGAATTGTGGCCATGTAGTTGTAGAAGTGAAATTGACGCTCCTACATATCAGACACACGTCGATGAAGACTGATGAGACAATTCAAGGTTAGACAATCGCTATCCCTGCTGATCCAATAGATGACCAATGTCATCGAGTGAATAATGCCTATCCTCATCAGGTTGAGATGAAGAAGCAACACGCTGAGATTGTCTATCACAATCATGTTGCCAAATATGAGTATCATAATTAGATTGTTGGAAAGCATCAGGTGGCGGTCGGAGACGCGGACGTGGAGCAGCATGCAGTGGTGGGACATTCTCAGGATCATCCACGTCAAATCCAAGGCCAGAAGGACGAGGAGTTCCACCTTGCCACAATGAACCACAAATCAAATTACAATGATCAATAGTGCTATTTTGCAAACAGGGCTCAGTCTCATTCATCGGAATACTAGTCGCCTGACATAACCCTGTAATCAGATTTTCATGACCATGAACACGAGTAGTAGCATCCCTTATAATCTTCAAAATATTGTTCCAAATAAGAATCCCCACATCAATAGTATTGCCTGCACAAATACAATACAAAAGAACCATGCGGTCAACCAAAATCTCTGACTTTTTAGAAGAAGGCATCAATGTTGAACAAATAAAGCTATTCCATAACTTGGCATAAGGGTTCAACATAGTGCTAAGTACATTCCGAGGCACCGTTGGATCCGTTGTTGAGTAATTCCAATCCACCCTAGGCGATGCCATTTGGTTTAGAATAAATCTATAATCTGACCCTTCACTCACCATAGTATGATATGTTGTGAATAGTGCCCTTAAAACAATTGTAGTTGACAAATATTTTAAATGAAATAAATAATTGAATTGAATTATTATATATATATAGACTATGTCCGATATTATATTGATAATATTAAGTGAATATCAGAAAATTCTAAAGTTTACTTATGTGGTCTTAATATCAAATTAGTATGAAAGGATTGAGATTAAGATAATAAACTTAAACCAGTTCGTAGTAAAATAAAGTTATGGAATCTTTAGATCAATTACTGCTAGTACGGTTCACTAGTATTATGAATATAAGTGACCTAGATCTGGGTCACTAGTGTAGTAGGACACTTTAGTGAAGGTGCTTTATATATAGGGATATATAGAACTAGACCATATGTGATTTGTTAATACTTGTTTAAACACCGTTTCATAGTATTAATCAAACACATCAAACAATGATCATATACACGATGATCTTAATCTTGAGGTTGCTATGAACTCCTATATATGTCATCTGATCCTTTGTTTCATGCATTAAGGTTTGTCAGAATGATCAGGCAAAGAACAATTGTTATGGGGACTCAATGATATATATGAGTGGGGACATAATTTAACAGATATGGAATCTATACCTTCTTTTAGATTGAATAATGGTTCTCTATTCAGTGGACTTTTGAAATTGAAAAGGTTATGAGGGCTGACGTCGCAAACTTGTTGTGACACAACCTTCAATGGTACTCTAGAAACAAGATATAGCTAATAGGGTAAAATAGTAATTTTATTCCCTTTTAATTATGATTCATTAATAGAGGATTAACGTTGTATGTAATTATTATATCAATGGACAGTTTATTCTTTAATAAAGTAGTAAGTAAATATATGTCAACAATTATCAATAGTTCAATCTCATATTTATAGTATATAGAAATCATGAGTTTAATAAATATGATTATTTAATTAAAGAGCTTTGATTAATAATGTAATATTTATTGGTGCTTGATATTATAGGTTCATAGTTCCCGAGGGTAGATCTATTAACACTATATCTGTTGGAAAAACATTCAGAGCACGCAGGAATATTGGCGTGGTGGCCCATTGTGTACAACAATAAAATTTTCATCACTCATATAATCAGTGTATATGAACAAGAAAACAATCAAGAAACATTAACATGTAATATTATTAATCATGCAACAAATATATAAATATACAATATATTTATCTATAACATATAAACACAAAAAAATTCAAGAACATAAACAATTACCTCTTGAAGCCTATCAAGTGTCCTTGAGTATTTTTTGTATATTTTTCGATCTTCCTATACAAAGCTTTGAGCACTCAAACCACGATCTTCCAGAGTGTTCTCTACACCTCAAGATGTGTGTGGGCACATAGAGAATATGACTTTGTATTTTTAGGAATCACAAGTATTTCTCAATACATGAGAACTTAGATTATGGTCTGAGAATGACTAGAATAAAGAAGAAGAAGAAAAAGTTTTGTCTGACAAAAACTCTAAGAACTATTCTGAATTGTGTATTGTGTCGTATTGTTCTAATGTTATTTCTTCTCTTTATTCTATATCATATATATAGAGATAATTCTAATACCTTATTATTCCTAATAATAATAGAAAGATAATAAAATATCATAATGATGATAGGAATTGATTTAGGTAAATATCTAACTTACCAAGTTTGAAAAAAATATTTTTAAATTATTAATTAATTAAATAAATAAAATAAAAAAACATTGATACAATATCAAAGTATTGATACACGCATGGCACAGTCCTTGGACTATGTTATGCGTGTACTGCTGTATCCCTTTTCAGGAATATTGTATTTTTTTTCATTTATTTAACAAAAATCAATCTTCCACAAAATAAGGTATTTTTCTTTTTAAGATGACAACCATATTTCAAATTTTAAATTCAAAATTCAAAATTCAAAATTCAAATTGATGATCATCATCTTTTAAAATTTAATAATTCAAAAACTATTTTTGACTTACTAATTTTATTTTCTCCCACTCAAATAAAATAATTTTCAAATTTTATTTATTTATTTATATATATGAAATTTGAAATTTTATATATTTAAATTAATAAATATAATTTCAAAAATTAATAATCAATTCCAAATTAATTATTTAACCTCAATTATCATATAATTGCATACTTGACCCGAATAATAAAATTCTTTTCAAATTCCTAAATTACAGTTATACCCTTGTATCAAGTCTTACCTTGATATGGTGTTGATAGAGTCACCCTGGAGACCTATGGACTTATAATATCAAGCTCCAATAAATATTACATTATTAATCAAAGCTCTTTGATTAAATAATCATATTTATTGATCTCATGATTACTCCACTATAAATATGAGATTGAACTCTTGTTAATTACATACATATATTTACTGAGTACTTTATTGAAGAATAAAATGTCCATTGATATAATCATTATATACAACGTTAATCCTATATTAATGGTTCATAATTAAAAGGGAATAAAATTATTGTTTTACCCTTTTAGCTATATCTTGTTCCTAGAGTACCATTGAGTTTACTAGTGAAGGTTGTGTCATAACAAGTTTGTGACGTTGAGCGCTCATAACCTTTTCAGTTCCAAAAGTCAACCCAATAGGGAACCATTATTTAATCTATAAGAAAGTATAGATTCCATATCTGTTAAACTACGTCCCCAGCCATATACATCATTGAGTCCCCAAAACATTGTTGTTTGCCTGATCGTTCTGACAAACCTTAACGCATGAATCAAATTAGCAGATGACATATATAGGAGTTCATAGCAACCTCAGAATTAAGATCAACGTGTATATGATCATCGTTTTATGTGTTTGGTTAATATTATAAAAAAATGTTCAAACATGTATTAACAAATCACATATGGTCCAATTCTATATATCACTATATATAAAGCACATTCACTAAAGTGTCATACTACACTAGTCACCCCGATCTAGGTCACTTGTATTCATAATACTAGCGAACCATACTAGCAGTAATTGATCTAAAGATTTCATAACTTTATTTTACTGCAAACTGTTTTAAGTTTATTATCTTAATCTCAGTCATCTCATACCAATATGAGATTAAAACCACATAGATAAACTTTGAAATTTTCTAATATTTACTTAATATTATCAAAATAATATCGGACATAATCTATATATATATATAATAATTCAATTCAATTATTTATTTCATTTAAAACATTTGTCAACTACAATTGCTTTAAGGGCACTATTACCAACAATCTCCCACTTGCTCTAAAGCAAATTGAGGCATCTCTTTCAATATGTCAGTCATATTCTCCTGACTGAATTTTTCTAACAAAGTCTTTGTAACAGTTTTGTAAGAAACAGTTTTGAAGTTATCTTCAGGATTATTACATCAATTATGTAAAATTGTCTTGAATTAAAAGATACATCATTTCATGTGCTTTACCCTCTCATGATTTCTTGTTCTCCAAGAATAGTTGTGTCTCCATTGCTTTTGCAATGAGATACTAGTTGTTTATTCTAGTCTGAAACCCTTTCCAGAATGACGAAGAACTTAACTAAGTCAAATAGCCTATTTAACTACTTGTAGCTGTTATATATTGACTTTTGTGCTGAAACATATAAATCAGAAATGTCTAACACATTTCTAGATTAATGTGTCTGGTCCACAGTTAAGCTGATTTTGATATCAATTTTTGAAGATTTAAAATCAGTTCATCCTTTGGGATTTTAGGTCTCTGCCTAATGCACATATATATAATCTTTATTATATTCAAGATACTCAAAATTAAGTCTTTATAATTATTCAATGACTCAATCCATAATGGATTGACAATTGTTGACTATTCCTACCATTTAACAAATGTCAAAATATAACATTCGATACATTAAACTGTCTACCATTGAGTTGTAGGAATACTGTCTCATGTCCTCTTTTTCTAGTAAAAGAATAAATGACCATTTATTAATTAGATGATACATCCTCCTGCCCGGGAAGGCTAAAAGCCTTTCTTGGATTTTTGTCCGGGAAGCTAAAAACATTCAGAGCACGCAGGGAAATTGGCATGTTGGGCCCATTATGTACAACAATAAAATTTTCATCACTCATATAAATAGTTTATATGAACAAGAAAACAATCCAGAACATTAACATACAATATTATTAATCATGCAACAAATGTATAAATATACAATATATTTATATATAATATATAAACACAAAAAAAATCAAGAACATAAACAATTACCTCTTGAAGCCTATCAAGTGTCATTGAGTTTTTTTGTATATTTTTCAATCTTCCTATCCAAAGCTTTGAGCATTGAAGCCACGATCTTACGAAGTGTTCTCTACACCTCAAGATGTGTGTGGGCACATAGAGAACATGACTTTGTATTTTTAGGAATTACAAGTATTTCTCAGCACATGAGAACTTGGATTATGGTCTGAGAATGACCAGAATAAAGAAGAAGAAGAAAGAGTTGTCTGACAAAAACTCTAAGAACTATTCTGAATTGTGTATTGTGTTGTATTGTTCTAATGTTATTTCTTTTCTTTATTCTATATCATATATATAGAGATAATTCTATTACCTTATTATTCCTAATAATAATAGTAATATAATAAAATATCATAATAATGATAAGAATTGATTTAGGTAAATATCTAACTTACCAAATTTGAAAAGACTCAAGGACACTTGATAGGCTTCAAGAGGTAAAAGTTCATGTTCTTGAATATTCATATGTTTATGTGTTTATATGTTGTATATAAATATATTTATATTTATATATATGTTGCATGATTAATAATATTGTATATTAATTTTTCTGGATGGATGTTTTCTTAGTCATATAAACTGTTTATATGATTAATGAATTTTTTTATTGTTGTACAAAATAGGCCCACCACGCCCATTCCGCTGCGTGCTATGAATGTTTTTCCAACATGATATTCATCATCCAGAACTCGTGGTAACCCATAAAATGCATTAATCATCGACGAAGAAAAATTCACCATTCGACCCTTACAATCACAGAATTGTTCTCTCTTTGTTGACTCCCATTTGCATAGAATTCTCTAATTACACTAATATTTCCCATAATGGTAACCTCACATAACCATTGCCAACCACATTCTTGAATCATATGTAACAAGCTACCATCACGTGGTATCAGTTGAAACGACGACTCTATGATAATTAGCCCGTGCCTCATCATTCACAAAAGAATGTGGAACGATAAGAGATGATGAGGTAGACACCTTGGTTCTCTTCTTCTTAGGTCTCATTATCAACAAACAACAACAACCACAAACACTTACAATATCCAAGCACTCCTTGAACCCAAACTACCTTTCACAATACACCAGCTTTTCCCCCAAACATCAATGGAAAACACCACCCCAAGAACAACAACAACACCCCGTTATATACCAAATCAAGGACTAATCACGAATACTAAACACCTTCAACCTTGCTAATATATATCCAAGCATAAAGACAATAATTCCACCACCAAAACTCAAGTAAATCCTCAAAATAAATAAATTTTCGTCATTGAAGTATTTCATCAAAAACTTAGTATTGATGAACTAAACAGACACTTCCAAACCCCAATAACTATCTAATCTCTCCAAAAAAAAATGTAGATCAACAAAAAATATAGTCCAATCGCCAACAATCTTCAAAATAGAACAAAAAAAGAAATCCAACCAAAAGGAGAGATTGCCTTACTTGAATGTTTGACAAGAAACCCTTGATTAGTTTCAATTTTCCATAGGAAAAACTTTGACAAAAAGAGATTAGTGGTGAAGATGATAAAAACAATAAATGAAAGATGAAAATTTTGGTGAGAATAATTAAAGAATGATGATGATGGTGTTGAAGATTAATGGCGATAGAGAAAAACTGAAGAAGAAGATAAAGAGAATGGGTATTTGGGAATGGTAAATTAATGAAATAAAGAGTAGATAAAGAAGTAAATAATAATTTAAATAAATAAATAAATAAATTACAAAAAAAAACCGTGACTTTCTGATTGAGTTTTTTTTTTTTTAATTTTGATGATTTTTTAATAGAAAAAAAACTAGAAGTGGCGACGTATCGCCACTCATCAGGTGACATGTCGCCTGATGCGATTAAAGAAGGGCTCGCGATTAAGGTTTAGGCAATGCGTCGCCTGAATCCGAGCGACGCATCGCCAGACCCTATGTTTTGTGGCCCAAAATGCTAAAAATTTCCACTTTTGGCGATGCATTGCCACTAGGCAGGAGATGCATCGCCTGACCCATTTTTTTTTCATTTTTCATTTTTTTTAAATAAAACTTTAAAAACTAAAAGTAATATTAATCCTAAACTAAATTACTAATAAACTCTACGAAAAAAAATAAAAGTTATTAAAAAGATGGGTTGCCTCCCATTAAGCGCTTAATTTAAAGTCTTTAGCTAGACCTTGTATCATCAACGAGCTTAATGCTCGCCATTTTCTCTACTTCGGCTCCAACATAATACTTCAACCGTTGGCAATTTACTTTGAACGCAGGATCATCACCTCGATGAGATCCAAATGGAAAGACTTGAATAACTGTGAACGACCCCGACCATCGAGACTTTAATTTACCAGGAAAGAATTTAAGATGAGAATTGAATAAAAGGACCTTCTCTCTCGGTACAAACTCCCTTTGAAGAATTTTCTTATCATGACATTTTTTCGTTCGCTAGTTATAAATTCGTGGATTCTCATAAGCTTCATGATGAATTTCTTATAACTCATTAAGTTGACGAAGTCTTTTCTCTCCCGAAGCTTTCAAATCAAAATTCATCTTTTTAATGGCTTATTGTGCACGGTGCTCAAGCTCAAATTGTAAATGACAAGCCTTCCCAAACACAATCTGGTAAGGAGACATGCCGATAGGTGTCTTGAAAGCTGTCCTATATGCCCATAAAGCATCATCAAGCTTATTAGACCAATCATTTTTATTGGATTGCTCCATTTTCTCCAAGATAAGGTTAATTTCCTGATTAAATATCTCCGCTTGACCATTAGATTGTGGATGATAAGCTAAGGTCGTCTTATGTCTTACTCCGTACTTTTCCATAAGAGCATCAAAATCCTTATTAGCAAAATGGGTACCTTCATCACTAAGTATTGCTCTCAGTGTACCAAATCTAGAAAAAATGTTCTTTTGAATAAATTTGACAACAACCTGAGCATCATTTGTAGTTGTTGCAGCAGCTTCTACCCATTTACTTACATAGTCTACCACCAAGAGAATGTATAGATTACCAAACGACGGTGGGAATGGTCTCATGAAATCAATACCCCACACATCAAAGTTCTCCACTTCTAGAAATAATAATGAGAGGCAATTCCTGCCTTCTAGAGATATTTCCCACTCATTGACACCGATCACAACTCTTCACATACGCATAACAATCTTGGTGTAAAGTAGGAAAATAAAACCTACTATCAAGGACCTTTGCAGCAGTCCTTACAACTCCAAAATGGCCTCCCATAGGAGAAGAATCACAGTGGAATAGAATCTCACTTACTTCCATCTTTTCTACTCATCTTCTTATAACAAGATCTGCACAATGCTTGAAAATAATCGGATCATCCCAAATATATTGCTTCACATCATGAAAAAATTTCTTCTTTTGTTGAGAGGATAGATCCGATGGCAAAACCTTGCATGCTAAATAGTTAACAAAATCAGCATACCAAGGGATTTTAGTTGCCACCGAAAATAATTGCTCATCCAAAAATGCTTTCGAAATTGGCGAACCTTCATCTCCATTATTTACCCCCTCAAGACGAGATAGATGATCAACCACTGAATTCTCACTTCCTCGCTTATCTTGGATCTCCAAATCAAATTCTTGGAGCAATAGAACCCAACTTATCAAGCGAGGTTTAGCATCCTTTTTCTTAAACAAGTACCAAATAGTAATGCCCTGGATAGCCAAGACTGTTACACTGTGTGTTTACAAATGTGCAAGACTTGCTAATCAAGTCATTTAGTTAGAAACATGTTACAGAAACTACAGTTGAACTAGGGTTAAAAGATTTTGGTCTCAAAAGTTTCATTTCTTATAATCAAACATTTTTCCATGGGATCACAAAAGTAGTAGCGTTAATAGACACTCTACAAAATTTCAGAATAAAAGTACAGTTACTAGCCACACTAAGAGCAAAGCAGACATTTAGGCTTTTCCCGTCCTGTACTACTCCTCGGCCGTGGCGGCCGATCAGCTGACTATGTACATTCATCCTCAAAGCTCTCCATCTCAGGACTGGTCCACTTTTCCCTTGCCTTTACCTGCACCACGTAGCACCCGTGAGCCAAGGCCAAGCAAGAAAACACATTACGAGAACATAATCATCAAATAAACAACTAGATAACTCATACAGTATAATCATATACTCAACATTCCAAATATTTACATTAATCAAGTATTCAGCATACCAAGTTCATCATTTCATGCTAATAACCAATTCACATATGATAACCAGGGTCAACGCCCTTAGGCCGCACCCTCTATTTATCCCTCTGACTCTGACCTGCTTAAAGCGAGCTTAGTGAATATCAAGCTATCCTCAGCTACCAATGGCCGAGCCGTGCCCTGTGCGCAAATATTATTTACGGCACTCTTAGGTCGTTTATCACATGTCCCATGGCATAATACCATCTATGACATCATACAGATATAGGGAGCTCTTAGTCCCAACACAATCACACATCCGGGTGCAGTTTTCTTACCTTTAGATTCCGATGGCTTTGTTTAATTCAACCCTCAAGCACGATCCCGTCCAAGCCCTAGCGTACACCTAGCCACAGTCACAAGTTAGAACCATAACAAAATTCAATTCCAAAACCTAGCCTTGGGACCAATCCTGAGCCCTCGGGAAGTCCTAATTCCACAAAATGGGGTGGTGGAATCAAACCCCGAGCCCCCGGGAAAAAACCCTATGTAATAACCCAAAAACCTCCTTCTGGAAACAGGGTAGCGCTACAGTGCCATAAAGAGGGCGCTATAGCGCTACAAATAGATCCAACAGGCTCCCAGACACCCAATCCTAGCGCTGTAGTGCCCTAAGGCTAACGCTACAGCGCTAGTCACAGCACAACCAAGACTCAGATTTTCCCCTTCGAACTTCCTCGAGCCAAAACTCTCCAAAACTCCTCCAAACCTCAACCATACCCCAAAGCAAGCTTATCAACATCTTCAACTCTCCCCAAATGACCTAACCATATAAAATTCAATCACATGCACCCCAACATAAAGAAATCACCATGGCTGAGCTTGAAGCTCAAAACTCGGCAGAACAACAAAAATCTCAGAACATAAAGCTAGAACTTCTTACCTTTGATGGATGAATTCGACCTAGGTTATCTTCCACACTTCCTTAGCCTTCACCTTCTCAAATCCTTAGGCTTAATTTCCTAGAATTCCCACAAAAACTCAGCTTAGAAACCAGTTCAAGACCAAAAACCAAGGACTGAATAACAACCTCAAAACCTTACCTCAAATGGATGAATAACCTTTGCCGATTCCTTAAGCCAAATCAAGAATCCTAGTGCTAAGCCTTATCCTAAGCCTTCTCTGAATTTTAGCTCCAAATTCCAAAAAAAAATGGTGAAGAAAAGCCAAAACCGCATAAGAGAATAGTGCCCTGTTTTTCCCTTCTTTCTTTTCTCCTTCTTTTCTTTTGTCTCAATCCTTCTTTTAGACCTCTACTGCCTTCTACACATTCCACTAAGGAAATAAAGAAAAATAATACTTATCTCTGCTTTTAACTCAAATGACCAATTTTCCCTCACGAAAATCCTAAGCCATTACATCATTCTAAGGGCATTTTGGTCATTACACCCAACTCCCGCTAATTCCTCGAATGTCTCTAATATTTACAGCCTATTTCACGACACCTTAATAATAAAAAATTATACTTATCAACATCAAAATAGTCTCCAATATATTTCCTAAATTCCCAGAAATACCCCCAAGCTCGCCCCGAGCCGGGGATAAATCCCCGCCGTGACTTTTTCACTAAACTGCTCACTAGGATCGCCTCGAGTCACAAGCTACAAATATATCCACATAATAATGTGTTCTCAACAATTTATCACACTTATTTACATTTATGCCCTCAACAGGCCAAAATTACGAATATTCCCTTCTAACCTAATCAGGGCCTACATGCATACTAATACACATAGTCATGCATCACAGATATCCAAATAGTCATATAAACATGCTTTTAATCATTTAAATCACATATAATCCAGTTATGCCCTCCCAGCACACTAATCAACGCCCTTAAGCCTTGTTAGTAAATTTGGGTCGTTACACAAATAGCTGCATGCTCGGTATAGATTATCACCTTAGTTCCAATTATATAAGGATGAAACTTGTCACAAGAATAAACCACCGCTAACATCTCCTTCTCGGTAGTTGTATAATTATCTTGAGCTTCATTCAAAGTACGACTAGAGTAATAAATAGCTCTAAAAATATTGTCTCTTTGCTGCCCAAGAATCGCTCCAATAGCAAAGTCACTTGCATTACACATTATCTCAAATGGCTCACTCCAATCGGGCACAATAAGAACGGGTGCTGCAATATGTTTCTCTTTAAGGACATTAAAAGCTTTGAAGAATGACTCATCAAAAAGAAAAGGCTCATCCTTCTCAAATAACTTGCATAGTGGCTTAGTAACTTTAGAGAAGTCTTTAATAAATAGCCTATAGAAATCTACATGGCCTAGAAAACTTCGAATCCCCTTCACATTATTTACTGGTGGTAAGGTCTCAATAATGGAAATTTTTGTTTTATCCACCTCCAAACCCAGAGAAGAAACTCGATGCCCAAGTACAATCCCCTCCTTAACCATGAAATGGCATTTCTCCAAATTAAGAACAAGATTGGTCTCCACACATCTTTTGAGAACTATCCCAAGGTTGCACAAACAAGAGTCAAACGAGGAACCAAAAACTGAAAAATCGTCCATAAATACATCCATTATATTCTCCACCAAGTAAAAAAAAAATGGCAATCATACACCTTTGAAAAGTGGCTGGTGCATTACACAAAACAAATGACATCATATGAAAACAAAATGTACCATATGGACAAGTAAAAGTGGTCTTATCTTGGTCCTCTGGAGCAATAGCAATTTGGTTATATTTCGAATAACCATCTAGGAAACAATAGAAATCATGGCCTGCCAAACGATCTAACATTTGGTCAATGAAAGGCAAGGGAAAATTATCATTCCAAGTTGCCTTATTAAGCTTCCTATAATCAATACACATTCTCCACCCCGTCATAGTACTAGTTGGAATTAACTCATTCTTTTCCTTCATTACAACCGTCATTCCTCCTTTCTTCGGTACCACTTGAACCAGAATCACCCACGAACTATCAGAAATGGCATAAATAATTCCAGTATTCAAAAGCTTCAATACTTCTTCTCTCACAACCTCTTTCATAGCTTGATTAAGTCATCATTGATGTTCAATAGAAGGCTTATAAGAGTCCTCCATAAGAATCTTGTCCATAAAAATTGCTGGACTAATGCCTTTAATATCTGAAATTGACAAAGCAAAGGCAGATGAATACCTCTTTAAAGTTTCTAACAACTTCCTTTCGTCTTCCTCATTCAATGATGCCAAAATTATTATGGGTTTGGTAGATCCATCTTCCAAAAATGCATACCGGAGATGAGTGGGTAATTGCTTCAAAACAAGCCCATCACTAGTAGTATTCCTTTTCTATGAGCTATTATCAATAGTAGGAGCCTTATTGATATCTTCCTTCTTAGACACCTCATTTTCTACTAGTAATGCTGCTAAAGCAAAGACACTATCAACCTCCTCCACATTATTCATGCCCAAATCCACCCTAAGGTCCTTTTTAGAAATCGGCGTTGTCAAACATAGTTCCAAAGGATCATTATGAAAAATAGTCTTAAAAAAGTCTCTTAAGCATGGAGTAACTACATCCACTTTCTTACAATATGCTTGCTCCTTGGGAAACTTCATATCATTACTAATGTTGAACTTCAATTCTTCGCCATTAACCCTTAGAGTCAAGTTATCATCATGAACATCAATCAAAGCTTTCCTAGTTGCTAGAAAAGGTCTTTCCAAGATTATAGGAATTTATTGGTCTTCCTCCATGTAAAGCACAAAAAAATCAACCAGAAAAATGAATCTATCAATCATCACTAGAACATCTTCAATGATACCTCTAGGATACATCAAAGAACGATCCACCAATTGTAAGGAAATAGTAGTTGGTGTGACCTCTCCAAGATTGAGTTTCTGAAAGATAGAGAGAGGCATTAGATTGATACTAGTTCCCAAATCACACAAGGCTTTCTCAATATGTAGGTCACCAATAACACATGCAATTATAAAACTTCCCGGATCTTTAAAATTTTCTGGTAATTTTCTCTTGATAATGGAACTACACTCTCCTGTTAGCTTTACTATTTCATAATCCTCTAACTTACGCTTCATAAACATTTCCTCCTTCATAAACTTAGCGTAGTTTGGAATTTGTTCAAGGGCATCTACAAAAGGAATGTTGATATGTATTTTATTGAAAATGTTCAAGAACGTTGCAAATTGTTCATTATCACCTTCTTGTGAAATATTTGTGGAGATGGTAATTGAGTAATAATCTTGGGTGAGTTGTCCGAAAAGTAATTGAACCCGAATTAGCCACCAATGGCTCTTTCTTCGGAATCTCCTCCTTTTGCTTGTCTTCTTCTTTCTCACCATTCATTTGGATCTCATCAACGTTTTTCTTCTCAATTGTAGGAGTGTCCAATTCTTTTCCACTCATCAAAGTGATTGCCTTGAACTATCTTGGATTCTTCTCTGTATCACTTGGAAAAGATCTAGACATTTGATTCTTCATAGTATTGTCCAATTGACCCACTTGTGTTTCCAATGTCTTCATCATTGCTCCCATATTAGTACAATGTATTTCAATTTTGTTGAGACGAGTGTCATGTTGATCTGGCCTTGCCTTGGAGTCCACTATCTAAGTCTTTAGTAACTATTCAAGTAATGGTGAATGCTTCTCCCCCATTTGTCTAGGTGACTCTTGAGGGGGTTGGAGAATGTTTCTATTGTTGGCATAGGAAATTTTTTCATGATTACAAAGGCCAGAATGGTAGTATGCGGGCAAGTTGTTGTTGGGCCTAAAGTTGTAGTTCCAATTGACATATTGGCATTGTTCATCCACCAACCCATTCGAACTAGAAGCTTGTGCCACATTCACTGTTTGTTGACTTGCCGCTACTTTATTTTTAGTAAGACCCTTAATTTGATTAGTCAAAGTAGACATCTGCACCATCAATGACATTATTTGATCTACTTCAAAAACCCAGCTGCCTTCTTAACCATCGATATTTCACTCTGCCATCGACAACTATTCATGGCCATATCCTTAAACAAGATTAATGCTTCCACCAGTGTTTTTGATAGAATGGTTTTGCCAGATGCAACATCAATATGTGATCTTGTTGGAGCATTGAGCCCATTGTAGAATAGTTGAACCTGAAACCGATCCTCTATGCCATGTTGAGGACATTTTTTGAGCATCCCCTTAAATCTATCCCATGCATCATACAATTGCTTGGACATCATCTGTCTAAATTGAGTAAACTCAACCCTTAGTTGTGACGTTTTAGAAGGCAGAAAAAATTTGGTGAGGAATTTATGTGTCATATCCTCCCAAGTAGTCACATTTCCTGGAGGTATAGATTGAAACCAAGCTCAAGCTCTATCTCTCAACGAAAATGAAAATAGCTTCAATCTTATAGTATATGTCATCACCCCATTGATCTTGATTGTGTATAAAATCTCCAAGAAAGTTTCCAAGTGGATATTTGGGATTTCATTAGCTAGGTAAGAATATTGATTTTCTTGCACCATGTTAACCAAGGCTGGTTTAAGCTCAAATTTTTTGACATTCACTTGTTGCATTTGAATGTCTAAATAATTGTCATTCACAACCAGCGTAAAATAGCCTCTCAAGGTCCGGTTTGCTGGTGCTTTCACAAGAGAATTATTGTTGTTGGCTGGTACATTGTTGATGTTAACTTGGTCCACCATTTTTCGTGATCTAGCTCATCGCTCTCTCCTAATAGAAGATATAATTATTTCAATTTCAGAATCTAATGGTAGAAGATTTGAGGGACGAGCTTTTCGCATACACCTTTGTTTACCTAAAAAAAGATTCACCTGATGACATGGCAAAATAAATATGCATGTGGGGTGCACGTGACTATTCAAGTTGGTACGTTATGTTCGACCATCGAGCAAAAGAGGATTCACTCAGCAGAAGGCATATTTCATAAGCGATCAGGCTGGTCGCAGTATTTCAGTTATCTTTTATAAATTTGTAATCTCGCATTTATGTAATAATTGTAATTTCCATTATTATTTGAGATATGCTTGTATTAAATGTAATCAAGGCCCACCGGCCCCTAAGGAACTCCTTGAGCTTATAAATAAGACCCAAAGGGGCTCAAGAGAGGGGACTTTTGGATCTGGAGAGAGAGAATTATAGTGTTTTGATATGCCAAATTGCTATTCATCTCAAAACTTGTGAAACTCGTGAACCTTAGTTCATTGATCACAACTTTTGGAGTTCTCCATTAATAAGAATACTAAGTGGACGTAGGTCATTACAATCTTTGGGGCCGAACCACTATAAATCTTTGTGTCATTTATCTTTTTGGCTTAATTTCATCTCATTTCTCTCATTTTACTTGACTCCATGTCGTTGACCAAATCCATGGTAAGCATTTTCGTGCTTTCATTGAGAGTTGAACCCAAGACTTCCAAGAAGATCAAATGGGGAAAACAACTAGGAAAATGAGGCAAACCTTAGGGAATGCGCCAACCCAACCTCCTCCACAAAATGTGGCTGAGGATGAGCTACAAGTAGAATTGGAAGAGGAGGATGGATTCTGAAACTTTGAGGACGACTCTGATTGTGTTGCAAGAGAAATTAGCCAATCTGAGGGCTAATCAAGAGAATGTGGCAAAAACAATGGTGTTGCAGCAGAGGGGGATAGATAGGCCGCGCCAAGAGTTGAATGAGCAGTAGGCTAACATGGACCGCTGGCAGAGGGATTCCACTACCGCCCTGGAAGCAGCCATTCAGTTTGTCCGAGGACAGCCTGCACCTGCCTCCCAACCAGATCAGCCGCCTAGTACGCACCCACAACAAGGTCCATAATCAGATCATCCCAAACATCACCACACTCCGCCTCAACCGGCAAACCCTCAGAGGCCAGAACAACCCCTGCTGCTCAACAAGAGAGGCCTTTCTAGGATCTTGGGAAGCAGCCACCCTCTCGGGCTGATGAAGATAATCCATAGCAGCAAAGGCAGAAAAGGGCCGGGCAGCGTCCTAGAAGCCCTAGACGCCAGACGGCTGAGGAGAAAAACCCTCCGAGCAGAGGACAACATCCTTCCGCGAGTAGAAGGCAGGTGGAATCAGGCTCTGTCGTCAGGGGTCCCCCACGACATAATAATGCCTGGGGACCTACTGGCCAATGCAGGCCTCCACCCACCTATCGGGACATTCCAGCAGGGAGAGAGGGAAATAGTGCGAATAGCAGATTGCACCGTCATCAGTCACAATTTAGAGATGGCCATGATTATAATGAGGCAGATTCTGGCAGAAGGAATGCTAGAAGGCGGCAAGAAAAGAGGGGCGAAGAGCAGAACCCTTCACTAAGGGAGAACCGACCAATGAGCCAAAATGCTGGGGGGCAACCTAAATGGCCAAACTTCTTTGATCGACTGGGCACGAGCGAGAAATAATGTAGAGAGGAAAACTTGAGAGACGCCCTCAATGATTGAAGGGAAAGACACGATGAGTATTTCCCCCCAGCGCCGGTCGCTCCAATAGTGCCTGATGCCATACAGGCCCAACTTGATGCTTTGAATCAGGTCATCCCACAACTAGTTGGGAATCAGACATCCCATATAGAATTTGACCGGAGAAAGGGCACTCCATTTGTGCAAAGAATAGTAATGGCGGAGACATCAAGAAAATTCAAGATGCCAGTCTTACCCAAATTTACTGGATTAAAAGATCCTGTATCTCACGTGAACAAATTCAAGATACAGATGGACATCCAAAAGGTGTCAGACGATGCTCAGTGCAAGATTTTTCCTGCCACTCTATCTGAGACTGCCCAAGAATGGTTTTTCAAGTTCCCTTCGGCCAGTATAGTCTCTTGGGAAATGTTTGTAAAGGAGTTTTACAGGCAATTCTATGCTGGTCGAGTACATCGAACCGAGGCCAATCGGCTGGTCAAGATACACCAGAAAAAAGGAGAAACCCTTAAGGGTTAGCGATTCATGTGAGCAGCTACTGGGGCCAAGACGGTTGGGGATGGAGGTAAGATGAAGGCTCTTATGGCTAGGGTACCGCGCCACTCTTCCCTTTAGAACAGTTTGCGAAAGAATGGTGTTAAGTGCACTCAAGAGTTTCTGTACCAAGCAGACAGGTATATCAAGCTCGAGGAGGCCATTGCTAATGAAGGAAAGTCTCCAACAGATGACCAGGGTCCAAAGTAATCTCGTGCCAAAGCTGCCAATGGATCTGAGAAAACCAATGGCAACGGCAAAAATAACGGGAAGAATGGAGGAAAAAGAGTGAACCACGAGCCAACAACGTCTAAGAATAAGCACCCAAAAAGTAATAGATATGAGCCACGGTTTACTAATTACAAAGCCCTGGTCGATAGCTGAGTGGAGGTATATCAGACCAATAACACTACTGTTCCCTTCAGACGACCAGTCCCAATCAAGAAAGATATCTCTAAATGAGATACTACTAAGTTTTGTCGTTTTCATAACGACTATGGCCATGACACCAACGAATGCAACTAGCTCAAGGATGAGATTGAGTTCCTTATTAGACAAGGACACCTGAGGAGGTATGTGCGAGCAGCTAGAGGTTCTCAGCGAGAGCCTCAAGGAGGCAACGAGTAGGCACCTGTACGCCAATGTTTGCCTCCTTTACAGCAAACTCAAGTTGCTGGCACATTGCTGACCATCTGCGAAGGACCACACATAGCAAGTGATAGTGGGAAGGCGAGGGAGAGATATGCCTGAACCTTACGTCACAACCAGGATGTTGAAATTATGAATGTAGAGGAGCGAACTCCCAAAAAAGCTCGAACAGAGGAAGAATTGATAACTTTCTCTGAGCTTGACGCACAACATGTTCGGTTTCCTCATTCGGATCCTTTGGTTGTGGACGACCATATTGCCAATATTATGGTTAAGCGGGTGTTGGTAGATACAGGAAGCTCAGTCAACATTCTGTATAAATCTTCACTGGAGAGGATGAAATTGTCAGTGCAAGATTTGGAACCATGCAACCAAACAATTTATTGTTTTTCTAGCGAAGGGCTCACCCCAACTTGGTCAATCAGGATTCTGGTCATAGCAGGAACTGCACTTGTGAACAGGACATTACTCACTACTTTTATAGCAGTTGATTGTCCTTCTGCATATAATGCTGTGATTGGAAGGCCTATTCTAGTCGACTTGCGAGCCGTAACCTCAGTCTGGCACTTGTCCATGAAGTTTCCAACCGACGCATGGATGGGGTGCATGTTGGGAAACCCGCGAGAAGCACGAGAATGTTATAATTCCTCAATCACCAAGGCAAAAAGGGGCGGATCGAGGGAAAAAGCCAAGAAAAGGTTGTTGTTAGTAAATGAAGCACAAGCCCAATCAAGTGAACAGGTCACCAAATAGGGTGTTGCCCAAAGTGAGGATAGAGACTTAGATCCTCGCTTTGGGGATTTTGAAGAAAATGTTGGACCAGTGGAGGACTTCGAGGAGGTCCAACTAGATGAAGCAGATCTGACCAGGGTTGTGAAAGTTGGTAAAAACTTAGAGACAACAACAAAAAACAAACTGGTGGAATTTTGGAAGGAGAACCAGGAGGTGTTTTCCTGGTCGCATAAAGATATGGTTGGGATTGATCCAGCAGTTATTAGCCATGTCTTAAATATAGACAAAAACATTCCACCAGTGCAACAAAAAAGAAGGCCGCTCGACAAAGAAAGATTGAAGGCACTAAAAGATGAAGTCGAGAAGTTGAAGGAAAACAGATTCATCAGGGTAGCGTTTTATCCATCTTGGGTCTCTAATCCCGTACTGGTTCCCAAGCCGAATGGAAAGTGGAGGACGTGCGTGGATTTCATAGACCTTAATAAAGCTTGCCCAAAGGATTCTTTCCCACTCCCAAGGATTGACCAGTTGCTACATCTGGACACGAGATTTTATCATTCATGGATGCATACTCTGGGTACAATCAGATCAACATGCATCCACCTGATGAGGATCACACTAGCTTTTGAATAGATACATGGCTATACTGCTACAAAGTAATGCCCTTCGGTTTGAAAAATGTTGGTGTGACTTACCAGCGACTGGTCAACCATATGTTCAAAGGAATGATTGGTGTTAGCATGGAGGTATATGTCGATGACATGCTGGTTAAGTCAAAGAAAGCTAAAGAACACATCGAGAACCTTCAAAGATGCTTCAACATCTTGAACAAATATCAGATGAATCTAAACCCCCTCAAGTGTTCGTTTGGTGTTGGATCAGGGAAATTTTTGGGATTCATAGTGAACTCGCGAGGAATTAAGGCTAATCTTAAAAAAAATCAAGCCCTAATCGAGATGAAGTCTCTTTCCAAGATTAAAGATGTTCAAAGCCTAACTGGGAGGATCACCGCCTTGAGTAGATTCATATCCAAGTGTGTCCCATTTTTAATGTGTCCCATTAAAAATGGGTCTTTGGCGCCTAAAAAGCCTGTTCGTACTCTTCTGACAAATGTGTCCCATTTTTAATCTACTCAGGGGGAACAAGAAATTTGAATGGACAGAAGAGTGTGAACAGGCTTTTCAGGCGCCAAAGACCCACATGTCGCAACCACCAATCTTATCCAAGCCGGTTGAAAAGGAAACTTTGTTCATCTACTTGGCAGTCACAGAGTTTGCTGTTAGCGCTGTTTTGATCAGAGAGGAGGACCACGTTCAAAAAGCTGTGTACTATGCAAGCAAAAGTCTAGTGGGAGCAGAGTTGCGGTATCCACCCATTGAAAAGTTAGCCTATTGCTTGATTCTGGCCTCTCGAAAACTGCGACCTTACTTTAAGGCTCACCCCATCGTGGTGCTCACTAACCAGCCATTACGACAAGTCTTGCAGAAACCAGAAGCCGCTGGTCGGTTACTAAAATGGGCAGCCGAACATGGGCAGTTCGACATTTCTTATTCTCCATGAGCAGTTGTGAACGAACAGGCTCTAGCAGACTTTGTCACAGAATTCACCAAGATCCCAATTAGTGAGTCGATGGAAGAAACTGAAAGTCAAGATTAGGCTCCTTCATTGAAATTGTTCATAGATGGCTCTTCCAACGAGCACAATGTTGGAGCAGGACTGATCTTGATTACACCAAAAGGACATTGGTTCATTTGTGCAATTCGGTTCGACTTTACAGCGTCCAATAATGAAGCCAAATACGAAGCTCTGCTCACAAGTTTAAGACTTGCCAAGGACATGGATATAAATTCACTAGAAATTTATAGCGGCTCCCAGCTAGTGGTCAATCAGATTATGGGAAAGTATCAGGCTAGGGGTCTCAAGATGGTTGCTTACTTAAACAAAGCAAAGGACTTATTGGCGCAGTTTGAAAAGTATACTCTCCATCAAGTACCTCGCGATTAGAACTCGAATGTTGATGCCTTGGCCAAGTTAGCAAGCACGAAGGATGCTGACACCTTGAACATAGACAATTTGAGCATTTGTTAGGACCAAGCATTCAAGCAGAAGAGTCTTCACTGGTGATTCAAGCGACAGACACATGGATGACATCCATCATTAAAGACCTTGAGCAAGGATTGTTGCCAGCAGAAAGAAACATAGCAAGGACTCTCCAGAGACAGCCGACTCGATTCATTCTGGTTGGCGGAATCTTATATAGAAGAGGGTACTCGATGCCTCTGTTAAGGTGTGTTTCTAAGGAAAAAGCCAAGGAACTAGTGCAAGAAGTCCATGAAGGTTTCTATGGAGATAATGCTGGAAGGCAAAGTTTGTCGAAGAAAATCTTAAGGCAAGGGTATTTCGAGCTTACCATAAATGAAGACTCTATGGATTTCATTTGGAAATGTGACAAGTGCCAAAAATTCTCCAAGATACCACAAGTAGCCCCTAATAAGCTGAAACAGATACAAAGCTCGTGGCCATTCACAGTATGGGGGATTGATTTGATCAAGTCCTTACCCACAGGAAAAGGGAATGTCAAGTATGCAGTAGTTGTTGTTGACTAATTCACAAAGTGGGCTGAGGCTGAGCCACTAGCAACCATAATGACCAAGAAAGTTTTGGATTTTATGGTCAAGGATATCGTGTGTCGATATGGGTTACCAAGAAAAATTGTCTCGGATAATGGCACACAATTTGAGAGTGATCTTTTCACTGATTTCTGCGAGAGGCACGGGATTATAAAGAGTTTTTCATTGATAGCTCATCCACAAGCGAATGGGCAGGTTGAAGCTGTCAACAAGACCCTAAAGGACACCCTGAAGAAAAGGCTTGAAGAAGCAAAGGGGGCATGGCCAGAACAATTACCAGAAGTCCTTTGGTCGTATAGAACATCCCATCGAACAGTAACAGGCCATACTCCATTTTCTTTGGCCTATGGGTATGAGGCCATGTTGCCTATTGAGCTCAACCCACCATCACATATAAGGCTAACATACGATCAAAGTGATAATGATCAATTATTGATGGAGTCCTTGGACTTGGTCGATGAAACGCGTGAGCAAGCTCAACTTCGAGTAACAGCTTACCAACAAAAGGTCGCTCGGTATTTTAACTATAAAGTATGTGAAAGAAAGTTTAACATGGGAGATTTGGTACTTAGAAGAATTTTTCTCAACACTCGCGATCAAGCTTCCGGAGTGCTCGGAAAAAATTGGGAGGGTCCATATCAGATTAAAGAAGTTCTTCAACCAGGCACATATAAACTTGCTCGCTTAAATGGAAATCTCACTCCTCGCTATTGGAATGGAGAACACCTACGCAAGTATTATCAATAAACAATTCTTTTTAAAGATGTGGCTTGTATTAATTTCACTTTTTACAAGTTTATGAACAAGGGCTAGTCAATTATATGACTAGTCGCTTATAAGTGTAAGATTAATTTTTGATCACTTGTATAGACACGATTTTGTCCATTTATTACGAGAAATAAAAGGAACTGTGCGCAGCCAGTTATTCTTGCCAATTATTGTATTTATTACAAGTATTTGCTCATTATGTGTGTTGTTTTGCTATATTATCGATAATTTTTTATAATTGCCTAAGTAGTAATGTTTGAACAGGGCTTGGTCATGGCAAGTGACCGAGAACCCTAAGCTCCTCGATCACTTGGGGGGCATATAAGATACTAAGCAAGAAAAGCATATCAATAGGCATATGTAAACACACGAGCAAAATAAGGGAAAGCATACTACGGTACTTCGAGTATTTTTCAAAAAATTTAGTTTAAATTTTGTAAAATCAAAAAAAAGTTCTATGCTAAGTTCGGTCATGCAAACAGATGTTGTAATATTAAATATTATATTATAAAAATGACATGTTTTACACCGCGAGCAGCTGCTGCTCTGATGTATTTAATAATTAAAAGAAAGCTGACCTACGCAGCACAAATTTGTCTCGACATCACGAATTGTGGTTCATGTGTCCTAGTTACAAATAAAAATAAATAAATAAATAATTCATTGAGCAGCAGGAGCAGCAGGAAGATCCAGCATCCTCTTCGGTGCCTTCGATGCCAGTCGCCAAGGAGATTTAAGGAGATTCCTGAGCTTTCTTTTCCTCTTCTAGGCGAGTAGCACACTTCGCCAGTTCTGCCTTCTTCACTTGCTCGGGGAGATAGTCAAAGTTCGCTTCTGGATTGTTTTTCCAGAACAAGTAAAACTAGTTGAAATTTGCTCCATTGAACTTCTCTAGATTGCGAGCATTGGTTTCCTTGAGCAGTTTTGTTTGCTCCTCAAGCTCAGCGGTTTTGTTTCAGCTGATCACAAGGTCATCTTGATGTTTGGATGCTTCTTTGAAGTTAATCTCCGAAGCCTCCTTAAACTTCTCCTTGACTACAGTATTTTTGACCACCAAGTCTTGGCATCTCCCCAGCTCCTTGCTTAGGTAGGTAACTCTAGCCTCAGCCGCCTTAAGCACTTTGGCAACTCTGGCCTCGACTGCCTTCACCTCTTTGGGATGTTTTACCTCAGCAACCATCTTCTCCTCGGCGTATCTGGCCTCGACCGCCTTGATCTCCTCAGCAAATTTGGCCTCGGTCTTCTCGGCTTGGCGCCAGCTATGTCCTATGGTGAGGATACCTTGTGAACAGAAAGAGAAATGTAAACCAGTCAGGAGCTGTTAAAGAAAGTGTTGTTCGATTAAAGGAAACCGAAGAAACATGCTTACGCTGAGGACTTCAGATAGTCTACGGCTGATGACCTGGCTATTCAGTAGTGGAGGAAGATGCGAGAAGGCTTCTTGGCTGCGGTGGTGCTTTGAAAGGCTTTGCAACTTCTCATAAGTAACGTTGAAGGCGTTACTCAGCGAGTTATTGGTCGAGGGTCTCCTTGCTGGTTCAGGGGGGAGGCTTCTACGAGGAGGATGAGGAGGTGTCATATTCCTGGAAGGAGTGGGCGCTGGGGGAGGCGCTAGAGGATCCTCTGTTCATGCTTTTTTATTAGAGGGATCACTGCTGCTCTCCCCTCAGTTTCTCTTGCTCGCCTTCTTTTTGGTCGCGGGAGCTTCGGCGTTGGTGTATATGTCGAAGGCTTCCTCAGAAGGCATGACTACAAGATAAAAACAATCGATTAGACAATATAATTTAGAAGAGCAAGGAAATAATAAAAAAAGGAAATTCTAACTAATATACCCAAGCTATTACTACTGGTCGATACATTATTTATAGAACTACTGCTACACTCACTCTCTGGCTCGAAGAAGTCTGAATTAAAGTTACTGGTCATAAATTTAAAGTTTTCATCCCTATCAAAAAAAATTACAGGGGATAGGCAGGCTAACTAAGAGTGAGAAATCTATACCATTTTTGTCGAAGGACTCGAGTATAGGGTCAGTGTACTTCAGAAGCTTTTGCTTGCCTCTCCCGTGTTGGGCAGGGGCAGCAGTAGCCCGAGGGTTGCTGGAGGGTTCCCGGATGGTCACTCCTATAGCCCGCTGTCTCGGGGATTGTGACACATCATGTTGCTGCTCAGGGATTTCCTCTCCAGTAGCACTCCCCGTGGTGGACTCCCTCACTTCCTGGTGAGGTGCCAAAAGGCCAACCAACCTCTGATTGCTTTCTGTGACCAGCTCTTTGATGCTCTTCTCGATATTTGTCATGCTGGCCAGAGCTGCGGCCCTCATCTCCATCTCTGGAGTGGGGTCTGGTCGGTACCATGGACCTAGACACAACATCAAGGTTCTAAGGATGGTGAAGAAAATACTAGCAGAAAATAAACGGCCAGTGTTTGAGAGATTTACCTCCTCGGGTGAAGGCCAGGTTGTCGGCGACCAGGTCTGTCGTAAGGAAGTACTCCTGGAAGTACTTTCCTACGTTGGATTTGTAGGTGACGTCACTCAGAAATATGTGAGTAGATTCCTGGTGACAGAAATAGAAAAACCTCGTGCTGTTTTGGTTGGGGTTGGACTTGAGATCGAACAGGTAGTTGATCTCGTGTGGTGTAGGCACATACCATTTTTTATGGTTGTAAAGGATATAGAGTGCTAATAGTACTCTATATCTGTTGGGGGTAATTTGGAAGGGGGCGACCTCGAAGTAATTGGGCACCCCTTGAAAAAATTCGTGCAGGGGCAAGATTGCCTTTGCCTCGATATGAAACCTCGACTAGGTGCTGAAGGCCCCTCCAAGCACGTTTTCCCTTTGGCCGGGTGTAGGCTAGACTAAGGTAACCCCGGGAAGACCGTACTTCTTGAGGTATCTTGTCACCGTCCTAGTAGATATGATACTAGGAGGCGCGACATACCAGTCGACTTCTGGTCGAGGGCCGGGCTTTGGGTTGAATTTATGGTGGTGCAATGTTTATAGGCTAAGGATCATTTGAAGGACCCTCATTGTCGGTTGTTGGTAGGTTAGAAGGAGAATTTGTGGGTATCTTTTTCCTACGAGCTATATGTTTAACATGACCCATGTGTGGCTGGCGAACTGGGAAGCTGGTCGTGGGGTTTTGTTGAGAAGATGGAAGGTCAGAAAAAGGAAGCAACGGTTGTTCTTGATCTTCGAACAGCAACGCGAGAAGATCATCGTCTATTGGCCTCTCACCTCCCCACGGATCGTGCATGAATATCTGAGAAGAGTAAAGGGGAAATGAGAATCTATGACCAATAGATAGAAGAAGAAGAAGATATGTAAGGATAACGTTGCTCGTGTATAAAAGTTAAGTTTTTATACGACCCGCAACATCCTAGCATAAACACTAAAAACATGCGAACAATTTATAAAAACGGATCAAAAAGTGGAGGTGAAAAGTTTTTCGAGAAATCTTTTAGACTCCAAAAAAAGGCGGGAAACAGCCAGTTTTTCCGAAACAGTATAATTGAAGTTCCCACTACCTAAAATTCCTATTCTATCATGTTTTTTCATACAAACCAGATCATCCAAAAAATTTCTCAAGAACATTCCGAACCCAAACCAGAGGACTTACGAGATTCATTCTAAATTGTACAATAGAGAAGACGAGTTCAGAGACTTACATGGATTGCGGTTTTCAAAGAAGTCACAAGGGGTTGCTCGGAGCTGATCGAATGCGTCTTGGATCACTGAAGCTTTCTGAGTTTGTTCTTGGGAATTTTCTCTCAGTTCTTGAGGAGAGAGAAGGGGATGGTAAAAAGTGAAAAGTGGGAGAGGTGATGTATTTATACTGATTGTGGTTCAGTTAAAGAGGTAATGATGGGGGTAAGTTTTCAATGCATGGGGAATCGTATTAGTCGTTGAAATATTTTTGGGAAACTATAATGGTCATGATTGCTTACTTTTTCAAAAAGGTGTTGACAGATGTGACAGGTTAGATGAAACACTGGTCAAGTGAGTTTATTATATGCTAGTCATAGTAAAATAAACTTGGGGGGAAAATGTTTACCTAAAAAAAGATTCGCTTGATGACGTGGCAAAATAAATATGCACGTGGGGTGCACGTGACTATTCAAGTGGGTACGTTCTGTTCGACCATCGTCCAGAAGAGATTCACTCTGTAGAAGACATTTCATTAGCGATCAGGCTGGTCGTAGTATTTCAGATATCTTTTATAAATCTGTAATCTCACATTTATGTAATAATTGTAATTTCCATTATTATTTGAGATACGCTTGTATTAAATGTATTCAAAGCCCACCGGCCCCTAAGGAACTCCTTGAGCCTATAAAAATGACTCAAAGGGGCTTAAGAGAGGGGACTTTTGGAACTGGAGAGAGAGAATTATAGTGTTTTGATCCGCCGAATTTGTATTGATCTCCAAACTTGTGAAACTCATGAACCCTAGTTCATTGATCACAAGTTTTGGAGTTCAACATTAATTAGAATACTAAGTGTACGTAGGTCATTACCATCTCTGGGGCTGAACCACTATGAATCTTTGTGTCATTTATCTTTTTGGCTTGATTTCATCTCATTTTTGTTGTTTTACTTGACTCTGTGTCGTTGACCGAATCCAGGGTCAACAACCTTCAACCACATAAAATTTAGAAACCAAAGTTAGTAAACAAATAAAAAAAATACGTAGATTAAAATCTGATATTTTCTTTGCTATAGTAATTCAATTTTAATTTCTTTTTAATCCCCGATAACGATGCCAAAAACTTGTTGCAAAAAAATAATGAATATGCTTGCAAGTGCACAAATCAAACAAGTAGTAAAGTAGTCTATAGACAGATATCGTTCCACAAGGATTAAAATCAATTAAATATAACCAATACTATATCCTAGGGGTGTTCATAAAACCGCCCACACCGCACCACACCACACCGCAATTTGCGGTTTAGAACCCTTCGCGGTGCGGTTGTAGTTTGTATTGTTGCCAAACTATGTGGGGCGGTGTGGTTTGCGATTTTAAATTTTATAAATGCGGTTCAAACCACACCGCACTGCATCATTATATATATTAACTTTTTTATATATTTTTTTTCAATTATACTACATTTAAAGTTAATGCATAAATATTTATATAGTATAATATAATATACACAATATCTAGAAAGAAATATAATGTTTCATAGGATGCTAACACATATTCTACTTCAATCTAAAGATATTCCTCCTTAATGAAAATAATATTTACTTTTATATTACATTTTTTATTTGTTATTAGTTTGTTATATTTTTATTGTTTTGCATAAAGTTTATTAGCTTGTTGTACATTTAATTTTTTTGTTAAACAATCTATGGTTATGAGATTTATTATGAATCTTTCTTAATTATAATATTTAATTGTTAAATTATTTGGCGATAAGTATAAACCGCCAAAACCGCACCACACCACACCGCATTTTTGCGGTGCGGTTTGAGGTCTATGCAGTGCGGGTTGTGGTTTGGAAAATTGTTCAAACCGCATATGTGGTGCGGTCCAAAAAATTAGAGAAAAACTGCATTAACCGCACCACGAACACCCCTATAAATCATACTTTATCTAAGCAATCAATTTTGAAAGATAACAAGAAGAAAAATAATAAATAACTATGAATTTTAAAGAACAAATAACTAAATGTGAATAGACTCAAGATAATAACAATTGTTAAGGTTTCAACTTCACTCTTTAACAATTTTACTCCTAATCCTTAATGTGCCTAAATCAATCCAATATGTTCAAATCCTAGAGCATTGTTCTATCTCTATACCCTCTCTCGAGTGCCACATAAAGAATGTGTAAGTGATACCTAGCCTATATCTCTATACGACCATTTATCCTTACCTTCATGAAGTTCCACTCTAGAAATAATCCTACATATTCCACCTCTCGATTTCATAATCTAGAATTATCTCGGTTACCTAGGTTTATGCTTGTCTCTCAATCTCACACAACCTAAGTTGTTCTACCCGCTGTCAGATTGTTTGAATGTTCCCCTCTAGAGTAATAATTTTTACAATCTAAATACAACCCTAATTATAATTCATTTATTGTAAAGAACAATATGAAAATCACAATTTAACCAACAATGATTCAAAGTAGAACACAAGAAAAATATTGTACTAAAAATAGAATTTGTATTAAATCATAAAAATAAAATCATGTCAAGAGATCCATCTACACCCTAACAAAATAAGAAAATTAGCCACACATGATGTGGTTTATAATCCCAAATATATTGTAATCATCTGAAAAGAACAAAGAAATTAAAAAGAAAAATAAAGAACACTAAAGCACTCCAAAGAACTTCGTTAATATTGCTTGATTCACTTCTTAGATCCTTCTCCCATGAATCTCTCCCTTCCAAATGTGTTTCTTTTCCTTTATATTTGTGTTGTAGTTGTGCCTTAGTCACTAGAAACCTCCTCAGCCATCTTACTTTTGAACTTAAGTGAAAAACATGTGAAAAAACACGTTTTCCTATTTTTGTGGTGCAACAGGTGACATGTCACCTATTCCCGAGCGACGCGTCGCCTATACCAAGTGATGCATCGACATATGTCAGCGACATGTCGCCTGCCAATTTGAATTTTTCTCAAATTTCAGCGACTTCCTGCCTCTCAGGAGCGACGTAACACATCCTTCTCTGACTTGAACACCCAAAATAATGTTCAAAACACCTAAGAAATCAATTCCTACACACTTAAAAGGAAACTCATAAAATATACACAAACATTAAGGGAAAAATCCCTTATAAAGATCAAAATCAATATTTGAGTGCATAAAAAGATGCACTAATCACTTCTTCCACCAGTAATTCTAACAACCACACAGTTGATGCACCCATGCTGCCTGCAGATGCGGTACCTGCTACTCAATAACAACCACTCAAACATGTTCCAATGATACATGGGATAATCGAACCAGCACCCAAGGAAGAACACAAAGTTAGAAATTTGAAGCAAATGGAAGAACGTGTCAAGCACTGTAGATCATTGGGACATACTGTAAACTTCATAACTGTTGAGGAACGCTTCTACCCTGTAGCCCCAATTACCTTCACTGAGGCAGATTTGTGTGGCCTATAGCTTCCATTCATGATCCTCTTGTAATGAGTCTCCAAGTGGACCAGTGCATACTGGGTCGAGTTCTAGTTGATGGTGGAAGCAGTGTGGATATCTTATTTTTGGAAGCATTTCAGAAGATGGGAATTGACAAATCCAAGATCTGGCCCACTACTTTCCCGCTTCTTGGTTTTAACAATTTCAAAGTATACCCCAAAGGAGGGATTAAGCCCTAGGTGCATGCAGTGGAACGTTTTGTGGAAGTGGATTTCATTGTCATTAATTCAAAAAATAGTTACAATGACATAATGGGCAGAGGTTGGATTCACAAGATGTAGGGTGTCATATATACCCTGCACCCGGTTGTGCATTGTTAATCCCTTCACAGAACATATACCATAGAAATTAGAGGTTGTTAGAAACAAGCGAGGAAATGCTTTATCACTATGAAGCAAACTTCTCACCTACCTTCAACAAGTATTGCTAACTAAAATGATCAATAAAAATTAATGGGCAAGTTACCAGCATTCCTTCAGATCATCGAGGATGCAGATTCTCCAGAATGCAACCTTACTGTAGTGGACGAACTTGAAGAAGTATACCTCGACGACATAGATAAAAATAAAACATTGTTGGTAAGTGCCCACCTACCCATAGAAGGAAAACTACAGCTTGTGGACTTTCTTAAACAACACATAAACACTTTCTCTTGGTAACCAAAAGACATGCCAAGTATAGATCCTTCGGTTATGATGCACCTTCTTATCAATTCGAAGGACTACCGAGCAATAAAACAGAAGCAGCGAAGATTTGCACCCGAAGTCAATCAGAGGATCCAAGAAGAAGTTGATATGTTATTACAAATAAGAGCGATAGAGGAATGCTTGTACCCAAGATGGATTTCCAACCTTGTGGTAGTCCTGAAGAAAAATGGGAAGAAAAGAGTATGCATCGATTACACAAACCTTAACAAAGCCTTTCCAAAAGATAATTACCCATTGCTAAAGATCGACCAAATGATTGTTAATATAGTTGGGTATGAGTGAATGAGCTTCCTTGATGCGTATTCTGGTTACAACCATATAGCAATGCATGAAGAAGATTGCATTCACACAACCTTCACTACAGAAATGAGACTTTACTTTTACAAAGTCATGCCTTTCGGATTAAAAAATGCGAATGCTACTTATCAAAGGATGATGAATAAGATCTTTGTCAATCATTTGGGGAGCGTGATGGAAATCTACATTAATGATATGGTAGAGAAATCTAAACACCCATCAAGGCACATACCAGACTTGACTGAGTGTTTTCCCATTTTGGATCACTTCCAAATGAATTTAAACTTAGCCAAATGTGTCATTGGAGTTTCTGCATGCAAATTTTGGGGTAATGTTGTTAGTATAAGGGGAATCGAAGCCAACCCAACCCAAATTGCTTCTTTCTCAGAAGTCCAGGTACCACAAATAGTGCGTGATGTCCAAAAAATTATAGGGAAGATCGCGACACTAAGTCGCTTCATCTCTACAATGTCTAACAGATGCCAACCATTCTTTCAAAGCATCAAAAAATTATCCAATGCCCTCTAGGGTGATGAGAATAATTGCGTATTCTACGATTTTAAGACCTATTCAAGCAACCCACCAATTTTAAGTTCACTTATCTCTAATGAGGAACTTTTCCTCTACTTAGCAATGTCTTCTGCTACAGTCAGCTCTATTTTATTTTGAGAAGAAGAAGGAAAGCAGAAACCAATTTACTACACCAGTAAAATGCTCTCCTTCTTATTAAGATGCTGAAAAACGATGTAGCATGATGGAAAAGGTGATCCTAGCTTTGGTATCCTCAAAGAAAAAACTCAAACAATATTTTGAGGGGCATTTAATCACGATCTTCACCGATTATCCATTAAAATAGGTTATGAGTAAAACTGATTTATTCATACGATTATCCAAATGGGCCATTGAATTAGGAGCCTACGATATTAAATTTCAATCAAAGAAGGGATAGGTTCTAGCTTATTTTTGGTCGAGATTCAATCATTTGAACCAGAAGCCATTCACAAATTCGAATCTGACGAATCTGAATGGGTCTGGATTCTTAGCACAGATGGAGCTTCTAATGTAGAAGGTTCAGGCATAGGAGTGGTTTTGGAAGCACCTTCTGGACTGAAGATGGAAGAAGCTTTGCAATTTAACTACCAAGCCACCAACAATGAACCAGAGTACGAAGCTCTCTTATACAGGTTAGAGTTAGCCAAAAGCTTGGATGTAAAGCATATTCGAATCTGTGCAGACTCTATGCTACGAGGCTAGGGCCACAAAGTTTTCACAATTCCTTCAAAAATCAAAATCTTACGTAGCTGTTTCCTCTTTTGAGATGATCCAGATCCCTTGAGAACTCAATCTACCAGCATATATTTTAGTTAAACAAGCCTCTTCTGGGAAGTATGCCCACCATTCAAAACTCTCACTGACCACAACTCATGATGTCTCATAGATATGCAATAAAGATCCTGACTAGCCCTATTGAATGGACCCAATTATGAGCTTCTTAACTGATGGAATAGAACCCAGCGAAAAAAGAAGCTCGCCTTCTACGACTCAAAGTCCCATGATACTCTATCATAAATGGAGTTCTTTATAGAAAGTCTTCTAACAGCCCATACCTGTGGTGCCTATGACCTTTTATAGCTCAATGACTACTTGAAGAAATCCATGAGGGTGACTGCGATAATCCCACAGGTGGACACAGTCTAGTGCACAAAGCTCTTAATGCAGATTACTATTTGCCATATATGATGACAAAAGCCAAGGAATACACTAAAAACTGTGACAAATGCCAACGCTTTGCCCCCATCAGCCATCTCCCCACTCAAGAGCTTCATTCGGTCATTTGACCATGGCCATTTTCTTAATGGGGAATGGACATCATTGTGGAATCGCCAAGGCAGCCAAAGGAAAATGTTATGCATTGCTAGCCACCGATTACTTCACTAACTGGGTAGTGGCGGAAGCTTATTGCAATGTCAATAAATTTGACACATTGAATTTCATCTAGAAGCACATCATTTGCCAATTCAGAATCCCTCTAGAAATAGTTGTGAACAGTGGCACTCCTTTTCAAAATGCCAAAGTTCAAGAATTATGCAACCAATTCAAAGATAAGTTGAGTTTCTCCTCTGTTAGTTATCCGCAGGGCAATGGGTAAGCAGAAGCTTCCAACAAAGTTGTGTTTGAAAACATTAAGAAAAACTTGGAAGAAAAGAAGGTTGCATGGCTAGAAGAATTTCTAAAAGTCCTATGGGCGTAAAGAACAACTAAACGAACATCAACTGGTGAGATCCCATATTCAATGGTATACAGAATAGAAGCCGTAGTACCAACTGAAGTGGGCCTCCCAACGCTTTAGACAGATGATGCCTCTACTTCAGCAGCTAACCAACACTAGTTGGGATACAATCTAAATCTTGCAAAAGAGCATAGGCAAATGGCCCAGATATGACAACTTAACTACCAGAAGGCAACAAAACGTCATTATTAGAAGCAAATTAATCCCAGATCCTTTTCGATAGGCGAACGGGTATTATGGTGCATAACTGGCAATCAGAAAAAACTAAAACCCAAATGGGAGGGCCCATTTGAGGTCATTCAAGTTTTGGGTCGCGGATCCTATTGCCTCTGCGAAGTTCGCAATGGCAAAGACGTCCCATGAACGTGGAACACTTTAGCTTTATATAAATATTATATTCATTTCAAATTGTAACAAAAAAAATTTACATAGTGGCAATAATAAAGATTATTTGACCATTTCCTCATGATATTTGCGCCTCACATGGTTTCAATGCCGCATTTATTTACTTTCCCTTACCGAGAAAGGATTATTTCAGTTTTGACTAATTTACTATAATCAATACACGTGTGCTTCTCACCATACGATTGGTCTTTTCCTAAGTACACAGAATCTCCACCATGTCTACAATAAATCTTACTTGTACACCAAATCATGTACTTTCTTCGAGAAGATTCCACCTAATGCTTAGTCAAACCAACAAATTTCTGCATTGATTTAGACATTTCACTCCATGATATCCCATGATCTCTCTACAATGCTTAAACCAATTCTTCAATTCCAACCTACCTTTCTACCTATATATAAGTTTTCCCATTACACATTTGGACCATATCTTCAACACCCTCCTCACTACCTCCTTAACGAAAGAATGCCTTGGTAAAATAGAGCGAGAGTGATTGTAAGCTACCAGTAGAACTCGAATGCTCCCCATTCATCTCTTCCAATATCCAATCATATTTTTATGTGCATCGTCCCTGAAGCCATTTTTTTGGCAATATCAAAAGTCCCACAATTTACTTATGTCATATAACAAGCTTGATGCAAATCTATTGGAAAAATCCCCTCTACGTAATCTGACAAGCCATTTTGTAGTTTGATCAGCTTTTACTACGCACTAATGGGCTACCCTAGCTTGAAAGGGGATGAAGGTAAGGGCCCATCAGTATCACAGCACCCTTCTCCAACGATTGCTCGGAGGCTTCGACTTCTGTCAAAGCACAAAAGCAGGAAAGACAAGGGTATGGATACTCTGGGAAAATCTCATGTACCAACTCCTCCATCCGCACCGAGGAGCACCTTGCATGGTGGACCCATTTTGGGAGCGGTCTTCCCGCAACCAGTGCCAGCGATAATCTGGAATGACCGCTTCTCCAAGGTCAACTTCCCCCTCAACAAGTCAGCAACTAGACCACTGTGCTTTCTCTTTAGATTAGCTTTTAGCTACTTCCTATTCAAGCTCATTTCCGACTCCAAATATTCACCTGGACCTTGCCTACGCTCCTGTCGTAGTGGAAAGACATATATACTAGGGATGTGTAACGCCCTGCGTTTCGGGCATCTACTAGTAGCTAAGAATGGGGTGGTGAGATGTATATGAATATTATTTTCAATGATAATATATGCTTGAGATGCACAACTCATGTTTCAAGTGTTAGCCAAAACACAATATGTGCGATCTGGTGACAAACCGAGCATTTCGGTCCCGGATCAAAATGGAAACCCTGGTCGGGTAAATTCTTGGATAATCTTTATTTGAGAAGCATAAGTATGGAAAAATAATATTGTACATTAAATTATTGTATTAGTTTTAATTAAGGTTAAAACGTTTAATTTTGTATGAAAATCTCAAGAAATGCATTTTTGTGAAAAAATGCACATTATTGGAGAAAAATGGGATTTTGGCTAATTAAATTATTTGAGTTACAATTATAGGAGTGTGACAACATAATTAGATGTCAAAGCCTATTTAATTTAATTACCCTAGATTAAAATCTCAATTAGGGGAAAATAAGAAAAATTACCATGTAGTAACTTTTTGGAAAAAAAAAATGCAATTAACTTGAGATTAATTAGACTTAAGTAAGATTGCATAGGAAATTATTCTAGGCCTAATTTAACTAATGAGAGGTGACAACACATGGGATAGGAAGGTCATTAGGTTTATTTATTTTACACCTATAGATAAGTTAAAAGGGTCAAGACTTTTATTATCTACAAAATGAGTCAAGAACTTAGAAGCTAAGTTTCCTCAATTCTCTCTCCCAATTTCCCCCACTTGGTCGATGACTTTAGACCATGATACCTCTGGAAATTTCCTTTATAAACCCTCCCCTTCTCATTATTTATCAATCCTAAACTGAATATGAAGGGTTGAAGTGCTAGTTTGGAGCTAAGGAGATCACACACCAGGTTAGTTTCATAAAAGTAAACACTAGATATCGTTGTCAAAGCTTTTGTGTTTGGTAAGCTTGTACACTTGGCTGAGTTGATAGAGTTATGTAATATGATTATGGGACTGTTGGGTAGTGAAAATGTGTAGATTAAAGGTTGAGTAAGGAACTCAAAGTGCTGGAAACACCAAAATCCAATCCAAAGTCTACAAGAGGTATGATCACCTCCTATGTGTTTCCTTATTGAATTCCTTTTGAGTTCTTGTTGGTACTGTCATGTTTTAATTATTGGTTGTGCTTTAATTGATCATTGGAACTGTGATAATGATTGAATGATGACTGATCACATGTGTATAAGGGTTTAGTTGTGTGTTAGTGATGGAATCCAATGTTCCTTAGGCAAATTATTGATTTTGTAAGAAAATGTCTAGGACCTAACTTCCAATGGGTCAAACAAATTATAAGCCAATTTGATTATGGATTTTCATGATTTTATGTTAGATTTTAGGATGGGTAGATAATCAAAATGTGAAAAAATATGTAAAAATTGTTTGAATTTACCAAGATATGTCTTTTTGCAACATTTATGTGCAATCTGGAATTTTGCTTTTCATAAACTTGGTAAACAACCTACTTTTGAAAATTATTTATATGAAAATTTTGGCTGATTTTTGGAGTACATGTTATTTTTAGGTTAATGAACCAAATGCTAAAATTTCAAAGTTAAGGGTTAAAAAGGGTGTAAGTTATGAAATAGCAAAGTTAGACAAGAATTTTAAGAAACTTAAACTTGTTTTTGGACAATCGATTTTGTAGACCGATTTCACTAAGTAAAAATAGTCCAAGTGACCTAATAGTTTATGAAAATAATATACACATAACCTAGTATGAGCCAAAGAAATTTCAGTCCCAAGTAATAAATCAAGTATTTTTTTATAAAGTCCCAAAGTTTCTAAAATGTTTAACCTAACTTTGGACAGTGTTGAAATGAGGTGTTTGGAAAGAGATTTCACAAAGTAAAAAACATTATTTTTGTATGAAATTTAGCAAGGAAGCTTCTGGAATACCCAAGTTTAGTTCAGCATAGTTTGAGAATTTTTGAAGCTATAGTATTCCAAATATATATTTTTTTTCAAACTAAGCTACTCATAACTTAGAATTTATAAAGTTTATCCTTAAGGGAAAGGTGAGTTCTTCTAAGTATTGAATAAAAGAGTTATAAATTTACATTGGTAATTATAAAATTTATTTTAGAACACTACATGATTAATTTGAGTACACTATATACAGTGTTGGCTAACGATGTGGGATTTCCCGAGGGAAGGTTTTTCTGTACGCAGCTAAGGACAATTGGTAAGTCAGTTATGATTTACGTGTCTGCAACATGAGTTAACTAGTGTATTGTTGTTAGAAGTAGGGCGTATATGCTAGTTAGAGAGAGATGGCTCATTGGGAGACAATCTCTAGGGGTGCTTACACTCCACATGGGATGTTGTATATCGGTAGTCTGAGTTATGCCTGAGAACTTGAGATAAGAAGACCAGGTAACCTAGGAGTCTGAACGATCCTAGGGGTGCTTATTCTCCATTGTAATACGTTGTTTTATTAGTCTCGTTAGCTACCGTGATATTTGGCCAGGAGGTAAGTAGCCTGGTAAACAAAGAGGTCTCCATGAGCCAGTGTGGATTCACCAACCCCAATTCTTTGTTTGAAACTAGTATTAATGCCCTAGGTAACTGATGGTTACCCTCGTGAGGGATTTCTGAATTAGATATCAATGTTGAGACTTGAGTCTCCACTATGATTTGAACTGTGACGCTTCAAAATATTTGCCAACTCCTTAATTGGCTTTTGGGGTTAGTTCTATTATTAGACATTATTTCTTGCTTCTTCTTTAGTATGGATTATTTGCATGATTTTGTATTTGACTTTTGTTAAAGGCAAGGCGATGCCGTTAGGACGCTTAGGCATTCTTGAAATTGTTTTATTAAGGTCTGAATTTATCCAGAACCCAAAGTATGATAAGTTATGTATTGTGAGGACAATGACTATGTCATTGATTTCTATTGTGTGTTTCTACTTTATGTTGTTAATTAACTTACTAAGCATTTTAACTTACCTGGTTGCTTATGTTGTAGGTAAGGGAAAGGAAAAGCTGATGCAGTGAGAGCCAGATTTTGCCTGCGAAAGTGTACATGTCACCCGACCTTTGGGAAGTCTGCACTTTCAAATTGAGTCTTTTGATTTTGCTTAAACTATGTTGGGTTTACCATAATACTTTTAAAGATTTTGTGTAAATGTTTTTAGTGTTTGCACACATTACGGTAAAAGTTTTTTTTCATTCGCATTTTTGAGACCTTTTTAAATGTTATGAATGGTTTAACTCCGCAAAACGAGTGTATGTATTTTTTTGGGTCGTTACAGGATGCATCTGAACCGATGTTCAAACTCACATCATTGTTGTACTTTATATGTATTCTGCTTAGGCCGACAAACTATGCTATCTGCTACATTTTATTTTCCATAAAAACTCTGCACGACATTCAAACTGTGCTAAATATAAACTTTTTTGCAGTAATAAAGTTCTCCTTTTACATATTTCTTGAGTTCACAACGTTTATATTATTTACATGCAAAACGGGCTCCACTACATTTCGCAAAGTATATTAAAAGTTAAAATAATTTATTCTTCTAATATACTCCTCCATCACAGAGGCTAAGTTAGCGTGCCCTATTCCATATCTTATGCATGAAATATAAAACAACATACTCCCTTCACTCAACTTCTATAGAGCTATTGACGATTCCATCCAACTCTCCTTAACGAAGATCCTTTGTAAAAATGGGATTGTGTACCACAACATAAATCTCCCACCTAATGCAAACAATGGAAATCATGTTATATGCTCCTTACGTTTGTAAGGTACGAGTTATATTCTAAAGTTTAAACACACAATATTATCACGCTAGAAATGCTTAACTGGGCAGACGCTCCCACCACCTATACGACCGCCTAGAGTACCTATGCACATAAGGCCTAATTGGCCTTTGATCATGCACGACATAGTTCAACACTGAAAAAGAAATGACAATAAAATGGATTTCAACATCAGTAACAATTCTTTATGTCTTAAAATCCCAACAAATTATACCATAATCCATATTGTCTATACAAAAATAACCGACTATTTAAGAACATAAAAATTACAAAAAACTAACATAAAGTGTTTCTCGACATGGGTAATATGTTTTCAAGATAGGCGGACTATAACGCCCGACGTCACTATGGCTGCTTTCTGGAATGACGACTAGCCCTGCAAACCAACACGAGTCTTTCCAGCGTGCTTTGTCCTCACTCACACGCTTCTTGGGAAAACTTCCCAGGAGGTCACCCATCATGAGACTACTCTAGTTCAAGCATGCCTAACTTTGGAGTTCTCAAATGATGGTCTACCAAAAAGAAGATGCATCTTGTTGGCATAGGTAGCACCCATAAATCCATTTAAGCCCTCTTCAAGTGTGTAGTCCCATATCTACACAATCTTAGAATCACCACACTTGACCTTCCCCAGGTGATGTGGGATTGCATAATTTTTTACCAAGTCTTTCCCCCTGCGCATCACGAGATTTTGACTGTCACAATCACCCACCCTTAGGGGTCTGACGTCCCCGTCGGCCACACTTCTGGCTGGGTAAAGGCTCTGATACCATTTGTAACGCTCCACGTCACTATGGCTGCTTCCTGGAATGATGACTGGCCCCGCAAACCAAAACGAGTCTTTCCAGCGTGCTTTGTCCTCACTCGTACGCTTCCTGGTAAAACTTCCCAGGAGGTCACCCATCATGAGACTACTCTAGTTCAAGCACGCTTAACTTTGGAGTTCTCAAGTGATGGGCTACCAAAAATAAGATGCATCTTTTTGGCATAAGTAGCACCCATTAATCCATTTAAGCCTTCTTCAACTGTGTAGTCCAATACCTACACTGTCTTAGAATCATCACACTTGACCTTCCCCAGGCGATGTAGGATTGCACAGTTTTTTACCCAGTATTTCCCCCTACAGATCATAGGATTCTGACTGTCACACAGACACCACCTTTTGCGTTCCTATTTGCTGCGGATGATGAGCACCTGCCTCTGGTATTTGTTGCTGGCTTTCTCTTTGGATGACTTGTGCAATCTTTTGCAGTTGTCATCATCTCTTCCACTGCAACGCTTACCACAGTCTGGACCAACTATTTTCCAATTAGATCCGCTAGGTCAACCACTTCATAGGAGGCACAAACTCCTCTACTCGAGATCCATCAATGCAGTATACAAACCCCAGTTTATCATCATTAACTTCCAACACTTGTAGGTGCTCCGCGTGATAAATAAAAGAAATATCTCTCAAGTCCTGCAAATAATGTTCCATATTGTAATTGCCAAGAACAATGTTAAATGATTCACAATATTTCAAAGCATACCCCTCTTCTGTGAGAGCGACTGTTTGTAATCATTCAAAATGGCATCCATATACTTGGAAAATTCCACTTCCCTGATCCGGATATTCACTTTCTCTACAATTTCTTAGTCATGTATACACTCTCGAGTCTTCTCATTATTGACTTGTTTGATATCTTGCAGAGGGTTATTGACCTGTCCCTTTGCTACTTTCAGCTTCTCTTGGAGATCCCCAACAGCCAAAGTCGTTGTATCCTTCTATGGAAGCGCAACAATATAGAGCTTGTTTGCCTCATTAACTTTCCCTCTTACAATCCACACTAATTCCTCTGTGGACTTCAATTTCTTTTGGATCTCCAACTTGATCTCCTCAACCTTCTTCTTTTCCATTTCAATATTAGCCAGCTCTGTCGCATGGCTATCTGCCTCCTCCGCCATTTCTTCAACTAAATTTTCATTCTTTAACCTTTGCTCCTTCTCCTTCTTCAAAGCCCAACAAGCCTTCGCCAACTGAGCCTCTCGTTCCATAGTTCTCCTTTACTGTTCCTCTGTCACCAATTCTTGTTGTCCTCTACTGACTAAATCACAACGTTCAAGCACGTCCGAATAAAAGAGGCCCTACAAACCCATATACACTACAATTAACTTCATATAATATGAAACAAATTAAGACATAAATATGATAAAACATACCAATATTAGATGTTCCTGCATCGCTTCTTTCGCCTTGTGGACGTCATCCATTTGGGCCACCAATTCACTTGGGAAACGCACAACCGCTGCTCGAAGAATTTCCTCCCCCTTAAGGTCACGTGCCACCACACCATCACTTCTAATTGTCGTAACTACCTCCACCCTTCTATCAAGCATAGAGGAAAGATGGGCATCAGGCATAACTGTTTCACTAGCCTCTGGTGTTATGGAAAACACTTCCATCACAACACTCACAACTTCCACTTGGGGAAAAGGAGGAAGGGACGTAACTATGCTTGGCATAGGTATGACCCCTGGAAAAGAACTTACATTAGAACCACTTGGCACAGCAGGGTCAACAACGTCCATCTCAGTCTTTTGACAATCAGGCTAACTCACAACCTCAATCACATCAACATTCCCTACTTCATCACAATCTAGCTCGCTTGGTAAGAAGATGGGGGTGCTCAGCACAGTCTAACCAAGTTGATTCAAAATATTAGTTGGTGAATCAAAACCTGAGGAAAGGGGGAGTAGTGGTGGTGATGGGATAAAAGGAGTTTCAATAGCAGTGCTAACCTCCGAGACATCACTTATGGGGAGACCTTCTGTCTCTCCTGCCTCTGGAGATTTCTCGACACTAGCAAACAAATTATCAAGGTAACAACTCTTATTTAAAGAAGTCGAGCCCCTTTTAACTACACCAGAACCTACAAAAGGGCCAGCTTGCAAAACAGGGGCACCACTCGAAATTGAAGGAGTCGAAATCCCACGAGTGGATGCTGGAGGGGCAGATGGTAAGAAAACAGTATGGGCAATGATAACACTCACATGAATCGTTGTCGTAGGACATTCAGAAACTTGAGAATACCCCACTTGGGGATTTGGATACAAGCGGATGCGCTGGAATCAAACTAGGGGACACCCTCGCAGAATCACGAGTGACGGAAGCTGCTTGAGGGGAACTTAACACCCCTAACACATGGATAAAAACTTGGTTAGTACATCTGAGTCGCCCTTTCTGGCTGGCGGGTGCTGTCACCGAACTTGATAATATACGAGGTACATGAGTCGAACTTGCGCTATGAGATTTTTTGGCCGACAAGCAAGTAGTTTCTCTCCTCAAAAACTTAAATTGGAACGCCAACATGTACCCATCGTCAGAATCCCCATCAGAGCCTACGAGCGAGGTTTTCCTATTCTTTTTGGGTTCAGATGAATCCGCGATTTGTAGGAGTAAAGCCTATTGGGATGGTCTTAGTAGGGATCGAAAATTAACCAAGTTGATATTCCCAGCACTAACATTGAGGGCATCTCAGGGAATTTCCACGGAAGACGCTTTTCTGCTTCTGGCCTTTGGAGTAGAGCGGTACCTTTCATGTACCGCTGGGCTCTCAAAGACCATCCTCTTGATCTCTTTGGTAGAGAATAGAAGGTCATAAGATGGTAAGAGGCGAGAAGTGACCCTCTTCATCAGATCCTCCCATCCGTTAGAATTGCCCTACATGGCTCCATGTTGGGATTTGTTCCATTAAAGCGTATTTTTCTATGAATGATTACTGTTAATTAAAGAAAATTAATATTTTGCACTCATCTTTCTATTTAATTATACATGTCATTTATCATGAAGATCCAATATTATTGATGTGGTCTTGGATTAAGTATATGTGTAATGATATATATACAAGAGGATTTAATATAAGATAACAATATAAAAATTGTTTGTAATCGCTAAATAAAGTGGGAGCTTTATTTAATAAGGATTATGAGTACGATCTATCTTCTATTTAAGACAGAACAAATTATCTAGACTGTTAAGCGTAGTGACACAAAGAGATAGAAGTACCGTAGAAAATATAGATTGTATTGGACTAGGACACAATGAAAGAAAGAACTTATGATAATCTCCATTAAAGTATAGAAGTTCAACATTTATCAATCGATTGTTGTTTGAGACTTGACCTCAATCCTGAAATGAGTAATGAACTCCTGTTTGTGCTTTTATGACTTTTGACTTATCGGGTAAGGTTCAATATTCCGACAACCGAATTCCTGATATCTTGGAGTCATAGAACTACAAGTGGCTAGGAACATACTACACAAATATGGAATCTGCTCCTTATATAAATGAAAGCGGATTAGTTGTTCCTTTTAGTGTTGATTCAGGGCTTGAACATAGAGTGCTCAATTTCTGTAAGAGAACAAAAATTTCATTCTATAGTTATATTTATAGAATAATGTTCATTAGATGATCAATGGAACTAAATGATAAAGACATAATTAGAGAGGTTAAAAGACATTAAGACCTAGCTTTAATTATGAACAACTAGCAGATGGTCATACCTTGTAACACCCTACTAATCAATGGCCGTTACACTGTGTGTTTAAGATTGTGCTTAACTCGTTAAGCGAGTTGTTTATACTAAAAAGTGTAATTTAGATAACATAAAGGTCCAGGAATTAAAAATTTTTGATAAAAAGATTTAACTTTTCATTAAATTTGTAAAAGAGTTTATATGGGATCCCCAAAATCTGATTAGAACATAATTACAATTGTTGTTTTACAAATAGTCGACCTAAGCGACAAAATTCAGACTTTTACATTGAGTGCCTCACAAATCTCGACCGTGGCGGCCGAGCAGGCCAAACATGTATGCACTGCTCCAAAGCCTTCCAATACATGGTTGACCGTCATTCACCTTGCCCTTACCTGCATCACAGAGCACCCGTGAGTCGAGTGTAACGTCCTGCGTTTCGAGTACCTTGAAACGACTCGGGTCTAGATTTTTTCCTCGAGTTAAGAATATTATTTTAAATAATATTATATTTGTTTGGAATTTATTTCCACGAGTTATTGCTAGCCAAATTATGAATTTTTTGCTTAAAAGTCAAGAGAAGACTTTCGGTCTTGGACCGCACAAAAATCCTGATTGGGTAAAATCTCAGAAAATAAAATGAAAAACTATGGAAAATATATTTTGGGCATAAAATACATTCATAAAAATTAAAGTTTGGTAAAAGATAATAAACCTAAGGGAAAATGGAAATTTTAGGGCATTTTGTGTTAAATGCTTAATTTTACCGAAATGGGGAATTTTATTCCATGAATGGACCTTAGATTAAAATTTATTGTGTGATTAATTAAATTAAATGTGAGAGACATTTAATTTAATCATTATATGTTAAATTTTGTTTTTAAAACTTAATAAGAGTGAAAAATGTTATAGGAAGTCAAATTAGATTTTTCTTTGTAGGAAATATTTATTAACCTTTATAAAAACAAATTAATTAAAAAAATAATATAAATGCATATATAGAAAGAGGTGGCCGGCCATGTGAGTTTTTAAATGGTGTGAAAAAAATTAATTAAGTCTTAAATCACATTTTAAATATTACGGTTAATGACAAGTGGATAGTAAAACACTCAAGTGTGTTAGGATATTTTAGAGTAGTCTAAACCCTTCTAACTCCCCCAAATCCGACCCCCTCTCTCTCACAATCACTCTCATCTTTTTTGAAAACTCTCTCTCAAGTTTTCTCTCCATCTTCAACCTCAAGAACACTAAGAAGGCTTGGAAGCCTAAGCTTTGGTCTTGGAAGGGTTTCCCTAAGGTAAAGTTTCAAAAATCTTGTCTGTAAAGTTTTTAACCATAGGTCTTTCAATAGCTAACTATCTATGTTGTTGGGGGGAGTTGGTTAAGGTATTGAAAGAGTTTTGAAGGACTCAAAGCTAGTAGGAACATCAAAACCTAGAGCAAGAACAACAAGAGGTAAAAGGTTTACTTTTTATGGTTGCTATTGTATGGTTTTTATTTTTAAGCATTATTTTGTATATTTAATGCTTAAAGTTTCTTATTGGTGATGTAATAAGGCTGTGGTAGTTGCTCAATAATTTTTATGATTCTTGTGTGTTGATTTTTGAAAATAAGGACCAAAATCCCTAAGGTTTTGGTGAGAACCCTAAAACAATATACAAGTTTTGAGCTGTGATTTCCATGGGGTCCAGCACCCACTGTATATTGATTTTGTAAAATTTAATTGTTCTGTGTTCTTGTTGAGATTGAGTAAATAAAATTGAGCTTTTGAAATACTAAAAATGTTTAAAAATGAGTGAGTTCTGCTATTTCAAAGTTTAGGTAAAAAATTGTTTTTTCGTATTCTTAATTTCGAGACCAAGTTTGGACAGCCAGTGTATAGGGAAAATCAACCCATTTTTTTCTAAAATTTGGTGTACATAATCTTGGCATAACCTAGCATTCCACTGTAAAATTTAGTAACAAAATATTCAACAGTTTGAAAGTTATTAAGTGCCAAAGTTTGGAAAAATTAAGGACTTGAAAATAAGGTCATTTTTACCTCATTGTTGGAAAATAATTTCACCAATAAAAAATGCTCATTTTGACCTAAGATTTTACAAAGACCTAAATGGAATACCAAAAATGGAGTTGGGAAATTTTGGTAACAATTGGGTAAGTAAATTTCAAGTGATGACCTAACAAAGTATGTAGTTAAAAATGTGAAAAATAGGGTTTTCACACTTAGTGTAAAAATGAGATTTTGGAACTTAAGGTAAAAAGTAAAATTTTGCTTATTGCAATATAAAAACTTGGTAAGTCTTGAAAACATATTTTGACCTAAAATACCACTTTGAGATTAGTGAGAATTATTTTATTAAAGAATTTTTATTCTTTCTAAAAATAAAAGATTTAATTTATTAATAAGTTATTAATAAATTAAAAGAGGGTTTAAAACCCTATATTTTGAGAAAATAATTAAGTGAACTATTTTTCTAGTAAGTAAACTTGATTAATTGACTTTGGAAAAATTAACTAGTCAAGATGGGAAATTTTTAATGGTTTTCCTAATTAAGATAAATTAGGCAATTTTATTAAAACAGTTTTTAGAGATTAAAACCTTAAGAAAAATAAAAGGAAAATTAAGAGTTTATTTTCTTGAAAAATAATTAAGGAATTTAATTAGTATTTTCGGGATATAATACCGGCTAAAATCTTTTATATATTTTACGGAGTGTTGAAAGTACGGGTTAATAGCGGAATTTTTAAAGAAAAAGATTTTTAGCGGATTGTGGGAAAATACCATTGTGATACCCGAGCCTAGGTATCGAAACCATAGGGTAGGTCTCCCCGAAACTTAGGGTTTAGTCTCAAATATTTTTGTATGAATTTCCTTAACGGGTTTAAAACCAAATAAGGATCTTTAATCCTTACTAATAATTTTGAAAATGGCCAAACTCCCCAAAATATTAATAATGAATTATGAAGTGCCATAATTAATACGAGTATACTGTATGTATAATTACAGTATTGGCTAAGCATAACTGGATTATACATTGGAGGGTGAAATCTTGCTGAGAGCAAAGGACTCCAAGTAAGTCAACTTCTATTGTGTGGCTGCAACATGAAACGACTATTGTATTGCATGTTAGTATAGAGACACATGCACATGTATACACTGTCATAGAAAGTTGTCTTATAGACGTTAGTCTAGTTCGTGCTGATTCAGAAAATATGACCGGTAGATATCCGTCATATTCTAGACGGCTGATCCCTGTCACACTGCTTGATTTTATTTATGTTTGGTTCATTACCGCGATGAGTGGCCAAGAGGTGAGGATTGCTGGTTAAACCTAGGAGCGCCAAAATGAATGTGACCTTGGGGCCCTCATGCTTACTTAATCAGTGAACGGTTAGAACCAGAGCAAGTGCTCTGATAAGTTATTCCCAAATAGTAGCCGTGAATATTGGCCATTCAGTGAGAGTGCCTACAGATACTAGGGGTTGCCAAGTTTGAGTGAGACTAAACACCCTAGGAGCAACTGCTCACCAGCACCACTGATTAACATAGAAGTCTCTGTAAAACCGTGTAACTTCGATTACACTCTTGGATAAGTAGTGATGCCCTAGGTAACTTGATGGTTGCCCTTGTGAGGGATTTACTCTTGGATAAATAGTGATGCCCTAGGTAACGCGATAGTTACCCTTGATGGGGATATTTATTGGCTAGATCGTAGTGTTGAGACTCGATTCTCCCTTACAGATTAGCATTAATGCTGGAGGGTGTGTTATGCCCGAATTGTTGGAAGTTGTCAAGCGCTGGTCTCGAATTATTTTGTGATATAATATATTTGCTTGTTCTGGGATTTTCTAAGTGTAGAATTTTATCTGTTTATATGAAAAAATTTGTCATTTGTTATCAAGCATGACCATAAGTTTTCCAGGACGCTTTTACATTCTTGAAATTGATTGTGTAGGGTCCGGATGGATCCGGAACCCTAATTCTCTGCATGCTTTTATTTTAAAGTTGAACTTACTAAATGTTTTCGCTTACCTAGTTGTTTCCTGTTGTAGGTAAGAACAAGGGCAAGGCAGAGTAGTGAGTGTTGGAGTCTACCTTGCGAATGTACATGTGGACCGACCTTTTGTGAAGCCATTTTATTTTTGGAAATGTTGTGTTATTTTCCTAAACTAGGCTCACTCTACTCTTTATAAACTATGTTTGTATTAAATGTTGAGTATGGCCATACGACTTTTAAAAAGTTTTTTTTATACGGGTTTTTGAGACATTTGGTTAAATGAAAACATTTATATTTCCGCATTATCGAGTCTTAAAAATCTGGGTCGTTACACTGAGGCAAAGCAAGAAAACCCTATATGGTATAACGAATATCCAAATAATCATAAGTAATAAACAACATGATTTACATTAATTTTCCTATCAGTATAACAACTCATGCCGAGTGGATGCATATCGCACCCCTGTAATGGGCCTGCCACTACGGTGCACATTGCACCCCCTGTAATGGCCCTGCCACTACGACCTACATTACACATGTAGGGGCGATAACGACCTCAAGGCCGACAGCAGCCTCCTGAACGATCAATAACCAACAACAACCAATCATTACAAATGTTTATAACAACAAATGTTGATATAGAGCAAACATTTACTTTAAACATATTCACAACACGTCATACTCGTGTTTGATAATCAAGGGTCGATCGATCACGATCACAAACAATAAGTACAAGTAGTTATAACAATATAGGTCTATGCAGAGCAAACATTAACTTAAATAGATTCATGACACAATCATCCCAGTGTCCTACAATTGGGGTGCATGCCCTACACTTGGTGCATGTATTGGTTTTCTTACCTCAAGTCTTGAGCGATAAAGTAAAGCAGACGTGAGCAAGATCATTTCCTCTTGAGCCTTGCAGTACACCCTAGTCACAACATAACAAGGACTAACTATCAGGAAATTAACTAACAAAGGCTTTTGGACCAAGCCCTAGCCTTCGGAACCGTGAACTCCCTCAAGTTTGGGTTCCCGCAACACAAAACACAGTTTCCCACTTTTCCCCTATTTGAGTTGCAGCTCACCCCTAAATGGGCCGCGACAATCAACTAGGCAGAGAGCCCCACGCCCAAAATCACTACACACGCGCCGCGAAGCAACACGCCAAGTGCAGCGTCTCTAAGTCTGTTCAAGGCAGCTCTTGCCTCACTGAGTTCATGCTTGGAGCATCATGGCATGACCCTACGAATCGAGAAATTCTACTATTCTAGAATTTGCAAACTGACCCAAACTCATCACAAACACAATTTCAACCACTTACAAGACTAAACTCGATCATAGATCAGTCATACAAGCAATAAGCATCATAAAACAACATTAAAATACACCAAAACCTAACAAAACCCTGACAGCCAAAAATTTACGAAACACTTCAAAAACTCTTCAAAATCTTCAAGAATTGGGAATTACCTCTTAGAATTCAAATCCCCAATTGAGTATCCAGCCTTAGCTGCTCCATAATCCTTCTCCTTGCTGCTCAATAACCCTTAAATCCTCACTTCTTCAAATCTTGGGCAGGCTTGAGCTTAAGAGAAACTAGAGGTGGAAGGGAGAGAGAGAGAGAACTATATGTTGAAAACATGAATAGTGGGGAAAGCTTGAGTCTCTGCTAAGTGTTAGCTGTCTAAAGGGCAAAAGACCCAATTGTCCCTGCCTATTAACTCTCCCACCAATGTCCACTAAGGGTGAAAAGGTCATTTGACACCAATTCCCATTAAACCTCAAATTATACTTAAAATCCCAACTAAATCCACCAATCCCCCAAATACAAATATTTTTCCCCCGTTATAACACATACCTCCAATAATTCCCGCTAATTCCTAAAATTACAAAAATACCCCTAGACTCACCCCTAGCTGGGTATTAATCCACGTTGTGACTTTTTTGCCAAATTACTCACTAGAAACGCCTCATACCGAATATCTCAAATATATCCACATAATAATTCGGTCCCATTCATAAAGTATATATAATTACAAATATACCCTCAACGGGTCAAAATTACGAAAATGCCCTTTTTGACAGAAACAGACCTGTAAGCACATTTAATACTCTTATACATGCATAAGCAATAATATCATAATATAAATTATATAGTTCACATATGTTGGCCCTTGATTTGGCCAACAACACAGAGTCAAATAAACGACAAAGAATAAAAGAAATCTAGAAGAGAATCAAACAGAAAGAAAATGACACAAGTGAATTATAGTGGTTCGACCCCAATTGGATGGTAATGAACTACGCCCACTTAGGGTTCTTATTGATATTGAATCCCAAAATTGTGATCAAAGAACTAGGGTTCTTGAGTTTCACAAGCCTTGGGAGTATTACAACTTTCGGTGGATAATCACACTATGCTCTCTCCTATGAATACTCGAGTTAAAGATTCAAAAGTCATTTCCTTGAGCCCTCTCATTCCTATTTATAGGCTCAAGGAGGTTACATGGGCCGATGGGTCTTAATTACAATTAAGATCAGCGTATCAAGGTAACAAAAAGAAATATAATAAATGTAATTATTACAAGATTGCGTATGCCAAAAGGAGTAAATAAAAGTATGCGACCAGACTGGTCGCACCTAAACGCTAGACTTGATAAAGCAATAATTATCTGGTCGATAGTCGAATAGGAATCCTTTACTCAAAACTGCCATGTGCCAGCCACGTGGAAAAAAATCTTGCCACGTCATCAGGAGCCATTTTTGGGTAAACAACATATATAATCACCATCCAGTTAGGCCCTCCTAGCACAGTAATCAAGGCACTAAGCCTTATTAGAAAATTTGGGACGTTACATAACTCATGCAATGACTAAATCAATGGGCGACTTTAGTGTTATAGCTTCTAATAATATAAGACTATAGTTTTTACAGTTCAACTATGAATTTCTAGCTGAATAAAATTTATTAAATTATTGGAGCTTAAAACTATGAGTCCATACTGTCCTTGTACTAGCTTGATAACACAGAGGTAGAATTTTTGTATTTCAATGAATTAATTAAAAATAATATAGCATTACTTTTAATCTCACAAAATAATATTATTTATGAAATAATATTGAATGGCAAATAAAATTATATTGATAATTTTATGAAATTAATTTATTCATATTTAATTTTATGGTATAATTGTATACTACATCAAATAATATGATAAAGGCTCGGCAAATAGCCTTTTATAGAGATAAAATACCACAGGGGCCAAAGCCATAGGTGCCAATGACAGTCCAAATGGACGATGGCCCACGCAGAGGCCCAATGAGATTAGGGCTAGGTCTTCTTTTGATTGTTGTATTAATATAACATAACATCATTAGAAAAAGACATTAGATTCATTTCACATTAATTTTTCCAAGAGAGAAAAATAGAGAAGTTTGTTCTCTCTGTATTGTGAGAAGAACACTATCTCATGTGTTGAGATTCAAAAGTGTGTTCTTGAGTATCCTATCAAATAGCATAGACATCCACATGTCTCCTTCTCTTTTTGCGAACCATAGTATGGAAGATGGCGTGTTAGGAGGCTAAGACCCTATTTGATCTACAAGTGTTCTACATCTGTAAAAAGGTATTTGTATTTTTCTTTTTATTCAGATTCATGTCGCATTAGAAAGAACTCATTCTAGTTATGGTTCCTTGAGTGATTTGTTCATATGCTTTAATAATGGTTATTATCGCATTAAAATATCATCCCATGCCTCCGCTACACTATCATTCACATGATCTAAATCAAACACTTCAACTGTAGTAACATTGGGGTCCATATCGATTGTAAAGCACAAGCGTGACATAATCTACATGTTGTATGGGTTGAAAACTGTCTAGATATTGATGGCTGAATCTTTAGACTCATGAAAGAAACCTCATTGCATCAAAAGGTTTTCCCTTACATTACTAATTTTGATGGTCAACCAAAAATGTTGGTTATTGATCATGTGATTGACAGTGCAGCGAAAGCATGGGATAAAATTTTAATGCGATAATAACAATTATTATTGAATAATAATAAATCACTCTAGGAACCATAAGTAGAATGAGATCTTTCTCATGCGCATAAATCTAAATAAAATAGAAACTTACAAATATTTTCTAGATGTACAATACATGTAGATCAAATAACGTCTTAGCCTCCTAACCCACCATCTTCCATACTATGGCTCACACAAAGAGAAGAAGACATGTGGACGTCTATGATATTTGGTAGGATACACAAGAAACACACTTTTGAATCTCAACACATGAGAGAGTGTTCTTCTCACAATCCATAGAGAACAAAGCTCTCTATTTTTCTCGTTGGCAAATAACGTTAAATGCATCTGTTGTCTTTTTCTCATGATGTTATGTTCTATTAATATAACAATCAAAATAAGACCTAGCCCTAATCATATTGGGCCTATGTGTGGGCCACAATCCATTTTGACTGTGGTTCGCGCCAACTGTAGGGCTTTGGGCCCTCTGGTATACCACAAAATTAAATATGATTTAATTAATTTTCAATAAAAAAATTATTTCTCAAAATTATTAATATAATTTTATTTGCCATTAAATGTTATTTCATAAATAATATTTTAAATATTACTTCACAAATAATATTAATTTGTGTGATTGAAATAATATTTTTACTATTTTTAATTATTTCGTTTTAATACCAAAATCCTACCACTATGTTATTGAGCTAGTACGAGGACATTATGGAGCTCCAATAATTTAATTAGCTCCACTAATTAATTTATTAACTATGAGTTATTCCACTAGAAATTCGTAATTGAACTCTCAAAACTATAGTCTTATATTATTAGAAGCTATAATTATAAAGTCATCCATTGATTTAGTCATTGCATGTGTTATGACCCTCTGCTAGTTGTTCATAATTAAAATTAGGTCTTAATGTCAGTTAACCTCCCTAATTATATCTTTATCATTTAGTTTCATTCATCCTCTAATGAAAATTATCTATAAATTTAATTATAGAATGAAATTCCTGTTCTCTAACTTAAATTGAGCGCTATATGTTACAGCAACAAATTAAAACTAAAAGGAACAACTAATCTACTTTCATTTAAGTAAGGAGCGGATTTCATATATGTGAAGTATGTTCCCAACCACTTGTAGTTTTATGACAACAAGATATCAGGAATTCGATCATAGGAATATTGAACCTTACCTTATAAGTCAAAGTCATAAAAGCATAAATAGGAGTTCATTACTCACTTCAGGATTGAGGTCAAGTTTAAAACGACCATCGATTGATTAATGTTGAACTTCTATATTTTAAAGGAGATTATCAGAAGTTTTTTCTTTCATCGTGTCTCAGTCCAATACAATCTATATTTTATATAGTACCTCTATCTTTTTGTGTCACTACACTTAGCAGTCTGGATAAACTGCTCTGTCTTAAACAGAAGATAGACAATACTCATAATCTTTATTAAATAAAGCTCCCAACTAATTTAGGGATTTCGAACAATTTTTATATTATTATCTTTAATTAAATCCTCTCGTATATATATATATCATTATACATACATTTAATTCAAGACCACGTCAATAATATTGGATCTTCATGATAAATGACATGTATAATTAAATAAAAATATAAGTGCAAAATATTAACTTTATTTGTTTAACAGTAATCGTTCATACAGAAATACACTTTTAGGGAACAAATCCCAACAAGAAACAATCTGGGGCAAAAAATAAACAAAAGGTAAACACAACTAAATTCAAAGAATTTGGACATACAACTAATTATGTTAGTTGGAAGACATAATTGTAGATTTGGTGAGGGCGGCATAGATGTCACCTAAACTGATTGAAAGGCCTTGCATGGCGCCCAACGTGCGTGCCCCAATTATTGCCTAGATGTCGTTTGGCACAAACTAGCAAATGTGTGCCTTGGAACAGGAAACAATCTGTAGGAGAATTGTAGGGAGAGGGAAACATAGATATTCATTGTGCTTGGTTCTAAGTATTATTTCGTCTGGTTTAACGACATCTTTGTATCACCAATTACGCAATTTGCTCTCCGTGAGTTTGCAAATCGTGACATTCTTAGCTATGTCACAGTCTGTGAGCAAATGATCAAGAGTCATGTGTTAATTCATCTTTGGAATAGGTTCTGAAGACGATCTGTGGGCCATAATTCACAGATTGTTTGAGTAAAAAGTGTTGAAGCTTTATGAAGTTCTTGAGAGAGAAAGGACTGAGAGAAAGTCTGGTTGAAGATTCCAATTAGAAGAAGAGAGCAAGAAGCAACCTTTCATTTTCCCTATTCAAATAATGAGGGAAGCTAAATTTTCAACAGTCGTGGGCGTTCCCCATTGGTCCTTAATTCTTGGGAATGTGGGATGTGATCCCTGAAATCGATCAGACCATGATTATAAGCAATAAATGCTTACGACGTGATTAGATCATGGAGATATTTTGAATTATCCTTCGCAATGATTGGCCCACATTTTCATCTGTAGAACAACCAGATATGGGTTGAGGGACAATTGTTAGAACCTAAAAAATGTCGCATTTTTCCTAAGACCAAATTCATCGTATGATGTTGGGCCAAAGTATTTTAGCCAGCCCAATTAGTTATTTCTTTTGAGAAAGCCTAATATGGTGTGTTTATGATAGTAGTTATTTAAACAAGTACAAAGATTGCTTCTCTGTTGAAGTGGAGGTAAGCCCTTCCAGCAGAAGCGAAAGTGAATTATTATTTACTTTTTATATAATCTTTAAAGAGGAGAAAAATTAGAGGTGGGAAAGTTGGTTTTTCAAAGACCAATGGTATTTTCAAGGTGGGAAAATCGTGTATGAGGGAGAGAGAGAGAAGGCTGAATTTTCAAGTCTCTTGGGGTGGTTTTCTGGCTAAGTCTAGAGTCCCCACAGGGTATATCCTTGAACTCAAAATGACCAAACTACCTCCTTTGGATTACTTAGCTCTTTAGTTAGTTATAGGGGTAAAATAGTCTTTTCCCTGGTTCCCGATAATTCCTTGAGTGTTCCTAATATTTACCAATTATTTCCGTCATGTTCAGTTAATTACCAAATATTTATTCATTACCCAATAGATCCCAAAATATTATCTAAATTCTCAAAAATACCCCCAGGCTTCCTCGAGCTGGGTATTTAAACCCCATTGTGACTATCTCACAAATCTGCTCACTAGGACCGTCTCGAGCCATATATTGCAAATAAATCCACATAATAATGTGGTCTCAATCATATATCACATAAAATCACATTTATACCCTTAATGGGCCAAAATTACAAATATGCTCTTATAAGTAGAAAATGGCCCACATGCATATTTAATACTCATAAACATGCATTCACATCAACACATAATCATTTTAATCATAGATGTCACATAGCCACACATTTAACCAAATAAGCATGCATATATCCAATTATGCCCTCCTGGCACGCTAACCAAGGCACTAAGCCCTATTAGCAATTTTGGCTAAAATTTGATTACGCCCAAACTTGTCTTCACAAATTTGTTGTTGTAGTATAGTATGGGCGGTCGTGTCCACAGGGAGATATCTTAATCAAAATGTGATTAGTAGAATTTTAAGCACAAAAAAAATAAAATAAATCGTTGGTGGTTTTTGAGAAAATATTGATAATAAAATCAAAGCAAACAAAATTTGTAGAAACATTCAATAACAAAAGTGATAAGGTTTCAAGAATCACCTATATGCTTGGCTCATTTATTTGGGTTTTGATTCACACATAAAACACAATTAAACTGTTCACTTCCCAACAATTTAATTGGAAGATAAAACTTGAAGAACATATATTAATAAAATTTATTTGAGTAATAAAAATTCTCACCCTAAGAGCATAGAAATCCTCTTTACTAGAGTAGTATGAAAAATCACAATTGAAACATTTTCAACCAAATGACCAATAAGTAAAATAATTTACTTATTTTGAAAGAACAAGCTTGGTTATTTTTTTAATAGTAACAAGTTAAAAAATGTAATAATACACAAGAAATATTCCTAGGCCGATTGGGAAGGTTGCCAAGGTACCGCCTCATCCCACACTTTCCTAGATAGAACCAAGGTTCCCAGGAAAGTATAGAGGGTACTCTATCACAACCCTTAAAAGCCAATCTTTCTAGATAGAGTACTCTCAGTTTTTACCACTTGTAGCATTACACTATTGTTCCCAATACTAGAAAGTTTTATGCTAAAATTTTATGAACAAATATTTTTTTTATGAATTAAAGTGGAAGAACCTAAATTAAAGCTAATCTAAAACCTAATGTTACACAAGTTATGAGACCTAAGTTATTATCTAAAATTTTGAAATCTATAAATTTAAAGCTAAAAAGTAAAATTAGAAACAAAATAATTAAATGAAAATAGTTATAATATTAACAATGAATGATAATTTGGAAGCAATCAATTAAAAATAATTTAATACTAAAAATAAAAATAACATATAAAGAAAATTAATGACTATTTTATTTTTATATATAATGAAACCAATACGGTAAGAAGATAAAAAAAAAATTAGTCCTATATGCAACACTAATAACAATGAGCTATAATTGGAAAGGAAAAAAAAATAATCACTAATATAATAATATATATATAAGTAAAAAGCATTAACAGAATAAAGATTTAAAATAAACAAAATTACTAGCTAATAATATTTTTTATTTTTTTATTTTTGATAAATGATTCAAACATATACAAGATAATACTAATAATAAAATAATGTGGTAGCACCAATATTAAATACACATACAAAGAAAGCAAATAATAAAACTAAAATTACTTGCCTCTTGGCCGTGTATTCCACTAAGCTTTTGATACTATCTCCATAGTGTATTCCACTAAGCTTTTGATACTATCTCCATAGGGAGATATCTTAATCAAAAAGTGATTAGTAGAACCTTAATCACACCAAAAAAAAATCGTTGGTGGTTTTTGAGAAAATATTGATAATAAAATTAAAGCAAATAAAACTTGTAGAAAAATTCAATAACAAAAGTGATAAGGTTTCAAGAATCACCTATATGCTTGGCTCATTTATTTGAGTTTTGATTCACAAATAAAACACAATTAAATTGTTCACTTCCCAACAATTTAATTGGAAGATAAAACTTGAAGAACATATTTTAATAAAATTTATTTGAGTAATAAAAATTCTCACCTTAATAGCTTAGAGAATAATCTTATGAAAAATCTAAGAATGACAATATACATCATTGGCAATAATGCCATAAAAGACTAATCATAAATTATAATATCAATATATTTGTACTATTATATTCACATAGAAGAAGCATGACTATTTCTATATAATACTACATAGATAAATATATTGATATAGAGATGGAGAAAATAGAAGAAAAATATATTACTCAAATGTATGAGTTTTAAGCATTTTGTGAATCAAAACACAAATAATATTTTACCTCACACATAGGATCATCTTTTACCTTACCTAGGAAATTAGCCTAGAATGCTAGTCATTCTCACCATATTCTAAAGAGAAAATATGAGAAGAAATAGACAATATTGAGACTAAATTTTACTATAGTTTTTGCTAATGAAAAAATACACACCAATATGTAGAAGAGGTCCTCCTTATATAGAGTTTTGAAGACTCAATTGTAACATAAAATAATAAAGAGAAAAAGCTAAAAACGTGTTATACAATTAACTAAAATCTGAAATGGTGGGATTGATTTAGAAAGCTTGCAACTCCTTTCCAAAATTAAAGCACAAATTGGTCAACTTTGCACCATTTAACAATATTGCGAATATAGTCTCTATTAGTGGCTTATTCATTCTATGCGTGGGCTTCCTTTCTTCCAATAGCTTTGGACTTCCTTTCTATCATCATTTATTTGTTCTCTTTGCAAAATTACCATATTTTTTCTACAAAATCAAATTAAAATCACATATTTTCATATCAAATAAATATTTTATATTAATTTTATGGAAATATATAATTAAAACGTAATTCATTTGGATACTTTTGCTTGCAAAAGTGCATTTTCATGCACTAATCACAACCCCAATGAGCTTATTGCTAGTCTCTAGCAATTCAAGTGGAGAAGAAAATTATCAAGCTGAATAATCAAGTCAAACCAATCAAAACCAACCAAGCACTTTAAAATATCATCAAGAAGTCAGAAATTGCTATGCAAACTATTCAGTTGTAACCCCAGAGTTACCACATCCATTTCTTACCACAAGCCATAACGCAAATAGTATCGAAAAATCTCAAAAGCATAAATGACTCAACTGAAAATTCCTCACAGGCATTGAAAGTATTTTTTTTATTGGAGAGATGACACTCTTGGAGTTGGAATTGTAACACTTAACGCTCAAATGAGAGAGGGAAAAACTTTTTAGGACAAACAATTTGAACAAATATTGATCATAAAATAGACAAATCAAATTATTAGAATTCAAATGACAAACAACCTTTGGGATTTACACAAGAAACTCAAAAAATAAAGAGCCAACTAAAAGAAAATTACAAATATAGAAAAGAACACTTTTTTTTTAAGAAACATATGAAGTGATGTTTCTTTCATTCATCATCATTTTTTTTTTGAGACTAACATAAAAAGAAAACACAATAAATGCTGCTCTTGTTCTATTATTATTATTATTACTTTATTTTTATTTTTTTGACAAGAGGCAACACATAAATACATGAAAATAACATTACAATAAAGGCTCTTTTAAACATGAAATTATCCCTCTAGTACATGTCATGTTTTAAATTCTAAAAATCTGATTTCACCAACTCAAATGATAAATAAAAGTTCAAAAAGTCGTTTTCTCAACTCTCACAACTCACCAAAAAAATGGAAAACTTTAAACTTGAAGTTTTCTCAACTATTTGTGTTAACAACCATCTTACCACATGTTTGGAATGTGCATTAAAGAACTTTCAAAATTACTTCTTAATAGCTAAACATAGCAAAAACCAACTCAAATCAAAGATTTTGTAATCATGCTCAGAAAATTTTGAGAAAAGTTGATGTGAAAAATTCAACATAACAATGCAATTCTCCAAATGAATGCTCACATGAGCTCACCACCCCCAAAACAAATACACGTTGAAAATGAGAGGAAAAGTGAACACCTGGTAGATGAAAATATCCATGGGGCGATAGTTGAAACAGTCTGAAAACAACAACTCAAAACAACAAAAAGAAAACGAAAACACACAAAAATAAAAGAAAAACATAATAAAATAAAATAAGTAAAAGAAATAAACCACTCAGAGTGTATAAATAGGGTCCTCAAGAAGGACCTCTTCAACATGACTCACACTCTTGATGTAATGCTTCAATCTCTGGCCATTGACTCTAAAAATTCTCCCATCGGTTGGGTCCTCGACCTCAACAGAATCGTTGGGAAAAACATGTTTCACCATAAATGGGCCAGTCCACCGCGATCTCAACTTGCCAGGGTGGAAATGCAACTGAGAATCATAAAGATGCACCTTTTGATTCACCTCAAAATGCTTTTGCAGGATCTGTTTATCATGAGCAGTTTTCATTTTTGCCTTGTAGATCCTGGAATTGTCATATGCCTCATTTCTCAACTCCTCAATTTCACACCGTTGGAGTTTACGATTAATGCCCGCAGCACTAAGATCAAAATTAAAGGCTTTGACAGCCCAATATGCTCAAGTTCAACAGGAAAATGATAGGCTTTCTCATAAACAAGCCGATAGGGAGACATCCCAAAAGGGGATTTAAAAGCACTACGGTATGCCTAGAGTGTGTCAAGAAGACGAGAAGACCAATCTTTTCGATCGAGATTTACCGTTTTTTCCAGAATTTGTTTAATCTCCCTATTGGCTAACTCTTCTTGCCCATTGGTTTGTAGGTGATAGGAATTAGCCACCTTATGGAGTACACTGTACTTCCGCATGAGAGCCTCAAAAGACTTATTGAACAAAATGGGTGCCTTGATCACTAATGATAGCACGAGGCGTACCAAACCTTGACAAAATATTCTCTTTCAAGAACTTGACAACTATTGCATTATCATTGGTTCAACAGGGTACAGCCTCGACCCATTTGGAAACATAATCCACAGCAAGGAGAATGTAAAGGTAACCAGAAGAAGATGGAAATGGTCCCATAAAATCTATCCCCCAACAATCGAATATCTCAATCACAAGAATTGGGTTCAAGGGCATCATATGATGGCGCCACAAAGAACCTAACTTCTGGCACCTCACACATGAACAACATAATTCATTGGTGTCTTTGAACAAAGTAGGCCAATAAAGACCACACTATATTATTTTTGCAGCAGTTTTCTTCACAGAGATGTGACCACCACAAGCATCATTGTGACAAAAGTTCAGAACACTAGACACCTCATCATCAGGGATGCATCTTCGCATGATCTGTTCGGGGCAATACTTGAACAAGTATGGATCATCCCAATAGAAATTGTGCACTTCGACCAGAAACTTATGTCTATCTTGTGAACTCCACTTAGACGGAAGTTCACCTGTTACTAAGTAGTTAAAAATGTGTGCATACCACGGTAACTTAGTAACAACAAGAAGTTGTTCATCGGGGAAATTATCACGAATAGGTGGACCATCAGCAGAATCTCTGAATTTAAGTTGGGACAAGTGATCTGCGACTACATTTTCAACACCTTTCTTGTCTTTGATTGTGATGTCAAATTCTTGCAATAAAAGGATCCACTGTATTAAGTGTGCCTTAGCATCCTTTTTGGAGAGGAGGTACTTAAGGGTAGAATGATCTATGAAGATCGTAATAGGTGAGCCAATGAAATATGCTCAAAATTTGTCAAGCGAAAAGATGATGGCAAACAACTCTTTTTCAATAGTGGAATAGTTCATTTGAGCACTATTAAGAGTTCGACTTGCATAATAGACAACAAAAGGTTTCCCCTCCCTTCGTTGTCCCAAAACAACTCCTACAACAAAATTGCTTGCGTCACACATGATTTCAAAAGGCAAATCCCAATCAGGTGACTACATAATAAGAGTGGAGGTCAATTTTGCAAGTGTTCGGAAGGAATTCTCACACATAGGCGTCCACTCAAAAGTAGCATCTTTGGCTAAGAGGTTACATAACAGACGAGAAATCACTGAAAAGTTTTGAATGAACCTCTTATCAAAACCAGCGTGCCTAAGAAAAGTTCTAACATCTTTGACAGTCTTTGGAGTTGGAAAATTAGAAATGAGATCAATCTTAGATTGATCAACCTCAATTCCTCTTTCATAGACAATGTGTCCAAAGACTATGCCTGAAGATACCATGAAATGGAATTTTTCCCAGTTGAGCACAAGTCCTTTCTCAATATAGCATGTCAAAACAACTTCTAAATTGAGAAGGCATGTGTCAAAAGAGTTCCCAAAGACTGTTAAATCATCCATGAATACCTCCACGCATTTTTCAACCATGTCACTAAAAATACTCATCATGCACCTTTGGAAGGTGGCTGGTGCATTACACAGTCCAAATGGCATACGCCAAAAAGCATAAGTACCAAAAGGACATGTGAAAGTGGTCTTATCTTGATCCTCCATTGCAATCTCAATTTGATAATAGCCTAAATAGCCATCAAGAAAGCAATAAAAAGGATGACCAGCCACATGCACAAGGATTTGGTCGATGAATGGAAATGGGAAATGATCTTTGCGGGTGGCAGAATTCAAATTTCGATAGTCAATGCACATGCGTCAACCCGTCATAGTTCTTGTGGGGACAAGGGCCCCTTTCTCATTTTTAACAACAATTATAACAACAATTATACTGACCCATTTGCTATCAGCCATGGGATAAATGATGTCAGCATCCAGAAGTTTCAACACTTCATTTTTCACAAATTCTTTCATTGTGAGGTTCAATCTTCTTTGAGGATCTCTTCGAGGGATTGCTCCATCCTCCAGAGTAATTCGATGGGAGAAAATCAATGGGCTAATACCTTTCATATTAGCAATCGTCCAACCTAATGCAGATTTACGCTTCTTTAGTAGCTTGACTAACTGCATTTCTTGTGAAGGATCAAGTTTGGACGAGATGATAACAGGAAAGGTATCACCATCCCCTAGGAATACATGTTTTAAACCCTCAGGTAGTTGGGCTAACTTAACAATGGGAACCTCTTCAGCAGAAGGTTTTGGCTTTTCCCTTTCACTAGGTAGCTTTTCAAAGCGAGGTTTCCAAAACTTTGTTCTTCCGTTTTGTGAGTCTTTGTAACAAGAAATTACATTAATTGACTCATCAAAACCAGAACTTTTAGAAAAAGACAGGAGTTCATCAAGATCATCAGAATTTCTTTGGAATTGAATCTCCTCAGGAATGAGCGTGTCAATCAGAAATGTCAGATAGCACTCATCATCATCATCATGTGGTTGCGTTGCAACATGAAAAATATTGACCTCGAGAGACATATTCCCAAAAGATATTTTCATGAGACCATTCCAACAGTTAATAAGGGCATTAGCTGTAGCAAGGAAAGGTCATCCAAGTATGATAGGGATTTTTGACTCCATGTTAACCACAGATTGAGTATCCAGAATGAGAAAGTCAACGGGGTAATAGAATTTGTCAACTTGAACAAAAACATCCTCAACAATACCCCGAGGCTTCTTAATAGAATGATCAGCTAGCTGTAAGACTACAGAAGTAGGCTTGATTTCACCAAGACCAAGTTGCGAGTTGACAGAATAAGGCATGAGATTGACACTCGCTCCTAAGTCTATCAAGGCTTGGCTGAATTCATGAGTCCCAATTTGGCAGGAAATGGTGGGACAACCAGGATCTTTGTATTTTGCCGGTGTCTTTTGTTCAATTACCGCACTAACTTGCCCAGTCAAGAAAGCAATCTTCTTGATATGTGCTTCCTTTTTACAGCGCAAAGATCCTTGATGATTTTAGCATAGGCTGTCACTTGTTTGAAGATGTGAAGCAAAGGAAGATTAATCTTCACTTGTGTCAAGTGCTCAAGGATTTCTCCTCAATTTTCAAGAATTTTCCCAGCAGGTCTCAAAGCATGGGGGAACGGAACTTTTGCAGAAGCATTGGATGGCACACTTTCAAGGACAACATTTGGAGATTTTGAAGTAGTAGTTCGTATTGGTGGATCTTTCAAAGTTTTACCACTTCTAGTTGTGATGGCATTAGCCTCCTTAACGTTTTGATCGTTAGAGTTGGAGGTTTGAGCCATATGTTTCCCTTGTGTATTGAATTGATGATGAGAAGGAAGTTTGTCTCTTTGAGAAATAGCCAAGGATCTAGTCAGTTTTGAAAATTGACTTTTCATTTCCTTTATTTCTTCCATCATTTGGCGATTTATTTTAGCTTCCTCCTCCATGAATGAATGAAGGGTGTTATCAAGAGAACTCCTCTGAGGTGGAGAATTGTATTGAGGAGCAGATTGAGCTTTTGATGGTTGAGATTCATGCTCATTTCTCCATTGCCCTCCAGAAGATTGTGCTTGGTTGGGATCTCTCCAGCTAAAATTTGGGTGGTTTCTCCAACCAGGGTTGTACGCATGAGAGAATGACTTATTATAGGCCCCTAAGGCATTGCATTACTCTTCATAAACCCCCCTTATTTCACTAAACGCTAAGCAGTCCTTAGCTAAATGATCCGTTCTTCCACACACAAAACATGGCACATGTGTTTCTGCTCGGGCAATCATATGTAGTCCTTGCCCCTCTTTTATCTTAAATGCCTCAAGTTGTTTTGTTAAGGACTCAACTTGGGCCTTGAGACTGTCCTCCTCCCTCAATTGGTAAATTCCTACTGGTAGATGTCTTTTAGTGGTATCAGTAGCACTTGGACCAGTGCGGGAATGAGATTTTTCTGCAAGCTCATTGAGATATTCTAAGGCTTCTTCAGGATCTTTCTGGAGGAATTCACCATTGCACATCATTTCGACAAATTGGCGTCACTACAACAAAAAAAGCCATTTGCGTCAGTTTAGCACTGCCACAGTTGATTTTTTGCATCAGTTTAATATGTGACCAGTTGCCCATGATGCAAACCAGAGTGGCATTTGCGTCAGTGAGGCACTGCCACAAACTTGCATTTGTGGCAGTGCCCCACTGTCACAAATCTTGCATTTGTGGCAGTGCCCCACTGACGCAAATGACACTCTGGTTTGCGTCAGTGGGGCACTGCCACAAATGTTAAAAACGAGTATTTTTTGCGTCAGTTGGGCACTGTCACATAAAGTATTAACCAGGGAAATTGCAAATGTTTATGCCAATTTCCCTGGCCTATTTTGATAAAAATAATCAGCATCAGAAACAGAAAAAACAGCACCAGAAATAGAAAAACAGCAGCTGAAACAGAAAAATAGCAGTATGAACAGAAAAACAACAGTATAAGTTTTTATAAACATTTATCTAGAGTTAACATTTGTGATCAAAACTATAAAAGTAATTGAAATATCAAAGTTAATATATGTACTCTTGTGTTCTAAATTTCTAAGTGTTAAACCTACTTAAACTAAAATTTCCTCACCCACTTGCTCATTTGCTAATTGAGATACGCCATAATTGATTCAGTCCACTCATCCCGTATCTCGTTGATTTCGTTAGCCGAATATGGACTCGTATTTGTAAACTATTTAGAAAATATTTAAAATAATAAGTTAGAAATCATCTAAATAAAATCATGAACGATAGTTTAAATGAAAATTAAAAAGCAAAACAATACCTCATTTTTCAAGTAGGCCTTCGGTCTAGGCTGTGAAATCAAGTCTCTAGCAAATTTCAAAATGTAAAAGCCACACTCGGTTGGCCCAGTCTGGTTTCGACACTATTACAACATAGTTATCCAAAGTTAAGTATTATATTTAGTAAGTTATTATAATAAAAATATGTCAAAAAGTTGAATACGATAAGTAATATAATTTACTTACCTTAGGAACACAAACTTTTAGATTGATTGACTCTTTTAGTCTTCGGTGTGTATCATATTGATCCAATGCCCTGCACACAATATTAATATTTACCCATATATGAGTTTGAAATAAAATCATAAATTAATTAAGTAAAATGAAAAACTTACATGATAATTATCTCCTTGATTTCCGGACGGAAATGTGAGTTTACAGGATCCAAAAAAGCTACCGAATGACTGTGGGGTTGAATGAATACTAACATCCAATGAAAGCTACAATAAAAAAACTTGTGTAAGATATTTATCAATAAAAAAAATATATGAATATAAAATTAAGTTTACTTACTTGTTGTTCCAAGGAAAAATTAGAAACTGTGTCTCTAGCTCCATCTGTAGAAACCGATCAAAGAGATTTTTAGCATGTATTTCGTTTGTTCCTGCATTAGTGGACACTAAAGCGGGATGCATGAAAGTGTACATGTGGTTCAATCCCTTCGTTTGCACCAAATCATCGAGGAAGCTACATATAATTAAAAAAGTTAATAAACTATTAAATTTCAAGTTAAACTAAATAAACTAAGATTATAAACACCATTGTACCTCATATATAATGCTAGCTCAGTCTGTCCAATCATCTCATAGTTGCAAAAGTGGAGGATATCATCTTTCCCTAACAGAGCGATAGTTTGGAATCCAAATATCCTTTCAACAATTGGAATTTCTACCACGCGGTCAGCTTTCCATTTATCAATAAACTTCACCAAACACCTCAATATTTTTGTGATAGGCACTTCTGTAGGCTCCTATGTCAATGCCTCTATTCTTTTCTTTGATTCTCTTGGTTGTTGAGTAGAGGGCGCAAGTGGCTCTTTTGTTGGTTGATTAGTAAGAACCCAATGTTGTGGCCATCCAACATCATATCCGACTGCTTGTCCAACCAATGTATAACCTTCCATTGTAAGCGGATATGGTAAACTAGCGTTTTCTTGAATGGCTATCTCAGCTCTAACACGATAATTTCCAGGAGGCAGTTGAACGCTATGTATTTCTGTGCAGCAGATACTTACAAGTTTCCCCTCTGCAACTATATTTTGTGTCGAACCAAGACACAACTTACAATTAATCTATTACATTCCAATTAATCTGTTAGACTTTTCGATAAACTAGTTTATTTTTACTGTATCAAATATATGCAATAATGAATTAATAAGAAACTATTACCTCATCAAGAAAATTTGACTGTGGTGGTGGGGGAGCACATGATGCCTGCGTCGGTGGTGGAGGAGCAAGTGGTAGCTGTGAGGGTGGTCGGTGAGCAGATGATGTCCATGTCGGTGGTGGCGGAGCATGTTGTGCCTGTGTCGGTGGTGGAGGGGCATATGGTGCGTGTGGTGTGTTTGAGGCTCCTCCTACACCCGAACCAGATGCATTTGATGATCCAAATGCACCGCTCTGTTGAGATGCAATATGCGCCATCAACTGGTTTAACTTTTCCTCATGTTGACGTGCCCTTTCTTCAGATTGACAACATTTCTCTTCAAGGTCTTTATAACAAGCATCTTCCACACCTTTTTGTTTGTGATTGAATCTTTTGGCGGTGGGACATGAAAAAATTGACGGGGAGCGACATATGCACTGACCCCCCTAACACATCCCCCATGCTCTGGAGTGCCTAATGCCATTGTTAGTATATCGTTTGAACCTTCCTCCACCAACTCGCCTTCTGCTACTTTTTGCCTGTATTCCGCCTATATACATAGTAAATAAATCGATTAGAATTTAACACACACATTAATCATTACAATTATTTTAAAAAATCGAAGAACACTTACAATCTTATTGACCACATCTCGAGCTTCTTCATCAATAACTTCTCGATTCTTGTTCATCCGTGCTCGTGTCCACATCTCATCTTTGTCATATTCGGTCAACTCATGACCCAATTCCTCTTCCATTTGTTGCTGTACCTGTGCATAACCACCACGCCCTGAGTGATGTGGATCCTTGTTCTAAGCCCGAGCATTTTGTTTTTGTTTTCTCATCTCTTCCCAGTCTGGGGTTAGACTTTTTGCAACAAAATTTTTCCAATCTTCTAGTTGGTAATACTCGATGTACTCTGATGGCGGCTTGGCAAGAAGGTCAGGAGCTACATTCTTATATACATATATAAGATCTTTTGTTAGTCTTGTTTTCCAATTTCTCCATGTTTTTCCTACTTCTTTGAGGACATCTGTTTTAGAAGAATTTGGTAGGTTGAACGTTTCATGCACAAACGAACCCAAAAATATTAAACTTTTTTCAATATATTAATTCGTTATGATAAATTTAATAGTCAATACTATAGCTTACCTATATTTGACCCCATAAAGTCTCTTTTTTATCCTTTGGCATTTGTTTCCAATTGTCGATATCTAAAGGAAGGGTTATGCGTGATAGAATACCGATGGTGCTGTTCATGTTGATCCCTCCTTTTCCCATCGCTCGACCAAAACGATTGTACTCGTCCTCATAATTGCGACCCTCACTTCTTCCTTTGAATACATCACTACAGTTTGATTTACCCCTATACTTCTTATCTTGTGTATTTGTTGGTGCGGTAGGATTAATCCCCTCCAGACCATTACCATGATCATCAACAAACAGATCGCCATCTTCATCATATGATGGATCCATAATCAATGTACCTGCAATTAAGTAAACACAAATATTATCTGGTATAATCTTCACAAAATACATAAAAACAAAATCATAAAATTAATATATATACCTTTAATTATCTACCCATAACCCTTCACCATTCTCGCGTATATAGTCATCATCATTGTCAATGGTGACATCAATAGGAAGTGAATCAATGGTAAACGTTTCTTGTTCAAGTATAATGTCATCGCTCACAGACTCTTTGATCAAATAATCTTTCGGTTGACTTGTTAGGACAACTGACCATCGAGCATCTACTGGACCACTCACATAAAATACTTGCTTGGCTTGTGATGCCATTATAAAGCGGTTAGATTTATGTCCTACTCGATTTAAGTCCACCAGTGTGAATCCTAAGTCATCTGTTTTGACCCCATTATCACTTTTCACCCAATCACACAAGAAGACAGGAATTCGAATAGTCACATAATCTAGTTCCCAAATTTCTTTGATCACCCCATAAAATGTCATATCACAATTTATGGGATTTTTATCTTTGGAACTAGATATTTGAAAAGTCTGGGCGATAATAGTAACACCGATATTTTGTGTCTTTCTAATATTATCACGTTCTACGGTGTTGAATTGAATACCGTGAATATAATAGCATTGATACTTAATTACACTCATTGAAGGACCTCGTGCTATCCATTTTAGTGTTTCAGACACTTTGTTTGTGGTGTTAATCAGAACCTAGAATACAATAAAATAAAACAAAGTATATTAAATTCTAACAAGCTAAAATACAATAATACTCAAACAAGAACAACACAAGTATTTTACCTCATTCCCGAACCAAGTGCTGAAATTTCGATAATGTTCATCTTGTACCCATTTTTTATTCTGAGACTTATTAAGATAAGTAGTATTGATCCAATTGAAATGTCCTCTTCAAGAAATATCATTTATATCATTGTCAATATAATGGAAGAGAAAAATAAGATTGATCATGCATATGTATAAGAACTTACTCGATGTATGGTTGAACATCATCAATATTTTGTAAGACTAGGCGATGTGCTTCATCTCGATCAGATTTATTTACTTCAGAACAACACCACCTCTACCACCTTTACTTATTTTAAACTCAATTTTAGAAAAACATAGTCCAATGCTCGCAACACCTGATAAGTATTCTGAGCAGAACTCTATTGCTTCTTCAACGATGTAGGATTCAACTATGCAACCCTCAGGTCTACTTCTATTTCTAACATAACCTTTTAAAACTTTCATATACCGTTCAAATGGGTACATCCATCTCAAGTATACTGGTCCACACAATTTTACTTCTCTCACCAAATGAACTATTAAATGAACCATTATGTCAAAAAATGAAGGTGGGAAATACTGCTCCAACTCACACATAGTTATCACGATATTTTTTTGAAGATTGTCCAACTTCGACACATCTACCACTTTACAACAAATAGATTTAAAGAAAAAGCATAGTTTGGTAATTGCATATCAAAATTTTTTGGGTAACACAGAGCGGATAGCTACCGGTAGAAGATGTTCAAGTAGTGTATGATGGTCATGAGACTTCATTCCAACTAAATTCAAAATTTTCATATCTACCAGAGAAGAAATATTTGAAGAATAACCTTCCAGTACTTTCACATTCGACAAAGAATGACATACACTTCGTTTTTCTTCTTTAGACAGGGTATAACACGCAGGTGGTAAATAGGTTCGTCTCTCACCAACCTCTGGTTCTAACTTACTGCGTATACCCATTACTTTTAAATCCAACCGAGCTTTGATTCCATCCTTACTCCGACCAGGAATATTCAGCAATGTACTAATTAAGCTATCTGACACGTTTTTCTCAATGTGCATTACATCGAAGTTGTGCCGCAAAACCAAATGCTCCCAATACTCAAGCTAAAAAAAATAGATTTCTTCTTCCAACAACCTGTCGCACCATCTACAACCTCCTTTTTTTTTCACGTCTAACATTTTTTCTCTTATTTGTAAAATTTCTAGGTTTTTCGAACATGCACTGGACTTTGTTCAACTTTGTTAACAATTGTCCTCCAAGTAAAGGTGTTGGAGCCTTTCCAAATTCAGGTTTACCATTAAAGGTATCTGTCAAACTTTGAAATTTATGTTTTTCGGATAAGAACTTTCGGTGTCCCATATAACAAATCTTTCTAGAATGTTTTAAATATTCAGAATGAGTCCCTTCTTCACAAATGGGACATGCCTTGTACCCTTTCACACTAAATCCAGAAAGATTACCTAAGGCTGGAAAATCATTAATAGTCCACAACACTACTGCTTTAAGATTAAAATTTTCTTTCTTATAAGCATCGTAAGCATTAACCCTCTCATACCACAATGTGCTCAAATCATCAATTAAAGGAGCTAGGTATACATCTGTACGCCCTGATTTTCCCACGGGCTGATTAGCAAGCTGAGATACGGCCTAATCATGACTACCTTGTGGACATCCCCAAGACCGGAGCTGCCATCGTAAAGTCCAACCTCCTTGGCTCGAGGTAACCTAAGGGTTTGGCAAGATTGCTCAAGGACTGAGTCTGAACCCTGAAGGCCGCAAGTCGAGGTAAGCATCCAGCTCGTGGTACGAGCTAGAGTTGGAGTCTATGACCTTTTATAAAGTCAACCACGCAAGGTAAACGTGCATATATCAGACATCACGTGTCTGATATACCCCTGACTTCTCGGACACGCAGCAGGAACGTGCGTATTCAGACACCCACGATTGGGTTGGGCCGTGCAGCCCATTATCCCCTTACCTATTGATTTGACCACACTTATGTGTCAAGTTTAGGAATTAATCGTGAATGTCACAGAGTTGACATGATGGGTAAGAATGTCACGGGATGACCTTCTTACCAACTCCCAGGTGCCTTCTCCTATAAATATGGAGACCTTGGGAGTTAATAGAGGTTGGATTCTCGATTGTAAGAAAGACCCTGTAACCAAATACCCAGTATATAGCAATAATACTGACTAGTGGAGTAGAAGGATTTTAACCTTTGAACCACTTATAAAACGTGTTCTGAGTCACCATTTCATTTTCTAAGATCATTTATCTGTTTCGGTTCAACCTAAGCACTAATGCCTTTCTCTTCTTTTCTTAATTACCTGTTGGCGAAGAACCGCGTCAACAATTTGGTGCTTTCATTGAGAGAAGGAAGTTCGATTAGCGCTGTCGCAAACATCCAACTATGGTGACTACTCGATCCAGGCACAGCAACGAGACGGAACAGCATGATGGGCAGGAGGCTCATCATACGGCCATCCCTGGTGAACCAATTCTTGAAGTCCAACAGCGGCCCGGTAAGCAGCCGGCGGGCCAAGACGACACTGGAAGTTCGGCGCCTCGACCACCTAATCCGAACCCATGTTATTATACTACAGTGGAGATGGAGAATGCTCAGCTGAGAAGCCAGCTAGCATTAGCTAATCAGCAGATCAAGGATGTGCTGGCCCGACTACCCCCTCTCACAACCGACGCTAACGTCGGAGAGAGGCAAGGCGAGGCTCCTAAGTCTCGCCGGGGTAACCGGTCCAGGCATAGCTTCTCGGACAGACTTCCGACAACCAAATCCACTCCTTCATTGCACCGACGAGAAATAGACGTCAGAGGAATGCCTAGAGCCGAACAACAACAGTACAGCTGTTCGGTCAGAACTTCAACCCCTAGCTCCCAACCAGCCTCGAGCGCGCCCAGGAGAGCTCGAGGAAATTCTAGAAGGAGGTCCGGGGAGGGCTCGTAGCGTCAGCCGATCCCCAATAGCAGTCCTACGCCTCGTCCAGATCGCCAGGCGCGGGACCTGCAGGTTGCAGGGCCGAAAGGCCCCCACCTAATCTGATCCATCCTGACGGAACTAGGATCACCTCTCTAGTCAGGCATCCTCCGTCTCCAATCAGATATCCATCTCCTCCTCGGCCCGTCCGAGATATTCCAGGCAATGGAAGTAGCAGAAGGAACCCGCCATCAGCCGGACCTCCCCAACATAGTAGGGTGCCGAGGGAAAGCCTAGATCCTCTCCACCAAAGGCGAATTCCGAGCCTATCTAACAGGAGCTACTGGACCGGTAGTCGCCGGAGTGACCTCTCTGGCGGAGACCTACGTCAGCGTCTAAGCTCGGTGCAAAGTCCGCAAGCCACCCAGGGGGGCGACCTGCGAGATCGCTTTAACTCTCATAGAGGGGAGCCAGCAGGAGGAGACAACCATGCTCGCTCAGGGGGGGCCCTGTCCGAAGTACGTAACGGCGGGAGTGCCCCAAATAACCTATCTCAAGATAGGAGGGGCAATAACCCACCAAATATGTACAATGGATCCGGAGCTGTTGAACAGCCCCAGAATAACCAAGGACATCAGGACCGAACCCTCAAGCGCCTGGCCCAGATGGAGGAGCTGATGAGGAAGCTCCTATCGGAGAAAGAAAAAGATGAATATGATTCAGGGGACGAGATGGAGCTCTTCGCCCCCAGCATAGCAGCAATAGCTTACCCACATGGTTTCCATATGCCGCACCTGTCTAAGTTCAATGGAGACGGAGACCCGTCGGATCACCTAGGGATGTTTAACACCCTGATGATGGCCCACAACATTGGCCCTAAGCTGAGATGCTTGATATTCCCTTCCACACTGACTGGACCAGCCAGGCAGTGGTTCAAGCAAGGCAAAAGACAGTCAATCAGCTCCAGGAAAACTTTCTCGGCTGACTTCAAAAGGGCATTTCGAGCCTCCCAGGCTGCCCGCGTTCAGGCCGACTCTCTGGCTAACGTGAGGCAGCAGCCCGGCGAAACTCTGAAGGCCTACCTAAGCAGATTTGCGAACGTCGCTGCTCGGGCCAGAGACACGGATGATAGCTCCAAGCTCATGGCCATGAGAACTGGAATCCTCGTCGGAGGGGATCTCTGGAAAGATATATAAAGAAAGGGAGTCAGCTCGGTTAACGAATTCCTTAACAGGGCCCAGGAATGGATCAACTTGGAGGAAGCCGAAGCCTCAGCTGCAGGAACCAGCCAGGTCCCTGATCAGCCCGCTGGAGTGGGGACGGAGGTCGTGGCAGCAACCCAAAACGTCACACAGAACAACCAGCTCGGTGGAGGCAAAAGAAAGGGGAATGGTGAAGGCAGCCAGCACGGCCAAAAGAAGAATAAGTCTGTAGACAAGTTCAAGCCCGTCTACGCGACTTATGCAGAGCTCACCCAATCTAGGGAGAATATCTTCCTAGCTAACTCTACTCACCTCCCCTGGAAGAGGCCGGAGCCGTTGAAGCACCAAAAGAGGAAGAGAGACACCTCCAAATTTTGCCGCTTTCACAACGATGTTGGCCACAACACTGACGATTGTAGGCATTTAAAAGATGATATCGAGACTCTCATCCGAGCCGACCCCTTGGCTCAGTACGCGCGGAACAGGGTTCCAGCAAGTCGACCTGCTCCAGAAGTCCCGGCCAGTCAGCCCGGGTCTCGGATAGATCAGGACGTCCCTCCTCCCGTGGTAGGAGGAGAGATATCTACAATATCGGGAGGTCCGCATATGGCTGGCACGAGCAGGTGTGCCCAAAAGAGGTATGTGAACGAACTTAAGGCGCACAATGGAGAAGAGTTCGTCCCGGAGCAGCGCCTACCAAAGCAACAACGATTGGAGAAGCAACCAATCATTTTTACAGAAGATGATGCGGGCCATGTCCAGTTCCCGCACCATGACCCTCTGGTCGTAGCAGTTCAGCTCGCTAATCGGAGGGTTAGGAGGATGCTAATCGAAAATGGGAGCTTAGTGAACCTCCTATTCCGGTCGACGTTAGAAAAGATGGGTTTGACTGTCGTCGAGCTGAAAGCGACCTCCATGATGTTGTATGGTTTTTCGGGAGAAGGATCGGCGGCCATATGGACGATCGAACTGGTGATCACCCTGGGAGAAGGAACTCGGATAGTCTCCAAACTCCTCGATTTCGTGGTCATCAACTGCTCCGCTGCATACAACGCAATTTTGGGACGACCTACGCTCATAGCTTTTGAGGCCGTCACTTCCATTCGCCACCTCGCGATGAAATTCCCTACTTCAGCGGGAATATGCACTGTCCATGGCGATCAGCTCGCTGCCAGGGAATGCTACAGCATTTCCATGAAGGGAAAATCTAAACCCGGGCAGCTGGCAATGGCCATCCAAGGTGGTGAAGAGGAATCTCAGGAAACCCTAGCTGATCCTGAGATTGAAAAACCTCAAAGCGCCGAAGGGGAAAATACCGTCTGGAGTGAGGATATTGACCCCCGAATAGGCGAGGACAGATCCGAGCTCCAAGCTATTGAGGAGCTCGAGGAAGTAAAAATTGATCCGCAGAACCCATCACGGATGGTCAAGCTCGGAAAAAACCTCTACAACGAGAGGAAGGCGGAGCTGATCAGATTTCTACGGGATAACCTGGATTTGTTTGCGTGGTCACACGAGCACATTGTGGGAATCAGCCCGAGTGTCATCTTGCACACACTTCATCCGGATAAAAGCATTCCTGCCAAGTCCCAGAAGCAGAGACGCCTAGGAACAACCAGGGCTGAAGCCTTAGAGGAAGAAGTAGCCCAGCTAAAAAAATGTGACTTTATCCGTGAAGCAAAGTTTCCAATCTGGGTCGCCAACCCTGTGCTGGTCCCGAAGCCCAACGGGAAATGGTGGACCTGCATAAACTTCTCCGACCTGAATAAAGCCTGCCCCAAGGATTGTTTTCCACTGTCAAGGATTGACCAGTTGGTGGATGCCACGGCGGGGCACGAGCTCATGTCCTTTATGGACGCGTACTCGGGCTACAATCAGATTGCCATGAATCCGGCCGATCAGGAGCACACCAGTTTCATGACCCCGACTAACGTTTATTGTTACAAGGTCATGCCCTTCGGGCTGAAAAACGCCGGAGCTACGTATCAAAGGTTGGTGAATAGAATGTTCGCAGGCCAGATTGGAAAAAACATGGAAGTGTACGTCGATGACATGCTAGTCAAGTCAAAGACTGCCGATAACCATGTTTCCGACCTGGAGGAATGCTTCAAGACACTACGGGAGTATGGCATGAGGCTAAATCCATAGAAGTGCACTTTTGGAGTCGCATCGGGAAAATTCCTGGGTTTCATCGTCAATACCCGAGGAATCGAGGCAAACCCCGACAAGATCAGATTATTGCTGGACCTTCCCTCACCCAGGTCGCGAAAAGATGTCCAAGGCCTGACAGGAAGAGTGGCAACCCTCAATCGGTTTATTTCCAAGTCCACCGATAAGTGTTTGCCATTCTACAACCTGCTCAGAGGGAATAAGAAGTTCGAGTGGACAGAAGAGAGTGAAAGCGCTTTCCTCGATCTGAAGACACACCTAGCCGAGCCACCCGTACTGTCCAAACCAAAAGCAGGAGAGCCTTTTTTTCTCTACCTGGCTGTCACGGAGGATGCAGCTAGTGCCGTATAGGTCCGGGAAGAAGACCGGATTCAGAAGCCAGTCTACTACATCAGCAAGAGACTTCTTGGAGCTGAATCCCGGTACCCGTTGATGGAGAAATTGGCGTTCTGCCTTATCACGGCCTCGCGAAAGCTCAGGCCGTACTTCCAGTCCCACTCGATACACGTTATGACTGATCAGCCTTTAAGGCAGGTTTTGCAAAAACCTGGAGCATCGGGACGTTTGTTAAAGTGGGCAATCGAGCTCAGCCAGTTCGAGATTCTGTACACTCCGCGAACTGCTATAAAGTGTCAGGCCCTGGCCGATTTTGTAGCCGAGTGCACGGGATTCCAGGAGGATCCTGCAGAAGACTCACCCCAGGTCGCCTCGGCCCAGGCATCGTGGAGGATATTCGTGGATGGTTCATCCAATGAGAACGGATCCAGGGCTGGAATCATTTTGATATCCCCTGAAGGACATAGATTCCACTCAGCGCTAAGGTTCGGATTCAAGGCCTCCAACAACGAGGTCGAGTACGAAGCTTTGCTGGCCGAGCTAAGGATAGCTCAGGAGCTGAAGGCAAGTTCCGTCCAGTGCTTCAGTGACTCCCAGCTCGTGGTAAACTAGGTTCTGGGTGAATATCAAGCACGGGGATCCAAGATGGATGCCTATCTAGCAAGGGTAAAGGTTGAGCTGTCCGTGTTCGGGTGGGGCTCGATCGAGCAGATACCTCAGGAGCAGAACGCGAACGCAGACGCTCTCGCCAAGCTCGCTACCTCTGGGGAGACGGAGACCTTGGGGTTAGTGCCGATAGAATTCTTGGAAAAACCAAGTATAGAGGAAGCCAGGGCAGAGGTCGAGATGATCGACGCCAGGCTGACCTGGATGACTCCCATCCTTGAGTATATCGTCGAGGGAAAGCTACCTGAAGGGCGTAATGATGCGCGGCGAATTCTGTATCAAGCTCCCAGGTACACTGTAGTAGATGGGGTGTTATACCGATGTGGGCACTCCCTACCTCTCCTACGATGTGTTCTTCCAGGCGAAGCAAAGGCCATCCTGCAGGAAGTGCATGAGGGTTTTTGCGGAGATCACACTGGGGGGCAAAGCTTGGCCTTAAAGGTCCTGAGGTAAGGTTATTACTGGCCAAATCTGTCCAAAGACTCAATCTCATACGTGAGGAAGTGCGACAAGTGCCAGCGATTCGCCACCGTTTCCTGAGATCCCCCAGTCGAGCTGAAGATGATCTCCTCCCCATGGCCGTTTGCAGTTTGGGGGATCGACTTGGTTGGCGCCCTCCCTACTGGAAAAGGGGGGGTCCGTTACGCCGTGGTGGCCATCGACTACTTTTCGAAGTGGACTGAAGCGTAACCTCTGGCAACGATAACTTCCAAAAAAGTCCTTGACTTCGTGGTTAAGAACATTATCTGCCGGTTCGGGCTGCCCAAGAAGATTGTCTCCGACAATGGGACTCAGTTCGACAACGACCTTTTTACCGAATTTTGCGAAAGGTACAGGATTGTGAAAAGTTTCTCCTCCGTGGTCTATCCTCAGGCGAACGGCCAGGTCGAGGCTGTCAACAAGACTCTCAAGGCGAGCCTCAAGAAGAGACTAGATGAAGCGAAGGGGGTCTGGCCAAAACAACTCCCCGAGGTTCTTTAGGCATACCAGACCTCGCATCGAACTCCTATGGGTCATACTCCTTTCTCCCTGACCTTTGGGATTGAAGCAGTCCTCCCCGTGGAAATAAAGGTACATTCGCATAGGGTCCATTCATACGTCCAGGATCGCAACCATGAGCTACTTCGCACTTCTTTAGACTTGATTGATGAAAGACGAGAAGATTTGCAGCTCCAGCTTGCACATTATCAGCAGAAGATCACTCGCTATTTCAACTCAAAAGTAAAAAATCGCGCCTTTAGCGTTGGCGACCTGGTCCTCAGGAGAGTTTTCTTGGCCAGCAAGGACCCCAAAGATGGAGTCTTGGGACTGAACTGGGAAGGACCATATTAAGTCGTCGAGGTCATTAAGAAGGGAACTTATAAGTTAGCTCGGCTTGATGGAGGGGCAGTCCCACGGACCTGGAACGCCACCCATTTGAAGAGATATTATCAATGATTCACTTGTAAGGCCTAAAGGGCCATTTTTTATGTATTAAGCAATGAGAATCAACTTTTTGTTTATATTTGTACATGTTTTCAAGTGTAATCTAAAGTAACCACGAAAGACCCTTTCCCAGTTACTTGGGGGGCATATGGTACCTGGATATAACCAGGTCGCCTTAATGACTTAGAAGTTGATTCATACCGATTGATCGTTGTTTTTCTTAAAAAACGCGAGATATTGGTAAGGATTAACACGAACTAAGTCTGTACGCCCTATTTTTCCCACGACCGAGCTTCAGACTAATCATGGTTAGTCCATAAACATCCCCCAGGTCAGAGCTCCTGTCTTGAGGTCGTACCCCCCTTAGCTCGAGGAATCCTTAAGGACTCGCCAAGACTCCCAAGACTGGAGCAAGGAATCGGAAGGCCGAAGGTCGGGTCAGATGCACAGCTCGTGGTACGAGCTAGATATGGAGGCTATGACTCCCTGTAAAGTCAACACACACAAGATAAACGTGCATATATCTGAAATCACGTGTCCGATATCTCCCTGACTTCTCGGACACGCTACACGAACGTGCGTGTTCAGACACCCACGGCTGGGTTGGGTCGTGCGGCCCCTTATCTCCTTACCTATCGATTTGACCATACTTATGTGTCAGGTTTAGGAATTTATCATAAATGTCACAGAGTTGATATGAAAAATAAGAAGGTCACGGGATGACCTCCTTACCAACTTCCAGGTGCCTTCTCCTATAAATATGGAGACCCTGGGAGTTGATAAGGGTTGGAAAAAATAGTCTCTGGAGAGATATACTTTGTAACGAAATACCCAGAATATATCAATAATATTGACTAGTGGAGTAGAAGGATTTTAACCTTTGAACCACTTAAAAACGTGTCTTGAGTCACCTATTTCATTCACTAAGATCTTATATCTGTTACGGTTCTACATTCAGCGTTAATCCCTTCCTCTCTTTCTCTTAATTACCTGTTGCCGAAGAACCGCGTCAACAGCTTGGTGCTTTCATTGAGAGCAAGTTCGATTAGTGCTGCTGCAAACATCCAACTATGGTGACTACTCGATCCAGGCATGGCAACGAGATAGAACAATATGATGGGCAGGAGGCTCAGCATACCGCCATCCCTGATGAACAAATTCCTGGAGTCCAGCAGCGGCTAGGAAAGCAGCCGGCGGGCCAAGACGATACTGGTAGTTCGGCGCCCCGGCCACCTAATCCGAACCCGTGTTATTATAGTGCGGTGGAGATGGAGAATGCTCAGCTGAGGAGCCAGTTAGCAACAACTAGTCAGCAAATCCAGGATATCCTGGCTCGACTACCCCCTCTCACAACCAACGTTAACGTTGGAGAGAGGCAAGGTGAGGCTCCTAAGTCTCGCCGGGGTAATCGGTCCAGGCATAGCCGTTCGGATAGACTTCCAGCAGCCAACTCCACCCCTTCATCGCACCATCGAGACGTAAACTTCAGGGAAATGCCTGGGACCGGACAACGGCAGTACATCCGTTTGGTTAGGAAATCGACTCCTAGCTCTCAACCATCCTCGAGGATGTCCAGGAGAGCTCGAGGAAATTCCCGAAGGAGATCCGGGGAGGGCCAGCGACGTCAGCCCGTCCCCGAAGACCATCCTGCGCCCCGTCCAGATCGCCCGGCGCGGGACCAGCAAGTTGGCAGGGCCGAAAGGCCCCCACCTAATTTGATCCGTACAGACAGAACCAGGATCCCTTCTCCAGTCAAGCATCCTCCATCTCCGATCAGATATCCGTCTCCTCCTCGGCCCGTCCGAGACATCCCAGCTTACGGGAGTAGTAGGAGAAACCCACCATCAGCGGGACCTTCCCGGCGTGGCAGGGCGCCGAAAGAAAGCTCAGGTCCTCGCCACCAAAGGCGGACTCCAAGCCTATCCAGCCGGAGTCATTGGACCGGCAGTCGCCGGAGTGATCTCTCTGGAGGAGACCTGCGTCAACGATTAAGTTCGGCACAAAGTCAACAGACCACCCAGGGAGGCGACCTTCGGGATCACCTCAACTCTCACAGAGAGGGTCGAGCTAGAGATGGTAGTCAGGCTCGCTCGGGGGGGGCCCGATCCGAAGTACATAACAGAGGGAATGTCCCAAACAACCTATCTCAAGATAGGAGGGGCAATAACCCACCTAATATGTACGATGGATCCGGAGCTGTTGAGCAGCCCCGAAATAACCAAGGATCTCAGGACCAAACCCTCGAGCGCCTAACTCAGATGGAGGAACTGATGAGGAAGCTCCTATCAGAAAAAGAAAAAGATGAATATGATTCGGGAGACGAGATGGAACTCTTCGCCCCCAACATAGCAGCGACGGCATACCCATCTGGCTTCCGTATGCCTCACTTGTCGAAGTTCAACGGGGACGGAGATCCGTCGGACCATTTAGGGATGATCAACACCCTAATGATGGCCCATAATATTGACCTAGAGCTGAGATGCTTGATCTTCCCCGCCACACTGATCGGACCTGCCAGACAGTGGTTCAAGAAAAGTAAAAGACAATTGATCAGCTCCTAGAAGACCTTCTCAGCTGACTTCAAAAGGGCATTCCGCGCCTCCCAGGCCGCCCGTGTTCAGGCCGACTCCCTGGCCAATGTGAGACAGCAGCCCGGCGAGACACTAAAGGCCTACCTGAGCAGATTCACGAACTTCGCTGCTCGAGCTAGGGACGCGGATGAAAGCTCCAAGCTCATGGCCATGAGAACCGGAATCCTTGTTGGAGGTGATCTCTGGAAGGATATACAAAAGAAGGGAGTCAGTTCGGTCAACGAATTCCTTAATAGAGCCCAAGAATGGATAAATTTGGAAGAAGCCGAAGCCGAAGCTGCGGGAACAAGCCAGGTTCCCGAGCAGCCCGCTGGAGTGGGGACGGAGGTCGTGGTAGCGACCCCAGACGTCACACAGAATAACCAGCCCGGCGGAAGCAAAAGAAAGGGGAATGGTGAAAACAATCAACACGGCCAAAAGAAGAATAAGTCTGTAGACAAGTTCAAGCCCGTGTTCACGACATATACCGAACTCACCTAGTCCAGGGAAAGTATCTTCCTGGCCAACTCTACTCGGGTCCCCTGGAAGAGGCCGGAACCATTGAAACACCACAAGGGAAAGAGAGACACTTCCAAATTCTGCCGTTTTCATAACGACGTCGGACCCAATACCGGCGATTGCAGGCATCTCAAAGATGAGATAGAGACTCTCATCCGAGCAGGTCCCTTGGCTCAATACTCACGGAACAGGGTCCCAGCGAGTCGGCCTGCTCCAGACGCCCCAGCCAGTCAGCTCGGGACTCGGATAGATCAGGACGTCCCTCCTCCCACGGTCGGAGGAGAGATATCCACCATCTCTGGAGGCCCGCACATGGCTGGCACGAGCAGATGCGCCCAGAAGAGATACGTGAATGAACTAAAAGCTCACAACGGAGTGGAGTTCGTCCCGGAGCAGCGTCAGTCAAAACAGCAACGGGTAGAGAAGCAACCGATCACTTTTACGGAGGAAGATGCAGGCCATGTCCAGTTCCCTCACAATGACCCCTTGGTTGTAGCAGTCCAGCTCGCCAACCGGAAAGTAAGAAGGGTGATGATAGACAACGGGAGTTCGGTGAACCTTTTATTCCGATCCACCTTAGAGAAGATGGGTCTAACTGTCGCCGATCTAAAGGCAACCTCCATGATTCTGTATGGCTTTTCGGGAGAAGGATCGGCAGCGATAGGGATGATCGAGCTGGTGATCACCCTAGGAGAAGAGTCTCAGACAGTCTCTAAACTACTCGAGTTCGTTGTCATTGACTGCTCCGCGGCCTACAACGCCATTTTGGGTCGACCTACGCTCATATCTTTTGAGGCTATCACTTCCATTCGACTCCTTGCCATGAAATTCCCTACTTCAACAGGAATATGCACCATCAAGGGCGATCAGCTCGCTGCCAGGGAATGCTACAGCATTTCCATGAAGGGAAAATCTAAACCCGGGCAGCTGGCTATGGCCATTCTGAGTGAAGAGGAATCCCAGGAACCCTTGGCGGCTCCTGAGATTGAAAAACCTCAAAACGCCAAGGGGGAAAGTGTCACCCTTAGTGAGGACATTGACCCCTGAGTAGGCAAAGACAGGTCCGAGATCCAGGCTATTGAGGAGCTCGAGGAGGTAAACCTTGATCCACAAAATCCATCACGGATGGTCAAGCTCAGGAAAAACCTCTGTAGCAAGAGGAAGACGGAGCTGATTACGTTTCTCCGGGCTAATTTAGATGTATTCGCATGGTCGCACGAGGACATGGTAGGGATTAGCCCAAGTGTCATCATGCACACGCTCCACCTGGATAAAAGCGTTCCTGCCAAGTCTCAGAAGCAAATACGTCTAGGAACAACCCGAGCTGAAGCCCTAGAAGAAGAAGTGACCAGACTCAAAAAATGTGGCTTTATCCGTGAAGCCAAATTTCTGATTTGGGTCGCCAACCGCGTGCTAGTTCCAAAGCCCAACGGGAAATGGCGGACCTGCATTGACTTCTCCGATCTGAATAAAGCCTGCCCCAAGGATTTTTTTCCACTGCCAAGGATCGATCAGTTGGTGGATGCCATGGCGGGGCACGAGCTCATGTCCTTTATGGACGCGTACTCAGGCTACAATTAGATCGCGATGAATCCAGCGGACCAGGAACACACCAGCTTCATGACCCCGACTAACGTCTATTGCTACAAGGTCATGCCGTTCGGTCTGAAGAATGCCGGAGCTACCTACCAAAGGCTAGTAAACAAAATGTTCGCGGACCAGATCGAAAAAAACAAGGAAGTGTATGTTGATGACATGCTCGTCAAGTCAAAGACTACGAGAATATGGCATGAGGCTCAATCCCTAGAAATGCACTTTTGGTGTCGCATCCGGGAAATTCCTGGGGTTCATAGTTAATACCCGAGGAATCGTAGCAAACCCCGACAAGATCAGGTCACTGCTCGAGCTTCCTTCGCCTAGGTCGTAGAAAGATGTCCAGGGCTTGACAGGGAGAGTGGCCGCACTGAACCGGTTTATTTCCAAGTCAACCGATAAGTGTTTGCCCTTCTACAACCTGCTTCGGGGAAACAAGAAGTTTGAATGGACAGTAGAATGCGAAAGCGCATTCCTCGACCTGAAGGCACATCTAGCTGAACCGCCCGTGCTATCCAAGCCCAAGGCAGGAGAGCCCCTTTTCCTCTACCTGGCCGTCACTGAGGACGCGGCTAGCACCGTACTAGTACGAGAAGAGGACCAAGTTCAGAAGCCAGTCTATTACATCAGGAAGAGACTCCTCGGGGCAGAATCACGATACCCGCTGATGGAAAAATTGGCGTTCTGCCTAATCACGGCCTCGCGAAAGCTTAGGCCCTACTTCCAATCTCACTCGTTACACGTCATGACCGATCAACCGCTAAGGCAGGTTTTGCAAAAGCCTGAAGCATCGTGACGTTTGTTAAAGTGGGCGGTCGAACTCAGTCAGTTCGAGATTTTCTATACTCCGCGAACTGCCATAAAAAGTTAGGCCTTGGCCGACTTTGTGGCAGAATGCACGGGATTCCAGGAGAATCCAGCGGAGGACTCATCTTAGCTCACCTCACCCCAATCGTTGTGGAAGATCTTTGTAGATGGTTCATCCAACAAAAATGGCTCCGGGGCCAGAATCATTCTGATATCCCCCGAGGGACATAGGTTCCACTCAGCGCTAAGGTTCGGGTTCAAGGCCTCCAACAACGAGGCGGAATACGAAGCTTTGCTGGGCGGCCTAATGATAGCCAAAGAGTTAAGGGCAAGCTCCGTCCACTGCTTCAGTGACTCCCAGCTCGTGGTTAACCAGGTCTTGGGCGAATATCAGGCACGAGGACCCAAGATGGCCGCCTATCTGGTGAAGGTAAAAGCCGTGCTGTCCACGTTTGGGTGAGGATCGATCGAACAGATACCTCGAGAACAGAACACCAATGCAGATGCTCTTGCCAAGCTCGCCACCTCGGGAGAGACAGAAACCCTGGGATTGGTGCTAATAGAATTCTTGGAAAAACCAAGTATAGAAGGATATCGGGCAGAGGTCGAGATGATCGACGCCAGGCCAACCTGGGTAACCCCCATTCTTGAATATCTCATCGAGGGAAAGTTGCCTGAGGGACATAACGACACGCGAAGAGTCCTATATCAAGCTCCGAGATATACGATAGTCGATGGAGTGTTGTACCGACGTGGGCACTCTTTACCTCTCCTCCGGTGCGTTCTTCCAAGTGAAGCGAAGGCCATCCTGCAGGAAATTCACGAAGGATTCTGCGGAGACCACACTGGGGGGCAAAGCTTGGCCTTAAAGGTTCTCAGGCAAGGTTATTATTGGCCGACTCTGTCCAAAGACTCGATTTCATACGTAAAGAGTTGCGAAAAATGCCAGCGATTCGCTGCAGTTACCCGAGCTCCTCCAGTCGTGCTAAAAATGATCTCAGCTCCTTGGCCGTTTGCCGTTTGGGGAATAGACTTAGTGGGCGCCTTGCCCACTGGAAAGGGCGGGGTCCGTTACGCCGTGGTCGCCATCGACTACTTCACTAAGTGGGCCGAGGTAGAGTCGTTGGCAACAATCACGTCTAAAAAGGTGCTTGACTTCGTGGTTAAAAGCATCATCTGTCAATTCGGCCTGCCCAAGAAGATCGTCTCCGATAACGGCACTCAGTTCGACAGCGACCTGTTCACCAAGTTTTGTGAAAGGCACGGAATTGTGAAAATCTTCTCTTCCGTGGCCTATCCTCAGGTGAAAGGCCAGGTCGAGGCTGTCAACAAGACTCTAAAGGCGAGCCTCAAGAAAAGATTAGATGAAGCAAAGGGAGTCTGGCCGGAACAGCTCCCCCAGGTCCTATGGGCATACCGGACCTCGCATCGGACTCCTACGGGTCATACTCCTTTCTCCCTAACCTTCGGGAGTGAAGCAGTCCTCCCCGTGGAAGTTAAGGTTCTGTCGCATAGAGTCCAGTCCTATGACCAAGGTCGGAACCATGAGCTCCTATGCCATTCCCTAGACCTAGTTGATGAAAGGCGAGAAGATTCGCAACTCCAGCTCGCCCATTATCAGCAGAAGATCACTCGCTACTTTAACACCAAGGTCAGAAAACGCGCCTTTAGCGTTGGCGACTTGGTCCTAAGGAGAGTTTTCCTGGCCGGAAAAGATCCCAAAGATGGAGTCTTGGGACCGAATTGGAAGGACCCTACCAGGTCATTGAAGTCATCAAGGACGGAACTAATAAGTTATCTCAACTTGATGGAGGGACCGTCCCACGGACTTGGAACGCCATCCACTTAAAGAAATATTATCAATGATCCACTTGTAAGGCCTGGAAAGCTACTTTCTATGTATTAATAAAAATAAGCTTTTTACGCATATTTGCAATTGTAATCTTAAAGTAACCAGGAAAAACCCTTTCCCAGTTACTTGGGGGGCATATGGTACCTGGATATAACCAGGTCTCCTTAACGACTTAGATGTTGATCCTCATCTATGGATCGTTGCTCTTCTTAAAGAGCTCGAGATATGGATAAGGGTTAACACTAACTAAGTCCTATCCTGGTTTTAACCGAGTCATAAAACTTAGAAGTTAATATAAATCCATTTTTCATTGTTCTTCTTAAAGAGCTTGAGATATGGATAAAAGTTAACACGAACTAAGTTTTCTAAATAAGTTCCTGGTTTTAACCGGGTCATAAAACTTAGAAGTTAATATAAATCCATTTTTCGTTGTTCTTCTTAAAGAGCTTGAGATATGGATAAAAGTTAACACGAACTAAGTTTTCTAAATAAGCTCCTGGTTTTAACCGGGTCACAAAACTTAGAAGTTAATACAAATCCATTTTTCGTTGTTCTTCTTAAAGAGCTTGAGATATGGATAAAAGTTAACACGAACTAAGTTTTCTAAATAAGTTCCTGGTTTTAACTGGGTCATAAAACTTAGACGTTGATGTAAATCTATTTATCGCTCGCTGTTCTTTTCAAAGAGCTCGAGATATAAATAGCGGTTAACACGAACTAAGTTTATCAAAAAGATATATATATATTGTAGCCAAAAGCATGAAAAAATATGAGTTAAAGGTGTAAGGAAAATTGTCTCGAGGTGAAAACACCTCATGCAAAGGTTACATAAAAAAAAAAAAAGGAACTTAAAAATACTCAAAGGCAGAAAGAAAAAGCACCCTAGGCCCCGTCAGTTGGCCCTTTGGAGGTCGCTGTTTCACCCTGCTCCGCCGCGCCAGAGGCCTCCCCAGTTTCCGAAGGCGGCGCCTCTTTCATAAGGCGAGCTTGAAACTTCACCACCAAGTTCGCCCAAAGGCTCGGTGACATGAAGGAGAAGTCAGCCTCCGGGTTGAAAGCCCAGCAATGATAGAACAGGTCCTGCAGGGACTGCTCCGATGTGGCCCGTTCGGCTTCCAGGGCGGCCTGGACCTCAGTCTTCGCTGCCTCGAGGTCTGCCTGCGAGGTGGCAAGGGAGGTCTCGAGCTCCTGGACCTTCAAGCGGGTCTTCTCCTAGTCGACCTGGGTCTTCTCCAACTCGACCTTCGAGGTCACCAGCGCATCCTTAGTCGCCTTAACCTCCTGAAGGGTGGCCTGGTGCTCGGTCCTCATGTCATCGAGCTAAGTTCTGGCCCTGATGATGCTCCGGTGAAGGGCGACGACACCCTGTGAGGAATGAAAGATAAACTGACTTAGAGGAAAAATAAGGCGGAGTGTAATGGTAAAAGCTTTAAAAGAATAGGGCAGCTTACCGTAAGGGTCATGCTCATTGAAGAGTCCATAACGTCAACCGGGCTCATTGTCTCAGTAGTCCGGAGTTCCTTCTCGGTGAACTTATAGATATGGCTAACGACGTAGTTCGCCGATTCGTACACCGTTCCCCGGAAGGCCTCTGGGATCTTCTCCAGGTCCTGGGGATTGACTGGGATGCGTACATCGGAGGCCACCGTAGACGGAGTCCCGAGCTCCGTCCCTGCGTCCTGGGTGATAGTTGGAGTTCGCTGAGGTGGCGGAGGCATTTGGCCTGCTCCGGCAGCAAGAAGAATCGCTCCTGCGTCCTGGGCTGGCAGGGTTTTCTCCTTCTCCTTTGCCGGGGACTTGGTGGAGGTCCCAGCAGTGCTCCTGGACCCCCGAAGCCTTTTCAGTCTTGGCCCGGCTGAGGGGTTTCCCCTGAAGACTGCGCCTCGCAAGCTCCCCTCGGGCTGAGACATCTCTTCTGTCAAGCAAAGAACATGGTTATTACAAGTTAACAATCATACACAGATAAAGACAAAATGTTAAAGCTAAAAAATTATACGAATACTAAGGGAACCCTACCCCCCGAGCTGGAAGAACCTAAGACGATTATTTCCCGAACTGGCGCAGGTTCTGGCTCCGGGTCCGATTCCGGGCTAGATTCTCTTACGTACTGCCTAAGCCCTAGAGCATAGATACCCCTTTGGAGTGATGACCATGTTCATAGGTTTTTCCCATACTCTTGGAAAAGGATCGACCTAAAGGCTAGGGTATTATCTACTACTACGGTACCCCTAGGTCGGCTCTCTTGGTGATCCAGCACGAGCCGATCGACACAATGGAGAAGAAGTGTGTTCAGGTCCGGATTGCTCCTGTGATGATGAACAAGCTGCCTAGGATTGAACCTAGCCAGCCGGGGGTCTGCAGTGGCCCTATCTAGACTCCTAAACAAGTAAGGGTTACCTTGGCCAGAAGGACCCGTGGCTGCTCCGGATTGGATCCTCTCCTCGCCCGTCCTCTGGGCAACCTCCAAAGCCCTCTTCCTGCTCCTCACGAGCGGAACATCGTCACCCTCGTCCTCCTCGTCTTCATCTTCCGCGACCTCCTCCACGTTGATAGGTCTGCTGTCCCGAGCTGGAGGCGGCCCACGGGGCCTCTTTAGGTTCAAGGTCTGATTTGGAAAAATCAGCTTGCAGAATACCATCGTCTCATCCATCACGAGCGCGCGATAATCCTTCTCGCTGGGGGGCAAGCCCGCCAGCGTGTCATATTGGCCCCCGAGGGTCACAGACTTTTCGGTCCTCGTGAAGATGGCTGTAAGATTAGTTTGAGTCAGAGTGGAGCATGGGAGGAGCTAAAATAACGCTTAAAAGGCGAGCTAAGGACGGGAGCACTTACGAGGACGATTGAAGTAGTGGTGCTCGCAGTTCCGGAACCCAGTTGACATGAAGAACTGGTCCTTGAAATCATTGGGGTGGCTGGGCAGCTCGATGACCGCCGCCGTGTTGGGAAAACGGGTTAAATAGTAAAACCCGTCGCCTCGCCCCCGCTAGTCCGGGCTGGCTTTGAGGCAAAAGAAATATAAAATATCCGCAGGAGTGGGGACCTCCCACTCATGCTTCTGGAATAAGTACCTCAACCCTGCCAGCAGACGGTAGGAGTTGGGGGGGAGCTAAAACGGGGCCTACCCCACGAAGTTCAAGAAATCAGCAAAGTACTGATCCAGGGGAAGGAAGGCCCTTACCTTAAAGTGTTCACCGCTCCAGGCCGCGAACGACTTGTCGAGCGGCGAGCAGCTCCGCTCGCCCTCCGCAGTAGGTCGGGCTATGACGGAGGCTTTCCCCAGCATGATATTGTGAGTGAGGAAGAGTTTGTTAATCTTCGTCTGATCGGTTATCTTGGAGACGATTCTCTCCGCCTCAAAGAATGCGTCAGGGGCCACCTCGACCTCCTTCTCCACTGCCGGCCCGAAACGGGGGATCAGGGAGCTAGGCATCACCGCCTTTCCTTTTTCCTGCTGGGAGGCCGAGCTTCCAACGTTCTTCTGGGGGAGAATCTTTTTTGGAGCCATCTGGTCACCTAGCGAACAAAAGAAAACACTGTAGAAAAGGCGACCCAAGCAGGAGGAAGAAGCAATTATTATTTGCACGAGCTGAGGTAAGCCCAGCTCGTGGAGAGTGGAACCACGCGGTTCAGTGAACACGCGCGTATACTCCCAACAGATCCCAGATTACTCGGAATTCGTGTGTCAGGAGGTTCAGAATAGAATTTTCCTTGGGGGGAAAATTTCAATAGGCAGAAAATTACAAAACCGCTTATGAGGCGTGTTCCCTAAGCAACCCGGTTTTGCACCCAAAGTTCCCAAAACTCCTACCCAGAAATTTTCCCCAGAAAAAGTATCCTGAAACCCATACTCTAAAGCGATTTCCTACAACAAATATACCCTAACCTAAAAAGGGCTGTCACCCTCCATATCCACAAAACCCAGAAAACCCTTGCATGCGGTTACAGTGAATTTTTTTACCTAAGCTACAGTAGCATGTTTTCAAAGTACGCAGGGTCAGGAAACTTACTGTGTATGGCTGGGAGGTAGACGAGAGTGTTGTGTTGGTAGGAGCTTCGTCGGTGTAGTAGCTTCCAAAGCTTCGGAGAAATCTATGCGCCTAAGCTTCTTGAACGATGAAAATGGCAGCAGCAGAGTCAAGGGTTTCGTTCTTCTGGAATATGGAGAGGAAAGAGGAAAAGAGGTTTGAAAAATTTCGAATGAAAGGGTGGCCCGTGCGTAGGGTGGCCACCCCCTTTTTATATGCGTGAAGGATCACGTGTAGAAGGCTCTTGGATGGCCCTGATGAGGGATCCGAGGCCTTCCACTCGAAATACGAAACGACGGCTGGGCATAGGCTAGGCCATTAAATGCGGTTCTCGTAAGACGTACCGTCACCACCCACGGTGTGCCACGTATCAGGCGCCTGCATAAAGAGTGGAATGCGAAGAGTTGTGGGGAAGTCTAAAAGCCCCTACTATGGTCTTATATACGACGTCATATACCACGAGCAGGAGCTTGGGGGGCAGATGTACGCCCTGTTTTTCCCACGGGCTGATTAGCAGGCCGAGCTTCGGACTAATCATGGTTAGTCCATAAACATCCCCAAGGTCGGAGCTCCTGTCTTGAGGTCGTACAACCCTTAGCTCGAGGAATCCTCAAGGACTCGCCAAGACTGGAGCAAGGAATCGGAAGGCCGAAGGTCGGGTCAGATGCACAGCTCATGGTACGAGCTAGATATGGAGGCTATGACCCCCTGTAAAGTCAACACACGCATGATAAACGTGCATATATCTGACATCACGTGTCCAATATCTCCCTGACTTCTCGGACACGCTGCAGGAACGTGCGTGTTCAGACACCCACGGCTGGGTTGGGCCATGCGGCCCATTATCTCCTTACCTATCGATTTGACCATACTTATGTGTCAGGATTAGGAATTAATCATGAATGTCACAGAGTTGATATGACAAATAAGAAGGTCACGGGATGACCTCCTTACCAACTTCCAGGTGCCTTCTCCTATAAATATGGAGACCCTGGGAGTTGATAAGGGTTGGAAAAAATAGTCTCTGGAGAGATAAACTTTGTAACCAAATACCCAGAATATATCAATAATATTGACTAGTGGAGTAGAAGGATTTTAACCTTTGAACCACTTAAAAACGTGTCTTGAGTCACCTATTTCATTCACTAAGATCTTATATCTGTTACGGTTCTACATTCAGCGCTAATCCCTTCCTCTCTTTCTCTTAATTACCTGTTGCCGAAGAACCGCGTCAACAAAGTCCTATCCTTGATTTAACCAGGTCATAAAACGTAGAAGTTGATTTAAATCTATTGATCGTTGTTCTTCTTAAAGAGCTCGAGATATTGATAAAAATTAACACGAACTAAGTTTTCAAATTAAGTTCCTGGATATAACTAGGTCATAAAACTTAGAAGTTGATTTAAATCTATTAATCGTTGTTCTTCTTAAAGAGCTCGAGATATTGATAAAAATTGACACGAACTAAGTTTTCAAATTAAGTTCCTGGATATAACCAGGTCATAAAACTTAGAAGTTGATTTAAATCTATTGATTGTTATTCTTCTTAAAGAGCTCGAGATATTGATAAAAATTGACACGAACTAAGTTTTCAAATGAAGTTCCTGGATATAACCAGGTCATAAAACTTAGAAGTTGATTTAAATCTATTGAACGTTGTTCTTCTTAAAGAGCTCGAGATATTGATAGAAATTAACACGAACAAAGTTTTCAAATTAAGTTCCTGGATTTAACCAGGTCACAAAACTTAGAAGTTGATTTAGATCTATTGATCGTTGTTCTTCTTAAAGAGCTCGAGATATTGATAGAAATTAACACGAACTAAGTTTTCAAATTAAGTTCCTGGATTTAACCAGGCCACAAAACTTAGAATTTAATTTAAATCTATTGATCGCTGTTCTTCCTAAAGAGCTCGAGATATAGATAAAGATTAACGCGAACTAAGTTTCTCAAAATAGTAACTTAAATGCGTAGAGGCAAAGGGCAGTAAATCAATTAAAAATAAAATTGATAGTTAAATTGTCTCGAGGTGTAAGCACCTCATGTAGAAGTTACACAGAAAAATTTAAAAATATTCAAGAAAAGGGCATAGAGAGGAAGGCCCTAAGCTCCGCCAGTTGGCCCCTTGGAGGTCGCCGTCTCGCCCTGCTCAGCTGTGCCGGAGCCTTCCCCAGCCTCGGAAGGCGCTTCTTTATCGAGGCGAGCTTTGAACTTCTCAAGTAAGGGCTCCCAGACGGCCGCTGCCAGGAAAGAGAAGTCGGCGTCCTGGTTATAGGCCCAGCACTGGTTGAACATTTCCTCCATGGCGGTGTTTGAAGTTGCCCGCTCGGCTGCCAGGGCGGCCTTGACCTCCGCCTTTGCGGTATCTAGGTCTGCCCGCGTAGTGGCAAGGGCGGTCTCGAGCTCTTGAAGCTTCGGGCGAGTCTCTTCCAGCTCGGCCTGCGAGGCCGCCAATGCATCCTTAGCCGTCTACAAAGAAGTCTGGTGGGCGGCCACAACCGCTTGGTGCTCGCTCCTCATCTCCTCGAGCTGATTTTTGGTCCTGGCGATGCTCCGGTGAAGGGCAACGGCACCCTGCGAAAACGGAGAGACACATGCCTTAGAAAAAAAAGAAGAGAAGGGAAAAACAGGGCAAGGCTTGATAGTCAAAAACCATAACAGGTTGAGGTTAGCTTACCATTAGGGCCATGCCCAGTGAAGACTCCATCACGCCCACTGGGCTCCTGGTTTCGATGGCCCTGAGCTCCTTCTCATTGAACTTGTATATGTGGCTGACGGCATAGTTCGCCGACTCATACACCGTTCCTCGGAAGGCCTCTGGAATCTTCTCCAGGACCTGCGGATTGACTGGGATGCGTACCTCAGAGGGTACAATCACCGAAGCCTCAGGCTCCGCCCCTGTGTCCCGGACAAGGGCCAAAGCTCGTGGAGGGGGTGGGGGCATGTTGCTCCCCCCTGTAGCAGGAGGAACAGTTCCCGCGACCTGGGCGGTTGGAGGCTACTCTTTCTCCTTCGCAGGAGACTTAGTCGGGGTTCCGGTGGCTTTTTTCAGCGTCCGGAGCTTCTTCATTTTTCGCCCAGAGGCCCCGCCTGAGGGGTTCCCCCCGGCGAACGTAGCTCGTAGGCTCCCGTCGAGCTGAGACATCTCTTCTGTCAAAACAAAGACATGGTTAGTACAAGAATTAACGGCCATCCAAAAACAAAGGGGGAAAAAGGAGAAATTAAAGTATATATATATACTAAAAGGGATCCTAACCCCCGAGCTAGAAGAAGAACCTATGGTTACGACCATCGGCCCTGGAGCACCTGCGGGAGAATCTAAGTCGATTGTTTCCCGAGCTGGCACAGGTTCTGGATTCGACTCTGGTTCAGGCTAGATTCTTCTACATATTGCCTAAGTCCCGGAGCTACGGCACCTCTTCGAAGTGATGGCCATGACCGAAGATTGGTCCCATACTCCTCAAATAAGATCGACCTAAAGGATAGGGTGTTATCTACTACTACGGTACCCCTAGGTCAGCTATCTTGGTAATCCAGCATGAGCTAGTCGACATAGTGAAGCAGGGTTGTATCCAGGTCTGGATCTCTTCGGCGACGTTGGACGATCTGTCTGGGATTGAACCTAGCTAGCTGGGGGTCGGCAATGGTCCTATCTAAATTCCTAAACATATAAGGGTTACCTTGGCCAGAAGGACCCGCAGCTGCTCCAGATTGGATCCCCTCCTCGTCCATTCTCTGGGCGACCTCCAACGCCTGCTTCCTGTTCCTCACGAGGGGAACCTCGTCCACCTCGTCCTCCTCATCTTCGTCCCCCACAACCTCCTCCATGATGGTAGGTCTGGTGTCGCGAGCTGGGGGAAGCCCCAGGGGCCTCCTTAGGTTCAGAGTATGATTTGGGAAAATAAGCTTGCAGGCCACCATCGTCTCATCTGTCACGAGCACGCGATAATCCTTCTCGCTGGGGGGCAAGCCCGCCAGTCTCTCGTACTGGGCCCCGAGGGTCACAGATTTCTCTGTCCTCATGAAGATAGTTGCAGGATTAATCTAAGTCAGAAAGGGAGACAGGAGGAGCTAAACGATACTTAACTTACGAGCTAAGGTTGAAAAGCACTTACGAGGACGATTGAAGTAGTGGAGCTCGCAGTTCCGGAACCCCGTCGACATAAAGAATTGATCTTTGAAGTCGTTGGCGTGGCTGGGCAGCTCGATGACCGCAGCCGTGTTGGGGAAGCAGGTTAAGTAATAAAACCCGTCGCCTCGCCCCCGCTGCTCCGGGCTAACCTTGAGGCAGAAAAAGTACAAAATGTCTGCAGGAGTGGGGACCTCCCACTGCTGTTTCAAGAATAAATATCTCAACCACGCCAACAGCCAATAAGAGTTGGGGGGGAGCTGGAAGGGGGCCAACTTCACGTAATTAAGGAAGTCAGAAAAGTACTGGTCCAACGGGAGGAAGGCCCCTGCCTTAAAGTGCTCATCGCTCCAGGCCGCGAATGCCTCGTTAAGCGGCGCGCAGCTCCGCTCGCCCTCTGCTGGAGGTCGGGCAATCACTGATGCTCTCCCCAGCCCGATGTTGTGGGAGAGGAATATTTTGTTGACCTTCGTCTGGTCGGTAATCTTTGAGACGATCCTCTCCGCCTCAGAGAACGCATCAGGAGCCACCTCGAGCTCCTGCTCCACCGCTGGCCCGAAGTGAGGGATTGGGGATTCGGTCATCACCGCATTTCCTTTGTCTTGCTGGGAGGCCGAGCTGTCGGCGGTCCTTTTTGGGGCATTCTTCTTCAGTGCCATCTGGTCATCTAGCGAACAAAAGAAAAGATTTCAGAAAAGGCAATCTGAGCATGAGGAAAAATCAAATGTTCTTTGCACGAACTGAGGTAAGCCCAGCCCGTGGAGAGTTAGACCACGTGGTTCTATGAACACGCGAATGTGCTCCCAACAGATCCCCGATTACTCGGGATTTGTGTGCCAGGAGGGTCAGGTTAAAATTTTTCCTTGGAGGGAAAATTCCAATAGGCAAGAAAGGCAAAAACGCCTGTGAAGCGTGTCCCCTAAGCTACCCAGTTCTACACCCAAAATACTAGATATTTTGAGCTAATGTCTCAAAAATCCTACCCAGAAATTTTCCCCAGAAAATACATCCTGTTAACCATGCTCCTAAAACGGTTTTCTACTACAAAGATACCCTAACCTAAAAGGCTTTCACCCTTCATTCCCACAAAACCCAGAAAACCCTTGCATGTAGCTACAGTAAATATTTACCTAAGCTACAGTAAAAAAATAATTTCGAAACGTGCATAGTCAGGAGACTTACAGAGTGTTTGGCTGGGAAGTGGATGAGAGTATCGCCTGGGTTGGGGCTTCGTCGGAGCAGTTGGTTCCAAGGCTTTGAAGGAGTCTCTGCGCCTGAACTTCTTGAGCGATAGGAATGGTGGTTGAGAAGAAAAGGGCTTTTTCTCTTGAAGATGAAGAGAGAATATGAGAAAAGTTTTTGAAAAAGATTGCAAATGAATGGGTGGCCCGTGCGTAGGGTGGCCACCCCTTTTTATATGCGTGAAGGGTCATGTGAAGAGGGCCGTTGGATTGCCCTGATGTGGGATCCAAGGCCCTCCACTCGAAAGATGAAACGGCGGCTGGGCATAGGCTAGGCCATTTAATGCGGTTCTCGGAAGACGTACCGTCACCAACCACGATGTTCCACGTATTCGGCACCTGCGTAGAATGTGGAATATGAAAAGTTCTGGGGGAAGCCAAAAAGCCCCTACTGTGGCCCTACACGACGTCGTGTACCACAAGCAGAGGCTTGCGGGGCAGATTTACGCCCTAATTTTCCCACGGGCTGATTAGCAAGCTGAGATACAGCCTAATCATGACTACCACGTGGACATCCCCAAGACCGGAGCTGCCATCATAAGGTCCTACCTCCTTGGCTCGAGGTAACCTAAGGGTTTGGCAAGATTGCTCAAGGACTTAGTCTGAACCCTGAAGGTCGCAGGTCAAGGTAAGCATCTAACTCGTGGTACGAGCTAGAGTTGGAGTCTGTGACCTTTTATAAAGTCAACCACGCAAGGTAAACGTGCATATATCAGACATCACGTGTCTGATATACCCCTGACTTCTCGGACACGCAGCAGGAACGTGCGTATTCAGACACCCACGATTGGGTTGGGCTGTGCAGCCCATTATCCCCTTACCTATTGATTTGACCACACTTATGTGTCAGGTTTAGGAATTAATCGTGAATGTCACAGAGTTGAAATGATGGGTAAGAAGGTCACGGGATGACCTTCTTACCAACTCCCAGGTGCCTTCTCCTATAAATATGGAGACCTTGGGAGTTAATAGAGGTTGGATTCTCGATTGTAAGAAAGACCCTGTAACCAAATACCCAGTATATAGCAATAATACTGACTAGTGGAGTAGAAGGATTTTAACCTTTGAACCACTTAAAAAACGTGTTCTGAGTCACCATTTCATTTTCGAAGATCATTTATCTGTTTCAGTTCAACCTAAGAACTAATGCCTTTCTCTTCTTTTCTTAATTACCTGTTGGCGAAGAACCGCGTCAACAACATCAATATCATTTCCAAGTTGTTTAGGACCAGATATCAACAGGGTCAACATGGTAAACTTCCTCTTCATACACAACAATGACGGTAAATTATAGATGACTAGCATTACAGGCCAACAACTATATTTACTACTAAGGGAATTGTGTGGATTAATTCCGTCAGCAGAAAGACCCAAACGAATATTCCTCAGTTCATTCCCAAATTCCGGCCATTTAACATCTACTGTTTTCCAAGCTGGCGAGTCAGCTGGATGTCTTAGCTTGCCATCCTTTACTCTATCTTTAGCATGCCAAATTAAATTTTTAGCATGATCATCGTTTCGGTACAACCTAACCGAATGAGGTATCGGTGGTAGATACCATAAAACCTTTGAAGGGACACCTTTTCTAACTGCATCTGAATTTTTTTCTTTTGCCATCTAGACTCGCCACATGTCGGACATGCAATTGCATCAACAAATCTCTTTCGATATAAGATGCAATCGTTAGGACAAGCATGTATTTTTTCATATTGAATGCCTAACGAACGCAATGTCTTCTTCGCTTCATAAAATAAAGACGGCATTTCATTACCTTCAGGTAATAATTCTCCTAAAAATGTTAACAACTCTGTCATTCCCTTATCACTCCACCCATATTTGGCTTTTAAGTTATACAACCTAAGCAGTGCTGATAATTTAGTGAACCTTGTACAATTAGGGAAAATAGGTTTCTCAGCATCTTCTAAGATTGACTGAAATTTAATTGGATCCACATGTGATTCATATTGTGCATCATCAATCATCTCTACAACATCATCAACTTCATAATCAACATCAAAATACTTATTATTCTTAGATGGTGCCTCATCAGTCCTTTTCATTCTTTCACCGTGCAAAAACCATACTTTATAACTTTTATCTATTCCATTCCTAAATAAGTGGTCTTTTATTTTAAAAATTGGCATCCTCACAACGTTACCACACTTAACACATGGGCAAGGAATACTATTAGGAGATTGAGTATTTCTTGCACAAAATTAAAAGAAAAACTCAACTACATTCCTATATTTCATGGATAACCTATCCGCTGACATTCAATCTCTATCCATTGTCAAACTTCTCACAACAAAAAAAATAAACAAACAAAGCAACAAACATTAACAATTAAGTTCGTGGATTACTTAATTAACAAGTAAATAAAGGAAACAATATGTCTGAAAAAAAATTGGGCAGCATTTCCCCTATTTCTATCACATTTCCCAAATTTAAAATGTGCATTTATACAGCACATGGTATACACAAAAATATTCAACTAATCAATCAAACATGCATAATTCTCAAATTACTAAATCCTAAAAAAAATTGACCAGCATTTCCCCTATTTCTATCATATTTCCCAAACTTTAAATAAACATATATTCATCACATAAACACAACAAACCAATTAATCAATCAAACATGCATAATTTCCAAATTACTAAATCTTAAAAAAAAAATTGGACAAAATTTCGCCTATTTCTATCATATTTCCCAAAATTTAAATAAACTTATATTCATCACATAAATACAACAAATCAAGTAATCAATCAAGCATGCACAATTACAGCCTTATATCACTGCAGCACACAGTCCCAGATCCTATCTCCACTATTTTATAATTCGTACATGCTACTAAGTTCAATATATTATTTATACATTAAGGTTTAAAATATTACCTCTAATATAAAATCCTCCAAAGCTTGATCTCACCAACAAAGTTGTCAACAAAATACCTACTCAAATATAACAATATACAAAAAAATAATAAAAAAGTTAACAAAATATAAAGAAAAATATCATAAAGCTATATTGTAACTAAATAAACAATAAAGTGCTTAAAGAAAACAAATAATTTGTTATATGTACTCATTTGTTTACTTAAACCCGAAATAATTTTTTATTTTTTTTTAAAAAAGTTAACAACTCACATAAATAAAAATTGACTATAAATATCCTAACTAAATCAATAATAAAATATAACTTAAAAAAACAAACAATTTAATATATACCTATTTAACCAATTAAACCCAAAATTTAAAAATAATTTTTAAAAGTTAACAAAATATAAACAAAAATTTACTAATAATAATCAAACTAAACAATTAATAAAACGAAACTTATACAAAATATATATATACTCATTTACATAGTAAATTCGAAATTTAATTAAATTTTTAAAAAAAGTTAATAAAAAATAAATATATTAAAATAAAAAAATTCTAAAGAAATAAAATATTAAAATGCAAAGTTTAAACCTAAGACAATTTCATAATCATTAATATAAAACTATCTAAAAATAAAAAATATGAAATATAGTCAATTTTAAAAAAAAAATCACAAAAATTAAATTTAAATCATAAAAATTAATAAAATTACACTTACTTGTGGTAATTGAGCAATGTGAGTTCTTGATGTAGAAAACCCAAAAAAAAAAACCAATAAAGATTATGGGTTTTCAAACTATAATCTTCAAAAAAAAAAAAATCTATACAAAATATTCAAAAAAAAAACTATATATAAGTTTCATAAAAATATATAAATCATTATTTTGACATTAAGATTGAAAAAAGGCTAAAAACGAACCTAAATGAGTGGAACTTCGGTTGGGCGCTGCTGGTTTGTGAAGGAATCGTTTCTGAAAAGTTTTGAGTGAAATGGGGCTCGGTTGGGATGATGAGGGTTTTGGTGAAAATGTGGGCCAGTTGCGTCAGTGGCCCACTGACGGTAATGGGTGTTTGCGTCAGTGGGGCACTGACGCAAACGCTCTGTTACCGTCAGTGGGCCACTGATGCCATTAACGGACCGTTTGCATCAGTGCCCCACTGACACAAACGGTCCCATTAAACGGCGTCAGTGTACGTTATGATGCAATTGGACCATCATTTGTGGCAGTGTCCAACTGCCACAAATGCTAATTCTTGGTTAACAGTGTCAGTCAACTGCGTTGACTGACGCGTTTTACTGACACAATTGCCCTTTTTTGTAGTAGTGTGTTCACGAATTGTGAGGCCTTCATAGAAATAGCTAACTAGGCGCCATTTTTCATAGCCATGGTGGGGACAAAGAGTCAATAGTTCTTTAAACATTTCCCAGACTTGATAGAGGGTTTCATTGTCTTTTGGGAAAAGGTAGAAATTTGCCTTTTTAAACCATTGGTCTTGTGGTTAGGGAAGTATTTGTGAAAGAATGACGATGTCATTTCATCCCATGTTCCAATATACCTTGGTCTTAGAGAGTATAACCAGCTTTTAGCCTTATCCTTCAAAGAGAAGGGAAAAAACTTCAATCGCACAATATCCGTGATATTAGCTTGGTTATAGAAAGTGGCTACTACCTCCTCAAATTCCCTAATATGCACATAAGGATTTTCATTTTCTAAACCATGGAAATTTGGCAAGAGTTGAATCATGCCAAGTTTAAATTCAAAGTTACGCATATTAGGTGGAAAGATGATACAAGAAGAGGTAGAAGTATGAGTAGGATGCAGATAGTCATTTAGACTTCTCTGCTGAATTTCCTCATGATGAGCCATTGCAAAAGGATTATGAGCAATTGTTGAGGTGGGAGAGGAAATGTTGGATGTATCGGAAGAGTTGTCACTAAGGGTGTCGGGTCTCCTTACGAATCTCCCTAGCTCATCTCTATGACGATTCATCCACTTTCAAAAAGAAGATTGTTTTTGTTAAAATTGTTCCTTGGTAAATTTGGAGAATTTGAAATGGTCTCACATGCCTCACGAGAACTCCTGAGGTTACTAGATGAGTATGAAAAATCACATTTCAAATATTTTCAACGAAATGACCAATAAGTACAATAATTTACTTATTTTGAAAGAACAAGCTTGGTTTTTTTAATAGTAACAAGTTAAAAAATGTAATAATACAAGGGCATACACAAAAAATATTCCCAGGCCGATTGGGAAAGTTGCCAAGGTACCACTTCGTACCACACTTTCCTAGACAGAACCAAGGTTCACAGGAAAGTGTAGAGGGTACTCTATCACAAACCTTTAAAGCCAATCTTTCTAGACAGAATACTCTCAGTTTTTACCACTTGTAGCATTACACTATTGTTCCCAATACTATAAAGTTTTATGCTAAAATTTTATGAACAATTTTTTTTTATGAATTAAAGAGGAAGAACCTAAATTAAAGCTAATCTAAATTCTAATGTTATACAAGTTATGAGACATAAGTTATTATCTAAAAATTTGAAATCTATAAATTTAAAGCTAAAAAGTGAAATTAGAAACAAAAGAATTAAATGACATAGTTATAATATTAACAATGGATGATAATTTGGAAGCAATCAATTAAAAAGAATTTAATACTAAAAAGAAAAATAACAAATAAAGAAAATTAATGACTAATTTTTTTTTTATATATATAATGAAACCAATACGGTAAGAAGAGAAAAATAAATTAGTCTCATACGCAACACTAATAACAATGAGCTATAATAGGAAAGGAAAAAAAATAATCACTAATATAATAATATATATATATAAGTAAAAGGCATTAAAAGAATAAAGATTTAAAATAAACAAAATTACTAGCTAACAATATTTTATTTTTATTTTTTTCGTAAATGATTCAAACATATACAAGATAATACTAATAATAAAATAATGTGGTAACACCAATATTATATACACATACAAAGAAAGCAAATAATAAAACTAAAATGACTTACCTCTTGGCCGTGTATTCCACTAAACTTTTGATATCTATCTCTCCGGCAACAGTGCAAAAATTTGATTACGCCCAAACTTGTCTTCACAAAGCGGTTATTGTAGTATAGTATGGGTTGTCGTGTCCACAGGGAGATATCTTAATCAAAACATGATTAGTAGAACTTTAAGCACACAAAAAAATCGTTGGTGGTTTTTGAGAAAATATTGATAATAAAATTAAAGCAAATAAAATTTGTAGAAAAATTCAATAACAAAAGATATAAGGTTTCAAGAATCACCTATATTCTTGGCTCATTTATTTGGGTTTTGATTCACAAATAAAACACAATTAAATTGTTGTTTAACGCCCAAAATATGACTACCACTAAGCGGTAGTTGTAGTAAGATCGGACGGTCGATCCACAAAGAGGTAACCTAAAATAAAAGATTAGTACAAAATAACACAAAAAGTTAGTAACAAGAAATAAATAAAATTGTAAATGAAAAGAGGTTTGAGATTTTGGTATTGTCTTTTTGATAAAGTGATAAAATGAGATAAGTGAAATAAAGTTAAGATGTAATCAAGAGTCTGAGAAAAGGAAAGGTTTCAAGAATCATCCATATACTTGTTTAGTTACTTGGTTACTTGATTTACAAAAATACACAAGTAAATAGTTCACATCCCAACATTTACTTGGAAAATCTAACATTAAAGTCCATATTCTTTTCTAAAAAAAGTTCATTTGAGTTATAAAGTTCTTTACTTTAAAAGTACAATGTTAATCTTATGAAAAATCTAAAAATGACAAAATACCCAAAGGCAATAATGTAATAGAAGATTAGACATAAAATTAGGTATCAATATTACTTTTACTAATTAGAAGTACATAGAAAGAGCATGACTAATCCTATATACTATTAGCATAAGAAAATAAAGATAACAAAATAAAGATGGAGATGAAAGAACATAAATAACTCAAAAAATTTACATTAAGAACATAGTAAATCAAAGTAGCAAAATAACATCACTAGCATATGGAATCATCCCTAACCTTCCTAGGAAGATTAGGCCATTATGCTCATGATTCTCAGAAAATTCTAAGAAGAAAATATGAGAAGAAAGTGAGTAGAAATTTTGCTATGGTTTCTTTAATCTAAAATTGCATACATATTGTGAAGAAAGAGTCCCTATTTATAGAAGGAGAAAAGGACTAAAAAGAAATTAAACAGCAAAATGGGGTTTACAAAATAAATTTGAAATATTAATAATAAAATATGATTTTGAAAAATCAAATCTTATTATTAATATTACCCTAGCTATTTTGGTGTATGGTCAAAATGTTCTTTTTCAAAGACACCAAAAAAGATGAGATTTAAAGCTCAAAATAACAATTTTGCAAGGCCCAATACCCACAAAAATATGCGTTGAAGGTGGCTGGTGGTAGAGGTGGGTTTTGACCCATTCCAGCCAATGAGGAGGTGACACGTAGGTGGGCTGCTGAGCTGAATTGGGCCTTGAGGATAACATTGGGGTGATGGGCATGAGAGGCTGTTGGACTTGGAGGAGACGCTGGGCCTTTGGGTCGAACTGGGCCTGGCAGTCACGTTGGAGAAGCTGAAGCTTAGGCGACTGAAGGAAACTTGGGCTTGCTGGGGTCTTTGGCAGGAGCTATTTGGTGAGGCGATGGGCTACTGGGAACGAGCTGGTCACATTGCTTTGGAGGAGAGGATGCGGGCAGGTGGCGCGAGACAAGTGGAGCTGCTGGCCAGGTGCGGACGCGTGGCGCAATGCAGGTGCACCACCTGGCGCTGGGAGAGGGGAAGATAGGGGATTGGGTCTTCAATTTGTGCCTTCGGGACTGGGCCAAGTTCCTCAAAAATTCAATTTCTTCATTTTCCTTTTCAGACTTAGCTATTTTTTTTGTCTCTTTTTATTAATGTCCAAGTGCAAATTATTTCCTGAAAATTAAACATAAATTACATTAAAATTAATTTTTTCAATTAAAAAAATATTATAATAAATTCATGAAAATATTTATTAAAACTTAATTTATTTTACACTTTAAAACCAATAACTTTGCATTTTTGAGCACTAATCACAACCCCCAACTAGCTTATTGCTAGTCCCCAGCAATTCAAGCGAAAAATAAAATGATGAAGTTGAATAATCAAGTCAAACCAAGCAAAATCATCCAAGCATTTTTGAAGTATCAGCAAGTCAGAAATTACTATCTAAGCTACTTTAGTTGCGATTTCAGAGTTGTGTGTTTGTGCACCAAACCATATTCATTTTATCGTAAGTCATAACACAAATAGTATCGAAAAATCTTAAAAGTATAAAGATCTCAACTCCAAATTCCTCACGGGCATTGAAAGTATTTGTATGGGAAGGATTACACTCTTGGAGTTGGAAATGTAACAGTTTATGCTCAAATGAGAAAAGATTAGCTTTTTAGGACAAGCAATTTTAACAAATATTGATCACAAGATAGGCAAATCAACTTATTGGAATTCAAATGACAAACAACATTTGGGATTTACATGAGAAGACTCCAAGAACAAAATGACAACTAACTAACAATGATAAATAAGAAAGTGAACTATAATGATAATAATTTTTTTTAATACAATTACACAAAATAATTGTAATAGAAATATATATATGTTTTTTTTTCAGCAACTACAAAATAATAGAAGGAAGTGTTTCTCTTGTTCTCTTTTTTTCATTTTTTTCGTTTTCATTTATCTATTATTATTTTTTTTCTTTTTCTTTTGTTTTCTTCTTCTTTTTTTATTTTTTTTCATTATTTTTTTGACAAGAGACAACAAAAAAATAAAAAGGAAATTACAAATACAATACAATAAATAGAACACAAATTTATTACAAAGACTTTTCTTAAATGAAAAACATCCCTCTAGTAAATGTCATGTTTTAAATTCCAAAGATGTGACTTTACCAACTCAAATGATCAATAAAAGTTCAAAAAGTTGTTTTCTCAACTCTCATAACTCACCAAGAAATGAAAAAAAAAACTTTAAACTTATAATTTCTCTCAACTATTTGTGTTAACAACGAATTTATCACATGTTTGGAAAGTGCACAAAAGAACTCTGAAAATCACTTCTTAATAGCTAAACATAATAAAAATTGACTCAAACCAACAAGTTATACTCATGCTTGGATAATTTTGAGAAAATTTGACTTAAAAATTCAACAAGACAATAATTTTTTCCAAATGAATGCTAATGACGTAACAATAAGATTTTCCAAATGAAAGCCAGTGCATGCTCACCACCCCCAACCAAAAATCAGACAGTGTCCTCAATGTCAAAATGAATAAGCAATGAAAAGGTAAGGAAAGAGAACACCTGGATGATGACCATGTCCATGAGGTGAGAGCGAAATAGCCTGGTAACAATACCCCAAAACAAAATACAAAAATGAAAAATATACAAAAATAAAAGAAAGACAAAAAAATAAAGATATTGAAAAATAAAAATAAAAAGAAAAACAACAAACCATTTAGAATTTCAGAGTGTATAGATTGGGTCCTTAAGAAAGACCTCTTCAACATGACTCACACTCTCAATGTAATGCTTCATTCTTTGGCCATTGACGCAAAAAATTCTCCCATCGGTTGGGTCCTCGACCTTCACCGAACCGTTGGGAAACACTTGCTTCACTACAAATGGACCAGTCCATCACGATCGCAGTTTACCGGGATGAAAGTGCAAGCAAGAATCGTACAAATGCACTTTCTGATTTTGCTCAAAGTATTTTCGCATGATTTATTTATCGTGAGCGATTTTCAATTTTTCTTTATAAATCCTTGAATTGTCATATGCATCGTTTCTCAACTCCTCAATTTCGGACAACTGGAATTTGCGATTGATACCTGCGGCATTCATATCAAAGTTCAGGGCTTTGATAGCCCAATACGCTTTATGCTTGAGCTCGACAGGTAAATGACAGGCTTTTCCAAAGACAAGCCGATAGGGAGACATCCCAAGAGGGGATTTGAAAGCAGTGCGGTAAGCCCAAAGAGCGTCTAGAAGACGTGTAGACCAATCTTTGCGGTCAGGATTTACTGTCTTTTCCAGAATGTGTTTTATCTCCCTATTGGCTAACTCAGCTTGACCATTAGTCTATGGATGATAGGCATTTGCAACTTTATGACGTACACCGTACTCGCGCATAAGAGCCTCAAAGGATCTGTTGCAAAAATGAGTGCCTTGATCACTGATGATAGCGCGAGGGGTACCGAACCTTGATAACACATTTTCTTTCAAGAATTTGACAACTGTAGCGTTATCATTGGTTCGACATGGTACAACCTCGACCCATTTAGAAACATAATCCACAGCGAGAAGAATGTAAAGGTAGTGAAAAGAAGGTGGAAATGGTCCCATAAAGTCTATCCCCCAACAATCAAATATTTCGATAGCAAGAATTGGGTTCAAGGCATCATGTGCCGACGGGATAAGGATCCTAAATTTTGTCACCTTACACACGAACGACAGAAATTATTGGTGTCTTTGAACAAAGTGGGCCAGTAAAGGCCTCATTGTAAGATTTTTTGCAGCAGTTTTCTTCACAGAAAAGTGACCACCACAAGCATCATTGTGGCAAAAATTAAGCACACTAGACACCTCATCGTCGTGGATGCATCTTTGCATGATTTGGTCGGGTAAATACTTGAATAAGTATGGGTCATCCCAAAAGAAATTGCGCACCTCGACCAGAAATTTGCGTTTGTCTTGTGAACTCCATTAAGATGGGAGTTCACCTGTTACTAAGTAGTTTGCAATGTGAGCGTACCACGGCAACTTAGCAACATAAAGCAATTGTTCATCTGGGAAATCATCATGAATAGGTGGACCATCAGCGGGATCACTGAATTCAAGTCGGGACAAGTGGTCCGCGATGACATTTTCAACACCTTTCTTGTCTTTGATCGTTGTGGCAAATTCTTGCAGGAGAAGGATCCGCTGTATTAATCGCGCCTTAGCATCCTTTTTGGAAAGGAGATACTTAAGGGCAGAGTGATCTGTGAAGATCATAATAGGTGATCCAATCAAATAAGAGCGGAATTTGTCAAGAGCAAAGACAACGGCAAGCAACTCTTTTTCAGTAGTGGAATAGTTCATTTGAGCACTATTGAGAGCTTGACTTGCATAATAGACAAAAAAGGGTGTTCCCTCCCTTCGTTGTCCTAACCCAACCCCCACAGCGAAGTTCCTGGCATCACACATGATCTCGAAAGGAAGACTCCAATCGGGTGACTAAATGATGGGAGCGGAAGTGAGTGAATTGACAAGCGTTCGGAATAATTCCTCTCAATTAGGTGTCCATTCAAAAGTAGCATCTTTGGCTAGGAGGTTGCTTAGCGGACGGGCAATCATGGAAATTTTTTGTATGAACCTCCTACAAAAACCAGCATGACCAAGAAATGACCTAACGTCTTAGGAGTCGGTAGGTTGGAGATAAGGTCGACTTTGGAGTGATCAACCTTAATTACTTTTTTAGAAACAATGTGGCCTAAGACTATGCCAGAAGATACCATGAAGTGACATTTCTCCCAATTGAGTACAAGTCCTTTCTCAATGCATCGTTTTAAAACAGCTTCAAGATGAAGAAGACATGTCTCAAAAGAGTTTCCAAAAATGGTTAGGTCATCCATGAATACTTCAATTGATTTTTCTATCATGTCACTAAAGATGCTCATCATGCATCTTTGGAAAGTAGCTGGTGCATTACACAAGCCAAATGGCATATGCCGGAAAGCAAAAGTGCCAAAGGGACAAGTGAAAGTTGTAACGCCCTCGATAGCCAAGACCGTTACACTGTGTACTTATAAAGGTGCAAGACTCGCTAATCAAGTCAACATTTTAAAAATGTGTTACTAAACATGTAAGAGTTAGGGTTTAAAAGGTTTTAGTTTCAAAAGACTCACTTCATATATTTAAACTGTAGTAAACATGGGATCCCATACAAAAGCAAAGTTAGAATAAGTTTACAGACTCCCAAAAGTACATGAGTATCCACTAGCCATACTAAGGCAAAACAGACAGTCTTCAGGTTCCACGTCCTTGCCTAGACCTCAACCGAGGCGGCCGAGCACCTGGCTATGTACATTCTGCTCGCTGAGCTCTCCAATCAGGGCTGATCTAACTTGCCCTTGCCTTTACCTGCACCACGTAGCACCTGTGAGCCAAGACCCAGCAAGAAAACATCATAAACAACTCAAACAATAATAACAGACAAATAGTTCAATGTGCATGTATTCCCATAAGATAATCCTCGACAGATATTCAGCATAAACAATCCATTTCAAGATACATTCTATCACATATAATACTCATATCGCATATTATTCAGGGCCGACGACTTATGCCGCACCCTCTGTTTAACCCACTGACTTCGGGCCGCTTAAACCGAGCTCAGTGCATAATAAGCTGTCCTTGGCTACCAGTGGCCGAGCCGCACCCTGTGCGCTAGTGAAACCCTTGGCACCCTTAGGCCGTTGGTTCACCAAATGGCTTGCATGGCATAATACCATCTTTTCAAGCATGTACAATAGGGAGCCCTTAGTCCCGTCACATATATTCAACCAGGTGTTGTTTTCTTACCTTTAGTCTGTGCAGTTATTGAATTACGAGCAACGTCTCTCAAGCACGATCCGTTCCCGAGCCTAAGCCTTTATCACCTAGTCAAAACCAAAGTGCAGGGTTCCATTAATACTCAAATTTAGGTTTTCAGTTATAAAACTAACGCCCGGGAATCCAAATTCCACCAAGAACAGTGGTGAAACCAATCCTGAGCACACTAGACCACTTCCCCGTGCCTAAATCCCTCAAAGACTCATGTGTACAACCAAGGGCTGCGGCCCCTGAAGCCTAGCCGCGGCCCTTCCCCAAAACAGAACCAACACCCATGCTGAACCACACACGTGCCGCGGCCCTTGCCTTGGGCGCCGCGGCGCCCTCCCATGGCCGAGCCTTCTTGGCTCTTTTTCATCCTAGGGCCGCAGCGCTCTAGAACAGAGCCGCAACCCTCCCCTTCGAACCCAGATTTACACCATTTCAAAGCTTAAAACCTCAGCCACAACCACCTTTAAACTCCCTACTTAAACACCCAACAAACCCAACACCTTTAACATGACTCAAACAGCTTAATACCACAGAAAACTCAACCCAATACACACTAATCTTCTCTTTTCAATTTCTGAAACTCAAGAGCTATAAACACTCAAACCATCCATTCAAACCCAATTTAAAACCTCTAAACCATGAGTTGAAACTTACCTCTTCTGCTGAATCACCTCACCAAGCCAAAGCCAAGCTAAATCTCCAAGTTTCCTTCTTAATCCTGCCTTAAGACATCAAAACTATACTTGCTTCAACACTTAACCAAAACCCAGCTAGAACTCAGAATTCAACCACAGAAAAGAAAATTAGATGCTTACCTTAATCCCTGTTTTAGTCCCTTGATTTTCTCCTGAGCTAAACCTCCAAATCCTCACCATAAATCTCAGAAATTCCAGCTTCTTCCCCTTAATTTTGAGTGTTTTTTTCCCTTTGTTTTCCTTGAGCGTAAGTAAGAGCTGAGGTAAAGGTGTTTAGTCGGTTTGTGTTTTCTAAAGGCTTCCTTATGTCTATCTCACTCATTAAGTTAATCCCGAGGCTCGGGGTGCCGGAACCGTCCCCGAGGCCAAAATGGTAAAATCCTCCAATATTCCCGCCTAAACATCCTAACCTCAAATATATCTCCATATATTTATTTTCATGCCCCGATAGCCCAAATCACTACCCGCTATCTAAAAATACCCCCGACTTATCCAAAGTCATATCTGAAGCCCTATTGTGACTCTCCCCGCTATTTGACCCTAGAATCGTCTCGAGTCGTGCTCTGCGAACATGTCCACATAATAATGTGGTTCTCACATATACCACATATTTATTTCAGATCACATTAACACATAATATCATCAATTATTATATAAGCATTGCTAAACATATAATTACTCATTTAAATCACAATTATTCCATTAATGCCCTCCTGGCACACTAATCAAGGCCCTTAAGCCTTATTAGAGATTTTGGGTCGTTACAACTATCCCCTCCTACTGAGAATTTCGTCCTCAAAATTTACTTGAATAGCTCGAGATACTGATCCCGCATCGCCGTCTCTAGCTCCCAGGTCGCTTCTTCAACCTTGTTATTCCTCCACAACACTTTCACTAAGCAATCATCTTATTCTGCAAATGTTTTTCCTTCCGATCCAAGATCTGAACTGGTCTCTCCTCGTGGGACAAGTCTGTCTGCAGCTCCAAGTCCTCATACCTCAACACATGTGTTGTATCTGAAACATACTTCCTCAACACAGAGACATGAAACACGTTATGAACTCCTGATAAAGACGGTGGCATGGCCAGCCTATAGGCCACTTGCCCGACCCTCTCTAGAATCTCAAAGGGTCCAACAAACCGAGGGCTCAGCTTGCCCTTCACTCCAAATCTCCTCACACCCCTCAACGGTGAAACTCGCAGAAACACGTGGTCCCCAACCTGGAACACCACGTTCCTATGCTTAGGGTCGGTGTAGCTTTTCTTTCTACTCTGCGAGGCAAGCATCCTAGCTCGAATCTTTTCAATGGCCTCATTAGTCTTCTGAACCATATCTGGTCCCAAATACCTTCTCTCACCCAAATACCTTCCATATAACATTTCATAAGGGGCCAATCCAATCGTGGACTGATAACTGTTGTTATATGAAAACTCAATCAATGAAAGATACTTACTCCACGAACCCTCGAAGTCAATCACACATGCTCTAAGCATGTCCTCCAATACCTGAATCGTCCTCTCAGACTGTCCATCAGTTTGAGGATGAAAAGTTGTTCTAAACTTCAACAGAGTCCCCATGGCTCTCTGCAGAGCTCCCCAGAACTTAGAGGTAAAGATAGGGACTCGATAAGATACAATAGACTTTGGAACCCCATGGAGACGAACTATCTCCCTCACATACAGCCCTGCATACTGGTCCACAGTATAAGTTGACCTCACTGGTAGAAAATGAGCTGACTTGGTGTATCTATCCACTATCACCCACACCGAGTCATGAAGTCCTACTGTCCTGGGTAATCCTCCCACGAAATCCATCGTAATATCCTCCCACTTCCATTTTGGGATGCCCAAAGGCTGAAGCAACCCCGCTGGTCGCTGATGCTCAGCCTTAACCTACTGACATGTCAAACATCTAGATACATACTCAACTACATCCTTCTTCATCCCGGGCCACCAATACAATGTCCGTAGATCCTGATACATCTTCGTGGTACCCGGATGAAGTGAGTAGGGCGTAGTGTGAGATTCATCCAATATCTCACGCCTAATTCCCTGATCTGCCGAAACACATATCCGTCCTTGATACTGGAGCAAACCCGTCTCAGAAACAGAATAATCCTTAGCTTTCCCCGCTAAAACCTGCTGCCTAGTGTCCTGTAACTACACATCTGTCAACTAACCATCCTTGACCCGCTCTAACAGGGTCGACTGCAAAGTGATATTGGTTAACTGGCCCACCACTAGTTCTATCATTGCCCTGGCCATCTCGTCAGCCAATTCTCTCGAGATCTTAGTAGAACTATACAACTGTCCTGGGCCCATCTGGCTCAACGCATCCGCCACCACGTTGGATTTCCCAGGGTGGTAAAGGATATCACAATCATAATCCTTAACCAACTCCAACCAACGCCTCTGTCTCATATTCAGATCCTTCTAAGTGAAGAAATACTTCAGACTCTTATGGTCAGTGTAGATCTCGCACTTCTCTCCATACAGATAATGACGCCATATCTTCAGTGCGAACACCACTGCCGCTAACTAAAAATCATGAGTCGGGTACCTCTGCTCATACTCCTTTAGCTGTCGAGAAGCATAGGCTATAACTTTCTCATTCTGCATCAGCACACAGCCTAATCCCAACCTCGATGCATCACAGTAAACCACGAACTTCCCTTCCTCCGAAGGAATACTCAACACAGGCGCAGAAATAAGTCGTCGCTTCAACTCCTGAAAGCTGTTCTCACACTTCTCTGACCAGATGAACTTCTGATTCTTTCTTGTTAACTCTGTCATTGGTGAAGAAATCTTCGAGAACCCCTCTACAAATCACCTGTAGTAACTAGCCAACCCAAGGAAACTCCGGACCTCCGTTGCATTCCTCGGCCTCGGCCAATCTCTAACTGCTTCTATCTTGGACGGATCCACCTTAATCCCTTCTGCCCCAACTATATGTCGAAGAAAGGTCACCTCTGGTAGCCAGAACTCACACTTCTTAAACTTTGCTTACAACTGATGCTCCCTTAACCTCTGCAAAACCTGTCGGAGATGCTGCTCATGTTCTGCCTCTCAACTGGAGTATACCAAGATGTCGTCGATGAAGACAATGACGAACTGATCCAAAAAGTCCTTGAACACCCTGTTCATCAGATCCATAAAAGCTTCTGGGGCATTGGTCAGACCAAAAGACATGACTAAGAATTCATAATGCCCATAACACGTCCGAAAAGCCGTCTTCGGTATATCCTCATCTTTGATCCTCAGCTGGTGATAACCAGATCGAAGATCAATCTTTGAGAACACCGTCTTACCTTGCAGCTGATCGAACAAGTCATCAATCCTTGGCAGAGGGTACTTATTCTTAATAGTTAACTTGTTCAATTCTCTATAATCGATGCACATCCTCAGAGTCCCGTCCTTCTTCTTAACAAACAACACTGGAGCGCCCCATGGAGAGTAGCTAGGCCTGATAAACCCCAAATCCAGAAGTTCTTGCAACTGTATCTTCAACTCTTTCAGTTCTGCTGGTGCCATCCTGTACGGTGTCCTTGATACTGGTTCTGTCCCCAGTGCCAACTTAATCTCAAACTGTATCTCCCTACGCGGTGGAAACCCTGGTAAATCCTCAGGGAAGACATCCAAGAACTCACATACCAATCTGGTCTCTCCCGGCCCTGCCGGCATAACTCTAGCAGTATCCACTACACTAGCCAGAAAGCCTGTGCATCCCCCCTTCAACAAGTCTCTGGCTCTCAATGCTGAAATCATGGGCATGCGGGGTCCAAACACCGCACCCAAAAAGACAAAAGGGTCCTCGCCCTCAGGCTCAAAAGTCACCATCTTCTTCCTGCAGTCAATCGTAGCCCCATATCTGGCCAACCAGTCCATTCCCAAGATCATATCAAAATCCTCTAAATCCAACTCAATCAAATCCACTTAGAGTTCCCTGCTATCAACCATCACTGGCAGTGCCCTAACCCATCTCCTAGAGACTACCAGTTCCCCTGTAAGCAACAGAGTCCCAAACCCTGGGGTCCGATACTCACTAGGTCTACACAGTCTATCAATCACTCTACTAGAAACAAAAGAATGTATAGCACCAGAATCAATCAATACTGTAAAAGGAAAGCCAGCACTAGAAAGTTGACCTGTCACTACTGAGGGACTAGCCTCAGCCTCTGCCTGAGTCAAGGTGAATACTCGAGCTGGAGTCAAGCTATCCACCTTTCCCGCTTCACCTTTTTTCATCACTGGGCAGTCTTTCCTGAGATGCCCCACTGCCCCACACACAAAACATGCCTTGGCCCGACACTCGCCCAGATGGCGTCTTCTACACCTTGGGCACTCCGGGTAAGTCCGCCATGCCTCACCGCCACCCTGCGGCCACCCTGACCACCCTGACCCCTCCTATCAGAACCAGGAGCAGCCGAAGTGTCAGGAATCTTCCTCTTGAAGTCACTGGGGCCTCCGCCCCTACCTGCCCCCAATTAAGGAGGCACCGCCCTGCGGCCCTCACGCCTTACCGCGCTCTCCTTCCATATCTTGTTCTCCGCTTCCTCAGCGGTAAGAGCCCTCTCAATGGCCTGGGCATAAGTTGTTCCTCTAGGTACCGTTGTGATCCTGACATCCTGGGCTATCATAGCATTAAGCCCCCTGATAAAACAGTCTTGCCTAGCAGCATCAGTAGGCACAAGATCTGGTTCAAACTTCGCGAGCCTATCAAATTTCAGGGCATACTCAGTAACAGTCATACTGCCCTGTACCAAACCCACAAACTCATTGACCTTTGCTGCCCTAACAGCAACATTGTAGTACTTCTGGCCAAACAAATCCTTGCAACCTTCCCAAGTCAAAGTGGCAACATCTCTAGTCTGCGATGCCACTTCCCACCAAATGCGGGCATCCTCCCTCAACATATAAGTGGCACAGACCACTCTATCCTGTCCCTCAATTCTCATGAAATCCAGAATTATTGTAATCATGGTTAGCCACTGCTCGGCTTTCAACGGATCCGGTCCACCCTCAAAGATTGGGGGTTACTGCTTCCTGAACCGCTCATATAACGGTTCCCACTTGTTAACAACCTCCCCAGGCTGCACAACTGGTACCACTGCAGATGGTACTCTAGGGGCAGCACTCCCTAATGGAGCCTGCTGTCGCAGAATACGAATATGCTTATCCTGGCTTAGTAATCGGGCCTGCATCTCTGCCATTAACTGCTGCCAGTTCTCAGGGACTGGCGGAGGAGTCTGGCCCTGATCATCACTACCGGTCCCGGACCTAGTGTCAGCTAGTCGTGCAGATTTTCTCGAACGCACAACTGTCCAAGTCAATCTGCAAATAACGACTCGGCGGTCAGACCATGGTGACAGGGTAAAATCTTCTCCAAAACCCATGAATAGAGCATAATCAACCACAGGTAACCAACACATATAAGCATCCATGCACCATAAATAATTAATCATCCATATACTCATTTACATGCACGGCAATGTTAATAAGCATGCCTCCATATTTTCACACAACAGCCAAGGGCCAGGCCCTATTAGTATCTCATGCTTCCTAGAAATTCAATGAATACAGACATGCATAGCTCATCTCAGGCACATAAGCACATAAACACACATATACACATTACCAAACCCTGACTTGAGCTTGTCTCCAGCAGCGAATGTACATATCCAGGCTGTCTTCAGGAACCCTTAAACCTAGGACGCTCTGATATCAAGCCGTAACGCCCTGGATAGCCAAGATTGTTACACTGTGTACTTATAAAGGTGCAAGACTCGCTAATCAAGTCAACATTTTAAAAACGTGTTACTAAACATGTAAGAGCTAGGGTTAAAAAGGTTTTGGTTTCAAAAGACTCATTTCATATATTTAAACTGTAGTAAACATGGGATCCCATACAAAAACAAAGTTAGAATAAGTTTACAGATTCCCAAAAGTACATGAGTATCCACCAGCCATACTAAGGCAAAACAGGCAGTCTTCAGGTTCCACGTCCTTGCCTAGACCTCAACCGTGGCGGCCGAGCACTTGGCTATGTACATTCTGCTCGCTGAGCTCTCCAATCAGGACTGATCTAACTTGCCCTTGCCTTTACCTGCACCACGTAACACCCGTGAGCCAAGGCCCAGCAAGAAAACATCATAAACAACTCAAACAATAATAACAGACAAATAGATCAATGTGCATGTATTCCCATCAAATAATCCTCGACAGATATTCAGCATATACAATCCATTTCAAGATACATTCAATCACATATAATACTCATATCACATATTATTCAGGGCCGACGACTTAGGCCGCACCCTCTGTTTAACCCACTGACTCCGACCCGCCTAAACCGAGCTTAGTGCATAATAAGCTGTCCTTGGCTACCAGTGGCCGAACCGCGCCCTGTGTGCTAGTGAAACCCTTGGCACCCTTAGGCCGTTGGTTCACCAAATGGCATGCATGGCATAATACCATCTTTTCAAGTATGTACAATAGGGAGCCCTTAGTCCCATCACATATATTCAACCAGGTGCAGTTTTCTTACCTTTAGTCTGTGCAGTTATTGAATTACGAGCAACGTCTCTCAAGAACGATCCGTTCCCGAGCCTAAGCCTTTATCACATAGTCACAACCAAAGTATAGGGTTCCATTAATACTCAAATTTAGGATTTTAGTTATAAAACTAACTCCCGGGAATCCAAATTCCACCAAGCACGGTGGTGAAACCAATCCCGAGCACACTAGACCACTTCCCCGTGCCTAAATCCCTCAAAGGCTCTTGTGTGCAACCAAGGGCTGCGGCCCCTAAAGCCTAGCCGCGGTCCTTCCCCAAAATAGAACCAACACCCATGCTTAACCACACACGCGCCGCGGCCCTTGCCTTGGGCGCCGTGGTGCCCTCCCATGGTCGAGCCTTCTTGGCTCTTTTTCATCCTAGGGCCGCAGCGCTCTAGAACAGAGCCGCGACCCTCCCCTTCGAAGCCGGAATTTACACCATTTCAAAGCTTAAAACCTTAGCCACAACCACCTTTAAACTCCCTACTTCAACGCCCGACAAACCCAACACCTTTAACATGACTCAAACAGCTTAATTCCACAGAAAACTCCACCCAATACACACTAATCTTCTCTTTTTCAATTTCTGAAACTCAAGAGCTATAAACACACAAACCAGCCATTCAAACCCAATTTAAAACCTCTAAACCATGAGTTGAAACTTACCTCTTCTGCTGAATCACCTCACAAAGCCAAAGCCAAGCTAAATCTCCAAGTTTCTTTCTTAATCCTGCCTTAAGACATCAAAACTATACTTGCTTCAACACTTAACCAAAACCCAGCTAGAACTCAGAATTCAACCACAGAAAAGAAAATTAGATGCTTACCTTAATCCCTATTTTAGTCCCTTGATTTTCTCCTGAGCTAAACCTCCAAATCCTCACCACAAATCTCAGAAATTCCAACTTCTTCCCCTTAATTTTCTGTGTTTTTTTCCCTCTGTTTTCCTTGAGCGTGAGTGAGAGCTAAGGTAAAGGTGTTTAGTCGGTTTGTGTTTTCTAAAGGCTTCCTTATACCTATCTCACTCATTAAGTTAATCCCGAGGCTCAGGGTGCAAAAACCGTCCCCGAGGCCAAAATGGTAAAATCCTCCAATATTCCCGCCAAGACATCCTAACCTCAAAAATATCTCCAAATATTTATTTTCATGACCCGATAGCCCAAATCACTACCCGCTATCTAAAAATACCCCGACTTATCCAAAGTCATATCTTAAGCCCTGTTGTGACTCTCCCCGCTATCTGAGCCTAGAATCGTCTCGAGTCGTGCTCTGCGAACCTGTCCACATAATAATGTGGTTCTCACATATGCCACATATTTATTTCATATCACATTAACACTTAATATCATCAATTATTATATAAGCATTACTAAACATATAATTACTCATTTAAATTACAATTATTCCATTAATGCCCTCCTGGCACACTAATCAAGGCCCTTAAGCCTTATTAGAGATTTTGGGTCGTTAAAAAAGTGGTCTTATCTTGATCCTCTAATGCAATCTCAATTTGATAATAGCCAGAATAGCCATCAAGAAAGCAATAGAAAGGATGACTAGCTACACATTCAAGGATTTGATCAATGAATGGGAGTGGAAAATGATCTTTGCGGGAGGCGGTATTTAATTTTCTATAATCAATGCACATGCGTCATCCCATCACCGTTTTTGTGGGGACAAGGACCCCTTTTTCATTTTGGATAACAGTGACACCAGATTTCTTGGGCACGACTTGAGTTGGACTGACCCACTTGCTATCAGCTATGGGGTAAATAATACCAGCGTCTAGCAATTTCAAAACTTCATTTTTTACAACTTCCATCATTGTGGGGTTCAGTCGCCTTTGAGGGTCTCTTTGAGGGATGGCTTCGTCCTCCAGATTGATTCGATGGGAGCAAATTAAAGGGCTAATACCTTTGATATCAGCAAGTGTCCAACCTATCGCAGATTTATGCGTTCGCAGTAGCTCGAGTAACTGCAATTCTTGAGAATTTTGAAGATTGGATGAGATGATAACTGGAAAGGTTTCACCGTCTCCCAAGAAGACATGTTTCAAACCCTCAGGAAGTTGGGTCAATTGAACAATTGGAACCTCTTCGGCTGAAGTCTTTGGCTGTGACCTCTCATGATGTAGCTCTTCAAAGTGAGGTTGCCAAAACGGAGTCCTGCTATGGCGTGAGTCTATGCGATTTGATATTGCAAGAGTAGACTAAATAGAACTGGGACTTTCATTGTCAGAGAGAAGGAAGAGTTCATCAAGATTATCAAAGTTGCTTCGCAATTGAACCTCCTCGGGAATTATAGTATCAATCATGAATGTTTGATATCATTCATCATCTTCTCGGGGTTGTTTCCCGATGTGGAAGATATTGACTTCAAGAGTCATGTTTCCAAACGATATCTTCATTAGACCATTCCGACAATTGATGAAAGCATTTGCAGTAGCAAGGAATGGTCTTCCAAGGATAATAGGAATTTTAGACTCCATGTTCAACACATATTGGGTATCAAGAATAAGAAAATTCATGGGGTAATAGAAATTTTCAATTTGAACCAATACATCCTCAACAATACCCCTAGGCTTTTTGGTGGAACGATTAGCAAGCTATAGTACAATAGATGTTGGCTTCATTTCTCCAAGACCGAGTTGTGAGTATACAGAGTAGGGCATGAGATTGACATTCGCGCCAAGATCAAGTAAGGCTTTCCTGACTTCATGGGTCCAAATTTGGCAAGAAATGGTGGGACAACGGGGATCTTTGTATTTTGGCGATGCCTTTTGTTCAATCACCACACTCACTTCCTCGGTCAAGAAGGCAGTCTTCTTGACATGGTGCTTCCTTTTTGCAGTGCAAAGATCCTTGATGATTTAGGCATACGCAGCACTTGTTTAATGATGTGAAGCAAAGGAAGATTAATCTTCACTTGTGTCAAGTGCTCAAGGAGTTCAGCTCAGTTATCAGGAAGTTTCCCAATAGGTTTCAAAGCCTGGGGAAATGATACTCTTGGAGTGGCATTGAGTGGTGGATTTTTGGAAATGACTTTTGGAGTACTGGGAATGTTGGATTTTATGGGTGGGTCTTGCTGAGTTTTACCGCTTCTCGTCGTGATGGCATTCACTTCCTCGAAATTTTGATCATTAGAATTTGAAGATTGGGCCATGTGTTGGCCTTGCACATTGAATTTCGGTTGGGAAGGAAGTTTGCCTTTTCCGGAATGGCCAAGGATTCAGTCAATTTTGAGAAATGACATTTCATTTCCTTGATTTCTTCCATCATTTTGCGATTAAGTTTGGATTGTTCCTCCATGAATGCATGAAGAGTATTCTCGAGAGAATTTCGTTTGGAATCTCTCCAACTAAAATTTGGGTGGTTTCTCCAACCAGAGTTGTACGTATGGGAGAATGGCTTGTTATATGCCCCTAAGGCATTGCATTGCTCCTCATAAACCCCCCTCATTTCATTCAAAGCTAAGCAGTCCTTAGCTAAGTGCTCCGTCCCTCCACAAACAAAGCAAGGTTCTTGTGGCTCTGCTTGAGCGATCATGTGCAATTTTTGGCTATTCTTCGTCATTAATACCTCAACTACTTTTTCAAAGCTTCGAGTTGGGCCTTAACACTATCCTCTTCTCGAAGTTGATAGATCCCAGATGGTTTGTGTCGGTTGGTGTTGTCAGTAGCACTTGGACCAATCCAGGTGTGAGACTTTTTCGCGGTTTCTTCAACATATTCAAGAGCATCGTCTGGCTCTTTTTCGAGGAATTCACCATTGCATAGCATTTCTACAAACTGGCGCTCACGACTCGTGAGGCCTTCAAAGAAGTAACTGACCAAACGCCAGTTCTCATAGCCATGGTGTGGGCACTGATTCAACAGATCTTTGAATCTTTCCCAGACTTGATAGAACGTTTCATTGTCCTTTTGGGAAAATGTGGAAATCTGTCGTTTTAGACTGTTGGTCTTATGGCTGGGGAAGTGTTTCAGAAAGAAACATTTGGTCATCTCCTCCCATGTTCCAATCGACCTAGGTCTCAAAGAGTACAACCAGCTTTTGGCTTTGTCCTTCAAGGAGAAAGGGAAGAACTTCAGTCGCACAACATCGACATTTTCGGCTCGGTTATAGAACGTTGCTACTACCTCCTCGAATTCTCTAATATGCACGTATGGGCTTTCGTTTTCCATTCCATGAAACGTGGGCAAGAGTTGAATCATGCCAGGTTTAAAATCTAATGCGGGAATATTAGGAGGGAAGATAATGAATGAAGGTGTGGAAGTGCGAGTGGGATGGAGGTAGTCATTGAGAGTTCTCTGTTGGATGTCATCATTGCGAGCCATTGCGAATGGATTATTATCAGCGAAAGTTTGTGGAGAAGCAGGATTGGTGGAAGGAGTTCCGGTAGGAGTGGTAGATGAATTGGAAGAAGTGTCACTGGAAGTTTCGTGATGATTCATCCACTCTCGGAAATCAGAATTATATTTATTTTATTTCTTTATTTTTTTTATTTTTTTGATATTTTTTTTTTGTTAAACTTGTTCCTAGGTAGATTTGGAGGTTTTCAGGTGATCTCTAACCCCTTACTAGAACTCCCCGAGGTTACTGAGTAAGTATGGTGGATCACAAGTCAACATTTTCGACCAAAAATCCTTTAAGCAGAGTGAAATTGCTTATTTTGACAGAACAAGCTTGGTTTTCTTATAGTAATAAGTTCAACAATGTAATAGTGCAAAGGTAGATGCTCAAAATATTCCCAGGCCGATTGGGAAGGTTGCCAAGGTACTGCTTTAGACCCACACTTGCCTAGACAGAACTCCCTGAGGTTCCCAGGTAAGTGTGGAGGGTAATGCTATCACAAACCTTATTTAAAAACCAATCTTTCTAAACAGGACAATATCGATTTCTACTATTTGTAATATTACACAATTGTTCCCAATACTAAGCGTTTTATGATTCAAATTTTATGAACAATTTTATGCAATTTTATGTTGTTTTTTTTTTTTTGGAAACCTAAATTCTAAGGAAAACTAAGACAAAGAAAAAGGAAAATCCTAAACTAAGCAATAAAATAAACAACACAAAAAATAAAATAAAGAAAAGAAAATTAAAGTGAAGATAAAATAACAAGCTTAATCTTTTTTTTCTACAAATGTTTATTTAACTAAAAAAACAAAAAGAAAAAAAAAGAAAAATTAATAAAACTATAGTTAAAAAGAGAGAAAAAAAATTATGTAGGTTTATGTATATATATATATATATCTATATAACGTTTTTTTTTTTGTTTTTGGTATCCGAAAAGGTCATAAAAAAATTGAGAAATAAATATATATGTTTTTTTTACGTTTTTTTATATGTATATTTATATATGTGTAATTTTTTTTTTTTTTTACCAAAAAAAAGGAAAGGAAGAAAGAAAAAGAAAATATATATATATATAAATAACTAACTTTTTTTTTGTTTTTTTTATTTTTTTAATAGTAATAATCAATTTAACTAAAAAATAGTAAATAAAAAATATAAAAATATAAAAATAAAAACCATACTACCATAATATTTACACTAACAAAAATACAAATAAGGTTACTAACATTTTTGGTAAAAATTTCACTAAACCTTTGAAAACTACCTCCCCGACAACGGTGCCAAAATTTGTTTAACGCCCAAAATGTGACTACCACTAAGCGGTAGTTGTAGTAAGATCGGGCGGTCGATCCACAAGGAGGTAACCTAAAATAAAAGATTAGTTGAAAATAACACAAAAAGTTAGTAACAAGAAATAAATAAAATTGTAAATGAAAAGAGTTTTGAGATTTTGGTATTGTCTTTTTGATAAAGTGATAAAATGAGATAAGTGAAATAAAGGTAAGATGTAATCAAGAGTTTGAGAAAAGGAAAGGTTTGAAGAATCATCCATATGCTTGTTTAGATACTTGGTTACTTGATTTACAAAAATACACAAGTAAAATAGTTCACATCCCAACATTTACTTGGAAAATCTAACATTAAAGTCCATATTCTTTTCTAACAAAAGTTCATTTCAGTTATAAAGTTCTTTACTTTAAAAGTACAATGTTAATCTTATGAAAAATCTAAAAATGACAAAATACCCTAAGGCAATAATGCAATAGAAGATTAGACATAAAATTAGGAATCAATATTACTTTTACTAATTAGAAGTATATAGAAAGAGCATGACTAATCCTATATACTATTAGCATAAGTAAATAAAGATAACAAAATAAAGATGGAGATGAAAGAACATAAATAACTCAAAATTTTTACATTAAGAACATAGTAAATCAAAGTAGAAAAATAACATCACTAGTATATGGAATCATCCCTAACCTTCCTAGGAAGATTAGGCCATTATGCTTATGATTCTGATAAAATTCTAAGAAGAAAATACGAGAAGAAAGTGAGTAGAAATTTTGCTATAGTTTCTTTAATCTAAAATTACATACATATATTGTGAAGAAAGAGTCCCTATTTATAGAAGGAGAAAAGGACTAAAAAGAAATTAAACAACAAAATGGGGTTTACAAAATAAATCTGAAATATTAATAATAAAATATGATTTTGAAAAATCAAATCTTATTATTAATATTACCCTAGCTATTTTGGTGTATGGTCAAAATGTTCTTTTTCAAAGACACCAAAAAAGATGAGCTTTAAAGCTCGAAATGGCAATTTTGCAAGGCCCAATATCCACAAAATATGGGTTGAAGGTGGCTGGTGGCAGAGGTGGGTTTTGACCCATTCCAGCCAATGAGGAGGTGACACGTAGGCGGGCTGCTGAGCTGAATTGGGCCTTGAGGATTACATTGGGGTGCTGGGCGTGAGAGCCTGCTGGACTTGGAGGAGACGCTGGGCCTTTGGGCTGAACTGGGCCTGGCAGTCACGTTGGAGAAGCTGAAGCTTGGGCGGCTGAAGGAAACTTGGGCTTGCTGGGATCTTTGGCAGGAGCTATTTGGTGAGGCGATGGGCTGCTGGGAACGAGCTGGTCACGTTGCTTTGGAAGAGAGGATGTGGGCAGGTGGCGCGAGACGAGTGGAGTTGCTGGCCAGGTGTGGATGCGTGGCGCAATGCAAATGCGCCATCTGGCGCTGGGAGAGGGGAAGATATGGGATTGGGCCTTCAATTTGGGCCTTCGGGACTAGCCCAACTTCCTCAAAAATGTCATTTCTTCATTTTCCTTTTCAGACTTAGCTATTTTTTTTCTCTTTTTATTAATGTCCAAGTGCAAATTATTTCCTGAAAATTAAACATAAATTACATTAAAATTAATATTTTCAATTAAAAAAATATTACAATAAATTCATGAAAATATTAATTAAAACTTAATTTATTTTACACTTTAAAACCAATAACTTTGCATTTTTGAGCACTAAGCAATTGTTCACTTCCAAACAATTTAATTGGAAGATAAAACTTGAAGAACATATTTTAATAAAATTTATTTGAGTAATAAAAATTCTCACCATAAGAGCATAGAGAATAATCTTATGAAAAATCTAAGAATGACAATATACCTCATTGGCAATAATGCAATAAAAGACTAATCATAAAATTATAATATCAATATATTTGTACTATTATATTCACATAGAAGAAGCATTACTATTTCTATATAATACTACATAGATAAATATATTGATATAAAGATGGAGAAAATAGAAGAAAAATAAATTACTCAAATGTATGAGTTTTAAGCATTTGGTGAATCAAAACACAAATAATATTTTACCTCACATATAGGATCATCTTTTACCTTACCTAGGAAATTAGCCTAGAATGATAGTCATTCTCACAATAATCTAAAGAGAAAATATGAGAAGAAATAGACAATATCGAGACTAAATTTTACTATAGTTTTTGCTAATGAAAAATTACACACCAATATGTACAAGAGGTCCTCCTTATATAGAGTTTTGAAGACTCAATTGTAACATATAATAATAAAGAGAAAAAGCTAAAAACGTGTGATACAATTAACTAAAATCTGAAATGGTGGGATTGATTTAGAAAGCTAGCAACTCCTTTCCAAAATTAAAGCACAAATTGGTCAACTTTGCTCCATTTAACAATATTGTGAATCTAGTCTCTATTAGTGGCTGATTCATTCTATGCGTGGGCTTCCTTTCTTCCAATAGCTTTGGACTTCCTCATGGTAGTTTGGCCTTGAGTAAGAGAATAAATCATCCTCAAATGGATTTGGACTTCCTTTCTATCATCATTTATTTGTTCTCTTTGCAAAATTACCATATTTTTCTACAAAATCAAATAAATCATATTAAAATCACATATTTTCATATCAAATAAATATTTTATATTAATTTCATGAAAATATATAATTAAAATGTAATTCATTTGGATACTTTTTCTTGCAAAAGTGCATTTTCATGCACTAATCAGGTCGTTACAACTATCCAATCTTATTGAGATTTTTTTCCTCAAAATTTACTTGAATAATTCAGGATGTTGATCCCGAATAGCTGACTCAAGCTCCCCCCGGTCGCTTCCTCGACTTTGCTATTCCTCCACAACACTTTGACTAGAGGAATTGTCTTATTCCGTAGAACGCTGTCTTTCTTGTCTTGGACCTGAACTGGTCGCTCCTCATATGACAAATCTGTCTGCAACTCCAAGTCCTCATACTTCAACATATGAGTCATTTCAGAGATGTACTTCTGAAGCATAGAAATGTGGAGTACGTCGTGAACCCCTGATAACGATGGTGGCAATGCAAACCTATAGGCCACTAGCCCGATCCTCTCCAGGATCTCAAAAGCTCCTATGAATCTAGGGCTCAGCTTGCCCTTTTTCCCAAACCTCCTCACCCCTCGTAGTGGTGACACTTGCAGAAACACGTGGTCCCCTACCTGGAACTCCACGTCCCTACGCTTAAGATCACCGTAGCTTTTCTATTCGCTCTATGAAGCGAGCATTCGAGCTCGGATCTTCTCAATAGCTTCATTCATCTTCTGAACAATCTCCGGTCCCAAATACCTCCTCTCACCCATCTCATCCCAATGAATGGGAGATCTACACCTTCTTCCATATAACATTTCATATGGAGCTACTCCAATCGTTGATTGATAACTGTTGTTATATGAAAATTCAATCAATGGAAGGTACTTACTCCAAGACCCCTCAAAATATAATACACACGCCCTAAGCAGGTCTTCCAATACCTGAATCATCCTCTCAGACTGTGCCATATGTCTGAGGATGAAAGGTTGTACTGAACTTCAACTGAGTCCCCATAGCCTTCTGTAATCTACCCTAAAACTTGGAGGTAAATATATGATCCCGGTCTGATACTATAGATTTAGGAACCCCATGGAGACGTACAATCTCCCTCATGTACAACTCTGCATGCTAATCCACAGTATAGGTCGTCCTCACTGGTAGAAAGTGAGCTAACTTGGTGTATCTGTCTACTATCACCCACACCAAGTCACGTAACCCCACTGTCCCGGGTAAAACTCCCATAAAATCGATAGTAATGTCCTCCCATTTCCATTCTGGAACACCCAAAGGCTGTAGCAACCCCATTGGTCATTGGTGCTCAGCCTTCACCTGCTGACAGGTCAAACACTTGGCCACATACTCCACTACATCCTTCTTCATTCCAGGCCACCAATATAAGGTCCATAGATCTTGATACATCTCTATGGTGCCTGGATGGAGTGAGTATGGTGTGGTATGAGATTCATCTAGTATCTCTCGTCTAATACTCATGTTTGTCGCGACAGAAATCTGACCCTTATACCATAATAAACCAGTATCTGAAATGGAATAGTCCTTGTCACTCCTGCTAAGACATTCCCTCTAACTTATTGTAAATGTATATCTTCCATCTGGCCCTCTTTTATCCACTCTAGAAGGGTCGACTATAAAGTGATATTGGCCATCTGGCCCACAACCAGCTTTATCTTCGCTCTAGTCATCTCCTCTGCCAACTCCTTTGATATTTGTGCAGAGCTAAATAACTGTCCTAGGCCCCTCCGGCTCAACGCATCTGCCACTACATTAGCTTTCCCTGGGTGGTAAAGGATATCACAATCATAATCCTTCACCAACTCCAGCCAATGTCTCTGCCTCATATTCAAGTCCTTCTGGGTGAATAAATACTTTAAGCTCTTATGATCGGTGTATATCTCACACTTTTATCCATATAAATAATGTCACCAAACTTTCAGTGCGAATACCACCGCTGCCAACTCCAGATCATGGGTAGGGTACTGCCGCTCATACTCCTTCAACTATCATGACGCATAAGCAATAACCTTTTCATTCTGCATCAACATGCATCCCAATCCCAATCTTGATGCATCACAGTATACCACAAACTTCCCTCCCTCCGAAGGAACACTTAACACCGGAGCAGTAATCAGTCGTCGCTTTAGTTCCTAGAAGTTATTCTCAAACTTGTCCTACTAGACGAACTTCATATTCTTCTGTGTCAATTCTGTCATCGATGAAGCAATCTTCGAAAACCCTTCTATGAATCGTCTGTAATACCCTGCTAAACCAAGGAAGCTCCTAACCTCTGAGGCATTCTTGGCCTAGGCCAATCTCTCACTGCCTCCACCATAATCCCATCTTCACCAACAATATGTCCAAGGAATGTTACTTCTGGTAGCCAGAACTCGCACTTCTTAAACTTGGCATACAATCGATGCTCTCTCAATCTCTGCAATACCTGTCGAAGATGTTGTTCATGCTCTGCCTCTGAACTGGAGTAAACCAAGATGTCGTCGATGAAGACAATCACATATTGATCCAAGAAGTCCTTGAACACCTTGTTCATCAAGTCCATGAATGTTGCTGGGGCATTTTTCAGACCAAACGACATGACCAAGTACTCGTAATGCCCATCTCTTATTCGGAAGGCCATCTTCGGTGTATCCTTGTCCTTGATCCTTAGCTGGTGATAATCAGATTGAAGATCAATCTTCGAGAACACCGTCTTTCCCTGCAACTGATCAAACAGGTCATCAATCCTCAATAAGGGGTATTTGTTCTTGATGGTCAACTTTTTCAACTCTCTGTAGTCTATACACATCCTCAGAGTCCCGTCCTTCTTCTTCACAAACAAAACTGGAGCACGCTACGGCGAGAAGCTAGGCCTGATAAATACCAAGTCTAGAAGTTCTTGTAACTGAATCTTCAACTCCTTGAATTTTTCCAGAGCCATTCTATATGGTGCCCTCAACACTAGCTCTGTACCTGATGCTAACTCAACGATGTACTGAATCTCTCTATGCGGCGGAAGTCCTGGTAAATCCTCATGAAACACATCAAAAAACATGCATACCAATCTTGTCTCTCCTGGCCCCACTGGCATAATTCTTGTGGTATCCACTACGCTAGCAAGAAAACCTATACAACCTCCCTGTAATAGGTCCCTAGCCCTTAATGCTGATATCATGCGTACGCGGGGTCCATTCACAGCACCCACAAAAATAAAGGGATCCTCACCTTTAGGCTCAATGGTCACCATCTTCTTCTTGCAATCTGTAATAGCCCTATATCTAACCGGCCAACCCATCCCTATAATCATATCAAAGTCATCCATACTCAACTCGATCAAATCAACTGCTAGTTCCATACTATCTACCATCACTGGCAGTGCTCTAATCCATCTTCTAGAAACTACATGTTCCCCTGTAGGCAGTATAGTCCCAAACCCCACAGTATTATACTCACTAGGTTTACACAATCTATCAATTACCTTACTAGAAACAAATGAATGTGTAGCACCAGAGTCAATCAATATAGTATAAGAGGAGCCAATGCTAGAAAGCTGACCTGTCACTACCGTGGGACTAGCCTCAATCTCTGCCTGCATTAAGGCGAACACTTGAGTTGGAGTCAAGCTGTCCACCTTCCTTGGTTCCTCCTTTGCTGTTGGACAGTCCTTCTTGAGGTGTCCCATCACCCTGCACAAGTAGCAAGCTTTCGCTCAACATTATCGCAGATGGCGCTTCCTGCATCTCGTGCACTGTGGATAACTTCTCAATGTCTCACCGCCTCCCTGACGGCAACCCTGAGCACCCCGACCCTTCCTATCAGGACCAGCAGTGGTCGAAGTGTCAGGGGTCTTCCTCTTCAGATCACTAGGGCCTCCGCCCCTACCAGACCCTGTATATGGAGGCACCGCCTTGCAAACATCCCATCTCGCAACGTTCTCCCTCCAGGTACTGTTGTGATTCTCACATCCTAGGCTATCATAGCATTAAGCCATCGAATAAATCTGTCCTATCTGGCTGCATCGGTAGGAAATAAGTCTAGTGCAAACTTCGCAAGCTTGTCAAATTTTATGGCATACTTAGTAACTGTCATATTGCCCTACACCAACCCAACAAATGCATTCACCTTCGTTGCCCTGATGGCAACGTTATAATATTTCTGGCTAAACAGATCTCTGAACCCATCCCAACTTAAAGTATAAATATCTCTGGTATGTGATGCCACCTTCCACCAAATACGGGCATCCTCCCTAAGCATATAGGTGGCACAGGCCACCCTGTCATTACCTTCCACCCTTATAAAATCTAGTATGGAGGTGATCATACTCATCCACTGTTCAGCCTTCAGTGGATCTTCCACCTGTTCCCAAGCTCAGGTGACGATACAACTGGTGCCACAACGGGTGGCACAATAGGTGCAACACTCCCTGAGGGAGCCTGCTATCTTAATAGACAGATCTACTCTTCCTGACTCTGTAATTAGGCTTGCATATCAGCAAGTATCTGTTGCCAGTTCTCAGGGACTGGCGCAGGGTTCTGGCGCTGATCATCATCTTTAGCCCTGGACCCTGTGCCAGCTAGTCATATTGATCGCCTTAGATGCATAGCTATCCAAGTTTATCTGTAATCAATGACTCATCAGTCAAGTAATGTCGACAGGTTAACAGCCTTTCGATAGTTCGCTATTGAAACTCAACCAACCATAAGCAATCAAGATGCAAATAATCATTTAAATATTCATTCACATGTAGCAGCACTGCTAATAAGCATACCGCATAATAATCACATAGCAGTCAAGGGCCAGGCCCTGTCAGTATCTCATGCTCCCTTTTAATAATACATATTAAAACATTTATATTTCATTTTAGCATTTAAGCATGTAATCACATATATAAAGTTACCAAACCCTGAGTTGAGCTTGTCTTTAGTGGCAAGTGTACATGCCCATCCAGTCTTCAGGAACCATTAAACCTAGACCGCTCTGATACAAATTTGTAACGCTCTGGACAACCAAGACCGCTATATTGTGTATTTCAAAATAGTGCAAAACTTGCTAATCGTGTCATTTGAACAATAATGTGTTCCTAAAGTCAACTATCAGGTTAGGGATAAAAGATTTTGATTGTAAACAGATAATTTTCATTAAAATATATATTTGATACATGGGATCCCAAATACAGGGTTTATATGGAAATTTACAATCCTCAAAAGTTAAATTCAAACAAAAGCCACTCTAATGGCAAAATACAAGTTTTAGGCCTCTGTCCCTGTACTTTCCCTCAATCATGGTGTTAGGATTAGTTTTGGTATGATTTTATGGTGTGTTGGTTTTGTGCAATATTATGCGCGTGTTTATTGCATTTTGAGGATTATGTGTGGTTATTAAGGATATAGTTTGAAATTTGAGGGAGAGCGTTTAATTCTTGAAGAAACAGTGTTAAATGGGCTAAGGAATGAAAACAGGGAAAAATTGGGGGTCAAATTGATAATTTGGTGAAAAGTTCGAATTAGAGCCGCAACTTTATGGTGTAGAGCCACAACCCTAAGAGTTACAGAGAAGAAAAAAAGAATCAGCCAGAATTAGAGCTCCAGCTCTACCAAACAGAGTTGAGGCTCTATTAAAATGAGAATTAGAGTTATGGCTCTATCAGACAGAGATGTAGCGCTACATACTCCAGAGACAAAATATAGAATGCGAAGTGCATTAGAGCTGTGGCTCTACACATCAGCGCTACGGCGCCAGTCCGTCTGGAAGCACAATTTAGGTTATTTTTCATGGGTAATTTTGTCCTTTTTCATAGAATTAATTAGGGACTACAAAAGCTTTCTTGATGATGTTTTTAAGAGGAGATTAACCATAAGAGACGACTAGAGGAACATTGTGGAGGATTGCATGTGGAATCAAAGAATTCATCACAATTTTCTTCTTTTCTACTTTGAATTTTTGCATTTTTGGATGCTTTTTAATTCTTCTATGGTTATTATGAATTTTGTCTTGAACTAAACTCTTTTTCTAGGGTGTTAATGGTTTCTCCTGAAACTTTATTTTGAATTAATGCAAGTTTTATGATTTCTATTATATCTTGTGATCTATTCGAATTTATGTGTAATGCTTGTGACTGATTGGCCATCTATTACATGATTTATATGATTTTGATTCGAAATCTGAGAAGTGAGAATTGATTATCTTGTAATTGAATAAACATAGATTTCATTATAGGACGAGAGTTCCTATTTGTTCTGTGTAGCTTTAGGGTTGTCTTCCTTAATGCCTGTCTTATGTTCATTTATCACAGAGATGTAGAAAATTTCAATAAGGTTGATACTTGTATATCCTAGTACGAATATAAGGTACTTTTGTTTACCTGCTATCATGAGAGAGAATTGAATAGTATAATTTGTATTACTGAAATATAAAGTGAATGGTAGATGAAGTTAATTTCCCTAGTTCATTTAATTATTGAATTCTATTTTCTTTGTTATCTTTTATACCTGCAATTATGTTCTTATTTCAATAGTTTTACATAATTTTTATAATCAAATTATTTTTAACCAAATATAATATTAGGATTAATGATTGGTACTTGGTAACAGTCCTTGTGGGTTTGACCTTTCTTACATTATATTACTTGTTAAACGAGCGCGTATACTTGCGAGTAGAAAATCTGTAACAAGTTTTTGGCATCGTTGCCGAGACTGTAATTACTAATGTGAAGAAGTTAATTCTTTTTCTAATTTGGTTGCTTTCCTTTTATACCGTTCTCATTCTGGTTTTCTTTTGCAATTTGTGATTTCAGGTATTCACATAGTTTGTGCGATGACAGGGGCCTGAATCAAGGGTTCCTGTTGATCTTGAAATTGAGAAAACCTGTAAAAGAAATCGGAAACAAAAAAGGTTAGAAAGAATGGCTCAGAATAGAGGTAACAAAGGGGTTGACAACATTGACCATGACAACTCGGAGAATATTAATGCTGGGATAGCAGCGGGTAATGTTGGAGGAGCAGGAGTTGTTGAACGAGTTGCACCAGTTCAGCCACCAATACAAAGAAGTTTGAAGGACTATGTGCTACCTACTGTCACGGGGGCACAGTCATGCATTAGACCTCCAGCAGTTGAGGCTAATAATTTTGAAATTAAGCCTTCTATTATGCAAATGGTACAATCATCAGTTCAGTTTGGGGGATCACCAACGGAAGACCCAAACTTACATTTGGCTAATTTCCTAGAACTCTGCACCACATTTAAGATGAACGGAGTGACAAATGATGTCGTGAGGTTGAGACTGTTCTTGTTTTCACTAAGGGACTGAGCAAAGAGTTGGCTTATTTCCTTGGAATCTAATTCTATCACAACATGGGAGGAGCTCACTTAGAAATTTTTGGCAAAATTTTTCCCACCATCGTTGTCTGCAAGGTATAAGCAAACTAAACTGATGTTGTCAGCTCAAGTGGCAACAATGACAAAACAGTTATAGCATAACAGTATTCAAGCTTCGGTTATGCAGATGCAAGTCATATGTGAGTTATGTGGGGGACCTCATTTATTTGAACAATGCACAACGAGGGATTTTAACAACATGCCTATGGATCAAGTGCAAGCAATAGGGAGCTTCCCAAGGCCCTCCAACAACCCATATTCCATGAGTTACAATCCAGGGTGGCAGAATCACCGAAATTTTTCTTGGACAAGTGGTCAGGGTAGTCAGCAACAGCTTCAGAATAATCAACCTCAGTATCCACAACCTCCTCCTGGGTTTTATCAATCACAAAATAGACCACCACAACAACAAATACCGATGAAGCAACCTGAAGCACAGGTTGATGTACTAATCCAATTCATGGCTGAGACAAGGGAATCTGTTCAAAATTTGGAGACTCAAATTGGTCAGTTGGCTAACCTAATGACAAATCGTGCTCAAGGGAACTTACCAAGCACTACAAAAGTAAACCCAAAGAATCAATGCAATTCGATATCTTTGAGGGGTGGTAAGGAGTTAGAAGAGCCCAGTAAGAAGCCTATTCAGTTATCAAAAGTGGTCGACGAGAAAAGGGGTAAAGTTGAAAAAGTGGTTAATGAGAACCTTGAGAAAAAGCAAACAGAAATAAGCATAGATCACCATATAAAGATCCCATCCTCAGTGGCTTCAAAAGAATAAGCTTGACAAGTAGTTTTCTAAATTTTTGGATGTCTTTCGAAAGCTACACATCAACATTCCTTTTGCCGAAGCACTTGAACAGATGCCGAGTTATGTGAAGTTTATGAAAGAAATCTTGACAAAGAAAAGGAAATTAGAGGATTATGAGATAGTGGCACTTACTGAGGAGTGCAGTGCGATACTTCAAAAGAAGTTACTTCCCAAGCTTAAAGATCCAGGTAGTTTCAACATTCCATGCTCTTAGGGGGTTCAATGGTGTCAAATGCTTTATGCGATTTAGGGGCTAGTATAAATCTAATGCCTCTATCTATTTTTCAAAAGTTAAAATTGGGAGAAGCTCGACCTACTACCGTGTCTTTGCAAATGGCGGATCGATCACTGGCTCATCCAAGGGGGATCATAGAAGATGTGTTAGTAAAGGTCGATAAATTCATCTTTCTTGCAGATTTTATTATTCTTGATATGGAGGAAGATGAAAATATTCCAATTATTCTTGGAAGGCCATTTTTAGTAACTGGTAGAGCCTTAATAGATGCGCAAAAAGGCGAGTTGAAATTGCGAGTGCAAAAAGAAGAGGTAACATTTAATGTTTTTGCAGCAACGGAGGTTCCAACTTGATTTAGAGTTGATGTGGTGGAAAGTGAGGGTAATAAGCTAAAATTTTCTAAGAAGAAATCTATGGTTGAAGGTGGAAAGCGAATAGTTTGTCAGAAAGTAAAAATGATCTTTAGTGAGAAAGTTTGATTGATTCATGAGTGGTGGAAAGTTCCAAAAATGTGCAATATCAAGAAACAAGCGTCTTCTCATGATACTATGGCTCTCAAGGATATGAGGGGTGGTATGGATCCGAGTTGAATTTAAGAAATAGGTCTATTTCCGGCTAAATGACGTTAACGACAGCGCCCTTGAGAGGCATCTCAATTTTATGTTTTCGTTATTTTTCGATTTTTATGCTATTTTTAGTTGAAATTTTTTATTCAATTTTATTTTATTTTATTTTTGTTTAGTTTTTTTTAAATATTTTATGTAATTAGAACCGTGAAAAACATGAAAAATAGCAACAAAATAGCACAAAAGTTGAATTACAGCCGCAACTCTAGAAATTAGAGTCGTAGCTCTAATGTGATCAAAAGGGGAGGAGATAGAAAATTTGAATTAGAGCGAGAGCTCAAGAAGTTAGAGCTGCAGCACTGCCTAAGTCAGAGGTGTTGAGGATTTTGGGAGAAATTAGAGCCGCAGCTCTAGAGAAGTCAAACAGCAAGTTTTGAGAAATGTCAGAATTAGAGCCGCAGCTCTATACACCAGCGCTGCGGCGCCAATTGGGCCCAGAAACGCAATTAAAGGGTTTCCATCAAAAAACCTTTTTAGCACAACTCCCATTCCACCGCCTCCTCCATTTTAATGTTCTTCAATGGGGTCTCAGGTAAGTCTCTTCTTTTTATTTGAGTTTAACATTGGGGACAATGTTGGTCTTAAGTTTGGGGGAAATGATTTATTTTTAGCTTTGTTGTTCTTTGTTGTTTTTCAAGTTTAGTATTAGTTATTATTGTGTTTGAGTCTAGTTTTCATGGTATTGTTAGTGTAAATCAAGTTGATAATTTGTTGTCAATGAGATTGAGTGAATGCTATGTTGTATAATCCGAAAGAAGAGTTGTGCATATATGTAAAACGCCCTTAAACTAGTACTTAATAAAACATTCACATTTTCAATGGTTTATAATAGAAAGCCACTTATTATAAAGGTTTCAGTAGGGTCTCGCTTAAAACATGCAAGTTGGGCCCAAAAGTTTAAAAAGAAAATATTAGTTTTATGCAAAGTTCTAAAACAAACAAAATTTTATGCTCCACTGACAATTTTAAGAAAAATCCCATTAAACATAACATTATTAAAAATTGGTGTTTAAAGTTGATCGTTTCTCGTCCATAGGATGCCCCATGCCATACACACTAGGACGACACAACTCCCCACATCACCACGCTTGCCATAGAGAAACCTATTTGCTTCCTGGAAGGGAAAGAAAGGGGGTGAGCTAAAAGCCCAGTAAGGAAGTACAAACAACAAGCAAGTAAGAATACAACAAATTACAAACACTATCATTCATCTTTATACATCATAGCATCATCATAAATTTGGCATCAATATCATATACATAAACATATTCACGTCAACTTAATGCCACCATCATATCATAAACATCATAACATCATAACAAAATCATAATCATCACCAAACATCATAGCATAATCATAATCATCACCAAACATCATAACAAATCCATCTTTAGGACTGTTAACTATCTTGTTGTCCCTGGAAATCCTTAGTCTGTGCTAGTAGCCTTTGTCTTATTTTTGTCATGTATTACTTATCCTCATTGTTGCGTTAATTCGTAGCCTGACATTGTCCTCTATGTGGAACTATGTTATTGTGGATTTGCTCGCCTCTTCGCCTCCTTAGTCTCCATTTACTCCATCGAGGTTTTTGCTGATGTTTGCTACCAAATGTTGTGGCGTGTCCACCTTCTGTGCTCCTCTACTACTGCACCTATATATCTAGTTAACAACATCACCTTGCAAGATAATGTCATAGAGTAAGCTCCCTAACCTATGTCTTTATTAAGAATCGTGTCGCAAAGCATATGTGTCCTTTGATCTTGATAGTGTTCAGTTATATTATAATTGACGTAATCCATTCTTCACTTTACTTTAAATTTGATATTGTCATACTTGCGATTTTCTATGATGCATCTCATCCATTAAATACGTTCATTCACAACAAACATCTTTTGGGAAGTTGATATCGACTCATCTCCGTCGTTTACATCATCTATATGAACCCTTGAGATCCCACTGATCACATGGAGAAGTTTCCTTCTAGAAGTCCTAATTACTAGAGGCATACATTCTACACAGCAATTACAAATCTACAAAATTTAAAAGTAGGGAAAATATAGATAACATTTAGAGCAAGTACTTACGACGCAGTAAGTTGAGATTCTCCCGTCTTAGCGTGTATGGGGAGAGTCCTTGGAAACATGGACGACCGTCTCTGATACCATTTGTAAAACGCCCTTAAACTAGTACTTAATAAAACATTCACATTTTCAATGGTTTATAATAGAAAGCCACTTATTATAATGGTTTCATTGGGGTCTCACTTAAAACATGCAAGTTGGGCCCAAAAGTTTAAAAAGAAAATATTAGTTTTATGCAAAGTTCTAAAACAAACAAAATTTTAAGTCCCACTGACAAATTTAAGAAAAATCCCATTAAACATAACATTATTAAAAATTGGTGTTTAAAGTTGATCGTTTCTCGTCCATTGGATGCCCCACGCCATACACACTAGGACGAGACAACTCCCCACATCACCGCGCGTGCCACAGAGAAACCTATTTGCTACCTGGAAGGGAAAGTAAGGGGGTGAGCTAAAAGCCCAGTAAGGAAGTACAAACAACAAGCAAGTAAGAATACAACAAATTACAAACACTATCATTCATCTTTATACATCATAGCATCATCATAAATTTGGCATCAATATCATATACATAAACATATTCACGTCAACTTAATGCCACCATCATATCATAAACATCATAACAAAATCACAATCATCTCCAAACATCATAGCATAATCATAATCATCACCAAACATCATAACATAATCATAAAAAATTCCTTGTGAACATGGCCCGCTAACTTGTCCATGCCACCCTTTGAGGTAAACAGGAGTCTCTAGTCCTTGAATAACCTCAGCGCGTCCGCCCTTGGAGTTACGTCTTTATATCCTTAGTTACTCGGGTTATGTCTTCATATCCTTAGTAACCCATTTGTTGAGTCGCGTTCAACACGCTAACAACCATTACATATAACTTGGTTACGTCTTCATATCCTTAGTAACCTCTTTATTTGATGTGTTGCATTCATCACGCTAACATCCATTCATATCATACAGCATTCATACAAGCCAACATACCATCACATTATATCATTTCATAACTCATAACATTTTCATTCATACAAAGAGTCTTACCATTCATAGCATAAACAATCATAAATTCTATCTAACTTCCTTACCTCAGGTCTAAGCTAAGTAAAACCACAACTTCTCAACGAGCCTACACCATAATCAAAACGACATTTCTTAGCTTCATATAATTACTATTTTGCCCTCTCATATAACTCATGTGTGCATGGGCCATGCACACATGGTAGGTGTTACACACAACATACACATATGCTTAATTACACATAAGGTCATAAAAAGAATAATGCTCATTCTACCTATATTGCATGCATGATCTTTCTATAAAAACTACATTGTTGCATAATAGACATAATTTTGGACGTAAAAGTGAATTTGCATGTAACATGCATACGTGGGGAACGTTGCGTAAATGTGGCATTTAAAACGATAATTCCATGCGTCTTACTTCTATCGTTTTAAAAATAATAGACTTGTAGCATATTTTGTTTACCATTGTTTATCTTCTTAAAGTTACTAGGTTGATTAAATCTCCCAAGACATTCTTTTTATTTCATAAAAACAATTTTATTTAGCCATTAAGAATATATAAAAGACCGATTTCTTATTTTTAATTACAAAGAAAAGCAAAGGAATTAGAAATTATTTTAAAAAGAAAAATATCTATGATTATCATGTCTCCTTCGAAAATAACAATTTAATTTAAGTTAATAGAATTTCATATTTTGATGTGAGAAAAATTATAATTTTAAGTGTGGGAAAAATATATTTTGCTTGAATTATTTTAAATACTTAATTTTATGTAACACAAATTCATATGTGAAAATTAAATAACTATTTAAAACTTTTTAAACTAAACTTTTAGCCATTATTTAAAAATCACAAGTGAATTAAATCCAACATTTTTCTTAATCCAATTAAAGAAAATCATAACTTGTAAAATAACCACTCATATTATATTAAAAAAAATATCACTTTTAAGTTTTACCATTGTTTAGGTTATTTATTTATTTCAAAATACCAATCAAATTCATTTTATTGAAACACACTTTACATTTTTAAACAAAAATTCCAACAATAAAATTTTATCATTAAAATCACCATCTTTATTTTTAAAAACTCATATTTTCTCAAAAATATAAAAAAAATCTGTAAGTATTTATTTACACAAAATATCATTTCATGGCATAATTAAATTTCCCATCAAACTCTTAAAACATCAAAACACTTGCAAATTTTATTTAAGTACTCAAAACATTATTCTCATCATAAACAACATCATTTTTGCACAAAAAAAAAAGCAAGCACATTTGATCATAAAATTCATTCTTTTCATTATATTCACAAAATTCATGCTTATTTATGTACAATATTCCAACACAAACCCTAGCATGCTTCTAACCTCTTTAACCATTTTAATCACACCATGAGCATACAATAATTCATCAATCACCTTGAAACTTATTCACAAGTCATGAACAAATAACCACCCTTGATTTTGTGTTAAATATACTCTCAATATATTATTACCATGCAATTATTCCAAAGAACAAAACCATCATAACTTCATACAAGATCTTGCCACAACCTATCATGATCTCCAAGATTAAATTGACATTAAACATAAAAAAATAACGATCTTGCTTTTGAATATCAAATTTAGGCCGAAATCCCCATAGCCAAAATAATCAAATCCTTTCATGTTATTTTTAAAAGAGATATTCATCATCATTTTTATAGATCACAATTTAAAACCTTTGTATATTTTCACATAGAGTCTTTAAGCCAAAACATACCCATCATCAAATCATAGAAGATCTTTAAACAACATATATCATCAACACCACATTTCAATAAGATTAATCATCTAATATATCAAAGGAGAACAAAACAATGAATCACCATTCTCAAACAATATTCTCCAAACCACAAGAAACCAAAGATAAAAACAATAACCATAAGACAAAAAAGTTCCCATTACCTCTCTTGCTAGAACTCAAGGACAATAGTGACAATAACCCAAGCTATGGCCACCACTTGTTCAAGCCTAGGGTTTCAAAACCCACATGAAGAAAAGAAAAAAAAATGATCTTAGATTCAAGAAGAGGTAGAAATTAACATCACTATGAACCCAAATTATTACCCTAGCGATTTCGAACACTAGCCTCCAATCCTCTTGCAACAAAATCGAAACCTATCATCACCATCATTTTGCCTTGCTTAGAATCAAGATGTAGAGGAGACAAAATATAATGCTATGAACCTTAACCCACACCTTAGGATCCCTAGCCTTGGCCTCTTCTTTCTTCTCCTTCTCTTCTCCTTCACGTTCTTCTTCTCCACCTCTCTCTCTAGAACTCACGAGCTCTCCCTCTCCCTCTCCCTTCTCTCTAAGCACATGACAGCCACCAAGCCAAATGAGCCTTCAACTTCTTTCTTATTTTCTATTTAAATACCTCAATCTTCAAAACCTAGCTAAGGAAAATGTAATTTACATTTTCCTTTATTTTCCCTAAATCAAAATATAATTCAATTAAAAATTATACTCATCCAATCAATCCATTTTATCATTGACAGCACACTAATTCCTCTCTTGTCTTCCTTGGCTGTCCATGGCTAATAAAGGAAATAATGCTATTCTCGTAACTCTAGGGTGCTGAGAATTGAGACTGGGTTTTGACCCGTTTCTGTTACGTTTTAGGAAAAATGATATTCGCAGAAAATGTAGATAATTTCATTATCTTTCTAACGGTACAAATTGTGTCTAAATTAGATATCCACAGCCCATGTTATACTCATTTTACTGAGGCTGGGTCTAAGGTTAAGAGAATTAAAAAAAAATGACAACTCTATCCTTTCTCACCATTTGTTTCCCAATATTTTTTTTGTGTGAACACAAGCCTCTTTATTTCCCTTTCTTTTTAAATTCCTTAATTAAATAAAATAAATAAACCAATAAAATGAAATTAATGTGTAGAAAACTATTGCATGCACACCATGCAACCATGCACATGCACATACTCAATCACTAGGGTGCATCACTACCTACCATGCACCTTAGTGCATTCAACCAAATCTCACATAATCACATTTTAAAAATAAAAATAATGACATATCATTTAACAATTAATTTCACAAAAATGCTACCAACAATTCTAACAATCAAATAAAATAACAAACCATTAAATACAACAAACAACAATTAAATAAAAATAAACAACATTTAAATAAAACAATTCACAACACTTAACACTTAAATAAAATAAAACACAAAAATTTTAATAACTAAAAAAAAAATTTGGTGCACTACAGTATAAAAACAATTTGTGTTCTTGGTTGAAATACTTTGTCACTTCACTGTGGTTAATTGAATACTTGTTTGAACTATTGCTCATAGTTGTAAATGTGGGAGTTGAACTTTGTATATGCATGTTGAATTTGGATTATGGATTGTACAAGGGAGTTGAACTGTGTATATGCATGTTGAATTTGGACTATGGATTGTACAAGTTGAAATTTTTCTAGAACTTGCTTGCTTGCTATTTGAGATGAAATCCTAAACAATACACACTTAAGAAGAGGATATAGGCTGTCTTTGGAACGATTGAGCCTTTCAAGCTAACCCTTATGTATTTTATCTCTTGTTACCCTATTTGAGCCTTATAATTAACCTTTTTCATTGTTTAACACATGTTTTTAGCCTATACTTGCATCCGCGTATTCATTATTCCCTTTGTCCTATACCATGAGCATAAAAACATATCTTTTGATTGGAGGGGGGAGTGAAGGTTTAGGGGACATATGTAGAAACACGTGGTTACTCAGTGCATAAAAAGATTGAAGAAGAGAAAAAAAAAAGAAAAAAAATTATAAATTAAGAATGAACTACATTCCTTAAGTTATTTATTGACAAATCTATGTTTGGGGGAATGTAGTTTGAAAAAAATGTGATGAATAAATAGTCAACTCTTATCAATCTTGAAAAAAGAAGAAAAAAAAAGGGTAACAATGGGATGTGAAGTTGAGTTAAAGGGATTGGTTGCTTTGTTTAGTGTGTCGGGAGGGCACAATTTGTTTATGTGTGAATTAAGTAGTTTAATGCATGATTCTGTGATAAGCACGCTTGTATGGTTATATGAATGTATATGTGTAATGCATGTCTACGAGTATTAGTATGCATGTAGGCCCCGTTTAGCTTAAAGGGGTATATTTGTAATCTTAGCCCGTTGAGGGTGTAAATGTGATTATATGTTATAATTGTGAGGACCACATTATTATGTGAGTATATCTGCAACATGCGACTTGAGGCGATCCCAGGGAGCTAGTTAGCGGGAAAGTCATAGTGGGACCTAATACTTGGTTTGAGGTGAGTCAAGGGGTATTTTGGATATTGGATGATTGTCTGGGTTATCGGGTTATGGAAATAAATAATTGGAGATATATTTAAGGTTAGGAAGCCTTGGTGGGAATACTGGGTTATCGGGTTATGGAAATAAATAATTTTATAATCGACAAAATTGGAAATCACTCATTATAAATTAGGGTTGTGGTCTCATATATATATATATGTATAATCCTATTCTGTCTACAATCCCATTAACAGAGAAGAAAATGGAGACTCTTCTCTCATAAAGATATATATTGTACACGAAGATATAAAACCTCTGTGCAATTTCCAACAATGGCTTCAGATTAGTGCTTCAACGCTATCATATTCATCTTCTTCTTTTATTTAGCAAATGATCTATAGAAATGTGATTTATGAGTTTATATTGAACCACTTTTAGTGACATGATTAGAATCTGAGATTATGTATTGAAATAATTATATTTATGCATGTTGCTTTACTGATTAATAATCCTAACACTTGAAACATCTTGATATTGTGTCATTATATATTAGCGATACTAATGCTATATATAACTATATGTTATGAAACCAATGCCCCAAAAAAATAATAATAATAAATTACCTACCAATAATACATACTATTCGATTGAAAATTAGTGGATTATAAAGTAGTTGTATTTACATATTAATGTCCTCATGGTTGTTACTCGATCAGCAAAAATTATTTATCATTACTTATAGGCCGGGTACAACTATACATACATGATAAATCATTTAACAAATTCTTTAGAAAAAATAATTTAACAAACTTAACATTATATATATATATATGTTGATGTTGAAAATTTGGTTGGGTATTTGTAATGACCCAAAATTGCTAATAGGGCTTAGTGCCTTGGTTAGCGTGACAGGAGGGCATAATTAAATATATGTATGTTTAATTGGTTAAATGTGTGGCTATGTGGCATGTATGATTAAAATGATTATGTCATTATGTGATATGCATGTTTATGAGTATTAAATATGCATGTGAGCCATTTTCTGCTTATAAGGGTATATTTGTAATTTTGGCCCGTTAAGGGCATAAATGTGATTTTATGTGATTTATTATTAAGACCACATTATTATGTTGATATATTTGCAGTATATGGCTCGAGACGGTCCTAGTGAACGAATTAACGAGATAGTCACACCAGGGTTTAAATACCAGCTCGGGGGAGCCTTAGGTATTTTTGAGAATTTAGAGAATATTTTGGGATCTATTGGGTAATGAATAAATATATGGTAAGTAATTGAACATGAAGGAAATAATTGGTAAATATTACGAACATTTAAGGAATTAGCAGGAACCGGGGAAAAGACTATTTTACCCCTAAAACTAACAAAGGGCTAAGTAATCCAAAGGGCGTAGTTTGGTCATTTTGAGTTAAATGGTACACCCTGTGGGGACTCTAGAATTAGCTAGAAAACCACCCCAAGAGTTTTGAAAATTCAGCCTTCTCTCTCTCTCTCTCTCCCTCATACACGATTTTCCCTACCTCTCTCTTGTCCTTGAAGAATTCTTGAGGAACTAAAGCGTTGAACGAGGGAATTCAGCTAGGGAAACTTGGGAATTTAAGCTCAATGATTGAAGACTTGAAGATGAGGGATTAGAGTACAATCTGAGGCAAGAATTCAAGTTAGTTTCTCTAGAATTCTATTGAAATCATGTTAAGGTTTAAGTTTGCATGAGGCTTAGTTTTGTTAGTTGGTTTTGGGTTGAATTTGAGTGTTTAATAAGAGTAAGAATTTTTTATGAGCTAGATGTCATGGTTGGACCAAAAAGGTGGGAATTCTAGGCTTAAACCCAAGGTTGGCTGTTAGTTTGGGGTGAGAATTTAAGGTTAGAATGGTGAAGAAATGCTGAAAGGAGTTGTTTTTTCTGGGTTTAGGGGCTCGGGTCGCGACCCTGTTCTTCAGGCATCGCGGCCCGCATGAGATTTTAGAGGCTGAGAGCCTTTGTTTGTTAGGCGCGCCGCGACTCGGAGATGGCAAGTTGTGGCTCGTGTCCCCCATCAGGGAGGTTTGAGTCTTTGTCTAAGGGGTAGGCCACGGCCCACAATGGGGAATTAAGGTAAAATGATGTTTAAGGCTCGAGGAGGCTCGGGAATTCGGACCTAAGCGCTTAGGATGATTTCTACTAACTGGTTTAGTAGAAACTGAGGTCTCGGAGACTAATATTTGTTCACTAAGTATTTATTTGGATTAGGAATTGATGGTTACCAATTGACACTATGACTAGGTTTATCGCCAAGGCTCAGGACTTATGATCATGCTTGGGACCGTTATGTGTTCTTTGCTTAGGATTCGAGGTAAAAAACTGCACCCATGTGGTTGTGTTTGGGACTAAGATTCCCTGTATTTGGATATATGTGTTATGTAACTGTAGTATTTTTATGTGAAATGTTAAAGTACGGCCTAAGGGAGTCAGGGCTGACGATTAGCACATTGGATGCGGCTTGGCCACTGTGAGTTGGGGTCAACTAAAGAAACAATGGACTCGGCCTAAGCGAGCCGGGGTCAGCTTAGTAAACATAGGACTTGGCCTAAGGGCGCAGACCCTAAACATTTGTATTGTTGGTTAAAAATATATTCTTGAAGTACATGTTTAACATTATTAGCTTGATGCTTATAATCTTCTGAGCTTCTGAATGATTGTTTAAAGATTGATTGGATGCTACCACTGTTTATGTGTTTGTTGTATATGGTTTTCTTGCTGGGCCTTGGCTCACAGGTGCTACATGGTGTAGGTAAAGGCAAAGGAAAGCTGGACCAACCATGAGTTGGGGAGCTCTGGGGCCAGAGTGTACATAGTCAGCTGCTCAACAGCCATGTGTTACAGATTTTCTACACGCAAGTATACGCGTTCGTTTAACAAGTAATATAATGTAAGAAAGGTCAAACCCACAAGGACTGTTACCAAGTACCAATCATTAAACCTAATATTCTATTTGGTTAAAAATAATTTGATTATAAGAAATAAGTAAAACTATTGAAATAAGAACGTAATTGCATGTTTAAAAGATTACAAAGGAAATAGAATTCAATAATTAATTAAACTAGGGAAATTAACTTCATCTACCATTCACTTTATATTTCAGTAATACAAATTATACTATTCAATTCTCTCTCATGATAGCTGGTCAACAAAAGTAACTTATATTCGTACTAGGATATACTAGTCTCAGCCTTATGTAAATTTTCTACATCTCTGTGATAAATGAACATAAGACAGACATTAAGGAAGACAACCCTAAAGCTACACAGACCAAATAGGTACTCTCGTCCTATAATGAAATCTATGTCTATTCAATTACAACATAATCAATTCTCACTTCTCAGATTTCGAATCAAAATCATATAAATCATGTAATAGATGGCCAGTCAATCACAAGCATTACACATAAATTCGAATATATCACAAGACAGAATAGAAATCATAAAACTTGCATTAATTCAAAATAAAGTTTCAGGAGAATCCATTAACACCCTAGAAAAAGAGATTAGTTCATGAAAAAATTCATAATAACCATAGAAGAATTAAAAAGCATCGAAAAATACATAAAATAAAGTAGTAGAAAAGAAGAAAATTGTGATGAATTCTTTTATTCCACTTGCAATCCTACACAATGTGCCTCCAGTCGTCTCCTAGGGTTAATCTCCTTTTAAAAACGTCATTAAGAAAGCTTTTATAGTCCCTAATTAATTATGTGCAAAAGGACAAAATTGCCCTCGAAAAATACCCTAAATTGTGTTTTCATACGGACTGGTGACGTAGCGCTGATGTGTAGAGCTGCAGCTTTAATGTGCTTCACATTCCAGATTTTGTCTCTAGAGTATATAGTGCTGCAGCTCTGTCTGATAGAGCCGCAGCTCTAATTCTCATTCTAATAGAGTCTGGTAGAGCCTCAGCTCTGTTTGGCAGAGCCTCATTTTAATAGAGCCTCAGCTCTGTCTGTCTAGTTCCAACTTTTCACCAAATCATCAATTTGACCCCCGGTTTTGCCCAGTTTCCATTCCTTAGCCCGTTTAACATTGTTTCTTCAAGAATTAAGCACTTTTCCTCCAATTTCAAGCTATGTCCTTAATAACCACACCTAATCCTCAAAACACAATAAACACCCGCATGATATTGCACAAAACCAAATAAAAGACTAAATTGCATCTTAAAACACACCATAAAAACATACCAAAACTAATCCTAACAAATTCCCCCGAACTTATCCTTTACTCGCCCTCGAGTAAAGAACACAACTAAGACTTGATAAAACATAAAAAATCCAAGTTGACAACCATACAATAGCCTCAAAAATCATGAATACCATATGCATATAATTCTAAAGAAAAGTAATGTACTACTTCCAATATTAATCCAGAATTTCAATCAAAATACTTCACCCATTCACTGTAATTCATCAGAACTCATGCTCTTTCACTCATAACCAATAAATGTAAACAGTTGAACCATGCCACATTCTCACCATCAATCCACTCAACACTGTTATTCCATATGCTTACTATACTCACTATTCTCCACTAAGTAAACAAATACATACTTAAAAATCAATAGGACTTTACAAAGCTTGTAATAGATGGCTTAGGTAAAGGTGGACGAGAAGACATTTTAGGCTCAAGTTGTAATGCCCTGGATAGCCAAGACCATTGCATTGTGTATTTATAATAGTGCAGGACTTGCTATTCAAGTTATTTAGTTGAAAACGTGTGACTAAAACCATTAATGAACTAGGGTTAAAAAAGGTTTTGGTTATAAAAGATACATTTCATATAATTAAACGTTGAGTACTTGGGATCCCAAAAGAAATAACGTTTGAAAGTCAGTTTACAAAATTTCAAAAGTACAAACAACCACTAGTCACTCTAAGGGCAATACATATATTTATGGTCCTTCTGTTCTTGCCCCACCCTCAACCGTGGTGGCTGAGCAGCTAGTCATGTACATTCCACCTCTAGAGTTCTCCAAGTCAGGGCTGATCAAGCTTACCTTTGCCTCTACCTGTACCACATATCACCCGTGAGCCAAGGCCCAGCAAGAAAATATAACATTATAGCACAAACAATGATAATAATTGAATAACTCATTAAGCATGTTCATACACCAACATCCCACATTAATCACATAGTCCACAGACATAACCAGAGAATCTACAAACCAATATTCAGCTATTTAGCATGACAAATTCATCAATAACCAATGTTAACCAAATCACATGATAATTAGGGTCGACACCCTTAGGTCGCACCCTCTATTTATCCCACTGACACCAGTCTGCTTAAACCAGGCCCAGTGAATATTAAGTTGTCCTCAACTACTAGTGGCTGAGCTGCGCCCTATGTGCCAATGTATACTCCGACATTCTTAGGCTGTTTGTTTATTATTCTGATGGCATAATACCACCCTTTGTAATGCATACAAAACATAGAACCCTTAGTCTCATTGTAAATTCACAACCGGGTGCAGTTTTCTTACCTTTAATTTCCAAGTACTCTGATTACAAGAGATGCCCCTTGAGCACGATCCGTTTTCCGAGCCTTAGCTTACACCTAGTCACAACCAAGATAAGGGATTCCATTAATAATTGTATAAAGGTTTCCGATAAGGTTCTAACCTTCGAGACATCAAATTCAACCAAACACGGCAGTGGAATCGATCCCGAGCACTCTAGGTTAGGTTCCCGCGCTTAAAAACTCCAAAAGGCCAAAAATCCCCTTAAGGGCCGCGAGCCGCCTCAAAATCAGAGGCTCGGCCTCCCTAGAAAACCACACACGTGCCACGGCGCTCCTCTGAGGCGCCGCGACCCGCCTCTGCCTCTGAGCCCTCTTGTCTCCTCTTTGCTCCATAGGGTCGCGACACACCATGAATAAGGCCGCGACCCAGCCCTTCGAACCCAGAAAAACCACCATTTTTAACACTCAAACCTCACTTAAAACAACCCATAACCATCCCAATAACATACTCAAATTATCACAAACATTCTTGCATGATTTCAGAAACATAAGCCAACAGAAACCCTACAATCTCATCAAAACACCATTTTAATTTTTGAAACCCACACACTCAAGAACACCAAAACCAGTGAGAAAAACCCAGAATTCAAACACTATATCATAAATTGGAGCTTACCTTCACTGAAGACTCAATCCTCCAAGCAATTTATGAGCTAACTCCCAAGTTTTTAGCTTCAATTCAACCTCAAATTCAGACCCAAGTACTCTTAAAATCCAGGCCCAAAGCTACATAATCAATTGATCAAAAGTATAATTTAGTGCTTACCTCAGTTCCTGGTTAGTTTCCTTAGCTTCTACTGAGTTAATCCTCCAAAATCTCTACTCAATTCACTGAGTTTCAACCAAGTTCCCTTAGTTTTTCGTAGTTTCCTTGAGAGAGAAAGAGAGAGAGAAAAAAGGGTCGGTTCTTGGGCCTTATTCTATTGTTTTCTTAATTTTACTTAGTCTATCCTTAGTTGACTACATCAATCCCGGCTCGGGGTACCAAAAACGTCCCTGAGGGAAAAATGGTAAAATTCCCCAGTATTCCCACCAAGGCTTCCTAACCTTAAATATATCTCCAATTATTTATTTCCATAACCCGATAACCCAGACAATCATCCAATATCCAAAATACCCCTTGACTCACCTCAAACCAAGTATTAGGTCCCATTGTGACTTTCCCGCTAACTAGCTCCCTGGGATCGCCTCAAGTCGCATGTTGCAGATATACCCACATAATAATGTGGTCCTCACAATTATAACATATAATCACATTTACACCCTCAACGGGCTAAGATTACAAATATACCCCTTTAAGCTAAACGGGGCCTACATGCATACTAATACTCGTAGACATGCATTACACATATACATTCATATAACCATACAAGCATGCTTATCATAGAATCATGCATTAAACTACTTAATTCACACATAAACAAATTGTGCCCTCCCGACAAAAATGGAATAATAAAGAGTTTTTCGTCAGTAGCTCATCCTCAGGCGAATGGCCAGGTCGAAGCCGTAAACAAAACTCTCAAGAGTTCTCTAATGAAAAAGTTGGAGGAAGCAAAAGGACAATGGCCTGAAGAATTGCCCCAAGTCCTATGGGGATATAGGACTAAAGCTCGAACATCAACGGGACATACCCTGTTCTCTCTGGCGTACGGTTGCGAGGCTATGTTTCCTATTGAGGTCGAGATCCCTAAAATTCGAACCCATGCTTATGAACAAAGCTCGAACCACACTCAGCTCGAAGAAACCGTAGACCTGATCGAAGACAGAAGAAACGAAGCTCAGCTAAGAAACGCTGCCTACCAACAGCGAGCTACCAGGTACTTCAACAAGAGGGTTTGAGATCGAAAATTCGGTGTGGGAGATTTGGTGCTAAGGCGTGTATTTTTGGCAACGCGAGATATGACAGCTGGCGTGCTCGGACCGAATTGGGAAGGACCCTACCAGATAGAATCAGTCATCCGATCCGGTGTCTACAAGCTAGCGAGATTTGATGGGAGCCTAATACCGCAAGCATGGAATGGCGAACACCTAAGACCTTACTATCAATAGTGTAGGAAGGATGTTGCCTGTAACCATGCTTGACTATTTGTACTATTTTTCCTACTCTTGGATTTTATCAAATAAAGAGTTATTTCTTCTGATATGATTTATTTTTGCAATATCTCTTAATCTAATAACCTATGGTCACATTCATAGGATATTAAGGGGGCATCATTGGTATATATATATAAATACCACCAGCTTGAAAAATAAATTAAGATATACGAAATACATATAAGTGTTTGGATGTAACCAAATGCGTGAGCTAAGGTAATTTGGATAAAACTGAATTATAAAAAACATGTGTTTGGATATAACCAAATGCGCGAGCTAAGATAATTTGGATATAACCGAATTATAAAAAAAACATGTAAGTTTATGGATTACAAACCAATCACGACCTTAACAGGTTTGGAGCAAACCAGCTGAAACTAATCGACGATAAGTTGGAACATAAACCCACTTCGAGTTAAGTCGAGATCGAGGCTGGAGTATCTTATAAAAAATAGTTTCGAACTCATAACCTCATAGAGATAACCGAGGACGAGAAAAAGTAACTAAAAAATAAGATATAACTAAACCGTTCGCATTACACACCATACAAGAACTTTCGGGTTCATGATTAAAGTAATACCCAACCTTGATGAATAACGAGATCGGAAGCGGATAATTCGAGCAAACTGTGCATGAATGCATTGAACCTCGAGCCTAAATCCAAACTATGTTTGTGCGAATAAACAAACATACGCAGTTCTTTAATATAAAATGTGCAAAAGATTTCAAACCAAGAAATGTAAAGCATATGTATTAAAAGAAAAGAAAAAGAAATTGTATCAGCCCTAAGGGCATAAATTAAAGCACTTACAAAAATAAAGGGACGCAGCCCCGAGGTGAGATTCAAGAAGGAGCAGTTTCCTTGGCCTTCTCAGCACCAGCAGCACTAGACTCCTTAGGACGAATAGCATGACTATCCTTCTGAGCAACCTCCTTAGCGGTCTCCCGAGTAGCCTCCTCCGCCTCAAGCCGAGCATTCCACTTATCTAGGATCTTTGCCTCGAGAGGGCCTAGGAAGCTGGTATCGAGGTCGTTATTATTGGCCCATATTCTGTACATAGCCAGATCAACCGCCTGGTCCTTCTTCTCTTTGTACTCGGCAAGGAGGCGAGCCTTTTCACCCTCAATTATATCAAAAGTGGCGGCCTTGTCTTCTTCGAGCTTTTTATTAGCCTCCTGGAGCCGAGTGTTCTCCTTCTAAAGTTCCACGAGCTTAGCGTTCTCCTTCTCAAGCTCCGCGAGCCTAGCATTCTGATTCTCAAGCTCGGATGCCTTGGCCTTAAGCTCCTCGGGTCCTGCCTCAAGCTTTGCATTTGCTGCCCTTAGTTCATCACTCAGTTTGAGTTGAAGATCCTTCGCCTCCTGAGCATAGGATTTGCTCAAGGGGATCTTATTATTCAACTTATAGTTGAGCTGAGCAGAAACAGCAAGAGTCTGGCATACAAAAAAAAAATCATCATCATTAGCATACGGACCGTCTATAAATATAGCTAATGGCGAAAAAAGAAAAGTTACCGCGGCGGCAAGCTCGACACTCTTCTCATAGAGTGTGTTGCAGTCTCGGGCGTTGTTAAAAAATTTCCATTGAGGAGCATCAAAACTGCTAAAGCTCTGGCCCACTCGGGACAAGACGTCCGAGCCCAGCGTAGCCCCATGGGACCCAGCAGCATTGTCAATTACATATTTCTCCGTGTACAGAGTATACACCGAGCTCAACGAGTCTCAGGAGAACATATACCTGGCTAATGAAAACCAGGTCCCCTTTAGATGTCCAAACCCAATGAGAAATCAGAAGTCCAAGAGGGACTCCAGCAAATATTGTCGATTTCACAGAGACACCGGGCATACTAATGATGAGTGCCGACAGTTGAAGGACGAGATCGAAGGATTGACCTCGAGAGGCTACTTTAGGCAATATGTCAAAATCCAGAATACTAATCAAGCGTCTACAAGCCAGAGGGCAGCTGCGCCACAACCTGCGCAAAACAACAATTGCTGAGCCAGGGAAGAAGATAGGCCCCCTCCGATTGATGGAGAAGACGTGATAACCATCTCGGGAGGGCCTCATCTCGCGGGAATGGGCAGAAATGCCCAAAAAAGTTATGTGAATGAGCTAAAAACTGGGGACGGGTCTCCTTACGATAGTGTTGAGTTGTGTTTTTCATTTTAGATATTTTTATTGTTAATTTATTTATATTTTTTATTGGTTATTTTAGATAGTGTTGAATTTTGTAAAAATTGTGTAATTGGTTATTTTAGATAGTGTTGAATTTTTTTTTTCATTTTAGAGATTTTTATTGTTAATTTATTTATATTTTTTATTTTTAATTTTGTTAATTTTGTTTTATTTTAATTTAATTTAATTAAAAGTTATGTTATAAAAAAATGCACTATAGGTTAGATATATGTATATGCATATGAATGTGAATATGTTTATATGTATATAAATGTTAATGTGAATTATATTTTTAAATTGTGTGGTAGGTTAGATTAATATGATTAGATGTTTATAATATATATATGCTCTGAGATTGGTTTTTTAGTTTTGTCGTATTCTGATTTTATCACGGGTCCATGCACTCAGCTCAGGTACAACTGGTAGATAACTATACGAAGAAATGACTAAGGGAAATAATACATGATTATTATCCACGAGGACAACTCGAGATTCATAGTGGTCATACGTGGTGTAAGGTGTCTTGAGTTTATCCCGAACCAAGGATGCAATGGCTGTGAAGCGGAGCTCATAATTTTAAATAGTTGTCGAAGCACGAGCTTGGAGGGTATATCCAGCTCACGGTAATTCTAGTATATTGCATACCCGCGGATCCCCTGAGACTTGGGATCCCTTTATACGTTTATTTATGACCAGACTGCCATATATATTATTTGAGATATTGGGAACCTGTTATTCTATTATCAAATCATATCCTAATATAAATGTTAATTATTCCTATTAAATGTAATTATTATGTAAATGCGTGATTGACTCACGTGATCACCCAAACATGTCCATGGAATTCCCATATAAATACTGGGAATATTGGACAGGAAAAAGGACCATTATTCTATAATACCAAAACTCTGCCAAAATAGAGAGAGAAACAACAATAATATTGACTCATGGACTAGGTGGATTTTAACTACTGAACCACATATAAGTTCTATGTTCTTAAGTGAATTCATATTATTATTCATTACGGTTTATTATTAACCACTAATCTACCTTATTATTTCTTAATACACTGTAGCCGAAAAATCGCGTCAACAGTTTGGTGCTTTCATTGAGAGCAAATTAGTGCTTCATCAAAATCCCACTTAATTCTCATCATGGTGCTCACTTGTTCAATGCACTATAATGAGATAGAACAGCCTGGTGGGCAGGAGGCCCATCATACTACTGTTTCGAATGAACATGGCCCTGAGATTCAGCAGCGTCCAGGAAAACAACCAGCGGGTCATGACGACATTGGGAGTTCAGAATCATTGCCACCGAATCCAAATCCAGACCACCTAACTGCCATCGAATTAGAAAATATGCAATTGAGAAGCCATCTCGCTAAGGAAAACAGGCAGATTGAGGAGGTTTTGGCTTGGTTACCTTATCTTGCAACCGATGTTCATGTCGGAAAGAGGCAGAGTGGGTCTCACAAGTCCCAAAGGAATAATCGATCCAAACCAAGTCGATCAGTCGGAACTACCAACCCAAGTTCTGTACCTACAAGGAGAGATCGCCAGAATACTCAACCTAGTAGCCCTCATAGGGGTCATTAGCATGTCAGTTGGTCAGTTAGAACCGCAACCCCCAAGTTCGGTGCCTCCTTCACAGGTCCCTAGAAATTTCCATGGAAATCCATGAGGAGGGGCTGGGATAGGCTCACAAAGACAAAATGTTCCAACAAACCCTCCTACGTCGCGATCGAATCGTCAGGCGCAGAGAGCTAGAGACAATGGAGTAGACTATAGGCGGGCTAATTTAGTCCACCCTGAGGGAACAAGGATTGCCTCACCAATAAGGCATCCCCCGTCACCTATAAGACATCCGATGCCACCTCGTCCTACACGGGACATTCCATCTTATGGAGATGGTAGGAGAAATCCTCCCCTATCTGCCAATACTTACATCCCACAGACACGTGTTGAAAATCCAGATCCTCGGCCCCAACTACGAGCTGTAAGTTTCGCAAACGGGAGTTACTAGACTAAAAGTCGTCGTAGCGGTAGGTCCAAGGGCGACCTAAGAAATCAGTTGAGTTCAGCACAAAGCCTTCGGTACGATCCACAACCCGATTTGTGCGATCATTTGAATTCACAGAGAAGAAATCCAGCTCGGAATGAAGATGTTAGCTATGCTCGACAAGAAGGAGGTATGTCCATAGTATGCGATAATGGGAATAATATCCCACAAAACCAAGCTCGAGCTTGGAGGGAAAATAACTCATCAAACGCATACGATAGGATGGGAGCTGTTGAACAACCCCCAGGTAACCTAGGGACCAGAGACCAAACCCTCGAGAGACTAGCCCTGAAGGAAGAGAAAATAAAGAGGCTTTTATCTGGGCAAGACAAAGACAATTGTGACTCAGAGGATGAGCTTGAGCCTTTTGCTCAAAATATTGCAGCGGCCACATATCCAGTAGGCTTCAGAATGCCACACTTGTCAAAATTTGATGGAGATGGAGATCCGTCAGACCACCTCGGAATGTTTAACATCATCACTACAACAAAATAGGCATTTAATGGCTACATAGGGGAGACATTGTAGAAATTTAATGTCTCCCCCAAGGGGAGATGTTGTTGTAGGAGCCATCTAAAGTGGCCCTATAACGTCTCCCGTGGGGAGACTTTGTAGACATCCAATGTCCCCCCCTGAGAGACATCATAGGGTGTACGTGTACAACATATGACGTCTCCCAGGGGGAGACGTTGGATGTCTACAAAGTCTCCCCATGGGAGACGTTGTAGGTACCTATGACGTCTCCCATGGGGAGACTTTGTAGACATCCAACGTCTCCCCCTGGGAGACGTTGTAGGTACCTATGACGTCTCCCGTGGGGAGACTTTGTAGACATTCAATGACTCATATAACGAGTCATCATTGGTTTTTGTATTTTTTTTAAATAATTAAATAATTATTTTCAGTATATTAATTAATAGAATTAAATATATTAATTTTTTTGAAATAGAATTAAATATATTAATTAAAAAATCTAAATTTTATGCAAATTTAAACTGTGAATTTTCATTAATAAAACTGAAATGTGTATATAATATGTTTTTGCTAGCTAAATATACAAAATTGTAATATTTGTTGTTAAACATACAAAATTAACAAATATTACACTAGCTAGCTAGACATATAGTAAGAAAGAAAAAGTAAAAAAAAACCTAATATGTGAGTAAGAAAGAAAAGTAAAAAAAAAAACCTAATATGTGAGTAAGAAAGAAAAAGTAAAAAAAAAACCTAATATGTGGGACGATGACTTTGAATTATCGGTAGCATATGGTTCGCCCAGTGTTGTCGCATTTCATTAATCTATGCTGGTGTATATGGTGTTGTGTTTAGCTACAAAAAATACAAAGTAAAATATATTAGTTAATTATTATTTGATTATATATACTTTAATAATAAATAAATTGGTAACTTTGTATAAATTTATATACATACCTCTTTCTTCAAGTAATGTCCAGGTCGTGAATGTTCAATGTAATCCTTTAACATTCTCATCACATAATATCCACATGCCACATTGTCTGGTTGGTGCGGACACTAATATTTAAATAAAATGTCAAGCAATTAATATAAAAAATATTAGTAAAATTCAAGTATAAATTTTTAACATAATTAAAGTCGTAGTTACTTACTTTCGGTTGCACAATTTCTATATTATTTGGAATCTCGGGAGCTTTTGGTAGACTGGTCAGAAATAGGTTGAAAGCATTGACTATTACTGCCACAATTTCTTCATGGTTTTCCAGTTCTGAGTTCACCGGATCACAACAACAAACGTAATATGCATATGGGGCCAATATAATCAACATCCAATGATCACTGCACAAGAAAAACAATACTTGGTATAAGTCTCCAACGCAAATGTTATAAGAACTAAGTATCTGACAGTAACAAATTTTTGAACTTACCCATGGTTCCAGGGGACAATCATAAGTTGCTCACTTGATCTTAATTGACGACAGCACTTGAACAGACCTTGAACACGCTCTTCAAATGAACTTCCTTTAGTGGCTACAACATTAGGATTGGCAAATAAAAACTTATTTTGTCGCCTTTATTCTACCAAAAAATTGTATAACAACCTATTAAAAAAAAGTAGTAGTCAAAAATATAATTTAGGAAATTTGTTGTTAGAATAAATCAAATAAGAAAGGTTAATTAAAAAACTTGTGAGATACCTCATGTAGCAAATGACAAATCCTTGTCCAATCTTTTACATTCGAATAAATTGAAGTATGTCCTCTTTGCATATGTAAAGACTTGAAATATCCTGACCAAATACATCCTCATATTTGCCTTGACTGACACAGTCATCGTGATTCCAATGAGATATAATATTGTATATTTGTTCCAAAGGACTGGTGTCTTGTGTCAGAGGATCACTCAAACGTTGTATTCTTTCTCGGGGTCGTTGTGTTGAGGGAGCAATTGGTCATTCTGATATGTTATTACTTCTAGAACAAGTCTGTAAAATAATATTAATAATTAGAAAATTTACAAACAAATTGAAATATATAATAACAAATATGATTGTATAAGCATGATACATCAACTTTTCATGTATATCATCAGATACGATGACCAATTCCTTAGGCCATGATATAGGATGCCCAATAGCCTGAATGACTATGTACATATTCTAATAAGGTTTTTCATAAGGAAGAGGCGCTGCCGACTTAATAGCGTCAGTAATCACCACTTGGTAGTTGTTACCTGACTCTTTGGCAATGAGCTTGCCTGATGCAACAATATTGGATAGCGAACCAATGGCTAACTGACAACTAGGTACCTGCACATTATAATAAGTAGCATTATGTATATATGTGTGTATGCATGTACATACATAGTAATTTTCAACTATCAAATTGAAATTACCTCAGGCTGATAGTAAGATGGTGCTGGTGGGTCGGGCACATAGCAAGATGGCCCTGGAGGGTCGGGCACATGGTAAGATGGTGTTGGTGGGTCAGGCACATAGTATGATGGCCCCGGTGGATTTGGAACTACTGGTGGGACTCGCATATTGGATCCTGAACCACTCTGTTGAGCCATGAAAGATCTCAACATTTCCTCTTGTTTATGAAAACGTTATTCTAGACGCGCTTCTTGTTGACGATGTCATTCTTCTTATTGACGAAGTCTTTCCTCAAACTCATTTCTCATAACGTTAGCCGAAACAATATCTTTCAATTTCTCTTTCATTTTGGTAGGTTTCGGAGTATCCCAAAACAATGCGGGGGACACACCATGACCTTTAGCCCAAACACGCCCTCGTGGCTCGGGGGTGCCCAATGCCCTCGTCAACACATCATCAAGGCCTTCGAGTTCCCATTGACCCTCCTCAATGAGTTTTCGATAATGAGCCTGTAAAATAAAAGTAATTAATTTGAGTTAGTTATATAAAAATAAATAGATTATATAAGTTCAAAATAAAAACCAATAATGAATATAGCAAGTAACAATATATATAAAAACTTACAATGTTTTTTTGAACCTCAGCTGCCTCTCCAATAAGTTCTCCTTCTTTATTCTTCGGTCGACCCATCGTCCATATGTCAGATCTATCAATATCATATAATTGTTGCCCAGTCTGTTGTTGAAGCATCTCTTCCACACTCACGTAACCTCCTCTAGATAGGTTGTGGTTGTATTTGTTCATTGCTCGATATTCTTGCATCTGTAATCTCTTATCTTTCCACACTGGTGTTAATCTTGAGTTGACAAATTCTAACCATTGCTCATCATTTATGATCTCCTCAAATGGATATGGTTTCCAAGGGGGAAACTCATCTGGTCTTTTCTCTAAAGCATTAAAGATGTGTTTCCTCGTCGTGTCAGTCTTCCACTGTCTGAACATCTTTGCTGCATCTTTCATTGTCTGCTTTTTGGAGCTATATTCTTAAAAGTTTTTTGTAAGTTTGAAATCATAATCATATTAAATCACATATTTTAAAATCTTTAAGTAAAATGAAGTAATTAAATTATACCTTCATTAAATCCCATATATGAGTTTTGGTCTCCGCTGGAACTTCGTTCGAGGAGTTACAGGTGATGGGCACAACAGTCCTCACTATAGAACCCAACGCTGAAGATCGATTACTTCTTGCAGTACCTATTACTTGACCATACTCATTGAACGTTACAGGTATAAGAGTTCCTTCACTTCTATTCTTAATCAATTTGTTCATCCATGTGCGCCCTCACACAATTTTTTCATATGTAATCTCTGGTTCAATGTTAGGATTTTGTTGAGGATTTTCCTCCTCATCACTATCACCAAAAGGATCTGACATTTGTGAAACATAAAAATCAATATGATAAGTTATATATATATAGAAAAATATATATAACAAACAAAAACATATAGTAAATAAACCAAAATCATTTTTGCAAGTATGACACACATAATTATATTATACCTCACATCAGGTTATCAATCCATAAACCTTCACCATTATCACGTAAACAAACACCATCATCATCATTATCAATTTCATCATTACATATTGGTGAGGTGAATATGATTGATTCTTCTTGAATAGGTATACCATGAAAATCACCATCTTTGGTATTCCATTCTTTTGTTGGCGTTGTAAGCACAATTGACCATTGGTTGTCTGAAGGATCATTCACATAAAATACTTGTTTTGCTTGTGCAGCCATTATAAATCAGTCTGATTTGTGCCCTAGCCAATTTAGGTTTACTAATGTGAAACCAAAATCTTCATATATTATGCCGCTGTCACTCTTCACCCAATCACAAAAGAAAACAGGAACTGGAGTTGTGATATAATCTAACTCCCAAATTTCTTTAATTACTCCATAGAAAGTCATATCACTTTGAACAGGATTTTTGTCTTTCGCATTGGATATTTGCATAGTTCTAGCGACAAGACTAACACCACTATTTTGTGTGGTTCTGTTGGTATCACGCTCCCTAGTATTTAATTGTGTACCATCGATTATATATGATGAAAACTTGATGACTCTATGAGAAGGGCCTCAAGAGATCCACTTAACAATGTCTGACACATTATTTGATGTGTTTTTCAATTCATTGACAACCTATAAAAAATGAAACTAGTCAAACAACATACATTACTATACAATAAAAATAAAATCGAAAAATGAACATAATATACCTTATTTTCTATCCAACTATTAAATGTACGATAATGTTCATCTTGTAACCATTTGGAGTTCCTTGACTTTGATGGAAATTTTGTCTTGATCCAATTAAAATGTTCCCTTCAAAATTACATATGTTGTTAGTGAACTAATTGTGAAAGTTATCACACATTTACATTGCATATGTATTATATCTATGAAGATAAACTTACTCGATATAAGGCTGAATTTCATTAATATTTTGCAATACTAGACGACGGGCTTCATCTAGTTCATCCTGACTGACTGCGCAAACAACACTACCACGACGACTCTGAATCTCAGCATTATTAACTTCATTTACCGCAATCCTCTGTACACCAGCCATGTATTCAGAACAAAATTCAACTGCCTCTTCAGCAATATAACATTCCACGATGCACCCTTCTGGGCGACTTCTATTTCTGACATACCCCTTAAAAATCTTCATATATCGTTCAAATGGATACATCCATCTTAAATAAACGGGACCACAAAATCTTAATTCTCTAACCAAGTGAACTGTAAGATGAATCATTATATCAAAAAAGGAAGGTGGGAAGTATTTCTCGAGCTCACACAGGACCTCAACAATTTCAACATGTAACTTAGGTAACTTAATAGGATCAATCACCTTACAACACAATGACTTGAAAAACAAACATAACCTTGTGATAATCTCTCGAACTTTTTGAGGTAAGACAGAACGAATTGCCACTAGTAGAAAGTGTTGTATTAGAATATGTCAATCATGAGATTTCATACCACTCAGAGTACAACTTTTAATGTCTACCAATAACCTTATATTTGATGAATAGCCATCTAGAACTTTTACATTAAATAGACAGGAACAAACTTCCTTCCTTTCATCTTTAGTGAGGGTCTAAGCAGCAGGAGACAAGTATGTTCGTCTCTTATCTATTTTCGGAGTTAATCCTTCACGTATACCCATTGCCTAGCCTTAATTCCGTCCTTAGTTTTCCCAGGAATATTCAAGAAAGTTCCAATCAAACTATCACATACATTTTTCTCTATGTGCATAACATCTAAATTATGGCGTACAAGTAAGAATTGCCAATATTCAAGTTCGAAAAAAAATAGATTTCTTTTTATAACAACTCTTGGGCTCTTCCACAACCTTACCTTTCCCACGACCCTTTCGCTTTGTAGGTGTACGAACTTTAGGCTTACCTAACTTAAACATGATTTTAGACATCTTCTCAAGTACTTCACTCCCATTTAAAGGTTGAGGAGCCTCCTCAAACTCTTGTTCACCGTTGAATGCCTTTTTCCAAGTTCGATATTTATGCGTACTAATCAAGAACTTCCTATGACCCATATAACATATTTTTCGGGAGTGTTTTAAGTATTCAGACCATGTTTTTTCTTCACAAATGGGACAAGCCTTATATCCTTTCACACTAAACCCGAATAAATTTCCATAAGCAGGAAAGTCATTGATAGTCCAGAACAATACAGCTCTAAGATTGAATTCTTCTTGCATGTACGCATCATAAACCTTAACCCCTTCATCCCACAAAGTTTTCAAATCATCGATAAGTGGCGACAAATATACATCGATGTCATTACCAGGTTGTTTAGGTCCCGATATCAACAATGTCAACAAGGTAAATTTTCTCTTCATGCACAACCATGGGGGTAGATTGTAAATAACAAGCATAACAGGCCAACAACTAACTACTAAGAGAAGTGTGTGGATTAATCCCGTCAGTCAAAAGACCTAGACGAATATTACGAGATTCATTTCCAAAACAAGGCCACTTCAAATCAACCCTCTTCCAAGCTAGGGTGTCAGCTGGATGCCTTAATTTACCAACATTTATTCTCTCATTAGCATGCCACGATAAATTTTTAGCAGGTTCAACATTTCTAAACAATCGAATGAAACGAGGAATAGAAGGAAGGTACCAAAAGACCTTGGCGGGTACTCCTTCCTTGACATCCTCACCATTTATTTTCTTTCGCCATCGTGACTCACCACAAGTAGGACACATTTTTGCATCTGCAAAGTCATTCCGATATAATATGCAATCATTAGGACATGCATGAATTTTTTCATATTGCATACCCAATGAGCATAATGTCTTCTTTGCTTCATAAAATGAAGTTGGCATTTCATTACACTCCGGCAACAAATCATTCAAAAAACAAAGTAGATCAGTCATCCCTTTATCACTCCAACCGTGTTTAGCTTTCAAATTGTACAACCTAAGGAGTGCAGATAACTTTGTAAATTTTTTACAACCGGGGTAAATCGGTTTCTCAGCATCACTAAGTACTGTCTCAAACTTATCTAGGTCTACTCCGGATCCATAATGTGCATCATCAATCATATCATCTAATGCATCACATCTCTCCTCTACTATATTTCTCCTTACTTCATTGGGTCTACTTGGTGCAGTTGGAGTGACATGCATTCTCTCCCCATGCATATACCAAACCGTGTAACTTTTGTCGATTCCATTGAAAAATAAGTGTTGTTTGATCTTACTAAGATCCATTTTCCTTACATTTCAACACTTAATACATGGGCAATGAGTGAATTTTAGGTCTTTCACATTTTCCGAACAAAATCTTAAGAATAAATCGACTCCATTTTTATATTCCACGAATAATCTATTTGCTGACATCCATTTTCTATCCATATCTTCTCCTTTGTCTATGAAAAATTAAATAATAGAAACTAAATAAGCATACGACCGAGCACAAGAAAAATTGGGCTGCATTTCTTCTATATTAATAACCTAGCCATTCGTCAATCTTATCAAATCCAATCAAATAAGCACAATACAATTCAAATATAATAATAGAATACATAATTCTAGACAAAATCAGACAGCATTTCCCCTATAATAGTAATCTAACCATCTGTTAACAACAAGTCAAACAATTCAAACAGCACACAATAAGTTTCTTCCTTATAGCTCCGCATCACACAAACAAATTTTCCAGAACCTACTTCACTAAAACACAGCTCTCAACCTTCTGTTATCACCGCAACACAAAATTTTAATCTCAGAACCTACTTCACTATGGATGAATATTTAAGATATTCAAACTCCTCTAACAAAAATTTAATAATACTAAAACAAGAAATAAGATAATGTACGTACCTCTTGCTATTAATAGTCTTAGATAGCAAATTTACTTCATTTTGCAATGCACTTTCCTATTCAATTCACAACGTACAAAATTATATTAATTAATAAATAAAATATTACTAAACAAATATCACTAAATAATAGGATTAACAATAACTTATTCTTGCAATTTTAGAAACTTAAAAACCTCAAATGTGTTTTTCAAATAGAAATTTTGAGGCAAAAATCTCTCTAGTTAAAACCACAACCTACAAAATTAAATTAATTAATAAATAAAAGAATACTAAATAAATAAATAAAAACATAATATATATAATCAACCTACTTCAATGTTAATAAAATATTTAAAATATATTTATACAAATATATATAATTTTTTAATTAAATAATAATATAAATTGAAAAAATCATAAACATAAATACTTGAATTACTTATATCTATAAATGCAGTTTAGTATGTAAATTAAAATTAAATTATTTTCTTTATTTTAGATATATATATATATTAATACTTAATCAACCTAAAAAATTAATTAAACAATTTTCAGATTAAATAGTAAAAAAAATTAAAAACAGTAAATAATGTGGTATAATATCAATATCCCAATTCTTAATGCAAATCTTCATTAAAATTAATTTTCAAACTTTAAACAAATATTTCTAATATCCTAAAATTACCCAAAACCGCAACATATACAAATACCCTAAAATCCCATCATTAACCCACTATAATTAAAGAAAATAAATAAAAAAATATTATTCTAACTATTATACAGTAATTAAATCTTAAAAACATACCTGAAAGTAATTTTTGGAGATGAAAATCAACTAAAAACGGAAGCAGAAATCGCCCAAAATCGCCCTGAAATCGCCTGTTTTCGCCTCTGGTTCGTGTGGCTCGGGGAAGAAGAAGGGAATATGGTTATATACAGGGGAGGCCTCTAACGTCTCCCCTGGGAAGACGTCCAGACTTCCAACATCTTCCCTGGGAAGACGTCCGATGTGGCACGTCTTCCCATGGGAGACGTTGGAAGTCTGCACATCTTCTTATGGGAGACATTGGAAGTGTCCACGTCTTCCCTGAGGAGACGTTAGAAGCTTCCCATTGTCCGACTTATATATATTTAATTATTTTATTTTGATTTTTTAATTTATTCTAAATAACGTCTCTCACTACTTTTAATGACTTACACACTTAGTCATAAATAAGAACTTTTGATGACTTACACCCTTAGACTTGAAATATCCCTGATTACTTTTAATGTCTTACACCATTTGTGTAAGTCATTATAGAGAGTCATTAAAAGTGAAAATTGTTGTAGTGCATGATGATGGCCCACAATGTCGGGCTCAATCTAAGGTGTATTTTATTCCCTGCAACTCTGGTCGGGCCAACCAGGCAATTGTTTAAGCAATATAAGAGGCATTCCATAAGCTCATGGAAGACGTTTTCTTATGATTTCAAAAAGGAATTCTGAGCTTCACAGGCAGCTCGGGTTGATACGGATTCATTGGCCAACATAAAGCAGCAACCTGGTGAGACGTTGAAGGCATATCTAAGTAGGTTTGCCAATGTCACTGCACAAGCAAGGGATGCTGATGATAGCTCCAAGCTCATGGCACTGAGGACAGGAATCCTCGTTGGGGGCGACCTGTGGCAAGAACTCCAAAGAAAAGGAGTTACGAGTGTGGATGAATTCTTGGCCCGAGCTCAATAGTGGATTAATCTAAAAGAGGCGTGAGCTTCCTTCATGGGAACCAGCCAAACCCCCGTCCAGCCCGTTGGAGCGATAACGGACGGTGCAACTAAGGCTTAAACCATTACCTAGAATTACCAAAGGGGAACAAACTAAAGGAAGGGAAATGGCGAGGCCGGCCAGAGCGGGACGAAGAAAAATAAGTCTAGGGAGAAATTCAAACATGTTTACACTACTTATACTAACCTAACGGACACTAGGGAGCGCATCTTCCAGGAAAATTCTACTTGCCTTCCATGGAAGAAGCCAGAGCCATTGAAGAACCAGAGGGCAAAGAGAAATTCTTCAAAGTTCTGTCGATTCCATAATGACATCGAGCATAACACTGATGACTGTTGACAGCTGAAGGATGAGATTGAAACTCTCATTAGAGTAGGACCTTTAACCCAGTGCGCTCGAAATCGGGTGGTCCTTAATCAACCTGCTGGACCAAACCCTCCATCAGTCCCTGAAGCTCCAGTAAGTCAAACTGAAGCTTAAGCAAATCAGGTCAACCCTCCTCCGATAGTAGGGGGAGATATAACTACCATTTTGGGAGGACCTCATTTGGCAGGCACGAGCAGCGGGCCCAGAAGAGGTACGTTAACGAATTGAAGTCCCATAATGGAGTGGAGTTCGTCTCGGAGCAGCAGTTATTAAAACAGCAACAATTGGAAACACAACTAATCATTTTCATATAAGAGGATGCTAGCCACGTCCAATTCCTACATAACGATCCCTTGGTCATAACCGTTCAGCTCACCAACTGGAGGGTCTGGAGGACACTGGTAGATAACAGAAGTTCTGTGAATCTACTTTTCCGATCCACCTTGGAAAAAATGGGGTTGTCTGTAACAAATTTGAAGGCGACCTCAATGACTCCTTATGGGTTTTCTGGTGAAGGATCAACAGCCATCGGGATGATCGGGTTGGTAGTGACATTGGGAGAAGACTCACGAAATATTTCCAAGTTACTTGAGTTCGTGGTAATCGATTGTCCAGCTGCATACAATGCGATTTTGGGCCAACCTGCGCTGGTGGCATTTGAAGCCATAACCTCTATCCGCCACCTAGCAATAAAATTCTGCCCAGCTGTGAGAATATGCACCGTGAGAGGTGATCAGCTCGCCGCCAGAGAATGCAATAGAATTTCTATGAAGGGAAAATCACAATCCAGGCAACAAGCTATGGTCATAAATGACGGAGGTGAGGAGTCCCAAGAAGTAGAAGTTACTTGTGGGACAGCAAAACCTCAACAAAAAGAGGATAGTAACATCGCCCAAGCAATGACATTGATCCACGGATGGGTGAAGACAGGTCAGAACTCCAAGCCATAGAGGAGCTCAAGGAGGTAAACATTGACCGTAAAGAAGCTTCAAGAGTCGTAATGGTTGGGAAGAATCTTGATGATAAAAGGAAGGAGCTGGTCAATTTCTTACAAGAGAATCTGGACGTTTTCGCCTGGTCACATGAAGATATAGTGGGAATAAGTCCGAGTGTAATCATGAACACCTTAAATTTGGACAAGAACGTGCCTACAAAATCCCAAAAACAGAGACACTTGGGAACAGTTTGAGCTGAAGCTTTTGAGGAAGAAGTAGCTCGACTATTAAAGTGTGGGTTTCTCTACGAGGCAAAATACCCGGTCTGCGTCACCAATCCCGTGCTGGTCCCAAAGCCAAATGGGAAATGGAGGACCTGAATCGACTTCTCCGATTTGAATAAAGCTTATCCCAAGGATTGTTTCTCACTGCCAAGGATTGATCACTTAGTAGATGCCACGGTAGATCACGAGCTCATGTCATTCATGAATACGTATTCTGGATATAACCAGATCGCGATGAATCCTGTGGACCAGGAACATACAAGCTTCATAACCCCAAATAACGTATATTGTTATAAAGTTATGCCCTTTAGGCTGAAGAATGTTGGAGCAACATATCAGCTCTTGGTCAACAAGATGTTCGCTAATTAGATCGAGAGAAATATGGAAGTGTATGTCGATGATATGCTGGTCAAATCAAAGACTGCCGATAACCATGTATCCGATATAAAAGAATTTTTTGGAATCTTCAGGAGGTATGACATGAAGCTGAATCCTCATAAGTGCACTTTTGGAGTGGCATCTGGAAAATTTATGGGTTTCATAGTCAACATGAGGGGGATAGAGGCAAATCCTGAGAAAATCAAATCGTTGTTAGAAATTCCCTTGCCCGGGTCACGTAAAGAAGTTCAAAGCCTGACTGGAAGGGTGGCGGCTTTGAATCGTTTTATTTCAAAATCCACTGACAAGTGTCTACCATTCCACAACTTGCTCAGAGGAAACAAAAAATTTGAGTGGACTGAGGAGTGCGAACAGGCATTCCTCAACCTAAAAATGCACCTGGCCGAGCCCCCAATGTTATCTAAGCCTATGTCTAGAGAACCTCTATTCCTTTATCTGGTGGTGACAGAGAATGCAGTCAGTGTCGTTCTAGTTCGAGAAGAAGGCTGTGCTCAAAAACCAGTATATTATATAAGGAATAGACTTCTCAGAGCTGAGTCACGATATCCACTGATAGAAAAACATGCGTTCTGTCTGGTATTGGCTTCCAGGAAGCTCCAGCCATATTTCCAATCCCATTCAATCAACGTCATGACGGACCAACTCTTAAGGCAGGTTTTGCAAAAACCTAAAACGTTGGGACGTCTGTTAAAATGGGCTATCAAACTTAGCTAGTTTGAGATATTGTACGTACCACAGACCTCAATCAAAAGTGATGCCCTTGCTTATTATATGGCTGAATGCACCAGATTTCAAGAGAAGCTCTTGAAGTAACCAGTGCAGGAATTATGAAAAATATTAATGGATGGATCATCAAACGAGAAGGAATTGGGAGCTGGGATCATCTTGATCTCACCAGAAGGGCATCTATTTCATACAACTCTAAGATTTGGATTCGAAGCATCCAACAATGAAGCCGAATATGAGGCCTTACTAGCTGGGCTGAGAGTAGCAAAGGAGCTCAAGGCAAAAGCCGTCAAATTTTATAGTGATTCTTAGCTCGTGATCAATCAGGTATTGGGAGAAGATCAAGCTCGAGGTACCAAGATGGTGGCCTACCTAGCAAATGTAATGACCCAACTATTTCTAAGACCTTGAACCATTAAAACTACTAGACATAGCTACTATTTTTGGGAAACATACATCATAAATAACATAACTTTATTTAAAGCCCAAAATATTGTACCAATACAAAATAATATAAAATAAAATATGATATGGTATGGGATCCCATTGTTTACAAAACATAAAACATAACTTTAATTTGTTTAACTACTAAATGTAGAAATACATAAAAACATAAATAAAAAGACTTAAAATCAACGTCATCCTCGATCGTCACGCAGTCCATTCAATCCATTCATCCTCAATACACAAGCCAGGCTGCCATGAATCTTTATGCCTCCATATTCATTTTCCTGCATCAAGCTAAAAATAAAGGAGTGAGCCTAATACCCACCAAGGAAAATCTACTAACACATAAATAATAAATCATAAACATAAGACTATATCATATACTATAAAAACATATATCATATAGGACTACAATATTAATGGCCATTAACTCATTAACATGGCATGTGATAAACCATCTAGGTCCTCTGTCTAGTAATCGAGGGTAGATCACATGGTAGTATATGATAACCCATAGGGTAAATCATGACTCTAAACCATGAAAATGATAAAAATTCTTGGGGCTTGCTGTCTAAGCAAGTCATATGCCCAAGCGACTATAAAACATATTCATGGGGCTTGATATCTAAGCAATTTATATGCCCAAGGACTACAAAACATATACATAAAACATATCATAGCATAAACATATAAACACATATAATCTATCCTAGTTTCCTTACAACAAACCGGGATATTTGGGAACAAGAACGGAATTAGAACACTCCTAAAAACAAACAGTAAGAATGGTGAGTTTCTAAAGAAATAAGATGAAAAGAAAACTAAACCATCAAAGAAGAAACTTACCGAGAAGAACCTTAAGTTTCAAGAAACTTAAATACCTAACCAAGAATCATAAACAAGAGTTAGGATCTGAAAGAAAGAAAACTAAAGAACCATAATGAACTGAACTTAAGGATAAGAATACCTTGAATCATCTTATGAATTGATCTAAACCTCGATACCGAAATCTCACTATATCTCACTTCCCAAGTGTTTAGAAAAGCTTAGAATGAATAAGCTTTTAACCCAAAAAACCCAAGTGTTTCTCTCTATACTAACACTAGCAACTTGGAGGCTCTGAGCAAATGCTTGAAGAATGAAGAAAATGGCTGAGTACTAGGTCCATTTTCTGGTTGATATATCGGCTGGTCCATTTTCTCAAGCCCCGTTCGAACGTTCGTGCAAAGTCGATGTGTTTTCTGTATCTGTCGTAGGCAATATATCGGCCCCTAGAGCTGCGATGTATCGGCATACGTTGATATATTAAACATGTTTTTGCACTTTTTCACCATATTTTGAATTGAGTAAACAAATTTGACTAAGTCATAATATGATCCTAATAGTTTCTGGAAGGTTCTAGAGCTTCTAGATCTTTCTTTTAATTAAACTATTCATCAAAATACTTAAAGCCTTAATAAACATGATTATGACAAGTGTCATGCTCTTAATGGTTCTATCTAAACCTTAGGTTATAATAAATATATTTCTAGAACCAACAATATCAATCAAACCTTATGTTATAATTAATATTCTTAAACTATAGGTTAAACTTATAAAATCCATAACTGTTGTTATGAGTGTCCAACTAAGTCCTGGCTTTTAACCAAAATCCATGGAATCTAACATACTACAAACTAATACTAACTACTACTACTATCTAGCTAGCTAAGTAAATATTATGGGACACTATAGCAAAGGTGAAGGGAGAACTGTCTGAATTTGAGTATAGTTCTGTTGAATAGATACCCCGCGAGGAAAATTCTAATGTTGACACCTTGGCACGACTTTGCACCACAAAAGAAGTTGAGACATTGAATGTAGTGCAAGTAGAGTTCTTGGAGAGACCAAGTGTAATAGAAGAAATGATAGAAGTCAAAATGATCGACACAAGATCGACTTGGATGACTCCCATAATGGAATACCTCACAATAGGAAAGCTACCTGACGATAGAAAAGACGCAAGGAAAATACTTTATCAAGCTCCGCGGTACGTAATAGTTGATGGAACCTTGTATTGACGTGGTCATTCGTTGTCTCTCCTATGATGCGTTCTGCCCGAGGAAGCCAAAACCATTTTACAAGAAATACACGAAGGTTTTTGTGGAGATCATGCTGGGGGGGGGGGGGGGGAATATAGCACTGAAGATATTGGGGCAGGGCAAATTTTTGGTCCACTTTAATGAAATACTCAATCTCGTATGTTGAGAAGTGCGACAAATGCAAGCGTTTCGCTACGATTGCCCGAGCTGCTCTAGTCGAGCTAACGATGATGTCATCCCCATGGCCATTTGCAGTATGGGGAATCGACCTAATAGGTTCCCTACCTATGGGAAAGGGGGGAGTTCATTACGCAGTGGTGGCGATTGATTATTTCACGAAGTGGGTAGAAGTTAAGCTTCTAGCAACCATCAATTGAAAAAGTGTCCTGGACTTCGTGGTAAAGATTATTATATGTTTGTTTAGGCTTCCTAAAAAGATCGTGTCAGACAATGGGACACAATTTGACAGCGATCTCTTCACTCACTTCTGTGAAAAATATGGCATCACTAAGAGTTTCTCCTCAGTAGCATATCCACAGGTCAATGGGCAGGTCGAGGCTGTGAACAAAACCCTTAAGGTGAGCCTGAAGAAGAGGTTAGACAAATCCAAAGGATTATGGCCCGAGCAGCTCCCACAAGTACTTTGGGCGTACCGAAGTTCTCACAGAACCTCCACGGGGCATACTCATTTTTCCTTAACTTTTGGAAGCAAGGTCGTGCTTCCATTTGAAGCCATGGTAGCCACCCACAGGCAAAGGTCATTTAGTCAAGAACAGAATGATCGACTACTTAACGCGTCTCTCGATCTTATTGAAGAAAAATGTGAAGAATCGTAGTTACAGCTTGCCCATTATCAACAAAAAATCACTCGCTATTTTAATTCTAAAGTTAAGAGGCACAGACTCGGACTGGGCGACCTAGTTCTCCAAAGGGTCTTTTTAGAAAATAAGGATCCCAAGGACGGTGTATTAGCCCGAACTGGGAGGGACCATATCATGTCGTTGAGGTTTTGCGTGAAGGAACTTTCAAGATAGCTCGGCTTAATGGGGAAGTAGTCCCGCGGACATGTAATGCTCTACATATGAAAAAAGTATTATTAGTAGTACCACCATCAATGTAAGGCTTATTTATAAAATCCATTTGATTAAATAATAGATGGATTACTAAATAATTTTTTTTAAGATTGCATGAGTTTGTGTTCTAATATTTGTAAAAGCAACCAAGAAAGTTTCTACTTTCTGATTACTTGGGGGGGCACATAACCCGAGGTTGGAAAAATTAGTTCTGCTTGATAAGATTAGGAAACTTAGAAGCTTGGAAAAATTGAATATTCAATGGCTTTTTAAAGATCGAGTGTTCAATAAACCTAGCGCGAACTAAGTTTAAAATCATTTAAAATTCTGGACGTAACCAGGTCTGAAATTTAGAAGCTTGGAAATATTGATTATTCAATGGCTTTTTAAAGTTAGAATTTTCAATAAACCTAGCGCGAACTAAATTTAAAATCATTTAAAATCCTGGATGTAACCAGGTCCAAAACATAGAAGTTTGGAAAAATTGAATATTCAACTTCTTTTTAAAGCTCGAGTGTTCAATAAACCTAGCGTGAACTAAGTTTAAAATCATTTAAAATCCTGGACGTAACCAGGTCCGAAATTTAGAAGCTTGGAAATATTGATTATTCAATGGCTTTTTAAAGTTCAAATTTTCAATAAACCTAGCGCGAACTTGTTGACCCAAACTCTTAAGTCTCCTTGTTTTGATGATTAACAAATATTTGATTATTATTTGTTACTAATGATTTGTTGATTTTGTAGCAAAAACTAAAGTGAATTAGCACTTCAAAGTCAAAATTATGACCAAGGGCAAAATGGTCATTTTACCAAGTTTTCCGGAAACGACCCGAATTGGACTTCAAGACTCAAGAAACTCAAGATAAAGGTTTAACTTCATTTCTTAGTCTTGTAAAGTGATTGCAAGTATACTTTAAGTCATAAGTATAGAATTTGGCTCACTCACGCACTAAAAAATGGTGATTTTTTAAAATGAGAAATAATTATCCTAAATTCACTTTTAAGAAAATACATCCCGATACGGTCGTAACGCAATTGGAATTTTTGAAATCGGATAAACGAGCTAAAAGTTATAAAGAATTGAAAAATGGGAAAATAGGCTTAAAACTGATTTTGCTCTATGTTTGCCATCCGGAATTCCGGATGGGCAACCGGAATTCCGGTTGCTTCCAACCGGAATTCCGGTTCCCTCATCCGGACTTCCGGTTCGCGGCAGACAGCTTCGCAAATTAATCCCTAACGGCTATAAACGGCTAGTTTTTTCCCAAACTCTATATAAACTCGTCTTTTACTTCAAATTGGTTGTTGGCTGAGCATTTATTACATATACCAAACCAAATCCATTGATTTCAAAGAGCTTTCAAAGTTTAACTCATCCAAACACATATTCACACACTTGAGCCAAAATTTGTATTTATTTCTTCTAAGTGTGCTTGCTAATCACTCTAGGTTTCTCATTGTATTATCATACTTCTAGAGTGATTTTTGCTTGTAATATCAAACACATTCCCATATTGAAATTGAGGTGAGGTTGGCACCGGTTTTGTAAACAACCCGGTTAGAGTGAGATTGGCACTTCAACAATCCGAAAAAGAGGTTGATAGTCCTTGGTGGTGGAAAACTATTGTAAGAGGTTTGGAAATACCTTGGTGAAAAATTCCCGGTTGTAAGGGTTAGTCAAGCCCGCTAACTTGGCTCGATAGTTGAACTCAAAGCTAGGTCCTTAGCTTTGAAGACCAAGGACGTAGGTGGCTTAGTTCTACCGAACCTTGTAAAATTCGAGAGTTTGCGATTTCTTAACCTTCAACTCTTTACATTACAAGTTTAACTATTTGCTATATCTATTTGATTGCCATATTATTTGCTTATACTTGATAAATTTGATTTATTGCATAATTTGGCATATTAAGTTTTAAATTTCCGAAATTAGTTTAAATTTCCAATTCACCCCCCCTCTTGGAAACATATCTTGGGTTAACAATTGGTATCAGAGCTAGGGCTCATTTAATTGATTAGATTTTACAATCTAGAGCATGGCGTTTCCAAGTAATTCACAAAATAACATGTTAGAAGGTCTAAGCACAACTAGAGCACCATTCTTTAATGGAGTAGACTTTCCCTATTGGAAAATTAGGATGGAAACATATCTTCAATCTATCGATTATGATTTGTGGCATATAGTGTCTAATGGTCCTTACATTCCTAAACATGTCATTAATGATAAAGAAGTTATTAAGACATATGAGGCATATGACGAAGAAGATAAGAAAATGCTTTCTAAGAATGCTAAAGCTAAATATGCACTTATATGTGGATTGGATAGAGATGTGTTCAAAAATATTGAACAAGCCTCTACCGCTTATGATATGTGGAAAATGCTTGAAGTCACTCATCAAGGAACAAATGCTATGAAGGAAACTAAAATTCAAATTTATTCTACTCAATATGAGAACTTTAAGATGAAAGCGGATGAAACTATTGCTAACATGTATACTCGTTTCACTACTATCACTAATGGTTTGAATTCTCTTGGCAAGGTACTTTCACAAAAGGAGATGGTGACCAAGATTTTGAGAAGTCTCACCAAAGCCTATCAAGGCAAAGTGATTGCCATTCAAGAAGCCAAGGATCTCTCAACACTTCCTTTGGAAGAACTAATTGGCTCACTCATGAACCATGAAATTTTCATGAGTGCACAAGATGAAGAGGAAGTTGAGAAGAAAAAGAAGACTATTGCATTCAAGTCTTCCTCCTCCCGTGCCATTAGTGAGGACGATGAGGATAGCATGTGTAGCGACATGGAGGACTTGGCACTCTTCACAAAGAAGTACAAAAAGTTCATGAAATTCAAGAAGAACTTTGGGAAGAAGCCACAAAGAGGAAGTGATTCAAAAGAAAAAGAAAGAAGGAGCAAAGATGATCCACCAATTTGCTTCGAATGCAAGAAGCCCGGTCACATGAAGATGGATTGCCCAATGAGAAAGAAAAATAAATACAAAGGAAGGGCAATGTTGGCGGATTGGCTAAATAGTGATGAGGAGGACTCCGACAATGAGGAGAAGAATGAAGTAGCTAACATGTGCATGATGGCTCTTGATGATGGGGTAAGCATTTCTAGCCAAAGTGATTATGATAGTGAAAATGATGATGATAACTTAGAAATACCATATGATGAGTTGTCTAGTTCATTTAAGGATCTATTTAATGATTTTGGAAAATTGCTTGTTAAAAACCAAACTCTTAGAGAAAAGACCAACATGCTATTAAAAGAAATTGAGATTTTGAAATTAAATGAAAAAGAACTCTTAACTAAATCTCAATGTACTACTTGCTCCTCTTATAAGAAAGAAATTGGAAAATTGCATGATAACATAAAAAGCCTTAAGAATGACATATATACTTTTACAAAAGGTAAAGAAGGCTATGAACTTATGCTAGGGAGTCAATCTTGTGGTTTTGGAAAAAGTGGTATTGGATATGATCCTAGTAGGAAACAAAAATTTTTGAGAAACTTCTTTGTAAAACCAACTAGCCTACCACACTTTACATGCACATATTGTAACCAAGATGGTCATACTATTTCATATTGTCATGTAAAGAGATATGCATATCTAGGCAAGACCAAATGGGTACCAAAGGGTTCCAAAACTAACAAGAAAGGACCCAAAGTTGTTTGGGTACCAAAGGCCAACAAATGATTTTATTTTTGTAGGAATCAACAAGGAAGAGCAAAAGCTTGTGGTTCTTGGATAGTGGTTGTTCCAAGCATATGACCGGTGACCCATCAAGATTTTCGAGTTGTAAGAGCAAGGAAAGTGGCTTTGTCACTTTTGGAGACAATTCAAAAGGAAAAATCTTGGGCATTGGTGATATCGGTAACATATACTCTCCATGTATTAAAAATGTGCTTCTTGTTGATAACCTTAAACATAATTTACTTAGTATTAGTCAACTATGTGATAAAGATTTTCGTGTTGTTTTTGAATCCTCAAAATGCTCCATTGAAAATGCTTCAACCAATGAAGTTATTTTTGTTGGAGAAAGGAAGGATAATGTTTATGTTATTGATGTTGATTCCTTTGATAGCAAAAATAAATGTTTAACCGTTATGAATGATAATTCTTGGTTGTGGCATAGAAGATTAGGACATGCTAGTATGGATTCTATTTCAAAGTTGGTTAGAAAAGATCTTGTTGTTGGTTTGCCATCTATTCCTTTTGTTAAAGATAAACTTTGTGATGCATGCCAATTTGGAAAACAAATTAAAACATCTTTTCATTCCAAGAAAGAGATTTCAACCTCTAGACCTTTGCAATTGCTTCATATTGATTTATTTGGTCCTTCAAGAATTGCTAGTCTAGGTGGTAAATACTATGCATTTGTGATTGTTGATGATTTTTCTAGATTTACATGGGTTATATTTTTGAAACTCAAAAATGATGTTTTGGAAAATCTAGTTAAATTTTGTAAGAGTGTGCAAAATGAAAAAGGGTATTCAATCACCTCCATTAGGAGTGATCATGGTGGAGAGTTTGACAATGATGCTTTAGAATTGTTTTGTGATGAACATGGTTTTAACCATAACTTTTCGGCTCCAAGAACTCCACAACAAAATGGAGTTGTCGAAAGGAAGAATAGAACAATTCAAGAAATGGCTAGGTCAATGCTCAATGAAATCTCATTACCTAAATATTTTTGGGCCGAGGCCGTTAATACTTCTTGTTATATTTTGAACCGTGTTTTCATTAGGCCTAACATGAATAAAACCCCTTATGAGCTTTGGAAAGGGAGAAAACCCAACATTGGATATTTTAGAGTTTTTGGATGTAAATGCTATATTTTGAACACCAAGGACAACCTTGGAAAATTTGATGCAAAATCCGATGTTGGAATTTTTATAGGTTATTCAACACATAGTAAAGCTTATAGAATTTATAACAAAAGAACTAATGTTGTTGAAGAATCTATTCATGTTGCATTTGATGAGTCTAACCCTCCTACAAGCAAAAGTGTAGATGATGATGTTGTAGGTTTGGGAGAAGAGGTTCAAAAGCTTGACATTGGAGAATCATCTAACGCTCCATCACAAACTCCCAAAGAGGAACTACCCGAGGAAAAGGTAAATGAAAGCAAAGGTATGGATTCTAACCTCCCTCATGAGTGGAAGTTCAAAAGTGCTCATCCTATAGACCAAATTCTAGGTGATCCTTCACAAGGAGTCACAACTAGAAGCTCCCTTAGAAACTTATGTAATTTCATTGCTTTTATTTCTCAAATTGAACCAAAGAATTTTAAAGAGGCCGAGTTCGATGAATCTTGGCTTCTAGCTATGCAAGAAGAAATAAATCAATTTATTAGAAATGATGTTTGGCAGTTAGTTCCAAGACCGTCACACCAATCGGTGATTGGAACAAAATGGGTCTATAGAAATAAGGTAGATGAGCATGGGGTCATTGTGCGTAACAAGGCTAGATTAGTGGCCCAAGGTTACAATCAAGAAGAAGGAATTGATTATGAGGAGACCTTTGCCCCGGTAGCAAGACTTGAGTCCATAAGAATGTTATTAGCTTTTGCATGCCACAAGAATTTTGTCTTGTATCAAATGGATGTTAAAAGCGCTTTCTTAAATGGATACATTATGGAAGAGGTTTATGTCTCTCAACCCCCCGGTTTTCAAGATCACAAACACCCTAACCATGTTTACAAATTAAAGAAAGCATTATATGGTTTAAAGCAAGCTCCTAGAGCTTGGTATGATCGTTTAAGCACTTTTCTTATCTCAAATGGTTTTTCAATGGGAAAAGCGGATAATACACTTTTTATTAAAAGAAAATCAAAAGACATTATTATAGTACAAATCTATGTTGATGATATTATTTTTGGTGCTACTAATGATGTTCTTTGTGAAGAATTTTCAAAGTGTATGCATAGTGAATTCGAGATGAGCATGATGGGAGAGCTCAACTTTTTCCTTGGACTTCAAATAAAGCAACAAAAGAATGGAATCTTCATAAGTCAATCCAAGTATATCAAGGATCTACTTCAAAAGTTTGACTTGGCCAATGCAAAGTCCATGAAAACCCCTATGAGCACCTCCATAAAGATGGACAAGGATGAAAGTGGTAAGGATGTTGACATTACCAAGTATCGAGGTATGATTGGCTCATTATTATATTTAACCGCTAGTAGACCCGATATTTTGTTTAGTGTTGGTCTATGTGCTAGGTACCAATCATGTCCCAAGGAATCCCACTTAAGTGCCGTTAAGAGAATCTTTAGATACTTGATAGGCACAATGAATCTAGGACTTTGGTATCCCAAGAACTCAAACTTTGAAATCATTAGTTACTCGGATGCGGACTTTGCCGGTTGTAAGTCGGATAGGAAAAGTACTAGTGGAACATGTCACTTTCTAGGAAACTCTTTAGTGTCATGGTTTAGCAAGAAACAAAACTCGGTAGCCCTATCCACAACCGAAGCCGAATACATAGCCGCCGGTAGTTGTTGTGCTCAAATACTTTGGATGAAACAAACTCTTAAGGATTTTGATGTTGATTTTGAATGTACACCCATAAAGTGTGACAATACTAGTGCCATTAACCTCTCTATGAATCCAATCTTGCATTCTAGAGCCAAGCATATTGATATAAGGCACCACTTCCTTAGAGACCATATCCAAAGAGGAGACATTATGCTAGATTTTGTGAGCACCAATTTCCAACTAGCGGATATTTTCACCAAGCCTCTTAGTGATGAGAGATTTAGTTTTATTAGAAGAGAGCTAGGAATGACCAACATAAATGAAATTTAAGGTTTACTAGCTACTTGAATATCATATCTCTCCTTACTTACTTATGCATGTATACTCTCACTATAATATGATTCTATGCATAAATAAGCAAAATCTTATAACACTTGACCTATTAGATATATGTCTTTGAGGATAACAAATTATAGGTCATGATATGAATCTTTGGTGAACTTTGAACTCATTTTTGATTGAGTAAATATGTGAATTTTTGCATATGTGCCTAGTATATGTGTTTATGTGTTTAAACTTGTCTAAATAAGTCTATCTAGTATGCCTATAGGGTTTCTATGCTTGAATTACTCTTTGAACAATTTTTAGGTATGCTTAGTATTGAAAATTTGTTAGTTTTTGCCTAAATTAGTGTTTTTCGCCAAACTTACTCAATTTTCAACATTTTTCAAATCCGTCAGTTTGAGCACCTCACATTTAACACATTTGAACTATTGCAAAAAGAATTTTTCGATTTGGTTGCATAAAACTCATTTTTGGTAGACTTCTACTTTTCAAGGCCTTTTTAAGGCATTTTTCGAAAAATCTACCCAAAATGCTCAATTTTCATCATTTTTCAAAACCGTAACTTCCCTCATCTCACATTTAACATTATTGAGGTGTTGCAAAAAGAATTTTTCGATTTGGATGCATACAACTCATTTTTGGTAGATTTCTCCTTTTCAAGGCCTTTTAAGGCATTTTTCGAAAAATCTACCCAAAATTCTCAATTTTCAATATTTTTCGATTCCGTCACTTCACACACCTCATATTTAATATTCTTAAACTGCTGGAAAAATAATTTTTCAATTTGGTTGAACAGATTTCGTTTTTGGTAGGTTTTTGGCTTTCTTGAATTCTTTTTTAAAACTTACCGTAAATCGTCATTTTTCAACATTTTTCATATTTTCTTGTTTGAGCATGTTCATTTTCTCATATTTTAGGTGTTAGAAAAAGTTTGGAGTCAATTGGGATAAAAACAAAGTTTTTGGGAACTTTTTCGAAAAGTGGGCTGGGCTGGTGCACCAACCGGAATTCCGGTTGGCTGTGCACAGACCAACCGGAATTCCGGTTGGCGCCTGACAGCAGCCCTTCAGTTTTTTTTTTTTTTTTTGCCTTTTTTAAATGCATTTTGTTCAAAATAAAAACCCTACCCACGACTCTTTTTCCCCATTCTGACTCTACACCCTAAAATACAAGCCTCCTCTCTCTTTCCTCTCAAAAATCACTCCCTCAAACCCTCACTTCATCATCCATTTCTCTCCAAAACTCTCTTTCTTTTCTTGTTTTCCCTTCAATGGCCTCATCATCCAACCCAAGGAAGAGCAAGAGGGTTCTCAATGCTGAACAAATCAGGGAGAAAAGGGCTAAAGGCAGAAATGAACCCACTCTCTTCTACAACCAAGAGGACTTCAATAGGTTCCATGAAGCTTTCTCCTCTAGGCCTATTATCAAAGGTAAGTTTTGTGACCTTCCAAGCCTAGCTTGTGTCAAATTCAGTTATCACTTTGAAATGTTAGGGTGGAAATCATTTGTCAATATTAAGACACCCATGTACCCTAGGTTGGTTAGAGCCTTCTATGCTTGCATCAAACCTAACCATGCACCCCTAGGAGTTAGAGGCACTATTGGAGATGTCCCCTTTGAACTTAATGTAGAATCTCTCAATAACTTGCTAGGAGCACCAAATGAGGGACTCTTGCTAGAACCAAAAACCACTCTTAAGAATGATGAACTTTTTGCTATGAATGAGTGTTCTAGAGTCCTTTGTGGAGAAGGCCCCATTTTCATCAAACCAAAGTTTCACAATCTTACTTTAGAAGCCAAAATTCTCCAACTTTTTATCATCAACAATCTTGCTCCTAGAAGTGGTCATAAGGATGAGGTCAACAACATCGATATATTCATTTTATACCTTATCCTCACCAAAAAAGCACGAATCAACCTAGGGCATCTTATTCTTCGATTTATTGTTGATGTGAATAAACCCAACATGGTTAAGTCCCTCCCATTTGGCTTTCTCCTTAGCTACCTCCTACCTCTCTTAGGAGTTCCCATCTCGGGTGAAAAGAAGGTTGGTCCTACCGAAGGGGATAAGCTCGGTCCTAAATCTTTCACAAGCTTAGGGTATGCTCTTATCAACAATAAGTGGGTCTTCACTCCCAAAAGAGGCCAAAGAAGGCAAGAGGGCCTTGAAGTAGGCGACGAAAGTGAAGAAGAGGAGAGCTTTGGACTACCCACAAGCGAAAGTGAAGACGAGGAGCAAGCCGATGAAGAAGAAGCTCCAATGCCTCAAGCATCTCAATTCAACCTTGAGGAAGCCTTTGCTCGTCTTCACACCGACATGAACACTCAATTTACCAACCTGCGGAGTGACATGGCACAAGGCTTCCAAGATGTTCGTAATGAAATGGAGGAGATGAGGGCCTACATAAGGCGGTTTGGGGGGCCACCATCATAGGCATTTGCATGTTTTTCTAGTCTTGCATTCCTTTATGTTTTATTTTATTTTTCTATGTACTTATGTGTTTGCATGGCTTTATGCCTTATGTATGAATGCTTAAACTATTTAATCTATGTTTGTTTATAATTTATTTTGTGAATTCCTTTGCCATCCTTTTTGATGAATCAAAAGGGGGAGAAGTGATAGGATTATTTTTTAATATTTGGCAAAACCTCAATATCTAAGACTAACAATGTTATTTGAACTTAAGTGATATATTGAGGGGGAGTTTACAAAATCATGCAAAGTAAAACTAAAAGGTAAATTTCTTTTATCCTTGCACACATTAAGGGGGAGCTAATCTAATATTCATATTTAAAAATATATTCTTTCCCTTGTAAAATAATCAAATATTTGATATCATCAAAAAGGGGGAGATTGTTGACCCAAACTCTTAAGTCTCCTTGTTTTGATGATTAACAAATATTTGATTATTATTTGTTACTAATGATTTGTTGATTTTGTAGCAAAAACTAAAGTGAATTAGCACTTCAAAGTCAAAATTATGACCAAGGGCAAAATGGTCATTTTACCAAGTTTTCCGGAAACGACCCGAATTGGACTTCAAGACTCAAGAAACTCAAGATAAAGGTTTAACTTCATTTCTTAGTCTTGTAAAGTGATTGCAAGTATACTTTAAGTCATAAGTATAGAATTTGGCTCACTCACGCACTAAAAAATGGTGATTTTTTAAAATGAGAAATAATTATCCTAAATTCACTTTTAAGAAAATACATCCCGATACGGTCGTAACGCAATTGGAATTTTTGAAATCGGATAAACGAGCTAAAAGTTATAAAGAATTGAAAAATGGGAAAATAGGCTTAAAACTGATTTTGCTCTCTGTTTGCCATCCGGAATTCCGGATGGGCAACCGGAATTCCGGTTGCTTCCAACCGGAATTCCGGTTCCCTCATCCGGACTTCCGGTTCGCGGCAGACAGCTTCGCAAATTAATCCCTAACGGCTATAAACGGCTAGTTTTTTCCCAAACTCTATATAAACTCGTCTTTTACTTCAAATTGGTTGTTGGCTGAGCATTTATTACATATACCAAACCAAATCCATTGATTTCAAAGAGCTTTCAAAGTTTAACTCATCCAAACACATATTCACACACTTGAGCCAAAATTTGTATTTATTTCTTCTAAGTGTGCTTGCTAATCACTCTAGGTTTCTCATTGTATTATCATACTTCTAGAGTGATTTTTGCTTGTAATATCAAACACATTCCCATATTGAAATTGAGGTGAGGTTGGCACCGGTTTTGTAAACAACCCGGTTAGAGTGAGATTGGCACTTCAACAATCCGAAAAAGAGGTTGATAGTCCTTGGTGGTGGAAAACTATTGTAAGAGGTTTGGAAATACCTTGGTGAAAAATTCCCGGTTGTAAGGGTTAGTCAAGCCCGCTAACTTGGCTCGATAGTTGAACTCAAAGCTAGGTCCTTAGCTTTGAAGACCAAGGACGTAGGTGGCTTAGTTCTACCGAACCTTGTAAAATTCGAGAGTTTGCGATTTCTTAACCTTCAACTCTTTACATTACAAGTTTAACTATTTGCTATATCTATTTGATTGCCATATTATTTGCTTATACTTGATAAATTTGATTTATTGCATAATTTGGCATATTAAGTTTTAAATTTCCGAAATTAGTTTAAATTTCCAATTCACCCCCCCTCTTGGAAACATATCTTGGGTTAACAGAACTAAATTTAAAATCATTTAAAATCTTGCACGTAACCAAGTCCAAAACTTAGAAGTTTGGAAAAATTTATTATTCAATAGCTTCTTAATAACCAGGCTCGAGGCTGGATTCTTGACAGGTATGGTACAAATAACCAAACAAAAACTTAGAGATAACCAAGTTCGATAAGATCTATCTCGATCTAAGAAGTCGATTCCTAAAATCTCGATTGTACAAGAGTCTAAGGATTCATAAGCATGAGAAAATGATAAGGAAAGACGAATGGATCAAAATTTATATATATATATATATCAAAATAAGATAAACAAATAAATTGTCATATCGAGAAGGAAAAACCTCGAACTGAGCCCGAAGGCAATTGATTAATATCTAAAAACGGTTAAATAATTACAAAGGAAACAAAAAAGAAGTGAGATTAGTGGGCTCCATCTGCTCCCCCCAAAGATGTGACATCCTCGCTGTAACGACCCAAATTCGCTAATAAGGCTCAAGGGCCTTGATTAGTGTGCCTGGAGGGCATAATGGGAATTATGTGTGATTTTGATGAGTAAATGCATGATTATGAATTAAAGCATGTTATATGACTATTTGAATATTTGAGATGCATGACTATGTGTATTAGTATGCATGTAGGCTCTGACTAGGTTAGAAGGGCATAATCGTAATTTTGGCCGTTTTGGGCATAACTGTATTGATATATGTGATAATTGTTGAGACCACATTATTATGTGGATATATTCATGATCTCTGACTCGAGACGATCCTAGTGAGCAAAGTAGCGAAAAAGTCAAGGCGGGGATTTATACCCAGCTCGAGGTGAGCCTAGGGGTATAAATGGGAATTTAGTGAGTATACTAGAGTCTATCTTGACATTGAGTAATATTATTGGTGATTAATTAGGTATCGGGAGTTAAGCGGGAAATATTAGAGACACTCGAGGAGTTAGCGAGAATTGGGTAAAATGACTAGAATGCCCTTAAGTGGATTAAAGGGTTAGAAATAAAAGGGAGGGCATTAAGGTCATTTAGCTTTCTAAAGATAGGAATTATTGAGGCTTTATGTTAGTGGAAATTGTAGAAAAATATAGAAGTCTGAGGAAAGAAGGAAAGGGAAGGAAAAGAAAGGGAGAAAACAGAGAGAGTTTTCTAAGGTCGGTTTATGCTTCCTTCATCAGTTTCTTGAGGATTTTTGGAGCAAAGCTCAGAGGAGAGCTGGGTTAGGCTGAGCATCAAGGATCCTAAGCTAGGTTTGAGGAATTGGCAGAGGTTTAGCATGAACTCACCAACACTTGAGGTAAAATTTTGTAAGTCTCTTCAGTTCTGGTTTTGGTTCTTAGCTAAGTTATCTAAGCTGTGTTGATGGGGAATTTTAGGAAATTTGGAGCCAAGGGTTGAGGAATAGCAAGCCAAGGAGGTCTAGAGGCAACTTGTGGTCGAAATTCCACCAAAGGTATAAATTCTAAGCTTCTAACTTTGATGTTTAACTGGTTTCTGCTGAGTTTTAATGTTTAGAAGTGGCTATGGTGAATTTTGAGATTAGGGATGCATGTGTTTGAGTTCTAGGTATTTGGGGTGCTTGGGATGAGTGGAGTGTGTTCATAAGGTTTTTTTTGAGTTTGGTAAAGGTTTGGAGAAGTTTTGGTTCAGTTTGGTTCGAGGAAATCGCAGGAAGAGAAATTTGGAGTTTGCTTGTCTGTGACTAGCGCTACAGCACTAGTCTTTGGGCGCTGTAGCGCTAGGCCAAGCTTCCTGGGGGATTTTGCTTCTGTTTGTAGCGCTGTAGCACTGCCCTGTTTTCAGAAGGGGATTTTAGGGTTATTTGCAAGGGTTTTTGACCAAGGGTGTGGGGTTTGTTTCCACCACCTTTTTTGGTGGAACTAGGACTTCCCGGGGGCTCAGGATTGGCCCCAAGGCTAGGTTTTGAACTTGAGGATCGATGATGACTTTGGCCTATGGTTGTGTTTAGGTGAGCGCTAGGGCTCGAGGGGGATTTTGCTCAAGGAGTCAAGTGATCAAAGCTAGCGTATCGAAAGGTAAGAAAACTGCACCAGGTTATAGGATTGTGATAGGACTAAGTGCTCCTGATATTTTTATTGTGTCAATGATGGTATTATGCCATGGGACATGTAAAAGCGGCCTAAGGGTGTCGTACACTATATTTGCGCACAGGGCGCGGCTTGGCCACTGGTAGCCGAGGACAGCTTAATATTCACTGCACTCGGTTTAATCGGGCCGGAGTCAGTGGGATAACGGAGGGAGCGGCCTGAGGGTGCTAGCCCTAGTTATCACTTGTGAACTGATATATGATATGATATGACATGTTAATGTGCTGAATACTTGATTACACCGAATGATTATATGGTTGAGAACTTGTGATGCGATATGAGATATTGATTTGTCTGTTGATTGCTTATGCTCTGTTGTTGAGTTTTCTTGCTGGGCCTTGGCTCACGGGTGCTACGTGGTGCAGGTAAAGGAAAAGGCAAGCTGGACCAACCCTGAGATGGAGGGCCGTGGGGTGGAATGTACATAGCCAGCTGTTCGATCACCATGGTCGAGGAGTGGATCAGGACAGGGATTGCCTAACTGTTTGTTTTGCCTTAATATGGCTTGTTATTGTATCTAAACCTTATGACTTTTGTAAACGGTCTTTAAACTTATCATTTTTGGGATACCGTGTAAACAGGAAATGTTTCTTAATGAAAATGTGGCTTTTGAGACCAAAACATTTTTAACCCTAGTTCCTCTATAGTTTCAGTAACACGCTTTTAACTAAATGACTTGATTAGCAAGTCTAGCACTTTATAAACACACAGTGTAGCGGTCTTGGCTATCCAGGGCGTTACACTCGCCATATCCCTCCGCAACTCCAGAGACATCACTCGTCTCCGAGGGCTCTTGTAGAAGTCGAACCTTGAATTTAGCAAGGTACGGGTCCCACAACTCGGGTTCCATAAAAGAGAATTTCCCGTCCTGGTTGAAAGCCCAACATTGGTATAGCATATCCTCCATGGATCATGATGATGTCACCCTTTCCTCCTTGGCTTTGATCTCAACCTCGAGTAGTTTTTCTTTAAGCTCACCAATCTTAACTTGAGCTTCTGCGGCCTGAGGTTGTGAGGCAGATAATACAGTTTTTGTTGCCTGCTCATTTTCTTGGGTAGTGGTGAGAGCAGCCTTTGCAGCTTGCTCATTCTTTTGAGCAGCTGGCAGGGCAGCTTTGGCGGCCACCTCACTTTCCTTGGTAGCATTCAAGGCAACTCTGGCAGTGTTCAGCTTGGCCCGGAGCTCATCATTCCTGGTCCGAGCACGAGTTATGCTGCGGTATTGGGCCAGGACGGAGTGCAAAATAACAAAACAAGTCATAACTCAGCAAAAATATAAAAAAAAAATTATCACCATATTTGAGAAAACTTACGGTGAGATTCATCCCCATAGCAGACTCGAAGACATTCTCTGGGCTATGCTCCTCAATGGTCCCCAAGTCCCTCACACTGGCTTTGTACACATGGCCCACCATATGAGACGTCGTCTCATATATTATTCCCCGAAAGGCCTCAGGGATCCTCTCCAAGACCTTAGGATCCACTGGTTGTAACGCCTTGGCTACCCCAGAATAGTTACGGTGAACCGGAAATTTGACCCGCTACCCGAGTCTTTTGGTTAAAGACGTGCTTCTAAGTGTTATTAATAGGCTAAGGTGGAAATCCAATAAAAAGGAAAGGATATGGTTTATTAAGTATATAAAACTATTCATGAGTTTACAATTTGTTTATAACACAAAATAGTCACTACTGTTTCAAATTTACAAACCCTGCTGACCTAAGCAGCAAAAATAGGGTAAACCCCTAGTTCCTCTGAGAACTCCTTGGCCGTGGTGGTCAAGCGGTCGCATATGTACACATCACCACCTAAGCTCTCCACTCAAGGCTGGGTGAGTTTTTCTTTCCCTTTACCTGCACCACATAGCACCCATGAGCCAAAGCCCAGCAAGAAAACACAGTATTGCATATAAACATTATCAAATGATTATCGTTATAATCACACAGACCTTATAGCTCTTAAATAGATGAGTGAATATCACTTGAGGTTCTATAAAACCATACTGAGTGACTGACAAACAGGTCACTAACTTAACCAGAAGGGTGGCTATTGGGTAAGCAACTAGCCTTAAACAGATGAGAGACTGATGGGTAAGTCTCTAACTTAATAGATGAGTGACTGGTGGGTAAGTCACACAAGCACTTATAGTATTCATCGAACTTGAGGTTGAGTCATCCAATGCAGTTATCGATTAGATCTAATCTTTATTGGTTTGCGTTGAACACGCTAAAGCCATCGTGACTTATGAGTCAGCACTGTGTGACCAGTGCCTAGTACCACTGCCGAACCTGACTAATGAGTCACAGCTTCACAGTTGATACTGACACCTTTGCCAAATCTGACTAATTAGTCAGTACCATGCATAAGTGAGAAAGATTTTCTAAGCATTCAATAATCAAACCATGTCCACATTTACACCACCAACATGCTTCATGTACAACCATGCATGTCACGTATGGGATGCAGTTTTCTTACCTCTGGTTCGAGCGAGAATATAATAAGGGCGACCCTTGAGAATGATCAACCTTTTTGTTCCTTAACGTTCACCTGGTCATAACCAATTATGGGATTCCATCAATAAATTGAGTAATAAAATGTTTCCGAACCAAGACCTAGCCTCCGGGACATCGAATCCCACTAAACCGGGTAGTAGGATCGATCCCGAGGCCTAAGGTTTGCATCCCTAGGTCAAAAACACATTTTTGTCCAAAATGACTTTCAAGCGCCGCAGCCTTTCCCCAAAACAGAAACAATCCCCTCACGCCTCTGCTACAAGCACCGCGGCCTTTCCCCAAGCGCCGCAGCCCTTCGACCCCAGTTCAGCCAATACCCTGGTTTTTCTTCCCTTGCGTTTTTCCTTGGAACCAACCTTTCAAACCAAGCTCAAACACCACTCAAACCTCCAATACAACCCCTAGACTTGATCTATAACACTCCCTCATCAAAACCCAAGTTAAATCCCAACCAAAACTTCCATCAATTCCAACTATCCACAACAAAATCATGAGCTGAAACTAAACATCAAAACAGAGCATACATGGAAACTAATGGCTAGAAACTTACCTCAAATTCAGGTTGTGATGCTCTTCAAAGGTAGACCACTCTCCCAAACTCCCAAGGCCTACTTCCCAAGCTAGAATCCTCAACAAGAGCTCAAAAATCACAAAGGAGATGAAGGAGGAGGAAGGTACGGGTAAGCTCTTGATCACACTTTGTTTTCTCTTCAATTCTACAGCTTAACTCAGTTTATATCTTTCCTAGGGGTAAAAAGACCATTATACCCCTAGGTCAATTAAATATTTCTAAAGACTCCCAAGGGCAAAATTGTCCTTTCCAACCTATCTCGTTAATCATAATTAACGCTCTCCAATTCCCGCTATTCTCAATAATCCCAAACCCCAATAATTTATATCCCGTTACCCTTTAATTCCCGGTAACGCTCTAATCATTAAAAATCACCCCGAGACTCATCCCAGGCCTCGGACTTTAACCTGTTATGACTAGACCGCTAATCAATAATCCAAGATCGTCTCATGCCAAATAGCTCGAACAAACCCACATTATAATGTGGTCTCAACAACATATCATTGACATACATACAATTATACCCTCAGCGGGCCAAATTATTATCACACCCCTGTAATTAAAAATATGGACCCACATGCATGCATTTAACATCATATTATAATATAATTCACATATACATGCATTTTATCAATTAATGGCGTAATTAAACAAGTATGGCCCTCCCGGCCTACTATTCCCACCATTAGACCATATCAGAGATTTCGGGGCATTACACTAGTTTTCGGACAGTGGGAGCCTCGGCCTGAATGACTTGAGGAGGTGGGAGCATCTCTCAAGAGGGGGGAGGGGGAAATGGCTCAGTAGCAACATTCACCAGAGCTGGCTCATTAGTTGAGATCATGTCCTTGCTCTTATCCGGGGACTTTGAGGTATTCTCCATTGCAGGAGTGGTCTTCTTCGCCACCCTGGGCCTCTTCACAATAGGGCTCGTACCAGGCTTCCTATCCTGAAAGGCAATTTGTAGGTCGGGAGCTCCTGGTTGTTCCATCTCTTTGCCTAAAAAGAACAAAAGAAGTTAGTTAAGAAAAATAATGTTTCAAAAAGCATTTATAAAGAAAGAAAGAAAAAAAATATCCTACCCTTCCAGCCGGGGGAGGAGTCTATTATCACCAGCTCGGGTGTTTTGGCCGAGATAGGCACGACCTCCGATGTTGGAACTAACAGGGGAGAAGGGGAGGCTACAGTTAATACTTCTTGGATCCTAAGGGGTTCAAGTTTTTCCTCGTGGCTGGACTCATCTACATATTGTCTGAACCCAGGGGAAAATGCACCCTGGAGCAGAGAAGGCCAGGACCTACGATTTGTCTTGTATTCTTCAAAAATGGCGGATCTAAAATTTAGGGTGTTGTCAACTACGATTGAGCCCCTAGGTTAACTATTGTCATGGCATACCACTAGGTAGAAGGATGACGGTGGACGAGCTGATTTGGATTATACCGAACTAACCTAAAATCAGAAACAACCCTATCTAATTCCCTAAAGGGGTATGGGTTACCTTGGCCGGAGTGGCCGACTGCTGCCCCTGATGCAACTCGATCTGGATCGGGTTCCCAGACAGCCTTGGGAGCCCATATTACTTTGCACAAGAGGCACCTCAGCCTCTTCCTCCTCGCTGTCCTCACAGACTAGTAAGGCCTCGTGAGGAGCGAGAAGCTTGGGGATTGTTGGGAGCGGAAACTAGGTCCTCAAAGCTAATGTCAGCCCCTCTCCGATCAGCTTGCATTCCATCATGGTGGCATCATTCACGACCTGGCGATAGTCCTTTTCACCAGGGGGAAGTTAGGATAATTTTTCATACTGACCCCCAAGGGTCACAAACTTTTCCGTCCTCGTAAATATGGCTTCATGAGAAACATATTCAAATCAAGACATGTACAAAAAAAAAAGAAATATCTTAAAAGGAACAAAAATTCACGAGCTAAATTTACAAGGATAGATGACTTATGAGGTCGATTGAAGTAATGGTGTGAGCAGTTTCTGAAGCCATTCAACATGAAGAATAAATCTTTATAATCGTTTGGATGGCTAGGGAGCTCAATGACGGAGGAAAAGTTATGGAATCGCGTGAGGTAGTAGAATCAGTCACTGCGTCCCCTTTGGTCAGGGCTTGCCTTGAGGTAGAAGAAGTACAATATGTCTGCCGGGGTGGGGACCCCCAACTCGTGTTTCAGGAACAAGTACTTCAATCCCGCCAAAAGTCTATACGAATTTGGGGGGAGCTAGAATGGAGCCAGCTTCACATAATTCAAGAAATCTGTGAAGTACTGGTCCAGGGGAAAGAAGGCCCCAGCCTTCAGATGCTTATCACTCCAAGCCGCAAAGTCGTCTTGGAGAGGGGAACAACTCCTTTCCCCTTCGAACGCAGGTCGGGCAAGGAGAGTTCCAGCTTTGACCTCTATGTTGTGGCTCAACATAATCTTATTCACTCTCCCCTGGGTCGTGATCTTGGAGATTATATGCTCAGCCTTGAAGTAGGTGTTGGGATCGACCACAAGCTCCTTCTCCACCACCGGACAAAAGTGGGGGATGGGAGATTTGAGGGGGACCTGCTTCCCCTTGTTCTTCTATTGAGAGGACGAGCTCGAGTTATTCTTCTTTAGAACGTTCTTCTTTTGAGGAGCCATCAAATCGCACAACGACAAACCGGCCTAGTTAGTAGGCGACCTAAGGTGATCTAAAACTATGAGGCGAGAGTACGAAGAACGAAACAGGTTATTTTTGTTCTACGGGTTAAAGTTAGCCTCAGCGCCATCGCGTGATGCCACACGATGTCCTAGGCTACGCGCCTCAGTTTCTCAACAGTCCCCTGATATTTAGGGATCAGTGTGTCAGAAACGGCAGGCCACTACGTTCCTGTGAAAATTGATTTTGTGCGAAATCGCTTAAGGAAACATAACCCTTAAGCTACTTGGTTTTGAACATAGAAACCTTACAATTTCTTATGCCCCAAACATGTATTTCTTAAACCTATTTGACATTAGAACTACCCCAGATTGACCTAGAAAATTATCCAGTTTTATGAATACCTTCATATTTTGTTTCACTTATGGAGTTTAAAATCAAAACCTATTCCCTATGAACATTTAGAAATAGCCTACCAGTAAACACAATAAGTGTTGCGGATGAACATGGTTAAGAATAGAAATTCCATTTTTTTTTTAAAAAGAAGGAAAAAACTCTTCAAACCAAAGAATGAGATACTTACAGGAAGTGTGTTTGTCAACGGTAAAGATGTAGACTCAGCAACGGGAAGCTCCGAGAAACCTTATGAATGTTTGGGCACGATGAACAGTTTTGGGGATTCAGGGAAATAAGGGAAGTTTGGAAGTTCAGAAAAGGGAAATTTTTAAATGCAAATGTGGTGATGTTTGAAATTTGGCCATCCTATTTATACGTAAATTGTGGAAATTAATCTGGCCCATTCGATTGGCTTAGTTCAAGATCCAAGGGCCAAGATTAAATAGACCAAACGATGGCAAAAAGTTGACAAGACAATTATTGCAGTCCTCGAAACCCGAAGAGACGCCAATTGCCTTACACCACGTGTCCAACACTCGAGTAGTAGGCATGAGTTGTTTTATGTAACAGAAGTCTAAAAGCCCATACTGTGTAGGTCAAAAAGTGACGACATCATACACGAGCAGGAGCTTGGGGGGCAAATGTTGTACCCTGATTTTAGCACGAGTCCATGCACTTAGCTCGGGTACAGCTGGCAGATAAATATATGGAGAAATGACTAAGGGAAATAATATCCACTTATTATCCACGAGGACAACTCGAGATTCATAGTGTTCATACGTTGTGTAAGGCGTCCTGAGTTTATCCTGAACCAAGGATGCAATGGCTGTGAAGCGGAGCTCATAATTTTAAATAGCTGTCGAAGCACGAGCTTGGAGGGGATATCTAGCTCGCGGTAATTCTAGTATATTGCATACCTGCGGATCCCCAGAGACTCGGGATCCCTTTATATGTTAATTTATGAGCTGGCTGTCATATATATTATCCGAGTTATCGTGAACCTGTTATTCTTTTATCAAATCATATCCCAATATAAATGGGAATTATTCATATTAAATGTAATTATTATGTAAATTCGTGATTGACTCATGTGGTTACCCAAACCTGTCCATTGAATTCCCCTATAAATACTGGGAATATTGGACTGGAAAGGGGACCATTATTCTGTAATACCAAAAACTCTACCAAAATAGAGAGAGAAACAACAATAATATTGACTCATGGACTAGGTGGATTTTAACCACTGAACCACGTAAAAGTTCTATGTTCTTTAGTTAATTCATATTATTATTGATTATGGTTTATTATTAAGCACTAATCAGTCTTATTATTTCTTAATACACTGTTGGGGAAAAACTGGGTCAACAAGTTTTTATGCAGATTTTAAATTTTGGGATAGGTTAGATTACAACCGTTATGCTACTAAAATTTTTATATATTTAGAAAAGCTAAAAATTACAAAATAATTTTAAAGTTGCCGTTATTAAATTTTTTTAATTAATAAATTTTAAAGAAATTAATTAAAAAATTATAAAGTGTAAATTAAAATAATAATTTTACAAGTATAAAACTTTATTACTATTTTTTATAAAATAAGTAGAAATTAAAATAATAATATTTAATAGTAAATTAATTAATTTGTAATTAAATATTTATTTATTTAATTAATTAATTTATAATATACTCATAAAATTTGAAATTATATGTAGATAAAATAGGTAATTAAGTTAACTTTACTCTTAAAATTATGTTAAAATTAAAATAAAAAACTTTATTTTTTAAAGAAAAAATAAAGAGTGAAATTTATATCGAGAATTTGATAATTATTAAATAACATAATAATAATTATAATTAAATATTTGATTATATAATGAAAGTTTATAATACATTCATAGCTAACAATAATATATATTCATAAAATTTTATAATTTATTCATAAGATATCATAATTTACTTAAACAATTAGTGCTTTAGTGATAAAAAAAATTATTACCTAATAAAGAAATTTTTTTATGATTATCACATTGTGATAATTTATTTTCCACTTGAATCAGTTATGACGATTGACAAGAGTTGGATAACTAATGCTCTTCAAGCATTTATATAAATGGCCAAGAATCATGTGAATGCTCTGGGAGAAGTCAGGTGCCCATGCGTTCAGTGTGTCAATATGTTGAGTCAGAAACTGGATGTGGTGGAGGCTCACATACACAGATATGGGTTTCTGCAATGGTCTGTGAAGTAGACCTACCACAGTGAGGTTGATATGCCTCCAGTAGTGGACGACGGGGCTCCAGTGTTTGATGAGATGATTGACATCATCAATGATGTTATTGGTGAACAAGACAAAAAATGAAGAAGCTGTAAATAAAGGAATTTCAATTGGTGGGTGCAATAGTGCGGAGAATCAATTTGATGACCTTTTTCAAGAGGTTGAAACTGAGTTACACCCTGGTTGTACTTGGTTGTCTTCCTTGAACTTCTTGGTGAACATAATGCACATGAAGGTTATAAATAAATGGACAAATAGTTCCTTTGATTAACTTTTGAAGTTTATGAAATTTGCATTCCTGAAGGAGAATAAGATTCTGGCTTCATTCTATGAGTCTAAGAAAAAAGTGAGGAAGTTAGGGTTAGGTTATCAATCTATCCATGCATGCAAGTATGACTGTTGCTTGTTCTGGAATGAGAATTCCCAAAAACAGAGTTGTCCTGTATGTGGTGAGAGCCGATGGGTTGACAAAGACACAAAGGGGGAAAAAGTCACCCACAAAGTGTTGTAGTACTTCCCTTTGACACCCAGGCTGAAGCATCTTTATGGTTCAAGGCATATAGCAAATGATATGACCAGGCATAGTATAGGACGATAAAAAAAAGATGGTGTTATGCACCATCCTATTGATGGGGGTGCTTGGAAACAATTTGATTCTAGATATCCAGATTTTGCCAAAGAACCCAGAAACGTTCTATTGGGTGTTGCTGCTGATTGTTTTAATCCATTTGGTAACACGAGTGTGTCTTACAGCATGTGGCCAGTAATATTCAGCACGTACAATATGCCTCCTTGGTTGTGCATGAAAGTGTCATCATTCATGCTGACCTTATTCATTCTTGGTCTGAAATCACATGGGAAGGATATGGATGTCTTTTTTGAGGCACGTGGTAGATGAATTCAAGGTCTTGTGGGATGAAGGAGTTCAAACCAGAGACGCCATAACGAACAGTGTATTCAGAATGCATGTAGTGCTATTATGGACTATCAATATTATGACTCGTGGCATAGTGTTCGAAATGAGCACAAGATTGGATTGATTCAAAAGATTTAGGTAAATTTATCAGCTTATTCACATGTAATATTTTTTTTATAATTTCAAAATTCTAACCAGTTTAATTTTTTTGAAGGAATTTTTCATTCTTTCCCAAATTCTCCCTAAGTGGCGACTGATAGAGACTAGGATTGAGCGAGAGTTTCAGGATTGCTACAAGGATAGAAAAGGCCGTAAGAAAAAACATGTAACGACCCAAATTCGTTAATAAGGCTTAAGGGCCCTGATTAGCGTGCCAGGAGGGCATGATGGGATTTATGTGTGATTTTAATGATTTAAATGCATGGTTATGATTTAAAGCATGTTATATGACTATTTGTTTATCTGAGATGCATGACTATGTATGTTAGTATGCATGTAGGCCCGGATCGTGTTAGAAGGGCATAATTGTAATTCTGGCCATGATTGGGCGTAACTGTATTGATATGTGTTGATTGTTGAGGCCACAGTGATATGTGGATGTATCTGTGCTTTGTGACTCGAGGCGATCCCAGTGAGCAGGCTAGCGGAAAGTGTTGTCAGGAATTTATACCCGGCTCGGGGCGAGCCTGGAGGTATGAACAGGAATTCAGAGAAATAGATTGATATTTATTTTGATGATGGGGGATAATTATTTGGTGATTTATCAGGTGTTGGAAAGCAACGGGAAAATATTAGGGACACTTGAGGATTAGCGGGAATTGGGTAAAATGACTAAAACGGCCCTATTTGGACAAAAGGATTTAGAGTTAATAAGAAGGGCATTTTGGTCATTTGGCTTTTAAAGATAGGTTCTATGAGGCTTTACACTTAGTGGGATTTATAGAGAGTGTTGGCTGTGGAGAGAAAGAAAGAAAAGAAAGAAAAGAAGGAAAAGGAAAGAAAGAAAAGAGGGAAAAACAGGTGGGTTTTCCAAAGGGTCGGTTTGTGCATTTTTGCACCATTCCACTCCATTTTTCTTGGGGCAAAGCTTAGTGGAGAGCAAGGATAGGCTGAGCATCAAGGATCTTGGGTTAGACTTGAAGATTTGGCAAGAACACATCAATGTTTGAGGTAAGTTTTAGAGATTTTCGGTTTTAAGGGTTTTGATGGTTTAAGCTGTGTTTTGAGCTGAGTTGATGGGAATTTTAGGGATTTCTGGGCAAGCTTTGAGGGAGAGCAAGTTAAGGAGGCTTAGGGTTGAATCAAGGTCGAAATTTGCAGCAATGGTATGATTTCTAAGACTCTATCTTTGTGGTTTGCATGAATTTCTGGTTTAGGGTTGTTCATGGTAGATTTTAAGATTTGGGATGAATGATCTTGGGATTTGAGGATTTGGGATGCTTGGGATGAATGGAGAGTGTTCATAAGCTTGATTTTGAGTTTGGTAAAGATTTGGGGAAGTTTGGTTTGAGATTGGGTGAAAGAAATCGCAGAAATGCGATTTTGGGTTTTCTGGGCTGCAACTAGCGCTACAGCGCTAGTCAGTGGGCGCTGTAGCGCTAGTCCCTGTTTCTGGGGGGTGCATTCTGCTTGTAGCGTTACAGCGCCCTCTTTAGAGCGCTGTAGCGCTGCACTGTTCACAGAGGGGAATTTTTGAGTTTTGATGAGGGATTTTGACCTAGGGTTCGGGGCTTGTTTCCGCCACTTTGTTTTGGGGATTTGGGACTTCCCGGGGGCTCGGGATTGGTCCCGAGGCTAGGTATTCGGACTTGGGGTTCGGTGTTGACTTTGACCTATGTTTGTGCCTAGGTGTGCGCTAAGGCTCGAGTGGGATCGTGCTCAAGGAGTCAGGTGATTTTAACTATCGCATTGTCAGGTAAGAAAACTATAACACTCGTAGGATAGGGCGTGGGCCCATAGTATGATTGCGGGGGCGCGGCCCTATATTGCATCACATGTTAGGGTGCAGACTTAAATGAATTAATATTTGATTGCATGTTGTTGTGTTATATTATATGTGTGATTATGATGAAATGTACGGCAAGGGCCGAGTACGGCGTAGGCCGGGGCGGTCGTGGGCCGAGTACGGCGTAGGCCGGGGCGGCCGTGGGCCGAGTACGGCGTAGGCCGGGGCGGCCGTGGGCCGAGTACGGCGTAGGCCGGGGCGGCCGTGGGCCGAGTACGGCGTAGGCCGGGGCGGCCGTGGGGCGAAAGTAACACCTAGCACATGGGATGCTATAGTCAGGGCGGGGCCCGGTGGATTCATGTGTTATGCTATATTCAGGGTGGGACCCAAGGGATACATGAGTTATCCTCGCGGTGAGAACCGATACCCCAGGGCTTTGGTAAGGGTCCTGGGGCGGCATGGCCGTGTTTGCTTAGTCTAATGATTGACTTGTTTATTTGTGGATTATCTGTTATGATAAACTGTATACATTGCATACGTTATGTTCTGCATGAGTTTTCTTGCTGGGCTTCGGCTCACGGGTGCTCTGTGTTGCAGGTAAGGGCAATGACTGAGTCAACCAACCATGAGTACGGAGAGCGTGAAGCGACGTGTACATGTTTGGCCTGCCCGACTGGTTTGGTTGGGGGTTTATTTGAAAATGGCTGTAATAATCTATGATTTTATGATTTATCAACTGTAAACTTATTTCAAGATATAAATAGTTTTCAAACCTTATTTTGGGATCCCAGATGTTTAATACTAGCAGTTTTAAATGAAACGACGCATTTTCTAAGATTACAGCCTTAAATTTTAATTAGTCACACTTTTGTCTCAAAACCTCGGTTAGCGAGTTCATTGCACACTGTTTTGTCTTAAAAACTCACTTAGTAACGGCTCTAAGGTAGTAGGGCATTACAAAACACTTCGATGAACATGGAGGGTATGATGATATCGAGATAGGCAGAAAGAATCCACCGGAGGACATGGACAATGAGAATTGCAGAAGTTGGTTGACCTTTTCACCACTCCACAGTTCATGGCACGCTGAAAGGAAAATGCTACCAACAGAGAAAAACAGAAGTATCCAAGTCTCCATGGATCGACCCCTTATGCTTCTGCTCGATTTAAGAAGGTAAATAAAAAAAATATAGATAATTTGAAATATTTTTAGTTATCTTAATAATTATTTCAATATTTAACAAATATTTTGTTACATTTTGTTTTCTGAAGATGAATCATTAGACTAAGGAATTGCCCAGCATTATTAATACGTTCCATAACATGCACAATCATTTGACACGTGGATGGGTGAACACGAATGCTAAGGATACATATGTAAGTAACTTTCTAAGTTTTGTATACATGCTTAATATTTAATTATATTATGTATTAATCGTCTTATTTCTAAATAATAGGATGCCTTGTAGCAACAAGTCCAGACACAATCCCAATCCCAATCCAATTCTAAATCTTCAGCAGGAAGTGCCTATGTCGATGAGACAAAAGCCGTCTCAAAGGTACTTGGTCAACGTGTGGCCACAACCGAGGTATTGGACGCAAGTTAAAGGGCACTAGTACCTTTGCCTCAGGCACCACCAGGTCGTCTTCACAATCAGAGGCATCACAATTTCAATCCAACACAGTCGGCCCTCCAATGGTACCAGTTGAGGTTTTCCAATCCATGGTTCAACACTTCAGTCAAGCCATTATGACCCAGAACAACAACTTCCACCAAATGCAACAATTTATGCAAGCTACAAATCCGAACATCCAAGCTCCACAATTTCTGCCTGTCAACTGGTACATGAATATGATACAGTCCATGGTGGCAAACTTTCCAGGCTGGGGCCAATTTCTGCCACAGTAGACACAACCACCACAGCAGCCACAGCCACCACATCCACCACAACAGCCCGACAATGATGATGACTTTAGGATTAATTTAGATATCATTTAGTTTGGTTATATTATTCTTTTAAACTTATAAATATTTTTGTGTTGTTTTTTTATTTTAGAGACTATACTACTTATATTTTGGAGACTATACTAATTTTAAATTGGTTTTATTATTTTATTAAATAAATTTTTTTAATTAATTAATATTTTATTAAATAAATTTTAATTAATATAATTAATTATTTTTTAAAACAAATTATATACCATGTCGTCATAGTTGCGTGCTCGCTGAACACAAAAATATGAGATTCTGTGGCCCTACGCCGATGACATGTCATCGCTGAAGGCATATAGACCCACACACTCTACAGCGATGACATGTTGCCGCTATCGATGCAACAGTCCACGGACCTACAGCAACAACATTTGGTCGCTGTAGGAGTTTTGAAATTAAAATTTTCAAATTTTACAACCACCTACAGTGACGACATGTCCTAGTTCAACCCAAAAAGGGATTTTTTACTACGACCAACATGTCATTGTTGTAGTAAAACCCTACTGCAACGAACGAGTTTTGTCGTCGTTGTAGGTCGCTACACATACGGACCTATAGCGACTCCATTTTGGTGACGACATGTCGCCACTATAGACCTACAACGATGACTTCTGGATCTACAGCGAGCTGTAGTCCTATTTTCCTATAGTGTTTATCATATTAATCATGACTAAACCCATCAATTGTAACATATACAAATACAATTAAATGACATAGATCAATCATGGATGCATAGCATGGAAATTACATGCAATGTGAACCAAACATACCTATTTCCAACTAGTCCTCCTTAAACTTCAGTGAGGTCAGAATCAAACAAAACAAAATACAAAATGAATGAACTGAAAACTTCATTTCTGATCAGAAAGTAACCAAATACATAAGTGTCTGAAACAAACATAAAGAAAATAATGTACATACTCCCACTAAATCATGATATCCTTAACCAATATAACACTTATATGAGCAATGTGCTCATGAAAGACCTTGGGTGGTAATCCCTTTGTGAGGGTATGGACAGAAAAGGATATTAAATGAAAGGCTTAAAGGGTGTTATCCTCGGGTTTTGAGGAGAGTTCGGGCTGACAAGGAATTATCAATAGATGGGCAGAGTTAATTCCACCCTTGGTTAAGAGGATGAGAGATCCTGATTAGAGGGTTGTGTTAAATGTTAAGGCAGGGAGATGCCTGGAAATGGTACTCGGGCTGAGGTACTGGCCTAATGGGTTGGAAAGAACCTAGATAATGAATGGTTAGAAGAGATTTTAAAGACATGATTAGAACCGTGGAGACTGGTGGGCTTATAAGTTTGGTTTGGACTGTTGGCGGTAACAACAGTGCAAATCAATGGGTTTGGTGAATCGGGTAATTCATTTCAGGAAGTTATACTGATGGATGTACCTGGAATGGATGGCGACCCATTTAAGGATATGAGATCTGGAATAGTCTAAGTATTTGGGCCGCCCTGATGTAAGGAATTATTGTCTGTATGTGGATGGCGGAGAGGGCCATGTTGTTCGAGGAACTGATGAAAGATGAATAGAGCCCAAGTACCAGAACTGCATTGGCAGTGCTTCCTTTGATGGAATTAGTAAAGATAGATTCGTGATAATCAAGTTGAAAGAACCCCGATTAGTTCTGTGGCTTCTGGTTTTGCCAAGAAAGGGGAAAAGTCTGATTGATAAGATGGTACTTTTATTGATAGAACGTAGCGAGGTCGGATTCTCAATTTTGAGGTAAAAGGATCCCAGACAGTGCTTGGGCACCTAATTTGAGATTGGAAAGAAGCCTGATTGGAAAGGTAGTTATCAAGATGGTGACAGGAACCAAGGAGGTTATTTGGTATGCACAGGAGGGAGAGGATGCCACCTGAGAGGAGGTCAGGTGAGGGCATGACTTCTACATAGAATGACTCGATATGTTAGGATGGATTTCCCATGGTGAGGGAACGGAGAACTAGAATGCATCGATACAATCAAGGTTCGAGGCTGATTCCTCGAGGATGAGTATTTAACTGAATGGTTTATACTTTGGTCATGTAACAAACTGAAGGAACTCGGTGTTGTGAATGCTCCGAGAGGGTGATGGACATAGAGAGGTTGCCTCAAAGGTGCCATTTGAGAGGCTGAGGACAGTAATACTTATGGAGAAGGAATTAGAAACTCTGGCAGATGGATTGGGATGCAAGTGATCAAGAAATGCATAGTATACGACAGAGTTTGTCTTAAGGGAGCCTTAGCATGGGTCATAGTGAGAGAGCTGAGCAGTTAAGAAATAACCATGGATTTTAGAGAATATCATCTGGAGTATGTAAAGGAGACTGAGTGGAAACTGAGCTGACCAGTGGGAAAATTATATGGGTATGTAAAGAAAGATTTAGGGGTACTTCAAGGTCGGACCACAGATGGGATTGGTATAGGGAATGTTGTAAAAGATGGTTTTGGCTGACGGAAATTCTATTGAAGCAACGAGAGAATTCAACCTTGGAGTAGCCAGAGCGTGATACGGCGGGGAATTGATTAGCATCGTCGGGTTAGAACGTAAAGTATAATGTTGGATACAAGATGGGACGATGTCTCCAAGAGTTGATCTATGACCTGGTTATTACCAGCTGGAAACCAAGGATAGAGGCATTTCGTGAAATTGTCTACTTTGCACCGGGTAGGGTGTGAGGAGTTGGTAACAAAGATTCTACAACGGTTCAAGCTACAGCAGCACAGGTAAGTTCTTTAGGCAGAGAATGCATGAACGGTATGGGCAAGTCCCCTTCTAGCTCACGAGCAGTACATGTGGATTACTCCCAGATGGAAATGGTGAGCAAATGATTATACTGAAGACGTTTGTACCCAGAAGGCAGAGTCACAGGTAAGGTTCTACGGAGTGTTAGTTTGGGTGTCGTCAGGAGTACCCAGAATAGAACTACAAGAAGAAAGGACAGGTATGAGGAGATTTGATCTGAAGCCACAAAGAAGCTAATGATGAATATCTGAAGAATAGAGAGCATAACAGAACTGGCAAGCGCGTCATCTATTGCATAAGTTTCTCCGGGGACAACTACATTAGAGATGAGGAGAAAAGTAAAACTTGAGATTAGACAGACTGAGTGGTGTCAAATCAGAAGGAAATTCATAAGACAAGGTAAGAATTGATTGATATCTAGTGATGCAAGAATATGTGGGCGTTATGGTTAAGTATAGAGTGATGGCATAAAGGACCTGATCTGTGGTAAGGATATGGAAATGGGGGAGTGTATCACGATTTCGGCACGCCCAAGAATAAATTGACGCGAGGATTGATCGAGCCTTGCGGGAGACGAAAGAATGAACACGGTTGATATACTTAGAGAGTTAAGGTTGACAGTTATGGATATCATAAGGTGCTTGAGTATTGGGTATTAGTAAGAAAGATAACGTTGAGATCCAGATGTGGAGAAAAGTAGCAGATGGGTGATCGGTGTATGAAATCCTTGATTTAGCGAGGGGAAATTTAATTGGAGGCGGAACTCCTAGCTGGGAGGCGTGTATCGGTCAAGGAATAACGCTATAGATTGTAATGGAGTGGACAAGGCAATGACTGAGTTCGGCATAACGTTAGTTGGTAATGGTTAGCTGGTGGGTGTCACTGAGCTATGGAATCCGAAGTGTTGGCTTGGGTTGAAGCAGGGAAGAACCCTGCCAAGGTGGTACAAGTTAAGATACCAGGTATGGGTGAAGGATCCAATTAGATTTGGTTTTTGAATGAGAATTCTGAATGGATATCATTCCACCTCCTTGGGTACGTCGTACCAGGAGGGTCGAGCGGGTGACAGAATCTAGTGTTTTCCTTTGGACCCTGAGGGGTTAGGTGATGTGGTGGTGTATCGTGGGAATAGACCACAATAGACCTTAAGTAAGGCGTTTGGACATGAAAAGTTTTAACTCGGTTGTTTGAGTTAATGTTGTTGGGTCAAGTGAACTGGTTTCAGGGTAGAACGTCAATGATACTGAATTGAGACCCTACAGTATTTTAAATTTTGGAGTGGATTTAGAGAACGAAAAGAACAGAGTGGGAACCTGGAATTATCAGTTGATTGCAAGTGGAATGGCAGTCTGAAAGTTTATCAGATATCTTAAGGGATTAAGCGCTAAGTAGGCGAATACTTGAGGTATTAAGGGAAGTGTAATCCCTGATGAGTTAGTCGTGGCAGCAGCTGCTGGTGTCTTGTTAATGTAACGCGACATAGGGCTTGATAAGAGGTGAAGCATAGTGAATACTACAGTTTGGCTTTAGTTCAGAGAGAAAGCCAAAGAGGTCGTTGAAACTTCTTAAGGCAGGAGTGTCTGCCTATTTGAAAGAATTAAGAGCTGGTAAATTGCTAAGTTATGAGGAAATAAAGTTCCGGAAGGAAAGAGTTGCGTCTCTGCGTAATAACAGACAAGGATTTGTATGGTGTTCAGAGAAAGAAGGGAGAATTCGGACTCTTGATTCAACATAAAATTCTGAAGTTTTACCAAGGGTTAGGCCAGCAGGGCCTACTAATTGATTCCACCTAGTAGAGGTGATGACTTTTGAGTATCTCTGGAATTAGGAATAAGACAATGAATTGGTCATTTTAATCTGGGCAGACCCTGAGGCTTCAGCAAGGTTGCGGTGTAAACAAGGGGATAACGAGAGTATGGATATTAGACAAGATCTTGTGGGGCAAGATTGTTACGCCTGAAAGAGTGTTGTTGGAAAGTAAAGTAAAGGCGGTGGACCTTGGAAATCATGGTCAGAGTCGCGGGTTTACTGACTGATGTGTTTGGATAAATTTCAAGGATGAAATTTTTATGAGGAGGGGATAGTTGTAACGACCCAAAATCGCTAATAAGGCTTGAGGGCCTTGATTAGTGTGCCAGGAGGGCATGTTGGGATTTATGTGTGATTTTATGAGTTAAATGCATGGTTATGATTTAAAGCATGTTATATGACTAATTGAACATTCGAGATGCATGACTACGTGGTTAGTATGCATGTTAGGTGAAATAAATATGCATGTGGACCCCGTTTGCATGATAGGGGTAAATTGGTAATTTTAGCCCGCTGAGGGCATATATGTGATAATTGTATTCTGTGGAGTGTACCACGTGAGTGTGGTGTTATTATTGTGATGCACGTGCCGAGACGATCCTAGAGAGCAAGTTAACTTAAAAGTCACAACGGGATTTTATACCCGGCTCGGGAGGAGCCTAGGGGTACTTTGGGAATTTTATGGTTAAGTAAAGAATTGGCGGTTAATGGTTATTGGAGATTTAGTAACCTGGGTAACCATTAGTTACTACTGAGAGTAACAAGTTTAGGTGAAAGAAATGGTAGAATTGCAATATAGGAGAAATGACTAGAGTGCCCTTGAGGTGTAGTTAGCAAAGGGTTTTGATGAAGGGGTAAAATGGTCATTTGGCTGGGAATTAGATATGTTGCAGCTGGGTATTAAGGGGTACATGGTTTGGGGCTTGGTCATTGTTTGGTTTTGTTAAAAATAAAGAGAAGAAAAACTAGAAGAAGAAAAGTTAGGGCAAGGAGAGGAAGAAGAGAAGAAGGGAGCTGAAACTTGAGGGATCTAGGAGGAGAATCAAGGGGTTGGAGCCAATTAAACTTGATCATAAGCCAAGACTTTCTGAGGTAAGGATTTATCTCTTCTTTGTTAAGTTTCTAAGCTTGATTTTTCTTCCCTTAATATGTTAGTATGAAGATTGAAAGTTGATGTGTGGCCAATTGGTGAATTGGGGATTTGATTGTGTGTTTGGGTTCTTTGATGATGTTTCTGAGTTGTTAGATGGTTTATGTGGGTTTTGAGTTGATTTTGGGGCTTAGGTGTGAGTTTGAGATGATTTGGGAGTGTTTTCGATGATGAAATGCAGAGGAAAAACCCAATTTTTCTGGGTTCGCGAAGGAGCACCGCGGCCCTGTTCTTGGGCGCCGCGGCGCGAGGCTGTTTGCAGTCAGGGAGCTCTCTGACTTCTCTGGGCGCCGCGGCCCTTGCGGGTAGCGCCGCGGCGCTACGCCTTTTTCAGGATGGGAAATTTTGCAAATTTGATCTTTTGCTCCGGGGGTTCGGGGGATGCTTCCGATGAATTGTTTTAGGAATTTGGGAGTCCCGAGAGTGTGGGATTGGTCCCGAGAAGTGTTTTTGAATTGATTAGTATTAAAGGGTGTTCCATGTGTGTTGTGACTATGATATTGGAGAGGCTCATGCTAGAGGACCGTGCTCGCGGCTTAAGTGCATCAGGAAGCTCGGAGTACAGGTAAGAAAACTATAACACCCGTAGGATAGGGCATGAAGCTCAATGGTCGCGCTCCCATGACCCAAGAGGTGCATTTCATGTACAACCTCATGCCCACTCCCAAGTCAAAGGGCTTCTAATTTTTACAGAAAGCCAACTCTCACGTCTCTTTGATCGAAGGATTCGTTTCTAACACGGGTTCGTGGAAGCAGGACTTTTTCTTTGTCAAAGGCCCTCTTTTTGTCTATGAACATTTCCGATCCTCTCCAAGTAAGTACTTCAAGTCTTTTTTTTTACATTGAACTTGTTATTGTGGACCTTATATTCATAGTGATAGCTGAGTTGGTTATTCAGAGAATTTTACTATCCCTGACGTTCCTGAGTCGGAGGCGACGTCGGTGGACATCTTCCTTGATTCAGACCTTTCGATGAAAATTGCTGCCCATCTTTTTACTGTGACCAACCTCAACTATTATGGTCTATCCACGATTTTGGAGCCCTACCTGCTATGGCACATTTCTAAGCGAAAGAAGAAAATGGCTCCGGCAGAACCACACTAAGACGATGGTGACTTTGAATGAGTGCCTGAGGAGACTTCTCCAGAATCAAAATGTCCAGGCCAACTGTCTCTGACTTCCAGAGGACGCCCCTCTTCTGCTCCTATGGACTGCAACACGGATTCTCATTCCCACAGTTCACAGTCAATGCAAGGGCGCTTTGTTCTGCCTTCATACGATGAATTTGAGAATCTCCCTTATGCCCCCACTAGCATGGCTATTCTAGGTACCCTTCATCTAATGCTCTTGTGCCTCCTCCTCGCTCAGTGAGTGGGTCATCTGTCCCTGCTCACCCGGACACTCCTGATTTGGAGGGTCTGTCTTGGGTGAGTCGCACATCAACCCCTTATGTGCAAAGGTATGCCCGGGTTGTTGAGGATATCCCCGAGACCGAGTGGACAAGTCTCGATAGTTTTAACACAACGGAGCTTGGGAGACCCTCATTCACTCCAGTACTTAGGTGAGTTCATGCATCTTTCATTGGTCATTTTTGTGTTTGTGTTCCCTATTTGCTCACTTTTTACTTTCTTCTAGACTTCTCTAGTGGCTCGGCGCTTGAAAGAATCGGCACAAGACCTATCCTTGTCCAAAGCTTAAAGGGATTGTCTTGTAGTCAGAGTTCAGGAGCTAGAAGGACAACTTGCTGATGCTAATCTTAGGCTGGAGACAGCCCTATCAAAGGCCTCATCATTAACCAAAAAGAAGAAGAGACCAGAAGCCCAGGCTGAGGTGTTGTGAGAGAGGATCACCCTCCTGGAGGCCGATTTGGTAGAGGTTGAATATAACTCTGTGGAGCGCACCCTATATGGAGTGTGGAGGCAGAATCCTGGTATTGAATTCTCCTCCTTTGGTGATCATGTCGTTGCCAAGGCGGTCGAGTGGAATGCTCATGGCGGGAGGCCTTGAGATTTCCCTTTTACAGCTTTTATTTTCCCATTTCGATTTGGTTGTATAATTATTGAAACCTTATTATGCCAGAGAAGTTTCTCCAAGTTCTTTGCTTTTTCCTTCAGGAACTTTTATAAGTCCTGTTGTGGTTGGTCCTGGCTTTATCCTCCAAAATTATCACGGCTTTATATACATATGTGATATTTTCTTATTGTTTCTTTATTCTTGAGGTCCTTTTGATCCCACTCCTGTATGTAGGAGCAAAATGGGTTCGATAGGTCTCTCTTTTTTCTGATAACTTGTTGGTGCTTTATCTGGATTGGTAACGATAGTCTCTTTGGTGAACCTTGACCGTATTTGTAAGGATATATTGACCCTTTGGGTTCTAGCTATCATTTTATATATTTTCATGTGTGCTTGTTATTTTTTTGTGAGGAGCGTCCTTCTCGACATTATGTATAGTACTATTTTTACAAAGGTCTCTTTTAGGACCCTTTTTGGCTAGACGGCTTTGTGGCCGCTCTAGGCTTATTGGTGGATGCTCTCCCTGAGGTCTTTCCCCTCATGGAGGTATCATCCTTTATTAGGGGGTTATCCTTGTGAAACTGTTTGAATTCTTTTCACAAGTGTGTGTTCTTTTCGAAAGCATCTCTCTTACAAGGGCTTCTTTTAGGACCCTTCTTCGCTAGACGGCTTGGTGGCCGCTCTAGGCTTATTGGTGGATGTCCCCCTTGAGGCTTTACCCCTAGTGGAAGTGTTAGCCCTTATTAGAGGGTTATCATCTTGAGACCTTTTGGCTCCCTTGGCATCCATAAGGGTAGCTAATCCTTATGAACCCAAGAAGTGCTCCAGGTTTACCAACAGATATCCTCATTGAGACCATACCCCTCGCAGAGGTGTTTAGCCTTTCTTGTGAGGTTATCCCTGTAGGACCTTCTGGCTCCCTTGATATCCATAAGGGTAGCTAACGCTCATGAATTCAAGAGGTCTTTATTTCTTTTTTTTTTCTTTGCTAAATACTCTTCCCCCAAGTGGTTGGTGAGATTTATCTCGTCGGGCACTTTGATCCTTTTGCTAATGTACTTTGATAATTTCAATTGGTGATGGGTACGCAAGAGCCAGATATGTGCTAGTGTAAATGAGGAGTGTGACATACCAATAAGAAACATATTCATTTAAAATTAGTAGTGTACATAGATATTTATGGCAACAATGTGCCTACTTTGTACCAGTGGATCTAGGTGACCCATTTAATTCATAGCTGCCTCTGAGTGTAGGACTCAGAATTATTTTTGTAATTAGTATTTTCATAATATAATACTTGCTAAAATCTTTTATATATTTTACCGACTGTTGAAAGTACGGGTTAATAGCGGAACTTTTAAAGAAAAAGATTTTAGCAGATTATGGGAAAATACTATTGTGATACTCGAGTCTAGGTATCGAGACCATAGGGTAGGTATCCCCGAGACTTAGGGTTTAGTCTCAAATATTTTTGTATGAATTTCCTTAATGGGTTTAAAACCAAATAAGGATCTTTAATCCTTAATAATAATTTTGAAAATGACCAAACTGCCAAAAATATTAATAATGAATTATGAAGTGCCATAGTTAATCGAGTATACTGTATGGATAATTACAGTATTGGCTAACATAACTGGATTATACATTGGAGGGTGAAATCTTGCTGAGGGCAAAGGACTCAAAGTAAGTAAACTTATATTGTGTGGCTGCAACATGAAACGACTATTGTACTGTATGTCTGTATAGGGACACATGCACATATATACATTGTCATAGAAAGTTGCTTAGAGACATTAGTCTAGTGAGTGATGATTTAGAAAATATGAACGTTAGATATTCGCCATATCCTAGATAGCTGATTCCCATCACACTACTTGATTTTATTATGTCTGGTTCATTACCGCGGTGAATGGCCAAGACGTGAGGATTGCTAGTTTAAACCTAGGGGTGCCAAAATGAATGGGACCTAGAGGCCCTAATGCTTACTTAATCAGTGAACAGATAGAACCCAAGCAAGTGCTCTGATAAGTTATTCCCAGATAGTAGTCGTAAATATTTGCCATTCAGTGAGAGTGCCTAGAGATACTAGGGATTGCCAAGTTTGAGTGAGGCTTAACACCCTAGGGGCAACTGCTCACCAGCACCACTGATTAACATAGAAGTCTCTGTAAAACTTTGTAACTTCAATTACACTATTGGATAAGTAGTGATGCCCTAGGTAACTTGATGGTTACCCTTGTGAGGGATTTACTCTTGGATTAGTAGCAATGCCCTAGGTAACACGATAGTTACCCTTGATGGGAATATTTATTAGCTAGATATTAGTGTTGAGACTCGGTTCTCTCTTATAGATTAGCATTTATGCTGGAGGGCATGTTATGCTCAAATTGTTGGAAGTTGTCGAGCGTTGGTTTGAATTATATTATGATATATTATATCTGCATGCTCTGGGATTTTCTGAGTGCAGGGATTTATTTGTTGATAAGAAATAGTTGTGATATAATATATCTGCTTGTTCTGGGATTTTCTGAGTGCAGGAATTTAACTGTTTGTATGAAATAATTTGTCATTGGTTATCAGGCTTGACCATAAGTTTTCCAGGATGTTTTATGTTCTTGAAATTTATTGTGTAGGGTCCAGATGGATCTGGAACCCTAATTCTCTGCATGCTTTTGTTTTAAAGTTAAACTTACTAAGTGTTTTCGCTTACCTAGTCGTTTTCTGTTGTAGGTAAGAACAAGGGCAAGGCAAAGCAGTGAGCGCTGAAGGCTACCTTGTGAATGTACATGTGGACCGACCTTTTGGGAAGCCATTTTATTTTTGGAAATGTTGTGTTGTTTTTAGAAACTAGGCTCACTATACTCTTTATAAAATATGTTTGTATTAAACGTTAAGTATGGCCATACGAATTTAATTTTTTTTTATACGGGTTTTTGAGACATTTGGTTAAATGAAAACATTTATATTTCTGCATTATCGAGTCTTAAAAATCTGGGTCATTAAAGAATGGAGGTCATATTTATAGGAGAGCACTGTTGACTCACTGTACATGGTGGTCCCGGGGTGACATGGCCCTTCATATGTAGACTACGAATGGTAGTGGTGCGTGGAGAGTGGTGGTCGGCTCCAGCACATGCCAAAGGTCTGTAGGAACACCTCAATTTTAGTACCCAGTTGTACCTCCACCATCTGTTTAGTACGAATGTCAGAGGTTAGCTGGGAGGGACCACATCAGGTACCTTACTCGTACGACCACTACTTGTTTGGCGTGGTGCTTAGGGTCAGACACCTTGGGTTTTCAGGGTCGCACCCCTAGACGTACTTCGTATATGTATGATCTCTTTGAGTCATGCGTAGGGTTTTATCCTCACAATGCATCCTACTATATTAACCTTTAAGTGTTGAAGTCTTTATGGGTCATCATGGGAGACACGATCCCAAGAGGCATGGGAGGAGGCAAGGGCCTCCCGAGATGCCCGACACGGGGGAAAGGACCATGTGCAAGGCTACGCCTCCGGAGGTGCTTGCGCGAGACAAAGGCTTGTGGCACGAGGCCATGCCTCATGAGGTGCTTTCACAAGACGGGGGCTTGTGGTGCAAGGCCATGCCTCATAAGGTGCTTGCACAAGACGAAGGCTTGTTGTGCGAGACGGGGTCTCGTGGTGCGAGGCCATGCGCCTCGAGGTTCTTGCGTGAGATGAAGGCTTGTGGCGCGAGACAGAGGCTCATGGTGCGAGGCCATGCCTCACGAAGAACTTGTACGAGATGAAGGCGTGCGGACGCGAGGCTGTGCCTCGCGAGGCCTTGGTGCGAGGTGGGCCATTATTAGCAAGATATGCGCCCCCTTGGGACTCTCAGTCTGAGACGCATTGTTAGTTTCGAGGGGTGATCCTATGAAGCGAGGCTTAATAAGAAAGGTGCACGCCTCGTGAGGTCTTTGGCAGAGGGCGCAAGGTCGAGCTTAGTTGTTTTCATCCCGAGCCTATATTTTGAGGGTCATGAGGCGAGGCCTTGTGAATTTGACATTTTGGCATCCACATGGGACAATACCATATTCTTCTAGGAATTTATCAAACGGTCTTGGATGTTGTTCGCCTGAGCCATCATATCTACCGTAGTACTCACCACCATGATCAGATCTGACATTTTTAATTCTTTTGTTGAGTTGATTCGATTCTCAACTTCAACTTTATAAGCTTTGAACACATCTAGAGAATGATATTTTTAATGAATGAGATATAGGTACCCATAACGTGAGTACTCATCTATGAATGATATGAAATATTATTGACCATTCCATGATGCTATAGGGAATGACCCATAAATATCTGTATGAATCAATTCTAAGACATATAAGGATCTGTTGGCACCTAATCTCTTAGTTTTGGTCTGTTTTCCTTTGATACAATTGACACAAACATCAATGTATGTGAAGTCAAGAGACTTTAAAATGGCATCAGACACAAGGCGCTCAACTCTACCTTTTGAGATACGACCTAAGCGCTTATGCCATAATGACGCTGAATTTTCCTTATTTAATTTGCCTTTAGTACCATGTGATTCCACATGCAAGGTTTCATTATAGGATGCAATTGTTTCTAGCAAATAAAGGTTTTCATAAGCATTCAAGTAACCAGTTCCAATAACATTTGAATTTAAAGACAAACTAAATTGATTGTTTCCAAATGGACGACAATATCCAAATTTGTCCCACAAAGAAACATAAACTAAATTTTGTCTAAAAGATGGTACAAAAAAAGTGTCTTTCAAATCCAAATAAAAACCAGTTCCTAACAACAACCTAAAATGCCCAATTGCTTCCACTTCAACCAATTTTTCCATGACCCATGAAGATGTGTCTTTCACCATCACTTGGCTTTCAATAGCTCAGGAAACCCTACATAGAAAGATTTATGTGAGTAGGAGCACTAGAATCTATCCACCAAGTGTTTCCGGGTACAGAAGCTAAATTAACCTCAGAATAGACCAAATTAAGAATCATAACTTTCTTTTCACGCCATGCATGATACTTGGTACATTTTTTCTTCACATGTCCAGGCTTGATGCAAAAGAGAAAACCCTCTGAATCCTGTTGTTGTTTCTTTTGGGTTGAACCCTTAGCAGCTTCATTCTCAGATTTCTTTTCTTGCCCTTATCCTTAGGGGCAATGGCCAAATGAGCACTTTTAGTCTTATCTTGTTTCAACCTTTCTACCTCTTGCCCACAATGAGAAATGAGCTCATTAAGAGTCCATTTCTCCTTTTGACAGTGGTAACTAATTTTAAATTGGTTAAAGTATGCAGTTTGCCTTAACAAAACGAGAAGGAGAAGAAAATCATCAAAGAGCGCAATTTTAAGTACCTTAAGCCTTGAGACAATATGATGCATTTCCATAATGTACTCCCTGACATTTCCTTGACCCTTGTACTTCATAGACATCAAAGCCCAGAAATGTAGTCATTTCAACCTTATCGTTTTTAGCATAACGTTCCTCAATTTGGTCAAGGAAATTAATGGACTTAGTAATCCCTTCGGATTTTGTGCCCCAAAAGGCTTCCGGAATGCTGCGTTTCATAATCATTAGACTGATTCGATTTGATCAACACTACCTCTCAAATTCCGCCTTTTCATCACAGGTGCTTTCTTTAGTGGGAGGTGTAGGTTCTTCAACCCTAATGCATGGTCTAAATCCAAACATCCCAGAACTATAAGTAAATTTCTTTTCAAATGTTTGAACTTTGTCCCATTAAGCATAGGAATAGAATTAATATTAGTAGATATTGTGGTAGCAGAAGATGAACTAGTTGAATATAGAACAAAATAAACAAAATAAGCTCACATCATAATGCATAATTAAACAATAAATTCAAACAATGTTTAATCCCATCTCAACATACCAAGCACAACATTAATATCAAGTCTTTGGATAGTAATATTAACTATAAGTGGTATTCTTGTTGTAGTGATCAAACATTGACAATAAATCATGTTAAACAATCAATCAATCTTTGGACTAACATATTGCTCACATAAAATACCTTATAATTGTCACACATTTATTATCGTAGGTGTGCATGAAATTCAGCCAGATATTAACTTACCTTTGGGTTAGTTAATAAACGCAAGAATTGTAGCACACAATCATCTAGATATTTTAAATCAAGTAATCTACACCAAAAAGGTCACTTTGGTACATATTGTTTCAATTTAACTATTTAAAATATTAGACATCCTTAAGAAAATTTCCAAAACCTAAATTTAATTGTTACATAATAAATTATCCATCCATAACTTTTTATCTTTTAATTAAATATAATCTAAATGGAAAAATATGTACGAAATTATCTAAATAAATCTCGACATGAATATATATATTTAAAATAAATTGTTAACATATATAAATATATATGTACATATATATGAATGAGACTAAATAAAGAAGAAAATGAATTGGGCCAAATTCTTTCTTTTCCACCAAGGAATCTGTTATACCCAGATTTCGAGACCAGAAGTTATGACCTCGAAAATTGGACTCGTCAAATGTGAGCTCGAAATATATAAAATACATTGTATGGTCTAGTTATAAGATCTTCGAAGTAAAATGACAATCTCGAAAATGTGTAACCTCGGGATACATCCATTATCGATTGCCTTCGGATTAAGTAGCCCGAGCTTAAGAAGTGCAAGCTCGAGTGTGATAGCCTCGATAGTATTTATCTCCTCTGAGCAGGTCTTAGAGTAAGATGGCAAGTTCGTAACAAGTCCGTAAGTCTTGACAGTCATGACGCTGATCGCTGACCTCGAAGATTTGATGAATCACCTAAGATAATCCGTTGTGTATGTGTGAATATATTTATTGCTGTAAAATCCAAATATTAAAGGGATATTATTTAGTTTGTTATTCATTCCAGGGTCTTCATGGGACGTTTCCTTGTATATAGGAGATACAACATTTAATGTAATTATTTGAATTGATATACAGAATATCTTCCTGAAATATGTGGGAATGAACTCTGTAACCTCTCTATAAATAGAGGAGGAATGACCACTTGTAAGGGGATCAAGAATCTGAGATCTTGAGAGAAAATTCTGGGTAATTCATCCTTGAAGAATTTCTAGAAAACTCTAAGTCTTAATAACACAGACTCGTGGACTAGGCAAATTTAACTGCTGAACCACGTAAAAACCTTCTTGTTCCTCTTTACTATTTGTTCACACTGTCGTTTATATTGTTTAATTGCTCTGCGATTTAAGTTGATGAAAAATGGCGTCAACAGTTTGGTACTTTCATTGAGAGCATTAAGCAATACGAATCTGAGTCTAGTCAGTTGAAGAAGCCTCCCTGGATCAACTATGGCCGCGAATGATCCTAATATTCCTGAAGAAGAAGTTAGCTATCTGCGGCGTCCTGGGAAACAGTCGATGATGAATCTAGACCCGGATGAGAGGAGTGGGTCCTCTGACTCTCGAGGACCACCTGCACCACCGGCCCCCAGGGACGACGAGGACATGTACTATAACCCTGAGCGATATGTCCCTATTGTGGAGCTTGAAAACCGTCAATTGCGAAAGCAGTTGGCGGAGACCAAGAAACGTAATGAGGAGCTGGCCAGATTGGTTGCTGAGGCACAGGTGGCTAAGCCCCCTCCTCTGCCTGAGGACCAAGCTCCACCTCCGTGAGATGTTCATGTTCCTCCCCGCAGGCCCCGTAGGTGACCTCGCAAAAACGCTGCCACACGAAGAACGGAGCAACCTCCGCTACCGACAAAACAGCCTGCTCCCTCGAGGCCCTGAAGAAACACCCAGGCTAGAGCTCCTGTCAATTCAACTGTTGAGTTTCTAGCTAATACTGGGAATAACCGAGCCCCCACAGCAGCTCAGACCCAAAACCCTGGTAATGCGCAGACCATTCCCGAACCAGCACAGGCGAACTCGGGACCTTCCAAGCCCCGAAATGGATGGCAGCCACCATCACCCATATGGCACCCACCGTCGCCGATAAGATATCCCTCACCGCCTCGAAGAAACACACAACTGACTCAGGGTGATAGGGAAAGGCGGGATGGACGGAAACATGGGAATGGGGAAACTGCTAGAGAACGTAGAGGCGCCCAGCCTACAAGGAGCCAAATGTCTCAGTCTCACACTATAGACACGAGACAACCAGAAAGGGACCCATCTCGAAACAACTATGCGGCAAGCCTTGCCAGCGAAGGCTCTGAAGACACAAGATTGGTCAGCATGTATGACCGAGGACGCAGAAATACTGGAAATCAAAGGGATCACCCTGACTTACGAGAACACATAAATCAGAATCGAGGTAATGGTAACCCCTCAAACCTAGACCTGAGGGATCGCCTAAATGGACGTAAGGATCCCATGCGAAGGCGCAAACCTAGAATTGTGATCAATGATAACCAATTTTAGGTTAGACCCCCCGTGGATCCAGTCCAGGAGAGGATTGATCAATTAGAAAGAGCATTCAGGCTCTTACAGAATTAATGAGGTCGGGATCGAGACGAAGAGTCTGACGAGGAACTTGAACCCTTTGCCCCCCATATTTCCAGCACTCCGTTTCCTGAAGGGTTTCAGATTCCTCATGTCCCACCATTTGATGGGAAGTCCGACCCGTACAGTCACATAAGTATGTTCAACACTATTATGAGAGCAAGTAATGTGGGCTACGAGCTCAGATGCATGCTGTTTCTAGCTTCGCTTACAGGACCAGCAAAAAACTGGTTTGAAAAATATTAGAGGCATTCAATTTCTTCTTGGGAAAGTTGTCCAGGGATTTCAAGAAGCAATTTAGAGCCATGATCAGCATAAGGCCCGAGGCGTCTGCCTTGACCAATGTCCGACAACAACCGAATGAAACGCTGAAAAGTTACCTTACAAGGTTCAATCTGGAAGTCGCCTGAGCTCGTGATGTAGAAAACATGGCCATTTAATGGCTGTCTGAGCCGAGGTAATGCCAGGAAGTACCCTCTGGAAAGATATGCAGAGGAAACCTGTGAGGTCTATAATCGAGTTTTATCAATGAGCTCAGAGGTTTGTCAATTTAGAGGAGGCCAGGTCAATGCTGAATATGGCCTCTCAGCCCATAACTACAACGACAAACTTAAACTCTGCCTCAACCTTGGCAGACCCATTAGCCTTGAAACCCCCAGCAGAAAACCCTTCCAAAAGAAAGAAGAATGAAGGAAGTAACCCCGAGGCGGAAGGGGGAAAGAAGAAGAAAGGGGAAAGATATTTCTCCGTGTACAAGGTGTACACCGAGCTCAACGAGTTTCAGGAGAATATTTATCTGGCTAATGAAAACCAAGTCCCTTTCAGACGCCCAGACCCCATGAGAAACCAGAAATCCAAACAAGACTCAAGTAAATACTGCAGATTTCATAGAGATACCGGACACACAACCGATGAATGCAGGCAGCTGAAGGACGAGATCGAAGGTCTGATCTCGAGAGGATACTTCAGGCAGTATGTAAGGAACCAGAATAATAACTAGGCTTCTACCAGCCAGAAGATAGCTGCACCACCGCCTGCCCAAAACAGTAGCTCCCGAGCAAGGGAAGACGATAGGCCCCCTTCGATTGATGGGGAAGACGTCGTAACCATCTCGGGCGGGCCTCATCTCGCAGGATCGAGCAGGAATTCCCAAAAGCAATACGTAAATGAGCTAAAACCTGGTGAAGGGTCCCCTTATGAACCCAAACTCAGATCTCTGAAATATCAAAAGTTTGAATCTCAACCTATAACCTTTATGGAGGACGGCGTGTCCCATGTTCAATTTCCTCACAACGACCCAGTGGTCATCACCCTTCAACTCGCGAACAAGAGGGTTCACCAAGTCCTGATTGATAATGGGAGCTCAGTGACTCGCGCTTTGTGACCTAAAGGCCTGTGCAACGACGTTGTACGACTTTTCAGGAGAGGAGATTGTTTGTATGGGATCCATCGAACTCCCTGTGACCTTGGGAGACTTCCCAGTCTCAACAACAAGATGATGGAATTCGTAGTAGTGGACCTACCATCAGCCTACAACGTGCTGCTTGGGAGACCCGCCCTAGTAGGGCTGGGGGCAGTTTTGTCTGTGAGGCATTTGGCCATCAAGTTCCCGACTTCTAGTGGCATCGGGACACTGAAGGGAGACCAGCTAGCAGGGAGGGAATGCTATAGCATTTCCATTAGAGGAAAGAAGCAGACAGTGCACAAATGCTCATCATAATTCAGAATAAGGATGGGACAGTCTTCGAAATAGACAAAGAAATCGATCCAAGAATAGAAGAAATAGCTGACCTCGAACCAATGGAAGAGCTCGAAGAGGTCAAAATCGAGGAAGCAGGCCCCCCAAAGATAGTAAAGGTAGGGAAAAACCTTCCCGAAGAGACGAAATAGCAATTAATTTGCTTTTTGAAAAAGAATCAGGATGATTTCGCATGGTCGCATTTGGACATGGTAGGGATAAGTTCGAATGTAGTGAGCCACGCTTTGAATATTGACAAATTCTTACCCCCGAAGTAGAAAAAGTGAAGACTACTGGATGACGACAGGAAGAAGGCCCTAAAAGAGGAAGTCGATAGGTTGAATGCAAATCGATTCATCCGGGATGATTTCTACCCCAATAGGGTAGCTAACTCGGTGCTAGTTTCGAAGCCTAACGGGACATGGCATACCTGTATCGATTATTCGGACCTCAATAAGGCCTGTCCTAAGGACTGCTTCCCCTTACCTCGGATCGACCAGCTCGTAGATGCCGCGGCAGGACATGGACTTATGTCATTCATAGACGCCTATTCTGGATATAACCAAATTGCCATGCATGCCCCTGACCAAGAGCATACGAGTTTCGTGTCAGACAAAGGGTTGTATTGCTACAATGTCATGCCGTTCGGACTCAAGAATGCTGGAGCCACTTACCAACGACTCGTAAACCTGATGTTCTCTGAACAAATAGGTAATAACATGAAAGTTTATGTTGATGATATGTTAGTTAAATCTCAACATAACAATAACCATGTGGACGACCTTGAAGAATGCTTTGCTATGTTACGGAGGTATAACATGAAGCTCAACCCTCAGAAGTGCTATTTCGGAGTATCTTCAGGAAAATTCCAAGGCTTCATTGTAAGTGCCCGGGGAATAGAAGCAAATCCAGACAAGATCCAGGCTTTTATTGATATGCCCTCACCTCAAAAGCATAAGGATGTCCAAAGTTTGACTAGAAGGATGGCGGCACTGAGTAGGTTTATCTCGAAATCTACAGACTGTTGTCTTCCATTTTTCAACCTTTTGATGGGGGGGAGCAAGAAGTTCGATTGAACAGAAGAATGCGAGTTAGCTTTTCAGGAGCTCAAGAAGCACCTCGCGAAACCTCCTATCTTGTCGAAACCCATCACGGGAAAAGTTTTGTACCTGTACCTTGCTACGACCGAGCACGCCATCAGCGTCGTACTCGTCTGAGAAGAACAGAAAGTGCAAAGGCATGTGTCCATGTCAGCAAAAGGTTGCTGGGGGCAGAATCGAGATACCCCTTGATGGAGAAGTTGTCTCTCAGCCTAATCCACTCATCTCGAAAGCTCCGAACTTACTTCTAAGCACACCTCATCCATGTACTGACCGATCAACCACTAAGACAAGTCTTGTTCAAGCCAGAAGCCTCGGGTCGGTTGCAAAAATGGGTCGTTGAACTTGGACAATTCGAGATCACTTATCATCTGAGGATGACCATAAGAGGACAGGCCCTGGCAGACTTCATAGTGGAATGCACTGGAGTGACTGACGATGAAGTTATAACCCCGACCCATGAGCTGTGGAAACTTTATGTTGACGGGTCTTCCAATGAAAATGGATCAGGGGTAGGTGTAATTCTGATCACCCCAGCAGGGAGTCGAATAATGAAGTTGAATACAAAGATCTTCTGGCAGGACTTCGTATAGCCAAGGAACTTAAGGCCAAAGCGATACATTGCTACAGTGACTCCCAGTTGGTGGTTAATCAAATTTTAGGGGAGTATCAGGCTCGTGGGATGAAAATGGCTGCTTATTTAGAAAAGGCAAAAGCAGCATTTGAGCATTTCAAGTTCTACGCGATAAAGCAGGTTCCCCGAGAACAAAACTCGAACACAGATGCCTTAGCCAGGCTCGCTACATCCACCGAGGTCGACGAGCTGAATGTCATGCCGATCGAACATCTAACGACACCCAGTATAACCGAGCTTGAGCAGGAAGATGTTTGCATGATAAATTCTGAGCCAACTTGGATGACTCTGATAGTTGAATACCTTGTGGCTGACGTTCTCCCAGAAGAGCGGGCCAAGGCTCAAAAACTGATGTATCCGATCCCCAGGTACACCATTATAGATGGAAATCTATATAGAAGAGGATATTCCATGCCGCTACTCTGATGTGTGATTCCACCCGAGGCTAAGAAGATCATAGAAGAAATTCATGAAGGATTCTATGGAGACCACACTAGGGGGCATAGCCTATCCAAGAAAATCATACACCAGGGGTACTTCTGGCCTACCATCAAAGTAGATTCGTTCGATTACGTAAAGAGATGCGACAAGGGCAAACGGTTCGCAACAATCCCTTGAGCTCCACCCTCCGAGTTAACTATGATGACCTCCCCGTGGCCATTTTCGGTCTAGGGAATCGACCTCATACACTCATTGCCAACTGGCAAAGGCGGAGTGAAATACGCAGTAGTCGCCGTAGATTACTTCACGAAGTGGACCGAAGCTGAACCTCTGGCGACAATCACCTCGAAGAAAGTCTTGGACTTCGTTGTAAAGAACATCATATGCCAATATGGGGTGCCAAGGAAGATTGTGTCCGATAACGGTACTCAATTCGACAACGATCTGTTTACCAACTTTTGCGAAAAAATGGGATAATAAAGAGCTCTTCCTTTGTGGCCCATCTCCAGGCGAATGGCCAGGTCGAAGCTATGAATAAAACCCTAAAGAGTTCTCTAAAGAAAAAGCTGGAAGAAGCTAAAGGGAAATGGCCCGAAGAGTTGCCCCAAGTTCTGTGGGCATATTGAACCACAGCCTGTACGTCAACGAGATATACCCCCTTTTCTTTGGCATATGGATGCAAGGCTATGCTTCCAATTGAGGTCAAAATTCCCACAATTTGTGCCCTTGCTTACGATCAAGCCTCGAACCAATCCCATCTCGAAGTAAGTCTGGACCTAATTGAAGAAAGAAGGGACGAAGCTCAGCTAAAAAATGATGCATACCTATAGTGCACCAAAAGTTTTTTTTTTGAGATTATTAAAATTTTGTGATTTATTTTATTTAAGTGTTAAGTGTGATGAATAGTTTTATTTAAATGTTGTTTATTTTATTTAGTTGTTGTTTGTTTTACTATATTGTTTGTTATTTTATTTAATTGTTAGAATAGTTTGTAGAATATTCTTATAAAATTACTTGTTAAATAATATGAATTTATTTTATTATAAAAAAATGTGATTATGTGAGATTTGGTTGAATGCACTAAGGTGCATGGTAGATAGTGATGCACCCTAGTGATTTAGTGTGTGCAAGTACATGGTAATAAGATGCACATGTGTGGATTTTCTACACATTTTATAATTTCCATTTATTTGATATAATTGAGTAATTTAAATTAAATAAAACAAAAAAAAATAAAATCAAATTAAAAGGGGAAATGGGAAGTGATGGACGGTTTGGGTAGGAAAAGGAAATGGTTTATTTCCTTTATATTTTTCAATCAATTAAGAGATGATTTTGGGGAATTTTAGCACATATTGGGTAAGGGAAAATTTGACCATTTTAATTCAAATAAATCAATCTTTATTATAAAGGATTTTAGGCTTAATTGGATGAGTGAATTAGGGAAATTACCATCAAATTTGGTGATGGCTTTATGGGGAAAATAGGAGTTAAAAGGGGACATGAAGAAAAAAAGGGCCATTTGGCCGTGGCTTAGAGAGAGAATAGAGAGAGAGGGAGTGGCGTGCTAGAGAGAACTGGGCTGCCATTTCTAGAGAGAAGGAGAAGAAGAAGAAAGGAAGAAGAAGAAGAAGAAGAAGAAGAAGGGTTCAAGCTAGGGTAAGGTTTTTGGTTGTTTTTCCTTATGATTAATCTAGTATTGTGATTGGGTTGTCTCTAACTTTTGTTCATCTTCTTCTCCATCTTGATAATTCAAAATATACAACCCCTAGGGTTTGAACAAGGAGGTGCATCTAGATTGGATTCTTGATTTCTATGAAGAGAGATATTGAAATCCCTCCCTAAATTTTGTGATTATTGGTTTTGATGAGTAAAATATTAGAGGGATTATGGTTAAAGGGGATTTGTGTTTTGGGTAGGAAAATAGGTACTTTGTGTTCTTGATATATTGTTGATAGTGAGTTGTTTGATTTTTGTGAAGGGTATTATGGTTTAATGTATAAAAGGGTTTTGATGTTGATTTTCTATGTATAATGATTAGTGGTAATTTATGAATGCAAATATGGGGATTTCGGCCTAAATATACCTAAGGATCATCTTTATATTTTGTTTTATGTTTTGTGATTTTCAATATATTAAATCCATGTGTTTAGGACCTATGTAATTTGGATAAAATGATAATTGGAAATCTTGATATTTGGATCCATGAAATTTTTATAGGATGCATATGATATTGTGAAAGAATAAATTATAAGATGCATGAAAATAATGATAGAAACATGTGAGGTTTAATATAAAGGTATATATGAATAATGGTGTTTATGTATTAATGTATGTTGTTGTTATTGTTTTGTTGGATTCATATGTATTAATTCATTGAAATAGAAAAAGGTTTTATAAGGTTGCATATGAATATGTGTTAGTGATATTCTTAGAATTATTTGTATAATAAGAGCATGATAGGATTTTGGACATGTATGATTTTATGTGAATTTTTTTTTTTGAAAGCCATGAGATAAAAGATGAATTTCGTGAGTAATTATGCTTGCTGATTTTTGTAAATAATTGGGTAAACATTTGGTGAAAAAAATGATTTGCAGGCATAAGTAATGTCCTTAATGCTATGTTGATTTTATGAAATTAAAGAATGTATTTTAAGTCACAATAAAATGATATTTTACTCAAATAAATACCTACAGAATTTTTATTATATTTTTAGAAAAATATGAGGTTTTAAATTCAATATGGTGATTTTTAATAATAAATATGATTGCTGGAATTTTTGTAAAAAATGTGAAGTGTTTTTCAATAAAATGAATTTGATTAGTATTTGAAATAAAATTAATACCCTAAATTGTCGTAATATTAAAAATGATATTTTTAATATGGTATGAGTGTATATTTTAATAGTTATGATTTTTCTTTATTTTGATTAAGGGAAATATTGAATTCAATTTATTTGTGATTTTTAAAGAAATAAATGGTGGTTGAAAGTTTAGTTTAAAAGGTTTAAAATGATTAATTAATTGTCACTTATGAATTTATGTTACATAAAAACTAAGTCTTAATATAATTCAAATAAAATATATTTTTCCACACTTAAAATATATTTTTCTCACATCATTTATGTAACACAATTAGCCAATATTAAAATTGATTTTTCTAAGGAAACATGGTAATCACAAGTATTTTAAATAAATTCCAAGCTTTTGTTATTTCTTTGTAATTTGAAAATAATAAATGGATTTATCACATATATTTTTTTTAGCTACATAAAATTATTTTATAAAATAAAAATAATGTTTTGAGAGATTTAATCAACCTAGAAATTTTAAGAAAATAAATAATGGTAAGCAAAGCATGTTACAAGTCTATTAATTTTAAAACGATAGAAGTAGGACGTGTAGAATTATCGTTTTTAAACGCCACAATTAAGCAATGTTCCCACGTATGCATGTTATATGCAAATTCACTTTTACGTCCAAAATTATGTCTATTATTCAACCATGTAGTTTTTTATAGAAAGATCATGCAAGTAGGTAAAATGAGCATTATTCTTTTATGGCCTTATGTGTAATTAAGTATATTTGCATGTTGTGTGTAACTCTTATTATGTGTGCATGACCCATGCACACATGAGTTGTATGAAAGGGCAAAATAGTAATTTTATGAAGCCAAGAAATGTCGTTTTGATTATTGCAACGACCCCAAATTCGCTATTAAGGCTTAAGGGCCTGGAGTAGTGTGCCTGGAGGGCATAATGGGATTCTGTGTGTGAATTTTATGAATTTAATGCATGATTATGACTTATTGCACGTTATATGACTATATGATTATTTGAGATGCATGACTATGTGTGAATTAGTATGCATGTAGACCTTGTGGATACCAAAAATCCACCAAATAAGAAATCTCTAGTCCCTGATTAGAACAGAGGGATAAAGGCCACTTCATCATACAATTGGACTCGAGCCTGGAGGGGCAAGTGTTGAGGCTCAAAATTCCACGCCCTCAAAGGATCAAAGGCACGCACTAAGGTCCCATAAGCACTTAATTACGTGATGGAGCCGCGATACCCTCGGGCTCCCATTGTCTCGCACCAACCACGTACTTAGCGAAGCCACGCCTTAGTTGCACCTGGTGGCCTCGCTGATGGTGGCCTCGCTGGTGGTGGCTTCGCGGATGGTGGCCTCGCTGGTGGTGGCCTCGCTGGTGGTGGCCTCGCTGGTGGCCTCGCTGGTGGTGGCCTCGCTGGTGGTGGCCTCGCGGATGGTGGCCTCGCGGATGGTGGCCTCGCTGGTGGTGGCCTCGCGGATGGTGGCCTCGCGGATGGTGGCCTCGCGGATGGTGGCCTCGCTGGTGGTGGCCTCGCTGATGGTGGCCTCGCTGGTGGTGGCCTCGCTAGTGGTGGCCTCGCTGATGGTGGCCTCGCTGATGGTGGCCTCGCGGATGGTGGCCTCGCTGATGGTGGCCTCGCTGGTGGTGGCCTCGCTGATGGTGGCCTCGCTGATGGTGGCCTCGCTGCACATGATGGCCTCGCTGGTGGTGGCCTCGCTAGTAAGGCACCTCGCGAAATGGTGCCCCAGCCATGCCTCGGCCGTGCGCATGAGGCCCAGCACCAGGTGGCCTCGCGAGATGGCCTCGTCCATGGCCTCGCCCATGGCCTCGCCCATGGCCTCGCCCATGGCCTCGCCCATGGCCTCGCCCATGGTCCCGTGCCCATGGCCTTGGAGGTGAGAATACTCACAAGGGGCAAGGTACATCCATGAATATAGAATGTGCCTACAAACCTAAAGAAGTCAGAGTACGGATATAGTACCCCTACCAGACAAGTAGTGGGAACGCCAGGAGTGGGTATGCGAGGATAGGAGTTATGGTCCGTACGTCTACGGCCATAGGTCAGAGCCGACACCACTACCTTCTGCGCCACTACGCCTGCCACCACGCATTAGACATGGGTACCGACAAGTAGTGGAGACATCCTCCTGACACCTGCTTCTGTACGGGATGTACGACCACAACCTCTGAAGCCACTGCCCTGACACAGTACGTATGTACCACTTGGTCCCCTGGACCACTATGTATCTAAGGCCATTAGAGCCTACTATGAAATTGACCCTAAGACCACCTGAAAGGGGGGTTGGAAAATTCATTGTATGCAGAAGCTATTAAGCAATATACATTTCTCACTCCATTGTTCATCTGTGTTTATCCTTTCATAAGTTTATTCTCAGTTCTTACATAAACATCGCGTGACTTACCTTTGAGTTTTCCGATCTAATTTCGTTGACGGGATTTCACCGTCAACAGACCTGATTGTCTTAGAATGAGCATGATTGTAATTTGGCCATTTTAGAGCACAACTGTGATAATTGTATTTTGTAATCGTGCCATGTGAGTGTGATGTTATTATCAGGATGCACGCATCGAGACGGTCCTAGTGAGCCAGTTAGTCTAAAAGTCAAAACGGGATGTTGTACCCGGCTCGGGAGGAGCCTAGGGGTACTTCGGGAATCTTATAAGTGAGTTGAGAATGAGTGGTTAGTTATTGGTAATTTGGTAACTTGGGTAACCATTTGTACATGCTGTGAGTAACAAGTTTTAGATAGAAAATGGTAGAAATGAAATAGAAGTGAAAGGACTTAAGTGCCCTTGAAGGTTTAGTTAGGAAGGGTTATGAAGAAGGGGTAAAATGGTCTTTTGGCAAGGGTAATAGACAAATTGCAGCTGGGATTTAGGGGGGCACGGTTTGGGCATTGGGCATTTGAGTGTTTGATAAAATTAGAAGAGAAGAAAAAGAAGAAGAAAGAAAGGTTAGGGCAAGAAGAAGAAGAAGAAGAGAAGGAGAAGTGGGAGTCTAGGAGGAGATCAAGGAAGCTTTGTGTGAATTCTCCATTTGAGGTAAGGGTTTTATACACATTTAAGTTTGGGTTCTGTTTTGATTTGAGGAATTTAAAGCCTAAGCTAAGCATTGTTAAGTTAAGGCCTCTGGGGCGGCATGGCCGTACTTGTTTAATCTGATGATTTTCCTATATATCTGTGAATTATGCCAGTTATATTATTTGCATATGTTATGTGCTATTTGGGTTTTCTTGCTGGGCTTCGGCTCATGGGTGCTCCGTGTGGCAAGTAAAAGCAAGGAGTCAGTCAACCGACCATGAGTATGGAGAGCGTGGGGGCGACACGTACATGTTCGGGCTGCCCGACTGCTTTGGTTGGGGGCATTTTGTAAATGGCTGTATTAATCCATTCTTTTGATAGTTAACCTGGTGTAAATCTATTTTTGAGTTGTAAATATTTTGTAAACCTTATTTTGGGATCCCAGATGTTTTATACTTAACGTTTTCAATGAAGTTAAACATTTTAAAAGAATACAGCCTTAAATTCTGATTTATCCACACTTTTGGTTTTAGAAACCACTTAGAGTCAGTCAAAAGCACGATTTCTATTTTAAGCTCACTAAGTAACGACTCTAAGGTAGTAGGGCGTTACAATTATGGTATAGGCTCGTTGAGAGGTTGTGAATTTACTTAGCTCGGACCTGAGGTAAGGAAGTTAGATAGAATTTATGATTGTTATACTATGAATGGTAAGACTGTTGTGTGAATGAAAATATTATGAATTATGAATGCTATAGTGTGATGATATGTTGGCTTGTATGAATGTTGTATGACATGAATGGATGTTAGCGTGATGAACGCGACACATCAAAATGGGTTGCTAAGGATAAAGAAGACATAACCCGAGCTACTAAGGATATGAAGACGTAACTCCATGGGCAGATGTGCCGAGGTTATTCAAGGACCAGAGACTCTTGTTTACCTCAAAAGGGTGGCACGGACAAGTTAGCGGGCCATGTTCACAAGGAATTTTGTATGAATGTGCTATGATGTTTATGTTATGATGATGATATGATATGATGATGCTATGATGTTTATGTTATGATGATGTTATGATGCTACGTTATGATGATGATATGATGTTTGTTACGAAGATGCTATGATGTATAAAGATGAACGATAGTGTGTGAATTAGTTGTATCTTACTTGCTTATTGTTTGTACTTCCTTGCTAGGCTTTTAGCTCACCCCCTTACTTTCCCCTTCCAGGTAGCAAATAGGTTTTCTTTGTGGCACGCGTGGTGACGTGGGAAATTCTATCATCCTGGTGTGTATGGCGTGGGGCATCCTATGGATAGAAAAACGATCACTTTAAGACGCCATTTTAATTATGTTATGTTTTAAGAGACTTTCTAAATTATCAATGGGACATAATTATTGGATTGGTTTTCTTTTGAACTTTGCATAAAAACTCATATTTTCTTTTAAAACTATTGGGCCCAACTTGCATCGTTTTAAGCAAGTCCCCACTGAGACTTTTATAATAAGTGGATTTTCTTTTATGAATTAATGAATATGTGAACATTTTATTAAGCACTAGTCTAGGGCGTTCTTTACAAATGGTATCAGAGACGGTCGTCCATGTTTCCAAGGACCCCCCTATACACGCTAAAGATGGAAAAATCTCACCTCACTGCGTCGTAAGTATTTGGTTATTACTTGTATTAGTTTTATTTAATTTTGTATAGTTTCGTAACTGCAGTAGTAAAAATGCCTCCTATGTTGATGACAACAAAGAAACAATTTCTTAAGGAGATTTGCGCGATTCCAAGAGTCGAGCTTGACGAGGACCCTTATGATTGGCGCATGGCGGTCTTAAAGATGACAAAGGAGGTCTGCGATCATATCCAAGGAATAATGAATAAGAGGGGAGCCTTGCTTTGGCCCATAGAACAATTTTGGGTGATGAAAGAAGCTTTGCCAATGTACCTGGAGGCTCTTCAACAGTTAGATCAATCATGGAATGACGTTGTGCTAGATGACATGGAGTTTAGCACCATGGAGTTTACGATTCGCGACTTTCTGGTAAGTTACGACCTTAGTAATCAGGAGCTGGTATTAGTAAAGACGGATGATGGCGAAATAGAGGAGCATTTAGAGACGGTGCATGACTTGGAAGGAGAATCGGCAGTTGAGGAAGTACTGCAAGCTATACCGCGTCTAACCGCGAGAATGGAGATTATGGCAAGCGCGCCTAACTATTTCCACATTCCAGAGGATATCTTTAACTATGATTCAGGGGACGAGTCCACCGTCGAGGACTAGAGTCCATTTCGTAATTGTCGCATGGGGGTGCCAATAAATAAGATGGAATAATAATAATTTTCTATGACCTTAAAGGATTAATGTTTTGGTTAATTAAACACTTTTTGAGATTGTTTAATTTTGGAATAATTTAAATGTTTTAAATGCTATGGATATTTTGTTGCAAACTTTAAATGATGAGATGTGAACGTATGATTTTACAAATATCCATCAAACCAATATGCAATGTTCCTTCCTTATGAGTTTTCCTTTGATTTTCCTTAGAACTTCATCATGTCAACTAGAGGCAGAGGAGGAAAGGAAGAGGTAGAGGCAGAGGAAAGGGTGCCTCCACAAGGTCTGATACTATGGGCACCCCTGACATTGAAATGCCATCTGTTCAACCTGCAGCTCCAGCAGCACCATCTGTGGACCTGGCTGCAGAGGTAGCAAGGTTAAGAGAACAGTTGAGACTAAGAGTAGAGGAACTAGAAAAATCTAGACAAGCACCACAGACATCCCAAACACACCAGATACCTCAAGTACCAATGGCGCAACCCCAGCCACCAGTACCACCACCTGCGCCACTACCAGTAGCCTATGGGTTCGAACCAGTATATGAACGCTTCAGGAAACAAGCCCCACCGACGTTTGAAGGGAAAGCTGATCCAATGGTGGCAGAAGATTGGTTAAGGTCTGTTGAGGCTATTTTTTATCATATGGAGTTAGATGATCGCCAAAGGGTTTCCTGAGTAGTTTATTTACTTAAGATGGATGCACGGATTTGGTGGGACGTGACTAAACAAACACATGATCCAAATACCTTGACTTGGGCAGAGTTTTTCCAGGCATTCAGTAAGAAGTATTATAGTCCAGCTGTGCTAGCAACTAAGGTTGATGAATTTATAACTCTGGTACAAGGGAATCTTTCGGTCACCGACTATGCACAGAAGTTCGATCGATTAGCCAAATTTTCCCCTGAAGTGGTGCAGACTGACGAATTGTGAGTCCAGAGGTTTGTAAGGGGACTCAAACCAATGATTGCGAGGGATGTTAGGATGACCAGTGCTGAGGTGGTCAGTTATGCAGAGGTACTGGATAGAGCTCTTGAAGCTGAATATTTGGAAGAACAAATATGGAAGGATAATGTCGCTAGAAGAGAGAACCACCGCAACAAGAGCTTCCATGAAAGAAACAAGAGAAAGGATAACGAAGGGCAGAATAGTGGGGTTGATAAAAGACCTAGACCTCCAGCCACGAATAGCAACAACCATAACTCCCATAACCATAGCAACCGCAACAACTGCTTCAATGACCGAAACCGTGGGAACCAACAAGGAAACCGAGTCGAGCATCCTATCTATCCTAAATGCTCGAAGAGACACCCAGGAGAGTGCCTGGCCGGTACCAAAAAATGCTTCAAGTGCGGTCAGGCAGGACACTTGAGAAAGAATTGCCCACAATGGAAGGCGGGACAGAATATTAATAACAATCTGGTGCCAGCAAGAGTCTTAATTGATTCTGGAGCGACTCATTCTTATGTTTCCATGAGTGTGATTGATAGACTGAATATGCCTTATAAGATGTTTGAACATACCTTTAGTACATTGTTGCCATAGGGAGATATGATGTTGTCAAATAAGTGGTTACCGTCAACACCTATGACAGTAGAGGGCAGGGAGTGCCTAGTAGATCTCATAGAACTGAGTATACCAGATTATGATGTCATACTCGGCATGGATTGGTTATCCAAACATGGGGCTACAATAGACTGTCGAAAGAAGACCGCAGAGTTCAAGCCAAAAGAAAGAGAGGTTTTCTCCTTTAGGGGCGAAGTAGCAGGCTTTCGAACAACCATAATATCTGCACTAGAAGCACGAAATATGATGCAAGATGGATGTTCGGCGTTCCTTTCCAGTGTAGTGGATAAGTCCAAGGAGTCAGAACTAAAGCCAGAAAATGTACATATTGTTTGTGAGTTCCTAGAGGTGTTTCCCGAGGAATTACCAGGACTACCCCCGGACAGAGAAATCGAGTTTGTAATCAAGCTTGCACCTGAAACTGCACCGATCTCTAAAGCACCTTATTGAATGGCGCCAGTAGAGTTAAAGGAACTTAAGAACCAACTACAGGAGTTGTTGGACAAAGGGTTCATAAGACCTAGCCATTCGCCATGGGGAGCACCAGTCTTATTTGTGAAGAAGAAGGATGGGAGTATGAGAATGTGCATTGATTACCGAGAGCTCAATAAGGTCACCATTAAGAATAAGTATCCTTTGCCTAGGATAGACGACCTTTTTGATCAACTGCAAGGGGCTTCAGTATTCTCGAATATTGATTTGCGATCCGGGTACCATAAGTTGAAAGTGAAAGAGGGAGACATTCCTAAAACGGCCTTCAGAACTCGCTATGGGCACTATGAATTCTTAGTGATGTCCTTTGGACTCTCCAATGCCCCAGCAGCCTTTATGGACATGATGAATAGGGTATTCAAGGATTTCTTGGACAAGATCGTAGTAGTGTTCATTGATGATATCCTCATTTACTCAAAGACCAAGGAGGAGCACAAAGAGCATTTGAGATTGACTCTGAATAGATTACAGGAACATCGGTTATACTCCAAGTTCTCTAAATGTGAGTTTTGGCTTGAACAGGTAACCTTCTTAGGGAACATAGTCTCTAAGGATGGGATTGTAGTACACCCATCGAAGATCGAGGCCATTAGAGACTGGCCCCAGCCAAAGAATGCCTCAGAAGTACGGAGTTCCTTAGGGTTGGCGGGTTATTATAGGAAGTTTGTCGAGGGTTTCTCAAAGATCGCCACCCCGTTGACCAACTTAACACGGAAACATCAGAAGTTCACATGGACAGAAAAATGTGAAGAGACTTTTCAGACCATGAAGGATAAGTTGATTTCCGCGCCTATCCTTTGTGTTCCCACTGAGGGCGGAAAATTTGTGATGTATTGTGATGCATCAAAGAATGGCTTGGGATGCGTGTTGATGCAAGGAGGGAAGGTGGTTACTTATGCTTCCAGAAAACTCAAGGATTATGAGCAGCGATATCCCACTCACGACCTGGAATTGGCAGCAGTAGTGTTCGCACTAAAGATATGGAGACATCACCTTATGGAGACAAGTGTGAGACATACACCGACCACAAAAGTCTGAAATACTTTTTCACGCAAAAGGAACTGAACATGAGGCAGCGAAGGTGGTTGGAATTAGTAAAGGACTATGACTGTGAGATTCTATACCACCCAGGCAAGGCCAACGTGGTTGCAGATGCTTTGAGCAGGTGGGGACATGGGAGTGTCTCAGCACTACATACAATAGAGATGCCTCTTCAGAAAGAGATCATAAATGCCAGCATCGAAATTGTGATGGGAAGTTTGGCGAACCTCACATTGCAATCCTCTCTATTAGAACAAATTTGAGAAGGACATAAATTGGATGAAGCCTTAGTGAAACAAGAGGCTTTGGTACAAGAAGGTGGCACAGCGATTTGAAAATGTCTAATGGTGGATTGCTAAGATACAAGGATAGGATTTGTGTGCCTGACAATGCTGAAATTATGGAAAGTATTATGAAAGAAGTGCACACAATGCCTTATTCCTTGCACCCAGGGTCCACAAAAATGTACCAAGACCTTAAGGCATTATATTGGTGGCATGGAATGAAGAGGGACATTGCTGAGTTTGTTGCTAGATGTTTGACATGCCAGCAAGTCAAAGTGGAACACCAGAGGCCAGCAGGGTTGCTTCAACCGCTCTACATTCCTGAATGGAAATGGGAGGATATCGCGATGGATTTTATGGTAGGGCTGCCTATAACTACCAAGCAGCACGACTCAGTGTGGGTGATAGTAGATAGACTCACTAAGTCTGCCAATTTTTGGCCTGTTAAGACCACATACTCGGCGGATCAATATGCTGACTTGTATGTTAGTGAGATAGCGAGACTTCATGGGGTGCCAAAGTCGATAATTTCTGATCGAGGGTCAGTTTTCACATCAAACTTTTGGAAAGGGCTACAGAGAGCTATGGGATCAGGACTAAAGTTTAGCACCGCTTTTCATCCTCAGACCAATGGCCAGTCTGAGAGGGCCATTCAGATTTTAGAAGACATGTTGAGGTGCTGTGCTTTGGACTTTTCAGAGTCTTGGAACTGATATCTACCCCTAATGGAGTTCTCGTACAATAACAGTTACCAATCTACCATTTGGATGGCTCCCTATGAGATGCTTTATGGGCGTAAATGTAGATCTCCTTTGCACTGGGATGAAGTTGGGGAGAAACAGATTTTAGGTCCTGAAACAGTTAGGGAAGCCAGTGAGGTGATTGAGAAGATTCGCCAAAGGATGCTTACTGCGCAGAGTAGGCAAAAGAGCTACGCTTACCTCAAGAGAAGGGACATCGCGTTTTCAGTGGGCGAGTTTGTTTTCTTGAAAGTCTCACCGATGAAAGGTGTGATGCGTTTTGGAAAGAAAGAGAAGTTAAGCCCTAGATATATTGGTCCATTTGGAATATTGGACAGAGTAGGGCAAGTAGCGTACCGTTTGGCACTGGCCCCAGCATTAGCTAAAACGCATAACGTCTTTTACATCTCGATGTTGCGTAAGTAGGTGTCAGACCCCTCTCATGTGTTGAGTTATGAACCGTTATAGCTGAAGCAGGACCTAAGTTATGATGAACAGCCTGAGCGCATTATAGAAAAGAGAATCATGGAATTGAGATAAAAAAGGATTCCACTAGTTAAGGTCCTGTGGAAGAATTGTATGGAACGAGAAGCAACATGGGAGTTGGAGGAAGAAATGAAAGCAAGATACCTTGAATTATTTGGTAAGAAAGAATTTCGGGAAAAAATTCTTTTTAAGGAGGGTATAATGTAGTGCACCATTTTTTTTTTTTAGATTATTAAAATTTTGTGATTTATTTTATTTAAGTGTTAAGTGTGATGAATTGTTTTATTTAAATGTTGTTTATTTTATTTAGTTGTTGTTTTTTTTACTTGATTTTTTGTTATTTTATTTAATTGTTAGAATTGTTTGTAGAATATTTTTATGAAATTACTTGTTAAATAATATGTATTTATTTTATTTTTAAAAAAAAATGTGATTATGTGAGATTTTGTTGAATGCACTAAGGTGCATGATAGATAGTAATGCACCCTAGTGATTTAGTGTGTGCAAGTACATGGTAATAAGATGCACATGTGTGGATTTTCTACACATTTTATAATTTGCATTTATTTGATATAATTGAGTAATTTAAATTAAATAAAATAAAATGGGAAAATGGGAAATGATGGACGGTTTGGGTAGGAAAAGGAAATGGTTTATTTCCTTTATATTTTTTTATCAATTTAGAGATGATTTTGGGGAATTTTAGCGCATATTGGGTAAGGGAAAATATGACCATTTTAATTCAAATAAATCAATCTTTATTATAAAGGATTTTAGGCTTAATTGGATGAGTGAATTAGGGAAATTACCATCAAATTTGGTGATGGCTTTATGGGGAAAATAGGAGTTAAAAGGGGACATGAAGAAAAAAAGGGCCATTTGGCCGTGGCTTAGAGAGAGGATAGAGAGAGAGGGAGTGGCGTGCTATAGAGAACTGGGCTGCCATTTCTAGAGAGAAGGAGAAGAAGAAGAAAGGAAGAAGAAGAAGGGTTCAAGCTAGGGTAAGGTTTTTGGTTGTTTTTCCTTATGATTAATCTAGTATTGTGATTGGGTTGTCTCTAACTTTTGTTCATCTTCTTCTCCATCTTGATTATTCAAAATATACAACCCTTAGGGTTTGAGCAAGGAGGTGCATCTAGATTGGATTCTTTATTTCTATCAAGAGAGGTATTGAAATCCCTCCCTAAATTTTGTGATTATTGGTTTTGATGAGTAAAATATTAGAGGGATTATGGTTAAAGGGGATTTGTGTTTTGGGTAGGAAAATAGGTACTTTGTGTTCTTGATATATTGTTGATAGTGAGTTGTTTGATTTTCGTGAAGGGTATTATGGTTTAATGTATAAAGGGTTTTGATGTTGATTTTCTATGTATAATGATTAGTGGTAATTTATGAATGCAAATATGGGGATTTCGGCCTAGGTATACCTAAGGATCATCTCTATATTTTGTTTTATGTTTTGTGATTTTCAATATATTAGATCCATGTGTTTAGGACCTATGTAATTTGGATAAAATGATAATTGGAAATCTTGATATTTGGATCCATGAAATTTTTATAGGATGCATATGATATTGTGAAAGAATAAATTATAAGATGCATGAAAATAATGATAGAAACATGTGAGGTTTAATATAAAGGTATATATGAATAATGGTGTTTATGTATTAATGTATGTTGTTGTTATTGTTTTGTTGGATTCATATGTATTAATTCATTGAAATAGAAAAAGGTTTTATAAGGTTGCATATGAATATGTGTTAGTGATATTCTTAGAATTATTTGTATAATAAGAGCATGATAGGATTTTGGACATGTATGATTTTATGTGAATTTTTTTTTTTTTTTAAAGCCATGAGATAAAAGATGAATTTTGTGAGTAATTATGCTTGCAGATTTTTGTAAATAATTGGGTAAAAGTTTGGTGAAAAAAATGATTTTCATGCATAAGTAATGTCCTTAATGCTATGTTGATTTTATGAAATTAAAAAAGGTATTTTAAGTCATAATAAAATGATATTTTACTCAAATAAATACCTACAGAATTTTTATTATATTTTTAAAAAAATATGAGGTTTTAAATTCAATATGGTGATTTTTAATAATAAATATGATTGCTGGAATTTTTGTGTGTTTCAATAAAATGAATTTGATTAGTATTTGTTACACCCAGATTTCGAGACCTGAGGATGTGACCACGAAAGCTGGACTCGTCAGGTGTAAGCTCGTGATGTCTAAAGTTCATGTTCGTGATCCAGGTGTCAAACCCTCGAAGCAAGGCGGCAACCTCAAAGATATGTAACCTCGGAATGATATCTAAGCTCGAAAGACGTAGCGTCGGAGTATATCCGTTGTTGGGTGTCTTCAGATCAAGTAGTCCGAGATCGGCAAGGGTATATGCTCGGAATATAATGGCCTCGGTGGTATTCACCCGCTCCGAGCTGGTCTTGGGGTAAAGTGACTAGCCCATAATTTACCTAAAGACCTGGTTCGACATGATACTGATTACTGATCTCGAACAACATAATGGGTCATCTGATGAGACGCGGTCCATGCGTTTAAAAGATATTTATTGTTGTAACTCCCCTACATTAAAGGGTTATTAACTAGTCTGTTTTATGCCCCTGGTCTTCAGGGGACGTTTCCTTGTATATGGGAGTTACAAACTTTAAAGTAATTAAATTTATTAATTTACAGAATAACTTCCTGAAACGTGTGGGATTGGATTATGAGATCTCCTCTATAAATAGAGATGTCATGTACCTTTGTAAAGGACCGAATTTTTGTGATCTGGAGAGAAATTCTGGAGAATTCATCCCTAAAGGATTTCTAGAAAATTCCAAAGTCCTAATAAAATTTATTCGTGGACTAGGCAGAGTTAACTGCTGAACCACGTAAAAAACTCTCATTGCTCTACTGTATTATTCTTCTTTGCCATAGTTTTTACTGTTTACGTGCTCTACATTTTAAGTTGACAAAAAATTGTGTCAACAGTTTGGTGCTTTCATTGAGAGCCTTAAGTGGTACAATCCTTGAACACCTATGGCCGGGAATGATCAGAATATTCCTGAAGAAAACTATCCACGACGCCCTGGGAAGTAGCCAATGGTAAATCCAGAAACTGAAGAGAGAAGTGAGTCCTCCGATTCTCGGTGACCTCCAGCACCTCTGGCCCTAAGGGATGATGAGGACATGTACTATAATCTTGAATAGTACTTCCCCATTGTGGAACTTGAAAACTGACAGTTGAGAAAACAGTTGGCTGAGGCCAATAAGCGGAACGAGGAATTGGCTAGGTTAGCCGCGGAGGCCCAGGCGGCTCAGCCCCCACCTCCGCGTGAGAACCAAGCCCCACCTCCGTGGGACATGCATGTTCCTCCCCGCAGGCCTCGTGGGCGACCTCGAAAAAACGCTGGCACAAGGAGACTGGAGCAACCTTCGCCACCGGCAGAGCAACCTGCTCCCTCGAGACCCTGGAGAAGTACTCAGGCTAGGGCTCCGGTTAACTCAACTGCAGAGGTACTAGCAAAAACTGGGAATAACCGAGCCCCTGTAGAGGCTTGGACTCAAATTCCTGGTACCACGCAGAATGTTATCGTGCCAACACGGGTGAATTCAGGGCCATCCAGACCCCGAAATGAGTGGTAGCCACCGTCACCCATACGATTCCCTCCGTCGCCTATAAGATACCCTTAACCGCCTCGCAGGAATGCTCAACCAGCTCGAGATGATGAGGAAAGGTGTGCAGGAAGGAAACAAGGAAATAGAGAAGCCTTCAGGGAGCGAAGAGGCGCCCAGCCTATGAGAAGTCAAATGTCTCGGTCTCGCACTGCAGAGACGAGGCAGCATTAAAGAGATCCATCTCAGAATAATCATGCCACAAGCCTCGCCAGTGACGACTCAGGAGACACTAGATCAGTCAGCATGTATGATCAAGGTTGAAGAAATACTGGAAACGATAGGAACCGCTCCGACCTGCGGAAACACCTGAATCAAAATCGGGGTAGTGGTAATCCATCGAACCCGGACCTGAGAGATCGCCTAAATGGGCCCAAAGATCCCCTGCGAAGGTGCGAGCTTAGAATTGTGATCAATGATAGCCAATTTCAGGCAAAACCACCTGCGGACCCGGTTCAAGAAAGAATTGATCAACTAGAAAAGGCCTTTAGGCACTTGCAAAATGAGCGAGGATGGAGTCGGGATGAGGATTCTGATGAGGAGCTCCAACCATTCGCTCCCCATATTTCCAACACTCTGTTTCCTCAAGGGTTTCGGATTCCTCATGTCCCACCTTTTGAAGGGAAGTCCGACCCGTACGGTCATCTGAGTACATTTAACACCATAATGAGAGCAAGTAATGTGGGTAACGAGCTCAGATGCATGTTATTTCCAGCATCGCTTACAGGACCAACAAAAAGTTGGTTCGAGAAATATAAAAGACATTCAATCACTTCTTGGGATCAGCTATCAAAAGATTTCAAGAAACAGTTTAGAGCATGAACGGGGTAAGACCCGAGGCATCAACTCTAACCAACGTTCGGCAACAGCCAGCCGAAACGTTGAAAAGCTACCTTATGAGGTTTAATTTGGTGGTTGCCCGAGCTCGAAATTTGGATGACAGCGGTCATCTAATGGCTGTCCAAGATGGGGTAATGTCGGGAAGTCCTCTCTGGGATGATATGCAGAGAAAATCTATGAGGTCCTTAACCGAGTTTAATAGGCGAGCTCAGAGGTTTGTCAATGTAGAGGAGGTGAGGTCAACACTAAATATGACTTCTCAGCCCATAACTACAACGATAAACGTAAACTCTGCCTTGACCTCGGCGGACCCCCTAGCTTCAAAACCTCATGCGGAAAACCCTTCCAAAAGGAAGAAGAACGAAGGAAGTAACCCCGAGGCAGAAGGGGGAAAGGTATTTCTCAGTGTACAAAGTGTACACCGAGCTCAACGAGTCTCGGGAGAATATATACCTGGCTAATGAAAACCAGGTCCCTTTCAGGAGTCCAGACCCAATGAGAAATTAGAAGTCCAAGAGGGACTCCAGAAAGTACTGTCGATTTCACAGAGACACTGGGCACACTACTGATGAATGCAGGCAGTTGAAGGACGAGATCGAAGGACTGATCTCGAGAGGATATTTCAGACAGTATGTCAAAAACCAGAGTAACAATCAGGCTTCTACTAGCCAGAGGGCAGCTGCGCCACAACTTGCTCAAAACAATAATTCTCGAGCAAGAGAAGAAGATAGGCCCCCTCCAATTGATGGAGAAGACGTGATAACCATCTCGGGCGGGCCTCATCTCACAGGGACGGCCAGGAATGCCCAAAAGCGGTATGTGAACGAGCTAAAAACTGGGGACGGGTCCCCTATGAACCTGAACCTAGAGCTCCAAAGTGCCAAAAGATTGAATCTCAGCCGATAACCTTTACCGAGGACGATGCGTCCCATGTTCAGTTTCCCCACAATGACCCACTGGTCATCACTCTCTAGCTCGCGAATAAGAGAGTTCACCGAGTTCTCATAGACACAATGGGAGCTCAGTAAATATTCTCTATAAGGCCACCTTAGTAAAGATGGGACTCGCACTTCGAGACCTAAAAGCCTGTGCAACGACCTTGTACGGTTTTATCAGGAGAGCGGATTGCCTGTATGGGGTACATTGAACTCGTGGTAACATTGGGAGACTACCCAGTCTCATCAACCAAGATGATGGAGTTTGTAGTAGTGGACTTGCCATCAGACTACAACATGCTGCTCGGGAGACCCGCCCTAGTAGGGCAGGGGGCAGTCTCGTTTGTAAGGCATTTGGCCATCAAGTTCCCCACTTCTAGTGGCATTGGGACACTGAAGGGAGACCAGTTAGCCGGAAGGGAATGCTATAGCATTTCTGTAAGAGGAAAGAAACAGGCGAGCGTACAAGCACTCGTCGTTATTCAGACTAAGGACGGGACGGTCTTGGAGATAGATGAAGAGATCAATCCAAGAGTGGAGGTGTTACAACCAGATTTCGAGCCTTAAGAATTGTGATCTCGAAAGCTGGATTCATCAGGAAGGGGCTCGTAATGTCTGGAACACGTGTCTGCAACCTAGGCACCGAACCTGCAAAGCAGGGGCAACCTCGGAGATGGTAGCCTCGAAATCCTCACAAGCTCGATAGACAGACATTGAAGTACGTCTATTCTCGGATGACCTCAGATCAGGGGTTCCAAGCCTGCCGTAAGTGTGAGCTCGAAGCCACTTGATCTCGAGGAAAATGCTACAACTCAAAAGTCATTAAGAGACCTGGGTGGGCGCGGCACTGATGATGTAGATTGATAACTTTGAATACCCTAGTGAGTCATTTTTGAGAGACGCAGTCTACATTCATTGTTGTAAATCCCCTATAATAAAGGGGTATTTATTGTTCAGTTATACGCCCCCTCATCTTCAGGGGACGTTTCCTTGTATATAGGAGTTACAGGCTTTTAATGCCATTAAATTTATTTACATATACAGAATAACTTCTCAAAATGTGTGGGATAGTATTCTCAAATCTCCTCTATAAATAGAGAAGATTTGCACCATTGTAGAGGGCCAAAATTTTGTGATCTTGGGAGAAACTCTGAAGAATTCGTTCTTGAAGGATTTCCAGAAATCATCTTAAGTTCTAATAACAAAGACTCGTGGACTAGGCAGAGTTAACTGTTGAACCACGTAAAAAATCATGTTTGTCTTATTGTATTTTTCTGGCCATAATTATTTACTGATTTTGTGCTCTTTTTTCACTGTTGACGAAAAACGGCGTCAACTGTTTGGTGCTTTCATTGAGAGCCTTAAGCATTCAGTCCCTGAACGAGTTATGGCCACTAACGATCAGAATGTTCCTGAAGAAAATTATCCGAGACGCCCTGGGAAACAGCCAATGGTAAACCCGGATGCTGAAGAGAGAAGCGGATCCTCTGATTCTCGGGGACCACCCGCACCACCAAGGGATGAGGATATGTATTACAATCCTGAACAGTACGTTCCCATTGTGGAACTTGAGAACCGATAGCTAAAACAGCAGTTGGCAGAAGCCAACAAGCGGAATGAGGAGTTAGCAAGGATAGCCGCATAGGCGCAGGCGGCTCAGCCCCCGCCTCCGCGTGAAAACCAAGCTCCTCCTCCGAGGGACGTGCATGTTCCTCCCCGCAAGCCTCATGGGCGCCCACGAAAGAATGCTGCCACAAGAAGGCCGGAACAACCTTCGGCACCAGCAGATCCATCCGCTCCCTCGAGACCCCAGAGAAGTACCCGAGCTAGGGCCCCGGTTAATCCACCTGTGAGGGTACCTGCAGGAACTGAGAACAACTGAGCCCCTGCAGAGGCTCGGACTCAAGTCCCTGGGAACATTCCAGTCCGTGAAATGGGTGGCAGCCACCGTCACCCATATGGTTCCCTCCATCGCCTATAAGATATCCTTCACCTCCTCGCAGGAATGCTCAACCAGTTCGAGATGAGAACGAAAGACGTGCGGGGAGGAGACAAGGGAACATGGAAGCCTTCCGGGAGCGGAGAGGTGCCCTATCTGAAAAAAGTCAAACATCCCGGTCTCGCACGGCAGAAATGAGGTGGCACGAAAAAGACCCATCTCGAAACAATCATGCGACAAGTCTTACTAGTGATGACTCTGGAGATACCAGATCAGTCAGTATGCATGATCGAGGTCGAAAGAATACTGGGAGCCACAGGAATCGCTCCGACTTGCGCAAACATTTGAATCAGAATCGGGATAATGTTAACCCGACGAACCAGGACCTGAGGGATCGCTTAAATAGGCGTAAAGACCCCCTGCGGAGGCGCAAACCTGGAATTGTGATCGACGACAACCGATTCCAGACAAGACCCCTCGCAGACCCAGTCCAGGAAAGAATTGATCAGTTAGAAAAGGCCTTCAGGCATTTGAAAAATGAGCAAGGTCAGGATCGATATGAAGATTCTGATGAGGATCTTGAACCGTTCGCTCCCCATATTTCTAATACTCAATTTCCCCAAGGATTTCGGATACCTCACGTCCCAACGTTTGAGGGAAAGTCTGACCCGTACAGCCATTTGAGTAAAATCAATACCATAATGAGAGCAAGTAACGTGGGTTACGAACTCAATGCATGTTATTTCCAGCATCGTTGACAGGACCAGCGAAAAGCTGGTTCGAAAAATATAGAAAACACTCAATAACTTCTTGGAATCAGCTCTCTAAAGACTTCAAGAAATAGTTCAGAGCCATGATGGGGGTTAGGCCAGAGGCATCAACTCTGACTAACGTTGGGCAGCAGCCAAGTGAGACATTTAAAAGTTACCTTACAAGGTTTAACTTGGAAGTTGCCCAAGCTCGAAATGTGGATGACAGCGGTCATCTAATGGCTGTCCAAGCTGGAGTAATGCCAGGAAGTGCTCTTTGGGACGACATGCAGAGAAAATCGGTGAGGTCCCTAACTGAGTTTAACAAATGAGCACAGAGGTTTGTCAATGTAGAGGAGGCAAGGTCGACACTTAATGTGACTTCCCAGCCCGTAACTACAACGATAAACGTAAACTCTACCTCAACTTCAACGGACCCACCAGCTTCGAAGCTTGCTGCGAAAAACCCTTCCAAGAGAAAAAGAATGAAGGGAGTAACCCCGAGGCCGAGGGAGGATAGAAAAAGAAGGGAGAGAGATATTTCTCCGTGTACAGAGTGCACACCGAGCTCAACAAGTCTCGGGAGAACATATTAACCAGGTCCCCTTCAGGCGTCCAGACCCAATGAGAAATCAGAAGTCCAAGAGGGACTCCAGCAAATATTGTCGATTTCACAGAGACACCGGGCATACTACTAATGAATGTCGACAGCTGAAAGATGAGATAGAAGGATTGATCTCGATAGGTTATTTCAGACAATATGTCAAAAACAAAAATGCTAATCAGGCGACTACGAGCCAGAGGGCAGCCGCGCCACAGTCCACACAAAACAACAATTCCCGAGCCAGGGAAGAAGATAGGCCCCCGCCGATCGATGCAGAAGATGTGATAACCATCTCGGGAGGGCCTCATCTCGCGGGAGTGGGTAGAAATGCCCAAAAGAGATATGTGAATGAGCTAAAGACTAGGGACGAGTCTCCTTATGAACCCGAACCTAGAGCTCCAAAAAGTCAAAAGATTGACTCCCAACCAATAACCTTCACTGAGGACGACGCGTCCCATGTTCAGTTTCCTCACCATGATCCACTGGTCATCACCCTCCAGCTGGCAAATAAAAGAGTCCATCGAGTTCTCATAGACAATGGGAGCTCAGTTAACATTCTCTATAAGGCAACCCTTGAAAAAATGGGACTCTCCCTTCGCGACCTGAAAGCATGTGCGACTACACTATATGGCTTTTCAGGAGAAGGAACCGCCTGCATGGGATCCATCTAACTCCCCGTGACCTTGGGAGACTACCCAGTCTCAACAACCAAGATGATGGAGTTCGTGGTAGTGGATCTACCTTCAGCCTACAATGTGTTGCTCGGGAGACCCACCCTGGTTGGGCTAGGGGCAGTCTCGTCCGTAAGGCATCTGGCCATTAAGTTCCCGACTCCTAGTGGCGTCGGGACGTTGAAGGGAGATCAGTTAGCTGGAAGGGAATGCTACAGAATTCCTTAAGAGGAAAGAAACAGACGAGCACACAAGCACTCGTCATTGTTCAGAGTAAAGACGGGACGGTTTTGTAGATTGATGAAGAAATCGATCCAAGGGTTGAGGAGAAGGTAGACCTCGAACCCTTAGAAGAGCTCGAATAGATTCAGCTCGAAGAGTCCGATCCCTCGAAAAGGGTAAAGGTTGGAAAATAACTCCAGAAAGAAACCAAATAGCAACTAATTTTCTTTTTGAAGAGAAACCAGGATGTCTTCGCATGGTCACATTCAGACATGGTAGGAATAAGTCTGAACATAGGAAGCCACGTGCTAAATATTGATAAAAGCTTCCCTCCGAAGCAACAAAAGCAAAGACAGCTGGATGACGACAGGAAGAAGGCACTGGAGGAGGAGGTCGACAGGTTAAAAGCAAACCGATTCATTAGGGATGCTTTTTACCCTGACTGGGTAGCCAATCCGGTGTTGGTCCCAAAACCTAATGGGACGTGGCGAACCTGTATTGACTATTCGGACCTCAACAAAGCTTGTTCGAAGGACTGTTTTCCCTTACCAAGGATTGACCAGCTTGTGGATGCCACGACAGGGCATTGATTGATGTCGTTCATGGACGCCTATTCTGGATATAACCAAATTCCCATGCATGCCCCTGACCTGGAACATACGGCCTTCATAACGGACAAGGGGCTATATTGTTATAATGTCATGCCATTCAGGCTCAAAAATGCTAGGGCCACATACCAGCGGCTCGTGAATATGATGTTTTCAGAACAGATAGGGAACAACATGGAAGTTTATGTTGAAGACATGCTTGTCAAGTCTCAACTTAACGATAACCATGTTGATGACCCCGAAGAGTGCTTTGGCATGCTCCGGAAGTATAACATGAAACTAAATCCTCAGAAGTGCACCTTCGGGGTATCATCAGGAAAATTCCTGGGTTTCATTGTAAATGCTTGAGGAATAGAGGCTAATCCGGATAAGATCCATGCCCTGATCGATATGCCTTCACCTCAAAAACATAAAGATGTCCAGAGTTTGACAGGCAGGATGGCGGCACTAAGTAGGTTTGTTTTGAAATCTACAGACCGTTGTCTTCCGTTTTTCAACCTTTTGAGGGGAGACAAGAAATTTGAATGGACAGAGGAATGCGAGCTGGCCTTCCAGGAGCTTAAGAACCACCTCGCAGAGCCTCCCATCTTATCAAAGCCTATCACGGGCGAAGTACTATACTTGTATCTTGCCACTACCGAACATGCAATAAGTGCAGTACTCGTACGAGAAGAAGACAAGATACAAAGGCCCGTATATTACATCAGCAAGCGATTACTAGGGGCAGAGTCGAGATACCCCTTGGTGGAAAAGCTAGCTCTCAGCTTAATTCATTCGTCTCGAAAACTTTGACCCTACTTCCAGGCACACCCCATCCATGTATTAACTGATCAACCACTTAGGCAAGTCGTGTCTAAACCGGAGGCTTCGGGACGACTTCTTAAATGGGCGGTTGAACTCGGACACTACGAGGTCACCTACAACCCGAGAACAACCATTAGGGCATAGGAATTGGCAGACTTTATAGTGGAGTGTACTGGCATGACCAACGATGAAGTTTTAACCCCGGCCCATGAGCTTTGGAAACTTTACGTCGATGGGTCATCTAATGAAAATGGATCGAGGGTAGGGGTCATTTTGATTACTCCCGCAGGGAGCAAATTTCATTCTTCCTTAAGATTCGACTTCAATGCATCGAATAATGAGGCCGAATACGAGGCTTTACTGGCGGGACTTCGTATAGCCAAAGAGCTTAAAGCTAAAGCAATACATTGCTACAGCGACTCCCAGCTTGTGGTTAATCAAATCTTGGGAGAATACCAGGCTCGTGGTACAAAAATGGCAGCGTACTTAGAGAAGGCGAAATCCGTATTGGAACATTTCGAGTTTTATGCGATCAAACAGGTTCCCCGAGAGAAAAACTCAAATGCAGATGCCTTAGCTCAACTTACTACTTCCGCCAAGAATGATGAGCTAAACGTTGTGCCCATAGAACACCTCTCAGCACCTAGAATTAACGAGCCGGAGGAGGAAGACGTGTGTATGATTGAGTCCGAGCCTACCTAGATGACCCTGATAGTCGAATATCTCGAGACCGGTGTCCTTCAAAAAGATCGGAACCAGGCTCGAAAGTTAATGTATCAACTTCCCCGTTACACCATTTTAGACGAAAAACTGTATAGAAGGGGATATTCTATGCCATTGCTTCTGTGCGTGACTCCACCCGAAGCCAAAAAGATCATTGAAGAAATTCATGAAAGGTTCTGTGGAGACCATACTAGGGGGCATAGCCTGTCCAAGAAAATCATATGCCAGGGTTATTTCTGGCCTACCATTAAATCAGATTCTTTCGAGTACGTAAAGAAATGCGATAAATGCCAGAGATTCGCCACGATTCCTCAAGCTTCACCATCCGAGCTGACCATGTTGACTTCCCCATGGCCATTCGTAGTATGGGGAATCGACCTCATAGGCTCTCTCCCAACTGGCAAGGGCGGTGTGAAGTATGCTACAGTTGCTGTAGATTACTTCACAAAGTGGACGGAGGCTGAACCGTTGGCAAGAATAACTTCCAAAAAAGTCCTTGACTTCGTGGTAAAAAACATCGTATGCCGATATGGGATGCCGAGGAAGATTGTATCCGACAACGGAACCCAGTTCGATAGCAACTTGTTCACCAACTTTTGCGAGAAGAATGGAATTATAAAGAGTTTTTCATCAGTAGCTCATCCTCAGGCGAATGGCCAGGTCAAAGCTGTAAACAAAACTCTCAAGAGTTCGCTAAAGAAAAAGTTGGAGGAAGCAAAGGGACGATGGCCCGAAGAGTTGCCCCAAGTCCTATGGGGATATAGGACTACAGCTCGAACGTCGATGGGACATATCCCATTCTCTCTAGCATACGGTTGTGAAGTTATGTTGCCTATCGAGGTCGAAATTCCTACAATTCGAACTCACATTTATGACCAAAGCTTGAACCACACTCAGGTTGAAGAAACCTTAGACTTAATCAAAGAAAGAAGAAACGAAGCTCAGCTGAGGAATGCTGCCTACCAGCAACGAGCTACCCGGTACTTCAACAAGAGGGTTCGAGATCGAAAGTTTGGTGTGGGAGATCTGGTGCTAAGGCGTGTATTTTTGGCGACGCAAGATCCAGCAGCTGGCGTGCTCAGGCCAAATTAGGAAGGACCCTACCAGATAGAGTCAGTCATCCGACCCGGAGTCTACAAGCTAGCGAGATTGGATGGGAGCCTGGTACCGCGAGCATGGAATGGCGAACACCTAAGACCTTACTATCAATAGTGTAGGAAGGATGTCGCCTATAACCATGCTTGTTTATCTGTACTATTTTGCCTACTTTTGGATCTTATCAAATAAAGATTTATTTCATCTAATATGGTTTATTTTTGCAATCTCTCTTACTCTAATAACCTATGATCACATTCATAGGATATTAAGGGGGCATCATTGGTATATATATAAATACCACCAGCTTGAAAAATAAATTAAGATATACGAAAAACATATGTGTTTGGATATAACCAAATATGTGGGGTAAGTCAATTTGGATATAACCAAATTATTAAAAACATATAAGTGTATGGATTACAACCCAATAAGAACCTTAAAAGGTTTGGAGAAAACCAGCAAAAACTAATCGACGATGAGTTGGAACTTAAACCTACTTCTAGATAAGTCGAGATCGAGGCTGGAGTATCTTATAAAAAATAGTTTCGAACTCATAACCTTGGAGAGATAACCAAGGACGAGAAAAAGTAACTAAACAATAAGATATAACTAAACCGTTTGCATTACACACCATACAAGTACTTTCGGGTTCATGGTTAAAGTAATATCCGACCTTGATAAAAAACGAGATCAGAAGCGGATAATTCGAGCAAACTGTGCATGAATGCATTGAGCTTCGAGCCTAAATCCAAACTAGGTTTATACGAATAAATAAACATATGCGATTCTTTAATATAAAATGTGAAAAATATTTCAAACCAAGAAATAAAAAGCATGAGTATTATTAGAAAAAGAAATTGTATCAGCCTTATGGGCATAAAATAAAACAATTACAAAAATAAGGGGACGCAGCCCCGAGGTGAGGTTCAAGAAGGAGCAGTTTCCTTGGCCTTCTCAGCATCAGTGGCATTAGACCCCTCAGGACGAATAGCATGACTATCCTTCTGAGCAACCTCGCTGGCAGCCTCTCGTGCAACCTCCTCCGCCTCAAGTCGAGCATTCCACTTATCAAGGAGCTTTGCCTCAAGAGGACCTAGTAAGCTTGTATCGAGGTCTTCATTATTGGCCCACATTCTGTACATGGCCAAATCAACCGCCTGGTCCTTCTTCTCTTTATACTCGGCAAGGAGGCGAGCCTTTTCACCCTCAATTATATCAAAAGTGGCGGCCTGGTCTTCATCGAGCTTTTTGTTAGCCTCTTGGAGCCGAGTGTTCTCCTACTCAAGCTCCACGAGCCTGGCATTCTCCTTCTCAAGCTCGCGAGCCTAGCATTCAGCTTCTCAAGCTCGGATACCTTGGCCTTAAGCTCCTCGGCTCCTGCCTCAAGCTTTGCATTTGCTGCCTTTAGGTCATCACTCACTTTGAGTTGAAGATCCTACGCCTCCTGAGCATAGGACTTGCTCGAATGGATCTCGTTGTTCAACTTCTAGTTGAGCTGGGCAGAAAGAGCAAGAGTCTGACACAAAAAAAAATCATCATTAACACTCGGACCGTCTATAAATATTACTAAGAAAAAGAAAAGGGGGGAAGAAAAGTTACCGCAGCGACAAGCTCGATACTCTTCTCATCGAGGGTGGTGCAGTCTCCGGCGTTGTTCAAAAATTTCCATTGTGGAGCATCGAAACTGCTAAAACTCTAGCCCACTCGGGACAAGACGTCCGAAGCCAGCGTAGCCCCATGGGATCCAGTAGCATTGTAAATTACATACTCCTCAACGTGAGTAGAAGCTGACAGCTTACAAGTTAGAGAAGCAGAAGACTTTCTGGGAGGTAGACCGAGTGTCGGGTGAACCACTACAGGAGGTTGAGGCTCGGCCATAACGGAGGCACCAACCTGTGAGGTCGGCACCACAGTGGAACTCGTGGCAGGTGGAGCCGGGGGAGGAGGTGTCTTTTCGGTCCTCTTAAGGACCTTGGCAGGCCGGTCAACCTTTTGCGACACCCTGGGGCATTCGATCCTCTTGGCACCGCCACTCTCAAGGATATTGTCGAGGTCGGAATCCATAGCACCTACACAATTCCAATCGAGGTTAAGCATAGTGCTAGCAAACTTGGAAGATATAAAATAAAACCAAGTGGAGAAAGACCTAACTGGAATTCTCCCCCGAGCTTGAGCTCGGAGACCATGAAATTCCCCCATCTTCAGAAGAGGCGGGGGGAGTACCTTCCCTATATGTGGATGTCAACCTCGAAAGGTCCCTATAGTCATTGGTCCCATATTGGACGGCTATTCCGTCCCACACCTCGTTCAGACTGTACATAGTGTCATACTTCTCGAGCCAACTATCAAACCTATGAACCCGATAATCTACCCAAGTCCATATATAGAAATGGTCCCTATCGTCCTTGCATAATACTAACCTATCAGGTTTGTGTTTTAATAGGGTGGGGGACCACATTTTCGAGCTTAGGATGACTGTACCTTGATCTTCCGAGCCCGAGCTCGAGGCTTCGTCGTTGGCCTCGTTCCCCGACTGCGGGCTCTGTCGACGAACTAGAGGCGGGGGCCTCGCCTCTCTCCTTTAAGGGAGGATGCCTGTTGGCAAAGGCACGAGCTCCCAGAGGTCGTACTTTTTGTTGGACCAATCCGAGGTGGACTGGCCATCTCCCAAAAGCCCGCAAGCTCGGAGCTTACTCTCATGCAAGAGATATGAGAGATACCTCCTGCCATAAGGGAGTTGGAGCAGAGCCTCTCTATGCTCCTTCATCAAGTCAGTGGGAGTAGGACGATGATAGTTGGCTGGAAAATAAAACACATTTCAACTAAGTACGAGCCTACAGGCAAAAGTCCGAGCGTAGAGATAAAGAGGGTTGGGGTACTTACGAATCCGTCTGAATGAATAGTATCGAGATGGGGACAGGCCATCTGTCCAGAAGAAGACCTTCTTAAAGTCAGGAGGATGGTTGGGAAGATCCTCGAACACCTTTTTCTCCTTGAGGTAGCTCGAAAAATAGTAGAAGCTGTCCCCTCCCCGAGCTCGGGAGGGATTGCTTTTCAAACAAAAGAGATACAAGATCTCTTATGGCGTGGGTCCTTCCCACTTCAACTCGTGGTACAACGACTTCAGGGTAGACAGAACCCTGTAAGAATTAGTGTTGAGCTAGAATGGAGCCAACCCAACAAAGTTTGTGAAGTCCTTGAAGAAAGACTTCAAAGGCAGTAACGCTCCTGCCTTCATATGCTCCTGGCTCCAAGCCACGTACCTCAGCTTGTTATCAGGATTTCCATCTCCTGGGGCGCGATAGCTTCGCTCTTGTGAGGTAGGAGCTCGGCACCTCAAGGAGCCGGACAGTCTGAGACCATGGAAGGCCAGGATATCATTTATCTGACCTAGCAAGGTTATCGAGCTCAAGTAGTGCTCAGCCTCAAAGAACTCCCTCCTCGGATGCGAGGTAGAGGGCTCCCCCATTAGTGAGAACTGAAGCTCCCCCGGGTTGTATACGATGGTCACTTTTAGCCTAGGGTCGAGGGGGATCGGCCTGGGCCCTGAATCAGTTTCTGGATAAAGTGCCTCTCGAAGGATTCTCCTCTTCTTTTCTATGACCTCGACGATTTGGCGGCGATAGTGAGCTTGGGTTTCTTCCTGTTCGTGCGAGAGATCGTATTCACGAATCAGATGTTGGTTCAGAGCAAACAGAGATTCTGGGCTTGGAGTTTTTGGCGAATACGGAATTGCCAGCAGCGACCCCCACCGTCTTTCCAGATTCTGTGACATCTAGCAAGAAAGAAAAAATGGTGAGGGCCATGCATGCAAGGATTCAAGAATTACGAGCTTGGCAAGACAAGCTCGGAAAGTGCTTGGGTACGAAACGAGCTCGATCCTAGAAACCCGATTAAGGGTCAGAACGTTTATTCTACGAGAAAAAGGAGGGGATTGGATCTAATTTTTGAGAATCCTGAAATATCAGGGAAAAAGGTGACGGTTATTCAGAAATGGTAGTCTTGGGTATCGTGCATTCTTTAAAACCAAGATTTTGTACCCGATATCTTGGTGTGCAAGATATGTCTTTTAAATTTTGAAAACCCGGAAAAAAGAGACCCTGTTTGAGCTTTTTCTACATCAAAACTAGATTTAGAACCAGTGACTTAAACCTAGCATAAAAACTTAAACTTAAATGCCTATCGGCCAGAGCCTCCTAGCATGTCAAACTAAAAAATAAACTTGTGCATTCCCAAAAATAAAAGAACAACATAGACAGAAACCAGCATAAAGAAAAAGATCATCAGATACTTACACAATGATGGCGATTGCAGAGAAATCGTTGATTGAAGGAGAGGCTGCAGGTATAGCCTTACGATCTCGAACAAGCTGGCGGTCCTTTGTTTCTTTGGCTGGGAAAACATGCAAAAGCAAAAAGCTCTCTGGGATGGCTTACTGTTTTGTCTCTTCTTCTTTTTTTCTCTGATGAGTGTAAAATAAGAGGAAGGAGATGTCCAGGGCTTTATATATAGATATTAAAAAGCGATAAAAAAGGGATTAATCTGAGCCATTGGCCAGAATCCTTATAAAATCTGACGACCAGGGACAAATGACAAGATGGCACCGAAAAGGTGGCAGGCAAACGATCGTGGGCGGATTTCCATGGTACTCGAGTACCTTGGATGAGAAATATCCAACTGACACGCGTCCACCCTCAAGTATGTGTGACGGTGCGGTTCCCGAAGAAAGTAGTTCAAAAGTTTCCTTCTCATAGGATTCGAACAAATACTTTTGAGGGGGCAAAATGTTACACCCAGATTTTGAGCCTTAAGAATTGTGATCTCGAAAGCTGGATTCATCAGGAAGGGGCTCGTAATGTCTGGAACACGTGTCTGTAACCTAGGCACCAAACCTGCAAAGCAGGGGCAACCTCGGAGATGGTAGCCTCGAAATCCTCACAAGCTCGAAAGACAGATATCGAAGTACGTCTATTCTCGGATGACCTCAGATCAGGGGTTCCAAGCCTGACATAAGTGTGAGCTCGAAGCCACATGATCTCGGGGAAAATGCTACAACTCGAAAGTCATTAAGAGACCTAGGTGGGCGCGGCACTGATGATGTAGATTGATAACTTTGAATACCCTAGTGAGTCATTTTGGAGAGACGCGGTCTACATTCATTGTTGTAAATCCCCTATAATAAAGGGGTATTTATTATTCAGTTATACGCCCCCTGATCTTCAGGGGACGTTTCCTTGTATATAGGAGTTACACGCTTTTAATGCCATTAAATTTATTTACATATACAGAATAACTTCCCGAAATGTGTGGGATGGCATTCTGAAATCTCCTCTATAAATAGAGGAGATTTGCACCATTGTAGAGGGCCAAAATTTTGTGATCTTGGGAGAAACTCTGAAGAATTCGTTCTTGAAGGATTTCTAGAAATCATCTTAAGTTCTAATAACAAAGACTCGTGGACTAGGCAGAGTTAACTGCTGAACCACGTAAAAAATCCTGTTTGTCTTATTTTATTTTTCTGGCCATAACTATTTACTGATTTTGTGCTCTTTTTTCAATGTTGACGAAAAACGGCGTCAACAGGAGGAAAAAGCTGATCTCGAACCATTGGAAGAGCTCGAAGAAATCATGCTCGAAGAATCAAATCCCTCAAAAACGGTAAAGGTCGGGAAAAATCTCCATGAAGAAACTAAATAGCAATTAATTTTCTTTTTGAAGGAAAACCAGAATGTCTTCGCGTGGTCACATTCAGACATGGTAGGAATATGCCAAATATAGTGAGCCACGCGCTGAATATCGATAAAAGCATTCCGCCGAAGTAACAAAAGCGAAGACAACTGGACGACGATAGAAAAAAGGTATTGAAAGAGGAAGTCGACAGGTTAAAAGCAAACTGATTCATTAGGGATGCTTTTTACCCCAATTGGGTAGCCAATCCGGTACTGGTCCCGAAGCCCAATTGGACATGGCGAACCTGCATTGACTACTCGGACCTCAACAACGCCTGTCCTAAGGACTGCTTTCCTTTACCACGAATTGATCAGCTCGTGGATGCCACGGCAGGGCATGGACTAATGTCATTTATGGATGCCTATTCTCGATATAACCAGATTGCCATGCATGCCCCCGACCAGGAACATACGAGCTTCATAATAGGTAAAGGGTTATATTGTTATAACGTCATGCCATTCGGGCTCCAAAATGCTGGGGCCACATTCCAGGGGCTCGTGAACATGATGTTCTCCGAGCAAATAGGGAACATCATGGAAGTTTATGTTGACGATATGTTAGTCAAGTCTAAACTTAACGATAACCATGTTGATGATCTCGAAGAATGCTTTGTCGTGCTCCGGAAATATAACATGAAGCTTAACCCTCATAAATGCTCCTTTGGAGTATCTTCAAGAAAATTCTTGGGTTTCATTGTAAATGCTCGAGGAATAGAAGCTAATCCAGACAAGATCCAGGCCCTGATCGATATGCCCTCACCTCGAAAACACAATGATGTCCAGAGTTTGACCGGCAGGATGGTGGCACTAAGTAGGTTTATCTCGAAATCTACAGACCGTTGTCTTCCGTTTTTCAACCTGTTGAGGGGAGGTATGAAATTTGAATGGATAGAGGAGTGCGAGTTGGCCTTTCAGGAACTCAAGAAACACCTTGCAGAACCCCCTATACTGTCAAAACCTATTACGGGAGAAGTTCTGTACTTATATCTTGCTACGACCAAGCACACCATAAGTGCAGTACTCGTACGAGAGGAAGAAAAGGTGCAAAGGCCCGTATATTACGTCAGTAAAAGGTTACTGGGGGCAGAATCGAGATATCCCTTGTTGGAAAAGCTCTCAGCTTAATTCACTCATCTCGGAATCTTCGACCCTACTTTCAAGCGCACCCCATCCATGTACTAACTGATCAACCACTAAGACATGTCTTCTCTATTCCAAAAGCTTCAGGTCGACTTCTTAAATGGGCAGTTGAACTCGGGCAATTCGAGATCACATATCATCCAAGGACGACCATTAGGGCGTAAGCCTTGGCAGACTTCATAGTGGAATGTACTGGTATGACCAACGATGAAGTTATAACCCCGGCCCACGAGTTGTGGAAACTTTACGTTGATGGGTCATCTAATGAAAATGGACCGGGGGCAGGAATAATTTTGATCACTCCTACAGGAAGCAGATTTTATTCTACCTTGAGATTTGACTTCAACGCATCAAGTAACGAGGTCGAGTACCACGCTTTACTGGCGGGACTTCATATAGCCAAGGAGCTCAATGCTAAAGCAATACATTGCTACAACGACTCCCGGCTAGTTGTTAACAAAATTTTGGGAGAGTTCCAAGCTCGTGGTACAAGAATGGTAGCTTACTTAGAAAAGGAAAAATCAGCATTGGAACACTTCAAGTTCTATGTGATATCACAGGTCCCCCAAGAACAAAACTCGAATGCGGACGCCTTAGCCCAGCTCGCTACTTGTACCGAGATTGATGAGCTAAATGTCGTACCAATTGAACATCTCTTGGCACCTAGTATTAACGAGCCAGAGCAAGAAGACGTGTGTATGATCGATTCCGAGCCTACCTGGATGACTCCGATAATTGAATATCTCGAGACTGGTGTCCTTCCAAAAGATCGGAACCAGGCTCGAAAGTTGATGTATCAAATACCTCGTTATACCATTATGGATGGAAGCCTGTATAGAAGAGGATATTCCATGCCATTACTTCAGTGTGTAACTCCTCCCGAAGCCAAGAAATCATTGAAGAAATTCACGAAGGGTTCTGTGGAGACCATATTGGGGGGCATAGCCTGTCTAAGAAAATCATACGCCAGGGTTATTTCTGGCCAACCATCAAGTCAGATTCTTTTGATTACGTAAAAAAGTGTGATAAGTGCCAACGATTCGCCACAATTCCTCGAGCTCCACTGACCGAGCTAACTATAATGGCCTCCCCATGGCCATTTGTCGTATGGGGAATCGACCTCATAGGCTCTCTTCCGACAGGCAAGGGCGGAGTAAAATACGCGGTAGTCGCCGTAGATTAATACACAAAATGGACAGAAGCTGAACCGTTAGCGACTATAACCTCCAAAAAAGTCCTTGACTTTTTGGTGAAGAACATCATATGTCGATATGGGATGCCGAGGAAGATTGTATTCGATAACAGAACCCAGTTCGACAGCAATCTGTTTACCAACTTTTGGAAAAAAAATGGAATAATAAAGAGTTTTTCGTCAGTGGCTCATCCCTAGGCGAATGGCCAGGTCGAAGCTGTGAACAAGACTCTAAAAAGCTTGCTGAAGAAAAAGTTGGAAGAAGCAAAAGGAAGATAGCCCGAAGAATTGCCCCAAGTCCTATGGGGATATAGGACTACGGCCTGTACATCGACAGGACATACCCCGTTCTCTCTGGCGTACGGTTGCGAGGCTATGTTGCCAGTTGAGGTCGAAATTCCCATAATTCGAGCCCTCGCTTACGATCAAGCCTCGAACCACTCTCAGCTCGAAGAAACTCTTGACCTGATCGAAGAAAGAAGGAACGAAGCTCAACTAAAAAATGTTGCATACCAACAGCGAGCTACCCGGTACTTCAACAAAAGAGTTCGGGATCGAAAATTCGGTGTTGGAGATTTAGTGCTAAGGCGTGTGTTCTTGGCAATGCGGGATCCAACAACTAGCGTGCTCAGGCCAAATTATGAAGGACCCTACCAGATAGAGTCAGTCATCCGACCCGATGTTTACAAGTTGGTGAGATTGGATGGAAATATAGTATCGCGAGCACGGAATGGCGAACACCTACGACCGTACTATCAGTAGTATAGGAAGGATTCTGTCAAATAAAGGTTGATTTCATTTAATATGCTATATTTTTTGCAATCTCTCTTAATTTATTAACCTATGGTCACACTCATAGGATATTAAGGGGGCATTAGTGGTACATATACCATCAGCTTGAAAAATAAAATAACATATACGAAATACATACAAGTGTTTGGATATAACCAAACGCGCGAGCTAAGATAGTTTGGATGTAACCAACCTATCAAACCAAAAAAAAAAAAAACGTACAAGTGTTTGGACGTAACCAAATACGGGAGCTAAGACAGTCTGGATATAGCCAAACTATCAAAAGTATACAAGTATTTGGAAATAACCAAATGCGCGAGATGAGATAAGTTTGGATATAACCAAGCTAGCAAAAAGATAAAATGTTTGGATGTAACCAAATATGCAAACTAGATTAAAATGTAAGTGTATGGATTACAAACCTAACACGACCTTAATAGGTTTGGAACAAACCAGCTAAAGCTAATCGGAAGTAAGTTGGAACATAACCCACTTCGTGTTAAGCCGAGATCGTGGATGGAGTATCTTGCAAAACAATAGTTTTGACCTCATAACTTCGGAGAACTAACCGAGGACGAGAAAAAGTAACTAAAAAGTAAGATATAACTAAACCGTTTGCATTACACACCATACAAGTACTTTTGGGTGCATGGTTAAAGTAATATCCGACCTTGATAAATAACGGATCGGAAGCGGATAATTCGAGCAAACTGTGCATGAATGTATTGAACCTCGAGCTTAAATCCAAACTATGTTTGTGTGATTGAACAAGCATATATGACTCTTTAATATAAAATGTGCAAAATATTTCAAACCGAGAAATGTAAAGCATATATATAAAAAGGAAGTCAAAAAGAAAGAAAAATTGTACCAGCCCTATGGGCATAAATTAAAAGAAAACAATTACAAAAAATAAAGGGACGCAGCCTTGAGGTACGATTTATGAAGGAGCAGTCTCCTTAACCTTCTCAGCATCAGCAGCACTAGACTCACCAGGATGAATAGCATGTCTACCCTTCTGAGCCTCCCGAGCAGCCTCCTCCGCTTCAAGATGAGCATGCCATTTGGCCACGAATACTGCCTCGAAAGAGCCTAGGAAGCTAGTGTCGAGGTCGGCGTTGCTGGCCCAGATCCTATACATGGCTAGATCAACCTCCTTGTCCTTCTTCTCTTTAAACTCGGTAAGGAGACGATCCTTTTCATTCTCCATTATCTCAAAAATGGCGGCCTTCTCCTCCTCAAGCTTGGCATTGGCCTTCTCCAGCTCCGCAAGCCGAGCATTCACTTTTTCAAGCTCGGCTATCTTAGCCTCCACCTCTGCTTCGTAGCCTTGAGATCATCAGCCATCTTAAGCTGAAGATTCTTCGACTCTTGGGCAAAAGACATGCTCGAATGTACCTCATTGGTCAGCTTATAATTAAGCTGAGCTGAGAGAATAAGAGCCTGACACGCAAAGAGATTGAATTAGAACATATGCTAAGGCACATAAACAATTAAAAGTTACCGCAGCAGTAAGCTCAATACTCTTATCATAAAGAGTATTGCAGTCCCGAGCTTTATTCAAAAACTCCCAATGCGCAGCATCGAAACTACCAAGGCTCTGACCCACCCGAGACAGGATATTCGAGCCGAGTATAGCTCTGTGGGCCCCAGCAGCATTGTCAATCACGAACTCATCAACATGAGTATGGATCGACAGCATGTGAGACTTGGAAGTTGAGGGCTTCTTCGGGGGTGAGCCGAGTGCTGGGTGGACTGTGACCGAGGGAGTGTCCGAGATGGATGCTTCGACCAGGGCGGTTGGGTCCTCGGCTGTGCTCGCAGTAGTCGAAGCTGGTGGAGGAGTCTTCTCAGTGCGCTTGAGGACTTTGAAGGGTCGATCCGACCTCCACGAGCCTCTCGGGCGCTTACTTTTTTGAGCCCCCTCGCCACTAGCAAGCACAGCATCAAGATTGGAATCCATGGCACCTACACAATTGCAAAGAAGATTTATCATGGTGCTAGTAGACAAAGAATAAAAGAATAAGTAAAGAAAAACCTAACTAGAACTCTCCCTTCAGCTCGTGCTCAGCGACCAAGAAATCCCTCTATCTTCAGAGGAGGCTGGGGGAGTACCTTCCCTATAGGTGGAAGTCAATCTCGAAAGGTCCCTATAGTCATTAGTTTCGTACTAAACGGCTACTCCATCCCACACCTCGTTCAGGCTATACATGGTGTCGTATTTCTCAAGCCAGCTATCAAATTTATGTACCCTATCATCTACCCAAGACCATACATAGAAATGGTCCCTATCATCCTTAGATAACACTAACCTATCAGATTTATGTATTAGCAGTGAGGGAGACCACATATTCAAGCTAAGGATGACTGTACCTTGCTCATCGGAGCCCAAGCTCGAGGCCTCATCGTTGGCCTCATTCCCCGATTGTGGACTTCTATGGCGAGCTAGAGATGGGGGCCTCAGATCTCTTCTCAGGGGGAGGTTTCCAGTTGGCAGAGGAACGAGCTCCTGTCAGTCGTATTTCTTATTGGACCAGTCCGATGTAGACTGATCCTCCCCTAAGAGCCCACATGCCCGGAGCTTGTCTTCATGCAGGAGATAGGAGAGGGATCTCCTTCCGTAAGGAAGTTGGAGCAGAGTCTCTCTATGCTCCTTCATCTCATCAGTGGGAGCAGGGCGATGATAGTTGGCTGGAAAATAAAACGCATTTCAACTAAGGACGGGCCTAAAAATAAAGTTTTAGCACAGAAAAGAAGGAGGTTGAGATACTTACGAATCCGTCTGAACGAGTAGTATCGAGACGGGGCTAGGCCATCTGTCCAGAAGAAGGCCTTCTTGAAGTCAGGAGGATGATTGGGAAGATCCTCGAACATCTTCTTCTCCTTGGGATAGCTCGAGAGATAGTAGAAGCCATCTCCTCCCCGAGCTCGGGAGGGATTGCTTTTCAAACAAAAGAGATATAAGATCTCTTCAGGCGAAGGCCCTTCCCACTTCAGCTTGTGGTAAAGCGACCTTAGGGCAGATAGAACCCTATAAGAATTGGTATTGAGTTGGAAGGGAGCCAGCCTAACATAGTCCAAGAAGCCTTTAAAGAAGGACTTCAAAGGAAGGATAGCTCCCGCCTTCATGTGCTCCTGGCTCCAAGCTGCATACCTCAGCTTGCTGTCAAGGTTTCCATCCCCCGGAGCACGGCAACTCTGCTCGTGGGCAGTTGGAGCTCGACACCTAAGCGAGCCCGACAGCCCTAAGCTGTGCAGGACAAGAATATCAGATATCTGTCCCAGCGACGTGACCGAACTCCAGTAGTGTTCGGCCTCGAAGAATTCCCTCATTGGCTACGAAGTGGAGGGTTCCCCCATCAGTGAGAATCGAAGATCTCCCGGCTTGCACGCGACTGTCACTTTCATCCTGGGATCACGAGGGATCAGTCGAGGCTTGGAGTCAAAATCCGGATAAAGAGCCTCTCGAAGGACTTTTCTCTTCTTCTTTATGACCTCGATGATTTAACGTTGGTAATGAGCTCGGGTTCCTTCTTGTTCACGAGCTAGCTCATGTTCACGAATCAGACGCTGATTTCGAGTAAACGACTCCAGGCTCGGAGTTTTTGGCGAATACGGGATGGTAAGCAATGACCCCCACCATCTTTCCAGATTCTGTGACATCTAGCAAGAAAGAAAAAATGGTGAGGGCCATGCACGCAAGGAATCAAGAATAACGATCTAGATGGTTCAAGATCGAAAATGCTTGGATACGAAATGAGCTCAATCATGGGGACCCAATTAGTGTCATGGCGTGTATTTCACGAAAAAGGGAGGAAAGTGGATTTAATCTTTGAAAATCCCGAAATATCAGGGAAAAAAGGTCGCGGTTATTCAAAAGTGGTATTTTTGGGAATCGTGCATTCTTTAAAATCCAGATTTTGTACCCAATACCTTGGTATACAAGATATGTCCTCCAAAAATTTGGAAACCCAGAAAAAAGAGCATATTTGGGTCTTCCAACGCATGAACTAGGTTTATAATCAGTAAGTGTAGAAACCTAAATCTAATACCAATTAATCGAAGCATCGTAGTGCATTAACTAAAGAATGAACCAGCACAGTCCCAGAAACTAAAAGCAACAGAGGCAGAAAAGCATGCAAAAAAGAAAATATATATATAAAGCCAAGAACAGATACTTACACACCGAAGATGGTGGTTGCAAAGAAATAGATGACTGAAGAAGAGGCTGCAAGTATATTCTCACGGTCTCGAACAAGCTGATGGTCCTGAGAGAACATATAAAAACAAAGAAAATTCTTTTTGGGTTTGCCTCTGGTTTTCTCTCCTTTGTTCCCTCTGATAAACGTAAAAATGAAAGGAGGAAGACAACTGGAGTCTTATTTATAGGTCCGAGGGAGTGCAAAGGGTCGGATTAATCTGGGCCATTGGCCAAATTCCGTATCAAATCCGACGGCCAGGGATAAGTGACATAATGGTACCGTAAAGGTGGCAGGAGAACGATCGTGGGCAAGTTTCCAAGGTACTCAAGTACATTGAGTGAGCAATACTTAACTGACGCGTGTCCATACTCGAGTACGTGTGACGATACGACTCCCGAAGAAAGTAGTTCAAATGTTTCCTTCTCATAAGATACGAACTAATACTTTTGAGGGGGAAAAATGTTACACCTAGATTTCGAGACTTGAGGGTGTGACCTCGAAAGCTGGAGTCATCAGGTGTAAGCTCATGACATCTAAAGTGCATGTTCATGATCCAGGTGTCAAACCCTCGAAGCAAGGCGGCAACCTCGAAGATATGTAACCTCGGAATGATATCTAAGCTCGAACGACGTAGCGTCGGAGTATATTCGTTGTCGGGTGTCTTCGGATCAAGTAGTCCGAGATCGGCAAGGGTATAAGTTCGGAATATAATGGCCTCGGTGGTATTCACCCGCTCCGAGCTGGTCTTGGGGTAAAGTGACTAGCCCATAATTTACCTAAAGACCTGGTCCGACATGATACTGAATACTGATCTCGAACAACGTAATGGGTCATCTGATGAGACGCGGTCCATGCATTTAAAAGATATTTATTGTTGTAACTCCCCTACATTAAATGGGTATTAACTAGTCTGTTATATGCCCCCTGGTCTTCAGGGGACGTTTCCTTGTATATGGGAGTTACAAACTTTAAAGTAATTAAATTTATTAATTTACAAAATAACTTCCTGAAACGTGTGGGATTGGATTCTGAGATCTCCTTTATAAATAGAGATGTCATGTACCTTTGTAAATGACCGAATTTTTGTAATCTGGAGAGAAATTTTGGAGAATTCATCCTTGATGGATTTCTAGAAAATTCCAAAGTCCTAATAAAATTGACTCGTGGACTAGGCATAGTTAACTGCTGAACCACGTAAAAAACTCTCATTGTTCTACTGTATTATTCTTCTTTGCCATAGTTTTTACTGTTTATGTGCTCTACATATTAAGTTGACGAAAAATGGCGTCAACATTATTAAATTTAAATATTGCCAAATATCTTTAAAATTATAAATTCAAATGATATAAAATGTCATTATTATAATAGTATATAATGCAAAACTAAATATTTAATAATTATATCAATATAAATTAAAAGGTTAAAAAATCTTACAAAACTACTTATTTAATAGTTATATTAATATAGGGTCTGTTTGGTAAAAATTTTGTTTTTGAATTTTTTAAACACAAAAATAGAAATATAATTTTATTTTTGTTTCTTTATTTTTAAAAAATAAAAATATGTTTGGTAACTATTTTTGTTTTTTGTTTTTAAAAACAAAAAATAATAAACGCGTTTGATAACTTTTATTTTTATTTTTTGTTTAACAATATAAGGTGTTGATTTGAAGAAGAGAAGAAAAAAAAAGAAAGGAAAAATGGAAAATTGTTTAAAAAAAATTTGAAAGTGAAAAAATTCTATTTTCAAAATTTAATAAATTTTAATTAAAATTTAAAAAAATAATAAATAAAAATATAGTTACCAAACACATTTTATGTTTAATTTTCAAATTTTTAATTAATTAAATAAAAAACTATTTATTTAAGTGTTACCAAACAACACCATAAAATTTACATATCATAAAATATTATTATTACAATAATATATAATACATAATAAATACATTATATATAAATGTCGTGTGTGTACAAATAGTAAGACTATAACTAAATGCGATATTAGAATAACTTTTATCTTCTATCAAGAATTAAGAAGTTCCTTCTCCAATCATTGATGTGTAATTTGAATAATATCACGAATGTTTTGTACTTTAAATAGGGTAGTTTGTGATCTAAAAATTTATCGTGATATTTTTTTTAAGAAAAATAAACCATAAACAATGTTTTGGTTTAATTGTACTTTTAAAATGTTTATGATAGCTTTTTATATATAATATTCATTATTTATTTAAAATTTATACGACAGTATAACATAAATTCTTGGTTTTAACAGTTTCTTTTGTTAACTTTAACGGGATATTCCAAATATTTAACGAAATATACTTTTAAGAATAATTAAAAATAAATATATATCAGTTATGTTAATATAAATTCAAATGTTATAAAATATCATTATTAAATTTAAATATTACCAAATATCATTAAAATTATAAATTCAAATGATATAAAATGTCATTATTATAATAGTATCTAATACAAAAATAAATATTTAATAATTATATCAATATAAATTAAAAGGTTATAAAATATTAGTAAACTAATTATTCAATAATTATATTAATATAAATTTACATGTTATAAAATATTATTATTACAATAATATATAATACATAATAACTATATTATATATAAGTGTCGTGTGTGTACAAATAGTATGACTCTATAACTAAATGTGATATTAGAATAACTTTTATCTTCTATCAAGAATAAAAAAGTTTCTTCTCCAATCATTGATGTGTGATTTGAATAATATCATGAATGTTTTGTACTTTAAATAGGGTAGTTGGTGATCTAAAAATTTATAGTAATTTTTTTTTAAGAAAAATAAACCATAAACATTTTTTTGGTTTGATTTTTATTTTAAAATGTTTATGACATTTTTTATTTATAATATTCATTATTTATTTAAAATTTATATGACAATATGACATAAATTCTTGGTTTTAATGGTTTCTTTTGTTAACTTTAACGGGATATTCCAAACATTTAACGAAATATAATTTTAAGAATAATTAACAATAAATATTTATCAGTTGTATTAATATAAATTCAAATGTTATAAGATATAATTATTAAATTTAAATATTACCAAATATCATCAAAATTATAAATTCAAATGATATAAAATATCTTTATTATAATAGTATATAATGCAAAACTAAATATTTAATAATTATATCAATATAAATTAAAAGGTTATAAAATATTACAAAACTAATTATTTAATAATTATATTAATATAAAATTTACGGATAATTCTTTTATAGGGGCTTCACTTTAAGCCCTACCAGTAGGGCTCTCAGTGTTTCTCGACCTGTGAACAGTTTTCGATGCGATTTTTTTTTATGACCGTTTATATTGTAGCTATTTAGAGCATCCTGCAAATTTTCAGAAAATTCCGAATAGTTTACAATACCGAAAACTAGGTTCAAACATGTTTTTTTTCCACGCGCATAAAATAAATTAGTCACGCGTGCAACAACATGTTTAAACCTAGTTTTCGGTACTGTAAACTATTCAAAAAATTTCTGAAAATTTGCAGGATGCTCTAAATAGCTACAATATACATGGTCATAAAAGAAAATCGCACCAAAAACTGTTCACGGGTTGAGAACACTGAGAGTCCTACCGGTAGGGCTTAAAGTGAAGCCCCTATAGGAGAATTCCCCTAAAATTTACATGTCATAAAATATTATTATTAAAATTATATATTGTTGCACCCAGATTTCGAGACTAGAGATTGTGACCTCGAAAGCTGGATTCGTTGAGTGTAAGCTCGCGATAGCTAAAATACATGGTCGTAATCTAGACGCCGAATCTTCAAAGCAGGTGGCAACCTCGAAGATGGGTAGCCTCGAAGTCCTTATAAGCTCAAAAGATAGAACATCGGAGGACGTCCATTGTCGGGTGGCCTTGGATCAAGAGGTCCGAGCTTGGCATAGGTGTGAGCTCGAAACAAGGTGGCTTCGGTGATATTTAGCCACTCCGAGCTGGTCTTGGAGAAAATAATGCAACTCGTAATTTATTCAGAGACCTAGACTGGCATGATGCTGATTGCTAATCTCGAACGACTCAATAGGTCACCTGAGGAGACGCAGTCTATGCATTCAAGAGATATTTATTGTTGTAACTTTGTAACCTTTGTAAAGGACGCGAAATTTTGTGATCTTGAGATAATCTCTAAAGAATTCATCCCTGAAGAATTTCCAGAAATTTCCTAAGTCTTAATAAAAAAGACTTGTGGACTAGGCAGAGTTAACTGCTGAACCACGTAAAATACTCTCATTGTTTTATTGTGTTATTCTTGCCATAGATTTTTCTATTTACATGCTCTACATTTTAAGTTGATGAAAAACGGCGTCAACAGTTTGGTGCTTTCGTTGAGAGCCTTAAGCAGTACGATCCCTGAACAGCTATGGCCGCGAATGATCAAAACATTCCTGAAGAAAACTATCCAAGACGCCCTGGGAAGCAGCCAATGGTAAATCCAGAGACTGAAGAGAGAAGCGAGTCCTCTGATTCTCGGGGACCTCCAGCACCTCCAGCCCCAAGGGATGAGGACATGTACTATAATCCTGAACGGTACGTCCCCATTATGGAACTTGAAAACCGAAAGCTGAAAAAACAATTGGCCAAGGCCAATAAGCGGAACGAGGAATTGGCTAGGTTAGCCGTGGAGGCCCAGGCGGCTCAACCCCCACCTCCGCGTGAGAACCAAGCCCCACCTCCAAGGGAGGTGGATGTTCCTCCCCGCAGGCCTCGTGGACGACCTCGAAAAAATGCTGCCACAAGGAGACCAGAGCAACCTCTGGCACCAGTAGAGCAATCTGCTCCCTCGAGACCTCGAAGAAGTACTCGAGCTAGGGCTCTGGTTAATTCAACTGCGGAGCTACCAGAGGGAACTAGGTATAATCGAGCCCCTACAGAGGCTCGGACTCAAATGGGTGGCAGCCACCGTCACCCATACGATTCCCACCATCGCTTATAAGATACCCTTCACCGCCTCCCAGGAATGCTCAGCCAGTTTGAGGTGATGAGGAAAGGCGTGCAGGGAGGAAACAAGGAAATAGAGAAGCCTTCAAGGAACGGAGAGGCGCCCAGCCTACAAGAAGTCAAATGGCTCGGTCTCGCACTGCGGAGACGAGCCAGCATGAAAGAGATCCATATCGAAATAATCATGCAACAAGCCTTGCAAGTGATGATTCAGGAGACACTAGATCAGTCAGCGTGTATGATCAAGGTCGAGGAAATACTGGAAACCATAGGAATCGCTCCGACCTGCGGGAACATCTGAATCAGAATCAGGGTAGTGGTAATCCATCGAACCCAGATCTAAGAGATCGCCTAAATGGGCGCAAAGATCCCCTGCGAAGGCGCAAGCCTGGAATTGTGATCAATGATAGCCAATTTTAGGCAAGACCCCTTGCGGACCCGGTTCAAGAAAGAATTGATCAATTGGAAAAGGCCTTTAGGCTCTTACAAAATGAGCGAGGTCGGATTCGGGATGAGGATTTTGATGAGGAGCTCGAACCATTCACTCCCCATAGTTCCAACACTCCATTTCCTCAAAGGTTTCAGATCCCTCATGTCCCACCTTTTGAGGCAAAGTCCGACCCGTACAGCCATTTGAGTACATTTAATACCATAATGAGAGCAAGCAATGTGGGTTACGAGCTCAGATGCATGTTATTTCCAGCATCGCTTACAGGACCAGCAAAAAGCTGGTTCGAGAAATATAAAATACATTCGATCACTTCTTGGGATCAGCTATCAAAGGATTTCAAGAAACAATTCAGAGCCATGATCGGTGTAAGACCCAAGGCATCAACTCTGACCAACGTTCGGCAACAGCCAGGCAAGATGTTGAAAAGTTACCTTAAGAGGTTTAATTTGGAAGTTGCCAGAGCTCGAAATGTGGATGACAGCAGTCATCTAATGGCTGTCCAAGCTGGAGTAATGCCAGGAAGTCCTCTCTGGGACGATATGCAGAGAAAATCGGTGAGGTCCTTAACCGAGTTTAATAAGCAAGCTCAGAGGTTTATCAGTGTAGAGGAGGCGAGGTCAACACTGAATATGACTCCTCAGCCCGTAACTACAACAATAAACGTAAACTTTGCCTCGACCTCGGCGGACCCACCAGTTTCAAAGCCTACTGCGGAAAACCCTTCCAAAAGAAAGAAGAACGAAGGGAGTAACCCCGAGGCCGAAGGGGGAAAGATATTTCTCCATGTACAAAGTGTACACCGAGCTCAATGAGTCTCGGGAGAATATATACCTGGCTAATGAAAACTAGGTCCCCTTCAGGCGTCCAAACCCCATGAGAAATCAGAAGTCCAAGAGGGACTCCAGCAAGTACTGTCGTTTTCACAGAGACAGTGGGCACACTACTGACGAATGCAGGCAGTTGAAGGAAGAGAACGAAGGATTGATCTCGAGAGGCTATTTCAGACAGTATGTCAAAAACCAAAGTAATAATCAGGCTTCTACCAGCCAGAGGGAAGCTGTGCCACAACCTACTCAAAACAATAATTCCCGAGCAAGGGAAGAAGATAGGCCCCCTCCAATTGATGGAGAAGACGTGATAACCATCTCGGGCGGGCCTCATCTAGTAGAAATGGGGAGGAATGTCCAAAAGCGATATGTGAACGAGTTAAAACTGGGGACCGGTCTCCTTATGAACCCGAACCTAGAGCTCCAAAAAGCCAAAAGATTGAATCTCAACCGATAACCTTTACGGAGGACGACACGTCCCATGTTCAGTTTCCTCACCATGACCCACTGGTCATCACTCTCTAGCTCGCAAATAAGAGAGTTCACCGAGTTCTCGTAGACAATGGGAGCTCAGTGAACATTCTCTATAAGACCACCTTAGAAAAGATGGGACATGCGCTTCGAGATCTAAAAGCCTGTGCAACGACCTTGTACGGTTTTTCAGGAGAGGGGATTGCCTGTATGGGGTCCATCGAACTCCCGGTAACCTTGGGAGACTTCCCGGTCTCAGTAACCAAGATGATGGAGTTTGTAGTAGTGGACCTGCCATTAGCCTACAATGTGCTGCTCGGGAGACCCGCCCTAGTAGGGCTGGGGGCAGTCTCGTCTGTAAGGCATCTGGCCATCAAGTTCTCGACTTCTAGTGGCATCGGGATGCTGAAGGGGGACCAGCTAGCCCGAAGGGAATGCTATAGCATTTCTGTAAGAGGAAAGAAACAGGCGAGAGAACAAGCACTCATCATTATTCAGAATAAGGACGGGACAGTCTTAGAGATATATGAAGAGATTGACCCGAGAGTGGAAGAAAAAGCTGATCTCAAACCATTAGAAGAGCTCGAAAAGATCTAGCTCGAAGAGTCAGATCCCTCGAGAACGGTAAAGGTCGGGAAACATCTACATGAAGAAACTAAATAGCAATTAATTTGCTTTTTGAAGAAAAACCAGGATGTCTTTGCGTGGTAACATTCGGACATGGTAGGAATAAGTCCGAATATAGTGAGCCATGTGCTAAATATCGATAAAAGCTGCCCACCGAAGGAACAAAAGCGAAGACAACTGGAGTACGATAAAAAAAGGTATTGAAAGAGGAAGTCGACAGGTTAAAAGCAAATTGATTCATTAGGGATGCTTTTTACCCCGATTGGGTAGCCAATTCGGTACTGGTCCCGAAGCCCAATGGGACATGGCGAGCCTGCATTGACTACTCGGACCTCAACAAAGCCTGTCCAAAGGACTACTTTCCTTTACCACGGATTGACCAGCTCGTGGATGCCACGGCAGGGCATGGACTAATGTCATTCATGGATGCCTATTCTGGATATAACCAGATTGCCATGCATGCCCCTGACCAAGAACATACGAGCTTCATAACAGATAAAGGGTTATACTGTTATAACATCATTCCATTTGGGCTCAAAAATGCTGGAGCCACATACCAGCAGCTCGTGAACATGATGTTCTCGGAGAAAATATGGAACAACATGGAAGTTTATGTTGACGACATGTTAGTCAAGTCTCAACTTAAAAATAACCATGTTGATGATCTCGAAGAATGCTTTGCCGTGCTCTGGAAATATAACCTGAAGCTTAACCCTCATAAATGCTCCTTTGGGGTATCTTCAGGAAAATTCCTAGGTTTCATTGTAAATGCTCGAGGAATAGAAGCTAACCTAGACAAGATCCAGGCCCTGATCGATATGCCCTCACCTCAAAAACACAAAGATGTCCAAAGTTTGACCGGCAGAATGGCGACACTAAGTAGGTTTATCTCGAAGTCTACAGACCATTGTCTTCCATTTTTCAACCTGTTGAGGGGAGTCAAGAAATTTGAATGGACGGAAGAATGCGAGTTGGCCTTCCAGGAGCTCAAGAAACACCTCGCAGAACCCCCTATCTTATCAAAACCTATTACGGGAGAAGTGTTATACTTATATCTTGCCACTACCGAGCACGCCATAAGTGCAGTGCTCATACGAGAGGAAGAAAAGGTTCAAAGGCCCATATATTACGTCAGTAAAAGGTTATTGGGGGCAGATTCGAGATATCCCTTGATGGAAAAGCTAGCTCTCAGCTTAATTCACTCATCTCGGAAACTTCGACCCTACTTTCAAGCGCACCCCATCCATGTACTAACTGATCAACCACTAAGACAAGTCTTGTCTAAGCCAGAAGCTTCAGGTGGACTTCTTAAATGGGCAGTTGAACTCAGGAAATTCGAGAACACCTATCATCCAAGGAGGACCATTAGGGCGCAAGCCTTGGTAGACTTCATCGTGGAATGTACTGGCATGACCAGCGATGAAGTTATAACCCCGGCCCATGAGCTGTGGAAACTTTACGTTGATGGGTCATCTAATGAAAATGGATCAAGGGCAGGAGTAATTTTGATCACTCCTGCAGGAAGCAGATTTCATTCTGCCTTGAGATTTGACTTCAACGCATCAAATAACAAGGCCGAATACGTGGCTTTACTGGCGGGACTTCGTATAGCCAGAGAGCTCAATGCTAAAGCAATACATTGTTACAGCGACTCCCAGCTGGTGGTTAACCAAATTTTGGGAGAATACCAGGCTCGTGGCACGAAAATGGCGGCTTACTTAGAAAAAGCAAGGTCAGCATTGGAATATTTCGAGTTTTACGCGATTAAACAGGTCCCGTGAGAGCAGAACTCAAATGCGGACGCCCTGGCCAGGCTCGCTACCTCTACCGAGAGTGACGAGCTGAACGTCGTACCAATTGAACATCTCTCGGCACCTAGTATTAACGAGCCCGAGCAGGAAAATGTGTGTATGATTGATTCTGAGGCTACCTAGATGACTCCAATAGTCGAATATCTCGAGACCGGCGTCCTTCCAAAAGATCGAAACCAGGCTCGAAAGTTGATGTACCAAATCCCGCGTTACACCATTATGGATGGACGGCTGTATAGAAGAGGATATTCCATGCCATCAGTTCGGTGTGTGAATCCACCCAAAGCCAAGAAAATCATTGAAGAAATTCACGAAGGGTTCTTTGGAGACCATACTGGGGGGCATAGCTTGTCCAAGAAAATCTTACACCAAGGTTATTTCTGGCCTACCATCAAGTCAAATTCTTTTGAGTACGTCAAGTGTGATAAGTGCCAGTGATTCACCACGATTCCTCGAGCTCCACCATCCGAGTTGACTATGATGACCTCCCCATGGCCATTTGCGGTTTGGGGAATCGACCTCATAGGCTCTCTCCCAACTGGCAAGGGCGGAGTGAAGTACGCGGTAGTCGCCGTAGATTACTTCACGAAGTGGATAGAAGGAGAACCGTTAGCAACTATAACCTCCAAAAAGTCCTTGACTTTGTTGTGAAGAACATCATATGTCGATATGGGATGCCAAGGAAAATTGTGTCCGACAACGGAACCCAGTTCGATAGCGATCTGTTTACTAACTTTTGCAGAAAAAAATGGAATAATAAAGAGTTTTTTGTCAGTAGCCCATCCCCAAGCGAATGGCCAGGTCGAAGCTGTAAACAAAACTCTAAAGAGTTCGCTGAAGAAAAAGTTGGAAGAAGCAAAAGGAAGATGGCCTGAAGAATTGCCCCAAGTCCTATGGGGATATAGGACTACGGCCCGAACATCGACGAGACATACCCTGTTCTCTCTGGCATACGGTTGCAAGGCTATGTTGCCAATTGAGGTCAAAATTCCCACAATTTGAGCCCTCGCTTATGATCAAGCCTCGAACCACACTCAGCTCGAAGAAACTCTTGACCTGATTGAAGAAAGAAGGAATGAAGCTCAGCTAAAAAATGCTTCATACCAGCAGAGAGCAACCAGGTACTTCAACAAAAGGGTTCGGGGTCGAAAATTCGGTGTGGGAGACTTAGTGCTAAGGCGTGTATTCTTGGCAACGCGAGATCTAGTAGCTGGCGTGCTCGGGCCAAATTGGGAAGGACCTTACCAGATAGAGCCAGTCATTCGACCCGGTGTTTACAAGTTGGCAATATTGGATGGAAGTCTAGTACTGCGAGCATGGAATGGCAAACACCTACGACCTTACTATCAATAGTATAGGAAGGATGTTGCTTGTAACCATGCTTGTTTATCTGTACTGTTTTGTCTATTTTTGGATTTTTCCAAATAAAGATTTATTTCGTTTAATATGTTATGTTTTTTCATTTTTTTTGCAATCTCTCTTAATTTAATAACCTATGGTCACATTCATAGGATATTAAGCGGGCATCATTGGTATATATACCATCTGCTTGAAAAATAAAATAACATATATGAAATACATGCAAGTGTTTTGATATAACCAAATGCGCGAGCTAAGATAGTTTGGATGTAACCAAGCTATCAAGCATTAAAAAAATGTACAAGTGTTTGGACATAACCAAATACGCGAGCTAAGACGGTTTGGATATAACCAAACTAGATTAAAATTCAAGTGTATGGATTACAAACCTAACACAACCTTAATAGGTTCGGAACAAACCAGCCAAAACTAATCGGCAGTAAGTTGGAGCATAACCCACTTCGGATAAGCCGAGACCGAGGCTGGAGTATCTTACAAAACAATAGTTTCGACCTCATAACCTCGGAGAGATAACCGAGGACAAGAAAAAGTAACTAAAAAGTAAGATATAACTAAACCGTTTGCATTACACACCATACAAGTACTTTCGGGTGCATGGTTAAAGTAATATCCGACCTTGACAAATAACGAGATCGGAAGCGGATAATTCGAGCAAACTGTCTATGAATGCATTGAACCTCGAGCTTAAATCCAAACTATGTTTGTGTGATTAAACAAGCATATACGACTCTTTATATAAAATGTGCAAAATATTTCAAACTGAGAAATGTAAGGCATATATATTAAAAGAAAGTCTAAAAGAAAGAGAAATTGTATCAGCCCTACGGGCATAAATTAAAACAATTACAAAAATAAAGGGACGCAGCCCCAAGATAAGATTTACGAAGGAGCAGTCTCCTTAGCCTTCTCAGCACCAGCAGCACTAGACTCTACAGGACGAATAGCATGACTACCCTTCTGAGCCTCTCGAACAGCCTCCCGAGCAGCCTCCTCCGCTTCAAGCCGAGCATGCCATTTGGCCACGAATCCTGCCTCGAAAGAGCCAAGGAAGCTGGTGTCGAGGTCAGCGTTGCTGGCCCAGATCCTATACATGGCTAAATCAACCGCCTTGTCCTTCTTCTCTTTAAACTCGGCGAGGAGACGAGCCTTTTCATTCTCTATTTTCTCGAAAGTGGCAGCCTTCTCTTCCTTAAGCTTATCATTGACCTTCTCCAGCTCCGCAAGCCGAGCATTCACCTTTTCAAGCTCGACTGTCTTAGCCTCGACCTCTGTCTTCGCAGCCTTGAGCTTGTCAACCATCTTAAGTTAAAGATCCTTCGACTCTTGGGCTAAAGACATGCTCGAGTGCACCTCGTTGGTCAGCTTATAATTAAGCTGAGCGGAGACAACAAGAGCCTGGCACACAAAGAGATTGAATTAGAACTTATGATAAGACACATAAACAATTAAATGTAAGTTATGTAAAGTTACCGCGGTAGTAAGCTAGATACTCTTATCATAGAGAGTATTGCAGTCCCGAGATTTATTCAGAAACTCCCAATGCTCAGTGTCAAAACCACCAAGGCTCTGACCCACCCGAGACAGGATGTCTGAACCAAGTATAGCCCCATGGGTGCTAGCAGCATTGTCAATCGTGAACTCATCAACATGAGGTCGGATCGACAGCATATGTGACTTGGAAGTTGAGGGCTTCTTCCGGGGTAGGCCGAGAACTGGGTGGACTGTGACCGGGGGAAGCACGGAAGAAGTGGCTAAGATGGATGCGTCAACCTGAGCAGTCGGGTCCTCGGCTGTGCTCGCAGTAGTCGGTGCTGGTGGAGTCTTCTCAGTGCATTTCAGGGCTTTGGAGGGTCGGTCCGACCTCCGTGAGCCTCTCGGGCGCTTACTCATTTGAGCCCCCTCGCCACTAGCGAGCACGGCATCAAGGTCGGAATCCATGGCACCTGCACAATTGCAATTAAGATTTAGCACGACGCTAACAAACATAGAAGGGATAAAAGACAAGTGGAGAAAAACCTAACTGGAACTCTCCCCCGAGCTTGAGCTCGGCGACCACGAAATTCCCCCATCTTCAGAAGAGGCGGGGGGAGTACCTTCCCTATAGGTGGATGTCAACCTCGAAAGGTCCCTATAGTTGTTGGTCCCATATTGGACGACTATTCCATTCCATACCTCGTTCAGGCTATACATGATGTCGTATTTCCCGAGCCAGTTATCGAACCTATGAACCCATTCATCTACCCAAGACCATAAATAAAAATGGTTCCTGTCATCCTCACACAATACTAACCTATCAGGTTTATGCTTTAATAGGGAGGGGGACTACATATTCGAGCTTAGGATGACTATACCTTGCTCATCCGAGCCCGAGCTTGAGGCCTCTTCGTTGGCCTCGTTCCCTGATTGCGGACTCCTTTGACGAACTGGAGGCGGAGGCCTCACCTCTCTCCTTGGGGGGAGGTTGCCCATTGACAGAGGCATGAGCTCCCAGCGGTCATATTTTTTATTGGACCAATCCGAGGTGGACTGATCCTTTCCCAAGAGCCCGTAAGATCGGAGCTTGTCTTCGTGCAAAAGATACAAGAGGGATCTCCTGCCGTAAGGGAGTTGGAGCAGAGTCTCTCTATGCCCCTTCATCTCATTAGTGGGAGCAGGGTGATGATAGTTGGTTGGAAAATCAAACTCCTTTCAACAAAGTACTGGCCTATAAACAAAAGTTCGAGCACAGAAAAGAAGGAGGTTGAGATACTTACGAATCCGTCTGAATGAGTAGTATCCAGATGGAGCTCGGCCATCTGTCCAGAAGAAGGCCTTCTTGAAGTCAAGAGGATGATTGGGAAGATCCTCGAACATCTTCTTCTCCTTGGGGTAGCTCGAGAGATAATAGAAGCCATCTCCTCCCCGAGCTCGTGTAATGAACGCCCTAGACTAATACTTACAAAACATTCGCATAACGTAATTTATAAAAGAATACCATCCATTATTAAAGTCTCAGGGGGACTTATTTAAAATCATGCAAGTTGGTGCCATAAGTTTAAAATAAAACATAGGTTTTTATGCAAAGTTCAAAGAAAACCAATTAAGTTAAATAACAGAGTCCCACTGATAATTTAGGAAAAAGTCCCTTAAAACAAAACATAATTTAAATGGTGTTCTACGTTGATCGTTTTATCGTCCATAGGATTGCCCCACGCCATACACTCCATGATGAAAGAACTCCTCACGTCACCACGCGTGCCATAGAGAAATCCTATTTGCTACCTGGAAGGAAAGTAAGGGGGTGAGCTAAAAGCCCAGTAAGGAAGTACAAGCAAATAAGCAAGTAAGAAAAACAACAAACAACCAAACACTAACGTTCATCTAAAAACATCATGGTACATCATAACATAATCGTAACATTTCATCATATCATAACATAAATGTGACATATCAACATATCATAACATAAATGTGACATATCATCATATCATAACATAAATGTGACATATCAACATATCATAACATAAATGTGACATATCAACATATCATAACATAAATGTGACATATCATCATATCACAATCATACAGCATACATGATGAGCATGGAACGCTAGTTGTCCATGTCACCCTATGAGGTAAACAGGAGATCACTGGTCCTTGAATAACCTCGGCGCGTCCGCCCTAGGAGTCACGTCTCAATGTCCTTAGTAACTCGTTCGATGTATCTGACATCGAAATCTGTTTGATGTATCTAACATCGCATTCTATTTGATGTATCTAACATCCATACACATATCACATTCAATAGATCATCATATTAAGGCATTCATAATTTCATAACAGTTCATTCATATAACAGCCTTACCATTCATAGCATAAAATCATAAAAAATCTATCTAACATCCTTACCTCGGGTCCAAGCTAAGAATTTCACAATCTTTTCAACGAGCCTATATCATAATCAAAATAACGTTTCTTAGGTTCATAAAATTACTATTTTGCCCTTCCATACAACTCATGTGTGCATGGGCCATGCACTCATGATAACAGTTACACTAAAACATGCAATTATCGCCAAAAAGAATAATGCTCGTTCTACCCATTTTACTAACATGATTGCTTTATAAAAATTACATAGTTGAATAATAATCATGATTTTGGACGTAAAAGTTGATTTGCATGTAACATGCATACGTGGGAATGTTGCGTAATAAAGACGTTTTCAAAAATGATAATTCTACATTTCTTGCTTTTATTGTTTGAAAATCAATAGCCATATTACATGCTTTATTTTTCTTTAAAATTTCTAAGTTGATTAAATTTCTCAAAAATTTATTTTATTTTAGCTCAAAATAAAATATGTGACATTTTCATTAAATAAATATTAATTTATCAAGAATTAACCAACAAGCTTGGATTTAATTAAAATACCTATTTTAACATGTTTCTTTAGAAAAATATATTTTATTATTGTGTTACAAAAATGATGTGAAAAATATATTTTAAGTGTGGAAAAATACATTTTGATTTAATTTATTTAAGACTTAGTTTTTAAGTAGTAAAAACCCATATGTGACAATTTAATAACAATTGTTAACCTTTTTAAAACAAACTTTCAGCCACTATTTATTTTATTCAAAAATCACAAATAAATAGAGTCTAAATATTTTTCTCAATCAAAATAAAGAAAAATCATTATTTATCAAAATGTGCATTCATACCATTAAAATATCATTTTTCAATATTACCATAACTTAGGAGAAATAATTTATTCCAAAAATTAATCAAATTCATTTTTAGTGAAACTTACTTCATATTTTATTACAAAATTCCAGCAACCATTTTTTTATCATTAAAATCACCATATTCAATTTTATAAACTCATTTTTTCTCAAAATTCAATAAAAATTCTGTAGGAAATTAATTGGGTAAAATATCATAACATGAGACTTAAAATCCTCTTTTAATTTCATAAAAATTAACACATTCATCAAGAACATTATTTATGCATGCAACTCATCTTTTTATCAACTTTTACCCAATTATTTTGAAAAAACAGCAAGCTTAATTCTTTGTAAAACTCAACTTTTGTCTTAAAAATTACATAAAATCATTCATGCCTAAAATCTCATTATGCTCTTATAATATGCATGATTCTAATATCACTAACATATTCACATGAATCCTTTTAAAAACCATTTGTTGCAATTCCATGAAAACCAACAAAACACTATCAATGAAATAACATATAGTAATTTATAAGCACCATATTCACATATGCCTTATATTAACCTAACATGTTTCTATCATTATTTTCATGCATCTTATAATTTAATCATTCAAAATATAACATGCATCTAACAAAATTTCATGATCAACATATCAAGATTACCACTTATTCTCTTACCCATATATCATAGGTCCTAAAACATGGATCAAATATATTGTAAAATCACACAACATATCAAGAACACCCTTGGGTGTACCTAGGCCGAAATCACCATACAAGTATTCATAGATTATTACAATTTTTTTATGCATAGCAAAATCAACATCACAACCCTTAAACACAAATCATACTCTCACAAAATCCAAATCCTATACATCAATCCTACCAAAATCAACCATTAGCACCATTAGCAAAACCTCATATACAACCCACCAAAAACAATATAAGGCTAAGGAAAAGACCATTACCTCTCTTGATTGTAAAAATCAAGAACACAAAAGATCAATACCCCAAACTCCACACCCTTGTTCAAGCCTAGGGTTTTTATGGGAAAGCCACCATGAGGAGGAGGAAGAACCCAAACACACACAAGAAAATAACACAAATCAAAATCATATTATCAAAAAAGATTATGCAAAGAGAAAAACAAGAAGACATACTCTAGGGGGTTCCTCTTCACTTTCTCCTTCCTTCTTCCTTTCTTTCTTTCTTCCTCTCTCTCTCTCTCTCTCTCTACACGCCACTCTCTCTCTCTCTCTCTCTCTCTAGGTGACGGAAGCCACACACACACACAAGAGCAATGGCTCTTCTCTCCTTTCATAGCCCCTTTATCACAAATCCTCCCATAAAGTCTCCCCAAACAATAATAAGGTAAGTTTCCATTTCTCTTTTATTTTTCTTAATTTCTCTTTATTTCAAAAAGATACAAGGGAATAAAATGTGATCATGCCTATCCCCAAATGATCATGGTCTTCAATTTTTTATTTTTACCATCTTAAGGAAAGTATTCCTTTCCCACTAGGTCACACGCCCACTTCCTATTTCCCTCTTCTTTTCCCCCTTTTTTTTTTATAAATAAATTACCCAAATAAATCTAAAATAAGGAAACATAAAATGTGTAGAAAATCTACACATGTGCACCATGCTACCATGCACTAGCACACACTAAATCACTAGGGTGCATTACTATCTATCATGCACCTTAGTGCATTCCATCATAGCTCACATAATTACCTCATTTGTCACACTTAAATAAAATGTAACACTAATAGTAAAATAACATGTTACACAATTATTCACTTATTAAATTAATTAACCAAAACATTTCTAACAATTAAATAAAATAACAAACAATCAAATAGAACAAATAAACAATTTAAATAAAATAACAACACTTAAATAAAACAATTCATCACACTTAACATTTAAATCAAATAAAGCACAAAATTTAAATAATCTAAAAAAAAAAAATTGGTGCACTACAGCTCGGGAAGGATTGCTTTTCAAACAAAAGAGATACAGGATCTCCTCTGGCGATGGTCCTTTCCACTTCAGTTCGTGGTATAGTGACCTCAGGGCAGACAGAACCCTGTAAGAATTGGTGTTGAGCTGGAAGGGGGCCAACCCAACAAAATCTGTGAAGTCTTTGAAGGAAGACTTCAAAGGCAGTACCACTCCTGCCTTCATGTGCTCCTGGCTCAAAGCCGCGTATCTCAGCTTATTGTCAAGATTCCCATCTCCTGGAGCGCGGCAGCTTCGCTCGTGGGAGGTCGGGGCTCGACACCTTAGTGAGCCTGATAGTGCTATACCATGAAAGGCCAGGATATCGGTTATCTGGCCTAGTGACGTAACCGAGCTCCAATAATGCTCGGCCTCGAAAAATTCCCTCCTCGGCTGTGAGGTAGAGGGTTCCCCCATCAGTGAAAACTGCAGGTCACCTGGTTTGAAGGCAACTGTCACTCTAAGCTTAGGGTCAAGGGGAATCGGTCTAGACTCGGTGTCAGGGTTTGGATGAAGGGCGACCCTTAGTCTCTTCATTTTCCCTTCCTCGACCTCGTCTATCTGACGTCGAAAGTGATCTCAAGTGTCCTCTTGCTCACGCCTCAGTTCGTGCTCCCGAATTAAACGCTGGTTCATAGTAAAAGGAGACTACGGACTTGGAGCTACTGGTGAATAAGGAATCGCGAGCTTTGACCCCCACCGCTTTTCTGAATTCTGCTGCATCTAACAAGAAAGCAAAAGGGTGAGGGCCAAGCGAGCAAGAAATAATGAGAAATAATACCTATGCTCGAATGATCGAGGCTACAAGGAAAGCTCGATCCAAAGGATGAGGCCAATCTCAGAGCGGGTCTTCCAACGAAAGGAAAGAAGGTGGACATGTTGTGGGGAATCCCGAAATATCAGTGAAAAAAGATGGCGGTTATTAAAAAAAGTGATATTTTTTACAATCGTGCATTCTTTAAAACCCATATTTTGTACCCGATATCTTGGTGTGCAAGATAGGGCCTCAAAATTTTTAAAAATCAGAAAAAAGACCATATTTGGGTCTTCCTACATATGAACTGGATTTAGAACCAGTAATGTGGAAACTGTAAAGAATGCCCTAAACTAATACTTATAAAACATTCACATAACATTGTTTATAAAAGAAAACCGCTTATTATCAAGGTCTCAGTGGGGACTTGCTTAAAACCATGCAAGTTGGCGCCGTTAGTTTTAAAAGAAAACATGAATTTTTATGCAAAATTCAAAAGAAACAAAAAATAAATAACTAAGTCCCACTAATAATTTGGAAAGTCTCTGAAAACATAACATAATTTAAATGGCATTCTAAGATGATCATTTTTCTGTCCATAGGATGCCCCACGCCATACACCCCACCACGCGTGCCATAAAGAATATCCTATTTGCTACCTGGAAGGAAAGTAAGGGGGTGAGCTAAAAGCCCAATAAGGAAGTACAAACACTAAGCAAGTAAGGATACAACAAATACAAACACTAATGTTCATCTAAAACATCATGGCATATCATAACATTATCGTAACATATCATCATAGCATATCATAACGTTTTCGTAACATATCATCATAGCATATCATAATGTAATCGTAACATATCATCATATCACATTCATACAGGCATACATGATGAGCATGGCCCGCTAGTTGTCCATGTCACCCTATGAGTCTCTGGTCCTTGAATAACCTCGGCGCGTCCGCCGTAAGAGTTACGTCTTTATATCCTTAGTAACTCGTTTGATGTGTCGCGTTCATCACGCTAACATCCATAAACATATCATATTCATACAAGCCAACATATCACCACATTATGGCATTCATAATTCATAACAATTCATTCATACAACAGTCTTACCATTCATAGCATAAAATCATAGAATCTATCTAACTTCCTTACCTCAGGTCCGAGCTAAGAAATTTCACAACCTCTCAACGAGCCTATACCATAACCAAAACAACATTTCTTAGGTTCATAAAATTACAATATTGCCCTTCCATACAACTCATATGTGCATGGGCCATGCACACATAATAATAGTTACACACATGCAATTATTCTTAACTACACATAAAGCCATAAAAGAATAATGCTCATTTTACCTATTTTACATGCATGATCTTGCTATAAAAACCACATAGTTGAATAATGAACATAATTTTGGACGTAAAAGTTGATTTGCATGTAACATGTGTACGTGGGAACATTGCGTAATTGAGACGTTTTAAAAACGATAATTCTACATTTCTTACTTTTATCGTTTTAAAATTAATAGACATATAACATGCTTTATGTTTCTTAAAATTTCTAGGTTGATTAAATTTCTCAAAACATTATTTTATTTTATAAAATAATTTGATTTAGCTTAAAAAAAATATGTGACAATTTCATTTATTATTCTCAAATTACAAAGAAGTAACAAAAAGCCTGGAATTAATTAAAATACATATGATTAATATGTTTCTTTAGAAAAATAAATTTTAACATTGGTTAATTGTGTTACATAAATGATGTGAGAAAAATATATTTCTAAGTGTGGGAAAAAAATATATTTTTATTTAAATTATCTAAGACTTAGTTTTATGTAACATAAATCCATATGTGACAATTAAATCCATATATCAAAATATGCATTCACACCATATTAAAATACCATTTTTAATATTACCATAACTTAGGATAATAATTTTGTTTCAAAAACTCATCAAATTTATTTTAGTGAAACATACTTCACATTTTTTTACAAAAATTCCAGCAACCATTTTTATCTTTAAAAATCACCATATTCAATTTAAAACCTCATATTTTTCTAAAAATACAATAAAAATTCTGTAGGTATTTATTTGAATAAAATATCATTTTATTGGGACTTAAAATATCCTTTTTAATTTCATAAAATTAACATAACATCAAGGACATTACTTATGCATGCAAATCATTTTTTTTATCAAACTTTTACCCAATTATTTACAAAAAAACAGCAAGCTTAATTTCTCATGAAATTCATCTTTTATCTCAAAATTTCACATAAAATCATACATGCCCAAAATCTCATCATGCTCTTATTATATACATAATTCTAAGAATATTACTAACATATTCACATGCAATATGATAAAATCCTTTTTTTTTTCTATTCCATTGAATCTACACATGAAATCCAACAATAACATACATTAATTCATAAACACCATATTCACATATGCCTTTATATTAATCTAACATGTTTCTATCATTATTTTCATGCATCTTATAATTTATTCATTCACAAAATCACATGCACCCTATCAAAATTTCATGGATCCAAATATCAAGATTGCCAATTATCGTTTTACCCATATCACATAGGTCCTAAAACATGGATCTAATATATTGAAAATCATACAACATCAAACAAAATATCAAGATAATCCTTAGGTATGCCTGGGCCGAAACCCCATATTTGCATTCATAAATTACAACTAATCATTATACATAGGAAGATCAACATCATAACTCTTTTATACATTAAACCATGATACCCTTCATGCAAATCAAACAACTTTTATCAACAAGATATCAAAAACACAAAGTACCCATTTTTCCTACCCAAAACATAAATCCCCTTCAACCATAATCCCTCTAATAATCTATCCATCAAAACCAAAAATCACAAAATTTAGGGAGGGATTTCAATACCTCTTCTTTATAGAAAATCAAGAATCCAATCCAATCAAGAGTCCAATAATCTCCTTGCTCAAACCCTAGGGGTTTTCTTTTGAAAAATCAAGATGGAGAAGAAGTGGAACAACAACTCAATCAACATACTAAAAATTTAGAAGAAAGAAAAACATAAGCAAAATCAAGACCATACCCTAAGATTGATCCTTTCTCCTTCTTCTTCTTCCTTTCTTTCTTCTTCTCCTTCTCTCTCTATCACGCCACACTCTCTCTCTCCATTCTCTCTAGGTCACGGCAGCCAAGAGCAAAAATGCTCTTCCAATATTCGCATTCCCTCTTAACCTAATCCTCTCATAATGACCAAATAAAAGAAAAAGGTAAGTTTCCTTTCTTCAGTTTATTTTCTCTTAATTTTCTTATTATTTTCTTTTATGATAATTGGTATAAAAGATAAATGGTGATCACATTCCTATCCTAATATAGCTAGCTTCTTCAAATATTTGATTTTATTGCCTTAGAAAATAAATGGAAAATCAATCCCTTTCCTACTACACACTACACACTACATGTCCACCACTACTTACGTATTCCTTTATTTATTTATTTTCCTATCAATTAAAATAAAACTACCCAAAAATATCAAATAAATGGCAATTATAAAATGTGTAGAAAATCCACACATGTGCACCCTATTACCATATACTTGCACACACTAAAACACTAGGGCGCATCACTATCTACCATGCACCTTAGTGCATTCAACCAAATCTCACATAATCACATCAATTGTCACACTTATATAAAATGTAACACTAATAGTAAAATAAACATGTTACACAATTATTCACTTATTAAAATAAATAACCAAACAAACAATTTAAATTCAAAAGATTATACCAAACAATTCTAACAATTAAATCAAACAAATCAAATAAAACAAACAACAACTAAATAAAATAAACAACATTTAAATAAAACAATTCATCACACTTAACATTTAAATAAAATAAAACACAAAATTTAAATAATCTAAAAAAAAAATTTGGTGCACTACAGAAACCTAGACCTAATGTCTATCGATCAAAGCATCCTAATGCATTAAACTAAAGAATGAACCAGCACAGTTCCAGTGACTAAGATGCAATGGAGGCAGAAACACACGTAAAAGAGAAAATATATATATATATATAAAGCCAAGATCAGATACTTACACAATGTAATCGGTGGGAACAGAGAAATTGATGACTGAACGAGTGGTTGCAAGTACAATCTCACCGATTCAAAAAGTCCAACCGTGTTTTGTCTTCTCGGCTTGGAGAACATGCAAGAATCGGACAAGAATGGCTCTGGTATTTTCTCTCTAAAAAAATTTCGAATGTAAGGGAAAAATGAAGAAGACGATTGGAAGCCTATTTATAGGCCCATGGAGACGTTGAGAGTCGAACCAATCTAGGCCATTGGCCAGGTTCCATGCCAAATCCAACGGTCAGGGACAAGTGATATGATGGTACGGTAAAGGTAGCAGGCGAACGATCGTGGGCAGATTTCCAAGGTACTCAAGTACATTGAGTGAGCAATACCCAACTGATGCGTGTCCATACTCGAGTATGTGTGACAGTGCGGTTCCCGAAGAAAGTAGTTCAAAAGTTTCCTTCTCATAGGATTCGAATTAATACTTTTGAGGGGGCAAAATGTTACACCCAGATTTCGAGACTTGAGGTTGTGACCTCGAAAGCTGGATTCGTCAGGTGTAAGCTCGCGATAGCTAAAATACATGTTCGCAATCTAGACGCCGAATCTTCAAAGTAGGTGGCAACCTTGAAGATGGGTAGCCTCGAAGTCCTTATAAGCTCGAAAGACAGAACATCGGAGGACGTCCATTGTCGGGTGGCCTCGGATCAAGAGGTCCGAGCTTGGCATAGGTGTGAGCTCGAAACAAGGTGGCTTCGGTAATATTTAGCCACTCCGAGCTGGTCTTGGGGAAAATAATGCAACTCGTAATTTATTCAGAGACCTAGACTGGCATGATGCTGATTGCTGATCTCAAACGACTTAATCGGTCACCTGAGGAGACGCAGTCTATGCATTCAAGAGATATTTATTGTTGTAACTTCCCTACAATAAAGGGATATTAACTAGTCGGTTATACGCCCCCTGGTCTTCAAGGGACGTTTCCTTGTATATAGGAGTTACAAACTTTAAAGTCATTTAATTTATTAATGTACAAAATAACTTCCTGAAACATGTGGGATTGTATTCTGAGATCTCCTCTATAAATAGAGAGATCATGTACCTTCGTAAAGGACCCAAAATTTTGTGATCTTGAGAGAATCTCTGGAGAATTCATCCCTGAAGAATTTCCATAAATTTCCTAAGTCTTAATAAAAAAGACTCGTGGACTAGGCAGAGTTAACTACTGAACCATGTAAAAAACTCTCATTGTTTTATTGTGTTATTCTTGCTATCGTTTTTGTTGTTTACGTGCTCTACATTTTAAGTTGACAAAAAACGACATCAACATATATAATACATAGTAAATAAATTATATATAAGTGCCGTGTGTGTACAAATAGTATGACTCTGTAACTAAATACGAAATTAGAATAGCATTTATCTTCTATCAAGAATAAAGAAGTTTCTTCTCCAATCTTTGATGTGTGATTTGAATAATATCATGAATGTTTTGTACTTTAAATAGGGTAGTTGGTGATCTAAAAATTTATCGTAATTTTTTTTTTAAGAAAAATAAACCATAAACATTGTTTTGGTTTAATTTTTGTTTTAAAATGTTTATGACATTTTTTATTTATAATATTCATTATTTATTTAAAATTTATATGACAATATGACATAAATTCTTGGTTTTAACTGTTTCTTTTGTTAACTTTAACGGAATATTCCAAACATTTAACAAAATATACTTTTAAGAATAATTAACAATAAATATTTATCAGTTGTATTAATATAAATTCAAATGTTATAAAATATAATTATTAAATTTAAATATTACCAAATATCATCAATGTTGACGCCGTTTTTCGTCTACTTGAAATGTAGAGCACGTAAACAATAAATAGTTATGGCTAGAAAAATACGATAAAACAAGGAGGATTTTTACGTGGTTCAACAGTTAACTCTGCCTAGTCCACGAGTCTTTGTTATTAGAACTTAAGAATATTTCTAAAAATTCTTCATGGATGAATTCTCCAGAGTTTCTCTCAAGATCACCAAATTTCGGTTCTTTACAAAGGTACAGGACTTCTCTATTTATAGAGGAAGTCTCACGATTCTTTCCCACACGTTTCTAGGAAGTTATCTTTTACATTAATAAATTTAATGGCTTTAAAAGCCTGTAACTCCTATATACAAGGAAACGTCTCCTGAAGACCAGGGGGCGTATAACTGAATAATAAATATCCCTTTATTATAGGGAAGTTACAACAATAAATGTAAACTGCGTCTCTCCAAGTGACTCACTAAGATGTTCGAAGTCAGCAATCTACATCATCAGCATCGTGCCATCCCAGGTCTCTGAGTAACCTTCGAGTCGTAATATTTTCTCCGAGATCACGTGGTTTCTAGCTCATAATTATGTCAGGCTTGGAACATCTGATCCGAGGCCACCCGAGAATAGACGTACTCCGATGTCTGTCTTTCGAGCTTGTGAGGACTTCGAGGCTACCCATCTTCGAGGTTGCCACCTGCTTTGTAGGTTCGGCGCCTAGGTTGCAAACACGTATTCTAGATATTGGGAGCTCACACTTGACGAATCCAGCTTTCGAGATCACAATTCTAAAGGCTCGAAATCTGGGTGTAACAATCAAAATTATAAATTCAAATGATATAAAATATCATTATTATAATAGTATATAATGCAAAACTAAATATTTTATAATTAAATCAATATAAATTAAAAGGTTATAAAATATTACAAAACTAATTATTTAATAATTATATTAATATAAAATTTATGGACAAGTCTTTTATGGGGCTTCACTTTAAGCCCTACCAGTAGGGCTCTCAGTGTTTCTCGACCTGTGAACAGTTTTCAGCGCGATTTTTTTTATGACCGTGTATATTGTAGCTATTTAGAGCATCCTGAAATTTTTTAGAAAATCCCGAATAGTTTACAGTACCGAAAACTAGGTTCAAACATGTTTTTTTCCACGCGCATAAAAAAAATTAGTCACGCGTGCAACAACATGTTTGACCCTAGTTTTCGGTACTGTAAACTATTCAGAATTTTCTAAAAATTTGCAGGATGCTCTAAATAGCTACAATATACATGGTCATAAAAGAAATTCGCACCGAAAACTGTTCACGGGTTGAGAACACGGAGAGCCCTACCGGTAGGGCTTAAAGTGAAGCCCCTATAGGAGAATTCCCCTAAAATTTACATGTCATAAAATATTATTATTACAATAATATATAATACATAGTAAATACATTATATATAAGTATCGTGTGTGTACAAATAGTATGACTCTGTAACTAAATACGAAATTAGAATAACATTTATCTTCTATCAAGAATAAAGAAGTTTCTTCTCCAATCTTTGATGTGAGATTTGAATAATATCATGAATGTTTTGTACCTTAAATACGGTAGTTTCTGATCTAAAAATTTATCGTAATATTTTTTTTAAGAAAAATAAACCATAAACAATGTTTTGGTTTAATTTTTCTTTTAAAATGTTTATGACATTTATTTTATTTATAATATTCATTAATTATTTAAAATTTATACGACAAAATAACATAAATTCTTGATTTTAACGGTTTCTTTTGTTAACTTTAACGGGATATTCCAAATATTTAACGAAATATACTTTTAAGAATAATTAAAAATAAATATTTATCAATTATATTAATATAAATTCATATCTTATAAAATATCATTATTAAATTTAAATATTACCAAATATCATTAAAATTATAAATTCAAATGATATAAAATGTCATTATTATAATAGTATATAATACAAAACTAAATATTTAATAATTATATCAATATAAATTAGAAGGTTATAAAATATTACTAAACTAATTATTCAATAATTATATTAATATAAATTTACATGTTATAAAATATTATTATTACAATAATATATAATACATAATAAATACATTATATATAAGTGTCGTGTGTATCCAAATAGTATGACTCTATAACTAAATGCGATATTAGAATAATTTTTATCTTCTATCAAGAATAAAGAAGTTTCTTCTCCAATCATTGATGTATGATTTGAATAATATCACGAATGTTTTGTACTTTAAATAGGGTAGTTTGTGATCTAAAAATTTATAATAATATTTTTTTAAAATAATAATAAACCCTAAACATTGTTTTAGTTTAATTTTTATTTTAAAATGTTTATGACATTTTTTATTTATAATATTCATTATTTATTTAAAATTTATATGACAATATGACATAAATTATTGGTTTTAACGGTTTTTTTGTTAAGTTTAACGAGATATTCCAAATATTTAATGAAATATACTTTTAAGAATAATTAAAAATAAATATTTATCAGTTATGTTAATATAAATTCAAATGTTATAAAAAATCATTATTAAATTTAAATATTACCAAATATCTTTTAAATTATAAATTCAAATGATATAAAATGTCATTATTATAATAGTATATAATGCAAAACTAAATATTTAATAATTATATCAATATAAATTAAAAGGTTATAAAATATTACAAAACTAATTATTTAATAATTATATGAATATAAAATTTACATATCATAATTATTACAATAATATATAATACATAGTAAATACATTATATATAAGTATCGTGTGTGTACAAATAGTATGACTCTATAACTAAATACAAAATTAGAATAGCATATCTTCTATCAAGAATAAAGAAGTTTCTTCTCCAATCATTGATGTGTGATTTGAATAATATAATGAATATTTTCTACCTTAAATAAGGTAGTTTGTGATCTAAAAATTTATCGTAATATTTTTTTAACAAAAATAAACCATAAACAATGTTTTGGTTTAATTGTTTTTTAAAATGTTTATGATAGATTTTTATTTATAATATTCATTATTTATTTAAAATTTATATGACAATATAACATAAATTCTTGGTATTAACGGTTTCTTTTGTTAAATTTTACGGGATATTCTAAATATTTAACGAAGTATACTTTTAAGAATAATTAAAAATAAATATTTATCCATTATATTAATATAAATTCAAATGTTATAAAATATCATTATTAAATTTAAATATTACCAAATATCATTAAAATTATAAATTCAAATGATATGAAAGGTCATTATTATAATAGCTTATAATGCAAAACTAAATATTTAATAATTATATCAATATAAATTAAAAGATTATAAAATATTACAAAACTAATTATTTAATAATTATGTTAATATAATTTTACATGTTAAAAAATATTATTATTAGAATAATATATAATACATAATAAATACATTATATATAAGTGTCGTGTGTGTACAAATAGTATTATTCTCTAACTAAATACGAAATTAGAATAACATTTATCTTTAATAAAGAATAAAGAAGTTTCTTCTCCTATCATTGATGTGTGATTTGAATAATATCATGAATGTTTTGTATCTTAAATAGAATAGTTTCTGATCTGAAAATTTATTGTAATATTTTGTTTTAAGAAAATTAAACCATAAACAATGTTTTGGTTTAATTGTTGTTTTAAAATGTTTATGACATTTTTTTATTTATTATAACATATAGTTTATTTATTTAATGTTTTGGTTTAATTGTTCTTTGAATAATTATATCAATATAAATTAAAAAGTTGTAAAATATTATTATTATAATAATAATATATAATCTTAATTATTATTAAATTTTGCTAGCCATAAACAATGTTTTGGTTTAATTGTTCTTTTAAAATGTTTATGTCTTTTTTTTATATATAATATTATTTATTTATTTAATATTTAAATAACAATTAGAAAAACTTAATAAAAATAATTAATAAATTTTCTAAATAAAATTAAGTAAACATGCATTACACGTTGCTTGCACCTAGAATATATATATATACATATAAGATTCTGTTAATGCCGTTTTTCGTCAACTTAAATCGCAGAGCAATTAAACAATATAAACTACGGTGCGAATGAATAGTTAAGAGGAACAAGAAGGTTTTTACGTGGTTCAGCTGTTAAATCTACCTAGTCCACGAGTCTGTGTTATTAAGACTTAGAGTTTTCTAGAAATTCTTCAAGGATGAATTACCCAGAGTTTTCTTTCAAAATATCAGATTCTCGATCCCCTAACAAGTGGTCATTCCTCCTCTATTTATAGAGAGGTTACATAGTTCATTCCCACATATTTTGGGAAGATATTATGTATATCAATTCAAATAATTACATTAAATGTTGTATCTCCTATATACAAGGAAACGTCCCTTGAAGACCCGGAAATGAATAACAAACTAAATAATATCCCTTTAATATTGGGATTTTACAACAATAAATATATTCACACATACACAACGGTTTATCTTAGGTGATTCATCGAATCTTCGAGGTCAGCGATCAGCGTCGTGACTGTGAAGACTTACGGACTTGTTACGAACTTTCCATCTTACTCCAAGACCTGCTCGGAGGAGATAAATACTATCGAGGCTATCACACTCGAGCTTGCACTTCTTAAGCTCGGGCTGCTCAATCCGAAGGCAATCGATAACGGATGTATCTCGAGGTTACACATTTTCGAGATCGTCATTTTACTTCGTAGATCTTATAACTGGACCATACAATGTGTTTTATATATTTTGAGCTCACATTTGACGAGTCCAGTTTTCGAGGTCATAACTTTTGGTCTCGAAATCTGGGTGTAACAGTTTGCCCCCTCAAAAGTATTAGTTCGAATCCTATGAGAAGGAAACTTTTGACTACTTCCATTGGGAACCGTACCGTCAAATACACTCAAGTGTGGACACGTGTCAATTGGGTATTAGCCAATCAAAGTACTTGAGTGCCTTGAAACTCTGCCCACGTTCGTTCGCCTGCCAACTTTATGGTACTATCATTTCCTTTGTCCCTAGTCGTCAGATTTGATACGGAATCCGGCCAATGGCCCAGGTTAGTTTGACTTTTAACATTCCTAGGGGTCTATAAATATATCCCCATTCATCTTCCCCATTTTTCTTTCACGTTCAAATTCTCAGAGAGAAAAAACCAGAAACGTCTTTGCCCAATTCTTGCATGTTCTCCAAGCCGAGAAGGCAAAGCAACGTTGGCCTCCTTGATTCTGTGAGATCGTATTTACAGCCGCTTATACAATCATCAATTTCTCTGTTTCCGCCGATTATATTGTGTAAGTTTTCTATTCATGGCTTCGTATGTCCGTATATATGCATTGTTTTCATGCGCACTTATATTGCTGCACTGTTGGTCCACTCATTAGTTTAGCGCACTAGAAAGTTTCTGCTGATAAATATTAGACTTAAGTTCTAACATCATGGGTTCCAAACCCAGATCATGCGTAACAGACCCAAATATGGTTCTTTCACTGAGTTTTTGAATTTCGGATAACATATCTTGTACACCAAGATATTGGGTACAAAATTAGGGCTTTATAAATTGCACGTTTCCCAAAAATATCATTTTTTGAGTAACCGCCACCTTTTTTCCCTGATATATCGGGATCTCCAATGACAAGTCCACCTTCCTTTCCTTCGGTGGAATGCACGCCCTGAGACTGGCCTTGTCCTTTGGATCGAGTTTTTGCCTTGTAGCCTCGATCATTCAAGCTTAGGTTTTCTAGTTTTTTCATTATTTCTTGCCCGCACCCTTTTGCTTTCTTGTTAGATGCCGCAGAACTCGAGAAAGTGGTGGGGGTCAAAGCTTGCAATTCCTTATTCACCAGTAACTCTGAGCCTGGAGTCTCCTTTCACTCAGAACCAGCGCTTGATCCAGGAGCACAAACTGAGGTGTGAGCAAGAGGACATTCGAGATCACTTTCAACATCAGATATACAAGGTCGAAGAAGGAAAAAGGAAAAAACTAAGAGTCGCCCTATATCCAGATCCAGACCCCGAGCCTAGACCGATCCCCCTCGACCCTACGCTCAGGGTGACAGTTGCTTTCAAGCCAAGTGATCTCCAATTCTCACTAATGGGGGAATCTTCTACCTTGCAGCCAACCTTCGTACCTACCTTGAGAAGGGAATTTGTTGAGGCCGAGCACTATTGGAGCTCGATCTCGTCATTAGGGCAGATCTTTGACATCTTGGCCCTTCACAACATCGGACTGTCAGGCTCACTAAGGTGTCGAGCTCTGGCCTCCCACGAGCGAAGTTTCTGCGCCCCAGGAGATGGGAATCCTGACAGCAAGCTAAGTTATGCAGCTTGGAGCTAGGAGCACATGAAGGCGGGGGATGTACTGCCTTTGAAGTCCTTTTATAAAGGCTTATTGGATTTCGTTGTGCTGGCTCCCTTCCAGCTCAACACCAATTCTTACAGGGTTCTGTCCGCCCTGAGGTCGCTTTACCACAAGCTGAAGTGGGAAGGACCTTCACCTGAAGAGATCTTTTATCTCCTTTGTCTGAAAAGCAATCCCTCTTGAGCTCGGGGAGGAGATGACTTCTATTACCACTCGAGCCATCCCAAGGAGAAGAAGATCTTCGAGGATCTTTCCAACCATCCTCCGTTTTTCAAGAAGGCCTTCTTCTGGACAGATGGCCTAGCTCCATCCCGATACTATTCGTTCAAGCGAATTCGTAAGCGCCTAAAAATTATTTCTTTCTTTTTATTGTGCTCGAGTTTTTGTTTTAAGTTCGCGCTTAATTATGGTGTGCTTATTCTTCTAGCCAACTGTCGTCGTCCTACTCCCACCAAGGAGATGAAAGAGCACAAGGAGGCTCTGCTCCAACTCCCCTATGGCAGGAGGTCCCTCTCCTATCTCCTGCACGAAGACAAACTCCGAGCCTGCGGCCTCTTGGAGAAGGATCAGTCCACATTTGACTGGTCTAATAAAAAGTATGCCCAATGAGAGCTTGTGCCTCTCCCAACCGGAAACCTCCCCCCGAGGCAAAATGCTAAACCTCCATCTCCATCTCGGCGTGGTGGGAGCCCGCAATCAGGGAACGAGGCCAATGATGAAGCCTTCGAGCTTAAGCTCGAGTGACAGAGGTACAGTCATCCTTATCTCGGATTTGTGGTCTCCATCACTACTAAAGCATAAACCTGATATATTAATATTATGCAAGGACGATAGGGACCATTTCTATGTGTGGACTTGGGTAGATGAGAGGGGACATAGGTTCGATAGTTGGCTCGGGAAGTATGACACCATGTATAGTCTGAACGAGGTATGGGATAGAATAGTCATTCAATACGGGAAAAATGACTATAGAGACCTTTCAAGGTTGACTTCCACTTATAGGGAAGGTATTCCCCCTGCCTCTTCTGAAGATGGGGGAATTACGTGATCGCCGAGCACGAGCTCGGGGGAGAGTTCCAGTTAGGTTTCTCTCCGCTTGTCTTTTCATTCTTTGCCTGTCTGCATTATGTTAACTTATTTTGTTTTGGAATATCTCATAATGCATTGTGAATGTGCAGGTGATATGGATTCTAACCTCGACAACGTACTTGCTGGTGGCGAAGCCCAAAGGAGTAAGCGCCTGATGGGGTCACGGAGATTAGACTGACCTGCTAAGGTCCTTAAGAGGACCGAGAAGGCACCTCCTCCACCAGCTCCAGTTGCTCCGAGCCCAGCTGTGAATCCAACTCCTCAGGTCGAGGCGTCCTCTACGACCTTGCCTCCCGCTCCTCCTTCAATCCAGGTCCAATCCACAATTGGCCCACCTCTGAAAAAACCCTCAGCCTCCAAAACACATATGCTTTCGATTTCTACTCATGTCGATGATTATGTAATTGATAATGCAGCCGGACCCCATGGGGCTACGCTTGGCTCAGGCGTTCTGTCTCGGGTGGGCCAGAGTTTTGGCAGCTTCGATGCTCCTCATTGGCAGTTCTTAAATAATGCTCGAGACTGTAACACTCTTTATGAGAAGAGCATCGAGCTCACTGCTGCGGTAATCTTTCTCATCTTGCTATTAGTTGTATTTATACATAGTTCATATTCTAATTTGATTTCTTTGTATGTTAGGCTCTTGTTGTCTCGGCTCAACTTAACTATAAGTTGAACAATGAGATCCACTCGAGCAAGTCTTATGCTCAGGAGTGGAAGGCTCTCCTACTCAAGCTCAGCAAAGAGCTCAGGGCTACAAAGGCAAAGATGGAGGCTGAAGTTGAACAGCTAAAGGCCAAGACATCCGAGCTCGAGGAGCTGAATGCCCGGCTCGCGGAGCTTGAGAAGATGAATGCCCTGGTTGCGGAACTTGAGAAGATCAATGCCAAGCTTGAGGAAGAGAAGGTTGTCACTTTCGAGATCATGGAGGGCGAAAAAGCTCGTCTCCTTGCAGAGTTTAAGGAGAAGAAGGATTGAGCAATCGACCTGGCCATGTATAGAATCTGGGCCAATAATGTCGACCTCGACACCAGCTTCTTAGGCTCTTTTGAGGAAGAATTCGTGGCTAAATGGCAAGCTCAACTTGACGAGGAGGAGGCTGCTCGGGATGAGGCAGAGAGAGCCAAGGAGGATGCTGAGAAGGCCAAGGAAAATGCTCCTTCTTCCTAGATCTTGCTTCGGGGATGCGTCCCTCTGAACGCCTTGTAATAGTTTTTGTGTTTGATTTGTTGCTTTTTATGCCCTTGAGACTAAGACAATTTTATAGCTCGTGAAAGAGCTGCCTTCTTATGAGCTATTTTCGAGCTCATACTTATGATATTTGTGATACCATTTTTGACTTTGCTTTATTATACTTGCTTTACATTTCTGAGGTCGAAATATTTTACGCATTTTATATTAAAGTGTCCTATATGTCTGTTTATTCGTACAAACATATGGTGGATTTAAGCCCGAGGTTCAATGCATTCATGCACAGTTTGCTTGAAATATCCGCATCCGATCTCGTTATTTTGTCAAGGTCGGAGATTACTTTTACCATGCACTCGAAGGTACTTATATGGCGTGTAATGTGAGTGGTTTAGTTATATATTACTTTTTTAGTTACTCTTCCTCGTTCTCGGGTGGCTCCCGGAGGTTATGAGGTCAAAACTATCGTTTTGCAAGATACTCCAGCCTCGATCTCGACTTAACGCAAAGTGAATTTATGTTCCAACTTACTGTCGATTAGTTTTAGCTGGTTTGTTCCAAACCTATTAAGGTCGTGTGTGGTTTGTAATCCATACACTTATATTCTTGATCTAGTTCGCATATTTGGTTACATCCAAACACTTTTATCTTTTGATAATTTGGTTATGTCCAACTTTCTTAGCTCGCATGTTTGGTTATATCCAAACATTTGTATGTTTTTGATAGTTTGGTTATGTCCAAAATATCTTAGCTTGCACATTTGGTTATATCCAAACACTTTTATGTTTTTGATAGTTTGGTTATGTCCAAACTATCTTAGTTCGCGCATTTGGTTATATCCAAACACTTGTATGTTTTTGATAGTTTGGTTGTGTCCAAACTATCTTAGCTCATGCTATTTCATTTTTTCAAGCTGATGGTATATGTACCACTAATGCCCCCTTAATATCCTATGAGTGTGACCATAGGTTATTAAATTAAGAGAGATTGCAAAAAATATAGCATATTAGAACGAAATCAAACTTTATTCGAATAATTTATTAACAGAAACATAGAAAAAATAAATAAGAATGGTTACAGGTGACATCCTTCCTATATTATTGACAGTAAGGTCGTAGATGTTCGCCATTCCATGCTCGTGGTACCAAACCCTCATTCAATCTTGCCAACTTGTATACACCAGGTCGGATGACTGATTCGATCTGATAAGGTCCTTCCCAATTAGACCCGAGCACACCAGCAGCTGGGTCTCGTGTCGCCAAGAACACACGCCTCTGCACCAAATCTCCCACACCGAATTTTCTATCTCGAACTTTTTTATTGAAATACCGGGTAGCTCGTTGTTGGTATTGTAAAGAACGCCCTAGACTAGTGCTTAATAAAACGTTCACATATTCATTAGTTCATAAAAGAAAATCCACTTATTATAAAAGTCTCAGTGGGGACTTGCTTAAAACAATGCAAGTTGGTTCCAATAGTTTTAAAAGAAAATATGAGTTTTTATGCAAAGTTCAAAAGAAAACCAATCCAATAATTAAGTCACAGTGATAATTTAGAAAGTCTCTTAAAACATAACATAACATTTTAATTTATATTAATATAACTGATAAATATTTATTATTAATTATTCTTAAAAGTATATTTCGTTAAATGTTTGGAATATCCCGTTAAAGTTAACAAAAGAAACCGTTAAAACCAATCATTTATGTCATATTGTCATATAAAATTTAAATAAATAATGAATATTATAAATAAAAAATGTCATAAATATTTTAAAATAAAAATTAAACCAAAACAATGTTTATGGTTTATTTTTCTTTAAAAAAAATTACGAAAAATTTTTAGATCACCAACTACCCTATTTAAAGTACAAAAAATTCATGATATTATTCAAATCACACATCAATGATTGGAGAAGAAACTTTTTTATTCCTGATAAAAGATAAAAATTATTCTAATATCACTTTATAGAGTCATACTATTTGTACACACACGACACTTATATATAATGTATTTATTATGTATTATATATTATTATAATAATAATATTTTATAACATGTAAACTTATATTAATATAATTATTGAATAATTAGTTTAGTAATATTTTATAACCTTCTAATTTATATTGATATAATTATTAAATATTTAGTTTTGTATTATATACTATTATAATAATGAAATTTTATATCATTTGAATTTATAATATTAAAGATATTTGGTAATATTTAAATTTAATAATGATATTTTATAACATTTGAATTTATATTAATACAACTGATAAATATTTATTGTTAATTATTCTTAAAAGTATATTTCGTTAAATGTTTGGAATATCCCGTTAAAGTTAACAAAAGAAACCGTTAAAACCAAGAATTTATGTTATATTGTCATATAAATTTGAAATAAATAATGAATATTATAAATAAAAAATGTCATAAACATTTTAAAATAAAAATTAAACCAAAACAATGTTTATGGTTTATTTTTCTTAAAAAAAATTACGATAAATTTTTAGATCACCAACTACCCTATTTAAAGTACAAAAAATTCATGATATTATTCAAATCACACATCAATGATTGGAGAAGAAACTTCTTTATTCTTGATAGAAGATAAAAGTTATTCTAATATCGTATTTAGTTATAGAGTCATACTATTTGTACACACACGGCACTTATATATAATGTAGTTATTATGTATTATATATTATTGTAATAATAATATTTTATAACATGTAAATTTATATTAATATAATTATTGAATAATTAGTTTACTAATATTTTATAACCTTTTAATTTATATTGATATAATTATTAAATATTTATTTTTGTATTAGATACTATTATAATAATGACATTTTATATCATTTGAATTTATAATTTTAATGATATTTTGTAATATTTAAATTTAATAATATTGACGTCGTTTTTCGTCAACTTAAAATGTAGAGCACATAAACAGTAAAGAATTATGGCCAGAATAACACAATAAAACAATGAGAGTTTTTACGTGGTTCAGCAGTTAACTCTACCTAGTCCACGAGTGTGTTGTTATTTGAACTTAGGAAATTTCTGGAAATCCTTCAGGGATGAATTCTCTGGAGTTTCTCTCAAGATCACAAAAATTCGGTCATTTACAAAGGTACATGACTTCTCTATTTATAGAGGAGGTCTCATAATACTATCCCACACGTTTCGGGAAGTTATTTTATATATTAATAAATTTAATGACTTTAAAGCCTGTAACTCTTATATACAAGGAAACGTCCTCTGAAGACCAGGGGGCGTGTAACCGACTAGTTAATATCCCTTTATTGTAGGGAAGTTACAACAATAATATCTCTTGAATGCATGGACTGTGTCTCTTCAAGTGGCCTATTAAGCCGTTCGAGATCAGCAATCAGCATCATGCCCGTCTAAGTCTCTGAGTGAAGTACAAGTTGCCTTGTTTTCCCGAAATCAGTTCAGAAAGGGTAAGTACCACCGAGACCGCCTTCCACTGACCTCACACTCATGCCAAGCTCGGGCCACATGATCCGAGGTCACCCGACAATGGACGTACTCCGATGTTCTGTCTTTCGAGCTTGTAAGGACTTCGAGGCTGCCCATCTTCGAGGTTGCTGCCTGTCTTGAAGATTCGGCGTCTAGATTACGAGCATGTATTTTGACTATCGTGAACTCCCCCCTGACGGATCCAACTTTCGAGGTTACAACCTCAAGTCTCGAAATCTGGGTGTAACATTTTGCCCCCTCAAAAGTATTTGTTCGAATCCTATGAGAAGGAAACTTTTGAACTACTTTCTTTGGGAATCGCACCGTCACAAGTACTCGAGTATGGACACGCGTCAGTTGAGTATTGCCTATTCAAGGTACTCGAGTGCCTTGGAAATCTGCCCACGATCGTTCGCCTACCACCTTTACTACACCATCTTGTTTCCTATCCCTGACCGACGGATTTGATATGGAATCTGGCCAATGGCCCAGATTACTCCCTCTATTACGATTTCTGATAGCCTATATATAAGACTCTAGTCGTCCTCTTCCTTTCATTTTCATGTTTATCAGAAGAAAAAAGAGAAGAGAAATGCAGAGGCAAGCCCAGAAAGCATTTGTTGTTACATGTTCTCTCAGCCAAAGAAACAGAAGACCATCAGCCTGTTCGAGACCGTGAGACTATACCTGCAGCCTCTTCTTCAATCGTCTATTTCTTTGCAACCTCCATCTTCAGTGCGTAAGTGTTTGATCTTAGCCTTTATGTATATATTTTTTCTTTACGCCAGTTTCTGCCTTTGTTGCCTTTTTTTTCCGGGAATGTGTTGGTTCAGTCTTTAGTTTGATGTACTAGGGTACTTCGATCGATAGATATTAGTTTAGGTTTCCCCATTACTGGTTCTAAATCCAGTTCAAGTATAGGAAGGCCCAAATATGGTCTTTTTTATGGGTTTTCAAATTTCGGAAGACATATCTTGCACACCAAGATATCGGGTACAAAATCTTGATTTTAAAGAATGCACGATACTCAAAAATACCATTTTTGAATAACCGCCACATTTTTTCCCTGATATTTTGGGATTTTAAAAAATTTTATCCACTTCCCTCCCCTTTTCGTGAAACACACGTCGTGACACTAATCGGGTCCCCAGGATCGAACTCATCTCGTATCCAAGCATTTTCGAGCTTGACTCACCAAGATCGTTATTCTTGATTCCTTGCATGCATGGCCCTCACCATTTTTTCTTTCTTGCTAGATGTCATAGAATCTGGAAAGACGGTGGGGGGTCTTTGCTTGCCATCCCGTATTCGCCAAAAACTCTAAGCCCGGAGTCGTTGTTTGCCCGGAACCAGCGCCTGATTAGCGAACACGAGCTGAGGTGCGAGCAAGAAGACACTCGAGATCATTTCCCACATAAGATAGACGACGTTGAGGAAGGAAACAGGAAAAGACTAAGGGTCGCCCTTCATCCGGACCTTGACACCGAGCTTCGACCAATTCCCCTCGACTCTAAACTTAGAGTGACAATTGCCTTCAAACCAGGTGACCTGCAATTTTCGCTGATGGAGGAATCCTCTACCTCACAGCCGAGGAGGGAATTTTTTCGAAGCCTAGCATTATTGGAGCTTGGTTAAGTCGGTAGGCCAGATAACCGATATCCTGGCCTTTCATGGTATAGGATTGCCAGGCTCGCTAAGGTGCCGAGCCCTGACCTCCCAAGAGTGAAGCTGCCGCGCTCCAGGAGATGGAAATCCTGACAACAAGCTGAGATATGCGGCTTGGAGTCAGGAGCACATGAAGGCAAGAGCGATACTGCCTTTGAAGTCGTTCTTCAAAGACTTCACAGACTTTGGTTGGTTGGCCCCGTTCCAGCTCAACACCAATTCTTACAGGGTTTTTTCTGCCCTGAGGTCGCTATACCACGAGCTGAAGTGGGAAGGACCACCACCAGAGGAGATCCTGTATCTTTTCTATTTGAAAAGCAATCCCTCCTGAGCTCGGGGAGGAGATGGCTTCTATTATCTCTTGAGCTAGCCCAAGGAGAAAAAGATGTTCGAGGATCTTCCCAACCATCCTCCTGATTTCAAGAAGGCCTTCTTTTGGACAGATGGCCTAGCTCCGTCTCGATACTACTCGTTCAGACGGATTCGTAAGTACCCCAACCTCCTTTTTTTCTGTGCTCGGACTTTTGTCTATAGGCCCGTACTTAGTTGAAATGCATTTTATTTTCCAGCCAACTATCATCGCCCGGCTCCCAACGATGAGATGAAGGAGCATAGAGAGATTCTGCTCCAATTCCCTTATGGCAGGAGATCCCTCTCATACCTTTTGCATGAAGGCAAGCTTCGAGCTTGCGGGCTCTTGGGAAATGGCCAGTCCACCTCGGATTGGTCCAATAAAAAATATGACCGCTGGGAGGTCATGCCTTTGCCAACAGGTATCCTCCCCCCAAGGGGAGAGGTGAGGCCCTCGCCTCCAGTTCGCCGAAGGAGCCCACAATCAGGGAACGAGGCCAACGATGAAGCCTCGAGCTCGGGCTCAGATAATCAAGGTACAGTCATCCTAAGCTCGAAAATGTGGTCCCCCTCCCTATTAAAGCACAAACCCGATAGGTTAGTATTGTGTGAGGATGATAGAGACCATTTTTATGTATGGACTTGGGTAGATGAACGGGTTCATAGGTTCGATAGCTGGCTCGGGAAATACGACACCATGTATAGCCTGAACGAAGTATGGAACGGAATAGCCGTCCAATATGGGACCAACGACTATAGGGACCTTTCGAGGTTGACGTCCACCTATAGGGAAGGTACTCCCCCCACCTCATCTGAAGATGGGGGAATTTCATGGTCTCCGAGCTCAAGCTCGGAGGAGAGTTCCAGTTAGGTTTTTCTCCACTTGTTTTATTTTATACCATCTATGTTTGCTAGCACCATGCTAAATCTTGATTGCAATTATGCAAGTGCCATTGATTCTGACCTTGATGCCATGCTCGCTAGTGGTGAGGGGGCTCAAAAGAGTAAGCGCCCAAGAGGCTCGCGGAGGTCAGACCGACCCTCCAAAATCCTCAAGCGCACTGAGAAGACTCCAATAACTCCAACTACTGCAAGCATAGCCGAGGACCCGACTGCCCAGGTCGATGCATTCATCTCGGCCATATCTGTCGCGCTTCCTCTGGCTACAACTCATCCAGCACTTAGCCCACCCCGGAAAAAACCCTCGACCTCCAAGTCACACCTGCCTTCGCCCCGACCTCATGTCGATGAGTTCATGCTTGATAATGCCGCTGGGGCCCATGGAGCTGTAATTGGCTCGGATATTCTCTCTCGGGTGGGTCAGAGCCTTACGGGATTCGATGCTGAGCACTGGGAGTTTGTGAATAAGGCTCGAGACTGCAATACTCTTTATGATAAGATTATTGAACTTACTGCCGCGGTAATTTTCGCAACTTACTTTTAATTGCTTATGTGCCTTGGCTTATGTTCTAATTCAATCTCTTTGTGCTTCAGGCTCTTGTTGTCTCAGCTCAGCTTAATTATAAGCTGACCAATGAGGTGCATTCGAGCATGTCTTTGGCCCAAGAATCAAGGAATCTTCAGCTTAAGATGGCGGATGAGATCAAGGATTCAAAGGCAAAGCTTGAAAAGGCGAATGCTCAGCTTGCGGAGCTGGAGAAGGCTAACGCCAAGCTTGAGGAGGAGAAGGCTGCCACTTTCGAGATAATCGAGCGTGAAAAGGCTCACCTCCTTGCCAAGTACAAAGAGAAGAAGGACAAGGCAGTTGATCAAGCCATGTACAGGATCTGGGCTAGCAACTCTGACCTCGATACCAGCTTCCTGGGCTCTTTCGAGGAAGGATTTGTGGCCAAATGGCAAGCTCGGCTTGACGCGAAGGAGGCTGCTCGGGAGGCTGCTCAGAAGGATAGTCATGCTATTCGTCTTGGAGAGTCTAGTGCTGCTGGTGCTGAGAAAGCCAAGGAGATTGCTCCTTCATAAATCTCACCTCGGGGCTGCGTCCCTTCAGTTTTGTAATTTTTTTAATTTTTGCCCGTAGGGCTGATACAATTTCTCTTTCTTTTTTGGCTTTCTTTTAATATATATGCTTTACATTTCTTGGTCTAAAATATTTTGCACATTTTATATTAAAGAATCGTATATGCTTTTTTATTCGCACAAACATAGTTTGGATTTAGGCTCGAGGTTCAATGCATTCATGCCCAGTTTGCTTGAATTATCCTCTCGCGATCTCGTTATTTGTCAAGGTCGGATATTACTTTAACCATTCACTCGAAAGTACTTGTATGGTGTGTAATGCAAATGGTTTAGTTATATTTTACTTTTTAGTTACTTTTTCTCGTCCTCGGTTATCTCTCCGAGGTTATGAGTTCGAAACTATTGTTTTATAAGATACTCCAGCCTCGATCTCGACTTAACTCGAAGTGGGTTCATGTTCCAACTTACTGTCGATTAGTTTTAGCTGGTTTGCTCCACACCTATCAAGGTTGTGTTTGGTTTGTAATCTATACACTTATATTTTTAATCTAGTTCGCATATTTGGTTACATCAAAACATTTTTATCTTTTAATAATTCGGTTATATCCAAACTATCTTAGCTCGCACATTTGGTTATCTCCAAACACTTGTATGTTTTTGATAATTCGGTTATATCCAAACTATCTTAGCTCGCGCATTTGGTTATCTCCAAACACTTGCTTGTATTTCGTATATGGTACTTTATTTTTCAAGATGGTGGTATTTATATATACCAATGATGCCCCCTTAATATCCTATGAATGTGACCATAGGATATTAGATTAAGAGAGATTGCAAAAATAAACCATATTAGACGAAATAAATCTTTATTTGACAAAATCCAAAAGTAGACAAAACAGTACAAATAAACAAGCATGGTTACAGGCAACATCCTTCCTACACTATTGATAGTAAGGTCGTAGGTGTTCGCCATTCCATGTTCGCGGTACTAGGCTCCCATCCAATCTCGCCAACTTGTAAACACCGGGTCGGATGACTGACTCTATCTGGTAAGGTCCTTCCCAATTTGGCCTGAGCACGCCAGCTGCTGGATCTCGCGTTGCCAAAAATACACGCCTTAGCACCAAATCTCCCACACCGAATTTTCGATCCCGAACCCTCTTATTGAAGTACCTGGTAGCTCGCTGTTGGTATGCAGCATTTCTTAGCTGAGCTTCATTCCTTCTTTCTCCGATCAGGTCTAGGGTCTCTTCGAGCTGAGTGTGGTTCGAGGCTTGATCGTAAGCATGGGCTCGAATTGTAGGAATTTCGACCTCAACTGGCAACATAGCCCTGCAATCGTACGGCAGAGAGAACGGGGTATGCCTTGTCGATGTTCGGGCCGTAGTCCTATATCCCCATAGGACTTGGGGCAATTCTTCAGGCCAACGTCCTTTTACATCTTCCAACTTTTTCTTCAGCGAACTCTTGAGAGTTTTGTTTACAACTTCGACCTGGCCATTTGCCTGGGGATGAGCTACTGACGAAAAACTCTTTATTATTCCATTTTTTTTTCGCAAAAGTTGGTGAACAGATCACTATCGAACTGGGTTCCGTTGTCGGATACAATTTTCCTCGGCATCCCATATCGACATATAATGTTCTTCACTACAAAGTCAAGGACTTTTTTGGAGGTTATAGTTGCTAACGGTTCTGCTTCTGTCCACTTCGTGAAGTAGTCTACAACAACCACCGCGTACTTTACTTCGCCCTTGCCAGTTGGGAGAGAGCCTATGAGGTCGATTCCCCACACCGCAAATGGCCATGGGGAGGTCATCATAGTTAGCTCAGATGGTGGAGCTCGAGGAATCGTGGAAAATCGCTGGCACTTATCACACTTCTTTACGTACTCGAAAGAGTCTAACTTGATGGTAGGCCAGAAATAACCTTGGCGTATGATTTTCTTGGACAGGCTATGCCCCCCAGTATGGTCTCCACAAAACCCTTCGTGAATTTCTTCAATGATTTTGTTGGCTTCGGGTGGAGTCACACACCAAAGTAATGGCATGGAATATCCCCTTCTATACAGCCATCCATCCATAATGGTGTAACGGGGGACTTGATACAACAATTTTCGAGCCTGGTTCCAATCTTTCAGAAGGACGCCGGTCTCGAGATATTCAATTATCAGAGTCATCCAGGTAGGCTCGGAAACAATCATACACACGTCTTCCTGCTCTGGCTCATTAATACTAGGAGCCGAGAGATGTTCAATTGGCACAACATTTAGCTCATCATTCTCGGTAGAAGTAGCGAGTCAAGCTAAGGCATCTGCATTCGAGTTTTGTTCTCGGGGGACTTGTTCGATTGCGTAGAACTCATAATGTTCCAACGTCGACCTCGCCTTTTCTAAGTAAGCTGCCATTTTTGTGCCACGAGCCTGGTATTCTCCCAAAATTTGGTTAACTACTAGCTGGGAGTCACTGTAACAATGTATTGCTTTAGCATTGAGCTCCTTGGCAATACAAAGTCCCGCCAATAAAGCCTCGTATTCGGCCTCGTTATTTGATGCGTCGAAGTCGAATCTCAAGGCAGAATGAAATCTGCTTTCTACAGGAGTGATCATAATGACTCCTGCCCCCGATCCATTTTCATTAGATGACCCATCAACGTAAAGTTTCCACAGCTCGTGGGCCGGGGTTATAACTTCATCGTTGGTCATACCAGTACATTCCACTATAGAGTCTGCCAAGGCTTGTGCCCTAATGGTCTTCCTTGGATGGTAGGTGATCTCGAATTGCCCAAGTTCAACTGCCCATTTAAGAAGTCGACCTGAAGCTTCTGGCTTAGACAAGACTTGTCTTAGTGGTTGATCAGTTAGTACATGGATGGGGTGCGCTTGAAAGTACAGTCGAAGTTTCCGAGATGAATGAATTAAGCTGAGAGCTAGCTTTTCCATCAAGGGGTATCTCAACTCTGCCCCCAGTAACCTTTTACTGACGTAATATACGGGCCTCTGCACCTTTTCTTTCTCTCGCACGAGCACTGCACTTATGGCGTGCTCAGTAGTGGCATGATATAAATATAGCACTTCTCCCGTAATAGGTTTTGATAAGATAGGGGGTTCTGCGAGGTGTTTTTTAAGCTCCTGGAAGGCCAACTCTCATTCTTCCATCCACTCAAACTTCTTGCCTCCCCTCAGCAGGTTAAAAAACGGAAGACAATGGTCTGTAGATTTCGACATAAACCTACTTAGTGCCGCCATTCTACCGGTCACACTCCGGACATCTTTGTGTTTTCGAGGTGATGGCATATCAATCAGGGCCTGGATCTTGTCTGGGTTAGCTTCTATTCCTCGAGCGTTTACAATGAAACCCAGGAATTTTCCTGATACCCCAAAGGAGCATTTATGAGGGTTAAGCTTCATGTTATACTTCCGGAGCACGGCAAAGCATTCTTCGAGATCATTAACATGGTTATCGTTAAGTTGGGACTTGACTAACATGTCATCAACATAAATTTCCATATTGTTCCCTATTTGCTCCGAAAACATCATGTTCACGAGCCGCTAGTATGTGGCCCCAACATTTTTGAGCCCGAATGGCATGACATTATAACAATGTAGCCCTTTGTCCGTTATGAAGCTCGTATGTTCCTGGTCAGGGGCATGCATGGCAATCTAGTTATATCTAGAATAGGCATCCATGAATGACATCAGTCCATGCCCTGCCGTGGCATCCACGAGCTGGTCAATCCGCGGTAAGGGAAAGCAGTCTTTTGGACAGGCCTTATTGAGTCCGAATAGGCAATGCAGGTTCGCCACGTCCCATTAGGCTTCGGGACCAGTACCGAATTGGCTACCCAATCGGAGTAAAAAGCATCATGAATGAATCAGTTTGCTTTTAACTTGTCGACTTCCTCTTTCAGTGCCTTCTTTCTATCGTCGTCCAGTTGTCTTCGCTTTTGTTGCTTTGGTGGGAAGCTTTTATTGATATTTAATGCGTGCCTCACAATATTTGGACTTAATCCCACCATGTCCGAATGTGACCACACGAAGATATCCTGGTTTCTCTTCAGAAAGAAAATTAATTGTTATTTAGTTTCTTCGCGTAGATGTTTTCCGACCTTTACCGTTCTAGACGGATCTGACTCTTCGAGCCTGACATTCTCGAGCTCTTCTAATGGCTCGAGGTCAGCTCTTTCCTCCACTCTTCGGTCGATCTCTTCGTCTATCTCCAAGACCATCCTGTCCTTATTCTGGGTAATGACGAGTGCTTGTTCGCTCGCCTGTTTCTTTCCACTTATGGAAATGCTATAGGATTCCCTTCCGGCTAACTAATCTCCCTTCAGCGTCCCGATGCCACTAGAAGTCGGGAACTTGATGGCCAGATGCCTTACAGACGAGACTGTCCCCAGTCCTACTAGGGCGGGTCTCCCGAGCAGCACGTTGTAGGCTGATGGCAGGCCCACTACTACAAACTCCATCATCTTGGTTACCGAGACCGGGTAGTCTCCCAAGGTTACCGGGAGTTCGATGGACCCCATACAGGCAATCCCCTCTCCTGAAAAGACGTACAAAGTTGTTGCACAGACTTTTAGGTCTCGAAGCGCGAGTCCCATCTTTTCTAGGGTGGCCTTATAAAGGATGTTCATGGAGCTCCCATTATCAATGAGAACTCAGTGAACTCTCTTATTTGCGAGCTGGAGAGTGATGACCAGTTGGTCATTGTTGGGGAACTGAACATGGGACGCATTGTCCTCAGTAAAGGTTATCGGTTGAGACTCAACCTTCTGGCATTTTGGAGCTCTAGGTTCGGGTTCATAAGGAGACCCGTCCCCAGTTTTCAGCTCGTTCACATATCATTTTTGGGCATTCCTACCCATTCCTGCAAGATGAGGCCCACCCGAGATGGTTATCACGTCTTCTCCATCAATTGGAGGGGGCCTATCTTCTTCCCTTACTCTGGAATTATTGTTTTGGGCAGTTTGTGGCGCAACTGCCCTCTGGCTTGTAGACACCTGATTGTTATTCTGGTTTTTGACATACTGTCTGAAATAACCTCTCGAGATCAATCCTTCGATCTAATCTTTCAACTGTCAGCACTCATCAGTAGTGTGCCCAATGTTTCGGTGAGAACGACAGTACCTGCTGGATTCCCTTTTGGACTTCTGATTTCTCCTGGGGTCTAGACGTCTGAAAGGGACCTGGTTTTCATTAGCCAGGTAAATGTTCTACCGAGACTCCTTGAGCTCGGTGTACACTTTGTACACGGAGAAATATCTTTCCCCCTTCGGCCTCGGGGTTACTCCCTTCGTTCTTCTTTCCCTTGGAAGGGTTTCCCGGAGTAGGCTTTGAGACTGGTGGGTCCGGCGAGGATGAGGCAGAGTTTACGTTTATCGTTGTAGTTATGAGCTGAGAAGTCATATTCAGTGTCGACCTCGCCTCCTCTACATTGACAAACCTCTAAGCTCGCTTATTAAACTCGGTTAAGGACCTCACCGGTTTTCTCTGCATATCGTCCCAAAGAGGACTTCCTGGCATTACTCCAGCTTGGACAGCCATTAGATGACCACTGTCATCCACATTTCGAGCTCAGGAAACTTCCAAATTAAACGTCATAAGGTAGCTCTTCAACGTTTCGCCTGGCTGCTGCCGAACGTTAGTCAGAGTTGATGCCTCGGGTCTCACCCCCATCATGGCTCTGAACTGCTTCTTGAAATCCTTTGATAGCTGATCCTAAGAAGTGATCGAATGTCTTTTATATTTCTCGAACCAACTTTTGCCTGGTCCTGTAAGTGATGCTGGAAATAACATGCATCTGAGCTCGTAACCCACGTTACTTGCTCTCATTATGGTATTGAATGTACTCAGATGGTTGTATGGGTCGGACTTCCCCTCAAAAGTTGGGACATGAGGGATCCGAAACCCTTGAGGAAACGGAGTGTTGGAAATATGAGGAGCAAACGGTTCGAGCTCCTCATCAGAATCCTCATTCCGACTCCGACCTCGCTCATTTTGCAAAAGTCTAAAGGCCTTTTCCAACTGATCAATTCTTTCTTGGACCGGGTCCACGAGGGGTCTCGCCTGAAATTGGCTATCATTGATCACAATTCCAGGCTCGCGCCTTCGCAAGGGATCTTTACGCCCATTTAGGTGATCTCTTAGGTCCGGGTTTGACGGGTTACCATTACCCCGATTCTGATTCAAGTGTTCCCGCAGGTCGGAGCGGTTACTATGGTTCCCAGTATTTTTTCGACCTCGATCATACATACTGACTAATCTGGTATCTCCTGAGTCGTCACTGGCAAGGCTTGTCGCATAATTATTCTGAGATGGGTCCCTTTCATGCTGCCCCGTCTCTGCAGTGCGATACCGGGACATTTGACTCCTTCTAGATTGGGCGCCTCTCCACTCCCTGAAGGCTTCTCTGCTACTTTCTCTCCTTCCCGCTCGTCTTTCCTCATCATCTCGAACAGGTTGAACATTCCTGCGAGGTGGTGAATGGTATCTTATAGGCGATGGAGGGAATCGTATGGGTGACGGTGGCTGCCACCCATTTCGAGGCCTAGGCGGTCCGGAGTTTGGCCGCGTTGGGTCGATAACATTCTGCGTGTAACCAGGGATTTGAGTCCGAGCCTCTGTAGGGGCTTGATTATTCCCAGTTCCCGCTGGTACCTCCGCAATTGAATTAACCGGAGCCCTGGCTCGGGTACTTCTTCGGGGTCTCGAGGGAGCGGATTGCTCTGCTGGTGCCGGAGGTTGCTCTGGCCTCCTTGTGGCAGCATTTTTCCGAGGACGTCCACGAGGCCTGTGGGGAGGAACATGCATGTCCCTTGGAGGAGGGGCTTGGTTCTCACGCGGAGGTGGGGGCTGAGCCGCCTGGGCCTCTGCGACTAACCTAGCCAACTCCTCATTGCGCTTATTGGCTTCGGCCAATTGTTTTTTCAGCTGTCGGTTTTCAAGTTTCACAATGGGGACGTACCGTTCAGGATTATAGTACATGTCCTCATCCCTTGGGGCTGGAGGTCCCCGAGAATCGGAGGACTCTCTTATCCCCTTAGTATTTGGGTTTACCATTGGGTGTTTCCCAGGGCATCTTGGATAGTTTTCTTCAGGAATGTTTTGATCGTTTGTAGCCATAACTATTCAGGGATCGTACTGCTCAAGGCTCTCAATGAAAGCACCAAACTGTTGACGTTTTTTTTCGTCAACTTAAAATGTAGAGCACATAAACAGTAAAGAATTATGGCCAGAATAACACAATAAAATAAGGAGAGTTTTTTACGTGGTTCAGCAGTTAACTCTGCCTAGTCCACGAGTCTTTGTTATTAGAACTTAAGAAATTTCTGAAATCCTTCAGGGATGAATTCTCCGAAGTTTCTCTCAAGATCACAAAAATTCGGTCCTTTACAAAGTACATGACTTCTCTATTTATAGAGGAGGTCTCATAATACTATCCCACACGTTTCGGGAAATTATTCTATATATTAATAAATTTAATGACTTTAAAGCCTGTAACTCCTATATACAAGGAAACGTCCCCTAAAGACCAGGGGGCGTGTAACCGACTAGTTAATATCTGTAATGCCCTACTTCCTTAGAGTCGTTACCAAGTGTGTTTAAAATCGTGCTTTCAACTCGCTAATCGAGGTTTTAATTCAAAACGTGTAACTAAGCCATAATTAAAAAGAAAACATTAGAGAAAGTAGTTTTTCATAGCTAATCATGAAAGTTTACACTTGGGATCCCAAAACATAGTTCAGAAAATATTTACAATACAAAACTGATCAGAGTCGACTAAACGACAAAATCTAAGTTCATTTACAAGCATCTCCCAAAATCCCCTAGCTGTGACAGCCAGGCTGGCCGGACATGTACACGCCAGCTGTGCTCATGGTTGGTTGATCTTCTCTTTACCCTTACCTGCACCACAAAGCATCTGTGAGCCGAAGCCCAGCAAGAAAACCCATAACAGATAACATATGCAATACACGAACCAAACATATAAACAGGCCACCAATAGCTAAACACATACGACCTAGCCATCCCAGGCGTTTACCAAGCCCTGGGTTTGCGGACCACGCCATAAGGATATCCCAAGTATCCTATTAGGGACTCGCCCTGGCAACTCGCACCCCTGTGCTCAACGCCGCTCCCAGCCTCTTGCCGTTCTCGGCCTTGCACTCATCGTGCTTGATGCCGTTCCCGGCCCCACGCCGTTCTCGGTCTACACCGTTCCCGGCTCTTGCCGATCACACATATAATATCAAACACGTTATAGCAACAAGCACAGAATTCAAGCATAAACAGATAAAGAGCCATGCTCCACAATTCTATTACATAGGGCTCGGCCCTGCATGTCATTTCCATTCAATATCTTGGGCTCAGCCCTGCACACAAGCTCTATGGAAACAGGGGTTTTCTTACCTGAGTTCCGAGCTTCCTGAGCACCGATGCCCCGAGCACAGTCCACAAACGTGAGCCTCTTTTAAATCCTAGTCCCAACACATAACAATATTCGACCATCAAATTATAACCCAACAAATAACCTCAAACCATAACCCTAACCTTCAGAACCTTGAATTCCATCAATCCGAATGATAAAATCCATCCCGAGCCTTACCCTTTAAGTTCCCAAGTCAAAAATATCATTAAAATCCTCACTGACACTAAGGGTCGCGGCCCCACCCTCTAGAGCCGCGGCTAGCCTCAAAACAAAGGCTAGCTCTTCACTGACCCCCACACGGGCCGCGGCGCGCCCAGCAGGCGCCGCGGCAAGCATGAATTCTCTCAGCCTCCCACGGCTGCGCGCACACGCGGGCCGCGGCGCACCCCTCCTAGGGCCGCGGCGCTATACAGCGAGCCCAGATTTCTACACCAGTTTTCCATCCCTCCTTCAAGCCAATTCCCACCAAAACCAAGCTAACATTCCTAGCTAATAACACCATCATTCCAGCTTAATTTCAACACCAAAACCCAACAGAAATCTACTCCAAAATATAACTAGAACACCCAAAAATAGCCTAGATTCTACCCACATGCAAAGCTTGAAAACACAGCTAAAACTTGAACATATCTTCCATGGAAAACTTACCTCTTGCTGAATTCAAACCCCTGATGTTGAACCTTAATCCACAAGCCTTAAGCTTCTGAGTTAACACAGCTGAATCCCTTGCTTATGCTAGCTTACACCAAGAATTCCCTATGAGTTTCCTCTTGAGTGTTGTCTTAGAAAGTGAGAGAGAGATAAGCACAAACTAACTTCAGTTCAAAGAGAAGTATGGGTCGGTTTCTCAAGGTTTCTAAATAGTTCCTTTCTTTTATTGTTTTATATAGCTTAAGTCTAAAGGTTATCTCAAGGCTCGGGGTGTCAAAACGTCCCCGAGGGAAAAAATGGTAAATTCCCCAAATATTCCCACCTAGGCATTCTATCCTCAAATATATCTCCAAATATTTATTTCTATGTCCCGATAATCCCATAACTCAACTAATACCCGAATTACCCCTCGACTCGTCCCGAGTCCGAATCTCAACCCCGTTGTGACTCTCTGGCTAACTGCTCCCCTGGACTGTCTCGGATCGTGCTGTACAGACATATCACACATATACAACATATATTTCATTTATCACATTTATGCCCCCAATATCCAGACGGGGCCCACATGCACATTTAACTCAATTAAACATGCATCATAATCATATATACACATAAATTCAGATATAAGAAAATTAAACCACTTATTGCCCTCCAGGCACACTAATCACGGCCCTAAGCCCGATTAGCAAATTCGGGTCGTTACAATATCCCTTTATTGTAGGGAAGTTACAGCAATAATATCTCTTGAATGCATGGACTGTGTCTCTTCAAGTGACCTATTAAGCCGTTCGAGATCAGCAATCAACATCATGCCCGTCTAAGTCTCTGAGTGAAGTACAAGTTTCCTTGTTTTCCCGATATCAGTTCGGAAAGGGTAAGTACCACCAAGACCGCCTTACACCGAGCTCACACTCATGCCAAGCTCAGGCCACTTGATCCGAGGTCACCCGACAATGGACGTACTCCGATGTTCTGTCTTTCGAGCTTATAAGGACTTCGAGGCTGCCCATCTTCGAGGTTGCCACCAGTCTTGAAGATTCAGCGTCTAGATTACGAGCATGTATTTTGACTATTGTGAACTCCTCACGTCTCGAAATCTGGGTGTGACAAATAATGATATTTTATAAAATTTGAATTTATATTAACATAACTCATAAATATTTATTTTTAATTATTCTTAAAAGTATATTTCGTTAAATATTTGGAATATCCCGTTAAAGTTAACAAAAAAACCGTTAAAACCAAGAATTTATATTATATTGTCGTATAAATTTTAAATAAATAATGAATATTATATATAAAAAACTATCATAAACATTTTTAAAGAACAATTAAACCAAAACATTGTTTCTGGTTTATTTTTCTTAAAAAAAATATTACGATAAATTTTTAGATCACAAACTACCCTATTTAAAGTACAAAACATTCCTGATATTATTCAAATCACACATCAATAATTGGAGAAGGAACTTCTTAATTCTTGATAGAAGATAAAAGTTATTCTAATATCGTATTTAGTTATAGTCTTACTATTTGTACACACACGACATTTATATATAATGTATTTACTATGTATTATATATTATTGTAATAATAATATTTTATGATATGTAAATTTTATTTTAATATAACTATTAATTAATTAGTTTTGTAATATTTTATAACCTTTTAATTTATATTGATATAATTATTAAATATTTAGTTTTGCATTATATGCTATTATAATAATGACATTTTATATCATTTGAATTTTTAATTTTAAAGAAATTTGGTAATATTTAAATTTAATACTGATATTTTATAACATTTGAATTTATATTAACATAACTGATAAATATTTATTTTTAATTATTCTTAAAAGTATATTTCGTTAAATATTTGGAATATCCCGTTAAAGTTAACAAAAGAAACTATTAAAACCAAGAATTTATGTCATATTATCATATAAATTTTAAATAAATAATGAATATTATAAATAAAAAATGTCATAAAAAATTTTAAATAAAAATTAAACCATAACAATGTTTATGGTTAATTTTTCTTAAAAAAAGTATTAGGATAAATTTTTAGATCACAAACTACCCTATTTAAAGTACAAAACATTCGTGATATTATTCAAAGCACGCATCAATGATTGGAGAAGAAACTTATTTATTCTTGATAGAAGATAGAAGTTATTCTAATATCGCATTTAGTTATAGAGTCATACTATTTGTACACACACGACACTTATATATAATGTATTTATTATGTATTATATATTATTGTAATAATAGTATTTTACAAAATGTAAATTTATATTAATATAATTATTGAATAATTAGTTTAGTAATATTTTATAACCTTCTAATTTATATTGATATAATTATTAAATATTTAGTTTTGTATTATATAATATTATAATAATGACATTTTATATAATTTGAATTTATAATTTTAATGATATTTGGTAATATTTAAATTTAATAATGATATTTTATAACATCTGAATTTATATTAATGTAATTGATAAATAATTATTTTTAATTATTCTTAAAAGTATATTTCGTTAAATATTTAGAATATCTCGTTAAAGTTAACAAATGAAACCGTTAAAATCAAGAATTTTTGTTATATTGTCATCTAAATTTTAAATAAATAATGAATATTATAAATAAAATAAATGTCATAAACATTTTAAAAGAACAATTAAACCAAAACATTGTTTATGGTTTATTTTTCTTAAAAAAAATATTACGATAAATTTTTAGATTACAAACTACCCTATTTAAGGTACAAAACATTCATGATATTATTCAAATTACACATCAAAGATTGGAGAAGAAACTTCTTTATTCTTGATAGATGATAATTGCTATTCTAATTTCGTATTTAGTTACAGAGTCATAGTATTTGTACACACACAACACTTATATATAATGTATTTACTATGTATTATATATTATTGTAATAATAATATTTTATGACATGTAAATTTTTTATTAATATAATTATTAAATTATTAGTTTTGTAATATTTTATATCCTTTTAATTTATATTGATATAATTATTAAATATTTAGTTTTACATTATATACTATTATAATAATGATATTTTATATCATTTGAATTTATAATTTTAAAGATATTTGGTAATATTTAAATTTAATAATGATATTTTGTAACATTTGAATTTATATTAACATAACTGTTAAATATTTATTTTTAATTATTCTTAAAAGTATATTTCGTTAAATATTTGGAATATCCCGTTAAAGTTATCAAAAGAAACTGTTAAAACCAAGAATTTATGTTATATTGTCATATAACTTTTAAATAAATAATGAATATTACAAATAAAAAATGTCATAAACATTTTAAAATAAAAATTAAACCATAACAATGTTTATGGTTAATTTTTCTTAAAAAAAAGTATTACGATAAATTTTTAGATCACCAACTACCCTATTTAATGTACAAAAATTTCATGATATTATTCAAATCACACATCAATGATTGGAGAAGAAACTTCTTTATTCTTGATAGAAGATAAAAGTTATTCTAATATCGCATTTAGTTATAGAGTCATACTATTTGTACACACACGACACTTATATATAATGTATTTATTATGTATTATATATTATTGTAATAATAATATTTTACAACATGTAAATTTATATTAATATAATTATTGAATAATTAGTTTAGTAATATTTTATAACCTTCTAATTTATATTGATATAATTATTAAATATTTAGTTTTGTATTATATAATATTATAATAATGACATTTTATATAATTTGAATTTATAATTTTAATGATATTTGGTAATATTTAAATTTAATAATGATATTTTATAACATCTGAATTTATATTAATGTAATTGATAAATAATTAATTTTAATTATTCTTAAAAGTATATTTCGTTAAATATTTAGAACATCTCGTTAAAGTTAACAAATGAAACCGTTAAAATCAAGAATTTATGTTATATTGTCATATAAATTTTAAATAAATAATGAATATTATAAATAAAATAAATGTCATAAACATTTTAAAAGAACAATTAAACCAAAACATTGTTTATGGTTTATTTTTCTTAAAAAAAATATTACGACAAATTTTTAGATCACAAACTATGCTATTTAAGGTACAAAACATTCATGATATTATTCAAATTACACATTAAAGATTGGAGAAGAAACTTCTTTATTCTTGATGGATGATAATTGCTATTCTAATTTCGTATTTAGTTACAGAGTCATAGTATTTGTACACAAACAACACTTATATATAATGTATTTACTATGTATTATATATTATTGTAATAATAATATTTTATGACATGTAAATTTTATATTAATATAATTATTAAATTATTAGTTTTGTAATATTTTATATCCATTTAATTTATATTGATATAATTATTAAATATTTAGTTTTACATTATATCCTATTATAATAATGATATTTTATATCATTTGAATTTATAATTTTAAAGATATTTGGTAATATTTAAATTTAATAATGATATTTTATAACATTTGAATTTATATTAGCATAACTGTTAAATATTTATTTTTAATTATTCTTAAAAGTATATTTCGTTAAATATTTAGAATATCCCGTTAAAGTTATCAAAAGAAACTGTTAAAACCAAGAATTTATGTTATATTGTCATATAACTTTTAAATAAATAATGAATATTATAGATAAAAAATGTCATAAACATTTTAAAATAAAAATTAAACCAAAACAATGTTTATGGTTAACTTTTCTTAAAAAAAATATTACGATAAATTTTTAGATCACAAACTACCCTATTTAAAGTGCAAAACATTCGTGATATTATTCAAATCACATATCAATGATTGGAGAATAAACTTCTTTATTCTTGATAGAAAATAAAAGTTATTCTAATATCGCATTTAGTTATAGAGTCATACTATTTGTACATACACGACACTTATATATAATGTATTTATTATGTATTATATATTATTGTAATAATAATATTTTATAACATGTAAATTTATTTTAATATAATTATTGAATAATTAGTTTAGTAATATTTTATAACCTTCTAATTTATATTGATAGAATTATTAAATAATTAGTTTTGTATTATATACTATTATAATAATGACATTTTATATCATTTGAATTTATAATTTTAAAGATATTTGGTAATATTTAAATTTAATATTGATATTTTATAACATTTGAATTTATATTAACATAACCGATAAATATTTATTTTTAAATATTCTTAAAAGTATATTTATGTTAACGCCGTTTTTCGTCAATAGTAAATATAGAGCACGTAGACAATAAATAGTTATGGTTAGAAAAATACAATAAAACAAGGAGGATTTTTATGTGGTTCAGCAGTTAACTCTGCCTAGTCCACGAGTCTTTGTTATTAGAACTTAGGAAATTTCTGGAAATTCTTCAGAGATGAATTCTCCAGAGTTTCTACCAAGATCACAAAAAATTCGGTCATTTACAAAGGTACAGAACTTCTCTACTTATAGAGGAAGTCTTAGGATACTGTTCCACACGTTTCCGGGAAGTAATCCTTTACATTAATAAATTTAATGGCTTTAAATGTATGTAACTCCTATATACAAGGAAACGTCCCTTGAAGACCAGGAGGTGTATAACTGACTAATAAATGTCCCTTTATTATAGGAAAGTTACAACAATAAATGTAGATTGCGTCTCTCCAAGTGACTCACTAAGATATTCGAAGTCAGCAATCAACATCGTCAGCATCGCACCAGCCCAGGTCTCTGAGTGATTTTCGAGTATTATTTTCTCCAAGACCACATAGTTTCGAGCTCATACTTATATCAGGCTCGGAACTTTTGATCCGAGGCCTCCCGAGATTAGACGTACTTCGATGTCTGTCTTTCAAGCTTGTAAGGACTTCGAGGTTACCCATCTTCGAGGTTGCCCCCTGCTTTGTAGGTTCGGCGCCTAGGTTGCGAACACGTATTCTCGATATTGCGAGCTCACACCTGACGAATCCAGCTTTCGAGATCACAATTCTCAAGGCTCGAAATTTGGGTGTAACATTTTGCCCCCTCAAAAGTATTTGTTCGAATCCAATGAGAAGGAAACTTTTGAACTACTTTCCTCGGGAACTGCACCGTCACACATGTTCGAGAATGGACACGTGCCAGTTGGGTATTGCTCACTCAAGGTACTCGAGTACCTTGGAAACCTACCCACGATCGTTCCCCTGCCACCTTTTCGGCGCCATCTTGTCATTTGTCCCTGACCGTCAGATTTGATAAGAATCCTTACCAATGGCTCGGATTAATCCCTTTTTTCCACCTCTGATTGTCTATATATAAGGCCTTAGCCATCTTCCTCATTTTACTTTTACGTTCATCAGAGGAAAAAAAAAAGAGAAAGGAAAACCAGAGACTATCACAGAAATCTTCTTGCTTTTGCATGTTTTCCCAGCCAAAGAAGCAAAAGAATGCCAGCTTGCTCGAGACCGTGGGATTATACTTGCAGCCTCTTCTTCAATCAATGATTTCTCTGCAAACATCATCTTCATTGCGTAAGTATCTGATATATATATATATATTTTATCAGTTTCTGGCTTTGCTGTTTTTTAGTTCATGGGAATGTAATGGTTCATTTTGTAGTTTGATATACTAGGACACTTTGACCAATAGGTATTTAGGTTTAGGTTTTCCCATTACTGGTTCTGAATCCAATTTATATGTAGAACAAACCCAATCATGGTCTCTTTTTTCTGGGTTTTCAAAATTTAAAAGACGTATCTTGCACACCAAGATATTGGGTACAAAATCTTGGTTTTAAAGAATGCACGATACCCAAGAATACCATTTTTGAACAACTGCCACCTTTTTCCCTGATATTTCGGGATTCTAAAAAATTAGACACACTTCCCTCCTCTTTTTTCGTGGAACACACGCCGTGACCCTCAATCGGGTTTCTAGGATCGAGCTCATCTCGTACCCAAGCACTTCCGAGCTTGTTTCACCAAGCTCGCTATTCTTGATTCCCTGCATGCATGGCCCTCACCATTTTTTCTTTCTTGCTAGATGTCACAAAATCTGGAAAGACGGCGGGGGTCGCTGCTTGCCATCCCGTATTCGCCAAAAACTCCGAGCCCAGAATCGTTGTTTGCCCAGAACCAGCGCCTAATTCATGACGAGCTAGCTTGCGAGCAAGAAGAAACCTGAGCTCATTATCGCCGTCAAATCATCAAGGTCATAGAAAATAAGAGAAGAATCCTCCGAGAGGCTCTTTATCCGGAATCTGATTCAGGGCCCAGACCAATCCCCCTTGATCCTAGGTTAAAAGTAACAATCGCGTACAACCCGGGAGATCTTCAATTCTCACTGATGGGGGAGTCCTTTACCTCGCAGCCGAGGAGGGAATTTTTCGAGGCCGAGCATTGTTGGAGCTCGGTTACCTCGCTAGGTCAGATAAACGACATTTTGGCCTTTCGCGGGATAAGATTGTCAGGCTCGTTAAGGTGTCAAGCCCCTACTTCCCACGAGCGAAGCTACCATGCTCCAGGAGATTGAAATCCTGACAACAAGCTGAGGTATGCAGCTTGGAGCCAGGAGCATATGAAGGCAGGAGCGATACTGCCTTTGAAGTCTTTCTTCAAGGACTTCACAGAATTCGTTGGGATAGCTCCATTCCTGCTCAACACTAATTCATACAGGGTTCTGTTTACCCTGAAGTCGATATACCACGAGCTGAAGTGGGAAGGGTCGTCGCCGAAGGAGATCCTGTATCTTTTCTGCCTGAAAAGCAATCCCTCCCGAGCTCGGGGAGGAGACAGCTTCTATTACCTTTCGAGCTACCCGAAGGAGAAAAAGGTGTTTGAGGACCTTCCCAACCATCCTCCTAATTTTAAGAAGGCCTTCTTCTGGACGGATGGCCTATCTCCGTCTCGATTTTATTCATTCAGACAGATTCGTAAGTACCCCAACCTCCTTTATCTCTGTGCTCGAACTTTTGTCTATAGGCTTCTACTTAGTTGAAATGTATCTTATTTTCTAGCCAATTATCATCGTCCCACTCCTTCTGATGAAATGAAGGAGCGTAGGGAGACCCTGCTCCAACTCCCTTATGGCAGGAGATCGCTCTCGTACCTTTTGCATGAAGGTAAACTTCGAGCTTGCGGGCTCTTGGGAAATGGCCAATCAACCTCGGACAAGTCCAACAAAAAATACGACCGTTGGGAGCTCGTGCCCCTGCCAACAGGCATCGTCCCCCCGAGGAGAGAGGTGAGACCCCCGCCTCCAGTTCGCCGAAGGAGCCTGCAATCAGGGAACGAGGCCAACGATGAAGCCTCGAGCTCGGGCTCGAATGATCAAGGTACAGTCATCCTAAGCTCGAAAATTTGGTCCCCCACCCTGTTAAAGCACAAACCCGATAGGCTAGTTCTGTGCGGAGATGATAGAAACCACTTTTACGTGTGGACTTAGGTAGATGAACGGGTTCATAGGTTCGATAGCTGGCTCGGGCAATACGATACTATGTATAGCCTGAACGAGGTATGGAACGGAATTGTAGTCCAATATGGGACCAATGACTATAGGGACCTTTCGAGGTTGACGTCCACAAATAGGGAAAGTACTCCCCCCGCCTCTTCTGAAGATGGGGGAATTTCATGGTCTTCGAGCTCAAGCTCAGAGGAGAGTTCCAATTAGGTTTTTCTCCACTTGTATTTTTTTTTATATATCTACTACGTTTGTTAGCACCATGCTAAACCTTGATTGCAACTGTGCAGGAGCTATGGACTCCGACCTTGACACCGTGCTCTATAGTGGCGAGGGAGCTCAAAAGAGTAAGTGCCCGAGAGGTTCGCGGAGGTTAGACCGACCCTCTAAAATCCCCAAGCGCACTGAGAAGACTCCACTGGCTCCAACTACTGCGAGAACAGCCGAGGACCCAAATGCCCAGGTCAACGCATCTGTCTCGACCGCACCTGCCACGCTTCCTCCAGCCATAATTCCTCCAAGACTCGGCCAACCCCCGAAGAAACCCTCAACCTCCAAGTCACTCCTACCGTCGGCCCGACCTCATGTTGATGAGTTCGTGCTTGATAGTACCGCTGGGGCCCACGGAGCTGTAATTGGCTCGGATATCCTTTCTCGGGTGGGTCAGAGTCTTTCAGGATTTGACGCTGATCACTGGGAGTTTGTGAATAAGGCCTGAGACTGCAATACTCTTTATGATAAGAGTATTGAACTTACTGCCGCGGTAATTTTCGTAACTTACCTTTAATTGCTTATGTGCCTCGGCTTATGTTCTAATTCAATCTCTTTGTGTTTCAGGCCCTCGTCGTCTCGGCACAGCTTAATTATAAGCTGACCAATGAGGTGCATACGAGCATGTCTCTGGCCCACGAGTCGAGGGATCTCCAGCTTAAAACGACTGATGAACTCCAGGACTCGAAGACAGAGCTTGAAAAGGTGAAGGCTCGTCTTGTGGAGCTGGAGAAAGCTAATGTCAAGCTCGAGGAAGAGCAAGCTGCCACTTTTGAGATAATCAAAAATGAAAAGGTCTGCCTCCTTAATGAGTTCAAAGAGAAGAAACACAAAGCGGTCGATCAAGCCATGTACAGGATCTGGGCTAGCAACGCTGACCTCGATACTAGCTTCCTAGGTCCTCTTGAGGCGAAGCTCATAGATAAGTGAAATGCTCGGCTTGAGGCGGAGGAGGTTGCTCGGGAGGCTGCTCAGAAGGATAGTCATGCAATTCGTCCTGGAGAGTCTAGTGCTGCTGGTGCTGAGAAGGCTAAGGACACTGCTCCTTCTTGAATCTCATCTCGGGGCTGCGTCCCTTTATTTTTGTAATTGTTTTAATTTATGCCCGTAGGGCTGTTACAATTTCTTTTCCTTTTCTTTTAATATATATGCTTTACATTTCTTGATTCGAAATATTTTGCACATTTTATATTAAAGAATCGCGTATGTTTGTTTATTCGCACAAACATAATTTGGACTTAGGCTCGAGGCTCAATGCATTCATGCATAGTTTGCTCGAATTATCTGTTTCCGATCTCGTTATTCATCAAGGTCGGATATTACTTTAACCATGAACCCGAAAGTACTTGTATGGTGTGTAATGCAAACGGTTTCGTTATATCTTATTTTTTAGTTACTTTTTCTCGTCCTCGGTTATCTCTCTGAGGTTATGAGTTCGAAACTATTGTTTTATAAGATACTCCAGCCTCGATCTCGACTTAACTCGAAGTGGGTTTATGTTCCAACTTATGGTCGATTAGTTTTAGCTGGTTTGCTCCAAACCTGTTAAGGTCGTGATTGGTTTGTAATCCATACACTTATATGTTTTTGATAATTTGGTTTTATCCAAATTACCTTAGCTCGCGCATTCGGTTACATCCAAACACTTATATGTTTTTGATAATTCGGTTTTATCCAAATTACCTTAGCTCGCGCACTTATGTTTTTGATAATTCGGTTTTATCCAAATTACCTTAGCTCACGCATTCGGTTACATCCAAACACTTATATGTTTTTAATAATTCGGTTATATCCAAATTATCTTAGCTCGCGTATTTGGTTATATCCAAACACTTGTATGTATTTCGTATATCTTAATTTATTTTTCAAGCTTGTGGTATTTATATATATACCAATGATGCCCCCTTAATATCCTATGAATATGACCATAGGTTATTAGATTAAGAGAGATTGCAAAAATAAATCATATCAGACGAAATAACTCTTTATTTGATAAAATCCAAAAGTAGGCAAAACAGTACAAATAGACAAGCATGGTTACAGGCAACATCCTTCCTACGCTATTGATAGTAAGGTCTTAGGTGTTCGCCATTCCATGCTCGTGGTATTAGGCTCCCATCCAACCTCGCTAACTTGTAGACACTGGATCGGATGATTGACTCTATCTGGTAGGGTCCTTCCCAATTTGGCTCGAGCACGCCAGCTGCTGGATCTCGCGTTGCCAAAAATACACGCCTTAGCACCAGATCTCCCACATCGAACTTTCGATCTTGAACCCTCTTGTTGAAGTACCTGGTAGCTCGCTGCTGGTAGGCAGCGTTCCTCAGCTGAGCTTCGTTTCTTTTTTCTTCGATCAGGTCTAAGGTTTCTTCGAGCTAAGTGTGGTTCAAGTTTTGGTCATAAGCGTGGGTTTGAATTGTAGGAATCTCGACCTCAATAGGCAACATAGCCTCACAACCTTATGCCAGAGAGAACGGGGTATGTCCCGTTGATGTTCGAGCTGTAGTCCTATATCCCCATAGGACTTAGGGTAATTCTTCAAGCCATCGTCCTTTTGCTTCCTCCAACTTTTTCTTTAGCGAACTCTTAAGAGTTTTTTTTACAGCCTCGACCTGGTCATTCGCCTGGGGATGATCTACTCACGAAAAACTCTTTATTATTCCATTTTTCTCGCAAAAGTTGGTGAACAAGTCGCTATCGAACTGGGTTCCATTGTCAGATACAATTTTCCTCGGCATCCCATATCGGCATACAATGTTCTTTACCACGAAGTCAAGGACTTTCTTGGAAGTTATTGTTGCTAACAGTTCAGCTTCTGTTCACTTTGTGAAGTAATCTACGACAATTATAGCATACTTCACTCCGCCCTTGCCAGTTGGGAGAGAGCCTATGAGGTCGATTCCCCATACCGCAAATGGCCATGGGGAAGTCATCATGGTCAGCTCGGATGGTGGAGCTCGAGGAATCATGGCGAACCGCTAGCACTTATCACACTTCTTTACATATTCGAAAGAATCTGATTTGATGGTAGGCCAGAAATAACCTTGGCGTATGATTTTCTTGGACAGGCTATGCCCCCCAGTATGGTCTCCACAGAACCCTTCATGAATTTCTTCAATGATCTTCTTGGCTTCGGGTGGAGTCACACACCGAAGTAATGGCATGGAATATCCCCTTCTATATAGCTTTCCATCAAAAATGGTGTAACGAGGAATTTGATACATTAATTTTCGAGCCTGGTTCCGATCTTTCGGAAGGACGCCGGTCTCGAGATATTAGACTATCGGGGTCATCCAGGTAGGCTCGGAATCAATCATACACATGTCTTCCTGCTCCGGCTCGCTAATGCTAGGCACCGAGAGATGTTCTATTGGCACAACATTTAGCTCATCATTCTCGGTGGAAGTAGCGAGCTGAGCTAAGGCATATGCATTTGAGTTTTTCTCTCGGGGAACCTGTTCGATCGCATAAAACTCGAAATGTTCCAATGCGGACTTTGCCTTTTCTAAGTAAGCTGCCATTTTGGTGGCACGAGCCTGGTATTCTCCCAAAATTTGGTTAACCACAGGCTGGGAGTTGCTGTAGCAATGTATTGCTTTAGCTTTGAGCTCTTTGGCTATATGGAGTCCCGCCACTAAAGCCTCATATTCAGCCTCGTTATTCGATGCGTTGAAGTCGAATCTTAAGGCAGAATGAAATCTGCTTCCTCCGGGAGTAATCAAAATGACCCCTGCCCCCGATCCATTTTCATTAGATGACCCATCGACGTAAAGTTTCCACAGCTCATGGGCCGGGGTTATAACTTCATCGTTGGTCATGCCAGTACATTCCACTATAAATTCCGCAAGGGCCAGTGCCCTAACAGTCGTCCTCAGGTGGTAGGTGATCTCGAATAGCCTGAGTTCAACCGCCCATTTAAGAAGTCGACCTGAAGCTTCTGGCTTAGACAAGACTTGCCTCAGCGGTTGATCAGTTAATACATGGATGGGGTGTGCCTCAAAGTAGGGTCGAAGTTTGCGAGATGAATGAATTAAGCTGAGAGCTAGCTTTTCCATCAAGGGGTATCTAGACTCTGCCCCCAATAATCATTTACTGATGTAATATACGGGCCTCTATACCTTCTCCTCTTCTCGCACGAGCACTACACTTATTGCATCTTCGGTAGTGGCAAGATATAAGTATAGTACTTCTCCCATAATAGGTTTTGATAAGATGGGGGGTTCTGCGAGGTTCTTTTTAAGCTCCTGGAAGGCCAGCTCGCACTCTTCCGTCCATTCAAATTTCTTGCCTCCCCTCAATAGGTTGAAAAACGGAAGACAACGGTCTGTAGATTTCAAGATAAACCTACTTAGTGCTGCCATCCTACCGGTCAAACTTTGGAGATTTTTGTGTCTTCGAGGTGAGGGCATGTCGATTAGGGCTTGGATCTTGTCTGGGTTAGCTTCTATCCCACGAGCGTTTACAATGAAGCCCAAGAATTTTCTGGATGATACCCCAAAGGAGCATTTCTGAGGGTTCAACTTCATGTTATACTTCCGGAGCACGGCAAAACACTCTTCGAGGTCATCAACATTGTTATCGTTAAGTTGAGACTTGACTAGCATGTCATCAACATAAACTTCCATGTTGTTCCCTATTTGCTCCGAAAACATCCTGTTCACGAGCCGCTGGTATGTGACCCCAACATTTTTGAGCCCGAATGGCATGACGTTGTAACAATATAGTCCTTTGTCAGTTATAAAACTCGTATGTTCCTGGTCAGGGGCATGCATGGGGATCTGGTTATATCCAGAATAGGCATCCATGAACGACATCAGTCCATGCCCTGCCGTGGCATCCACGAGCTGGTCAATCCTCGGTAAGGGAAAGCAGTCCTTTGGACAAGCCTTGTTGAGGTCTGAATAGTCAATGCAGGTTCTCCACGCCCCATTAGGCTTTGGGACCAACACTGGCTTTTGGCTACCCAGTCAAGGTAAAAAGCATCCCTAATGAACTGGTTTGCATTTAACCTGTCGACCTCCTCCTTCAGTGCCTTTTTTCTGTCGTCATCCAGTTGTCTTCGCTTTTGTTGCTTCGGTGGGAAGCTTTTATCGATATTTAGTGCGTGACTCGCTATGTTGGGACTTATTCCTACCATGTCCAAATGTGACCACACGAAGACATCCTGGTTTTTCTTCAAGAAGCAAATTAATTGCTATTTAGTTTCCTCCTGGAGATGTTTCCCGACCTTTACTGTTTTGGAAGGATCTGACTCTTCGAGCTTGATTTCTTCGAGCTCTTCTAATGGTTTGAGGTCAGCATTCTCCTCCACCCTTGGGTCAATCTCCTCATCTATCTCCAAGATCGTCCCATCTTTGTTTTGAATAATTATGTGTGCCTGTGCACTCGTCTATTTCTTTCCTCTTAGGGAGATGTGATAGCATTCCCTTCCAGCCAACTAGTCTCCCTTCAACGTCCCGATGCCACTAGGAGTAGGGAACTTAATGGCCAGATGCCTCACAGACGAGACTGCCCTCAGCCCTATTAGGGCGGGTCTTCCGAGCAGCACGTTGTAGGCCGAAGGCAGGTCTACTACCACGAACTCCATCATCTTGGTTGTTGAGACTGGGTAGTCTCCCAAGGTTACGGGGAGTTCAATGGATCCCATGCAAGCGGTCCCTTCTCCTGAAAAACTGTACAGTGTTGTCGCACATACTTTCAGGTCGCGAAGAGTGAGTCCCATTTTCTCTAGGGTGGTCTTATAGAGAATGTTAACTGAGCTCCCATTGTCTATGAGAACCCGGTGAACTCTCTTATTTGCCAGCTGTAGAGTGATGACCAGTGGTTCATGGTGAGGAAACTGAACATGGGACGCGTCGTCCTCAGTAAAGGTTATTGGCTGAGACTCAATCTTTTGACTTTTAGGAGCTCTAGGTTCGGGTTCGTAAGGAGACCCGTCCCCTGTTTTTAGCTCGTTCACATATATTTTTTGGGCATTTCTGCCCATTCTCGAAAGATGAGGCCCTCCCGAGATGGTTATCACGTCTTCTCCATCAATTGGAGGGGGGCTATCTTCTTCCCTGGCTCAGGAATTGTTGTTTTCTGCAGGTTGTGGCATAGCTGCCCTTTGGCTTGTAGACGCCTGATTAGTATTATGGTTTTTGACATATTGTCTAAAGTAGCCTCTCGAGATCAATCCTTCGATCTCATCCTTTAACTATCGGTACTCATCAGTAGTGTGCCTGGTGTCTCTGTGAAATCGACAATATTTGCTGGAGTTCCTCTTGGACTTCTGATTTCTCATTGGGTCTGGACGTCTAAAGGGGACTTGGTTTTCATTTTCCAGGTATATGTTCTCGTGAGACTCGTTGAGCTCGGTGTACAATCTGTACACAGAGAAATATCTTTCCCCCTTCTTTTTCTTTCCTCCTTCGGCCTCGGGGTTACTCCCTTCGTTCTTCTTTCTCTTGGAAGGGTTTTCCGCAGCAGGCTTTGAGGCTGGTGGGTCTGCCGAGGTTGAGGCAGAGTTTACGTTTATCATTGTAGTTACGGGCTGGGAGGTCATATTAAGTGTCGACCTTGCCTCCTCTACATTGACAAACCTCTGGGCTCGTTTGTCAAACTCGGTTAGGGACCTCACTGGTTTTCTCTACATGTCGTCCCAGAGAGCACTTCCTGGCATTACTCTAGCTTGGAAAGCCATTAGATGACCGATGTCATCCACATTTTGAGCTCAGGCAACTTCCAAGTTAGACCTCGTAAGATAACTTTTTAATGTCTCACCTGGCTGTTGCCGAACATTAGTCAGAGTTTATGCCTCAGGTCTAACCCCCATCATGGCTCTGAACTGCTTCTTGAAGTCCTTAGATAGCTGATCCCAAGAAGTGATTGAGTGTCTTTTATATTTTTCGAACCAGCTCTTGGCTGGTCCAGTTAGCGATGTCGGAAATAACATACATCTGAGCTCGTAACCCACGTTACTTGCTCTCATTATGGTATTGAATGAACTCAGATGGCTGTACGGGTAGGACATTCCCTCAAATGTTTGGACATGAGGGATCTGAAATCCTTGAGGAAACGGGGTATTGGAAATATGGGGAGCGAACGGTTCGGGCTCTTCATCAGAGTCCTCATGCCAACCTTGGCCTTGCTCATTTTGCAAAAGTCTGAAGGCCTTCTCCAACTGATCAATTCTTTCCAGGAACGGGTCTGTGAGGGGTCTTGCCTTAAATTGGCTGTCATTGATCATAATTCCAGGCTCGCGCCTCTGCAGGGGATCTTTACGCCCATTTAGACAATCCCTCAGGTCCGGGTTTGTCGGGTTAACATTACCCAGATTCTGATTCAAGTGTTCCCGCAGGTCGGAGCGATTCCTGCGGCTCCCAGTATTCTGTCGACCTCGATCATACATACTGACCAATCTAGTATCTCCCGAGTCGTCACTGGTAAGACTCGTCACATGATTATTTCTAGAGGGGTCTCTTTCATGCTGCCTCGTCTCTACAGTGCAAGACCGGGACATTTGACTTCTTGTAGACTGGGCACCTCTTCGCTCCCTGAAGGCTTCTCTGTTCCCCTGCCTCCTTCCCGCACGTCTTTCCTCGTCATCTCGAACTTGCTGAGAATTCTTGCGAGGCGGTGAAGGATATCTTATAGGTGATGGCGGGAAGCGTATGGGTGAAGGTGGCTGCCACCCATTTCGAGGCCTAGATGGCCCGGAGTTTGCCCGAGACAGGTTGGTTGCATTCTGCGTATTACCAGGGATTTGAGTCCGAGCCTCTGCAGGGGTTCGGTTATTCCCAGTTCCCGCTGGTACCTCCGCAATTGAATTAACCAGAGCCCTAACTCGGGTACTTCTCTGGGTCTCGAGGGAGCGGATGGCTCTGCTGGTGCCGGAGGTTGCTCTAGCCTTCTTGTGGCAACATTTTTTCGTGGACGCCCACGAGGCTTGCGGGGAGGAACATGCACGTCCCTCGGAGGACGGGCTTGGTTTTCATGCGGAGGTGGGGGCTGAGCCGCCTGAGCCTCTACGGATATCCTAGCCAACTCCTCATTCCGCTTGTTGGCTTCAGCCAATTGCTGTTTCAGTTGCCGGTTTTCAAGTTCCACAATGGGAACATACTACTCAGGATTGTAGTACATATCCTCATCCTTTGGAGGTGTTGGTGGTCCCAGCTCGGACCAACAAGGTTCGGGTGACGCAAACCCTACAGTCATACCCCAGACGAATAAGGTCCGGGGGTATAACGTAAGAGGACCGAGCCCAAGGCTGGTCCCATTCCGGACGAAGAAGGTCTGGCGGTATAAGTTAAGAGGATCAAGCCCAAAGCCGGTCCCACCCCGGACGAACGATGTCCGGGGATATAAAATAAAGTGGACCGAGCCCAAGGCCGGTCCCACCCCAGACGAACGACGCCCGGGGATATAAAAAGAGGACCAAGCCCAAGGCCGGTCCGGGGGTAAAAATAAAGAGGACTGAACCCAAGGCCGGTCCCACCCCGGACGAACGACGTTCGGGAATATAAAAAGAGGACCGAGCCCAAAGTCGTTCCCACCCCGGACGAATGACGTTCGGGGGTATAAAAAGAGAACCGAGCCCGAGGCCGGTCCCACCCCGGACGAACGACGTCCGGGGAAATAAAAAGAGGACCGAGCCCAAGGTCGGTCCCACCCCAGACGAACGACGTCCGGGGATATAAAATAGAGAGGACCGAGCCCAAGGCCGGTCCCACCCCAGACGAATGACGTCCGGGGGTATAAAATAAAGAGGACCGAGCCCAAAGGCGGTCCCACCCCGGACAAACGACGTCCGGGGGTATAAAAAGAGGACCGAGGCTGGTCCCACCCTGGGCGAACGCCGTCCGGGGATATAAAAAGAGGACCGAGCCCAAGCCCGGTCCCACTCCGGATGAACGACGTCCGAGGATATAAAATAGAGAGGACCGAGCCCAAGCCCGGTCTCACCCCGGACGAACGATGTCCGGGGGTATAAAACAATGAGGACCGAGCTTGAGGCCGGTCCCACCCCGGACGAACGACGCCCGGGGGTATAAAAAGAGGACCGAGTCCAAGGCCGGTCCCACCCCGGACGAACGACGTCCGGGGGTAAAAAATAAAGAAGATCGAGCCCAAGGCCGGTCCCACCCCGGACGAATGATGTCCGGGAGACAGAAGCATCTGGTTTGCCCCAGGGCAAAGCCATGGCCTAAAGCTGATGAAAGGAGATCAGAGCTCCAAGTTAAACTAAACCCCGATGGCCCTGGACTTTGTGCCAGGATTAAAAGCTCGGCGAGTTAAGTCGTCGGGTCTAGTCCAGGCCGTTGGAACCGGAACTAAAACCTCACAATCAATTAATCGCAGCAACAAAATAAAATTTCTACTCAGAGCAACGAAAGGAAGCCTACATAAAAACTAGAGAAGGTAGCAGTGTTTTAAACTTAATTACAAGCCAAAAATAATATTAAAATTACAAGGCTGGGATTCGGGCCTACAACTCGTCTGCCCGGAGGTCTGCATCCTCCTTCTCCTTGGCCTCAAACTCGGCCCGCTTCGACTCCGGATCAGGGAAGACAAGGAGGTTCATACTCTTGTCCTTGCACCAGGCCATGTAGATGGCCTCGTCAAAAGTGACATCCAGTAGGCCGTCGGCCTCCTCCTTTTCGCGGCGGGTTTTTTCATGCACCGCCTTCTCCTGAAGGAGAGAGTCACCCAGTTCGCAGACCCGGACCTTCAAGGCCTGGATCTCCTCCTTATCCAAGATGGACTGAGCTACGGTCGTCTCCAAAAGTGTCGCCCGCTCATCGGCCTCCTTTGATTTCCGAGACAACTCCTCTTCCAACCCGGCCTTGGCGCGGTCAAGCTCCTCGCGCTCTGTCTGGGCACGGGCCATCTCCCGGCCAAGGGCCTCCTTGGCGGCCTCCCTTTGATTCACAGCCGCCTCCAACTCCAGCTTAGCCATCAACATCTTCATGGCCAGCTCGGCCACCAGATCGGCACTCTGATGGGACAACAGGTCAACCTGGAGCAAAGAAAAGTTAGAAAATAAAATCCTCATCAACAAGTAAGGGAAGAAATGTAAGAAAAGTAAAAGTTACCGCGGTGGCCTGGTGGCGGAGAGCCTGGGAGATAAACAGTACGTCCGAGATGGCTATCGTGGCGTACCTCTTGAGCTGGAGGTTGGACATGGTGTTCCCCACCTGGTCTAGCAGGTCAGCCGCCAGGGGGGCTGTGTCTTGTCCGAGTTTAGGGCGGAAGCCCGCTTCGGCAGCTGGCCGATCCACGATCGGCTGAGGAGTGCTGAACTCGGCAGGATGCTCCGCGAATTCAACCTGACGACGAATCATCAGGGCTCTGTAAGTTTCGTCCCTCCAGCTGCGACCGTTCTTCCAGGTCCGGTTAATCAGCCGGGACTGCTCATCCCGCAAGGCGGACTCCCCTTCCTCGAGAAGAGTCGGGCATATGGGGAGAACGGGCAGTGCAGGGATTTCCTTCGCGGCCAGCTGACTCTCACCATGGGACTCTTCAGTTGAGCCAGTTCGCCTCGTCCGGGGCCTCTTCCCGGTGTTGCCCTCTACGGCGCCAGCTTCCAGGCCCCTCTTCCCCGAGCTTCGGCTGACCGCTGCGCCCGCCTCCAAGTCAATCACGGGGGGCTAGGCGGGGGCGGAGATTGCAGCAGGCTCCACGGCCTGGAGGGGGACCGCGGCCAGGACTCCCTCACCGGGACAGAGCTCCGTCCCGGACAGATCCTTGGTAAGGTTGGGCTCCGGGCCCGTCGCCTCGTTTTTCTTCCTGGCCGCCTTCTTGGCCGCCCTATCCGTGAGGAGTCACCTCATTTCGCTGGCAGGGGTTGACATGTCGGAATCCCCTGCAAAAGTACAGAAAAAGGAGTTAGGACGATAAACCAAACAGACAAAAACACGCAAATCAAAGTTAGAAATGACCTGGGACGAACCCTCATCTATGCCCCGGGCGTGACTCAATTCCTCTAAAGCAAATGAATGGACCCGATCCCTTATATCGTCCGGGTTCAAGAAACCCCCGTACTGGAGGAACCTGGATAAGAACATGAGGACCTCTGAGCCTACTGAGACGGGAATAGAAGGTCTCATCTCCCCATCGGCCCCAAACGCGGGGCCCGAGGGTACTAGCCTATCCTTAGCTAAGTCCCTGACTCGGGGAGCATAAGTTAAGATTAAAGGGGAGTTACCTCGCCCCGATACACTAGCCCCGGGAGTCCCAATGTTTGGTAGGGCATCTTTGAAGAGCTCCTCCAGCTCCTCTGAGGTGGCCGCCTCTGTCGGGGCCTGGTCCTTCTTGCGCTGGGCCGCGTCGGCTCGCGTCACTCTTTCCACACTGGCAATGTGGTCCAAGGCCAACTGCTCCCGGACGTCGACGTTCTTCTCGCAAGGGATGCCCCGAAGGTTCGGGATAACAATGGTTTGGGTAGCTACGAGCATCTCGACCAGTCGGAGATTGTCGTTCATGACGTAGCCACCCACGTCCAGATCCTCCGCGCTCAACTCGGAATAAAACCTCCTCCTTTCCATAATGAACTCGGTAAGGGGAGTTTGAGCGAAAGGCCCTGCCACCCGGAAGATATGAAAAGAGACGACTAAAAAGGATAAGGAATAGAAGAGAGGACCAGGAAAATACTTACCCACTCGCTGGAAGTCCAGTAGCAGTGTGGGGTTCTTGTCCACGAGGAATCCGGACGTCAGGAACCAGTAATGCCTGACGTCCGGGGGATTCCTCCAGGAGCGGGTAGGAGCGGGATAGCCACTCCGCGGCTTCAGTCTATAAAAGTCGTCCAGGGTCTTGTCCTTGACGTTGACCTACGGCTCGAGCTTGTAGAAGTACAGGATCTCCGCAGGGGTGGGCTCCGCGACCTCCTTCGCGATGCAAAACAACCGCCACCCAGCAAGTAGCCGGTACGCTTGAGGCAGAAGCTGGAACGGTGTGATTCCCACGTACGTCAAGAACTGCACAAAATAGTCATGAAGCAAGAGCGTAGCTCCCGCGCTGATGTGACCGGCGCTCCAGGCCCCGAATCCTTCCACGGACGTATGCGCCCGCTCCTCGATCCTGGCCATGCGGTTGTGAAAGAGTTCAGGAGTTGATTCGATGCCTAGACGCTGCTCCAGGAGCAGCATCATCCGGTAATTCCGGAACAGGTTGGGCGTCACGTCCATTTCCCACCTGTTGCCCTTGGGCGTCTGGGATCCAGGAACGATGACAGGGGCCCTATTGACCTCTTCTTCCAAATGGAGCGTAACGCCCGTTGCCATAGCTGATGATCTGGAAACAAAGAAAGAAAGCCAAGCAGTCAATACCTAATCCCAAGAAAGTCGGTCAAGGTACGGGGGGTCTCCTAAGGACTGCTTGGAGCCCCGTCGGATCAGGTCCAGGACACCAAAGAGCCACGGGACCCTGATCGGGAAAGAACGAAACTACAAAGACTCGCCCTCTGTCCGGGAAGCATCTGGATACAGAGCAACCCGAACCAGGTGGCCTTCCTAACAACTCCTAAATATAAAGCCTAAATGCACATATTAAAAGAACATCATAAGTTCATAAAGTCGTCAAGAGAGTCAGGGGGATTTACTGTGAGTTGTTGGCCATAGAAGGTGGTGGTTGTCCGACTGTAAGGACGGCATAACTTCATTCTTGAAATGGTGTAGCCAGTTTATTAGTTCTTCGACAGGACAGGCCCAAGATGCGTCTTCAGGTAGAAGGGCAGAAGTTGGGGTTCTGGGGAACAGGCGGCGGCGTAGAGTCAGGAGATGGCAGTATATGCCATCGGCGATGTCGGACATGCGACGCTCGAGCAAAGCTTATCGGTTCTTAAACTGGATCAAAGGTGTAAAAGTGCCAAATTGGCTTTCGTGGGGTATTTATAATGGCCCCAAGTACTGGCCTCCGATCCATCGGACAGGTGTCTCCCCATCGGACGATCAGGAGTCGTGCAGGGACATGGATGAGTCCTCTCAGGTTCGATCCTTGCCATCTCAGATCTAACGGCCCAGGAGGGGCGGATGCCAAAGGTCGCCCCATCCTACGGTCTACCTCATCCCAAGGATATTAATGATGGACCCCCGTGCGGATGGGACGCTTCGTGACGTGTGCTGACACACTAGCCTAGGCCTAGCGACCCTTGGGAGGGCTAGGCGACCTTTCAAGACCTGTGCAGCAATCGCCTGGTGACACGTGTACCCTTGCCACAAAGCAGGACAAAGGTAAACGACCCCGGATGTTGGTAAGCGGTCCGGGCCAAGCGTACAGCCAGTGCCACGGCCCGCTGTCATAGACCTGCGATCCCAAGCAGGAACTGGGGAGGCAACCATGCGAGCGTCCTGGGAACGATGCAAACCTCATCCTGGTAGGCCTAGGCGAAGGCTTGGGGGGTAAATGTTATCCCCATTTCCTGCATGGACCTCGGGACCTTCGTCCAGGCCCATTTTCACGGGCTGTTAAGCATGTGGGCCCGGCCCAAGGCCTCTTGGTACGGAAGTGTCCGAGAGGAGGGGTATGGGCCGGGGGTGCATGTCTGGGCCCATTAGGGGGGTCCGGCATGGTCATCCGGGTTCCGTCCTCCGGGACGGTCATCCGGGAGACGTGCAGATCGTTCGAACCCCCACTACATACGCGTCCTGGTCCTGGACCCTAGTACGGTTCGAGCCTGCGGTAAATGAAGAGGGACAAAGGTAAATAGACCCGGATCACATCGTCCCCCATTGGAGGGGCCAAGCGTCCAGGAACCTGAAGCTGCCCCACTCCGCGTTGGCGTTGTCCCCACTTTTCACCTGCGGAAAAAGCCACCTCGGGATTGCACGCCGTTGTTTCAGGTCTGCAGTGCCAAGTACTCTGACTGGTCTTGTCTCCTGAATCTGCCTCGTAACACGAAGTGTCCAGACCAAAAGCGCCGTTTTGTCGGGCGAGATATAGCTCTTGAGCCAATGTATTGGGCCTTAGCTGGTCTGGAATTCATGTATGTTGTATCTTTTGTATTGGGCTTCCACTAGAAAGGCCAAGATTACCCGTATCTCTGATGGGCCCGAGTCATACCCGGCCCAAACCCAGTGTTCCCATAAGCCTATAAATACAGGCTATAGAACACTGTAAAAGGGATCTCTTTTCAACTAAGATACAGTGACTCTGTCGAAATACAGAGAGAAACACCATTGTAAAAGGTTTTTCAAGCTCTAATACTACAGACTCATGGACTAAAGCTAGTTAACACCCCAACCATGTAAAAACCCTGTGTTAATCTTCTACTTTCATTACAATTAACCTTAAATAATCTTCATTAATAGAGTTACCGAAAACCTCGGTAAACAGTAATATTTTATAACCTTTTAATTTATATTTATATAATTATTAAATATTTATTTTTGTATTATATACTATTATAATAAAGACATTTTATATCATTTGAATTTATAATTTTAATGATATTTTGTAATATTTAAATTTAATAATAATATTTTATATCATTTGAATTTATATTAACATAACTGATAAATATTTATTTTTAATTATTCTTAAAAGTATATTTCATTAAATATTTGGAATATCCCGTTAAAGTTAACAAAAGAAACTATTAAAACCAATAATTTATGTTATATTGTCATATAAATTTTAAATAAATAATGAATATTATATATAAAAAACTATCATAAACATTTTAAAAGAACAATTAAACCAAAACATTGTTTATGGTTTATTTTTCTTAAAAAAAATATTACGATAAATTTTTAGATCACAAACTACCATATTTAAAGTACAAAATATTATTGATATTATTCAAATCACACATCAATGATTGGAGAATAAACTTTTTAATTCTTGATAGTAGATAAAAGTTATTCTAATATCGCATTTAGTTATAGAGTCTTACTATTTGTACACACACGACACTTATATATAATGTATTTATTATGTATTATATATTATTGTAATAATAATATTTTATAACATGTAAATTTATATTAATATAATTATTGAATAATTAGTTTAGTAATATTTTATAACCTTCTAATTTATATTGATATAATTATTAAATATTTAGTTTTGTATTATATACTATTATAATAATGACATTTTATAACATTTGAATTTATAATTTTAATGATATTTGGTAAAATTTAAATTTAATAATGATATTTTATAACATCTGAATTTATATTATTGTAATTGATAACTATTTATTTTTAATTATTCTTAAAAATATATTTCGTTAAATATTTGGAATATCCCGTTAAAGTTAACAAAAGAAACCGTTAAAACCAAGAATTTATGTTATATTATCATATAAATTTTAAATAAATAATGAATATTAGAAATAAAAAAATGTCATAAACATTTTAAAATAAAAATTAAACTAAAAAAATGTTTATGGTTTATGTTTCTTAAAAAAAAATATTACGATAAATTTTTAGATCACAAACTACCACATTTAAGGTACAAAACATTCATGATATTTTTAAAATCACACATAAATGATAGGAGAAGAAACTTCTTTATTCTTGATAGAAGATAAATGTTATTCTAATTTCGTATTTAGTTACAGAGTCATACTATTTGTACACACACAACACTTATATATAATGTATTTATTATGTATTATATATTATTGTAATAATAATATTATTATAACATGTAAATTTTATATTAATATAATTATTAAATAATTAGTTTTGTAATATTTTATATTCTTTTAATTTATATTGATATAATTATTAAATATTTAGTATTGCATTATATACTATTATAATAATGACATTTTATATCATTTGAATTTATAATTTTAATGATATTTTGTAATATTTAAATTTAATAAATATATTTTATAACATTTGAATTTATATTAAAATAACAGATAAATATTTATTTTTAATTATTCTTAAAAGTATATTTCGTTAAATATTTGGAATATCACGTTAAAGTTAACAAAAGAAACTGTTAAAATCAAGAATTTATGTTATATTGTCGTATAAATTTTAAATAAATAATGAATATTATAAATATAAAATGTCATAAACATTTTAAAATAAAAATTAAACCAAAACAAAGTTTATGGTTTATTTTTCTTAAAAAAAATATTACGATAAATTTTTAGATCACAAACTACCCTATTTAAAGTACAAAACATTCCTGATGTTGACGCCGTTTTTTGTCAACTTAAAATGTAGAGCACGTAAACAATAAAAACTATGGCAAAGATGAATAATATAATAGAAGAATGATGATTTTTTACGTGGTTCAGCAGTTAACTCTGCCTAGTCCACGAGTCTTTTTTATTAGGACTTTGGACTTTTCTGGAAATCCTTCAGGGATGAATTCTCCAGAAATTCTCTCAAGATAACAAAATTACGTCCTTTACAAAGGTTTATGACCTCTCTATTTATAGAGGGTTTTCAGAGTTCCATCCCACATATTTCGAGAAGATACTCCTCTTCATTAATGGGAATAATGACATTAAATTCTGTAACTCCAATATACAAGGAAACATCCCCTGAAGACCAGGAGACATATAACAAACTAGTTAATATCCCTATAATGTAGGGAAGTTGCAACAGTAAATATCTTTTGAATGCACGAACTGCGTCTCATCAGATGACTCACTAAGTCGTTCGAGGTCAACAATCAACATCATGTCAATCCAGGTCTCTAGGTAAATTATGAGCTGTATAACTTTCCCAATGACCAGCTTGGAGCGGGTAAATACCACCGAGGCTGTTATATTTCGAGCTCAGACCCATGCCAAACTCGGGCTACTCGATCCGAAGACAACTGACAATGTATATACTCCAATGTTTTGTCTTCCGAGCTTAGAAAGGAATTCGAGGCTACCTATCTTCGAGGTTGCCACCTGTTTTCGAGGGTTTGGCATCTAGATCACGAACACGCAGTTTAGCTATTGCAAGCTCACACCTAACGAATCCAGCTTTCGAGGTCACAACCTCAGGTCTCGAAATCTGGGTGTAACATTTTGCCCCCTCAAAAGTATTAGTTCGAATCCTATGAGAAGGAAACTTTTAAACTACTTTTTTCGGGAACCGTTCCGTCACACATACTCGAGTATGGACACGCGTCAGCTGGGTATTGCTCACTCAATGTACTTGAGTACCTGGGAAACCTGCCCACGTCTATCCGCCTGCCATCCTTTTGGGTACTATCATCTCACATGTCCTTGGCCGTCAGATCTGATACGGAATCTGGCCAATGGCCCAGATCAATCCAATCCTTTGTATTCCCACGGGCTTATAAATAAGCCCCCAGTCGTCTTCTTCCTCTTTTCTTTTCACGTCCATCAGAGAGAAAAAAGGAAAGAAAGGAAAACCAGAAAACTCATTGCCCACTTCTTGCATGTTCTCCAAACCGAGAAGATAAATCCACGTTGGACTTTTTGACTCAGTGAGATCGCACTTGCAACCGCTCCTACAATTGTCCATTTCTCTATTTCCGCCGATCACACTGTGTAAGTATCTGTTCATGGCTTCTTTGCGTTATGTATATACATTTTTTTTATGCATGCTTATACTTCTGTTACACTCTGGGCATTAGGATTTATTCTTGTCCCATTTATCAAATCACTAGTTTAATTGCACTAGGATTAGACTCAAACCCAGCTTCTGCGAAAAAGGGTCCAAAAATGGTTCCTTTTTTGGGTTTTCAAATTTTTGAAACCGTATCTTGCACACGAAGATATCGGGTACAAAATTAGGGTTTGCCTTCAAGGAATGCACGATTCCCAAAAATATCACCTTTTCAATAACCGCCACCTTTCTTTTCTAATATTTCAGGATTTCCCATGACAAATCCACCTTCCTATCCTTCGGTGGAACATACACTCTGGGACTAGTCTCGTCTCCTTTGGATTGAGCTTGCCTTGTAGCTTCGATCATTCGAGCTTAGGTGCTATTTATCTTTGTACTTCTTGCTTGCTTGGCCCTCACCCTTTTACTTTCTTGTTAGATGCCGCAGAATTCGGGAAAGTGGTGGGGGCTACAGTTCACAATTCCCTATTCGCCAGTAACTCCGAGCCCGAAATCTTCTTTCACGCGGAATCAACGTTTAATTTCGGAGCACGAACTGAGGCGCGAGCAAGAGGACACTCGAGATCACTTCCGACATTAGATAGACGAGGTCGAAGAAGGGAAAAGGAAAGGATTAAGGGTCGCCTTACATCCAGATCCGAACAACGAGCCTAGACCGATTCCACTCGACCTTTCGCTTAAAGTGACGATTGCTTTCAAGCCAGGTGATCTTCAGTTTCACTGATGGGGGAACCCTCTACCTTGCAGCCGAGGAGGGAATTTTTCGAGGCCGAGCATTATTGGAGCTCGGTTACGTCACTAGGCCAGATAACTGATATCCTGGCCTTTCATTGTATAGGACTATCAGGATCGCTAAGGTATCAAGCCCTGACCTCCCATGAGCGAAGCTGTCGCGCTCCAGGAGATGGAAATCCTGACAGCAAGCTGAGATACGCAGCTTGGAGCCAGGAGCACATGAAGGCAGGGGCGGTACTGCCCTTGACGTATTTTTTCAAGGACTTCACAGACTTTGTTGGGTTGGCCCCCTTCCAGCTCAACACCAACTCTTAAAGGGTTCTGTCTACCCTGAGGTCGATGTACCACGAGCTAAAGTGGGAAGGACCATCACCAAAGGAGATCCTGTATCTCTTTTGTTTGAAAAGAAATCCCTCCCAAGCTCAGGGAGGGGACAACTTCTACTGTCTTTCGAGCTACCCGAAGGAGAAGAAGGTGTTCGACGATCTTCCAAATCACCCTCCTGACTTCAAGAAGGCCTTCTTCTAGACAGATGGCCTAGCCCCGTCTCGATACTATTCATTCAGACAGATTCGTAAGTATCTCAACGTCCTTCTTTTTGTGATCGAACTTTTCTTTAGGCTCGTGCTTAGCTAAAATGTGCTTAACTTTCCAGCCAACTACCATCGCCCTACTCCCACTGATGAGATGAAGGAGCACAGAGAGACTCTGCTGCAACTCCCTTACGGCAGGAGATCACTTTCATACCTTCTGCATGAAGACAAGCTTCGGGCATGTGGGCTCTTAGGGGAGGATCAGTCTACATCGGATTGGTCCAATAAGAAATACGAACGGTGGGAGCTCGTTCCCCTGCCAACCGGCAACCTCCCCCTAAGGAGATAGGCGAGGCCTCCGCCTCCAGTTTTTCATAGGAGTCCACAATCGGGGAACGAGGCCAACGACGAGGCCTTATGTTCGGGCTCGGATGAGCAAGGTACAGTCATCCTTAGCTCGAATATGTGGTCCCTTTCCTTACTAAAGCATAAAACCGATAGGTTAGTATTGTGTGAGGATGATAGGAACCATTTTTATGTATGGTCTTGGGTAGATGAACAGGTTCATAGGTTCGATAGCTGGCTCGGGAAGTATGACACCATGTATAGCTTGAACGAGGTATGGAACAGAATAGCCATCCAATATGGGACCAACGACTATAGGGACCTTTCGAGGTTGACGTCCACCTATAGGGAAGGTACTCCCCCCGCCTCTTCTGAAGATGGGGAATTTCATGGTCGCCGAGCTCGAGCTCGGGGGAAAGTTCCAGTTAGGTTTCTCTCCACTTGTCTTTTTATACCATGTATGTTTGCATTATGCTGAGTTACTTTATTTTTCGATAACTCATTTGTGGTGTAACTGTGCAGGCGAGATGGACTCCGATCTCGACAACATCCTTGAGAGTGGCGGAGCCAAGAGGATTAAGCGTCCTAGGGGGTCGCGAAAGACCGACCGGCCTACAAAGGTCCTGAAGAGGACCAAGAAAACACCACCTCCCCCGGCTCCAGTTGTTCCAAGCTCAACTCTAAGTCCATCTACCCAGGTCGGGACTTCCTCGTCGAACCTACTCCGGCTCCTTCTGCATCCCAAGTCAATCCCCCAGCTGGCCTGCCTCTGAAGAAACCCTCATCCCCGAAGATACCACTGCTCTCGATCTCTACTCATGTTGCTGAGTATGTGATTGACAATGTTGTTGGATCCCACTGGGCAACACTAGGCTCGGACATCTTATCTCGGGTGGGCCAAAGCTTTGGGAGCTTTGACGCTCCTCACTGGCAGTTTCTGAACAATGCCAAAGACTGCAACACTCTTTACGAGAAGAGTGTTGAGCTCCACGTTGTGGTAATCTTTCTTCTCCCATCATTTAGTTGCATTTACACTTAGTCCATATACTAATTTTATGTTTTTTGTATATCAGGCTCTTGCTATCGATGCTCAGCTTAACTACAGGCTGAACAAAAAAGCTCACTCGAGCATGACTCTTGCTCAGGAGGCGAAGGATCTTCAACTCAAACTAAGTGATGAGCTCAAGGCAACAAAGGCAAAGGTAGAAGCAGGAGCCGAGGAGCTTAAGGTCAAGATATCCGAGCTTGAGAAGTAGAACGCCAGGCTCGCAGAGCTTGAGAAGGAGATTGCTCGGCTCGAGAGGGTCAATGCCAAGCTCGAAGAAGATAAGGCCATCACCTTGGAGATCATTGAGAATGAGAAGGCTCGTCTTCTTGAAGAGTTTATGGAGAAAAAGGATCGAGCGGTCAACCTGGCCATGTACAGAATCTGGGTCAACAATGTCGACCTCGATACCAGCTTCTTAGGCCAACTTGAAGCGAATCTCGTGGCCAAATGGCAGGCTCGGCTTAATGAGGAGTTGGCTGCTCGAGGGGGATGCTGATGCTGAGAAGGCCAAGGAGATTGCTCCTTCTCTTTAGATGATACATCGGGGCTGCGTCCCTTTATTTTTTGTAATTGTTTTAATTTACGCCCATTGAGCTGATACAATTTTTCTTTCTTTTTGACTTTATTTTAATATATATGCTTTACATTTCTCGGGTTGAAATATTTTGCACATTTTATTTTAAAGTGTCATATATGCCTGTTTAATCACACAAAATTAGTTTGGATTTAAGCTTGAGATCCAATGCATTCATGCACAGTTTTCTCGAATTATCCGCTTCCGATCTCGTTATTTGTCAAGGTCGGATATTACTTTTACCATGCACCCAAAAGTACTTGTATGGTGTGTAATGAAAATGGTTTAGTTATATCTTACTTTTTAGTTACTTTTCCTCATCCTCGGTTAACTCTCCGAAGTTATGATGTCGAAACTATTGTTTTCCAAGATATTCTAGCCTTGATCTCGGCTTAACACGAAGTGGGTTATGCTCCAACTAACTGCCGATTAGTTTTAGTTGGTTTGTTCCAAACCTATTAAGGTCGTGTTAGGTTTGTAATCCATACACTTATATTTTTAATCTAGTTTGCATATTCGGTCCCATCCAAATATTTTTTTCTTTCGATAATTCGGTTATGTCCAAATTTTCTTAGCTCGCGCATTTGGTTGCGTCCAAGCACTTGTATGTTTTTTATAGTTTGGTTATATCCAAACTATCTCAGCTTGCGCATTTGGTTATATCCAAATGCTTATATGTTTTTCGTATATGCTATTTGTTTTTTTCAAGCTTATGGTATATGTACCACTAATGCCCCCTTAATATCCTATGAGTGTGACCATAGGTTATTAAATTAAGAGAGATTGCAAAAAATACAGCATATTAACCGAAATCAAACATTATTTGAAAAAATCCAAAAATAGAAAAACAGTACAGACAAGCAAGCATGCTTATAGGCAACATCCTTCCTACACTATTGATAGCAAGGTCGTAGGTGTTCGCCATTCCATGCTCGCGGTACTAGACTTCCATCTAGTCTCGCCAACTTGTAAACACCGGGTCGGATGACTGACTCTATCTGGTAGGGTCCTTCCCAATTTGGCCCGAGTGCGCCAGCTGCTAGATCCCGCGTTGCCAAGAATACATGCCTTAGCACCAAATCTCCCATACCAAATTTTCGATCCCAAACTCTTTTGTTGAAGTACCGGGTAGCTCGTTGTTGGTATGCATCATTGTTTAATTGAGCTTCATTCCTTCTTTCTTCGATCAGTTCAAGAGTTTCTTCGAGCTGAGAGTGGTTCGAGGCTTGATCATAAGCGAGGGTTCGAATTGTGGGAATTTCGACCTCAATTGGCAGCATAGCCTTGCAACCGTACGCCAGAGAGAACGGAGTATGTCCTGTCGATGTACGGGCCGTGGTCCTATATCTCCATAAGACTTGGGGCAATTCTTCGGGCCATCTTCCTTTTGCTTCTTCCAAATTTTTCTTCAGCGAACTTTTTAGAGTCTTATTCACAGCCTCGACCTGGCCATTCGCCTGAGGATGGGCCACTGACGAAAAACTCTTTATTATTCCATTTTTTTTCGCAAAAGTTGGTAAACAGATCACTGTCAAACTGTTTTCCGTTATCGGACACAATTTTCCTTGGCATCCCATATTGACATATGATATTTTTCACCACAAAGTTGAGGACTTTTTTGGAGGTTATGGTTGCCAAAGGTTCAGCTTCTGTCCATTTTGTGAAGTAATCTACGGTGACTACCGCGTACTTTACTCTGCCCTTGCCAGTCGGAAGAGAGCCTATGAGGTCGATTCCCCATACCGCAAATGGCCATGGGGAGGTCATCATTGTTAGCTCGGATGGTGGAGTTCGAGGAATTGCGCTGAATCGTTGGCACTTATCACACTTTTTTACGTAATCAAACGAGTCTGATTTGATGGTAGGCCAGAAGTAATCTTGGCGTATGGTTTTCTTGGACAGGCTATGCCCCCCAGTATGGTCTCCAAAGAACCCTTCATGAATTTCTTCTATGATTTTCTTAGCTTCGGGTGGAGTCACACACCGAAGTAATGGCATGGAATATCCTCTTCTATACAGCCTTCCATCTATAATGGTATAACGAGGGATGTGATACATCAACTTTCGAGCCTTGATCCGTTCTTTTGGAAGGATGCCGGTCTCGAGATATTCAACTATTGGAGTCATCCAGGTAGGCTCGGAGTCGATCATACACACATCCTCATGCTATGGCTCGTCAATACTAGGTGTCGAGAGATGTTCAATTGCTACGACATTTAGCTCGTCATTCTCGGTAGAGGTAGCGAGCCAGGCTAAGGCATCCACATTCGAGTTTTGCTCTCGGGGGACCTGTTCTATCGCATAGAACTCGAAATGTTCCAATGCTGATTTTGCCTTTTCCAAGTATGCTGCCATTCTTGTACCACGAGCCTGGTATTCTCCCAAAATTTGGTTAACCACCAGCTGGGAGTCACTGTAGCAATGTATTGCTTTAGCTTTGAGCTCTTTGGCTATACGAAGTCCCGCCAGTAAAGCCTCGTACTCGACCTTGTTATTTGATGCGTCGAAGTCAAATCTCAAGGCAGAGTGAAATCTGCTTCCTGTAGGATTGATCAAAATTACTCCTGCCCCTGATCCATTTTCATTAGATGACCCATCAATGTAAAGTTTCCACAGCTTGTGGGCCAGGGTTATAACTTCATCGTTGGCCATGCCAGTACACTCCACTATGAAGTCTGCTAAGGCTTGCCCCCTAATGGTCTTCCTTGGATTATAGGTGACCTCGAATAGCCCGAGCTCAACTGCCCATTTAAGAAGTCGACCTGAAGCTTCCGGCTTAGACAAGACTTGTCTTAGTGGTTGATCAGTTAGTACATGGATGGGGTGCGCTTGAAAGTAGGGTCGAAGTTTTCGAGATGAGTGAATTAAGCTGAGAGCTAGCCTCTCCATCAAGGGATATCTCGACTCTGCCCCCAGTAACCTTTTACTGACGTACACAGGCCTTTGCACCTTTTCTTCCTCTCGTACAAGTATTGCACTTATGGCGTGCTCGGTCGTAGCAAGATATAAGTACAGAACTTCTCCTGTAATAGGTTTTAACAGTATAGGGGGTTCTGCGAGGTGTTTCTTGAGTTCCTGAAAAGACAACTCACATTCCTTCGTCCATTCAAACTTCTTGCCTCCCCTCAACAGGTTGAAAAATGGAAGACAACAGTCTGTAGATTTTGATATAAACCTACTTAGTGCCGCCATCCTGCCTATCAAACTATGGACATCTTTGTGTTTTCGAGGTGAAGGAATATCGATGAGGGCCTGGATCTTTTCCAGATTAGCCTCTATTCCTCAAGCATTTACAATGAAACCCAGGAATTTTTCGGAAGATACTCCAAAAGAGCAATTATGAGGGTTAAGTTTCTTGTTATATTTCTGAAGCACGACAAAGCATTCTTCGAGGTCATCAACATGGTTATTGTTAAGTTGAGATTTGACTAACATATCGTCAACATAAACTTCCATGTTGTTCCCTATTTTCTCGGAGAACATCATGTTCACGAGCCGCTGGTAGGTGGCTCCTGCATTTTTGAGCCCGAAGGGCATGACGTTATAACAATACAACCCTTTATCTGTTATGAAGCTCGTATGTTCCTGGTCAGGGGCATGCATGGCGATCTGGTTATATCCAGAATAGGCATCCATAAATGACATTAGCCCATGCCCTGCCGTGGCATCCACGAGCTGGTCAATCCACGGTAAAGGAAAGCAATCCTTAGGACAGACCTTGTTGAGGTTCGAGTAGTCAATGCAGGTTCACCACGTTCCATTAGGCTTAGGGACCAGTACCGGATTGGCTACCCAATTGGGGTAAAAGGCATCCCTAATGAATCGATTTGCCTTTAATCTGTCGACTTCCTCTTTTAGGGCCTTTTTCCTATCGTCATCCAGTTGTCTTCACTTTTGTTGCTTCGGCGGGAAGCTTTTATCGATATTTAGCGCGTGGCTCACTATATTTGGACTTATCCCAATCATGTCCAAGTGTGACCATGCAAAGACATCCTGTTTCTTCTTCAAAAAGAAAATTAATTTCTATTTGGTTTCCTCGGGGAGGTTTTTCCCGACCTTTACTGTTTTCGGGGGGTCTGATTCTTCGAGCCTGATTTCTTCGAGCTCTTCCAATGGTTCAAGATCAGCTCTTTCCTCTATTCTTGGATCGATTTCTTCATCTATCTCCAAGACTGTCCCGTCCTTATTCTGAATAACAACGAGCGCTTGTGCGCTCGTTTGCTTCTTTCCTCTTATGGAAACGCTATAGCATTCCCTTCCGGCTAACTGCTCTCCCTTCAGTGTCCCGATGCCACTAGAAGTTGGGAACTTGATGGCCAAATGCCTTACAGACGAGACTGCCCCAGCCCTACTAGAGCGGGTCTCCCAAGAAGCACGTTGTAGGCCGATGGCAAGTCCACTACTACAAACTCCATCATCTTGGTTGCTGAGACTAGACAGTCTCCCAAGGTTACAGGGAGTTCAATGGACCCCATACAGGCAATCCCTTCTCCTGAAAAACTGTACAAGGCTGTTGCACAAGCTTTTAGGTCTCGAAGCGCGAGTCCCATCTTTTCTAAGGTGGCCTTATAGAGAATGTTCACTGAGTCCCCATTATCAATGAGAACCCAGTGAACTCTCTTATTCACGAGCGGGAGAGTGATGAACAGTGGGTCATTGTGGGGAAACTGAACATGGGACGCATCGTCCTCAGTAAAGGTTATCGACTGAGATTCAATCTTTTGGCACTTTGGAGCTCTAGGTTCGGGTTCATATGGGGACCGGTCCCCAGTCTTTAGCTCGTTCACATATCGCTTTTGGGCATTCTTTCCATCCCTGCAAGATGAGGCCCGCCCGAGATGGTTATCACATCTTCTCCATCAATCGGAGGGGGCCTATCCTCTTCTCTAGCTCAGGAATTATTGTTTTGAGCAGGCTGTGGCACAGCTGCCCTCTGGCTAGTAGAAGCCTGATTATTATTCTAGTTCCTAACATACTGTCGAAAGTATCCTCTCGAGATCAGTCCTTTGATCTCGTCCTTCAACTGCCTGCATTCATCAGTAGTGTGCCCAGTATCTTTGTGGAATCGACAGTACTTGCTGGAGTCCTTCTTGGACTTATGATTTCTCATGGGGTTTGGACGCCTGAAAGGGACCTGGTTTTCATTAACAATGTTTATATTCTCCCGAGACTCGTTGAGCTCGGTGTACACTTTGTACACAGAGAAATACCTTTCCCCTTTCTTCTTCTTTCCCCTTTCTGCCTCGGGGTGACTTCCTTCGTTCTTCTTCCTTTTGGAAGGGTTTTCTGCAGGAGATCTTGAGGTTGATGGGTCTGCCAAGGCCAAGGCAAAGTTTACATTTATCGTTGTAGTTATGGGCTGAGAGGTCATATTCAGTGTTGACCTCGCCTCTTCTACAATGACAAACCTCTGAGCTCGCCTATTAAACTCGGTTAAGGACCTCACAGGTTTTCAAGTTCCACAATGGGGACGTACCATTCAGGATTATAGTACATGTCCACATCATCCCTTGGAGCCAGAGGTGCTGGACGTCCCCAAGAATCGGAGGACTCACTTCTCTCTTCAGTTTCTGGATTCACCATTGGCTGCTTCCCAGGTCGTCGTGGATAGTTTTCTTCAGGAATATTCTGATCATTCGCAGCCATAGCTATTCAGGGATTGTACTGCTTAAGGCTTTCAATGAAAGCACCAAACTGTTGACGTCGTTTTTCATCAACTTAAAATGTAGAGCACGTAAACAATAAAAACTATGGAAAAGATGAATAATATAATAGAACAATGAGGATTTTTTACGTGGTTTAGCAGTTAACTCTGCCTAGTCCACGAGTCTTTTTTATTAGAACTTTGGAGTTTTCTGGAAATCCTTCAGGGATGAATTCTCCAGAAATTCTCTCAAGATAGCAAAATTTTGTCCTTTAAAAAGGTTCATGACCTCTCTATTTATAGAGGGTTTTCAGAGTTTGTTCCCACATATTTCGGGAAGATACTCCTCTTCATTAATGGGAATAATGACATTAAATTCTGTAACTCCTATATACAAGGAAACGTCCCCTGAAGACCAGGAGACATATAACAGACTAGTTAATAACCCTATAATGTAGGGAAGTTGCAACAATAAATATCTTTTGAATGCACGAACTGCGTCTCATCAGATGACTCACTAAGTCGTTCGAGGTCAACAATCAACATCATGTCAATCCTGGTCTCTAGGTAAATTATGAGCTGTATAACTTTCCCAAAGACCAGCCTGGAGCAGGTAAATACCACCGAGGTCGTTATATTTCGAGCTCATACCCATGCCAAGCTTGGGCTACTCGATTCGAAGACACCAGGCAATGTATATACTCTGATGTTATGTCTTCCGAGCATAGAAAGGAATTCGAGGCTACCTATCTTCAAGGTTGCCACCTGTTTTCAAGGGTTTGGCATCTAGATCACGAACACGCACTTTAGCTATTGCGAGCTCACACTTGACGAATCCAGCTTCCGAGGTCACAACCTCAGGTCTCGAAATCTGGGTGTAACACCTGATATTATTCAAATCTCACATCAATGATTGTAGAAGAAACTTCTTTATTCTTAATAGAAGATAAATGTTATTCAAATTTCGTATTTAGTTACAGAGTCATACTAGATGTACACACCCGACACTTATATATAATGTATTTATTATTGTTGAAGCCGCTTTTCGTCAACTTAAAATGTAGAGCAATTAAACAATAGGAACTATGGCACAAATGAATAATATGGTAGAACAACAAGAATTTTATGTGGTTCAGCAGTTAACTCTGCCTAGTCCCCGAGTCTATTTTATTAAGACTTGGAGTTTTCTTAAAATCCTTCAGAGATGAATTCTCCAGAGTTTCTCTCAAGATATCAAATGATCGGTCCTATACAAATGTTCATGAACTCTCTATTTATAGAGAGTTTTCAGAGTTCATTCCCACATATTTCGGGAAGATACTTCTGCTTATTAATTAAAATAATGATATTAAATACTGTAACTCCTATATACAAGGAAACATCCCCTGAAGACCAGGGGTGAATAGCAGACTTGTTAATATCCCTTTAATGTTGGGATGTTACAACAATAAATATTTTTAAACGAACGGAACGCGTTACATCTGATGACTCATTAAATATTTCGAGGTCAGCAACCAGCATCATGTCGGTCAAGGTTTATAGATAAGCTACGAGCTAGCCGCCTTATTCCAAGACCAGCTAGGAGCAGATAGATACCATCGAGGCTATTACATTTCGAGCTTGTACTCTTTAAGCTCGGTCTACTTGATTCGAAGGCACCCGACAACAGATATATCCTGGTGCTACATTCTTTCGAGTTTAGAAATAATTTCGAGGTTAAATGTCTTCGAGGTTTCCATCTTGATTCAAGGGTTTAACATCTAGACCATGAACGTGCGTTTTATATATCTCGAGCTCACACTTGACGAGTCCATCTTTCGAGGTCACAATCTCAGGTCTCGAAATCTGGGTGTAGCATTTTGCCCCCTCAAAAGTATTATTTCGAATCCTTTGAGAAGGAAACTTTTGAACTACTACCTTTGGGAACCATTCCATCACACATACTCGAGTATGGACACACGTCAGCTGGGTATTAACCAATCAAAGTACTTGAGTGCCTTGAAACTCTGCCCACGTTCGTTCGCCTACCAACTTTATGGTACTATCATTTCATTTGTCCCTGGCCGTCAGATCTGATACAGAATTTGGCCAATGGCCCAGATTAGTTCAACTTTTAACATTCCTGGGGGCTATAAATATATCCCCATTCGTCTTCCCCATTTTTCTTTCATGTTCAAATTCTCAGAAAGAAAAAACTAGAAACTTCTTTGGCCAGTTCTTGCATGTTCTCCAAGCCGAGAAGACAAAGCAACATTGGAATTTTTTACTCAATGAGATCGCACTTGCAACCGCTCATAAAATCGTCCATTTCTCTGTTTCCGCCGATCACATTGTGTAAGTTTTCTGTTCATGGATTTTTTGCGTTATATTTTTCTTTTTTTTTTATGTTTATGCTTCTGTTGCACCGTGGGCACTAGGATTTATTTTTTATCCATTCGTTAGTTTAACACACTAGGATGCTTCAACTGATAGACATTGGATTCAAACCCAGTTCTTGTGTAAATAGGTTCAAATATAGTTCCTTATCTGGGTTTTCAAATTTCAGAGTACATATCTTGCATACCAAGATATCGGGTACAAAATTAGGGTTGTTTAAAGAATGCACGATTCCCAAAAATATCACCTTTTTAATAACCGCCACCTTTTTTTCCCTGATACTTCAGGATTTCTCATAACTTATCCACCTTCCTTCCTTTCGGTGGAATACACGCTCTGAGATTGGCCTCATCCTTTGGATCGAGCTTGCCTTGTAGCCTCGATCATTCGAGCTTAAGTATTATTTATCTCTTTATTTCTTGCTTGCTTGGCCCTCACCCTTTTGCTTTCTTGTTAGATGCTACAGAATTCGAGAAAGTGGTGGGGGTCAAAGCTCGCGATTCCTTACTCACCAGTAGCTTCGAGCTTGGAATCTCCTATTACTCGAAACCAACGCTTAATTCGGGAGCACGAACGGAGGCGTGAGCAAGAGGACACTCGAGACCACTTCCAATGTCAGATAAACAAGGTCGAAGAAGGGAAAAAGAAAAGACTAAGGGTCGCTCTTTATCTAGATCCGGACACCGAGCTTAGAGCGATTCCTCTCGACCCTACGCTCAAAGTAACAATCGCCTTCAAGCCGGGTGATCTTCAATTCTCGCTGATGGGGGAACCTTCAACCTCGCAGCCGAGGAGAGAATTCTTCGAGGCTGAGCATTATTGGAGCTCGGTCACGTCGCCAGGTCAGATAACAGATATTCTGGCCTTTAACGGCATAGGACTTTCGGGCTCGCTGAGGTGTCCAGCTCCGACCTCCCATGAGCAGAGTTGCCGCGCTTCGAGAGATGGAAATCCTGACAGCAAGCTGAGATACGCAGCTTGGAGCTAGGAACATATGAAGGCAGGGGCAGTACTATCCTTGAAGTCTTTTTTCAAAGATTTCACGGACTTCGTTGGGCTGGCTCCCTTCCAGCTCAACACCAATTCTTACAGGGTTCTGTCTGCCCTGAGGTCTCTTTACCACAAGCTGAAGTGGAAAGGACCTTCGCCTGAAGAGATCTTATATCTCTTTTGCTTGAAAAGAAATCCCTCTCGAGCTTAGGGAGGAGATGGCTTCTACTATCTCTCGAGCTATCCCAAGGAGAAGAAGATGTTTGAAGATCTTCCCAACCATCCTCCTGATTTCAAGAAGACCTTCTTCTGGATAGATGGCCTAGCCCCGTCTAGATTCTACTCATTCAGAAGGATTCGTAAGTATCTCAACTTCCCTATTTTTTGTGCTCAAACTTTGTTTTAGGCTCATGCTTAGTTGAAATGTGTTTGATTTTCCAACCAATTACTATCGCCCTACCCCCACCACGGAGATGAGGGAGCACAGAGAAACTCTGCTCCAACTTCCCTATGGCAGGAGATCCCTCTCCTATCTCCTACATGAAGGCAAGCTCCGGGCATGTGGTCTCTTGGGGGAGGATCAGTCTACATCCGACTGGTCCAATAAGAAGTACGACTAGTGGGAGCTCGTGCCTCAGCCGACCGGCAACCTCCCCACAAGGAGAGATGCGAGGCCTCCATCTTTGGCTCAACGTCAAAGGAGCCCACAATCGGGGAATGAGGCCAACGACGAGGCCTTGAGCTTGGGCTCGGATGAACAAGTTACAGTCATCCTTAGCTCAGATTTGTGGTCTCCCTCACTATTAAAACATAAACCTGATAGATTAATAATGTGCGAGGATGATAGGAACCATTTCTATGTATGGTCTTGGGTAGATGAGAGGGTACATAGGTTTTATAGCTGGCTCGGGAAATACGATACCATGTATAGCCTGAACAAGGTATGGAATGGAATAGCCGTCCAGTACGAGACTAACGACTATAGGTACCTTTCGAGGTTGACATCCACCTATAGGGAACGTACTCCCCCCGCCTCTTCTGAAGATGGGGAAATTTCATGGTTGCCGAGCACAAGCTCAAGGGATAGTTCCAGTTAGGTTTCTCTCCACTTATCTTCTTATCCCTTGTCTGTCTGCATCTTGTTAAATTATTTTGATTTGGGATAACTCATAATGTGGCGTAAATGTGCAGGCGAGATGGACTCTGACCTTGACAACATTTTGGTGAGTGGCGGAGCCAAGAGGAGTAAGCGCCCGAGGGGGTCGCGAAAAATAGACCGGCCTGCTAAGGTCCTTAAGAGGACTGAGAAAACGCCACCTCCCCCGGCTCCAGTTGCTCTGAGCACGGCTTTGAGTCCACCTGCTCAGGCCGAGACTTCCTTGTCGACCGTACCCCATGCTCCTCCTGCACCCCAGGTCAATCCTACAGTTGGCCCACCTCCGAAGAAGCCCTCGTCCTCAAAGACACCACTGCTTTCAATTTCTACTCATGTTAACGAGTATGTGATCGTCAACGCAGCTGGACCCCACTGGGCTACGCTAGGCTCGGACGTTCTGTCTCGGGTGGGTCAGAGTTTCGAAAGTTTCGACGCTCCTCACTGGCAGTTTCTGAACAATGCCCAAGGCTGCAACACTCTTTACGAGAAGAGCATCGAGCTCCATGCTGCGATAACCTTTCTTCTTTCGCTATTAGCTGTATTTACACTTGGTCCATATGCTAATTTTATTTCTTTGTATGCTAGACTCTTGCTGTCACTACCCAGCTCAATTATAAGCTGAACAACAAGGTCCATTCGAGCATGTCTCTTGCTCAGGAGGTGAAGGATCTTCAGCTCAAACTGAGTGACGAGCTCAAGGCAACAAAAGCAAAGGTGGAGGCAGGAGCTGAGGAGCTAAAGGCCAAGACTTTCGAGCTTGAAAAGCTGAATGCCCGGCTCGTGGAGCTTGAGAAGAAGAATGCTTGGGTCAAAGAGATCAATGCCAAGCTTGAAGAAGAGAAGGTCATCACTTTCGAGATCATGGAGGGTGAAAAGACTCGTCTTCTTGAAGAGTTTAAGGAGAAGAAGGACCGAGCAGTTGACATGGCCATGTACATAATCTGGGCCAACAATGTCGACCTCGACACCAGCTTTTTCGGCCCTCTTGAAGCAAAGCTCGCGGCTAAATGGCAAGCTCGACTTGATGAGGAGGAGACCGCTTGTGATGAGGCTGAGGGTGCCATGGGTGATGCCGATGCTAAGAAGGCCAAGGAAGATGCTGAGAAGGCCAAGGAGAATGCTTCCTCTTCTTAATTCTTGCCTTGGGGCTGCATCCCTATGAATCTCTTGTAACAGTTTTTTATGTTTGATTTTTCATTTTTTATGCCCCCGGGGCCAAGACAATTTTACAGCTCGTGAAAGAGCTGCCCTTTATGATATTTGAGATATCACTTTTTGAATTTATTTTAATACATTTGCTTTACATTTCTTGGGTTGAAATATTTTGCACAATTTATATTAAAGTGCCATATATGCATGTTTATTCATACAAACATAGTTTGGATTTAAGCTCATGATTCAAAGCATTCATGCACAGTTTGCTCGAATTATCTGCTTCCGATCTCGTTTGTTTGTCAAGGTCGGATTTTACTTTTACCATGCACCCGAAAGTACTTATATGGTGTGTAATGCAAATGGTTTAGTTATATCTTACTTTTTTAGTTACTTTTTCTCGTCCTCGGGTTGCTCCCCGAGGTTATGAGGTCGAAACTATTGTGCTGCAAGATACTCCAGCCTTGATCTCAACTTAACGCGAAGTGGGTTATGCTCCAACTTACTGTCGAGTAGTTTTAGCTGTTTGTTCCAAACCTATTAAGGTCGTGTTAGGTTTGTAATCCATACACATGATTATGTTCAAACTTTCTTATCTCGCGCATTTGGTTACGTCCAAACACTTGTATGTTTATGATAGTTTGGTTGTATCCAAACTATGTTAGCTCGCGCATTTGGTTATATCCAAACACTTGTATATTTTTCGTATATGCTTTTTTTATTTTTTCAAGATGATGGTATATGTACCACTAATGCCCCCTTAATATCCTATGAATGTGACCATAGGTTATTAAATTAAGAGAGATTGCAAAAAATACAGCATATTAAAACGAAATCAAACTTTATTTGAAAAATCCAAAAACAGAAAAACAGTATAGATAAACAAGCATGGTTATAGGCGACACCGTTCCTACACTATTGATAGTAAGGTCGTAGGTGTTTGCCATTCCATGCTCGTGGTACCAGACTTCCATCCAATCTTGCCAACTTGTACATACCGGGTCGGATGACTGATTCTATCTGATAAGGTCCTTCCAAATTTGGCCCGGGCACGCCAACTGCTGGATCCCGTGTTGCCAAAAATACATGCCTCAACACCAAATCTCCTACACCGAATTTTCAATCTTGAACTCTTTTGTTGAAGTACTGGGTAGCTCACTGTTGGTATGCAGCATTTTTTAATTGAGCTTCGTTCCTTCTTTCTTCATCCAGGTCCAGAGTTTCTTCGAGTTGAGAGTGGTTCGAGGTTTGATCATAAGCGAGGGCTCGAATTGTGGGAATTTTGACCTCGATTGGTAACATAGCCTCACAACCGTACGCCAGAGAAAATGGTGTATGTCCTGTTGATGTACGAGTCGTGGTAATATATGCCCATAGAACTCGGGCCAATTCTTCGGGCCATCTTCCTTTAGCTTCTTCCAACTTTTTCTTTAGCGAACACTTTAGGGTCTTATTTACAGCTTCGACCTGGCCATTCACCTAAGGATGGGCCACCGATGAGAAGCTCTTTATTATCCCATTTTTTCACAAAAGTTGGTAAACAAATTGCTGTCGAATTGGGTACCGTTATCGGACACAGTCTTCTTTGGCATCCCATATCGGCATATGATGTTCTTCACCACAAAGTCAAGGACTTTCTTCGAGGTTATTGTCGCCAAAGGTTCGACTTCAGTCCACTTCATGATGTAATCTACGGTGACTACTGCGTATTTTACTCCGCCCTTGCCAGTTGGAAGTGAATCTATGAGGTCAATTCCCCATACTGCAAATGGCCACGGAGAGGTCATCATAGTTAGCTTAGATGGTGGAGCTCGAGGAATAGTGGCGAACCGTTGGCACTTATCACGCCTCTTGACGTAGTCGAGCGAGTCTGATTCGATGGTAGGCCAGAAGTATCCCTGACATATGATCTTCTTGGACAGGCTATGCCCCCCAGTATGGTCTCCACAGAACCCTTCATGAATTTCTTCTATGATTTTCTTAGCTTCGGGTGGGGTCACACACCGGAGTAATGGCATGGAATACCCTCTTCTATACAATTTTCCATCTACAATGGTATATCTAGGGATTTTATACATCAATTTTCGAACCTTGGTCTGTTCTTCTGGAAGAATGTCGGTCTCAAGGTATTCAACTATCGGAGTCATGTAGGTTGGCTCGGAATTGATCATACACACGTTCTCCTGTTCTGGCTCGTTAATACTGGGCGTCGTGAGATGTTCGATTAGCACGACATTCAGTTCGTCATTCTCAGTAGAGGTAGCAAGCCTGGCTAAGGCGCCGCGTTCGAGTTTTGTTCTTGGGGGACCTGTTCTATCGTATAGAACTCGAAATGCTCTAGTACTGATTTTTCCTTTTCTAAATATGTCGCCATCCTCGTACCACGAGCCTGGTACTCTCCCAAAATTTGATTAACCACCAGCTGGGAGTCGCTATAGCAATGTATCGCTTTGGCTTTGAGCTCCTTGGCTATGCGCAGTCCTGCCATTAGAGCCTCGTACTCGGCCTCGTTATTTGACGCGTTGAAGTCAAATCTTAAGGCAGAGTGAAATCGGCTTCCTGTAGGGGTGATCAAAATTACTCCTGCTCCCGATCCATTTTCATTAGAAGACCTATCAAAATAATGTTTCCACAGCTCGCGGGCCGGGGTTATAACTTCATCATTGGTCACGCCAGTGCACTCCACTATAAAGTCTGCCAAGGCATGTCCCCTTATGGTCGTCCTTGAATTATAGGTGATCTCGAATTGTCCGAGTTCAACGACCCATTTGAGCAGTCGACCTGAGGCTTCTGGCTTGGACAAGACTTGTCTTAGTGGTTGATCAGTAAGTACATGGATGGGGTGCGCCTGAAAATAGGGTCAGAGCTTTCGAGATGAGTGAATTAGGTTGAGAGCTAATTTCTCCATCAAGGGATATCTCTATTCAGCCCCCAATAGTCTTTTACTGACGTAATACACGGGCCTTTGCACTTTTTCTTCTTCCCACACAAGTATCGCGCTTATGGTGTGCTAGGTCGTAGCAAGGTACAGGTACAGAACTTCTCCCGCAATGGGTTTTGACAAGATGGGGGGTTCTGTGAGGTGCTTCTTGAGCTCTTGGAAAGCCCAGTTGCATTCCTCCGTCCATTCGAATTTCTTGCCACCCCTCAAAAGGTTGAAAAAATGGAAGACAACGGTCCGTAGATTTTGAGATAAACCTACTTAGCGATGCCATCCTTCCAGTTAAACTTTCGACATCCTTATGTTTCTGAGGTGAGGGCATATCAATCAGAGCCTGGATTTTGTCTGGATTAGCTTCTATCCCACGAGCATTTATAATGAAGCCCAAGAATTTTCCTGAAGATACTCCGAAAGAGCACTTCTCAGGGTTAAGTTTCATGTTATATCTCCATAACACGGCGAAGCATTCTTCAAGATCATCCACATGGTTATTGTTAAGTTGAGATTTAACTACATATCATCAACATAAACTTCCATGTTATTACCTATTTTTTCAGAGAACATCATGTTCACAAGTTGCTGGCAAGTGGCTCCAGCATTATTGAGCCTGAATGGCATGAAGTTATAACAATACAACCATTTGTCAGTTATGAAGCTCGTATGCTCTTTGTCAGGGGCATGCATGGCAATCTGGTTATATCTAGAATAGGCATCCATGAACGACATGAGTCCATGCCCCTGTCGTGGCATCCACGAGCTGGTCGATCTATGGTAGAGGGAAGCAGTCCTTAGGACAGGCCTTATTGAGATCCGAGTAGTCAATACAGGTCCGCCATGTCCCGTTAGGCTTCCGGAATAGTATCGGGTTGGCTACCCAATCGGGGTAAAAAGCATCCCTAATGAATCGGTTTGCTTTTAACCTGTCGACTTCCTTTTTAAGGGCCTTCTTCCTATCGTCATCTAGTAGTCTTCGCTTTTGCTACTTCGACGGGAAGCTTTTGTCGATATTTAACGTGTGGCTCACTACATTTGAACTTATCCCTGTCATGTTCGAGTGTGACCATGCGAAGACATCCTGTTTCTTCTTCAAAAAGCAAATTAATTTCTATTTGGTTTCCTCGGGGAGGTTTTTCCCGACCTTTACTGTTTTCGGGGGGTCTGATTCTTCGAGCCTGATTTCTTTGAGCTCTTCCAATGGTTCAAGATCAGCTCTTTCCTCTAGTCTTGGATCGATTTCTTCATCTATCTCCAAGACTGTCCCGTCCTTATTCTGAATAACAACGAGCGCTTGTGCGCTCGTTTCCTTCTTTCCTCTTATGGAAACGCTATAGCATTCCCTTCCGGCTAACTGCTCTCCCTTCAGTGTCCCGATGCCACTAGAAGTTGGGAACTTGATGGCCAAATGCCTTACAGACGAGACTGCCCCCAGCCCTACTAGGGCGGGTCTCCCGAGCAGCAAGTTGTAGGCCGATGGCAGGTCCACTACTACAAACTCCATCATCTTGGTTGTTGAGACTGGGTAGTCTCCCAAGGTCACAGGGAGTTCAATGGACCCCATACAGGTAATCCCTTCTTCTGAAAAATCGTATAGCGTCGTTGCAAACGCTTTTAGGTCATGTAGCGTGAGTCCCATCTTTTCTAAGGTGTCCTTATAGAGAATGTTCACTGAGCTCCCATTATCAATGAGAACTCGGTGAACCCTCTTGTACGCGAGCTGGAGAGTGATGACCAATGGGTCGTTGTGAGGAAACTGAACATGGGACGCATCGTCCTCAGTAAAGGTTATAGGTTGAGATTCAACCTTCTAGAACTTTGGAGCACTGGGTTCGGGTTCATAAGGGGACCCGTCCCCAGTTTTCAACTCGTTCACGTTTCGCTTTTGGGCGTTCTTGCCCGATCCTACGAGGTGAGGCCCGCCCGAGATGGTTACCACATCTTCTCCATCAATTGGAGGGGGCCTCTCTTCTTCCCTAGCTCAAGAATTGTTGTTTTGGGCAGGCGGCAGCGCAGCTGTCCTCTGGCTGGTACAAGCCTAATTATTGTTCTGGCCCCTGACATACTGCCTAAAGTATCCTCTCGAGATCAGTCCTTCGATCTCGTCCTTCAGTTGCCTGCATTCATCAGTGGTGTGCCCAGTATCTCTGTGAAATCGACAGTATTTACTAGAGTCTCTCTTGGACTTTTGATTTCTCATGGGGTCTGGTCGCTTGAAAGGGACCTGGTTTTCATTAGCCAGGTAAATATTCTCCCGAGACTCATTGAGCTCGGTGTACACCATGTACATAGAGAAATACCTTTCCCCTTTCTTCTTCTTTCCCCCTTCCGCCTCGGGGTTACTTCCTTCATTCTTCTTTCTTTAGTAAGGGTTTTCTACAGGGGATTTCAAGGTTGATGGGTCTACCGATGTTGAGGCAGAGTTTACATTTGTCGTTGTAGTTATGGGCTGAGAGGTCATGTTCAGTGTTGACCTTGCCTCTTCTACATTGACAAAGCTCCTAGCTCGTCTATTAAACTCGGTTATTGACCTTACAGGCTTCCTCTGCATATCTTCCCAGAGGGGACTTCCCGGCATTACCCCAACTCGGACGGCCATTAAATTACCACTGTCATCTACATCCTGAGCTCGGGCGACTTCCAGATTGAATCTTGTAAGGTAGCTCTTCAACGTTTCATTTGGTTGTTGTCGGACGTTGGTCAGGGCTGATGCCTCAGGCCTTATCCCGATCATGGCTCTAAACTGTTTCTTGAAATCTTTTGACAACTGATCCCAAGAAGTGGTTGAATGTCTTTTATATTTTTCGAACCAGTTTTTCGCTGGTCCTGTAAGTGATGCTGGAAATAACATGCATCTGAGCTAGTAACCCACATTACTTGCTCTCATTATCGTGTTAAATGTACTTAAATGACTGTACGCGTCAGATTTCCCTTCAAAAGGTGGCACATGAGGAATCTTAAACCCTTGAGGAAACGGGGTGTTGGAAATGTGGGGAGCGAATGGTTCGAGCTCCTCATCAGAGTCTTCGTCCCGACACCGACCTCGCTCATTTTGTAAGAGCCTAAATGATCTTTCTAGTTGATCGATTCTTTCCTGAACGGGGTCCACAAGGGGCCTCGCCTGAAATTGGTTATCATTGATCACAATTCTAGGCTCGCGCTTTCGCAGGGGATCCTTGCGCCCATTTAGGCGATCTCTCAGGTCTGGGTTTGAGGGATTACCACCACCCCGATTTTGATTCAGGTGTTCCCGCAAGTCAGGGTGGTTCCCAGTATTTCTACGTCCTCGATCATACATACTGACTGATCTGGTGTCCCCTAAGTCATCGTTGGCGAGACTCGTCGAATGATTGTTTCGAGATGGATTCCTTTTAGGTTGCCTTGTCTCTACAGTGCGAGATTGAGACATTTGGCTTCTCATAGGTTGGGCGCCTCTCCGTTCTCTAGCAGCCTCTCCATTCCTCTGCTTCCTTCCAGCCCGCCGTTGCCTATCACCCTGAGTCGGTTGTGTGTTCCTCCGAGGCAGTGAGGGATATTTTATTGGCGATGGAGGGAACCGTATGGGTGACAGTGGCTGCCACCCATTTCGAGGTCTGGATGGTCCCGAGTTCGCCTATGCCGGCTCGGTAAGATTCTGCGTGTTACCAGGATTCTGAGTCCGAGCCTTAGCATGGGCTCAGTTATTCCCAGTTTCAACTGGTAACTTAGTAGTTGAGTTAACCGGAGCTCTAGCCCGGGTGTTTCTTCGGGGCCTCGAGGGAGCAGGTTGCTCTGCCGGTGGCGGAGGTTGCTTTGTTCTTCTTGTGGCAGCATTTTTACAAGGTCGCCCACGCAGCCTGCAGGGAGGAACATGAACGTCCCGCGGAGGTGGGGCTTGGAATTCAGGCGGAGGTTGGGGCTGTGCCGCCTGCGCCTCCACAACCAATCTAGCCAGCTCCTCGTTACGCTTCTTGGCCTCAGCCAACTGTTTTCTTAACTGTCGGTTTTCGAGTTCCACAATGGGTACATACCGTTCAGGATTATAATACATGTCCTCGTCATCCCTGGGAGACGGAGGTGCCGGAGGTCCTCGAGAATCGGAGGACTCACTTCTCTCTTCTGGTTCGGGATTCGTCATTGGTTGCTTCCCAGGGTGGCGTAGATAGTTTTCTTCAGGAATCTTTTGATCATTTGCAGCCATACCTAATCAGGGATTGTACTGCTTAAGGCTCTCAATGAAAGCACCAAACTGTTGACGCCATTTTTCGTCAACTTAAAATGTAGAGCAATTAAAAATAGGAACTATGGTGCAGATGAATAATATGGTAGAACAACAAGAATTTTACATGGTTCAGCAGTTAACTCTGCCTAGTCCACGAGTCTATTTTATTAAGACTTGGATTTTTCTGGAAATCCTTCAGAGATGAATTCTCCAGAGTTTCTCTCAAGATATGAAAAGATCGGTCCTGTACAAATGTTCATGAACTCTTTATTTATAGAGAGTTTTCAGAGTTCATTCCCACATATTTCGGGAAGATACTTCTGCTTATTAATTAAAATAATGATATTAAATACTGTAACTCCTATATACAAGAAAACATCCCCTGAAGACCAAGGGGCGAATAACAGACTTTTTAATATTCCTTTAATGTTGCGATGTTACAACAATAAATATCTTTAAGCGTACGGAACGCGTTACATCAGATGGCTCATTAAAACTTTCGAGGTCAGCAACCAGCATCATGTTGGTCAAGGTTTATAGATAAGTTACGAGCTAGCCGTCTTATTCCAAGACCAGCTCGGAGCAAATAGATACCATCGAGGCTGTTACATTTCGAGCTTGTACTCTTTAAGCTCGGGCTACTTGATCCGAAGACACTCGACAACGGATATATCCCGGTGCTACATTCTTTCAATCTTAGAAATAATTTCGAGGTAAAATGTCTTCGAGGTTGCCATCATGATTCGAGGGTTTAACATCTGGGCCACGAACGTGCATTTTATATATCTCGAGCTCGCACTTGACGAGTCCAGCTTTCGAGGACACAATCTCAGGTCTCAAAATCTGGGTGTAACAATTATATGCTATTATAATAATGACAATTTAGATCATTTGAATTTATAATTTAAATGATATTTGGTAATACTTAAATTTAATAATAATATTTCATAACATTTGAATTTATATTAATATAATTGATAAATATTTATTTTTAATTATTCTTAAAAGTATATTTCGTTAAATATTTGGAATATCCCGTTAAAGTTAACAAAAGAAACTGTTAAAACAAAAAATTTATGTTACATTGTCATGTAAATTTTAAATAAATAATGAATATTATAAATAAAAAATGTCATAAACATTTTAAAATAAAAATTAAACCAAAACAAAGTTTATGGTTTATTTTTCTTAAAGAAAATATTACGATAAATTATTAGATCACAAACTACCCGTATTCAAATCACACATCAATGATTGGAGAAGAAAGTTCTTTATTCTTGATAGAAGATAAATGTTATTCAAATTTCGTATTTAGTTAGAGAGTCATACTATTTGTATACACACGACACTTATATATAATGTATTTATTATGTATTATATTTATTGTAATAAACATATTATATAACATGTAAATTTATATTAATATAATTATTAAATAATCAGTTTTGTAATATTTTATAACCTTCTAATTTATATTGATATAATTATTAAATATTTAGTATTGTATTATATACTATTATAGTAATGACATTTTATATCATTTTAATTTATAATTTTAATGATATTTGGTATTATTTAAATTTAATCATGATATTTTATGACATTTGAATTTATATTAATATAATTGATAAATATTTATTTTTAATTATTCTTAAAAGTATATTTCGTTAAATATTTGGAATATCCCGTTAAAGATGACAAAAGAAACCGTTAAAACCAAGAATTTATGTTACATTGTCATATAAATTTTAAATAAATAATGAATATTATAAATAAAAAATGTCATAAACATTTTAAAAGAACAATTAAACCAAAACATTGTTTATGGTTTATTTTTCTTAAAAAAAAATATTACAATAAATTTTTAGATCACAAACTACCCTATTTAAAGTAAAAAAACATTCCTGATATTATTCAAATCACGCATCAATGATTGAAAAAGAAACTTCTTTATTCTTGATAGAAGACAAAAATTATTCTAATATCGCATTTAGTTATAGAATCATACTATTTGTACACACACGCCACTTATATATAGTGTATTTATTATGTATTATATATTATTGTAATAATAATATTTTATAACATGTAAATTTATATTAATATAATTATTAAATATTTAGTTTTGTATTATATACTATTAAAATAATGACATTTTATATCATTTTAATTTATAATTTTAATTATATTTGGTAATATTTAAATTTAATAATGATATTTTATAACATTTGAATTTATATTAATATAATAGATAAATATTTATTTTTAATTATTCTTAAAAGTATATTTCGTTAAGTATTTGGAATATCCCGTTAAAGTTAACAAAAGAAACAGTTAAAATCAAGAATTTACGTTATATTGTCATATAAATTTTAAATAAATAATGAATATTAGAAATAAAAAAATGTCATAAACATTTTAAAGTAAAAATTAAACCAAAACAATATTTATGGTTTATTTTTCTAAAAAAAAATAATACGATAAATTTTTAGATCACAAACTACCATATTTCAGGTACAAAACATTCATGATATTATTCAAATCACACATCAATGATTGGAGAAGAAACTTCTTTATTCTTGATAGAATGTAAATGTTATTCTAATTTCGTATTTAGTTAGAGAGTCATAGTATTTGTACACACATGACACTTATATATAATGTATTTATTATATATTATATATTATTGTAATAATAATATTTTATAACATGTAAATTTATATTAATATAATTATTAAATAATTAGTTTTGTAATATTTTATAACCTTCTAATTTATGTTGATATAATTATTAAATATTTAGTATTGTATAATATACTATTAAAATAATGTAATTTTATATCATTTGAATTTATAATTTTAATGATATTTGGTAATATTTAAATTTAATAATGATATTTTATAACATTTGACTTTATATTAATATAATTGAAAAATATTTATTTTTAATTATTCTTAAAAGTATATTTCTTTAAATATTTGGAATATCCCGTTAAAGTTAACAAAAGAAACCATAAAACCAAGAATTTATGTTATATTGTGATACAAATTTTAAATAAATAATGAATATTAGAAATAAAAAAATGTCATAAACATTTTAAAAGAATAATTAAATCAAAACATTGTTTATGGTTTATTTTTCTTAAAAAAAATATTACGATAAATTTTTAGATCATAAACAACCATATTTAAAGTACAAAACATTCTTGATATTATTCAAATCACACTTCAATGATTGGAGAAGAAACTTCTTTATTCTTGATAGAAGATAAATGTTATTCTAATTTCGTATTTAGTTACAAAGTCATACTATTTGTACACACATGACAATTATATATAATGTATTTATTATGTATTATATATAATTGTAATAATAATATTTTATAACAAATAAATTTTATATTAACATAATTATTAAATAATTATTTTTGTAATATTTTATAACCTTTTAATTTATATTGATATAATTATTAAATATTTAGTTTTGCATTATATACTATTATAATAATGACATTTTATATCATTTGAATTTATAATTTTAATGATATTTTGTAATATGTAAATTTAATAATGATATTTTATAACATTTGAATTTATATTAATATAACAGATAAATATTTATTTTTAGTTATTCTTAACATTATATTTCGTTAAATATTTGGAATATCCTGTTAAAGTTAACAAAAGAAAACGTTAAGACCAAGAATTTATGTTATATTGTAATATACATTTTAAATAAATAATGAATATTATAAATAAAAAATGTCATAAACATTTTAAAATAAAAATTAAACCAAAACATTTTTTATAGTTTATTATTTTATAAAAAAAATATTAAGATAAATTTTTAGATCACAAACTACCCTATTTAAATAACAAAACATTCATGATATTATTCAAATCACACATCAATGATTGGAGAAGAAACTTCTTTATTCTTGATAGAAGATCAATGTTATTCTAATTTCGTATTTAGTTACAGAGTCACTATTTGTACACACACGAAACATATATATATAATGTATTTATTATATATTATATATTATTGTAATAATAAATTTTTATCACATGTAAATTTATATTAATATAATTATTAAATAATTAGTTTTGTAATATTTTCTAACCTTCTAATTTATATTGATATAATTATTAAATATTTAGTATTGTATTATATACTATTATAGTAATGACATTTTATATCATTTTAATTTATAATTTTAATGATATTTGGTATTATTTAAATTTAATCATGATATTTTATGACATTTGAATTTATATTAATATAATTGATAAATATTTATTTTTAATTATTCTTAAAAGTATATTTCGTTAAATGTTTGGAATATCCCGTTAAAGATGACAAAAGAAACCGTTAAAACCAAGAATTTATGTTACATTGTCATATAAATTTTAAATAAATAATGAATATTATAAATAAAAAATGTCATAAACATTTTAAAAGAACAATTAAACCAAAACATTGTTTATGGTTTATTTTTCTTAAAAAAAATATTACAATAAATTTTTAGATCACAAACTATCCTATTTAAAGTAAAAAAACATTCCTGATATTATTCAAATCACACATCAATGATTGAAGAAGAAACGTCTTTTTTCTTGATAGAAGACAAAAATTATTCTAATATCGCATTTAGTTAAAGAATCATACTATTTGTATACACACGCCACTTATATATAGTGTATTTATTATGTATTATATATTATTGTAATAATAATATTTTATAACATGTAAATTTATATTAATATAATTATTAAATATTTAGTTTTGTAATATTTTATAACCTTTTAATATATATTGATATAATTATTAAATATTTAGTATTGTATTATATACTATTATAATAAGGGTTTATACTTTTTTGGACCCTGTGTTTTGACAAATTACTCTTTGGACCCTATGTTTTGTAAAATTGTTAAAATAGAACCCGAAATCTTATTTTGGTCAATTTTTACTTAACTAAAATCACAAATAATTTACAAACTAACAATTCAGAACAAAAATAAAATCATTCAGCTTAAAAACTGTATTGTTATATTCAATTTTTTCTTTTTCAAAATTGAGTTTAGGGTTCTATTTTAACTATTTTACAAAATATAGGGTCCAAAAAGTAATTTGTCAAAACACAGGGTCGAAACAGGTAATGAGAAAAAATACAGGGTCCAAAAAGATATAAACCCTTATAATAATAACATTTTAGATCATTTGAATTTATAATTAAATGATATTTGGTAATATTTAAATTTAATAATGATATTATATAACATTTGAATTTATATTAATATAATTGATAAATATTTATTTGTAATTACTCTTAAAAGTATATTTCGTTAAATATTTGGAATATCCTGTTAAAGTTAACTAAAGAAACCGTTAAAACAAAGAAATTATGTTATATTGTCATATAAATTTTAAATAAATAATGAATATTATAAATAAAAAATGTCATAAACATTTTAAAAGAACAATTAAACCAAAACATTGTTTATGGTTTATTTTTCTTAAAAAAAATATTTCAAAATATTTTTAGATCACAAACTACCCTATTTAAAGTACAAAACATTCATGATATTATTCAAATCACACATCAATGGTTGGAGAAGAAACTTCTTTATTCTTGATAGAACATAAATGTGATTCTAATTTCGTATTTAGTTAGAGAGTCATACTATTTGTACACACACGACAATTATTGTTGACGCCGCTTTTCGTCAACTTAAAACGTAGAGCAGTTAAACAACAAGAACTATGGCGCAGATAAATAATACAGAATAACAACAAGAATTTTACGTGGTTCAGCAGTTAACTCTGCCTAGTCCACGAGTCAATGTTATTAAGACTTTGGATATTTCAGGAAATTCTTCAGGGATGAATTCTCTAGAAATTCTCTCAAGACCTCAAAAATCTGTCCTATACAAAGGTTCATGACCTCTCTATTTATAGAGGGTTCTCAGAGTTCGTTCCCACATATTTCGAGAAGATACTCCTCTTCATTAATGAGAATAATGACATTAAATTCTGTTACTCCTATATACAAGGAAACGTCCCCTGAAGACTAGGGGGCATATAACAGACTAGTTAATATCCCTTTAATGTAGTGAAGTTACAACAATAAATATTTTTTGAATGCATGGATTGCGTCTCATCAGATGACCCACTAAGCCGTTCGAGGTCGGCAATCAGCATCATGCCAGTCCAGGTCTTTTGGTAAATTATGAGCTATGCAATTTTCCCCAAGACTAGCTCAGAGCGGGTAAATAACACCGAGGCCATTACATTCCGAGCTCATACCCATACCAAGCTCGGGCTACTTGATCCGAAGACACCCGACAATGGATATACTCCGAAAGAACTTCGAGGTTACATATCTTCGAGGTTGCCATCTTTCTTCGAGGGTTTGGCATCTGGACCACGAACATGCACTTTAGCTATCGCGAGCTCAAACCTGACGAATCCACCTTTCGAGGTCACAATCTCAGGTCTCGAAATCTGGGTGTAACACTTATATATAATGTATTTATTATGTATTATATATTATTGTAATAATAATATTTTATAACATGTAAATTTATATTAATATAATTATTAAATAATTAGTTTTGTAATATTTTATAACCTTTTTAATTTATATTGATATAATTATTAAATATTTAGTTTTGCGTTATATACTATAATAATAATGACATTTTATATCATTTGAATTTATAATTTTAATGATATTTGGTAATATTTAAATTTAATAATGATATTTTATAACATTTGAATTTACATTAATATAATTGATAAATATTTATTTTTAATTATTCTTAAAAGTATATTTCTTAAAATATTTGGAATATCTCGTTAAAGTTAACAAAAGAAACAATTAAAACCAAGAATTTATGTTATATTGTCATATAAATTTTAAATAAATAATAAATATTAGAAATAAAAAAATGTCATAAACATTTTAAAAGAACAATTAAATCAAAACATTGTTTATGGTTTATTTTTCTTAAAAATAATATTACGATAAATTTTTAGATCACAAACTACCCTATTTAAGGTACAAAACATTCATGATATTATTCTAATCACACATCAATGATTGGAGAAGAAACTTATTTATTCTTTATTAGAGATAAATGTTATTCTAATTTCGTATTTAGTTATAGAGTCATACTATTTGTATACACACGACACTTATATATAATGTATTTATTATGTATTATATATTATTATAATAATAATATTTTATAACATGTAAATTTATATTAATACAATTATTAAATAATTAGTTTTGTAATATTTTATAACCTTTTAATTTATATTGATATAATTATTAAATATTTATTATTGTATTATATACTATTATAATAATGACATTTTAGATCATTTGAAATTATAATTTTAATGATATTTGGTAATATTTAAATTTAATAATGATATTTGATAACATTTGAATTTATATTAATATAATTGATAAATATTTATTTTTAATTATTCTTAAAAGTATTTTTCGTTAAATATTTGGAATATTCCGTTAAAGTTAACAAAAGAAACCGTTAAAATCAATCATTTATGTTATATTGTCATATAAATTTTAAATAAATATTGAATATTATAAATAAAAAATGTCATAAACATTTTAAAAGAACAATTAAACCAAAACATTGTGTATGGTTTATTTTTCTTAAAAAAAATATTACGAAAATTTTTTAGATCACAAACTATCATATTTAAAGTACAAAATATTCCTGATATTATTCAAATTACACATCAATGATTGGAGATGAAACTTCTTTATTCTTGATAGAAGATAAATGCTATTCTAATTTCGTATTTAGTTAGAGAATCATATTATTTGTACACACACGACACTTATATATAATGTATTTATTATGTATTATATATATTATTGTAATAATAATATTTTATAACATGTAAATTTATATTTGTTGACGCCGTTTTTCGTCAACTTAAAATGTAGAGCAGCTAAACAATAAGAACTATGGCGCAGATAAATAATACAGAATAACAACAAGAATTTTACGTGGTTTAGCAGTTAACTCTGCCTAGTCCACGAGTCAATGTTATTAAGAATTTGGATATTTCAGAAAATTCTTCAGGGATGAATTCTCCAGAAATTCTCTCAAGATATAAAAAATCTGTCATTTACAAAAGTACATGACCCCTCTATTTATAGAGGGTTCTCAGAGTTCGTTCCCACATATTTCGAGAAGATACTCCTCTTCATTAATGGGAATAATGACATTAAATTATGTAACTCCCATATACAAGGAAACGTCCCCTGAAGACCCGGGGGCATATAAAAGAATAGTTAGTATCCCTTTAATGTAGGGAAGTTACAACAATAAATATCTTTTGAATGCATGGACTGCGTCTCATCAGATGACCCACTAAGCCGTTCGAGGTTGGCAATCAGCATCATGCCAGTCCAATTCTTTAGGTAAATTATGAGCTATGCAACTTTCCCCAAGACTAACTCAGAGCGGGTAAATACCACCGAGGTCGTTACATTCCGAGCTCACATGCCAAGCTTGGGCTACTTGATCCGAAGACAGCCGACAATGGATATACTCCGATGCTATGTCTTTCGAGCTTAGAAAGAACTTCGAGGTTGCCACCTTGCTTTGAGGGTTTGGCATCTGGATCACGAACATGCACTTTAGCTATCGCGAGCTCACACCTGACGAATCCAGCTTTCAAGGTCACAATCTCAGGTCTCGAAATCTGGGTGTAACATTTTGCTCCCTCAAAAGTATTAGTTCGAATCCTATAAGTTGGAAACTTTTGAAGTACTTCCTTCAGGAACCGTTCCATCACACACTCGAGTATGGACATGCGTCAGCTGGGTGTTGCTTACTCAAGGTACTCGAGTTCCTTGAGACTCTGCCCACGATCGTTTGCCTGCCAACTTTATGGTACCATCATGTCATTTGTCCCTGGCCATCAGATCTGATACAGAATCTGGCCAATGGCTCAGATTAATTCAACTTTTACAATCTTTGAGGGTCTATAAATATATCCCCTTTTGTCTTCTCAATTTTTTCTTCACATTCAACTTCTTAGAGAGAAAAAACCAGACACTTCTTCGCCTGGTTCTTGCATGTTCTCCAAGTCGAGAGGATAAAGCACGGTTGGACTTTTTTATTCAGTGAGATCATACCTGCAACCGCTCGTTCAATCATCCATTTCTCTGTTTCCACCGATTACATTGTGTAAGTTTTCGGTTTATGGTTTCTTTGCGTTATATATATACCTTTTCTGCTTGCTTATGCTTCTGTTACACCATAGGCATTAGGATTTATTTTCGTCCCATTTATCAATTCACTAGTTTAATGCACTAGGATTAGGATGCTCCGACTGCTGGACATTAGATTCAAACCCAGCTTCTGCGAAAAAGGGTCCAAAAATGGTTCCTTTTTTGGGTTTTCAAATTTTAGAAACTGTATCTTGCACACCAAGATATCGGGTATAAAATTAGGGTTTGTCTTCAAGGAATGCACGATTCCCAAAAATATCACCTTTTTAATAACCGCCACCTTTCTTCACTAATATTTCGGGATTTCCCATTACATGTCCACTTTCCTTCCCTTCGGTGGAACACACGCTCTGGGACTGGTCTCGTTATTAGGATCGAGCTTGCCTTGTAGCCTCAATCATTCGAGCTTAGGTACTATTTATCTCTATACTTCTTGCTTGCTTGGCCCTCACCCTTTTACTTTCTTGTTAGATGCCGCATAATTCGGGAAAGTGGTGGGGGTCAAAGCTCGCAATTCCCTACTCACCAGTAACTCTGAGCCCGGAATCTCCTTTCACCCGAAATCAACGTTTAGTTCGGGAGCACAAACTGAGGCGTGAGCAAGAGGACACTCGAGATCACTTCCGATGTCAGATAGATAAGGTCGAAGAAGGGAAAAGAAAAAGACTAAGGGTCGCTCTTCATCCAGATCCGGATATCGATCCTAGACCGATTCCACTCGACCCTTCGCTTAAAGTGACGATTGGCTTCAAGCCAAGTGATCTTCAGTTTTCACTGATGGGGGAACCCTCTACCTCACAGCCGAGGAGGGAATTTTTTGAGGCCGAGCATTATTGGAGCTCGGTTACATCACTAGGCCAGATAACTGATATTCTAGCCCTTCACGGTACGGGACTATCAGGCTCGCTAAGGTGTCGAGACTCGGCCTCCCACGAGCAAAGCTGCCGTGCTCCAGGAGATGGAAATCCTGACAGCAAGTTGAGATACGCAGCTTGGAGCCAGGAGCACATGAAGGCAGGGGCGGTACTGCCCTTGAACTCTTTTTTCAAGGACTTTACAGATTTTGTTGGGTTGGCCCCCTTCCAGCTCAACACCAATTCTTATAGGGTACTGTCTGCCCTGAGGTCGGTGTATCACGAGTTAAACTCGGCAGGACCTCCACCAGAAGAGATTTTATATCTCTTCTGCTTGAAAATCAATCCCTCCCGAGCTCGGGGAGGGGACGACTTCTACTATCTTTCAAGCTATCCAAAGGAGAAGAAGATGTTTGAAGACCTTCCCAATCATCATCCTGACTTCAAGAAGGCCTTCTTCTGGACAGATGGCCTAGCCCCGTCTCGATTCTATTAATTCAGACGGTTCCATAAGTATTTCAACCTCCTTCTTTTTGCTCTCGAACTTTGCTTTAGGTTCTTGCTTAGCTGAAATGTGCTTAATTTTCCAGCCAACTATCATTGCCCTGCTCCCACCGATGAGATGAGGGAGCGATGAGAGACTCTGCTCCAACTTCCCTATGGCAGGAGGTCTCTCTCCTACCTCTTTCATGAAGACAAGCTCCGGCCTTGTGGGCTCTTAGGAGAGGATCAGTCTACATCGGACTGGTCCAATAAAAAATATGACCGGTGGGAGCTCGTGCCTCAGCCAACCGCCAACCTCCCCCCAAGGAGAGATGCGAGGCCTCCACCTCCAATTCGTCATAGGTGTCCACATTCGGGGAACGAGGCCAATGATGAGGCCTCAAGCTCGGGCTCGGATGAGCAAGGTACAATCATCCTTAGCTTGAATATGTGGTCCCCCTCCCTATTAAAGCATAAACCTGATAAGTTAGTATTGTGCAAGGACGATAGGAACCGTTTTTATGTATGGTCTTGGGTAGATGAACAGGTTCATAGGTTCGATAGCTGGCTCGGGAAATATGACACCATGTATAGCCTGAACGAGGTATGGAACGGAATAGCCGTCTAATATGGGACCAATGACTATAGGGACCTTTCAAGGTTGACGTCCACCTATAGGGAAGGTACTCCACCCGCCTCTCTGAAGATGGGGGAATTTTGTGGTCATCGAGCACAAGCTCGGGGGAGAGTCCAGATAGGTTTCTCTCCACTTGTCTTTTTATCCCATGTTTGTTTGCATTATGCTGAGTTACTTTATTTTTTGATAACTCTTAATGTGGTGCAACTGTGCAGGCGAGATGGACTCCGACCTTGACAACATCTTGATCAGTGGCAGAGTCAAGAGAAGCAAGTGTCCTAGGGTGTTACGAAAAACCGACACGCCCGCCAAGGTCCTTAAGAGGACTGAAAAGACACCTCCTCCACCTGCCCCGCCTGCCACGAGCTCGGCTGTGGAGCCGACTCCTCAGGTCGGGGCATCCACTATGGTCAAGCCCCAACCTCCCATCATGGTTCACTCAACGCTCGACCCACCTCCAAAAAACCCTCGACTTCCATAACATGCAAGTTGTCAGTTTCTACTCACGTTGATGAATATGTAGTTGACAATGCTGCTGGACCCCATGGGGCTAAGCTGGGCTCGGACATTCTGTCTCGAGTGTGTCAGAGCTTTAGCGGTTTTGATGCTCCTCATTGGCAGTTTTTTAACAACGCCCGAGACTGCAACACACTATACGAGAAGTGTGTTGAGCTTACTGCCACGGTAACTTTTCTTTTCTCGCTACTAGCTGTATTTATAGACGGTCCATATGCTAATGTTGATTTCTTTGTATGCGAGGCTCTTGCTGTCTTTGCTCAGCTCAACTATAAACTGAATAATGAGATCCACTCGAGCAAGTCCTATGCTCAAGAGGCGAAGGATCTTCAGCTCAAACTGAGTGATGAGCTCAAGGCAACAAAGGAAAAGGTAGAGGCATGAGCCGAGGAGCTTAAGGTCAAGATATCCGAGCTTGAAAAGCAGAATGCCAGGCTCGCAGAGCTTGAGAAGGAGATTGCTCGGGTCAAGGAGGTCAATGCCAAGCTTGAAGAAGATAAGGCCGTCACTTTTGAGATCATTGAGAATGAGAAGGCTCATCTTCTTGAAGATTTTAAGGAGAAAAAGGATCAGGCGGTCGACCTGGCCATGTACAGAATCTGGGCCAACAATGTCGACCTCAATACCAGCTTCTTAGGCCATCTTGAAGAAAAACTCGTGGCCAAATGGCAGGCTCAGCTTAATGAGGAGGAGGCTGCTCGGGATTACGCAGAAGGAGTTGGGGAGGACGCTGATGCTGAGAAGGCCAAGGAGATTGCTCCTTCTCTTTAGATGATACCTCGGGGCTGCGTCCCTTTATCTTTTGTAATTGTTTTCCTTTAATTTATGCCCATGGGGCTGATACAATTTTTCTTTCTTTCTGACTTCATTTTAATATATATGCTTTACATTTCTCGGGTTGAAATATTTTGCACATTTTATATTAAAGTGTCACATATGTCTATTTAATCATACAAACATAGTTTGGATTTAAGCTCGAGGTTCAACGCATTCATGCACAGTTTACTCGAATTATCCGCTTCCGATCTCGTTATTTGTCAAGGTCAGATATTACTTTTACCATGCAGCCGAAAGTACTTGTATGGTGTGTAATGCAAATGGTTTAGTTATATCTTACTTTTTAGTTACTTTTTCTCGTCCTCGGTTAGCTCTTCGAGGTTATGAGGTCGAAACTATTGTTTGCAAGATACTCCAGCCTTGACCTCAGCTTATACGAAGTGGGTTATGCTCCAACTTACTACCGATTAGTTTTAGCTGGTTTGTTCCAAACCTATTAAGGTCGTGTTAGGTTTGTAATCCATACACTTACATTTTAATCTAGTTTGCATATTTGGTTACATCCTAACATTTTTATCTTTTTGCCAGCTTGGTTATATCCAAACTTATCTCATTTCGCGCATTTGGTTATTTCCAAATACTTGTGTACTTTTGACAGTTTGGTTATATCCAGACTGTCTTAGCTCGCGTATTTGGTTACGTCCAAACACTTGTATGTTTTTTTTTTTTGTAGTTTGGTTATATCCAACTATCTTAGCTTGCGCATTTTGTTATATCAAAACACTTATATGTTTTTTATCGTTTGGTTATAACCAAACTATCTTAGTTCGCGCCTTTGGTTATGGCCAAAGACTTGTATGCGTTTCGTATATGCTATTTTATTTTTTCAAGCTGATGGTATATGTACCACTAATGCCCCCTTAATATCCTATGAGTGTGACCATAGGTTATTAAATTAAGAGTGATTGCAAAAAATACAGCATATTAAATGAAATCAACCTTTATTTGAAGAAATCCAAAAATAGAAAAACGGTACAGATAAAAAAGCATGGTTATCGACAACACCCTTCCTATACTATAGATAGTAAGGTCGTAGGTGTTTGCCATTCCATGCTCTTAGTACTAGACTTCCGTCCAATCTCGCCAACTTGTAAATGCCGGGTTGGATGACTGACTCTATCTGGTAGGGTCCTTCCCAATTTGGCACGAGCACACTAACTGCTGGATCCCGTGTCGTCAAGAATACACGCCTTAGCACCAAATCTCCCATGCTGAATTTTCGATCCCGAACTCTTTTGTTGAAATACCGGGTAGCTTGCTGTTGGTATGCAGCATTTTTTAACTGACCTTCATTCCTTCTTTCTTCGATCAGGTCAAGAGTTTCTTCGAGCTGAGAGTGGTTCGAGGCTTAATCATAAGCGATGGCTCGAATTGTGGGAATTTCGACCTCGATTGGCAGCATAGCCTTGCCACCGTATGCCAGAGAGAACGGGGTATGTCCTCTCGATGTATGGGCCATGATCCTATATCCCTATAGGACTTGGGGAAATTCTTCGGGCCATCTTCCTTTTGCTTCTTCCAACTTTTTCTTCAGCGAAATTTTTAGAGTCTTGTTTACAGCCTCGACCTGGCCATTCGCCTGGGATGAGCCACTAACGAGAAACTCTTTATTATTCCAATTTTTTTCGCAAAAGTTGGTAAACAGACCGCTGTCGAACTGGGTTCCGTTATCGGACACAATCTTCCTCGGCATCCCATATCGACATATGATTTTTTTCACCACAAAGTCAAGGACTTTTTTGGAGGTTATTGTCGCCAAAGGTTTAGCTTCTGTCCACTTTGTGAAGTAATCTATGGAGACTACCGCGTACTTTACTCTGCCCTTGCCAGTCGGAAGGGAGCCTATGAGGTCGATTCCCCATACCACAAATGGCCATGGGGAGGTCATCATAGTTAGTTCGGATGGTGGAGCTCGAGGAATTGTAGCAAATCGTTGGCACTTATCACACCTTTTTACGTAGCCGAACGAGTCCGATTTGATGGTAGGCCATATGTATCCATGGCGTATGATTTTCTTGGATAGGCTATGCCCCCCAGTATGGTCTCCACAGAACCCTTCATGAATTTATTCTAAGATTTTCTTAGCTTCAGGTGGAGTCACACACCGGAGTAGTGGCATGGAATATCCTCTTCTATACAACCTTCCATCTACAATGGTATAACGAGGGATTTGTACATCAACTTTCGAGCCTTGGTCCGTTCTTCCGGGAGAATTCCGGTCTCGAGATATTCAACTATTGGAGTCATCCACGTAGGCTCGGAATTAATCATACACACGTCCTCCTGCTTTGGCTCGTCAATACTAGGTGCCGAGAGATGTTCAATTGGTATGACATTCAGTTCGTCATTCTCGGTAGAGGTAGCAGCTTGGCTAAGGCATCCGCATTCGAGTTCTGTTCTCGAGGGACCTATTCTATCGCATAGAACTCGAAATGTTCCAATGCTGATTTTGCCTTTTCTAAGTATGCTGCCATTCTCGTACCACGAGCCTGGTACTCTCCTAAGATCTGGTTCAACACTACCTGGGAGTCGCTGTAGCAATGTATTGCTTTATCTTTGAGCTCCTTGCCTATACGAAGTCCCGCCAGTAAATCCTCGTACTCAGCCTCGTTATTTGACGCGTTGAAGTAAAATCTCAAGGCATAGTGAAACCTGCTTCCTGCAGGAGTGATCAATATTACTCCTGCCCCCGATCCATTTTCATTAGATGACCCATCAACGTAAAGTTTCCACAGCTCGTGGGCCGGGGTTACAACTTCATCGTTGGTCATGCTAGTACATTCCACTATGAAGTCTGCTAAGGCTTGCGCCCTAATGGTCGTCCTTGGATGATAGGTGATCTCGAATTGCCCGAGTTCAATGACCCATTTAAGAAGCCGACCTGAAGCTTCCGGCTTGGACAAGACTTGTCTTAGTGGTTGATCAGATAGTACATGGATAGGGTGCGCTTGAAAATAGGGTCAAAGTTTTCGAGATGATTGAATTAAGCTGAGAGCTAGCTTCTCCATCAAGGGATATCTTGATTCTTCCCCCAGTAACCTTTTACTGACGTAATACACGGGCCTTTGCACTTTTTCTTCCTCTCGTACGAGTACTGCACTTATCGCGTGCTCGGTCGTTGCAATATACAAGTACAGAACTTCTCCCATAATAGCTTTTGAAAAGATAGGGGGTTCTGCGAGGTGTTTCTTGAGTTCCTGAAAATTCGACTCGCATTCCTCTGTCCATTCAAATTTCTTGCCTCCCCTCAACAGGTTGAAAAACGGAAGACAACACTCTGTAGATTTTGATATAAGACTACTTAATACCGCCATCCTGCCTGTCAAACTCTGGACATCTTTATGTTTTCGAGGTGAAGGCATATCGATCAGGGCCTGGATCTTATCCGGATTAGCCTCTATTCCTCGAGAATTTACAATGAAACCCAAGAATTTTCCTGAAGATACTCCGAAAGAGCACTTCTGAGGGTTAAGTTTCATGTTATATTTCCGGAGCACGACAAAGCATTCTTCGAGGTCATCAACATGGTTATTGTTAAGTTGAGATTTGACTAACATATCGTCAACATAAACTTCCATGTTGTTCCCTATTTTCTCAGAGAACATCATGTTCACGAGCCGCTGGTAAGTGGCTCCAGCATTTTTGAGCACGAATGGCATGGCGTTATAACAATATAACCCTTTATCTGTTATGAAGCTCATATGTTCCTGGTCGGGGGCATGCATGGCAATCTGGTTATATCCAGAATAGGCATCCATGAATGACATTAGTCCATGCCCTGCCGTGGCATCCACGAGCTGGTCAATCCGTGGTAAAGGAAAGTAGTCCTTAGGACATGCCTTGTTGAGGTCCGAGCAGTCAATGTTGGTTCGCCACGTCCGATTAGGCTTCGGGACCAGTACCTGATTGGCTACCCAATCAGGGTAAAAAGCATCCCTAATGAATAAGTTTGCCTTTAACCTGTCGACTTCCTCTTTTAGGGTCCTTTTCCTATCGTCATCCAGTTGTCTTCGCTTTTGTTGCTTCGGTGGGAAGCTTTTATCTATATTTAGCGCATGGCTCACTATATTTGGACTTATTCCTACCATGTCCGAATGTGACCACGCGAAGACATCCTGGTTCTTCTTCAAAAAGAAAATTAATTGCTATTTAGTTTCTTCATGGAGGTTTTTCCCGACCTTTACCGTTTTCGGGGGGTCTGATTCTTCGAGCTCTTCCAATGGTTCGAGATCAGATCTTTCCTCCACTCTTGGGTCGATTTCTTCATCTATCTCCAAGATTGTCCCGTCTTTATTCTGAATAATGACGAGCGCTTGTGCGCTCGCCTACTTTTTTCCTCTTATGGAAATGCTATAGCATTCCCTCTTGCCCAACTGGTCTCCCTTCAATGTAATGATGCCACTAGAATTTGGGACCTTGATGGGCAAATGCCTTACAGACGAGACTGCCCCCAGCCCTACTAGGGTGGGTCTACCGAGCAGCACGTTGTAGGCTGTTGGCAGATCGACTATTACAAACTCCGTCATCTTGGTCGTTAAGACTAGGTAGTCTCCCAAGGTTACAGGGAGTTCAATGGACCCCATACAAGGAATCCCTTCTCCTGAAAAAGCATACAAGTTCATTGCACAAGCTTTTAGGTCTCGAAGCGCGAGTCCCATCTTTTCTAAGGTGGCCTTATAGAGAATGTTCACTGAGCTCCCATTATCAATGAGAACTCAGTGAACTCTCTTATTCGCGAGCGGGAGAGTGATGACCAGTGGATCATTGTGGGGAAACTGTACATGGGACGCATCGTCCTCAGTAAAGGTTATCGGCTGAGATTCAATCTTTTGGCACTTCAGAGCTCTAGGTTCGGGTTCATAGGGGGCCCTGTCCCCAGTTTTTAACTCATTCACGTATCGCTTTTGGGCATTATTGCCCGTCCCTGCGAGACGAGGCCCGCGCGAGATGGTTATCACATCTTCTCCATCAATCGGAGGGGGCCTATCTTCTTCTCTAGCTCGAGAATTGTTGTTTTGAGCTGACTGTGGCGCAGCAGCCATCTGGCTAGTAGAAGCATAATTATTATTCTGGTTCCTTTGATCTCGTCCTTCAACTGCCTGCATTCATTAGTAGTGTGCCCAGTATCTCTATGAAACCGACAGTACTTGCTGGAGTCCCTCTTAGACTTCTGATTTCTCATGGGGTCTGGACGTCTGAAAGGGAATTGGTTTTCATTAGCCAGGTATATTTTCTCTTGAGACTCGTTGAGCTCAGTGTACACTTTGTACACGGCGAAATACCTTTCCCCCTTCTACCTCGGGGTTACTTCCTTCATTCTTCTTCCTTTTGGAAGGGTTTTCTGCACGAGGTTTTGAGGCTGATGGGTCTGCCGAGGCCGAGGCTGAGGCAGAGTTTACATTTATCATTGTAGTTACGGGCTAAGAGGTCATATTCAGTGTTGACCTCGCCTCTTCTACATTGACAAACCTTTGAACTTGCCTATTAAACTCGGTTAAGGACCTCATAGGTTTTCTCTGCATATCATCCCAGAGGGGACTTCCCAGAATTACCCCAGCATGGACGGCCATTAGATGACCGCTGTCGTCTACATCCCGAGCTCGGGCGACTTCCAGATTAAATCTTGTTAGGTAGCTCTTCAACATTTCACCCTGCTGTTGCCGAACGTTGGTCGGGGTCGATGCATCGGGTCTTACCTCGATCATGGCTCTAAACTGCTTCTTGAAATCTTTGATAGCTGATCCTAAGAAGTGATTGAATGTCTCTTATATTTTTCGAACCAGTTTTTCACTCGTTCTGTAAGCGATGCTGGAAATAAAATGCATCTGAGATCGTAACCTACATTATTTGCTCTTATTATGGTGTTAAATGTACTCAAATGACTGTACGGGTCAGATTTCCCTTCAAAAGGAGGGACATGAGGAATCCGAAACCCTTGAGGAAACGGAGTGTTGGAAATATGAGGAGCGAATGGTTCGAGCTCCTCATCAGAATCCTCATCCCGACTCCGACCTCGCTCATTCCGCAAGAGCCTAAATGCCCTTTCCAACTGATCAATTCTTTCTTGAACCGGGTCCGCAGGGGGTCATGCCTGAAATTGGCTATCATTGATCACAATTCCAGGCAAGCGCCTTCGCAGGGGATCTTTGCGCCCATTTAGGCAATCTCTCAGGTTCGGGTTCGATGGATTACCACTACCCCGATTCAGATTCAGGTGCTGCCGCTGGTCGGAGCGGTTCCTATGGTTTCCAGTATTTCTTCGTCCTTGATTATACATGCTGACTGATCTGGCGTCCCCTGAGTCATCACTGATGAGGCTTGTCGCATGATTGTTCCGAGACGGATTTCTTCCATGTTGCCTCGTCTCTGCAATGCGAGATCGAGACATTTGGCTTCTCGTAGGCTGGTCGCCCCTCCGAGGTGGTGAGGGGTATCTTATTGGTGACGGTGGGAACCGTATGGGTGACGGTGGCTGCCAACCATTTCGGGGCCTGGATGGTCCCGAGTTCGCCCGTGCTGACTCGGTAACATTCTGTGTGTTATCAGGAACTTGAGTCCAAGCCTCTGCAAGGGCTCGGTTATTCTCAGTTTCTGCTGGTAACTCCGCAGTTGAGTTAGCCAGAGCCCTGGCCCGAGTATTTTTTCGGGGTCTCGATGGAGCAGGTTGCTTTGCTAGTGGTGGAGGCTGCTCCACTCCTCTTGTGGTAGCGTTTTTTCGAGGTTGCCCACGAGGCCTGCGGGGAGGAACATGAACGTCCCGCGGAGGTGGGTCTTGGTTCTCCTGCGGAGGTTGAGGCTGAGCCTCCTGCGCATCTGCGGCTAACCTAGCCAACTCCTCGTTCCGCTTCTTGGCCTCAACCAATTGTTTTCATAACTTGTTGTTTTCAAGTTCCACAATGGGGATGTACCGTTCAGGATTATAGTACATGTCCTCATCGTCCCTTGGAGCCGAAGGTGCTGGAGGTCCTCGAGAATCAGAGGACTCACTTTTCTCTTCAGGTTCAGGATTTTCCATTAGCTGCTTCCCAGGGTGCCGTGGATAGTTTTCTTTAGGAATATTCTTATCATTCGCGGCCATAGCTAATCAGGGATTGTATTGCTTAAGGCTCTCAATGAAAGCACCAAACTGTTGACACCATTTTTCGTCAACTTAAAATACAGAGAACTTAAACAATAAGAACTATGGCGCAGATAAATAATACAGAATAACAACAAGAATTTTACGTGGTTCAGCAGTTAACTCTGCCTAGTCCACGAGTCATTGTTATTAAGACTTTGGATATTTCAGGAAATTCTTTAGAGATGAATTCTCTAGAAATTCTCTCAAGATATCAAAAATCTGTCCTTTACAAAAGTACATGACCCCTCTATTTATAGAGGGTTCTCAGAGTTCGTTCCCACATATTTCGAGAAGATACCCCTCTTCATTAATGGGAATAATGACATTAAATTCTGTAACTCCCATATACAAGGAAACGTCCCCTGAAGACCCGGGGGCATATAACAGACTAGTTAATATCCCTTTAATGTTGGGAAGTTACAACAATAAATATCTTTTGAATGCATGGACTGCGTCTCATCAGATGACCCACTAAGCCGTTCGAGGTCGGCAATCAGCATCATGCCAGTCCAGGTCTTTAGGTAAATTATGAGCTATGCAACTTTCCCCAAGACCAACTCGGAGCGGGTAAATACCACCGAGGCCGTTACATTACGAGCTCATACCCATGCCAGGCTCGGGCTACTCGATCCGAAGACACCAGACAATGGATATACTCCGATGCTATGTCTTTCGAGCTTAGAAAGAACTTCGAGGTTACATATCTTCGAGGTTGCCACCTTTCTTTGAGGGTTTGGCATCTGGACCACGAACATGCACTTTAGCTATCGTGAGCTCACACCTGACGAATCCAGCTTTCAAGGTCACAATCTTAGGTCTCGAAATCTGGGTGTAACAATATTAATACAATTATTAAATAACTAGTTTTGTAATATTTTATAACCTTTTAATTTATATTGATATAATTATTAAATATTTTGTATTGTATTATATACTATTATAATAATGACATTTTAGATCATTTGAATTTATAATTTTAATGATATTTGGTAATATTTAAATTTAATAAGGATATTTGATAACATTTTAATTTATATTAATATAATTGATAAATATTTATTTTTAATTATTCTTAAAAGTATATTTCGTAAAATATTTAGAATATCCCGTTAAAGTTAACAAAAGAAATCGTTAAAGCCAAGAATTTATGTTATATTGTCATATAAATTTTAAATAAATAATGAATATTAGAAATAAAAAAAGGTCATAAACATTTTAAAAGAACAATTAAATCAAAACATTGTTTATGGTTTATTTTTCTTAAAAAAAATATTACGATAAATTTTTAGATCACAAAATACCCTATTTAACGTACAAAACATTCACGATATTATTCAAATCATACATCAATGATTGGAGAAGAAACTTCTTTATTCTTTATTATAGATAAATGCTATTCTAATTTCGTATTTAGTTAGAGAATCATATTATTTGTACACACACGACACTTATATATAATATATTTATTATGTATTGTATATTATTGTAATAATAATATTTTATAACATGTAAATTATATTAATATAATTATTAAATAATTAATTTTGTAATATTTTATAACCTTTTAATTTATATTGATATAATTATTAAATATTTAGTTTTGTGTTATATATTATTATAATAATGACATTTTATATCATTTAAATTTATAATTTTAATGATATTTGGTAATATTTAAATTTAATAATGATATTTTATAACATTTGAATTTATATTAATATAATTGATAAATATTTATATTTAATTATTCTTAAAAGTATATTTCATTAAATATTTAGAATATACCGTTAAAGTTAAGAAAAGAAACCGTTAAAACCAAGAATTTATGTTATATTGTCATATAAAATTTAAATAAATAATGAATATTATAAATAAAAAAATTACATAAACATTTTAATAGAAAAATTAAACCAAAACATTGTTTATGGTTTATTTTTCTTAAAAAAATATTACGATAAATTTTTAGATCACAAACTACCCTATTTAAGGTACAAAACATTCATGATATTATTCAAATCACACATCAATGATTGGAGAAGAAGCTTCTTTATTTTTGATAGAAGATAAATCTTATTCTAATTTCGTATTTAGTTACATAGTCATACTATTTGTACACACACGATACTTATATATGTTGATGCCATTTTTCGTCAACTTAAAATGTAGAGCAATTAAACAATAAGAGCTATGGCACAGATGAATAATATGGTAGAACAACAAGAGTTTTATGTGGTTCAGCAGTTAAATCTGCCTAGTACACGAGTCTATTTTATTTAGACTTGGAGTTTTCTGGAAATCCTTCATAGAAGAATTCTCTAGAGTTTCTCTCAAGAAATTAGAAGATCCGTCCTTTACAAATGTTCATGACCTCTCTATTTATAGAGAGTTCTCAGAGTTTATTCCCACATATTTCGGGAATATACTTCTGCTTATTAATTAAAATAAAGATATTAAATAATGTAACTCCTATATACAAGGAAACGTCCCCTGAAGACCAGGAAACGGGTAACAAAATTGTTAATATCCCTTAAATGTTAGGATGTTACAACAATAAACATCTTTAAATGTACGAAACGAGTTACATCAGATGACTCATCAAATCTTCAAGGTCAGCGACCAACATCATGTCAGTCAAGGTTTACAAATAGGTTACAAACTAGCCTCCTTATTTTAAGCTCGGGTTATTCGATCCGAAGACACCCGAAAACAGATGTATCCCAATGCTATGTTCTTTCAAGCTTAGAAAGGATCCCGAGGTTACCCGTCTTTGAGGTTGCCGCCTTGCTCCGAGGTTTTGACCTCTGGAACACGAACATGCGTTTTATATATCTCGAGCTCACACTTGACGAGTCCAGCTTTCGAGGTCACAATCTCAGGTCTCAAAATCTGGGTGTAACATTTTTCCTCCTCAAAAGTATTAGTTCGAGTCCTACGAGAAGGAAACTTTTGAACTACTACATTCGGGAACCGTTCCATCGACATACTCAAGTGTGGACACACATCAGCTGGGTATTGCTCACTCAAAGTACTTGAGTACCTTGGAAATCTACCCACATCTATCCGCCTGTCATTCTTTTGGATACTATCACCTCACGGGTTCCTAGCCATTTGATCTAATATGGAATCTAGCCAATGGCCCAAATTAATCCAACCCTTTGTATTCCCACGAGCTTATAAATAGGCCTTAAGTCGTCTTCTTCCTATTTTATTTTCACGTTCATCAGAGAGAAAAAGGAAAGAAAGAACCAGAAACCTTCTTGCCCACATCTTGCATGTTCTCTAAGCTGAGAAGACAAATCCACGTTGGACTTTTTGACTTTGTGAGATCGCACTTACAATTGCTTATACAATCGTCCATTTCTCTGTTTCCGTCAATCACATTGTGTAAGTTTTCTGTTCATGGCTTCTTTGCATTATTTTTTTCCATGTATGTTTATGCTTCTGTTGCACCGTGGGCAATAAAATTCTTTTCGGTCCATAAATTAGTTTAATGCACTAGGATCATTCGACTGATAGATATTAGACTCAAACCCAGTTTCTGTGTAAAAAGGCTCAAATATGGTTCCTTTTTTGAGTTTTCAAATTTCAGAGAACATATCTTGCACACCAAGATATCGGGAAAAAAATCAGGGTTTTTTTTTTTAAGAATGCACAATTTCCAAAAATATCACCTTTTTCATAACCGCCACCTTTTTCCCTAATTTTTCGGGATTTCCCACAACATGTCCACCTTCTTCCCTTTCAGTAGAATACATGCTCTGAGATTGGCCTCATCCTTTGGATCGAGCTTGCCTTGTAGCCTCGATCATTCGAGCTTAGGTATTATTTATCTCATTATTTCTTGCTCGCTTGGCCCTCACCCTTTTGCTTTCTTATTAGATGTCGCAGAATTCGGGAAAATGGTGGGGGTCAGGGCTCGCTAATCCTTACTCACCAGTAGCTTCGAGCCTGGAATCTCCTTTTACTCGAAACCAGCGCTTAATTCGGGAGCAAAAATTGAGGCATGAGCAAGAGGACACTCGAGACCACTTCCGACGTCAGATAGACGTGGTCAAAGAAGGAGAAAGGAAAAGACTAAGGGTCGCCCTTTATCCAGATCTGGACACTGAGCCTAGTCCGATTCCTCTCGACCCTACACTCAAAGTAACAATTGCCTTCAAGCAGGGTGATCTTCAATTCTCGCTGATGGGGGAACCTTCTACCTCACAGCCGAGGAGAGAATTCTTCGAGGCCGAGCATTATTGGAGCTTGATTACATCGCTGGGCCAGACAACTGATATTCTAGCCTTTCACGACATAGGACTATCAGGCTCGATGAGGTGTCGAGCTCCGACCTCCCATGAGAAAAGTTGCCGCGCTCCAGGAGATGGAAATCCTGACAGCAAGCTAAGATACACAGCTTGGAGCCAGGAACATATGAAGGCAGGGGCAGTCCTGCCCTTAAAGTCTTTTCTCAAAGACTTCACGGACTTCATTGGGCTAGCTCCCTTCCAGCTCAACACCAATCCTTATAGGGTTATGTCTGCCCTGAGGTCGCTTTACCACGATCTGAAGTGGAAATGACCTTCGCCTAAAGAGATCTTATATCTCTTTTTCTTGAAAAGCAATCCCTCCCGAGCTCGGGGAGGAGATGGCTTCTACTGTCTCTCGAGCTATCCCAAGGAGAAGAAGATGTTTGAAGATCTTCCGAACCATCCTCTTGATTTTAAGAAGGCCTTCTTCTAGACAGATGGCCTAACCCCGTCTAGATTCTACTCATTCAGACGGATTTGTAAGTATCTCAACTTCCCTCTTTTTTGTGCTCAGACTTTGTTTAGGCTCGTGCTTAGCTGAAATGTGTTTGATCTTCCAGCCAATTACCATCGCCCTACTCCCACCAAGAAGATGAGAGAGCACAGAGAGACTTTGCTCCAACTCCCCTACGGCAGGAGGTCCCTCTCCTATCTCCTACATGAAGGCATGCTTCAGGCATGTGGTCTCTTGGGGGAGGATCAGTCTACATCCGACTGGTCCAATAAGATGTACGACCAGTGGGAGCTCGTACCTCAGCCGACCGGCAACCTTCCCCCAAGGAGATATGCGAGGCCTCCATCTCCAGCTCAACGTCATAGGAGTCCGTAATCGGGGAATGAGGCCAACGATGAGGCCTCGAGCTCGGGCTCGTATGAACAAGGTACAGTCATCCTTAGCTCAGATTTGTGGTCTCCCTCACTACTAAAACATAAACCTGATAGATTAATATTGTGCGAGGATTATAGGAACCATTTCTATGTATGGTCTTGGGTAGATGAGAGGGTACATAGGTTCGATAGCTGGCTCAGGAAATATGACACCATGTATTGCCTGAACGAGGTATGGGACGGAATAGCCATCCAGTACGGGACTAACGACTATAGGGACCTTTCGAAGTTGACATCCACCTATAGGGAACGTACTCCCCCCGCCTCTTCTGAAGATGAGGAAATTTCATGGTTGCCGAGCACAAGCTCAGGGGAGAGTTCCAGTCAGGTTTCTCTCCACTTGTCTTCTTATCCCTTGTCTGTCTGCATCTTGTTAAATTATTTTGATTTGGGATAACTCATAATGTGGCGTAAATGTGCAGGCGAGATGGACTCCGACCTTGACAACATTTTGGTGAGTGGCGGAGCCAAGAGGAGTAAGCGCCCGAGGGGGTCGCGAAAAATAGACCGCCCTGCTAAGGTCCTTAAGAGGACCGAGAAAATGCCACCTCCCCTGGCTCCGGTTATTCCAAGCACAGCTTTGAGTCCACCTGCTCAGGCCGAGACTCCCTCCTCGACCTTGCCTCATGTTCCTCCCACAGTTGGCCCACCTTCGAAGAAACCCTCGTCCTCAAAGACACCGCTGCTTTCGATTTCTACTCATGTTGATGAGTATGTGATTGACAACGCGCCTGGACCGCACTGGGCTACGCTAGGCTCAGACATTCTGTCTTGGGTGGGTAAGCATTTTGGCAGTTTCGACGCTCCTCACTGGCAGTTTTTGAACAATGCCCAGGACTGCAACACTCTTTACGAGAAGAGCATCGAGCTCCATGCTACGGTAATCTTTCTTCTCTACCCATTAGCTGTATTTTCACTTGGTCCATATGCTAATTTGATTTCTTTGTATGCCAGACTCTTGCTGTCTCTGCTCAGCTTAATTATAAGTTGAACAAAGAGGTCCATTCGAGCATGTCTGTTGCTCAGGAGGCGAAGGATCTTCTGCTCAAACTTAGTGACGAGCTCAAGGCAACAAAAGCAAAGGTGGAGGCAAGAGCTGAGGAGCTAAAGGCTAAGACATCCGAGCTTGAAAAGCTGAATGCCCGGCTCGCGGAGCTTGAGAAGGAGAATGCTCGGGTCAAGGAGATCAATGCCAAGCTTGAAGAAGAGAAGGTCGTCACTTTCGAGATCATGGAGGGTGAAAAGGTTCATCTTCTTGAAGAGTTTAAGGAGAAAAAGGATCGGCTAGTCGACTTGGCCATGTACAGAATCTGGGCCAACAATGTCGACCTCGACACCAGCTTCTTAAGCCCTCTTGAGGCGAAGCTCGCGGCTAAATGGCAAGCTCGACTTGATGAGGAGGAGACTGCTCGGGATGAGGCAGAGGAAGTCGGGGATGATGCCGATGCTGAGAAGGCCAAGGAGAATGCTCCTTCTTCTTAAATCTTACCTCGGGGCTGCGTCCCTCTGTATTTCTTGTAATGATCTTTTATGCCCATGGGGCCAGACAATTCTACAGCTCATAAAAGAGCTGCCTTTACATTTCTTGGGTTAAAATATTTTGTGCAATTATATTAGAGTGTCTTATATGCCTGTTTATTCATACAAACATAGTTTGGATTTAAGCTCGAGGTTCAATGCATTCATCCACAGTTTGCTCGAATTATCCACTTCTGATCTCGTTATTTGTCAAGGTCGGATATTATTTTTACCATGCACGTGAAAGTACTTATATGGTGTGTAATGCAAATGGTTTAGTTATATCTTACTTTTTTAGTTACTTTTTCTCGTCCTCGGGTAGTTCCCCGAGGTTATGAGGTCGAAACTATTATTTTAAAAGATACTCCAGCCTCGATCTCGACTTAACGCGAAGTGGGTTATGCTCCAACTTACTGTCAATTAGTTTTAGCTGGTTTGTTCCAAACTTATTAAGGTCGTGTTTGGTTTGTAATCCATACACTTATATTTCTATCTCTTGATAATTTGATTATGTTCAAACTTTCTTATCTCGCGCATTTGGTTAAGTCCAAACACTTGTATGTTTTTGATAGTTTGGTTATATCCAAACTATCTTAGCCTGCGCATTTGGTTATATCCAAACACTTGTATATTTTTCGTATATGCTTTTATTTTTTCAAGCTGATGGTATATATACCACTAATGCCCCCTTAATATCCTATGAATGTGACCATAGGTTATTCAGTGAAGAGAGGTTGCAAAAAAAACAACATATTAAAATGAATTCAAACATTATTTGAAAAATCCAAAAATAGAAAAACAGTACAGATAAACAAGCATGGTTATAGGCGACCTCCTTCCTACACTATTGATAGTAAGGTCGTAGGTGTTCACCATTCCATGCTCGTGGTATAGAACTTCCATCCAATCTTGCCAACTTGTACACGCCGGGTCGGATGACTGATTCTATCTGATAAGGTCCTTCCCAATTTGGCCCGAGCATGCCAGCTGCCGGATCCCGTGTTGCTAAGAATACACGCCTCAGCACCAAATCTCCTACGCCAAATTTTCTATCTCGAACTCTTTTGTTGAAGTACTGGGTAGCTCATTGTTGGTATGCATCATTTTTTAATTGAGCTTCGTTCCTTCTTTCTTCGATCAGGTCCAGAGTTTCTTTGAGCTGAGAGTGGTTTAAGGTTTGGTCATAAGCGAGGGTTTGAATTGTGGGAATTTCGACCTCGATTGGCAACATAGCCTCGCAACCATACGCCAGAGAAAATGGGGTATGTCCTGTTGATGTACGGGTCGTGGTTCTATATGCTCATAAAACTTTGGGCAATTCTTCGAGCCATCTTCCTTTAGCTTCTTCCAACTTTTTCTTTAGCGAACTCTTTAGGGTCTTATTTATAACTTCGACCTAGCCATTTTCCTGGGGATGGGCCACCGATGAAAACCTCTTTATTATCCCATTTTTTTCGCAAAAGTTGGTAAATAGATCGCTGTTGAATTAAGTACCATTATCGGACACAATCTTCCTTGGCATCCCATATCGACATATGATGATTTTGACTACGAAGTCAAGGACTTTCTTCGAGATTATTGTTGCCAAAGGCTCGGCTTCAGTCCACTTTGTGAAGTAATCTATGGCGACTACTGCGTATTTTACTCTGCCCTTGCCAATCAGCAGTGAGCCTATGAGGTCGATTTCCCAGACCGCAAATGGCCACGGGGAGGTCATCATAGTTAGCTCAGAGGGTGGAGCTCGAGGAATTGTGGCGAACCGCTGGCACTTATCACACCTCTTGACGTAATCGAACAAATATGCTTTGATGGTAGGCCAAAAGTATCCCTGGCGTATAATATTCTTTGATAGGCTATGCCCCCCAGTATGGTCTCCACAGAACCCTTCATGAATTTCCTCTAGGATTTTCTTAGCCTCGGGTGGGGTCACACATCGGAGTAGCAGCATGGAATATCCTCTTCTATATAGCTTTCTATCTATAATTGTATACCTGGGGACCTGATACATTAGTTTTTGAGCCTTGGTCCGTTCTTCCGGGAGAAGGTCGGTCTTAAGGTATTCAACTATCGGAGTCATCCAGGTTGGCTTGGAATTGATCATGCACACATCCTCCTGACCAGGCTCATTAATACTGGGCATCGCGAGATGCTCGACTGGCACGACATTTAGTTCGTTAGTCTCAGTAGAGGTAGCAAGGCTGGCTAAGGTGTCCGCATTCGAGTTCTGTTCTCGGGGGACCTGTTCTAGTGCATAGAACTCGAAATGCTCCAGTGCTGATTTTGCCTATTCTAAATATGCTGCCATTCTCGTACCACGAGCCTGGTACTCTCCTAAAATTTGATTAACCACTAGCTGGGAGTCAATGTAGTAATGTATCGCTTTGGCTTTGAGCTCCTTGGCTATACGAAGTCCTGCCAGTAGAGCCTCGTATTCAGCTTCGTTATTCAACGCGTCGAAGTCAAATCTCAAGGCATAGTGAAATCGGCTTCCTACTGGGGTGATCAAAATTACTCCTGCTCCAAATCCATTTTCATTAGAAGACCCGTCAACATAAAGTTTCCACAGCTCGCGGGCAGGGGTTATAACTTTGTCGTTGGCCACGCCAGTGCACTCCACTATGAAGTCTGCCAAGGCCTGACCTCTTATGGTCATCCTTAGATGACAAGTGATCTCAAATTGTCCGAGTTCAACGACCCATTTGAGCAGTCGACCTAAGGCTTCTGGCTTGGACAGGACTTGTCTTAGTGGTTTATCGGTAAGTACATGGATGGGGTGTGCCTGAAAATAAGGTCGAAGCTTTCGAGATGAGTGAATTAGGCTGAGAACTAACTTCTCCATTAAGGGATATCTCGATTCTGCACCCAGTAACCTTTTACTGACATAATATACGGGTCTTTGCACATTTTCTTCTTCCCGCACGAGTACCGCGCTTATGGCGTGCTCGGTCGTAGCAAGGTACAGGTACAGAACTTCTCCCGTAATGGGTTTTGACAATATGGGGGGTTCTGCGAGGTGTTTCTTGAGCTCTTGAAAAGCCAACTCGCATTCCTCCGTCCATTCAAATTTCTTGCCTCCCCTCAAAAGGTTGAAAAAGGGAAGACAACGATCCATAGATTTTGAGATAAACCTACTTAGCGCCGCTATCCTGCCAGTAAAACTTTGGACATCCTTATGCTTCCGAGGTGAGGGCATATCAATCAGAGCCTGGATTTTTTCTGGATTAGCTTCTATTCCCCGAGCATTTACAATGAATCCCAGGAATTTTCCTGAAGATACTCCGAAGGAGCACTTTTGAGGGTTGAGTTTCATGTTATATCTCCATAGCACGGCGAAGCATTCTTCGAGGTCATCCACATGGTTATTGTTAAGTTGAGATTTAACTAACATATTGTCAACATAAACTTCCATGTTATTACCTTTTTTTCGGAGAACATCATGTTCATGAGTTGCTGGTAAGTGGCTCCAGCATTTTTGAGCTCGAATGGCATGACGTTATAACAATACAGTCCTTTGTCTATTATGAAACTCGTATGCTCTTGGTTAGGGGCATGCATGGAAATCTGGTTATATCCAAAATAGGCATCCATGAACGACATGAGTCCATGCCCTGCCGTGGCATCCACGAGCTGGTCGATCCGAGGTAAAGGGAAGCATTCCTTAGTACAGGCCTTGTTGAGGTCCGAGTAGTCAATACAGGTCCGCCATGTCCCGTTAGGCTTCGGGACTAATACCGGGTTGGCTACCCAATCGGGGTAAAAAGCATCCCTGAAGAATCGGTTTGCCTTTAATCTGTCGACTTCCTCTTTAAGGGCCTTCTTCCTATCGTCATCCAGTAGTCTTCGCTTTTGCTGCTTCTGCGAGAAGCTTTTGTCGATATTCTACGCGTGACTCACCACATTTGGAATTGACCCTATCATGTCCAAATGTGACCATGCGAAGACATCCTGGTTCTTCTTCAAAAAAAAAATTAATTGTCCCGACATTTACTGTTTTCGGGGGGTCTACTTCTTCGAGCTTGATTTCTTCAAGCTCTTCCAATGGTTCGTAATCAGCTTTTTCCTCTATTCTTGGATCAATCTAAAAAATTGTCCCGTATTTATTCTGAATAATGACAAGCGCTTGTGCGCTCGTCTGCTTCTTTCCTTTTCTGGAAATTCTATTGCATTCCTTTTCGGCTAATTAGTCTCCCTTCAATGTCCCGATGCCACTAGAAGTCGGGAACTTGATGGCCAAGTGCCTTACAGACAAGACTTCCCCCAGCCCTACTAGGGCGGGTCTCCCGAGCAGTACGTTGTAAGCCGAGGGCAGGTCCACTACTACGAACTCCCTCATCTTGGTTGTTGAGACTGGGTAGTCTCCCAAGGTCACAGGGAGTTCAATGGACCCCATACAGGCAATCCCTTCTCCTGAAAAACCGTACAGCGTCGTTGCACAAGCTTTTAGATCACGAAGCGTGAGTCCCATCTTTTCTAAGGTGGCCTTATAGAGAATGTTCACTGAGCTTCCATTATCAACAAGAACTCGGTGAACCCTCTTGTTCACAAGCTGAAGAGTGATGACCAGCGGGTCGTTGTGAGGAAACTGAACATGGGACACATCGTCCTCAGTAAAGGTTATAGGCTGAGATTTAACCTTTTGGTACTTTGGAGCTTTGGGTTCGGGTTCATAAGGGGACCCGTCCCCAGTTCTCAGCTCGTTCACATATCGCTTTTGGGCATTCTTGCCCGATCCTGTGAGGTGAGGCCTGCCAGAGATGGTTACCACATCTTCTCCATCAATCGGAGGGGGTCTCTCTCCTTCCCTAGCCCAGGAATTGTTGTTTTGGACAGGCGGCAGTGCAGTTGTCCTCTAGCTGGTAGAAGCCTAATTGTTGTTCTGATTCCTGACATACTGCCTGAAGTATCCTCTCAAGATTAGACCTTCAATCTCGTCCTTCAGTTGCCTGCACTCATCAGTAGTGTGCCCAGTATCTCTGTGAAATTGACAGTATTTGTTGGAGTCTCTCCTGGACTTTTGCTTTCTCATGGGGTCTGGATGCCTGAAAGGGACCTAGTTTCATTAGCCAGGTAAATATTCTCCCGAGACTCATTGAGCTCGATGTACAACTTGTACACGGAGAAATAACTTTCCCCTTTCTTCTTCTTTCCCCCTTCCGCCTCGGGGTTATTTCCTTCATTCTTCTTTCTTTTGGAAGAGTTTTCTACAGTGGGTTTCGAGGCGGATGGGTCCGCCGAGTTTGAGGCAGAGTTTACGTTTGTCATTGTAGTTATGGGCTGAGAGGTCATATTCAGTGTCAACCTCGCCTCTTCTACATTGACAAACCTCTGAGCTTGTCTATTAAACTCAGTTATGGACCTCACAGGCTTCCTCTACATATCTTCCTAGAGGGGACTTCCCGGCATTACCCCAGCTTGGACGATCATTAAATGACCGCTGTCATCTACATCACGAGCTCGAGCGACTTCCAGATTAAATCTTGTAAGGTAGATTTTCAGCGTTTCATTTGGTTGTTGTCGGATGTTGGTCAGGATCGATGCCTCAGGCCATATCCCGATCATGGCTCTAAATTGCTTCTTGAAATCCCTTGACAGCTGATCCCAAGAAGTGATTGAATGCCTCTTATATTTTGTGAACCAGCTTTTTGCTGGTCCTGTAAGCGATGCTGGGAACAACATGCATCTGAGCTTGTAACCCACATTACATGCCCTCATGATAGTGTTGAATGTACTTAAGTGACTGTGTGGGTCGGATTTCCCTTCAAAAGGTGGGACATGAGGAATCTGAAACCCCTGAGGAAACGGAGTGTTGGAAATGTGGGGAATGAATGGTTCGAGCTCCTCATCAGAATCTTCGTCCCGATTTCGGCCTCGCTCATTCCATAAGAGCCTAAATGCTCTTTCCAGTTGATCAATTATTTCCTGAACTGGATCCACAAGGGGTCTCGCGTGAAATTGGTTATCGTTGATCACAATTCTAGGCTCGCACCTTCGCATGGGATCCTTGCGTCCATTTAGGTGATCTATCAGGTCTGGGTTCGAGGGATTACCACTACCCCGATTTTGATTCAAGTGTTCCCGCAGGTCAAGGTGGTTCCTTTGGTTCCCAGTATTTCTACGTCCTTGATCATACATACTGACTGATCTGGTGTCTCCTGAGTCGTCGCTGGTGAGGCTCGTTGCATAATTGTTTCGAGATGGATTCCTTTCAGGCTGCCTCGTCTCCATAGTGTGATACCGAGACATTTGGATTCTCATAGGCTGGGCGCCTCTCCGTTCTCTAGTAGTTTCTCCATTCCCCTGCTTCCGTCCAACTCGCCTTTCCCTATCACCCTAAGTCAGTTGTGTGTTTCTCTGAGGCAGTGAGGGATATCTTATTGGCGATGGAGGGAACGGTACTGCTATGAGCTTACCATCCTACTTCAGGACATGCTCGGAGTAGATTGACACTATTGAAGCCATGATACTCGAGCCTGCACTTCCCAAGCTCGAACTATTTAATCCGAAGGCAATCGATAACGGATGTATCCCAATGTCATGTCATTTCGAACTCAAAAAGCATCATGAGGTTACACTTCTTCAAGGTTGTTATTTTAGTTTGGAGATCTTACAGCTGGACCATACAATGTTTTCATACATTTCGAGCTCACACCTGACGAGTCCAGTTTTCGAGGTCATAACCTCTGGTCTCAAAATCTGGGTGTAACAGTTTGCCCCCTCAAAAGTATTAGTTCGAATCCTATGAGAAGGAAACTTTTGAACTGCTCCTCTTGGGAACTTTACCATAAAAAACACTCGAGTGTGGACACACGTCAACCGGGTATTGATCAATCAAAGTACTTGAGTACCTTGGAAACCTGCCCACGTCCATTCGCCTGCCATTCTTTATGGTAATATTAACTCATAGGTCCCTAGCCGTTAGATCTGATACGGAATCTGACCAATGGCCCAGATTAATTCGGCCTTTTACACTCCCATGGGTTTATAAATATGACCATTCGTCATCCCCATTTTATTTTCACGATCAAGCCTTGGCAGAGAGAAAAGAAGAAAAAACCAGAGAATATCGCCCAGTTCTTGCATGTTCTCCAAGCCACGAAAACAGAACAACGTGCACCTCTTCGACTCTGTGAGATCGTTTTTGCAACAACTTATTCAATCATCAATCTCTCTGTTTCCGCCGATCGCATTGTGTAAGTTTTCTGTTCATAACTTCGTATGCTCGTATATTTTTCATGCATGTTTATATTGCCGCACTGTTTGTTCCCTTGCTAGTTTTGCACATTAGAATGTTTCAGTACATACTAGTCTTAAGTTATGATATTCTGGGTTCCAAGCTTAGTTCATGCGTAGAAGACCCAGATATGGCTCTTTTACTGAATTTTTTGAAATTTTAATGGCATATCTTGTACACCAAGATATCAGGTATAAAATTAGGGTTTTATAAAATGCATGTTTCCCAAAAATTCCACTCTTTAGGTAACCGCCAACTTTTTCCCTGAAATATCGGGATCCTCAAAATTAAATCCACCTTCCTTTCTTTCAGTGGAATACACGCTCTGAGAGACTGGCCTCGTCCTTTGGATCAAGTTTTCCTTATAGCCTTGATCATTCGAGCTTAGGTTTTCATTATTTCTTGTTCGCTTGGCCCTCACCCTTTTGCTCTCTTGCTAGATGTTGCAGAACTTGGGAAAGAGGTGGGGGTCAAAGCTCGCGATTCCTTATTCACCAGTAAATCTGAGCCTGGAGTCCCCTTTTACTCGGAACCAGCGCTTGATTCGGGAGCACGAACTGAGGTGTGAGCAAGAAGACATCCGAGCTTATTTTCGAAGCCAGATAGACGAGGTCAAAGAAGGAAAAAGCAAAAAACTAAGGGTTTCCATCTACCCAGATCCGGACCCCGAGCCTAGACCGATTCCCTTTGACTCTACGCTCAAAGTGACAGTTGCCTTTAGGCTAGGTGATCTCCAATTCTTACTGATAGGGGAACCTTCGACCTCACAACCAACCTCCGTCCCCACCTTGAAGAGGGAATTTCTTGAGGCCGACCATTATTGGAGCTCGATCTCTTCATTAGGGCAGATATCTGACATTCTGGCCCTCCACAATATTGGACTGTCAGGCTTGCTGAGGTGTCGAGCTCCAGCCTCCCATGAGCAAAGTTGCCACGCCCCGGTAGTTGGGAATCCTGACAACAAGCTAAGATACGCAGCTTGGAGCCATGAACATATGAAGGTCAAAGGCCAAGACAGCCGAGCTTGAGAAGGTGAATGCCCGATGCGAGGAGCTTGAGAAGATTAATGCCAAGCTTGAGGAGGAGAAGGCAGTCACTCTCGAGATTATGGAGGGCAAAAAGGCTCGTCTCCTAGCAGAGTTTAAGGAGAAGAAGGATCGGGCGGTCGACCTGGCCATTTATAGGATCTGGGCCAGTAATGCCGATCTCGATACCAGCTTCTTAGGCTCTTTCGAGGCATAACTGGTGGCCAAGTGGCAAGCTCGGCTCGATGAGAAGGAGGCTGCTCGGGAGGAGGTAGAGAGAGCCAAGGAGGATGCTGAGAAGGCAAAGGAGGATGCTCCTCCCTCCTACATTTCTACCTAGGGCTGCGTCCCTTCAATTTTTTTTAATAATTTATCTTCTGCGATTTATGCCCCTAGGGCTAAGACAATTTATAGCTCGTGAAAGAGTTATTTTCTTATGATATTTATGATACCGTATTTGACTTTACTTTAATATTTTGCTTTACATTTCTTAGGTCGAAATATTTCACGCGATTTATATTAAAGTGTATTTATGTCTGTTTATTCATACAAATAGGCGGTGGATTTTTAAGCTCGAGCTTAACTGCATTCATGCATAGTTTGCACGATATATCCGTATCCGATCTCGTTATTTGTTAAGGTCGAAAGTTACTTTTACCATGCACCTGGAAGTACTTCTATGGAGTGTAACGTAGGTGGTTTAGTTATATCTTGCTTTTTTAGTTACTTTTCCTCGTCCTTGGGTAGCTGCCCAAGGTTACGTGATCGAAACCATGTTTTTGCAGGATATTCCAGCCTCGATCTCGACTTAGCTTGAAGTAGGTTGTGTTCCAACTTACTGTCGATTAGTTTTCGCTGGTTTGTTCCAAACCTATTCAGGTCGTGTTTGGTTTGTAATCCATACACTTATATTCTTGATATAGTTATATCTAGATCATGTATTTGGCTACATCCAAACACTTTTACTTTTCCATGATTTTGTTATATCCAAAACATCTTAGCTCGTGTAATTGGTTGTATCCAAACACTTTATTTTTAATAATATATGCTATTTCATTTTTTCAAGCTGATGGTATATGTACCACTAATGCCCCCTTAATATCCTATGAGTGTGACCATAGTTTATTAAATTAAGGGAGTTTGCAAAAAATACAGCATATTGAAACGAAATCGAACTTTATTTGAATGATTTATTAATAGGAACATAGTACAGATAAACAAGTATGGTTACAGGTGACATCATTCCTACACTATTGATAGTAAGGTCATAGATGTTCGCCATTCCATGCTCGTGGTACCAAACTCCAATTCAATCTTGCCAACTTGTATACGCCAGGTCGAATAACTGATTCGATCTGATAAGGTCCTTCCCAATTAGGCCCGAGCACGCCAGCAGCTGGATCCCGTGTTGCCAAGAACACACGCCTGGGCACCAAATCTCCTGCACTGAATTTTCTATCTCGAACTCTTTTATTGAAATACTGTATAGCTCGCTGTTGGCATGCAACATTTTTTAGATGAGCTTCGTCCTTTCTTTCTTCAATCAGGTCCAGACTTACTTCGAGGTGGGATTGGTTCGAGGCTTGGTCATAAGCGTGGGCACAAATTGTGGGTATTTTGACCTCGATAAGTAGCATAGCCTTGCATCCATATGCCAGAGAAAAGGGGGTATGTCCCATTGAAGTATGAGTTGTGGTTCAATATGCCCATAAAACTTGGGGCAATTCTTCGGGCCATTTCCCTTTTGCTTCTTCCAACTTTTTCTTCAGAGAACTTTTTAGGGTTTTGTTTACAGCTCCGTTATGGAACACAATCTTCCTTGGCATCCTGTATTGGCATATAATATTCTTTACCACGAAGTCCAAGACTTTTTTCGAGGTAATTTTCACTAGAGGCTCGGCCTCAGTCCACTTCGTAAAGTAATCTACTGCGACTATTGCGTATTTGACTCCGCCTTTGCCAGTTGGCAGCGAGCCTATGAGGTCGATTCCCCAGACTACAAATGGCCATGGGGAGGTCATCAGAGTTAGCTCAGAAGGTGGAGCTCAAGGAATTATGACGAATCGTTGACACTTGTCGCATTTCTTGACATAATCAAACAAATCTTCTTTAATAGTAGGCCAGAAGTATCCTTGGCGTATGATTTTCTTGGATAGGCTATGCCCTCTAGTGTGGTCTCCACAGAATCCTTCATGACTTTCTTCCACAATCTTCTTACCCTCGGGTGGAGTCACACATCGGAGTAATGGCATAGAGTATCCTCTTCTATATAGCCTTCCCTTCACAATGGTGTACCTCGGGATCTAATACATCAATTTTCAAGCCTTGGTTCGTTCTTCTGGGAGAATGTTGGTCTCAAGGTACCTAATTATCGGGGTCATCCAGGTCGACTCGGAGTTTATCATGCACACATCTTCCTGTTCAGACTCGGTTATACTGGGTGTCGATAGATGTTTGATTGGTACGACAGTCAGTTCATCGACCTCGGTGGACGTGGCGAGCCTGGCTAAGGCGTCTGCATTTGAATTTTTCTCTCCGGGAACCTGTTCTATCGTGTAAAATTCAAATTGCTCGAGGGCTGCCTTCACTTTTTCAAAAAACTCGTATGCTCTTGGTCTGCGGTATGCATGGCGATCTGGTTATATCCAGAACAAGCGTACATGAATGACATAAGTCCATGCCCAACTGTGGCATCTACGAGCTGGTCGATTCGAGGTAGGGGAAACAGTTCTTTGGACAGGCCTTATTGAGGTTTGAGTAGTCAATACAGGTCCGCCATGTCTCGTTAGGTTTCGGGACTAGCACCGGATTGGCGACCCAATGGGGGTAGAAGGCATCTCGAATGAATTGGTTTTCATTCAACCTGTCAACCTCTTCTTTTAAGGCCTTCTTCCTGTCGTCATCCAGGAGTCTTCACTTTTGTTGCTTCGAGGGAAAGCTTTTGTCAATATCTAGAGTGTGGCTTACCACATTCGGAGTTATCCCTACCATATCCAAATGTGACCATGCGAAAACATCCTGGTTCTTTTTCAAAAAGAAAATTAATTGCTATTTCGTTTCTTCTGGAAGGTTTTTCCCTACCTTCACTGTCTTCGAGGGGTCTACTTCTTCGAGTCTGACCTCTTTGAGCTCTTCTAATGGCTCGAGGTCATTTCTTTCCTCTATTCTCAAATCCATTTCTTCGTCTATCTCGAAGACTGTTCCATCCTTATCCTGAACTATGACAAGTGTTTATGCGCTTGTCTGTTTCTTTCCTTTAATTGAAATGCTATAGCATGCCCACCTTGCTAGCTGGTCTCCCTTCAATGTCCCGATGCCACTAGAAGTCGGGAAATTGATGGCCAAGTTCCTCACAGACGAAACTGCCCCCAACCCTACTAGGGCGGTTCTCCCAAGAAGCACGTTGTAGGCCGATGGTAGATGCACTACTACAAATTCCATCATCATGGTTGTTGAGACCGGGAAGTCTCCCAAGGTCAGAGGGAGTTCAGTGGATCCCATACATGCAATCCCTTCTCCTGAAAAGCCATACAATGTCGTTGCACAGGCCTTTAGGTCACGAAGCGTGAGTCCCATCTTTTCTAAGGTGTCGTTATAGAGGATATTCACTGAGCATCCGTTATCTATCAGGACTCGATGAACTCTCTTATTCTCTAGCTGAAGGGTGATGACCAGCGGGTCATTGTGAGGAAACTGCACATGAGATGCGTCGTCCTCAGTAAAAGTTATAGGTTGAGATTCAACCCTCTGGTGTTTCGAAGCCTTGGGTTCAAGTTCGTAAGGGGACCCGTCACCAGTTTTCAGCTCATTCACGTATCTTTTTTGGGCGTTCCTGCCTGATCCTGCGAGATGAGGCCCCCCCGAGATGGTTACAGCATCTTCTCCATCAATCGAAGGGGGTCTCTCGTCTTCCCTAGCTTGGGAGTTATTGTTTTGGGAAGGTGGTGGTGCAGCAGCCCTCTGACTGGTAGAAGCCTGATTGGGATTTTGGTTTCTTACATATATCCTGAAATATCCTCTCAAGATCAGGCCTTCTATCTCATCTTTTAGTTGCCTGCATTCATCGGTTGTACGTCTGATATCCCTATGGAATCTGTAGCATTTACTAGAATCTCTTTTTGCTTTCTGGTTCCTCATGGGTCCGGACGTCTGAAAGGGACATGGTTTTCATTACCCAGGTAGATATTCTCGCGAGACTTATTCAGCTCGGTATACACTTTGTACACGGAGAAATATCTTTCCCCTTTCCGCCTCGGTGTTACTCCCTTCAACCTTTATTCTTTTGGAAGGGTTGCCCACAGAGGGCTTCGAGGATGATGGGTCCGCCGAGGTCGAGGCAGAGTTTATGTTTTTCATTGTAGTTATGGGCTGAGAGGCCATATTCAGTGCTGACCTTGCTTCCTCTATATTGACAAATCTCTGAGCTCGACAATTGAACTCGGTTAAGGACCTCACAGGATTTCTCTACATATCTTCCTAGAGAGGGCTTCAAGGCATTACCCCAGCTCGGACAGTTACCAGATGACCGCTGTCATCTACGTCACGAGCTCGGGCGACTTCCAAATTGAACCTTGTAAGGTAACTTTTCAATGTTTCATTCGGCTGTTGCCAGACATTGGTTAAGGCAAACGCCTCGGGCCTTATTCCGATCATGAGTATAAATTGCTTCTTGAAATCTCTAGATAATTGATCCCAAGAAGCAATTGAATGCCTCTTATATTTTTCGAACCCATTTTTTGCTGGTCCTGTGAACGAGGCTGGAAACGCATGCACCTGACCACGTAGCCCACATTACTCGCTCTCATAATGGTATTAAACATACTTAAGTGACTGTACGGATCAGAATTCCCATCAAACGGTGGGACATGAGGAATTCGAAACCCTTGAGGAAACGGGGTAATGGAAATATGGGGGGCGAAGGGTTCGAGTTCCTCATCAAACTCTTCGTCCCCATCCCGTCCTCGTTCATTTTGTAAGAGCCTGATTGCTCTTTCCAGCTGATCAATCCTTTCTTGGCTTCTTGTAGGCTGGGCGCCTCTACGTTCTCCAGCAGTCTCCCCATTCCCATGTTTCTGCCCAACTCTCCTTTCCCTATCACCCTGCGTCAATTGCGTGTTTCTCCGAGGCGGTGAGGGATATCTTCTCGGCGATGGTGGGTGCCTTATGGGTGATGGTGGCTACCATCCATTACCAGGCCTAAAAGGTCCCAAGTTTTACTGTGCCGGTTCAGGAACGTTCTGCGTGTTACCAGGATTTTGGGTCTGAGCCGCCGTGGGAGCTCAGTTATTCCCAGTCTCGGCTGATGTAACGCCCTACTGCCTTAGAGCCATTACTAGGTGAGTTTAAAATGTGTCATTAACTCGCTAATCGAGGTTTTAGGGAAAAAGTGTAATTAAACCATAATCAGAGTTATAAACTTGAGAATAAACCTTTAATTGAAAATTATAAAACATTTAACATTTGGGATCCCAAAAAACATTGTTTAGAAATATTTACAACTCAAAATACAATTAGAGTCGACTAAACGACAAAATTTAAGTTTAGTACATTCATTCCCCAAAAGCACCCCTAGCCGTGGCAGCCAGGCAGACCAGACATGTACGCGTCGCTCGTCACGCTCACCATACTCAAGGTTGATTGACCTTCCCCTTGCCTTTACCTGCACCATAGAGCACTCGTGAGCCGAAGCCCAGCAAGAAAACCCTCACAAGTAGATAATATATTCATATCAAACACTTAACATAAAATCAAGCCATCATCAGGTATACACGCACGGCCATGCCATCCCAGGCGCTTTACCACGCCCTGGGTTCACAGTCTATACCGTAAGGATATCCCAGGTATCCTTTACGGTCTCGCTCTGGAAACTCGCACTCCGCATGCTAAACACTGCTCCTGGCCCCTTGCCGTTCTCGGCCTCCGCAGTTCCCGGCCTTCGCCATTCCCGGCCATCACCGTTCCCTCATTTATACACACACATCATATAACTAAACATATATTTAAACACATATAAATTCCATCAAAGGGCCATGCCCTGCAACACAGTCATATAGGGTTGAGCCCTGCAACCCGATCATATAGGGCCTAGCCCTGCAACACAAGCTCTATAGGAACAATACTTTTCTTACCTTTGTCCTAAGCTTTCCAAGAATCGATGTCCCGAGCACAGTTCCCTAGTCCGAGCCTCGCTGAAATCCTTGTCACAATGCATTAACAATTTCCACCCATCAAGTTCTAATCCATTAAATAGCTTTAGATTATGGTTCTAGTCTTTGAGACATTGAATTCTATCAATCCGGGTGATAAAATCCATCTCGAGCCTTAACTATTGAATTCTCGAGCCTAAAACCCCTCTAGAACCCTAGAATGCACTAAGTGCCACAGTCCTAGGGACTCATGCCGAGACTGGGAATAACTGAGCCCCTGCGGCGGCTCAGACCCTTCCTGAGGGGTGCCGCGGCGCGCCTTCAATTCCAGACGCCCCAAGTTCTAAGGGGCCGCAGCTCGACAAGAACAGCGCTGCGGCCCGACCCCTTGAGCATAGAAAAACTCATCATTTTCACCTAAAAAACCAGTCCAATTATTCCCAGAATCAAGCCAACAATCCAAACTAATTATCACAGAGATCATACTATAGATTCAGCAACAAAACCCATCAAGAACTCAAGCCAAAAACCTCATCTAACTCAAATTGAATTCCCTACCCAACACACATGCATACTCTAAGAAAACCAGCAGAAATTTCAAACACAATTCTTATAATTTAAAACTTACCCTTGTTGAATTGAGTCTCTAAGTTGATCTCCTAAGCCCCAATCTCCTAGCCTCCAAAGCTCTAGCTTGATTCCTGGCTTCCACTTAATTTTCACAAATGGAACCTCCAAGATGTCACTAAGTCTCCAAGAGTAGAAGAGAAACAGAGTAAGGGAGAGGGAGTGGGTCGGTTTAGAGAGTTCCAAATGGTTCTATGTTTTGTTTTATTTAGCTTAAGTCTAAAAGGTTACCTCAAGGCTCGGGGTACCAAGAACATCCCCGAGGGCAAAATGGTAAATTTCCAAAATATTCCCTCCTAGGCATTCTAACCTCAAATATATCTCCAAATATTTATTTCCATAACCCGATAACCCCATAAAATGACTAACACCCGAATTACCCCTCGACTCACCCCGAGTCGGACTTTCGACCCCGTAGTGACTTTCTATCTAACCCCTCCCTAGGACTGTCTCGGATCGTGTAACACAGATATATCACAAGTACATCACAATTATCATATTTATACCCTCATCAGGCTAAAATTACAATCATGCCCCTAATAACTAGACGGGGCCCACATGCATATTTAATTCTCCTAAACATGCATCACTAATCACATATTCACATAAATTCACATATTATCACAATAATTCACTTATTTCCCTCCAGGCACGCTAATCAAGGTCGTGAGCCTTATTACCAAATTTGGATCATTACAACTATCCCCTCCTTACAGAAATTTCGTCATCAAAATTACCTGAACATCTCAGGATACCGCTCCCGCATTTCTGACTCAAGTTCCCACGTCGCCTCCTCAACCTTGCTATTCCTCCACAGCACTTTCACCAAGGCGATGATCTTGCTTCGCAAAAATTTGTCCTTCCGGTCGAGAATCTGAACTGGTTTCTCCTCGTAAGAAAAATCCTGATCCAGCTCCAAATTCTCATAACTCAGAGCATGCGTCAAATCAGACACATACTTCCGAAGCATGGACACGTGAAACACGTCATGAACCCCTGATAAGGCTGGAGGCATCACCAATCTGTAAGCTACCTCTCCAACCTGTTCCAAAATCTCAAGGGGGCCAACAAATCTAGGGCTTAGCTTGCCCTAAACACCAAATCGTTTCACTCCCCTCAAAGGTGAAACCCTAAGGAACACATGGTCACCAACCTGAAACTCCACGCTCCTGCGTTTCAGATCTGAGTAACTCCTCTGGCGACTCTGGGAGGCAAGCATTCGAGCTCTAATATCCTCAACCACCTCATTAGTCCTCTGAACCATCTCAGGACCTAAGTATCTCCTCTCACTGGTCTCATCCCAATGGATAGGTGATCTGCACTTCCTCCCATAAAGCATCTCATACGGAGCCCCTCCGATAGTCGCTTGATAACTGTTGTTGTACGAGAACTCAATCAAAGGAAGATACTTACTCCAAGATCCCCCAAAATCTAGCACACAAGCTCGTAACATGTCCTCCAATATCTTAATCATCCTCTCAGTCTGTCCATCAGTCTATGGATGATAAGCGGTACTAAACCGTAACTGTGTGCCCATAGCCTTCTACAAACCTTCCCAGAACTTGGAAGTGCAGGTGGGGTCCCTGTCGGATACTATCGACCTCGGAGCCCCATGCAGTCGGACAATCTCCTTCACATATAGCTCAGCATACTGTTCCACAGTATAAGTCGTCTTGACTGGAAAAAAGTGGGCGGACTTGGTTTACCTATCCACAATCACCCACACCTAATCATGTTGTCCCACGGTCTTCGGCAACCCAACCATGAAGTCCATGGCGACATCTTCCCACTTCCACTCTGGAATCCCTAAAGGTTGCAGCAACCCCACTGGCCTCTGATGTCCAACCTTGACCTGCTGACAAGTTAATCACCTAGCCACATAATCCACCACATCCCTCTTCATGCCGGACCACCAATACAAAGCTCTCAGGTCCTGGTACATATTCGTTGTACCCGGATGTAAGGAATAGGGAGTGGTATGTAGTTCATCTAAAATCTCTCGCCGAATATCTGAATCCATCGGAACACAGATCTGACCCTTATACTTCAGTACCCCATCTCCGAGATAGAGAAGTCCTTAGCCGCTCCGACTAAGACACTATCCCTGCGACCTCTCAACTGGGAATCCTTCCCCTACGCCTCCTTGATCCTTTCAAGGAGCATAGACTGAAGAGTGATGTTGGCTAACCGACCAACCACCAACTCTATTCCCGTTCTAGTCATCTGCTCCGCTAACTTGCTGGATATCTTCCTTGAACTGTACAACTGCCCTGGGCCCTTTCGACTCAATGCATCAGCCACTACATTAGCCTTCTCAGGATGGTATAGGATATCACAATCATAATCCTTAACCAACTCCATCCACCATCTCTGGCGCATATTCAGATCCTTCTGAGTAAAGAAGTACTTCAAACTCCTATGGTCGGTGTATACCTCGTACTTCTCACCATATAGATAATGTCTCCAACTCTTAAGTATGAACACCACTGCTGCCAATTCTAGATCATGCGTGGGATATCTCTGCTCATACTCCTTTATCTATCTCAATGCATAAGCTATCACTTTCCCAGCTTGCATCAACACACACCCCAAACCCTGTCTGGAAGCAACACAATAAACCACGAACTTCTAATTGTCCATCGGCAGACTCAACACTGGCGCGGTGATCAGTCGCGGCTTCAACTCTTTAAAACTGTTCTCACATCTGTCTGTCCAAACATACTTTGTCTTCTTCTTTGTCAACTCTGTCAATGGTGTAGCTATTTTGGAAAACCCCTCAACAAACCACCGATAATACCCTGCTAATCCTAGAAAACTCCTCACTTCAGGAACACTGCTCGGTCCAGGCCAATCTCTCACTGCCTCAAGTTTACTTGGGTCGACCAGAATTCCCTCCTTACTGACGATATGGCCCAGAAATGTAACTTGTGGTAACCAGAACTCACACTTGCTAAACTTAGCATATAACCTATGTTCACTTAACCTCTGCAACACCAGACGTAGATGCTGCTCATGCTCCGTTTCTGACTGTGAGTACACCAGAATGTCATCGATGAACACAATCACGAACTTGTCCAAATATTCCTTGAAAACCCTATTCATCATATCCATAAAAGTTGCTGGGGCATTGGTTAATCCAAAGGTAATAACCAGGAATTCATAGTGTCCATACCTCGTGCGAAAAGCGGTCTTTGGTATGTCCTCCTCTTTGATCCTTAACTGATGGTAACTTGATCAGAGATCTATCTTGGAAAACACTGTCTTTCCCTGTAGCTGGTCAAACAAATCATCAATCCTAGGCAGTGGATATTTATTCTTAATGGTCAACTTGTTCAGCTCCCTGTAGTCAATACACATCCTAAGAGATCCATCCTTCTTCTTGACAAACAACACTGGAGCACCCCATGGCGAGAAACTCGGTCTGATGAACCCCAAATCAAATAACTCTACCAACTGAATCTTCAATTCCTTCAACTCTGTCGGAGCCATTCTATAAGGTGTTGTTGATATTGGCTTCGCTCCTGGTACCAAATCTATGGCAAAATCAATCTCCCGCTGCGGTGGCAGCCCTGGTAAATCTGCTGGAAATAAATATGGAAACTCACATACCAATCTGGTCTCCCCTGGTCCAACCGACATGACCTTAGAGGTATCCACAACACTTGCTAGGAATCCTATGCAACCTCCCTGCATCAGGTCCCTAGCCTTCAATGCTAAAATCATAGGTACCCGCGGTCCACTAGCTGTTCCCACAAATACAAAGGGTACATCCCCTTCTGGTTCAAAAGTCACCATCCTGCGCTTGCAGTCAATTGTCGCCCCTTACTTTGATAGCCAATCCATCCCTAGGATCACATCAAAGTCATCCATCTCAAACTCTATCAGATCAGCAAACAATTCCTACCATCTGCCTCTACTGGTAAAGCTCTAATCCACCTCCTAGAGACTACCAGTTCCCCAGTCGGCAACAAAGTCTGAAAACCCCTAGCAAATAGAACACTAGGTCTACATAGCTGATCTATAACTCTAGCAGACACAAATGAATGAGTAGCTCCCGAATCAAACAATGCAGTATAAGAAGAACCAGCACTAGAGATCTGACCTATCACAACTGAGGGGCTAGCTTCCGCCTCTATTTGAATCAAAGTAAATACCGTGGCAAGGGCGAGACTGTCGCCCTACTTTGGCTCCTCCTTCCTGGCTTGTAGGCAGTCCTTCTTCAAATGATTGGCACTCCCATAGACAAAGCAGGCCCTAATCCTGCACTCACCCTGATGTCATTGTCTGCACCGAGGACACACTGAAAAACTCCTCCAGTTGTCACTTCTGCCCTGACAGCCACTAAATCTACCCCGCGCCCTCCTATCAGAACTGGGAGGAACAAAGGAATCTGGGGCTTTCCTCTTCTGCTCACTGGGGCCACTACCCCGACTGGATCCAATAAAAGGAGGCACTGTCCCCCTGGCATCGTGCCTGACAGTGCTTTCTCTCCAAATCTGGTCCTCGGCCCCCTCAGCAGTAAGGGCCTTGTTTACAACCTGAGCATAGGTAGTAGTCTCTGGATCCAAGGTGATCATCACATCACGGGCGATCATAACATTCAATCCCCCTATAAATTTGTCTCTTCTTGCCGCATCTGTCGGCACTAAATCTAGCGCGAACTTCGCCAATCAGTCAAATCTCAAAGCATACTCAGTAACTGACAACCGGTTTTGAGTCAGGTTGATGAACTCATCAACCTTCGCAGCTCGGACTGCAACACTATAATACTTCTCGTTGAAGATGTTCTTGAATTCCTCCCAGGTCATAACTGCCACATTCCTCCTCTGAACTACTACATCCCACCAGATGCGGGCATCCTCTCTAAACATGTAGCTTGCACAAGCTACCCTCTCGCACCCCTCAACCCTCATAAAATCAAGAATGGAGGGAATCATATTCATCCACTACTCTACGCGCAGTGTGTCTGGTCCACCCTCAAAGGTGGGAGGATGCTATTTCCTGAACCTCTCATATAAGGATTCCCACCTGTTCTCCACAACAGGCTGAACCGACACTGGCGCCAAAACCTGTTGAACTGGCAACCTAGTTACCTGTGGAGGGGCCTATTGCCTCAACTGTCGAAGTTCTTCTTCTATACGCTGCAGTCTTGCTTCCATTTCGAAAAACATCTACTGCCAATTCTGTGGGGCAGATGGAGGGTCCTGACCCTGGTTATCATCCTCGACCCAACTGCCGCGGAGTCTAGATGATTGACAAGGCATCTCAACAAATATGCATGCAATCAATAATGCCAATCATCAGGCATGACAACAACATCCAAACCGCCTCGCAATCACATCATTCAACCCTGAGCAACAATCCACACAACGCACAACTAACATATAACACACAACGGGCCATGCCCTAACATCATGCATACATTAAATCATTCATCATGCTCTATATGGAAAAAGCAGGAAAATAGGGAATTTAAGCACATAATCAGACATACAATTCAATTATTACCAACCAACCCTGAGTCGAGCTTGCCACTGACAGCGAGCGTACATGTTATGTCATCCTCCAGAAACCATAAACCTTGGCTCGCTCTGATACCAAGTTGTAACACCTTACTACCTTAGAGCCATTACTAAGTGAGTTTAAAATGTGCAATTAACTCGCTAATCGAGGTTTTAGGGCAAAAGTGTAATTAAACCATAATCAGAGTTATAAACTTGAGAATAAACCTTTCATTGAAAATTATAAAATATTTAACATTTGGGATCCCAAAAAACATTGTTTAGAAATATTTACAACTCAAAATACAATCAGAGTCAACTAAACGACAAAATTTAAGTTTAGTACAATCATTCCCCATAAGCACCCCTGGCCGTGGCAGCCAGGCAGACCAGACATGTACGCGTCGCTCGTCACGCTCACCATACTCAAGGTTGATCGACCTTCCCCTTGCCTTTACCTGCACCATAGAGCACCCGTGAGTTGAAGCTTAGCAATAAAACCCTCACAAGCAGATAATATATGCATATCAAACACTTAACATAAAATCAAGCCATCATCAGGTTATACACGCACGACCATGCCGTCTCAGACGCTTTACCAGGCCCTGGGTTCGTGGTCTATACCATAAGGATATCCCAGGTATCCTTTAGGGTCTTGATCATATAGGGCCGAGCCCTGCAACACAAGCTCTATGGGAACAGTAATTTTCTTACCTGTGTCTTGAGCTTTCCAAGCACCGATGTCCCGAGCACAGATCCTTAGTCCAAGCCGGGCTGAAATCCTAGTCACAACGCATTAACAATTCCCACCCATCAAGTTCTAATCCATTAAATAACTTTATATTATGGTTCTAGTCTTCGGGACATTGAATTCTATCAATCCGGGTGATAAAATCCATCTTGAGCCTTAACTATTGAAATCCCGAGCCTAAAACCCCTCTAGAACCCAAGAAGGCACTAAACGTCGCAGCCCTAGGGACTCATGTCGCGGCCCCCAGCTCAACCCAAGGCTCTGCCTCAAAATAGCCTACACGCACCGCGGCCCTTCCTGAAGGGTGCCGCAACTTGCCTTCAATTCTAGATGCCCCAAGTTTTAAGGGGCTGCGGCTCATCAAGAACAGCGCCGCGACCCGACCCCTCGAGCCCAGAAAAACTCATCATTTTTACCTCAAAAACCAGTCCAATTATCCCCAGAATCAAGCCAATAATCCAAACTAATTATCACAGAGATCATACTATAGATTCAGCAACAAACCCCATCAAGAACTCAAGCCAAAAATCTCATCTAACTCAAATTCAATTCCTCACCCAACACACATGCATACTCTAAGAAAACCAGCAGAAATTTCAAACACAATTCCTAGCTTAATTTTCGTAAGCCCTTGCTGAACTGAGTCTCTAAGTTGATCTCCTAAGCCCCAAGCTCCTAGCCTCCAAAGCTCTAGCTTGATTCCTAGATTCCACTTAATTTTCACAAATGGAACCTCCAAGATGTCACTAAGTCTCCAAGAGTAGAAGAGAAACAGAGTAAGGGAGAGGGAGTGGGTCGGTTTAGAGAGTTCCAAATGGTTCTGTGTTATTTTTATTTAGCTTAAGTCTAAAAGGTTACCTCAAGGCTCGGGGTACCAAGAACGTCCCCGAGGGAAAAATGGTAAATTTCCCAAATATTCCCTCCTAGGCATTCTAACCTCAAATATATCTCCAAATATTTATTTCCATAACCCGATAATCCCATAAAATGACTAACACCCGAATTACCCCTCGACTCACCCCGAGTCGGACTTTCGACCTCGTTATGACTTTCTAGCTAAACGCTCCCTAGGACTGTCTTGGATCGTGCAGCACAGATATATCACAAGTACATCACAATTATCATATTTATATCCTCATTGGACTAAAATTACAATCGTCCCCCTAATAACCAGACGGGGCCCACATGCATATTTAATTCTCCTAAACATGCATCACTAATCACATATTCACACAAATTCACATATTATCACAATAATTCACATATTGCCCTCCAGGCATGCTAATCAACGCTGTAAGCCTTATTAGCAAATTTGGGTCGTTACAGCTGGTACCTTAGTAGTTAAGTTGAAAGGAGCTCCAACCCGGATATTTCTCTGGGACCTTGAGGGAGCAGGATATTCTACTGGTGGTGGAGGTTGCTCTGTTCTTCGTGTGGCAGCGTTTTTGCGAGGTCTCCCACGAGGCCTGCGTGGTGGAACATGAACATCTCGCGGAGTTGGAGCTTGAGTCTCAGGCGGACGCGGGGGCTGAGCCACCTGCGCCTCAGCAGCCAATCTTGCCAACTCCTCGTTACATTTCTTGGCCTTCGCCAACTGCTTTCGCAGTTGACAATTTTCAAGCTCCACAATATGGAAATATCGCTTAGGGTTGTAATACATGTCCTCGTCGTCCCTGGGGGCGGGTGGTACCGGTGGTCCTTGAGAGTCAGAGGATCCACTCCTCAGTAGCCGATGATGAATTCGGACCCAAATGAGAGGAGTAGATCCTCTGACTCTTGAGGACCACCTGCACCACCAGCCCCCAGGGACGACGAGGACATGTATTACAACCCTGAACGATATGTCCCTATTGTGGAGCTTGAAAATTGTCAACTGCGAAAGTAGTTGGCGGAGGCCAAGAAACATAATGAGGAGCTGGCCAGATTGCCTGCTGAGGCGCAGGCGGCTCAGCCCCCGCCTCCCCCTGAGACCCAAGCTCCATCTCCGTGAGATGTTCATGTTCCACCACGCAAGCCTCGTGGGTGACGTTGCAAAAAAGCTTCCACATGAAGAACGGAGCAACCTCTGGCACCAGCAGAAGAACCTGCTCCCTCAAGGCTCCGGAGAAATACCCAGGCTGGAGTTCCTGTCAACTCAACTGTTGAGGTACTAGCCGAGACTAGGAATAACCGAGCCCCCGCAGTGGCTCGGACCCAAAATCCTGGTAACACCCAGAACGTTCCTGAACTAGCACAGGCAAACTCGAGACCTTCTAGGCCCCGTAATGGATGGCAGCCACCATCACCCATAAGGCACCCAAAAATTTCCGATAAGATATCCCTCACCGCCTCGGATAAACACGCAACCGACGCAGGGTGATAGGGAAAGGTGAGCTGGGCAGAAACATGGGAATGGGGAGACTGCTAGAGAACGTAGAGGCACCCAGCCTACGAGAAGCCAAATGTCTCGGTCTCACACTATTGAGATGAGACAACCAGAAAGGAACTCATCTCGAAACAACCGCGCAGCGAGCCATACTAGCGAAGGCTCAGGAGACACCAGATCGGTCAGTATATATGACCAGGGACGCAGAAATACTGGGAATCGAAGGGATCACCAAGATTTACGAGAAAAATTGAACCAGAATCAGGGTAATGATAACCCCTCGAACCCAGACCTGAGGGATCACCTAAATGGGCGCAAGAATCCCATGCGGAGGCACGAAGCTGGAATTGTGATCAATGATAACCAATTTTAGGTCAGACCCCCCGTGGATCCAATCCAAGACAGGATTGATCAACTGGAAAGAGCGTTCAGGCTCTTACAAAATGAACGAGGATGGGATTGGGATGAAAAGTTTGACGAGGAACTCGAACCCTTCGCCCCCCATATTTTCAGTACCCCGTTTCCTCAAGGGTATTGAATTCCTCATGTCCCACCATTTGATGGGAATTTCGATCCATACAGTCACTTAAGTATGTTTAATACCATTATGAGAGCGAGTAATGTGGGCTACGAGCTCAGGTGCATGCTGTTTCTAGCCTCGCTCGTATGACTAGCAAAAAACTAGTTCGAAAATATAAGAGGCAGCAGCCGAACGAGTAATGTGGGCTACGAGCTCAGGTGCATGATGTGTCGTCCTTACCAATTGCTTCTTGGGATCAATTATCTAGAGATTTCAAGAAGCAATTCAGAGCCATGATCGGAATAAGGCCCAAGGTGTCTACCTTAACCAATGTCCGGCAGCAGCCGAACGAAACATTGAAAAGTTACCTTACAAGGTTCAATTTGGAAGTCGCCCGAGCTCGTGACGCAGATGACAGCGACCATCTAATGGTTTTCTGAGCTGGGGTAATGCCTAGAAGCCCTCTCTGTGAAGATATGAAAAGAAAGCCTGTGAGGTCCTTAACCGAGTTCAATCGACAAGCTCAGAGATTTGTCAATGTAGAGGAGGCAAGGTCAGCACTGAATATGGCCTCTCAGCCCATAACTACAATGACAAACATAAACTCTGCCTCAACCTCAGCGGACCCATCGGCCACGAAGTCCTCTGTAGAGAACCCTTCCAAAAGAAAGAAGACTGAAGGGAAAGATATTTCTCCGTGTACAAAGTTTATACCGAGCTGATTGAGTGTCGGGAGAATATCTACTTGGCTAATGAAAACCAGGTCCCTTTCAGGCGTCCGGACCCCATGAGGAACCAGAAAGCAAAGAGAGATTCTGGTAAATACTACATATTCCATAGGGATATCAGACATACAACCGATGAATTCAGGCTACTAAAAGATGAGAAAGAAGGCCTGAACTCGAGAGGATATTTTTGGAAATTTGTAAGAAACCAAAATCCTAATCAGGCTTCTACCAGTTAGAGGGCTACTGCACCACCATCTGCCCAAAACAATAACTCCCGAGCCAGGGAAGACGAGAGACCCCCTCCGATTGATGGAGAAGACATTGTAACCATCTCGGGGGGACCTCATCTCGTAGGATCAGGCAGGAATGCCAAAAAAAGATACGTGAATGAGCTGAAAACTGGTGACGGGTCCCCTTACGAACCTGAACCCAGGGTTCCAAAACACCAGAGGGTTGAATCGCAACATATAACTTTTACTAAGGACGACACATCTCATGTGCAGTTTCCTCACAACGACTCGCTGGTCATCACCCTTCAGCTAGTGAATAAGAGAGTTCACCAAGTCCTGATAGATAACGGGAGCTTAGTGAATATCCTCTATATGGCCACCTTAGAAAAGATGGGACTCATGCTTCGTGACCTAAAGGCATGTGCAACGACATTGTGCGGCTTTTCAGGAGAAGGGATTGCATGTATGGGATCCATTGAACTCCTTGTGACCTTGGGGGACTACCCAATCTCAACAACCAAGATGATGGAATTTGTAGTAGTGGATCTGCAATCGGCCTACAACATGCTGCTCGGGACCCGCCCTAGTAGGGCTGGGGGCAGTTTCATCTGTGAGGCACTTAGCCATCAAGCTCCCAACTTCTAGTGTCATTGGGACACTGAAGGGAGACCAGCTAGCAGGGAGGGAATGCTATAGCATTTCCATTAGAGGAAAGAAACAGACAAGCGCACAAACACTTGTCATAGCATTTCCAGTCTCAAAGCGTGTATTACACCGGAAGAAATGAAGGTGGATTTATTTTCAAAGATCCTGATATTTCAGGGAAAAAGTTGGCGGTTACCCAAAGAGTGGAATTTTTGGGAAACGTGCATTTTACAAAACCCTAATTTTATGCCCAATATCTTAGTGAACAAGATAAGCCATTCAAAATTCAAAAAATTCAGTAAAAGAACTATGTCTGGGTCTTCAATGCAAGAATTGGGTTTGGAACCCATGATATCAGAACTTAAGACTAGTATGTACTGAAACATTCTAATGTGCAAAACTGGTAAGGGAACTAACAGTGCAAAAATATAAACATGCATGAAAAATATACGGGCATACAAACCTATGAACAGAAAACTTACACAATGCGATCGGCGGAAACAGAGAGATTGATGATCGAATGAGTGGTTGCAAAAACGATCTCACTGAATCAAAGAGGTGAATGTTGCTCTGTTTTCGTGGCTTGGAGAACATGCAAGAACTGGGCAATAATCTCTGTTCTTTTCTTCTTTTCTCTCTGCAAAGGCTTGAACATGAAGATAAAGTGTGGGGACGACGAATAGAGTCCTATTTATAAAGCCATGGGAGTGTAAAAGGTCGGATTAATCTGGGCCATTGGCCAGATTCCGTATCAGATCTAACGACCAGGGACCTATGAGTTGATAGTACCATAAAGAATGGCAAGCAGATAGTCGTGGGTAGGTTTCCAAGGTACTCAAGTACTTTGAGTGATCAATACCCGTTTGACGCATGTCCACACTCGAGTGTATTTGATGGTACAGTTTCCAATTGGAACAGTTCAAAAGTTTCCTTCTGATAGGATTCGAACTGATACTTTTGAGGGGGCAAACTGTTACACCTAGATTTCGAGACCAGAGGTTATGACCTCAAAAACTGGACTCGTCAGGTGTGAGCTCGAAATGTATGAATGCATTGTATGGTCCAACTATAAGATCTCCGAAGTAAAATGACGACCCCGAAGATGTGTAACCTTGGGACGCTTTCTGAGTTCGAAATAACACGACGTTAGGATACATCGGTTATCAATTGTCTTTGGATTAAACAATCCGAGCTTTGGAAATACAAGCTCGAGTGTGATAGCTTCGGCAGTGTCTATATGCTCCGAGCATGTCCTGAAGTAGGACGGTAAGCTCATAGCAATACCATGAGTCTCAACAGCCACAGGGTCGATCGCTGATCTCGAAGACCCGATGAGTATCCGGGATAACCCATTATGTATGAACATATTTATTTTTGTATAATCCCAACATTTAAGGGATATTATTTAGTTTATTATCCATTCCCAATTCTTATGGGATGTTTCCATATATGTAGGAGATATTGCATTTAATATCATTATTTAAATTGATATATAGAATATCTTCCCGAAATATGTGGGAATGAACTCTGTAACCTCCCCTATAAATAGAGGAGAAATGACCACTTGTAAAGGATCGATTTCTTTTGGCTGAAGAATAAGCTCTGGGTAATTCATCTCTGAAGAATATCCAGAAATCTTTAAGCCTTAATAACACAGACTCGTGGACTAGGCAAAGTTAACTGCCGAACCACGTAAAAATCCTCTTGCCTTTCTTCATTATTCATTTGCTTCATAGTATACGTTGTTTAATTGCTCTATGATTTAAGTTAACGAAAAACGACATCAACATATTATCATATAAATTTTAAATAAATAATGAATATTATAAATAAAAAATGTCATAAACATTTTAAAATAAAAATTAAACCAAAACATTTTTTATGGTTTATTTTTTTATAAAAAAAATATTAAGATAAATTTTTAGATCACAAACTACCCTATTTAAAGTACAAAACATTCATGATATTATTCAAATCACACATCAATGATTGGAGAAGAAACTTCTTTATTCTTGATAGAAGATCAATGTTATTCTAATTTCGTATTTAGTTAGAGAGTCATACTATGTGTACACACACGACACTTATATATAATGTATTTATTATGTATCTTATATTATTGTAATAATAATATTTTATAACATGTAAATTTATATTAATATAATTATTAAATAATTAGTTTTGTAATATTTTATAACTGTTACAGCCAGATTTCGAGACCAGAGATTGTGACCTCGAAAGCTAGACTCGTCAAGTGTGAGCTCTTGATATCTAAAACGCATGTTCGTGGCCCAGATGTCAAATCCTCGAATCAAGATGGCAACCTCGAAGACATTTAACCTCGAAGTCTTTCTAAGCTCGAAAGAACTTAGCATCAGGGTATATCCGTTGTCGGGTGTCTTGAGATCAAGTAGCCCGAGCTTAGCAGGAGTACAAGCTCGAAGTGTAATAGCCTCGATGTTATCTACCCTCTCCGAGCTGGTCTTGGAGTAAGGCGGTTAGCTCGTAACTTATCTATAGACCTGGACCGACATAATGCTGATTACCAACCTCGAAAGATTTAATGGGTCATCTGATGTAACGTGTTCCATGCATTTAAAGATATTTATTATTGTAACATCCCAACATTAAAGGGATATTAACATGTCTGTTATTCGCCCCATGGTCTTCAGGGGACGTTTCCTTTTATATAGGAGTTACAGTATTTACTATCATTATTTTAATTAATAAGCAAAAGTATCTTTTTGAAATATGTGGGAATGAACTCTGAAAACTCTATATAAATAGAGAGTTCATGAACATTTGTAGAGGAGAAATCTTTTGATATACTGAGAGAAATTCTGGAGAATTCATCCCTGAAGGATTTCCAGAAAACTCCAAGTCTCAATAAAATAGACTCGTGGACTAGGCAGAGTTAACTGCTAAACCTTGTAAAATTCTTGTTGTTTTACCATATTATTAGTCTGCACCATAGTCCTTATTTCTTAATTGCTCTACATTTTAAGTTGACAAAAAATGGCGTCAACAGTTTGGTGCTTTCATTGAGAGCCTTAAGCAATACAATCCTTGATTAGCTATGGCCGCAAATGATCAGAATGTTCTTGAAGAATACTATCCTCGATGCCCTGGGAAGCAGACAATGATGAATCCAGAACCAGAAGAAAGAAGTGAGTCCTCTGATTCTCGAGGACTTTCGGCACCTCTGGCTCCCAGGGACGATCAGGACGTGTATTATAATCCCGAGCGGTATGTCCCCATTGTGGAACCCGAAAATCGACAGTTAAGAAAACAGTTGGCTGAGGCCAAAAAGCGGAACGAGGAGCTGGCCCGGTTAGCTGCGGAGGTGCAGGCTACTCAGCCTCAACCTCTGACTGAGAACCAAGCCCCACCTCCGCGGGACATTCATGTTCCTCCCCGGAGGGCGACCTCTCAAATATGCTGCCACAAGAAGAACCGAGCAACCTTCGCCGCCGGCAGAGCAACCAGCTCCCTTAAGGCCCCGAAGAAACACCCAGGCTAGAGCTTCGGTTAACTCAACTGTTGAGTTACCAGCTGAAACTGAGAATAACCGAGCCCTTGCAGAGGCTCAGACTCAGAATCCTGGTAACAGGCAGAAGGTTACCGAGCCAGCACAGGCGAACTCAGGACCATCCAGACCCCGAAATGGGTGGTAGCCATCGTCACCCATACGGTTCCCTCCATCGCCAATAAGATATCCCTCACCGCCTCGGAGGATCACACAACCAACTCAAGGTGATAGGGAAAGGCGGGCTAGATGGAAGCAGGGGAATGGAGAAGCTGCTAGAGAACGGAGAGGCGCCCAGCCTACGAGAAGCCAAATGTCTCGGTCTCGCTCTGCAGAGATGAGGAAGCCTGAAAGGAATCCATCTCGAAATAATCATGCGACGAGCCTCGCAAGTGACGACTCAGGGGACACCAGATCAGTCAGTATGTATGATCAAGGACGTAGAAATACTAGGAGCCAAAAGAACCACCCTGACTTGCGGGAACACCTGAATCAGAATCGGGGTAGTGGTAATCCCTCGAACCCAGATCTGAGAGATCGCCTAAATGGGCGCAAGGATCCTCTGCGAAGGCGTGAGCCTGGAATTGTGATCAATGATAACCAATTTCAGGCGAGACCCCCTGTGGACCCAGTTCAGGATAGAGTTGACCAACTGGAAATAGTATTTAGGCTCTTCCAGAATGAGCAAGGTCAGAATCGGGACGAAGATTATGATTAGGAGCTTGAGCCATTCGGTCCCCACATTTCCAACACTCCGTTTCCTCAAGGGTTTTGGATTCCTCATGTCCAACCTTTTGAAGGGAAATCCGACTCGTATAGTCATTTGAGTACATTTAACACTATAATGAGAGCAAGTAATGTGGGTTACGAGCTCAGATGCATGTTATTTCCAGCATCGTTTACAGGACCAACGAAGAACTGGTTCGAAAAATATAAGAGACATTCAATCACTTCTTGAGATCAGTTGTTGAAAGATTTCAAGAAGCAGTTTAGAGCCATGATCGGCGTAAGACCCGAGGCATCGACCCTGACCAACGTCCGGCAACAACCAAATGAAACGTTGAAGAGCTACCTTGCAAGGTTCAATCTGGAAGTCGCCTGAGCTCGGGATGTAGACGACAGCGGTCATTTAATGGCCGTCCAAGCTGGGGTAATGCTGGGAAGTCCCCTTTGGGAAGATATGCAGAGGAAGCCTGTAAGGTCCTTAACCGAGTTTAATTGATGAGCTCAGAGGTTTGTCAATGTATAAGAGGCGAGGTCAACGCTGAATATGACCTCTCAGCCCATAACTACAACGATAAATGTAAACTCTACCTCGACATCGGTGGACCCGTCAGCCTCGAAACCCCCTGCCGAAAATCCTTCCAAAAGAAAGAAGAATGAAGGAAGTAACCCCGAGGCAGAAGGGGGAAAGAAGAAGAAAGGGGAAAGATACTTCTCCGTGTACAAGGTGTACACCGAGCTCAACGAGTCTCAGGAGAATATTTACCTGGCTAATGAAAATTAGGTCCCTTTCAGGCATCCAGACCCCATGAGAAATCAAAAGTCCAAGAGAGACTCCAGTAAATACTGTCGATTTCACAGAGATACTGGGCACACTACTGATGAATGCAGGCAACTGAAGGACGAGATCGAAGGACTAATCTCAAGAGGATACTTTGGATAGTATGTCAGGAACTAGAACAATAATCAGGCTTCTACCAGCCAGAGGACAGCTGTGCTGCTGCCTGCTCAAAACAACAATTCCCGAGCTAGGGAAGAAAAGAGACCCCCTCCGATTGATGGAGAAGATGTGGTAACCATCTCGGGCGGGCCTCAACTCGCAGGATTCGGCAAGAATGCCCAGAAGCGATACATGAACAAGCTAAATACTGGGGACGAGTCCCCTTATGAACCCAAACCCAAAGCTCCAAAGTACCAAAAGGTTGAATCTCAGCCTATAACCTTTACTAAGGACGATGCGTCCCATGTTCAGTTTCCTCACAATGACCCGCTGGTCATCACTCTCCAGCTCGCGAATAAGAGGGTTCACCGAGTTCTCATTGATAATGGGAGCTCAGTGAACATTCTCTATAAGGCCACCTTAGAAAAGATGGGACTCGCGCTTCATGACCTAAAAGCTTATGCAACGACACTGTATGGTTTTTCAGGAGAGGGGATTGCCTGTATGGGGTCCATTGAACTCCCTGTGACCTTGGGAGACTACCCAGTCTTAACAACCAAGATGATGGAGTTTGTAGTAGTGGACATGCCATCGGCCTACAACGTGTTGCTCGGGAGACCCGCCCTAGTAGGGCTGACGGCAGTCTCGTCTGTAAGGCATTTGGCCATCAAGTTCCCAACTTCTAGTGGCATTGGGACGGTGAAGGGAGACCAGTTGGCCGGAAGGGAATGCTCTAGCATTTCCATAAGAGGAAAGAAGCAGGCAAGCGCACAAGCACTCGTCGTTATTCAGACTAAGGATGGGACAGTCTTGGTGATAGATGAAAGAGCTGATCTCGAACCATTGGAAGAGCTCGAAGAAATCAAGCTCGAAGAATCAGACCCCCTGAAAACGGTAAAGGTCGGAAAAAATCTCCACGAAGAAACCAAATAGCAATTCATTTGCTTTTTAAAGAAGAACCAGGATGTCTTCGCATGGTCACATTCAGACATGATAGGGATAAGTACAAATGTAGTGAGCCACACGTTAAATTTCGACAAAATCTTCCCGCCGAAGCAGCAAAAGCGAAGACAACTGGATGACGATAGGAAAAAGGCCCTTAAAGAGGAAATCGACAGGTTAAAAGCAAACTGATTCATCAGAGATGCTTTTTACCCCGATTGGGTAGCCAACCCAGTGCTGGTCTCGAAGCCTAACGGGACGTGGCGAACCTGTATTGACTACTCGGACCTCAGTAAGGCCTGTCCTAAGGATTGCTTCCCTTTACCGCGGATCGACCAGCTCGTGGATGCCACGGCAAGGCATGGACTCATGTCGTTCATGGATGCCTATTTTAGATATAACCAGATTTCCATGCATGCCTCTGACCAAGAGCATACAAGCTTCATAACTGACAAAGGGCTATATTGTTATAACGTCATTCCATTTGGGCTCAAAAATGCTGGAGCCACTTACCAGCGGCTTGTGAACATGATGTTCTCCGAAAAAATATGGAATAACAAGGAAGTTAATGTTGACGATATGTTAGTTAAATATAAACTTAACAATAACCATGTTGATGACCTCGAAGAATGCTTTGCCATATTACGGAGATATAACATGAAACTTAACCCTCAAAAGTGCTCTTTCGAAGTATTTTCAGGAAAATTCCTTGGTTTCATTGTGAATGCTCGAGGAATAGAAGCTAATCCAGACAAAATTCGGGCTCTGATCGACATGCCTTCACCTCAGAAACATAAGGATGTCCAAAGTTTGACTGGCAGGATGGCGGCATTAAGTAGGTTTATCTCAAAATCTACAGACCGTTGTCTTCCATTTTTCAACCTTTTGAGGGGAGGCAAGAAATTCGAATGGACGGAGGAGTGCGAGTTGGCCTTTCAAGAGCTCAAGAAGCACCTCACAGAACCCCCCATCTTTTCAAAGCCCATTATGAGAGAAGTTCTGTACCTGTACCTTTCTACGACCGAGCATGCCATAAGCAAGATACTTGTGTGGGAAGAAGAAAAAGTGCAATGGCCTGTGTATTACGTCAGTAAAGGATTACAGGGGGCAGAATCAAGATATCCCTTGATGGAGAAGTTAGCTCTCAGCCTAATTCACTCATCTCGAAAGCTTTGACCCTATTTTCAGGCGCACCCCATCCATGTACTAACTCATCAACCACTAAGACAAGTCCTGTCCAAGCCAGAAGCTTTGGGTCGACTTCTCAAATGGGTCGTTGACCTCGGACAATTCAAGATCACCTATCACCCAAGGATGATCATTAGGGGACAAGCCTTGGAAAACTTCATAGTGGAGTGTGCGGGTGTGGCCAACGAAGAAGTTATAACCCCAGCGCACGAGCTGTGGAAACTTTATGTTGACGGGTCTTCTAATGAAAATGGATCGGGGGTAGGAGTAATTTTGATCACCCCTGCAGGAAGACGATTTCACTCTGCCTTAAGACTTGACTTCATCGCGTCGAATAACGAGGCCGAGTATGAAGCTCTATTGGCGGGACTTCGCATAGCCAAGGAGCTCAAAGCCAAAGCAATACATTGCTACAGTGACTCCCAGCTGGTGGTTAACCAAATTTTGGGAGAGTACCAGGCTCGCGGTACTAGAATGGTGGCATATTTAGAAAAGGCAAAATCGGCATTGGAGCATTTCGAGTTCTATGCGATAGAACAGGTCCCCCGAGAATAGAACTCGAACGCGGACGCCTTAGCCAGGCTCGCTATCTCTACTGAGAATGACAAACTGAATGTCGTGCCAATCGAACATCTCGCGATACCCAGTATTAACGAGCCAGAACAAGAGGATGTTTGTATGGTTAATTCCGGGCCAACCTGGATGACTCCGATAGTTGAGTATCTCGAGACTGGCGTTCTCCCAGAAGAACGGGCCAAGGCTCGAAAGTTGATGTACCAATTCCCTAGGTATACCATTGTAGATGGAAAGCTGTATAGGAGAGGATATTCCATGCCACTACTTCGATGCGTGACCCCACCCGAAGCTAAGAAAATCATGGGAGAAATTCATGAAGGGTTCTGTGGAGACCATACTGGGGGGCATAGCCTATCCATGAAGATCATACTTCAGGGATACTTCTGGCCTACCATCAAATCAGACTCGTTCGACTATGTCAAGAGGTGTGATAAGTGCCAACGGTTCGCCACAATTCCTCGAGCTCCACCATCCGAGCTAACTATGATGACCTCCCCGTGGCCATTTGCGGTTTGGGGAATCGACCTCATAAGCTCCTTCCTGACTGGCAAGGGCAGATTAAAATACGAAGTGGTCTCCGTAGATTACTTCACAAAGTGGACTGAAGCCAAACCTTTGGCAACAATAACCTCGAAGAAAGTCCTTGACTTCGTGGTAAAGAACATTATATGCCGATATGGGATGCCAAGGAAGATTGTATTCGATAATGGTACCCAGTTCGACAGCGATCTGTTTACCAACTTTTGCGAAAAGAATGGGATAATTAAGAGCTTCTCATCAGTGACCCATCCCCAGGCGAATGGCCAGGTCGAAGCTGTAAATAAGACCCTAAAGTGTTCGCTAAAGAGAAAGTTGGAAGAAGCTAAAGGAAGATGGCCCGAAGAATTGCCCCAAGTCCTATGGGCATATAGGACCACTACCCGTACATCAACATGACATACCCCATTCTCTCTGGCGTACGGTTGCGAGGCTATGTTGCCAATCGAGGTCAAAATTCCCACAATTCAAACCCTCGCTTATGATCAAACCTCGAACCACTCTCAGCTCGAAGAAACTCTGGACCTGATCGAAGAAAGAAGGAACGAAGCTTAATTAAAAAATGCTGCATACCAACAGCGAGCTACCCGGTACTTCAACAAAAGAGTTAGAGATAGAAAATTCGGCGTAGGAGATTTGGTGCTGAGGTATGTATTCTTGGCAACGTGGGATCCAACAGCGGGCGTGCTCGGGCCAAATTGGGAGGGACCCTATCAGATAGAATCAGTCATCCGACCTGGCGTGTACAAGTTGGCAAGATTGGATGGAAGTCTGGTACCACGAGCATGGAATGGCGAGCACCTAAGACCTTACTATCAATAGTGTAGGAAGGATGTTGCCTATAACCATGCTTATTTGTCTGTACTGTTTTTCTATTTTCGGATTTATCAAATAAAGTTTGATTTTGTTTTAATATGCTGTATTTTTTGCAATCTCTCTTAATTTAATAACCTATGGTCACATTCATAGGATATTAAGGGGGCATTAGTGGTACATATACCATCAGCTTGAAAAAATAAAAAAGCATATATAAAAAACATGCAAGCGTTTGGACATAACCAAATGCGCGAGCTAGGATAGTTTGGATATAACCAAACTATCGAAAACATACAAGTGTTTGGATATAACCAAATGTGCGAGCTAAGATAGTTTTGATATAACCAAACTATCGTAAACATACAAGTGTTTGGACGTAACCAAATGCGCGAGATAAGAAAGTTTGAACATAATCAAATTAGCAGGAGATAATAATATAAGTGTATGGATTACAAACCTAACACGACCTTAATAGGTTTGGAACAAACTAGCTAAAACTAATCGACAGTAAGTTGGAGCATAATTCACTTCGTGTTAAGTCAAGATCGAGGTTGGAGTATCTTGCAAAACAATAGTTTCGACCTCATAACTTCGGGGAGCTAACCGAGGACGAGAAAAAGTAACTAAAAAAGTAAGATATAACTAAACCATTTGCATTACACACCATATAAGTACTTTTGGGTGCATGGTAAAAGTAATATCCGGCCTTGACAAATAACGAGATCGAAAGCGGATAATTCGAGCAAACTGTGCATGAATGCACTGAACCTCGAGCTTAAATCCAAACTATGTTTGTATGAATAAACAGGCATATATGACACTTTAATATAAATTGTGCAAAATATTTCAGCCCATAAAATGTAAAGCATATATATTAAAATAAAAACGAAAAATGGTATCTCAAATATCATATAAAGGCTGCTCTTTTACGAGCTGTAGAATTGTCTTGGCTCTATGGGCATAAATAATAAATCAAACATAAAAGGCTATTACAAGAGATTTAGAGGGACGCAGCCCCGAGGCAAGTATTAAGAAGTAGGACCATTCTCCTTGGCCTTCTTAGCATCTTCCCTGGCCTTCTCAGCGTCAGCATCCTTCCCGGCTCCCTCCGCCTCATCTCGAGCAGTCTCCTCATCATCTAGCCGAGCCTTCCATTGGGCCACGAGCTTCGCTTCAAGAGGGCCTAAGAAGCTGGTGCCGAGATCGACATTGTTGGCCCAGATTCTATACATGGCCATGTCGACTGCCCGATCCTTCTTCTCCTTAAAATATTCGAGAAGACGATTCTTTTCACCCTCCATGATCTCGAAAGTGACGACCTTCTCTTCTTCAAGCTTGGAATTGGTCTCCTTGACCTGAGCATTTTCCTTTTCAAGCTCCGCGAGCCAGGCATTCAGCTTTTCAAGCTCGGAAGACTTGGCCTTTAGCTCCTCAACTCCTGCCTCGACCTTTGCTTTTGTTGCCTTGAGCTCGTTACTCAATTTGAGCTGAAGATCCTTCGCCTCCTGAGCAAGAGACATGCTCGAATGGACCTCGTTGTTCAGCTTATAATTGAGCTCGGCAGAGACAGCAAGAGTGGCATACAAAGAAATTAAATTAGCATATGGACCAAGTGTAAATGCGGCTAATACCAAAAGATGAAGGAAGTTACTGCAGCAGTGAGCTCGATACTCTTCACATAAAGTGTATTGCAGTCTCGAGCATTGTTCAAAAACTACCAATGAGGGGCGTCAGAGCCACTAAAACTCTGGCCCACTCGAGACAAAATGTCCGAGCCAAGTGTAGCCCCATGGGATCCGGCAGCATTGTCAATTACATACTCATCGACGTGAGTAGAAACCGACAACCTGCGTGTTGTGGAAACTGAGTGTTGAGTGAACCATGATTGGAGGGGGTTGGAGCTTGACCGTAGTGGACGCTTCGACCTGAGGAGTCGGCTCCACAGCCGAGCTCATAGCAGCTGGAGCTGGTGGACGAGGTGTCTTCTCAGTCCTCTTGAGGACCTTGGCGGGTCGCTTAGACTTCCGCGAGCCCCTTGGGCGTTTACTTCTCTTGGCCCCGCCACTCTCTAGGATGTTGTCAAGGTCGGAGTCCATCTCGCCTGCACATGTACACCACATTATGAGTTATCCCAAAAACAAAATAATTTAACATGATACGGACAGAAGGGATAAAAAGAAAAATGGAAAGAAACCTAGCTGGAACTCTCCCCCGAGCTTGTGCTAGATGACCACGAAATTCCCCCATCTTCAGAAGAGGCTGGGGGAGTACCTTCCCTATAGGTGGATGTCAACCTCGAAAGGTCCCTATAGTCGTTAGTCCCATATTGGACGGCTATTCCGTTCCATACCTCGTTCAGGCTATACATGGTGTCATATTTCCCGAGCCAGCTATCGAACCTATGTACCCTCTTATCTACCCAAGACCATACATAAAAATGGTTCCTATCGTCCTTACACAATACTAATCTATCTGGCTTATGTTTTAGTAGTGAAGGAGACCACAAATCTGAGCTAAGGATCACTGTACCTTGTTCATCCAAGCCTGAGCTCGAGGCCTCGTCATTGGCCTCATTCCCTGATTGTGGACTCCTTTGACGTTGAGCCGGAGATGGAGGCCTCGCATCTCTCATTGGGGGGAGGTTGCCGATCGGCTGAGGAACGAGCTCCCAGCAGTCGTACTTCTTGTTGGATCAGTCAAATGTAGATTGATCCTCCCCTAAGAGCCTACATGCCCGGAGCTTGCCTTCATGTACGAGGTAGGAGAGGGATCTCTTGCCATAGGGAAGTTGGAGCAGAGTTTTTCTGTGCTCCCTTATCTCCTTGGTGGGGGTAGGGCGATGGTAGTTGGCTGGAAGATAAAACACATTTCAACTAAGCACGAGCCTAAAACAAAGTTCGAGCACAGAATAAAGGGAATTTGAGATACTTACGAATCCGTCTGAAAGAGTAGAATCGAGACGGGGCTAGGCCATCTGTCCAGAAGAAGGCCTTCTTGAAATCAGGAGGGTGGTTGGGAAGATCTTCAAACATCTTCTTCTCCTTGGGATAGCTTGAGAGATAGTAGAAGAATCCATCTCTTCCCTGAGCTCGAGAGGGATTTCTTTTCAGGCAAAAGAGATACAAGATCTCTTCAACGAAGGTTCTTTCCACTTCAACTCGTGGTACTGCGACCTCAGGGCAGACAGAACCCTGTAAGAATTGGTGTTAAGCTGGAAGGGAGAAAACCCAACAAACTCAGTGAAGTCCTTGAAAAAAGACTTCAAGGGCAGTATCGCCCCTGCTTTCATATGCTCTTGGCTCCAAGCTGCGTATCTCAACTTGCTGTCAGGATTTCCATCTCCTGAAGCGTGGCAACTCCGCTCATGGGAGGTCGGAGCTCGACACCTCAGTGCGCCCGATAGTCCTATTTCGTGAAAGACCACAATATCAGCTATCTAACCTAACGACGTAACCGAGCTTCAGTAATGCTCGGCCTCGAAGAATTCTCTCCTCGCTTGCGAGGTAGAGGGTTCACCCATCAGTGAAAATTGAAGATCACCCAGCTTGAAGGCGATTGTCACTTTGAGCTTAGGGTCGAGGGGAATCGGTCTAAGCTCGGTGTCCGGATCCGGATAAAGGGCGACCCTTAGTCTTTTCCTCTTCCCTTCTTCGACCTCGTCTATCTGACGTTGGAAGTGGTCTCGAGTGTCCTCTTGCTGACGCCTCAGTTCATGCTCCCAAATTAAGCGTTGGTTCCGAGTAAAAGGAGATTCTGAGCTCGAAGTTACTGGTGAGTAAGGAATTGCGAGCTTTGACCCGCACTACTTTCCCGAATTCTGCGGCATCTAACAAGAAAGCAAAAGGGTGAGGGTCAAGCAAACAAGAAATAAAGAGAAAAATAGTACCTAAGCCCGAATGATCGAGACTACAAGGCAAGCTCGATCCAAAGGATGAAGCCAATCTCAGAGCGTGTATTCCACCGAAAGGAGGGAAGGTTGATAAGTTATGGGAAATCCTGAAATATTAGGGAAAAAAGATGGCAGTTATTAAAAAGGTGATATTTTTGGGAATCGTGCATTCCTTAAAAGACCCTGATTTTGTACCCGATATCTTGGTGTGCAAGATATGGTCTCTGAAATTTGAAAACCGAAAAAAGGAACCATATTTGGACCTTTTTCACAAAAACTGGGTTTGAATCTAATGTCTATCAGTCGAAGCACCCTAATCCTAGTGCATTAAACTAATGAATGGGTTGAAAATAAATCCTAGTGCCCATGGTGTAACAGAAGCATAAACATACATGAAGAAAAAAAATGTATATATAACGCAAAGAAGCCATAAACCGAAAACTTACACAATGTAATTAGTGGAAACAGATAAATGGATGATTGAACGAGCGGTTGCAAGTGCGATCTCACTGAGTCAAAAAGTAAAACTTTGCTTTGTCTTCTCAGCTTGGAGAACATGCAAGAACTGGACAAGAAAGGCTCTGGTTTATTCTTTCTGGAAGTTTGAATGTGAAGGAAAAATGGAGAAGACAACTGAAAACTTATTTATAGGCCCACGGGGATGTTAAAAGTTGAACTAATCTGGGCCATTAGCCAAATACCGTATCAGATCTAACGGCCAGGGACTAGTGAAATGATAGTACCCAAAAGGAGGGCAGGCGGATAGACATGGGCAGAGTTTCAAGGCACTCAAGTACCTTGAGTGAGCAATACCCAACTGACGCGTGTCCATACTCGAGTGTGTGACAGAACGGTTCCCGAAGAAAGTAGTTTAAAAGTTTCCTTCTCATAGGATTCGAACTAATACTTTTGAGGGGGCAAAATGTTACACCCAGATTTTGAGACCAGAGATTGTGACCTCGAAAGCTAGACTCGTCAAGTGTGAGCTCGAGATATCTAAAACGCATGTTCGTGGCCTAGATGTCAAACCCTCGAATCAAGATGGCAACCTCAATGACATTTAACCTCAAAGTCTTTCTGAGCTCGAAAGAACTTAGCATCGGGGTATATCCATTGTCGGGTGTCTTCGGATCAAGTAGCCTGAGCTTAGCAGGAGTACAAGCTCGGAGTGTAATAGCCTCGATGGTATCTACCCGCTTCGAGCTGGTCTTGGAGTAAGGCGGTTAGCTCGAAACTTATCTATAGACCTGGACCGACATAATGCTGATTACCGACCTCGAAAGATTTAAGGGTCATCTGATGTAACGCGTTCCATGCATTTAAAGATATTTATTGTTGTAACATCCCAACAATAAAGGGATATTAACAAGTCTGTTATTCGCCCCTAGCCTTCAGGGGACGTTTCCTTGTATATAGGAGTTACAGTATTTACTATCATTATTTTAATTAATAAGCAGAAGTATCTTCCCGAAATATGTGGGAATGAACTCTGAAAACTCTCTATAAATAGAGAGTTCATGAACATTTGTAGAGGAGAGATCTTTTGATATACTGAGAGAAATTCTGGAGAATTCATCCCTGAAGGATTTCCAGAAAACTCCAAGTCTCAATAAAATAGCCTCGTGGACTAGACAGAGTTAACTGCTGAACCATGTAAAATTCTTGTTGTTTTACCATATTATTCGTCAGCGCCAAAGTCCTTATTGTTTAATTGCTCTACATTTTAAGTTGACGAAAAACGGTGTCAACAATAACCTTTTAATTTATATTGATATAATTATTAAATATTTAGTATTGTATTATATACTATTATAATAATGATATTTTATAACATTTGAATTTATATTAATATAATTGATGAATATTTATTTTTAATTATTCTTAAAAGTATATTTCGTTAAATATTTGAAATATCCCGTTAAAGTTAACAAAAGAAACTGTTAAAACCAAGAATTTATGTCATATTGTCATATAAATTTTAAATAAATAATGAATATTATAAATAAAATATGTCATAAACATTTCAAAAGAACAATTTAATCAAAACATTGTTTATGGTCTATTTTTCTTAAAAAAAAATATTACGATAAATTTTTAGATCACAAACTACCCTATTTAAGGTACAAAACATTCATGATATTATTCAAATCACACATCAATGATTGGAGAAGAAACTTCTTTATTCTTGATAGAAGATAAATGTTATTCTAATTTCGTATTTAGGTACACAGTCATACTATTTGTACACACACGATACTTATATATAATGTATTTATTATGTATTATATATTATTGTAATAATAATATTTTATAACATGTAAATTTATATTAATATAATTATTAAATAATTAGTTTTGTAATATTTTATAACCTTTTAATTTATATTGATATAATTATTAAATATTTAGTTTTGTATTATATACTATTATAATAATGACATTTTGAATTTACAATTTTTATGACATTTGGTAATATTTAAATTAAATAATGATATTTTATAACATTTGAATTTATATTAATATAATTGATAAATATTTATTTTTAATTATTCTTAAAAGTATATTTCGTTAAATATTTAGAATATCTCGTTAAAGTTAACAAAAGAAAACGTTAAAACCAACAATTTATGTTATATTGTATTATAAATTTTAAATAAATAATGAATATTATAAATAAAAAATTTCATAAACATTTTAAAATAAAAATCAAAACATATTTTATGGTTTATTTTTCTTAAAAAAAAATATTACCATAATTTTTAGATCAGAAACTACCCTATTTAAAGTACTAAACATTCATGATATTATTCAAGTCACACATCAATGATTGGAGAAGAAACTTCTTTATTCTTGATAGAAGAAAAATGTTATTATAATTTCGTATTTAGTTATAGAGTCATACTATTTGTACACACACGATACTTATATATAATGTATTTATTATGTATTATATATTATTGTAATAATAATATTTTATAACATGTAAATTTATATTAATATAATTATTAAATAATTAGTTTTGTAATATTTTATAACCTTTTAATGTATATTGATATAATTATTAAATATTTAGTTTTGTAATATATATTTTTATAATAATGACATTTTATATCTTTTGAATTTATAATTTTAATGATATTTGGTAATATTTGAATTTAATAGTGATATTTTATAACATTTGAATTTATATTAATATAATTGATGAATATTTATTTTTAATTATTCTTAAAAGTATATTTCGTTAAATATTTGAAATATCCCGTTAAAGTTAACAAAAGAAACTGTTAAAACCAAGAATTTATGTCATATTGTCATATAAATTTTAAATAAATAATGAATATTATAAATAAAATATGTCATAAACATTTCAAAAGAACAATTTAATCAAAACATTGTTTATGGTCTATTTTTCTTAAAAAAAAATATTACGATAAATTTTTAGATCACAAACTACCCTATTTAAGGTACAAAACATTCATGATATTATTCAAATCACACATCAATGATTGGAGAAGAAACTTCTTTATTCTTGATAGAAGATAAATGTTATTCTAATTTCGTATTTAGGTACACAGTCATACTATTTGTACACACACGATACTTATATATAATGTATTTATTATGTATTATATATTATTGTAATAATAAAATTTTATAACATGTAAATTTATATTAATATAATTATTAAATAATTAGTTTTGTAATATTTTATAACCTTTTAATTTATATTGATATAATTATTAAATATTTAGTTTTGTATTATATACTATTATAATAATGACATTTTGAATTTACAATTTTTATGACATTTGGTAATATTTAAATTAAATAATGATATTTTATAACATTTGAATTTATATTAATATAATTGATAAATATTTATTTTTAATTATTCTTAAAAGTATATTTCGTTATATATTTGGAATATCCCGTTAAAGTTAACAAAAGAAACTGTTAAAACCAACAATTTATGTCATATTGTCATATAAATTTTAAATAAATAATGAATATTATAAATAAAAAATTTTCATAAACATTTTAAAAGAACAATTTAATCAAAACATTGTTTATGGTTTATTTTTCTTAAAAGAAATATTACGATAAATTTTTAGATCACAAACTACCCTATTTAAAGTACAAAACATTCATGATATTATTCAAATCACACATCAATGATTGGAGAAGAAACTTATTAGTCTTGATAGAAGATAAATGTTAATTTAATTTCGTATTTAGTTATTGAGACATACTGTAACGCCCTAATTTCCCATAGATTACTGAGAACACAACTTTGGGTCATAATCGTAAATATTGCTATTTTATTTAAGAAAAACTTAAAAATAAATACATGGATCCATGGTTTTATAAAAATAAAATACTTGTCTTTAACATAAAAATGAGCAACATTTAAATAAAACAAACTTTAAAATAAATAAATAAATAATTTGGCCCGCTTGATCTTGCTCGACTATATGGTCCCTCGACTATATGGTCCCCAACAAATACATCATGAAGCTCTTAGGTCCCACTCGCAACCGGCATTTCTATCCTTAATTTTATGAAATAACAACATCATAAGGAGTGAGCTTCTAAGGCGAGTAAGGAAAATACAAACTAGGGTTAGTCATATAATCAAACATAACATATATTCACCAAAGTGATACAAACACAGCGTCTAGATCATATCATACCTTAAGTCATAATTCTAAATCATAATCTAAGCCATAAATCATAATCATACTCTAAGTCATAAGTCATAGGTCATAAGTCATAGATCATAAATCATAGGTCATAAATCATAACTATAGGTCATACATCATAATCATAACTAAAAATAAAAAATCAAATATAATAAAAAGATAAGTGCTTATATAGGGGTGGCAATTAAGCCCCGGAAAAAAGTCCGTCATACACCGAACATAGGTCTGTCATAAAGTTTTGGCAACCGAGCCTACCAGACATAGTCCGTCATACATCATTGGACACCTTAGGTCCAGACACACTTACCCCTTTATTGTACCTGAAATGTTAGGTCATACAAACATAAACTATATCATACATTACATAAACTAGATCATAATACTAAATTATCTAATTTTCCTTGCCAACACCGGGATAATAGAGAACAAATGCGGAACTTGGAGCACTCCTAAAACCAGCAATAAAAATTGTGAGTATTTTTAAAGGACAGAGATGAAAGGAATAGAACTAAACCACCAAGAGGAAACTTACCGAAAAGACACCTTAAGTTCAAAGAACTTAAAATCCTAACCACAAAACCATAACAAAAGTTAGAACCTGAAGGAAAACTAAAAAAACTAAGGAATCAAACAGATTGAAACTTAAGAATAAGGGTACCTCAGTTGACCTTATGGATTAGTCTAACTCCAATACCGATACACTCTAATCTTACTTCCCAAAGTGTTCTATAAAGCTTAAGAATAGAAAAACTTTTTCCCAACCCAAGTGTTTATCACTCTTATGGTCTCACTAGCACCTTGGAGTCTGATCACAGCTGAAGAGTAAGTGAAAGGGCTGGTTCCTAAGTCATATTTATAGAGTTCTAAGAATAAAAATCTTATTTTTGGCTTGAATAAAAATAATGAATTTTATTGAAAATATTTGAATATTCGCCAGTCAAAGGCTTAGGACTTGGTCAAATTGTTCAGAGAGAGGTTTAAGGAGTTAAAGCTTGATTTTTAAAATTAAAAACAAAAATAATAAAAACAAATAGAATCTTAACTTCTAACTCTCTAAATCTTGTAACTCTAAACTCATCTGCAGTAAAATCAACATAACGGGTGCTGTAGAACTCTGATTTAGACTATATTTATACCGTTAGAAAGATAATTCAATTATCTACAACTTTCTAGAAATATTATTTTTTGAAATTCATAACATAACTGGGTCAAAAATAGGTTGGAATTTACAGTACCCTAAAGTTACGAAAAATCTATTTAATTATCTAAATATCAACCTAATCCACAAATAAATAAAATTGTGACAAATGTCATGCTCCTAACAGATTCTGGTGAAGACTAAGTCTTATATTTCCCTTATTTTATCATTAAAATAATAATTCCCTAATAATCATGCATATGACAAGTGTCATAATCCTATTGGCTCTATCTAAACCTTAGGAATAAGCATGCTCATGACAAGTGTCATATTCTTATTGGCTCTATCTAAACCTTAGGTTATAATAATTATCATATTAATAACCAGCAATATTCATCAAACCTTATGTTATACTTAATATTCTTAAACTATAGGTTAAACTTATAAAATTCATAATTATTGCTATTAGTTTCCAACTAAGTCTCGGTTTGAACCAAAATCCACATAATATAAAATACTACAACTACTACTATCTAGCTAACTAAGTAAAATTCCGAGACGACGCTACAATTCTCCCCTACTTAAAGGAATTTCGTCCTCGAAATTTACTTACCAAACATATCGGGATACCGCTCCCTTACACATTGCTCCAATTCCCATGTGGCCTCTCTTTATGTGCTATTGCTCCACAAGATTTTAACCATAGGAACACTTTTGGACCTTAACTCCTTAGTTCCCCGTTCTAGAATGCGTGCTGGCCGTTCTTCATAACTAAAATCTTATTTTAACTCTAGAGCATGGTAATCGAGCACATGGGATGGATCTGATATGTATTTTCTCAACATCGATACATGAAAAACGTTATGTGTTTCAGCTAATGATGGCGGTAAAGCCAACCGATATGCTACATGCCCTACTTTGTCCAATATCTCAAAAGGACCTATAAACTTCAGGCTTAGCTTTCCTTTCTTTCCGAAATGCATAATCCCCTTCATCGGAGAAATTTTATGAAAGACTTGGTCGCCTACTGAAAACTCAACACTTCGTCTCTTCGCGTCGGCATAGCATTTTTGGCATCTTTGAGCGGCAACCATTCGTTGTCTTATCTTCTCTACTACCTCTATTGCTTCTCTTACAGCCTTGGGTCCTAAGTATCGTCTTTCACCCACCTCATCCCAATAAAGTGGTGATCGACACTTCCGTCCATATAGCATCTCATAAGGTGCCACACCTATCGTCGCTTGATAACTATTGTTGTAAGAGAATTTTATTAATGGAAGATACTTGCTCCATGATCTTGAGAAGTCTAAAGCACACGCTCTCAGCATATCTTCTAATATTCATATGGTGCTTTCTGACTGACCATCGGTTTGAGGGTGAAATGCTGAACTTAGTTTTAACTTAGTGCCCATTGCACGATGTAAACCTTCCTAGAACTTTGATGTGAAAACCGATACTCTATCAGAGACTATCGTCTTTGGAACTCCATGTAGTCTCACTATCTCTGCCATGTAAAGCTCTGCATACTGCTCAGCATTATAAATTGTTCTTACTGGTAAGAAGTGAGCAGATTTTGTGAGTCTATCTACTATCACCCAAATAGAGTCATGCTGCTTGGTGGTCCTTGGTAATCCCGTCACGAAGTCCATCGCTATTTATTCCCATTTCCATTCGGGAATCTCCAATGGTTGCAAAGTTCCAGCGTGTCTTTGATGTTCGACTTTAACTTGTTGACATGTAAGGCATTTCGCTACAAATTCTGCTATGTCTTTCTTCATCCCCGACCACCAGTACATTGTCTTGACATCGTTGTACATCTTGGTCGATCCTGGGTGAAGTGAATATGGATTAGTGTGTGCTTCCTTCATAATAATTTCTCTTAATTCACCATTATCGGGTACACATATCTGATTCCTATATCGTAGCATGCCTTCTTTTGTCAATGAGAAATCAGCATTCTCTGAGATTTGTAGTGCTGCCTTCATCTTAAGAAGAAACTCATCTTCTTGTTGTTTCTCCTTTAATTCCTCCATTAGAGTTGACTTGATCGTGAGGTTAGCTAGTTGTCTAGTTATTAGCTCAATTTTGGACCTCTTAATATCATCTTGTAAGTGTTGAGCTATCCCCTTAAGTGTTGACAAGCTTCCGTAACTCCGCCTACTAAGTGCGTCTACCACGACGTTAGCCTTTCCCGGATGATATAAAATCTCACAATCATAGTCATTTACTAACTCCAGCAATCTTCGTTGCCTCATATTGAGCTCCTTATGCGTAAAGAAATACTTTAGACTTTTGTGGTCTGTATAGATTTCGCACTTTTCTCCATACAGATAGTGCCTCCAAATCTTTAAAGCGAAAACTACCGCTGCTAACTCTAAGTCATGGGTCGGATACCGATGCTCGTGCTCCTTTAGTTGTCTTGAGGCATAAGCGATCACTCTTTCATCTTGCATCAAAATACATCCAAGTCCTTGCTTCGACGCGTCGCAATATACTACAAACTTTCCCTTATCATTTGGGACGCATAGAACTGGGGCTGATATAAGCTTGTCCTTTAACGTTTGGAAGCTTTCTTCGCATTTCTCCGTCCATACAAATTTCTATTGCTTCCGTGTCAAATTTGTTAAGGGTGTAGCTATTCTAGAGAACCCTTCAACAAATCGCCTATAGTATCCTGCCAATCCTAGAAAACTTCTCACCTCCGTGGCAGTCTTGGGTTTGGGCCAATCCTTCACTGCTTCGATCTTGGCTGGATCTACTTCCATGCCATTTTTAGACACAATGTGTCCTAGAAATGCCACCTTCTCTAACCAGAATTCACATTTCTTAAAATTAGCGTATAATTGATGACCTTTGAGTCATCCCAACGTCAGTCGTAGGTGCTCTTCATGCTTGGCTTTTGTTTTAGAGTAGATCAATACGTCGTCTATAAACACCACAACAAACTTATCCAGGTAGTCCTTAAATACACGGTTCATAAGATCCATGAACGCTGCTGGTGCATTTGTTAAGCCAAAAGACATTACCAGAAACTCGTAGTGTCCATATCTAGTCTGAAAAGCCTTCTTTGGGATATCTTCTTTTCGTACTCTTAGTTGATGATACCCTAACCTCAAATCTATCTTCGAGAATAATGTAGATCCTTGTAGTTGATCAAAAAGATCGTCTATTCGAGGTACAGGGTATTTCTTCTTGATCATCACTTTATTAAGTTCTCGATAGTCGATGCACATCCTCATACTCCCGTCCTTCTTTTTGACAAAAAGCATTGGTGCTCCCCAAGGCGAATAGCTCGGTCGGATGAAACCCTTGTATAAAAGCTCCTGTAGTTGTATCTTTAACTCCTTTATCTCAGTAGGCGCCATTCTATAGGGAGATTTTGAGATTGGTGTCATCTCAGGTGCCAATTCTATTTCAAACTCAATTTCCCTACTCGGAGGTAATCCCGGTAGATCTTCTGGAAACACCTCGGGAAATTTGCATACAATAGGTACATCCTTTGGTTCGAGATGCGTCTCTCGTGACTTGTCCACCACACTAGCTAGAAATTCCTGGCAACCACTATTGATTAATCGCTGAGCTTTGAGAGCTGAGACTATCGGTATGCGAGTTCGAGAAACTTCTCCTTTGAAAGTGAACTGCTCTCTGCCTTCTGGTTGAAAGTTGACTGTCTTACCCTTACAGTCTATTGTTGCCCCATGTTTTGCTAACCAATCCGTGCCTAAAATTACATCATAATCCTTGAGGTATAACTCGATCAAATCTACTGGTAATTCTTTTCCTTCGATTCTAACTACAACGTTACGCACCCCTCTACTAGATAGCATTCTTTCCCCCGAGGGTAACTCTGTGACAAACTTATCTCTAAAAAGTTCGCATGGTCTATCTAAGCTATCGATCATATTTATAGAGACAAAAGAATGCATGGCTCGTGAATCGAATAATACATTGCATAGTTTACCAGGGATAGTGACCTGACCTGTTACCACAGTATTACTAGTTTCTGCTTCACCTCTAGTAAGAGCAAAAACTCTGGCTGGCATGAGCTTGTCATCTTTCTTATGATCCTTCAACTTTGGGCAATCCTTTTTAATGTGTCCTTCTTCTCCATAGTTGAAACAAACTTTCATCTTATATTTGCATTCTCCTAAATGCTTCCTCTTGCAGATAGGGCACTGGGGATATTCCACATAGGGCTTTTTATTCCCATTACTTTCTAATGCAGTCTTATTCTTTTTATCGGCCTTTTGATTTTGACCACCGTCATGTTTTCGTTCGTAGTCATTCTGGTCATTGTTATTCCTTTTGGCGTCCCTTCTAGCCGCGCCTTCTTTCCAAACCCTTTCTTCAGCCTGCTCAGCTTCCAAGGCTACCTCTAATGTTTCTGCATAAGTGGTTATCCCCCGAATTAACTTCACATCACGGGCTATCATAGGTTTCAGTCCCTTCATGAATCTTTGAATTCTTAGCGTCTCAGTGGGTACCATGTTCGCCACGAACTTAGCTAGCCTATCAAACTACCTGACATACTCTTTCATAGACGAATTCCCTTGAGTAAGCGCGATGAATTCGTCCACTCTTGTGGCTAGAATCACAGGACTGTAGTATTTCTTATTGGACACTTGGATAAACTCATCGCAAGTCATAACGTTCACATCTCTAGTCTGTTTCACTATATTACACCAAATGCGGGCATCTTTCTTTAGTAAACTCAAAGCGCATGAAACTCAACCCTCGTTCCCCAATCGCATGTGTTCTAGTATGGACTCCACCGATCGAAGACATTCTTCTGCTTCTATTGGGTCTGACCCGCCATCGGAGTTCAGTGGTTGCTACTTCCTAAAACGTTCATACACTGCCTCGTAGCGAGTTTCTGCCAACTGTAGTAATTGTGCTAGAGGAATGACTTGTTGCGCCACTTGTTGTTGCCCTGAATTTATTTGGAATTCTTCTACCCATCTCCTTAGCTCTGCCCTAAGATGGGCATTTTCTCTTTCCAAATTTATTCGAGTAGTAGCAGCTGTCGGTTCTTCCACTACATTGGGTGCTCCTGGCACTCCTGGAGTTGCTGGAAATTCTTCATATAAAGGGGTGGCGGCTACTCCTCTTCCTCGCCCCCTTCCTCTTCCTCGGCCTATGCCTCGGCCTCTTCCATGGCCATTTAGTCTTTCAGATCTTCTTGGTTCTTGTTCCATATTTCTTTTCTGTTTCCCCAAAAGAGAAAAAGAAAAAAAATGTAAAAATCTAAGATAAACAAAACAAGTAGAGGTTATAACTTAGCCTATTGTACTGCTGTCTATTTGGTCCATCTATCTATTAAAACTACCATATTACAATTAAGTCCAACTCGGGTAAATGGGCCTTAACAATTGAATCTTCCATGGAGGAGGGCTGGGTTCAGTATATCGTACCCACTACTAAGGCCCCCTAACTTCCACTTGGATCCAAAAGACAGGAATTTAAACCATTGCTTTATTAATTGTTATTCGTTTAAATTAAATCCAATCTAATTGTAATGCCCCGAATTCTCCGTTGTGTTTAATGGCGTGAACAGTAGGCCGAGAGGGCCATACTTGCTCAATTATGCTATTAATTGATTAAATGCATGTATATGTTGATTATATTATGATATGATGTGAAATGCATGCATGCGAGTCCATATTTCTTATTATAGGGGTGTGATGGTAATTTGGCCCGTTGAGGGTAAATTGGTTATTTGTTCGCATGTTGGTGATATAATTTGAGACCACATTATGATGTGGGTTTGTTCGAGCCATTTGGCATGAGACGATCAAGGAATGCTTAATGTCGGTTTGGTCATAACGGGCTTAAGCTCGTGGCTCGGGGTGAGTCTCGGGGTGTTTTAATGATTAGAGTGTTACCGGGCATTAAAGGGTAACGGGAGGTGACTTGTTGGTGTTTGAGAATATTGAGATTAGCAGGAATTGGGAAGCGTTAATTATCATTAACGGGATTAATGGAAAGTGCCAAAATTACCCTTGAAGAGGTTTTAGAAACTTTTAAAGACCTAGGGGTATAAAGGTCTTTTGGCTTGGATATATATGAGCTTGGAAGGCTGTAGAGTAAAACAGAACCAAAACAGAGTAAGAAACCTCCTTCCCGTACATTCATCTCTATAGTTTCTCTTCTTTGGAATTTTGAGCTCAAGTGTGGAACTAAGCTAGGAAATCAAGGGGCTAAGGTTGTGGAGTTAGTTCAGCCATTGGAGAGGGTTCAATACCAAGTTTGAGGTAAGCTTTGACCATTATTTTTTCTGGTTTTGCCATGTTTTAAAGATAGTTTTCAGCTTGTGTTTTGTGGAGGATTGTTGGAATTGATGGAGGTTTTAGTTGGGGTTTGTCTTGGGTTATGATGAGGGAGAGTTATGAGTGTTGTTTAGGGGTTTAATTGTGTGTTTGGAGGAGGTTTTGAACTGATTTGAAGGGCTGGTTTGGGAGGAAAATACAGGGGAAAGTTTTAGTTCGCGTGTTGCCATTTTGGCCATTCTGGGCTGGGCGCCGCGGTGCAGTTGTGGTGCGCCGCGGCCCTTGGCGTTTGGCAGGGGAGGCCCCTTCTGTCTGAAGGGCACGCCGCGGCGCAGCAGGGGAGGGCCGCGGCCCTTAAGGTCAATTTTTCCAAAAAGGTGTTTTTAGCATGGGGATTCAAACCTAAGGCCTCGGGATTGAACCTACTACCCGGTTGAGTAGTGTTTGAGGTCCCGAAGGTTAGGTTTTGGTTTGGGAACCTTTTATTATCCATTTCATTGATGGAATCCCATAATTTGGTTATGACCAGGTAACCGCTAAAGGAGCAAAAGGTCGATCGTTCTCAGGGTCACTCTTTTATTTGTTCTAGCTCGGAACTCGAGGTAAGAAAACTGCACCCCGAGTGTGACATGCATGGATATTTGTAAGGCATGTTGATTGTGTAAAATTGACATGGATTAAACATGGAATGCTTAGCATATGTTGTTCACTTGTGCATAGCACTGACTAATTAGTCAGGTTTGGAAAAGGTGCTAGTATCAACTGTGAAGCTGTGACTGAATAGTCAGGTTCGGCAGTGGTACTGGGCACTGGTCACGTTGCACTGACTCATCAGTCAGAACTGGCAAAGGTGTTAGTATCAGCTGTGAAGTTTTGACTTATTAGTCAGGTTCGCCAGTGATACTGGACACTGGTCACATAGCGCTGACTCATTAGTCAGGACGGCCATAGCGTGGATCACGCAAGCCAACAGGGATTAGATCTAATCGACCATGCAGCCAGAAGGGATTTCAGGAGGACAGTTCCTCCATTTTTTGGTTCTGGTAGGAGTGTTGGCCCCAGTGATCAGAAGCGGAAGGTTCCTGATACCTTCCCAGTTCTAGGTCCTGACAGGAGACCTCGTGGTATTACAGTAGGTCGTCCTGGGAGCAATGAAGCCTGGAAGGCTCGTCCTGAATGCCCTAGGTGTAAGAGGCGCCATTTGGGGGAGTGTAGGGCAAAGGCCTGCTATTTGTGTGGAGTAGTGGGTCACCTTAAGAAAGATTGCCCTCAGATAGGGAAAGAAGAACCTAGAAAGGTTGACAGCTCGGCCCCAGCTCGAGTGTTCACGTTGACTCAAGCAGAAGCTGAGGCTTCCCCGTCAGTTGTTACAGGTCAGCTTCTTAGTGCAGGAACCCCTTATCATGTGTTAATTGATTCTGGTGCTACACATTCCTTTGTTGCTAGTAGCATTATTGATAGGTTGTGTAGACCTTGTGATTTCTATACTGTGGGGTTTGGTACTTTGTTACCCACTGGAGAGATAGTGGTGTCCAAAAGATGGGTTAGATCTTTGCCAGTGACAGTAGAGGGCAGAGAGTTGTCAGTGGACTTGATAGAGTTAGTTATGACTGACTTCGATATGATACTGGGTATGGATTGGTTGGCTAAGTATGGGACAACCATTGACTGCAGAAGGAAGATGGTCACCTTTGAGCCTGAAGGTGAGGATCCTTTTGTATTTGTTGGTACTGTGCATGGACCCCGTGTTCCTATGATTTCTGTGTTGAGGGCCAGGGATCTTTTGCAGAGAGGATGCATTGGATTCTTAGCCAGTGTGGTTGACACCACTCAGGTCATGTCAGTGAGACCAGAGGATACCAGGCTTGTATGTGAGTTTCTGGATGTGTTTCCAGAAGATTTACCAGGATTGCCACCACACAGAGAGATTGATTTCGTTATAGAACTGGCACCAGGGACGGAGCCAGTGTCTAGAGCACCATACAGAATGGCCCCAGCTGAGTTGAAAGAATTGAAAGTGCAGTTGCAAGAGTTGCTAGATATGGGTTTCATTAGACCTAGTTTCTCACCCTGGGGTGCGCCAGTTCTATTTGTAAAGAAGAAAGATGGTTCTCTGAGAATGTGTATAGATTACAGGGAACTGAATAAGTTGACAATTAGGAATCGATATCCTTTGCCAAGGATAGATCACCTGTTCGATCAGCTGCAAGGTATGAAGGTATTCTCTAAGATCGACCTTCGTTCTGGTTATCATCAGTTGAGGGTCAAGGAGGGAGACATACCGAAGACTGCTTTTCGTACCAGGTATGGGCATAGTTGTAACGCCCTGGCTACCCCAGAACAGTTACGGTGAACGGTGGACTGGAAATTTGACTCACTACCTGAGTCCTTTGGTCAAAAACGTGCTCTAAGTGTAATTAACAGGTTAAGGCATAAAACCAATAAAAAGGAAATGGAGATTTTTATTACAAGCTGCTCTGCAGAGCTAAACAAAACATTTACAAGTGGTTCTCAGTACAAAATGGTCATTACTGTTTTAAATTTACAATCCCGCCGACCTAAGTGGCAAAAATAGGGTAAACCCCCTAGTTCCTCTGAGAACTCCTTGGCCGTGGTGGTCAAGCGGCCGCATATGTACACATCACCACATCAGCTCTCCACTCAAGGCTAGGTGAGCTTTCCTTTCCCTTTACCTGCACCACATAGCACCCATGAGCCAAAGCCCAGCAAGAAAACATAATACTTTTCATAAACATTATCAAATGATTATCATTATAATCACACTGAACGTAAAGCTTCCCAACAAGCGAGTGAACATCACACGTTTCAGCGGGAGAGAGTGGCTGCTAGGTAAGCCACTAGCCTCCAAGCGCTTATTTCATTCATCGACCCTCGGGGTCGGTCTGGCATTAATGCTCTTTGAGCCATTCAATGCTAATGGTCGATTAGATCTAATCCCTGCTGGCTTGCGTGATCCACGCTATGGCCGTCCTGACTAATGAGTCAGCGCTATGTGACCAGTGTCCAGTATCACTGCCGAACCTGACTAATAAGTCACAGCTTCACAGCTGATACTAACACCTTTGCCAGTTCTGAATGATGAGTCAGTGCAACGTGACCAGTGCCCAGCACCACTGCCGAACCTGACTATTCAGTCACAGCTTCACAGTTGATATTGGCACCTTTGCCAAACCTGACTAATTAGTCAGTGCTATGCACAAGTGAAAAACATATGCTAAGCATTCCATGTTCAATTCATGTCCATTTTACACAATCAACATGCCTTACAAATATTCATGCATGTCACACTCGGGGTGCAGTTTTCTTACCTCGGGTTCCGAGCTAGAACAAATAAAAGAGTGACCCTGAGAACGATTGACCTTTTTCTCCTTTAGCGGTTACCTGGTCATAACCAAATTATGGGATTCCGTCAGTAAAATGAATAATAAAAGGTTCCCAAACCAAAACCTAACCTCCGGGACCTCAAACACTACTCAACCGGGTAGTAGGTTCAATCCCGAGGCCTTACGTTTGAATCCCCATGCTAAAAACACCTTTTTGGAAAAATTGACCTTAAGGGCCGCGGCCCTCCCCTGCTACGCCGCGGCGCGCCCTTCAGACAGAAGGGGCCTCCCCTGCCAAACGCCAAGGGTCGCGGCGCACCACAACTGCGCCGCGGCGCCCAGCCCAGAATGGCCAAAATGGCAGCACGCGAACTAAAACTTTCCCCTGTATTTTCCTCCCAAACCAGCCCTTCAAATCAGTTCAAAACCTCCTCCAAACACACAATTAAACCCCCAAACAACACTCATAACTCTCCCTCATCATAACCCAAGACAAACCCCAACTAAAACCTCTATCAATTCCAACAATCCTCCACAAAACACAAGCTGAAAACTATCTTTAAAACAGGGCAAAACCAGAAAAAATAGTGGTCAAAGCTTACCTCAAACTTGGTATTGAACCCCCTCCAATGGCTGAACTAAATCCACAACCTTAGCCCCTTGATTTCCTAGCTTAGTTCCACACTTTGAACTCAAAGCTCCAAAGAAGAAAGTGAGAGAGATGAACGTACGGGAAGGAAGGACTCTAACTCTGTTTTTGTTCTGTTTTACTCTACAGCATTCCAAGCTCATATATATCCAAGCCAAAAGACCTAAATGCCCCTAGGTCATTTAAGGCTTCTAAATCCAACTCAAGGGTAGTTTTGGCACTTTCCACCTATTCCGTTAATCATAATTAACGCTTCCCAATTCCCGCTAATCTCAATATTCTCAAACACCAATAAGTACCCTCCCGTTACCCTTTAATTCCCGGTAACACTCTAATCATTAAAACACCCCGAGACTCACCCCGAGCCCCGAGCTTAAGCCCGTTATGACCAAACCGACATTAAGCATTCCTTGATCGTCTCATGCCAAATGGCTCGAACAAACCCACATCATAATGTGGTCTCAAATTATATCACCAACATGCGAACAAATAACCAATTTACCCTCAACGGGCCAAATTACCATCACACCCTGTAATAAGAAATATGGACTCGCATGCATGCATTTCACATCGTATCATAATATAATCAACATATACATGCATTTAATCAATTAATAGCATAATTGAGCAAGTATGGCCCTCCCGGCCTACTTTTCACGCCGTTAAACACAACAGAGAATTCGGGGCATTACAACTATCCCCTCCTTACTGAAATTTCGTCCCCAAAATTTACCTGAACAGCTCGGGATACTGACTCCGCATATCTGACTCCAGCTCCCAGGTCGCCTCCTCGACCTTGCTGTTCCTCCACAATACCTTAACCAAAGGTATTGTCTTATTCCTGAGGACCTTGTCCTTTCTATCAAGTATCTGAACTGGCTGCTCCTCAAAGGAGAGATCTGGTTCAAGCTCCAGATCCTCATAACTCAGAATATGGCCCACGTCAGACACATACTTCCGAAGAGCTGATACATGAAACACATTATGCATGGCAAACAACACCGGAGGCAAAGCCAATCTGTAAGCCACCTGACCGATCCTCTCCAGGATCTCAAATGGACCTACAAATCTAGGACTCAGCTTGCCTTTTTTTCCAAACCTTCTCACCCCTTTCCATGGTGAGACTCTGAGGAAAACATAGTCTCCTACCTGGAACTCCACGTTCCTGCGCTTGGGATCTGCATAGCTCTTCTGTCTACTCTGAGAAGCAAGCATTCTAGTTCTAAACTTCTCAATAGCCTCACTGGTCCTCTGAACTGCATCAGGACATAAATATCTCCTTTCTCCTGTCTCTTCCCAATGGATGGGAGATCTGCACTTCCTACCATATAGCATCTCATAAGGTGCTACTCCAATGGTAGATTGGTAACTATTGTTGTAAGAGAATTCTATCAATGAGAGATACTTACTCCAAGAGCCACCGAAATCCAGCACACATGCTCTCAGCATGTCCTCTAAAATCTGGATCGTCCTCTCAGATTGCCCATCTGTCTGAGGATGATAAGCTGTACTGAACTTCAACTTTGTCCCCATGGCTTTCTGCAAACTCCCCCAAAACTTGGAAGTAAAAGTGGGGTCCCGATCTGACACGATCAACCTAGGTGCACCATGGAGCCGCACGATCTCTCTCACATAGAGATCTGCATACTGATCAACTGTATATGTAGTCCTCACTGGCAGAAAATGAGCTGACTTGGTGTAGCGATCCACTATCACCCAAATGGAATCATGCTAACCAGTAGTCCTGGGTAAACCCACCACAAAGTCCATTGTGATGTCTTCCCACTTCCACTCTGGAATATCCAGAGGCTGCAGTGACCCTGCCGGCCTCTGATGCTCAGCCTTGAACTTAGCAAACAACCTGTGTTCTCTAAGTGCTTGACATGTCAACAGGTCAAGGCTGAGCATCAGAGGCCGACAGGGACACTACAGCCTCTGGATATTCCAGAGTGGAAGTGGGAAGACATCACAATGGACTTTGTGGTGGGTTTACCCAGGACTACTGGTCAGCATGATTCCATTTGGGTGATAGTGGATCGCTACACCAAGTCAGCTCATTTTCTGCCAGTGAGGACTACATATACAGTTGATCAGTATGCAGATCTCTATGTGAGAGAGATCGTACGGCTCCATGGTGCACCTAGGTCGATCGTGTCAGATCGGGACCCCACTTTTACTTCCAAGTTTTGGGGGAGTTTGCAGAAAGCCATGGGGAAAAAGTTGAAGTTCAGTATAGCTTATCATCCTCAGACAGATGGGCAATCTAAGAGGACGATCCAGATTTTAGAGGACATGCTGAGAGCATGTGTGCTGGATTTCGGTGGGTCTTGGAGTAAGTATCTGCCTTTGATAGAATTCTCTTACAACAATAGTTACCAATCTACCATTGGAGTAGCACCTTATGAGATGCTATATGGTAGGAAGTGCAGATCTCCCATTCATTGGGATGAGGCAGGAGAAAGGAGATACTTAGGTCCTGATGCAGTTCAGAGGACCAGTGAGGCTATTGAGAAGTTTAGAACTAGAATGCTTGCTTCTCAGAGTAGACAGAAGAGCTATGCGGATCCCAAGTGCAGGAACGTGGAGTTCCAGGTAGGAGACTATGTTTTCCTCAGAGTCTCACCATGGAAAGGGGTGAGAAGGTTTGGAAAGAAATGCAAGCTGAGTCCTAGATTTGTAGGTCCATTTGAGATCCTGGAGAGGATCGGTCAGGTGGCTTACAGATTGGCTTTGCCTCCGGTGTTGTTTGCCGTGCATAATGTGTTTCATGTATCAGCTCCTCGGAAGTATGTGTCTGACGTGGGCCATATTCTGAGTTATGAGGATCTGGAGCTTGAACCAGATCTCTCCTTTGAGGAGCAGCCAGTTCAGATACTTGATAGAAAGGACAAGGTCCTCAGGAATAAGACAATACCTTTGGTTAAGGTATTGTGGAGGAACAGCAAGGTCGAGGAGGCGACCTGGGAGCTGGAGTCAGATATGCGGAGTCAGTATCCCGAGCTGTTCAGGTAAATTTTGGGGACGAAATTTCAGTAAGGAGGGGATAGTTGTAATGCCCCGAATTCTCTGTTGTGTTTAACGGCGTGAAAAGTAGGCCGGGAGGGCCATACTTGCTCAATTATGCTATTAATTGATTAAATGCATGTATATGTTGATTATATTATGATACGATGTGAAATGCATGCATGCGAGTCCATATTTCTTATTACAGGGTGTGATGGTAATTTGGCCCGTTGAGGGTAAATTGGTTATTTGTTCGCATGTTGGTGATATAATTTGAGACCACATTATGATGTGGGTTTGTTCGAGCCATTTGGCATGAGACGATCAAGGAATGCTTAATGTCGGTTTGGTCATAACGGGCTTAAGCTCGGGGCTCGGGGTGAGTCTCGGGGTGTTTTAATGATTAGAGTGTTACCGGGCATTAAAGGGTAACGGGAGGTGACTTTTTGGTGTTTGAGAATATTGAGATTAGCGGGAATTGGGAAGCATTAATTATCATTAACGGAATAGGTGGAAAGTGCCAAAACTACCCTTGAAGAGGTTTTAGAAACTTTTAAAGACCTAGGGGTATAAAGGTCTTTTGGCTTTGATATATATGAGCTTGGAAGGCTGTAGAGTAAAACAGAACCAAAACAGAGTAAGAAACCTCCTTCCCGTACATTCATCTCTATAGTTTCTCTTCTTTGGAATTTTGAGCTCAAGTGTGGAACTAAGCTAGGAAATCAAGGGGCTAAGGTTGTGGAGTTAGTTCAGCCATTGGAGAGGGTTCAATACCAAGTTTGAGGTAAGCTTTGACCATTATTTTTTCTGGTTTTGCCCTGTTTTAAAGATAGTTTTCAACTTGTGTTTTGTGGAGGATTGTTGGAATTGATGGAGGTTTTAGTTGGGGTTTGTCTTGGGTTATGATGAGGGAGAGTTATGAGTGTTGTTTAGGGGTTTAATTGTGTGTTTGGAGGAGGTTTTGAACTGATTTGAAGGGCTGGTTTGGGAGGAAAATACAGGGGAAAGTTTTAGTTCGCGTGCTGCCATTTTGGCCATTCTGAGCTGGGCGCCGCGGCACAATTGTGGTGCGCCGCGGCCCTTGGCGTTTGGCAGGGGAGGCCCCTTCTGTCTGAAGGGCGCGCCGCGGCCCTTAAGGTCAATTTTGCGAAAAAGGTGTTTTTAGCATGGGGATTCAAACCTAAGGCCTCGGGATTGAACGTACTACCCGGTTGAGTAGTGTTTGAGGTCCCGGAGGTTAGGTTTTGGTTTGGGAACCTTTTATTATTCATTTTACTGATGGAATCCCATAATTTGGTTATGACCAGGTAACCGCTAAAGGAGCAAAAGGTCGATCGTTCTCAGGGTCACTCTTTTATTTGTTCTAGCTCGGAACCCGAGGTAAGAAAACTGCACCCCGAGTGTGACATGCATGGATATTTGTAAGGCATGTTGATTGTGTAAAATGGACATGGATTGAACATGGAATGCTTAGCATATGTTGTTCACTTGTGCATAGCACTGACTAATTAGTCAGGTTTGGCAATGGTGCTAGTATCAACTGTGAAGCTGTGACTGAATAGTCAGGTTCGGCAGTGGTACTGGGCACTGGTCACGTTGCACTGACTCATCAGTCAGAATTGGCAAAGGTGTTAGTATCAGCGGTGAAGCTATGACTTATTAGTCAGGTTCGGCAGTGATACTGGACACTGGTCACATAGCGCTGGTTCATTAGTCAGGACGGCCATAGCGTGGATCACGCAAGCCAACAGGGATTAGATCTAATCGACCATTAGCATTGAATGGCTCAAAGAGCATTAATGCCAGACCGACCCCGAGGGTCGATGAATGAAATAAGCGCTTGGAGGCTAGTGGCTTACCTAGCAGCCACTCTCCCCCCGCTGGAACGTGTGATGTTCACTCGCTTGTTGGGAAGCTTTACGTTCAGTGTGATTATAATGATAATCATTTGATAATGTTTATGAAAAGTATTATGTTTTCTTGCTGGGCTTTGGCTCATGGGTGCTATGTGGGGCAGGTAAAGGGAAAGAAAAGCTCACCTAGCCTTGAGTGGAGAGCTGATGTGGTAATGTGTACATATGCGGCCGCTTGATCACCACGGCCAAGGAGTTCTCAAAGGAACTAGGGGGTTTACCCTATTTTTGCCGCTTAGGTCGGCGGGGATTGTAAATCTAAGACAGTAATTACCATTTTGTACTGAGAACCACTTGTAAATGTTTTGCTTAGCTCTGCAGAGCAGTTTGTAATAAAAATCTCCATTTCCTTTTTATTGGTTTTATGCCTTAACCTGTTAATTACACTTAGAGCACGTTTTTGACCAAAGGACTTAGGTAGTAAGTCAAATTTCCGGTCCACCGTTCACCGTAACTGTTCTGGGGTAGCCAGGGCGTTACACTAATAATGCAAAGCAAATGGGCCTTCACAAATGGGCTAACCCATAAGAGAGGAATTTAAACTTTAAACTTTCAATTGAATCCAAAAAAAAAATACTTAACACTTACTAAACAATAAAATAATAACAAAAGCAAATAACATGTTTTTTTTTTTAATTAAAACAACTAGAGAAAGTATTCTAAAATTTAACGATGTGTTCTTATATGCGTCTAATCCTCCACATCGGATCCATTATCATACTCAGGGTTTGGTATTTTTCTTATAGCTTTAACCTTTGTCCATTGGGCTAATTTATGAAAATAATACAAGAAAAATATTACAAACATATTTAAAAAACAATGTATATACTTACTTGGTAACGAGTAGGTCCTTTGTAGCTATCGTGTGTATTTCGTGGGAACGTTCAGGACCAATATAGTCGTGGCTCTGATACCACCTGTAACGCCCTAATTTCTCATAGATTACCGAGAACACAACATTGGGTCAAACTCCTAAATATTGCTCTTTTATTTAATAAAAACTTAAAAATAAATACATGGATCCATGGTTTTATAAAAATAAAATACTTGTCTTTAACATAAAAATGAGCAACATTTAAATAAAACAAACTTTAAAATAAACTATAAAATAAATAAATAATTTGGCCTGGTTGATCTTGCTCAACTATATGGTCCCCAACGAATACATCACGAAGCTCTTAGGTCCCACTCACCATCGGCCTTAATATCCTTAATTTTATGAAATAACAACATCATAAGGAGTGAGCTTCTAAGGCCAGTAAGGAAAATACAAACAAGGGTTAGTCATATAATCAAACATAACATATATTCACCAAAGTGATACAAACACAACATCTAGATCATATCATACCTTAAGTCATAATTCTAAATCATAATCTAAGCCATAAATCATAAATCATACTCTAAGTCATAAGTCATAGGTCATAAGTCATAGATCATAAATCATAACTATAGGTCATATATCATAATCATAACTAAAAATCATAAAATCAGATATAATAAAAAGATAAGTGCTTATACAGGGGTGGAAATTAAGCCTCGGACAAAAGTCTGTCATACACCAGACATAGGTCCGTCATAAAGTTTTGGCAACCGAGCCTACCGGACATAGTCTGTCATACATCATTGGACACCTTAGGTCCAAACACACTTACCCCTTTATTGTACCTGAAATGTTAGGTCATACAAACATAAACTATATCATACATTACATAAACTAGATCATAATACTAAACTATCTAAATTTCCTTACCAACACCGGGATAATTGAGAACAAATGCAAAACTTGGAACACTCCTAAAACCAGCAATAAAAATAGTGAGTATTTCTAAAGGACAGAGATGAAAGGAATAACACTAAATCACCAAGAGGAAACTTACCGAAAAGACACCTTAAGTTCAAAGAACTTAAAATCCTAACCACAAAACCATAACAAAAGTTAGAACCTGAATGAAAACTAAAGAAACTAAGGAATCAAACAGAATGAAACTTAAGAATAAGGGTACCTCAGTTGACCTTATGGATTAGTCTAACTCCAATATCAAAACACTCTAACCTCACTTCCCAAAGTGTTTTATAAAGCTTAAGAATAAAAAGTTTTTCCCAACCCAAGTGTGTATCACTCTTATGGTCTCACTAGCACCTTGGAGTCTGATCACAGCTGAAGAGTAAGGGAAAGGGCTGGGTCCTAAGTCATATTTATAGAGTTCTAGGAATAAAAATCTTCTTTTTGACTTGAATATTCGTCAGTCAAAGGCTTAGGACTTGGTCAAATTGTTCAGAGAGAGGTTTAAGGAGTCAAAGCTTGATTTTTAAAATTAAAAACAAATATAATAAAAACAAATAGAATATTAACTTCTAACTCCCTAAATCTCGTAACACTAAACTCACATACAGTAAAATCTACATAACTGGAGCTGTAGAATTCGGATTTATACTATCTTTATACCGTTAGAAATATAATCTAATTATCTACAACTTTCTAAAAATACTATTTTTCCAAATTCATAATATAACTATGTAAAAAATAGGTCGGAAGTTACAGTACCCTAAAGTTACGGAAAATCTATTTAATTATCTAAATATCAACCTAATCCAAAAATAAATAAAATTGTGAAAAATGTCATGCTCCTAACAGATTCTGGTGAATACTAAGTTGTTATACCTAGATTTCGAGCCATGTTAAATGTGACCTCGAAAGCTGGATTCACAGCGAATGAACTCGTAAAGTCTGAAGTATGTTTCAAGACTAGACATCGAGCCTGCAAAGCTGAGACGACTTCGAATATGGTGGCCTCAAAATCCACACGATCTCGAAGGGCAGCACCCGAGATGGTTCTACCCTCAAGGATGACCTCGGATCAGGGGTTCCGAGCCTGACGCGAGTACGATCTCGAAAGCCATGTGACCTCGGGAGATGTCATTAGCTCGAAAGTTGATGTAAGACCTGGGAGAGTAAGGCCTTGGAGATAAATGATAATAATCTTGAACATCTACAAGTGTTGTCCATAAGAGACGTGGTCTACACTTATTAATGTAAATCCCCTAAAACCATGGGATATTATTTGATTAGTTATACGCCCCCTGGTCTTCAGGGGATGTTTCCTTTTATATCGGATTACAGGCATTTAAAGCCATTTAATTTATTTGCACAAAAAGAGTAACTACCCGAAGTATGTGAGATAGTATTCTGCAATCTTCTCTATAAATAGAGAGATCATGCACCATTGTAAAGGACTGAATTTCTGAATCTTGAGAGAAAACTCTGAAGAATTCATCCTTGAAGAATTTTCAGAGATCATCTTGAGCTTAATAAAAAAGACTCGTGGACTAGGCAGATTTAACTGCTGAACCACGTAAAAATCGTGTTTTGTATTATCATATTTATATTGGCCATTACTGTTCATTGTTTACGTGCTCTTCTTTCACTGTTGACGAAAAACGGCGTCAACATAAGCCTTATATTTCCCTAATTTTATTATTAAAATAATAATTCCTTAATAATCATGCATATGACAAGTTTCATAATCCTATTGACTCTATCTAAACCTTAGGAATAACCATGCTCATGACAAGGGTCATATTCTTATTGGCTCTATCTAAACCTTAGGTTATAATAATTATCATATTAATAACCAGCAATATTAATCAAACTTTATGTTATTATTAATATTCTTAAACTATAGGTTAAACTTATAAATTCGTAATTATTGCTATGAGTTTCCAACTAAGTCCCGGTTTGAACCAAAATACACGAAATCTAAAATACTACAACTACAACTATCTAGCTAACTAAGTAAAACTCTCGGACGCTACACATACTATTTGTACACACACGACACTTATATATAATGTATTTAATATGTATTATATATTATCGTAAGAATAATATTATATAACATGTAAATTTATATTAATATAATTATAAAATAATTAGTTTTGTAAAATTTTATAACCTTTTAATTTATATTAATATAATTATTAAATATTTAGTTTTGTATTATATACTATTATAATAATGACATTTTATATCATTTGAATTTATAATTTTAATGATATTTGGAAATATTTGAATTTAATAGTGATATTTTATAACATTTGAATTAATATTAATATAATTGATAAATATTTATTTTTAATTATTCTTAAAAGTATATTTCGTTAAATGTTTGGAATATCCCGTTAAAGTTAACAAAAGAAACTGTTAAAACAAAGAATTTATGTTATATTGTCATATAAATTTTTAAAAAATAATGAATATTATAAATGAAAAATGTCATAAACATTTTAAAAGAACAATTAAATCAAAACATTGTTTATGGTTTATTTTTCTTAAAAAAAATATTACTATAATTTTTTAGATCACAAACTAGCCTATTTAAGGTACAAAACATTCATGATATTATTCTAATTACACATCAATGATTGGAGAAGAAACTTCTTTATTCTTTATTATAGATAAATGTTATTCTAATTTCGTATTTAGTTATAGAGTCATACTATTTGTATACACACGACACTTATATATAATGTATTTATTATGTATTATATATTATTGTAATAAACATATTTTATAACATGTAAATTTATATTAATATAATTATGAAACAATTAGTTTTGTAATATTTTATAACCTTTTAATTTATATTGATATAATTATTAAATATTTAGTTTTGCATTTTATACTATTATAATAATGACATTTTATATAATTTGAATTTATAATTTTAATGATATTTGGTAATATTTAAATTTAATAATGATATTTTATAACATTTGAATTTATATTAATATAATTGATAAATATTAGTTTTTAATTATTCTTAAAAGTATATTTCGTTAAATATTTGGAATATCTAGTTAAAGTTAACAAATTAAACCGTTAAAACCAAGAATTTATGTTATATTGTCACATAAATTTTAAATAAATAATGATTATTATAAATAAAAAATGTCATAAAGATTTTAAAAGAAAAATTAAACCAAAACATTGTTTATGGTTTATTTTTCTTAAAAAAAATATTACGATAAATTTTTAGATCACAAACTAACCTACTTAAAGTACAAAACATTCGTGATATTATTGACATCCCACATCAATGATTGGAGAAGAAACTTCTTTATTCTTGATAGAAGATAAATATTATTCAAAATTCGTATTTAGTTACAGAGTTATACTATTTGTACACACACGACACTTATATATAATGTATTTATTATGTATTATATATTATTGTAATAATAATATTTTATAACATGTTAATTTATATTAATATAATTATTAAATAATTAGTTTTGTAATATTTTATAACCTTTTAATTTATATTGATATAATTATAAAATATTTAGTATTGTATTATATACTTTTATAATAATGACATTTTATATCATTTGAATTTATAATTTTAATGATATTAGGTAATATTTAAATTTAATAATGATATTTTATAATATTTGAATTTATATTAATATAATTGATAAATATTAGTTTTTAATTATTCTTAAATTGATATTTCGTTAAATATTTGGAATATTCCGTAAAAGTTACCAGTAGAAACCGTTAAAACCAAGAATTTATGTTATATTGTCATATAAATTTTTAAATAAATAATGAATATTATAAATAAAAAAATGTCATAAACATTTTAAAAGAACAATTAAACCAAAACTCTGTTTATGGTTTATTTTTCTTAAAAGAAATATTACGATAAATTTTGGATCACAAACTAATATTTATGATATTATTCAAACCACACATCAATGATTGGAGAAGAAACTTCTTTATTCTTGATAGAAGATAAATGCTATTGAAATTTCGTATTTAGTTACAGAGTCATACTATTTATACACACACGACACTTATATATAATATATTTATTATGTATTATATATTATTGTAATAATAATATTATATAACATGTAAATTTATATTAATATAATTATTAATGTTATACCCAGATTTCGAGCTATGTTAAATATGACCTCGAAAGTTGGATTCGCAAACAAGTGGACTTATAAGATTGGAAATATGCTCCAGGATTAAATATCGAGCCTGCAGGACATAGACGCCCCCGAATATGGTGACCTCGGAGTGATCATGATCTCGAAAGGTAGCTCCGGAGACGCATCCATCCTCAGGGATGACTTCGGATCGGGGGTCCCGAGCTCGACGCACATATAATCTCGAGAGCCACGTGACCTCGGGAGGTGTCTCTAGTTCGAAAGATGAAGAGAAACCTGGAAAGCTAAAGCCTTGGAGCTACCTGATAACCACCTTGAATATATATATAAGTGATGTCTATACGAAATGTAATCCTTATTTATTATTGTAAATCCCCTAGAATTGTGGGATATTATTTGGTCAGTTATACGTCCCTTGGTCTTCAGGGGACGTTTCCTTTTATATCTGATTATAGGCATTTAAAGCCATTTATTTGATTTACACAAAAAGAGTAACTACCCAAAATATGTGGGATAGTATTCTTTGATCTTCTCTATAAATAGAGAGGCCATGCACCATTGAAAAGGACCGAAAATTCTGAACCTTGGGAGAAAACTTTGAAGAATTCATGTTGAAGAATTTTTCAGAGATAATCTTGAGCTTAATAACAGAGACTCGTGGACTAGGCAGATTTAACTGCTGAACCACGTAAAAATCGTGTGTTTGAGTTGTCTTATTTCAATTTTCCATCATCAGTTATTGTTTATGTGCTCTTCTTTCACTGTTTGACGAAAAATGGCGTCAACAGTTTGGTGCTTTCATTGAGAGCCTTAAGCATTCATCCCTCAGAAAATCATGGCCACAAACAATCAGAACACCCCTGAGGAAAATTACCCAAGACGTCCTGGAAAACAACCAATGGAGAACCCAGATGTTGAAGAGAGATGTGGGTCCTCTGATTCCCGGGGACCACCTCCTCCACCAAGAGATGAGGATATGTACTACAATCCTGAGCGGTATGTTCCTATTGTGGAACTTGAAAACCGACAACTGAAGCAGTTGTTGGCAGAAGCCAACAAACGGAATGAGGAGTTGACAAGGATAGCCGCAGAGGCGCAGGTGGCTCAGCCCCCTCCTCCGCGTGAAAACCAAGTCCCTCCTCCAAGGGATGTACATGTTCCTCCCCGGAGGCCCCGCGGGCGTCCACGAAAGGATGCTGCCACAAGGAGGCCGACTCAACCTCCGGCATCAGCAGAGCCATCCGCTCCACCTAGGCCCCAGAGGAGTACTCGAGCTCGGGCCCCAGCTAACCCGCCTGTGGAAGTGCCTGCAGGAGCTAAGAATGACCGAACCCCTGCAGAGGCTCGGACTCAGGTACCTGGGATCGCACCGAATGCGACTGACCCATCTCGGGCAAATTCTGGACCCTCCAGGCCGCGACAAGGGTGGCAGCCACCGTCGCCTATACGGTTCCCTCCGTCACCCATAAGATATCCTTCGCCCCCACACAGAAACGCTCAACCTATTCGAGATCAGGATCAAGGGCGTGCGGGGGAAAGACAAGGAAACAGAGAGACTTTCCAGGAGCGGAGAGGCGCGCCATCTGAGAGAAGTCAGATGTCTCGGTCTTGCACTGTGGAGACGAGGCGACGTGGAAAGAATCCATCGCGAAATAACCGAGCAATGAGTTTCACCAGTGATGAGTCCAGAGAGACCAGGTTCGTCAGTAAACACGACCGAGGTCGTAAGAATACTGGAAGTCGCAAGAATCGTCCCGACCTGCGAAATCATCTGAATCAGAGTCGGGGGAATGGAGATCAAACAAATCCAGACCTGAGGGATTGCTTGAATAAACGTAGAGATCCCTTGCGGAGACGTGAGCCTGGAATCACTATCAATGACAATCAATTCCAGACAGCACCTCCTACTGACCCAGTCCAAGAAAGAATCGATCAGCTCGAAAGAGCCTTTAGGCTTTTAAAGAATGAACGAGGAAATAGTCGATATGAGGACTCTGATGAGGAGCTCGAGCCGTTCGCTCCCCATATTTCTGACACTCAATTTCCTCAAGGTTTTCGGATTCCTCACGTCCCTACGTTTGAAGGAAAGACCGACCCGTGTAGTCACCTGAGCACGTTCAGCACTATCATGAGAGCCAGTAACGTGGGTTACGAGCTCAGGTGCATGTTGTTTCCAACATCATTGGCAGGACCTGCCAAAAGTTGGTTCGAAAAGTATAAGAGACACTCAATAACCTCATGGGAGTAGTTGTCTAAAGACTTTAAGAAGCAGTTCAGAGCAATGGTAGGGGTCAGACCAGAAGCATCCACCTTAACTAACGTCCGGCAGCAACCGGGCGAAACATTGAAGAGTTACTTAACAAGATTTAATCTGGAAGTAGCCCGAGCTCGGGATGTGGATGACAGTGGACACCTCATGGCTATCCGAGCTAGCGTATTACCGGGAAGTGGCCTTTGGGACGACATGCAAGGGAAACCGATAAGGTCAATAACCGAGCTTAACAGACGAGCGCAGAGGTTTGTCAATGTAGAGGAAGCGAGGTCGACGCTCAAAGCGACCTCCCAGTCCGAAACTACAACGATAAACGTCAACTCTGCCTCAACCTCGGCGGACCCAGCGGCACCAAAGCCTGCCTCGGAGAACCCATCCAAGAGGAAAAAGAATGAAGGAAGTAACCCCGAAGCTGAGGGAGGAAAGAAAAAGAAAGGGGAGAGGTATTTCTCCGAGTATAAGGTATACACCGAGCTCAATGAGTCTCGGGAGAACATATATCTGGCTAATGAAAACCAGGTCCCCTTTAGGCGTCCGGACCCGATGAGAAATCAAAAATCCAAGAGGGATTCCAGTAAATATTGTCGGTTCCACAGAGACACCGGAGATACAACCGATGAATGTCGACAACTGAAGGACGAGATCGAAGGGTTGATCTCGAGAGGTTACTTCCGGCATTTTGTCAAAAACCAGAATACTGGTTAGGCGGCCGCGAGCCAGAGAGTAGCCGCGCCTCCGACCACACAAAACAATAACTCCCGATCTCGGGAAGAAGACAGGCCCCCGCCAATAGATGGAGAGGATGTAATAACCATCTTGGGAGGGCCTCATCTCGCAGGAGTGGGCAGGAACGCCCAAAAGAGATATGTTAACGAACTGAAGACCAGGGACGGGTCTCCTTATGAACCCGAACCCAGGGCACCAAAAAGCCAGAGGATTGAAATGCAACCAATAACCTTCACCGAGGAAGACGCCTCCCATGTTCAATTCCCTCATCATGATCCGCTGGTTATTACTCTTCAGTTGGCCAATAAAAGGGTCCACCGAGTTCTCATAGATAATGGGAGTTCAGTCAACATCCTCTATAAAGCAACCCTCGAGAAGATAGGACTCTCCCTTCGCGACCTGAAAGCATGTGCAACTACTTTGTACGGCTTTTCGGGAGAAGGAACCGCCTGTATGGGATCCATTGAGCTCACCATAACCTTGGGAGACTATCCAGTCTCGGTGACCAAGATAATGGAGTTCGTAGTAGTAGATTTACCATCTGCCTACAATGTGCTGCTCGGGAGACCCGCCCTGGTCGGGCTGGGGGCAGTTTCATCAGTAAGGCATCTAGCCCTTAAGTTCCCGACCCCTAGCGGAGTCGGGACGTTGAAAGGAGACCAATTGGCAGGGAGGGAATGCTATAGCATCTCCATGAGAGGAAAGAAACAAACGAACGCTCAAGCACTCGTCATCATACAAAATAAAGACGGAACGGTCTTAGAGATTGACGAAGAGATTGATCCGAGGATTGAAGAGAAAGTTGACCTCGAACCTTTAGAGGAGCTTGAAGAAATTCAGCTCGAGGAAGCTGATCCCTCGAAGAAGGTGAAGGTCGGAAAACATCTCCAAGACGAGGCAAAATAGCAATTAATTTGTTTTTTGAAGAAAAACCAGGATGTCTTCGCGTGGTCGCACTCAGACATGGTGGGGATAAGCCCGAATGTTGCAAGCCACGCACTAAACATAGACAAAAGCTTTCCCTCGAAGCAACAAAAGCGAAGACAACTGGATGAAGACAGAAAGAAGGCGTTAAAAGAGGAGGTTGACAGGTTAAAAGCAAACCAATTCATTAGGGATGCCTTTTACCCTGACTGGGTAGCCAATCCGGTGTTGGTCCCAAAGCCCAATGGGACGTGGAGAACCTGTATTGACTACTCAGATCTCAACAAAGCTTGCCCAAAAGACTGTTTTCCGTTACCAAGGATTGACCAGCTCGTAGATGCCACGGCGGGGCATGGCCTGATGTCGTTCATGGATGCCTATTCTGGATATAACTAGATTCCCATGCATGCCCTCGACCAAGAACACATGAGCTTCATCACGGATAAAGGGCTATATTGCTATAATGTCATGCCATTCGGGCTCAAGAATGCTGGAGCCACATACCAGCGGCTTGTAAACATGATGTTTTCAGAACAAATAGGGAACAACATGGAGGTTTATGTTCATGACATGCTTGTAAAGTCTCAACTCAACAAGAACCATGTTGATGACCTCGAAGAGTGCTTTGGCGTGCTCAGGAAATACAACATGAAGCTAAACCCTCAGAAGTGCACTTTCGGGGTATCTTCAGGAAAATTTTTGGGCTTTATTTTGAACTCTCGAGGAATCGAGGCTAACCCTGACAAGATCAAAGCCCTGATTGACATGCCCTCACCTCAAAGGCACAAAGATGTCCAAAGTCTGACTGGCAGGATGGCAGCCCTAAGCAGATTTATCTCGAAATCTACAGACCGTGGTCTTCCATTTTTCAACTTACTGAGAGGAGGTATGAAGTTTGAATGGACAGAGGAATGTGAGCTGGCCTTTCAGGAACTCAAAAAGCACCTTGCAGAGCCGCCTATCCTGTCAAAACCTGAAACAGGGGAAATACTGTACCTATACCTTTCAACTACCGAACACGTGATAAGTGCGGTGCTCGTCCGAGAAGAAGAGAGGGTGCAAAGACCCATTTATTACATCAGTAAAAGATTACTGGGGGCAGAATCAAGATATCCAATGATGGAGAAACTCATGCTCAGTCTAATTCATTCATCCCGTAAGCTCCGCCCCTACTTTCAGGCACATCCCATCCGTGTACTGACTGATCAACCACTTAGGCAAGTCCTGTCTAAACCAGAAGCTTCAGGTCGACTTCTTAAATGGGCTATTGAGCTCGGACAGTTCGAGATCACCTACCACCCGAGAATGACCATTAAGGCACAGGCATTGGCAGACTTTATAGTGGAATGTACTGGTATAGCCGACGATGAGGTAATAACCACGGCCCACGAGCTGTGGAAACTTTACGTCGACGGCTCGTCAAATGAAAATGGAGCGGGGGCAGGGGTCATCTTAGTTACCCCCGCGGGAAGCAGATTTCATTCTGCCCTAAGATTTGACTTCAAAGCGTCGAATAATGAGGCTGAATACGAGGCTTTACTCGCGGGACTTCGTATAGCTAAGGAGCTCAAAGCTAAAGCTATACATTGCTACAGTGACTCCCAGCTAGTGGTTAATCAAATCTTGGGTGAATACCAGGCTCGCGGCACGAGAATGGCAGCTTATTTGGAGAAGGCAAAATCAGCGTTAGAGTGTTTCGAATTCTATACAATCGAACAGGTTCCCCGCGAGAAGAACTCAAATGCAGATGCCTTAGCTCGACTCGCTACGTCCGCCGAAAATGAAGAGCTGAATGTTGTACCCATAGAACACCTATGAGCGCCTAGCATTAACGACCCAGAAGAGGAAGATGTGTGTATGATCGAAACAGAGCTGACCTGGATGACCCCGATAGTTGATTATCTCGAAAATGGAGTTCTTCCAAAAGATCAGAACCAAGCTCGAAAGTTGATGTATCAACTTCCCCATTACACAATCTTGGATGGAAGGTTGTACCGAAGGGGATATTCCATGCCGTTACTCAGGTGCGTAACCCCTCCCGAAGCTAAGAAAGTCATTGAAGAAATTCATGAAGGGTTCTGCGGAGATCACACTGGGGGGCACAGCCTGTCCAAGAAGATCATACGCCAGGGATATTTCTGGCCAACCATTAAAGCGGATTCTTTCGAGTATGTGAAGAAATGCGACAAATGCCAGAGATTCGCCACGTTACCTCGAGCCCCACCATCCGAGCTGACCATGTTGACATCCCCATGGCCTTTCGTGGTATGGGGCATCGACCTCATAGGCTCTCTCCCGACTGGCAAAGGCGGAGTGAAATATGTTGTAGTCGCCGTGGATTACTTCACAAAATGGACGGAGGCTGAACCGTTGGCAACTATAACCTCAAAGAAGATCCTTGATTTCGTTGTAAAGAGCATCGTGTGCCGATACGGAGTGCCGAGGAAGATCGTATCCGACAACAGAACCCAGTTCGATTGCGACCTATTCACCAATTTTTGTGAAAAGAACGGTATAATAAAGAGTTTTTCATCAGTGGCTCACCCTCAAGCGAATGGCCAGGTCGAAGCTGTGAACAAAACTCTCAAGAGTTCTCTAAAGAAAAAGTTGGAGGAAGCAAAGGGACGGTGGCCCGAAGAATTGCCCCAAGTCCTTTGGGGATATAGGACAACGGCTTGAACCTCGACAGGACATACCCCGTTCTCTCTAGCATACGGCTGCGAGGCAATGTTGCCCATAGAAGTAGAAATCCCAACGATCCGAACTTAGATTTACGACCAAAGTTCAAACCATACTCAGCTCGAGGAAACCTTAGACTTGATTGAAGAAAAAAGAGAAGAGGCCCAGCTGAGAAACGCTGCCTACCAGCAACGAACTACCAGATATTTCAACAAGAGGGTTCGAGATCAAAAATTCGGAATGGGAGATCTGGTGTTAAGACGCGTATTCTTGGCAACTCGAGATCCGGCAGCTGGAGTGCTCGGGCCGAACTGGGAAGGACCATACCAGATAGAGTCAGTCATCCGACCTGGTGTGTACAAACTTGCGAGATTGGACGGGAGCCTAGTACCGCGAGCATGGAATGGCGAACACCTTAGACCTTACTATCAGTAGTGTAAGAAAAGTGTTGCCTATAACCATGAGTTTCTATTTGTATTAGCTTATTTGTTTTTGAATGTCATCAAATAAAAGATCCATTTCGTTCAAATATGTTATTTCTTTTTATTTTTGCAATCTCTCTTAATTTAATAACCTATGGTCACACTCATAGGATATTAAGGGGGCATCATTGGTACATATACCATCAGCTTAAAAAATAAAATAACATATACAAAAAAACTTATAAAGTATTTGGATGTAACCAAATACGCGAGCCTAGAAAGTTCGGACATAACCGAATTATCAAAAGCATATAAAGTATTTGGATGTAACCAAATACGCGAGCTTAGATAGTTCGGACATAACCGAATTATCAAAAATATATAAAGTACTTGGATATAACCAAATACGCGAGCTGAGATAGTTTGGACATAACCGAATTATCAAAAACCGAAAACGTTTGGAGTTAACCAGATGTGCAAACTTAACAGGTTTGGAACAAACTAGCCAAAAGAAAAAAACTAATCGATGGTAAGTAGGAACCTAAACCTATTTCGAAATCGAGGCTGGAATATCTTAAAGAAAATAGTTTCGAACTCTTAACCTTGGAGCAAAAACCGAGGATGAGAAAAAGTGACTAAGCAAAAAAGATATAACCAAATCATCCACATTACATACCATATAAGTACTTTTGGGTTCATGGTTGAAGTAATATTCGACTTTGAAGAATAACGAGGTCGGAAGCGGATAATTTGAACAAATTGTGCATGAATGCATTGAGCTTCGAACCTAAATCCACAATATGTTTGTATGACTAAATAAACACAACTGATTCACCAATATAAAATGTGCCAAATATTTCGAGCCAAGAAATGTAAAGCATATATAAGTAATATTTAAAGAAATTGTATCAGCCCCGAGGGCATAAATTAAAATAATTACAGAAATAAGGGGACGCAGCCCCAATAAATGGTTCCCCCGAGATCAAAGTCAAGGAAGAGGAGTCTCCTTGGCCTTCTCAGCAACTGCAGCACCGGATTCCTCAGGACGAATAGCATGGCTATCCTCTTGGGATCCCTCCGAAACGGCATCCCGAGCAGCCTTCTCCTTCTCGAGCTGCTCAGCCTCTTCTTTCTCGAGCCGAGCATTCCACCTTTCAAGAAGTGGCGCCTCGTGAGGACCTAAGAAGCTGGTGTCCAGATCTTCATTGTAGGCCCACATTCGGTACATGGCCGAGTCAACCGCTTGTTCCTTCTTCTCTTTGTACTCAGCAAGGAGACGAGATTTTGCATCCTCCATGATGTCAAAGGTAGCAGCCTTTTCCTCTTCAAGCTTCTTGTTGATCTCCTGAAGCTGGGTGATCTCCTTCTTATGCTCCTCGAGCTCAGTTTTCAGCTTCCCGAGCTCGGTGGCCATGTCCTCACATTCCTTGGCTCCTGCCTCAAGCTTCGCATTCGCTGCCTTCAGATCATCGCATGCTTTGAGCTGGAGATCCTTCGCCTCCTGAGCATGAGACTTGCTCAAGTGGATCTCATTGTTCAGCTTATAATTGAGCTGGGCAGTGAAGACAAGAGCCTGAAAAAGGAAGAAACCACCATTAGCTCCAGGTCAGTGTGATTATAAGCAGAAAAGGAAGGACTATAGAAGGATACTCACAGCGGCAGTATGCTCGATACTCTTCTCGTAGAGGACAGTACAATCTCGGGTGTCATTTAAGCACTGCCATTGGGGAGCTTCGAGACTGCCATAGCTCTGGCCGATCTGGGACATAACATCCGAGACCAGCGTAGATCCATAAGACCCAGCGACATTATCGACCACATATGCATCCATGTGGGTGGAAATTGATAGCTTCTGAGCTCGAGAAGCAGAAGGCCTTCTAGAAGGCGGACCTAAAGATGACTGACCTACCACAGGAGGTTGGGGCTCAGCCATAATGGAGGGACCAACCAGCGAAGTCGGCGCCACAGCAGAGGCGACGACCTGCGAGGACGACGCCGTTGTGGAAGCGCCGACCTGGGAAGTCGCCGCAGCGATGGAGCTCGAAACCGGCGGAGCAAGGGGAGGTGTTTTCTTGGACCTCTTGGGGCCCTTGCCCAGCTGGTCAATCTTAAACGACCCCGCTCTGGGACGCTTGCTCCTCTTGGCGCCAGCACCATTGATGATGTTGTCGAGGTCGGAGTCCATCTTGCCTGCACAAGTCACAACACAGAGTGAGCCAGTAAAAGAGAAGCATACAAGTTGTTTCAGTATCACAGACATATAAAGTGATGATAGAAGAAACCTAACTGGAACTCTCCCCCGAGCTCGAGCTTGGGGACCATGAAATTCCCCCGTCTTTAGAGGAGGCGGGGGGAGTGCCTTCCCTATATGTGGGCGATAACCTCGAAAAGTCCCTATAATCGTTGGTCCAATACTGAACAGCTATCCCGTTCCACACCTCGTCCGTGGTATACATGGTGTCGTATTTCCCGAGCCCACTATCAAACCTATGGACACAGTCATCTACCCAAGTCCATATGTAGAAGTGGTATCTATCCTGTGGGCACGAGACTAACCTATTGGGCCTGTGTTTTAGTAAGGTGGGGGACCACATTCTCGAGGTAGGGAGGACTTTACCTTCATCCGAATCCGAGCTCGAGGCTTCATCATTAGCCTCATTCCCAGACGGTGGACTCCTCTGGCGAACTGGAAGTGGTGGCCTCATCTCTCTCCTCGGAGGGAGGGTGCTTGTGGGTAGGGGGACCTGCTCCTAGTGTTCATATTTTATATTGGACCAGTCAAAGGTGGACTGGCCCTCCTCCAAAAGTCCGCACTTTCGGAGCTTATCCTCGTGTAAAAGGTATAGGAGAGACCTCCTGCCACGGGGGAGTTGGAGCAGGGTCTCTCTATGCTCCCTCATTGTATCGTCAGGAGTGGGACGATGAAAATTGGCTGAAAGATAACATATTTCTACTAAGTACGGATCTAAGAGCTAAAATCTCGAGCACAGAAATAAAGGTAACAAGAATACTTACGAATCCGCCTGAACGAGTAGTGTCGAGACGGGGACAGACCGTCTGTCCAGAAGAAGGCCCTCTTGAAATCAGGCGGATGATTGGGAAGATCTCCAAAGACCTTCTTCTCCTTGGGATAGCTCGAGAGGTAATAAAAGCCATCCCCTCCCCGAGCTCGGGAGGGGTTACTTTTCAAGCAAAAGAGATACAAGATCTCTTGAGGCGAAGGTCCTTTCCACCCCATCTCGTGGTATAAGGACCTCAGGGCAGACAGTACCCTGTAAGAGTTGGTGTTGAGTTGGAACGGGGCCAACCCAACGAAATCCGTGAAGTCCTTGAAAAAAGACTTCTAGGGCAACAGAGCTCCTGCCCTCATGTGTTCCTGGCTCCAGGCCGCGTATTTCACACTGGCGTTGCGGCTCCCAGGGGTGAAGCAGCTTCATTCATGGTCGACCGGAGGTCAACACTTCAAGGAGCCTGACAGGCTAAGGCCGTGGAAAGCCAGGATGTCAGTTATCTGACTAGTTGTGGTAACCGAGCTCCAGTAGTGCTCGGCCTCAAACATTTCTCTCCTCGGCTGCGAGGAAGAAGGTTCCCCCATTATTGAAAATTTGAGCTCTCCTGGATGGTACGCGATAGTAACCTTTAATGCAGGATCGAGAGGAATCAGCCTAGGTCCTGAATAGGATTCCTGATAGAGGGCCTCCTGAAGAACTCTCCTCTTCCCCTCTATGACCTCGTCTATCTGGCGGCAGAAGTGAGCTCGAATGTCGTCTTGCTCGCGCGCAAGCTTGTATCCTCTTATCCGACGTTGATTCCAGGCGAACAGCGATTCTGGGCTCGGAGATTTTGGCTCGTAAGGGATTGCCAGCAATGACCCCCACCGTCTTTCCAGATTCTGTGACATCTAGCGAGAAAGAAAAAATGGTGAGGGCCATGCATGCAAGAGTTCCGAGCTCGAACTTACGAGCTCGGGGTTAAGGAGCAAAACAAGATATATATTAAGACCCTTATTAAAGAGTCAGGACGTGCGTTCCACGGGAAAGGAAGGAGAGTGGAAATTTTTTTGAAAATCCCAAAAATCAAGGGAAAAGAGAGTGGCGGTTAACCAGGAAAGGCAGCCTTGGGTTTCGTGCATTTGTCAAGGCCCATGTTTTTTACCCGAAAACTTAGTGTACAAGAAATGTCGCCTAAAAAATTTCAAAACCCAGAAAATAGGATCCACACTCAAATATGAAAACTGGGTATAAGCCAGTGTTGTAAATCCAGTATGGAAGTCTAAAAAGCATAAGAGCCTATCAGATCAAAACCTCCTATCATATTATGCTAAGGATGTAAACTAGTATATACACATACACAGCAAGAACAGCATGAATGAAAACTGACCAAATGGAAAACAAAGATTGCATACTTACACAATAATGGCGATTGCAGAGAGATTGTCGATTGAAGAAGAGGTTGCAAATAAGAACTCACGGACTTGAACAGACCAGGGTTTCTTTGTTTCTTTGGCCGAGAAAACATGCACAGAATAGAAACTTTATAAAGAGGTCTCTGGTTTCGTTTTTCTTCTTTTCCTGCTTTTGGTGAACGAAGGTAAAAATGAAGATGAAGAGTGGGGTCTCATATATATAGATGGAAAAAGGGGGATTAATCCGGGGCGTTGAATGAAATCCTTGCTAGATCGGATGGATGGGAATCAATGACAAGATGGCGCCGAAAAGGTGGCAGACGAATGATCGTGGGCATGTTTCCAAGGTACTCAAGTACCAAAAAATGAGCAATACCCAGCTGACGCGTGTCCATTTTCAAAAGTGTGACGGTATAGTTCTCAAAGAAAGTAGTTCAAAAGTTTCCTTCTCTTAGGATTCAAACAAATACTTTTGAGGGGGCAAGATGTTACACCCAGATTTCGAGCTATGTTAAATATGACCTCGAAAGTTGGATTCGCAAACAAGTGGACTCATAGGATTGGAAATATGCTCCAGGATTAAATATCGAGCCTGCAAGACATAGACGACCCCGAATATGGTGACCTCGGAGTGATCATGATCTCGAAAGGTAGCTTCGGAGATGCATCCATCCTCAGGGATGACTTCGGATCGGGGGTCCCGAGCTCGACGCACATATAATCTCGAGAGCCACGTGACCTCGGGAGGTGTCTCTAGTTCGAAAGATGAAGAGAAACCTGGAAAGCTAAAGCCTTGGAGCTACCTGATAACCACCTTGAATATATATATAAGTGATGTCTATACGAAATGTAATCCTTATTTATTATTGTAAATCCCCTAGAATCGTGGGATATTATTTGGTCAGTTATACGTCCCCTGGTCTTCAGGGGACGTTTCCTTTTATATCTGATTATAGGCATTTAAAGCCATTTATTTGATTTACACAAAAAGAGTAACTACCCAAAATATGTGGGATAGTATTCTTTGATCTTCTCTATAAATAGAGAGGCCATGCACCATTGTAAAGGACCGGAAATTCTGAACCTTGGGAGAAAACTCTGAAGAATTCATGCTGAAGAATTTTTCAGAGATAATCTTAAGCTTAATAACAGAGACTCGTGGACTAGGCAGATTTAACTACTGAACCACGTAAAAATCGTGTGTTTGAGTTGTCTTATTTCAATTGGCCATCATCAGTTATTGTTTATGTGCTCTTCTTTCACTGTTTGACGAAAAACAGCGTCAACAATTAAATAATTAGTTTTGTAATATTTTATAACCTTTTAATTTATATTAATATAATTATTAAATATTTAGTTTTTTTATAATATACTATTATAATAATGACATTTTATATCATTTGAATTTATAATTTTAATCATATTTGGTAATATTTAAATTTAATATTGATATTTTATAATATTTTAATTTATATTAATATAATTGATGAATATTTATTTTGAATTATTCTTAAAAGTATATTTCGTTATATATTTGGAATATCCTCTTAAAGTTAACAAAAGAAACTGTTAAAACCAAGAATTTATGTCATATTGTCATATAAATTTTAAATAAATAATGAATATTATTAATAAAAATAAAACATTTTAAAAGAAAAATTTAATCAAAACATTGTTTATGGTTTATTTTTCTTAAAAAAAATATTACGATAAATTTTTAGATCACAAACTACCATAATTAAAGTACAAAACATTCCTGATATTATTCAAATCACACATCAATGATTGGAGAAGAAACTTCTTTATTCTTTATTATAGATAAATGCTATTCTTCTTTCGTATTTAGTTAGAGAATCATATTATTTGTACACACACGACAGTTATACATAATGTATTTATTATGTATTTTATATTATTGTAATAATAATATTTTATAACGTGTATATTTATATTAATATAATTATTAAATAATTAATTTTGTAATATTTTATAACCTTTTAATTTATATTGATATAATTATTAAATATTTAGTTTTGTATTATATACTGTTATAATAATGACATTTTATATCATTTGAATTTATAATTTTAATGATATTTGGTAATATTTAAATTTAATAATGATATTTTATAACATTTCAATTTATATTAATACAATTGATAAATATTTATTTTTAATTATTCTTAAAAGTATATTTCGTTAAATATTTGGAATATCCCGTAAAAGTTAACAATAGAAACCGTTACAACCAGGAATATATGTTATATTGTAATATAAATTTTAAATAAATAATGAATATTATAAATAAAAAATGTCATAAAAATTTTAAAATAAAAATTAAACCAAAATATTTTTTATGGTTTATTTTTCTTAAAAAAAAATATTACGATAAAATTTTAGATCACAAACTACCCTATTTAAAGTACAAAACATTCGTGATATTATTCAAATCACACATCAATGATTGTAGAAGAAACTTCTTTATTATTTATTATACATAAATGCTATTCTAATTTTGTATTTAGTTAAAGAATCATATTATTTGTACACACACGACACTTATATATATTGTATTTATTATGTATTTTATATTATTGTAATAATAATATTTTATAACGTGTATTTTTATATTAATATAATTATTAAATAATTAGTTTTGTAATATTTTATAACCTTTTAATTTATATTGATATAATTATTATATATTTAGTTTTGTATTATATACTATTATAATAATGACATTTTATATCATTTGAATTTATAATTTTAATGATATTTTATAACATTTAAATTTATATTAATACAATTGATAAATATTTATTTTTAATTATTCTTAAAAGTATATTTCGTTAAATATTTGGAATATCCCGTAAAAGTTAACAATAGAAACCGTTAAAACCAAGAATTTATGTTCTATTGACATATAAATTTTAAATAAATAATGAATATTATAAATAAAAAATGTCATAAACATTTTAAAAGAACATGTTGACGCCGTTTTTCGTCAACAGTAAATATAGAGCACGTTAACAATAAATAGTTATAGCTTGAAAAATACAATAAAACAAGGAGGATTTTTACGTGGTTCAGCAGTTAACTGGGCCTAGTCCACGAGTCTTTATTATTAGAACTTAGGAAATTCCTGGAAATTCTTCAGAGATGAATTCTCCAGAGTTTCTCTCAAGATCACCAAAATTCGTTCCTTTATAAAGGTATAGGACTTCTCTATTTATAGAGGAAGTCTCAGGATGCTATCCCACACGTCTCTGAGAAGTTATCCTTTACATTAATAAATTTAATGGCTTTAAAAGCCTATAACTCCTATATACAAGGAAACGTCCCCTGAAGACCAGGGGGCGTATAACTGACTAATAAATATCCCTTTATTATAGGGAAGTTACAACAATAAATGTAGGCTGCATCTCTCCAAGTGACTCACAAAGATGTTCGAAGTCAGCAATCAACATCGCCAGCATCGTACCAGCCCAGGTCTCTGGGTGACTTTCAAGTTGTATTATTTTCTCAAAATCAACTTAGAATGAAACACCGAGCTCACACTTAAGCCAAGCTCGGGCCACTTGATCCGAGGTCACACGACAATGGACGTATCCCGATGTTCTGTCTTCCGAGCTTGCAAGGACTTCGAGGCTACCCATCTTCGAGGTTGCCACCTGCTTTGTAGGTTCGGTGCCTAGGTTGCGAACACGTATTCTAGATATTGCGAGCTCACACCTGTCGAATCCAGCTTTCGAGATCACAATTCTCAAGGCTCGAAATCTGGGTGTAACATTTTTCCCCCTCAAAAGTATTTGTTCGAATCCTATGAGAATGAAACTTTTGAACTACTTTCCTCGGGAACTGCACCGTCACACATGTTCGAGTATGGACACGTGCCAGTTAGGTATTGCTCACTCAAGGTACTCGAGTACCTTGGAAACCTGCCCACGATCGTTCGCTTGCCACCTTTTCGGCGCCATCTTGTCATTTGTCCCTGACCGTCACATTTGATAAGAATCCTGACCAATGGCTCGGATTAATCCCTTTTTTCCACCTCTTATTGTCTATATATAAGGCCTTAGCCATGTTCCTCATTTTAATTTTACGTTCATCAAAGGAAAAAAGGAAAAGAGAAAGGAAAAACCAGAGGCTATCCCAGAAAGCTTCTTGCTTTTGCATGTTTTCCCAGCCAAAGAAGCAAAAGACCGCCAGCTTGCTCGAGACCGTGGGATTATACTTGCAGCCTCTTCTTCAATCAATGATTTCTCTGCAATCGTCATCTTCATTGCGTAAATATCTGATATATATTTTATCAGTTTCTGGCTTTGCTATTTTTTAGTTTCTGGGAATGCACTGGTTCATTTTGTAGTATGATATACTAGGACGCTTTGACCAATAGGTATTTAGGTTTAGGTTTTCCCATTACTGGTTCTAAATCCAGTTTATATGTAGAACAAACCCAAACATGGTCTCTTTTTTTTGGGTTTTCAAAATTTAAAAGACGTATCTTGCACACCAAGATATTGGGTACAAAATCTTGGTTTTAAAGAATGCACGATACCCAAGAATACCATTTTTGAACAACTGCCACCTTTTTCCCTGATATTTTGGGGTTCTCAAAAATTAGACCCACTTCCCTCCTCCTTTTTTCGTGGAATACACGTCGTGACCCTTAATTGGGTTTCCAGGATCGAGCTTGTCTCGTAACCAAGCACTTCCGAGCTTGTTTCACCAAGCACGCTATTCTTGATTTCTTGCATGCCCGGCCCTCACCATTTTTTCTTTCTCGTTAGATGCCACAGAATCTGGAAAGACGGTGGGGGTCGCTGCTTGCCATCCCGTACTTGGCAAAATCTCCGAGCCCGGAATCATTATTTGCCCGGAACCAATGCCTGATTAGTGAACACGAGCTAGCTTGCAAGCAAGAAGAAACCCGAGCTCACTATCGCCGTCAAATCTTCGAGGTCATAGAAAAGAAGAGAAGAATCCTTCGAGAGGCTCTTTATCCGGAATCTGATTTAGGGCCCAGACCGATCCCCCTTGATCTTAGGTTAAAAGTGACAATCGCGTACAACCCGAGAGATCTCCAATTCTCACTGATGGGGGAGCCCTCAACTTCACAGCCGAGGAGGGAATTTTTTGAGGCCGAGCATTATTAGACCTCGGTTACCTCGCTAGGTCAGATAAATGACATCTTGGCCTTTCACGGTATCAGATTGTCAGGCTCATTAAGGTGCTGAGCCCCTACTTCCCACGAGCGAAGCTGCCACGCTCCAGGAGATGGAAATCCTGACAACAAGCTGAGGTATGCGGCTTGGAGCTAGGAGCATATGAAGGCAGGAGCGATACTGCCTTTGAAGTCTTTCTTCAAGGACTTCACGGACTTCGTTGGGCTGGATCCATTCCTGCTCAACACTAATTCATACAGGGTTCTTTCTACCCTGAAGTCGATATACCACGAGCTGAAGTGGGAAGGACCGACGCCAGAGGAGATCCTGTATCTTTTCTGTTTGAAGAGCAATCCCTCCTGAGCTCGGGGAGGAGACGGTTTCTATTGCCTTTTGAGCTACCCGAAGGAGAAAAATATGTTTGAGGACCTTCCCAACCATCCTCCTGATTTTAAGAAGGCCTTCTTCTGGTCTTCTGGACGGATGGCCTATCTCCGTCTCGATTTTATTCATTCAGACGGATTCGTAAGTATCCCAACCTCCTTTATCTCTGTGCTCGAACTTTTGTCTATAGGCTTGTACTTAGTTGAAATGTATCTTATTTTCCTGCTAATTATCATCGTCCCACTCCTTCTGACGAGATGAAGGAGCGTAGGGAGAACCTGCTCCAACTTCCTTATGGCAGGAGATCGCTGTCATACCTTTTGCACGAAGGTAAACTTCGAGCTTGCGGGCTCTTGGGAAATGGCCAGTCCACCTCGGACTGGTCCAACAAAAAGTACGACCGCTGGGAGCTTGTGCCCCTGTCAACAGGCATCCTCCCCCCGAGGAGAGAGGTGAGGCCCCCGCCTTCAGTTCGCCGAAGGAGCCCGCAATCAGGGAACGAGGCCAACGATGAAGCCTCGAGCTTGGGCTCGGATGATCAAGGTACAGTCATCCTAAGCTCGAAAATGTGGTCCCCCACCTTACTAAAACACAAACCCGATAGGTTAGTACCATGCGAGGACGATAGGAACCATTTTTACGTATGGACTTGGGTAGATGAACGGGTTCATAGGTTTGATAGCTGGCTCGGGAAATACGATACTATGTATAGCCTGAACGAGGTGTGGAACGGAATAGCCGTCCAATACGGGACCAATGACTATAGGGACCTTTCAAGGTTGACGTCCACATATAGGGAAGGTACTTCCCCCGCCTCTTCTGAAGATGGGGGAATTTCATTGTCTCCGAACTCAAGCTCGACGGAGAGTTCCAGTTAGGTTTTTCTCCACCCGCCTTTTCATCACTTTGCATACTGGTGTGATGTTGAGTTACTTTATATATATTTCTTCCTTTTTTGCTAACCCATACTGCGGTGTGACTGTGTAGGTGAGATGGACTTCGATCTCGACAATATTCTCTAGAGTGGTGGTGCCAAGAGGAGCAAGCGCCCCAGGGGGTCGCAAAAGATCGACCGGCCTGCCAAGGTCCTTAAGAGGACCGAAAAGACACCTCCTCCACCAACTTCGCCTGTCACGAGCTCCACTATGGTCGAGCCTCAACCTCCTGTCTTGGTTCACCCAACGCTCGGTCCACCTCCTAAAAAACCTTCTGCTTCTCTAGCCCACAAGTTGTCGGTTTCTACTCACGTTGAGGAGTATGTAATTGACAACGCTGCTGGGTCCCATGGGGCTACGCTGGGCTCAGATGTCTTGTCCCAAGTGGGCCAGAGCTTTAGCAATTTTGATGCTCCTCAATGGAAATTTTGGAACAACACCTAAGACTGCAACACACTCTACGAGAAGAGTGTCGAGCTTGCCGCCGCGGTAACTTTTCTTTTTTCGCCATTAGCTATTCCGTATGCTAATGATGATGGTTTTTTTTTTGTATGCCAGACTCTTGCTGTTTCTGATCAGCTCAACTATAAGTTGAATAACGAGATCCACTTGAGCAAATCCTATGCACAGGAGGCGAAGGATCTTCAACTCAAACTGAGTGATGAACTAAGGGCAGCAAATGCAAAGCTTGAGGCAGGAGCCGAGGAGCTTAAGGCCAAGGCATCCGAGCTTGAGAAGCAGAATGCTAGGCTCGCGGAGCTTGAGAAGGAGAATGCTAAGCTCGTGGAGCTTGAGAAGGAGAACACTCGGCTCCAGGAGGCTAATAAAAAGCTCGATGAAGACAAGGTCGCCACTTTTGATATAATTGAGGGTGAAAAGGCTCGCCTCCTTGCCGAGTACAAAGAGAAGAAGGACCAGGCGGTTGATCTGGCTATGTACAGAATATGGGCCAATAATGACGACCTCGATACCAGCTTCCTAGGCCCTCTCGAGGCAAAGCTCCTAGATAAGTGGAATGCTCGGCTTGAGGCGGAGGAGGCTGCTCGGGAGGCTGCTAAGGAGGCTGCTCAGAAGGATAGTCATGCTATTCGTCCTGAGGAGTCTAGTGCTGCTAGTGCTGAGAAGGGCAAGGAAACTGCTCCTTCTTGAATCTCACCTCGGGGCTGCGTCCCTTTATTTTTGTAACTGCTTTAATTTATGCTTGTAGGGCTAATACAATTTCTTTTTCTTTTCTTTTAATACATATGCTTTACATTTCTTGGTTTGACATATTTTGCACATTTTATATTAAAGAACTGCATATGTTTGTTTATTCGCACAAACATAGTTTGGATTTAGGCTCGAGGTTCAATGCATTCATGCACAGTTTGCTCGAATTATCCGCTTCCGATCTCGTTATTCGTCAAGGTCGGATATTACTTTAACCATGAACCCGAAAGTACTTGTATGGAGTGTAATGCGAATGGTTTAGTTATATCTTATTTTTTAGTTACTTTTTCTCGTCCTCGGTTATCTCTATGAGGTTATGAGTTCGAAACTATTTTTTATAAGATACTCCAGCCTCGATCTCGACTTAACTCGAAGTGGGTTTATGTTCCAACTTATCATCGATTAGTTTTAGCTGGTTTGCTCAAAACCTGTTAAGGTCGTGATTGGTTTGTAATCCATACACTTATATGTTTTTTTTTATAATTCGGTTATATCCAAATTATCTTAGCTCGCGCATTTGGTTATATCCAAACACATGTTTTTGATATTTCGGTTTTATCCAAATTACCTTTGCTCGCGCATTTGGTTACATCCAAACACTTATATGTATTTCGTATATCTTAATTTATTTTTCAAGCTGGTGGTATTTATATATATACCAATGATGCCCCCTTAATATCCTATGAATGTGACCATAGGTTATTAGATTAAGAGAGATTGCAAAAATAAATCATATCAGACGAAATAACTCTTTATTTGATAAAATCCAAGAGTAGGAAAAACAGTACAAATAGTCAAGCTTGGTTACAGGCAACATCCTTCCTACACTATTGATAGTAAGGTCTTAGGTGTTCGCCATTCCATGCTCGCAGTATTAGGCTCCCATCCAATCTCGCTAGCTTGTAGACACCGGATCGGATGACTGATTCTATCTGGTAGGGTCCTTCCCAATTCGGTCCGAGCACGCCAGCTGTCGGATCTCGCGTTGCCAAAAATATATGCCTTAGCACCAAATCTCCCACACCGAATTTTTGATCTCGAACCCTCTTGTTGAAGTACCTGGTAGCTCACTATTGGTAGGCAGCGTTTCTCAGCTGAGCTTCGTTTCTTCTTTCTTCGATCAGGTCTAAGGTTTCTTCGAGCTGAGTGTGGTTCGAGCTTTGGTCATAAGCGTGGGTTCGAATTGTAGGAATCTCAACCTCAATAGGCAACATAGCCTCACAACTGTATGTCAGAGAGAACGGGGTATGTCTCGTTGATGTTCGAGCTGTAGCCCTATATCCCCATAGGACTTGGGGAAATTCTTCAGGCCATCGTCCTTTTGCTTCCTCCAACTTTTTCTTTAGCGAACTCTTGAGAGTTTTGTTTACGGCTTCGACCTGGCCATTCGCCTGGGGATGAGCTACTGACGAAAAACTCTTTATTATTCCATTTTTCTAACAAAAGTTGATGAACAAGTCGCTATCGAACTGGGTTCCGTTGTCGGATACAATTTTCCTCGACATCCCATATCGGCATACAATGTTCTTTACCACGAATTCAAGAACTTTCTTGGAAGTTATTGTTGCTAACGGTTCAGCCTCTGTCCACTTTGTGAAGTAATCTACGGCAACTACAACATACTTCACACCGCCCTTGCCAGTTGGGAGAGAGCCTATGAGGTTGATTCCCCATACCGCAAATGGCCATGGGGAAGTCATCATGGTCAGCTCGGATGGCGGAGCTCGAGGAATTTTGGCGAACCACTGGCACTTATCGCACTTCTTTACGTACTCGAAAGAATCTAATTTGATGGTAGGCCAGAAATAACCTTGGCGTATGATTTTCTTGGACAGGCTATGCCCCCCAGTATGGTCTCCACAGAACCCTTCATGAATTTCTTCAATGATCTTCTTGGCTTCGGGTGGAGTCACACACCGAAGTAATGGCATGGAATATCCCCTTCTATACAGCTTTCCATCCAAAATGGTGTAACGGGGAGTTTGATACATTAATTTTTTAGCATGGTTTCGATCTTTCGGAAGGACGCCGGTCTCGAGATATTCGACTATCGGGGTCATCCAAGTAGGCTCGGAATCAATCATACACACGTCTTCCTGCTCCGGCTCGTTAATGCTAGGCATCGAGAGATGTTCTATTGGCACAACATTTAACTCATCATTCTCGGTGGAAGTAGGGAGTCAAGCTAAGGCATCTGCATTTGAGTTTTTCTCTCGGGGAACCTGTTCGATCGCATAAAACTCGAAATGATCCAATGCGTACTTTGCCTTTTCTAAGTAAGCTGCCATTTTCATGCCACGAGCGTGGTATTCTCCCAAAATTTGGTTAACCACAAGCTGGGAGTCGCTGTAGCAATGCATTGCTTTAGGTTTGAGCTCTTTGGCTATACGGAGTCCCGCCAGTAAAGCCTCGTATTGGACCTCGTTATTCAATGCGTTGAAGTCGAATCTTAAGGCAGAATGAAATCTGCTTCCTGTGGGAGTAATCAAAATGACCCCTGCCCCTGATCCATTTTCATTAGATGACCCATCGACGTAAAGTTTCCACAGCTCATGGGCCGGGGTTATAACTTCATCGTTGGTCATGCCAGTACATTCCACTATAAAGTCTGCTAGGGCATGTGCCCTAATAGTCGTCCTCGGGTGGTAGGTGATCTCGAATTGCCCAAATTCAACCGCCCATTTAAGAAGTCGACCTGAAGCTTCCGGCTTAGACAAGACTTGTCTCAGTGGTTGATCAGTTAATACATGGATGGGGTGCGCCTGAAAGTAGGGTCGAAGTTTACGAGATGAATGGATTAAGCTGAGAGCTAGCTTTTCCATCAAGGGGTATCTCGACTCTGCCCCCAGTAATCTTTTACTGATGTAATATACGGGCCTCTGTACCTTTTCCTCTTCTCGCACGAGCACTGCACTTATTGCATGTTCGGTAGTGGCAAGATATAAGTATAATACTTCTCCCGTAATAGGTTTTGATAAGATGGGGGGTTCTGCGAGGTGATTTTTAAGCTCCTGGAAGGCCAGCTCGCACTCTTCCGTCCATTCAAATTTCTTGCCTCCCCTCAATAGGTTAAAAAACGAAAGACAACGGTTTGTAGATTTCGAGATAAACCTACTTAGTGCCGCCATCCTGCCGGTCAAACTTTGGACATCTTTGTGTCTTCGAGGTGAGGGCATGTCGATTAGGGCCTAGATCTTGTCTGAGTTAGCTTCTATCCCACGAGCGTTTACAATGAAGCCCAAGAATTTTCCGAATGATACCCCAAAGGAGCATTTCTGAGGGTTAAGCTTCATGTTATACTTTCGGAGCACGGCAAAACACTCTTCGAGGTCATCAACATGTTTATCGTTAAGTTGAGACTTGACTACCATGTCATCAACATAAACTTCCATGTTGTTCCCTATTTGTTCCGAAAACATCATGTTCACGAGCCGCTTGTAGTGGCCCCATCACTTTTGAGCCCGAACGGCATGACGTTGTAACAATATAGTCCTTTGTCTGTTATAAAACTCGTATGTTCCTAGTCAGGGGCATGCATGAGAATCTAGTTATATCTAGAATAGGCATCCATGAACGACATCAGTCCATGCCCTACCGTGGCATCCACGAGCTGGTCAATCCTTGGTAAGGGAAAACAGTCCTTTGGACAAGCCTTGTTGAGGTCTGAATAGTCAATGCAGGTTCGCCACGTCCCATTTGGCTTCGGGACCAACATCGGATTGGCCACCCAGGCAGGGTAAAAAGCATCCCTAATGAATCGGTTTGCTTTTAACCTGTCGACCTCCTCCTTCAGTGCCTTTTTTCTGTCGTCATCCAGTTGTCTTCGCTTTTGTTGCTTCGGTGGGAAGCTTTTATCGATATGTAGTGCATGGCTTGCTACGTTCGGACTTATTCCTACCATGTCCGAAGGTGACCAAGCGAAGACATCCTGGTTTTTCTTCAAGAAGCAAATTAATTGCTATTTAGTTTCCTCCTGGAGATATTTCCCGACCTTTACTGTTTTGGAAAGATCTGACTCTTCGAGCTTGATTTCTTCGAGCTCTTCTAATGGTTCGAGGTCAGCTTTCTCCTCCACCCTTGGGTCGATCTCCTCATCTATCTCCAAGATCGAGATTGACCCATCTTTGTTTTGAATAACTACGAGTGCTTGTGCACTCGTTTGTTTCTTTCCTCTTAGGGAGATGCTATAGCATTCCCTTCCAGCCAACTGGTCTCCCTTCAATGTCCTGATGCCACTAGGAATAGGGAACTTAATGGCCAGATGCTTCACAGACGAGACTACCCCCAGCCCTACTAGGGAGGGTCTTCTGAGCAGCACGTTGTAGGCCGAAGGCAGGTCTACTACCACGAACTCCATCATCTTGGTTCTTGAGACTGGGTAGTCTCCCAAGGTTACGGGGAGTTCAATGGATCCCATGCAAGCGGTTCCTTCTCCTGAAAAATCGTACAGTGTCGTCGCACGTGCTTTCAGGTCGCGAAGAGTGAGTCCCATTTTCTCTAGGGTGGCCTTATAGAGAATGTTAACTGAGCTCCCATTGTCTATGAGAACTCGGTGAACTCTCTTATTTTCCAGCTGGAGAGTGATGACCAGTGGATCATGGTGAGGAAACTGAACATGGGAGGCGTCATCCTCAGTAAAGGTTATTGGCTGAGACTCAATCTTTGAATTTTAGGAGCTCTAGGTTCGGGTTCGTAAGGAGACCCATCCCTAGTTTTTAGCTCGTTCACATATCTTTTTTGGGCATTTCTGCCCATTCGCGCGAGATGAGGCCCTCCCGAGATGGTTATCACGTCTTCTCCATCAATCAGAGGGGGCTATCTTCTTCCCTGGCTCGGGAATTGTTGTTTTGTGCAGGTTGTGGCATAGCTGCCCTCTAGCTTGTAGACCCTGATTAGTATTCTGGTTTTTGACATATTGCCTAAAGTAGCCTCTCGAGATCAATCCTTCGAACTCATCCTTCAACTTTCAGCACTCATCAGTAGTATGCCTGGTGCCTCTGTGAAATCGACAATATTTGCTGGAGTCCCTCTTGGACTTTTGATTTCTCATTGAGTCTGGATGTCTAAAGGGGACCTAGTTTTCATTAGCCAGGTATATGTTCTCCCAAGACTCGTTGAGCTCGGTGTACACTCTGTACACGGAGAAATATCTTTCCCCCTTCTTTTTCTTTCCTTCCTCGACCTCGGGGTTACTACCTTCGTTCTTCTTTCTCTTGGAAGGGTTTTCCGCAGCAGGCTTTGAGGCTGGTGGGTCCGCCAAGGTTGAGGCAGAGTTTACGTTTATCGTTGTAGTTACGGGCTGGGAGGTCACATTAAGTGTCGACCTCGCTTCCTCTACATTAACAAACCTCTGTGCTCGTTTGTTAAACTCGGTTAGGGACCTCACCGGTTTTCTCTGCATGCCATCCCAGAGAGTGCTTCCTGGCATTACTCCAGTTTGGACAGCCATTAAATGACCGCTATCATCCACATTTCGGGCCCGGGCAACTTCCAAGTTAAACCTCGTAAGGTAACTTTTTAATGTCTCACCTGGCTGCTACCGAACATTAGTCAGAGTTGATGCCTCAGGTCTGACCCCCATCATGGCTCTGAACTACTACTTAGACAGCTGATCCCAAGAAGTGATTGAGTGTCTTCTATATTTCTCGAACCCGCTCTTGGTTGGTCCCGTTAGCGATGCTGGAAATAACATACATCTGAGCTCGTAACCCATGTTACTTGCTCTCATTATAGTATTGAATGTACTCAGATGGCTATACGGGTCAGACTTTCCCTCAAATGTTGGGACGTGAGGGATCCGAAATCCTTGAGGAAAAGGGGTATTGGAAATATGGGGAGCGAATGGTTCAAGCTCCTCGTCAGAGTCCTCATGCCGACCTTGGCCTTACTCATTTTGCAAAAGTCTGAAGGCCTTCTCTAACTGATCAATTCTTTCCTGGACCGGGTCCGTGAGGGGTCTTGCATAAAATTGGCTGTCATTGATCACAATTCCAGGCTCGCACCTCCGCAGGGGATCTTTACGCCTATTTAGACGATCCCTCAGGTCCGTGTTTGTCGGGTTAACATTACCCCGACTCTGATTCAAGTGTTCCCGCAGGTCAGAGCGATTCTTGCGGCTCCCAATATTCTTTCGACCTCGATCACACATACTGACTGATCTAGTATCTCCTGAGTCGTCACTAGTAAGACTCGTCGCATGATTATTTTGAGATGGGTCTCTTTCATGCTGCCTCGTCTCTGCAGTGCGAGACCAGGACATCAGACTTCTTGTAGAATGGGCGCCTCTCCGCTCCTTGAAGGTTTCTCTGTTCCCCTGCCTTCTTGCTACATGTCTTTCCTAACCATCTTGAACTGGCTGAGTATTCTTGCGAGGTGGTGAAGGGTATCTTATCGGTGATGGCGGGAAGCGTATGGGTGAAGGTGGCTGCCACCCATTTCGAGGCTTAAATGGCCCGGAACTTGCCCGAGACGGGTCGGTTGCATTCTCTGTGTTACCAGGGATTTGAGTCCAAGCATCTGTAGGGGCTCGGTTATTCCCAGTTCCCACTGGTACCTCCGTAGTTGAATTAACCGGAGCCCTAGCTCGGGTACTTCTCTGGGGTCTCGAGGGAGCGGATGGCTCTGCTGGTGCCGGGGGTTGCTCTGGCCTTCTTGTGGCAGCATTTTTTCGTGGACGCCCACGAGGCTTGCGGGGAGGAACATGCACGTACCTCGAAGGAGGGGCTTGGTTTTCACGCGGAGGTGGTGGCTGAGCCGCCTGAGCCTCTGCGGCTAACCTAGCCAACTCCTCATTCCGCTTGTTGGCGTCAACCAATTGCTGTTTCAGCTGCCGGTTTTCAAGTTCCACAATGGGAACGTACCGTTTAGGATTGTAGTACATATCCTCATCCCTTGGAGGTACTGGTGGTCCCCGAGAATCGAAGGACTCGCTTCTCTCTTCAGTATCTGGGTTTACCATTGGCTGCTTCCCAGGGCGTCTTGGATAGTTTTCTTCAGGAATGTTTTGATCGTTTGCGGCCATAACTTGTTCAGGGACTGAATGCTTAAGGCTCTCAATGAAAGAACCAAACTATTGACATCGTTTTTCATCAACAGTAAATATAGAGCACGTAAACAATAAATAGTTATGGCTAGAAAAATACAATAAAACAAGGAGGATTTTTACGTGGTTCAGCAGTTAACTCTGCCTAGTCCACGAGTCTTTATTATTAGAACTTAGGAAATTCCTGGAAATTCTTCAGAGATGAATTCTCCAGAGTTTCTCTCAAGATCACCAAAATTCGATCCTTTACAAAGGTACAGGACTTCTCTATTTATAGAGGAAGTCTCAGGATGCTATCCCACACGTCTCTGGGAAGTTATCCTTTACATTAATAAATTTAATGGCTTTAAAAGCCTGTAACTCCTATATACAAGGAAACGTCCCCTGAAGACCAGGGGGCGTATAACTGACTACTAAATATCCCTTTATTATAGGGAAGTTACAACAATAGATGTAGACTATGTCTCTCCAAGTGACTCACTAAGATGTTTGAAGTCAGCAATCAACATCGCCAACATCGTACCAGCCCAGGTCTTTGGGTGACTTTCGAGTTGTATTATTTTCTCAAAATCAACTTAGAATGAAACACCGAGTTCACACTTAAGCCAAGCTCGAGCCACTTAATCCGAGGTCACACAACAATGGACATATCCCGATGTTCTGTCTTCCGAGCTTGCAAGGACTTCGAGGCTACCCATCTTCGAGGTTGCCACCTGCTTTGTAGGTTCGGTGCCTAGGTTGCGAACACGTATTCTAGATATTGCGAGCTCACACCTGACGAATCCAGCTTTCGAGATCACAATTCTCAAGGCTTGAAATCTGGGTGTAACAGAACAATTAAACCAAAACATTGTTTATGGTTTATTTTTCTTAAAAGAAATATTACGATAATTTTTTTGATCACAAACTACCTTATTTAAGGTACAAAATATTTATGATATTATTCAAATCACACATCAATGATTGGAGAAGAAACTTCTTTATTCTTGATAGAAGATAAATGTTATTCAAATTTCGTATTTAGTTACAGAGTCATACTATTTGTACACACACGACACTTATATATAATGTATTTATTATGTATTATATATTATTGTAATAATAATATTATATAACTTGTAAATTTATATTAATATAATTCTTAAATATTTAGTTTTGTATAATATACTATTATAATTATGACATTTTATATCATTTGAATTTATAATTTTAATGATATTTGGTAATATTTAAATTTAATAGTGATATTTTATACATTTGAATTTATATTAATATGATTGATAAATATTTATTTTTAATTATTCTTAAAAGTATATTTCGTTAAATATTTGGAATATCTCGTTGAAGTTATCAAAAGAAACCGTTAAAACCAAGAATTGATGTTATATTGTCATATACATTTTTGTTACATCCAGTTTTCGAGATAAGAGGTTATGACCCCGAAAGCTGGGCTCGTCATTTGTGAGCTCAAAATATATGAAAATATCATATGGTCCGTCCGTAAAACCTCTGAAGTAAAACAACGACCTTGAGGATGTGTAACCTCGAATATTCTCTAAGCTCGCGATGGGCAATAGTACGACACTCGAATATATCTTTTACCGATCATCTTCAGGCGAGATAGCTCGAGCTAAGAAAATGCAAGGTCGTATGCGACAGCTTCATCAGTGTCTACTTATCCTGAGCATAGCGTGAAGTTGGGTGGCGAGCTCGTGATTGACTCATAGTCTCGACAGACTCGATGCCAATGGCTAATCTTGAATATACCTGATAAATCACCTGGGATAGCCCATTGCGTATGAACTTATTTATTGTTGTGTAATCCCAATATTTAAGGGATGGCATTTAATCTGTTATTCATTCTCGATCCTCATGGGACGTTTCCGTGTATATAGGAGATAATGCATTTAATATCATTATTTCAATTGATATATAGAATATCTTCTCGAGATATGTGGGAATGAATTCTGCAACCTTCTCTATAAATAGAGAAGGAATCACTACTTGTAAAGGATGGATTTTTCAGATTTTTGGAGAAAATGCTATGGGTAATTCATCTCTGAAGAATTTCCAAAAAACTCCAAATAACATAGACTCGTTGACTAGACAGAATTAACTGGTGGACTACGTAAAAATTCTTTTGTTTCTCTTCATCATTCATCCACTTCATTGTTTAATTGTTTGATTGCTCTACAATTTAAGTTGACGAAAAAATGCGTCAATAGTTTGGTGCTTTCATTGAGAGCATTAAGCAGTACGTGTGTAAGCCTAGTAAAAAAAGACTCCCTGAATCGACAATGGCTACGAATGATCCCAATGTTCCTGAGGAGGAAATTTTAGATGAAGCTGACTACCCTCGACGCCCTGGAAAGCAGCCTATGGTGAATTCAGACCCTGATGAGAGGAGTGGTTCATCCGACTCTCAGGGACCACCAGCCCCCAGGGACGACGAGGACATGTTTTATAATCTTGAATGATATGCCCCGATAATGGAACTCGAAAATTGTCAACTGCGAAAGCAGTTGGCAGAGGCCAAGAAACATAATGAGGAGCTGGCCAGACTGGCTGCTGAAGCACAGGTGGCTCAGGCCCCACCTCCGCCTCTGCGGGACGTTCATGTTCCACCTCGTAGGCCTCATGGGCGACCGCGCAAGAATGCTGCCACTCGGAGAACAGAGCAACCTCCTCCGCCAGGAGAACAACCTGCTCCATCAAGGCCCCGGAGAAGTAACCGGGCTGGAGCTGTTGCCAACTCAACTGCGGAGGTACCGGTCGAGGTAGGGAATAACCGAGCCCCCACAGAGGCTCGGACCCAAAATCCTGGTAACGCGTAGAACGTTCCTGAACCAGTTCGAGCAAACTCGGGGCCTTCTAGGTCCCGTAATGGATGGCAGCCACTATCACCCATAAGGCACCCACCATCGCTAATAAGGTATTCCTCACCAACTCGGAGAAACACACAACCGAATCAGGATAATAGGGAAAGGTGAGCTGGGCAAAGACATGGAAATGGGGAAACTGCTAAGGATCATAGAGATACCCAACCCATGAGAAGCCAAATGTCTCGGTCTCACACTATTGAGACGAGGCAACTAGCAAGGAACCCATCTCAAAACAACCGCGCAACAAGCCATGTTAGTGAAGGCTTGATAGACACTAGGTCGGTCAGTAAATATGACCAGGGACGCAGAAATACTGGGAATAGAAGGGATCACCCAGATTTACGAGAACACCTGAACCATAATCGGGGGAATGAGGATCCCTCAAATCCAGATTTGAGGGATCATCTCAATGGACGCAAGAACCCTGTGCCGAGGCGCGAAACGGGGGTTGTGATCAACAATAACCAGTTCCCACTATTTCAAGTTTGACCCCCTGTGGATCCAGTCCAAGAAAGGATTGGACAATTAGAAAGAGCATTCAGGCTCTTACAAAATGAACGAGGTCGGGATCGGGGTGAAGAGTTCGACGAAGAACTCGAACCCTTTGCCCCTCATATTTCCAGCACCCCGTTTCCTCAGGGATTTCGAATTCCTCATGTCCCACCATTTGATGGGAATTCAGATCCATACAGTCATTTGAGTACATTCAACACAATCATGCGAGCAAGTAATGTGGGCTACGAGCTCAGATGAATGTTGTTTCCATCCTCGCTCACTAGGCCAGCAAAAAACTGGTTTGAGAAGTATAAGAGACATTCAATCGCTTCTTGGGGTCAATTGTCTAGAGATTTCAAGAAGCAATTCAAAGCCATGGTCAGAATTAGGCCCGAGGCATCTGCCTTGACCAATGTCCGACAGCAGCCGAATGAAACATTGAAAAGTTACATCACAAGGTTTAATTTGGAAGTCGCCCGAGCTCGTGACGTAGACGACAGTGGCCATTTAATGGATGGCCGAGCTGGAGTAATGCCTAGAAGTCCTCTCTGGGAGGACATGCAAAGGAAGCCCGTAAGGTCCTTAACCGAGTTCAATCGATGCGCTCAGAGGTTTGTTAATGTAGAAGAGGTGAGGTCGGCATTGAATATGACCTCTCAGCCCATAACTACAACAAAAAACGCAAACTCTGCCTCGACCACGGCGGATCCTACGACCTCAAAACCCCCTAGGGACAACCCTTCTAAAAGGAAGAAGAATGAAGGGAATAATCCCGAGGTAGAAAGGGGAAAGAAGAAGAAAGGGGAAAGATATTTCTCCGTATACAAGGTGTATACCGAGCTCAATGAGTCTCGGGAGAATATCTACTTGGCTAATGAAAACCAGGTCCCTTTCAAACGTCTGGACCCCATGAGAAACCAGAAAGCAAAAAGAGACTCCAATAAGTACTGCATATTCCATAGAGATATCAGACATACAACCGATGAATGCAGGAAATTAAATGATGAGATCGAAGGCCTGATCTCGAGAGGATATTTCAGGAAATATCTTAGAAATCAAAACCCCAATCAGGCTTCTACCAGCCAGAGGCCAACAGCAGCACCACCTGCCCAGAACAGCAACTCCCGAGCAAGGGAGGACGAACGATCCCTTCCAATTGATGGAGAAGATGTCATAACCATCTCTGGGGGACCACATATTGCAGGATTGGGCAGGATCGCCCAAAAACGATATGTGAATGAGCTGAAAACTGGTGACGGGACTCCTTACGAACTCGAGCCCAGAGCTCCAAAACAGCAAAGAGTTTATTCTCAACCCATAACTTTTATTGAGGATGATGCGTCTCATGTACAATTCCCTCACAATGACCCATTGGTCATCACCCTTCAGCTCGCGAATAAGAAAGTCCTGGTTGATAACAGGAGCTCAGTGAATATCCTATACAAGGCCACCTTAGAAAAGATGAGACTCATGCTTTGTGACCTTAAGGCCTGCGCAACGATGTTGTATGACTTTTCAGGAGAAGGGATTGCCTGTATGGGATCCATTGAACTCCCCATAACCTTCAGAGACTACCCGATCTCGACAACCAAGATGATGGAATTTGTAGTAGTAGATCTACCATTGGCCTACAATGTACTGCTTGGGAGACCCGCCCTAGTAAGGCTGGGGGCAGTTTCATCTGTAAGGCATTTGGCCATCAAGTTCCTGACTTCTAGTGGCATCGGGACACTAAAAGGAGACCAACTCATAGGGAGGGAATGCTCTAGCATTTCCGTTAGAGGAAAGAAACAGACAAGTGCACAAACACTTGTCATAATTCAGAATAAGGATGGGACAGTCTACGAAATAGAAGAAGAAATTGATCCAAGAATAGAGGAAAAAGCTAATCTTGAGCCGTTAGAAGAGCTCGAAGAGGCCAAGCTCAAGGAAGTAGACCCCCCGAAAACAGTGAAGGTAGGGAAAAACCTTCCGGCAAAAACGAAATAGAAATTAATTTAATTTTTGAAAAAGAACTAGGATGTTTTCGTGTGGTCACATTTAGACATGGTAGGGATAAGCCCGAATGTGATAAGCCAAGCTCGTAACGTTGACAAGAGCTTCCCCCGAAGCAGCAAAAGCGAAGACTCCTGAACGACGACAGGAAGAAGGCCTTGAAGGAAGAGGTTGACAGGTTAAAGGCAAATTGATTCATACGAGATGCCTTCTACCTGGATTGGGTCGCCAACCCGGTGCTAGTTCTGAAACCTAACGGAACATGGAGAACCTGTATTGGTTACTCAGACCTCAATAAAGCATGTCCTAAGGACTGCTTCCCCTACCCCGGATTGACCAGCTCGTAGATGCCACAGCTGGGCATGGACTTATGTCATTCATGGACGCTTATTCTGGATATAACTAGATTGCCATGCATACCCCAGACCAAGATCATACAAGTTTTGTGATAGATAAAGGACTATATTGCTACAATGTTATGCTATTCGGGCTCAAGAATGCTGGAGCCACATACCAACGGCTGGTAAACATGATGTTCTCCGAACAGATAGGTAATAACATGGAAGTTTATGTTGATGATATGTTAATTAAATCTAAACATAACAATAACCATGTGGACGACCTTGAAGAGTGCTTTGCCGTGTTACGGAAGTACAACATGAATCTCAACCCCTAGAAATGTTCTTTTGGAGTATTATCGGGGAAGTTCATAGGTTTCATTATGAATGCCCGGGGAATAGAGGATAATCCTGACAAGATCCAAGCATTAATTGACACGCCCTCACCTCGAAAGCATAAGGATGTCCAAAGTTTGACTGGACAGATGGCGGCATTAAGTAGGTTTATCTCGAAATCTACGGACTGCTGTCTTCCATTTTTTAACCTTTTGAGAGGGGGCAAAAAATTCAAATGGACAGAGGAATGCGAGCTGGCATTTCAAGAGCTCCAAAAGCACCTCGCAGAACCTCCTATCTTATCGAAACCTGTCACAGGAGAAATTTTGTACCTATATCTCGCTACAACCGAGCCCGCCATTAGCGCCATGCTCGTCCGAGAAGAGCAGAAGGTGCAAAAGCCAGTATACTATGTCAGCAAAAGGTTAATGGGGGCAGAATCGAGATACCCTTTAATGGAGAAGTTGGCTCTCAGCCTAATCCATTCATCTCGAAAGCTCTGACCTTACTTCCAAGCGCACCCCATCCATGTGCTGACTGACCAACCACTACGGCAAGTCCTATCCAAGCCAGAAGCCTTGGGCCAATTACTAAAATAGGCTATTAAGCTCGGACAATTCGAGATCACTTATCATCTGAGGACGAACATAAGAGGACAGGCTCTGGTAGACTTCATAGTGGAATACATTGGAGTGACTGACGACGAAGTTATAACCCCAGTCCGCAAGCTGTGGAAACTTTATGTCGATGGGTCTTCCAACGAAAATGGATCGGGGGCGGGAATAATACTGATCACCCCAACCAGGAGTCGATTTCACTCTGCTTTGAGATTTGACTTCGAAGCGTCAAATAACGAGGCTGAATATGAAGCTCTACTAGCAGGACTTCGAATAGCCAAGGAACTCAAGGCTAAGGCGATACATTGCTACAGTGACTCACAATTGGTGGTAAACAAAATCTTAGGGGAATACCAGGCTCGTGGGACAAGAATGGCTGCATACCTAGAAAAAGCAAAAGCAGCACTCAAACATTTCAAATTTTACACGATAAAACAGGTTCCTTGAGAGCACAATTCAAATGCAGATGCCTTAGCCAGGCTCACCACATCCACCGAGGTCGATGAGCTGAATGTTGTGCCAATCGAACATCTATTGACACCTAGTGTAAGCGTGCCTGAACAAGAGTATGTCTGCATGATTAATTCTGAGCCAACTTGGATGACCTCGATAGTTGAATACCTTGAAACCGACATTCTCCCAGCAGAACGGACCAAGGCTCTGAAACTGATGTATCAGATTCCCAGGTACACTATTGTGGAAGGAAGGCTATATCGAAGAGGATACTCTATGCCATTACTCCGGTGTGTGACTCCACCCGAGGCTAAGAAGATCATAGAAAAGATTCATGAAGGGTTATGTGGGGACCACACTGGGGGGCATAGCCTGTCTAAGAAAATTATATGCCAAGGGTACTTCTGGCCCACCATCAAAGCAGACTCATTTGATTACGTCAAGAGATGCGATAAGTGTCAACGGTTTGCCACAATCCCTCGAGCTCCACCTTCTGAGCTAACTATGATGACCTCCCCATGGCCATTTGCGATCTGGGGAATTGACCTCATAGGCTCATTGCCAACTGGCAAAGGGGGAGTTAACCTCGAACCAATCCCAGCTCGAAGTAAGTCTGGATCTGATTGAAGAAAGAAGGGACAAGGCTCAACTAAAGAATGCTGCATACCAACAGCAAGCTACCCGGTATTTCAATAAAAAGGTTTGAGACAGAAAATTCAGTTTGGGAGATTTTGTGCTAAGGTGTGTATTCTCGGCTACACGGGACCCGACTGCTGGCGTTCTCGGGCCTAATTGGGAAGGACCTTATCAGATCGAATCGATTATCCGACCTGGCGTCTACAAATTGGCGAGATTGAATGGGGATTTGGTACCACGGGCATGGAATGGCGAACATCTTCGACCTTACTATCAATAGTGTAGGAACGATGTCACCTGTAACCGTGCTTATTTATTTTTATATTGTCTTGTTAATGAATTGTTCAATTCCTAATAAAGTTCATTTTCGTTTCCATATGATGTATCTTTTGCAAACTCTCTTAATTAATAACCTATGGAGGCCACAATCATAGGATATTAAGGGAGCATTAGTGTCATATATACCGTCAACTTGAAAAAATAAAATAGCATATACGAAAAGATAACCAAATGCGCGAGGCAAAATAATTTGGATAAAACCAAATGCGCGATTTAGACATAACTAGATAAAAAATATTTGTGTGGATTACGAACTAAAAACACGACCTAAATAGGTTTGGAACCAAACAGGCAAAAATTAATCGACAAAAAGTTGGAATATAAATAAACCTACTTAAAGTTGAGTCGAGATCGAGGCTGGAGTATCTTGCAAAAAGATAGTTTCAAAGGTCGGGTTGATCTGGGCCATTGGCTTGATTCAGTATCTGATCTGATGGTCGGGTGCAAACGTGGTAATGGCGGCATAAAGTTGGCAAGCGAATAGACGTGGGCATGGTCCAAAAGCACTCAAGTACTCTGATTGAGCAACCCGTGGCCGATGCGTGTCCACACTTGAGTGCAATTGGTGGTACAATTTCCAAGAAGGGCAGTTCAAAAGTTTCCTTCTCATAGGATTCGAACTGATACTTTTGAGGGGGCAAAATGTTCCACCCAGATTTTGAGATAAGAGGTTATGACCCTGAAAGTTGGGCTTGTCATGTGTGAGCTCAAAATGTATGAAAACATCTTATGGTCCGGCCGTAAAACCTCTGAAGTAAGACAACGACCTCGAGGATGTGTAACCTCGAATATTCTCTAAGCTCGCAATGGGCAATAGTATGACACTCGAATATATCTTTTACCAATCGTCTACCGAGATAGCTCGAGCTCAGAAAATTCAAGATAATATGCGACAGCTTCGTCAGCGTCTACTTGTCCCGAGCATAGCGCAAAGTTGGCTGGCGAGCTCGTGATTGACTCATAGTCTCGACAGACTCGATGCCAATTGCTGATCTCGAAGACCTAATAATTCACCTGGGTTAGCCCATTGCGTATGAACTTATTTATTGATGTGTAATCCCAATTGTTGACTGCGTTTTTAGCCAACGACGTGAGAACGTCAATAACGACAAGCCTTCAAGAGAATATAAATACACAGACAATTTATATAAAGAAAATAAAGAACACACAAGATTTTATAGTGGTTCAGCTCCGATTGTCGGTAATAGCCTAATGAACTTAGAGTTGTGATTTATAGATCTGTACTCAAGATCAGATGGACTGAGCCAACTGAGTTTCTTCAGTACAGATTGTGAAAATACAAGAATTCTCTCTAATTTCAGCACTTTCTCTCTCTAGAATAGACAGACCCAATTTTCTCTCTCTAGAAAGAAGAAGTGGAAGAAGCCCCCTCTCTCATCCCATAAGCTCTCTATTTATAGGCCTGGGATCCTCAACTGATATCCCCTTATGATAGGGATATTTTATTATATTTATTACATTTAAACATTCAAAATTCCCGCATATGTTGTTGGAGTTGTGTCTGACTTAATCTCCTCTAGCTAGTTGGTCCACCTCCTACTCACTACCCATGCAAGTGCTGGTTGAACATGCATGGTGGTAGGATATGCATGGTGGTAGGACATGTTTTTGGTGGGTTGAACGTGCATGGTGGTAGGACATGCACTTCTCTCCTCTAACATGGCACTCTCCTCTAGCATGCCATGTTCCCCCTTGAACCAATCTCCTTGGCTTCTCCTCGGACAAAGGTGGTCCGAGGCAACCTCCTTGGAACCTCACCTTGGACAACATTGAGGCAACCTCCTTAGCACCTCACCTTGGAAAAGTTCAAGGAATTATCCTTTAGCATCTCCCAAACATGTCCGATCGAACATTGTATAGGCTCTCCTTATCAAAATCTAAGTCTCCATTCTCTTGCATGAGACTCCTCCTCCTTAGCTACTTACCTTGGACACGTTCAAGCCAACACTTAGAAAACCTTGGGAGGCTTACCTCCTACACACCCTTGGGGTCTCCTAGGACCACATCCTCCTTGGGGTCTCCAAGGACCACTTTCTCCTTGGGGTCTCCTAAGACCACTTTCTTGAGTTCTCCTCGGACCTCATCCTTGGTTCTCCTAGGATCACTCTCTTGGGGTCTCCTAGGACCACATCCTCCTTGGGGTCTCCTAGGACCATCCCCCTTAACTCTCCTAGAATGGATTCCCCTTAGCCTCCTAGGATGCATCTTCCTATTTTTTGGGTATAACACCAATATTTAAGGGATGGCATTTAATCTGTTATCCGTTCCCGATCCTCACGGGACGTTTTAGTGTATATAAGAGATAATGCATTTAATATCATTATTTTAATTGATTTATAGAATATCTTCCTGAAATATGTGGGAATGAATTCGACAACCTTTTACATAAATAGAGAAGGAATCACCACTTGTAAAGGATGGACTTTTTGGATTTCTGGAGAAAAAACTCTGGGTAATTCATCTTTAAAGAATTTCCAGAAAACTCCAAATCTTAATAACATAGACTCATGGATTAAGCAGAATTAACTGCTAAACCACGTAAAAATTCTTTTGTTTCTCTTCATCATTCATTCGCTTCATTGTTTAATTGTTTAATTTCTCTACAATTTAAGTTGACGAAAAACAACGTCAACAATTTTAAATAAATAATGAATATTATAAATAAAAAATGTCATAAACATTTTAAAAGAACAATTAAATCAAAACATTGTTTATGGTATATTTTTCTTAAAAAAAATATTACAATAAATTTTTAGATCACAAACTACCCTATTTAAGGTACAAAACATTCATGATATTATTCAAATCACGCATCAATGATTGGAGAAGAAACTTCTTTATTCTTTATTATAGATAAATGTTATTCTAATTTCGTATTTAGTTACATGGTCATACTATTTGTACACACACGACACTTATATATAATGTATTTATTATGTATTATATATGATTGTAATAAACTTATTTTATAACATGTAAATTTATATTAATATAATTATTAAACAATAGTTTTGTAATATTTTATAACCTTTTAATTTATATTGATATAATTATTAAATATTTAGTTTTGCATTATATACTATTATAATAATGACATTTTATATCATTTGAATTTATAATTTTAATGATATTTGGTAATATTTAAATTTAATATTGACATTTTATAACATTTGAATTTATATTAATATAATTGATAAATATTTATTTTTAATTATTATTAAAAGTTTATTTCGTTAAATATTTGGAATATCCCGTTAAAATTAACAAAAGAAATCGTTAAAATCAAGAATTTATGCTATATTGTCATATAAATTTTAAATAAATAATGAATACTATAACTAAAAAATGTTTATGGTTTATTTTTCTTAAAAAAAATATTACGATATAAGTATTAAATATTTAGTCTTGTATAATAATAATATTTTATAACATTTGCATTTATAATATCTAAAGATATTTTATAATAATTGAATTTAATAATAAGATTTTATAACATTTGAATTTATATTAATATAATTAATAAATATTTATTTTTAATTGGTTTTAAAAGTTAATTTGATTAAATATTTGGAATATTTCGTTATAGTTAACAAAACAAATCGTTAAAACCAAGAATTTTGTTTTCTACACACTTTTTATATAGAAGAGAGATTTTGTTATCAAAACCATTTATATCATATATTATATATGGAAATTTTTAGTTAACCGAAACATATATAAATATGAAGGAAAAAATATGAACCAAATGAAAAGCTGCAAACTAGTATCCGAATAATATAGCATAAAAAAAAAAACAATGATATAGCATTGCGAGTACTAAAAAAGCTTTTAGGACTCGCGGGGCGCGAGTCCTCTATTTGAGGGTCTTAAAAACTGAGGTGCGAGTCCAAAAAAATCCCGTTGAGTGCCTTTAAGTAAGTTTTTAGGAAAGAATGTACTTAGGACTCGCTAGCAATGCGAGTCATAAAAAGTCTTATTTTTAATTTTAAAAAAATTAATTGATAGCCAAAGCTCTTGCCGAAGCTCCGACATTCACGGCGGCGCCACCACCCAATGGTGGTGGTTCGGGAAAATAATCAATCCATTAGTGGGTTTTGATGCCCAAAGCACAATGAATGCACTGGTGGTGTTCATTTGGGTCGGGGTGGCTCGAGGTGGTCGGAAAACATTCGAAAGAGTTTGGGAGAAATAGCACCACCGCGACTTCGAACGGCTTTAGGCGGAGGAGGGCGGCACGTAAGGGGCTGGGCTCGCAGGGGTCGCAAGGGCCGACCTTCTGCGTCCATTGCGCTGGCGCGTGTAGGAGGGGGGTGGCCGGAGCGCCGCCGTCCGTGGCTTGGTTGTGGAGTTCGTGAGAGAGAGAGATAGAGAGAGAAATGGGGGAAGAGATCAAGGAGAGAGAGAGAGAATGGGCTGTTGTGTTATATTTTTCTTTGTGAAGTTATAAATAATAAAATTTTAGTTAAAAAAATAGGAGGGAATTTGAAATTTTTAAAAATTCAAACTTTTAGGACACACATAAGTTTTTAGGACTTGCAATGCGAGTCCTAAAAACAATCTTTTAGCCAAGCAATTTTAGTTAAAAAAAAATAGGAGGGAATTTGAAATTTTTTTAAATTCAAACTTTTAGGACATACATAAGTTTTTAGGACTTGCAACATTCTTTTAGGCCTAAAATCTTAGTTAAAATAATAGGAGGGAATTTGAAATTTTTTAAAATTCAAACTTTTTACGACACACATAAGTTTTTAGGACTTACAATGCAAGTCCTAAAAACATTACTTTGGGCTCGCAATTTTAGGTAAAATTTTTTGGAGGAAATTTGAAATTTTTTAAAATTCAAACTTTTAGGATAAACATAAGTTTTTAGGACTCTCAACGCGAGTCCTAAAAAGTCCTGGAGTTGTTTCAAGACTCGCATCTAGGTGAGTGTCCTAAAAATGTATTTTTGTAGTAGTATTATGTACCGGTATATATAGATATATCAAATATGATGGAATCGATGCATAAAGTGTTCCTTCAAAAGAAAATTGGGCCGAGAATGATACCTTCAGGAATCAAGAAACAAATACCTTAACTTTTATGAGAATGATCTAATTCATCAAACATCAAACAAAGAACTTTGTCACCGCCGATTACAAAAATAAGAAATTGAATCAACAAAAATTAATTTGAATGGCTCCTTAAATAACATACCAATTAACTTAAATCTTGAATGCAAATATTATCAACATAAGCCAAAAAACAAAAATATAAAGGAAGATTAAAACCCTAAATTTCTTAAATAAAATCATCAAATCTTTAATTAATTCAACAAATGTGGCTCTCATACCACTTGTTAAGATTATTAGTCACTCAAGCAACATGCGTAAATATAAATATTTCAATACATAATCTCAGATCCTAATCGTATTACTAAAAGTGGTTCAATATAAAATCCTTAATCATAATTCTATATATCCTTTGCTAAATCAAAAAAGGAGATGAACAAGAAAGTGCAAAAGCACTAATCTGAAGTCATTGTTGGAGATTGCAAAGAGGGTTTAGATCTTCTTATATAATATGTATGTCTATGATAGAAGAGTCTCTCTTTTCTTCTCTGTCAATAGGATTGCATTCAGATCAATAGAATGATACAACCACAACCCTAATTTATAATTAATTAGTGATTTCCGATTTTGTCCACTATAAAATTAAAAATTATACTTTATCATATTTCTATACATTAAATTTATGACACTTTAATACCCTATAATACATATCTTCCCAAAATAAGATTTTAATCCAACATCAAGTTGTTGACTTCTCTTTCAATTGGTTCAATAATACATCTTTCAAGTACTTGATTTTGTGTGTTAAACTAATCGAAAGGGTTCGAACTCATTTTTGACCGAAGGGACAGAAGTCTATGGTAAAATCTATCGAATCTACCTTCATTAATATAAATGAATGTTATTTGAATATATAAATATTACACATGTATATACCGTATTTTTGGTATGTATTTTATTACTTACCATATAAACAAAAAAATCCCTATATATTTTTTTTAATTATTTGTATGTCAAACTTGCATTTAGAAATCATTTAAAATTGATATAAAAGAAAAAGAAAAGAAAAGTTAATTATACTAATTGATATAAATCATTTGTAATAATTTGATGAGATATATGCTAATTCATCGGGCGGATACCAATTGGTTGAACTAGTTAATTAATAAGTTACCATTAATAGCCATTATTCAAATCGATTGATTCATCATGAACAAAATGGTATAACGAACGTACATATTATTAAACCAATATTAATAATATATTAATTGATATTAATCATGAAACACTTTCAGAAAATTAATTAAACAGATGGTTGAAAATCAAACTTAATGTAGAAAATAAATAATGACTAGCTAGTAATTTTTTTATTTTGTGACAATTAATGAATTGTAATAATGAGGAATATATATAGTGATAATCAATTTCCTTATGCATAGTTGCAAAGACCAAAAGCACAAAGGCCTCCATCCTTACTGTTGGGCCCAAAATATTCGGCCCAAAGTTCTTTCCTCATTTATCGAACAGAATCTCCGAAGACAGAAGCCACGGGTCAGAGGCAGTCTGCGCCTCTGACCTCCGAATACATAATTTAAAATCAGAATGTTTTGGAGGGAAATTCGGTTATCTTTCCTCCACCAATCAAGAGTTTGCTTGAACTAACTAACCACCTACATTTTTTGTTCTATAAATACGAGATTCTGAGAAAAACAAAGGGAGCTAACTTTTTACTGACTTAAGCATCGAAGCGTCTTTTTTGCAGGTAACTCCGACGAGTCAAAGGCGAACATCATCACCGGAATAGTGACAAAGCATCATCTACCGTTGGATTATACCTCCAGACATAGAAAGACAAATTATTGCCTCAACAATTGGCGCCGTCTGTGGGAAGTCCGAACGTTTTGGCCTTAGCCACATCGTCGAATCAAGAAATCAAGAACTCCCTTTTTTCCAACCAAGATCTTCTCAAACCTCAGAGCCATGCCGCCAAAGGGCAACAGAGTGTCGGGTCCAGTCACCCAGGTTGTCCCACCAGCGGACGTGAGCGATCAGATCGACAGGATGTGTTGCCTGCTGGAAGCCAGCCAGCAGAGATCCGACGAAGCAATTAAAACATTGACTGAAGCTTAGGCTAGGCTAGAAGATGAGATTGCTGAATTGCGCAAATCTGCCGACGCCACGCGCAACACCCAAGGAAACAACAATCTTGACTCTGGCATACCCGAAATCCCAATTGACTGCATCAGTTCCCCTCAACAAACCACGCACCTCGGTAGCGAAGGATCCCAGAGTCTCCCACCACCCTCACCAACCCGTCCTCGTCTTGGGGCCGAAGAACGACGAGCTCCGCCCTGTGACACACACGTGCGGACCGGAGCAGAGCCCACCTGGTCGACCCAGCCGACCGCCGAAGTCAGGCCCCAACAAATTACACAACGAGCCGCGCATAACTCACCCGCTGAGGACCATGCTCCCTCGATCCAGTTCTTAAACAATTGGAAAGAGGAGATGATAAGGGAAGTGATGCAGAAGTTCTCAGACGGGAGGTCCGTTCATGCAACCGAGCATATGGATCTGGTGTCAAGAACCACTGAGAAGTCTCCCTTCTCAGAGTGGATTCAGAATGAGCCTAAACCCCGAGACTTCGTCATCCCTTCCCTACCTGCGTTTAATGAAAAGGGAGATCCATTAAACCACCTGTTCCAATTTCAGCAGAAAATGGCGCTAGAAGCCAACAACGAAGCCATCCAATGCAAGGTCTTTTCAACAACTTTCTCTGGGCTAGCTTTGCTGTGGTTCCGAAAGTTAAAGCCCAGATCCGTCAACAGTTTTAGTGACATCCGACGATCTTTTCTACAACAATATAGCACGAACTGTGAGGTACCAAGAACAATGGCTGACCTCTATCGGATCGAGCAAGGGGAAAATGAACATCCGAAGGCGTATTTACAACGTTTCATTGACCTCGTGCATCAAATCCACGACATCGACCTGATTACCACAACCAATCTCTTCGTCAAAAGCTTGCAGATGGGATCTGTCTTATATGAAAATCTCACCATGACACCACCTTATGACATGGCCGAGGTTCAGACCCGAGCCGAGGGCGTCTTCAGGGTCTTAGAATTTCGAGAGCGTGCATAGAAGAAATCTGGACTTATCTTCACTCCACTAGCAAATAACCCTCCGCCACCTGCTAGAGATGACAAGAGGAAGAGGAATCAGACAGACCACGCAAAGGAAGGGAAGAGGCCAAGACAGGATAGACAGTCACCGCGATACCCTTCCTTCGAATACACCGTCTCGCAAGAAGTCATTTACGAAGAAAATAAAGAAAGACCTATCTGGCGTGAGCCGTATAAGATCACCACTCCTCCAGACAGAAGGGATAAAAACAGATACTGCCTCTTCCATAAAGATCCCAGTCATACGATCGCTGAATGCCATAACCTGAACAACTAGATCCAAGCCCTCATGAGAAGTGGGAGGCTTACCCAATACATTAAGGAGGCAGGCAGACCCGGCACCTCGCATCATAATCCTGCTTCTGCCCCAGTACCACAAGCTTCAGACCCCGTACGCACAGCCTCTATAAGCCCACAAGAGCCTCTTAAGAAAGTCTCCATGATACATGGGATCGTGGAGCTCATCAAAAACCAAGAGCATGCCACCAAAGTCCATAAGAGGATGGAGGAGTGGGTGAAGCGATACAGATCGTTAGGCCACGCGGTCAATCTTGTCACTTAAGAAGACAGAAGTTATCCAGCCTTTGCAATCGCCTTTACCGACGATGACTTGGAAGGAGTTCACCTACCCCATGACGATCCTCTCGTCAATTCACTACAGGTTGACCATTGCCAGTTGGGTAGAGTTCTAGTCGATGGGGGCAGTGGGGTTGACATCCTCTTTTGGGAAGCCTTGCAGAAGATGGGACTAGAGGAAAATCAGATCCGACCCTCTACTACCCCTATCTTGGGATTTAACAGTTAGAGAGTATACTCGAAATGCGTCGTGCGATTAACCGTGGTGGCCGCGGAGCGTACCCTGCCAGTAGATTTACTCATTATAGATTCCATCACAAGCAACAACGCTATCATGGGGAGAAATTGGATCCACAGGATGCAAGGGGTAGTCTCGACTTTGCATTAGGTGATGCGATGCCTCTCGACCAACGGACGCTACACCATTGACATCAAGGGATGCCAGAAGTAGGCCAAAAAGTGCTTCCTTACCTTGAAAGAAATAAACAGTTCTGACACTTCCTCCCATAACGACAATCCTGACAAATAGAAATTACAACACGACCTACCAGCATGCCTCAAAGGAATCGATCTAGAAGAAGACAAAGAAAAACCCCAAGTCACACTCGATGACCTAGAGAAATTATGCCTAGATGATGCTGACCCATCTAAAATAGTGCTGGTAAGTACCAAGCTCTCTGAAAAACGAAAAACAGACCCTAGTCCAATTTCTCAAAACTAGAACGGGAACTTTCGCCTGGTCTCCACACGGCATACCTGGAATAGACTCCTCCATCATGAGTCACAGCCTTAATATATCAAACAACTTCCCACCTGTCAAACAGAAGCAGAGGAGGTTCGTTCCCGAAGTAAACCAGGTCATCCAAGAGGAGGTGCAACAGCTCCTGAGCACAGGGGGAATCAAAGAATGCCTATATCCCAGTTGGCTAGCCAACCCTGTCGTGGTCCCGAAGAAGAACGGGAAAAAGAGAGTATGCATAGACTACACCAACCTAATAAAAGCATGTCCAAAGGATAGCTAACCTCTACCGAAAATCCACCAGATGATAGACGCCATGACAGGGTTTGAAAGAATGAGCTTCCTTGATGCCTACTCTGGATACAATCAGACCCCAATGATATCAGAAGATCGGATCCACACAGCTTTCATAACCAAAGGTGGATTATATTGCTACAAAGTTATGCCCTTCGGACTAAAGAATGCAGGCACAACATACCAAAGGATGATGCACAAGCTGTTTTCCTCATTGCTTGGGAGAAAAATGGAGGTCTATATTGACGACATGGTCATCAAGTCTAAACAAAGCTCTTCACATATAGGAGATTTGACCGAGTGCTTCGACATTCTCGACAATTATAAAATGAAATTGAACCCCTCTAAATGCGCCTTTGGGGTATCCTCTGGACATTTCTTAGGGTACGTGGTCAGTCAGAGAGGCATCGAGCCAACCCAACACAGATTGCGTCCCTCTCAGAAGTCAAAGAACCCGAAACCATCCGAGACATACAGGCTCTGACGAGCAAAACCATAGCATTAAGCCGGTTCATATCGCGCATGTCCGACCGTTGCCAGCCCTTCTTGCAATGCATAAAGATATCCACCAACACCACCTGGGGAACAGAACAAAGTAAAGAATTGGAAGAGTAGAAAGCTTATTTGAGCTCCCCTCCTATATTGAGCTCCCCCATCACCAATGAAGATCTATTCTTGTATCTGTCTGTCTCACACTTCGCTGTGAGTTCCGTTCTCTTCCGGGAAGAGGCCAGTCATCAGAGGCCAGTGTTTTATTGCAGCAAGATGCATCTGGACGCTGAAACTCGCTACAATATGATGGAAAAATTGGCACTCGCACTCATCACAGCAAAGAAGAAGTTACGACAATATTTTGAAATTCACACCATCATTGTATATACGGACTATCCACTGAAGCAAGTATTGAGTAAACCCGATCTCTCTGGAAGGTTATCTAAATGGGCGATTGAGCTACGAACGTATGATATTTTAAAAAAAAAGGACAAGTACTTGCTGACTTCCTGGTCGAAATTCAATCCTTCACCCCATACACCCTGCTCGAATTGTTAGAATCAGAAGATGAATGGGTGTGGACGATGCATACGAATGGGGCATCCAATTCCCAAGGAGCCGGTATTGGCGTCGTGTTAGAAGCTCCCTTAGGCCTCAAAATTGAGGAAGCCATTTGTTTAGAATAGTTCACGACGAATAATGAAGCGGAATATGAGGCTCTGATCTATAGTTTAGAACTAGCACGAGACATGGGCATTAAACGTCTGAATGTCAGAGGAGATTCACAACTTATGATAGAACAAGTGGCTGGGAATTTCGATACCAAAGCACCCCATCTGGCTGGCCTACTACATAAAGTAACTAACTTGCGATCACATTTTCACCAGTTCAAACTCGTGCAAGTACCGAGGGAGCAAAATCAGAAGGCCAATGCCCTTGCTAAATTAGCCTCTGCAGGAGACTGTACACGCCAATCCTCCATATCTATAAGACAATCAATCAAAGCTTTGGAAGTCTACTCAACCTCATCAGAACCCGAGTGCTGGATGGACCCAATCATTCGATACTTGTCCACCTCTACACTACCCCCTCATCGAAAAGATGCAAAGCTTCTGCGCCTTCGAGCACAACGCTATTCCATAATCCATGGAATGCTATACCGCAAGTCCTTCGATGGCCCCTACCTACGGTGTTTGCATCCATCAGAAGCTAAAAAATTGTTAGAAGAGATACACGAGGGAGCATGCGAAAATAACACAGGGGGTCAGAGTCTGGCAGACAAGGCACTTACAGCAGGGTATTACTGGCCGTACATGATGACAGAAGCACATGACTATGCCGAAAAATGTGACAAGTGCCAACGATTTGCACCCACCATCCATCAACCTGCTCAAACTTTACACTTAATCATTGCACCTTGGCCTTTCGCAAAATGGGGTATGGACGTGGTAGGTGAACTGCCTAAGGCTGCTGGAGGAAGACGGTATGCTCTGGTAGCCACTGATTACTTCACTAAGTGGGTTGTGGTAGAAGCGTACGTCACGGTCAGCAAAACAGACACTATGACCTTCATATGGAAGTACATCATCTGTCAATTTGGGATACCGTGGGATATAGTCGTTGACAACGGAACCCCGTTCCAAAATGCCAAAGTACAAGAACTATGTGACACATACAAGATCAAGTTGAGTTTTGCCTCTGTCACTTACCCGCAAGGCAATGGTCAAGCAGAAGCTTCCAATAAAGTCATTTTTGCCAACATTAAGAAGAACCTGGAAGATAAAAAAGGAGCATGGGTAGAGGCACTGCCGAGGGTGTTATGGGCATATAGGACAACAAAAAGGTCCTCTACGGGTGAATCTCCCTACGCCATGGTATATGGAACAGAAGCTATTATCCCGACAGAAGTGGGCCTGCCTACACTTCGAACAGAGATCGCCTCTGATCAAACCACAAACAACATTCAACTAATGCACAACCTAGACCTTCTGGAAGAAGTACGTATGATAGCACAATTACGACGAGAAAATTATCTAAAGCCTGCAGAACGCTACTACAACAAAAGAGTCCACTTGCGCACATTTCAGAAAGGTGATTGGGTTCTGCGCAAGGTCACCGGCAACAAAAATAAGCTAGAACCAAATTGGGAAGGGCCTTTTGAAATCATAGAAGTACTAGGCAGAGGGTCTTACATCCTTAAGAATGTATGTAGTGGGAAGATCGTACCCCGTACTTGGAATTCAATGTCTTTGAAACAATATAATTGTTAATAGTTGTACTGTACAATTCAAAAGTAATACAACAACTTTCCTTTTTTCACATTATTTTGAATTTATCTTGCACATTCAATTTTTTGACATGATTTTCCATCAGGATTCCTCACTATGACATCACACTATGCAAGACATGTGACAACTGACACTTCACTCGAAAGGTGCTATCAAATATATCCCCACCTACCCTTATTAAAAACGACATTATTCGCGTGCACTTAAAACCACCTACCACTCTGACTATAAATAAGTGACCATCTGAGTGCTTGTAGTTATCAGTTTCCCGTAACAATACACCATAAGCCTTTGGTCTCAATACAGACGTTTCCCACGCCTAAAACAAAAAATATGCTTCCCAACAAACGAAGAATAATGCATGGTGAGATGCAGCATCTCGCCCCACACATCGGCACAAGGCAGAACCTCAATGGATCGAGGCAACAAGGCCACTACACACAATCTTTGTACACAATCCTGTTGCCTTTGCCATTTCAATCGATATTGTGCAGCATTCTAATCTGACTTAACTAAGCTTACGGGGAGCTAAGGCCAGCCATTTCGTAGTCTAATCTGCCCTGACTATGCAAATTTGGTCGTCCAACCAGGGTACACCACCTACCCTGTCCTCTTACTTGAGTAAGAGGAGCTCCCCCTGCAGTTTACTCTGCCCTGACTACCACAACAGAACCATTAGCTGTCACACTTCAGACCCGTCACCAGTATACGTTAACTGGTTTGGCAATCCAAGGCTGGGAGGAACTTTTCCCGCAGTCGCACCTATATCCTACACAACAGGTGCCTCTGTCGGAATACAAGACTACCCTAGCAAGCCTTCACACATACTACACGGTATGGGTGCATTGGAAAGATATCTGCCTCATGGCCCTAACCTCCTCGTCTCTGCCCCGACGCCCAACCCCGCGTTTTGTTCCGTGCATCCGGCCTGAACCACATCAATCCCTCTGGAAAATGGTAGAGCATCAACCATGCTCTTTCATACACCCTAAAGGCCGAACCCGTTCCGATTAGGCATCTAAACGACTCTCCAAGCATAAGCTAGTTTAACACTTAACAATAACGACAGCTTCGCAGAATTACAAAACTCTTAGCACTATAACCCAATTCAACAAATGTTAAGCACAGGCACTCATACTTGCTCAATTATTTTTCAATACATAAAAATGATGAAAGATTTGTAGTTCACACAGTGAGAAGGCCACATATAATCAAAAATGGCAATTAATCAGAAGTTGTTATTTATAAATTATGTTACATTAATGACAATATTAGTTTCTTATTCCATAATTGATTTATCCACTATATACAAATATTCTCTGTGCCATGTTTAGTTCCATTCAATACGACGCATGTACTCTGCCATCGCACTCTCTAGCTTCGGATGGCCTAACCCATAACGCTCACACGATATGTAGTACGAAATGCCACTTCTGATTAGTTCCTCCATCGTCCATGTTGAGTAAAGCCACTGTGGGTTATCGAAGATCCGCCTCAAAAAGGGCACCTTCATCCACTCACGATGCTCACCTGCAACAGCAATGTCATCAGCCCCAACCAATCACTATAACACTAAGACGAATTGTTCACACAACACTTAACTAGGCATTCTCTCCCACCATATGTATGGTTTTTTACTGTATCTCACACGCAATGGCCTAAAGGGTCTATGAAGCCTCTGATCCGAATAAACCATCTGACTCTCACCTGCCGTAATGCTTTTAATTAAGTACCAAACTGAGAAAAACACATCCAATAACACACCAGACAACCAACATGGAACAAAACTCAACTTGTATTGAACATTTGTACTATTACATATACAATTATCTACATACTAATGGCCAAAAAGACCAAAGAATGCATATACTGGAATAAATACAAAACAAAACGTAACAAAATTAAGCAGAAGAGATAGTGTGACATTCATTCTACGACACCTCTTTCACCATCTGGCCTGGCTTCTGCAACTGGCACAGGTTCTGCCGCCTTCTGTTCAGAAGCCTCAACAGCATCACCTTCTTCTGCGATTTCCCCGTTGGCATTATAAATCGAACCCAGCGCGTCACCTTTCAATTTCAGCTTCTCCAGATGATGCACTTGATAGGTAATCTGCAGATCCTCGAGTTCATTCAGATACTCGTCAACATTGTACTATTCTACTTTAACATCGACGCTTTTACAATACATCTCTAGTTTCTCCCATTTCTCCTCTGGGGTCTGTTTCTTATTACGCAGTGCCAGATCAAGGTACTTCGCAGTATCCACCTCGGCCATCCTCACGAATTTCCGTTCAGTGATCTCACGATCTCGGATGCGCTGTCTCATGGCTTCCACTGTCGCCTCTTCTGCCCTCTACAAAAGTAAAAGACATTATGTCATCAACACATGTGCCGTATAGATCCACTCTCTTGCCAATACATTAATGACTACAGAAATAACACATACCTCAACCATCCCCTTCAACTTCTCCTCGGTTTTGATGACCGCTTTTTCTTTTTCCTTCAGATTCTTCTCTAACTGGAGTTCCACCTCCAGCTTCTGCTTCCTGGCATCCGCTACGCTCATCTCCAGCACCTCTGACTTTCGTTTCAGTTCTTTCTTTTCTTTCTCCAAAATCTCTTTATCTATCCTCATGACACTATATCCTCATGAAGGTCCTTTATCATGCTGTTGAGCTTCCCCATGTGGGCTTCGTGTTGAGCGCAGACTTGGTTTTTCTCCATCCACTTATTGGTCATCGACACCAGATCATCTTTCAGTTTGTCTCGCTCCACCTCGAGCCTGACAGTGCCTACTAGCTTCTCCTCTGTGGTGGCCACCTTCTTTTTAGCCTCTACCAGCTTTATTTCTAACTTCTTTATGGCTTCCACAAGAAAATTTCGATTCGCTTCGGCCATCATTCTCCCCACTCGCTCCTCTTCCAACTTCACCGCCTGTTCTGCCAGTTTAGAGCTGTTCTGCGTAGCCGCTGCATACTTCTGCCTCGCAGCAGAAGCACATACGTAGCTCTGTCAAACATCAAATTACACTCATCAAAAATCACATTACACACTTATCACGCGATCTATTCTGTAATAATAAAAGGTGCTAGTTTTTCAGCCAACTTACCATCCAAATGTGGTCCGACACTTGTTGCAGCAAGTCACCTTGCCCACTCAGCGATCCAATAGCCTCTGCAGGAAGATGGGGTCTGCTTATGTGTAGCATCTCCTCCATCACCTCCGTAGACGCAGACGGACCATATTCAGACACAACCCCCGCCCTGTCATTTGCTTCTCCCCCTGCTAATGCAGCAGCAGAAGCAACGGGGGCAACCGGCTCCCCACCTTCTGCTAACTTCGACACCATAACACTGTCAGACATCAGCGCAATTGTTCCCACTCCAGAAAAATATGTCTTGGAAGGGCGTACAAGTAAACTATCGTCTTCACCCAAGTCGCTCGGAATGTACACCCGCGTCTGCACGGCAGAAGACGTTAGTTGCTCCAGGAAAGCACTGGGAGACTCGAAAGTACTTGTACCCTTTAGAGATACAATGATAACCTCTCCTGGATGGGAATCAGAAGCCACAGGTGGTGATGCGAAAACAACTACATTAAGAGTATGAACAACTGTTATTTCGGCAACCCCTAATTCCTGGCATACATGGAGAGTTTTAGAAATGATGGTCGTGCCTAACTCAACTGGCTGGGGAGGAGTGTTCACAAACTCAAAATCCCCTCCGAAAGCATCTTCCAGAAGTCGGTTCTTACGAGAGGCAGAAGAAGGGCGTCTCCCTTCTGAGCCATGCCTACGACCAGTGTTAGAACCCCCAGCCAAAGAAAAGTAGAGGGTAATGCCTCTAACGACTTCATATAGATGCCAGGGGAGTTCGCCTCGACTGGTAGGCCACCTTGCGCACCATCTCTAGTTGCCACCTCTGATGGTTTAGTTGGTGTAGGAGATACAGCCGCAGCATGAGCCGCTCCTTCTGGACCTGCCTTTGAGGAGGACCCAACTACATGCCAAGAAGAAGATGACCCAGGTAAAGATCCAGCAGGGACAGACCCTCGAGGCTTCTTGCACAGCGTTAGAGCCTGGCCAATTGGTAACTTCCCTGGAGTAAGCTTGGGGATTTCAAGGGGAGAACCCTTAGCAGCAGAGGCAGATCCCTTTGGGATCTGAAGCTTGGACGAAATACACTTCCCATCGTCCGAATCTTTGGAGGACTCCTCACGCGTCTTTCTATTCCCTAAGGCATCCTTAGGCAGAGGCACCTGTTGAAGAGGCTGAATTTGGAGAACATCAAAAAGCATGGAGGACCGCCCATGAATGCGGGAAGATCTGCGTGACAAGGCAGACTTATCAGGAGATGACTCTGCAGCAATAGCTGAGCCACAACCCTCTTTCCTTTTATTTTTTGGGATCCCTTGGCGCTTGGCACATGTGGCGAAGGCCTCAGAGCACACTCTTTCAGACTCGGTCTTCGATAGAGACAGAGTTGAAGAAGCAGGGGGAGACTTCTTCAAAAAAGCTCTTAGCTGCTTCGTACATGTAGCTGTAATTATGCCGAAGGTCATGTCACCCTTCTGCGATTTGACCCGCATGGCACCAGGATCGACTCGATCCATAAAGCAGAGTCGGGTCATAATTTGCATACAGTAGGGGTTCATCACGCCCCTGATACTAATGGCATTCTCCTTACACTCATGCAAAAGCCCCTTCTCTATCAGCATGCTCTGCCGTTCAGGACTCATGTTAACCTGAGGCCAAGAAAAATCTAATACAGGGAAGTAAAACAATAATACGTAGAGTCAGATTAATAGGCAATCATCCAGATATGATTAACTCACACTAAAAGCAATAAGGAACAAGATAAAAATGTAACTCGCCTTTTATGAACACCCTGGCCAAAGAAAAAATTTCTTGAGGTACGAAGTCAGGATACCATGCTCCTCCAACAGCAAAAAAGTATTTATCCCAATTTTGGTGGGAGCTGTCAAAATCAGTAAAAATTGTCCGATCCTTTTTGGGAGAAAGATAGAAGGTCTTCCAGGGTTTTCCCTCTATCGCCTTGTTCGTTGACTTGGTAAAGCATGCATAAATGTCATCTGACTGAATGTCAACATTCCTGAGACTCCCTATCATCTGAGCACCGACTATGGATTGAATAACATTTGGAAGAAATTGAGAAATGTGAGCTCCGGAGTTTGAAATTACTTGCACCAACAGAGCAGGAAGAGGGAAACAGAGCCATTCGATGTGTCTCAGAATCATGATGATTTTTGTGGGCTTGACTACATCCTTGAATCGCCATTCCCGAAGTTCAGCATCCGAAAGCATCCGCACCGTGACATTGTCAGCAATATCGAACGATTTGCATATGCGTTCATACGCATTCTTGTATCCTTCACGATCCAAAGGTTCAGGAGATGAGCGTGAAGACATGATCGAGAAGATTGAGATGATTGTTGTAAGAATAGAAGGAAGATTATCTTTAGGGTTTCTTCCCTTAGAGCTCTTTTCTGGAAAGTTGAGAATGAAGTTTGAAAATTTTGAATGAGAAATATTTTGAATTAGAACTAGTTAAATGAGAGGTAAAATTCTGAATCGAGTGTTTCACTCGGTAATTGTGTTTGCATTAAATTTCAAATGTAGCTTGTCAGAAGATCGAATGATCGTGTACCTACGAACTGCCTCGATCTGTGGAGAATGATGGCTTTGGGCGAAATTTTTTGCATTGAAGAGTCGGCCCAAGATTCGAGTAATTTAGCATGCCTCGTCCATTCGAAGCTTGGGCTAGGGGGCATCTGTTGGGCCCAAAATATTTGGCCCAAAGTTCTTTCCTCATTTACCGAACATTCAAAACAGATCGTTTTAACCTGTAGAAGCTCCGAAGACAGAAGCCACGGGTCAGAGGCGGTCTGCACCTCTGACCTCCGAATACATAATTTAAAGTCAGCATGTTTTGGAGGGAAATTCAGTTATCTTTCCTCCACCAATCAAGGGTTTTCTTGAACTAACTAACCACTTACATTTTTTGTTCTATAAATACAAGATTCTTAGAAAAACAAAGGGAGCTAACTTTTTACTGACTTAAGCATCGGAGCGTCTTTCTTGCAGGTAACTCTAACGAGTCAAAGGCGAACTTCATCACCAGAATAGTGACAAAGCATCATCTACCATTGGATTATATCTCCAGATATAGAAAGACAAATTGTTGCCTCAACACCTACATCTGTTGTTGCAGCCACCACAGTGCCTTCTATTAATGTAGAGTCCAAGAACTTTACTTAGCTAATTTTTTAGTAGTATTATAGTATGTTTAGTGTTATCATTGTTACCTTGGATTTTTGGTTCAGACCGGGAGTTATTTGGACACTCATAGTAGTACTTATAGATTTTCTAAGTTTAACCTATAGTTTAAGAATATTAAGTATAACCTAAGGTTTGATTAATGTGTCTGATATTAACGATTATATTATTATATTATAAGGTTTAGACATCAACCAATAGGATTTTAAGCACATGTTTTGAATGGTAATTAAGGATTAAGTATTTTTGAGGATTAAATTAAATAAGGGTAAAAGTTTGAATGTATAGGGTCAGTCAGCAGCTTTGAGCACGTTGAGGGCTTAGTCAAGGCTGTTTACTCCATTCAAACTCAGCTAAAAATGTGTAAATTCGTGTTTAAATATTCAGCGTATGCCGATATATCGCAGCTATAGGGGGCGATATGTCGCAGCACGTAGATACGGAAAACACGAATCGATGCACGGTCGCCTCGGGAACAAAGGTCCAGGCGATATATCGCCTATAGGGGGCGATATATCGCCTCCACCAGCATGAATTCAAATACATTTGAATTCTTTTCCCTTCAGCCATTCAAACTCCTTCAACAGTCCAGCATCTTCTGAACGAGTCTTCAGCCTCTGCTGAACGATTATTCAAATGATTTTCACTTAAAAAGCCATTATTTTTATTCAAGTAAAATCAAGATATTTTCATTCCCAAACTCTATAAATAGGACCTAGTACCCAGCCATTATTCACCATTTGCTCTAAGTTCAGAGGCTGCTAGTGTTAAGTGAGTGTGTGAGTGTAAACACTTGGTTTGGGGAAAAAACTATAAGCTTAAACATCATAAGCTTATCAAACACTTTGGGAAGTGAGTTCTATAGTATTTCGGTGAAGGTTAGATTGATCTTGCAATCTTTGAGGTAAACCCAAGACTCTAGTTCTTTTCTGTATTTTTATGTTATTTCCTTTCTCAAAACCTTCTACTCAGTCCCCTAACCTTATTCTTATTTTGGTTAGGGAATCCAAGCTTTTAAGCATATAAGTCGGTAAGTATGTTTTCTATGGTTTAGTCTTTCCATCTCTTTCACTTCATCTCCTTTCTTTAGACTTACTCTTTCTTATGGTTTTAGGAGTGTTCCAACAATCCCAACTCAGTCCATAATCTCGGTAACTTTGGTAAGGAAATAGGCTAGAATCAACATGTTATGTGATTATGTTATCTATATGTTTTATGTTATTAAAAGTGTTATGATATATGTATGTTTGTAGGCTTGGGCATATGACCCATATGACTAACAAGACCCCAAATGGATTATGGGCATATGACCTACTTAGCTAGTAGGACCCCACTAATCCCATGGGCATATGCTTGTTTAGTCTATGGGACCCCAAGTAATAATGGCCATTATAATAAGTGTATGTTATATGTATTATGTTAAGTCTTTATGTTTTCTTATGAAATTATGTATGTGACTTTGTGTTAGATTTTCCTTACTGGGCATTAGGCTCACTCCTTTCTGTTTATGTGCAAGAAAATAAGTTTAGAGGCGGAAAGATTCGTGACGCTTGGAGAATGTGTATCGATGATGAATGGAGTCAAGGGGCCGAGCGTTATTCGATTCGAGGATATAGTCTCCTTTTATGTTTTTATGGTTTTTATGTGTATTTTCCGCATTATTATGTAATGTCTTTTATTTTAAATCTTGTTTTGTTTTAAAGACAATGGGATCCCAAAAATCCTTCTTAGTATTCTGTTTATTTGTAAATAACTCTTATTTTCAAGTTACTCAATAAATTATGGTATTTTCGTAAAAATGTAAGTTTTATGTATAGTTTCGATAATGGTCAAATTAGTGTAGATTAGTGGGTCATTACAGTTGGTATCAGAGCAAACGGTTCCTTCGCATGAAGTTCTCCTCGATACACATGCTCAAAGCTCCGAATCGGACCGCCAAGTAAGTGTTTAAGTTACAAGTTACAAGTTACTTTGTCTATGTGTATAGCTAACAACTTTAGTGTTTATGTTTCAGTTAAAAATGAATGGAGCTTTAACCTACCAAGATATCCGAGCCATTAAGGCCTTAAAAAGAATAAGGGAGCCAAGAAACACCGTAGGAGCCTTAGAAAGGATTACACGAAGGTTGCTTTTGTTTCACCAAGCAATAGGTGGCCTTCAAGAGGCTAAACAAATAATGCTAAGATCAACAGAACAATATGTATTAGTGATTAGGTTGTTTAAAGATTTCCATCCTGTAATAGCAGCCTTAGAAGAAATATGGGAAGAAATGAATGATGAGGATGAATCACCATTAGCAATGAGATACTACTTCCTCTTAGTTAGGTTCACCGCAAAATTTGAATTTCAATTCACCAAGGAGCAAAAGAATAGGATTCTCACAAACCTTCCTAGAGGGCATTTTGATGCTCATGATAATGATGACTATGAGGCTATAGATGATGATATGTTAGATGACGGATCGGATGTAGAAGATCCCGATTTTTAGATTAGTAGTTTTTATTTGTTTTATTTACTTTTATGTTATGATTGTAATAAGTGAAATTGTTTTCCAAATGAATAAACATGCTATTTGAATATCATGTGTGAGTTTGAAATTTTTTTCACAATCATAATAAATACTAAATAAAATGAATAATGACTGAGTTCGGTGAGGGTGGATACGAATCAATGAACCTGGTTTCCTTGTTGAGAGTTAGGGGGCCTTAGTAGTGGGAACGATTTTACTGATCCCAGCCCTCCCTCAATATGGTTAACTTTGGAACAAAGATAAGTTTCGAGCCTGAGAATTAAGCCATATAGGATAATTAGAAACACACTTAGAAAATAAATATGACTTGTTTTTCTAAGTATATAAACCCACTCTAATAATAAATAAAGACCTATATAATTTTTCATAAGAAGTCATAATAAATAGGTCCGAGATATGTTTGTTTAGAATAAGTTTTTGCCTTAGAGCCTATTAGGAAAAGTTCTAACATGTTTCTTTTAACTGTTAGAACTCTGCTACGATGTCTCTCCGAAGATCTGCTCGCACCAACGGAAACGCCTCCAGCGATGTTCCAGCGACCAATGCGGTCCCTACCGTTCGCCGAAGGAGAGTGCGTGTTACTGCTCGCCGCAACGCGCCGGCACAGCCAGCTGACAACACTGCTGAGATTTCCAGACTGCGACAACAAGTTGAGGAACTTCTGCAGCAACAACGCCAACAGGCTCAATCTCAGCCTCAGCCTCCGCCACAGCCGCAACCGCAGCCGCAGCCGCAGCCACAGCCAATGGCCCCAGCACCCCAACAAGTTGGTCCGTATGGGGGATGGCCTATGACGAACTACGCTCCTTATCCTGTACAGCACATGGAGCCAGTGTACGAAAGGTTTCGCAAGCAGCACGCTCCAAACTTCGAAGGGACTACGGACCCCTTTGAAGCAGAAGAATGGCTAAGGAATGTGGAGCCGATCCTAGCCCACATGAACCTCAATAATGCTGACCGCATATCCTGCGTCTCATCTTTACTCAAGAAAGATGCCAGGATATGGTGGGATTTGGTCCAGCAATCCCACGATGCTGCCACTATGACGTGGACCCGATTTGTGGAGCTCTTCCACAAGAAGTACTACAATTCAGCAGTGCTTGCTACGAGAGTTGAGGAGTTCACCAATCTGAAGCAAGGGAACTTAACAGTGGCGGAATATGCTCGTCAGTTCGATCGCTTAGCGAAGTTCGCAGCAGAGTTGGTTCCAACCGACTATCTAAGGGTGAACAAGTTTGTTAGAGGACTTCGCCCGAAGATCGAGATGGGGGTTAAGTTAGCAAACCCGGGAAACACTTCATATGCCGACGTTCTTGAGACGGCAATTGAAGTAGAAAGGTTGCAAGCCAACCTGAGCAAAGAAGAAGCCAGCAAGCCGGAACCTAGGCAGCAGAGCCAACCTCAGGCCAGTCGGAACAACAATCAGTCCAGCAACAGTCAGTCCAACAACAACGGTAACGGACAGAAGAGAAGGCATCCTGACAACAAGCAAGCCGACAACAATAAAAGGGCACGACCAAGTAATGGGGGAAATAGGTCGGGCTACGTGGAATACCCGCCATGTGCCAAATGTCAGAAGAAGCATCCTGGAGAATGCCGTGCCAACACCAAGGAGTGTTTCAACTGTGGTCAAGAAGGGCATCGTAAAAGAGATTGTCCTCAGCAAAAGCCGGAAGGAAAGAAGGACGAAAAGATGGTTCCTGCTCGGGTTTTTGCTTTAACCCAAGGAGAGGCGGATGCTAGCAACAAGGTGGTCACAGGTCAGGTTTCCATCCTCAATAAATTATGTCATGTATTATTTGATTCGGGAGCCACCCATTCGTATATTTCGTTAGGAATGATAGATAAACTAGACAAACCTAGTGAAAGATTTAGAACTAGGTTTGCAATCGAGTTGCCTTCGGGCAAAGTAGTTCTATCATCACGAATTATACGAGGCGTACCAATCAAGATTGAGGACAAGGAACTAGAAGGAGACCTGATAGAGCTGGTGATCAAAGACTTCGACGTCATACTAGGCATGGATTGGCTAGCACGGCATGGCGCAACGATTGACTGCAGACGCAAGAAGGTGACATTCGATACTCCTGACGGCCAGAAACTGTGCTTCATGGGACAAGCTTCAGGACTACGCACACCGCTAGTATCATCTCTCAAAGCTCAGAGAATGATGGAGAAAGGATGCCAAGCGTTCTTAGCCAGCATCACGAATGTGGAGAAGGAGACATCACTCAAAGTTGGAGATGTTCGGGTTATACAAGAATTTCCAGAAGTTTTCCCCGATGACTTGCCAGGATTGCCGCCAACTAGAGAAATAGACTTCACGATAGAATTAGTACCCGGCACCGAGCCTATCTCTAAGGCACCATACCGGATGGCACCTACGGAACTCAAGGAGTTAAAGACGCAGCTACAAGAACTCCTAGACTTGGGTTTCATTAGGCCAAGCCATTCACCATGGGGAGCTCCGGTACTATTCGTGAAAAAGAAGGACGGAAGTATGCGCATGTGCATAGACTACCGTGAGCTGAATAAAGTAACGATTAAGAACAAATACCCGCTACCTCGGATTGATGATTTGTTTGATCAACTCCGAGGCGCGACTGTATTCTCTAAGATCGATTTACGGTCCGGGTATCATCAGCTCAAGGTAAAGGGGGAAGATATTCCTAAGACAGCCTTTAGGACTCGTTATGGACATTACGAGTTCTTGGTTATGTCTTTTGGTCTTACTAACGCGCCAGCCGCGTTTATGGACTTAATGAATAGGGTCTTCAAGGACTACTTGGATAAATCCGTCGTTGTGTTCATCGACGACATTTTAATTTACTCCAAGGATGAAGTGGAGCACGAGGAACACTTGAGGATAATTTTGACGCGATTGAAGGAGCACCAACTCTACGCGAAGTTCAAGAAATGCGAGTTTTGGCTCTCACAAGTGGCGTTCCTCGGGCACATCATATCGAAAGACGGAGTTGCAGTAGATCCATCGAAGGTAGAGGCCGTGAAAGATTGGCCTAGACCAAAGAACGCGTCGGAAGTAAGAAGCTTCTTAGGGCTAGCAGGTTACTATAGAAAGTTTGTAGAGGGCTTTTCTAAAATAGCCACTCCACTCACCAACCTGACCCGGAAGCAACAAAAGTTTAACTGGAATGATAAGTGTGAGGAAAGCTTCCAGTTGCTTAAGGATAAGCTTTGCTCAACACCAGTACTTAGTGTCCCAACACCCAACGACAAGTTCGTTGTCTACTGTGATACATCAAAGTTAGGATTGGGATGCGTACTGATGCAAAATGACAAGGTGATAGCCTACGCGTCACGTCAGTTAAAGGAGTATGAACAACGCTATCCAACTCACGATATGGAGTTGGTAACGGTGGTCTTTGCGTTAAAAATCTGGCGCCATTATCTTTACGGAGAACGGTGCGAGATTTATACGGACCACAAAAGTTTAAAATACTTCTTTACTCAGAAGGAGCTTAACATGAGGCAGCGCTGGTGGTTGGAATTAGTAAAGGATTACGACTGCGAAATCCTATACCACCCGGGGAAGGCAAACGTAGTTGCCGATGCACTTAGCCGAAAAAGTTATGGGAACTTAGCAGCCTTATCCGGAATAGAAAAGCCACTACAGCAGGAGCTTATCAGTGCCGGAATAGAAGTGGTTGTAGGCAAGTTGGCTAACTTGTCTATCCAATCGAATATGCTAGAAGACATACGGAATGGTCAGAGACATGATGATTCACTAGCAACGCACATGGATGCAGTCAGAGAAGGCAAGACTACAGATTTCTCAATATCCAGTCAAGGTTTATTGAGATATAAGGATCAGGTATGCGTGCCAGACGATCAGAGTATTAAGAAGACGATCCTAGAATAAGCGCACAACACCCCATACTCGGTTCATCCAGGGTCTACCAAGATGACTCATGACATCAAGGCAGTCTATTGGTGGCCAGGGATGAAGAAGGACATAGCGGAGTATGTATCTAAGTGTCTGGTATGCCAGCAAGTGAAGGCGGAGCATCAGCGGCCTGCTGGATTATTGCAACCGCTTAGCATACCGGAATGGAAGTGGGACGATATAGCCATGGACTTCGTGACGGGTCTGCCAAAGACGAATAAGCAGCATGATTCTGCTTGGATAGTCATAGATAGACTAACCAAGTCGGCTCATTTTCTACCTGTTAAGACTTCTTATACGGCAGACCAATATGCAGACATCTACATCCAAGAGATTGTACGATTGCATGGAATCCCCAAGACGATAGTATCAGATAGAGGATCAGTGTTTACGTCAAGATTTTGGAGAAGCTTACAGCAAGCCATGGGTACTAAGTTAAGTCTTAGTACAGCTTTCCATCCTCAGACAGATGGGCAGTCCGAGCGTACGATTCAGATTTTAGAGGATATGCTACGCGCATGTGTACTTGACTTCGGAGGATCGTGGAACAAGTACTTACCGCTGATCGAGTTCTCGTACAACAAAAGCTACCAGTCGACGATCGAGATGGCACCTTATGAGTTGCTATATGGAAGAAGGTGCCGATCACCGTTGCACTGGGACGAGGTAGGAGAAAGGCAGCTTTTAGGGCCCGAAGCTGTTAGGCAAGCTCAAGAAGCAGTAACGCTTATTAGACAGCGTATGCTTGCTGCTCAAAGCCGACAGAAAAGCTATGCAGATACCAAGAGACGCGATGTGGAGTTCCAAGTTGGAGATCAAGTCTTCCTGAAGATATCTCCTATGAAGGGTGTCAAGCGGTTCGGGAAGAAAGGCAAGCTCAGTCCCCGATTCTTAGGTCCTTTTGAGATATTGGACAAAGTGGGACTAGTTGCGTATAGACTAGCCCTACCGCCAGCACTAGCCGATAGTCACAACGTCTTCCACATCTCGATGTTACGCAAGTATGTGTCAGACCCATCTCACGTCCTCAAGTACGATACCATAGCACTCCAGAAAGACTTAAGTTACGAGGAACGACCGGTTAGCATCCTAGATAGGGGGATGAAGCAGTTACGGTCCAAGAGCTTTCCTATAGTTAAAGTCCTATGGAGCAATAGTTCTGAACGCGAGGCAACGTGGGAGTTGGAAGAGGACATGCAGAGTCGGTATCCGGAGTTATTTGGTAAGTAAATTTCGAGGACGAAATTCTTTTTAGTAGGGGAGAATTGTAGAGTCCAAGAACTTTACTTAGCTAATTGTTTAGTAGTATTATAGTATGTTTAGTGTTATCATTGTTACTTTGGATTTTTGGTTCAGACCGGGAGTTATTTGGACACTCATAGTAGTACTTATAGATTTTCTAAGTTTAACCTATAGTTTAAGAATATTAAGTATAACCTAAGGTTTGATTAATGTGTCTGATATTAAGGATTATATTATTATATTATAAGGTTTAGACATCAACCAATAGGATTTTAAGCACATGTTTTGAATGGTAATTAAGGATTAAGTATTTTTGAGGATTAAATTAAATAAGGGTAAAAGTTTGAATGTATAGGGTCAGTCAGCAGCTTTGAGCACGTTGAGGGCTTAGTCAAGGCTGTTTACTCCATTCAAACTCAGCTAAAAATGTGTAAATTCGTGTTTAAATATTCAGCGTATGCCGATATATCGCCGCTATAGGGGGCGATATGTCGCAGCACGTAGATACGGAAAACACAAATCGATGCACGGTCGCCTCGGGAACAAAGGTCCAGGCGATATATCGCCTATAGGGGGCGATATATCGCCTCCACCAGCATGAATTCAAATACATTTGAATTCTTTTCCCTTCAGCCATTCAAACTCCTTCAACAGTCCAGCATCTTCTGAACGAGTCTTCAGCCTCTGCTGAACGATTATTCAAATGATTTTCACTTAAAAAGCCATTATTTTTATTCAAGTAAAATCAAGATATTTTCATTCCCAAACTCTATAAATAGGACCTAGTACCCAGCCATTATTCACCATTTGCTCTAAGTTCAGAGGCTGCTAGTGTTAAGTGAGTGTGTGAGTGTAAACACTTGGTTTGGGGAAAAAACTATAAGCTTAAACATCATAAGCTTATCAAACACTTTGGGAAGTGAGTTCTATAGTATTTCGGTGAAGGAATGATTGATCTTGCAATCTTTGAGGTAAACCCAAGACTCTAGTTCTTTTCTGTATTTTTATGTTATTTCCTTTCTCAAAACCTTCTACTCAGTCCCCTAACCTTATTCTTATTTTGGTTAGGGAATCCAAGCTTTTAAGCATATAAGTCGGTAAGTATGTTTTCTATGGTTTAGTCTTTCCATCTCTTTCACTTCATCTCCTTTCTTTAGACTTACTCTTTCTTATGGTTTTAGGAGTGTTCCAACAATCCCAACTCAGTCCATAATCTCGGTAACTTTGGTAAGGAAATAGGCTAGAATCAACATGTTATGTGATTATGTTATCTATATGTTTTATGTTATTAAAAGTGTTATGATATATGTATGTTTGTAGGCTTGGGCATATGACCCATATGACTAACAAGACCCCAAATGGATTATGGGCATATGACCTACTTAGCTAGTAGGACCCCACTAATCCCATGGGCATATGCTTGTTTAGTCTATGGGACCCCAAGTAATAATGGCCATTATAATAAGTGTATGTTATATGTATTATGTTAAGTCTTTATGTTTTCTTATGAAATTATGTATGTGACTTTGTGTTAGATTTTCCTTACTGGGCATTAGGCTCACTCCTTTCTGTTTATGTGCAGGAAAATAAGTTTAGAGGCGGAAAGATTCGTGACGCTTGGAGAATGTGTATCGATGATGAATGGAGTCAAGGGGCCGAGCGTTATTCGATTCGAGGATATAGTCTCCTTTTATGTTTTTATGGTTTTTATGTGTATTTTCCGCATTATTATGTAATGTCTTTTATTTTAAATCTTGTTTTGTTTTAAAGACAATGGGATCCCAAAAATCCTTCTTAGTATTCTGTTTATTTGTAAATAACTCTTATTTTCAAGTTACTCAATAAATTATGGTATTTTCGTAAAAATGTAAGTTTTATGTATAGTTTCGATAATGGTCAAATTAGTCTAGATTAGTGGGTCATTACAATTAAAGGAGGGATTGACACACTTGCCTTTGCAACATATTTGATTGTATTTGCATTTCTTCCCACATTTGCCGCAGTTATGGCGGTCTCTCACCAAATCAACACACTTCTTCTTGCAACAACTCTGCCCGGGGCTGCCCTTGGCCAGGTAAATCTTTGGGAACTTCTTACACGTCTACCGCCTATTAGTCCTCTTCTTTAGCCAGAAGAATCGTTCCAATTCATGTATTTGATTAGAAGAAGAAGAAGAGGACAATTCTTGATAATAGTTATCAACTAGTTCTCCATAATCAATATCACGATCATCATCGTCTTGTTGATGTATTAATGTTGCACTAATATTATTGGGGGACATTGCCATATGTGCCAAAGCGATTATGAGAATGAAGAATAACCTTATAATTATGAACTTCATCATCATTAGATATTGGTGATATATATATTCATATATATTGAGTTTCAAGGAGAGAATTTGAGAGAGTTATATATGAAACGAATGAATTAGGAAATAATACTTGGTTGTGATTGGAGAAGTGGTGATGAAACGGAAGTTTTTGTATACGTATTTATAGTAAGCTAAGTTGGCAGTGGTTTTGACACGTTTAAGCCTACTTTTCGTTAGTGGAGGAGTCCAAATCAGTGCTTGATTTTATTCTACCTAAAGGCAGGCATGTGCTTCTCTTTAAGAATAAAAAAGACATGACAAAAAAAAAATGTGAAACGAATAAAGAAACTTATGATGAGCTCAAGACTATTCAAAAGTCTAACTCTACCAAAAGTGTTTGATTAAAATATTAATAAAAAGTAAGGTGGTGTTTGGTTGGGGGTAATGAAATAGAATGAAATGGAAATGATCATTCATTTGTTTGGTTGTATTTTAGAGTATTGTAATGTGATTATAATGGAATAAGTTTTCTACTATTTTAGTTATTCCATTTAAAATTGGAGGAAAGACAATTTCAATCCAAAATTGAAAAAAATTTAATAATTTTTTTATTAATTACTTTTTATTCATATTAATTTTCATTCCATTCATTTCTTATTATTTTTTCATTCTCATTTCTATTCCCATTGACACCTAAAATATGTGTAATAAATAGTCAAAGTACTATTCATATTGTCCACATGTCTTTCTCTCATTGAATATATTATATATGTAACACCCCAAATTTGTAACACCCCAAATTTACTAATATGGTTTAGGACCTTGATTAGTGTGCTTGGAGGGCAATAAGTGAATTAACATGTTAATATATGAATTTAAATGAATATGTGATTATGATGCATGTTTAGGTGGAATAAATATGCATGTGGGCCCCGTTTGTATGTTAGGGGTAAAATGGTAATTTTAGCCCACTGAGGGCATAAATGTGATAATTGTGTTATGTGATTAATACCACGTGTGAGTGGTGATATGATTGTGATGCACGTGCCGAGACGGTCCTAGGGAGTTAATTAGTGTAAAAGTTACAACGGGATTGGATACCCGGCTCGGGAGGAGCCTAGGGGTATTTTGGGGATCTTATAATGTGAGTTTGTGAGCTAATGGTTAATGGAGATTGAGTAACTTGGGTGACCATTAGTAACCATTAAGGGTAACAAGTCTAGATGAGGAAATGGCAGAATTGTAAGAAAGATGAAATGTCAAAAAGGCCTTGAGGTTTAGTTAGGAAATGATTTTTATGGAGGGGTAAAGTGGTCATTTGGCAAAGGTTAGATAGCTTCAACAGATGGAAAGGGTGAATCACATTCAACACTTAGTCACAATTGAGTTTATGCTGAAATTTGAAGAAAAAGCTAGAAGAAAAGAGGAGAAGAAGAAGAAAGCTGAATTTAAAACCTAGGAGGAGAATCAAGAGGTTTGAGGCAACCAAAATCAAGTTTAGGCTAAGATTGTTCAGAGGTAAGAGTTATGATCTGTGTTTGGTTTCAGTTTAAGTTTGATTTTAGAGATTAAGTGTGGGAATTTAAAGAGAGTTATGGTTGGTTTGCATGGAATTCAGTTTGGATAATTAAGGGGAAAGTGGCTTGAAGCTGAGAATGAAGAGAATTCAAGCTGAATTCTTGATTGAGGTAAGAATTTTTAACATGTTTGAATTTCGTATCTGAGGTGGTTTAATATTTTAGAAGCATGGTTTATATTTCTCAAGCTCTGATTTAAGTTTTGGAAGCCATGGTTTAAGTTTCTGAAGTCTGAAACTCAAGTGTGGATTTTGGGTGTAATTGTGTAATTGAGCTTGTTGTTGATGTTTATAGGTTGTTAAATGGTTTATCTATATTTTTTAAATTGATTTTGGGGTTTAGGTATGTGTTTGGGTTGAATTGGAGGTGTTCTGGCTCGGGTAAAATGTAGAGGAAAAACCAGAATTCTGGGTTCGCGAAGGGGCCCCGCGGCCCTGTTCTTTGTCGCCGCGGCGTGAGGCTGTGTTAGGGCTGGGGGACTCTCTGAGTTGCTGGCCGCCATGGCCCTCAAGGGTAGCGCTGCGGCGCTAGGCTATTTTCAGGACAGGGAAATTTCCATTTTTGGGCATTTTCCCCGGGGGCTCGAGGGATGCCTCCGTTATATGGTTTTGGGAAATTGGAGGTCCCGAGAGTGTGGGATAGGTTCCGGGAAGTGGTTTTGGATTGGTTAGTATTAAAGGGTGTTTTATATGTGTTGTGACTAGGTTTTCGGAGAGGCTCGAGATAGAGGACCGTGCTCGTGACTTTGGTGCATTATAAAGCTCGTGATACAGGTAAGAAAACTGTAGCACCCGTAGAGCAGGGCACGACCCTAGATTGTTTTATTGTTAGGGTGTAGCCTTGATTGAATTATTATGTGTTTTAATGCTGTTTAAGTATGGCATATGTGGTTATAGCAGAATGAACGGCAAAGGAGTCGGGAACGACAAGGAGCCGAGAACGGCGAGGGGCCGAGAACGGCAGTGGGGCCGGGAATAACACTTAGCACATGGAGTGCTTATAGTTAGGGTGAGACCCCAATGGATACATGGGATATCCTTACGGTGAGAATCGAAATCCCAGACGGCATGGCCATATTTGTTTAGTCTAATAGACTATCTGTTTTATCTGTGGATTGTCTAATATGCTGATTATATAATATGCATATGCTATGTGCTGTGTGAGTTTTCTTGCTGGGCTTCGGCTCACGGGTGCTCTGTGTTGCAGATAAGGGCAAGGAAAAAGTCAACAAGCCATGAGTACGGAGAGCGTGGGGCGACGCGTACATGTTTGGCCTGCCCGACTGCTTTGGTTGGGGGTATTTTGAGAAATGTCTGTAGTAAACTACATTTTTGATAATTAATCATCTGTAAACCTATTTTGAGTTGTAAATATTTTATAAACTTTATTTTGGGATCCCAAATGTTAGACTCTTGGAATTTTCAATGAAACAGAGTACTTTTAAAGATTACAACCTTGACTTTTTGTTTAATCACACTTTTGTTCTAAAAACCTCGTTTAGCGAGTTAGTTGCACATTTTCTACTCACTTAGTAACGGGTCTATGGTAGTAGGGCGTTACAGACGGTCCACGTTTCTTTATGCTTGTTATGTATAAATAGGGCTGGCAATTTTCAGTGTTTATCACCCCTCATTTGAAACTTTTCCTAATTTTCTCTTTTCTGAACTTCAAAATCTCTTCTTCTTTTTCTCATAAAATCCCAGACATCTGCCACCGAAACCTTCGGAAGCCTAGTCACCAAGGACCTTTTCAAGAATTCTCCTTCTACGTTGCTCGTTCCTTTCGTCGAAGAACACACTGTAAGTTTTCCGTTTTACTGGAACTTTTCTTTTATGTGTTTTTGTGTGCTTATCTTCTTTCTTTATAATGCTAATCTGCATTTCACCATCACTAGCATTAGGCTGTTCCCGCACGTTTTTGGTACATAGGTCTCGGTTTAGGTATATTGAGTAGCTCCTAAAATATATCTAGGATTGTGATGTTCATAAACTGGGTAAATCTTTGAGTAATTCCTAGGTAATTTTTAGAAAATACCCATTCGGCATGTAGAAGATGAAAGATTTTTAGGGTTTGACATTAGGTTGCTTAGGGGTACGCTTCTTGGGAGGTTTTGCTCTAAACCGCTCCCCAAGGATTGTAGTGGCCTGATTTTCTGACACACGGATCCCTGAATTCCAGGGGTCTGCTGGGAAACCCAGGTGCGTAGCATAGGTAGCGCGTGGCACCATATCGCGGGCTGAGGTTGAATCAGCTCGTGTGTTAGAATCCTTAATCTTTCTTTGTTATTTCTTGCCTGTATAAAAGTTCTACGCCACCCACTAAGAGTTCTGTCATTCGTATTTGATAAGCGAGCTGATGGCACCCAAGAAAGGCGCATCCAAAAAGAACGTAAGTAGCTCGTCGTCCCAACAAGCACACAAGGGAAAGGAGGTCGTCCCTGATTCCCCCATTCTTGAATTCGGCCCCGTGGTGGAGAAGGAGGTCGTGGTCGCTCCTGACGCATTCTTCGAGGCCGAAAGGATTGTCTCCAAAATAAAGACCCAAGTAAGGGTCAACAAGATTATGCTGTCCCACAACATCGAGGTGGGAAAGGACGTTCTCATCGCCCGACCTCCCTTTGAGGGGGAAAGGAGCTGTGCTCTACTCCATGATGATTTTGCAGCCTGGAGCGATGAGCACCTAAATGCTGGGGCCTTCCTTCCCTTCGATCAGTACTTTGCTGACTTCCTCAACTATGTGAAGTTGGCACCATTCCAGCTCCCCCCAAACTCATACCGACTGTTGGCGGGGCTAAAGTAACTCTTCTTAAAGAAATTGTGGGACATCCCTACCTGTAAAGAACGCCCTAGACTAGTGCTTAATAAAACGTTCACATATTCATTGGTTCATAAAAGAAAACCACTTATTATAAAAGTCTCAGTGGGGACTTGCTTAAAACAATGCAAGTTGGGCCCAATAGTTTTAAAAGAAAATATGAGTTTTTTTATGCAAAGTTCAAAAGAAAACAAATCCAATAATTAAGTCCCACTGATAATTTAGAAAGTCTCTTAAAACATAACATAATTAAAATGGCATCCTAAAGTGATTGTTTTTCCGTCCATAGGATGCCCCATGCCATACACCCCACGACGATAGAACTCCTCACGTCACCACGTGTGCCACAGAGAAACCTATTTGCTACCTAGAAGGGAAAGTAAGGGTGTGAGCTAAAAGCCCAGTAAGGAAGTACAAACAATAAGCAAGTAAGGTACAACAAATTCACACACTATCGTTCATCTTTATATATCATAGCATTGTCGTAACAAACATCATATCATCATCATAACATACCATCATAACATCATCATAACATAAACATCATAGCATCATCATATCATAACATCATCATAACATAAACATTATAGCACATTCATACAAAATTGATTGTGAACATGGCCCGCTAACTTGTCCATGCCACCCTTTTGAGGTAAACAAGAGTCTCTGGTCCTTGAACAACCTCGGTGCGTCCGCCCTTGGAGTTACATCTTTATATCCTTAGTAACTCGGGTTACATCTTCATATCCTTAGCAACCCATTTTGATGTGTCGCGTTCATCACGCTAACATCCATACATAACATAACATTTTCATACAAGCCAACATATCATCACATTATGGCATTCATAATTCATAACATTTCATTCACACAACAGTCTAACCATTCATAGCATAAACAATCATAAATTCTATCTTCCTTACCTCAGGTTCGAGCTAAGTAATTTCACAACCTCTCAACGAGCCTATACCATAATTAAAACGACATTTCTTAGTTTCATAAAATTACTATTTTTCCCTTTCATATAACTCATGTGTGCATAGGCCATGCACACATAATAAGAGTTACACACAACATGCAATTTTTTCTTAATTACACATAAGGCCATAAAAAGAATAATGCTCATTTTACCTACTTTGCATGCATGATTTTTATATAAAAACCACATGGTTGAACAATAGACATAATTTTGGACGTAAAAGTGGATTTGCATGTAACATGCATACGTGGGAACATTGTATAATTATGATGTTTAAAAACGATAATTCTACATGTCTTACTTCTTAGAAAAATATTGGAAAAATCAATTTAAATTTAAATTTAAATTTATTCTCCTTAGAAAAATATTGGAAAAATCAATCAATATCCCCCTAATTGCTACATGTCCACCCTACACTTGCCCCTTCTTTTATTATTATTTTTTAAATAAAACTACTCAACTATATTATATAAATGACAATTATAAAATGTGTAGAAAATCCACACATGTGCATCTTATTACCATATACTTGCACACACTAAATCACTAGGGTGCATCACTATCTACTATGCACCTTAGTGCATTCAACCAAATCTCACATAATCACATTTTTTAAATAAAATAAATAAATTATTTAACAAGTAATTTTTATAAAAATATTCTACACCAATTCTAACAATTAAATAAAATGACAAACAATCAAGTAAAACAAACAATAACTAAATAAAATAAACAACATTTAAATAAAACAATTCATCACACTTATACTTAAATAAAATAAATCACAAAATTTTAATAATCTAAAAAAAAAAAATTTTGGTGCACTACACTACCCCTGCGGACATCTTGTACCTTTTCTGCCTCAAGGCTAGCCCGGACCAACGAGGACGAGGCAACGGGTTCTACTATCTGACCCGCTTCCCGAACTCACCCGCAGTCATTGAGCTGTCCAGCCACCCCAACGACTTTAAAGATCAGTTATTTATGTCGAATGGGTTTCGCAACTACGAGTTTCGGTATTTCAACCATCCTCGTAAGTCTCCTTTCCTTTCTCAGGTCGGAGAGTTATTTTTTTCATACTTGATTTTCTTGCGTGAATGCTGATTGGAGTATCTTCATGCAGCCATTTTTGCGAGGACGGCCAAATTAGTGACCCTTGGGGGTCAATACGATACCCTGGCGAGGCTTCTACCAAGCGAAAAGGACTACCGCTGGCTCGTGTTTGATGATGCGATGCTGGCGTGTAAATTAAATTCTGAAGGCCAAACTTTGGCCCTGAGGAGGATGCGAGCTAATTTCCCGATAGCCCGCGAGCCAGTGCCCATTCTAGAGGGAGACGCTGCTGCTGATGGCAGCAAAGAGCAAGAAGAGGCTGAGGTGCTGCTCGTGCGAAAGAGGGGAGCTCCTGAGGCCGCTCGGAACCCTGACGCGGACCCAGCTCTATCGGGGACAGCAACCGGTCCCTGCAGCCAAGGTAACCCATACCTCTTTAGGGATCTAGATAGGGCTGCTGCCGACCTTAAGCTAGTTAGATTTAGCCCCAACCAGCTTGTACATCGCCACCCTAGAGACCCTGCCTATAACACAACCTTACTTCAGTGTGCGGATCAATTAGTGGTTCGGTACGACATGGGTCGTCCTAGAGAAACCGTAGTCATAGACAACACTCTATCTTTTAGCTTAGCCCTTTTTAAAGAATATGGGACCAACCTTAAATCGTGGGACTCCCTGCGTCAGGGTATTCTCTCCCCTGGGCTTAGGCAATATGTAGAGGAGTCTAGCCCTAAGTTAGAACCTGAACTTGAACCTCCCCTAATCCAAGAAATCATAGATCTAGGCTCTCCCTCTCCTGTAATGGTTCCGAGACCGGAGGTCGTGGCCATAGACTCCTCCTCTAGCTCGGAGGGTAGGACTTTTTGTTACATTGTACATATTTTCTTTGTAAACTGAAGAATGTATATGCATACTTATGCATTTCCCATTCTTTTTTAGGTGAGGAGATGGCACAGCAGGGGGAACCTGATATCCGCTTGATGTTCCAGGAAGGGAGTTCCAGCGAGGGTCGCCTTGTGAAGAAACTCCGACCACCCTTATCAAAGAAGACGCCTCCCCCGACCGCGAATGTTTCTAAATCCCTGGCCAAGGGAAAAAGCTCGGGCTCGGGAGCTCCGTCCACCGCAGCTCAGGAGAAGAGGGGTCCGGCTACACTCCCTCCTCGATTTCCCCCAGCTCCTGCTCGGGACTAGGTAGCACTAGCTGGTCCTCCACCTTCGATAGTCCCCGCCGCCACTGTTCGCATCCCTGTTAACACCCTGGATTTGGAGCAAATTCCAGACACTTTTCGGGGGACTGCCTATGAGACGGAAAACCAAACAGTTGAGCACTTTTACAAGGCCAAGCCCACGGACCTAAGGGAGATTGAGGAGAGGAGCCCAGAGAATGTTATGGAATCATCTCTGGGAATGAACCTCACAGTAAGCATTTTCCTTCACCTGACCTTCTTTTTGATTTTTCCCTGGTATGTGCCTAACTGTTTCCTTGCTTTTTCCAGGTAGTCCTGGCTCAACATCGCATCATATCTTGGACCAGGGCCAAGAATGATGAACTTAAGGCTGAGCTCTAGACTGCTCAAGCTACCCTCGCCGCCGCTCAACAAGGCGAACAAAGTGCCAAGGATACCTTCACGATGGCCCAAGTAGGCGAGCAGGCGGCAAAGACTGCCTTAGCTGCGGCTCAAGAGGGCTCGCAGGCGGCAAAGGCTGGCTCAGCTTGCCCTCCAGGCCGAGCTCACGGGGGCCAAGGCCAAACAGTTGGAGACTGTTGACGTGGTTTTTGGACAACAATGTATTACATAAATTAGTTGAAATAAACTAGTGCTTAAGGATAAACCGTAGTAAGGATAATGACCCTTAAGAATGCTTAGAATGATATAGTAAGGACACTTGTTCCTTTTTTACGTGGTTCGGAGGCTAAAATCCCCCTAGTCCACGAGTCGATATTATTACTGTATATCTCTCTATATTTTGACAGAGTATTTGCATTACATTGAAAAAACCCAACCTCTTCTCTATCCAAGGTCTTGGTATTTATAGAAGAACCATCCCAGGATAGGTGTTGGGTCATCACGTGAATATACATCCTTTTTTGTGACCTGTCTTCTACAAATGATGAATATTACAATATATATTAAGGTAAGGTCTAATAATTAGGTAAAAATGATCATGGGCTGCCTCGCATAATTGGACATGTGATGTCTGAACACACACGTTTATATTACGTGTCCGAGAATTTAGGGATAAACGGACATGTGATGTCTGATCACGCACGTTTATATATAACGTATCCAGCTTAATAAACTCTTGGACATGGCAGGTTGTCAGAGTACTACAACCTGAATATAATGCCAGCTCGTGCCCAGGATGATGTATTTTATATCCATCTCCAACTCGTACCTTAATGCTTCGTATTCCCCAACTCGTGTTATTATCAACTTGTGGGCCCCTTAATACTGTTCTTAGCTAGCCAGCTGTACTCGAGCTGCACAAAAGACCCGGGCAGAATATCAGGACGTACATATATATAATATATAATTTTTAAATTCTTTTGTATTTATTTTTGTTGACGCCGTTTTTCGTCAACCGTAAAAGAAGAGCACGTAAACAACAAACAGTGATGGCCAATATAAATATGATAATACAAAACACAATTTTTACGTGGTTCAGCAGTTAAATTTGCCTAGTCCACGAGTCTTTGTTATTAAACTCAAGATGATCTCTGAAAATTCTTCAAGTATGAATTCTTCAGAGTTTTCTCTCAAGATTCAGAGATTCGGTCCATTACAATGGTGCATGACCTCTCTATTTATAGAGAAGATTGCAGAATACTATCCCACATATTTTGGGTAGTTACTCTTTTTGTGCAAATAAATAAAATGGCCTTAAATGCCTGTAATCCGATATAAAAGGAAACGTCCCCTGAAGACCAGGGGGCGTATAACTAATCAAATAATATCCCATGATTTTAGGGGATTTACAGTAATAAATGTAGACCACGTCTCTTATAGACAACACTTTAAGATATTCAAGGTTATTATCATATATCACCAAGGCCTTATTCTCCCAGGTCTCACATCAACTTTCGAGCTAATAACATCTCCCGAGGTCACATGGCTTTCGAGATCGTATGCGCGTCAGGCTCAAAACCCATGATCCGAGGTCATCCCTGAGGACAGATGCATCTCGGGAGCTACCCTTCGAGATCGAGTGGATTTCGAGGCCACCATATTCGAAGTCGTCTCAGCTTTGCAGGCTCGATGTCTAATCTTGGAACATACTTCAGACTTTACGTGTTCATTCGCTGCGAATCCAGCTTTCGAGGTCAAATTTATCATGGCTCGAAATCTGGGTATAACAATTTTATCATTAAAAAATGTAGAGTGCCATATATGGATAATTTGAAAAGACAAAAATTATAAAAATTTCAAAGTTATTATTTTTTTTTTGTAAAGTTGTATTTCGAAAAATGATAATAGTAAATAAATTTTAGTGTTTTAAAAATATAAGAAGTGGTTGGTTAAAGATTGTAGAGCTTTCTATTAGTTTTTAAAAAAAATAATAATATAATAATAATAATTATTATTCTTTTGTTCTAAAAAATTGAATTTTAAATAAAGGCTATAGAAAATAAAATACATTATTTTATAAATTTAATTAAAGAAAATAAAAATAATTTATTTTTGCAATATTAAAACATTGACAGATAAATTAAATTATAATTTAGTTATTGTTGACACCGTTGTTCGTCAACTTAAATAGGAGAGCAATTAAACAAGAGAATATTGGAGCAAATTAACAAAAAAGAACTCAGGAGGATTTTTACGTGGTTCAGCAGTTAACTTTGCCTAGTCCACGAGCATATATTACTAAGACTTGAGAGTTTTCTGGAAACTTTTCAGAGAACAATTGCCCATAATTTTCTCTCTGGAATCAGTATCTCGGTCCCTTACAAATGGTGCTTCCTTCTCTATTTATAAAGAAGGTTGCAGAATTCATTCCCACATATCTCGGGAAGATATTCTGCAAATCAATTAATATAATGCTATTTAATGCATTATTTACTACATACACGGAAACGTCCATAAAATGTGGGATCGGATAACAGATTAAATGATATCCTTTAAATATTGGGATTGTACAACAATAAACATATTCACACGTAACTGATTAATCCGGATACGGGATTCATCAAATATTCGAGATCACCAGCTGACATTGAACTCATCGAAGCTATCTGTCGATCACGAGCTCGCCGCCTAGTTTCACCTATGCACGGAATAAGTAGATGTTGATGATGTTGCCACATTCGAGATTACACTTCCCGAGCTTGAGCCATCTCACCTGAAGGCAACCGGGGAGAAAAATATACAAGTGTCATATTATGGCTATTGCGAGCTCAAAGAATATTCGAGGCTATACATTCTCGAGGTCGTTGTTTACTTCAAAGAAAACCTAAGGTTGGATCATATGATGGCCGCATATATTTTGAGCTGACACATGACGAGCCCAATTTTCGGGGTCATGACTTCTTATCTCGAAATCTGGATGTAACATTTTGCCCCCTCAAAAGTATCAGTTCGAATCCTATGAGAAGGAAACTTTTGAACCTCCCTTCTTAGAAACTGTAGCATCAACTGCACTCGAGTGTGGACACGCGTCAGCCAGGTACTAGATGGTCAGAGTACTTGAGTGTCTTTTGAACCATGCGCACGTCCGTCCGCCTAACAACTTTATGGCGCCACCATGTCATTGGTTCCTGTCCGTTCGATCAAATACAAAATTTGGCCAACGGTCCAGATCATTTCGACGCTTAACATCCTTTGGGGCCTATAAATATGCCCATCGTCTTCCTCATTTCAGTTTTACCTCTTCTAGCTTTTCAGAAAAAAGAAAAGGAAAAAGAAAACCAGAACCCGATTTGCCCAGTTCTTGCATGTTCTCCAAACCAAGAAAACAGAATAACGTTGCCTTGTTCGGCTCCGTGAGATCGTTTTTGCAACCTCTCCTTCGGTCATCAATTTCTCTTTACCCACCATCTACATTGTGTAAGTATCTATTCTTGACCCCATATGTTCGTGTATATATTTGTTTTTCCATGCATGTTTATGTTGTTGCACTTTAGGCACATTTACTAGTTTTGTACGAGAATGCTTTAGTTAATATCGTATAGATTTTAGGCTCATCTGGTGTTATGGATTTCTAAGCCCAGGTTTTGCATAAAAAATGCAAATATGGATTTTACTATGTTATTTAGATTTTGGATATCATATCGTGTAGACCAAGAAACGAGGTATAGAATTAGGGTTTTCAAATTGCACGTTTCCCAAAAATATTACTTTTTTTTAGTAATCGCCAACTTTTTCCCTGGAAATCTGGGATTCTTAAAAATAAATCCATTTTCCCCCTTTACGTGGAATACACGCTCTGAGCTTGATCTCATTCTTTTGATCGAGCTTGTTCCATGGTCTCGAGCATTCGAGCTCAGACCATCTTGATTTTTATCCTTAATCTCATGTACGCCTGGCCCTCACGATTTTTCTTTCTTGCTAGATGTCGCAGAATTTGGAAAAACGGTGGGGTCAATACTTGCAATTCCTTATTCACCGACAACTCCGAGCCTAGAGTCACCCTTTACTCGGAACTAGCGGCTGATCCATGAGCACAAATTGAAGTGTGAGCAAGAGGATACTTGAGCTCATTTTCGACGCCAGGATCGACGAGGTCGAAGAGAGAAAGAGAAAAAAACTTAGGGTCACTATCTATCTAGACCCAGAACCCGAGCCTAGGCCATTTCCTCTTGACCCTACTCTTAAAGTGATTGTAGCTTTCAAACCGGGCGAACTCAAATTTTCATTGATGTAAGAATCAGCAAATCGTCTATCCACCTCGCAGCTGACCGCTGTTCCCACCTTGAGTGGAGAATTTTTTGAGGCTGAGCATTATTGGAGCTTAGTCTCCTCATTGGGGTCGATAACCAACATCCTAGCTCGCCACAGCCTAGGATTGTCAGGCTCGCTAAGGTTTCAAGCACTGACTTCCAATGAACGTATGCCTCGGGAGATGGAAATCCCAACAATAAGTTGAAGCTCGCGGCCTGGAGCCACGAGCAAACGAGGGCAGGGGCCTTATTGCCCTTGAAGTCCTTTTTTATGGACTTTCTGGATTTTGTTGGGCTCACGCCCTTCCAACTCCAGACCAACTCATACAGGGTCTTGTCAGCCTTGAGGTCGCTTTACCACGAGTTGAAGTAGGAAGGACCTTTGCTAAAAGAGATTTTGTATCTCTTTTGCTTGAAAAGCAACCCCTCTCGAGCTTGGGGAGGAGATGACTTCTACTACCTCTCGAGCTATCCCAGGGAGAAGAAGATCTTCGGGGACCTGTCCAACCATCCTCCTAACTTCAAGCTGGGGTTCTTTTGGATGGACGGCCTAGCTCCCTCTAGATATTATTCGTTTAGGCGAATCCGTAAGTACACGATCTTTTTCCTCTCATGCTCGACTTTTGTTTAGGCTAGATTTATCTCATAATATATTCCATTCTTTCAGCCAACTATCACCATCCCACTCCCACGGACACAATGAGGGAGCATAAAGACACTCCCTGTCTTATCTTCTTTGTAAGGATAGACTTCGAGCTTGTGGTCTCCTGGAGAAGGACCAATCCACAGAGGATAGGGCCTACAAGAAGTACAACAAGTGGGAGTTTGTGCCCCTCCCAACCGGCAGCCTTCGTCTGAGGCAAAGCTCTAAGGCACGATCCCTAGCTCACTATCGTAGGAGTTCGTACTCGGGGAACAATTCCGATGATGAGGCCTCGAGCTTGAGTGACAGAGGTAAGGTCATTCTTAGCTCAGCCTTGTGGTCTCCTTCCCTACTTAAGCAGAAACCCAACTCCCTGATCTTATGTGAAAATGATAGGGATAACTTTTATGTAGGGTCCTGGGTAGATGAGAGGGTCCATAGATTTGATAGCTGGCTAGGGAAATACGACACAATGTATAGTCTGAATGAGGCTTGGGATGGAATAGCCGTCCAATATGGGACAAACGATTATAGGGACCTTTCGAGGTTGACTTCCATGTATAGGGAAGGGACTCCCCCAGCCTCCTTTGAAGATAGGGGAATTACTTGGTCGCCGAGCACGAGCTCGGGGGAGAGTTCCAGTTAGGTTTCATGTCACTTGTCTTTAATTCCTTTAACTGTCTGTTCTATGCTAATTTTAGAATTTTTTAGCTCGATCTCAAATGTGATTTGATTGTGCATGAAAAATGGATTCCGACCTCGAGAACACGCTCGCCAGTGGAGAGGGGACCAAGAGAAGTAAGCGCCCGAGAGCCTCACAAAAGTATAATCGGCCTGCTAAGGTCACTAAAAGGACCGAGAAGAGTCTTCCTCCCCTAGCTCCTACTGTTACGAGCCCGGTCGTGGATCCCACTCCCCGGGTCGAGACTCCTGTGGGAGATGCTCCTCCACCTCCTGCCATCTAGGTCCTTCCAACCCTTGGCCCACTTCCGAAGAAACCAGCGATGACTAAGGGGCGTCTGTTGTCGATTTCTATTCATGTTGATGAGTACGTCATAGATAACGCCGTCGGGACTCACGGAGCCATTCTTGGCTCGAACGTCCTGTCTCGAGTAGGCCAAAGCATCAGCAACCTCGGGGCTCCTCAATAGCAGTTCCTGGTCAATGTTCGGGACTCTAATGTCCTTTATGACAAGAGTGCCTAACTCATATCTTCAGTAATTTCTCTTACCGCGCTATTTATTGTGATTTTATTTGGAGCATGCTCTAACTTGATTTGTTTGTGTGTTAGGCTCTTATTGCTGTTGCTCAGCTGAATTATAAGCTGGACAATGAGGTCCATGCAAGCATGTCTTATGCCCTGGAGTCGAAGAATCTCCAACTCAAGTTTGCTGATGAGTTTACGGCCGCAAGGTCAAAGCTGGAAGCTGAGATTAAAGAGAAGAGCTTGAGAAGTTGAGTGCCAAACTCGAGGAGGAGAAAAAAGCCACCTCCGAGATAATGGAGGGCAAAAAGGCTCGTGTCCTTGAAGAGTTCAAGCAGAGGAAGGATCGGGTAGTTGACTTGGCTATGTATAGGATATGGGCCAGCAATGCCGATCTCGACACTAGCTTCTTGGGATCTTTTGAGGAAGAGCTCATGGCCAAGTGGCAAGCTCAGCTAGATAAGGAGGAAGCTGCTTAGGAGGATAGTCATGCTATTCATCCTGGCGAGGGTAGTGCTTTCGATGATGCTGAGAAGGCTGAGGGTGCTCCTGCCTCCTAAATCTCGATCCTGGGCTACATCCCTCTGAGACTTTTGTAATAGTTTTTATCTTTTGATTTTTATGCCCTTGAGGAAAAAACGATTTATAGCTTGTAAAAGAGCTATTTATTTATGATATTTGTAATACCATATTTGACTTCACTTTAGTATTTTTGCATTACATCTCTTGAATCGAAATTTTTCAAGCAATTTATATTAAAAGTTTTCCTTTATGTTTGTTTATTCATACCAACACACGCTGGATTTCAGCTTGAGTTTCTATGCATTCTCGCATAGTTTGTTCGATATATCCGTGTCCGATCTCGTTATTTGTCAAGGTCGGAACTTACTTTTACCATGCACTCAAAAGTACTTATATGGCATGTAAGATAGGTAGTTTAGTTATATCCCTCTTTTCTAGTTACTTTTCCTCGTCCTTGGGTACCTCCCCAAAGTTATGAGGTCGAAACTATCTTTTTGTAAGATATTCCAGCCTCGATCTCGACTTATTTTGAAGTGGGTTTATTTATATCCCATCTTTCTGTCAATTAGTTTTAGCTGGTTTGTTCCAAACCTATTTTGGTCATGTTTGGTTTGTAATCCATACACTTTTATATTTTAATAATCTAGTTTCGTCCAAATTATCTAAGCTCGCGCATTTGGTTATATCCAAACACTTTATTTATAATAATTTGGTTATGTCCAAATTATTTAAGCTCGCGTATTTGGTTACATCCAAACACTTTATTTTTAATAATCTGGTTATGTCCAAATTATTGCTTGTTCCAAATTATTGCTTGTTTAAGCTCGCGCATTTGGTTATATCCAAACACTTTGTTTTTAATAATCTGGTTATGACTTTTATGTCGGGTTAATATTCTAGATATTTTATTTTATTTGTTTTTTTTCAAACTGATGGTGTATATATACCACTGATGCCCCCTTAATATCCTATGAGTGTGATCATAGGTTATTAAATTAAGAGAGTTTGCAAAAAATACAACACATTGAATCGAAAATGAACTTTATTCAAAATTGAACAATTTATCAATAGAAGCATGGTTATAGGAGACCTCATTCCTACACTATTGATAGTAAGGTCATAGATGTTCGCCATTCCATGCTCGTGGCACCAACTCTCCATTTAATCTTGCCAATTTATAAACTCCAGGTCGAATGATTGACTCTATCAGGTAAGGTCCTTCCCAATTAGGTCCAAGTACGCCAGCAACTGGATCTCTTGTAGCGAGAAACACGCGCCTTAACACCAGGTCTCCGAATCCGAACCTTCTTTCTCGGACTTTTTTATTGAAGTATCGGGTAGCTCGTTGTTGATATGTTGCATTCCTTAGTTGAGCTTCATCTCATCTTTCTTCAATCAGGTCCAGATTTACTTCGAGCTGGGATTGGTTTGAGGCTTGATCATAAGTATGGCTATGAATCATGGGAATTTTGACCTCGATTGGTAACATGGCCTCGCACCCATTTTCCAGGGAAAAGGGAGTAGGCCGTGTTGAAGTGCGAGCCGCAGTTCGATACGCCCATAAAACTTGGGGCAACTCCTCAAGCCATTTCCCCTTAGCTTCTTCTAATTTCTTTTTCATAGAACTCTTGAGAGTCTTATTCACAGCCTCAACTTGGCCATTTTCTTGGGGATGGGAAACAGAGGAAAATCTCTTTATTATCCCATTCTTCTCACAAAAACTGGTGAATAATTCACTGTCGAATTGAGTACCGTTATCCGATATCGGCAGATGATGTTCTTTACCACAAAGTCTAAGACTTTTTTCGAGGTAATTATAGCCAGGGGTTAGGCCTCGGTCCACTTTGTAAAATAATCGACCGCGACTACTACGTACTTAACTCCACCTTTGCCAGTTGGCAACGAGCCTATGAGGTCAATTCCCCACATCGCAAATGGCCATGGGGAGGTCATCATAGTTAGCTTAGATGGTGGAGCTCGCGGGATGGTAGCAAACCACTGGCATTTATCTCATTTTTTGACATATTCAAATGCGTTTGCTTTGACAGTGGGCCAGTAGTATCCTTGTCTTATAATTTTCTTAGAGGCTATGCCCCCCAGTGTGGTCCGCACAAAATCCTTCATGAATTTCTTCTAGGGTTTTCTTGGCCTCGGGTGGAGTCACACATCGGAGTAACGACATAGAGTATCCTCTCCAGCATAACCTTCTACCACAATAGTATATCTGGGAATCTGATACATCAGCTTCCGAGCCTTATTTCGTTCTGATGGGAGAGTGCCGGTTTCAAGGTAATCAACTATTGGGGTCATCTAGGTTGGTTCAGAGTTAATTATGTTGACATCTTCTTGTTCAAGCTTGCTAATACTGGGTACCGACAGGTTCTCAATTGGGACTACATGTAGTGCGTCAACCTTGTTGGATGTGGCGAGCCTAGCTAGGGCGTCTATATTCGAATATTGTTCTCGGGGAACCTGCTCTATCGCATAGAACTCGAAATGTTCGAGTGCTGCTTTCGCTTTTTCCAAGTATGCGGCCATCTTTATTCCACAAGCCTGGTATTCCCATATGATCTGGTTGACCACTAACTGTGAGTCACTGTAACAATGAATTTTTCTAGCCTTGAGCTCCTTTGCTTTTCGAAGTCTTGCCAATAGAGCTTATTATTCAGCCTCATTGTTATATGCTTCGAAGCCAAACCTTAAAGAAGAATGACATCGACTTCTAGTTGGAGTGATCAATATGATTCCTGCCCCTGATCCATTTTCGTTGGAGGATATATCGACATAAAGTTTCCACAGCTCGCGGGATGTGGTTATAACTCCGTCATCAGTCACTCCAGTACATTCCATTATGAAGTCTGCCAGAGACTGCCCTTCTATGGTTGTTCTCAAATGATAAGTGATCTCGAATTGTCCAAGCTCAACAACCCATTTTAATAATCTGTAATGCCCTACTTCCTTAGAGCCGTTACTAAGTGAGTTTAAACCGTGCATTTAACTCGCTAATCGAGGTTTTAAGGCAAAAGTGTGAGTAAACCATAATCAGAGTCATAGACTTTGTAAATAATTTTATTTACATAAAATCATAAAACGTTTAACATTTGGGATCCCAAAGTACTGTTTAGAAATATTTACAACTCAAAAATATAATCAGAGTCGGCTAAACGACAAAATCTAGTTTCAGTACAAACATCTCCCAAAATACCCCTGGCTGTGGCAGCCAGGCAGGCCAAACATGTACGCGCCGCTTCACGCTTTCCGTACACATGGTTGGTCAACCTTCCCCTTACCCTTAAATGCACCACAGAGCACCCGTGAGCCGAAGCCCAGCAAGCAAACCCTCACAAGCAGATAACATATGCATATCAAAGACATAGCATATAAACAAGCCATCAATAGGCTATACACATACGGCCATGCCATCCCAGGTGCTTTACCAGGCCCTGGGTTCGCGGTCCATACCGTGAGGATATCCCAGGTATCCTTTAGGGTCTCGCCCTGGCAACTCGCAGTCCGCATGCTAGATGCTGCTCCCGGCCCCTAGCCGCACTTGGCCTGCACTCTACGTGCCTAACACCGTTCCCGGCCTTGCTGACCTCGGTCTGCGCCATTCCCGGCTCTTGTCGAACATTTACACATATGCATACATAGCATAATAAAGCAAATAATAAACATGAACAAATTCAATCAAAGGGCTATGCCCTGCAACACAATCACATAGGGCCCTGCCCTGCATACAAGCTCTATGGGATCAGTGGTTTTCTTACCTGTGTCCCGAGCTTCCCAAGCACCGCGATCACGACCATAGTCCTCTAACCCGAGCCTTGAAGAAATCCTAGTCACAACACATGAACCATAATCAACCTTCACATCCTAATCCATTAAATAGTTTCGAGAAATTATTCTAACCTTTGGGACCTTGGTTTCTACCAAATTGGGTAGTAGGAACCTTCCCGAGCCTTAACGTTCAAGTTCCCGAGCTAAAAACCCTCATTTTGCAAAAAATCCACATTTGGGCCACGGCTCAGCCTCCATTAAGCGCCACGGCGCGCCCCTAGACAGAGAAAAAATTGCCTCACATCTACCAGCCTAGGGCCACGGCGTCCAAACCTTGCGCCGAGGCGCCTGGGAAATTTCCCGAAGCCTATAAACTCAAGCAGGCCGTAGCGCTGAAGAACAGGGCCGCGGCGCGAGCCCGAAACCCAGAAATTGCATGCAATTTTTACAGGCTAACTCCCCTGGAAATCATCCTAAACACATCCCAATGACAGAATTGAGTCCCATAGTCACTCTAATACACCTTAAGCAGCACATAAGCCTAGAAAAACCAACAAAAATCCTACTATAACTCAAGTTCAATTATCTAAACTTGAACCCCTCAAACTTCAACAAAATTAGAAGAAAATCAGACAGAATTCAAGCTTAGATCCTTACCTCAAGAATGGTTTCAACCCCCAGCTGATTATAATCTTCCCCAAGCCTTGATTTCCCCAACTCTCAGCTTAAATTGAAAGCTTTCTCCAAGATTTTCCTTTGATACGCCTTAGAGAAAATGGAGAGAAAGAAGAGAAGGCAACTTCAAGAGAGAGGGAAAGAAAGAGTCAGTTTCTAATTTTCTGAAGACTTCCTAGGTTTTGTTTTATTTAACTTAAACTTTAAGGTTACCTCAAGGCTCAAGGTACCAAAACATCCCCGAGGGAAAAATATTAAATTTCCCCAATATTCCCTCCTAGACATTCTAACCTCAAATATATCTCCAAATATTTATTTCCATAACCCGATAACCCCGTAAAATATCTAATACCCGAAATACCCCTCGACTCGCCCCAAGTCGCATTCTCAACCCCATTGTGACTTTCTGACTAACGACTCCCTAGGACTGTCTTGAATCATGCTACACAAATATATCACAAACATATCACATTTATGCCCTCAATGGGCTAAAATTACAAACATACCCCTAATATCCAAACAGGGCCCACATGCATATTTAATTCAACTAAACATGCATCTCTATCACATATTCACATATTATAACCATAATTCACCCATTGCCCTCCAGGAATGCTAATCAAGGCCCCTAAGCCTTATTAACTAATTTGGGTCGTTACAACTATCCCCTCCTTACAGAAATTTCGTCCTCGAAATTACCAGAATAACTCGGGATACCGCTCCGTCATCTCTGATTCAAGTTCCCTCATCGCCTCCTCAACCTTGTTGTTCCTCCACGGGACTTTTACCAAGGCAATGGTCTTGCTCTGCAAGACTTTATCCTTCCAATCGAGAATCTGAACTAGCTTCTCCTCATAAGACAAATCTTGATCCAACTCCAAATTCTCATAACTCAGAACATGTGTCGAATCAGACACATACTTCCGGAGCATGGACACGTGAAACACGTCATGAACCCCTGATAAGGCTAGAGGCATCGCCAATCTGTAAGCTACCTCTCCAACCCACTCCAGAATCTCAAAGGGGTCCACAAATCTAGGGCTCAACTTGCCCCGAACACCAAACCGTTTCACACCCCTCAAAGGTGAAACCCTAAGTAACACATGGTCACCAACCTCAGGTCTGAGTAATTCTTCTGGCGACTCTGGGAGGCGAGCATTCGCACTCTAATCTTCTCAATCACCTCATTGGTCCTCTGAACCATCTCAGGACCAAAATAACTTCTTTCACCTCTCTCGTCCCAATGGATAGGTGATCTACACTTCCTTCCATAAAAGCATCTCATACGGAGCCACTCCGATAGTCACCTGATAACTGTTGTTGTATGAGAATTCAATCAAAGGAAGATACTTACCACGAGATCCCCCAAAATCTAACACACAGGCCCGCAGCATGTCCTCCAATATCTGAATCATCCTCTCAGACTATCCATTTGTCTGAGGATGATAAGCGGTACTAAACCGTAATTACGTGCCCATGGCCCTTTGCAGACTCTCCCAAAACTTGGAGGTGAAGGTGGGGTCCCTGTCGGATACTATCGACCTCGGAGCCCCATGAAGTCGAACAATTTCCTTCACATATAACTCGGCATACTGCTCCATAGTATAAGTCATCCTGACGGGTAAAAAGTAGGCGGACTTGGTATACCTATCCAAAATCACCCAAACCGAGTCATGCTGACCCACGGTCTTCGGCAAACCAACCACGAAGTCCATGGTGATATCTTCCCACTTCAATTCTAGAATCCCCAAGGGCTGCAGTAATCCTGTTGACCTCTGATGTTCAGCCTTGACCTGTTGACAATTTAAGCACTTGGCCACATAATCCACCACATCCCTTTTCATGTTCGACCACCAATACAAAGCTCTCAGATCTTGGTACATCTTCGTCATACCCGGATGCAAGGAATAGAGAGTGGTATGTGATTCATCTAAAATCTCCCATCAGATATCAGAATCCATCGGAACACAAATCTGACACTTGTACTTCAGCAACCCCATCTCTAAAATTGAAAAGTCCTTAGCCGCTCCGACTAAGACGTTCTCTTTGTGACCTCTCAACTGGGAATCTTTCCCCTGCGCCTCCTTGATCCTCTCGAGGAGTGTAGACTGAAGAATGATGTTGGCTAACCGACCAACCACCAACTCTATACCCACTCTAGTCATCTCCTTAGCTAGCTTCTCGGATATCTGTCTCGAACTGAACAACTGTCCTGGGCCTTTCCGACTCAATGCATCAGCCACTACATTAGCCTTCCTAGGATTGTATAGAATATCACAGTCATAATCCTTAACCAACTTCAGCCACCGTCTCTAGTGCATATTAAGATCCTTCTGAGTAAAGAAGTACTTCAAACTCTTGTGGTCAGTGTATATCTCACACTTCTCACCATATAGTTAATGTCTCCAAATCTTAAGTGCGAATATGACCGCTGCCAACTCCAGATCATGCGTGGGATATCTCTGCTCATATTCTTTCAACTGTCTTGATGAATAGGCTATCACCTTACCAGCTTGCATCAGCACACACCCCAAACCCTCTCTGGAAGCATCACAATAAACCACGAACTTCTCATTATCTGTCGGCAGACTCAACACTGGCGCTGTGATCAGTTGCCGCTTCAACTTTTTGAAACTGTTCTCACATCTGTCTGTCCAAACATACTTTGTCTTCTTCTTTGCCAATTCTTTCAACAGCGTAGCTATCCTGGAAAATCCTTCAACAAACCACCGATAATATCCTTCCAATCCCAAAAAACTCCTCACTTCGAGAACATTACTCGGTCTAAGCCAATCTCCCACTACCTCAATCTTACTTGGGTCAACCAGAATCCCCTCTTTCTTGATAATATGGCCTAGAAATGTAACTTGTGGTAACCAGAACTCGCACTTGCTGAACTTAGCATATAACCTATGCTCCCTTAACTGCTGCAATACCAACCAAAAATGCTGCTCATGCTCTAATTCTGACTGAGAATACACCAAAATGTCATCGATGAATACAATCATAAACTTATCCAGATACTCCTTGAAAACCCTGTTCATCATATCCATAAAAGTTGCTGGGGCATTGGTTAATCCAAAGGACATAACCAGGAATTCATAGTGTCCATACCTTTTGCGAAAAGTAGTTTTTGGTATGCCCTCTTCTTTGATTCTTAACTGGTGGTAACCTGACCGGAGATCAATCTTGGAAAACACTGTCCTTCCCTGTAGCTAGTCAAATAAATCATCGATCCTTGGCAGTGGATACTTATTCTTAATGGTCAACTTGTTCATCTCCCTGTAGTCAATACACATCCTAAGAGATCCATCCTTCTTCTTGACGAATAACACTGGAGCACCCCATGGCGAAAAACTCGGTCTGACGAACCCCAAATCTAGTAACTCCTATACCTGAATCTTCAACTCTTTCAACTCTGCCGGAGCCATTCTATAAGGTGTCCTGGATACTGGCTCTGCCCCTAGTGCCAACTCTATAACGAACTCAATCTCCCGCTGCGGCGGCAAACCTGGTAGATCTGCTGGAAATAAATCTGGAAACACACATACCAATCTGGTCTCCCCCGGTCCAACCGATACGACCTTAGAGGTATCCACAACACTTCCTAGGAATCCTATGCAACCTCCCTGCATCAAGTCCCTAGCCTTCAATGCTGAAATCATAGGAACCCGCGGTCCACAAGCTATTCCCACAAATACAAAGGGTACCTCCCCTTTTGGTTCAAAAGTTACCATCCTGCGCTTGCAGTCAATTGTCGCCCCATACTTTGATAGCCAATCCATCCCTAGGATCATATCAAAGTCATCCATCACAAGTTCAATTAGATCAGCAAACAATTCCCTACCATCTACCTCTACTGGTAAAGCTCTAATCCACCTCCTAGAGACTACCAGTTCCCCAGTCGGCAACAAAGTCTGAAAACCCCTAGCAGACAGAACACTAGGTTTACATAGCTGATCTATCACTCTAGCAGACATAAACCAATGAGTAGCTCCCGAATCAAACAATGCAGTATAAGAAGAACCAGCACTAGAGATTTGACCTATCACAACTAAGGGGCTAGCTTTCGCCTCTATCTGAGTCAAAGTAAATACCCTGGCAGGGGCTAGACTATCACCCTGCTTTGGCTCCTCCTTCCTAGATTGTGGGCAGTCCTTCTTAAAGTGATTGGAACTCCCACAGACAAAGTAGGATCTAATCCTACACTCACCCTGACGTCGTCGTCTACATCGAGGACACACTGGAAAACTCCTCCAGTTGTCACTTCCGCCCTGACGGTCACTAAAACCACCCCGCACCCTCCTATCAGAACAGGGAGGAACAGAGGAATCTGGGGCCTTCATCTTATGCTCACTGAGGCCACTACCCCAACTGGATCCAATAAAAGGAGGCATTGTCCTCCTGGCATCGCGCTTGACAGCGCTCTCTCTCCAAATCTAGTCCTCTGCCCCATCAGTGGTAAGGGCCTTGTCTATAACCTGAGCGTAGGTAGTAGTCTCTGGATCCAAGGTGATTTTCACATCACGGGCGATCATAACATTCAATCCCCGTACAAATCTGTCTCTTCTTGCCGCATCTGTCGGCACTAAATCTGGCACAAACTTTGCCAATCGGTCAAATCTCAAAGCATACTCGGTAACTGACAACCGGTTCTGAGTCAAGTTGATGAACTCATCAACCTTCGTAGCTCAGACTGCAACACTGTAATACTTCTCATTGAATATGTTCTTGAATTCCTCCCAGGTCATAACTACCACATTCCTCCTCTGAACTACTACATCCCACCAGATGCGGGCATCCTCTCTAAACATGTTGCTTGCATAAGCTACCCTCTCGTTCCCCTCAACCCTCATAAAATCAAGAATGGAGGAAATCATATTCATCCACTGCTCTGCCCGTAGTGGGTCTGGTCCACCCTCAAAGGTGGGAGGATGCTGCTTCCTGAACCTTTCATACAAAGGTTCCCACCTGTTCTCCATCACAGGCTGAATCGGTACTGGCGCCACAACCTGATAAACTGGCAACCCAGTGACTTGTGGAGGGGCCTGCTGTCTCAACTGTCGGATTTCTTCTTCTGTTCGTTGAAGTCTTGCTTCCATTTCGGCAAACATTTGTTGCCAATTCTGTGGGGCAAGTGGAGGGTCCTGACCCTGGTTGTCATCCTCGGCCCTATTGCCATAGAGTCGAGATGATTGATGAGGCATCTCAACAAATATGCTTGCAATCAACAACGCTGCTCATCAGTCATGATAACAACATCCAAAACCACCTCCCAATCACATCAGCCATCCACAAATAGCAACCCACATAAAACACAGATAGCATATAGCATACAACGGGCCATGCCCTAGCATCATGCATATGATAACTCATTCATCATGATCTAAAAGAAATAAGCAGGAAAACCGGACATTTAAAAACATATTCAAGCATTTAAGTCAATTATTACCAACCAACCCCTAGTCGAGCTTGTCACTGACAGTGTGCGTACATGTTCGATCAATCTCCAGAAACCATAAACCTTGGATCGCTCTGATACCAAGTTATAACGCCCTACTTCCTTAGAGTCGTTACAAAGTGAGTTTAAAACGTGCATTTAACTCACTAATCGAGGTTTTAAGGCAAAAGTGTGAGTAAACCATAATCAGAGTCATAAACTTTGTAAATAATACTATTTACTAAAAATCATAAAACATTTAACATTTGGGATCCCAAAGTACTGTTTAGAAATATTTACAACTCAAAAATATAATCAGAGTCGGCTAAATGACAAAATCTAGTTTTAGTACAAACTTCTCCCAAAATACCCCTGGCTGTGGCAGCCAGGCAGGCCAAACATGTACGCGCCGCTTCACGCTCTCCGTACTCATGGTTGGTCGACCTTCCCCTTGCCCTTACATGCACCACAGAGCACCCGTGAGTCGAAGCCCAGCAAAAAAACCCTCACAAGCAGATAACATATGCATATCAAACACTTAGCATATAAACAGGCCATCAATAGCCTATACACATACGGCCATGCCGTCCTAAGAGCATTACCAGGCCCTGGGTTCGCGGTCCATACCGTGAGGATATCCCAGGTATCCTTTAGGGTCTCGCTCTGACAACTCGCACTCCACGTGCTAGACAATGCTCCCGGCCCCTTGCTAAACTCAGCCTTGCACTCTACGTGCCTAACGTCGTTCCCGGCCCCTTGCCGTTCCCGGCCTTGCCGACCTCGGCCTGCGCCATTCCCGGCTCTTGTCGAACATTTACACATATGCATACATAGCATAATAAAGCAAATACTAAACATGAACAAATTCAATCAAAGGGCTATGCCCTGCAACACAATCACATAGGGCCCTGCCCTGCATACAAGCTCTATGGGAACAATGGTTTTCTTACCTGTGTCCCGAGATTCCCAAGCACTGCGATCATGAGCACAGTCCTCTAACCCGAGCCTTGAAGAAATCCTAGTCACAACACATGAACCATAATCAACCTTCACGTGCTAATCCATTAAATAGTTTTGAGTCATTATTCTAACCTCCGGGACCTTAGTTTCTACCAAACTGGGTAGTAGGAACCTTCCCGAGCCTTAACGTTCCAGTTCCCGAGCTAAAAACCCTCATTTTGCCAAAAATCCACATTTAGGCCGCGGTTCAGCCTCCCTTAAGCGTCGCGGCGTGCCCCAAGACAGAGAGAAAATTGCCTCACATCTACCAGCCTAGGGCCACGGCGCCTGGGAAATTTCTCAAAGCCCCACTAGCTTATAAACTCAAGCAGGCCACGGCGCGAACCCGAAACCCAAAAATTCCATGCAATTTTCACAGGCTAACTCCACTGAAAGTCATCCCAAATGCATCCCAATGACAGAATTGAGTCCCATAGTCACTCTAATACACCTTAAGTAGCAGATAAGCCCAGAAAAACCAACAAAAATCCTACTATAACTCAAGTTCAATTATCTAAAATTTAACCCCTAAAACTTCAACAAAAACAGAAGAAAATCAGATAGAGTTCAAGCTTAGATCCTTACCTCTAGGATGGTTTCAACCCCCAGCTGATTATAATCTGCCCCAAGCCTTGATTTCCCCAACTCTCAACTTAAATTCAGAGCTTTCTCCAAGATTTTCCTTTGATACGCCGTAGAGAAAATGGAGAGAGAGAAGAGAAGGCAACTTCAAGAGAGAGGGAAAGAAAGAGTCAGTTTCTAATTTTCTGAAGACTTCCTAGGTTTTGTTTTATTTAACTTAAACTTTAAGGTTACCTCAAGGCTCGGGGTACCAAAACATCCCCGAGGGCAAAATGGTAAATTTCCCTAATATTCCCTCCTAGACATTCTAACCTCAAATATATCTCCAAGTGTTTATTTCAATAACCCGATAACCCCATAAAATATCTAATACCCGAAATACCCCTCGACTCGCCCCATGTCAGATTCTCAACCCCGTTGTGACTTTCTGACTAACGGCTCCCTAGGACTGTCTCGGATCGTGCTACACAGATATATCACATCAATCACATTTATGCCCTCAACGGGCTAAAATTACAAGCATACCCCTAATATCCAAACGGGGCCCACATGCATATTTAATTCAACTAAACATGCATCTCTATCACATATTCACATATTATAACCATAATTCACCCATTGCTCTCCAGGCATGCTAATCAAGGCGCCTAAGCCTTATTAGCAAATTTGGGTCGTTACATAATCGGCCCGAGGATTCTAACTTTGACAAGACTTGTCGTAGTGGTTGGTCGGTCAGCACATGCATGGGGTGTGCTTGAAAGTAAGGGCGGAGCTTTCGAGATGAGTTAATTAGGCTGAGAGCCAACTTCTCCATTATAGGGTATCTTGATTCTGCCCCAGTAATCTTTTGCTGACATAGTATACTTGCTTTTGCACCTTCTAGTCTTCTCGGACGAGCACGAAACTGATGGCGTGCTCGGTTGTAAAAAGATATAGGTACAAGATTTCTCCTGTGATAGGTTTCAACAAGATAGGAGGCTCCGCGAGGTGCTTCTTAAGCTCCTGAAATGCCAGCTCGCATTCTTCTGTCCACTCAAATTTTTTGCCACCTCTCAGAAGGTTGAAGAATGGAAGACAGCGGTTTCTAGATTTCGAGATAAACCTACTTAATGTCGCCATCCGTCCAATCAAACTCTGAACATCTTTATGTTTATGAGGTGAGGGCATATCAATTAGAGCCTGTATCTTGTCAGGATTAACCTCTATTCCTCGCGCATTTCAATGAAGCCCAGGAACTTCCCCGACGATACTCCAAAGGAGCATTTCTGGGGGTTGAGCTTCATGTTGTACTTTCATAGCATGGCGAAGCATTCTTCAAGGTCGTCCACATGGTTATTGTTATGTTTAGATTTGACCAACATATCATCAACATATACTTCCATATTATTACCTATCTACTCGGAGAAGATTATGTTTATGAGCCTTTGATACGTGGCTCCAGCATTCTTAAGCCCGAAAAGCATGACGTTGTAACAGTATAGCCCTTTATTTGTCACAAAACTCATATGCTCTTGGTCTGGGGCATGCTTGGAAATCTTGTTATATCCAGAATAAGCATTCATGAATGACATAAGACCGGGCCCATTTGTGGCATCTACAAGCTGATCGATTAGAGGTAGAGGAAAGCAGTCCTGAGGACATTCCTTATTGAGGTCAGAATAATCGACACAAGTTCACCATGTTCCGTTAGGTTTTGGTACCAGTAATGGGTTTGTGACCCAATCAGGGTAGAAGGCGTCTCGTACAAATCAGTTCACCTTTAACCTGTTGACTTCTTCCTTCAAGGCTTTCTTCCTATCATCATCCAGGAGCCTTTGCTTTTGCTGCTTCAAGGGGAAGATTTTGTCAATGTTAAGTGCATGGCTTATTACATTCGGACTTTTCCTAACCATATCCGAATCCGACCATGTGAAAATATCCTGGTTTTTCCTCAAGAAGAAAATTAATTGCTACTTTGTTTCTTCTGAAAGGTTCTTCCCTACCTTCACAGTTTTCAGGGGATCAACTTCTTCGAGCCTGACCTCTTCGAGCTCTTCTAGTGGCTCGAGATCAGCCCTTTCTTCTACTCTTGGATCGATCTCTTCGTCTATTTCGAAGACTGTCCCATCCTTATTCTGAATTACAACAAGTGTTTGTGCACTTGTTTGCTTCTTTCCTCTAACAAAAATGCTGTAGCATTCCCTTTCTGCTAGCTGGTCCCCTTTCAGAGTCCAGATGCCACTAGAAGTAGGGAACTTGATGGCTAGATGCCTAACGAATGAAACTACCCCCGGCCCTATTAGTAGATTCACCACCACTAACTCCATCATCTTGGTTTTCGAGACTAGGAAGTCTCTCAAGGTTACGGGGAGTTCAATGGTTCCCATACAGGCAATCCCTTCTCCTAAAAAGCCATACAATGTTATTGCACAGGCCTTTAGGTCACGAAGCGCGAGGCCCATCTTTTCTAAAGTGGCCTTGTAAAGGATATTCACTGAGCTCCCGTTATCAATCAGGACTCGGTGTACCCTTTTATTCGCGAGCTAAAGGGTTATGAACAACGGGTCATTATGAGGGAACTGCACATGGGATGCGTCATCTTAAGTAAAAGTTATAGGTTGAGATTCAACCCTTTGTTGTTTCGGACCTTTGGGTTCAGGTTCGTAGGGAGACCCGTCACCAGTTTTCAGCTCATTCACGTACCTTTTCTGGGCATTCCTGCCCGATCCTGCAATATGGGGTCCCCCCAAGATGGTTATGACGTCTTCTCCATCAATCGGAGGGGGTCGTTCATCTTCCTATGCTCGGGAGTAGCTATTCTGGGCAGGCAGTGCAGCTGCTGCCCTCTGGCTGGTGGAAGCCAGGTTGGGGTTTTGATTTCTCACATACTACCTGAAATATCCTCTTGAGATCAGACCTTCGATCTCATCTTTTAATTGCCTGCATTCATTAGTTGTATGTCCGATATCACTGTGGAATCTGCTGTACATATTAGAGTCTCTTTTCGCCTTTTGGTTTCTCATGGGGTCAAGCCATCTGAAAGGGACCTGGTTTTCATTAGCCAGGTAGATATTCTCCTGAGACTCATTGAGCTTGGTATACACCTTGTATATGGAGAAATATCTTTCCCCTTTCTTCTTCTTTCCTTCTCCGCCTCAGGATTATTCCCTTCATTTTTCTTTCTTTTAGAAGGGTTGTCCCTGAGGGCTTTTGAGGTCGTAGGATCCGTCGAGGTTGAGATAGAGTTTGTGTTTGTTGTTGTAGTTATGGGTTGAGAGGTCATATTCAATGCTGACCTCACCTTTTCTACATTAACAAACCTCTGAGCTCGTCGATTAAACTTGGTTAAGGACCTCACGGGCTTCCATTGCATATCCTCCCAGAGAGGACTTCCAGGCATTACTCCAGCTCGGACAGCCATTAAATGGCCACTATAGTCGACGTCACTAGCTCGAGTGACTTCCAAATTGAACCTTGTGAGATAACTCTTCAGTTTTTCGTTTGGCTGTTGCCAGACATTGGTCAAGGCAGATGCTTCGGGCCTAATGCCGACCATGGCCTTGAATTGTTTCTTGAAATCTCTTGATAATTCATCCCAAGAAGCAATCGAATGTCTCTTATATTTTTCAAACCAGTTCTTCACTGGCCCCATGAGAGAGGCTGGGAACAACATGCACCTAAGCTCATAGCCAACATTACTGGCTCGCATAATTGTGATGAACGTATTTAAATGACTGTATAGATCCGAATTCCCATCAAACGATGGGACATGAGGAATTCTGAACCCATGAGAAAATGGGGTGTTGGAAATATGCATGGCGAAGGGCTTGAGTTCTTCATCGAACTCTTTGTCCCGTTCCCAGCCTCGTTCATTTTGCAAGAGCCTGAATGTAGAGTCCAAGAAGTTTACTTAGCTAGTTAGATAGTAGTAGTAGTAGTAATAGCTAGTAATAGTTGTAGTATGTCTATTACTGTGGATTTTGGTTCAAACAGGGACTAAGTTGGACACTCGTAGCAACACTTGTAGATTTTATAAGTTTAACCTATAGTTTAAAAATATTAATTATAACATAAGGTTTGATTAATATAACTGACTATGAAGATGATATTTATTATACTATAAGGTTTAGATAGACCCAATAAGATAATGACACTTGTCATGTGCATGTTTATTGAGAAATTAAGTATTTTTGAGGAAAAGTTTATTAAGAGTAATATTTGACAATCCTAGAGTCTGCCAGCAGCTTTGAAATCGTTATAAGACTCATTCAAAGTTGTTTACTCAATTCAAATTAGGCTAAAAAAGTGCAATTACGTGTATAATATTTTAGCGTATGCCGATATATCGGAGCACGGGGAATACGAAAAACACGTAACTTCCCACGAACACTTAGATGAGCCTCGGGAATATAAGCCCAGGCGATATATCGCCTACCATGGGTGATATATTGACTCTAGGGCATTATTTTTGAATGGTTTTGAAATCAAGCTCATTTTATTCCATAACCTCTTGATAAGCCTCAGAATCTTTTGACCGAGTCTTAAGCCTCTGCTGAACGATTATTCAAATGTTTTTCAATTAAATAGTCATTATTTTTATTCAAGCTAAAAGAAGATCTTCTCATTCTTGAACTCTATAAATAGGACCTAGTACCCAGCCATTTCAGTAATTCTTCAAGCTGAGTTCAGAGCCTTCAAGCTGCTAGGTTTACTATAGAGTGTTAAACACTTGGGTTAGGGTTATAAGCATTATCATCTTAAGCTTATTAAACACTTTGGAAGTAAGGTTAATAATGTGTTTTTCTATAAAGGTGTAGTTCGGTTCTAGCGCATTCAAAGGTATTCCTATTCCTAGTTCATTTCTATATATTTCATTAGTTTTATAGTTTTTCTCTACTCAAATCCTAACTCAGTATTTTCCATTCTTGGTGAGGCATCTAAGTTCTTTGAACTTGAGGTTTCTTGATGGTAAGTGTCTTCTCGATGGTTTAGATTAATTTCTTTTTCATCTACTTCTTTAGAAATACTCACCTTCTCATTAATAGTTTTTAGGAGTGTTCCAAAATCCCGTCCTTGTTCTCACATCCCGGTATTTGGTAAGGAAAATATGATAGTTATTATATGCTTATATGATGATGTTATAATATGTTCTTATATGTTATGATTTATATATGTTTTGAGGCTTATAGTTGCTTAAATAGCAAACCCCAACATTTTTATTTTCTTGGGGCTTATAGTTGCTTAGCTAGCAAACTTCATGGTATTTTGAGGCTTATAATTGTTAGCTAGAAAATCCCAAATGATTACCATGTACATGGGTTAGAATTATGATATATGTTTATAGTTATATGTTATATGTTTATAGCTTATGTTTATGTTTCATGCTTGTAGTAGATTTTCCTTGCTGGGCATTAGGCTCATTACTTTATTTTATATGTGCAGGAAAATAGTTATGGCAGCGGTAAGATTCTTGGCGACTTGGGATTGTGTATTGAGGGAGAATTGAATCGGTGGACTGCGTGAACGATTCGAGGATGAAGTTGTTTTTAGTCATTTTTAATTATGTTTTCTATGTATTTTCTGCACTAAATTTTTTAATGAATTAATTTAAGATTTAAGTTATTTTTTATTTTTCAAACAATGGGATCCCATAACCCGCATTTATATATTTTTAAACTTCTACTTTAGTTTTTAATAAAGTTATGACTATTTCGTATGTATGTTTTTCTTAAGATTAGTGTCTATGTATAGTAGTTATTAATGGTCCGAAGTCTAGAATTAGATGGGTCATTACAGTTGGTATTAGAGCAACAGTTCATTCGCATGAAGTTCTACTCAATACACACACTCAAAGCTCCGAATCTGACCGCCAAGTAAGTGTTTAAGTTATAGTGTCTATGTTTATAAGTATAGCTAATGATATTAGCCTTTATGTTTCAGTTAAGAATGAATGGAGCATTAACTTATGAGGATATCTGAGCCATTCAGGCCCTAAAAAGAATTAGAGAACCACGAAACACCGTAGGAGTGCTAGAAAGAATCACTCGAAGGCTACTTTTTTTTTCCACAGGGAGATAGGTCACCTCCAAGAATCTAAGCAGATCTTGATGAGATCGACGAAGCAATACATTTTAATAATTAGACTTTTTAGAGATTATCCTACCGTGATTGCAGCCTTAGAAGAAATTTGGGAGACGATAGATGATGAAGATGAATTATCGGTAGCTATGAGATATTATTTTCTCATACTTAGGTTCACTTCAAAAATGGAATTTCAGTTTACAAATGAACAAAAACATAGAATTTTTACGAATCTTCCTCGAGGGCATTTTGAGGCACAAGACAATGATGACTACGAAGAGATAGATGACGATATGCTAGATGAAGGATCGGATGTAGAAGATCCCGATTTTTTTAATAGATTAGTTTCATTGTTTATTTTAATTTATTATTTTTTTTCTTTTATGATTGTAAATAGTGATTTTTTTTTTCCAAATTAATATCATGGTTATTTTGTTATCAGGTATGAGTTTGATTTTTTCTTTTGCAATCATAATAAATAATAAATTTAATAAATAATGACTAAGTTCGGTGAGGGTGGATACAAATCAATGAACCGAGTTTCTATATTGAGAGTTAGGGGGCCATAGTAGTGGGAACGATTTTACTGATCCCAACCCTCCCTCAATATGGTTAACTTTGGAACAAAGATGAGTTTTGAGCCTGAGAATTAAGTCACATAGGATGATTAGAAACAGATTTAGAAAATAAAGATGGCTTATTTTTCTAAGTATGGAAACCCACTCTAATATTAAAGAAGACTTATATAATTTTCATAAGAAGTCATAATTAAAAGGTCCGAGCTATGTTTTTTTCGATTAAGTTTTTTCCATAGAGCCTATTACGGTAAAATTCTAACATGTTTTTCTCAACTGTTAGAAATCTATTGAAGATGTCGCTTTGAAGATCTGCTCACACCAATGGAAATGCCTCCAACGCTGCTCCAGTGAACAATGAAGTCCCTCCAGTTCGCAGAAGGGAAGTACGTGCTACGGCCAACCGCAACGCGCCGCCGCCGCCAGTTGATAACACTGCGGAGATCGCTAGATTGCGACAACAAGTTGAGGAGTTATTATAACAACAGCGATAACAGGCTCAACCTCAGACTCAGCCTCTGCCTCTGCCGCAACCACAACCGCAGCAAATGTCCCTAGCACCCCAACAAGTTAGTCCATATGGGGGATGGCCAGTGGCGAACTATGCGCCATATCCAGTTCAGCACATGGAGCCAGTTTATGAGCAGTTTCGTAAGGAAAACACTCCGAACTTTGAAGGGACTACAGATCCCTTCGAGGCAGAAGAGTGGCTCAAGAACATGGAGCCAATCCTGATGCATATGAATCTAGGCAACGCGGACCACATATCCTGTGTTTCATCTCTGCTCAAGAAAGATGCCAGAATATGGTGGGACTTAGTCCAGCAGACGCATGATGTTTCCACCATGACTTGGACTCGATTTGTGGAGTTGTTCCACAAAAATTACTACAATTCGGTTGTCATCGCTTCAAGAGTCGACGAGTTTGCTAGCCTGAAGCAAGGGAGTTTATCCGTGGCAGAGTATGCTCTACAGTTCGACCGATTAGCTAAGTTTGCACCTGAAATGGTTCCAACTGACTATTTGAGGGTGTCTAAGTTCATTAGAGGACTTCGACCGAAGATCGAGCTAGGGGTTAAGCTAGCAAACCCAGGAAATACTACCTATGCCGATGTTCTAGAGACGACAATAGAAGTAGAAAGACTGCAGGCTAATGTTAGTAAAGAAGAAGCCAGTAAGCCTGAGCCTAGACAGCAGAGTCAACCTCAGACTAGTCGGAGCAACAACCATAATAACAACAGCAATCAATCCAGCAACAACAATAACAGTCAGAAAAGAAGGCATCCTGACAATAAGCAGTCCGATAGCGATAAAAGAGCACGGACAAACAATCGAAGCAGTAGGTCGGGTTATGTAGAGTACCCGCAGTGTACTAAGTGCCAGAAGAAACATCCTGGTGAATGATGAGCAAACACCAAGGGATGTTACAAATGTGGTCAAGAAGGACACCAGAAGAAAGAATGTCCTTAGCTCAAGCGAGAAGGGAAAAAGGAAGATAAGATGGTTCCTGCCAGGGTATTTGCCTTAACCAAAGGAGAGGCTGATGCTAGCAATAAGGTGGTCACAGGTCAGGTTTCTATCCTCAAAAATATATGTTTTGTATTATTTGATTCGGGAGCCACTCATTCGTATATCTCGTTAGGAATGATAGAAAAACTAGACAAACCTTGTGAAAGATTTAGAACTAGGTTTGTAACCGAGTTGCCTTCGGGCAAAATAGTTCTATCATCCCAGATTGTACAAGGCGTACGGATCAAGATTGAGGACGTAGAATTAGAAGGAGACCTGATAGAGCTAGAGATCAAGGACTTTGACGTGATATTAGGCATGGACTGGCTAGAACGGCATGGCGCAACCATCGACTGCAAACGCAAGAAAGTGACGTTCGAGACTCCTGACGGCCAGAGACTATACTTCATGGGACAAGTTTCAGGAATACGTACACCGCTAATATCATCTCTCAAAGCTCAAAGGATGATAGAAAAAGGATGTCAAGCATTCTTAGCCAGCATCACAGATGTAGTAAAGGAAACATCGCTTAAGGTTGGAGATGTCCGCATAGTAAGAGAATTCCCAGAAGTATTTCCCGATGACTGTCTAGGGTTGCCGCCAACTCAAGAAATTGACTTCATGATAGAATTAGTACCGGGCACCGAGCCTATCTCCAAGGCACCATACCGGATGGCACCTACAGAACTCAAGGAGTTAAAGACGCAGCTGCAAGAACTCCTAGATTTAGGTTTCATTAGATCGAGCCATTCGCCATGGGGAGCACCGGTTCTATTTGTGAAGAAGAAGGACGGAAGCATGCGGATGTGCATAGACTACCGCGAGCTGAATAAGGTAACGATTAAGAATAAGTACCCGCTACCCAAGATTGATGACTTGTTTGATCAACTCCGAGGTGAGACCGTATTTTCAAAGATTGATTTACGGTCTGGGTACCATCAGCTCAAGGTGTGGGGAGGGGATATTCCTAAGACAGCTTTTAGAACTCGTTATGGGCATTACGAGTTCTTTGTTATGTCTTTTGGTCTTACCAACGCTCCAGCCACGTTTATGGACTTAATGAATAGGGTCTTCAAGGACTACTTGGATAAATTCATCGTAGTATGTATCGAGGACATCTTAGAATACTCAAGGGACGAAGTCGAGCACAAGGAACATTTGAGGTTGATCTTGTCACGACTAAAGGGGCATCAACTCTACGCCAAGTTCAAGAAATGTGAGTTTTGTCTTTCGCAAGTGGCGTTCCTTGGGCACATAATATCCAAGGACAGAGTTGTAGTAGACCTATCCAAGGTAGAGGCTGTGAAGGAATGGCCAAAACCAAAGAATGCATCAGAAGTAAGAAGATTTCTAGGATTAGCAGGTTATTATAGGAGGTTCATAGGGGGCTTTTCTAAGAAAGCCACTCTGCTCACCAACCTGACCCGGAAACAACAAAGATTCAACTGGATAGATAAATGTGAAGAAAGCTTCCAGTTGCTTAAGGATAAGCTTTCCTCAGCACCCGTACTCTGTGTACCGACACCCAATGATAAGTTTGTAGTCTACTGCGATGCGTCGGAGCAAGGGTTGGGTTGCATGCTGATGCAGAATGACAAGGTGATAGCCTACGCCTCAAGGCAGCTGAAGGAGTACGAGCAATGCTATCCAACTCACGATATGGAGTTGGCAGCGGTGGTCTTTGTGTTAAAAATTTGGCGCCATTATCTCTACGGTGAACGGTGTGAGATTTATACTGACCACAAAAGTTTAACGTACTTCTTTACTCAGAAGGAGCTTAACATGAGGCAGCACAGGTGGTTAGAGCTAGTGAAGGATTATGACTGCGAAATCCTATACCACCCGGGAAAGGCAAACGTAGTTGCCGATGCGCTAAGTAAGAAGAATTATGGGAGTTTAGCAACACTAGTCATAATAGAAAAGCTGCTGCAGTAGGAGCTGATCAATGCCGGAATAGAAGTAGTTATCGGTAAGTTGGCCAAATTGTCTATCCAGTCAAATCTGCTAGAAGATATACGGATTGGGCAAAGGCATGATGACACACTAGTGGCACATATGGATACAATTAGAGAAGGCAAGGCCACAGATTTTACACTATCAAGTGAGGGTTTATTGAGATATAAGGATCGGGTATGTGTGCCAAATGACCAAAGGATTAAGATGTTGATTTTAGAAGAAGCGCACAGTACCCTGTACTTAGTTCACCCAGGGTCGACCAAGATGACAGATGACATCAAGGCAATGTATTAGAGGCCAGGGATGAAGAAGGACATAGCGGAATTTGTGTCTAAATGGTTATTATGCCAGCAAGTGAAAGTAGAACATCAGCGCCCTGCAGGCTTATTGCAACCACTTAGCATACCAGAATGGAAATGGGATGATATAGCTATGGATTTCGTGATAGGTTTGCCTTGAACAAGTAAGCAGCATGATTCGACTTGGGTAGTAATAGATAGACTAACCAAGTCTGCTCATTTCCTGCCTGTTAAGACATCATACACAGCGGACCAATACGTAGATATCTATGTCCAAGAGATAGTAAGGTTGCATGGAATTCCCAAAACAATAGTGTCAGATAGAGGATTAGTGTTTACATCGAGATTTTGGGGAAGTTTACAGCAAGCCAAGGGTACTAAGTTAAGTCTTAGTACAACTTTTCATCCTCAAACAGGCGATCAGTCTGAGAGTACGATACAGATTTTAGAGGATATGCTACGCACTTGTGTACTTGATTTCAGAGGATCATGGAATAAGTACTTACCGGTGATAGAGTTCTCCTACAACAATAGCTACTAGTCAATGATCGGGATGGCACCTTATGAGTCGCTTTATGGAAGGAGGTGTCGATTGTCGCTACACTAGGACGAGGTAGGAGAAGGGCAACTCCTTGGTCCCGATGCTGTTAGAAAAGCTCAAGAAGCAGTAGCGTTGATTAGAAAGCGTATGATTACTGCTCAAAGCCGTCAGAAAAGCTATGCGGATGCCTATGAAGGCTGTGAAACAGTTTGGGAAGAAAGGCAAGCTTAGTTCCTAGTTTATAGGTCCTTTTGAGATACTGGACAAAGTGGGAGCAGTTGCATATAGATTAGCCCTACCGCCAGCCCTACGAGATAGCCACAACGTGTTCCACATCTCAATGCTACGAAAGTATCTGTCAGACCCATCTCACGTCCTCAAGTACGATACGATAGCACTCAAGAACGACTTGAGTTACGAGGAACGACCGGTTAGCATCCTAGATAGAGGGATGAAGCAGTTACGATCCGAGAGTATTTTGATAGTCAAAGTCCTATGAATTAATAGTTCGGAACAAGAGGCAACGTGGGAGTTGGAGGAGGACATGCAAGCCCGGTATCCGGAATTGTTTGGTAAGTAAATTTCGAGGACGAAATTCTTTTTAGTAGGGGAGAATTGTAGAGTCCAAGAAGTTTACTTAGCTAGTTAGATAGTAGTAGTAGTAGTAATAGCTAGTAATAGTTGTAGTATGTTTAGTAGTGTGGATTTTGGTTCAAGTCGGGACTTAGTTGGACACTCGTAGCAACACTTGTAGATTTTATAAGTTTAACCTATAGTTTAAGAATATTAATTATAACATAAGGTTTGATTAATATAACTGATTATGAAGATGATATTTATTATATTATAAGGTTTAGATAGACCCAATAACATAATGACACTTGTCATGTGCATATTTATTGAGAAATTAAGTATTTTTGAGGAATAGTTTATTAAGAGTAATATTTGAAAATCCCAGAGTCTGCCAGCAGCTTTGAAATCATTATAGGACCCAATCGAAGTTGTTTACTCAATTCAAATTAGGCTGAAAAAGTGTAATTACGTGTATAATATTTCAGCGTATGTCGATATATCGCCACTCGGGGAATACGAAAAACACGTAACTTCGCACGAACACTTCGACGAGCCGCGGGAATATAATCCCAGGCGATATATCGGCTCTAGGGCATTATTTTTGAAACCGAGCTCATTTTATTCAATAACCTCTTGATAAGCCTCAGAATCTTTTGACCGAGTCTTAAGCCTCTCCTGAACGATTATTCAAATGTTTTTCAATTAAATATTCATTATTTTTATTCAAGCTAAAAGAAGATCTTCTCATTCTTGAACTCTATAAATAGGACCTAGTACCCAACCATTTCTTTCATTCTTCAAGCTGAGTTCAGAGCCTTCTAGCTGCTAGGTTTACTTCAGAGTGTTAAACACTTGGGTTAGGGTTATAAGCCTTATCATCTTAAGCATATTAAACACTTGGGAAGTAAGGTTAATAGTGTGTTTTTCTATAAAGGTGTAGTTCGGTTCTAGCGCATTCAAAGGTATTCCTATTCCTATTTCTTTTCTGAATATTTCATTAGTTTTTATAGTTTTTCTCTACTCAAATCCTAACTCAGTATTTTCCATTCTTGGTGAGGCATCTAAGTTCTTTGAACTTGAGGTTTCTTGTCGGTAAGTATCTTCTCGATGGTTTAGATTCATTTCTTTTTCATCTCCTTCTTTAGAAATACTCACCTTCTCATTAATAATTTTTAGGAGTGTTCCAAAATCCCATCCTTGTTCCCACATCCTTGTATTTGGTAACGAAAATATGATAGTTATTATATGCTTATATGATTATGTTATAATATGTTTTTATATGTTATGATTCATATATGTTTTGGGGCTTATAGTTGCTTAAATATCAAACCCCAACATCTTTATGTTCTTGGGGCTTATAGTTGCTTAGCTAGCAAACCTCATGGTATTTTGAGGCTTATAGTTGTTAGCTAGCAAACCCCAAATAATTACCATGTACATGGGTTAGAATTATGATATATGTTTATAGTTATATGTTATATGTTATATGTTTATAGCTTATGCTTATGTTTCATGCTCGTAGTAGATTTTCCTTGCTGGGCATTAGGCTCATTCCTTTATTTTATATGTGCAGGAAAATAGTTATGGCAGTGGTGAGATTCTTGGCGGCTTGGGATAGTGTGAACGACTCGAGGACGAAGTTGCTTTTAGTCATTTTTAATTATGTTTTCTATGTATTTTCCGCACTTAATTTTGTAATAAATTTATTTAAGGTTTAAGTTATGTTTTATTTTTAAAACAATGAGATCCCATAATTACAACTCTATGGGGGGTCTGACTTGAAGCAGCAGGAACTGGTTATCGTTGATTACAACTCTAGTTCCCCGCCTCACCCCTGGATGCTTGCACCCATTGAGATGGTCTCTCAGGTCCAGATTCAGGGGATTGTTACGCCCCCGATTATGGTTTAAATGCTCCTGTAAATCTGGTTGATCACCTCGATTTCCAGTGTTTCTACATTCCTGGTCGTATATACTCTCAGATCTGGTGTCACCCGAGCCTTCACTGACATGGCTCGTTGCACGGTTATTTCAGATGGGTTTCTTGATAGCTGTCTCATCTCAATAGTGTGAGATCGAGACATTTCGCTTCTCGTGGGATGTGGACCCCTATGCTCCCTAGCGGTTTCCCCATTTCCACGCCTTCGCCCAACTCTCCTTTCCTTATCACCCTTGGTCGGTTGTGCATTCCTCCGAGTTGGTGAGGGATGCCTTATTGGTGATGGTGGGTGTCTTATTGGCAATGATGGCTGCCATCCATTACGGGGCCTAGAAGGCCCTGAGTTTGCTCGATCAGGTTCTGCAACATTCTGCGCGTTACCAGGATTTCAGGTCTGAGACTCCGAGGGGGATCGATTATTCACTACTCCGACTGGTTCCTCCGCAGTTGGGTTTACAGGACCTTCATGCCAATTACTTCTCTAGGGTCTCGGTGGAGCAGGTTGTTCTGCTAGTGGTGGAGGTTTCTCCGCTCTTCGATTGGCTACATTTTTGCGTGGCCGCCCTCTAGGCCTACGTGGTTGAACGTGAACATCCCACAGAGGCAGAGCCTGGGTATCTGGCGGAGGTGGAGCCTGAGCCGCCTGTGCTTCAGCAGCTAGTCTGGATAGTTCTTCATTGCGTTTCTTAGCTTCTGCCAATTGTTTTCGTAGTTGGCGATTTTCAAGTTCCATTGTCGTGACGTATTGTTCAGGATTGTAGTACATTTCCTCGTCGTTGTGGGGGCAGGTGGTTCCCGAGAGTCAGATGGACCAATCCTCTCATCGGGGTCAAAATTCTCCATAGGCTGTGTTTATCCATAAATCAGTTGCTGATGACGTGGCAAGGATTTTCGACACGTGGCGAACACGTAGTAGAGATACGGCTCACCTATCGACCACCATTATTTCTGCACGAAGAGATCAAGTTCTATATACGACCATCTTGGTCGTATATTTCGATCATTCATGTAAAGATCTGTACAGTTGTGATGATATCCGAGAATATCTCTTCATTATGACCTACAGATCCGATCATTAAGGATAGATATTATTTTCTAATTCATGTAACTCTTCCTGAGCCTATAAATACACAAGAGATAGCTCAAGGAAGGGGATCGATCTTTTTAGTTTGGAGAATTATATTACTATTATCCATCATTGTATTGTTTCCTTCTTCGAAGGCCCGTGAAACTCAGGAACCCTAGTTCTTTGATCACGCCTTGGGAGCTCAATATTAATAATAATAGTATTAAGTGGACGTAGGTCATTACCAATCAATGGGGCCGAACCACTATAAATCCATGTGTTCTCTATCTTCCCATTAGATTATTTTCAACCTCTGTGTCATTTTCTTGTCGTTTCCTAGACTCTGTGTCGTTGACCAAAATAAGGGTCAACATTCTGGTGCTTTCATTGAGAGATTTGAATCCGAGAAAATCTAATGGCAAAGACTACCAAGAAAACTGGACAGGCTGCTGCCGCTCCATCCTAGCCTCCTCCACCAAACATGAATGAAGATGAACCTCATTTGGAGTTTGATGAGGAGGAAGTGGACTCTGAGGCCCTGAAGACAACACTGGGGGTGTTGCAAGATGAACTGGTCGCTCTGAGGGCCAATCAAGAGAGTGCCGCCGAGATAATGGCGTCACAGCAGAGGGAGATAGAGCGCCAGCGCCAAGAGCTGAGCGAGAGACAGGCGGAGATGGATCGTCATCAGAGGGATGCCATGGTAGCCCTAAAAGTAGCCCTCCAATTGGCTAGGAATCAGGCTGCACCTGCCTCGCAGCCTGATCAACCCCCGAGTGGCCCACCTCAAAGAGGTCCCAATCCTAGCCCTCCGCTCCAGCCGACAAGCCCTCAAAGGCCGGAGCAGCCACCAATGCCTCAAGATGATGTCCCACCTAGAGACCCTGAGACGCAGCCTCCATCCCAGGCTGGTCGAGGCAATCCCCCGCGTCCAAGGCAGAATAGGGCTGGGAAACAGCCTCGAAGCCTTAGACGCCCCGGGGGTGAAGAGCCGCACCCACCGAGCAGGGGGCAACGTCCTTCTGCCAACAGAAGGAATTCAAAGACAGGTTCTGGAGCTACAGGTCCTCCACGGCATGACAATGCACGGGGACCCACCGACTAGCGCAGGCCTCCCCCTAACACTCGAGAAGTTCCAGCCAAAGGAGGAAACAGAGTAAACAGTCGGTCCCACCATAGCCAGTCAAGGTTCAGAGATGGCCATGGCTACAATGTGGCCGACTCAGGCAGAGGGAATGTTGTTCGGAGAAATGAAGAGAGAGGTGGAGGCAGAAGCGCACCACCTAGAGAAGACCGACAAGCAGGACATAATGCTAGGGAGCAGCCCAGACAAAACAACGTCTTTAGCTGACTTGGAGCCATCTAGCAGCGGCGAAGAGATGATGACTTAAGGGATGTACTCAATGACCGCTGAGAAAGGCACGATGAGTACATTCCCCCGGCACCCGAGGCCCTAGTAATTCCTGAAGCCATTCAAGCTCAAATGGATGCCCTGAACCAGGCTGTGCAGCAGCTGGTCGGGGGGCGGACATCACATATCGAGTACGATAGGAGGAGAGGCACCCCTTTCATACAAAGGATTGTTGTGGCAGAAAACCCCAGCAAGTTCAAGATGCCGACTCTCCCAAACTTTGATTGGTACGGAGACCTGGTATCTCATGTAAACAAATTTGAGATAAAAATGGACATTCAGAAAGTCTCTGAAGACGCTCGCTGTAGGATCTTCCCAGCGACCCTTTCTGATGTCACTCAGGAGTGGTTCTTTAAGTTCCCTCCTACAATTATAATATCTTGGGAAATGTTCGTGAAGGAGTTTTACGGATAGTTCTATGCGAGTCGTGTGCACGCCACTGAGGCAAACCAACTGGTCGAGATACACCAAAAAGAAGGGGAGCCTGTAGAGTCCAAGAACTTTACTTATCTAAGTTAGATAGTAGTATAATAGTAATAATAGTATGATCTTTATGACTGTGGATTTTTGGTTCAGACCGGGATTTATTTGGACACTCGTAGTAGTACTTGTAGATTTTCTAAGTTTAACCTATAGTTTAAGAATATTAATTTTAACCTAAGGTTTGATTAATATGACTGATATTGAGGATAATATTTAGTATACTATAAGGTTTAAATAAGAACCAATAGGATTATAGCACATGTTATGTATGGGTTATTAATGATTAAGTATTTTGAGGATTAAATTTATTAAGGGTAAAATTTGAATGCTCTAAGGTCAGTCAGCAGCTTTGAAAACGTTTGAGGGCTTAGTCAAGGCTGTTTACCCAATTCAAATTAAGCTAAAAATGTGTAATTTCGTGTTTAAATAATCAGCGTATGCCGATATATCGCAGCTATAGGGGGCGATATATCGCAGCACGAAGATACGAAAAACCCGAAACGATGCACGATTGCCTCGGGCATACTGGCCCAGGCGATATATCGCCCCTCTCAGCACATTTTGAAAGTTTTCAAAATCGTTTCCCATTCAAACCTTCAACCTCTTGATAAGTCCAGCATCTTTTTGAACAAGTCTTCAGCCTCTGCTGAACGATAATTCAAATTATTTTCACTTAAAAAGCCATTATTTTTATTCAAGTTAAATGAAGATCTCTTCATTCCTAAACTCTATAAATAGGACCTAGTACCCAGCCATTATTCATCTATTACTCTAAGTTTAGAGGCTACAAGTTGCTAGGTGAGTGTGAGAGTGTAAACACTTGGGTTGGGAATCATAACCTTGATCATCATAAGCTTATCAAACACTTAGGAAGTAAGGTCTTATAGCATTTCAGTTCAAGGTTTAGATTGGTCTTATAAGTCTTCAAGGTATTTCCACACTCTTACTCATTGGTATTATTTTATTTAAGTTCTCATAGTCTTCTACTCAGCCTTCTAACCTTATTCTTTATTTTGGTTAGGAAATCTAAGAACTTGCACATAAGTTTTGGTAAGTATATTCTCAATGGTATAGTCCTCCCATTCCTTTCATTTCTTTTCTTCAAAGTACTCACTCTGTTACAAATGGTTTTTAAGAGTGTTCCAAAGTCCCAACTCTGTCCTCATATCCCGGTAATTTTGGTAAGGAAAATAGGATAGAATTTATATGTTATATGTTTGTATATGTTATCTTATGATTTTTATGTTATGAAATATGTTATGTTAAGTATGTTTGTAGGCTTGGGCATATGACCTATATGACTATCAAGCCCCAAATAGATTATGGGCATATGACTTGCTTAGCTAGCAAGACCCCACTAATCTAATGGGCATATGACTTGTTTAGTCTATGGGACCCCAAGTAATAATGGCCATTATAGTATGTATGTGACATAAGTGTTATAGTATGTTTTATGTTTCCTTATGAATTTTATGTGTATGGACTATGTGTTAGATTTCCTTGTTGGGCATTAGACTCACTCCTTTTTGTTTATATGTGCAGGAAAATAGTCTTAATGGCGGGAAAGGTTCTTGGAAGCTTGGAGAATGTGTATTGAGGCGGAATGGATTCAAGAGCCGAGCGTTTCGATTTGAGGATGTAGTTTTGTTTCTTATGGTTTTTACATGTATTTTTCCGCATTTTGTTATGTAAATCTCTTTTTAATTATGTCATGTTTTGATTTTAAAACAATGGGATCCCATATCCTACTTGATATTTTATGTAAGTTTAACTTTTATTTTTACAAGTTTCTTAAATAAAGTTATGGTCTTTTCACTAGAAAAGTTTTATTAAGGATTAGTGTTTATGTATAGTTTTTGTTAATGGTCAAAAAGTCTAGAGTAGTTGGGTCATTACAGAGCCTTTGAAGGAGTATGTTCAGCGCTTCATGCGAGCCTCAGCAGGAGCCAAGACTGTGGGCGATGAAGGCAAGATGATGGCCCTAACCGCTGGGGTTAGGCGCCATTCTCCTCTCTGGAGTAGCCTCACAAAGCATGGGGTTAACACTACCAAGGAGTTTTTAGATCGAGTTGATCGGTACATCAACCTCAAGGACTCGATTTCAAACGAAGGCAAATCGCCAACAAAGGACAAGGCGCCCAAAGAAGAACCCGCCAAATCCGCCAACGGGTCTAAGCCCAATAGCAACGGCAAAGGCAACGGGAATGCCAATGGTAAAAGTGGTGGAAAGCGGGCGAATGGCGAACCCTCAACCTCCGAGAGTAAGTGCCCCAAAAATAATTGGTATGAACCGAAATTCACCAATTACACCGCCCTTGTCGAAAGCCGAGCCGAGGTTTTCCAAGTGACCAGCTCGAGCGTGCCCTACAAACGTCCCATGCCTATATGAAAGGATATCTCCAAGAGAGATTCCACAAAGTTTTGTCGTTGTCTTAACGACTACGGGCACGACACCAATGAGTGTAGATAGTTGAAGGATGAGATTGAGTTCCTGATAAGACAGGGACACTTAAGAAGATATGTACGAGTCGCGGGAGGTTCTCAACGAGAGGCTCAAGGTGGCAATGAGTCGGCGCATGTACACCAGCGCTCACCACCTTTACAGCCAGCTCCCATGGCAGGTACCCTACTCACCATCTGTGGAGGCCCACATCTTGCAGGAGACAGTGGAAAAGCGAGGGAACAATACTCTTGAACACTACGCCACGACCAGGACATCGAGATGATAAGTGTTGAGGATCGTGCACCAAAAAAGGCTCGAATAGACGACGCCCAGCATGTGCGATTCCCACACTCCGATCCGCTGGTCATGGATGTCCAAATCGCAAATATGATGGTGAAAAGGGTGTTGGTCGATACAGGAAGTTCGGTCAACATCCTATATAAGTCCTCCCTGGAAAGGATGAAACTGTCCATCAAGGACCTAGAGCCATGCAACCAAACCATTTATGGTTTTTCCGAAGAAGGGCTCGCCACAGTAGGGTCTATTAGACTCCCAGTCACAGCAGGTACCACGCCTGCTAATAGGACATTACTCACCACCTTTATAGTGGTTGATTGTCCTTTGGTGTATAATGCTATGATAGGGATACCTATTCTGGTTAACCTTCGAGTCATCACTTCTATATGGCACCTCGCAATGAAATACCCAACAGATGCAGGAGTAGGATGCATACTGGGAAACCAGCGAGAGGCGAGAGAATGCTACAATGCCTCGATCACCAAGGAAAACAAGGGTGTATCGAGGGATGCCGCCAGAAAAGAGTTGCAAATGGCATCAGATGTTCAAGCCCGCTCAGGTGATAATCTCACCAAATAGGGCTTTGCCCAAAGTGAGGATAGAGACTTAGATCCTCGCTTTGGGGATTTCAAAGAAGCAGTAGGCCCCATCGAGGACCTTGAAGAAGTCCAACTCGATGAGGAAAATCCGACCAGAGGTGTGAAAGTCGGTAAAAACTTGGAGACAACAACAAAACAAGAACTGGTGGAGTTCTTAAAACGGAACCAGGAAGTCTTTGCCTGGTCGCATAAAGACATGGTTGGGATAGATCCTGCAATCATCAGCCATGTCCTGAACATTGACAAAAGCTTTCCATCTGTGCAGCAGAAAAGAAGGCTGCTTGACAATGACCGATCGAAAGCTTTGAAGGAAGAAGTCGAGAAGCTGAAGGAGCAATGATTCATCAGGGTGGAATTTTATCCATCATGGGTCTCCAATCCCATACTCGTGCCCAAGCCGAATGGCAAGTGGCATACGTGCGTGGATTTTATAGACCTCTATAAAGCCTGCCCTAAACACTGTTTCCCACTCCCGAGGATCGACCAGCTGGTCGATGCCACTGCAGGACACGAGATCCTCTCATTCATGGATGCATACTCTGGGTATAACAAGATTAGTATGCATCCCCCTGATGAGGAACACACTAGCTTTCGAACCGATACAGGGCTCTACTATTACAAGGTGATGCCCTTTGGTTTGAAAAATGCTGGTGCAACTTACCAGAGACTCGTCAACCACATGTTTAAGGAGCTGATCGAGGCAAACATGGAGGTTTACGTCGAAGATATGCTGGTTAAGTCGAAGAAGGCCAAAGGACATGTAAGGGACTTGCAGGAATGCTTCAACTTCCTTAATAAATATAGGATGAAGCTGAATCCCCTTAAATGTTCCTTCGGAGTTGGATCAGGGAAGTTCTTGCGATTCATAGTTAACTCAAGAGGAATTGAAGCTAATCCCGAGAAGATAAAAGCCCTGGTCAAGATGAAGTCGCTAGTGAAGGTTAAGGATGTCCAAAGTCTGACTGGGAGAATTGCCGCCCTTAGTAGATTTATTTCAAAATCAACGGACAAGTGTGTCCCATTTTTCAATCTACTCAGAGGCAATAAGAAATTTGAATGGACAGATGAGTGCGAACAGGCCTTTCAAGCACTGAAAGCGCATATCGCCCAGCCACCCATTCTGTCAAAGCCAGTCGATAAAAAGACTTTGTTCATCTACCTGACAATCACAGATTACACTACTGGTGCTGTTCTGGTGAGAGAAGAAGAAGGTGTGCAGAAGGCTGTCTATTACGTAAGCAAAAGGCTGATCGGAGCAGAATTGAGATATCCCCCCATTGAAAGGTTAGCCTACTGCTTAGTATTGGCCTCTAGGAAACTGCAGCCTTATTTCCAAGCCCATCCGATTACGGTATTAACCGACTAGCCTCTTCGGCAAGTTCTGCAAAAGCCAGAGGCTGCCGAAAGATTACTAAAGTGGGCAGTCGAGCTCGGGCAGTTCGACATATCTTACTTGCCGCGAGCAGCGATAAAGGGACAAGCCTTAGCTGAATTCATCGCCGAGTTGACAAAGCCCGCATGTAGCAAGCAAATCAAGGAGCCTAGCGAGCCTGAATGTCAAACCCAAGCACCCTCGTAGAAATTGTTCACCAATGGATCATCTAACGAATCCCACGCAGGAACAAGAGTGATATTGATAATGCCGGAAGGGCATCGATTTCACTGTGCAATAAGATTTGACTTCACTGCCTCTAACAATGAGCCTGAATATGATGCACTGCTTGCTAGACTGCGGTTAGCCAAGGATATGAACATAAAAGCGCTTGACATTTATAGTGATTCTCAGTTAGTCATGAATCAAATCTTGGGAGAGTATCAAGCGTGAGGAGTAAAAATGGTTGCCTATCTGAGCAAAGCAAAGGATCTATTAGCCCAGTTCGGCAGATACACTCTACAGCAAGTGCCTCGTGATCAGAATTCCAATGCAGATGCTTTGGCAAAACTGGCAAGTGCAAAAGATGCTGATACTCTGAACATAGTGCCAGTCGAGCGACTACCCACACCCAGCATCCAAGCAACATAAACCACTTTAGAGTATCTATCAAGCGGCGTGCTACCAGTGGACAGAAACAAAGCTAGGACCCTTCAGCGGCAAGTTGCTAGGTATATCCTGGTCGATGGAATTCTATACCGAAGGGGATACTCACTGCCACTTCTCAAGAGTATTACAAAGGAGAAAGCCAAAGAGTTGATGAAGGAGGTACACAAAGGATTATGCGGAGACCACGCCATGGGGCAAAGCCTGTCGAAAAAGATCCTAAGGCAGGGATATTTCTGGCCAACAATGAATGAAGACTCCATGGGGTTCGTGCGAAAATGTGACAAGTGTCAAAGGTTTTCTAAGATCCTGCGAGCAGCTCCCAATGAGTTAATGCAGATGCAGAGTCCGTGGCCCTTTCCGGTTTTGGGAATAGATCTAATCAGATCTTTGCCAACGAGGAAAGGTGGTGTAAAGTATGCAGTGGTTGCCGTCGACTACTTCACCAAATGGGCCGAAGCTGAGCCACTCGCGACCATAACGACGAAGAAAGTACTTGACGTCATGGTCAAAAACATCATCTGTCGCTATGTATTGCCAAAAAAGATAGTCTCAAATAATGGCACCCAGTTCGACAGTGATCTATTCATAGACTTCTGCAAACGCCACGACATTATTAAAAGCTTTTCTTTAGTCACACATCCTCAGGAGAATGGGCAAGTCAAGGCAGTCAACAAAATGCTGAAGGATACACTGAACAAAAGACTTGAAGAAGCTAAGGGAGCATGGCCAGAACAGTTGCCTGAAGTCCTCTGATCGTACAAAACTTCCCACTGAATAGCAACAGGTTATACCCCGTTTTCCTTGAGATACGGGTATGAGGCCATGTTGCCTGTTGAGTTGGATCTGCCTTCTCACCGTAGATTAACATACGACCAGGATTCTAATAGCCAGTTACTGATGGAATCCTTGGACTTGATTGATGAAAGGCGAGAACAAGCCCAGCTCCGAGTAGCTGCATCCAGCAGAAGGTTGCCCAGTATTTTAACTCCAAAGTTCGAGAAAGAAAGTTCAATATTGGAGACCTTGTTCTCCGAAGAGTTTTTCTTAACACCCACAACCAAGCTGCTGGAGTACTCGGGCCAAATTGGGAAGGGCCTTACCAGATTGATGAAGTCCTACACCTAGGCACTTATAAACTTGCCCGCTTAAACGAAGATCTCGTTCCTCGATATTGGAATGGAGAACACCTGCGCAAGTATTATCAATGAACAATTCTTCTTAAAGAATTGGCTTGTTTAAATTTTACTTTTTACAAGTTTTGTGTAAGATCTTATTGATCACTCGTAAAGACATGTTTAGTCCATTTACTACGAGAATAAAAGAGACTGTGCTCAGCTAGTCATTTCTTGCCAACTATTGTATTTATTACAAGTATTTTCTCATTATGTGTGTTGTTTTGCTGTATTATAATTCTAAACGCATTGCTACGAGCAGTAACGTTCGGGCAGGTTCTAGTCAAGGCAAGTGGCCGAGGACCTAAAGCTCCCCGATCACTTGGGGGGCATACAAGGTACAAGTAAGCAAAGCATATCGTTAAAAGGTATTTAAACACATGAGCAAAATAAGTGAAAGCATGCTAGGGCACTTAGATTATTTTTCAAAATTTTGATATTTTGTTAAATCAAACCAAAGTGCTATGCTAAGTTCGGTCATGCGAACAATTAGATTTTATAATAATATGCAAATATATTGTAATATCAAAGCGATCCTTTTACACTGTAAGCAACTGCTTGGATGTACTTGTTCAAAATAAAAGTAAAAGTTGCCCGTGCAGCAAACCAAAAAATCATATTGTCTTTACATCACGACCTGTAGGTCGTGTAATTAAAAAGAAAAAAACTAAGGAGCTTGAGGAGCTGGAGGATCCTGGGGAAGGTTCTGATCGACAGCTTCATTATCTACACCCTCCATCCCGACGACCAGCGAGATTTCAGGGGAAGCAGGGACCCTCGATCCTTCTTCTTCAGCCAGTTGAGCCGTGCAACGAGCCAGCTCAGCTTCCCTCGCGTTCTCAGGAAGATAATCAAAATTGGCACCCTGATTGTGCTTCTAGAAATCATAGAAGCACCTCAGGGTGGCATTTTTGTACCTCTCTAAGTTGGCAGCATTAGTCTTCTCCAAGTCCTTGACTCGGTCCTCCATGTCTCTAGTTTCTAGCCTGCTCGCGATCAAGTCTAGCTCGAGCTGCTTAGCCGCATTATAGTTAGAGCGGTTGGGATCCTTGTATTGGTCCCTCAGCTCGCGGGCTTTTTCCAGAGACTTCAGCTTCTCCTCCAACTCCTTAGCCAGTTGGGCGTTTTCCGCAGTCGCCACTGCCAACTGATCAGCATGTCTGGCCTCAGCAGCTTTGAAATCATCCTCGTGCCGTTTATCTGAGGTCCTGGCCTCCTCGGTGACAGCACCCAGGCGAATGCAGCCGACAGTAAGGGTTAGCATGGCCTGCATTCAAAACAAAAATTAGACAAACAATAAATCACCGAAGACCTGATTTTACAAAGGGAGATAACTTACACTAGTGAACTCATTCAGGGCTCAGTTCAGAATTGGGTCAACGCCCATCGTCTCCGTAGCCGCCATTGCTGCTCGGCAGCGTTCGTGCTTGTCGATTTTGGTGACCCTTTCCTTGATCAGCTTAAAGGCGCGACCAACCATTAAGTTCCTAGTAGAGGCGGGATCCTCTTACTGAGGTTGGTCAGATGGGGCATCGGGAGAAGGGGCCGACTCGAACACAATGGATGGAGTCTGTTGCTCGCGGTGGGAAGGCGGAGTCGCGGTGGCAGAAGGCCCGTCCTCCGAAGGGCCTGCATTCCGGGCCTTCTTCGCCTGAGGCTCTTTGATGCTCTCCCCAACATGTCTCTTGATGGTTTTCTTTTTGCTCGGAGGGGCAGCAGCAGCCTCTGGGGTGCTGTAAAGGTCAAACACATTGGAGGAGTCCCTGCCTGAAAAACAAGAACAAAGTCAAACAATGAGATAGCATGAACAGCCAAACATATTACATCAGAAGAAGAAAACAAAAGAGGATTGCAAAGTCCAATACCCGAGCTATTATTACTGGTTGCTACACTACAGACTCTACTAGTCTTACACTCATTCTTTGACACGAAGAAGTCTGGCCCTAAGTGTGAAGCATATTTAAAATTGTCGTCCCCGTCGAATAGATGACAGGGAATTGGCAAGTTGTTTAAAAGCAAAATTACTATACCATTGTCATCCGACGAGTCATGAGAGAGGTCGATAGGCTCGGTCGCCTTCTACTTTCCTTTTCCTAAGGGGGCCGAGGGCCTCTCTACTCGAAGAGTGTTAGCAGGTTCCCAGATCATGACCCCAGTCGCTCTTCTCCGCGGAGGAGACACTTGAGGTTGCTGTTCGAGTTCCTCTTCGGCGCGAGCACTCCCTGCCGAAGGCCCCCTCGTAACCGATTGAGGGGCACAGATGCCAGCCAACCTAAGGTTAGCCTCTGTAACCAGATTCTTGACACTCTTCTCAGCATTTGGCATGCTGGCTAAGAGTGCCAATCTTGACTCCATTCCCGGAGTTGGGTTTGGTCGCAGCCACGGGCCTGGAGGACATCAAAAGTTTAAGACATTGTGGAGGAAAACAGTAAGTGAAGAAGTCAGACAGCGATACGAAAGTTTTACGTCCTCGTGCGAAAGCCAGGTTGTCTGTGACTAGGTCTACCGTAAGGAAGTACTCTTGATAGTACCTCCCCACGTTTGAGATGTGGGTCGTGTCAGTCAGGAAAGTGCGTCCATTTTCCTGATGAAAAAGGTGGAAGAACCCCATGCCTTCATGGCTGGGGTTAGATTTGAGGTCGAACAGATAGTTGACCTCATGAGGCGATGGCACAGGCCATTTTTTCTGGCTGTACAGGAAATAGAGTGCAGCAAGCATCCTATATCCATTTGAGGTAATTTGAAAGGGGGCAATTCCAAAATAGTTTGCCACCCCCTGAAAGAATGGGTGAAGAGGCAAGGTGGCCCCTGCCTCAATATGAAACAGCGACCGGACGCTATAGGCGCCTCTAGGAAAATTAGCCCTTTGGTCTGGGTTGGGCTTGACTAGGGTCACCCCTGGCAGACTGTATTTCCTTAAGTAGTTGGCAGTCATTCTGACCGTCACCCTACTTTCAGAGACTACATGCCACTCGACATCCGGCTGAGTAGCGTGTTGAGGGTGGGCATGTCTTTGGATGTTAGGATCGGGAGCATTTTCATCTCGACCACTGGTCGAGGGAGCATCAGCCGTAGCAGCAGGCTGATGAGAAGTGTCGGAGGTTTTTTTTTTTTTTGGCCTTGGTTTTGGTGCGAGCCATGTTTTGGGTCAAGACTGGGGAAGTGTTTGGATTAATGCGAGAAAAGGGAATATCGGGTATCAATGTCGAGGGTTGTTCTTCGTCCTCGAGCAGTTGAGCTAGCAGATCGTCGTCGATGGGTCTTTCTCCTCCCCACGAGTCATGCATATAAACTGCAAACAGACAAAGGAGGAGATAAGACACATAGCCTGGGAGCTTATGTTGAAAGGTGGAATAGCATTGCTCGCGTCTATCAACCAACAACATTCTGAAAAAACTTTTTCAACTCAAAAGGGGTGGGAAAAACACAGTTTTTCAGCTAGCCTAAAAATCAAATTTTTACTTCGATTTTACACCCTAAACTCGTGATCCTGACTATCAAACTGATTCCTAACTTATAAAGAGAAAAAGTAAACTACCCTATTAAGCATCAAACGGTATATGCAGAATCTTGACAAATTTCTATCCAAGAACACAAAAAGTTTCAGAGCACAGAAGCAGCATGCATGGCATCTCAAAGGGTTAAACGTCAAAGAAAGTTTACCTGAGTGAAGATTGGAGATCCTAAAAAGGAGGAACTTTGAGTGTGCAGGCGAGAGATCCTCGGCAAAGCGTCTGAAAACTTTAAGGTCCTGGGCTTTGGAATATATTTCTTGAGAGTTCTTGGCAAAAAGATGGCGTGTAAAGAGTTAAAAGGAGAATATGGGGATTATTTATAGAACTGAGGTGTGCCGAAAAGGGGTAATCATGAGTTACCTTTTTTCAAGGCATGGGGGAGTGTAACGGCTGTCGGAATGGTTTCTTTAAAACTGAAAAGGCATGATTGGACGTGATTAGGTCACAATTTTCAAGAACGCACGAGAGCTCTGACAGATTTCGTGGGGCATACGAAAAGTTATTTTCCTAAGTTTACTTATTGTTGGTCGCAATAAATAAACTTGGGGGGCAAATGTTTATCCATAAATCAGTTGCTGATGATGTGGCAAGGATTTTTGACACGTGGCAGACACGTAGCAGAGATACGGCTCGCCTATCGACCAGCATTATTTCTGCACGAAGAGATCAAGTTCTATATACGACCAGCTTAGTCGTATATTTCGCTCATTCATGTAAAGATCTGTACAGTTGTGATGATATCTGAGAATATCTCTTCATTATGACCTACAGATCCCATCATTAAGGATAGATATTATTTCCTAATTCATGTAACTCTTCTTGAGCCTATAAATACAGAAGAGATAGCTCAAGGAAGGGGATCGATCTTTTTAGCATGGAGAATTATATTACTATTATCCATCGTTGTATTATTTCCTTCTTCGAAGGCCCGTGAAACTCAGGAACCCTAGTTCTTTGATCACGCCTTGGGAGCTCAATATTAATAATAGTATCAAGTGGACGTAAGTCATACCAATCACTGGGGTCGAACCACTATAAATCCCTATGTTCTTTATCTTTCCATTAGATTATTTTCAAGCTCTATATCATTTTCTTGTCATTTCTTAGACTCCATGTCGTTGACCAAAATCAGGGTCAACAGGCTGCTTTCCAGGGCACTGGGGTTACTCAGCTTCATCTAAAATTTCCTCCTCAGGAATATTGGTATCATTTGCAGCCATTGCTAATCCGAGAGGTTTCCTGATTAAACAAACTCACGCACACACTTTTTAATGGCTCTCAATGAAAGCACCAAACTGTTGACACCATTTTTCGTCAACTTAAATAGAAGAGCAATTAAACAAGAGAATATTGGAGCAACTGAACAAAAAAGAACTTAGGAGGATTTTTACGTGGTTCAGTAGTTAAATCTGCCTAGTCCACGAGTCTATATTACTAAGACTTGGGAGTTTTCTGGAAACTTTTGAGAGAACAATTGCCCAGAGTTTTCTCTCTAGAATTATTATCTCGGTCCCTTACAAATGGTGCTTCCTTCTCTATTTATAGAGAAGGTTGCAGAATTCATTCCCACATATTTCAGAAAGATATTCTGCAAATCAATTAATATAATGCTATTTAATGCATTATTTCCCACATACACGGAAACGTCCCATAAAATGTGGGATCAGATAACAGATTAAATGATATCCCTTAAATATTGGGATTGTACAACAATAAACATATTCACACATAACTGATTAATCTGGATACGAGATTCATCAAATATTCGAGATCAGCAGCTGTCATTGAACTCGCCGAGGCTATCAGCCGATCACGAGCTCGCCGCCTAGTTTAGCCTATGCACGGAACAAGTAGATGTTGACGATGTTGCCACATTCGAGCTTACACTTCCCAAGCTTGAGCCATCTCGCCTGAAGGCAATGAGGGAGAAATATATACAAGTGTCATACTATGGCCATTGCGAGCTCAAAGCATATTCGAGGCTATACATCCTCAAGGTCGTTGTTTACTTCAAAGAGGTTCGATGGTTGGATCATATGACAACCGCATATATTTCGAGCTCACACTTGACGAGCCTAGTTTTCGAGGTCATGAGTTCTTATCTCGAAATCTGGGTGTAACAGTTATAATAGACAATATTACATATAAATATGTATTATATTTAATCAATCATACATATTTAAATACATATTATACTAAGTGTCAATTTACATTTTAGAAAAAGAGAATGTATTATTTTATAAATTTTATTATGGAAAATAAAAATAATATAGTATTACATCTAAATATGTTTTATGTTTAATTAACAAAAATAATTAAAAAAAATTATTTTAGACAAAGAGAAAATAAAATATATGGAAAATAGATTATTAACAAAAAGAGATAATTTTATTTTTAATGAAAATAATAGTGAATAAAATAGATTATTTTATAAGTTTAATTATTGAAAATAAAAATAATGTTTTCTTTATAACATATTTGCAATAATAAAATTTGACAAATGAATTAAGCTATAATTTAATTATCATATTATATATTATATATAAATATGTATTATGTTTAATCAATCATACATATTTAAATACACATTATATAAGAGATAATTTTATTTTTAATAAAAATAATAGTGAATAAAATATATTATTTTATAAGTTTAATTATGGAAAATAAAAAAAATATTTTCTTTTATGCTTGTTATAATATTATATATCAAGTGATATATTTAATAATAATAAATATTATTTCTTATAAATTTATCATTTAATATATATTTTAAATAGTGTATAAATTTTTATTAGTTTTTTTAAAAAAAATTATAGAAAAAATATTAAATATACTTTTGTTCTAAAAAATTCCCATTTTAGATAAAGAGAATAGAAAATAAAATATATTAAAAATAGATTATTAATAAAAGAGATAATTTTATTTTTAATGAAAAGAATAGTGAATAAAATAGATTATTTTATAAGCTTAATTATTGAAAATAAAAATAATGTTTTTTATAACATATTTGCAATAATAAAATTTGACAAATAAATTAAGCTATAATTTAATTTTAATATATAGTATTATATATAGATATGTATTATGTTTAATCAATCATACATATTTAAATCAACATTATATAAGAGATAATTTTATTTTTAATAAAAATAATAGTAAATAAAATATATTATTTTATAAGTTTAATTATTGAAAATAAAAAAATATTTTCTTTTATGCTTGTTATAATATTATATATCAAGTGATATATTTAATAATAATAAATATTATTTCTTATAAATTTATCATTTAATATATATTTTAAATATTGTATAAATTTTTATTAGTATTTTAAAAAAAAATTTAGAAAAAATATTAAATATACTTTTGTTCTAAAAAATTTCCATTGTAGATAAAGAGAATAGAAAATAAAATTTATTAAAAATAGATTATTAATAAAAGAGATAATTTTATTTTTAATGAAAAGAATAGTGAATAAAATAGATTATTTTATAAGCTTAATTATTGAAAATAAAAATAATGTTTTTTTATAACATATTTGCAATAATAAAACTTTGAGAAATAAATTAAGCTATAATTTAATTATAATATATAGTATTATATATAGATATGTATTATGTTTAATCAATCATACATATTTAAATCAACATTATATAAGAGATAATTTTATTTTTAACAAAACGAATAGTAAATAAAATAGATTATTTTATAAGTTTAATTATTGAAAATAAAAATAATGTTTTCTTTTGTGTTTTTTATAATATTATATATTACGTGATATATTCAATTATATGTCACGTAAGTATTCGGGTGTCGAGCAGAGTCATTCCCTATTTATGCTTTCGAATCTACGGATGGACATAAGTATTGGGATGCTTGCGACTGCAAAAGTTGCCTAAAAGTGGAAGAAGACCTCCCAAAGCCAAAGCGACGTCCGAGCTCAGGAAAACGACTTAAGCAACGGCTAGATCAAGGAGAAAAGGAAATAGGATTATTAGGCCAACCCTCTGGAAAGCTTTATTATATAGTCAAATATTCTGCTCCCAAACGCTTACCTGACTCTCCTCCAGAACCAACTTGATGGGACATTGAGCTTCCTCCAACAGGCTCCCAAGAGCCTACACTTTCGACTCCCCAACAAAACATTTTGCCATGCTACAAAAAGGCAGAAAAATGGATGCAACATCATGGAGAAGCATTTCTTGCTCAAAATCAGTTACAACAAATTCCACAAGTATGTATGATGACTACTATTGATTATGAGTCAGATTTTCCTCCTCTCAAGAAATTTGACAAGCAAGATGACCAAGGTACGGTCTCTCACCAACCAAAGTTTAAAGCCCCACAACCAGGAACGCAGATGAGACTCTAAAAAAAGTATCTCCAGCCGAAGAAGTTCTCAACTGGCAATCAAAAAATATGATTGCCCAAAACAAGTCGAGTTACAAAATACCAGAATAGAGATGGCAGTAAAACCATCTCAGACTACTGTCATCGACAAACTCACTGCAAAGATCCAACAGACTCATGAAGAGCTTCTAGCCATCATCAAAGAAAACTCAGTTCCGATGCCAGTATTCCTGGAAAAAGAAGCCGAGATGAAGAGCCTTAAAACTCAATATGAATTCCTCAAGAACCGGCTCTACCAACAAGAACCGACAAAGGCTCTGTCAACTAGGTATTTGGGAACCTCGTCTCTATTCGGGATAACTACGACGTTGGTCCCTTGGCAGTTTGCTACAATCCCGAAAACCTCTCAGCCTTTTCCTATTACTGGATTTGTACAAAAGGACTCTGTTGTAAGATTAAGATGCATGCTTGATAAAAACCAACAACAGAAGACAAAAAAGGGGAAGAAGAAAGAATCACCAAGCTAGCCGACAGACGAACTCAAGCAACTTATGGTTCATCCAGCCACAAATCCTCTGTCACAAATGATTCGACATACAAGCACTCTCCACATCACAAAAAATCAAACGGACTTAGACGATCAAAGTTCTTCGGCTAATTCAGAAAATTCTTCAGATGACTGGTCTGAAGAAATGAGCTCAGCTTCTGATGATTCTATACCGAGTGTCCCGAAGAGCTTATCCAGTAAAAATTTATCCAGCGATGATGATGGAACATTTCAACATCTGATGGTTTAACCAGCTGAATCAAACTCACAAACCGAACCAATTATCACAAGCGAAGATGAAAGTGGAAATGAATCAACAACACCACATTTTCCCCAAAAACGAAATAGTAAAGGTTCAAATTTTCAAAATTTTACTTTAGATGACCTCCCTCCATCAAAATGGCGCGAAAGATTCCAAGAGTTTCAAGCTTGGCTCAGCCTAGAATTACAGAGACCGGAAGCACAGACAGGAACAATTCTCCTCAACTTTGTTTCCCGTTTTATAGGCACCCTACAAGACTGGTGGACAAGTCTGGGCGATTATAGGCAAATGACATTTTTACAACTTCCATCTATCACCAATGCCTTGAACTATCTGTGTATTGAGTTTCGCGGACAGGATGCTCAAGTCACTGAAAGATTTCGTGCAGAATTCTTTAAACTAAAATGTTGTTCAATGGATAAGAGAGATTTGGAGAAGCATTACAAAAAGATAACTCAACAGTTCTACCAAATAGGTGGAATTGATGACGCTAACCTAAAACAAGCTTTCCTCTCTTCCATACCATAACCACTAGGAAAAGAAACCTTCAGACTTCTCTCGGGAACAGGAAGAACCCTAGCTGATGCTACGATTAGAGAAATCTATCAACTAGTTCTAAAGGCATTGGAAAAGATGTGCTCTCAGCACAAATTTATCCAAGAATTCATGAAACAATCCAAGAAACTCGGAAAGGTTTGCAACCAAAAGGACCTACAAATCAAATGTCAATCAGAATCGGCATGTTCTTGCCTTCCAGAAAAAAGGAAACACAACAAAAGGTTTAAAACCTTTAGGACCTTTAAATCCTCAAAAGAAAAGGGACACCGCTCATTCAAGTTTCTAAGGAGGAAGTGCTCTTTCAAGAAGAAGTCTGACAGATGTTTCATCTGTGGTGACAAAGGACATTATGCCAAGCAATGCCCCAAAGGGAAGACTGCCAAACTAATCTCCCACATTCATCAAACAATGGGCATATCTCTCGAAGAAAATGATCTATAATCCATCTTCTCTACTGATGACGAGATAAATCCAAAATCCCTCTGTGCATTTGAACAACAGAAGGCTTAAGATGAATTCTAGCACATGGCAGCTATCAATACAATACAACCACCGCCAATCATCTCCATGCAGATCCTCTCTACAAAGTATGACCAGCCAGTCCAAGTAGCAACCTGTAGAGTCCAAGAACTTTTCTTAGCTAGTTAGATAGTAGTAGTAATAGTAATAGCTAGTAGTAGTTATAGTATGTTTATGACTATGGATTTTGGTTCAAGGCGGGACTTAGTTGGAAACTCCTAGCAATAGTTATGGATTTTATAAGTTTTACCTATAGTTTAAAAATATTAATTATAACATAAGGTTTGATTAATATTGCTGGTTATTAATATGATAATTATTATAACCTAAGGTTTAGATAGAGCTAATAAGAATATGACACTTGTCATGAGCATGGTTATTCCTAAGGTTTAGATAGAGCCAATAGGAATATGACACTTGTCATATGTATGATTATTAAGGAATTATTATTTTAATGATAAAATAAGGGAAATATAAGACTTAGTCTTCATCAGAATTTGTGAGGAGCATGAAATTTGTCACAATTTTATTTATTTGAGATTTAGATAATTAAATAGATTTTTCGTAATTTTAGGGTACTGTAATTTCCGACATATTTTTGACCCAGTTATGTTATGAAGTTAGAAAAAATAGTATTTCTAGAAAGTTGTAGATAATTGAATTATCTTTCTAACAGTATAAAGATGGTCTAAATCAGAGTCCTACAACTTCAGTTATGTTGATTTTACTGCAGATGAGTTTAGAGTTACAAGATTTAGGGAGTTAGAAGTTAGGATTCTATTTGTTTTTATTATTTTGTTTTAAAAATCAAGCTTTGACCAAGTCCTAAGCCTTTGGCTGAAGGATATTCAAAGATTTTCAATTAAATTCATTATTTTTATTCAATGCCAAAAAGAAGATTTTTATTCCTAGAACTCTATAAATAGGACCTAGCACCAAGCCTTTTCATTCATTCTTCAAGCATTAATCAGAGCCTCCAGGTGCTAGTGAAACGATAGAGTGATAAACACTTGGGTTGGGGTTATAAGGTTAATCATTATAAGCTTAATAAACACTTGGGAAGTAAGGTTATAGTGTATTTCAGTTTCGAGGTATAGTTCAGTCATAGAAGCATTCATGGTATTCCTTATTCTAGTTCCTTTCTGTATTGTTCTTATAGTTTTTCTACTCAAATCCTAACTTGTATTCTCTATTCTTGGTTAGGCATCTAAGATCTTGAACGTAAGATTCTTATTGGTAAGTATCTTTTCGATGGTGTAGTTCATTCTTTTCATCCCTTTTCTTTAGTATACTCACCTCTCTATTATGGTTTGTAGGAGTGTTCCAAAATCCCGTCCTAGTTCTCATCATCCCGGTATTTTGGTAAGGAAAATAGGATAGATGTTGTATGTTTGTATGATATGTTATGCTTATATGTTATGTTTATGTTATGATATGTTTATTGTAACACCCTGGATAACCAAGACCATTACACTGTGTATTTTAAATGGTGCAAGACTTGCTAATCAAGTCTGTTGACGCAGTTCTTCGCCAACAGGTAATTAAGAATATAAGAGGAAGGGATTAGTGCTTATGTTGAACCGAAATAGATGAATGATCTTTTGAGAATGGGCTGGTGACACAAATGTGTTTTTAGGTGGTTCAAAGGTTAAAATCCTTCTACTCCACCAGTCAATATTATTGCTATATGCTTGGTATTCTTTTACAGGGTATTTCTTACACAATAGAATCCAACCCTTTGTAACTCCCAGGGTCTCCATATTTATAGGAGAAGGCACCTGGGAGTTGGTAAGAAGGTCATCCCGTGACCTTCTTACCTATCATGTCAACTCTGTGACATTCATGATTAATTCCTAAACCTGACACATAAGTGTGGTCAAATCAATAGGTAAGGGGGATAATGGGCCGCATGGCCCAACCCAGTCGTGGGTGTCTGAATATGCACGTTCACGCTGCGTGTCCGAGAAGTCAGGGATATATCAGACACGTGATGTCTGATATATGCACGTTTACCTTGCATGGTTGACTTTATAAGGGGTCATAGCCTCCAACCCCAGCTCGTACCACGAGCTGGATGCTTCCCTCAACCTGTGGCCTTCAGAATCTAGACTCAGTCTAACCTTAGCGAACCCTTAGGCTACCTCGAGCTGAGGAGGTAGGATCTTTCGATGGCAGCTCCGGTTTGTGGGGATGTCCATGTGGCTGATACAGTTCAGGCCGTATCTCAGCTCGCTAATAGCCTGTGGGAAAATCAGGGCGTACAAAGTCATTTAGACAAAATGTGAATCCAACGTCATCAACGGATTATGAATAAAAGATTTTTGTTACAAACAGGCTATTTTCATTAAAAATGACAGTTTAATACATGGAAACTTAAAACAGGGTTTAAATGACTTAGCTACAACAAACTCCGACGGTTATAAACAATTCAAGCCACTCTAATGGCAAAATACATATTTTAGGTTGCCGTCCCTGTACAATTTTCCCGAACGTGGCGGCCGAGCAGCTGACAATGTACATCTCGCCCCCAGAGCTCTCCAACTCATGGTTGATTCAGCATACCCTTGCCTTTACCTGCACCACGTAGCACCCGTGAGCCGAGGCCCAGCAAGAAAGCATGATATCATAGCAAAATCAACATCAATAGTTAAATATTCCACAATGCATAACCAAGAATTCAGCAATTCATAACATTTATCCAGTCAGTGATAACACTCAACAAATTAACAATTTGTCATCCAGACAACCAACAAGTCATGTTTATAACATAGTATTCACACTCATATTCAACAGTTTATCACATCCATCAAGTAATACTCAGGGTCGGCGCCCTTAGGTCGCACCCTCTATTTAACCCACTGTCTTCGGCTCACTTGGGCCGCCCCCAGTGGAATACTCACTGACTTCAGCAAGCTTAACCGAGCTCAGTGATAAATAAGCAGCCTCAGCTACCAGTGGCCGAGCCGCGCCCTGTGTTCAAATATTGATTCCGACACCCTTAGGCATAATAATACCATCTCATGACATGATATACAAATATAGGGAGCTCTTAGTCCCATCGTGTCCTCATGGTTAATCACATTCACATAACAATGCATACAAACATAGGGAACACTTAGTCCCAACCTAGCCACATAATCAGGTGCAGCTTTCTTACCTTTAGATCTCGCTAGCTCGTTCAATTGATCCCCAAGCACGATCCCGTCTGAACCTTAGCGCGTACCTAGTCACAGCCATGGATCAGAATCACCACCAAACTTCAAATCCAAAACCTAGCCTCGAGACCCATCCCGAGCCGCCGGGAAGCCCTAATTCCACCAAACGGTGTGGTGGAATCAAACCCTGAGCCTCTGGGCAAAAACCCTGAGGAAAAACTCAAAAACCCCTTTCTGGAGACAGGGTAGCGCTACAGCGCTCTAAGGAGGGCGCTATAGCGCTACAAACAGAACCAAAACGTCCAGAAAGCCCTAGCCTAGCACTGTAGCGCCCAAAGGCTAGCGCTAGTCACAGACCAGGAGCACCCTGTTTTCCCTCTTCGACTTTCCTCGAACCAAAACCTCTTGGAACCCTTCCAACCCTCAATTACACACCAAATTGAGTCTACCATCACCTATATCTCACCCCATACAACTCAATAACACAAGACCTAACCACATGCATCATCAAACTAGAAAAACAAACATTAAACTCAAGAACTGAAAGATTCAACCAGAAACTCAGATACTTAGAACATCAAAACCAGAACTTGTTACCTTCTATGGAGGATTTCAACTTTAGGTTATTCCTAGCATCCAACCAGCCTCAAACCCTTCAATTCCTCAGGTTCATATCCTTTTATTCCATCCAAAACTCAAACTTAGAAACCATCTCATTAAAACCCAGAAATCACATGAGGAAACCTTAAAACTTACCTCAATTGACTGGCTAAATCCAGCTAGTTCTTCTAGCTTCACCAAGGTCCTTAGCCCTAAGCTCCATCTTGAGCTTACTCTGGAATTCCAGCTCCAAAACCCACAAGGAATGGTGAAGAGATGACCCAGCCGAATGAGAGAGAGAGAGAGATAACTCTAAGTGTCCTGTTTTTCTTTCTTTCCTTCTTCTTTTCTTTTCCTTAAGCTTCTGAGTTAATCTACAACTTCCACTAATATCATAAAGCAAAATATAGTCTATCCTCTAATAAGCCAAATGACCACCTTGCCCTCCCAATAATAACTAAACTTTTAAATCATCCTAAGGGCATTTTGGTCATTGCTCCCAATTCCCACTAACTCCTCAAGTGCCTAAATATTTACCACTTAATTCCCATCTTCTAATTAGTCACCAATTATAATTCTCAATACCAAGTCACCTCCAATATATATATATATATATATATTATCCAAATTCCCAGATACATCCCCAGGCTCACACCGAGCCGGGTATAAATTTCTGCTGTGACTTTCTCGCTAAACCGCTTGTTGGGATCACCTCGAGCCACAAGCTGCAGACATACCCACATAATAATGTGGTCTCAAAATTAGCCTACCAATATACACACAAGTATGCAATTACGCTCTCAATGAGCCAAATTACCAAAATACCCTCACAACAGAGTATATAACCCCATACATGCCTTTATCATCATATAATAATATGACCCACATAATCATGCATATAATCACATAATAGCACAATAAATCAATTATGGCCCTCCCAGCCTCCTAATCAAGGTCCTAAACCTTATTAGGAAATTTGGATCGTTACATTTATGCTATAATAAGTATATGTATGATATGTTTTGTAGTCCTTGGGCATATGACTTGTTTCGATAACAAGCCCCAAGATTATGTTTTTAGTCGCTTGGGCATATGACTTGCTTAGATAGCAAGCCCCAAGATTAGTTTATCATTTTCACAGTTTAGAGTTATGGTTTACCCTACCTCAGATATTAGATAGGGGACCTAGATGGGTTATCATATACTACCATGTGATCTAACCTACCTCAGATATTAGACAGGGGACCTAGATGGTTTATCGCATGCCATGTTAATGAGTTAATGGCCATTAATATTGTAGTCCTATATGGTATATGTTTTTATAGTCATATGTTTTATAGTTTATATTTATGATGTAGTTTTATGCTTATGATATATGATGTATGTTTTTAGTAGGTTTTCCTTGCTGGCATTAGGCTCATTCCTTTATTTTTAGTGTGATGCAGGAAAATGAATATGGAAGGCGGAAGGATTCTTGGTAGCTTGGCTTGAGTGTTGAGGATGGATGGAATGTGTGGACTGCATGTCGATCGAGGATGAAGTTATTTATTTTTAGTCTTTTAAATCATATTTTTTCCGCATTTAGTTTTGTAAACAATTTTCTTTAGTTTCAAATTATGTTTTATGTTTTAAACACTGGGTACCCATGCCATATTTTCAATTATTATGTATTTGATACAATATTTTGAGATTTAATAAAGTTATATTATTTCTTATGTATCTTTCCCAAAATAGTAGCTATGTATAGTAGATCTAATGGTCCAAGGTCTTAGAAATAGTTGGGTCATTACACAACCTTCTTTGACACGGGAGCATCATACACCATGATGAACCCTGATTTTCTCCGTCTAGAATATTGGAGGAAAGAAAAATAATTCTTCCATGCTACAAATGGAAGCATCTTCTGCACAGAGCTCATCAGTAAACCAATTCAATTACAGTTCTTCCCAGGATGCTCTATCATTCATAGAGTAATTGGTTCAAAATTACCAGGGAAAGACCTAATTATTGGTTTTGATGTCTACACCAAGAAAAAGGGTCTACAAATTCTTCCTGGTGGCCTTGGTTACAAACAACATTTTGCTCCATGGGAATCCATACAAAACTATTTCCCCATGCCTCCTGATCCATTCTCCAAGGTCAGAAAACATCTCATAAAAAATTCTTGTGCCGCAAGTCATGATGAATTCCTCCAGAAATGTGAACGCTCTCTTTGGAAAAATCATCAGTTCTTCATCAGTTTACCATTTAAGATCAATGAAGATGTTAACCCTACCAAGGCAAGCCACCTAGGCGTGAACCCAGCATCAGAAAATGGCAACTGAGGAATGCAAAGAACTACAGCAACAAGGATTAATCGAGCCAACCACCTCTTCATGGGCATGCCATGCTTTCTACGTTAATAAGAGATCATAACAGGCTCGAGGAAAACAAAGGCTGGTCATCAATTATAAGCCCCTGAATGAATTTTTGGCAGATGATAAATTCCCCCTACCAAACAAAAATTCCCTATTTGCAAGCCTGTCAAAGGCCCAAATATTTTCAAAATTCGATCTAAAGGCATGATTTTGGCAGTTGAGTATCAAAGAAGAAGATAGGCCCAAAACGGCCTTCTACATTCCAAATCACCACTATCAATTGACTGTCCTTCCCTTTGGTCTCAAAACAGCCCCATCACTGTTCCAAAAGGCCATGAATAAAATCTATGGCCCCATTCTAGATAAAGCCCTAATCTACATTGATGACATATTGCTCTTCTCACAAGATAAACAAGCCCATCACAATATTCTTGCCCAGTTCATTTCTCTCATAGAAGCCCATGAGGTCATGCTATAAGAAAAGAAGATGATCATTGGACAAGCGCAAATTGAATTTCTGGGGATGAAGCTTATTAAAGGCCAATATGAAGCACAACCGCACATAGCCCAAGATTTGTTAAAGTTTCCCGAAAAGGACTTTACAAAGGTCCAAATTCAACAGTTCCTAGGAATTGTAAACTATTTACGGGATTTTGTCCCGCGACTTTTGGAACTGACAAGACCACTCAGCGACATGCTTAAAAAGAAAACTCCACCATGGTCACAAGAGCAAACTGTAGCAGTCAAAAAACTAAAGGAGATAATGCAGACACTACCACCTCTGCAGATTCATTCTGATGGAAAAAGAATCCTACAAACAGACGCTAGTGATCGGTATTGCAGAGGGGTCCTACTTGAATAAGACAAGACAGGGAAAAGAAAAATATGTGGATACAAGAGTAGCCACTTCAAAGACTCTCAACTCCATTATCATTCTACCCTTAAAGAATTATTGGTGATAAAGATGGGTATTACAAAATTTGAATTCCATCTGATAGGTCATCATTTCTTGGTAGAAACAGACTTTGCCGCATCAAAAGGAATGATTGGTCTAAAAAAGAGCAAAATGACAAATGCCCAACTTTTGAGATTGGCAGTTTGGTTTGACAACTACTCTTTTGACATTGAACACATTCAAGGCAAATACAATACTGTGGCTAATTTCTTATCCAGATCACCCCCTGCTATAAATCTAGCCTCAGGATACTCACAAAGAACCATCCCCATTTCATCCAAAAATCATCACATACCATCCCAATCATATTCACGATGGCCTCTTCCTCTTCTGTCACACACAACCAATCTTTTCCCCGAGATGCAAAGAATATCCTTTCAAAAACATCCAACAAATCAGCCAGAGAAAGAGCAACCCACAGAGCAATCTTTCTCCAGAATCTTATGATCTCCAAACTTGGACCTTCTATACAAAATGACTTTGGAATCCATCCAAAGTATCCATTTGCCCAAATCCTACCTCTTCGAGATGTTGTCTTCACACCAAAACCGGTAGCTCACCTTTTCTGGTATTTGGCCAGTGTTTTTACCATAGCTGTCGAAGTACAAACTATGGCCTTGCACACATCCATAAAATCCTTCTTGGACAAAGAAAGGTTCAAACTAGCCTACCAAGTCCAAATGGATATTTTGTCCTGGTTCGTCCCATTGGAAAAATGGAAAAGGGTCTTATCAGCTGAATGGAAAAAGGTCCAAAATAACAGGGCCACTTTTATCTACCCACCAGGCCCGAATGTTACCAACCTAATGAACTGTTATATTGTTCTCTTTCTTAGTCTTAATGCCAAGCTTGATGAAGAACATAATATAGTTACTAATCCAACATTCAAAGTCTACGGGTCAAAAGAAGAGCAATTATGTGGTCTTGGGGGCCAAGAATACATGGACATCCAAAATGGTCTGTTTGAGAAAAATCAGATTATACCTCCTGAATTATGGCCCAAGCCAGAAGAAGATGCTCCTTGGGAGACATTCCCTTCTAACTATACTCGCAAAATAACAAGGGCCCTTGAAGCCTTCCATATCTCAAAAAATGAAATAGATCAGGCCACCAAACTCGAAGAAACATTAGAGAAAAAATATCTGTCACTGTACAAATTGACCGACACTGAAGGGATAATTTTGCGAAAAAATTATTACTTCGAAGATTCACAAGACCCATATGCTGAAACTGCAGATATGCAAGACCCTCATCTCTTCTAGTACACAGGAAAATAATGGAACATGATGTGTACAGAATATGACGTCTACCCTCCGTCTGGTAGTGATCAGGATGAAAAAGAACTGACATGATGGAACCCACTTCATGAAGACCCAACATACGACTCTGACTATGGAGCCAGCCATGAAACAATATTTAAATAATTAATTTGTGTTTCAGCCATAATATTTTGTTGTTTAGCCTATTACTTTTGTCGGGGAATCTTATCCCTTATCCTGTCCCAACTATGGTTGGTTTTGACTAGGATGAGTTAGATTTTGTTAAGTTTAGTTAAGCTTGTATGCTGGAGTACATGGCTATATAAGGCCACAATCCCTTTTTGTGTAAGGCAGAGAATTACGAAGCAATAAAATATCAGACTGTTTATTGTCAAAAATGTTCTTCTAAATCCTTCCTTCAGAGATTTCTGAAGTAGAGATAGGATGCAATATGGATCAAATCTAAAGGCAACTACTGTTATAAGTTTTTAGATTAACCTTCGAGTTAATTAATCTAGCAATCTATCATTTATTATTGTATGTTACGCAATTTGGAGTGTGTAAGTCGTGCAGATCCGTATGAGAAATTGCTGGGTTTATTAATTCGTTAGTTTGTCTAACTAACTTATAGCAGGAACACCTTAATAAAAATAATATTTTCTTTTATGTTTTTTATAATATATATTAAGTTATATATTTAATTATAATAAATAGTATTTCTTATAAATCTATCATTTCATATATATTTTAAAGATTGTATAAATTTTTATTAGTTTTTTTTTAAATTATAGAAAAAATATTATTTATACTTTTGTTCAAAACTTTTCCATTTTAGATAAAGAGAATAGAAAATAAAATATATTAAAAATAGATTATTATCAAAAAGAGATAATTTCATTTTTAATGAAAATAATAGTGAATAAAATAGATTATTTTATAAGTTTAATTATTGAAACTAAAAATAATGTTTTCTTTTGTGTTTTTTTTATAATATTATATATTAAGTGATATATTTAATTATATTAAATAGTATTTCTTATACATTTATCATTTAATATATATTTTAAATATAGTTGATCAGTCATATATACATATTTGGATACACATTATATTATAATTATGTTAATATTAGTCACAAAATGTCAAAATAACTTTACCAATAAATAGTAGTAACTAAAAAATAAAATAACTTTACCAAAATTTTTTAATTCACTTCACTCTTTTATATATGTTATAGATACAAGATTTGTATATATATATATATATATTGTAATTAATTAAAAAAAAAATATATATATTTATATATAAGCTCGTCAGCTTTGACATGTACACAGTGTTTTTTTAATGGTTTTGATCCATACTTATCTCAGCTTGAGTCATGTTTATCTGCGTTGTGTACCAATATTTGTTTCATTTTTACAAGTAGGAAATTAACAATATATTAATAGTGGACTTATACTTAATAATTATATGATGAATTTCAACATGTTTAGTACCAAAAGCACTATCATAAAAAAAGGGGGAAATTTCACTTTCTATGCATGATATTGGGTGTTGTTGATGCTCAAAATTCGACAATTATAAAAAGGCTAAAAGCGCGTGACAAGCTCCCACAAATGCCTAATTACATGCCCGTTCCGTGAGGCCCTTGGGCAGCCATCTTCTCGCAAGGAGGCACACGAGGCTATTCTCGGCGCGTATAGCACCCATACACCCCATGGGACCTCTCACGCCTAGCCCTGCACTTTGTGAGATCCGTCTTATGCACATGTCACCCACACCTCGTGGGTAAGTCTGATGTGCTTCGGGCATATCACACCAACTGCTTAAGGGCACCGTCTCGCGCCTGCATGCCCACGGCCTCGCGCCCCGCGCGCCCACGGCCTTGCGCCCGCGCGCTCCTGGCCTTGCGAGACGCGTGTCCTTAGGAGCCTCGCGGAAGACACCCTCGCCACAGCCACATCCTAAGGGGCCTCACGAGAGGCGTATCCTTAGGGGGCCTCACCACAGCCGCGTCCCAAAGGGCCTCGCGAGACGCGTGTCCTTAAGGGCCGCACGAGCGTCACGTGAGCAGCACCACCAAGGGCCTCGCGAGTGAGGCATCTCTCCTTGCACACCCAGGCATCTGGCGAGGCCACGTCATCTCGAGCCCCCAAGACCGTCTCGTACACCTATCACCTATGTCCGGGGGTGGCCTTGAGGTGCTTCGGGCGTCTCCCGCCAAGGACCCGAGAGCCCCACCTCGCGCCACGACCCTTACATACATCAAGTGTCTCACTCCCTACACCTCGATGTGGTATCTCTTATGAAGGCCTGTCGAGACTCCAGCATTTGGAGGTAAAAGCCCAAGTATGATTCAAAAGGATCATGCTAGTACAATCTTGTACGGGGTACGACCTTTAAGACCCCGTATGTCAAGTACGGACACCCATACCAGTCAAGTAGTGGGCGTGCTGGGAGAAGGGATATGGCCTGTGTGTCTATGGCCAGATGTCAGAGTCGACACCACCACCACCTGCACCACTATGCGTGTCACCATTCCTCTGACATTCGTACGAATCAAGTAGTGGAGACATCCTCATGGTACCTAGCCATGTACCGGAACCAACACCACTACCCCTGAGACCACTCTCCTGATAGTGTACTTGTGTACCACCTGGTCCCCTGGACCACCATGTATCCAGGGCCATTAGAGCCTACTATAAAATGAACCCCACTTCCACATGGAAAGGGGTTGGAAAAATCACTGTAGCACTGCACCATATGAAATACAATTTCAGTTCATCATTTTCTTCTGCAAGTGTTCTTTAAGTTTTCAATTTGATCTTCAAAGTTTTTCTTTTGATAATCTCTACATTTATGTTTTTCTAACTTAACTTGGTTGACGAGTTCTCACTGTCAATAGGTGTTAATTAACAAATATACTAGGTATATTAAGTATTTTAAAATAATGCCACTTTTTGGCACTCCACCAAAAATACTTCAATCTCTTTCCTCTTCTCCCTTCCTCCCCCCTCCCCCCCTCTCTCTCTCTCTCTCTGTATCCCGATTCACTCTCTCTCACCTCACGACACCACCACACTAAATACTGCATTTCGAACAGATATGAGTATGGTTTTTGAGTTTTTTTTTTGCGGTTTCTTTTTTCAGATCTAAAACTCTAAAATTTGCAGAAAATCGGCCTTGCTCGATGGTGGTTTGATGCCTACTCGATGGGGCCTTCAAAATCAATATTTTCATGAAAAAAATGACTTTGCTCAATGGTGGTTTGATGATTCACGATGCCAGCTCGATGGACTTGATGCAATTCTTGCAAAAGAAATAATGTTTCCCTTGGATGTTCGTTTGGGGTTTTTTTTGTATTTTTTCAAGATCTACACATTTTACATGCTAATATGCACATTTGTGAAGTGTAACACTTGAAAAAATATACAAAATCCAAACATACCTCCTGTTTAAGACAAGTTTTGGTATGTTTTCAAGTTTTAAACTTCACAAATGTGAATATGAGCATGTCAAACATGTAGATCTTGAAAAAATACCAAAAATAAAAAAAATCACCTTAAACGAACACCTTAGTGAAAAATTATGTCTATTGCAAGAATCGCATCGAGCACCATCGAACCACCATGGAGCAAAGTAATTTTTTTTATGAAAATCTTGATTTTGAAGGCCCCATTGAGCTGGCATCGAGCACCATCGAACCACCAACGAGTAATGTTGATTTTCTACAGATTTCAGAGCTTTAGATTTGAAAAAAAATAGCAAAAAAAACCCAAAAATCACGTCCAGGTCTGTTTGAAATACAGTATTTAGTGTGGTGGTGGTGGTGTCGCGAGGTGAGAGAGAGTGAACTGAGAGACAGAGAGGGAAGAGAGAAGTGAGAAGAGAGAAGAGAGAAGAGAGAAGAGAGGAGGGTATTTTTGATAGAGTGCCAAAGAGTAGCTTTATTTTTAAATCTTTAATATGCCTAGTATATATTTTAATTAACAGCCAATATTAAGCATAGAATGTGAAATTTCCCTAAAAACAACATTCAAGCCCACCATTTTGAAACTAATTTATGTTGTTCTTTGTGAGGTATGAATCACGTTTACTCTACAGTTAATCGATGAAACGACTTCTGCTAGGTTGTAGCTAGCATGTTAAAGTTCTTAGAAAAGTGTTTATACGTACTTATCATCTTTATTGTATGTACTAGAATCTGGGTGTCTTTTCATAATATATGTTTGATGGAACCTAAAAAGTGCCGCATTGGGCCTAAGATCAAATTCGTCATATGATGTTGGGACTGAAGCTTTTTAGCCAGCACATTTAGTCATTTCTTTTTTTTAGAAAGCCTAATACGATGCGTTTAAATAAGTAGTTATTTAAATAAATACAAAGACTGCTTTTGCGTAGAAGTGGAGGTAAGCCCTTCCAGCAGAAGCGGAAGAAAAATCTAATTTTTTATATGTAAAATCTTTAAAGAGGAGAAAAATTAGATGCGAGAAAGATGGTTATTCAACGACCAATGATATTTATCCACCTATTCCATAACTCTCCTCTAAATTGCTATAAATAACCAATGCTGAAGACAGCAAAGGAAACTCTGATTTTTCTACTGTTACTCTGCTTGAATAAACACTCAACTCACTTAGCCATCAGAGAATTTTATTGCAAGTAACCCAGGTGCTTTGATTCACTTCAAAGATTCAAGATTCTAATCAAAGAAGGGAGTTAGAGCCATCAAAAAATAAAGATCAATTTCAAGAAATATCCAAGAAACTTTTGATCATCAACAATTGGCGCCATTTGTGGGAACAGTCGTCATCAAAAACTTCAAGAAATACTAACCTGACCGTGTGACTTGAAGAAGAACGGAAAGCTTTGGCTCCAAAAAATATTGTTTCGGCATTGACTAACACGCCTAGTGTTAATAAACAACTTGATCGAATGTGCATACTCATGGAGGACTCACAACAATGTTCTGAAGAGGCGATCAATGCACTGAAAGAAGCTCAAGAAAAGTTGGAGGCCGAATTGGTGGATCTTCATAAAGAAAATGCCGAACTGAAAAATGAGATCCCTCCACCAGTAATTGAGCCAACACCCATCCAGGTTCTTGGAAACGACAACAATGATCTTGATCTCAATACACTGCCCAATGGCCTCGCCAACAGAGACTGCGTTTACCATGGGGCACCACCTGTTCGACAAAATGAATCTTATGTTGCCGCAAATACTATCATCTCCAACAAGCTCCCCAACATTAACGTCAAGATCATGATACAACCCGTCGTCAAGCTAGACAAATCATCCATGCGGGAAATGAGACCAGAGGCTGATTCAAGAATCATGATCTATGTAAAGATTTGCACCGCAAGTAAGCCCACTCCCAGAGGGTTGGAAGGAGGAAATGGTGAAGGAGGTCTTTATGAAATTTTCAGAAGGAAGATCCTCTTACCAAATTGATGTAATAGATCTTGCCATGAGAAGGGCCGACAAGACTCTGTTCACTGATTGGATCATACAAGAGCCTAAACCCAAAGATTTTGTCTTCCCGATGATGCCTACCTTCAATGGAAGAGGTGATCCCCTAGATCATATATTCAAATTCAAACAAAAAATGTCCTTGGAAGTGGATAATGAGGCCATTCACTACAAAGTCTTCTCCACTACTTTCACTGGACCCGCACTTCTATGGTTTAGGCAACTACAACCCTAATCCATCAATAACTTCAACGACTTTTGAAAGCAATTCTTGCGACAATACATCGCGAATTGAGAGGCACCCAAAACTATGGGAGAACTCTACTGAATCGATCAAGGTGAGAATGAAAAACCAAAGCATATCTTAAAAGTTTAATTGATTCGGTCCACCAAATCCATAACATAGATATCGTCATCGTTGCTAAAATTTTTGTCAAAAGCCTACAAGTAGACAAATGGAAGCCAATAACCTGAATTTCGTTCTAGCCGCTAATAACCTGCTTCTGCCTGTCAAAATAAACAAATGGAAGCCAACCAATCCTAAAGACAAAAAGGAACCCCACAATATCCAAAACAAGTAACGAGCCCCCTCGTTATTCGGATTTTGAATTCAACACTCCCCAAGAAAAAATCTACGAGGAAAGCAAAGACCGTCAAATTTAGCGGACCCCATTCGAGAAACAGTCTTCTATTGATCGAAGAGACAAGAAAAAGTATTGTACATTCCATAAAGACCATGGCCACAAAATTTCAAAATGCAAGAGTTTGTATGGACAGATCTAAGCACTCATGCGCAATGGACGATTGACCCAATACATTAAAGGAGCCTCTGTTACCAACCCCATTCCACCAGTAATTCTAACAACTACACCAGCTACTGTACCTGTGTTGCCTGCAGAAGCGACACTTGCTACTCAACAACAACAACTCAAATAGGTTCCAATGGTACATAAGATAATCGAACCACCACCCGGAGATGAACACAAAGTTAGAAATGTGAAGCGAATGGAAGAACGTATTAAACACTGTAGATCATCAGGACATACTATAAACTACATAACTATTGAGGAACACTTCTACCTTGCAGCCCCAATTACCTTCAGTGAGGCAGATCTCTGTGGCCTACAACATCCACATGATGATCCTCTTATAATCAGGCTCAGAGTGGACCAGCAAATACTTGGCTGAGTTCTAGTAGATGGCGGAAGCAGTGTAGATATCCTATTTTGGGAAACATTTTAGAAGATGGGAATTGACGAATCCACGATCCGGCCCATTACTATCCTATTTCTTGGTTTTAGCAGTTTCATAGTATACCACAAAGAAGCAATTAAGCTCCAGGTGCATGCGGCGGAACGTTCTATGGAAGAAGATTTCATTGTCATAGATTTACAAACTAGTTACAATGCCATAATGGGTAGAGGCTGGATCACAAGATGTAGCGTGTCGTATCTACCTTGTACCAAGTTATGCGTTGTCAGTCCCTTGATGGAACCTATACCATAGACGTTAGAGGATGTCTTGTTGGGAATAGTGCCCTTAAAGAAATTGTAGTTGACAAATGTTTTAAATGAAATAAATAATTGAATTAAATTATTATATATATAGACTATGCCCGGTATTATGGTGATAATATTGAGTAAATATCAGAAAATTCCAAAGTTATCTATGTGGTCTTAATTTCATATTGGTATGAGAGGATCGAGAATAAGATAATAAACTTGAAATAGTTCGGAGTAAAATAAAGTTATGGAATCTTTAGATTAATTACTGCTAGTACGATTCGCTAGTATTATGAATACAAGTGACCCTAGATCCAGCTCACTAGTGTAGTAGGACACTTTAGTGAAGGTACTTTATATATAGTGATATATAGAACTGGACTTGATGTGATTTGTTAATACTTGTTTAAACATTATTTCATAGTACTAATAAAACACTTCAAACGATGATCATATACATGATGATCTTAATCCTGAGGTTACTATGAACTCCTACATATGTCATTTGATCCTTTGATTCATGCGTTAAGGGTTGTCAGAATGATCAGGCTACGAACAATTGTTTTGGGGACTCAATGATATATATGGCTGGGGACATAGTTTAACCGATATGGAATCTAACCTTCTTACAGATTGAATAATGGTTTCCTATTGGGTTGACTTTTGGAACTGAAAAGGTTATGAGCATTCACGTCGCAAACTTGTTGTGACACAACCTTCACTAGTTAAGTCAATGGTACACTTGGAACAAGATATAGTTAAAATGGTAAAACGGTAATTTATTCCCTCTTAATTATGAACCATTAATAAAGGAGTGACGTTGTATGTAATGATTATATCAATGGACACTTTATTCTTTAGTAAAGTACTATGTAAATATATGTCTATAACTATTAAGAGTTCAATCTAATATTTATTAGAGCTTGATGTTATAGGTACATAGGACCACAGGGTGGCTCAATCAACATCATATCAAGGTAAGAGTTGATACAAGGGTGAAAGTGTAATTTGGAAATTTAAGAATAATTTTATTCTTCGGGTCAGATATACAATTATATGATAATTGAGGATGAGTAATTAATTTGGAATTAATTATTAAAATTTTGAAAATATATTTATTTATTTAAATATAGAATGATTGTGGGAATGATTGATTTTAAATAAATAAATAAATAAAAAAAGCAATATTCCCTAAAAGGGAATTCTGCTACTCGCATGACATAGCCCAGGGACTGTGCCATGTGTGTATGACAATATTAATGTAAAGAACGCCCTAGACTAGTGCTTAATAAAACGTTCACATATTCATTGGTTCATAAAAGAAAATCCACTTATTATAAAAGTCTCAGTGGGGACTTGCTTAAAACAATGCAAGTTGGGTCCAATAGTTTTAAAAGAAAATATGAGTTTTTATGCAAAGTTCAAAAGAAAACCAATCCAATAATTAAGTCCCACTGATAATTTAGAAAGTCTCTTAAAACATAACATAATTAAAATGGCGTCTTAAAGTGATCGTTTTTCCATCCATAGGATGCCCCACGCCATACACACCAGGACGATAGAACTTTCCACGTCACCACGCGTGCCACAGAGAAAACCTATTTGCTACTTGGAAGGGGAAAGTAAGGGGGTGAGCTAAAAGCCCAGTAAGGAAGTACAAACAATAAGCAAGTAAGATACAACAAATTCACACACATCGTTCATCTTTATACATCATAGCATCGTCGTAACAAACATCATATCATCATCATAACGTAGCATCATAACATCATCATATCATAACATCATCATAACATAAACATCATAGCATCATCATATCATAACATCATCATAACATAAACATCATAGCACATTCATACAAAATTCCTTGTGAACATGGCCCACTAACTTGTCCATGCCACCCTTTTGAGGTAAACAAGAGTCTCTGGTCCTTGAATAACCTCGGCGCGTCTGCCCATGGAGTTACGTCTTCATATCCTTAGTAACTGGGGTTACGTCTTCTTTATCCTTAGCAACCCATTTTGATGTGTCACGTTCATCACGCTAACATCCATTTATATCATACAGCATTCATACAAGTCAACATATCATCACACTATAGCATTCATAATTCATAACATTTTCATTCACACAACAGTCTTACCATTCATAGTATAACATTCATAAATTCTATCTAACTTCCTTACCTCAGGTCCGAGTTAAGTAAACTCACAACCTCTCAACGAGCCTATACCATAATCAAAATGACATTTCTTAGCTTCATAAAATTACTATTTTTCCCTTTCATACAACTCATGTGTGCATGGGCCATGCACACATAATAAGAGTTACACACAACATGCAAATATACTTAATTACACATAAGGCCATAAAAGAATAATGTTCATTTTACCTACTTTGCATGCATGATCTTTCTATAAAAACCACATGGTTGAATAATAGACATAATTTTGGACGTAAAAGTGAATTTGCATGTAATATGCATACATGGGAAAATTGCATAATTGTGGCGTTTAAAAACGATAATTCTACAAGTCCTACTTCTATCGTTTTAAAATTTCATAAGTGATTAAATCTCTAGGTTGATTAAATCTCTAGGTTGATTAAATCTCTCAAAACATTATTTTTATTTTATAAAATAATTTTATTTAGCTAAAAAAAAAAATGTGCCAAATCCATTTATTATTTTCAAATTACAAAGAAATAACAAAAGCTTGGAATTTATTTAAAATACCTATGATTACCATGTTTCCTTAGAAAAATCAATTTTAATATTGGCTAATTGTGTTACATAATTGATGTGCGAAAAATATATTTTATTTGAATTATTTTAAGACTTAGTTTTTATGTAACATAAATTCATAAGTGACAATTAATTAATCATTTTAAACGTTTTAAACTAAACTTTCGGCCAACATTTATTTCTTTAAAAATCACAAATAAATTGAATTCAATATTTCCCTTAATCAAAATAAAGAAAAATCAAAACTATTAAAATATACACTCATACCATATTAAAAATTTCATTTTTAATATTAGCACAATTTAGGGTATTAATTTTATTTCAAATACTAATCAAATTCATTTTATTGAAACACACTTCACATTTTTTACAAAAATTCCAGCAATCATATTTATTATTAAAAATCACCATATTGAATTTAAAATCTCATATTTTTCTAAAAGTATAATAAAAATTCTGTAGGTATTTATTTGAGTAAAATATCATTTTATTGTGACTTAAAATACCCTTTTTAATTTCATAAAATCAACATAGCATTAAGGACATTACTTATGCATGCAAATCATTTTTTTCACCAAACTTTTACCCAATTATTTACAAAAATCAGCAATCATAATTACTTATGAAATTCATCTTTTATCTAATGGCTTTCAAAAAAAAAATTCACATAAAATCATACATGTCCAAAATCCTATCATGCTCTTATTATACAAATAAATCTAAGAATATCACTAACATATATTCATATGCAACCTTATAAAACCTTTTTCTATTTCAATGAATTAATACATGAATCCAACAAAACAATAACAACAACATACATTAATACATAAACACCATTATTCATATATGCCTTTATATTAAACCTAACATGTTTCTATCATTATTTTCATGCATCTTATAATTTATTCTTTCACAATATCATATGCATCCTATAAAAATTTCATGGATCCAAATATCAAGATTTCCAATTATCATTTTATCCAAACTACATAGGTCCTAAAACATGGATCTAATATATTGAAAATCACAAAACATAAAACAAAATATAAAGATGATCCTTAGGTATACCTAGGCCGAAATCCCCATATTTGCATTCATAAATTACCACTAATAATCATTATACATAGAAAATCAACATTAAAACCCTTTTATACATTAAACCATAATACCCTTCATGCAAATAAAAAAACTCACTATCAACAAGATATCAAGAACACAAAGTACCTATTTTCCTACCCAAAACACAAATCCCCTTTAACCATAATCCCTGTAATATTTTACTCATCAAAACCAATAATCACAAAATTTAGGGAGGGATTTCAATACCTCTCTTGATAGAAATCAAGAATCCAATCTAGATGCACCTCCTTGCTCAAACCCTAGGGGTTGTATATTTTGAATAATCAAGATGGAGAAGAAGATGAAAAAAAGTTAGAGACAACCCAATCACAATACTAGATTAATCATCAGGAAAAACAACCAAAAACCCTACCCTAGCTTGAACCCTTCTTCTTCTTCTTCCTTTCTTATTCTTCTCCTTCTCTCTAGAAATGGTATCCCACTTCTCTCTAGCACGCCACTCCCTCTCTCTCTATTGTAATGCCCCGAATTTCCTAGTAAGGGTTAGGACCTTGATTAGGAGGCTGGGAGGGCCATAATTGAATTATGATGCTATTTAATGATCATATGTATGTTTATGTGAATTATATTATTATATGATGATAAATGCATGCATATGGGAGTATTTATAATTATAAGGGTATTTTGGTATTTGGCCGCTGTGGGTGTAAATGTGTATTTTGGTGAATGTTTGTGATTAATTGATATAGCCACATTATAAGGTGGATTGGTTCGAGCTATTCGGCATGAGACGATCATGAAATGCAAGTGTTTGGTCTAGTCATAACGGGTTTAAGTTCGAGGCTCGGGGTGAGTTTAATGATTATAGCATTACCGGGAATTAAAGGGTAATGGGATATCGATTATTGGTGTTTGAGGTTGTTGAGAATAGCGGGAATTGGAGGGTGTTAATTGTGATTAATGAAATAAGGTGCGAAAGGACGGTTTTGCCTTTGGTGACTGTTAAGGTTTTATTTTAGACCTAAGGGTATTTAGATCCTTTCCCCTCAAAGGATATATATCAGCCATTAGGGCTGTATAAGAGTATAAAAAACAGAGCTTCTTTTCCTTCTCTACCGATAGATTTTCTTCCTCTTTTCTCTTTGGATTTTCAAGCTCAGTTTGAGGAATTAAGCCAAGGAACCAAGCTTAGCTAAGCTAGGGTTATGCTCCACCATTGAAGAGGGTGTGTTGCTGAGATTGAGGTGAGTTTCTAGCCACTAGAACTTTTTCTTTTGCTCTGTTTTCCAAGTTAAGTTTCAGCTGGTTTTTGGGTTGGAAACTTTGGAATTGGTTGGAGTTTTGGCTAGGGTTCTTGGGGTTGTGGTCCCTAGGACATGTGGAGATGGTTTTTGGGTTCATTTGGCACCAAAAATGGGATTTGGAAGCATTGGAATCGAGTTAGAATTGAAGGAGTCGAAGAGGAATGTTTCGGGGGTGGCTTTGTCTAGGGGTAGCGCTACAGCGCCCATCAGAGGGCACTATAGCGCTACACAAGGCTTCAGTAGGGCGGTTGTGGTTCTGTCTTGAGCGCTGGGGCGCTAGGAGGGCAACGTTGTAGCGCTACCCTATTCCTTCAGAACCCTGTTTTGGGTGTTTTTAAGGGTTTTTGGCTTGGGGTTTCAATCCTTAAGTCCCGGGATCGAATCTACTCACCGTGTGGGCATGTTTCGAGGTCCCGAGAGTGGGGTTTAGGTTAAGACCCTATCTTTGGTAATTTTCATTAATTGGAGATTGTTTTGGTTATGACTAGGTGACCGTTAAAGGATTAAGGATCGATCTTTCTTCGGGGTCGTTCTCGTTCTAACTTTCACTCGAACCGGAGGTAAGAAAACTGCACCCTATGTATATGTGACATGCATGACTATTCTTGATGCATGTTGGTTGATTATTAAAGGTGACATGCATGGCTATTCTTGATGCATGTTGGTTGATTATTAAAGGTGACATGCATGGCTATTCTTGATGCATGTTGGTTGATTATTAAATGTGACATGCATGGCTATTATCGATGCATGTTTGATTGTTAAATATAATGCATATGATGGAAGAGAAACATGTGATTAGGACATGCTTTATATACTGAGTATGATATCGTTCAGAGCTTGAGCCTCCGGGTTTATGCATGATCCTAATTGTACTAGTACTTGTTAAGTAGGCATGCTGAATACCTTGTATATGGATATTGGACATGTGATATATGTTTGGTGGCATGGCTCACTTGTGTATGGCATTGGCTTATTAGTCAAAATCGACAATGGTGTTAGACCCATCTGTGAAGTTGTGATTTATTAGTCAAGTTCACAATGAGTTGAACACTGGTCATGTTTTACTGACCTAAGAGTCAGAAATTGCATTGCGTCATGAACGCCGAGCCAAATGAAGATTAGATCTAATCGATATCAGCATTGAATGACTCATATGGGGTATTAATGCTGGACCGACCGGAGGGTCAATGAAAATTATAAGCGCTTGGCTAGTCTAAGACTAGTTATTTAAACCCAGGGCACACGGCCCTGGTGACTGTTTGTCACATGGCTTGGGAACGCTGTTCCATAGTTATGACTCTAGAGTCAGGAGGAAGGTTATGTTGGTGACTAATCACCATGCACCTATCCTGTTACAGCTAGTGAGATGCTCACTTATTTGTTAGGTCCTGGTGATCCTATCGTTACATGGCTGAAGGGTGCTATCCCCATATTTGTGACTTTTGCGATAGTCACCTATTTGTTTGGACTGTTGGTCCTGAATAATTAATACGATCAATATTAATATTATGTCATGCTATATTGTGTTTTCTTGCTGGGCTTCGGCTCACGGGTGTTATGTGGTGCAGGTAAAGGCAAAAGAAAGTTGGACCACCCTTGAGTTGGAGAGCTTAGGTGATGACGTGTACATATGCAGCTGCTCGTCCACCACGGGCGAGGTTTGAAGGGAAACTAGGTTAAACCCTGTTTTGCCGCATAGAACGGCCTGTTGTAAATATTTTCTGGTAGTAGGCTCTGAAATTATAGTTTTGGGATCCCAACATATATACGTTAAACGTTCTAATGAAACGTTATATCTTATCCAAAAAATTTAATCCCTAAACCGCTAATCATACTTAGTTTCAAGATTTTGGCCCAAATGACTCGATTAGCGAGTTTAGCACTATTTACAAGGCACACCGTAACGATCCCTGGAGTTTAGGGCGTTACATCTATCCTCTCTCTAAGCCACGGCCAAATGGCCCTTTTTTTCTTCATGTCCCCTTTTAACTCCTATTTTCCCCAAAAATCCATCACCAAATTTGATGGTAATTTCCCTAATTTACTCATCCAATTAAGCCTAAAATCCTTTATAATAAAGATTGATTTATTTGAATTAAAATGGTCAAATTTTCCCTTACCCAATATGTGCTAAAATTCCCCAAAATCATCTCTTAATTGATTGAAAAATATAAAGGAAATAAACCATTTCCTTTTCCTACCCAAACCGTCCATCACTTCTCATTTCCCCTTTTTATTTTATTTTATTCTTTTTTCTTTTATTTAATTTAAATTATTCAATTATATCAAATAAATGGAAATTATAAAATGTGTAGAAAATCCACACATGTGCATCTTATTACCATGTACTTGCACACACTAAATCACTAGGGTGCATCACTATCTACCATGCACCTTAGTGCATTCAACCAAATCTCACATAATCACATTTTTTTTTAAAAATAAAATAAATACATATTATTTAACAAGTAATTTCATAAAAATATTCTACAAACAATTCTACCAATTAAATAAAATAACAAACAATCAAGTAAAACAAACAACAACTAAATAAAATAAACAACATTTAAATAAAACAATTCATCACACTTAACACTTAAATAAAATAAATCACAAAATTTTAATAATCTAAAAAAAAACAAATTTGGTGCACTACAATTAATAAAGTATCAGTATTTTTTTTATTTTATTTATTTAATTAATTAACAATTTGAAAATAGATTTTTTCAAATTTGGTAAGTTAGATATTACCTAAATCAATTCCTATCATCATCATGATTTTATTATTATAATACTATTATTATTATGAACAATGAGGTAATATTTAATCTCTAATATATATATATATTATGTGATAATAAGAAACAAGAGAGTGGTGATTCAGAAAAAGTTTCAGAATTTCTCAGACAAGAAATAATCATCTTCTTCTTTTATTCTAACATTTCTCAAGCCTTAATCCAAGTTCTCATGTGTTGAGATAAACTTGTAATTTCTAAATTACAAACTCTTGTTCTCTATGTGCTCACACACATCTTGAGGTCTACAGAACACTCTGGAAGATCGTGGTTTGAGTACTCAAAGCATTTGATAGGAAGATCGTTATATATATGAAAAGACTCAAGGACACTTGATAGGCTTCAAGAGGTAAATATTTATGTTCATGAATATTTGTATATATGTGCATATGATATATATAAGTATGTGTATAGTTATATATATATATGTTGCATGATTAATGATATTGCATATTAATGTTTTCTTGAACATATAAATTATTTATATGAGAGATGAATTTTTTTTGTGTTTACAAACTTGGCCCACCATGCCATTTCGATGTGGACTCTAATTATTTTTCGAACAATTGGTACCAGAGCAGGCCATTAATCTCTGCATATTATTAATTGTTGAATGAGATTATGTGCATTTTTTTATTATATATGATATATGTTTGAATAGATGGATGTTTATATTATATATGATGATAGATTCTTAAGAGTTGTTTCTAATGGTGCTTTTAGGTTTAGGAATTGTTCTTGAAATTTCTAGATGAAAAAATGCAAGTCATATTTTTGGGGCATAGGAATTTTGTAATTTTTCTCTTTTAAATTTCTCGATAAAATTATGAGATGGCCCGAGCCCCAAGCATGAACCTCGAGGCCCGATCCGTGCCCTTGCACCCACGTCGTGCCTACCCACGCGCCCTTGCCAGCCCCGCACGCCCAGGTTGCGCCCCCCTGTACGCCTCTGTGCCCAGGCCGTGTCCCCACGCTAGCCTCCACCCCGAGCCGTGGCCTCCTCCACCGCCCATATTGGTTACACACCTAGGGTTTTTGTTATACAACCCGAATGTATTGTTACCAAAATGATTTTAATTATTCATTTAATTAAAAATTTGAAATTGAATTTTTATTTGGAAATTTCCTTAACTGAAAAAATATTGAATATTTTCCTTAATTAAAAATGTTTTAATTATTCTCTTCCATAATTAAAATTGTTGTTTGAATTAAAATTATTCTTAATTTTGATTTATTAAAATTAAATTGTTTAATTTTATTTTTAAATTAAATAACCCAAATTCAAATTGGGCCTTATAAACTATTTGGGTGTTAAAATCCAAAGTTTAATTATTTTAAAATGTTATTTAGAATAATTAAAAAGTTGTATATTTTGAAAATGGATATGGAAAATGGTGACATTGGCTCAACAAGACTACATCTCAAGGTTTGAAATCAAGGTGCTCTTCATCAGGCCTTAACTAGTATTGGTTAAATTTTCATGTATATTTTGCAAGTGTTGTAATTTTTCTAGAAATACCCAAAAGTTACCAACTCGCTTTTATTTACTTATTATAAATGTTTGAATATGATTAAAGTGTTTAATATTATGTGATGCATTATAACATGTCATTCATATACCTACACAGTATGCAATTAGCATGCATTACATTCGTGTAGAAACATGCTATTAAGAACGTCTTATATTTTATTATATGTCTATATATGAAAATTCATATAATAATAAACTTAGTCTTAATTAGTTAAGATGGTAAATCAAAATTACAGTTGTTTAGTTTGTTATTTTAATGAAAAATATTTTATTAAAATAAAAATGATATTCTCTTAATTAAAGCAAAATAAAAATTATAATTAAGGGCACAATTTTTTAGTTTTTGCTTAATTGGATTAGTAATTATTAGAATATCAATTGGTAAAAATAATTAAACTTATTTTTACAAATAAATAAAAAAATATTGACTTTGTGAAAAACACATTTTTTTCTTTCTAAAATAGTGAGAGGGAGAGGGAGTTATGACAATAAGTCCCATAGTCTCCATTATTGGTTGAACACCGAGAGGCATAGGAAGGGCCTCGTGTCGCCTTCATTTGCAGCCTCCCTAAGGAAAGACTTTCGAATATGTTTATTTTATCTCAAGGTTAACTTCTCTTATGAGAATATAATTAGTGATGTATTTCCAGTTTGAATGACCCTAAGGCAGACTCTTGGGTTAAGTCATTAATTGAAAATAATAGGTTACACTCCGATGGTGTATCTAGGCTTCCAAGCACGACTAGGGCATCTTGACCAAACTATAGTGGTAGTTCATAAGTCAAAAGAGAAAAAAAAACATTTTTAAGTTTTCACTTATGAAACTTAGATTTGTCTCAAAATTAATTTGGAGTTAGTCTGACCTACCCTAATGTTACTCCATTAATTTTCAAATGAATTTATCGTTGATTAGTATATAAATTTTTACATGTTTTTATATGTTGCATTTATGCATCATGTTTACTTTTCCAAATAAAATCTTGTATTTATTATATGTTTTAATTCATTATATTTTATTTATTTATTTCCAGCAATAATGGTTAATTCTCTTAATCCTAATCAATGACCTCAAAATGTGAAAGAACCAGTGAATCCTTATGACGGCTACATAAGTACTTTTCATTTAGACTTCAACAATCTTGATGATTGGTACAAAAACATACATATAGTTCGGAGTAAACTAAAAGTATATGATGCAATCATTGATGTGCCTCCAGATGAGCCATCAACTTTATCTGATTATGATGATCATAAAAAATATGTGAATTGGATGAGATATGATTATTTGGCTCATCATTGCATACTAAAGACTATACCTGACGATATTAAATCGAGATACGTAAACCTTAAATCTACATACGAGATATGGGAAAAGATCAAAAGAGATTATTTTGATCACTTGAGAAGTTTGCAAGAAGAAATGGTAAATATGATTTACTCATCTCCTTTTAATATGTTTCAATAGTTGATTCAAATTTTTATGCCACAAACAATATTTTTATCTTGATTTCAGGAACACATTATTCAAGAAAGGAAAGAAATGCGAAAGGGAAACAAGAAAAAGATTGTAGATTGGTAGACCAAGAAATAACTGGCATGTAATTTAATTTTTATTTTCATTATTCTATTAAGTCTTTTTCTTTAAATTAGTTGTAGAGTTCTTTCTAGAAACTATATTATAGATTCCTTTATTTGATGAGTGAACAAGTTTGATATTTCTTTTGAATAATAAATTCAGTTGTTATTTTTGGAAATATATTTGTTCTACCTAGTATAAATGATAATTATGAATTATTCATTATTGTGCAAATTATAGATTTAATAAATAAGACATATTATTCCAACAACAATTAAGTGAAACATATATGTGAATTTTTTTTAGAAATTTGTTTGTAATTAATTAGACAAATAAAACAAATAAAATAAAGTCTTTTATTAGAACCATTCTTTGGTTCTCTCCATGTTTATATAGTCTATTAATTAAAGTTAGCTAAAAGACATTTTTCCTTATAAAAGTTGAAAAATCGCATAATCGTTTAGATAATACATAGAGATGTATGTTGAACCTTTTAATGTTCAAAGCTAAAAGAGATATTTTACTTTAAGTCAATAATGATTGACATTTATTTAAGATATGTTTATTTTTGTTTAATACATAGAAAATTTCTAGAAATTTTTATGAAACATTCAAAGTAAAGTCACTTAAAGACTTGTATGATCTGATCAAAAGGAAGTCTAAACTCGAATTTGGAATTCAAGTAATTTGCATGTGAACTTGGAATTCAAACCCAATTCACATACAACTAGAATGCTAAGCAAAATTTGTATTTTAGAAATGGAATATAATCATATTAGATAAGATTAAATAGATAATGAGTGATTGTTATCATCTTTATTATTTCTATAATTTTAACACTTGTTATACTCTGTACATATTTGATTGTACAATATTAAAAATTTGGGATTCAAAAGTGGTTATGTGAATAAATTAAAAAATTTCCATGAAGTCATTTAGTGAAACAATTTAATAATCATAAAAGATTACAAAAGTGTTTGTATCTCTTAAATGCTACATTGTTGAAGCATGATTATTATAATCACTATATTTTTCTAGTTAAATTGTACTAGAAAAAATGACTATAATTAAAGTAAGCAAGTTACTGATAATTAAAAATGATAAAACCAAAGAATATCAAAAATTCTATAAAGCATTATTGTATTGGGAGTGTTAGTAAGTAACTACTCCGTTACAAATATAAATTTTAGTTGGTTGTGTGTAATACAATCTAACTATATTTCATTCACATACTAGTATGTAATGAGAAGTTTTACATAAAACAATGGTTGAAACACCACGAATCTAGAAATGGAATTAAGAATTCCTATGACATCTGGATGCTTGAACACCCAACTAAAGTTTATTAAACTTCAATTTGAAACAGGATATTCAAGATGAAGAGGAGAATAAAGGAAAGTATAGACTTTTCAAAGTAAGGTTAATAGCCTAAGGTTATAAACAGAAAGAAGAATTTATTACTCGAATAAACACCTTCTACTATAACAAAGATTAAATCCATTTACATACTCTTATCCATTGCTTTATGCATTGATTATGAGATTAATTTAAATGGATGTCTAAGTAGTCTTTACTGAATGACAGACATGACAAAACCATTTGAAGATCTCGACCAGGAAGATTCTGTTGTGATTCTTATTCTTAATATTGATAACGTTCTTATCATTGGGAATGATGCAGAGAAATTATCAATGGAAAGGAAATGGTTAGCTGAACATTTATAAATATTAGATTTAGAAAATCCAAACATGTTCTATACATTCAAGTTTATAGAGATTGAAAGAACAATCTTTTGGCACTATATCAAGCGACTTATATAGATAAAAAGCTTAAATACTTTTGTTTACAAAAGTCCAAGAAAGGATTTTTGCCTTCCCGATCAGGAGGATGTATTATCTAAATAATAATGTCCATTTATTCTTGTACTAGAAAAGAAGGACATGAGACAGTATTCCTACAACTCGGTGATGGACTGTTTAATGTATCGAATGTTATGTTTTCAAATTAACATTTGTTAAATGGTGGGAATAGTCAGCAGTTTTCAATTGAATTATGGATTGAGTCATTGAATAATTATAAGGACTTAATTTTTTGAGTATCTTGAATATAATGGAGATTATATGTTTGTGTATTTAGGGAGCGACCTAATATCCCAAAAGATGAACTGATTTTAAACCAGATAGGAATCTTCAAAGATTGATATTAGGATCAAGTTCCATATGTTTGGAGGAAACACATTAATCTGGAAATGTATTGGACATTTTAGAATTGCATGTTTCACCATAGAAGCCAAAATGTAACAACAATTTAGTAGTTAAATAGGCTATTTGATTTAGTTGAGTTCTTTGTAAAGAATGAGTTCAAATACCTCTCGTTCACACTTGGTAAAGTATGAGTTCAGATGCCTCTCGTTGTGTGAGATGGATATTACTAAAGGGATGTCCAAAGGTTGACCTTGCATTGCGACCTCACGATGATGGCATGTCTAAGGTAGGAGGTGAATACACAAGGGCATCGCATTGCGGCCTTGCTTTGTGGGCGAATCTTGCTTGAAGGTCGTAGCATTGGTGCGATACATTGCGAGACCATCTCGCATCGAGGGAGTAGCTCACACAGCGAGAGCATATTGCTTTGTAGAAGCATCTCGCATTGCGAGCGCATTCCATTTGAAGGCTACAAAATTGTGGCTTCGCATTGCGGGCGCATTCTGCCAAGAGTCTGCGATACAAGGACCTCTCGACTCTTTTAGATAAACCATGTTCACAAGACAATTTCATATTTTCACACAAGTATAATGGAAGTGTAAATCCCTCTCCCTTTCACTTATTGGTATGAGACTTTGAGAAGCCCACTTTTTTCTTTAGTGTGGGACATTAAGAAGCCCCGTTTTCTTTGGTCTGGAACTTTGAGAGACCTTTATTTTTTGTGGGACATTGAGAATCCCTTTTTTTTTGTGAGGAACCTCTGCAATTCCTCATGGACATAGTGCCATTAGTCTTATTGGTGCACCCTAACTATTTCTATAAGGACAAGTTAACCCTTTGGGTCTTTGCCATCCTTTTATAACTTTTGCACGAACTATTTATCTTTGTTCAAGAAACTTCCTTCACGCTATTAGGCATAGTACTATTTTTGCAAGCATCTTATTTGAGACCCTTTTTTTCTAGTAGACTCAAGTAAATATAGACTTATATTAAGGAACCTTCTTGGGGTTCCTTTTTTTTAGCCTAGGGATATGAGGCTTATGGGACTGGGGCATATCACACAAAGCTAAGGGCTATAAGCCCAAGCCATGTCTCACAGAGCCAAGGGTCATGAGGCTGATGGGACCGAGGCATATCTCGTGGAGCCCATGGCTATAAGTCCGAGGTGTGTCTCACGGAGCCAGGGGTCATGAGGATGATGGGACCGAGGCATATCTTGTTGAACCAAGGGCTATAAGGGCAAGGTGTGTCTCGCGGAGCCATGGGTCATGAGGTTGATGGGTCTAAGGCATATCTCATGGAGCTAAGGGCTTTAAGGCCAAGGCGTGTCTCATGGAGCCAGGGGTCATGAGGTTGGGGCGTTGTGTGGGGTGGTCATCGTTTAAGGTGACTACCCTTGTATGGACATGCCACTTTTGAAACTTTTTTCATCGTTATCATGTCTATGAGGTTAGCTAATCCTTATAAATGCCATGTGCTCTATTTATTTTTTTCTTTTTCTTATAGCACTATGCTCCCAAGTGGTTGGCGGGATTTATCTCATAAAACACTATAATTATTCTACTCTCATGCACATTTTGGGAAATTTCAATCGACAATGGTGGATATTCCCCCCCAGGTGTGTATGTTGGTGGGAATTACTTGGGTTACATTGTATGTCTGTCTGCCGTCACAACCATTGACATCACGAGCCTTCAGGGCTTGGTGAATCTTCATAGTAGGATGTTATAGCATTCTCTAGTCTCCTAGAGTGTTCATGGGTATCATCAGGTGGTCATGCCCATCTTCCATTCGGATGTACTTCAAAGTCCTTTCATAGAACTCGCCCATGTCCTCTATTTCTCTCTTGAGCATACTATTCCAAATTTTTCTCTTCGGATGTACCCATGCGGTGATGGCAAATTTTAGCTCATCCTTACATAACTTTCCCACTTTAGCTACCTCTACATAGGCGATGCTCATGGTAGGTGTCGTGTTGTCATGGAAGGCGTGGTATTGTTGAAGGAATTCCCCTGCGAGTTTCCTCCATGAGGAAATTTTCCCTAGGCCTAGGTTTCTGAACCACTTGTAGGTAGCTCCTCTTACTGTGATTGAAAAAAAAAATTGGCATCTAGCCTATGCAGAGACTCCTTTAAATTTCATCAAGCCATTAAAGACATCCAAGTGAAATTTTGGGTCTGTTATGTCTTCATAGGTGTCATGCATGGGTATTTGAAGTGGGATGGGGGAGGTTCTACTTAGATCTCTCTCGAAAGTGGAGATTCTTCATCAAACTCATTGTCACCTAGCTTTCCTCCTAACACAGCCGCTATCATGCTTCTAAGATCATTCATTTCTGTGTATAGCTTCTTCCTCATCCTGTTTTATGAGTTCATAAGGTCATTGGTGGGCAGAGCTTGTGTTTTATTCTTCTTCATGAAAGAAGCTTTAGGGACCTTCTCTCCCTTTACTCCAACTTATCTTAGTTGGGACATGTATCCCTCATCCATTTGTGTATCTTTGGAGGTGGAGGTGTTCACACCATGTGTTCGCTCCCATTTTCTTGACCGCGTCTTTGGCATGGAACCTCCATGGTGCTCTGAACGTGGGGAAGTGCTCCTTGAAAGTTGGGTTCTTCCACCATCGATCGGGAAGATTGTTTCCTTTCTTCTGTAATTCTCCCCTAGGTAGTTTTTCTCACTGGCCGACAAGTTGAGGGTCCAAGACTACATCGACCAGAGTGGGGAACTGTAGACAGCCTAGGCTGAGGCGACATCTCTAAATTCTTGCCAGGAGCAATAGGTGGTGCCAGAGGAGCCACAGAGGGTGGTATTGTTGGAAAAACAATCAGAGTGCGCAACGAAATAGTATGGTGGGCCCAGTTGATAAACATCAAAAAAATTTCCACTTCTCATATAAGTAGTTTAAATGTTCAAGTATACATACATGAACCATTAATATGCAATATCATTAATCATGCAACATATATACACACACATACTTATATATTATATGCACATGTATACAAATATTCAAAGACAAAAATATTTACCTCTTGAAGCCTATCAAGAGTCCGTGAGTCTTTTCGTATAAATAATGATCTTCTTATCCAAATATTTGAGTACTCAGACCACAATCTTCTGGAGTGTTCTCTACACCTCAAGATGTGGGTGGGCACATAGAGAACAAGGGTTTGTAATTTAGAAATAACAAGTTTATCTCAACACATGAGTACTTGGGTTATGGCTTGAGAAATATTGGAATAATAAGAGAAGAAGATGAAGAATTTCTTGTCTGACAATTTTCTGAAACTCTTCTGAATCACCATTGTTTTTCTCTTATTATCACATAATATATAGATTATATATTAAATTATTATTATTCATAATAATATAATACAATCATAATGATTATCTGAATTCATTTACGTAATATCTAACTTACCAAATCTGAAAAAAAATTATTTTTAATTTATTAATTCATTAAATAAAATAAAATAATATTGATACTTTATCACTATCATATACATGCATGGCACAGTCCTTAGATTGTGTCATGCGTGTGGCACTATTCCCTTTCAGGGAATATTGTATTTTTCCTATTTGATTTTATTTATTTAATTAATTAAATAAATCCTTCCCATAAAATATGGTATTATCTTTTTAACGACCTAAAAAGCACATTTATGGAACTTCCGTTGTGCACCAGTATCCTCCGTACCCTTCGGTGAGTGAGCTGCACGGTTACCACCAGGGGGTCATTGTGTGTGAATTGAATGTGGCTAGCATCCTCTTTCGTGAAAATGATAGGTTGTTTTTCCAACTATTGTTGTTTCGATAACCGCTTCTCTGGAATAAACTTGACACCGTTATGAGTTTTGAAATCATTAATATACCTCTTTTGGGCCCCGCTGCTCATGCCCCCCAAATGAGATCCTCCGACAATAGTAGTTATATCTCCTCCTACTATCGGGGGAAGGTCGACCTAATTCATCTGAGCTCCTGGATGTCCTGTCGTGGCTTCCTGAGATGGTTAAGGATTCTGCCTAGCCGGTTGATTAGGGACTACCTGATTTCGGGTGTACTGAGCAAATAATCCAGCATGAATGAGAATCTCAATCTCATCCTTTAGCTATCGGCAGTCATAGGTGTTATGAACGATGTCATTGTGGAATTGGCAAAACTTTGAGGGGTCTTTCTTGGCCCTTTGATGCCTTAAAGGTTCTGGCTTCTTCCACGGGAGGCAATTAGAATTTTCTAGGAAGATATGTTCCTGGGTGTTCATTAGGACGGTGTAGGTGGCATAGACAAGCTTGAATTTCTCCACAGACTTGTTCTTCTTCATCCCGCTTTGGTCGCCCTCACCATTCCCTTTCCTCTTGTTGTTTCCCACTTGGTTATTGTGGATGCCAAAACATCCACCAAGAAAAAAATCCCCAGTAAATGGTTAAAATACGCACTTAGTCACATTATCAGGCTCAGACCTGTAAGTCTTGTGAAACTGGGAGATTATCCCAAGGGAAGCATCACCTTGTGGGCTGTGAAGTATGGCCTTGTTAGGCTAGGAGGCCAAGCTACGAGTCACAAGGGGCCAGGCGCATCAAGGGCCTCGCGCCATGCACCCCTCGACCACGCACAAGGGTCTCACTATGCGAGGCTGCCCTTCCCCTGCATGCGAGGCTACCCTTCCCCCGCATGCGCCTGCCAAGGCCACAAGGGTCTCACTATGGGAGGCTACCCTTCCCCCACATGCGCCTGCCAAGGCCACAAGGGTCCCACTATGGGAGGCTGCCCTTCCCCCGCATGCGCCTGCCAAGGCCACAAGGGTCTCACTATGGGAGGCTACCCTTCCCCCGCATGCGAGGCTACCCTTCCCCCGCATGCGCCTGCCAAGGCCACAAGGGTCCCACTATGCGAGGCTGCCCTTCCCCCGCATGCGAGGCTACCCTTCCCCCGCATGCGAGGCTACCCTTCCCTCGCATGCGCCTGCCAAGGCCACAAGGGTCTCACTATACGAGGCTGCCCTCACCCGCGCGCCTTGCGACCTAGATGCGCGCCAATGCCTCGCACAGCAAGACACACCTCACCATGCTCATGTGCATCTCGCGAGGTATGACCACACTAAGGAGCCTCGTACCACCATCGTCTTGTGGCCCTCATGCAACCCCATCACCCCTTGTGAGACCCATGTCCGAGCCTCGTGAATGCCCGGGTCATACATGGGTACTCACTTAGGCACCAAGGTTCTTGTCTTGTGAGATCCATCCCCATTCCTCGTGAATGCCCAAGTCATGCCTGGATACTCGCTTAGGAACCAAGGATCTTGCCTTGTGAGACCCATCCCCAAGCCTCATACATGCCTATTTCCAGGCCTCCTACTTGGAGGTAAGGACGGGATAAAAGAAGTATGGATCGACACTTACTAAAATATAAAGAAACCTAGAGAAGATATTTAGGTAAAGGGGACCACTAGGGATGAGATAAATATACGAGCACGGGATGTAAAACCCTGAAAAAGGAAAAAGGCATGACTCTGACATCTGTGTCGTACAAGTAGTGGAGGTACGGATTTGTACAAAGAGTGGAAGCACTACATGCATACCTCTGACTATGTACCAGGCCGACACCATAACCTTCTGCTCCACCACGACCTGTGCCACTACCCTGACAATGTACCTCTGTACAATCTTGTCCCCTGGGACCACAGTGTATGGGGAGCCATTAGAGCTCCAGTATAAATAGGTCATCACCCCTTCAGAAAGGGGGTTGGAAAATTGATTGTATGCTAAGGCTGTTAAGTAATATACAATTTCGACTCCATTGCAGTTCTACACATTTACTCTTTCAAGTTTTCTCCATCTTCTTCTGAGATACCTTTGGCAATATAGTCTTAGTTTTCTAACCTTATATCGTTGACGAGATTTCACCGTCAACAGTTAGGCGCCGTCTGTGGGAAGAACAAGCATCAAGCCAGTGTTCTTTCATCATTTCCAACAAAGAAAGATGCTAAGACGTTCAAAACGCCTACGACAAATACAAGAGCTTGACGTTCACCGAGACGAAGTAGAGCGAAGGGCCTCCGAGAAAGATCCCCCTCCGCCCGAGCATGGAGGTGGGCCAGAAGAACCTCTTCCCCCAGGGGAGGAGAGGGAAGCATCGTCCCCAGCTATCCAGCCCGACGAAGGTCATTCAGAGCAACTAGTGTATCCACTTAACCGGCCCTGGTTGACCCCATGCTCAGGCCACCAGGACCCCGGTCCCTCGACGCACTGGCCACGCAAGGGTCCCGGGGTACGGTCGGTAAGTGCCAGCTCAAGGATGCGTTTCTACAAGGATGAGATTCATGAGTTGCATAAAAAGACTCGAAGGCTGGAAACCATGATAGAGAACATGCAGGAGGTTTTAGACGACCTACTGCAAGGGAAGTCAAGCATACCCCTCCCTAAGCGTAAAGGGAAGGGGCATGAAAAAGGGGAAAGCACCGTCCCTGTAGACGATGGGAGGACCCAACTTTCCACCAGCAAAACCCCCCAGGCAAAGTACCAGGGGGGACCTAGGGCAACGAAATGTCCCCAGGAGCAAAGGCGGAGGGAAGGTGATGGTCGTAAGAACGAGGCTGAAGTCCCCTCAAAAGAAGCACCCCCTGGCCTAAGAAAAGATCCCCATGGAGAGAGGTCAGAAGTAAGAGATGTACCCCCCGTGGTTCCCCCAAGGGACACAACCAAGGCAAGGGATCAACCAGTGAACTCGCAAAACTCCTTATGCAAAAAGAGGAGAGGACTAGACACCAAAATGCGAAGCCCTCAAGGCAAGATCACCACTGCACTTGGGGGGCACATGGATGACGAAGAATTTGACCGTGATTCACCCTTCACAAGGGAGATTCAGGCTGAGCAAATGCCCACTGGCTTAAGAGAACCTCGCATGACTCCGTACGAGGGTACTACAGACCCAAAATATCACTTAGACTCCTTCAATAACTTGATGAGGTTAAGAGGGGTCAACAACAGGGAAAAGTGTCATTTCTTCGTCATTACGCTTAAAGGAGTGGCGTACAAGTGGTTCAAGAGGTTAAGGCCAAGAATAATCAAATCATGGCAGCAACTCTCTGATGAATTCCTGCAGCAGTACCATGCAGCCTATGATTACGTCATGCAACCTACCAACCTCGCTAACATAAAACAAGGCGAGGATGAAAGTCTGAAGGAATACGTCCATAGGTTCAGTATGGAGGCAACAAAGGTGGGAGGTTTAACCAAAGCAGAGCTCAAGATGGCTATTACAGCCGGAGTTCGTCCAGGAAGCAAGTTATTGGGAAGCATGCTCAAAAGAGAAGTTTCGAATTTGGATGACTTCTTCGAGAAAGCACAGAAGTACATACGTGTGGAAGAGGGCCATAAGAACTTATGTGTCGAAGAAAGCGAACCTTCCTCCAGTGGCCATACTACCAATACATCTGGAGATTCCATATAGAAGGGGGCATCATGCTAGAGGGGTTGTTGACTATGTTTGAAATCGAATGAAGACCCTCTAGCCATGAAAGTCCCCACCCGAGAGGAAATCACCTCAAAAGCAAACGCCTCCAAAAGGGGTCTCCGAAGTAGACACCTCCAAAAAGGGTCTCCAAAGTAGATGCCTCCAAAAGGGGTATCCGAAGTAGACACCTCCAAAAAGGGTCTCCAAAGTATACGCCTCCGAAAAGGGTCTCCAAAGTAGACGCTATCAAAAAGGGTCTCAAAGTACACGCTTCCAAAAAGGGTCTCAAAGAAGACGCTTGCAAAAAGGGTCTCAAAGAAGACGCTTGCAAAAATAGTACTATGCCTAATGACGAGAAGGACGCTTCACGCAAGATATAATAAGAGCGCGCAAAAATATATAAAAGGATAACTAGAACCCAAGGGGTCAATATATCCTTATAGGTGCAACCAAGGTGCACCAAAGAGAGACCTACAGAACCCTCTTTCGAGTGGGTGCCAAAGGACCTCGAACATGATAAATATAAAAAAAAAAAAAGGAGGAAGAGAAGAGTCTACAAGAATGCCTAAAGGCCTCCCTATAGACTAGGGGGCAAGTGTGGATGCCAAAAATCCACCAAGAAAAAAATCCCCAGTAAATGGTTAAAATACGCACTAAGTCACATTATCAGGCTCAGACCTGTAAGTCTTGTGAAACCGGGAGATTATCCCAAGGGAAACATCACCTTGTGGGCTGTGAAGTATGGCCTTGTTAGGCTAGGAGGCCAAGCTACGGGTCACAAGGGGCCAGGCGCATCAAGGGCCTCGCGCCATGCACCCCTCGACCACGCACAAGGGTCTCACTATGCGAGGCTGCCCTTCCCCCGCATGCGAGGCTACCCTTCCCCTGCATGCGCCTCCCAAGGCCACAAGGGTCTCACTATGGGAGGCTACCCTTCCCCCGCATGCGAGGCTACCCTTCCCCCGCATGCGCCTGCCAAGGCCACAAGGGTCCCACTATGCGAGGCTGCCCTTCCCCCGCATGCGAGGCTACCCTTCCCCTGCCTGCGCCTGCCAAGGCCACAAGGGTCTCACTATGGGAGGCTACCCTTCCCCCGCATGCGCCTGCCAAGGCCACAAGGGTCCCACTATGCGAGGCTGCCCTTCCCCCGCATGCGAGGCTACCCTTCCCCCGCATGCGCCTGCCAAGGCCACAAGAGTCTCACTATGCGAGGCTGCCCTTCCCTCGCATGCGAGGCTACCCTTCCCCCGCATGCGCTTGCCAAGGCCACAAGGGTCTCACTATGCGAGGCTGCCCTTCCCCCGCATGCGAGGCTACTCTTCCCCCGCATGCACCTGCCAAGGCCACAAGGGACCCACTATGCGAGGCTGCCCTTCCCCCGCATGCGAGGCTACCCTTCCCCCGCATGTGCCTGCCAAGGCCACAAGGGTCTCACTATGCGAGGCTGCCCTTCCCCCGCATGCGAGGCTACCCTTCCCCCGCATACGCCTGCCAAGGCCACAAGGGTCTCACTATGCGAGGCTGCCCTTCCCCCACATGTGAGGCTACCCTTCCCCTGCATGCGCCTGCCATGGCCACAAGGGTCTCACTATGCGAGGCTTCCCTCACCCGCACGCCTCGCGACCCAGATGCGCGCCAATGCCTCGCACAGCAAGACACACCTCACCATGCTCATGTACGTCTCGCGAGGTATGACCACACTAAGGAGCCTCGTACCACCATCCTCTTGTGGCCCTCATGCAACCCCATAACCCCTTGTGAGACCCATGTCCGAGCCTCGTGAATGCCCGGGTCATACATGGGTACTCACTTAGGCACCAAGGGTCTTGCCTTGTGAGACCCATCCCCATTCCTCGTGAATGCCCAAGTCATGCCTGGATACTCGCTTAGGCATCAAGGATCTTGCCTTGTGAGACCCATCACTACAAGAAAAAATGCTTTTAATAACACCAAAAATGTGTTATCAAAACCTACGATAACACTTTCTGATGTGTTAAGACAGACTATGTTATCGTAGGTCAGGGTACTTTACATAACACTTTATCATTGTTATACAGATGTGTTATTGTACTGCAACGATAACACAATTTCTGTGTTATTTTAATATATAGATAAGTGTTGAATTATGTTATTTATAGTCGATACTATAACACTTTTTTTGTGTTATACTACACTTTAGTATAACACATTATTTGTGTTATATAATGAAGTTTCCATAACATAATTCTTTGCATAAAAAGTGTTATTGTAATATATATTATAACTCAATTTTCGTATTATTGTTATATTTATATATATTTAAATTCTCATTATATATTTTATTTATATTACACTAATTTATTCTATTATATTTTAATTTTTTTTATATATTTAAAATTAGCTTTTTAATATATACTAGCATCATCAAATGAACTTGATTTTCAAATAACAAAAAGTAAGAACATTCTACATTGAATTAACAATCCACAATTTAGTTTAAAACATGCAACACTGTCATCAACAACAAAATATTCTTTAAGTATTCAAGGAGTCTAAAATTTACTACTTTCAACACAGAAATAACGCTTCGCTAGATTTTTCCTCTACTTCTGCATCATCCATTGACAGGTTCTTAGAATTGTAGCGGTTTGATGGTTCTTCAATAACCTCTTTTTCAAATCCATTTTCCTTACCATTCTCGAGCTTAACTGAAGGACGCGTTCTCTTCAAAGGTGACAACAATCTAGTAACAACGGCTTCAACATTGGCTCCACATATTGGCTCTTTTAAATAAGTAACAAAAGGGGTACCGATAAGCTTTCCTTGACAACCCTTAACACTGTCTGACGGGCACCTGAAAAATCCAACTATCTAAGTTAGGAAATCCAGCAGAAGTCTAACAAGCAGTCTGCATAGATGATCCAAGACATAAAATGACTAGGATACAAAAAATTAAAACACATATTTCTCAAAAGCAGGTAATATAGCCAGTATTATCCAGTCAACACTTGACTTGGAGCGCTTGAACTTTATTCATACGGACTTCAGCTTCTTAATGAACAAGTAGCCAATAATTATTTTAATTAATACTATAATCCCCTTCTGAAATTACTTAGTTAAAGCTATTTTTCAATAGATGGATTGGCAACACCAGTTTGTACATCACATGTTTACCAGTGCTATTTACCAATTACATAAGGATAGGGATGCAAGCTTACTTTTCATGTGGTCGATGAATTATTTCAACTCTGGATCTTCCCACGACGTTTTTAGAAAGTCTATAAGTGGTCATCCTCCTTAATTGGAGCCAATAGCTCTGAGGGGTTTTCCAAATATCGAAAAATCTTATGTTCATAAACCTGGCAATCGAAATTACAGTTACTCAACCACTAGAACTAATATTAAGGGAATAAATAAAATAAATTGTAGCAGATATCAATGGAAACCAAATTTACCTCTGCAAGCAGAAGAATCTCATCAGCATTCAAGCTACAAGCAACAAGCATTACTTTGTTGTTCACTAAGATCTTTACAGCAACCTTGCTTTAGCAAACTAACAGTGTATAGCATAGGAAGACCACTTCCATCGTCGTAAAACAGAGTCACGGTTATTTGCCGAGTTGCAGTTGAAGGTAGCGGCAACGACAAATACATGAAGGGATCAAAAGTGATTGAAATCTTTCCACATGCTGGGCAAACCAGTGTCGACTTATATTGACCCTGACCATTAACATATAAACATTGTAAGAGAAGAAAATACTTTTGTACTAGTACAGGAAAAATTATAGAGGTATGTTGACTTACAAGACCCAGTCTTGGATACTTGCCTAAAATATGCCAAAAGGTACCTAACATAGTGACATGGTGTGCTCAAAATATAATGATATATTATTATGGCCAATTTACCGTTAAAGAGGGTGACACAATTCAATATAAGCAATCACTTGTCATGGTTGTTTCAGACATTGTGAAAGGTAAAATCAGACTTGATGGCTATGAAGGAATGGAAATAATGGCCAAAAAAAATTTCAATAATGTAAACCAAAAAATAAGATGTAATACTCTGTTTTGTCTTTAGAAAACATAGCCCCCCAAAAAAACTCAGCAATGAAGGCTGGAAATAGACAAAAATCAGCAACAAGGACTTTGAAGAAACTAACCTAGAATAGAGCCAAGCTCTGACACATGACTCATTCAGATCTCTCTAAGTGTCTCTGTCTAATTGTAAATACATGATATGTGTGCATGCTATGCAGAAATGTAGATCATGTTAGGCTAATTCTAGTTAAAACCTGGTTCATGTCAACAACAGCTGCATATCTTCCAACTAACAGTGAAAATATACTAATCAATTTAATTGATGAAGAACAGAGAAATAACAGTTTTTACAGCACAAAAACTACAAAAAATCATAATTAAAATGCAATGAAATAAATCCAATATGTTAATAATACTCTGGAACTTTGACTCTTTTATCTATGAAAGAGAGCTAAGTAAAACATCCAATTATAGCACCTAGAATCTTAATCAACAAGAATGTGCAGATTTTTTTATAAAATAAACAGGGCTTATAATCAATAACCAAAATAGAGTGTTAGTGGCACCACACATATGAGAACATAATTTATAAGCAAGAAAGTTTCATGCACCTTTAAACAAAAATACAAATTTCAAGCCATGCTAAGTCAAGGTAATTTCAGCAGCAAAAAAAATTGTCAAGCTTGAGAATAAATTGAATCAATATCATAACATATCTATATGACTGTTCTGCAGATGCTGTAATCTTCAATAGGAACATAACATAGTAAACACATCACCATCTTTGTCCATCAATATAGAATTTTATAAAACCATGAGCAAATACATGAATGTACAAGGAAATTGGAAACCAAAAAAAGAAAAAGAGGAAAAAGATTAGCATCACTGTCCATGACATGTCTATGAGATAATTTACCTATATGTGTTAATTTTGAATTAAGATTGAATATTAGAAGATACATAAAAAAAACTCCATACAAAAACAAACCATATAAAATGAAGTGGAAAAGGTACTGGGAAACTAAATCTTCAACATAGCATACCAAATTTCTGTTGTTAGCATAGTGTGAAAGCTTTCCATCACGAGCTGAATAAATTAGCTTCAAACTTCCTGGTCCAACTTCTATAGTGTTGTCTATACTTTCTTCTGACCTGTACACAGAAGAAATGGCTACACTAGAGCCTGTAAAGTAGATCAATAATTAGATTATCAGGTCTAAGTTGGAGAGCTCTTATATGTAACACCTTAAACATTACAATATGGCCAACCTGTTTGTTTAGTGGTAGAAATTATGTAAGTGCTGAAACCAATTGGCGGTACTGACACTGTAAATGCAAGCCAATATTTAATTGTTTCTCTCGGAGATTCACCCAAATATGCTCTCACATAATAATTTCTAACACTAAATGTGGCATTCAATATAGGTAGAAGCTGGACTTCAACTTTCTTCCCACTAGAATCCTGAACACTAATTCTGTCAGTGGAAACCTACATAAAATTTCAGTTGCAAAGCCATTAGTAAACATGAATAAGTTAATATATACAACCTTAAATTTTTTGCAGTTTTCTCCAAGTCAATGATGGTTACTTCTTAAATTAAGAAAGTGTTTGACACAGATAGACATAGCGTTCTGTCCTCAAGTGTTCAATATTGGAACTCTTTTTAGTTGAAAGTGTGTAATAGAAATCATCAGTTCAAGTAGACCTTTTCAAATTTATGTTGATCAGCATATGAAGTACAGTTTAGCTACTTACAGGAATTCGTATTACTTCTTCTCTCTTCCACCCCAGGGAATTGTAGATGACAACGACCTAGCAAGAAAATACATGATGATAAGATGACATAAAAAAGGGAATTCTCTGATACTCAATTGAGTTGGATATTACAACTTACAAGTAAAAATGTACTTACCAAACTTTTCCCATCAGATAGGACAGCTTCTGATGGAGGACAATAACTTATGTTAAGAAGAGGACACTGCCAAGAAAAGCCAAAACATAAAACCGAATTGATGTACACTCTGTTACTGAGAAAAGTGTAATAATAATGGTGCTGAAGATTGAAGTTAGAGGTGCTTAAATAAATGCATCAACATTATAAAAGCCTAAACCAATCCATTTTGAAAAAAAAAGCTAATAAAGAAAAGTTCAATTTACTCCGTTTCATGCCTCAATGGCATGTAGGTTCCCAAATTTCAATTGACTAAGATGCCTCATGCAACATGGGAAATGAAATAAAACCATTTATGCCCTATTTGTATATGACCAAAAAACGGGTTCCAGTAGCAGGGTAAAAGAAAGAGTACATAAGGTCAAAACTCACAAGTGAGAAGGAAAATATTGTAAACCTAATGACAACTTGCCTGTTGAAAGTTTTCAATTCCAGAGCTTGAATCTGGTTGTGTCAAGTATGCTAAAGAAGAAGCATAGCACTAAGGAATGCAACAGCTACATTACAGGGCTATTTTCTATTCTTATAAGAAAGGAGAGGACCAAAATACTAGTTACAAAGACCCGTTACCAATTAGAAATAATATGAGCATCCTATGCAAAAATTAGTAGTTTCCTTATTTAAATGATTTGTAGCTATCTTTGTGATTTGTTGTTTATTCTGTAATTAAGAAGATTAAGTGTGTAAACTGTATAAATATGCTTGTGTTTACCAATTGAAATATATAGAAAAGGAAAATACAATTTCTCTTACAATATCTATTCTCACTTATAGGAAAAACACACATCAATGTGCAATTAAATACATATAAACTTTTATATTATAAAATCAACTTTTGGTTTATTGTACAAACAGAATTGGGGCATCATATACTTCTAAAATTAACTGTCAAAAGTGTTGAGATTATTCATGATTTGACTACGGCAATGCATCATTAGAAAGAAGAAAATGCACCTTTGAAATAAGAACTCCAAGACTCCGATGAATTCCAGAACATTGCATGCATATAAATATTCCAAGTATCACACTAGCCCATCGTGGTGCCCTGAAGAAGTATACAACAACAATGTTTAGATCTGTAGGTTATAAAGTTTACATAAAGTTAAGAATAGAACAAGGGAAACTCTGCAACACTTTCCAATATAGAAGTATTTTTCCAAAATTTGGAATGTTACGGTCAAGGTTTTAAAAAAGGGTATGATAGTAAGTATTTCTTTTTGTGTCAAGCTTACAAAATATTCCACTCATGTAATCAACTATAGTGATTGTTTACAAGAGGCATTCTTTGATAATTTCTTTAGCAAATTCCAACATAAATGCATCCATACTGATATTTGAGGAGCTGTTCTATTGGAATTTTCTTCAGTATTTCATTCTCTAAATGGGGAAGTTTGGCAATGAACCAACAAGAAAATTGAAATTTTTACAATGGATCTCTAGTAACTCTAGAGCAAAATATTGTCTAATATAGCAAAACCTTCAAATGAAGAACCTAAATCACTAAATATGCAAAAGTATAAATTATTATGAGACGATGACTAAACTGTGCAATAAAACACTATTGGAAGATGAAAAGGTGAAGAACGTGCAACACAAGAGTTGGGTTATGAATGTACTTGTTTCGACAGTCAGCGCATTCTCGGTTTTCTGGCAACTTCAGAAGACCTTCAAGAATCTGCATACAGAAGAAGAAGAAGAAAAACAGAAAATGAAGCATTGAAATCCATTAAAGAAGATTGGATGATTGGTTAATAAGGAAAGAATGAGACCTTAGTGTGCTTGGCATTGAGTTCCTTTGTCCATTAAATCAAGTTTTGTTAGCACCCCAAATGTTCTTTCACCTGAAATATCAAATTACAATGAAGAAAAATTATTTCTTAGCCTCTACAAGAAAAACTGATGAATGTAAAAGAAGAGAGAGAGAGAGTTATAAGATTACCTGAAGGATCAACTTCTCTTGCAAGTTTGATTGCATCTGATGTGGCCTTATCTTGATTTGCAGGAGATATAGCCAATATGATAGAGTTAGGCTACAAAATAGAGAAATGTATCACTAAGCATGAGGAAGAACAAAAGACTAATCTTGAAATTATGATTATGAAAACAACTTTTTCAATTCTTCTATATATATGAACAACAAATTGTAATTTTGTTTTCTTCAGATAATAGATATACATATTTATACATTATTAATGCATATCCTTCTATATAATGTAACACCAAAAACATGACACAGATCACTGATTTGGGAAAAGAACATATCAGTATAGTTTTATTTGTTTGGCCCAAAGAGAGAATCAATCCCTTATTACCTGCTCTTTACGCAGACCAATAAGCACAAGAGATATTCTGTCTTCCATTATACAGTTTCAAATATTTTAAAAAGTACAATCCCAACGTCCTACAAAAACTATTATAAACACTAAAGAGAAAAAGCAGTTAGATTCTTCTGTTAATAGCTTGGTAAGGCATATTTAGTTAGAACTTAGAAAGACAGTTGTATTAGGTAAATGATATCCTTCCCCTTGAGGTTGAAATTGCAACTGACATAGGGGTAGAACTCCACAATTTTTACAATCTAAGAAATTGATAGGAACAACTGCATTGCATTTTTTTAAGACACAAACGCATATTGGTGAATATAAAAATACTAGATAAAACTGACTGTTGGCCCTTCTTTATGAAAGCTTTTCAACCACTGAAGCAATGGCATGTAAGAAAGTAGCAATTTAATCCAAAACCCAGATAGATGATTGCCCTATTCACAAAATTGAGTTCTAGAAGAAAGAACATGAATATTTTCATCCTAAAACGTGAAATTCCATTGCTTCATTTAATAAATTGGTTTCTTAGATGATGAAATTAATAATAATAATAATAATAATAATTGCATTGGCCCAAACAGTTTGCAACTTAAGAGGGGAGGAATAAAAATAATAATAATATTAATTAGTTTCCCAGAAAAAAGAAGAAAAAAAATGATTCTTTTTGCATCAATATATAATTAATTTGGAGCTCATGACTTGGTAGATACTTTTGCAGTATCTAATATTTTGATGGTGGTGATACTGGATTTGGCAGATGTTTTTAGAGATGATGGGTAAAAAAATACCAACAATTTCTTGAGAAGCCATATGAAATACATTTTCACGGCTCACACCTCCATCTCTTAAAAACAAGAACACTTTTTTTTCCTTTTATAAGAATCTACAATAGGCAATGAACATCTATTTACTTTTCTAGATTTACAGTATCACCATTTATTTCTGTGTTTGGTTTATCAAGTGACTACATGAGCTAGGAAATCTGCCACCATTTATTTCGAATTCAAAAATAAAAATATAAAAAAAGAACAGAGAGAAATAAAAAAGAAATGTTTCATGTACTCATCTTCTCAACATAAGAGCGGACCATATTTTCAATATCTTCAACAATGGTTTCCGGTTGTCCCTCTCCAACAGCCAAAATTTGTTACTTGATATTATATATTCATTATATTTACCAAATAAAGAAAGGAAGTGCCATTTTCTTTGACTGAATTATATAGATTAGAGAAAATTATTACCTACAGCAACCTTTGTCAAGCCAGGAAGATCTATGACTGTCAAGTTTACAACTGCCAGAGGAAACGTGATTTTAGTCATTATAGATTATACAATTAAAACCAACGTAGAATAGAAGTGTTTCATCAACAAGGCAATGTAATATGAATAATCATCCATAGAATCCAGGAAAACAAATAAAGCTCAAGATGAACACTTGTATGAAAAGCTAACAGTGTTCTCCAATTTCATTTGCACAAATAAAGCATGCTTGTAACAATTTACGAGAAGAGTTTAAGTGTATATAATAAAAACAGAGTATGCTTTCCATAAGAATTTACAGTTTGCTAGTGGATTGGATTACCGTTCATTGTAGATGGACTAAAGAAATTATAAATTTCACAGCAGATCCATCAAGGAGTCGCCAGCAAAACAAGGTTACCATCGCAAAATAAAAACTTTAAGTATGACAAGTATAACAGAATTTTCAATGACATGGTAGAGAAGCTGAAAGTGGGTTGCCCCATAGTTGTTTGGTGTAATAGATTTTACGAATGTATTACTTTTCTGATCTTCTAAGATATTGGAGCTTTCTGTTGCAATTTTACAGTATGGATAACTTATCTATGATTAACTTGTACTATTTTCTTCATAATTAATACATGTTTTTTTCTTGTCCAAAAATTATAAAAAGAAAAGTTCAATAGTTCTTCAGACAAAGAGATTCATCAGCACACATCTTGGTTAATAGACAATTAAGGGGTATAAAGGACAATCACCACCAAGAAGTTGCAATATAAAGGAAAGATTAAAAATTAAGAAAGGATATGAAATTTGAGAAATTACTGATGATATATTTTTTTTATTTCCACATATTGATTACACAAATTTATAAAACGATTAATATTTCTATATTATTAGCTCACTTAAAGCACTTCCATATGAAATGAAAGTACAAACCATTTGGAGAATATATGCTCAGATGAATTGGAATGTTAGATATTTGCTTAGATTTCCCAGTAATACGATCTGTCTCATCTTGGATCTCCTTACGCATAGCAGCTGCAGAAAAGAAAAAAATACAATAGAAAGATTATCTTTAAACAAATAGAATAAAAACCCTCAATAAATGATAAATGTCTCAATCGAGAAGAAATTCCCAGATAAAAAAATTAACTCACCAAAATCAGTATACTTCTTTCTAGGAGCATGAAGAAACTCCGCATACTCAGTCTGACCATCTTCTGTCTTATGAAGCTGCAACGCCAGTGGCCTCCTCGTAACAATACCTAGAAATCAGGGACCTTTAGTTATACAAACTAAAGAACTGTTCGAGATATTGGATACAAAATTCTAAATGATTTTAACTCTTATGAGTTGACTACACATCTTCTGATTATGAGATCAGATACACAATTCATGACACCAATCAGGCTGAATATAACAGTTAAAATACTCTGCTTGGCTGCTCGGAAAGATTGGGAAAACTTGAAAGAAATTCCCACAATTTGTGTCAGTTGGGATGCTTAAAATAGCAAAGCTTTTTTCAAATGAGTTCCATACAAGTGTATGCTCAATTAGATAAGCTCCCAATATTTTGCTAGCCAAAATAAACTAACAAAAAACCCTCCACACATTTTACAATTCCTTCACTTTCTAAGTAACCAAACACACATCTTTATTGACAAATCATCCAAAAAAACGAAACCCAGAAAGAAGTACCAGATCCACGAGGCAAGAAATCTCTGCCCACCACGCTTTCCAACACCGAAGATTTACCAGAACTCTATTTACCAATTTAAAAAACAAAACGAAAAAGATTTAAAATCCCAAAAACTGAACAGAAAATAAAATGAAAACCATTATAAACAAATTAAGAGGAAAAGAAGAAAAACCTGGCCTTTGAAGGTCTCGGGTCTCAGAACATTCATTCATTTCTTTCTTCCCTGTCGACCACGAAAAATACAGACCCGGAAAGGAGAAGGGTCGGTGGTAGACATTTGGGAAAGTCAGGACGATCGGGTGCTTCATTCAAGCGACGATACAGAAGAAGAACGAAACGAAGTGAGAGGCCGGGGGGCAGGGAAAAGAGTCGAGTCGATCAGGCTCGACGACCGAGAGAAGCAAAACGAAATTAGGATTTGACCGAAGGGTCTCTCGGGTCTCACAAATTTTCTGCTCTCAGGAATAAAAAAAAGCCTAAGGGGCGGGTCTCACAAATTTTCAGTTCTCAGTACTGAAAAAAAAAAAAGACTAAGGGGCGGGATGGTGTATATTACCGCCCTTTTTTTCATGCACAGTATAATACCCTAGCATAACTCTTTTTTGTTAGTATTATATTAATGTGTTATGGAAATGGGTATTTGGTGTAGTGCATCCCCAAGCCTCGTACATGCCTATTTCCAGGCCTCCTACTTGGAGGTAAGGACGGGATAAAAGAAGTATGGATCGACACTTACTAAAATATAAAGAAACCTAGAGAAGATATTTATGTAAAGGGGACCACTAGGGATGAGATAAATGTACGAGAACGGAATGTACAACCCTGAAAAAGGGCAAAGGCATGACTCTGACATCTGTGTCCTACAAGTAGTGGAGGTACAGATTTGTACAGAGAGTGGAAGCACTACATGCATACCTCTGACTATGTACCAGGCCGACACCATAACCTTCTGCTCCACCACGACCTGTGCCACTACCCTGACAATGTACCTCTGTACAATCTTGTCCCCTGGGACCACAATGTATGGGGAGCCATTAGAGCTCCAGTATAAATAGGTCATCACCCCTCTAGAAAGGGGGTTGGAAAATTGATTGTATGCTAAGGTTGTTAAGTAATATACAATTTCGACTCCATTGCAATTCTACACATTTACTCTTTCAAGTTTTCTCCATCTTCTTCTGAGATACCTTTGGAAATATAGTCTTAGTTTTCTAACCTTATATCGTTGACGAGATTTCACCGTCAACAGTTATTCTAGGTAATAGGTTGAGCCATAGCTACAAAATCTGCCACCACTCCAACGGGTTCGATAGGGGCCTGGTTGGTTCATGCGACAATAGATCGCGCCTCTTCCATGTTTATCCACTCCTGAGCTCGGGCAAAAACTTCATCTACACTTTTAACTACTTTTTGTTGGAGTTCTTTCCACAGATCGCCTCCCACTAGGATTCCTGTCCTCATCGCCATAATCTTGGAGCTATCATCAACATCCGTAGCTCGTGCTGTAACATTGGCGAATCTGCTCAGGTATGCCTTCAGTGACTCACCAGGTTGTTATTTTACGTTGGCCAATGAGTCAGCCTCTACACAAGCTGCCTATGAAGCTCGGAATGCTCTTTTAAACACGGAAGAAAATTTCTTCCATGAGCTTATCGAATGCTTCTTGTATTGTTTAAACCACTGTCTGGCAGGTCTAACTAGAATCGCAGGGAACAAGATACATCTTAAGTCAAGCCCGACATTGTGGGCCATCATCATTGTGTTGAAAATCCTGAGGTGATCGGATGGATCTATATTTCCATCAAATTTCAGCATATTCAGCATCCTAAAGCCAATAGGATACGTAGTTGCGGCAATGTTTGGAGCGAAAGGTTCGATCTCTTCATCTAAGACACAATCATCTGCCCCCTTTCCAGATAAGAGCCTCTTCATCTGTTCCTTCATCAAGGGCAGTAGCTCAAGGGTTAGGTCCTTGGTCTCTAAGTTAGCTGGGGGTTGTTCTACAACTCTAATCTTATTGTACATGTTTGGTGGGTTATTGTCCCTCCAAGTTCGAGCTTGGTTAGGTGGGCATTCCCACTGTCATGTACAATAGATGGACCTCCCTAATGTCGAGTGTAACTAATATCCTCATTCCGAGCATGATACCTTCTTTGTGAGTTCAAATGATCGCGCATGTGAGGTTGTGGATCATACTGCAGACTTTGTGCTGTGCTTAGATGATTCCTCAAGTCACTTTCAGACCCGCCTCCACACTGGCTCCCCGTCCAATAACTTCCATTTGCAAAACTTACGGCCCGCGGTTGAGATCGAGGACCTGGATTCTCAGCACGTGCCCATGGGGTATAAGTATCTACCGACGGGGGAGGATTTCTCCTACTGTTCCCATGAGCTGAAGCAACTCGTTGTGGGCAAGGTGGTGTAGGATGTCTAATGGATGATGGCGGATGCGTTATTGGCGAGGTTATCCTCATTCCATCAGGACGGACTAAATTATCCCGCCTCAGCTCTACTCCAATGTCTCATGTTCTCTGTTCCTAGGGTTCTGATCATGGCATAGGAGGATTAATTGGAGCATTTTTCCTTCATGAACTTGTCCCAGCTCGCCCTGGTGGGTGTTGTGGGCACTCCTGGGAATCTGCGAAGAAGGCACAGAGCTGGGGGTTGCAGTCCTGACCGACCGACTAACATGTTTGTGATGACCCCTGTGACGAGTAGTTGGCTGACCACTCTGGTTATTTTGCTTTGAAGGTACATAGCTTGTAGTGGCGGCTCAAACAGAACGACTAGGTTTAGACCGGTTATTCCTATGGGACTAATGAGACCCACTTTGCCTCTTTCTGACATTAATATCAGTTACAAGAAGGGGTAACCGAGCTAAGACCTCCTCGATTTTCCTATTTTCCCTAGCAAGATGGCTTCTTAATTGGGAATTTTCCATCTTAACAGCGGTCAAATACCCCAGATTAGGATTTAGTGGGAAAGATGCTAAACTCCCGGCGTCGTCCTGACCCACTGGTTGCTTTCTAGAACGTTGTTGAACGTCTGGGCCCCTTTCAGCGGGAACATTAGTATGATGGGCCTCCTGCCCACTAGGCTGCTCCATGTTATTGTCATGTATCGATTGAGTGAACACCATGATAAAAGTCGACTGAAACTTGCGTCGCACTAATTTCATCTCAATGAAAGCACAAAAATGCTGATGTGGTTTTTCACCAATAGTATATTAAGACATCAAATAGGTAGATTAGTGCTAAATTATAAACTGTAATGAAATAATAAAAACCCTCTCGAACACACACAACTATTACATAGTTCAGTGGTTAAAATCCACCTAGTCCACAAGATAGTGTTATTGCTTTTTTCTCTCAATTTCTGCAGAGTTTTAGTAATACAAAAATTTCCATCCCCCTCCCTATCCATGATCCCAGGTATTTATTGGGGAATTTCCTCGACAGGTTTAGGTAACCGCGTGAATAAATAAGGTATACATTTAATACATATTATTCCCATTTACATTGGGATATGATTTTATAACAGAATAGAATATACTCCTACAAGGTTAATCCACTATAAATATGAGATTGAACTCTTGATAATTATAGACATATATTTATAGAGTGCTTTACTAAAGAATAAAGTGTCCATTGATATAATCATTACATACAACATTAATTCTCTATTAATGGTTCATAATTAAAAGGGAATAAAATTAGCGTTTACCCTTTTAACTATATCTAGTTCCTAGCGTACCATTGACTTTACTAGTGAAGGTTGTGTCACAACAAGTTTGCGACGTGAGCGATTTTAACCTTCTCAGTTCCAAAAGTCAACCTAATAGGGAAACATTATTGAAACTATAAGAAGGTATATATTCCATATTTTTTAAACTATGTCCCCAACCATATATATCATTGAGTCCCCAAAACAATTGTTCTTAGCCTGATCATTCTGACAAACCTGAACACATGAATCAAAGGATTAGATGACATAAATAGGAGTTCATAGTAGCCTCATGATTAAGATCACCGTGTATATGATCACCGTTTGATGTGTTTGATTAATACTATGAAACGATGTTTAAATAAGTATTAACAAATCACATATGGCCTAGTTCTATATATCGCTATATATAAAGTAACTTCACTAAAGTGTCCTACTACACTAGTGACCCGGATCTAGAACACTTGTATTGATAATACTAGCGAATTGACTAGTAATAATTAATCTAAAGATTGATTTTTTTTTATTTTACTACGAACTGTTTTAAGTTCATTATCTCAATCTTGATCATCTCATACCAATATGAGACTAAGACCACATAGATGAACTTTGTAATTTTATGATATTTACTTAATATTATCAATATATTATCGGACATAGTCTATACATATAATAATTCAATTTAATTATTTATTTCATTTAAAACATTTGTCCACTACAATTGCTTTAAGAGCATTATTCCCAACAAGTATTGCTAGAGAAGATTCTTCTTTTTTCCCGCCATAGAATTGCTGCACTTCCGGCACACCTCCATTTTCCGACGATGTTGGAATTCTCATAAATTCTTTTAGCCAAGTTTCATCAAGGCGAACTTCTATGACTTGGAGGCATTTTTGACGCCTTGACATAATTCTTTGATGGAACAGATTGAAGAACAATTATTTGGCACTTATTATTCCCACAGAAGATGCCATACTATTGACGGTGGGAACTTGTCAACGAATTTTGGTCCGAAAACTCAAAGGTTGATAAGAAAATGATAAACTTAGGAAGAAAACTTGAAAAAAAATTGCAGAGTAAAAATGGAGGCACACATAGGGTTAAGGGGTATGCAACGAGTATAGGTGTAAGGATGTCATGAGGCATATGGGCACACGAACCTGCCAAGGTGTGCAGGAGCAAGGGTTCCACAAGGCGCCTAAGTGCAATAGTCCCACGAGGTGCACAGGCATAAGGATCTCGTGAGCTCACCCATGTGGGAAAAGATATCGTCCGTCTACACGAGATAAAGGCCTCAGGGTCGAGACACGTGAGACGATGACCTCACATGAAGAGGAGGACCTGCGTGTAACATGGTCTCTTGTGTCCTTCACGGGCTTCAGACACGAGCTGGGGTCTTCTATAACGGTGGAATTTTTACATCCACACCAACATTTCTTCAGACCGTCGAGGATGGAGATTCTCCATAATGCAACCTTACTGTCGTAGGAGAACTTGAAGAAATATACCTCAATGAAAAAGATAAAAATAAAACAATGCTGGTAAGTGCCCACCTACCCACAGAAGAGACTCTACAACTTTTGCAATTTCTCAAACAACACATTAACACTTTGATCCTTCGGTTATGACTCACTGTCTTAGAATTTCGAAGGACTACCCAGCGGTAAAGCGGAAGCAGTGTAGATTTGCACCCGAAGTCAATCAAACGATCCAACAAGAAGTTGATCAGTTATTACAAATAGGAGCAATAGAAGAATGCTTGTACCCAAGATGGATTGCCAACCCTTTGGTAGTCCCGAAGAAAAATGGAAAGAAAATAGTATGCATCCATTACACAAACCTTAAAAAATCCTGTCCTAAAGATAGTTACCCATTGCCAAAGATCGATCAAATGATTGATGCTACAGCTGGGTATGAGCGAATTAGCTTCCTTGATGTGCATTCTGGTTATAACCAGATACCAATGCATAAAGAAGATCACATTCACACAACCTTCACTATGGAAAATGGATTTTACTATTACAAACTCATGCCTTTCGAATTAAAAAATGCGGGTGCTACTTATCAAAGGTTGATGAATAAGATCTTTGTCAATCAGCTGGGGCACGTGATGGAAATCTACATTGATGATATGGTAGTGAAATCTAAACACCCATCAAGGCACATACCAGACTTGATCAAGTCTTCGCGGGCCATTTTTTGGGTTATGTTGTTAGTAGAAGGGGTATAGAGGCCAAGCCAACCAAATTGCTTATTTTGCAGAAGTTCAGGAACCATAGATTGTTCATGACGTCCAAAAAATTACAGGGAAGATCGCGGCAGCTGCTTCATCTCTAGAATGTCTGACAGATGGCAGCCATTCTTTCAGAGCATCAAAAAAGTCATACAATGCCATCTGGGGTTATGAGAAGAAGTGATCATTCCACGATTTGAAGACCTATCTAAGCTACCCACAAATTTTAAGTTCACCTATCCCTAATGAGGAACTCTTCCTCTACTTAGCAGTGTCTTCTGCTGCAAGAACGTCTATTCTATATCGAGAAGAAGAAGGAAAGTAGAAGTTAGTTTACCACACCAGAAAAATGCTCTCAAACGGCGAAAAAAGATGTTGCAAGATGGAAAAACTGGTCCTAGCTTTGGTATCCGCAAAGAAAAAAATCAAGCAATATTTTCAGGGGCATCCAATCATGGTCTTCACTCATTATCCATTAAAATAGGTTCTGAGTAAACTTGATTTATCCATATGATTATCAAAATGGGCCATCAAATTAGGGGCCTACGATATTAAATTTCAACCAAAGAAGGCAAATAAGGGACATGTTCTAGCTATCTTTTGGTCGAGATTCAATCCTTTGAACTAGAAGACATTCACATCGAATCTGATGAATTTGAATGGATCTAAATTCTTAGCATAGATGGAGCTTCTAATGCACAAGGTTCAGGCATAGGAGTGGTTTTAGAAGCACCTTCTGGACTAAAGATAGAAGAAACTCTGAAATTGAACTACCAAGCCACCAACAATAAAGCAGAGTAAGAAGCTCTCCTATATGGGTTAATGTTTGCCAAAATCCATGGCGTAAAGCGTATTCGAATCCGCGCGGACTCTATGCTAATGACTGAACAAGTCTAAGGCAACTACGAGGCTAGAATCCCAAAGCTGTCATAGTTCCTGGAAAAAGATCGAAAACTTGCGTAGTTGTTTCCTTTGTTTTGTGATGATGTAGATCCCCTAAGAACTCAATCTACGAGTAGATGTTTTAGCGAAACAAAATTTTTTTGAGCAGTTCACCGCCATTCAGAACTCTCACCCACAGATATACAATGCAGAGCCTGACCAGCCCTGTTGAATGGACATAATTATGACCTTCTTAACTGATGGAGCAGAGCCCAACGACAAAAAAGAAGCTCACCTTCTGTGATTCAAAGTCCTATGACACTCTATTGTAAATGGAGTTCTTTACAAAATATCTTGTAACGACATGTACTTGCAATGTCTACGACCTTCTGAAGCTTAAAGACTACTTGAAGAAATCCATGAAGGTGTCTATGGTAATCACACAGGTGGGCGCATTCTAGTAGACAAAGCTTTTACTGCATGTTAATACTTGCCCTATATGATGAAAAAAAAATCTAAGGAATAGGCTAAAAAATGGAAAAAATGCGAGTGCTTTGCCCCCATCAGCCATTACCCCACTCAAGAGATTCATTGGGTAATCTCGCCATGGTCATTTTCTAAATGGGGTGTTGTTGGGCATTTCCAAGGGCAGCTGGTGGAAAATGTTACACATTGCTAGCAATCAATTACTTCACTAAGTGTGTAGTGGTAGAAGCTTACTGCACCGTTAATAAATTTGACACAGTGAATTTCATCTGGAAGCACATAATTTGCCAATTCAAAATCCCTCTATAAATAGTTGCGGAAAATGGCAATCCTTTTCAAAGTGCCAAAGTTCAAGAATTATGCGACCAGTTCAAAGTTCAGTTGAGTTTCTCCTCTGTCAGCTATTCGGAAGGCAACGGGCAAGCAGAAGCTTCCAACAAATTTGTGTTTGACTACATTAAGAAAAACATGGATAAAAAGAGCAGCGCATGGCTAGAAGAATTTCCAAAATTCATATGGGCGTACAGAACCACCAAACGAACATCAACTGGTGAAACCCCATATTCAATGGTATACAGATCTAAAGCTGTAATACCAACCGAAATGGGCCTCCCCATATTTGGATAGATATCACCTCTAATTCAGAAGCTAACCAACTCTTGTTGGGATACAATCTAGATATAGCGGAAGAGTACATGTAAATAGCTGAGATACAACAATTCAACTACCAGAAGGCAACCGAATGACATTATTAGAAGAAAATTTCTCCCAGATCCTTTTTGATAGGCGAATGGGTTTTAAGGTGCACAACTATCAATCAAACAAAACTACAACCAAATGGGAGGACCCATTTAAGGTCATTCAAGTTCAAGGCTATGGATCCTACTACGTCCGCAAAATACGCAATGGCAAAGACGTCCCAGGAACGTGGAACACTTTATCATTACGCAAATACTACTGTTAATTCATTTCAAATTGTAACAAACACAATTTACATAATGGAAATAATAATGATGATTTGACCGTTTCTTGATGATATTTGTGCCTCGCATGGTTTCAATACCACATTTATTTACTTTCCCTTACCGACAAGGGATTATTTCAATTTTGACAAATTTACTATAATCAATAAACACATGATTCATGCATACGATTGGTCTTTTCCTAAGTACACGTAATCTCCACGACATATACAGAAAATGTTATTCATACACCAAATCGTGTACTTTCCTCGAGAAGATTTTACCTAATGTTTAGTTAAACCAATAAATTTCTGCATTGATTTAGACATTTCACTGCCTAATATCTTGTGATCTCTCTGCAATGCTTAAACCTATTCTTCAATTCCAACCTGTTGGGGGAGAGTGAGATAACACCCCCTCAAAATTTAAAATCTACACAACAAATGGATTGCCAGAGACTAAATAAAGATTATGCAAACCCAATTTGGTGAATGATCTTCTTCAACTTTGATGAACCTTCAAAACCCTTGTAAAACAGCAAATCTAAGGCTTATACATGTTTCTTAACGCTGTCCAAATACTCTATTTCCTAGCCACCATTGATGCTTGAGTATTTTTTTAGGAGGAAATGAGCATTGAGATTAAACAAGACTTAAACTCACAAAGTCAAGCACTTTCTTTATGAGTTCTTGAAGAAAGTTTGAGATTCTTGGAGCTAGAGAGAGATAGAGAGGGTAGAGAGAGATTTAGGAGAGTGATCAAATCTTCAAAAACTCTATTTTGACCCTTATATAGAGTAGACACTGTCATTAGGTCTAACCAATAGGATTATACTTGTAAAACACGTCATTTAGAGAAATTTACATAACTTGTATGGACTCCAATAGGTGACGCGTCGTCTTCATGCATGCGATTAGGCGATACATTGCCTACATGCATGCGATGCATCGCCTGCTAGGGTTTAAAAAAAGCCTAAGCATCAGATGATTCTACGTCACTTGGGTGGCGACATATCGCCACCCTCTCTAGTTTTGGACCCCTCCAAAGGTCAAAAAAATGCTCCAAATGCTACTAAACTTTTTGGGAACTCTTAGATACCTTCATGCATCACTTTGTACCCAAAAAACAAAATTTAAAATGCCTACAATTGAAATGCAAATTTCACATCTTCACTATGTGAAATTCACTAAGTGTTTATACCTTGCTTGTATTTTAACACTTATCTTTTTGTATTTAATCAATCATAGCAATCCACCACTTGGTTAAATACAAGCCTCATTCTCTAGTTTAAATTTTTTTTGTCCATAAAATAAAGTACCTTTTGGTTTGAACTTTACCTTAGTAAAAAGACCACAAAGTCCTATTAAAATCATTAGTTGCTTAGAAGCTTGAACCAAGTATTCCATATGATAAGACCGGTGATACCTCACACACCTCAACCACATCTTTTGTTTTCCCACTTTCTCTCTTAGCACTATCATGGCCATGTGCTCATCTCTTCATGAAATTTCCATGGAGAAGCTCCAACAGCCAGGAGAGGCGGCACCACCTCTAAGTCCACATACGTGAAGTTCTTACAACATCTTTGCTACTATTATAAATGCTTGTTACACTCAACTGAACTTCATTAAAAGCCCTAGGCTTATCCCTAACTTGGTAGCAACCAACACTGACCATCACGGATGGAACTCACCATAAGTTTTAGTGTTGAAACTATTCCATATCAATGACTTGTTATCACCCATTGAACTCTTTCCCCTGATTTTTATAAGTTGAGAGTTGGGTTGCCATCATTGGTGAATCTATTATTCTAGGAGTTTCAGTCCCATCCCTTTTGAAGTGGAACTTACTAACCTTCTCACAAGAGGTTTTGTAAATGGATACGCTAATTTCTCACTTGTCTTAACATATGAGATCGATATGGTTCAACCTTTAATCAATTGTCTCACATATTCACATCTTAGACTAATATTTCTAAACTTTCCATTATACACACTATTATATGCTCTAGCTGTTATATTATTTTATAATATAATGTAATATTATATTATATTATAATATAATATTTTAGATTAAATAAATGTGACAAAGAGTGTCACATGTTGTAACATATGATAGAGAGTTACAATATTTAGATATATAAGCTATATCCAAATATGTAACATATTTGGTGTTACGAATTTGTAACTTCCAAATATTACCCTTTATTGTGTAAATTTGGTGTTACAAAATATTGAGATGAATTTCATAAAGCTATATGTGAAATGGCTGTTAGAGATATGATTTTAACCCCAATAATGTGTTTTGGGGGTTACAAAATCATTTGGAAGAGTTTCGAACCATTTAGAAAAAAACACATTTTCAAGTGCTGAAATTGGTCAGTGGTCACGGCCACAGAATGTTGGTGGCCGCGGCCACTAATGTCCCAGGCCGCCGCCAAAGGTGTAAATCTGACCAATTTTTCTGTGTTTTCAATCTTTGTTGAACGGCTCAAAAAACCCAAATAACTCCCAAATCTCATTTTTAATTCCATATTAATCCAATTAAACATTGGCAACAACCATGGGGGTTGTTGGAATTTGAAATTAAAAGGGTGTCTCTAAACTCTATAAATAGGAGCCTATAGCTCACTTGAAAGACACAACATTTCTATCTATTAGAGCACTTGACTAGAAACACCTTGAGGCTTGATAATTCCAGAAAGCATTTCCTTTAATCTGAGAGGGATCCCTTAGTGCTTGAGTTAGGGGGAAATAAGCTTTTGGAAAAATGTTTTAAACCTTGTTCAATTTGGTGATCCCCAACCCTCTTCACTTATGTTGTGTAAGTGAGAGTTTTATTATGTTTCTGTCCTTACCTTTTATTCTATTGCTTTTCTTCTTATTCTCTTGTTCTATTTACTTGTAACTTTTGTTTAGAGTTGTAATCTTCTCTTTTGTTTCAAACACCTTTACTTTACTTGTAATCTTTTGCTTAGAGTTGTATTTTCCACTATTCTATTCTTCTTCTCTTCTTCTTCTTCTTTTTTTTTATTTGTACTTTCAGTTATAGAGTTGTAACCTTATTTAATCAATCTATATTTATTTGTAATATATTGCCTAGAGTTGTAATATTCTTACCTATTTCCATTGAGGCAATACATATTTACCTAACACATTAAAAAAACTTCCATTGAATAATTGGGTTGTTTAGGAAAGATTTGTCCCTTTGGAAGCCACTGAAATGTTTTGGCAGCAAACATGCATCAACCAATCCTATGGAACTTTGTATTCCAAGCTACCAAACACCAAATACCACATGCATGCATCATCAGCCCACTAAATAACATTATTACAACCTAAATAACTAATTTAACTCACAAAACAATAATAAATGTTAGATTTTCTAAAGCCATTAAAATGTTATGGTAATAATCATGATTTTTACCTCTTTATGTTCAAGCATTTGGGTGGTTGAGCTCTTAGGTTTTCGGATCACTTCAACACTTCACACACTTGAATCCCTTCCCATAAACACCAAAAATCAGATTATAGAGCTAGAAAAAGGAAAAGGAGAGGGATGCTTAAAAAGTGTTTGCTCTAGGGTTTACCACTTTAAAAAATTTCCTTCTAAGCTTTCATACATGTAGACGATGGTGCTCACACTTGCATCAATTACACTTAGGTTTGAGATGATGGATGTGGTGAGTGTTTAACTGACATGCATAGAGTTTTATAACCCTTAAAGGTTCGATCAACATAGAAAGAAGTAGCAAAAGAAAGATGGTAAGAAGAAACAAGAGAACTCACCATTTTTCTTTACTTTGGTTTAAATTTTTTGTGAAACCTTCAATGGAGCTTGTTCAACTTTTAAGGGGCTGAGATGAATGGTGTTTCATGAAGTAGAAAACAATTATTAAAACTAGCCTTGAAGAAGAGAAAAAGAGATTGAGAAAAATGACATAGTTAGAACATTTTCGATACGACATGACATGGGCCTAAGCATGGCACGACACGATAAGCCTGAAGGCACGAACAAACTAGCCCAAAAGCACAACACAAAGCCCGATATTTTGACATTAATAATGATAATAAATTTTTATTTGTCAATTATCTATAAATTAAAATGATAATAAAAGTCTATTATTTTTCTTAATGTATATAATTTTATAATTATATTAATTTATTTTAAGATTTGTGAGCTAAATTTTTTAGCATTTATTAGTAGGTATTCAAATTCTAATAATTATCTTTCATATAATTTTTTGTAAAGTATTGTCGAAAAGTATATAAAAATATCTCAAACTATAATTTAAACAATGAAATGTATTTGGATTGGTGGTGAGTCCATTGATTATTAAAGAGGAGGTGGAGGGTTCAATTCCCTACCCTCACATTCTTTTGCAATAATAAAATGGGCCTAAAAGTGGGCTCGAATTTGGGCCTAAATAAGGAAAGTGGGCCAACCCGATTTGGGCCCGACACGACATGGGTTGGGCCGATGGGCTGTGTTGGGCTTACTCTTTCAAATATGAGCGGGCTTGGCCCAACACGAATTTGAATACAGGCTCGACCTGGCCCGAATTATTCGGAGGCACGAAAATGTGGGCCGGGCTGGCCCACATATACAGCTCTACTCTAAACTTCTAGAAAGAGAAGGGGGCTTTGAGAGAGATCAGTGTGTGCTGAAAAAAATTAGATGGAGTAAGAGAGAGGGAGGGGTATGGTTGGGTCATGGATGGTGGGATTGAGTGATGAAGTTAGCTTAGTTTTATTTTCCAAAAAATAAAGAGATGATAACATGGGAAAATAATAATGGCTATTTTCTTAAAATTTGTATTAAGAAAGTTTTTCTCACTTAAGAACTCTACATAATCAGCAACAGATGCCTCAAAGTGCCCTTAATTTAAATTTTATTAATCCTCAAATAAGCTTGAACATAAGTTCAAAAGGTCATTTAGCATAGTGTATAGTTTTGATTAATTTTTCTTAGTGAGAAAAATCAATTTAAATTAAATGTGACATGACCAAACATATCATATTTTAATATTAAAATAACCTATAGTTATTATATTTTTTTAGTTTATACTCAAACTTAGTTTTTCCTTAATTATTCAATCAAGAATATTTTATCCAAGATATTTACCGGATTAGGATTTTTGACCCAGTCCACAACCAAAGGTCTCGGTTTCTGAAAAAACTGCCCTATATGGATAACATTCAAACATCACGAACTTTATGTAACATAAAATGTTCCCCTTAAAAAATACATAATACAAGGAATTAAAATACCTGAAATAGGGTTTAACCAGTGCCCTAAATGCGGGGCGTTACACTCTGTCCCTCTAGACTCTAAAATTCACAATCCAAAGTTATTCTAAAAGTTAACCCTAACCCATTTTATAGTCCCTTGAAAATACATTTGACATTTAAAATTTAAAACTGAATTTTCCAGAAAATGAGGCCCCGGCCGTGGCCTGGGACATTGCTGGCCGCGGCTGCTAGGGTGAGTTTGTGTGGCCACGGCCGTTGCACTTTTTCCATTTTTTTTTTTGTTTTTCTTCAATAGCAGCCACTGTCGATATTTTAACTGCTACGTCCTTGATATAGCTCAAAGTTGGACGATTCAAAAAGCTATGGAGTGCTAAGAAAAAGATTTAAAACTTTTATATCAAGAATTAATTACAAAAGAGTATTGGTTATCAAAATCAGGCATGAGGTTACAGACTTGTAATTCCAAGCTTAACCACTACTTGTAAAACATCCCAAATTCATTATTTTTCACCCAAATTTCTTGGAAGTCCTACAAACACAAAATAAACTAATTAAAAATATGCAAATAAATAATCAAGTGCATGAATAATCATAGAACAATAATGAATTAAAAATAGAAAAATTCAATACTTATTAGATACCCTAGGTTGGGCATTTTTTCCTTCCTTGTCTCTTATGGTGAAATTTTATTCTTCTTTATAGGAATCTGCTTTAGAATATGAAAATCGGATAGCAAGGCTTCTCCTCATATCGTGATACTCAAATTTTCATGTAATTGCATAGATTTTGTCATTTCAACATATGTTTTATTATTTATTTCCTCTATATCATTTTGTTGAGGTGTATAAGAGGATGTACATTCATGTATTATACCATGCATCTCACAAAAAATATTGAATTCATTGGAAAATATTCACCGACCCTATTACATCTAATCACTTTCATTTTTTTTTCCAATTTATTTTCAACTTCGGATTTATAGATTTAAAACATGCTAAAGGCCTCATCCTTATTCTTAAGCAAGTACACATGTGTGAATCTAGAACAATCATCAAAGAAGGTAATAAAATACCTATGTCCACCCCTTGGAATTTATTTCATTCTATTCACATAAGTTACTATGTATCAAATCTAACAATTTAGTTTCTCTTTCAACACTTTGATAAGGTTTCTTTAACATCGTCGATTTAATATATAATTCACATTTATCATGCTCAACATCATTGTATACAAACATACCCTTTCCCCACATATTATTTCCCCTTGGACAAGATTAGCTTTCCATACTCAAACACTGCTTTGATGCACGATTTTCTAAACAAGTGCCCTCTCACAAGATTCCTACTCATATCTGGAACATACAACACATTGGTCAAAAGAACCTTGTTTCTGGATGTGAAGTAGATATCAACATTCCCCTTTCCCGACACCTTGGATCTATGCTCATTTCTCATTTGGATGTCATTGCAATCTTTTGATTCTTCAAAAGTTTTGAAGACCTCTCTATCATAAGTTACATGAATGGCTGTGCAAGTGTCATACCACCATCCTTGCACTTTTCCTTGGATGACATTCTCCTCACTCAAGGTAGCAGCCAACTCCTGTTTTGTTGTGTTGACCTTGGTTCCATGTTTGTGGGACTTTCAGAACTTGCATTCTCTAGCCAAGTGACCATTCTTGCCACAAACAAAACAAGGGTCTCTCACAGTCTTGAGTTTGTCTTCATTCTCCTTATGGGCTAGGTAAGTATCATTCTTTGATTGGGGTTTCTTGTGGGCCTTCCCTTTGGATAGAGAGTTTTCCTATGGCATTAGCATTGATTGTCCCACCATTGGACTCTTTCATACACTTGTCTCTAGAACAAGACTCATCTTCAATCCTTAGGTGCTTAAAGATCTCTTCCAAAGATATCTCTTCATTCTTAAGGAGAATCATCTTTCTACATCCCCTTCATGATGGAGGCATCTTGGCTATGATCCTACCCACAATGAAGGACTCCAGCAATGTTATCTTTAGAAAACATAACTTATTCACAATAACTTGTATCTCATGTACTTGGGGGAGCAAGGGTTTTCCATCAGATATTTTAAATTCCATGTATTGAGTCATGAGGAATTCCTTGGTACTTTCTTCTTCGGTTTTGTACTTCCTCTCAAGTACATCCCATATCTACTTTCCCGATGTTGTATTGGTGTAGAGATCATAGAGATGATCCGAGAGGGCAATGAGTACGTGGCCTCCACATATTAGCTCATCTTCTTCCCTTTTCTTTATTTCTTTGATCATTTCTTGAGTATCGTCATCCTTTGGAGCATCCAAAGTCTTCAAATCTTTGTCAAGGATGTAGTGATAATAAAATTGATCTTGTCTTGCTAACACACAAAGTTTAAGGCATCGAATCGATCTAGTCTTTATAGATCTTGAGACATGAACTTGGGGGCTGAGATTGAGGAGCTTTCTTCCATAGTCTTAGTAGATAAACCTTAGAGATAGACAATCTTTGATACAAAACTCAGGTTTGGGGTTAGAGATTTTTTATTGTTGGGGATAAGGCTATAAACCAAGATTTGTATATTACAACTCAAAGGAATAAACAAGGATAATACAAAGAACATAACACAAATAAAATAAGTAATAGAATGGACCTTTGGCTTGAAGAACCTAGATACATAAAATCACAAGTGTATGATTTTATGTGAATCATAAAATGCAATAAAGGCTTGAAACAAATGAAGATTTGTTGTCCAAAAATATGTATTCCTAGCCTCCTCCTTGAGATTGCTTGAAGTCACTACAATGGAATGAGATTAAGATTCATAAGCCTTGAATCTTCATGCAAGTCAATCTTTCTTGATGAAGATCTTGGAGAAAACTAGTAATCTTGAGAGTAAGAGAGAGACATGTGAATGATCAATTCACCAAAAACTCAAATGACCCATTTAAATAGTATAGGAACCCTCATTATACTCAACTAATGAGATTACACTATTTGAGACAACCAGAAGAGGAAGTAGTGAAACCATCAATTTGAGACAAAATTTTAGGACTTGCAATGAATAAATCCAACTCAAAATTAACCTGTCCTTTCTACGCCAATTTATAAAATTTGGCTTGAGACCCTTCGTTCATTCAAGATGTTGAGCAGATATGACATTATCCATTTGGGCTTTCCATTGCATATAATTCTCATGATCAAGTTTGATGGATAGAATAAGTATTAGGGCTTCAGATAACACAACAAAGTGTTGTTGCTGCAGAGGGAGATTGCCAAGATTCACGAGAGGGACTTGCAGAGTCAGAGGGTTTTCAACTTGTGGATTTGAAGCTGGAGGGTTTTGAGCATGCAAATCACTTGAAGATGGTGAAGAACACATCTTCGTGAAATAGAGAAAATGTAACATCCTTATAATCCAGGACCATTACAATGCGTATTTTAAATTGTGTCAGACTTGCTAATCAAGTTATTTAGTTATAACGTGTAACTAAGGTTAGTGTCAAGGGTTAGGGTTCAAAACTTTGATCAAAGGAACTGTTAACTTTTATTTAAAAAGTTTCATATATACATGGGATCCCAAAATATTACAAACAAACACTTAAAAGGGTGTACATACATCAAAAGCTACAATCGACCAACCTAGGCGGAAAAATTAGGGCTATAACCCTAGTTCCTCTGAGATATCTTCGGCCATGGTGGACGAGCAGCCGCATATGTACACGCCGCCACTGAAGCTCTCCAACTCATGACTGGTCAAGCTTTCCTTTTCCCTTACCTACACCACAAAGCACCCGTGAGCCAAGGCTCAGCAAGAAAACTTAAACATGTGAAAAAACAAGAAGTATAATTCTCTAAATACTTATCTGGCATGTCCAGTAGTAATAACCTACTTATACAGGCATACAATTACAAATAAATAGTCATCAGACCATTCTGGGGCTGCTGCCTTGTGTAGTTGACCATAGAGCCAATCCCGGGGCCCTATCCCCTAGCTATGTGACAATAGACTCACCTGGGACCCTCACCCTTAGCTCTGGGTAACTAGCCATAGAGCTAGCCAAACACTTTTGTTTTCCATCGACCATTGGGTGAGCCAACGTAATTGTACGTTGCTAATTTAGGCCTAAGCCTTTTGACTAGCGCACAAAGCACTATTGCCGTCCTTGACTAATAAGTTAATCCCTGAACCAGGTATTCGAATATCGATACAGAAACAGATATGGATAGGCATACCTCAACAAGGCAAACACACATACATATTAATCACATAACATCATTAAGTAACCGTAATCATAGTAATAATCATGCTTATTTAACGGGCCAAGCCCTAGCCACGCAAACCATGCGAATAGTCATGTAACACTTAAGCAGGTATAAAATATTCAAGTAGGTTTAATCAATAGGTGGAATGATGACTTAAACATAGATGTTCGCAGGGGCCGAAGCCCTAATCATAGTTATTATTAATAGTCGGGCCAAGCCCTGATCACATATAACACTTATTGGGGGCAATTTTCTTACCTCAGGTCCGAGTATAGTGTAAAATAAGAACGTCCCTTGAGCACGATCCCAGTTCTGAGCCCCTAGCGATAACCTAGTTACAACCATAATATAGGATTCCATCAATAATGAGAAAATAAAGTCTTCTGGACCGAGTCCTAGCCTTTGGGACCTTGAATTCTACTAAACCGAGTAGTAGTATCGATCCCGAGCTGTAAGGAAAAGATTCCTGTCTCTAAAAACTCACAATGGCCAAAACAGCCCAGGCAGGTCGCGACCTGCCCTTGAGGGGCGCGACCCCTCAATTCAGAGGCCCTCCTTCCCTGGAAATGGAACATGGGCCACGACCTGCCCTTGGGGTCGCGGCGCGCCTCCCAGACAGAAGCCTCCCACGACCCTGGGTTCGGTTGGGTTGCGGCCCCTCAAGAACATGGCCATGACTTGGCCATGCAGACTCAGATTTCCTCCATTTTTCATCATCCAAATCCAACCAAAACTATCCCAATTTCACCCTAAAACAATAATTCAATCGATATAACAGTTTTAATATATTCCCAGCAACAAAACCCAACTAACACCTAGATGCAAAAATCATAAAAACTTCCAATTCAACTCTTGAGCTATAAGGCTCAAGAACACCTCAAGAACAGCTATGAGTTTTAATAGAATTCAGTTAAACACAGAGATTTACACATTACCTTAGTTGTGAAAAGTGATCCCCTAGCCACAAGCTATCCAAATTCTAATCCTGATCCTTCGATTCCTTAGTTTCCAGCCAAAATCTTCTTAGTTCTTGAAGAACATACTTAGGAAGCTGAGAGGAAGAGAGAGAGAGAGAGAGAGAGAAAGAGATAGAGAGAGTTAAGAAGGAGTGTTTTGAGTGTTTGTGTTTTTGTTTTCCTTAAGGCTTAAGTGACTTAAGCTAATCCCGAGGCTCGAGGTACCAAAAACGTCCCCAATGGAAAAATGGTCAAATTCTCAATTTTTCCCTCCTAATCTCACTTATTCCAAATAAACCTTCAATTATTCATTCCCATTACCCGACAAATCGATTTAATGCCAAATACCTAAAATACCCCTTGGCTTACCCCAGTCGGGTATTGGGTCCTGTTGTGACTTTCCCGCTACCTTGCTCACCAGGATCGTCTCGTGCCGAGTACCCAAATAAATCCACATAATAATGTGATCTCTCACATATATCACTTATATGAATATATATACAATTATACCCATAACATACCAAATTACGAAAGTTTCCATTCTAATAAGAAACGGGCCCACATGCATATTTAATATCCCTAAACATGCATAAATAGTTATATTATCATATAACTCAAATAATCACAATGAAATATATCAAGTAAACATATAATTTCATATATTTCCATCCTGGCCCCCTAATCAAGGCCCTAAGCCTTATTAGGTAATTTTGGGACGTTACAGAAAAACTAGGAAAAAAAGAAAGAAAAGAGCTTGGTCACTGATACCAGGAAACAAATGAGCATATAGAATAATATTTGAAGAGAAATAGTTAGAGAAAATGGGAAAGTATTTATAGTAAGAGAAACTGGTAAACCTCAGCATATTCACATATGACGGAGCAATTGGTATTTATATGTAGAATATGTTACAAAGTGAAAAACTATAACTGAAATACAACTGAGTAACTGAGTAATCCTAACAACTAAACTAACATAACAAATCTAAAATACTACTTAACTAATTAACAAAGTTGACAATATATTTATATTCTTAACAACAATACTAGCCCTTAAACTTTCCTGATGACCCCGACATTAACATCCAGCCTTCTCTTGGTGGTCTAATCCAAATATGAGTCTCTGTCAATTGGTCTCTCTAGTTTTGAAGCCCGGCAGCCAACTTAGGAATCTAAAATTCATGTAAATACTCATTAGCCCAGTCTAAAAGTTTGACCTTCGATTCATGGTCTCCTTCAAACTTAAACCTTTTCATCTCCACCTAAACACCCCACATCTGAATCACAAATGTCTCAATATTAGTTTGTGAAAATTGATGTTTGAGCACAACCATATAATGTCTCTAAAGACATCCTGCCTTCTCTTTAAAGGTCCCTAAAGAGTCTTTTTTTCCAAAAAATCTTAATAACTTTATGTTGGGAGCAAAAACTTGTAAGCTACGTGTTATGAAGATAGTCCTTAACTTTCATAATTCCTAGCGATCTGCCAACATTACCTTGCAAGAGAAAAGAGCATCAGCCCTTAGGCGAAACATTCATCCACGATATAAAGCCTAGTACATCCTTCATGCTGAAATGACCTTCACAAGCTTGTTCCCCTAAGAAAGTTTGTCTCATTGAGCTCGTGTCAAAGAGGATCAGAAAGATCTAGTGAACCATATCTACTAACATAGTACTAACTATGAAGCCTATTCACACCATGCTGACTTATAGAATGACTAGGTCTAACACTTGACCAGATCACAGTGTCAAATATAAAGCATAGTGAAATTTTCTTTATATGTATTTCTTATACCAAAACATAGGGACAAATTTGTAATTATGCACATGTTGAGAAACCGCCATAAAAAAGGATATAGATTCCTAAATAGGGGTTCAAAGGCCATCACTATAAATTAAGTGCTGAAGAGAAATAGAAAGTTTTTCTTCCATTTTAGTTTACTATTTTGTTACTTTCCTGCTCATCACATATGAATTTGACCACCTCGTTTGAATAAAAGAAATCAACCATTTACTCTACCTTTTTTCTTTCCTTCAAATCGTTAACAAATTTTGAGCATTAACATTAATGTGGCAACGTGTATGGGAATATTTTGAAGAAGTCTTTACTACTACAACAAACCATTGAAAATAAGAAACCCAGCTTCAACAATGGTGAGATTTTTTTGGATGACACTCAACTTCGTGTTACTAGAAGGGAACCACCTACTGTGCATGAAGGAGTGAGTTACTCGAAAGAACATCATGTGCCATATCTAGGAAGCTTTTCTTGCAGGCCTTCCAGGTACAAAGTTAACCACCTAATCTGGCACTGTCTTGTGCACATTAAGGAAGACCTCAAGACTCTGGACCTTTTGTTGTAAATCAATGGGTTACATACTTTAAATAAAAAATCATTAAAGATAATTATTTCATTAATACAAATCCTAGATAATAATCAAGAATCACATGTAAAGTATAAAAGAAAATCTTGAAAATTCAAAGATTAAATCATAATTTTGAAAATGACATGAAATGGAAAGTGAAATTACACCACCAAGATAAATGGAATCCTCACATAAAATATAATAGAGCTATGAAAGATAGAATAATAAAATATAATGGGAAACTAAAAAAAAATCAAAATAACCTATTTCATAGAGTTAGGGTTTTTGAGAGATAAAACAGTTGAAATGAATAATTGAGTCTTCAAACTTGGGGGAACATCAAAAGGATTATACATGAGGAGTACCGCTCTCCAAAATCTCTACTCCAAGCCTTCCTATAGTTGGTTGAAACATCACAAAGATGGAATGAGAAATATGGTTAAACAAGCTTTTGAAACTCACACAATTTAAGAAATTCTTGGTGAGTTTCTTGGAAAGAATGAGTGTGTTGACGCCGTTTTTCATCAACTTAAAAAAGAAGAGCAATTAAACAAAATATACCAGAGGAAACAAATAATCAGACACGATTTTTTACGTGGTTCAGCGATTAAAATCTGCCTAGTCCACGAGACTATGTTATTAACTTCTTCGAATTCTCTGATAGCTTTCTGGAAGCAATTGTACAGAGTTTCCCCAATCTTAATCTCTTGGTCCCCTACAAATGAATTATCCCACTCTATTTATAGAGTGGTTTACCGAACCTCTTCCCACAGATTTTGGGAAGTTATTCTACAAATCAAATCAAATAATGCCATTAAATGCATTAGTTAATACGTACGCGGTATTATCCCATGATATTTGGGATTTAATTACAAATTACACCGGTTCCCTTAAACATAGGGATTTTACAACAATAAACACATTCACACCCAACTGACATGCTTGGATGCTAGATTCACGTGCCTTCGAGACTATTTGCCTATTGCGAGCTCATCTTCTTGGTTGGCCTATTCTCCCAACAAGTAATTATTTACGAAACCATCCTCTTTAAGTTTACACCTCTCGAGCTCAAACCGTCTTATCTGAAGGCAGGAAATAAATCAGGAAGTTTATACAAGTGTTGAACCATTGCTACTATGAGTTGCGAGCCTAACTTACAACCTCGGAGTACCTTCGAGACTACGTAGTTTCCGAGCACACCAATCTGAGGTTGTCCTTACTGCTATAGCGAGACTGTCTCTGACTTGCAGGTCACATGAAAACTGTGCTTATCCCAGGCTTACGCCTTACGAGCCTGAGTTTTGAGATCGAAAATTCCCATTCTCGAAATCTGGGTGTAACATTTTTCCCCCTCAAAATTATTAGTTCGATTCCTATGAGAAGGAAACTTTTGAACTGCTTCTATTGAAAACTGAGTCGCTTAATATACTCGAGTGTGGACACGCGTCAACCATGGGTTGCTCAATCAGAGTACTCAAGTACCTTTTCACCACACCCATGTCTATTTTCCTGCCAACCTTTTTGTCGCCATCGTGACATCTGCACCCAATCGTTCGATCAAATACTGAATCCGGCCAATGGTCCAGATCATTTCAACCCTTGACATTACCTGGGGCCTATAAATATGCCCATATCTTCTTCCTCATTTTATTTTCACGTTTTAAGTTTTCAGAGAGAAAAAACTAGAAGATTTCTTTCAACTTTGCATGTTTTCCAAATCGAAGAGGCAAACACCCCTGTCATTCTCGACTCTGTGAGAGCTTCCTTGACACCACTCCTTCAGTCGTCGATCTCACTATATCCGCGAACATTTGTGTGTAAGTTCCCATTTCCACCTTGCTCTGTTATTTACGTATTCTTATGTGTTTTTCAGTTGTGTGAATGTATTTACTAGTTTCTGGTTTTTGCAAAGTATCTAATATTACACAAATTTTTGACTCAAAATTTTTGAAATCATGGTTCTCAAACCCAAATTTAGTGTAAATGTAGGTCTTTTTTAGATTACGGGTAATGTATCATGTAGACCAAGAAACAGGATTCTGAATTAGGGTTTTAAATTGCACAAATCCTAAAGTTATCACGTTTTTGGGTAACCACCAACTTTTCCCCTGAAAATCTAGGATTCTTAAAATGAACCCCCGCTTTCCCATTCTCGTGTCAGATACACGCTCGAACCCTGAACTTTTGAATAGTTTGGGGTTCTTCCTTGAATTCGTCCTATCCTTTCAATACCTCGGTCTCGATCGAGCCTACTCCGTGATCCCGAGCCTTTTGAGCCCGAATATCTAAAAGTCATACTCTGATTTCCTGTATACCTGGCCCTCACCCTTTTCTTTCATGCTAGATGTCGTAGAATTATGAGAATTGGTGGGGGTCAGTGCTCGCAATCCCTTATTCTGCATCAATTCCCAGTCCAAAATCTCCCCTCACTCGGAACCAACGACTAATATGCGAGCACGAAGTGGGGAGCGAGCAAGAATTTATTCGAGCACATTTCTGACGTCAGATCGATGAGGTTGAAGAAAGAAAAAGTTGGAAACTTTTGGTCGCGATTTACTTAGATCCTGACCCCGAGCTCAGACCTATCCCCCTCGATCCCAAGCTTAAAGTCACAGTTGCTTTCGAGCCTGGTGTACTTTCCTTTTCTCTGGTGGAGGAATCTTCAAATCGTCCTTCTACCTCGCAAGCTACTACCATTCCTACCTCTAGGGAGGAATTCTTTGAAGTCGAGCATTATTGAAGCTCGGTGACTTCGACGGGACAAATTTCTGACATCCTAGCTTGCCACGGCTTGAGACTATCCGGCACGCTGATGTGTCAAGCTACAACTCCAAATGAGATTAAGCTCGCGGCCTAGAGTCGCGAGCATATGAAGGCAGGGGCTCTACTTCCCCTGAAATCTTTTTTTAAGAATTTTCTGGACATTTTCTAGCTCGTGCCCTTCCAACTTTAGACCAATTCATACATGGTTTTATTTTCCCTAAGGTCACTATACCATGAGTTAAAGTGGGAAGGACCCTCACCAAAAGAGATCCTCTAGCTTGGGGAGGAGATGGCTACTACTATCTGTCAAGCTATCCAAAGGAGAAGAAGATCTTCGAGGACATGCCTAACCATCCTCCAAACTTCAAGCTGGCCTTCTGGAAGAAGATCTTCGAGGACATGCCTAACAATCCTCAAAATTTTATTCGTTCCAACGAATTCGTAAGTACAGAAACTTATTTCTTTTTTTGATCGATTAATGATTAGGCTCGAACTAATGGCATGTATCCATTTCTTCAATCAATTATCACAATCCCACACCCTCAGACTCAATGGTGGAGCACAAGAAAGCTTTGCTCCAGTTGCCTTATGGTAGGCGTTCCCTGTCTTATCTTTTCCATGAATGTAAACTGTCTTATCTTTTGCGGCCTCCTGGAGCAGGACCAGTCGATAGATGATGTCGCTTTGAGTGGGAGCATGTACCTCTTCCCACTAAGAAGCTTCCTCCAAGATAGAGGTCAACGAGCTCATGGGCCCGCTCCCCGGTGGCTCGTCATCATGAACACCCATGCTCGGGAAATGAAACAAACGACGAGGCTTCGAGCTCGAGTGGTGGAGGTAAAATTATTCTCAGCTTGGCTATGTGGTCCCCCTCTCTACTAAAGCGTAAGCCTGATACCTTGATTCTATTCCTAGATTCTCGGGATAACTTCCATGTATGGTCTTGGGTAGATGAGAGGGTTCATAGGTTCAATAGTTGGTTAAGAAAATTCCAGACTATGTATAGTTTAAATGAATTCTAGGATGGGGTCGCCGTTCAGTACAGTACAAAGGACTATAGATACATTTCAAGGCTATCACCCACGTATAGGGAAGGGACTCCCCCAGCCTCTTCTGAAGATAGGGGGATTACATGGTCACCGAGCACAAGCTCGGGGGAGAGTTCCAGTTAGGTTTCTTTTTACTTTAACCTTTATTTCTTTTTGTATTTTAAGCATGGTAACTAATGTATAACTTGTGTGTATGCAGGCGATATGGAGTCTCATCTCGACAACGTACTCAATCGCTACTTCGGTGTGAAGCAAAGCAAATGCTCAAGGGCATCGAAGAGGGTGGGATGCCCCTCTATGGTCCTGAAAAGAACTGAGGTGGCCCCTCCACCCCGGTACTATCAAGGCCAAAGCCAAGCTGGTGCTACAGATCCTGAGGTAAAGATTTCTGCTGAGGTCACACTCCCCCTCCTCCTGCCATTCAAGCCTCTCAAAAGATCGCGCTGGCCCAAAAGAAGCTGGTTCCTACTCGGGAGCGCCTGCTGTCGATTTTGACTCATTTCACTGAGTATGTGATCGACAATGCCACAGGGAAACACGGAGCCACTCTAGGCTCAGACATACTGTCTCGAGTTGGCCAAAGTATCAGCAATCTCGGTGCCCCTCAATGGCAATTCTTCACCTCCTGCCGAGACACCAACACCTTTTATGGCAAGGGTAGCGGGCTCATCTCCTCAGTAATTCTCTTTACTATGTCATGTTGCTTGTTCGAGTTTATTCTGTATGTGTTCTAACCCATTTTGTTTTACAGGGCCTTGCTACATTTGCTCAGCTTAATTACAAGCTAAACAACGAAGTCCACTCGAGCATGTCCTATGCTTAGGAGTCAAAGAATCTCTAGATCAAGCTCGCAGATGAACTTAAGGCCACAAAGTCTGAGCTCAAGTCAAAGCGGGAAGCTAAAGATTCTAAGATCATGCAGAGGGACTCGAGAATCAAGGAGCTTGAAGAGATGAACGCCAAGCTTGAGGAGGAAAAGAAAGCCACTTTTGAAATAATCGAGGGTGAGAAGGCTCGCCTTCTCGAGGAGTTCAAGAAAAGAAGGATCATGCAGTTGATATGGCTATGTACCGAATCTGGGCCAACAACGCTGACCTTGACACGAGCTTCTTACACATTCTCAAAGAGGAGTTCCTGGAGAGGTGGCAAGCTCGACTTGAAGTAGAGGACGTTGAGGAGAAGGCAGAAAAGGTGGCAAAGAAGCCCGATGCTGCCGAAGGGGATGCACCTGCTTCATAGAAGCAAGGTCATGGGCTGCGTCCCATTAATATTTTTGTAATAGTATTTATTTTTATTCATGCCCTTGGGGAAAAGACAATTGGTAGCTCGCATTAAGGGCTTTTTTTTATATTTGTTTAAACTATCACTTTAATGTATGATTTTCTTTGCTCGAAAACCTTCGCACACTTAATGTTACATTCAACTTTTACTTTGACATTTTTGCTTTACATTTCTAAGTCGAAATATTTCAAGCATCTGATATTAAAGGTTTGCTTTTATGTTTGTTTATTCGTACAAACACATTTGTTGGATTTAAGCTCGAGTTTCAATGCAATTATGCACAGTTCACTCGATGTATCCATGTCTGACCTCGTTATTTGTCAAGGTCGGACCTTACTTTTACCATGTACTCGAAAGTACTTATATGGAATAATGTAAGATAGGTAGTTTAGTTATATCTTACTTTTCTAGTCACTTTTCCTCTTCCTCAAGTAGCTTCCCAAGGTTGTGAGGTCGAAACTATCTTTCTGCAAAATATTCCAGCCTCGATCTCGACTTAGCTCGAAGTATATTTATTTATATTCCAACTTTCTGTCAATTATTTTTAGCTGGTTTGTTCCAAACTTATTTAGCTTGTGTCTGGTTTATAATCCACACACTTATAACTTTGCTAATCTAGTTGTCCATATTATATTAGCTCGCGTATCTGGTCTGATCCAAATTATAATTTTGATGATCTAGTTATGTCCAGATCATCTTAGCTCTCGCATCTAGTTATATCCAGACACTTGTAATTTTGATAATCTGGTTACGTCCAAATCATCTTAGCTCACGCATCTGGTTATATCAAGAAAGCTTTAGCTCGTGTGTACACTTCTAACTTTAATGTCAGGTTAATAATCCAGACATTTTTATTCTGTGTTATTTATTTTTTCAAACATATGGTATTATTGTATACCACTGATGCCCCCTTAATATCCTATGAGTGTGACAATAGGTTATTAAATTAAGAGAGTTTGCAAAAAATACAACATTTAGTAAAGAAAATAATTTTTTTTATCAAAGTGGAACACTTTATTAACAAAAATAGTATGAAAAATAAATAAGCTTGGTTATTATAGAACATCATCCCTACACTACTGATAGTAAGGTCATAGATGTTCGCTATTCCAAGATCGCGGTACCAATTCTCCATTCAATCTTGCCAATTATATACCCCAGATCGAATAATAGACTCGATCTGGTAGGGTCCTTCCCAATTAGGTCTGAGTACTCCAGCAGACGGGTCCTTTGTAGCCAGAAACACACATCTTAATACCATGTCTCCCACTATAAATTTTCTATCTCGAACCTTTTTATTGAAATATCAGGTAACTCGTTGGAGATATGCAACATTTTATAGTTGAGCTTCATCTCGTCTTTCTTCAATGAGGTGTAGACTTTCTTCGAGCTGACATTGGTTTGACACCTGATCGTAGGCATGGGTCCGAATTATGGGTATTTCGACTTCAATTGGCAACATGGCCTCGCATCCATATGCTAGGGAGAAGGGAGTATGTCTTGTTAAAGTTCGGGCTGTGGTTCAATAAGCCCACAAAACTTGGGGTAACTCCTCGGGCCATCTTCCTTTAGCCTCCTCCAACCTTTTCTTCATGGAGCTTTTAAGGGTTTTGTTGATTGCTTCGACCTGGCCGTTTGATTAGGGATGGGCGACAGAAGAGAAGCTTTTTATTATCCTATTCTTTTCACAGAAATGGGTAAATAATACACTGTCGAACTAGGTACCATTGTCTGACACTTTCTCTCTGGGCATTCCGTATCAGCAAATGATGTTTTTTACCACAAAGTCTAAAATTTTTTTTGAGGTAATTGTTGCCAGGGGTTCGGCCTTGGTCCATTTTGTGAAATAATCGACCGCGACCATAACATACTTTACTCCACCTTTACCTGTTGGTAGTGAACCTATAAGATCGATTCCCCATACCGCAGATCGCCATGTGGAGGTCAGCATGTTTAGCTCGGTAGGTGGAGCTCATGGAATCGAAGCAAAACATTGGCACTAATCACATCTCTTGACATACTCGAATGTGTCTGCCTTGATAGTGGGCCATAAATATCCTTGTCTTATCACCTTTTTAGATAGACTATGCCCCCCAGTGTGATCTCCACAAAATCCTTCATCAATTTCTTCCAGAATTTTCTTTGCCTCGAGTGGAGTTACACATCAGAGTAGTGGCATAGAATATCCTCTTCGGTACAACCTTCCTTCCACAATAGTGTATCTTGGGATCTGATACATCAATTTCTGAGCCTCATTCCGTTCTTCTGGGAGAATGCCGGTTTTGAGGTAATCGACTATTGGGGTCATCAAAGTTGGTTTGGAGTCGATCATGCATACATTTTCTTCATCAGGCTTGCTGATACTTGGGGTCGATAAAAACTCTATTGGGACCACGTTCAGTGTGTCAGCCTCGCAGGTCGTAGCGAGCTTAGCCAAGGCATTGACATTTTAATTTTTTTCTTGGGGAACTTGCTCTATAGCATAGAACTTGAATTGCCTAAGCGCGGCCTTGGCTTTCCCTAAATACGCAGCCATCTTTATGCCACGAACTTGACATTCCCCTAAAATTTTGTTGACCACTAACTATGAATCACTATAGTAGTGTATAGCCTTTTCTTTGAGTTCCTTGGTTATTTGAAGCCCTGCCAATAATGCTTCGTATTTAGCTTCGTTATTTGATGCTTCGAAGTTGAACTTTAAAGCGGAATGAAATCGACTTCCCGCTGGAGTGATTAGTATGATACCTGCCCCCGATCCATTTTTGTTGGAGGATCCATCGACATAAAGTTTCCACAGCTTGCGGGCTGGGGTTATAACTTCGTCGTTAGACACTCCAGTACATTCTACGATGAAATTGGCCAGGGCTTTTCCCTTTATGGTTGTTCTCAAGTGATATGTGATCTCGAACTGTCCGAGTTCGACCGCCCACTTTAACAATCTTCTAGAGGCTTCTGGTTTAGATAAAACTTGTCGCAGTGGTTGGTTAGTTAACACATGAATAGGATGTTCTTGGAAATAAGGTCGGAGCTTTCAAGATGAGTGGATCAGGCTGAGAGCCAGTTTTTCCATTGAAGGGTATCTCAATTCTGCCCCGAGTAACCTTTTGCTGACATAGTACACTGGTTTTTGTACCTTTTTTTCAACTCGGACAAACACAACACTAATGGCGTGCTCGATGGTAGCAAGGTACAAGTATAAGACCTCTCATGTGATAGGCTTCGACAAGATCGGAGGTTCGGTGAGATATTTCTTTAAATCCTGGAATGCGAGCTCGCATTCCTCTGACAACTCGAACTTTTTCCCCCTCTCAAAAGGTTGAAGAAAGGAAGACAATGATATGTAGATTTTGAAAAAAACCTACTTATTGCCGCCATTCGTCCATTTAAACTCTGGACATCCTTATGCTTTCGAGGTGAGGGCATATCAATCAATGTCTTGATCTTGTCAGGACTAACCTCTATCCCTCGCGCATTAACTATGAACCCTAGAAACTTTCCCGAGTTTACTCCGAAAGAACATTTTTGTGGGTTGAGTTTCAAGTTATATTTTGGTAATATGGTGAAGCATTCTGCGAGATCATCCCCATGGTTATAGTTATGTTTGGACATAACTAGCATGTCGTCAACATAAACTTTCATGTTATTACCTATCTGCTCGGAGAACATTCTGTTCACCAGCCATTGGTACATTGCTCCAACATTTTTTAGTCCGAAAGGCATGACATTGTAGCAATATAGCCCTTTATCGGTTACAAAGCTCGTATAGGCATCCATGAATGACATGAGGCCATGACCTGCTGTGGCATCTACGAGGTGATCAATCTAAGGTATGGGAAAGCAATCTTTAGGGCATGCCTTCTTAAGGATGGAATAGTCGATCCAGGTTCGCCACGTGTCGTTGGGCTACGGAACCAACACTTGATTGGCAATCCAATCTGGATAGAAGGTATCTCGTATGAATCGATTTTCCTTTAACCTGTCAACTTCTTCCTTGAGGGCCTTTTTTCTATCGTCATCCAGGAGTCTTCGCATTTTCTGCTTCGGGGGGAAGCTTTTTTCAATGTTAAGTACATGACTCATGAAATTTTGACTGATTCCCACCATGTCCGAATGCGACCAGGCGAATACATCATGGTTTTCTTTTAAGAAGCGAATTAATTACTATTTCACTTCTTCAGAAAGATTCTTACCCACATTTACCATCTTTGTGGGGTCTTCGAGTTTGACCTCCTCAAGCTCTTCTAGAGGTTCGAGGTCAGTCCTTTCTTCTATTCTGGGGTCGATCTCTTCATCTTTCTCGAAGATCGTCCCATCCTTGTTCTAAATTATTACAAGTGCCTGCGCACTTTTTTGCTTCTTTCCCCTAATGGAGATGCTATAGCATTCCCTCCCCATAAGTTGGTCCCCTTTCAGCGTCTCGATGCCACTAGAAGTCGGGAACTTGATGGCCCAATGCCTAACAGGTGATATTGTCCCTATCCCAACTAGGACAGGTCTCCTAAGCAGTACATTCTAGGCCAATGGAAGATCCACTACGACAAACTTCATCATCTTGGCTATAGAGACTCGATAGTCTCCCAAGGTCAAAGGGAGTTCAATGGATCCCATACAGGCAATCCCTTCTCCTGAAAAACTGCACAATGTGGTTGCAGATGCTTTTGGGTCGCAAAGTGTGAGATCCATCTTTTCTAGAGTGGCTTTATAGAAGATATTCATCAAGCTCTCATTATCAATTAGGACTCGGCGTGCCCTCTTGTTCGCGAGCTGAAGGTTTATGACCAGGGGGTCGTTATGGGGAAACTGGATGTGTGATGCATCCTCTTCAGTTAAGGTTATGAGTTGAGTCTCAACCCTTTGTTGTATCAGAGCTCATGGTTCAAGTTCATAGGGAGAACCGTCGCCTGTTTTGAGCTCGTTTGCATATCTCTTTTGGACATTCCTGGCCGATCCTGCGATATGAGGTCCCCCGAGATGGTTATTACATCTTCTCCATCAATCAGAGGGGGTCGCTCATCCTCCCGACCTCGGGAGTTACTATTTTGGGCAGGTGGTGCAACCGCTGCCCTTTGGCTTGTCGAAGCTTGATTGGGGTTTTGGTTTCTGACGTACAGTCCGAAATAACCCCTCGAGATTAATCCTTCGATCTCGTCTTTCAGCTGTCGACATTCGTCGGTTGTGTGTCTGATATCTCCGTGAAATCTACAGTATTTATTTGAATCTCTCTTCACTTTTTGGTTCCTCATGGGGTCAGGTCTTCTAAATAGGACCTAATTTTCAGTAGGCAGGTAGATATTCTCCCGAGACTCATTGAGCTCTGTATACGGAGAAGTATCTGTCCCCTTTCTTTTTTCTTCCCTCTATCCACCTCGGGGTTAATCCCTTCGCTTTTCTTCCTTTTAGAAGGGTTATCCCCAGGGGGTTTCGAAGTTGAGGGGTCTGCCAAGGTCAGGGAAGAGTTCATGTTTGTCATTGTAGTTACGGGCTAGGTAGTCATGTTCAGCGCTGACCTAGCCTCTTCTACATTGAAAAACCTCTGAGCCCTTCGGTTCAACTTGGTTAAAGACCTGACAGGTTTCCTTTGTAAGTCTTCCGAGAGGGGACTTCCTGGGCATTATGCCTGCGCTAACCGCCATTAGGTGACCACTATCATCGACATCTCAAGCTTGGGCCACTTCTATGTTAAACCTCAGGAGGTAACTTTTTAGCGACTCATTTTGTTGTTGTTAGACGTTGGTTAAGGCTGAGGCCCCGGGTCTGATGCCAACCATAGCCTTAAATTGTTTTTTAAAGTCCCTAGACAATTGATCCCAAGACGCGATCAAATGCCTTTTGAACTTCTCAAACTTGTTATTTGCTGGTCCTGTAAGTGTGGCTGGGAACAACATACACCTAAGCTCGTAACAAAAATTGTTGGCTTGCATCATGGTATTGAATGTGCTCAGATGGCTATAGGGATCTAAGTTTTCGTCAAATGGCAGGACATGAGGTATTCTGAATCCCTGAGGAAAGAGGGTGTTGGAGATATGTGGGGCAAAAGGCTCGAGCTCTTCATCAAACTCTTCATCCTTGTCCCTGCTATGCTCGTTCTGTAAGAGTCTGAATGCTCTCTCCAATTGTTCAATCCTTTCTTGGACTAAATCCACTGGAGGATTAGCCTGGGCCTGTGGGTGCTGGTTATGGTTAATAAAAACTCCAGCTCCTTGTCTCGGTACAAGATTATACACTAGTTGTTTGCGGCCATTCAGATGGTCTCGCAGATCTAGGTTCAGGGGATTGTCTCGACCCCGATTGTGGTTTAAGTGTTCCCGCAGATCATGGTGGTTCCCTCGATTCCTCGCACCCCCTGGTTCCATGTTGTAAATGCTCACGGACCTAGTGTAATCTGAGCTTTCACTTACATAGCTTGCAACTCGATTACTACGAGGTGGATCCCCTGCTACCCTCCTTGTCCCAGCAGTTTGTGATCATGACATTCGGCTTCCCATAGGCTGAGGAGCACTACGATCTCGGGTAGCTTCTCTTTCATTCCCCTGTCTGTGCCTAGCCTGTCGATTTCCACCTTGATGTGCAGGTCGTGGAACTTCCTGGACTGGCGAGGGGTGCCTTATTGGCGATGGTGGGTGTCCTATGGGAGATGGTTGTTGTCTCCCATTGTCGTCCCTAGATGGTCCCAAAGTTTCCCGGTCAAGCTCGAGGTTGTTTTGCGTAGCATCAGGATTTGGGTTCTGAGCCACTGAGGGGGCTCGGTTATTTCTCGTTCCTGTTTGTGGTTCTGCAGTCGGGTTGGTAGTACCTTCAGCGTAGTTACTCCTCTAGGGCCTTGGCTGAACTAGATGAGATGCTGGTTGCGGCACTTTTTCTTCCCTCCTAGCGACCGTGCTCCCACGAGGACGTCCCCTAGGCCTCCGAGGAGGTGCCTGGGCACCAGCAGCCTGTCTTGCTAACTCTTCATTTCGTTTTGTTGCTTTTGCCAACTGTTTGCACAGTTGGCGATTTTCAAGCTCCACAATTGAACATACCTTTCAGGATTTTAATACATATCCTCGTCAGGCCTCGGGGTAGGAAGCCCTCGAGAGTTTGATGAATCACTCCTTTCTTCAGGATCTGGATCCACCATGGGCTGCTTTCCAGGCCATCATGGGTAATCCTCAGCATGAGGAATCTCCTCCTCAGGTAGATTGGGCATTGGTCGCTCACCTGTATTGCGGTTACTTGCAGCGGCCATTGATGTTTGAGAGGCTTTCTGACTAAACAGGCTCACGTCATGTTTAATAGCTCTCAATGAAAGCACCAAACTGTTGACGCCATTTTTCGTCAACTTAGAAAAGAGGAGAAATTAAACCAAATATACCAGAGGAAACAAATAATCAGACACGATTTTTTACGTGGTTCAGCAGTTAAAATCTGCCTAGTCCACGAGTCTATGTTATTAACTTCTTGGAATTCTCTAATAGCTTTCTGGAAGTAATTGTACGGAGTTTCTCCAATCTCAATCTATTGGTCCTTTACAAATGAATTATCCCACTCTATTTATAGAGTGGTTTACCGAACCTCTTCCCATAGATTTTGGGAAGTTATTCTACAAATCAAATAAAATAATGCCATTAAATGCATTAGTTACTACGTATGCGGTAATATCCCATGATATTTGGGATTTAACAACAAATTACACCGGATCCCTTAAACATAGGGATTTTACAACAATAAACACATTCACACCCAGCTGACGTGCTTGGATGCTAGATTCACATGCCTTCGAAACCCTTTGCCTATTGCGAGCTCATCATCTTGGTTCACCTATGCTCCCAACAAGTAATTATTGACGAAACCATCATTTTTGAGCTTACACCTCTCGAGCTCAAACCGTCTTATCTAAGGGTAGGAAATAAATCAAGAAGTTTATACAAGTGTTGAACCATTGCTACTATGAGTTGCAAGCCTAACTTACAACCTCGGAGCACCTACGAGACTACGTCGTTTCCGAGTTCACCAATCCAAGGTTTTCCTTACTGCTTTAGCGAGACTGTCTCTAACTTGCGGGTCACATGACGATTGTGCTAATCCCAGGCTTACACCTTACGAGTTTCAAGATTGAAAATTCCCATTCTCAAAATCTGGGTGTAACAGAGTGTTAATTAAAACCTTGATAGAGGGAAGGGTTAGAGAGAGATAGAATGCGTTGAAAAGTGTGATCAAGACATTAAAATTCTAAAGGATCCCTTTTATAGTGCATGCATTTTATTTAGGATGAACAATTTTTGGAGACAAAAGACACATTAATTTCTCAGTTTCAGGCGACAGGTCACCTGTTGTAGCCACAAATGGCTTAACGGCTACAGGCGACATGTCTCCATCCCACTGCCTAAGGTGTCCAAAATCGCGCTTAAACAACTCCAAATGACTCCATACTTTTAGGAGATGTTGTGATACCTCCTTATATCACTTTAGACCAAAAAAGTTCTATTATAGATGCATACAACAAAAACTCATATTTTCGCGTAAACTTAAGTGAAATCTTTAAGTGTTTTACACCGCCTTGTGTAATACTACATAGCCATTATATTAAACAATCTCAAAATTCCACCACTTGTTTAAATATAATCTTCTATTTTCTAACTCAAATAGTATTGGTGCATAAAGTAAAGTATCTTTCTATTTGAACTTTACCTTAGTGAAAGCACTACAAAGCCTTATAAAAAATACAAGGTGTCTTAAGAGATTAAACCAATCATTCCTAGTGATAAAATTGGTAACACCTCACACACCTCCACTTGACCACTCGATTCCCTGAGGAGAAACTCCAATTCCCATGTAATCATCCAATTCATGAACTCTCTGAGGAGAAACTCCAATTCCCATGAGAGACGGCACCACCTCTAAGTTCACGTAGGTGGAGTTCTTACAACAGCTTTACTACCTTTAGAGACGCTTGTTGCACTCAATTGAACTTCATTTAAATCCTTAGACTTAACCCTCACTCGGTAGCAATCAACATTAGCCATCTTAGATGGGACTCGTAATTATTTAGTGTTGAAAACTATCCACTTATTAATGAGTTGTTCTTACCCATTCAACTCTTCCCATTAATGTTTACAAGCTTGGAGTTAGGTTTCCATAATTGGCAAATATCTTATTATTGGAGTTTTACTCTAATCCCACTAGATGTAGAACTTACAAATTATCTTGTAAGAGGTTTGGTGAACAGAACGACTAAGTTCTCTCTAGTTCTCACATAAGAGATCGAAATGATTCCATCTTGAATCAATTGTCTCATATACTCATGTCTTAGACTTATATGTCTAGACTCTCCATTATATATAAATGTCATTATAAGCTATAGCTAATGTGGCTTGACTATCACAATGTTTCAAGATCATCAATACCTCATCCATGTAAATTGGGATATCCAACATGAAATCCCTAAGTCATTTGACCTTTTTGATGGTTGCCACTAGATCTATAAACTCAGCATCCATGGTTGAGTGTGAAATACATGTTTGTTTCTTTGAACCTCAAAAATCTGCTCCTCCTCCGAGCATAAACACCCAACCAAGTAGTGGAGAGATTGTCACCCACACTCAATATCCAACTTGCATTGGAATATCCCTCAAGTATCTTAGGAAACTTTGAATATTGGAGGCTTAGCTTCTTGGTCCTCTTAAGGTACTCCAGAATTCTCTCAATTTCCTTCCAATGTTCTATACTTGGATTCCTAGTAAACTTACTTAATTTACAAACCTCTTATGTAATATGTGTTCTTGTACAATGAGTGGCGTATGTAAATTAAATTCCCTATTGCACTTGCATACTCAAGTTGAGCCACCTATCTGCCATTATTTTTTCAAGCTTTATGCTTGAATCAAATGTTGTATTTGCACCATAGATTTTTAGATGACTAAACTTGCCAAGCATTTTCTCAACATAGTGAGCTTAACATAAGCCATAACCCCCACTATTTATTCTCACTTTTATACCCACAATGGTATCGACTCTCCATGGTCCTTCATTTTTAAAGTGGAAGATATAAACATGTTCATTTCTATTATGCCTCTCATCTTCATACTCAAATTCAACATATCATCAACATAGAGACATGCCAATATAATATAGCCATCACAAGTGTAATGCCCCGAATTCTTCGATGTGGTTTAATGGTGGGATTAATAGGTCGGGAGGGCCATACTTGTTTAATTATGCCATTAAGTGATAATATGCATGTATATGTGAATTATATTGTAATATGATGTTAAATGCATGCATGTGAGTCCACATTTTAATTACAGGGGTGTGATGGTAATTTGGCCTGTTGAGGGTATACTTGTATATTTGTATGCATGTCGGTGATATATGTAGAGACCATATTATAATGTGGGTCTGTTCGAGCTATTCAGCATGAGACGATCTTGGAATATTGATTAGCGGTCTAGTCACAACAGGTTTAAGTTCGGGGCTCGGGATGAGTCTCGAGGTGATTTTAAGGATTAGAACATTGTTGGGAATTAAAGGGTAACGGGATATGAATTATTGGTGTTTGAGATTATTAAGAATAGCGAGAATTGGAGAGCGTTAATTATGATTAACGAGATAGGTGGAAAATACCAATTTTTCCCTTGGGAGCCTTTCGAAACTTTAAATTGACCTAGGGGTATAATGGTCATGTCACCCCTAGGATAGATATAACCATTTTGGCTGTGAAAGAAGAGAGCAAAACAGAGTAACTTTAAGCTTCTCCCGTATCTTCTTTCTCCTTCAATTTTCTTTATGGTTTTTGAACCATTCTTGAGGATTCAAGCTTGGGAAGCAAGCCTTGGGAGTTTGGGAGTGTGTTCCTCCATTGAAGGGCATCATAAGCTGAGCTTTGGGTAAGTTTCTAACCATAGAAATCCCTGGTTTGCCCTGTTTTAGTTTTGTTTGCAATTGTGATTTCTAGTTTGGGATCTTGGTTTTTTGGGAGTTTTGGCTAAGGTTCCTATGGTTGGGATGTTTGGGGTATGTTGAGATGGTTTTTGGGTTCATTTGACATCAAAAATGGGATTTGGAAGCTTTGGAATCAGGTTGGAATCGAAGGAGATGAAGAAGGTCGTTTCAGGGGATTCCTGGTCTGGAGGTAGCGCTATAGCGCCCACCTTAGGGCGCTACAGCGCTACTCAGGGGGCATTTGGGCGTGTTGGAGGTTCTAAGAATAGCGCTGGGGCACTAGGGGTCAGCGCTGTAGCGCTACCTTGTTCCTTCAAAGTCCCGTTTTGGGGTGTTTTTAAGGGTTTTTGACTTGGGGTTTCAATCCTTAAGGCCCGGGATCGAATCTACTCACCGTATGGGCATGTTTCGAGGTCCCGAGAGTGGTGCTTAGGTTAAGACCCTATCCATGTTGATTCTCATTAATGGAGGTTATAATTGGTTGTGGTTAGGTAAACGATAAGGAACTAAAAGATCGATCGTTCTCAAGGGTTGTCCTTATAATATTTCTCGCTCGAACTTGAGGTAAGAAAACTGCACCCCGTGTATATATGACATGTGTGATTGTTATTGAGGCATGTTGGTTGATAAACGTGGCCATGGATTGTGTATGCCCTGATTTTACCACAAGCTGATTAGCAGTCGGGGCTGCGACCTAATCATGATTATCCCATGGACATCCCCAAGACCGGAGCTCCCGTCAAGAGGCCGTATCTCTTGAGCTCGGGATAACCCAAGGGTTTGCCAAGATTGCCTAGGACCTGTGTCCGGACTCTGAAGGCCGAAGGTCGAGTTAAGTATCCAGCTCGTGGTACGATTTGGATATGGAGGTTGTGACCCTTAGTAAAGTCTGCACACGCAAGGTAAACATGCATAAATCAGACATCACGTGTCTGATATCCCCCTGACTTCTCGTACACGCAGCAGGAACGTGCGTATTCAGACACCCACGACTGGGTTGGGCCGTGCGGCCCATTATCTCCTTACCTATTGATTTGACCACACTTATGTGTCAGGTTTAGGAATTAATCATGATTGTCACAGAGTTGACATGATAGGTAAGAGAGTCACGGGATGACCTTCTTACCAACTCCCAGGTGCCTTCTCCTATAAATATGGAGACCCTGGAGATAATACGGGTTGGATTCTCAATTGAAGGAAATACTCTGTAATCAAATATATCAATAATACTGACTAGTGGAGTAGAAGGATTTTAACCTTTGAACCACTCAAAACTGTGTCTTGAGTCACCTTTTTCACTCTCTAAGATCACATATCTAGTACAGTTCATTGTTAGCACTAATCTCTTTCTCTTCTTCTTATAATTACCTGTTGGCGAAGAACCACGTCAACAAATTGCATATTAAATGCTAGTGAATGTTGAATACTTATATATGGCACTGACTAGTCAGGGACATTGACCTAAGAGTCAGAAACGGCATAAGCGTCCTAAATGCAGGGCCGAATGAAGATTAGATCTAATTGATATTAGTGTTGAATGGCTCTAAGGCATTAACACTGGACCGACCCTAATGTCGATGAACTTATAAGTGCTTGACTAGTCTAAGACTAGTTACTGAGAGCTAGGGCATAAGGCCCAGGTGACTGCTTATCACATGGCTAGGGAACGATGTTCCAGGGTTATGACTCCATGGTCATGTGGAAGGTTATGTTGGTGACCAGTCACCATGGACCTATCCTGCTTAAGCTAATGAAAGGTTTACTTACCTGTTGAGCCCCGGTGACCTTATCGTCACAAGGCTGAAGGGAGCTATTCCCAATTTAGTGACCTTTTTTACTGTCACCTGTTTGTTTGGACTGATAGTCCTGAATTATTATTATGATCATTGTTGATATTATATCATGCCTTATTGTGTTTTCTTGCTGGGCCTTGGCTCACGGGTGCTATGTGGTGCAGGTAAAGGGAAAGAAAAGCCCACCCAGCCTTGAGTGGAGAGCTTAGGTGGTGATGTGTACATATGCGGCCGCTTGACCACCAAGGCGAAGGAGTTCTTAAAGGAACTAGGGGGTTTACCCTATTTTTGCCGCTTAGGTTGGCGGGGTTGTAAATTTGAAACAGTAGTGGCCATTTTGTACTATGAACAACGTGTAAATGTTTTGATGAGCTCATGAACAGTTTTAATAAAATATATTAACCTGTTAATAACAATTAGAACACGTTTTTAACCAAAGGACTTGGGTAACGGGTCAAATTTCTGCTTCACCGATCACCATAACTATTCTGGGGTAACCAGGGCGTTACAACAAGTATTAGAGTATACACATCTGTCCACATTATTCTCTCTAAACAAACCCAAAACAATGAATTTATCAAACTTCTCTTGTTATTTCCTTGGTGCTTGTTTTAATCCATACAATGATTTAAAAAGCCTACACACTTTATGTCCATTTCCCCTTAAAAGAAAATCCTCTCGTTGTTCCATGCAGATCTCCTCATCAAAATCTCTATTTAGGAATGTCGTTTTGACATCCATTTAATGAACATAAATGATATATATTAATGATAAGGAAAATAAAACTCTTATTGAAGTTTTCTTAAAAACCGGTCCATATGTGTCAAAATAATCGATTTCTTCCTTTTGTCTGTACCCTTTGGTTACTAATCTAGCCTTGAAGGATAGTGAAGTGCCATCGATATGATATTTTCTCTAAAATAACCATTTTTACTCGATTTGTTTTGAACCTTATGGAAGGTCTATCAATTCCCATGTGTGGTTTGCATAATTGAATATATTTCATCATTTATTGCCTACTTCCGAAAATTGAAGTCTTTTGAAGACATAACTTCTTGCTAGGTTTTGGGATCATCCTCAACTTGAAGAATCATAGGAAATTTCCATGTGACTTTTTCAAGGTTTTTCTCTACTAGGTAGAGTAGCTTGAGAACATTTCTCATTTGATCCCAACTCTTTAAGACTTTGGCTATATTGATGTAGTATAGGTTGCTCATCAACCTTTGGATCTGTAACGACCCAAATTCGCTATTAAGGCTTAAGGGCCTTGATTAGCGTGCCAGGAGGGCATGATGGGATTATGTATGACTTTGATGAATTAAATGCATGGTTATGATTTAAAGCATGTTATATGACTATTTGTTTATCTGAGATGCATGACTAGGTATATTAGTATGCATGTAGGCCCGGATCGTGTTAGAAGGGCATAACTGTAATTTTGGCCATGTTGGGCATAACTGCATTGTATTCTGCGAATTGTACCACGTGAGTGTGGTGTTCTTATGGTGATGCACGTGCTGAGACGGTCCTTGTGAGCTAGCTAACTCAAATGTCACAACGGGACTTTATACCCGGCTCGGGAGGAGCCCAGGGGTATTTCGGGGATTTCGTAACTTAGTCCTTGAGAGATTTTGGTAGCTGGTAATTTGGTAACTTATGTAACTGTTAGTAACCATAGAGAGTAACAATTTTAGATGGTAAAATGGTAGAATTGTAATGGATAGGAAATGACAAGTAAGCCCTTGAGGTTTAGTTAGGAAAGGATAGGTAAGGAGGGGCAAAATGGTCATTTGGCATGGGGTTTAGACATATTGCAGCTGGGTTATATGGGGTGCTCGGTTTAGGCTTAGCCATTTGAGGGTTTTGTTAAAATTAGGAGAAGAAAATCTAGAAGAGAAGGAGAGGAAGAAATGAGCTGAAAATTGGGTAATTTAGGAGAAGAATCAAGAGGTTTTGGCTTGAAGCTGGATTTGGAGAGGGCTCAAAGTTGAATTCTTGATTGAGGTAAGAGTTTTAAACATCCTTGGGTTTTCTTTTCTGTTGTGGTTTAAGATTTTGGAGCCATGGTTTAGGTTTTTCAAGCTTGGGTTGTGTTTTTGGTCTTTGGGTTTGAGTTTTCTGAAATTTGAAATCAAATGGGTGATTTTGAGTGTGATTGTGTTATTGAGTTGGGTTATGATGTTTATGGGTTGATGTATGGTCTATTTGGAGTTTTGAGTTGGTTTTGGAGCTTGGGTGTGAGTTTGGGACGATTTGGGAGTGTTTTGGCTCGAGGAAATGCAAAGGAAAAACCCAGAAATCTGGGTTCGCGTATGAGCGCCGCGACCCTGTTCTTGGGCGCCGCGGCGCGAGGTTGCATCAGGATTTGGGGCAAGCTGCTGGGCACCGCGGCCCTTGAGGGGAGTGCCGCGGCCCTAGGCCATTTTGGCAGGCAAAAATTCTGGTTTTTAGGGCTTTTGCCCGGGGACACGGGGGATGGTTCCGAAGTATTGTTTTAGGGAATTAGAGGTCCCGAGAGTGGTGGATGGGTCCCAGAAAGTGGTTTTGGGTTGGTGAGTATTAAAAGTGTTTTATGTGTGTTGTGACTAGGATTTCGGAGAGGCTCGTTCTAGAGGACCGTGCTTGTGGCCTTGGTGCATCGGAAAGCTCGGGATGCAGGTAAGAAAACTATAACACCCATAGGATAGGGCATGGGCCCATAGTGTGATTGCAGGGCACGGCCCTATATTGCATGTTGCATGATGAGATGATTGCCGGGCATGGCCCTATATTTCATTACATGTTAGGGTGCAGATTTAAATAAATTGGCATTTGTTTGAATGTTGCTTGATTTATGCTATATATGATTATAAAGAAATGAACGGTAAGGGCCGAGTGCGGTATAGGCCGGGTACGGCAGCGAAGCCGGAAGTAACACTTAGCAAATGGGATGCTTATAGTCAGGGCAAGGCCCGGTGGATACATGTGATATCCTTACGGTGAGGACCGAGACCCCAAGCTTCGGTAAGGCTTCTGGGGCGGCATGGTCGTGTTTGCTTAGTCTAATGGTTGACTTGATTATCTGTAGATTACCTGTTATGATAAACTGTATATATTGCATATGTTTTGTTCTGCTTGAGTTTTCTTGCTGGGCTTCGGCTCACGAGTGCTCTGTGTTGCAGGTAAGGGCAATGACTGAGTCAACCAACCATGAGTACGGAGAGCGTGAAGCGACGCGTACATGTTTGGCCTGCCCGACTGCTTTGGTTGGGGGTTTATTCGAAAAATGGCTGTAATAATCTATGATTTTTTATGATCAACCAACTGTAAACTTATTTCAAGATGTAAATAGTTTTCAAACCTTATTTTGGGATCCCAAATGTTTAATACTAGAAGTCTTATTGAAACAACGCATTTTTCTAAGATTACAGCCTTAACTTTTAATTAGTCACACTTTTGTTTTCAAAACCTCGGTTAGCGAGTTCGTTGCACACTGTTTTGTCTTAAAACTCACTTAGTAACGGCTCTAAGGAAGTAGGGCGTTACAACTTGGTATCAGAGCGAGCCAAGGTTTATTGGTTCTGGAGATCGACCGAACATGTACGCTCGCTGTCAGTGACAAGCTCGACTCAGGGTTGGTTGGTATGAATGATTGACATGTTTGAATATATGTTTGAATGCCCTGTTTGCCTGCTTATTTATATGGAGCATGAGGAATGAAATGACATATGCATGAGATGCTGTTGGGCTGGGCCCTTGATTATTGCATGTTGAGATTGATGCATGCTGAATAATACTATTATGCATATGGATGAATATTGGCATAATGGTTCGCATATTGAGTGTATGTGGGTAATTTTTTGAATTAAATTCACATGTTATATCCGTTTATTTGCTTGTATGAAGCATGTTGAGACCTGGGTATACTTAGTGGTGATAAAATTTGGTAGCTAAATGTATGACATTGTGGGTTTGACCTAGTATATGCTTGAGTGTGCATGATATCTGTGGATATTTGGGTCTAGTTGTGGTTGGTTCAAGGTATGAACCTCAGAGTTCAGGAGTTTGGTCAGTTTTGACAGACGAACTCGAATTGGTTGTTCCTAGAAGGGTTTGGGGACCTGATATTGTGTTGAGAGGGGGATTCTAGATATAAGTTGGAGTTGAGATCTCCAGTTATCCCTGAAAGCAAAAGCAGAGGGTCACTAGTGTGTGAGTAAGTTGTGGAGTTTGTTAGTTGAGATGGGATAAGTGAACAGCGGATTTCTCTGGAGAAATAGCTGATTTCGATGTTTTAATAGTAAGGTTACCAGTGTTAGTTTACTGTGAGGTATGGATAGAAAAGGGTATTAAATGAAAGGCTTAAAGGGTGTTATCCTCGGGTTTTGAGGAGAGTTCGAGTTGACAAGGAATTTATCAATAGATGAGCAGAGTTAATTCCACCCTTGATTAAGAGGATGAGATATCCTGATTAGAGGGTTGTGTTAAATGTTGAGGCAGGGAGATGCCTGGAAATGGTACTCGGGCTGAGGTACGGGCTTAATGGGCTGAAAAGAACTTAGATGGTGATTGATAGAAGAGATTATAAAGACATGATTTGAACTGTGGACACTGGTGGACTTATAAGTTTGGTTTGGACTGATAGAGTAACAACAGTGTAGAACAATGGGCTTGGTGAATTGGATAATTCATTTTGGAAATTTATACTGACGGATGTATCCGGAAATGGTGGCGACCCATTCAAGGATGGAACTCTGGGATAGTCTAGGGCATTTGGGCCGCTCTGATGAAAGGACTTATCGTCTGTATGTGGATGGTGGAGAGGGTCGTGTTGTTCGAGGAACTAATGGTTGATGTATAGAGCATGAGTGCTGGAGCCGCACATGGCGGTGCTTCCTTTTGATGGAATTAGTAAAGATAGATTTGTGATAATCGAGTTAAAGGAACCCCGGATAGTTCTATGGCTTCTGGTTTGCCAGAAAGGGGGAAAAGTCTGATTGATAAGACGACACTTTTGTTGATAGAACGCAGCGAGGTCGGATTCTCAATTTTGAGGTAAAAGGACTCTAGAGTGATTGGGCACCTAGATTGAGAATGGAAAGAAGCCTGATCGAAAAGGTAGTTATCGAGATGGCGACAGGAACCAGGAGGTTATTTGGTATGCACATGAGGATGAGGATGCCACCTGAGAGGAGGTCAGGTGAGGGCATGACTTCTACATAGAATGACTCGAGATGTTAGGATGGATTTCCCATGGTGCGGGAAATGGAGAACTGTAATACATCGATACATTCAGAGTTCGAGGCTAAGTCCTCAAGGAGGAGTATTTAATTGACAAGCTTATGCTTTGGGCATGTAACGAACTGGAAGGGCTTGGTGTTGAGAATGTTTCGAGAGGGAGATGGAGATAGGGAGGTTGCCTCAAAGGTGTTATTTGAGAGGCTGAGGACAGTAATACCTATTGAGAAGGAATTAGAACTCTGGCAGATGGATTGTTGAGGATATCATCTGTAGTATGGAAAGGAGACTGAGTGGGAACTGAGTTGACCAGTGGAAAAAAAAAATTATGTGGGTATGAAAAGGAAGACTCGGGAGTATTTCAAGGTTAGACTACAGATAGTATTGGTATAAGGAATGTTGTAGAAGACGGTTTTGGCCGACAGAAAGTCTATTGAAGCAATCGAAGGAATCTGAGCCTGGTGTAGCCAGTGTGTTATACTGCGAGGATTGCTAGTATCGTCGGGTTAGAACGAAAGATACAATGTTGGATACAAGATGGGACGATGTCTCCAAGAGTGATCTTGGACCTGGTTATTACCAGCTGGAAACCAAGGATAGAGACATTTCGGGAAATTGTCTAGTTTGCACCGGGTAGGGTGTGAGGAGTTGGTAACAAAGATTCTGGAATGGTTCAAGCTACAGCAGCACAGGTAAGCTCTTTAGGCAGAAGATGCATGAACGGTATGGGCAAGTCCCCTTCAAGCTCACGAGCAGTACATGTGGATTACTCCCAGACGGAAATGGTGAGCAAAGGATTATGCTGAAGATGTTGTACCCAGAAGGCAGAGTCACAGGTAAGGTTCTACGGAGTGTTAGTTGGGTGTCGTCAGGAGTTCTCAGATTAGAGCTACAAGAAGAAAGGACAGGTATGAGAAGATTTGATCTGAAGCCGCAAAGAAGCTAATGAAGAACGTCTGAAGAATTGAAGGCATAACAAGACTGGTAAGCGCGTCATCTATTGCACAAGCACCTCCAGAGACAACTACATCAGAGATGAGGAGACAGTAAAACTTGAGGTTAGACGGACTGAGTGGTGTCACATCAGAAAGAAATTCAGAAGACAAGGTAAGATTGTTTAGTATCTGGTGATGCTGGAATATGTGTGTGTTAAGGTTAAGTAAAGAGTGATTGCATAAATGACCTGATCTATGGTAAGGTTATGGAAATGGGGGAGTGTATCACGATTTGGGCACGCCCAGGAATAATTGACGCGAGGATGGATTGAACCTTGCGGGAGGCGACTGAATGGATCATGGTTGATACACTTAGAACGTTAAAGTCGACTGTTGTGCAGGGCATAAGGTACTTAAGTCTTGGGTATTAGTAAGAAAGGTTAACGTTGAGACCCAGATGCGGTGAAATGTAACAGACGGATGATCAGTGTTTGAAATCCTCGATTGAGCGAGGGGAGATATAATTGGAGGTGGAACTCCTAGCTGTGAGACATGTGTAAGTCAAAGAATAACGCCATAGATTGTAATGGAGGATACAAGGCAACGACTGAGATTGGCGTAACGTTGGCAGGTATGATTAGCTGGTGAGTGTCACTGAGCTATGGAATTCGAAGCGTCGGCTTTGGTTGAAACAGGAAAGAACCCTGCTAGGGTGGTACACGTTGGGATACCAGGGATGGATGAAGGATCCAATTAGATTTGGTTTATGAATGAGAATTCTGAATGGATATCATTCCACCTCCTAGGGTACGTCGTACCAGGAGGGTCGAGCGGGTGACAGAGTCTAGTGTTTTCCTTTGGACCCTGAAGAGTTAGGTGATGTGGTGGTGCATCGTAGGGATAGACCACAATAGACCTTAAGTAAGACGTTTGGACATGAAAAGTTTTAACTCGGTTGTTTGAGTTAATGTTGTAGGGTCAAGTGAACTGGTTTCAGGATAGAACGTCGATGATACTGAATTGAGACCCTATAGTATTTTAAATTTTGGAAAGGATCTAGAGAACGAAGAGAACAGAGTGGAAATCTGGGATTATCAGTTGATTGCAAGTGAAATGGCAGTCTGAAAGTTTATCAGATATCTTAATGAATTGAGCGCTGAGTATGCGAAAACTTGAGATATTAAGGGAAGTGTGATCCCTGATGAATTAGTCGTGATGGCAGTTGCTGGTGTCTTGTTAATGTAACGCGACATAGGTCTTGATAAGAGGTGAAGGATAGTGAATACTACGGTTTGGCTTTAGTTCAGAGAAAAAGCCAGAGAGGTTATTGGAATTCTTAAGGCAGGAGTGTCTGCCTATCTGAAAGAATAAAGAGCTCGTAAATTGTTAAATTAGGAGGAAATAAAGCTCCGGGAGGAAAGAGTTGCATCTCTGCGTAATAACAGATGAGGATCTGTAAGGTGTTCAGAGAAAGAAGGGAGAGTTCTGACTCTTAATTCAACATAAAATTCGGAAGTTGTACTAAGGGTTAGGCCAGCGGGGCCTACACGCTGATCCCACCTAGTAGAGGTGATGACTTTCGAGTATCTTTGGAATCAGGAATAAGACAATGAATTGGTCATTGTAATCTAGGCAGACCCTGAGGCTTCAGCAGGGTTGCGGTGTAAACGAGGAGCTATCGAGAGTATGGCTATTAGACAAGATCTTGTGGGGAAAGATTGTTACTCTTGTAAGAGTGTTGTTGAAAAGTAAAGTAAAGGCGGTGGACCTTGGGATTCAGGGTCAGAGTTGCGGATTGCTGACTGATGTATTTTGAGTAAATTTCGAGGACGAAATTTTTATGAGGAGGGGATAGTTGTAACGACCCAAATTCGCTATTAAGGCTTAAGGGCCTTGATTAGCGTGCCAGGAGAGCATGATGGGATTATGTATGACTTTGATGAATTAAATGCATGGTTATGATTTAAAGCATGTTATATGACTATTTGTTTATCTGAGATGCATGACTAGGTATATTAGTATGCATGTAGGCCCGGATCGTGTTAGAAGGGCATAACTGTAATTTTGGCCATGTTGGGCATAACTGCATTGTATTCTGCGAATTGTACCACGTGAGTGTGGTGTTCTTACGGCGATGCACGTGCCGAGACGGTCCTTGTGAGCTAGCTAACTCAAATGTCACAACGGGACTTTATACCCTGCTCGGGAGGAGCCCAGGGGTATTTCGGGGATTTCGTAACTTAGTCCTTGAGAGATTTTGGTAGTTGGTAATTTGGTAACTTATGTAATTGTTAGTAACCATAAAGGGTAACAAGTTTAGATGGTAAAATGGTAGAATTGTAATGGATAGGAAATGACAAGTAAGCCCTTGAGGTTTAGTTAGGAAAGGATAGGTAAGGAGGGGCAAAATGGTCATTTGGCATGGGGTTTAGACATATTGCAGCTGGGTTATATGGGGTGCTCGGTTTAGGCTTAGCCATTTGAGGGTTTTGTTAAAATTAAGAGAAGAAAATCTAGAAGAGAAGGAGAGGAAGAAAGGAGCTGAAAATTGGGTAATTTAGGAGAAGAATCAAGAGGTTTTGGCTTGAAGCTGGATTTGGAGAGGGCTCAAAGTTGAATTCTTGATTGAGGTAAGAGTTTTAAACATCCTTGGGTTTTCTTTTCTGTTGTGGTTTAAGATTTTGGAGCCATGGTTTAGGTTTTTCAAGCTTGGGTTGTGTTTTTGGCCTTTGGGTTTGAGTTTTCTGAAATTTGAAATCAAATGGGTGATTTTGAGTGTGATTGTGTTATTGAGTTGGGTTATGATGTTTATGGGTTGATGTATGGTCTATTTGGAGTTTTGAGTTGGTTTTGGAGCTTGGGTGTGAGTTTGGGACGATTTGGGAGTGTTTTGGCTCGAGGAAATGCAAAGGAAAAACCCAGAAATCTGGGTTCGCGTATGAGCGCCGCGGCCTTGTTCTTGGGCGCCGCGGCGCGAGGTTGCATCAGGATTTGGGGCAAGCTGCTGGGCGCCGCGGCCCTTGAGGGGAGTGCCGCGGCCCTAGGCCATTTTGGCAGGCAAAATTTCTGGTTTTAAGGGCTTTTGCCCGGGGACACGGGGGATGGTTCCGAAGTATTGTTTTAGGGAATTAGAGGTCCCGAGAGTGGTGGATGGGTCCCGGAAAGTGGTTTTGGGTTGGTGAGTATTAAAAGTGTTTTATGTGTGTTTTGACTAGGATTTCGGAGAGGCTCGTGCTAGAGGACCATGCTTGTGGCCTTGGTGCATCGGAAAGCTCGGGATGCAGGTAAGAAAACTATAACACCCGTAGGATAGGGCATGGGCCCATAGTGTGATTGCGGGGCACGGCCCTATATTGCATGTTGCATGATGAGATGATTGCCGGGCATGGCCCTATATTGCATTACATGTTAGGGTGCAGATTTAAATAAATTGGCATTTGTTTGAATGTTGCTTGATTTATGCTATATATGATTATAAAGAAATGAACGGTAAGGGCTGAGTGCGGTATAGGCCGGGTACAGCAGCGGAGCCGGAAGTAACACTTAGCACATGGGATGCTTATAGTCAGGGCAGGGCCCGGTGGATACATGTGATATCCTTACGGTGAGGACCGAGACCCCAGGCTTCGGTAAGGCTTCTGGGGCGGCATGGCCGTGTTTGCTTAGTCTAATGGTTGACTTGATTATCTGTAGATTACCTGTTATGATAAACTGTATATATTGCATATGTTTTGTTCTGCTTGAGTTTTCTTGCTGGGCTTCGGCTCACGGGTGCTCTGTGTTGCAGGTAAGGGCAATGACTGAGTCAACCAACCTTGAGTACGGAGAGCGTGAAGCGACGCGTACATGTTTGGCCTGCCCGACTGCTTTGGTTGGAGGTTTATTCGAAAAATGGCTGTAATAATCTATGATTTTTTATGATCAACCAACTGTAAACTTATTTCAAGATGTAAATAGTTTTCAAACCTTATTTTGAGATCCCAAATGTTTAATACTAGAAGTTTTATTGAAACAACGCATTTTTCTAAGATTACAGCCTTAACTTTTAATTAGTCACACTTTTGTTTTCAAAACCTCGGTTAGCGAGTTCGTTGCACACTGTTTTGTCTTAAAACTCACTTAGTAACGGCTCTAAGGAAGTAGGGCGTTACAGGATCTTTCTTCTCACGTGATTTTCCAATACATATGGGTTCTTGAAAGTTGTTATCACAATATAACATGTTCTCAATGAATTCCACTTCTCTTGATTCAATTATAACATTAGACTCCAAGTCTAATAGCCTACATGCCTTTCTATATGATGCATATCCAACAAATGCACACTTAATTGCCCTTGGACCCAACTTGGTCATTTTTGGCTCTATGCTCTTGCAATAAACAAGACACCCCACACTTTAAGATAGTCTAGGCTAAGCTTATTTCCTTTCCATCACTCATATGGACACACATTATTCTTCTTTTGTAGGAATTCAATTTAATTTATGACATGCAGCAAGCAAAGTTTCACTTCACAAATTATCATCTCAAGATATGTCATATTATTTCTTTCAGCTATCCCAATTTGTTATGTAGTGTAGGGTGCAGTGCATTCATGAATAATACCATGTTGTTCATAAAATACATTAAAATCATTTGAAAAGTATTCACCAACTCTATCACTTCTAAGAGTCTTAATTTTCCTTTCCAATTGATTTTCTACTCCAGCTTTATAGATTTTAAATTCATTAAATGACTCATCCTTACTCTTAAGAAAATACACATAAGCATAAATAGATCAATCATTTATAAAATTTATGAAGTATATATTTTCTCCTCTAGTCAACATGACATTTAGTTCACATAAATCGCTATGTATTAAATCTAATAAGTTTGAACATCTATCAACACTAGATAAATGTTTCTTAATTATTTTAGATTTAATTCATAATTCATATTTATCATGATCATTCACATCACAGTTAATTAATTCACATTTAACAACTCTATTAATTGTGCTACAATTTATATGAGCAAGCCTATTATGCCACAAAATACTAGAAGTAGAATTAATCACATTACAAGAAAAAAAAATTTCATATTATTATTGTCAGTATCAAGAGTACAAAGTTTGATCATCCCATCAAATGGGTAAATTTTTCCCACAAAAGTGTCAAATTTAGTCAAAATGTGTTTATCGGATTCAAACTCCATTTTGGTAACGGGTTTACTCAATAAACTTCCACTTACAATGTTTTTATTCATGTTGGGAAGATAGAAAAATTAGTTGGGGTCACTTTCTTTCCATTAGTGAAGAAAAAATCAATGGATCCCCTTCCAAGTACGTTGGATCTCTTTTCTTTTCCCATTTGGGCTTCAAGTACATCCTTTCCAACTTCAAATTTTTTAAAAAGAGTCCTATCATAGGTTGCATGAATGGTGACAAAAGTATCATACCACCATCCTTGCACCTTCCCTTGGGTTGCATTAAATTCACTAAAGGTTACAATGATCCTTACATTAAATACATTAGTCTTGATATCCTTACTTAGGTTTGCTATGATCTAATTGTCAAATGCATAAACCTTATTATCTTAACTTACTTTTGCAATGATCTCATCATCAATTGCATTGACATGTTTACCTTCTCTTATGGTTGTAATAGTCTCATCACTACATGCATAAACTATGTCAATTTCATTTAAAGTTATCATGCATTCCTTATTCAATACATTATTATTAATTAGGGTGACAATGCATTCCTCGTGGATTGCATTAAATTTAATTAAGGCTAAAAGGAACTCATCATCAATTAAATTAACCTGTTACACCCAAATTTCAAGAATAGGAATTTTGATCTCGAAATTCAAGCTCGTAAGTTGTAAGATCAAGACTAGCACAGTCATCATGTGATCAGCAAGTTATAGACAGTTTTACTTAGCAGTAAGTGACAATGTCAGATTGGTGAGATCAAGAATTACGCAGTCTTGGAGGTGCTCCGAGGTTATAAGTTAGGCTCGCAACTTGCAATGGAAATGCTTCAATGCTTGTATAAATTTCTTGATTTATTTCCTGCCCTCAGACAAGACGATTAGAGCTTGAGTATTGTAAGCTCGAGAAGGATGGTCTCGTCAACATCACTTGTTGGGAACAAAGGCGAACCAAAGTGACGAGCTCGCAATATGTAAACGATCTCGAAGGCGTGTGAATCTAGCGTCCAAGCTCGTCAGCTGTGTGTGAACATGTTTATTGTTGTTACATCCCTAAGTTTAATGGATTTTATGTAATTTGTTATTAAATCCCAAATATCATGGGATATATATGTGTATGCAGTAACTAATGCATTTAATGACATTATTTTAATTGATTTGAAGAATAACTCCCCGAAATTTGTGGGAAGAGATTCAGTAAGCCACTCTATAAATAGAGTTGGACTATTCATTTATAGGGGACGGAAGAATTGATATTGGGAAAACTCTGTACAATTTCTTCCAGAAAGCTATCAGAGAATTCCAAGAAGTTAATAACACAGACTCGTGGACTAGGCAGATCTTAACGACTGAACCATGTAAAAAATCGTGTCCATATTATTTGTTTCCTCTGGTATATTTCGTTTAATTTCTCTTCTTTTCTAAGTTGACGAAAAATGACATCAATAGTTTGGTGCTTTCATTGAGAGCTATTAAACAAGAACTGAGCCTGTTTAGTGAGAAAGCCTCTGAAATCATCAATGGTCGTTGCGAGTAACCCCAATATGGGTGAGCGACCAATGCCCGATATACCTAAGGAGCAGATACCTCATGCTGAAGATTACCCATGATGCCCTGGAAAGTAGCCCATGGGGATCCAGATCCTGAAGAAAGGATCGATTCATTAAACTCTCGAGGACCGCCTGCCCCCAGGCCTAACAAGGATATGTATTACAATCCCGAAATATATGTTCCAATTGTGGAACTGAAAAATCACCAATTGTGCAAACAGTTGGCAGAAGCAACAAAACGCAACGAAGAGTTAGCCAGATAGGCTGTTGGCGCCTAGGCACCTCCTCGGAGGCCTAGGGGACCTCCTCGTGGGAGCACGACCGCTAGGAGGGTGGAACAGGTGCTGCAACAAGCATCTCAGCCAGTTCAGCCAAGGCCCCAAAGGAGGAACTAGGTTGAGGGTACTACTAACTCGACTGTAGAAGCACAAATAAGAACGGGAAATAACCGACCCCCCTGAGTGGCTCGGAACCCGAATCCTGATGCTATGCAAAACAATCCAGGGCCTGACCAGGCCAATTCGGGACCATCTAGGCTAAGCAATGGGAGACAGCCACCGTCACCCATAAGACACCCACCATCGCCAATAAGGCATCCCTCGCCATTCCAGGAGGTTCCACGACCTACACATCGAGATGCAAATCGATGGGCTAGGCATTTACAGCACTGAACTGAGCTACGAGCTATGTAAGTGAAAGTTCGGATTACACTCGGTTCGTGAGCATTTACAACATGGAACCGAGGCTTACGGGGAATCGAGGGAATCACCCTGATCTGCAGGAAAACTTAAACCACAATTGGGGTCGAGACAATCCCTCAAACCCAGATCTGCGAGACCATCTGACTGGCCACAAACAGCCAATGTATAACCCTGTACCGAGATAGAGAGCTGCCATTTTTATAACAATATCTAGCCCCCTCAGGTCTAGACTAGACCTCCAATGGATTCGGCCCAAGAAAGGATTGAACAACTAGAAAGAGCATTTGGGCTCTTACAGAACGAGCGTAGCAGATACAAGGATAAAATTTTTGATGAAGAGCTCGAGCCTTTTACCCCACATATCTTCAATACCTCGTTCCTTCTAGGATTCAGAATACCTCATGTCCAACCTTTTTACAGAAACTCAGATCCCTATAGCCATCTGAGCACATTCAACACCATTATACGAGCCAGCAATGTTGGTTACGAGCTCAAGTGTATGCTGTTCCCAGCCACACTTACAGGACCAGCAAAAAACTGGTTTGAGAAGTTCAAAAGGCATTCAATCGCATCTTGGAATCAATTGTCTAGGGACTTTAAAAAACAATTTAAATCTATGGTTGGCATCAGGGCCAAGGCCTCAGCCTTAACCAACGTCCGACAACAACAAAATGAGTCGCTAAAAAGTTACCTCATGAGGTTTAATTTAGAAGTAACCCGAGCTCGAGATGTCGAAGATAGCGGTCACCTGATGGCGGTTAGGGCAGGTGTAATGCCAGGAAGTCCCCTCTGGGAAGACTTATAAAGGAAACCTTTCAGGTCTTTAATCGAGTTCAATCGACGGACACAGAGGTTTGTCAATGTAGAAGAGGCGAGGTCAGCACTAAACATGACCTCTCAGCATGTAACTACAACGAAAAACATGAACTCTGCCTCACCTAGGCAGACCCCTCAACTTCGAAACCCCCTGAGGATAACCCTTTTAAAAGGAAGAAAAATGAAGGGAATAACCCTGTGGCAGATGGAGGGAAGAAGAGGAAAGGGGACAGATAATTCTCCGTATATAAGGTGTATAATGGGCTCAACGAGTCTCGAGGGAATATCTTCCTGGCTAATGAAAACCAGGTCCCGTTCAGAAGACATGACCCCATGAGGAACCAAAAAGCAAAGAGAGATTCGAATAAATATTGTAGATTTCACTAAGATATCGGACATACGACCAATGAGTGTCGACAGTTGAAAGTCGAGATTGAAGGTTTGATCTCGAGGGGTTATTTCGGACAGTACATCAGAAATAGAAATCCCAATCAAGCTTCCATGAGCCAAAGGGTAGCAGCTGCACCACCTGCCCAAAACAGTAGCTCCCGAGCTCGGGATGATGAGCGACCCCCTACAATTGATGGAGAAGATGTAATAACCATCTCGGGGGGACCTCATATCGAAGGATCGAGCAGGAATGCCCAAAAGAGATATGTAAACAAGCTCAAGACAGGCGATGGTTCTCCCTACGTACCCGAGCCATGAGCTCTGAAACAACAAGGGGTTGAGACTCAACCCATAACCTTTACTAAAGAGGACGCTTCACACATCCAGTTTCCCCATAATGACCCCCTGGTCATAACCCTCCAACACGCGAACAAGAGGGTGCGCCGAGTACTTACTGGTAATGGGAGCTCGGTGAATATCCTCTATAAAGCCACTCTAGAAAAGATGGGACTCATGCTTCACGATCTAAAAGCATGTGCAACCACACTGTATGGTTTTTCAAGAGAAGAGATTGCCTGTATGGGATCCATCGAACTCCCCGTAAGTTTGGGAGACTATCCAGTCTCTGTAACCAAGATGATGGAGTTTTTCATGGTGGACCTCCCATCGGCCTACAATGTACTGCTCGGGAGACCCGCCCTAGTTGGGCTGGGGGTAGTGTCATCTGTTAGGCACCTGGCCATCAAGTTCCCCACTTCTATTGGCTTCGGGACGCTGAAAGGGGACCAGCTTGCAGGGAGGGAATGTTATAGCATCTCCGTTAGGGGAAAGAAGCAAAGAAGTGCACAGACACTTGTAATTATTTAGAACCAGGATGGGACAGTCTTTGAGATAGATGAAGATATCGACACCAGAATAGAAGAAAGGGCTGACCTCGAACCTATAGAAGAGCTCGAGGAGGTCAAGTTCGAAAACCCCACAAAGATAGTAAAGGTGGGTAAGAATCTTTCTAATGAAGTTAAATAACAATTAATCCGCTTCTTAAAAGAAAACAAGGATGTATTCGCATGGTCACACTAGGACATGATGGGAATCAGTCCAAATGTCATGAGTCATGCACTTAACATCGACAAAAACTTCCCCCCGAAGCAGCAAAAGCGAAGACTCCTGGACGACGATAGAAAGAAGGCCCTCAAGGAAGAAGTAGACAAGTTAAATGAAAATTGATTCATACGAGATGCCTTCTTTCCTGATTGGATTGCCAATCCAGTGTTGGTTCCGAAGCTCAACGACACGTGGCAAACCTGCATCGACTACTCCGACCTTAACAAGGCATGCCCTAAATTTTGTTTCCCCTTACCTCAGATTGATCAACACATGGATTCCATGGCAGGTCATGGCATCATGTCATTCATGGATGCCTATTCTGGGTATAACTAGATTTCCATGCACGCGCCGAACCAAGAGCATACGAGATTTGTAATAGATAAAGGGCTATACTGCTGCAATGTCATGCCTTTTGGGCTCAAAAACGCTGTAGCAACGTACCAAAGACTGGTGAATAGAATGTTCTCCGAGCAGATAGGTAACAACATGGAAGTTTATGTTGACGACATGCTGGTGAAGTTGAAACATAATGATAACCATGTGGATGATCTCACAGAATGCTTCACAGTACTACAGAAATATAACATGAAACTCAACCCACAAAAATTCTCTTCCAGAGTATCTTCGAGAAAGTTTTTGGGGTTCATAGTTAATGCGCGAGGGATAGAGGTTAATCTTGACAAGATTAAGGCATTGATTGATATGCCCTCACCTCGAAAGCATAAGGATGTCCAGAGTTTAACTGGATGAATGGCGGCCCTAAGTAGGCTTGTTTCAAAATCTACAGATCGTTGTCTTCCTTTTTTCAACCTTCTGAGAGGGGTCAAAAAGTTCGAGTGGTCAGAGGAATTTGAGCTCGCATTCCAGGACCTAAAGAAACATCTCATCGAACCACCAATCTTGTCGAAACCTATCACAGGAGAGGTCTTGTACTTGTACCTCGCCCCCACCGAGGATGCCATTAGTTCCGTGCTCGTCCGAGAATACAAGAAGGTACAAAAACCAGGGTACTATGTTAGCAATAGGTTATTGGGGGCAAAATCAAGATACCCTTTAATGGAAAAACTAGGTCTCAGCCTGATCTACTCATCTTGTAAGCTCCAATATTATTTCCAAGCACACCCTATTCATGTGTTAACTGACCAACCACTGCGACAAATTCCATATAAACCAGAAGCCTCTGGAAGATTATTAAAGTGGGCAGTCAAACTCGGAAAGTTTGAGATCACATATCACTCGAGAACGACCATAAAGGGACAAGCCCTAGCGGATTTCATTGTAGAATGTACTAGAGCGTCTAACAACAAAGTTATAATCCCAGCCTATGAGCTGTGGAAACTTTATGTCAACGAATCCTCCAATGAAAATGGATCGGGGGCAGGTATCATACTGATCACTCCAGTGGGAAGTCGATTTCATTATGCTTTAAGTTTCAACTTCGAAGCATCAAATAACGAAGCTAAATACAAAGCATTATTGGCAGGACTACGAATAGCCAAGGAACTCAAAGCAAAAGCTATACACTGCTATAGTGATTCATAAGCAGTGGCCAACCAAATTTTAGGGGAATATCAGGCTCGTGGCATAGAGATGGCTGCATATTTAGAGAAATCCAAGGCTGCGCTCGGATAATTCGAGTTCTATGCTATAGAGCAAGTTCCCCGAGAACCAAATTCAAATGCGGGCGCATTGGCTAGGCTCGCTACGACTAGCGAGGTCGATACATTGAACGTGGTCCCAATAGAGTTTCTATCGACTCCGAGTACCAACGAGCCTGATAAAGAAGACATATGCATGATCGACTCTCAACCTGCCTTGATGATAGGGGTGAGCATGGGTCGGTTTGGGCGGTTTTTTCACAACAAAAAATCCAGAATTTTGTTTTCGGTCCGGATTGGTGCAATCCAAAAACCGACCGAACCAAACCAGTTTAAAAAAAAACCGACCGTTTTGGACCGCAGTTTGGTCGGTTAAACCGACCAAACCGAATTGATTATTGTTTTTTTTTTTTTAAAGTTTTAGTTAAAAAATTAAAAATTTTGGATTGTTGGAATTCATTTTTGTGCATTTTTAAAACATAAATATATAGAATATAATTACATTTACAAATTTTAAAGTTTGAAACATAATTAAAAGTCCATAATTAAAAGTACAACTTTTAAAAATTTTAATAATTAATAATTATATAATATTATATTATTATTTTATTATGTTCGGTCGGTTTCGGTTTTATTGGTCGGTTCACCCAAAATTTCAAAACCGACCGAACAGTGGCGGTTTGCACCGTCGGCGGTTTTTTCAGTTTAAACGGTTTTGGTTTTTTCGGTGTTCGGTAGGTCGGTGTACACGGTTTTTTCGGTTTTTCGGATTTTATGCTCAGCCCTACTTGATGACCCCAATAATCGATGACCTTGAAACCAGAATTCTCCTAACAGAACGGAATGAGGCTCGAAAATTGATGTATCAAATCTCGAGATACACTATTGTGGAAGGGAGGTTGTATCGAAGAGGGTATTCTATGCCACTACTCTTATGTGTAATTCCACCAGAGGCAAAGAAAATTCTTGAAGAATTTCATGAAGGAATTTTTGGAGACCACACTCGGGGGCATAGCCTATCCAAAAAAGTGATAAGACAAGGATATTTCAAGCCCACTGTCAAGGCAGACGCGTTCGAGTATGTCAAGAGATATGATAAGTGCCAACAATTTTCTTCAATTCCACAAGCTCCACCAACTGAGCTAACCATGCTGACCTCCCCATGGCCATTTGCGGTGTGGGGAATCAATCTTTTAGGCTCAATACCAACAGGTAAAGGTGGAGTGAAATATGCTGTGTTCGCGGTCGATTATTTCAAAAAATGGACCGAGGCCGAACCCCTGACAAAAATTACCTCGAAAAAAAATTTATACTTTGTGGTAAAAAACATCATCTGCTGATATGGAATGTCCAGAAAGATAGTGTTGGACAATGGTACCCAGTTCGACAGTGACTTGTTTACCCATTTCTGCAAAAAAATGAGATAATAAAAAGCTTCTCCTTCGTCGCCCATCTCTAATCAAACGGCCAGGTCGAAGCAGTTAACAAAACCCTTACAAGCTCCATAAAGAAAAGTTTGGAGGAGGCTAAAGGAAGGTGGCCCAAGGAGTTACCCTATGTTTTGTGGGCTTATCGAACCACAGCTTGAACTTCAACAAGACATACTCCTTTCTCCCTAGCATATGGATGCGAGGCCATGTTGCCAATTGAAGTTGAAATACATACAATACAGAGCCATGCCTACAATCAGGTCTCAAACCTATCACAACTAGAAGAAAGTCTAGACCTTATTTAAGAAAGATGAGATGAAGCTTAACTAAGAAATGTCGTATATGAGCAACGAGCTACCTGATATTTCAATAAAAAGGTTCGAGATAGAAAATTTATATTGGGAGACTTGTTATTAAGATGTGTATTCCTATCTTCAAGGGATCCGTCTGCTGGAGTACTCAGACCTAACTGGGAAGGACCTTGCTAGATTGAGTCTATTATTCGACCTGGGTGTATAAATTGGCGAGATTGAATGGAGAATTGGTACCGTGAGCTTGGAATGGTGTAAATCTACGACCTTACTATCAGTAGTGTAGGAATGGTGTTTTATTGTAACCAAGCTTGTTTATTTTTCAGACCTTTAATAAAGTGATTAACTTTGATGAAAAGTTATTTTCTTTACTAAATGCTGTATTTTTTCCAAACTCTCTTAATTCAATAACATATGGTCACACTCATAGGATATTAAGGGGGCATCAGTGGTATACAATAATGCCATAAGTTTGAAAAAATAAATAACATAGAATAAAAATCTATGGATTGTTAACCCGACATACAAATGTTAAGTATACACATAAACTAACAAAAATGTCTGGATTATTAACCCGACATAGAAGTTAGAAGTGTATACGTGAGCTAAAGTTGTATGGATATAACTAGATACGTGAGCTAAGATGATCTGAACATAACTAGATTATCAAAATTATGAAGTGTCTGGATGTGACCAGATACGCGAGCTAAGATGATCTGGACATAACCTAATTATCAAAACTATAAAGTGAGTGGATGTGACCAGATACGCGAGCTAAGACGATCAGGACATAACTAGATTACCAAAATTACAAGTGTATGGATTACAAACCAAACACGAGCTAAATAAGTTTGGAACAAACCAACTAAAACTAATCGGCATAAAGTTGGAATATAAATAAACCTACTTCGAGTTAAGTCGAGATCGAGGGTGGAATATTTTGCAAAAAGATAGTTTCGACCTCACATCCTTGGGGAGCTACTCGAGGAAGAGGAAAAATGACTAGAAAAGCAAGATATAACTAAACTACCTATCTTACATGCCATATAAGTACTTTCGAGTGCATGGTAAAAGTAAGGTCCAACCTTGACAAATAACGAGATTGGACATGGACACATTGAGTAAACTGTACATGAATGAATTAAAACTCGAGCTTAAATCCAACAGATGTGTTTGTACTGTTGACGTCGTTTTTCGTCAACTTAAATTGTAGAGCAATTAAACAATAGAATATTGGTGTAAATAAATAAAGAGGAAAACTAGAGGATTTTTACATGGTTCTGCAGTTAACTCTGCCCTGTCCACGAGTCTATATTATTAAGACTTGGGAGTTCTCTGGAACTTGTAAGAGAAGAGTTGTCCAGAGTTTTTCCTAGAAATATGAAAATCGATCCCTTACAAATGGTGTTTCCTTCGCTATTTATAGAGAAGGTTATAGAATTCATTCCCACATATTTTGGGAAGATATCCTATAAATCAATTAAAATAATGTTATTTAATGTATTATTTCCTACATACACAGAAACATCCCACAAAGATCGGGAACAGATAACAGATAAAATGATATCGCTTTAATATTGGGATTGTACAACAATACACATGTTCACACATAACTGATTATCCCAGATGATTCATCAAATCTTCGAGATCAATATTTGGCATTGAGTTTGCCGAGACCATGAGTCATTCATGAGCTCGCCGCCTAGCTTCGCTTATGCTCGGAACAAGTAGATGTAGACGATGTTGTCACATTCGAGCTTATACTTCCCGAGCTCGAACCATCTCGCTTGAAGGCAATCAGTGAAAAATATATTCAAGTGTTGTATCATGCCATTGCGAGCTCAGAGAATATTCGAGACTACACATCCTCGAGGTCATTCAAAGTGGTCCGACGGTTGGATCATATGATGACCGCATATGTTTCGAGCACACACCTGAAGAGCCCAGCTTTTGGGGTCATAACTTCTTATCTCGAAATCTGGGTGTAACATTTTACCCCCTCAAAAGTATCATTTCAAATCCCATGAGACGGAGACTTTTGAACTGCCCTTCTTGGAAATTGTACCGTCAACTGCACTCGAACGTGGACATGCCTCAAGCAGGTATTGGATGATCAGAGTACTCGAGTATGTTTGCACCATGCCCACATCTTTTCATCTGCCACCTTTTTGCCATCGTTGCCACGCCTATACCCGTTCTTTCGATTAGATACCAAACTCATCCAATGGTCCATATTAATTCATCGTTTGACCGTCCTTTGTGGTCTATAAATATGATTGTGCCATCTTCTTTCCTTACTTTTGCATTCAGAGCTTTTAGAGAGAAGAGAAGAACAAAAAAAAACTAGAACCCAAAACTCGTTCGGCTCTTGCATGTTCTCCAAGCCGAGGAAACAAAACACTGCTCTCCTGTTCGACTCCGTGAGATTGTCCTTGCAACCTCTCCTTCAGTCATTGATTTCTCTGTACCCACCAGCTGCATTTTGTAAGTATTTGTTCATGTTCTCATATGTTCATGTGCATTCTATTTTTCCATGCATATTTATATTGTAGTACCACTTTGGACACCGATTCTAGTACCAGAATGCTTTAGTTAATATCGTGTAGTTTTTTGACTTATCTGATGTTATGGATTTCCAAACCCATATTTTGCATAAATGACGCAAATATGGATTTTATTGGATTATCTTGATTTCGAATATCATATCGTGTAAACCAAGAAACAGGGTATAGGATTAGGGTTTACCAATTGCACGTTTCCCAAAAATATCATTTTTTTGAGTAACCGCCAACTTTTCCCTGAAAATCCGAGATTCTAAAACATAAATCCACTTTTCGCCCTTTCTGGAATAAACGCTCTGAGTATGATCTCATTCTTTTGATCGAGCTTGTTCCATAGTCTCGAGCATTCGAGCTCAGACTGTCTAGATTTTTATTCTTAATCTCTTGTTCGTCTGGCCCTCACCCTTTTTCTTTCTTGCTAGATGTAGCAGAATTTGTAAAAGCGGTGGGGGTCAATACTTGCGATTCCTTACTCATCGACAACTCCGAGCTCAGAGTCACCCTTTACTCGGAACCAGCGCCTGATTCGGGAGCATGAATTGAAGTGTGAGCAAGAGGATACTCGAGCTTATTTTCGACGCCAGATAGACGAGGTCGGAGAGAAAAAGAGGAAAAAACTTAGGGTCGCAATCTATCCAGACTCGGACCCTGAGCCTAGAACAATCCCTCTCGACCCTACTCTTAAGGTGACGATCGCGTTTAAACCGGGCAATCTCAAATTTTCATTGATGGAAGAATCATCAAATCGCCCTTCCACCTCACAGCCAACCGTCATTCCCACTTCGAGGGGAGAATTTTTTGAGGCCGAGCATTATTGGAGCTCAGTCTCCTCATTAAAGCAGATAACAAACATCCTAGCTCACCATGGCCTAGGATTATCAGGCTCACTAAGGTGTCGAGCTCCGAGATCCACTGAGCGTAGCTGCCGTGCCTTGGGCGATGGTAATCCCGACAATAAGCTAAAGCTCGCGACTTAGAGCCACGAGCATATGAGGGCAGGGGCCTTATTGCCTTTTTTAAGGACTTTCTGGATTTTTTTGGGCTCGCGCCCTTCCAACTCCAGACCAACTCATACAGGGTCTTGTCAGCCCTGAGGTCACTTTACCACGAGCTAAATTGGGAAGGACCTTCACCAAAAGAGATTTTGTATCTCTTTTGCTTGAAAAGAAACCCCTCCCGAGCTCGGGGATGAGATGGCTTCTACTATCTCTCGAGCTATCCCAGGGAGAAGAAGATCTTTGAGGACCTGCCGAACCATCCTCCCAACTTCAAGCTAGCGTTCTTTTGGACGAACGGCCTGGCTCCCTCCAGTTATTATTCGTTTAGGCGAATCCATAAGTATACGATTCTTTTCTTCTCATGCTCAAATTTTTGTTTAAGCTCGAACCACTCATAATATATTCAATTCTCCAGCCAACTATCATCGCCCTACTCCCACGGATGAGATGAAGGAGCACAAGGAAACTTTGCTTCAACTCCCTTATGGTAGGCGCTCCCTGTCTTATCTTCTTCATGAAGATAATCTTTGAGCCTGTGGTCTCCTAGAGAAGGATCAATCCACATACGACAAGGCCTACAAGAAGTACACCAAGTGGGATTTTGTTCCTCTTCCAACTGGCAGCCTTCCCCCGAGGCGAAGCTCTAAGGCACGATCCCCAGCTCACCGCCCTTGGAGTTCGTGCTCGGGGAATGAGGCCAATGATGAGGCCTCGAGCTCGAGTGAAAGAGGTATGGTCATCCTTAGCTCGGCTTTATGGTCTCCTTTGCTACATTAGTATAAACTCGATACCCTGATCTTATGCCCAGATGATAGGGACAGTTTTTATGTACGGTCTTGGGTAGATGATAGGGTCCATAATTTCGATAGCCGGCTAGGGAAGTACGACACAATGTATAGTCTGAATGAAGTTTGGGATGGAATAACTGTCCAATACGGGACGAATGACTATAGGGACCATTCGAGGTTGACTTCCACATATAGGGAAGGGACTCCCCCTGCCTCTTCCAAAGATGGAGGAATTACGTGGTCACCGAGCACGAGCTCGGGGGAGAGTTTCAGTTAGGTTCCTTGTCACTTGTCCTTAATTCCTTGACTGTCTGCATTATGCAAACTTTTTGCATCTTGAAATTTTTTTCTAATGTGATTTGATTGTGCAGGCACTATGGACTCCGACCTCAAGAATATGCTCACCAGCGGTGAGGGGGCCAAGAAGGGTAAGCGCCTGAGAGCCTCGCAAAAGTCTAACAGCCTGCTAAGGTCCCTAAGAGGACCGAGAAGACTCCTCCTCCCCCAGCTCCCATTGTTATGAGCCCGGCCACAGATCCGACTTCCCAGGTCGACGCTTCCACCACAAGTGTTCCTTCTTTGCCTCCTGCCATCAAGATCCTCCCAACGCTCGGCCCACTTCTGAAGAAACCAATGACCTCTAAAGGGCTCCTATTTTTTATTTCTACTCCTGTTGATGAGTATGTCGTCGACAACGCTGCCAGGACTCATGGGGCCACTATCGGCTCGGACATCCTATCTCAAGTAGGCCAAAGCATCACTAATTTTGAGGCTCCTCAGTGGTAATTTTTGGTCAATGCTCGGGACTTCAATGTCCTTTACGACAAAAGTGTCAAGCTCGCATCTGTGGTAACCTCTCTTACTCTATTATTTGTTGGAATTTTTCTTAGAGTATGTTCTAACTTAATTCGTTTGTGTGCTAGTTTCTTACTGCATTTTCTCAGCTAAATTACAAGCTGAACAACGAGATCCACGTGAGCATGTCCTATGCTTAGGAGGCAAAGGATTTCCAGCTCAAGCTCGCAGACGAGTACAAAGCTGCGAAGTCAAAACTGGAGGCTGAGGTCGAGCAGATGAAGGCTAGGGTTGAGGATCTTGAAAAGCTAAATGACAAGCTTGAGGAGCTTGAGGAGATCAATGCCAAGCTTGAGGATGAGAAAAAGGCCACCTTCGAGATAATGGAGGGTGAAAAGGCTCGTCTTCTCGAAGAGTTCTAGGAGAGGAAGGATCGGGCGGTTGACATGGCCATGTACAAAATCTGGGCCAGCAACGCTGATCTCAACACCAACTTCCTAGGCTCTTTTGAGGAAGAGCTTGTAGCTAAATGGCAAGCACGGTTTGATGTGGAGGAGGCTGCTCGGGAGGATAGTCATGCTATTCGTCTTGGTGAGGGTAATACTCTCGATGGTGCGGAGAAGGCTAAGGAGGATGCTGAGAAGGCTAATGAGGGTGCTCCTACCTCCTAAACCTCGATCCTGGGCTGCGTCCCTCTGAGACTTTCGTAATAGTTTTTACCTTTTGCTTTTTATGCCCTTGAGGAAAAAACAATTTACAGCTCATAAAAGAGGTATTTATGATATTTGTAATACGATATTTGACTTTACTTTAATATTTTTGCTTTACATTTCTTGAATCGAAATATTTCAAGCAATTTATATTACAAGTTTGCCTTTATGTCTGTTTATTCATACAAACACACATTGGATTTTCAGCTGAAGTTTCTATGCATTCTCGCATAGTTTGTTCGATATATCCGTGTCCAATCTCGTTATTTGTCAAGATCGGAGCTTACTTTTACCATGCACTTGAAAGTACTTATATGGCGTGTAAGATAAGTAGTTTAGTTGTATTATGATTTTCTAGTTACTTTTCCTTGTCCTCGAGTAGCTCCCCGAGGTTGTGAGGTTGAAACTTTTGTTGCAAAATACTTCAGCCTCAGTGTCGACTTAGCTCGTAGTGGGTTAATTTTTTTCCCACTTGCGTCGATCAATTTTAGTTGGTTTGTTCCAAACCTATTTAGGTCGTGTTTGGTTCGTAATCCATACACTTGTATATTTTCGATCTAGTTACATCCAGATCGTACTGGTTCGCGTAACTGGTCATATCCAGACACTTTATTTTATATAATTTGGTTATGTCCAAATTTTAGCTAGCGCATTTGGTTATATCCAAACACTTTTATATAATTTGGTGATGTCCAAATTTTAGCTTGCGCATTTGGTTATATCCAAACACTTTTATATAATTTGGTTATGTCCAAATTTTAGCTTACGCATTTGAATATATCCAAACACTTTACTTTTAATAATCTGGTTATGTCCAAATTCTATTAGCTCGCGCATTTGGTTATATCCAAACACTTTAATTTTAATAATCCGGTTATGTCCAAATTATCTTAGCTCGCGCATTTGGTTATATACAAACACTTTACTTTTAATAATCTGGTAAACGATCCAGACATTTGCTTGTTTTTGTGTATGCTTATTTTTGAGCAATTTTTTTCAAACTTATGGTATGTGTACCACTGATGCCCCCTTAATATCCTATGAGTGTGACCATAGGTTATTCAATTAAGAGAGTTTGCAAAAAATACAACATATTGAGACAAAAATGGACTTTATTCAGAATTGAATAATTTAGAAGCTTAGTAAAGATAAATAAGCATGGTTATAGAAGACATCATTCCTACACTATTGATAGTAAGGTCGTAGATGTTCGCCATTCCATGCTCGAGGTACCAATTCCCCATTCAATCTTGCCAATTTGTAGATGCCAGGTCAAATAACTGACTCGATTTGATAAGGCCCTTCCCAATTAGGCTCGAGCACGCCAGTCGCTGGGTCCCGTGTAGCTAGGAACACGCGCCTTAACACCAAGTCTCCCAATTTGAATTTCCTGTCTCGAACCTTTGTATTGAAATATCAGGTAGCTCGCTGCCGATATGCTGCATTTTTTAGTTGAGCTTCGTCCCATTTTTCTTCGATCAGGTCCAGACTTACTTCAAGCTGGGATTGGTTCGAGGCATGGTCCAAAGCATGGCTACGAATAGTGGGTATTTCGACCTCGATTGGTAACATAGCCTTGCATCCATATGCCAGAGAAAAAGGGGTATGTCCTGTTGATGTGCGAGCTGTGGTCCGATATGCCCACAAGACTTGGGGCAACTCCTCGGGCCATTTTCCCTTAGCTTCTTCCAATTTCTTCTTCATAGAACTATTCAGAGTTTTATTCACAGCTTCAACTTGGCCATTTTCTTGGGGATGGGCTATAGAGGAGAAGCTCATTATTATCCCATTCTCACAAAAATTGGTAAATAGCTCACTATCGAACAAAGTACCATTATTCCATACTATCTTTCTTGGCATTCCATATCGGCAGATGATGTTCTTTACCACAAAGTCAAGGACTTTTTTCGAGGTGATTGTTGCCAGAGGTTCGGCCTCCATCCATTTTGTGAAATAATCGACCGCGACCACTACGTACTTGACTTCACCTTTTCCAGTTGGCAACGAGCCTATGAGATCAATTCCCCACACCGCAAATGGCCATGGGGAGGTCATCATAGTTAGCTCGGATGGTGGAGCTCGCGGGATTATAGCGAACCGCTGACATTTATCGCATTTTGGAAATACTTAAATGTGTATGCCTTGATAGTGATCCAGAAGTATCCTTGTCGTATATTTTTTTTGATAGGCTATGCCCCCCAGTGTGGTCCCCCAAAATCCTTCATGAATCTCTTCTAGGATTTTCTTGGCCTCGAATGGAGTCACACATCGGAGTAATGGCATAGAGTATCCTCTCCGATGTAGCCTTCCTTCCACAATAGTGTATCTGGGAATCTAATACATCAGTTTCTGAGCCTTGTTCTGTTATGCTGGGAGAATGCCAGTTTCGAGGTAATCAACTATTGGGGTCATCCAGGTTGGTACGGAGTTGATCATGCAGACATCTTCCTGTTCGGGCTTGCTAATACTGGGTGTCGATAGGTGCTCAATCGATACAACATTCAGCCCATCGACCTCGGCGGATGTGGCGAGTCTGGCTAGGGCGTCTACATTCCAATTTTGTTCTCATGGAACAGTCTCTATTGTGTAGAACTCAAAATGTTTGAGTATTGTTTTTGCTTTTTCCAAATAAGCAGCCATCTTTATTCCGCGAGCCTGGTATTCCCCTAAAATTTGGTTGACCACCAACTGCGAGTCACTGTAGCAATGTATTGCCTTAGCCTTGAGTTGCTTGGCTATTCGAAGTCCTGCCAGTAAAGCTTCATATTCAGCCTCGTTGTTAGATGCTTCAAAGTCAAATCTCAAGGCAGAGTGAAATCGGCTTCCAGTTGGAGTGATCAATTTGATTCCTGCCCGTGATCCATTTTCGTTGGAAGACCCATCGACATAAAGTTTACACAGCTCGCGGGTTGGGGTTATAACTTCGTCGTCCATCATTCCAGTGCATTCCACTATGAATTCTGCCAAAGCCTACCATTTTATGGTTGTCCTCGGATGATAAGTGATCTGGAATTTTCTGAGCTGAACAACCCATTTTAATAATCGCCCTGAGGCATCTGGCTTTGATAAGACATGACGTAGTGGTTAGTCAGTCAACACATGGATGGGGTGTCCCTGAAAGTAAGGTCGGAGCTTTCGAGATTAGTGAATTAGGCTGAGAGCCAATTTCTCCATTAAGGGGTATCTCGATTCTGCCCCCAGTAACCTTTTGTACCTTCGGGTCTTCTCGGACGAGCACGACGCTGATGGTGTGCTCAGTTGTAGCAAGATATAGGTACAAAATTTCTCCTGTGATAGGTTTCGACAAGATGAGAGGTTTCACGAGATGCTTCTTGAGCTCCTGAAATGACAGCTCGCATTCTTCTGTCCATTCGAAATTTTTCCCCCTCTCAAAAGGTTGAAAAATGGAAGACAGCGGTTTGTAGATTTCGAGATAAACCTACTTAATGTCGCCATCAGACCAGTCAAACTCTGGACATCTTTATGCTTTCGAGGTGAGGGCATGTCAATCAACCCCTGGATCTTGTCAAGATTAACCTCTATTCCTCACGCATTCACAATGAAGCCTAGAAACTTCCCCGATGATTATCCAAATGAGGATTTATGATGGTTCAGCTTCATGTTGTACTTTCGTAGCACGACGAAGCATTCCTCAAGGTCATCCACTTGCTTATTGTTATGTTTAGATTTGAACAACATATCATCAACATACACTTTCAAGTTATTACCTATCTGCTCGGAGAACATCATGTTTTCTAGCCGTTGGTATGTGGCTCCAGCATTCTTGAGCCCGAACGACATGACATTGTAGTAGTACAGTCCTTTATCTGTCACAAAACTCATATGCTCTTGTTCCAGGGAATGCATGGAAATTTGGTAGTATCCAGAATAAGCGTCCATGAATGACATAAGTCCATGACCGGCTGTGGCATCTACGAGCTAGTCAATCCGAGGCAGGGGAAAGCAGTCCTTAGGACATGCTTTATTGAGGTCAGAGTAATCGATACAAGTATGCCATGTTCAGTTAGGTTTTGGAACTAGCACTGGGTTGGCGACCCAATAAGGGTAGAAGGCCTCTCGTATGAATCGATTCGCCTTTAACCTATCGACCTCTTCCTTCAAGGCTTTCTTCCTGTCATTGTCTAGGAGTCTTCGTTTTTGTTGCTTCGGGGGGAAGTTTTTGTCAATGTTAAGGGCATGACTTATCACATTTGGGCTTATCCCCACCATGTCCGAATGTGACCATGTGAAGACATCATGGTTTTTTCTCAGGGAATAGATTAATTGCTACTTTGTTTCTTCTGAAAGGTTTTTCCCCACCTTCACAATTTTTGGGGGATCGACCTCTTCGAGCTTGACTTCTTTGAGCTCTTCTAGAGGCTCGAGGTCAGCCCTTTCTTCTATTCTTGGAATGATCGCTTCGTCTATCTCGAAGACTGTCCCATCCTTACTTTGAATTACTACAAGTGTTTGTGCACTTGTCTGCTTTTTCCCTCTCACGAAAATGTTGTAACATTCCTTTCCCGTGAGCTGGTCTCCATTCAGCGTCTCGATGCCACTAGAAGTCAGGAACTTGATGGCCAGGTGTCTAACGGACGAAACTGCCCCCAGCCCTACTAGGGCGGGTCTCCCGAGCAGTATGTTGTAGGCCGATGGAAGATCCACCACTACGAACTCCATCATCTTTGTTGTCGAGACTAGGAAGTCTCCCAAGGTTATGAGGAGTTTGATGGATCCCATGCAAGCAATCCCTTCTTCTGAAAAGCCGTACAACGTCGATGCACAGGCCTTTAGGTCGTGAAGCGCGAGTCCCGTCTTTTCTAAAGTGGCCTTGTAGAGGATATTTACTGAGTTTCCGTTATCAACTAGGACTTGGTGTACCCTCTTGTTAGCAAGCTAAAGGGTTATGACCAACGGGTAATTATGAGGGAACTATACATGGGATGTGTCATCTTCCCACATTTTTCTACAACGAATAATATAATCTAAGGCTTTTTCTAATACTTTAGGCATTAAGATAAATAAAAAAATTCGCAGACTTATATTTGATAAACACATTCTTTTACGATAAATTATCATATATATATATCCTAGATATAAGCAACGCGGAATATGCACGTTTGCTTAGTTTTATTTACAGAATTTATTAATTATTTTTATTAAATTTATATTAGTGTGAGATAAGTTTCAAATAAATATTCTATTTTAATTAAATAATTTATTTATTTTTGTTTAAGTTTATGTTTGTTATAGTTTTTGAATTTGGGAGTGACAACAAGATATTGTATATTATATGTTTAATGTAATATTAAATATTATATGTTGATTTTAAATTTAAGTTTCTTGCTAGTTTTTTTTTTAAAATAATTTATTGCTAATTGACAATAGATTATATTATATGTTTAATATGATATTATTCTAATAAGTGAGTTTAAGTTTAATTATATTTTATTTAAGTTATAAAACGTAAGATTTTATTTTTTTTAAATAATCATCATTGTACGATATCTCGAAAATATTATATTTTAATTTGTTTAATTATTTATTATTTTAAAATAATTATCATTATAAAATATCTCAAAAATATCCAATTTTATTTTTTTTAATTATCTATTTTATTTTATTTAAGTTTAAATGTTTACAAACTACCGTTAAATATAAGAATATTCCGTCAAAGTTAACATTAAAAAAATAAAAAACTGCTAAAACCAAGAATTTTTATTATCTATACACTTATTATATAGAAGATATATATTAGTGTAGATGCACATACAAATATGTGCTGCAATTATAATTAGATATAATTTATATAGATAAATATAATAATAAAGGTGTGATATAAAATCTAAATATTAAAATAGTTGTATATCATTTTTCATTGTTACTGATGTTGTTCTTACAATATAATAAAATTATTTACAACTTAAATTGAATACAATATCACAATGCTACATGTAACATTATGATAAGTTATTTCGAAAAAAATATATATTGTAACTAAAAAAATTAAATTGTGATAGGTTATTCCAAGAAAAAAATAAATTAGTGTGTACATGACATTACTAATACAATTATAACATGCAAAAAATTAAAACTTTAAGACAAAAAGTCAAGGCAAGTGCGACTTTTCAATAGTATTTTTTTTTATATAGAAATTATTAGTCATAAACAATAGGAACTGTGGCGCAGATGAATAATACAGTTAAACAACAATGATTTTACGTGGTTCAGCAGTTAACTCTGCCTAGTCCACGAGTCAATTTTATTAAGACTTTGGAAATTTCACGAAATCCTTCAGGGATGAATTCTGCAGAAATTTCCTCAAGATATCAAAAATCCTCCTTTACAAAAGTTAATGACCTCTCTATTTATAGAGGGTTCCCAGAGTTCATTCTCACATATTTCGGGAAGATACTACTATTTATTAATGGAAATAATGACATTAAGTTCTGTAACTCCTATATACAAGGAAACATCCCCTGAAGACCAGGGGCATATAACAGACTAGTTAATATTCATTTAATGTAGGGAAGTTACAACAATCAATATCTTTTGAATGCATGGACTGCGTCTTACTAGATGACCCACTAAGCCGTTCGAGGTTGGAAATCAGCATAATGCCAGTCCAGGTCTATAGATAAGTTATGAGCTGGCACCTTTCCCCAAGACCAGCTCGGAGCGGGTAAATACCACCGAGGTTGTCACACTCCGAGCTTATTGTAATGCCCCAAACCCCAGGGACCGTTACGGTGTGCCTTGTAAACAGTGCTAAACTCGCTAACCGAGACATTTGGCCAAAATCGTGAACTAAGTATGATTAGCGGTTTAGGGATTAAATACTTTGGTTAAGATGTAACGTCTCACTAGAACGTTTAATACATATACATTGGGATCCCGAAAATAAAGTTTCAGAGTTTATTACAGAAAATATTTACAACAAGCGTTCTAAGCGGCAAAACAGGGTTCAACCCTAGTTCCACTTTAAACCTCGACCGTGGCGGACGAGCAGCTGCATATGTACACATCATCACCTAAGCTCTCCAACTTAAGGATGGTCCAGCTTCCTCTTGCCTTTACCTACACCACGTAGCACCCGTGAGCCAAAGCCCAGCAAGAAAACACAATAAAGCGTGACATAGTCTCAACAACGATCATAATAACCATTCAGGACTATCAGTCCAAGCAAATAGGTGACAATAGCCAAAAGTCACAATAATGAGCATCGCTCCTTCTATCCATGTGACGATAGGGTCACCAGGGCTCAACTGACAAGTGATCCTTTCATAAGTTTGATTAGGACAGGTGCATGGTGAATGGTCACCAACATAACCTTCCTCCCGACCCTAGAGTCGTGCTATGGACAGCGTCCCTTGGCCATGTGACAAACAGTCGCCGGGGTCATATACCTTGGCCATAAACATCTGGTCATAGACCAGGCAAGCGCTTATAGTTCTCATTGACCTTCCGGTCGGTCCAGCATTAATACCCCATATGAGTCATTCAATGCTGACCTTGATTAGATCTAATCTTTAATCGGCCCGGCGTTCACAACGCACTGCCACTTTTGACCCTTGGGTCGGTAAAACACGACCAGTGCTCAGCCCGTGGTGAACCTAACTAATAAGTCATAGCTTCACAGAGGGATCTGACACCATTGTCGATTCTGACTAATAAGTCAGCGCCATACACAGGTAAGCCATGCCACCAAACATATATCACATGTCCAATATCCATAGACAAAGTATTTAGCATGCTTACTAAACAGATGCCAGTACAATTAGGACCATATACAACCACAGATACAACCACAGAGGCTCAAGCTCTGAACAATATCATACCCAGTATACAAAGCATATCCTAACCACATGTTTCTCAAGCATCATATGCAATATATCCAGCAATCCAACATGCACCAACAACAGCTATGCATGTCACGTTTAATAGTCAACCAACATGCATCAAGAATAACCATGCATGTCACACATAATAATCAACCGACATGCATCAACAAAAACCATACATGTCATACTCAATAATCAACCAACATGCGTCATAATAGCCATGCATGTCACATATACACAGGGTGCAGTTTTCTTACCTCAAAGTCGAGCTAGAACGATTAAAGGAACAACCCTTGAGAACGATCAACTTTTAGTCCTTTAGCGGTTACCTAGTCATAACCAAATACAATCTCCAATTAATGAAAATCACCAAAGATAGGGTCTTAACCTAAACCCCACTCTCAGGACCTCGAAACATGCCCACACGGTGAGTAGATTCGATCCCGGGCCTTAAGGATTGAAACCCCAAGCCAAAAGCCCTTAAAAACACCCAAAACAGGGTTCTGAGGGAACAGGGTAGCACTACAGCGCTGCCCTTCTAGCGTCCCAGCGCTCAAGACAGAGTCACAAACCGCCCAACTGAGCCCTGTGTAGCGCTATAGCGCCCTCTGATGGGCGCTGTAGCGCTACCCCCAGACAGCACCACCCCTGAAACTTCCTTCTTCGATTTCCTCAATTCTAACTCGATTTTAATGCTTCCAAATCCCATTTTTGGTACCAAATGAACCCAAAAACCATCCCCACATGTCCTAGGGACCACAACCCCAAGAACCCTAGCTAAAACTCCAACCAATTCCCAAGTTTCCAACCCAAAAACCAGCTGAAACTTAACTAAGAAAACAGAGCAAAACCAAGAGTTCTAGTGGCTAGAAACTCACCTTAATCTTGGAAACACACCCTCTTCAATGGTGGAGCGTAACCCTAGCTTGGCTAAGCTTGGTTCCTTGGCTCGATTCCTCAAACTGAGCTCGAAAATCCAAAGAGAAAAGAGGAAGAAAATCTGTTGGGAGAGAAGGAGGAGAGACTCTGTTTTTGTTACTCTTTTTCAGCCTTAATGGCTGATATATATCTCTTAGGGTAAAAAGACCTAAATACCCTTAGGTCTAAAATGAAACCTTAGCAGCCACCAAGGGCAAAACCGTCCTTTCACACCTATTTCATTAATCACAGTTAACATCCTCCAATTCCTGCTATTCCCAATATTCTCAAACACCAATAAGCCATATCCCGTTACCCTTTAATTCACGGTAATGCTCTAACCATTAAATTCACCCCGAGACTCACCCCGAGCCCCGGACTTAAACCCGTTATGACTAGACCGAACACTTACATCTCATGATCGTCTCATGTCGATAGCTTGAACCAATCCACCTTATAATGTGGCTATATTAATTAATCACAATCATGCACCCAAGGTACACAATTACACCCACAGTGGCCAAATTACCAAAATACCCTCACAATAATAAATTCTCCCATATGCATGCACTCACCGTCATATAATAATATAATTCACGTAAATATGCATATAATCATGAAATACTATAATAAATCAATTATGGCCCTCCCGGCCTCCTAATCAGGGTCCCAAACCTTATTAGGAAATTTGGGGCATTACACTTATACTTATGCCAAGCTCGGGTTACTTGATCCACAGACACCCGACATCAGGTATATCCCGATGCCAAGTTCTTTCGAGCTCGAAAAGAACTTCGAGGTTAAAAAATGTCTTCGAGGTTGCCATCTTGATTTGAGGGTTCGACACCTGAGTCATGCATATGTGTTTCAGATATTTCAAGCTCACAATTGATGAGTCCAACTTTCGAGATCACAATCTCAGGGGTCTCGAAATCTGGGTGTAACATTTTGCCCCCCAAAAGTATTAGTTCAAATCCTATGAGAAGGAAACTTTTGAACTACTTCCTTCGGGAACCGTTCCATCACACACTCGAGTATGGACACGCGTCAGCTGGGTGTTGCTTACTCAAGGTACTCGAGTGCCTTGAAACTCTGCCCACGATCATTCGCCTGCCAACTTTATGATACCATCATGTCATTTGTCCCTGGCCAATGGCTCAGATTAATTCAACTTTTACAATCTCTGAGGGTCTATAAATATATCTCCTTTCGTCTTCTCAGAGAGAAAATACCAGACGTTTTTTTTTCTAGTTCTTGCATGTTCTCCAAGCTGAGAAGACAAAGCACAGCCGAGCTTTTTGACTCAGTGAGGTCGTACTTGCAACCGCTCGTTCGCTCATCCATTTCTCTGTTTCCTTCGATTGCATTGTGTAAGTTTTCGATTGAAGGCTTTTTTACGTTATACACGTACGTTTTTTTTTGTATGCTTTTGCCTCTGTTACACCGTGAGTGCTAAGATTTATACTAGTTTAGTGTACTAGGATTCGGGTGCTTCGACTCATAGTCATTAGGCTCAAACCCATTTTCTGGGAAAGAAGGTCCAAAAATGGTTCCTTTTCTGGGTACAAAATCAAGGTTTTTTAAGGAATGCACGATTCTCAAAAATAAAACCTTTTAGACAACCGCCACCTTTTTTCCCTAATATTTCGGAACTTTTCATAACTGATCCACCTTCCTTCCTCTCGGTGGAATACACGCTCTGAGATTGGTCTCTTCCTTTGGGTCGAGCTTGCCTTGTAGTCTCGATCATTCGAGCTTAGGTACTATTTATTTCTTTGTTTCTTGCTCGCTTGGCCCTCACCCTTCTACTTTCTTGTTAGATGCCGCAGAATTCGGGAAAGTGGTGGGGGTCAAAGCTCGCAATTCCTTACTCGCCAGTAGCCTCGAGCCCAGAATCCCCAATCATTCGGAACCAACACTTAATTCGGGAATACGAACTGAGACGTGAGCAAGAGGACACTCGAGACCACTTTCGACGTCAGATTGACGAAGTCGAAGAAGGAAAAAGGAAAAGGCTAAGGGTCGTCCTTCATCCAGATCCAGACACCGAGCATAGACCGATCCCTCTCGATCCTTCACTTAAAGTGACAATCGCATTCAAACCAGGTGATCTTCAGTTCTCATTGATGGAGGAACCCTCTACCTCGCAGCAGAGGAGAGAATTTTTCAAGGCCAAGCATTACTAGAGTTTGGTTACGTCACTAGGCCAGATAACCGATATTCTGGCCTTTCACGGCATAGGACTATCAGGTTCACTGAGGTGTCGTGCCCCGACCTCGCACGAGCGGAGCTGCCGCACTCCAGGAGATGGAAATCCTAACAGCAAGCTGAGATATGCAACTTGGAGCCAGGAGCATGTGAAACCTGGGGCGATACTACCCTTGAAGTCTTTTTTCAAGGACTTCACAGACTTCGTTGGGTTGGCCCCCTTCCAGCTCAACACCAATTCTTACAGGGCCCTCTCTGCCCTGAGGTCACTAAATCACAAGTTGAAGTGGGTAGGACCTTCACTAGAAGAAATTTTATATCTCTTCTGCTTGAAAAGAAATCCCTTCCGAGCTCGGGGAGGGGACGACTTCTACTACCTCTCGAGCTATCCGAAGGAGAAGAAGATGTTTGAAGACCTTCCCAATCATCCTCCTAACTTAAAGAAGGCCTACTTCTGGACAGATGGCCTAGCCCTGTCTCGATTCTATTCATTTAGGCGGATTCGTAAGTATTTCAACCTCTTTCTTTTTTGCGCTCGAACTTTGCTTTAGGCTCGTGCTTAGCTGAATTGTGTTTGATTTTCCAACCAACTATCATCGCCCTACTTCCACCGATGAGATGAGGGAGCGCCGAGAGACTCTGCTCTAGCTTCCCTATGGCAGGAGGTCTCTCTCCTACCTCCATCATGAAGGCAAGCTCCGGGCATGTGGACTCTTAGGAGAGGATCAGTCTACATCAGACTGGTCCAATAAAAAATACGACCAGTGGGAGCTCATGCCTCTGCCAACCGGCAACCTCCCCCCAAGGAGAGATGTGAGGCCTCCACCTCCAGTTCGCCATAGGAGTCCACAATCGGGAAATGAGGCCTCAAGCTCGGGCTCGGATGAACAAGGTACAGTCATCCTTAGCTCTAATATGTGGTCCCCCTCACTACTAAAGTATAAACCCGATAGATTAATATTGTGTGAGGACGATAGGAACCATTTTTATGTATGGTCTTGGGTAGATGAACGGGTTCATAGGTTCGATAGCTGGCTCAGGAAATATGACACCATGTATAGCCTGAACGAGGTATGGAACAAAATAGCTGTCCAATATGGGACCCACGACTATAGGGACCTTTCGAGGTTGACGTCCACCTATAGGGAAGGTACTCCCCCTGCCTCTTCTGAAGATGGGGAAATTTCGTGGTCGCCGAGCACAAGCTCGGGGGAGAGTTCCAGTTAGGTTTCTCTCCACTTGTCTTTTTATCTCATGTATGTTTGCATTATGCTGAGTTACTTTATTTTTCGATAACTCATATTGTGGTGTAACTGTGCAGGCGAGATGGACTCCGATCTCGGCAACATCCTTGAGAGTGGCGGGACCAAAAGAAGCAAGCGCCCAAAAGGCTCATGAAAGACCGAGCGTCCCGCCAAGGTCCTTAAGAGGACTGAACAGACACCTCCTCCACCAGCTCTGGCTACTACGAGCTTGGTTGTGGAGCCGACTCCTCAGGTCGAAGCGTCCACTACGGTCGAGCTCCAACCTCCTCCCATCATGGTTCACTCAACACTTGGCCCACCTTCGAAAAAACCCTCAGCTTCCACAGCACGCAAGTTGTCAGTTTCTACTCACATCGATGAGTATGTAGTTGACAATGCTGCTGGATCCCATGGGGCTACGCTTAGCTTGGACATTCTGTCTCGATTGGGCTAGAGCCTTAGTGGCTTTGACACTCCTCATTGGCAGTTCTTGAATAATGCTCAAGACTGCAATACACTTTATGAGAAGAGTATCGAGCTCACTGCTGCGGTAACTTCCCTCATCTTTTGGTATTAGCTGTATTTACATTTGGTCTGTATGCTAATTTGATTTCTTTGTATGCCAAACTCTTGCTGTCTCTGCCTAGCTCAACTATAAGCTGAATCACGAGGTCCACTCGAGCATGTCAATTTCTCAGGAGGCGAGGGATCTTCAGCTCAAACTGAGTGATGAGCTCAAGGAAACAAAGGCAAAGGTGGAGGCAGGGGCTGAGGAGCTAAAGGCCAAGTCTTCCGAACTTGAAAAGGTGAGTGCCCGGCTCGCGGAGCTTGAACAGGAGAATGTCCAAGTCAAGGAGACCAATGCTAAGCTTGAAGAAGAGAAGGCCACCACTTTCTAGTTCATGGAAGGTGAAAAGAGTTGTCTTCTCGAGGAGTTTAAGGAGAAGAAGGACCGGGCAGTTGACATGGCCATGTATAGAATCTGGGCAACCAATGTCGACCTCGACACCAGCTTCTTAGGTCCTCTTGAAGCGAAGCTCGTGGCCTAATGGCAGGCTCGAATGGATGATGAGGAGACTGCCCGAGATGAGGCGAAGAAAGCCGGAGGGAACGTTGATGCTGAGAAGGCTAAGGAGAATGCTCCTTCTTAATTCTTGCCTTGGGGCTGTGTCCCTTTGAATCTTTTGTAAAAGTCCTTTTATTTTGTTTTTATTTATGCCCATAGAGCCGAGACAATTTTGCAGCTTGTGAAAGAGCTGTCCTTACTTTTTTGAATTTACTTTACATTTCTTGAGCCGAAATATTTTGTGCAATTTAAAATTAAAGTGTTATATATGCCTGTTTATTCATACAAACACAATTTGGATTTAAGCTCGAGGTTTAATGCATTCATACACAGTTTGCTCAAATTATCCACTTCCGATCTCGTTATTTGCCAAGGTCAGATTTTACTTTTACCATGCGCCCGAAAGTACTTATATGGCGTGTAATGCAGATGGTTTAGTTGTATCTTATTTTTTAGTTGCTTTTTCTCGTCCTCGGTTAGCTCTCCGAGGTTATGAGGTCGAAACTATCGTGTTGCAAGATACTCCAGCCTCGATCTTGGCTTAGCACAAAGTGGGTTATGTTCCAACTTACTGCCGATTAGTTTTTAGCTGGTTTGTTCCAAACCTATTAAGGTTGTGTTAGGTTTGTAATCCATACACTTATAATCTAGTTTGCATATTTTGTTACATCCAAACATTTTTATCTTTTTGGTAGTTTGGTTATATCCAAACTTATCTCATTTCGCGCATTTGGTTATATCCAAACACTTTTATGTTTTTGATAGTTCGGTTATATCCAAACTATTTTGGCTCGCGCATTTGGTTATATCCAAACACTTGTATGCTTTTTTGTATATGCTATTTTATTTTATCAAGCTGATGGTATATGTACCACTGATGCCCCCTTAATATCCTATGAATGTGACAATAGGTTATTAAATTAAGAGAGATTGCAAAAAAATACAGCATATTAAACGAAATCAAACTTTATCTTAAAAAATCCAAAAATAGAAAAACAGTACAGATAAACAAGCATGGTTATAGGTGACATCCTTCCTATACTATTGATAGTAAGGTCGTAGGTGTTCGCCATTCCATGCTCATGGTACTAGACTTCCATCCAATCTGCCAACTTGTATACGCTGGGTCAGATGACTGACTCTATCTGATAGGGTCCTTCCCAATTTGGCCCGAGCACGCCAGCTACTGGATCCCGTGTTGCCAAGAATACACGCCTTAGCACCAAATCTCCCACACCGAATTTTTGATCCCGAGCTCTTTTGTTGAAGTACCGGGTAGCTCGCTGTTGGTATGCATCATTTTTTTAATTGAGCTTCGTTCCTTCTTTCTTCGATCTGGTCAAGAGTTTCTTCAAGCTGAGAGTGGTTCGAGAGTTGATCATAAGCGAGGGCTCAAATTGTGGGAATTTTGACCTCGATTGGCAACATAGCCTCACAACCGTACGCTAGAGAGAAAGGGGTATGTCCTGTTGATGTATGGGTCGTGGTCCTATATCACCATAGGACTTAGGGAAATTCTTCGGGCCATCTTCCTTTAGCTTCTTCCAACTTTTTAGAGTCTTGTTTACAGCTTCGACCTAGCCATTCACTTAGGGATGGGCCACTAACGAGAAGCTCTTTATTATTCCATTTTTTTCACAAAAATTGGTAAACAGATCGCTGTCAAACTAGGTTCCGTTATCGGACACAATCTTCCATATCGACATATGATGTTTTTCACCACAAAGTCAAGGACTTTTTTGGAGGTTATTGTCGCCAAAGGTTCAGCTTCTGTCCACTTTGTGAAGTAATCTACGGCGATTACCGCGTACTTTACTCCGCCCTTGCCAGTCGGAAGGGAGCCTATGAGGTCGATTCCCCATACCACAAATGGCCATGGGGAGGTCATCATAGTTAGTTCGGAAGGTGGAGCTCAAGGAATTGTGGCGAATCGTTGGCACTTATCACACCTTTTTACGTAGTCGAACAAGTCTGATTTGATGGTAGGCCAGAAGTATCCCTGGCGTATGATTTTCTTGGATAGGCTATGCCCCCCAATATGGTCTCCACAGAACCCTTCATGAATTTCTTCTAAGATTTTCTTAGCTTCGGGTGGAGTCACACACCAGATTAGTGGCATGGAATATCCTCTTCTATACAGCCTTCCATCTATAATGGTATAACAAGGGATTTGATACATCAACTTTCGAGCCCTGGCCCGTTCTTCTGGGAGAATTCCGGTATTGAGATATTCAACTATCAGAGTCATCCAGGTAGACTCAGAATTGATCATACATACGTCCTCCTGTTCTGGCTCGTCAATACTGGGTGCCGAGAGATGTTCAATTGGTACGACATTCAGTTCGTCATTCTCGATAGAGGTAGCGTGCCTGGTACTCTCTCAAGATTTGGTTAACCACTAGTTGGGAGTCGCTGTAGCAATGTATTGCTTTAGCTTTAAGCTCCTTCGCTATGCGGAATCCCGCCAGTAAAGCCTCGTATTTGGCCTTGTTCTTTGACGCGTCGAAGTCAAATCTTAAGGGAGAGTGAAATCAGCTTCCTGCAAGGGTGATCGAAATTACTCCTGCCCCCAATCCATTTTCATTAGATGACCCGTCAATGTAAAGTTTCCACAGCTCGTGGGCCGGGGTTATAACTTCATCGTTGGCCATGCTAGTACACTCCACAATAAATTCTTCCAAGGCTTGCCCCCTTATGGTCGTCCTTGGATGGTAGGTGATCTCGAATTGTCCGAGTTCAACGACACATTTAAGAAGTCGACCTGAAGCTTCCGGTCTGGACAAGACTTGTCTCAGTGGTTGATCAGTTTGTACATGGATGGGGTGCGCTTGAAAATAGGGTCGTAGTTTTCGAGATGAGTGAATTAGGCTGAGAACTAGCTTTTCTATTAAGGGATATCTTGATTCTACCCCCAGTAACCTTTACTGAAGTAATACACGGGCCTTTGCACGTTTTCTTCCTCCCGTACGAGTACTGCACTTATGGCGTGCTCGGTCGTAGCAAGATACAAGTACATAACTTCTATTGTTATAGGTTTTGACAAGATAGGAGGTTCTGCGAGGTGTTTCTTGAGTTCCTGAAAAGGCAACTTGCATTCCTCTGTCCATTCAAACTTCTTGCCTCCCCTCAACAGGTTGAAAAACGGAAGACAACGGTCTGTAGATTTTAATATAAGCCTACTTAATGCCGCCATCCTGCTTGTCAAACTCTGGACATCTTTGTGTTTTCGAGGTGAAGGCATATCGATCAGGGCCTGGATCTTATTCGGATTAGCCTCTATTCCTCGAGCATTTACAATGAAACCCAGGAATTTTCATGAAGATACTCCGAAAGAGCACTTCTGAGGGTTAAGCTTCATGTTATATTTCTGGAGCACGGCAAAGCATTCTTCGAGGTCATCAACATGGTTATTGTTAAGTTGAGATTTGACTAACATATCGTCAACATAAACTTCCATGTTGTTCCCTATTTGCTCGGAGAACATCATGTTCACGAGCCACTGGTAAGTGGCTCCAGCATTTTTGAACCCGAATGGCATGACGTTATAACAATATAACCCTTTATCTGTTATGAAGCTTGTATATTCCTGGTCAGGGGCATGCATGGAAATCTGGTTATATCCAGAATAGGCATCCATGAGTGACATTAGTCCATGCCTTGCCGTGGCATCCACGAGCTGGTCAATCCGTGGTAAAGGAAAGCAATCCTTAGCGCAGGCCTTATTGAGGTCCGAGTAATCAGTGCAGGTTCGCCATGTCCCATTAAGCTTCGGGACCAGCACCGGATTGGCTACCCAATCGGGGTAAAAAGCATCCCTAATGAATTGGTTTGCTTTTAACCTGTCGACTTCCTCTTTTAGGGCCTTTTTCCTATCGTCATCCAGTTGTCTTCGCTTTTGTTGCTTCGGCGGGAAGCTTTTATCGATATTTAGCGCGTGGCTCACTATATTTGGACTTATTCCTATCATGTCCGAATGTGACCATGCAAATACATCCTAGTTCTTCTTCAAAAAAAAATTAATTGCTATTTGGTTTCTTCGTGAAGGTTTTTCCCGACCTTTACCGTTTTCGAGGGGTCTAATTCTTCGAGCCTGACTTCTTCGAGCTCTTCCAATGGTTTGAGATCAGTTCTTTCCACCACTCTTGGGTCGATTTCTTCATCTATTTCCAGGTCTGTCCCGTCCTTATTCTGACTAACGACAAGCGCTTGTGCGCTCGCCTGCTTCTTTCCTCTTATGGAAATGCTATAGCATTCCCTCTCAGCCAACTGGTCTCCCTTCAACGTCCCGATGCCACTAGAAGTTGGGAACTTGATGGTCAAATGTCTTACAGACGAGACTGCCCCCAGCCCTAATAGGATGGGTCTCCCGAGCAGCAAGTTGTAGGCTAATGGCAGGTCCACTACTACAAACTCCATCATCTTGGTTGCTGAGACTGGGTAGTCTCCCAAGGTTACAGGGAGTTCAATGGACCCCATACAGGCAATCCCCTCTCCTGAAAAACTGTACAATGTTGTTGCACAAGCTTTTAGGTTTCGAAGCGTGAGTCCTATCTTTTCTAAGGTGATCTTATAGAGAATGTTCACTGAGCTCCCATTATCAATGAGAACTCGGTGAAATCTCTTATTCGCGAGCTAGAGAGTGATGACAAGTGGGTCATTGTGGGGAAACTGAACATGGGACGCATCGTCCTCAGTAAAGGTTACCGGCTGAGATTCAATCTTTTGGCACTTTGGAGCTCTAGGTTCGGGTTCATAAGGGGACCCGTCCCTAGTTTTTAGCTCGTTCATTTATCACTTTTGGGCATTCTTACCCGATCCTGCGAGATGAGGCCCGCCCGAGATGGTTATCACATCTTCTCCATCAATCGGAGGGGGCCTATCTTCTTCTCTAGCTCGGGAATTATTGTTTTGAGCAGGCAGCGACGCAGCTGCCCTCTGGCTAGTAGAAGCCTGATTATTATTCTGGGTCCTGACATACTGTCTGAAGTATCCTCTCGGGATCAGTCCTTCGATCTCGTCCTTTAACTGTCTGCATTCATCAGTAGTGTGCCTAGTATCTCTGTGAAATCAACAGTACTTGCTGGAGTCTCTCTTGGACTTCTGATTTCTCATGGGGTCTGGACGCCTGAAAGGGACCTGGTTTTCATTAGCCAGGTATATATTCTCCCGATACTCGTTGAGCTCGGTGTACACTTTGTACACGGAGAAATACCTTTCCCCTTTCTTCTTCTTTCCCCCTTCCACCTCGGGGTTACTTCCTTCATTCTTCTTCCTTTTGGAAGGATTTTCTACAAGGGGTTTCGAGGCTGATGGGTCCATCGAGGTCGAGGCAGAGTTTACGTTTATCGTTGTAGTTATGGGCTGAGAGGTGATATTCAGCATTGACCTCGCCTCTTCTACATTGACAAACCTCTGAGCTTGTCTATTAAACTCTGTTAAGGACCTCATTGGCTTTCTCTGCATATCGTCCCAGAGGGGACTTCCCGGCATTACCCCAGCTTGGAGGACCATTAGATGACTGCTGTCGTCTACATCCCGAGCTCGGGCAACCTCCAGATTAAACCTTGTAAGCTAGCTCTTCAATGTTTCATTTGGCTGTTGCCGATAATTGGCCAGGTTCGATGCCTCGGGTCTTACCCCGATCATGGCTCTAAACTACTTCTTGAAATCCTTTGATAACTGATCCCAATAAGTGATTGAATGTCTCTTATATTTTTTGAACCAGTTTTTTGCTGGTCTTATAAGTGATGCTGGAAATAACATGCATCTGAGCTCGTAACCCATATTACTTGCTCTCATTATGGTGTTAAATGTACTCAAATGACTGTAGGGGTCGGATTTTCCTTCAAAAGGCGGAACATGAGGAATCCAAAACCCTTGAGGAAACAGAGTGTTGGAAATATGGGGATTGAATGGTTCGAGCTCCTCATCAGAATCCTCGTCCCGACTTCGACCTCTCTCATTCTGCAAGAGCCTAAATGCTTTTTCCAGCTGATCAATTCTTTCTTGAACTGGGTCCGCAGGGGGTCTCACCTGAAATTGGCTATCATTGATCACAATTCCATGCTTGCATCTTCGCAAGGGATCTTTGCGCCCATTTAGGCGATCTCTCAGGTCTGGGTTCGATGGATTACCACTACCTCGATTCTGATTCAGGTGCTCCCGCAGGTCGAAGCGGTTCCTATTGTTTCCAGTATTTCTACGTCCTTGATCAAACATGCTAACTGATCTGGCGTCCCCTGAGTCGTCACTGGCAAGGCTTGTCGCATGATTGTTCCGAGATGGATCTCTTTCATGCTGCCTCGTCTCTACAGTGCGAGATCGAGACATTTGGCTTCCCACAGGCTGGGCGCCTCTCTGTTCACTAGTAGCCTCTCTATTCCCCTGTTTCCGTCCTGGCCGCCTTGCCTCATCACCCTGAGTTGGTTGTGCGTTCCTCCGAGGTGGTGAGGGGTATCTTATTGGTGACGGAGGGAACCGTATGGGTGATTCTGGCTACCAACCATTTCGAGGCCTGGATGGTCCCGAGTTCGCCCGTGCTGACTTGGTAACATTCTTTGTGTTACCAGGAATCTAAATCCGAGCCTGTGCAGGGGCTCGGTTATTCCCAGTTTCTGCTGGTAACTCTGCAGTTGAGTTAACCGGAGCACTTGCCCGAGTGTTTCTTCGGGGCCTCGAGGGAGCAGGTTGTTCTGTCGGTGGCGGAGGTTGCTCCGTTCTTCTTGTGGCAGCATTTTTCCGAGGTCGCCCATGAGGCCTGGGGGGAGGAACATGAACGTCCCGCGGAGGTGGGGCTTGGTTCTCCTGTGGAGGTTGAGGCTGAGCCACCTGCGCCTCCGCGGCTAACCTATCCAACTCCTCGTTCCGCTTCTTGGCCTCAGCCAACTATTTTCTTAACTGTCGGTTTTGAAGTTCCACAATGGGGACGTACCGTTCGGGATTATCGTACATGTCCTCATCGTCCCTGGGAGCCAGAGGTGCTGGAGGTCCTCGAGACTCGAAGGATTCACTTCTCTCTTCGGGTTCAGGATTCGTCATCGGCTGCTTCCCAGGGCATCGTGGATAGTTTTCTTCAGGAATGTTCTAATCATTCGTGGCCATAGCTAATCGGGGATTGTATTGCTTAAGGCTCTCAATGAAAGCACCAAACTGTTAATGCCGTTTTTCGTTAACTCAAAATGTAGAGCGAATAAACAACAAGAACTATGGCACAGATGAATAATACAGTAAAACAACAAGAATTTTATGTGGTTCAGCAGTTAACTCTGCCTAGTCCACGAGTCAATTTTATTAAGACTTTGGAAATTTCAGGAAATCCTTCAGGGATGAATTCTCCAGAAATTTCCTCATGATATCAAAAATCCTCCTTTACAAAATTTCATGGCCTCTCTATTTATAGAGGGTGCCCAGAGTTCGTTCCCACATATTTCAGGAAGATACTCCTATTTATTTATGAAAATAATGGCATTAAGTTCTGTAACTCCTATATACAAGGAAACGTCCCCTGAAGACCAGGGGGCATATAACAGACTAGTTAAAATCCCTTTAATGTAGGGAAGTTACAACAATAAATATCTTTTGAATGCATCAGATGGCCCACTAAGCCATTCGAGGTCGGCAATCAGCATCATGCCAGTCCATGTCTATAGATAAGTTATGAGCTAGTCACCTTTCCCCAAGACCAGCTCGGAGCGGGTAAATACCACTGAGGCTGTCACACTCCAAGCTTATACTTATGCCAAGCTCGGGTTACTTGATCCGCAGACACCCGACATTGGGTATATCCCGATGCCAAGTTCTTTCGAGCTCAAAAAGAACTTCGAGGTTGCCATCTTGATTCGAGGGTGCGACACCTGAGTCATGCATATGCATTTCAGATATTTCGAGCTCACAATTGACGAGTCCAGCTTTCGAGATCACAATCTCGGGGGTCTCGAAATCTGGCTGTAACAATAACAATATAATTTTTTTTTTATGTTTCGATTCACATATTATATACAGTGCATTCTAGTTTTTTTTTTTTTTTAATTTTCTTCTAGAAAAACACTTTTAATTTTTTTTTTTAAAATAAAAAAATGTTAATGAAAATTTTTAATTATTTATCTTATAAAATTTTAAAGCCAATATCTATAAATATATATTATTCAATTAATAATTTGAGCAATTAAATAAATAATTCCTAACAAAATAAAATTAAAGAACAAAATAAAAAAACATGTATATTATGTATTATTTCATTATTACATTAAATAAAACACAAAATAAATAACGGCTTTTTTTAATAATTACCAAATATACAAGTTTCTATTCATATATACAGTAATTTAAAATTTATTGAAAAAATAGATAAAATAAACTTTTATTTGCAATTATACGGTTTACTCTGAAAAATGTCTACAACCCCATAAAAATGACTCCAGCCATTTCAGAGAAAAGAAAATTGGCAACTCTCCATTTTGGCTCATGGAACTCTGACGATAGCCATTGTTAGGGCAAATGTGAGCTTCAATCTTCAACAACAAATACTTTCGTCAAATCCAAAACACCATATCAACCAAGTTTGCAATTAAAATTAAAAAACCAGCAATATTGTTAGATGGTATAGTTGAAATCTCTTTGAATTTTGACTTCAAAATCAAACCTAGTAATTAAAATCTCTGCAACTTTCAAGCAAGTTTTAATCTTAAAATTTAATACACTTATAAATAGGATTTAATCATCTATATTAAATGAATATCATAAAATGTATTTCCAAAACAAATGTAAATAGGAATGAAATTTTTCCACCCACCATTGAAATTTGGTTTCTGAAAAAGAAAGAGAAACAAAAACAATTGCTTGATTTGGTTGAATATGAATGGTTTGCTTTAAATCCTTAGGTTGCTACAATAATATTCATAAAACAAGCAATTGGAAGGAGGTGTGACAACAAACAATTGCCAAATTCTTGGGTTTTAAGGTGGCGTTCTTCAAAAGAGGTAAATCTGATTTTATATTTCGCTTAGATCAATTGGTATCTTAATTTGCTCTGTTTTTACTTTTGTTGCTCTGTTTTTGTGTTGGGGTGTTTCAAAGGTTTCTCTGAATAGGTTGTTGTACATGTTGCTTATGGGTTGCTAAAGTCACAGTAAAGTTTGTTGTAAATGTTGTTTATAATGATTGATAGTTGCTGAATAGGTTGTTTGATGGTTTCTTTATATGTTGCTTATGATGATTATGAGTTTCTTTAAGGGTTGTTAATAATTAGGTTATAACAAAGATGGTGGGTTGCTGAATAAGTTGCTTAAGTAGTTGTAAAGATTGTTGTATATAATGATAATAAAGATTGAGGGTTGCTGAATAGGTTGCTTACTAATTGCTTAAGGGGTTGTAAATGTTGATGAAGAGATTGCTTAAGATTTTCTTTATATGTTTCTTAGGTTTCTTAATGGTTTCTTTATATTTTGCTTATGGAGATTATGAGTTGCTAATAATTAGGTTACAATAAAGACGGCGGGTTGCTGAATAAGTTATTTTATAGTTGCGTAAGAGGTTGTAAATGTTGTTGTATGTATGTTGATGATAAAAATGGTGGGTTGCTGAATAAGTTGATTTGTAGTTGCTTAAGTAGTTGTAAATATTGTTGAATATACTGATAATAAAGGTTGAGGGTTGTTGAATAGGTAGCTTACTAATTGCTTAAGGGGTTGTAAATGTTGCTGAAGAGGTTGCTTAAGATTTTCATTATATATTGCTTAGGTTGATTATGGGTTGCTTAAGGGTTTCTTTATATGTTGCTTGTGGGGATTATGAGTTTATTTAAGAGTTGTTAATAATTAGGTTATAATAAAGATGGTGAGTTGCTTAATAAGTTGCATAAAGGGTTGTAAATGTTGTTGTATATATGTTGATAATAAAGATGGTGAAGTGTTGAATAAATTGATTTATAGTTACTTAATTAGTTGTAAATGTTGTTGTATATACTAATAATAATGGTTGAGGGTTGTTGAATATGTTGCTTACTAGTTGCTCAAGGGGTTGTAAATGTTGCTGAAGAGGTTGCTTAAGATTTTCTTTATATGCTGCTTAGGTTGCTTATGTGTTGTTTAAGGGTTTCTTTATATGTTGCTTGTGGGGATTATGAGTTTCTTTAAGGATTGCGAATAATTAGGTTATAATAAAGATGAAGGGTTACTGAATTAGTTTCTTTATATTTGCTTAAGGGGTTGTAAATGTTGTTGTATATATGATGATAATATAGATGGTGGGTTGCTGAATAAATTATTTTATTGTTGCTTAAGGGGTTGTAAATGTTGTTGTATATATTGTTGACGGTGAGAACTCGTCAACTAAGTTAAGTTGGAAAAAATTGCAAAGTAAAGACTGTCAATAGAATAGCCTTAGAAATTCAAGTAATATCTCAAGAATAATGGCAAAATAACAATGGAGAAATCAATTTTTCATTCACTCTCAAGCACTTCCTACAGTAAATTTTCCAACCCCTTTCCATGGGGAATTGGGGTTCATTATATAGGGGGCTCTATTGGCCTCTGATACAATGTGGTCCAGGGGACCAAGTAGTACATAAGTACACTGTCAGGAGAGTGGCTTCAGAGGTAGTGGTGTTGCAACCAGTACATGGACTTATGCTAGGAGGATGTCTCCACTACTTTTCCGTACCAATGTCAGAGGAGTGTGCAGGCCGTGTCCTTTCTCTTGGTGCTCCTACTACCTGATTAGCATGAGTGCCACGGTCGGACATATGGGGCCTTGCGAGCCATACCCCGTACGAAGTTGTACCATCATGACCCTTCGAAATCATACTTGGACTTTCACTCCTAGACGGTGGGGTCTACATAGGTCTCCATGAGAGATGCCATCTCGAGACGAAGGGCGCGATATGCCCCCTCGCGAGGCCTTCATGGCACGGCCGCGGCGAGGCGAAACATGGCCATGTCTCAAGAGGCCCTTGGAGGCATGGCTCCGGAGGTGCTTGGGTGCATGAGACGCGAGGCGAAGGTGGCCTCGCCTGATGCTGGGCGCGCGAGGCGGTGTGCATTAGGTGCACGAGGCGACCCACGCAAGGCTGGGGTGAGGCGCGCGAGGCAGCCCACGCGAGGCTGGGGCGAGGCACGCGAGGCGGCCCACGCAAGGCTGGGGCGAGGCGCGCGAGGTGAGCCACGCGAGGCTGGGGCGAGGCATGCGAGGCTGGGGCGAGGCGCGCGAGGCGACCCACGCGAGGCTGGGCGAGGGTCCTGTGTTGCACGCCTGTTGGGGCTTTGCCTGGCAAGGCTCCCTCATACACACCTAAGGACGTATGCACAGGTACATACTAGGGCTTTTATGCGACCTTAGCACGCGCTTTGGACCTTTTACAAGCATGGTATTTTGAGTATCAACATATATGATGATCATAAAGATGGTGGGTTGTTGAATAAGTTGCTTTATAGTTGCTTAACTAGTGTTAAATGTTATTTGTATCTACTGATAATAAAGGTTGAGGGTTGTTGAATAAGTTGCTTTATAGTTGCTTAACTAGTTGTAAATGTTATTTGTATCTATTGATAATAAAGGTTGAGGGTTGTTGAATAGGTTGATTACTAGTTGTTTAAGGGGTTGTAAAGGTTCCTGAAGATGTTGCTTAAGATTATATTTATATGCTGCTTAGGCTGATAATCATGTGTATGCACCTCAAGCATTGCTTGTGTTTGCCCATCTCTAAATTTTATGAACTTTTTTTTACTAGTGTAGTTTACAAATACCAAATATAAACATATAAAACCAAAAAACATATTTCCTAAGCAAAGTAACTATAATTCAATTCAACATAAATGTGATTTTCATGCCTTTTTAATTATACTAAAATTCAATAATCATGGCCAGGTTTGTTCTCAAATGCAAGCCTGACCATCTTTTAGTGTGAATACAGAGGTTGAAACACCCCAATTTGCTAATAAGGTTTAGGACAATGATTAGCGTCCCTGGAGGGCAATAAGTGAATTAATATGATAATATGTGAATTTAAATGAATATGTGATTATAATGCATGTTTAGGTGGTATAAATGTGCATGTGAGCCCCGTTTGCATGATAGGGGTAAATTGGTAATTTTAGCCCGTTGAGGGCATAAATGTGATAATTGTACTATGTGGTTTGTACCACGTGAGTGTGGTGATATTAATGTGATGTACGTGTCGAGACGGTCCTAGAGAGCTAGTTAATTTGAAGGACACAACGGGGTTAACTACCCGGCTCGGGAGGAGCCTAGGGATACTTTGGGGATTTTGTAAATTGAGTTCTTGTGAGTTAATGGTAACTGGTAATTTGGTAACTTGTGTAACTGCTAGTAACCACTGAGAGTAACAAGTTTGGTTGAAAGGAATGGTAGAATTGTAATAGATAACAAATGACAAAAGAGCCCTTGAGGTTTAGTTAGGAAGGGATAATTAAGGAAGGGTAAAATGGTCCATTGGCTAAGAAGAGATAAGCTTGAGCTGAAGGGAAAAATCATTCACGTTATTCTCATTTGGGCAATTGGGTTTATGCTGAAATTTGGGGAGAAAGCTAGCAAAAAAGGGAAGAAGAGGAAGATTGTGGTTGTGAGACCTAGGAAGAGAATTGAGGGAGTTTGGGGCAATCAAACTCGAATTTGAGCAAGGATTTATCAAAGGTAAGAGTTTGAACTCTATTTTTTTTGCTGAAATTAAGCTCGAATTTACAGAGAATAAGTGTGGGAACCTAAAGGAAATATGGCTGGTTTTACTTGGAAAATTAAGTTAGGATAATCAAAAGGAAAGGGACTTGGAGCTGGATTTGGGAGGAGTTCAAGCTAAGTTTGATTGAGGTAAGAATCCTTAGCATGTTTAATTTTCGTATCTAGTGTGGTTTAAGATTTTAGAGGCATGATTTATGGTTTTCAAGCTCTGGTTTGAGTCTTGGAAGCCATAGTTTAAGTTTTAGGAATTTGAAACTCAAGATGGAATTTTGGGTGTGATTGTGTGATTGGGGTTGTTTATGATGTTTATAGGTTGTTAAAGGGTTTATTTGGGGTTTTGAAATGATTTTGGGACTTAGGTACTTGCTTGGAATGATTTGGAATGGTTTTAGCTCGGGGAAAACGCAGGGAAAAACCCAGAAATCTGGGTTTCGCGAAGGAGCGACGCGGCCCTGTTCTTGGGTGCCGCAGCGCAAGGCTGTTTCTGGGAAGGGGAGTTCTCTCTGACTTGCTAGGCGCCGCAGCCCTCTAGGGTAACGCCGCGGCGCTAGGCTATTTTCAGGACACTGAATTTTGCAATTTTGAGCTTTTGCTCCGGAGGTTCGGGGAATGTTTCCGATGTATTGTTTTAGGAATTTGGGGATTCCGAGAGTGTGGGATTGGTCCCGGGAAGTGGTTTTGGATTGGTTAGCATTAAAGGGTGTTTATATGTGTTGTGACTAGGTCCTTGGAGAGGCTCGAGTTACAGGACCGTGCTCGTGGCCTTGGTGCATCGGGAAGCTCGGGATTCAAGTAAGAAAACCACTGCTCCCACAGAGCTTGTATGTAGGGCTGAGCCCAATATGTTTGAATGGTATGGCGTAGCCCTTTGATTGAATTTATTAGTATTCATTATATGTTTGTTATGCTGTGAATATGATTACATAAATGTTCGGCGAGAGCCTGGAACGGCACAGGCTGAGGTCGGCAGGGGACCGGGAATGGCAAAGGGCCGGGAACGACATTTAGCACGTTGAGTGCAAGGCCGAGTACAGCATGGGGCCGGGAGCAGCGTTGAGCACGTGGAGTGCGAGCTGCCAGGGTGAGACCCTAAAGGATACCTGGGATATCCTCACGGTGTGGACTGCGAACCCAGGGCCTGGTAGAGCGCTTGGGATGGCATGGCCGTATGTGTTTAGCCCATTGGTGGCCTGATTATATGCTAAGTGTTTGTTGTGCATGTGTTATCTGCTTGTGAGGGTTTTCTTGCTGGGCTTAGGCTCATGGGTGCTCTGTGGTGCAGGTAAGGGCAAGAGGATAGTCTGCCAACCATGAGTATGGAGAACGTGAAGCGGCGGGTACATGTTTGGTCTGCCTGGCTGCCACAGCCAGTGGTTTTGGGAGACGGTTGTATTAAAACTTAGATTTTGTCGTCTAGTCGACTCAAACTTGTAAATTTTATGTTGTAAATATTTCTAAACAGTATCTTGGGATCCCAAGTGTCAAACACTCAACGATTTGTAGTAAATGGAATTATTTTCAAAGTTTATTTCACTGTTCATGATTTAATTACACTTTCGACCTAAAATCCTCGATTAGCGAGTTAAACGCACGTTTAAAACTCACTTAGTAACGGCTCTAAGGTGGTAGGGCGTTACAACTTGGTATCAGAGCGAGCCAAGGTTTATTGGTTCTGGAGATTGACCGAACATGTACGCTCGCTATCAGTGACAAGGTCGACTCAGGATTGGTTGGTATGAATGATTGATATGCTTGAATATGTGTTTAAATGCCATGTTTGCATGCTTTTTTTTATGGAGCATGATGAATGAGTTGACATATGCATGAGATACTGATAGGGCCTGGCCCTTGACTATTGCATGATGAGATTAAAGCGTGCTGAATAGCATTGTTGTTGCATGTGGATGAATATTGGGATAATGGTTTGCATGCCGAGTGTATGTGGTTAACTGCCTAGATTGAATCGATATGTTATATCTGTTTATTGGCTTGTATGAAGCATGATGAGTGTGGATATACATAGTTGTGATAAAATTTGGTAGCTGAATGCATGGCATTGTGGATTTGGCCTAATATGCTTTGTGTGTGCATGTTAACTGTGATTATTTGGATTTAGTTATGGATTGGTTCAGAGTGGGAACCCCGGGGTTGAGGAGGTTGGTCGACAGTGGGAGATAAATTCAAGTTTGTTTCTGCCTAGGATGGTTAAGTGGACTTGGTGTTGTTTTGTAGGGGGATTCTAGATAATAGTTGGAGATAGAGACCTCCATCTATCCCTGAAAGTCACAGCAGTTGATTGCTAGTGTGTGAGCGAGCTGTGGAGTTTACTAGTTGAGACGGGACAGAGGAATAGCGGACTTCTCTGGGAAAGAGCTGCTTTGTGTTCTTTGATAGTAAGGTTACCACTGTTGGTTTATTGTGAGGATATGGACAGACAAGAGTATTATGTGGAAGGCCTAAAGGGTGTTGTTCTCTGATTTTGAGGGAAATATAAGTTGACAAAGAATTGGACAGTGGATGGGAAAAGTTAATTCCACCCTTGGTTAAGAGGGTGAGGGATCATGATTAAAGGGTTGTGTTAAATGTTGTGACAGAGGGATGGCTGGAAATGGTACTCGGGCTAAGATATTGGCATGATGGGTTGGAAAGAACTCAGATGGTGAATTGATAGAAAAGGTTATAAAGACATGGTTTGAACTGTGGAGACTGGTGGGCTTACAAGCTTGGTTTGGAATGATAGGGTAACAACAGTGTAAATCAATGGGTTCTGTGAATTGGGTAATTCATTTTGGGAAATTGATGTAAACGGATGTGGTTGGAAATGATGAGGACCCATTTTGGGTAATTCATTTTGGGATTGAACTCTGGAATAGTCCAAAGTATTTGGGCCGCTCCGATGTAAGAACTTATCATCTGTATGTGGATAGCGGAGAGGGCCAAGTTGTTTGAAGAACTAAGAAATGATGTATAAAGCATGAGTACCAGAGCTGCAAATGGCAGTGTTTCCTTTGATGAAGTGTAGTAAGGATAGATTCTCGGTAATCAAAGCAGAAGAACCCTGGACAGCTTTATGGGTTCTAGTTTTGTCAGAAAGAAGGAAAATCAGACTGACAAGGTAGTTGTCAGGATAGTGATGGAAACCAGTGAAGTTGTTTACTATGCACCAAAGGCAAGAGATATCACCTGGGGGAATGTTGGGTGAGAGCATGGCTCCTACATAGAAAGATTTGGTATGTTAGGATGGATTTTCCATGGCTAGGGGATGGAAGACTGGAATGCCTTGTTACATTTGAAGCTGAGGCTAGTTTTTCAGAATTGACTGGTTAACTGGAAGTTCACGTTTTTGGATATATAACAGGCTGGAAGGGTTCAGTACTGAGAGTGTGTCAAGACAGAATTGGACATAGAGAATATGTTTCAAGATACTTTGCGAGGGGATGAGGAATATTAAGAGGAATTAGGAATTCCTGGAAGAGGAATTGGGGGCACAAGTAATAAGGGAGCTCGTGGGGAGAGCGATAGAGCTCGTCGTATGGAAGTCTTGGCATGAGTCAGAATGGGAATAAATTCGTTAGGAAACAACTATGGATAGTGGAGAAAATCGATTGGAATACTTTAGTTGGACAGAATGAAAAACTAAGCTGACTAGTAGCGATTCAGATAGGTGTAGTAGGGAGGACTGGGCACGCTCCATAACTCGGCTACAGATAGATTCGGTATCAGGGGCATTATGAAAGATGATAGTGGTTTGACAAGGAAAAAAAAAAAGACTACTGAGGCAGTTGAAGAAGTTTGACCTTGGGGTGAATCAGTTAGAGTATTGCACTATGGAAATTGTTAGCAGCATTTGATATGCATAAAGAGATTAGATGCCCGGATACTAGACAAGACAATGACTCCGAGAGTTGATCTATGGTCTGGTTATCACTAGCTGGGGGTCAAGGAGTGAGACATTTCAGAAATCACAACTTATACCGGGTAGGGTGTGATGGATTGGTAACAAAGGTTCTTTTTAATTGGTTTAAGCGTTAGCGACTCAGGTGAGCTCTACAGATAGAAGGAATAGGAACTGTACGGACGAATCTCCTTCGAGGTTTATGGAGGGTATGAGGGACTGCTCCAAGTCGGAAGTAGAAAGCAAACGACTGCGCCGAAGATGTTAGCATTAAAGAAGCAGGGTCACAGGTAAAGCTCCATGAAGTGTCAGTTTGGTCTTGTCAGGGGTATTCAGAGTAATGCTACAAGAAGAAGGGAGGACAGCTATGTAGAGGTTTGGTCTGAAGCCACAGAGAAGCTACTAAAGAACGTCTGAAGGATAGAGAGCAACAAGATTGGAAAACACGTTATCCACTACACAAATGTCTTTGCAGAAATCTACTCCGGGGATTGGGGGAAAACATCAGAACTTGAAGACAGACTGGATGGATAGTGTTAAATCAGGAGTTTAAAGGACAGAGTAAGAATTGATTAGCGCTTGGTAAAGCGGGGATATGCGTGTTTTGGGTTGGATAAACTGTTACAGTGCGAAGAAGCTAACTTTTGGTGAAAGTAGGAAACTGTGAGGGGTGTATCACAGCTTGAGGCACACCCGGGCTGAGACTGATGAGAGGATGGGTTAAGCCTCGTGGAAGGTAAAGCGAGAACATGGTAAATTTACTTGATTTAATGGGTAGGCAAAGTACGCATAGTAAAAGGTAACGAATATTTGGTCATTCGTAAGCAAGATAATGCTGAGACCCAGATTTAGTGAAAAGCAATAGATGGGTGAGTGGTGTTTGGAATCCTCGACTGAGGGGAATTTAATTGGAGGCAGAACTCCTAACTGAGAGACGTGTGTCAGTCAAAGAACAACGCCACAGACTGTAATGGAATGGACAAGGCAGCGACTAAGATTGGTGTTGCGTTAATATGTAATGATAAGCGGGTGAGTATCTTTGGACTACGGAGTCCAAAGTGTTGGCTTTGGTTGAAACAGGGAAGAAGCCTGTCAAGGTAGTACAAGTTGGGATACCAGGATCGGATGAAAGATCCAATGAGAACTTGGCGTAGAAATGAGAATCCTGAATGGATAACACTCCACCTCCTAGGGTATGTTGTACCGGGAGGGCTGAGCGGGTGACAGAATTTAGTATCTTCCTTTGGACACAGGAGGGTAAAGTGATGTGGTGGTGTATCACAGGAGTAGACCACGTTAGACTATAAGCAAGATGTTTGGACATGAAAAGTTTTAACTCAGCTGAATGAGTTAAGGTAGTTGGTTCAGGTGAACTGGTAACAGGGTAGAACGTCGATGGTACTAAATCGAGACCCTATGATATTTTAAGTCCTGGAAAGGAACAAAAGAACAAAGAAAATAGAGTAGGAACCTAGAATTATTGGTGGAATGCAAATGGAATAACAGTCTGAAAGCTTAACAGATATCTTAAGGAGTTAAGCGTTGAGTATGCGAATACTTGAGATGTTAAGGAAGTGTAATCCTTGATTAGTGAGTCCTGGTGACAAATACTGGCGTCTGGCTAAGGCAACCCGAATATAGGACATGGTAAGAGGTGAAAGATAGTGAATACTATAGTTTAGTATTGGTTCAGAGGGAAAGCCAAAGATGTTGATGGAATTCTTAAGGCATGAGTGTCTGCCTATCTAGAAGAATAAAAGAACTTGTACATTGTTAAATTTTGGGAAATAAAGTTCCAGGATAAGAGATTTGAGTCTCTCTAAGTAAGAGTAGACAAGAAATAGAATGGTGTTTAAAGAAAGAAAGGGGAGTTCTAAAATTTATGTGGAATCATGAGTAAGACAATGAGGTGGTCATTGTGAGCTAAGCAGACCCTGAAGTTTCAGCAGGGTTGTGGTGTAAGCAAAGGGCTTACGAAGGTATAGCTATTAGACAAGATCTTGTGGAACAAGATTGTTACTCTTGTAAGAGTATGGTCGAGGAGTAGAGTAAAAGTGGTGGACTTTGAAAATTATAGTCCGAGGTACGAGGTGTACTGTCTTGCGGAGCAAGACCATCGCCTTGGTTAAAGTACTGCGGAGGAACAGCAAGGTTGAAGAGGCGATGTGGGAGATTGAGTCCAATATGCGGGAGCGGCATCCCGAGTTGTTCAGGTAATTTCGAGGACGAAATTCTCGTAAGGAGGGGATAATTGTAACACCCCAATTTGCTAATAAGGTTTAGGACCTTGATTAGTGTGCCTGGAGGGCAATAAGTGAATTAATATGATAATATGTGAATTTAAATGAAAATGTGATTAGAATGCATGTTTAGGTGGTATAAATGTGCATGTGAGCCCCGTTTTCATGATAGGGGTAAATTGGTAATTTTAGCCCGTTGAGGGCATAAATGTGATAATTGTACTATGTGGTGTGTACCACGTGAGTGTGGTGATATTAATGTGATGCACGTACCGAGACGGTCCTAGAGAGCTAGTCAATTTAAAGGTCACAAAGGGTTAACTACCCGGCTCGGGAGGAGCCTAGGGGTACTTTGGGGATTTTGTAAATTGAGTTCTTGTGAGTTAATGGTAACTGGTAATTTGGTAACTTGTGTAACTGCTAGTAACCACTGAGAGTAACAAGTTTGGTTGAAAGGAATGGTAGAATTGTAATAGATAACAAATGACAAAAGAGCCCTTGAGGTTTAGTTAGGAAGGGATAATTAAGGAAGGGTAAAATGGTCCATTGGCTAAGAAGAGATATGCTTGAGCTGAAGGGAAAAATCATTCACATTATACTCATTTGGGCAATTGGGTTTAGGCTGAAATTTGGGGACAAAGCTAGAAGAAAAAGGAAGAAGAGGAAGACTGAGGTTGGGAGACCTATGAAGAGAATTGAGGGAGTATGGGGCAATCAAACTCGAATTTGAGCAAGGATTTATCAAAGGTAAGAGTTTGAACTCTGTTTTTTTTGCTGAAATTAAGCTTGAATTTACAGAGAATAAGTGTGGGAACCTAAAGGAAATATGGCTGGTTTTACTTGGAAAATTCAGTTAGGATAATCAAAAGGAAAAGGGCTTTGAGCTGGATTTGGGAGGAGTTCAAGCTAAGTTTGATTGAGGTAAGAATCCTTAGCATGTTTAATTTTCGTATCTAGTGTGGTTTAAGATTTTAGAGGCATGATTTATGGTTTTCAAGCTCTGGTTTGAGTCTTGGAAGCCATAGTTTAAGTTTTAGGAATTTGAAACTCAAGATGGGATTTTGGGTGTGAATGTGTGATTGGGATTGTTTATGATGTTTATATGTTGTTAAAGGGTTTATTTGGCGTTTTGAAATGATTTTGGGACTTAGGTACTTGCTTGGAATGATTTGGAATGGTTTTAGCTCGGGGAAAACGCAGGGAAAAACCCAAAAATCTGGGTTTCGCGAAGGAGCGTCGCGGCCCTGTTCTTGGGCGCCGCGGCGCGAGGCTGTTTCTGGGAAGGGGAAATGCTCTCTGACTTGCTGGGCGCCGCGAACCTCTAGGGTAGCACCGCGGCGCTAGGCTATTTTCAGGACATGGAATTTTGCAATTTTGAGCTTTTGCTCCGGGGGTTCGGGGGATGTTTCCATTGTATTGTTCTAGGAATTTGGGGATTCCGAGAGTGTGGGATTGGTCCCGGGAAGTGGTTTTGGATTGGTTGGCATTAAAGGGTGTTTATATGTGTTGTGACTAGGTCCTTGGAGAGGCTCGAGTTACAGGACCGTGCTCGTGGCCTTGGTGCATCGGGAAGCTTGGGATACAGGTAAGAAAACCATTGTTCCCACAGAGCTTGTATGCAGGGCTGAGTCCAATATGTTTGAATTGTAGGGCGTAGCCCTTTGATTGAATTTATTAGTATTCATTATATGTTTGTTATGCTGTGAATATGATTACATAAATGTTCGGCGAGAGCCTGGAACGGCGCAGGCCGAGATCGGCAGGGGACCGGGAATGGCAAAGGGCCGGGAACGACATTTAGCACGTTGAGTGCAAGGCCGAGTACAGCATGGGGCCGGGAGCAGCGTTGAGCACGTGGAGTGCGAGCTGCCAGGGTGAGACCCTAAAGGATACCTGGGATATCCTCACGGTGTGGACCGTGAACCCAGGGCCTGGTAGAGCGCTTGGGATGGCATGGCCGTATGTGTTTAGCCCATTGGTGGCCTGATTATATGCTAAGTGTTTGTTGTGCATGTGTTATCTGCTTGTGAGGGTTTTCTTGCTGGGCTTAGGCTCATGGGTGCTCTGTGGTGCAGGTAAGGGCAAGAGGATAGTCTGCCAACCATGAGTATGGAGAACGTGAAGCGGCGGGTACATGTTTGGTCTGCCTGGCTGCCACGGCCAGTGGTTTTGGGAGACGGTTGTATTAAAACTTAGATTTTGTCGTCTAGTCGACTCAAACTTGTAAATTTTATGTTGTAAATATTTCTAAACAGTATCTTGGGATCCCAAGTGTCAAACACTCAACGATTTGTAGTAAATGGAATTATTTTCAAAGTTTATTTCACTGTTCATGATTTAATTACACTTTCGACCTAAAATCCTCGATTAGCGAGTTAAACGCACGTTTAAAACTCACTTAGTAACGGCTCTAAGGAGGTAGGGCGTTACAGAGGTGGACCATCAATATCACATTTAAGAAAAAACAGAGTAAAAGAAGTATTAATAAATCATTTATTATTGGGTATCACTTCCTCTACCTTTTTCTTGGACAGAGCAAAAGTAGGCTTCTTCATCCAGCTAAACCCCATATTTGTCTCTTCCTCTCAAGAATACTCTTTTCTGTCTCTCTCTCTCTCATATCCTAATCATCTATACTTTAGCCCAACCCTTTAATCTTTGAGTGTTTAGCAACAAAATATGATTTATATATATAAGGCTTATTTTTTATTGTGATAGTGATTGATCAGAAGACACTTTTGAAAGTTAAATATCAACACACAATAAATAAAAATGTCAATCTAATAGTGTTATTGATAACCTCAAAATATCTTACAAATAGATATATAACATTCTAGCTAAAAAAAAGAAACAAAAAAAAATACACAGTAAATTGCATATATAGAAGGAAGTATACATAAACCAAATAAAAATTATAGCTGGAAGAACATATAGCTCAGCTAGAGTAATAGACTATACATACAGAAATCCTTTTAACAATATTAGTTTTTCATAATATATATATATATATATTTATATATAACATAATCAATTGCAACTGAGTTTGTAAACTGCAAAAAGATAAACCAGATGTTGCAGGAGAAAGAGAATAGAAGTGCAAGCATCATGGAGAGAAGGAACAAAAGTGGGATAAATGTTTGGTGTATAAACCGTATTAATGAAATAAAAAAAATTAGGTTGATGTACAATTAAAAAAAAAACACATATAAAAATGAAAGAAAATAAAAACATATGTAAAAATGGAAAAAAAGAAAGAAGTTATCGTATTTGGGATAATTTCCCAATAAATAATTGATAAAGGAAATGAAATAATACACATAAGCACATAAATCTTTTTCAGTTATAGTCTAATTTGACAACATAATTTCATATAGTGATCTTAATACTTCAATATGAAATTTTGAAATATGTGATTAGAAAATTATTAGAACTCATTTACTATTTTTTTAAAAAAATTATCTATCTTATTTAGATGACTTCAAAACTACTAGTGTTAGAAATGTATTATATATAAAGATATTCGTATAAAATTACATTCAATGAGAATACTCCTACAAAATTTAAGGATCGTTTAGTATGAGGAATCTGGAGACAGGAACGAGAATCTGAACATTTTCCCATGTTTGGTATTGAGTTTGAATTTTTCTAATATTTGAAACTGTATACTCAATGAGTCTTAATTTTTCATGATTTTGGGTTTAAGCGAAACCTATGTGACATGTGGCTTTTAGATACATTAGAATGTGAAATACTTCAAACTTATTATTATTATTAAAGAAATCTTAAACAAATCATTTTTTAATTAATGACTTATTTTATTTTTTAAGTGTGTAATATAAATTCAAATATATATATATCAAACTATAAAATGATAAATAATGTTTGTTTATTTAAAAAATTAATATATAAAGCATTTATATCATTACTTTTGTTTAAAATAACAAAGAAAATATTATTAAAAATAAAATAAGAGTATTTTTTTGCATTTTTAAAATTATACTTGATTGTAGTATTTAATAACTGTATTTTTTAATTTTCTTAAAAAAATATTTCATAAGTAAAATTATTTATAAATGATAATCTAAGAAAAAAATTGGTAAATTTTTAAAATGCCATTTGGTATTTATAATTATATTATTTATTATTTTAATGAAATATAATATTATATTAATTTTATAAAAATGTGTAAGTTTACAAATTATCATATTATCTTTTTCAATTTTTCCAATAATATAAAAATTATGAACTTCTTATAACAAACAACCCTTAGGATGTCCATCGATTAAAAAAGCCATCTGCTACTCCAAATTTCATCAGTATATTATGGGAGCTACAAGTCATCACTAGATATATGTGGCTAAAGGGTTGTTTTTAGTCACTATATACCTTAAAAGTAGTCGCTACATCATCTAAAATATGGGATTTGCGATAATTTTTCTCACTTATGTGAAAAAGGACTACACCAACTACTTAATTGGTGAACAAAAGAACTTGCCAAATTAAAATTATTCTTGATCTTGAAGTCGTAACACAGTTGCTAATGAAGATTAGAGAATTTCTGTCGCCGTTTCTAGCCAAGATTTGGTATATATCCATGGAAATAAAAGCACAGCAGATGTCAATTATTGACTTCTTATTATTTATATATCAAACAAATTATTCAAGCTAATTGAATATTTATAAATGAATAATTATTATAACATTTCATTTGAAGTTGAAGTTTAAACCTTGGAAGTATACGTCCAAAAACGTGTATATCTATTAATATATAGAAGGATGGATAATTAATGGTTCATTCGACTATTTTCTCCTTTTGTGCTTTTAGTTATATTTGATTCAATGCATATATATATATATATATATGAATGAGTGAATATAATATTTGACTATCTTCTTTTTATTGTTATTTTTTACTTTTTTTTTTGTTTTGTTCTTCAACGACTTTTAAAAATAGTAGGTAGAAACAATATGCAATGTATGTTTGTTTAGTTTTGAAATTTTAAATATTGTCAATAATTTTAATAAAAATAGATTTATTATTTTTTTAAAATATATATATAAGAAAAAGAATTATAGTTCTATAATATATATAAATATTTATATCAATAATCTCTACATATATAATATTTAAACATAACATTGATGATATATATATATATTTACATGACTTTATCACATATATATATATATAAAATACAATAATATTTAAAAAGAAATTAATAATATAAATCAAATAAGAATAGAAAAAGTTATAGTGTAGACAGTAGTATATGTGCATCAACTATTTTTAGTTTCTAATGTATCTCACAATGTTCTTTGGTGAATTTGATGAAGAAAAAGAGTTACATTCATTTGATAAAAAACAAATTATCACACAAATTTATAAGATAAAAAAAATAATATATATGCTTTTATTATTTTTAAATAAATATGATTTAATTATTTAAATTATCATAAAGTATCTTAAAAATTTCTTATATATTTTAATTAATTAATTTATTTTTGTTTAAGTTTATGTCTGTTCTAGTTTTTAAATTTTATAGTGACAACAAAATATTATATATTACATGTTTAATACAATATTAAGTTTAATTTTAATTAAAATTTATTTAAGTTAAAAAATGAATGGTTTTATTATTTTTAAATAATTATCATTCTAAAATATCTAAAAAATATCTTATTTTAATTTTTTAAATTATTTATTTATTTAAGTTTAAGTTATATTTGCAATCTATTATTAAATATAAGAAAATTATATTACATATAAGAATATTCTAATAAAGTTAGCGGAAAAAAATAAAAAATCATTAAAACAAAAAATTTCCATTATCTACACACTTATTGTATAGAATAGATATACATATGTTATTATATTTATTTTATAATTACTCATATATCACTCTCTCTTGTTGTGTATTACTTTTTTGTTTGCCTGCCAATATTAATTTTTTCCTTGTTAACCAGGAAATTTAACTGGTGGTTATATATAATTTTTTTTAACAAAGAAAAGCTACATTTTAGCTTAATTATTTAAGTAATAATTAGATATTATACTTAGGAAATTTCTTTGGTAGGGCTTCAAAAAGAGGGTTCTTTTGTGTTCTCAACTCGTGAATATTTTTCGACGCGATTTTTTTTATAACCGTGTATATTGTAATTATTTAGAGCATCCTGTAAATTTTCAGAAAATTTCGAATAATTTACAGTGCCGAAAACTAGTATAAAAACAGGTTGTTTCACGCGTGGAAAATAACATGTTTGAACTTAGTTTTTTGCATTGTAAATTATTTTGAATTTTCTAAAAATTTGCAAAATACTCTAAATAATTACAATATACACTGTCATAAAAAGAAATCGCGCCAAAAATCATTCACGGATTGAAAGCACAAAAAAGTTCCACAATAAGACTCTTTTTCAAGTCCCTGCCACAGAATTATCGATTATACTTATGTATAAAAAAGATAAAATATTAGTTTTGTTTTAGTTGTAATAAACTATTAATTTTTAAAAATATATATAAACAAAAAATATAATTCAATTTTTACAAAGTGTTTTGACCTGGCACACGTTTTTATTGACCTTTAAATTTTGACCTGTACTAATCTCGTACCAAAGGTCCAGAAGCACTAATTTAGTAACTTTATCCAAACTTATGAGTCATTGTCACCTCTCTCAACTATGATTAAACCCTCAACAAAAAAAAAAAAAAAAACTTTTGTCCGTCTACCCTCTTATTTCTCGTTCACTTTCTTTTTTGACCAAGTTAGCTAAACCTGCAATATTAAACACTTCTTTTCTCAGCCAATTTAAGCATCTTTTTTTTGGCAGTACTATTACTTTGGTTAATTCTATGAGGGTTTTTAATGAATTTATATTACAAAATTATAAATAATAAATAACCTTAATGCCTCACTGATTCAAATTGTGCTCTGCGATGTTAAAAATTAATTACACACAAATTATAACTGTTACTGAAATATGAGACTTTGTTAGATTTTATCTTATGTGACTAACAAAATGATGACGTGAGATTTTGACCACGTATGTGGCATTGCCACATGTAAAATAATTAGTATCTTTGCCATACCAAAATTATCATTTAGTGACATTTTGAGAAAACAATTACTAATTATTTAAAATATTTTAACACATGTTTTAATATTAATTTAGTGGCATTTTTAAAATGTAACTAAAATTAAATTACACTAACATTTTAACAATGTCACCAAAGCTTTAATTTAGTAAGATTTTGAAATGTCTCTACAAATCAATTTTGTGACATTTGTGAAATGTAATTTGTGTGACCTTTCAAAACTGTGACTTAGTTTTTTTAAATAATATTAATAAAAAAAATATATCAGAACCCTGTCTCGCACAAAAATACAGCCCCCACTTCTCTTCCCCTTTACCTCTTCGCCTCTTCCAGACTCTCTCTATGACAACCCAAAATTGCAAATAGGACTTAATGCATTGATTAGCGTGCCGGGAGGACGCAATTGGATATATGTGTATTTAATTTGTTAAATGCATGACTATGTGACATGCATGAATAATATTACTATGTGAGTATGTTATGTGCATGTTTATGAGTATTAAATATGCATGTGGGCCCTTTAGTGATCATAAGGGCATATTTGTAGTTTTGGCCCGTTAAGGGCAGAAATGTAATTTTGTGTGATATATGGTTGAGTCCACATTATTATGTGGATATATTTGCAGTATATGGCTCGAGACGGTCCTATTGAGCGGATTAACGAAATAATCACAGTGGAGTTTAATACCCGGCTCGGGGGAGCTGGGGGCATTTTGGGAATTTAAAGAATACTTTGGGATTGATTGAGTAATGAATAAGTAGTCAGTAATTAATGGACACGATGGAATTAATTGACAGATGGTAGGAACACTTGAGGAATTAGTGGGAATCGGGAAATGACCATTCTACCCTTAAAGGTAATTGAAGGGTTGGGTTAGTGTTAAGGGGCAATTTGGTTATACACTCAGTGAGTTTCTAAGTGATAACCAGAAGGTAGTAGAGCCTCTCAGCACACTCTCTCACCCTCTCACTCACGATTCTTTCTCTCTCTCCCTCTTGTGTTGAGGCCTTGAGCTTGCTGAAGGAAAAGGCTTGGTTTAAGCTGGATTTGAGCTAAATTTTAGGCTCGTTCAAGTTGAGGAAGACCAAAGCTAAGGTTCATCAAGGGTTTCTGAGGAGTTTAGACCATCAATTCAAGTAAGAATTCCAGTTCTAATCTGTTGAATTTGGCTGAGTTAGTGGGAAGTTTAGAACTTGGTTAAATTATGGGTTTTGGTTGAATTTGAGTGTTTAATATGAGTAAAAATTGATTATGAGTTGGGTATAATGTTTAGACCAAAGGGATGGGAATTATAGGATTAAATTCAGGTTTGGCTGTAGGTTTGGGGTGTGGATTGAGGTTAGGCTCGAGGAGAAATGTTGAGAAAATGGAGGATTTTCTGGGTTTAGGGGCTCGGATAGGGGCCCCGTAGTTCAGTCGTCGCGACCCGCATGAGTTTTGGAGGCTGGGAGCCCTGTTCACTAGGTGCACTGCGACTCGTAGGAGTGCAGGTCGCGGCCCTAAATGGGAAATTAAGGAAAAATAGGGATTTAGGCTTGGGGAGGCTCGGGAATTGAAACCTAGGCGCTCAGGACGAATTCTACTACCTGGTTTAGTATAATTTGAGGTCTCAGAGGCTATTTTTTGTTTCCTAAACATTTATTTGGATTAGGAATTGATGGTTACCCATTGATATTATGACTAGGTTATTTCTAAGGCTCAAGACTGAGGATCGTGCTTATGACCGTTCTTAATTCTCCGCTCGAGAATCGAGGTAAGAAAACTGTACCCATGTTGTTGTATTATTGACTAAGGTTCCCTGTATCTGGATATATGTGTTGTGTAACTGTATTGTTATTATGTGAAATGTGAAAGTACGACCAAAGGGAGCCGGGGTTGACGATTAGAGCATTAGACACGGCTTGGCCACTATGAGCCGGGGTCAGCTTAGTAAATAGAGGGCTCGGCCTAACGGCGCCGCCCTGGGAATTCGTATTACTTGTTAAAATATATTCTTTAAAATACATGTTTACTATTATTAGCTTGATTCTTATATTCTGTTGAATTTCTGAATCACTGTATTTATATTGATTGGATGCTACTAATGTATATGTGTTTGGTGTTTATGGTTTTCTTGTTGGGCCTTGGTTCACGGGTGCTACATGGTGCAGGTAAAGGCAAAGGGAAGCAAGACCAACCATGAGTTGGAGAGCTCTAGGGGCGGATTGTACATAGTTAGCTGCTCAACCACCACGGCCGAGGGAAAGTACAAGGAGAAAGCCCTAAAACTTGTATTTTCCCATTAGAGTGGCTTTTGGTTTTATTAACTTTTTGGGATTGTAAATTACCACTTATACCCTGTTTTTGGGATCCCATGTATCAGACATCTGTTTTAAAGAGAATTAACCATTTATGACCAAAATCTTTTAGCACTAACCTGATAGTTGACTTTAAGATCACATTATTGTTCAAACAACTTGATTAACAACTCTTGCACTATTTAAAAATACATAGTGTAATGGTCTTGGTTATCTAGGGCGTTACCACTTGGTATCACAGCGGTCTAGGTTGAAGGGTTCTTGAAGACTGGCTGGGCATGTACACTCGCCGCTAAAGACAAGCTCAACTTAGGGTTTGGTAACTGTATATATGTGACTGCATGCTTAAATGCTTAAATGAAATGTAAATGTTTTAATCTGTATGATTAATAGGGAGCATGAGATACTGATAGGGCTTGGCCCTTTACTGCGGTGTGATTATAGTGAGGCATGCTTATTAGCATTGCTGCTACATGTGAATGAATGTTTAACTGCTTGTTTGCATCTTGATTGCATATGGTTGGTTGAGTTTCAATGGTGGATCATGGAAATACTGTTAACCTGTCATCATTGCCTGACTGTCGATTCGTTGATTGCAAATAAACTTGGATAGCTATATATCCAAGGTGATCAATATGACTAGTCGGCACAGGGTCCGAGGCTAAAGATTATGACCAGGGCTAGAACCCTCTGCCAGTCCCTGCGAACTGGCAGCAAATACTTGCTGATATGCAAGCCCGATTGCAGAGTCAAGAAGAGAAGATTTGTCTCTTGAGACAGCAGGCTCCATCAGGGAGTGATGAACCTATCATGCCACCTATTATGGCACCAATTGTACAACCACCTATGATTGGGAACAGGTGGGAGACACTTTATGAGCAGTTCAGGAGACAGCATCCTCCAACCTTTGAGGGAGGACTAGATCCACTGAAGGCTGAATAGTGGATGAGTATGATCACCTCCATCATGGATTTTATGAGGGTGGAAGGTAATGACAGGGTGGCCTGTGCCACCTATATGCTTTGAGAGGATACCTATATTTGGTGGGAGGTGGCATCACAGACTCAGGACATTACTGCAATGAGCTGGGATGGGTTCAGAGACTTGTTCGGCCATAAATATTATAACATTGCTGTCAGGGCAGCGAAGGTGAATGAGTTTGTTGGGTTGGTCCAGGGCAACATGACAGTTATTTAGTATGCCCTAAAGTTTGACAGGCTTGCAAAGTTCGCACCAGATTTAGTGCCTACTGATGCAGCTAGATAAGACAGGTTCATTTGAGGGCTTAATGCTATGACAGCCCGAGATGTGAGGATCACATCAATACCTGAGGTAATGACCTATGCCCAGGATGTTAAAAAGGTTCTTACTGCTGAGGAGGCAGATAATAAGATTTAGAGGGAGAATGCTACGAGATGGGATGTTCGTAGGACAATGCCTCCATACTAAGGGTCTGGTAGGGGCAGAGGCCCTAGTGATTTGAAGAGGAAGACCCCTGACACTTCGACCACAGTTGGTCCTGATAGGAGGGGTCAGGGTGCTCAGGGTGGCCTCCAGGGAAGTGGTGAGACATGGAGAAGTTACCCAGAATGCACGAGGTGCAGGAAGCACCATTCAGGTGAATGTCGGGCAAAGGCTTGTTATCTGTGCGGGATGGTGGGACACCTCAAGAAGGATTTCCAAACAGTGAAGAAAGAGGAACCAGGGAAGGTGAACCACTTGACTCCATCTCGAGTGTTCACCTTGACGCAGGCAGAGGCCGAGGCTAGTCCCTCGGTAGTAAAAGGTCAGCTTTCTAGTGCTGGCTCTTTATATACTGTATTGATTGACTCTGATGTTACACATTCATTTGTTTCTAGTAAGGTAATTGATAGATTGTGTAGACCTAGTGAGTATTATACTGCGGGGTTTATGACTATTCTGCCTACAGGGGAACTGATAGTTTCTAGGATATGGATTAGAACATTGCCAGTGATGGTAGATTGTAGGGAACTATCACTAGATTTGATCGAGTTGAGTATGGATGCCTTTGATATTATTCTAGGGATGGATTGGCTGGTCAGATATGGGGCTACTATAGATTTTAGGAAGAAGATGGTGACCTTTGAGCTTGAGGGTGGGGATCCCTTTTTTTCGTGGGTGTTATGCATGGACCCCGCATACCCATGATATCAGCATTGAGGGCTAGGGACCTATTACAGGGAGGTTTATAGGTTTCCTAGCCAGTGTGATGGATATCACATGAGTTTTGCCAGCAGGGCCGAGAGAGACCAAATTGGTACATGAGTTCTTGGATGTGTTTCTCGAAGATTTACCAGGATTGTCACCGCATTGGGAGATTTAGTTCATCATCGAGTTAGCGTTAGATATAGAGCCAGTGTCGAGGGCACCATATAGGATGGTGTTGACGGTAAGAACTCGTCAACTAAGTTAGATCAAGAACTTTTGGGATTGTAAAAGAAGTGAACTTTAAACTCACTAAACTCTAGGAAAACTTCCATACAATCTCAAGAACATCAAATGTAAATACTGGAATTCAAGAACATCAAAGGAAAACTAGAGAATGTACAACTCTAGTACATGCCAAGGGTCTGCGGGAGCACCTCCACTTTAGTACCTAGTTATACCTCCACCATCTATTTAGTACGAACGTCAGAGGTTGGCTGGGAAGGACCACATCAGGTACCTTACACGTACGACCACTACTTGTCTGGCGTGGTTAGGGTCAGACACATAGGGTCTTCAGGGCCATACTCCCATACATACTTCGTATTCGTATGATCTCTTTGAGTAGTTCGTAGGTTTTCTTATCCTCCCAATGCATCTTGATCTTTTAACCTTTAAGTGTTGAAGCTTTTATGGGTCATCATGGGAGACACAATCCCAAAAGGCAGGTGAGGCTAGAGCCTTGAGGTGCCCGTCGCGGGGGGAAGGACCATGTATGAGGCTATGCCTCGCGAGACGTTGGTACGTGGCATGGGCTTATGGCGTGAGGCGGGGTCGCAAGGCAAAGGCTTGGGGCATTAGATGGTGTCTTGCAAGGCACTGGCGCGCGGTAGAGGTCTGTGGCACGAGGGGGGTCACGAGGTGGAGGCCTGGGGCACGAGAGGTTTCCTCGTGAGGCGTTGGCGAGCGGCATGCGCCTATGGCACAAGGTCGGGTCGTGAGGCAGAGGCCTGGGGCATGAGCTGGTGTCTCACAAGGTGCTGGCGTGCGACAAGGTCATGTGGCGCTAGGCGGGGTCACGAGGTGAAGGCGTGGGGCACCAGATGGTGTCTCGCGAGGTGCTGGCATGCGGCATGGGCCTGTGGGACAAGTCGAAGGCTTGGGGCATGAGATGGTGTCTCGTGAAGGCGTTGGCATGCGATAGAGGCCTATGGCATGAGGTTCCTGATGAAGGCCTCATGAGGTGCATCGGCCGGGCGTGCGAGGCGCAAGATGGGGGGCCTCACAGGGCGCATCGGCGGGATGCTAGGTGCGAGAGATGGGGGTCTCATGTGGCTAATGGGGCTTCGCCTGGTGAGGCTACCCAACACTCCTCTAGGGTGTAGGTGCATGTACGCACTTAGGCATTCACGGGACCTTTGCACAAGATTTGGGTTTCTAACACGTATAGAATTTTTAACATCCATAGATGGCTCCAGCGGAACTAAAAAATTGAAGATACAGTTTCATGAGCTTCTTGATTTGGGGTTTATCAGACCTAGCTTCAAACCATGGGGTGGTCCAGTTTTGTTCGTGAAGAAAAAGGATGGTACTCTGAGAAAGTTTACCATCAAGAACAAATACCTCTTACCAAGGATCGATGACCTATTCAATCAGCTGCAGAGAAAGAAGGTATTCTCGAAGATTGATCTTCGATCTGGTTATCACTAGCTGAGGATCCAAGACGAGGATATATCGAAGACAACCTTCCGAACAAGGTATGGGCATTATGAGTTCTTGGTCATGTCGTTTGGTTTGACGAATGCTCCAGGAGCATTCATAGACTTGATGAATAGGGTGTTTAAGGACTTCTTGGATCAATTCGTGATTATCTTCATCGACGATATTTTGGTTTACTCTAGTTTAGAGGCAGAGCATGAGCAACATCTCCAGTAGGTATTGCAGAGATTGAGAGAGCATCGGTTCTATGCCAAGTTTAAGAAATGTTAGTTCTGGCTACCAGAAGTGACATTTCTTGGACACATTGTTGGTGAGGATGGGATTAAGGTAGATCCAGCTAAGGTAGAGGCACTAAGAGATTGGGTGAGGCCAATGAACACCTCAGAGGTTAGGAGTTTCCTTGGATTAGCGGGATATTACAAACGGTTCGTGGAGGGGCTCTCAAAGATTGCTGCACCGATGACAGAATTGACACGGAAGAATCTGAAGTTCATTTGCTCAGACATGTGTGAGAATAGCTTCCAGGAACTGAAGTGACGGTTGCTTACTGCTCCAGTGTTGAGTCTTCCTTCGGAGGGAGGGAAGTTTGAAGTTTATTGTAACGCATCGAGATTGGGATTAGGGTTCGTATTGATGCAGAATGAGAAGATTATTACTTATGTGTCATGATAAGTACCGAATTTATCTATTTTTAATTCATTATTCTTCTATTATTATGCACTTGATTATTTATTTATATATGTTTAATTAGTTTATTTTGTGTTTTTAGGATTTTCAAGATATTTGGGTGAAAATGAATGAATTTGGGATACTTTGCAAGCAATGGTTAAACATGAAATTACAAGTCTGAAACTTCACACTTGATTTTGATAATTTTCCAATACTCTTATGGAAATACACCTAGAAATACATGTTTTAGATGTTTTATGAGCTTTCTAAATCTTTTTGAATCGTCTAATTTAGAGTTATATCGAGGAAGTTATACTTAAAATACTTTCAGTCGCTGTAGTAGAAGAAAACTGAAAAACGGGAAAAATTGCTATGGCCACGACCAACCTTATTCCAGGCCACGACCTGGGGGACAGAACGTAGTGGCCACGGCCGGAGCCCGATTTTCTATAAAATGCCTTTATCTAGTGGCTGCAGCCACCAAGAAACACCGGTCGCGGCCGTGCGACAAATTTTTTCTTAAAATTCAAGTTTTATAAGTAATTTTTTATTGGCTATAAAAAGGATTAGGGTTAACTTTTATGGTAACTTTAGATTGCGAATTTTAAAGGCTAGAACAACAGAGGAGGAGAAAAAACATCATCATCTATATTCTTCAATATAGTTTTTCTTTATTCTCAAAACTCTTTTATTTTCATTGAGTATTTATGTTTATGAATATGAATATGATTATGGAGTAGTTTTCTTTAAAGTTGAGGGTTATTTCAAAACCCTAGACATGAGATCTTGAATACATTGATGAATTTTATTCCTTCTATTCCCTTATCTTAAATTGCTTCTATTTTTCTATTTGAATGTCATGGATCTTGTAAAAACTTGTTTAGACGACCGCTAATTAGGGTTTTGCATTATTCTACTATCATCTTAGGATATCTATTCACCTAATAGTTTAGGATTCTAAGTAGAGTGATAAATTGCAATTAGAGTATTGTGACGGGTATTTTGATTGTGATGAAAAATAGAACCTAGGCTAAATGAATTGTATGCTTAATGAATTGTTTGCCTAGATTAACTTGTTTCCACAAAGTGTAATCCTTTTACTAGGTTAAATAGATCGCATGCTTAATGAGTTTATTGCTGGGTAAAAAGGGTTAATTAAGAGTGCTTAGCTTTAATTAAGTATAATAGGGAAACTGAGATAATTGACTGCTTAAGTGTTATCTGCAGGGTTAATAGTTTAATTGGGAATAGGAAATATTATTCATCATTGTTGATAGATTGATTGTTGAAGGTGGAGAGTAATTCTTGACTATTTATTTAATATCGTTATATCCTTAGTTATTCAATCTTTGATATTTATTTTATTTTATGTTTTCAACTGTTAAAACTAAAACCCCTTTCTAATTTTAGTTTAGTTATTATTTTGAATAATAATTTGATCATAGTCCTCGTGGGTTCGACCCTTATTTGTCGCTATGCTGAAGTAGCTGGTGTAAATGAAAAAAATATAGTTAAATTTGATACGGCATATGACATGCGTCACGTCACGACAGCTGAGGGAATATGAGCAGCGATATCCTACCTATGATCTGGAGTTGGCAGCAGTGGTATTCGCACTGAAAGTTTGGCGACATTACTTGTATGGAGAAAAGTGCGAGATATACACCGATCATAACAATTTGAAATATCTCTTCACCCAGAAGGACTTGAATATGAGGCAAAGACGTTGGCTGGAGTTGATGAAGGACTATGATTGTGATATCCTTTATCACCCAGGGAAAGCCAATGTAGTGGCAGATGAGTTGAGCTGTAGGGGTCCGAGACAGTTATTTAGCTATGCACATATATCAAACGAGTTGACAGAGGAGATGACTAGAGCGAGGATAGTGCTAGCTGTGGGCCGGTTGGCCAATATCACCTTACTGTCGACCTTTCTAGAAAGGATAAGAGAGGGTCAAATGAATGATGCACAATTGCAGGAGGTCAAAGGGAACGTCCTAGCAGGGGTAGCTAAGGACTATTCCATTTCACAAACCGATTTATTACGGTATAAGGATCGAATTTATGTCCCGAAAGATGTGGGTACTAGATGAGAGATACTTGATGAATCCCAACCTACACCATACTCACTCTGTAACGACCCAAAATTACTAATAAGGCTTAAGGACCTTGATTAGTGTGCCGGGAGGGCATCATTGGAGGTTATATGAATCAATAGTGTGAGACTGCATGTTTATGAGTATTGGGTGAGCATGCGGGCCCTGTTTGACTGGTAAGGGCTTAGTCGTAATTTTGGCCCGTTAGGGCATAAACGTAATTGTGTGTGATAAATTGTTGAGACCACATTATTATGTGGATAGGTAGATATATATATATATATGTGTGAAATATATGAGAACCACATTATTATGTGGATAAATATGCAGCCGGTGACTTAGGGCGATCCTAGGGAGCTAGATAGCAAGAAAGTCACAACGGGGCTTAATGCTTAACTTTGGGCAAGTCAGGGGTACTTTAGGTATCGTGTAGTGATTTGGGCTATCGGGTGATGAAAATAAATATATGGAGATATATTTGAGGTTAGAATGTTTAGGCGGGTGTACTGGGGAATTTTACTATTTTGCCCTCGGGGACGTTTCCGGTACCCCAAGCTTTGGGATTAGTCTAACAAACTAAGGATATACTTGGAAAGACTTAGAAAATACTATATAGAAAATGTAAACCGACCTTTCAGCCTTCTCTCCCTTCTTTCTCTTTCCTCTCCCTCTTAAGGAAGAAAAACTCTGATTTTGTAAAGGGAAACCAGCTAATTTCTGGGAATTGAAGGGGATAAGCTAGAGGATTAGCTCAAGAACTAATCAAGGACTGAATTAAAGCCAACGCAAGCATTGATTTTTGTTCTGTGGTTAGGAACTTTAAGAAAAATGGCTGAGTTTTGAATATTTGTGGTTTTGGCATTTAGGGTGGAATTTGAGGTTGGAACTTTGAAGCTAGGTCAGGGAAATTTGTGGAGAGGTGATACTGCAGCTAAGGTAAGTTTCAATTTAAAGTTTAATGGTCGAATTCTAGAAATACCATGGCTGGTTTTGAGTTTGTGGGTTTGAAATCTCATAAATTGGAATTGGGATTTTGGTGAGTGTTAGGCTGGATTTCTGGTTGGATTGTGTTGTTTAAATTATTCTAATGATGTTGTTATTAATTGGTTTTGAGTTGGGGGCTTTGGGATGACTTAAGATGAGATTTGGAGATTGAAAATAGTGGATTTTTCTGGGTTCGAAGGGTCGGGCCGCGGCATGGTTCTTGGTGAGCCGTGGCCCTTCGAGGTTGTGGCATGCTGAGGAAGGAGGGCGAGCCGCGGCATGGTCCAAGCAATGCCGCGACCCTTACCTGTTTTTGTGCCCATGAAGGGTTCTGTCAGGGGCCATGCCGCGGCATGGATGGCCCATGCCGCGGCGCTTAAGGGATTTTGGGATTTTGAGATTTTAGGCTTGGGAATTTAACCTAGGGTGCTCGGGGTTGAGTCTTTTACCATATTTGGTGAAGTTTAATGTTCCGAGGAGTAGGACTTGGTTTAGAAGCTCATTTAAGATTGTTAATGGTATCCTTTATCTTGGTTGTGACTAGGTGCTAAGCTAGGGCTCGGGGTTCGGATCGCGCTCAAGGAGCATCGCTTATAACTAGCTCGTTTGAAAGCCAAAGGTAAGAAAGCTGCACCTGATTATGTGGCTAGGTTGGGACTAAGTGTTCCCTATGTTTGTATGCATTGTTATGTGAATGTGATTAACCATGTGGACACGATGGGACTAATAGCTCCTTACACTTGAATATCATGTCATGAGATGGTATTATTATGCCATGGGACATGTGATAACCGGCCTAAGAGTGTCGGAATCAATATTTGCCCAGAGGGTGCGGCTCGGCCACTGGTAGCTGAGGCAGCTTATCTATCACTGAGCTCGGTTAAGCTGGCCGGAGTCAGTGAGTATTACACTGGGGGCGGCCCAAGAGAGCCGAAGACAGTGTATTAAATAGAGGGTGCGACTAAGGGCGCTGACCCTGAATATCATTTGATGATGTGATAAACTGTTGATTATGATCATGAATATTGTGTTATGAACGTGATTTGTTGGCTGTATGGATGACAAATTATTAATCTGTTGTGTGTTGTCACCGATTGGATAAATGTTATGAAATGCTGAATTCCTGGTTGTGCATTGTGAAATATTTGATAAATGATGTTGATCTTGCTATGTTATCATGCTTTCTTGCTGGGCCTCGGCTCACGGGTGCTACGTGGTGCAGGTAAAGGCAAGGGTAGGCTGAATCGACCATGAGTTGGAGAGCTCTGGGGGCGAGGTGTACATTGTCAGCTGCTCGGCCGCCACGGTCGAGGAATTGTACAGGGACAGAAACCTAAAATGTATATTTTTCCATTAGAATGGCTTGATTTACTTGTAACTCTTGGAATTTGTTGTAACTAAGACGTCTAAAACTTGTTTTGAGTTTCCATGTATTAAACTGTCATTTTTAATGAAAATAGCCCGTTTGTGACCAACATCTTTTATTCCTAATCTGTTGATGACATTGAATTCACACTTTGTTTAAATGACTTGATTAGCAAGTCTTGCACTACTTTAAACACACAGTGTAACAGTCTTGGTTATCCAGGGCATTACACACTCCGTCCAGGCACCACGAAGACGTATCAAGATCTACATACATTATATTGGTGGCCTGGGATGAAGAAATATAGGTGAAGGCTGAGCTCCAGCGACCAGCGGGGTTGCTACAGCCTTTGGGTATTTCCGAGTGGAAGTGGGAAGACATTACTATGCATTTTGTGGGAGGTTTACCCAGTACAATGGGGTTACATTACTCGGTGTGGGTGATAGTAGATAGATACACTAAGTCAACTCACTTTCTACCAGTGAGGATGACCTATACTGTGGATCAGTACGTGGAGTTGTATGTGAGGGAGATTGTACGTCTCCATAGGGTTCCTAAATCTATAGTATCACACCAGGATCCCATATTCCCCTCCATGTTTTGGGGTGGTTTGGAGAAGGCTATGGGCACCCAGTTGAAGTTTAGTACAACCTTTCATCCCTAGATAGATGGACAGTCTAAGAGGACGATTCAGGTATTGGAAGACATGCTTAGAGCGTGTGTATTGGACTTTGAGGGGCTTGGAGTAAGTACCTTTTGTTGATTGAGTTTTCATACAACAACAGTTATCAATCAACGATTAGAGTAGCTCCATATGAGATGTTGTACATAAGGAGATGTAGATCGCCCACTCATTAGGATGAAATGGGTGAGAGGATTTATTTGGGACCAGAGTTGGTTCAGAAGACTAATTAAGCTATTGAGAAGATCCGAGCTCGAATGCTCACCTCGCAGAGCAGACAGAAAAGCTATGTTGATCCTAAGTGTAGGGACGTGGAGTTACAGGTGGGGGACCATGTTTTTCTGTGAGTATCACCACTGTGAGGGGTGAGGAGGATTGGGAAAAAGGGCAAGTTGAGCCCTAGATTCTTAGGACCTTTTATGATCCTAGAGAGGATCGGGCTAGTGGCCTACAAATTGGCACTGCCACCATCGTTATCAGGGGTTCGTGATGTATTCAACATTTTTATGCTTGTGAAGTAGATCTCAGACACGACTCATGTATTTAAGTCTGAGGATTTGAAGTTGCAAACATATTTGCATATGTGGAGTGGCCGGTTCAGGTCCTAGACATGAAAGATAAGGGTCTACGGAACAAGACGATTCCTAAAGTCAAAGTGTTATGGAGGAATAGCAAGGTCGAGGAAGCAACCTAGGAACTTAAGTCATCTATACGGGATCAATATCCCGAGTTATTCAGGTAAATTTTCAGGATGAAATTCTCAGCAAGAGGGGATAGTTGTGACGACCCAAAATTGCTAATAGGACTTAGTGCCTTGATTAGCGTGTCTGGAGGGCATAATTGGATATATTTGTGTTTAAATGTTTAAATGCGTGACTATGTGGCATGCTTGATTAATATGACTATGTGAGTATGTTATGTTCATGTTTATGAGTATTAAATATGCATGTGGGCCCTTTAGTGTTCATAAGGGCATATTTGTAATTTTGGCCGGTTAAGGGCATAAATGTGATTTTATGTGATATATGGTTGACACCACATTATTATGTGGATATATATGCAGTATATGGCTTGGGACGGTCCTAGCGAGCGAATTAGCAAAATAGTCACAGCGGCGTTTAATACCCGGCTCGAGGGAGCCTGGGGGTATTTTGGGAATTTAAAAAATACTTTGAGATTTAATGAGTAATGAATAAGTATTCGGTAATTAATTGGACACGACAAGATTAATTGGAAGATGGTAGGAACACTTGAGGAATTAGTGGGAATCGGGAAATGAGGAAATTGAAGGGCTGGGTTAGTGTTAGGGGCAATTTGGTCCTTTCTAATTAAGATATTCACTCAGTGATAACCCGAAGGTAGTGGAACCTCTCAACACACTCTCTCACCCTCTCACTCACGATCCTTTCTCTCTCTCCCTCTTGTGTTGAAGCCTTGAGCTTGGTGAAGGAAAAGGCTTAGTTTAAGCTGGATTGCAGATTAATTTTAGGCTGGTTCAAGTTGAGGAAGACGAAAGCTAAGGTCCATCAGGGTTGCTGAGGAGTTTATACCATCTATTCAAGTAAGAATTGTAGTTCTAATCTGTTGAATTTGGCTCAGTTAGTGGGGGGTTTAGAACTTGTGTAAATTCTGGGTTTTAATTGAATTTGATTGTCTAATGGAGTAAGAATTGATTATGAGTTGGGTATAATGTTTAGACCAAAGGGATGGGAATTCTAGGCTTAAATTTAGGTTTGGCTGTTGGTTTGGGGTGTGAATTGAGGTTAGGCTTGAGGAGAAATGTTGAGAAAATGGAGGATTTTCTGGGTTTAGGGGCTCAGGTAGCGACCCTAGTCTTCAGGCGTTGCGGTCCGCATGAGTTTTGGAGGCTGGGAGCCTATGTTCGCTACAAACATCGGGAATTGGAGGAGTCCAGGTCGCGGCTCGTGTCCCCCATCAGGGAGGATTGAGCCTCTGTCCAAGGGGTAGGCCACGAACCCCAAGGGCAAGTCACAGCCCTAAATGGGAAATTAAGTAAAAACAAGGTTTTAGGCTCAGGAATTCAAACCTAGGTGCTCGAGACGAATTCTACTACCTTGTTTAGTAGAATTCGAGGTCCCGAAGGCTAGTTTTTGTTTCCTAAACATTTATTTGGATTAGGAATTGATGGTTGCCCATTGATACTGTGACTATGTTATTGCTAAGGCTCAAGACTGAGGATCGTGCTCGGGACCGTTCTTAATTCTCCGCTCGGGATTCGAGGTAAGAAAATGCACCCATGTGGTTGTGTTTAGGACTAAGGTTCCCTGTATCTGGATATATGTGTTGTGTGATTGTATTGTTATCGTGTAAAATGTGAAAGTACGGCCTAAGGGAGCCGGGGATGACGATTAGCACATTAGACGCGGCTCGGCCACTATGAGCTGGGGTCAGCTAAATAAACAGTTGATTTGGCCTAAGCGAGACAGGGTCAGCTTAGTAAATAGAGGCTCGACCTAAGGGCGTCGACCCAGGGATTTTGTTTTACTGGTTAAAATATAGTCTTGAAAATACATGTTTACTATTATTAGCTTGATACTTATATTATGTTGAATTTCTGAAGGAGTGTATTTACTATTATGACCAAAATCTGTTAACCCTAACATGATAGTTAACTTTAGGATCACATTATTGTTCAAACAACTTGATTAACAAGTCTTGCAATATTTTAAAATACACAGTGTAACGATCTTGGTTATATAGGGCGTTACACTCTCTCTTGTTGAGTCCTTGTAACTTCTCAAATTCACTAATAAGCCATAGTGTCACGATTAAGGGGACAAAAGGGCAATAATTGGATTAATTATGTGTTTATGTGAATTATGTGAGTTATATTATGATATGAATATGTTTGCATGTTTAGGTGTATTAAATATGCATGTGAGCCCGTTTCTTATTAGAAGGGTATTTTCATAATTTTGACTCTTTAAGGGTATACTTGTAAATATATGCATTTTGTGATTTAGACCACATTATTGTGTGGATATATTTAGGTTGCTCGGTACGAGACGATCCTAGTGAGCAAGTTAGTGGTTTAGTCACAACGGGGTCAAATACCCGACTCGGGGTGAACCTAGGGTTATTTTGGTAATTTAGTACATTATCGGGGATTATCCGATAATGTGAATTTATTAGTGATCGATTGGGATTATGGGTGTTAATTGAGATTAGTGGGGAAATGGTGGCAAAGGACCATTTTTCTCTTGAGGGCATTAGACAAATAAGTTAAAGGCTAGTGGTATTTTTTTTCTTTTCCCTAGCCTTGTAATAGCTTAGTCACTTAGAAGCTTTTAGAAGGGAATCAGATAAACACTCAGCTCCCTGTCTCTCTCTCTCTCCCATTTTCCCTCTACCTCCCAATCACTTGTATGAGTTCTCGAAATTTTAAGAGATTGGCTTGGAAATTGAGGAGTTTAGAGCTAGGATTGGTTTAAAGGCAACTTAGGGTCATAATTTTCAGTGGAGGTAAGTAATTCTCTCTCATACTTTAAGTGAATTTTTGAGTTTCTTGTTTCTTTTAGAGTGTTCTTGAGTTTTGAACTCAAGGTTGAGATTTTGAGCTTTGGTGAGGTTTTGGCTTGGATTGTTGGGGTTTATATGCGGCCTATGATGTGTTGATATGAGTTTAGAACTGAATTATGGGTTTGGTTGTTATTTGGGATGAATTTTGAGGGATTTGACTTGGAGGAAAATGTTGGAAAATTGGGTTCGCGAGGTTGCACCACAACACTGTTCTTGGAGAGCCACGACCAGCATGAACTTAGGGGCGTTGGGGTTCTTTATGAACTGTCTTAGCGCCGCACCGCCTAGTGGGTTGCACCACGGTGCATGTAACGCCCTGGGTAACCAAGACTGTTACACTTTGTGTTTAAAATAGTGCAAGACTCGCTAATCAAGTCATTTGAACATAAATGTGCTTCTAAAGTCAATTGACAAGTTAGGGTTAAAAGATTTTGATCACAGTATGGTTGACTTTCATTAAAACAGGTGTTTCATACATGGGATCCCAAAAATAGTGTTTATATGGCAGAAACAACCCTCAAAAGTTAATACAACAAAAGCCAGTCTACATGGAAAAATACAGTTTTGAGCTCTAATCCCTGTAAATCCCTGGCCGTGGCAGTCGAGTAGCTGCCAATGTACACATTGCCTCCAAAGTTCTCCAACTCATGCCTGGTCCAGGTTTCCTTTGCCTTTACCTACACCACGTAGCACCCGTGAGCCAAGGCTCAGCAAGAAAACCATAATCAATAAGCATATATAGCATCAAATTTATGTAACAAACTTTAGACCAATTAATTCAACTAATCAGCAAAATAAAAGCGTTAGACTAGGCAATGATAATAGTTCAATCCAAACATATAAATCAATCTTATTACAATTTAATAGGGGTCGACGCTCTTAGGCTGAGCCCTCTGGTTATTTAGCTGATCCTGGCTTGCTTAGGTCGAGCTGCATTCAGTACGCTTATCATCAGCCCCGACTCCCTTAGGTCGTACTTTTATATCAAACATAAAAGATATACAAGTTACAGAAAACATATGTTCATTTACAAGGAATCTCAGTTCCATTAACAACTTGGGTGCAGTTTTCATACCTCCAGTTCTGAGCGAAGGATAAAGAGCGATCTCGAGAACTATCCTCAGTCTTGGTCCTTAACGGTAACCCTAGTCACAAGCAACAATGGATAACTATCAAATTATAATCCAATTAAATGTTTTGGAAACAAATATTAGTCTCCAGAACCTCGAATTCTACTAAACCGGGTAGTAGAATTCATCTCGAGCGCTTAGGTTTAAATCCCTGAGCCTCCCCGAGCATAAATACTAACCTAGGCTATGGCTGCCTAGGTGGGCCACGACCTGGCCCTAAAGGTCGCAGCGCACCTCAAGCTAGAGGCGCCAGCCTCTTGCTTTAGGGGGGAGGCGAGTCGCGACTATCCCCCTAGGGTCGCGAGGCGCCCAAAAGTCAGCAAGCCCCCAGGGTCTTCTGAGACACGCGGGCCATAGCGAGCATGAACTGTGTCGCGGCACACCCCCGTGAACCCAGAATTCCATGGGTTTCTCCAACCTTCTCCAGTTCAATTCAACTAAAAATCCTTTGCAACCTTCAACCAACCCATAACCGAGTCTAGGACTCTTAACCACATAATTTAGGCATAACAAATCACTCCAAAACCTACTCAAATTACTACCCCAAATTAGAAATCAATCAACATCCAAAAAGCAGTCTAAACTCAACGTAACAATCTGAATTCCCAGCAGAAACGTGACAAAATTCTTACCTCAATTTATAGCCTCAATCCACACCAATTGCTTGACTAATCCCAGCTTAATTTCCCAAACTTCCCTGTCTTTTTCCTTCAGAAATTCCCTTAGCTTCAAAGCATTCCAAAGGGAGAGAGAAAGTGAGAATGTGAGGGCAAAAGGGAGAGAGAGTTGTAGGTATTCTGATATGTTCCACTAAGTTCTGATCACCCCAATATATGTTTAACTACTCCCACTATATCTCTTTAATTAGAAATGACCAAAATGCTCCTTATACTGACCCAACCTCCTATTTACCCTTAGGGACAGAATGGTCATTAATACCTATTCTCGCTGATTCCTTGAGTCATCCTACAAATCCCCAATTAATCCCATCATGCCCAACTAATTACCAAATACTTACTCATTACTCGATAAATCTCAAATATACTTTAAGCTTCGCAAAATACCCCTAAGCTCACCCTGAGCTGGGTATTAAACCCCGTTGTGACTATTCTGCTCACTAGGATCGCCTCGTGCCGTATACTATAATATATCCACATAATAATGTGGTCTCAATCATTTAACGCATATAATCACATTTATGCCCTAACGGGCCAAAACTACATATATGCCCTTAAAAACAAGAACGGGCTCACATGCATATTTAATACCCATAAACATGCATATAAATATATTCACATTATCATATAAATCATGGATGCCACATAGTTACACATTTAATCAATACATCACACATATATCCAATTATGCCCTCCCGACACGCTAATAAAGGCACTAAAGCCTATTAGCATTTTTGGGACGTTATAGCGCGTGTCTAGTGAAAACAGGTCCAGGGCTCTTTCCCGTGGGGCATGTCACGACGCTAATTGGGAAGAATGGCCAAGTGAGGTTTTGAGCACTCTAACCTAAGGGCTCGAGAAGGATTCTACTGCCCTGTTTAGTATAATTTGATGTCTCGGAGGCTAAGACTCAGTACGAAAGCCTTTATTTACTCGATATTGATGGATATCCTCTTTTATGGTTGTGACTAGGGTACCACTAGGGCTCAGATAATGGATCATGCTCGAGGGTCATTTCTATTTATCCAGTGCTTGGATCAGAGGTAAGAAAACTGCATCGTGGGTTATGATTAGGGCTCGGGCCCCTGTGAATGAGCGAGATTATGATTATTCCTGTGATTGTTTGATTAAGCATGTTTAAATTCTTTCTCTCTAAATAAATGTTCAATGATTTATGCTTTTCTGTATTATCTGGTTGAAATGCTTGACTTATAAGTCAAGGGTGGCAATAGTGCACTGAGCGCCGATGGAAAGGCTTGACTTATAAGTCAAGGGCAGTAATAGCACGCTGAGCGCTGGCCGAAAGCTTTGACTTATAAGTCAAGGGTGGCAATAGCGCACTAAGAGCTGGTCGAAAGTCTTCACTTATAAGTCAAGGGTGGCAATAGAGTGCTGAGCGCTGGCCAAAAGCCTTGACTTATAAGTCAAGGGCATTAATAACACACTGAGTGTAAACCAATTTGGTTAGGCCTGTCCAGGAGCGTGGTATACACTTGACCAACCCTATGTTAGCTTGGAAAAGAAAGCGCCAGGTACGCTTGGCTAGCTCTAAGGCTGGTTATACGGAAATAGGGCATCTGGCCCTGAGGTGACTCTATAGTCCCTTATCTAGGGCAACGAACCTCGGTGTTACTCTAGAGTCACTTATATAGATTGAATGCATGCGTGAGTACGATTATTACTGCTAGGCATGTTATTTATGATTCTATAATATGTTATTAACTGCTTATGAGCATGTTTAAGTTTTCTTGTTAAGCCTTGACTCAGGGGTGCTATGTGGTGCTGGTAAGGGAAAATGGAAACTATACCAACTATGAGTTGGAGAACTTTGGCGGTGGCGTGTACATATGCAGCTTGCTCGACCACCATGGTCAAGGATTCACAAAGAAACTAGGATTAAATTCTAATTTTTCTACTTAGGCCAACTTGTGTTGTAACCATTCTTTTGAGTTGTAAATAACTTTTTAAATGTTTATTTTAGGATCCCATGTACGAACTTAAACTTTTTAATGAAAGTAAATATTCATTTGACATACATTTTTAACCCTAATACATTAATTACTTCTAGTAACACGTTTATGTCTAAATGACTTGATTAGCAAGACGAGCACTATTTAAAATACACAGTATAATGGTCCTAGCAGTCCAGGGCGTTACAACTTAGTATAAGAGCTGCCAAGGTTTAAGTGTTCCTGAAGGCTAGCTGGGCATGTACACTCGCCACTAAAGACAAGCTTGACTCAGGGTTTGGTAACTATCTATGTGGTTTTGTGTTTAACTTCTCAAATAGGATATAAATGCCTTATCTGCTCGCCTTGTTAGGGAGAATGAGATATTCTAATAGGGCTTCCCCCTTGGCAAATGTGTGCATGCTAAAGATGTGCTTATTAGCACTATTATTGCTTACGACTGTTAAAGAAACACTTATTAGCGTTGTTATATGCACATGTATGTTAGAAAATGCTTATTAGCATCGCTATTTTCTTATAAATGCCAGAAAATGCCTGCTAGAATCGTTATCTGCTTATAAATGTCAGGAAGTGCTTATTAGCACCATGTTTGTCATGAATATGAACTGACGTGCTTATTAGAATGACTGTTGAGTGTGAATGCTTATTTGTTCGGTCATGGATTGTATGGGGTAAGAGGTATTGTTATTACTACCTAATAGGCCAAATTGATTACTATAGAGATAAACTTGGAAGTATGCTTCAAAGAAAGTCAGATTCATTAGTCGCCCAAGAAATACAGGCCCAAAATGATAATAAGAGCTAGATCCCTCTGCCAGCTCCAGAGAATTGGCAGCAAGAGCTTGCTGAAATGCAAACCAGATTATAGAGGGAGAAAGAAAAGATCCACCAACTTGGACAACAACAGGTTCAGTAGGGAACGTTCAGCCAATGTTGCCACCTGCGTTGCTATCGACAGTAGTACAGCCGCCAGAGGCTGGGAATAGATGTAAATCTCTTTATGAGAGATTCATGAAACAGCGCCCTCCAATTTTTTAGTGTAATGCAGATCCAGAAAAGGGCGAGCAATTGATGAGCATGATTACTGCTATCCTGGACTCTATAAGGGTAGAGGGTAATGAGACAGTGGCTTGTGCCACATATATGTTTTGGGATGATCCCCAAATTTGGTGGGAAATGATATTCCAGACCGCGGATGTGAATACCATTAATTGGGAAGAGTTCAGAACTGTATTCAATGAAAAGTACTACAATGATGTAGTTAAGGCTACAAAGGCAGGGGAATTCAACAAGTTGCTACATCGAAATATGTTAGTGATAGAGTATGCACTGAAGTTTGATAGACTGGCCAAGTTTGCTGCAGACTTGGTGAACACAAATGGGACATGGAAGGAAACATTTCTTCAGGAGCAACAGCTTATGATAGCTTGAGACGTCTGAATTACAACCGTGCCTAGGGTGACGACATATGCCCAGGTGGTAGAGAAAACCTTTACTGCAGAGGGCACAGAGAATAAAATCTGGCTCCAGACACATTTTAGCTTCAGTCCCCGACAGGAGGCCACGTGGTATATAGATAGGCCGCCAGGGCGGCAATGAGGTCTGGAGGGCTTACCCTGAGTGCACTATGTGTAGAAGGCGCCATGTGGGAGAGTGTCAGGCATATGAATGCTTTCTATTTGGGTAGTGGGACATTTGAAGAAAGACTGCCTGAGAGTGACGAAAGAGGAACCAAAGAAAGTCGACAACTTAACTCTAGCTCGAGTGTTCGTGTTGACACAGGCAGAGGATGAGGCTAGTCCTTTAGTAGTGACAGGTCAAATTTCTAATGCTGGAACCTCTTATACTATTTTGATTGATCATAGTACTACACATTCCTTTGTTTATTGTAGGATAATTGATAGACTGTGTAGGTCTTGTGATTACTAAACTGTGGGGTTTGGAACTTTACTTCCCACTAGGGAATTGGTAGTATTAAAGAGGTGAGTCAGATTATTTCCAGTGACAGTGGATGGCAGAGAATTGTCAATGGACATGATTGAGTTGGTTATGAACGATTTTGACATGATTCTAGGAATGGATTAGCTAGCTAAATATGGGGCAACTATAGACTACAGAAAAAAAGATGGTAACCTTTGAGCCTGAGGGTGAGGATCTCTTTGTATTTGTTGGTAGTGTGCATGGACCTCATGTACCTATGATATCAACGTTGAGCGCTAGAGACCTATTGCATGGTGGTTGCATATGATTCCTAGCCAGTGTGGTGGATGCCACTAAGGTTGTGCCAGTCAGACCAGAATAGACCAGTAGGCATGGAAAAATGGGGCGCTGAGGCGGGGCGGGGGGCGCCGCCCCGCCCCGCCACGCCCCGCTATGAATTTAAGCGGGGCAGGGCCGCCCCGCCTCAAAATTTATTTTTTCTATACTCTAACCCAATTCTCTCATGCTACTTATATACATAGTACGTAAAATTGACATTTTATATGTGGTTTAGAATATCTTTAATTCTATATTATAAATATTGAAAAATATGTTTTATATAATTCATCCTTATTCTTGTATTTATTTCGTAAATTTTAAAATAAAAAAAACAAAATATAATATTTGATGGTGTAGTTGATACAAAGTGTAAAATATAAATATTACAATAAAAAATAATATATCGGCTTAGGGAAAATTCTAAATTTATAATTTAATGTTTCTAAAAAAAAAGAAGTTAAATGGGGCAAATGGGGCGGGGCACACCCGCCCCGATTAAGCTGGGGCGGGACGACCTGCCCCGCTTCAAGAAACTAATTGGGGCGGGGCAAAGTGTTTGCGGGCAGGGTGGGGCGGAAGCGGGGCGGGGCAGACCCGCCCCATTTACATGCCTAGAGACTAGACTAGTCTGTGAGTTTCTGAATGTATTTCTAGAGGATTTGCCAGGGTTGCCGCCACACAGAGAAATAGAGTTTGTTATTGAACTTGCACCAGGGACAAATTAGTGTCTAGGACATCGTACGAAATGGCCCCAACAGAGTTGAAAGAACTAAAGGTACAACTACATGAGTTGTTAGACTTTGGTTTTATTAGGCCCAGTTTCTCGCCATGGGGCGCACCGGTTTTATTTGTAAAGAAAAAGGACAGTTCTCTGAGGATGTGTATTGATTATAGAGAACTAAATAAGCTAACCATTAAGAATAAGTATCCTCTGCCAAGGATAGATGACCTGTTTGATCAATTCCAGGGTAAGACAATATTCTCAAAGATAGATCTTCGATCTGGTTATCACCACCGAGGATCAAGGAGGAAGATATACCGAAGATAACTTTTTGCACTAGATATGGACATTATGAGTTTCTGGTTATGTCATTTAGTTTGACTAATGCCCCAGCAACTTTGATGGATCTGATGATCAGGGTGTTCAAGGATTACTTGGATCGGTTTATGATCGTCTTCATTGATGAAATTCTAGTTTATTCTTAGTCGCAGGAAGAGCATGAGAAGCATCTCAGGTTTGTTTTTATAGAGGCTGAAGGAACACATGATGTATGTGAAGTTTAAGAAGTGTGATTTCTGGTTACCACATGTGACTTTCCTTGGTCACATTGTCAGTAGAGATGGAATAAATTTGGACATAACTAAGATTGAGACGGTCAAGGATTTTCCAAGGCTAAGAAATGCCTAAGAGATCAGAAGTTTCCTTGGATTGATAGGTTATTACATGCATTTTATGGAAGGGTTCTCTAAGATTGCTTCTCCACTGACAGAGTTGACACGCAAGAACCAGAAGTTTGCGTGGTCAGGTAGATGTGAGAACAACTTCTAGGAGTTAAAGCGGGGATTTATTACACCTCCAATCTTGAGTCTACCAAGAGATCAAGAGAAGTTTGCAGTTCACTGTGATGCCTCGAGAGATGGTTTGGGTTGTGTTCTTATGCAGGCAGAGAAGGTTATTACTTATGCATCACGTCAGTTAAAGGAATATGAACAAAGATACCCTACGCATGATCTATTGTTATCAACGGTGGTCTTTGCACTAAAGGTATGGGGGCATTACCTTTATGGGGAGAAGTGTGAGATATACATTGACCACAAGAGCTTGAAGTATTTCTTCACACATATGGATTTGAACATGAGAAAGAGATGTTGGTTAGAGTTGGTGAAGAATTATGACTGTGAAATCTTGTATCATCCAAGAAAAGCCAATGTGGTGGCAGATGCTTTGAGACAGAAAGGTCTGGAACAGTTGTTTAGTTCAAAGCAGATATCCAGGGAATTGGCTAAGGATATGAATAGAGCAAGAATAGAATTAGTGGTGGGCCAGTTAGCCAACATCACACTACATTCTACTCTTTTAGAGAGGATAAGGTAAAGTTAGTTGAATGATCCACAGTTGATGAAGATTAGAGGGGACGTCCTAGCTGGAGTGGCTAGAGAATACACTATGTAGAGATGGGCTTACTAAGATACAATTTCGGATATGTGTTCCAATGGATGCTGTTATCAGATGGGAAATTCTGGATGAATCTCACACTTGCCCTTACTCTTTGCATCCAGGCACCACAAAGATGTATCAGGATAGGAAGACTTTATATTGGTGGCCTGGGCTGAAGAAGGATGTAACCGAATATGTGGCTAAGTGCCTATGTGTCAGTAGGTCAAGGCTGAGCATCAAAGACCATCAAGGCTATTACAACCTTTGGATATCCTAGATTTGAAATGGGAGGACAACACTAGGGATTTTTTGGTTGGGTTGCCTAGGATAGTGGGTCAACATGATTCAGTGTGGGTTATCGTGGATCGATACACCAAATAAGCTCACATTTTACCAGTGATGTAACGACCCAAAATTGCTAATAAGGCTTAAGGGCCCTGATTAGTGTGTCGGGAGGACATAATTGGTATTTATGTGAATTAGTTATTCAATGCATGATTATGTTGCATGCATGAGTATATGATTATATGGATGTGAATAAATGCATGTTTATGAGTATTAAATGTGCATGTGGGCCCTGTTTAGCTTTTAAGGGAATATTTGTAATTTTGGACCGTAGAGGGCATAAAATGTAATTATATGTGATAAATTGTTGAGACCACATTATTTTGTGGATATATTTGCAGCATGTGGCTCAAGACGATCCTAGTGGGCGGACTGAAGAAGCAGAGCTTAGGTCTTGAGGGCTGGTTTTGAGGGAAATTATGAGTGGGATCAACTTGAAGAAGGAGTTGCAGCCATCCACACTTGGGATTTCAAATTTTGGAAGAAGGTAATAATTTCATGTTCTGGTTTTAGGTTTCACTTGCTCCTTGGAATTTTGGATTTCAATTTCTGAATTTGGGTTTGTGATGAAGTTATGAGGAACTTGAGCTTGGGACTTTAAGAGCTGAAGATTGCAATGGTATTGGGGGTAGCCTAGGGTCGAATCTCTCTTTGAGGTAATAATTTCTAGCCCTTGAATGTTCCGGGTTTTCTTGTTTTCAGTTGGTGTTCTTGAGCTTCAAGCTCAGTTTTGATGTTTGTGGTTGGTGAGGGTTTTAACAAAGTTTTTTATGTTATTAGATTGTTTTGGATGAGATATAGGGGATTATGGACTAAATTTGGTCTTTGATTGATGATTGGAGTTAGTTCTTGGAGCTTTGGCTCGGGTAAGTTCGAAGGGGGAAACCCAGAAATTTTCATTTCTGGTGCTAGCACTGTAGCACTAGGTTGAGAGCGCTACAACGCTAGGCTGCATTTCTGGGGGGATTAGGTTTCTGATTGTAGCGTTGTAGTGCCCCTCTGGTAGCGCTATAGCCTTACCCTACCTCCAAAAATTGATTTTTGGGTACTTTGTTGAGTTGTTGTCCAGGGGCTCAGGGATCCATTCCACCACCCCGTTTGGTGGAATTGGACTTCTCGAGAGCTTAGGATTGGCCCTGAAGTTGGTTTGCAGAATCGAATTATAATGAGGGTTCTATTTATGGTTTGTGAGTAGGTTTATCGCAAGGCTCGAAGCTAAGGATCATGCTCGGAATCATTTCGCATTGTCCGTTTGGAATTCAAGGTATGAAAACTACACCCTGTTGTGTGGCTGTGATGGGACTAAGGGCTCCCTATTTTTGAATACAATTGTTGTATGATTATGATATGCCATGAGAGCATGAAATAAACAGCCTAAAAGTGCTGGAACTGATATTTGCGCACAGGACATGGCTTAGCCATTGGAAGCTAAGGATAGCTAAATAATCATTGAGCTCGGCTTAAGCGGGCCAGAGTCAGTGGGTTAAGCACTGGGCTCGGCCTAAGAAAGCCAGAGACAGTGGGTTAAATAAAGGGTGCGACCTAAGAGCGTCGAGCCTGAGTATTGTATGATGATTATGTTAAACTGTTGATTATGAATGTTATTACTGTTATTAATTTGATGTTGATGGCTTGTTGAATACTTAGATGATAAACTAATGAATCTTTGCTTGTCGTCACTGATTTGTGCCTGTTATGGCATGATAAATATTTTGTTAATATCTTATGAATTATTTCATTGTCTGGATTGTTTATGCTATGTGATATAGTTTTCTTACTGGGTCTCGGCTCACGGGTGCTACGTGGTGCAGGTAATGGCAAGGGTAAGATGGTTCAACCATGAGTTGGAGAGCTGTGGGGGCAAGGTGTACATTGTCATCTGCTCGGCCGCCACAGTCGACGGATTGTACAGGGACAGAAACCTAAAATGTATATTTTTTCATTAGAGTGGTCTTGATTATTTATAACTTTTGGAGATTTTGTAAATATGTCCTTTAAGCCCTGTTTTGGGATCCCATGTACCAAACATTTATTTTAATGAGAAATTGTCTGTTTATGGTCAAAATATTTTAACCCTAACTTGCTTATGATTCTAGGATCACATTTTCATTTAAATGACTTGATTAGCAAGTCTTGCACTATTTAAAACACACAGTGTGACGGCCTTGGTTATCCACGACGTTACAACTTAGTATCAGAGTGGTCTAGGTTTAAGGGTTCCTGAAGACTTGCTGGACATGTACACTTTCCCCTAAAGACAAGCTCGACTCAGGGTTTCATAAATGAATACATGAGATTATATGCTTAAGTGCTTGAATGGAATATGAACGCCTTAATTTATATATTTAATAAGGAGCATGAGATTCTGATAGGGCCTGGCCCTTGATTGATGTGTGATGATATTGAGGTGTGCTTATTAGCATTACTATTGCATGTGGATGAATATTTGGATAATGATATGCATATTGATTGCATGTGGTTAATTGTTTAAATTGAACTTATATGCTATACCTGTTTATCGGTATATGGAAAGCATGGTAGGTATGAATGTATCTAGTAGTAATGAAATTTGATAATTAATGCACGTTAATATAGATTAGTGTTTGATATATTTTATGTGTGTTTGGTTATTGTGATTGTTTGGACCTGCCCGTGGAATGGTTCTTGTTTACCGAGTTTTTCGGAAACGAATAACTAACAGAATAATAAAAAGATAAGAACTGTAGAAATACTGAAATGTAACTAAACAAACAGTGTTTTTACGTGGTTCAGGCGTTAACAAGCCCTAGTCCACGAGTCGATGTTATTATACTTGGAAAAGATTACAGTAAGATGGCTGGTGCATAAGAACTTCACACACTCACAATGTTTCTCTCGGGTTCTCTTGAAGAAGATGAAGCTAGAGAGATTTTAGTAGAGTTTTTGCTATCTGATTTGTTCGTCCCTCTTCTTGTAAAATGAAGGGGTCTTTATAGCTAGGGTTTTGGATTAGGGTTTTTCTCTACGTACATGAGTCTTAATTACACCAGCCATAAATAGGGATACAATTACTGTAGTAGCATGGCTACAAGACTCTATGTGGGTATATTTACGTGAAAGTATGGGGAACACACAAAGTCAGCCGTCTTTTCCAAGTTGTCAGCGGAACAGTAGGCGAAAAGGTACCCTTAGGCGTGCTGGGATGTGTGCGGCTTTGACCTGACGGGCGTGTCAGGCGGGATCCTGTGTCAGGCGGATATCATTCCAAATATGCCTCCTCCAGGACTCGACCGTTTGGCTTTGTTCCGTGCGAGGCACGGAACTGCTTCCGCGGAGACCACTCGAAGAGCTTCTCCTGGAAGGAGCTTCCCCGAAGGATACCCCTTCGGGAGTCCGGGAGAGTTGACGAGTTTCCGTATTGTGTTTGCTTGGAAGAGTAATCCGGACACCAAGCGGGAGAGGTGAAGCCTTTCTGTATATCCGCGAGCTCTGGTCACCTATCGTGAAAGACATCGATAATTCTGCTTCCCTGAGGCCATCAATCTAAACGCTATCCGGAAATCTGGATAACATTTACCCCCCAAGGTCACGGAGCTTTGAGGGATCCGGGAGCTTGTACAATCGGTTTCTTAGATTAGGCGAGGGGGCACCTTCTGTGTTCCCGGAAGGGTTCCTTTTTCCCGCCTGAGTGTTAGTATGGAAAAGAAAGAGAATTTCTTCTGTTTGAGATCAAGTACTCAAGTGCGGCAAGGACCACGTGTCATTCTGGGAATGGTTCTGCGACCAAGACGTGTGCGTGAGGCGACTGGTTGAGTATGCGTGCGTCAGTCATCTAACTAATGATTTGACGGTTTTTAATGGTACTCCGGGCCCGAGGTGGTGTAATGATGGGAAATAAATACTTTATTCCCATCCGAGGAGTCATAAATAGGATCGTCGCTTCCTCTCCAGCCGTTGGATCTGATGCACACGGAATGGGAAGATCGGGACCGTCCACTTGATGAATTCGAAACGGCCTCTTCCCTGCTATAAAAACGAGGGAAAGGACCTTTCTTCCTCTTTACGCTTTCAGATTCTCCATCTTTAGGATTTTCAGATTTCCAAACCTTCGAACTCTCAGGCTTCCCAGCTTACGTTCCCCCGAACTTGCCATTTCTTTTGGTAAGTATCTGGAAACTTTTCTTTTTGATTTGGCAGTGGGTTTATTCCCCGAAGTTCCTGGTTTGAATCGCCGTTCGTCTTTGCAGCTTTTACTTCTCGCGATCGTGCTGTGCAGTGATCCAGTTACTCCTTCAACCTCCAACTACCCGAATATCAGTAAGTATTTCTACTTTGCTCTTTCCTCCCAAACCTTAGGTTGTTGGTAGTTGTTAGAGTAGAGGTTTCTGCCATTATTGCTTATGTGCATTTGTGAATAGGGCTTTGGTAGGCATGTGATTGATTGTGAGTCGATAAGTAGCCTTTTCTGCATGTTTTGGCGATTTGCGTTTGGAAAGTCGTCCCTTGTTTTGCTGTTTTAGGGCATAAGCATGAACGCCTTTAGGGTGTCTTTCTCTGGAAAAACACTTCTTTTGGTGGGCTTAGGCTCGGGGTCTGAGTCTGGTTCCTTGCTGTCCTTCGGGTGGCATGGTGCCAATCCCTCGGTAAGCTCGGTGGGTGCCTCTCCAAGCAGTTTTCGAGGAGGGTCTCCCCGACGCCTTTGATACCACTAGGGTATGACAAGGGTGCTGACTGCTTAGAGTGTTTTCTTCTTTCTTTTCTTTTGTCCAGTGACGAACATCTCGAAGGAACAACTCCTTGCTGCGGGGGAGGCTGATTCTGCCCAAGAGAAGGGCTCTCCTGTCGCTGGTGGAAAGGGGAAAGGAAAGGCGAAAGCGGTCGCAGCTAGCCCACCAACCTCCAATAGTTCCATCTGGGAGATGGACCAAAAACCGAACCTTTTCAGGAATTATGGCATGCTGGAGCTGTATTCCTCTGAGGCAGGCCTGAAGAACATCCCAGGTCTGATGTGGCACCGTCTGTCGGTGCTGGGCGAGTCAGCTAGCCAGAGCCACGAGGGCTTTGGTGCCTGGAGTTGGGCACACATAGTGTGCGGAGCGCACTTGCCCCTAAGGAGTTACTTCGCCAATTTCTGTGTGAAGGCGGGGATTGCCCCCTTCCAGTTAATTCCTCCCAGCTACAAGCTCTTAGCGGGGTGGTTCATCTTTTGCAAGTCCCGGAGGCTGGAAGCTCCTACCCCGGAGGAGGTGCTGTACTTTTATGGGTTGAAGTCTCAGCCTATGAGGGGTCACTCAGACAAGGTGGGGTTTTACAGGCTAGAAAGGCACCCGGATGTGATGTACCCCACTTGTCATACCGCGAGGGTTCCAGACCTCCGGGAATACTGGTTCCTGACGACTGGCTTCCCGCTGAAGAGGGTGCCAGCTCTATCTTTGGATTTCAAAATCCCTGGTAAGTGTTTCCTCTTTTCCTTTTCAACTTTGTTTCTTTGTGTTTGATTTGCCTTTTGGGAGGATCTCTAACGCTTGTATTTGATTTTTGCAGAAGTCGTTCCGCGGACACCTCGCTGCGCGGAGATGATAAGGAGGTCCAAGTTCTACGAAGGGCTTTCCGAGGAAGAGTTGAGAGTGGAGGGACTTGTGACCTCCGAATCGTTGAGGAAGTATGGGTTACTCGCCTCCTTCCAAAATATCGAGCCAGTAAGTGGTAGGGGGCAGATTCAGGTGTCGGCTGACATCCGGGAGCAGATTGCCCTGGAGCTGTCTAAGGTGATCACCCAAGCCGCTCGGGACGAAAATACTCTATCTCCTAGTTGGGCGGAGAGGTTCCCCGACCCCCAGCCGGAGGGAGAGGAGATCGAGGCTCGCCACGCCGCGGCTTACCCTAACGAAGGGGCTCCGGGGGCTAGTTCCTCCGGGAGAGGTAAGACTAGTTTTCGATTGATCCACACCCCCAGCCTGTCTGAAGTTTCCCAAACCTCTCAGATGGGGTTTGATCCTCGTTTCCTTAGGCTAGATCCGCGTAGGATACCTTTCGACAGGTACTGTGATAGGGTAGATGAGCTCCTCTGGTGTCTGAGCGATGGTAGTCTGCCAGAAGGTGTCATCATGGTTGACCCTTCTTCTCTCAGCATGTTCTTCCCGGACTTCAAGGAGTACGGGAGCTTCCTGGAGCAGGAAGCGATGTTTTGTTTTGCTCGGGGAAGGCCATCCACGTTTCTCGTGCATGGTCGTCCCTTTCAAACTTTTCTTTTTCTTGTTTCTTGTTCCCTGCTGGCGGGCTTGCTTGTACTTTTATGTTGCTGATTGTCTTGTCTTCCGCTTATCTTCTTTCTCATTTCTTGTTGGTTCGTTAACCTTGCTTTGTACGTTTCTTGCAGAGTATCCCGAAGCCAAGATGTTGGGGAGGGTTACTTTGCTTATTAAGAAGGCTGCCACCAGCCAAGACCCGCCCACGGGGAAAGGACGGAAGACCAAGGCTGGTAGGGGAGGTAAGGCTGCCTCCCCCAAGAAGACAAGTGGCGAGGCGCAAGCGTCTCCGAGGGTAGAGAAGTCCCCTGCTGAAGGGCCTTCCGAGACTATGATGGTCTCGAGTAGCAGTAGCGACGGGGAAGGGCTTGTGTTCCCCGTGAGGACAACTGGGGTGAGCAAGCGTCCCGGAGGAGATGCTGAGGGTGCTAAGAACAAACGCCTTAGACACTCTTCTCCCGGTCGAAGGCAACAACAACAGCAACGACAGCAATCACAACTACAACAACAGCAGCAACAGGAACAAGAGAGACAATCACCAACGCCGCAGCAGCAGCAAGGGCAATTACTTCTGCTACCGCAGCAGCAAAAGCAACAGACCGGGGCCTTAATACCCCGGCTGCCTCCTCCTCCAGCCCAACGGGGGTCCACCCTTCCGGGGTCTCCGTCTTCTCAGACAACCAATCTTCCCCTGCCTGGCCTGAAGTTCCACTTTCCGCGGAAGCCGACCAGTTTTCCCGCTGCCCTCCTGGAGGGTGTAAGACGGGCCGATAGTTTTTTGAAGAGGCGGCTAGAGGCGGAGAAGGCCGTTACTTAGGGAAGGGCAGATAACTTGTCTGCCGTGAAGAGGGCTGAGCTGGCCGAGGGGGTGAGATCTCCTCACCCGGCCGGAGCGGTTCTGGATGGTCCAGCCTTGGAGAAGAGGCTGGTGCCTAGGCTCGGACGTGCATTGGCGCCGTTCGGAGCTGAGATGATGGAGGACATGGCCCTGAGCTTATGCGAGCTCAATTCTGAGAAATGGGCCATCAGCAGCAGCAAGGATCCGCTGTTGCTGACACACGCTGTGAAGCAGCAACTGTCCGGGGTAAGCCGTCAGTTGTTATTTTTTTTTTTTTTTTTTTTTTTTTGGGACCATCTGTCTTTTGGTCCTGCTTTAGCTCATTCTGTTGTCTTTCCTTGCAGGCCTCTATGATCGCGGAACGCTCGTTCCGGGAGGTTGGTGCAGCTCTGGTTCAGCTGGAGGAGAGCCAACTGGCTCGCCAGGCCTTGGAAGCGGAGAAACAGAAACTGACCCAACAGGCCTTGGGGGCTTCGGAGAAGATTGATCAGGCCCGGCGCACGGCTGAAGAAGAGGCGGAGAAGAAATATCTTGCCAAATATCAAGAGTACCGGGCCAAGGCAGAGAATGAGTTTAGACAGCGGTCGGATGGGATTAAGACCGAAAACTCCAAGCTCCGGGAAGAGCTGTCCCAAGCCAAGGTGGAGAAAGATACCCTGGAAGCCCGCTTGCAATCAAAGAACGATCTCCTCCTTAAGCGGCAAGAGGAATATTCCACTCTTCAGAGTAAGCTGCACGACGAGGAGCAACTCCATAAGAGGAGCAGGGATCTCGTGTCTATGCTTCAGTTGGGGCTCGCCGAGAAGGATAAAGAGATCGGGGCTTTGCAATTCACTGCCAGGGGGCATGTGACCGAGAAGCAATCCGTGCTGAACCAAAATAGGGAGCAGTGCAAGGCGATTGATTCTCTTAAGGGGGAGCGGGATGCCTCCAAGGCCGAAATGGAAAAATTGAGGGCCCAACTAACTGCCGCGGAAGCACAGCTGGCAACCTCCGAGGCGGAGCGGTTGAAGGAGAAGGAGGATGCTGAGGTGATACTGAACAGGACTATTAATATATCGCATGTGGTCCTCATGCATCAACTCTGGAAAGTGAACCCGGAGGTGTTAGGCTATCTGGGAGATGATGCCGAAGCCATGAGGGAGAAGCTACTCGTGTGGGATCAGGGCCCAGAGGCGTACGTCCAAACTTATAACATTGACGATCGTGCTGAAGCTCCTGAGGCGGGAGATCCCGGAGAGGCGGGGACCTCTGAACCTCCTCATGACCAAATTCCTCCTTCCAATGAGCCGACTCCGTCAGCCTCAGCTGAAACAGATGCCCCCGAAGCTGCGGTCGTGGACGCTGTAGTTACCCCCAATGCTTGAAGGGGTTTTATCTTTAATTGTTTTTCATTTTGAGTTTTTCATTGCGGACAATTTTGCCATAATCATAGCATTCTCCTTTCTTTTTCTGCCGAGTTCTTTATTTATCTTTGCGCTTAGGGTAGACATTTATACGGTAGAAACTGTTGTAGGGGCGTATGGGGTTTTGGTTCCAACGGCCAAAACTTATGCACTTCCCAGTTGAAGCTTTAACGGATGATGTCTTTCCCCACGTAGTTTCTAGGTTACGAAGGTTTTCTGGTTCCAACGGCCAGGCTCCTTTCACCGTACTTTATCTTTCCTGAGGCAAATAGCCAATCCCGGGACTTGTAGTTATACTGTTCGCTGGGATTGCTAAGGTGAGTCGTTCCATTGTTCGGAACGGGAGTTCTTTTGGTGAGCGTCGCTAGACTTAAGGTTAGATCTTTGCGAAGCAAAACTAACTGTTGTTGCGAACCTCATTGTGGCTGACTTCAGGGACCTGGCATGGAGCCCTGCGAGGCAAGGCTTATTGCTGTTGGGGAAATCGCCACGCCCACCAGGTGTGATCCTGGAGCAGGGGCTTTGCGAAGCAAAGCCGGCTGTGAATGGGGGGATGATGACTCATTTAAGGATTAAACTCTGGGATGGCCCAGAGCATTAGGGCTACTCCAGTGCATGAGATGTTCATCTATTCTTGGGCAGCAGGGAGGGCCATGTTATTTATGATATAAGGAATGAGGTATGGGACGTGAATGCTGAAGGGCAAGAAATGGAGATGACGGTATTCCCATTGGTGGGATTTGGTCAGGGCAGATGCTCAATAATCGGAACAGAAGAACCCCTGACAGTTCTTTGAATCTTGGTTTTGACAGGAAGGGGTATAGTTTACAGGATAGCCGTCAAGACAGTGATGAGGCTTAGTGAAGTTATTCAGTATGCACCAGAAGTAAGAGACGCCATCTAGAAAGATGCCAGGTAAGGACACGTTATCTACATGGAATGGTTCAGTACATTAGGGTGGATTATGGATTGCCCAGTATTAGAGAATGGAAGACTGGAATGCCTTGTTACATTTGAATTCTGAGGCTAGTTCCTCAGAGGTGACCAGTTGACATAATAATCCTCATTCTTGGTTATATAACGAGCTGAAAGTGTTCGGTGTTATGTATCTCCTAGGAAAGATTCCTATATGAAGTATAGCCTCAAGGGCATTGTACGAATGGCTTGAGATATTAGTGCTTGTTGGAGGGGGGGGGGGGGAATTGTGGTGAAAGTGACTGCACTTGTCATATGAGAGCCTTGTTATGGGCCTGAATGGGAACTAATTTGTTAGATAAGGGACAACCATGGATTGTAGGGGGCATCATTTGAAGTATATAAGTTGGACTGAATGGAAACTAAAGTGGTTAGTAGGGATTCAGATGAGTATGTACGGAGTTGTTGGGTACGCTTCAAGATTTGGCTATGGACATACTCGGTATTAGGGACAGTATGAAGAATGGTATTAGTTTGGCAGAAAGAATTACTAGTTCAGTTGAAGAAGTATCTGGCTTAGGGATGGATTAGATGGAGCACGGTATCGTGGGATTCGTTGACATCACCTGTTAAGAATGAAGAGTTTAAATGCCCGATTACAAGACAGGACAATGTCTGCAGGAATTGATCTTTGATCTAATTATTATCAGATGAGGATCAAAGAAAGAGACATTTCAATACTTATTACTTGTACCAAGTGGGGTGTGATGAATTATTAGTAAAGGTTCTTAACTGACTTATGCTTCAATAACATAGGTAAGTTCGACAAGCAGAAAGTACGTGAATGATGTGAAAAAATCACCTCAAGGTTCGTTAGGATGTGTTGGACTACTCTCTAGTTAGAAGCAGAATGCGAACAACTACTATACTATTGATGTTAAGACTAAAGAAGCAGGATCATAGGTAAGGCTCTAGAAGGTGTTAGTTTCGATCTCGCCAATGGTATTCAAGGTCATGCTATAGGAAGGGAACGGATCAGATATGAAGAGATTCAATCTAAAGCCATAGAGAAATTACTGAAGAACGTCTGAAGGATAGGAAGCCCAATGAGACCGGTGAACATGTCACCTACTGCATAAGTATCCTTGGAGCACAGCCACACCAGAGATTAGAATGATAGAAGAACCTAAGGGTATACTGAATGGAAAACTTTGTATTAGATTTTCAGAAGACAGTATAAGGAATGGTTAGCACCCTGTGGTATAGGAATCTACATGTAGTGGATGGTTACAGAAGGGTAGTGTGAAGGATCTTGACTTTGTGTAAAAACATGAAATTGTAAGCAGTTCATCAAGTCTAAGACGTGACCAAATATAGATGGAAGGGATGATGGTTTGAGCCTCGCAGTAGGTGAAAGAATGGGAACATGGTCGGTATATAGGGAATATTAAGTTGACGGTGAATGCATAGTGTAAGGGATTTGAGTGCCTGGTCGTTTGTAGAGGAACAACCCTCAGACCAGGATCCGGTAAGACTTATTGTGTAATTCATGTTAGAAATCCTTGACTATACAAGAGGAAAATTAATTTGGAAGCTGATCTCTTACTTGGGAAGGTCTGTGTCGGTTGGATAGGACGCCACAAATTACAACAAGGTCAGACAAGGTAACAATTGAGAGTGATATAGCACCTGTGATGGGTTGTGGACAGATATATATCTCTTTGGACAATTGAATCCAGAGCGAGGGTCTTGTGGAAATGATGAAGAACCCTACCAGTATAATATGAGTTATGATATGAAGATCGGGTGAGTGATCCGATGGAATTTGGTGTGGAGATGAAAGTTATAAATGAACATCATATTACCTCCTAAGACATATGGTAACCAGGAAGTTTAAATGGACGATAAGATCTAATATTCAGATATTGGAAGATATAATGGTATAGTGGTTGATTGTAGGAGTGAACCGCATTAGATTACAAGTGAGATGATTGGACATGGAAGGTTGCAACTGAGCAGATTTAGTTAACACATTTTGGTTCGTGTGAGCGGGTGACATGGCATGGTAATTGATAGTGTCGGGTTGAAACCCTTTAAATTTTTCCAAGTTCTAGAAAGGAAATAGAGAACGAATGGAATAAGGTTGGAACCTAGAATTATTGGCTGTCTATAGATAGAAAGCATGAAGTGCTGGTTCTAGCTAAGGAAATAAAAGACAATGAGTATTATGGTTTAGTATTGGTTCGGGGGAAACCAATGAAGTTATTTGAATTATTAAGATAGAAGGATCTACCCAGCTGCAAGGACATAAGGTTTGCAAGATTCATGTTTCGGAACACGAAGTTCCAGTACAGGAAATTTGTATTTCTCCAAACATTGCATACAAGGAAGAGTATGATACCTTCAGAAAGGAAGAGAGATTTTTGGATTTCTAATTTGAGAAGGATCCCAAGATCGTACCAAGGGTTAGGCCAAGGGCCTACAAGTTTTCCTGACACTGGTGTGGGTGGTGGAATATGGGTATTACTGGTGTCGATGACAGGACAAGAAAGCAACCATTGATGAGATAAGCAGACCTTGGGGTTTCAGCATAATTATTGAGTAAGGAAAGGTTACCAAGATTGTAGTTATAAGATAAAATCTTATGGGACAAAATTGTCAGTCTAGTAAGAGTGTTATTGAAGGATTAAAGGTAAAGAATTAGACTTTGGAGTTATGGTCAGAGGTATGAGATTTATTACCTGATGTGTTCGAATAAATTTCAAGGCTGAAATTGTTATAAGGAAAGGATAGTTATAACGACCCATAATAGCTAATAAGGCTTAAGGGCCTTGATTAGTGCGCTGGGAGGGTATAATTGATATTTATGTGAATTAGTGATTCAATGCATGATTATGTGGCATGCATGAGTATATGGTTATATGGATGTGAATAAATGCATGTTTATGAGTATTAAATGTGCACGTGGGCCCTGTTTAGCTTTCAAGGGCATATTTGTAATTTTGGCCCATTAAGGGCATAAAATGTAATTATATGTGATAAATTGTTGAGACCACATTATTATGTGGATATATTTGCAGCATGTGGCTCGAGACGGTCCTAGTGAGCGAATTGGCGAAACAGTGACAACGGGGAGTTATATCCTGCTCGGGGGAGCCTAGGGGTATTTTGGGAAATTGGGAGAATAATTTGGGAATTATTGGATATTGGGTAAATAATTGGAAGTGAATTGAAAGACAGGATTAATCAGTAAATAATAGGAACACTCGAGGAACTAGCAGGAACTGGGAGCATAATGACCAAATTACCCTTTGGGGCAAGTGTGTCTTTTGGCTGTGGAGGATATACTATGTTTTGTTAGAATAATATAGAAAATTATAGAATTACCTAAGGAAAGAATAGAAGGAAAGAAAAGTCTCGCTCTCTTTCTCTCATCATTTACGCTTCCTCTCTCTCTCCCTCTTGTGTTGGGGCTTTTAATTTGTTGAAGAAGCAGAGCATAGGTCTTGAGGGCTGATTTTGAGGGAAGTTATGAGTGGGATCAACTTGAAGGAGTTGTAGCCATCCACACCTGGGATTTCGAACTTTTGAAGAAGGTAATAATTTCATGTTCTGGTTTTAGGTTGTACTTGTTCTTGGGAGTTTTGGATTTCAATTTCTGAATTTGGGTTTGTGATGAATTTGTGAAGAACTTGAGCTTGGAACTTTGAGAGCTGAAGCTTGGAGGGGTAGGTCGAATCTCTCTTTGAGGTAATAATTTCTAACCCTTGCATGTTCTGGGTTTTCTGGTTTTCAGTTGGTGTTCTTGAGCTTCAAGCTTAGTTTTGATGTTTGTGGTTGGTGAGGGTCTTAGCCAAGTTTTTGATGTTATTAGTTTGTTTTGGATGAGATAGAGGGGATTATGGACTCAATTTGGTGTTTTATTGACAATTGGAGTGAGTTCTTGGAGCTTTTGCTCAGGAAAGTTTGATGGGAGAAACCTAGAAATTTTCATTTCTGGAGCTAGCGCTGTAGCGCTAGGTTGAAAGCGCTACATCACTAGGTTGCATTTCTAGAGGGCTTAGGTTTCTGATTGTAGCGTTGTAGCACCCCTCTGGTAGCGCTGTAGTGCTACCTTGCCTCCAGAACCTGATTTTTGGGTACTTTGTTGAGTTCTTGTTCAGGGGCTCAGGGGTCAATTCCACCACCTCGTTTGGTGGAATTAGACTTCCTGAGAGCTTAGGATATGCCCTAAAGTTGGTTTGGAGAATCGAATTATAATGAGGGTTCTATTTATGTTTTGTGACTACGTTTATCGCCAAGGCTCGAAGCTAAGGATTGTGCTCGAAATCATTTCGCATTCTCCGTTCGGAAGCCAAGGTAAGAAAGCTGCACCTTTTTGTGTGGCTGTGATGGGCTAAAGGCTCCCTAAATTTGAATACAATTATTGTATGATTATGGTATGCCATGAGAGCATGAAATAAATGGCCTAAAAGTGCCAGAAATGATATTTGCGCACAGGACGCGACTCAGCCATTGGTAGCTGAGGACAGCTAAATAATCACTGAGCTCGGCGTAAGCGAGCCGAAGTCAGTGGGTTAAGCACTGAGCTTGGCCTAAGTGAGCTAGAGACAGTGGGTTCAATAGAGGGTGCAGCCTCAGAGCGTCGACCCTGAGTATTGTATGATGATTATGTTAAACTTTTGATTATGAATGTGATTACTGTTATTAATCTGATGTTGATGGCTTGTTGAATACCTGGGTGATAGACTGATGAATCTTTGCTTGTCGTCAGTGATTTGTGTTTGTTATTGCCTGATAAGTATTTGGTTAATATCTTATGAATTATTTAATTGTCTAGATTACTTATGCTATGTGATATAATTTTCTTGCTGGGCCTCGGCTCACGAGTGCTACGTGGTGCAGGGAATGGCAAGGGTAAGATGGTTCAACCATGAGTTGGAGAGCTGTGGGGGCAAGGTGTACATTGTCATCTGCTCGGCCGCCACAGTCGACGGATTGTACAGGGACAGAAACCTAAAATGTATATTTTTTCATTAGAGTGGTCTTGATTATTTATAACTTTTGGAGATTTTGTAAATATGTCCTTTAAGCCCTGTTTTGGGATCCCATGTACCAAACATTTATTTTAATGAGAAATTGTATGTTTATGGCCAAAATATTTTAACCCTAACTTGTTTATGATTCTAGGATCACATTTTCATTTAAAAGACTTGATTAACAAGTCTTGTACTATTGAAAACACACAGTGTGATGACTTTGGTTATCCAGGGCGTTACAAGTGAGGACGACTTATATAGTTGAGTAGTATGTAGATCTCTATGTGAGAGGGATAGTTCATATTCATGGGGCTCCGCGGTCAATTGTGTCAAATCGAGACCCCACATTTACTTCCATGTCCTGGGGAAGTTTGCAGAAAGTTGTGGGTACACAGTTGAGATTTAGTACTGCTTGTCATCCGTAGACAGATGATCAGTCTGATAAGACGATTCAGATTCTGGAAGACATGCTCGGGCATACATTTTGGACTTTGAAGGATCCTAGGGTTTGCCTACAATAACTTATATCAGTCAACCATTGGAGTGGCTCCTTAAGAGATGATGTATGGTAGGAAGTGTAGATCTCCCATTCATTGGGATAAGATGGGTGGAAGGAAATAATTGGGCTCTGAAGCAATTTAGAGGACCAATGAGGCTATCGAAAAGATTAGAGCTCAAATGCTCGCGTCACAAAGTAGACATAAAAGTTATTCAAATCTGAAGTGCTCGAACATGGAGTTCCAAATGGGAGACTATGTCTTCCTAAGGGTTTCACCATTGAAAGAGGTGAAGAGGTTTGGGACAAAGGGCAAGTTGAGCCCTACAGTTGTAGGACATTTTGAGATCCTGGAGAGGATTGGTCAGGTGGCCTTACCTCTAGCATTGTTAGCATTGCACAATGTGTTTCATATTGTGATGCTTTGGAAGTATGTATAAGATGAGGCTCATGTATCGAGTTAAGAAGATCTGGAGCTGCAGGCAAATCTATCCTACAAGGAATAAAACTATACCTTTGGTTAAGGTATTATGGAGGAACAACAAGGTCAAGGAAGCACCTATGAATTGGAGTCAAATATGCGGGATCAGTATCCTGAGCTGTTCAGGTGAAATTTCGAGGACAAAATTCCTGTAAGGAGGGGACAATTGTAACGTCACAAATTTCCTAATAATGCTCAGTGTCATGATTAGGGGGCCAGGAGGGCAATAATTGGACTAATTATGTGTTTATGTGAATTATGTGAGGTATATTATTATATGACTATGTTAACATGTTTAAGTGTATTATATATGCATGTGGGCCCGTTTCTTATTAGAAGGGTATTTTCGTAATTTTGACCCGTTGAGGGTATACTTTTAAATATAAGTATTTTGTGATTTAGACCACACTATTATGTGGATATATTTGGGTTTCTCGACACGAGATGATCTTAGTTAGCAAGTTAGCAGTTTAGTCAAAATGGGGCCAAATACCCAGCTCGGGGTGAGCCTAGGGGTATTTTTTAAATTTAGTACTTTATCGGGAATTATCAGGTAATGGGAATTTATTTGTGATCAATTGGGATTATGGGTGTTAATTGAGATTAGTAGGGAAATGGTGGGAAAATACCATTTTTCCCATGAGGGCATTAGAGAACTAAGGTAAAGGCAAAATGTATTTTGTTCTTTTCCCTAGCCTTGTAATAGCTTACTCAATTAGAAGCTTTCATAAGGAAAACACATAAACAATCAACTCCCTTTCTTTCTCACCCATTTTTTCTCTAACGCCCTCTCACTTGGGTGAGTTCTTGAAATTTTGAGAAATTGGCTTGGTAATTGAAGGAGTTTGGAGCTTGGATTGGTATAAAGGCAACTTAGGGTCGTAAGTCTCAGTGGAGGTAAGTAATTCTCTATGATTCTTTAAGCGAATTTCTAAGTTTCTTGACCTTTTAAAGTGTTCTTGAGTTTTCAACTCAAGCTTGGGATTTTGAGCTTTGGTGAGGTTTTGGCTAGGATTTTTTGGGTTTATATCCTGCCTATGATGTGTTGATATGAGTTTAAAATTGAGTTATGTCTTTGGTTGTTATTTGAGATGAATTTTGAGGTATTTGGCTAGAAGGAAAATGTTTAAAAACTAGATTCACGAGGGTTGCGTCGTGGCGCTGTTCTTGGAGCACCACAGTCCACATGAACTCAGTGGCTTTGGGGTTCTTCTGAACCGCCTTAGCGCCGCAGTGCGTGTCCAGCGAAAACAGATCTAGGGCTCTCTGCCTTGGAGTTCGTCGCAACCCTTCAGGGATGCGCCATGGTGATAATTGGGAAGAATAGCCAAGTGAGGTTTCGAGTTGTGGGGACTCAAACCTAAGGGCTCGAGAATGATTCTACTACCATGTTTAGTAGAATTTGAGGTCCCGGAGGCGAGGATTTGGTTTCGAAAGCTTTTATTTACTTGATATTTATGGATATCCTCTTTTATGGTTGTGACTTTGGTACCTCTCGGGCTCAGAAAAGGGATCGTGCTCGAGGGTCATATCTATTTATATAGTGCTTTGACCAGAGGTAAGAAAATTGCACCTTGGGTTATGATTAGGGCTCAGCCCCTACGAATGAGTAGGATTCTGATTATTCCTGTGATTCTTTGATTAAGCATGCTTGAATGCTCTGTATCTTGATAATTGTTAAATGATTTATGCTTGTCTGTATTATTTGATTGAAAGGCTTTATTAATCAAGAGCGACAATAGCGTGCTGAGCACTGGCTGAAAGGATTGACTTTTTTCGCTGAATAGATATTTATTTTGTTATTCAAATAAAAGTAAGATTTTAGTTGAGTTAGATGTGAGTGTCAATTTGAGTGTTAATATTTGAGTGATAATTTTTTAGATATGCTTAATAATTTGAGTGTTAATTTTTGGGTGATAAAGTTAGATTATTAGATGTGTTTAAATTGATTTATGTTGTTGTTAATTTTATTTTAATCTTAGTAGTAAAAAGATCAAATTTTATGAATATTAATACTTTGCTGTTGATAATATTTAGTTAGGTCAAAAAATTAATTGAATAATTAATAAAATTAAGACTAATATAGTTATAAATTATATGGCCTTTTGCACTGTATTTGTATTGCTCTTTGTACGTTTTGGGACTAAATATTTTTTTATGTGTTATTTGCAAGTTTTTAAATTTTGGTATCGATGAAAATACAGTCATCTTGCTGCCGAATTATGTATAGAATTTTAAAATTTAGAGCTTTTGTGAATATTAGTAAAAATACTCAATAAAATTTATAATTTAATAAATAGAGAATTGATAAGTAAAATAATATATTTGTTAATTTTAATTAAATAAAATTAACAAAGACATTATGCAACCAATTTTTAATAAAAATTAACATTAATCTTAAAAATTCATTAAATACTTTAAGTAATAAATCCTAAAGTAAGTAGGTAACTTTTGTCCTAATCTTAGAATTTTTATGAAATTGAATAAAACATTTCAATAATCTTAGAAAACCAATTTTGAACATAATCTTAATAATCATTAAAATTACATCAATTGTAAAGGATTATTTATTTATTTATTTTAATTAAAATTTAAATTAATATTTGAAGTTAGAAAAATAAAATTATGTCAAATTTAGAGATTTTGTACATATTAGTAAAAGTACTCAACAAAATTTCTAATTTAATAAATAGTTAATTGATAAGTACTATAATAAATAGTTAATTGATAAGTACTATAATATATTAGTTAAAAGTATGGATTGCCTCCCACAAAGCGCTTTAGTTTATAGTCTTTTAGCTCGACTAAATTTTTTTTTCCAACCTACACCCAATCGATGGTGTAAAATTTCATTAGTAGGGTGAGTTATGACTTTGATGCAAATGCCATAAATAAGAATTAATAACATCACACCTACAAGAAAGTTAGAAATATGCAATTTTAATGAAATATCAATAAAATACGAAAATTGCATATCTATATTATGCTCCTTTTCATTTTGAGTAAATAAACAAATTTGCTCAATTATGGGCTCTTGAAATATAATTATATCTTTTTCATTTTCCTTATGAGCCTTGAAAATTATTTCATCCAACTCTTTTGTTTTATTAGGGGGTTGGATGCATATTACAAGTTCTTCAACAACTTCATTCTCCTTTTCATTTTCAATTTGACTAATTGGATTGAGAATGGGTTGGTTGGGGTAAACTTGTTTTTCCGACTCTATAACAGTTGCAAGGTGTCCTACTATTGTTTCAATTTTTGAGATTGACTGAGATTGGGCTAGTAAAATTTGGTAGGTTGATTGCATAAACTGTTGTAGGGTATCCTCTAAAGATTGGCTCGTTTCTTGTTCAATGAGATATGATAGGTCAGATTGGGCATGACTTTGATTAGGTATGTTGAATTCATGCCCTATTGGAGATTGGGTATGACTCCATGAAAAATTTGGATTATAGGTGGGGGCAAATGGGATATCAAATGATTCATGTATATCATACATATTATTAGTTTCTCCATAATTTAAATTTGAATGCTCATAATAGTTGTACTCAGAATTCCAACTATAATTAAAATTATCCATATGGAAGAAACTAAATGACAAACTAAATTTTTTTTTTTTAAAGATGACAATTAAGGGGAAAAAAAAAGAACAAGAAAATAAAAATAAAGAGAACAAAAAACAATGTTAAGAAATGAAAACAAGAGCTAGGACAAGATTTAAGTTTTTTTTTTTTTCTTTTCAAGAATATATATATATTTTTTTTCAAGTTTTCTTTTCAAGTATATATATATATATATTTTTTTTTCACAATAAAATGATAAAGGATAAAGAGAAATAAGACAAAATTAAACAAGATTATCCAAATTTAAGCAAGAGTAGGGAGGCATAGTATGCTATCAACCATAACAAAAATAAGGTAAAAATTAGGAGGCACAAGTGCCATCAACTAAAACATAAGATAAAATACTAGGAGGCAAAATTGCCATCAACTAGTAACTTGCGGAAAAAATATAAAATTACAACTAGATAAATAAACAAAATTAGGAAGCACAAGTGTCATCAACTATAAAAATTAAAAGGATAGATAGGAGGCACAAGTGCCGTCACTAGAAAAAAAAACAATAAATATAGAAATATAAGTATATTTTTTTTTTATGGGTGGTTGAACCGTCCCAAATTTCTTTTTATCTTTTTTTTTTTTTTAGTTTTTATAGATATATATTTTTTTAGTTTTTTTTTTAAGTGCAAAAATTAAAATAACTAGTAGAAGAATTTACTAACCTTGAGATAATTTTCGTTTCTTTTCTCTTGCAACTCCCCGGCAACGGCGCCAAAAACTTGATGGACCCAAAACGAGTATGTTTTAAATATTTATAACTCGCAAGCACACGATTCGTATATGGAATATAGTATTCGTGTAAGCACGAGATCGAACCCAAAGGAGTTGTCTAAAATCGAAAAGAAAACTATTTTAAACCAAAATTAATAAATTCTAACCTAGCTCCAAAGATTGATGCAAATTTGTAACAATAAAAATAAAATAAAAGACAATAATAAATATATTAAAGACAATATATATAATATAAATTAATAATAGAAATGAAGATGGTAAAATAAGATTATTAAGGATTAGAATCCACAAAATATAAGTTCAATAATATTTATAAGTATATTGATTCCCAAGTTTTAGTGATAGTTAAAATAAATCAAGCTATCATTTTCTAAATAGATTTATAATTTTAAGCACAAATTACTTCTAAAAAGATAGGATTTTTCTTCACTTTTCAAAATTATAATTTCAAAGCATTTAGTGTAAATCAATATAATGAAATAACAAATAAATCAATGAATATTATTTATAAGGCAAAATATAATATTTTTGTTCTAAGTATGGATGTGTACAATTTAATGACACATCTTACACAAAGAATATTATGTTTTTGCACTAATGAAGAACAAAGTGTAAATATGTGCTAACAATCCAAAATATATGATATTTAAGATGAAAGAAGATATTTGAAGAAGAAAATTCCATAAACTTTGTTGCACAAAATGAGAAATCAACATACAAAATAAACACTATCTAGTTACAAATTGTTTCATCATCACCTTAATAATCTTAAAAAGATTAGAAACAACACATAACTAGAATAACAAATACAAACTAAAAATTACAAACATAAATAGGAAAATTTGGAGGAGAAACCCCCAAATTTTTCCTCTAAAAATACATAGAAAAAAATAAAAAGAAGAAGAAGATGAAGAGAATTGAGAGGTTTTGAATGTGTAGAAACTTTGTGTAGAGTAACCTCCCTCTCAAAAATGCACACTAAATGGTCTTCAAAACTCCCTATTTATAGCCAAAAATGAGGTATTAAAATAATCAATTTAAATTAATTAAATTGATTAAATGAATTAACTTAATGATAATATGGAAAATAGGGGTAAATTATAGGGTGTAATAATGATGTTTTGGAGTTAAATGTGTAGAAAGTGGGGTAAAAATTGGTATTTTTGTCATAGGGGACAAATAGTACAAAAGCATTTTTGTGGGCTCAAAAAGTGGCATGCATAGCTGTGTTGGCAGCTGGGCTGCTTTGGACCGAATGGTGGCTGGCCCAGGCGGCTGTTGAAGGAGAAAGGGGCATTCTTGTTGATGAGAGTGGTGCTCGCCGAGTAGTGGATTGATGCTTGGAGGAAGTGGCATCAGGTGTGATGCTGAATTTATGTGGACAGGTGGCTGGAGGATGGAGCAGCATGCATATTGAAGAGGAATTTGGCTTGCACTGGGAATGAGGCAAAGCAAGGCAACGCCTGGGAGGAGATGGGCCCAGTTTGGGCCTGGCCAGGTGGGCCTTTGCAACTTGTGGCTGAAAGTTTTCAGAAATGCCAACTTTCCTATATTTTCTCCCAAAAATACCACTTTTCTCTCATTTTTCATTGTTTTTTAAGAGCATAAATTCCCTACAAAATAAATATAAAATAAATCATAATACAATATTTTCAATTATAAAATAAATCAATTTAATTCTTTGAAAATATTAATTATAACTTAATTATATTTTACATTTAAGTTCAATAATACAACATTTTTTTACCACTAACTTAACAATAATAATTCAAATAATTAACTACAATATTTTACAACAAAATAATTATAAAAACACACAAAAGTATATAAAAATCAAAATAAGACTAATAAATTCAAAATTACTTAAAAACTTAATAAATCAATTAAAAACTCAAGAATTAAGCAACAATTAGCACATAAAAGGTGGTAAAATAACTCTATTTTGTAGAGTTATCAGTCATATCTATTTATATAGTGCTTTGACCAGAGGTAAGAAAATTGCACCCTGGGTTATGATTAGGGCTCAGGCCCCTACGAATGAGTAGGATTCTGATTATTCCTGTGATTCTTTGATTAAGCATGCTTGAATGCTCTGTATCTGGATAATTGATAAATGATTTATGCTTGACTGTATTATTTGATTGAAAGGCTTTATTAGTCAAGAGCGACAATAGCGTGCTGAGCACTGGCTGAAAGGATTGACTTTTTTCGCTGAATAGATATTTATTTTGTTATTCAAATAAAAGTAAGATTTTAGTTGAGTTAGATGTGAGTGTCAATTTGAGTGTTAATATTTGAGTGATAATTTTTTAGATTTGCTTAATAATTTGAGTGTTAATTTTTGGGTGATAAAGTTAGATTATTAGATGTGTTTAAATTGATTTATGTTGTTGTTAATTTTATTTTAATCTTAGTAGTAAAAAGATCAAATTTTATGAATATTAATACTTTGTTGTTGATAATATTTAGTTAGGTCAAAAAATTAATTGAATAATTAATAAAATTAAGACTAATATAGTTATAAATTATATGGCCTTTTGCACTGTATTTGTATTGCTCTTTGTACGTTTTGGGACTAAATATTTTTTTATGTGTTATTTGCAGGTTTTTAAATTTTGGTATCGATGAAAATACAGTCATCTTGCTGCCGAATTATGTATAGAATTTTAAAATTTAGAGCTTTTGTGAATATTAGTAAAAATACTCAATAAAATTTATAATTTAATAAATAGAGAATTGATAAGTAAAATAATATATTTGTTAATTTTAATTAAATAAAATTAACAAAGACATTATGCAACCAATTTTTAATAAAAATTAACATTAATCTTAAAAATTCATTAAATACTTTAAGTAATAAATCCTAAAGTAAGTAGGTAACTTTTGTCCTAATCTTTGAATTTTTATGAAATTGAATAAAACATTTCAATAATCTTAGAAAACCAATTTTAAACATAATCTTAATAATCATTAAAATTACATCAATTGTAAAGGATTATTTATTTATTTATTTTAATTAAAATTTAAATTAATATTTGAAGTTAGAAAAATAAAATTATGTCAAATTTAGAGATTTTGTACATATTAGTAAAAGTACTCAACAAAATTTCTAATTTAATAAATAGTTAATTGATAAGTACTATAATATATTAGTTAATTATAATTAAATAAAATTAACAATGACATTATGCAGCCAATTTTTAATAAAAATAAACATTAATCTTGAATATCAATTAAATAGTTTATGTAATAAATCCTAAAATAATTAAATAACTTTTAACTTAATCTTGGAAATTTTGTGAAAATCAATAAAACATTTCAATAATCTTAGAAAACAAATTTTAAACATAATCTTAATAATAATATTTTACCGAGTTTTTCAGAAACTAGGAATATATTAAGAAATAAGAGTCGGAAAGAAATTATAAAAGATGAACCAACAGCTTTTTTACGTGGTTGGGCATTAATGAGTCTTAGTCGACGAGTCTATTGTATTAGATTTTAGAGAGTATTTTACAATAGAGTTTTCTGCAAGTTTTAGCAGAGTAATTGCTTACAAGAGAAAATCTGGGACCCCGATATAGTGCACAACTGACCTTATTTATTGGCAGTCAGGTGTAGTGGGCTTGGACTGGACTAACCCAGGCCCAATAGGGATATAATTACAGTTTATTCGCTAATGGAGTTATAATCAAATGTAATAATCTGGGCCCATTGGGCCAGCTTGGGCATGGCCAAGTTGCAGCCGCCGATGGTACGTTAGCTCGGGCAGGTCCTCGTGGGCTTCTAAGGAGATCTTGGGGACATGATCTGTTAGAATAGTGGCCGTACTGTTTCTTATGAACAGTGTACGTTCCGTGTGTACCCTTTTCTGCAGGTTAGTTGAGGATACCAACTTCCATGTTTCTCGGGGACATGTCAGGGTCCAGGAAGATCAGGCTTACCCTATTTGGAAGTGTGGTCTGAGTTCATTTACTAATGTCCCGGTTTGTTTACCGAAGTTCTGGTTTGTTCACCAGGACTCGGGCTCGTTCACCAAGATGGACATTGTGACATTGAATATCTCCCTAAGATTCTTGATCAAGTCTATTTCCATCGACTAGTTAGTCTGCCACCTCTATTGACATCCCAGAGCATACAGGTAGGTTGGGATCAGGAAGTTGAGTCGGGCCTGCATCTTAGTCTTGATTCCCTCGTTATTATCGCGCCCATCGAACGTTGTGGGGCTTGATGATGATTGGTCTATCGAGACTTCATCCTTCCCCTTTCATTGGACTCAGGGTTGGCCCGGACCTCTTTAAGAGGGCCCACAGACCCATTGAGTCAGGCCACGTGTCACAGGTGGAAAACAGGGATAACATTTACCCCCCAAGTCTTCATCTGTGTTTGCATGAGTTGGGTGTGGATCATGGATTGATGAATCCACGATTTAGTGTTCGACTAGGCCAATTAAAGGCTCTGCGTGATCTGGGACAGTCGGATGGGGGTAATCTCGGGATCCCCATTATGGATCGTTGGATCAAATAGTTCATTTCTGCCCTATAAATACCTCGACGGTCTCATTTTCAAACTTTAAAAATTTCGTATATTCAGAGCAGAGAGTAAAAAATTTTATGTCCCATTTTTTCGACGAGATTCTCTGGCTACTAATTCACCTTTGTGTCCGTCTGTTTCCGACTAGGCCCCTTTCCATTCAGCCATCAGACAATTTTTCCCCAGTTCAACCAGCAAACGAACTGCTAGATCATCTTCTTAGATTTAAGGCTGAGATTGTGCCGACTTTTTTGCCTGAAACCTTATGAATTTCAAATCCAGTATTCCTTAGTAAGTTTTCTGGTCGTTTTTTCATCTGGTTATTCCTTTTTTTAGTCATTTTTACTGTAATGCCATTCCTGCGACCATAAAACTGTTAGGGTCATGACCACCGCGTAGGTTGGTTCTAGGTAGGATAGTGTTAGGCTTGAATTGTAGATTTTCTAGGTGATAACTCCTATTAGTATGGTTGTCCCGGATCAATTCGGATTCCCCAAGATTGTTTTGTATGAGTTAGAAAATCCTTTTATTTCTATTTCCCGACTAAAGATCTTGGGATCTTTATTGATCTCGGAAGTGGGTCCGGAGGGGACTTCTCCAAGCAGTTTTAGGAGAACCCCTGTACCTCAACAAATTTTCTTTGATTTTGGTGCTAACTGCTTGGTTCTCGCTTTCTTTGTCGTTTCCAGGTCCCTGATCATAAGTTGCGGTGTGACCTTATACGTGGAAGATGTTGTCCAGGTGGGCCCTGTTGTCCTGGAAGGGACCAAACTTCCCATTGGCAACACATGGGAAATGTACAAGGAGAAGAATGAGTTCTGGAAAAGGCTGGAAAAGGATTGTGGAGTAGAGTCGACTCCAGGATTTTTCTACAACTGTCTGGCCCGGAAGGAGGAGAAGGCCCATACTGGCATGGGCATGTTCGAGGTCTAGAGCATAGGCGACATCAGAGCGGGGGCTACTCTCCCGCTCCACTACTAGTTTGTAGGGATCAGGCCTTTCCAGCTTCTCCCCTAGGTGTACAAATTGTTCATGGGATGGTGTATATTCTGCGCATCGAAGGAGATCCCGGTGCCCACTCCCGCAGAAGTACTATATATCTACAAGTTGGAGCCGCAACTCAACTCCAAAGAAAAGACGAGGGATGGATTTTATAGAGTGAAAGCCCGCGAGATTAGTCTAGCTCCATTCAACACATTGAAGCATCCCTTGAATGTCAGGCATTAATGGTTCATGACATTTAGGTTCTTCCTAGAGAAGAACTCCACTCTCGTGCTGGACTTCTAGCGTGTGGGTAAGTCTTGGAACACAGGTCCATATGCTCAGACTCGGCTCAGCGAATCGATCCTGGAGCAAAAGAAATTTTATGCCACTTTGAGAGTTGAAAAGCTTGACGTGGGGGGCTTCGTGACTATGGAAAACCTTCGGCTGGTCGGGATGCTTGCCGCCGACCAGTCGATAGATGCCTCTCATCCACATCGAGGCTGTGGAGGCCGCGTCCAAGGTGGATGCAGAGAAGGCGAAGAAAGATAAGGCTTGTCAGGAGAAGAGCGCTAAGTCCGAAGACCAGGATGCCCTTCTAGAGGGGAGGCAGCCTAACACTGGGGCTCCTGGAGCTAGCATTTCGAGGCAAGGTAAATCGCCTCCGATTTTAACTTATGCTCCTCATATTGAAGAGTTAGTTAGGAATAGGCAACAATACCTAGATTATTCGACCAGGAGTATCAGCAAAGTAGGGTTCCTTGTTCCATTGTTATAGACACTTTGACCCTCATGCACTCGTCCTGGTTCCTGCAATACGGTAGTTTTTTGGACCAGGATGACATAGGGGATCGAATTCAATCTTTTGCCTTAGGGGAGTTGAGTCGTGATCGTTCTTTAGACAAGGGTTCATCCCGGAGGACTTTAGTATTTCTCTTATTTTTTGACTTCTATCCGCATTCAGGTGATCCAGAGACGTCCAACCCTGTGGCCAAAATGAAGGAAATGATCGAGGCCAAGGTGGCCGCAGCCAAGGCTTCAACGAAGAAGGCCACCAAGGGCCCGACCAAGAAAAAGGTCATAGAGTTGATCCTCGGGGTTTTAGAGCCAATCCAAGAAGCTTCTGAGAGGGCTCCATCCGCAAGTTCCCTCTCTGTGGCCCACGTCGAAATGATCCCACCCAACCTGCTCATCTCTAGGTCATTAACTTAGAATAGGAGCCCTCTGAAGGTTGAAGGGCAGAGACGAAGCCAGCGGACTTGGTCGTTATAGAGTCCCCGAAGCGGGCCAGAAAGGCCAGGACCGAGAATCTTGCCTTGGCCGAGGTGCATTCCTCTGAGGAGAGCCTGATCGTCAACCCAGCCCTTCTCGAGGAAGAGGACTTGATCCTTCGGGAAAAGAGGGTGAAGGTGGTGTCCCGGGCTTGGGACGAAGTTCGGGACCAAAGGGACGAAGTGGCTTGGGCCTTACTCATCCGGTAGAAGGTGGAGTTTGCCAATCGTCTGGAGGCCTTCAATGCTCCCCAACCCATCGTGGACCGATTGGTAGTTGAGGCCGGGTTTTGGCCTAAACTGGGTCAGGACATGGCTCCGTTGGCTGCAGATTTGCTGGCCCAGGTGGGGACTACCATGTCCACCCTCCAGTTGAAGCGGTATGCTATCTTGGCCAGCCAAGATGCCCTATTTGTCTCCCTGACCATTCTTCATCAGGCCACCGCAGTAAATCACATGCCTATCTAATTTTTTTTTTACTATCATTATTGATTGTACATTTTCAAACTTTGGTTTGTTCCAGGATGCCCTGTTGGCCCATAGGAAATCGGATCTAGTGGAAGAAATGGCGGTGAAGCTGGAGATGGCTTAGATGGAGTTGGAGGGGGCCGTTAATCAGCGGAAAGCTGCTAGGGAAGCCCTTGCCAAGGAGGCTGCTCAGATTGAGGCTGATCGTGAGGAGGTTGCTCAAGTTCGGGCTCATCATGAGGAAGCTTTGTCTGGGTTAAGACTGATCTTTGAGGCTTGCATCCTATTTTGTTGGGAGTTGGGTTTTTCACCCCCAGTCTATATGAGTCTGGATTCAGGGCTAAGCTATGAGCTTTGCATCTTGTTTTGTCTTTATTCCTGGACTTACTTGTATAGATGTTCATACCTCCAAGTGGTAACTTGTTTGTGTAAAAAATGAAGACGGACATGAACTTTTTCTTTCCTTACAACATTTCTTATGATGTCTTGCATACACCATTTTCATTACACAAAAAATTGTCCTGGGGCGTACATTGTAAAAAAAAAAAGAATAATTAGGAAGGAAAACAAAATCAGATCCTCCCGACTATTGATAGTACAGGGGGAAGTGTTCTGCGTTCCAGGCCCTTGGGATCTGTTCCGTCTAATCGCCTTAAGCGATACATTCTCGACCTTATTTTGTTTTGGATTTCATAGGGTTCTTTCCAATTTGGTCCCAGAACCCCCACTCCTGGATCTTGAGTTACAGGGAAGACTCTTCTAAGCACTAGATCGCCGGTTTCGAATCTCTGGCTCTTAGGTTTTAAATTAATGTACCTGGAGATCTTTCCCTGGTACATCTTTAGCTACACCTGTGATTCTTCCCGGATCTCTTTAATGAGATCTAAGAATTCTTAGAGTAAGGTGTGGTTCTAGACTGGATCATATGTGTCCCGTCTGTGAGACGGGACCGCCGTTTCTACTGGCATGACCGCTTCACATAAGTACACCATCGAATAGGGGGTATGTCCGGTCGACGTTCTTTCTGTGGTCCGGTAGGCCCATAGGACACGGGGCAACTCTTCTGGCCATTTCCTTTTGCACGCTTGTAGCTTTTTATGTAATTTTCCCTTTTAAATCTTGTTCAAGGCCTCTGTTTGCCCATTTGCTTAAGGCCTTGCGACTGTGAAGAAGCTTTTGATGATGCCATGTAGCATCCCAAAATTTTACTTAGTTAGCTAGATAGTAGTAGTTGTAGTATTTTAGATTCTGTAGATTTTGGTTGAAATCGAGACTTAGTTGGAAACTCATAGCAATAGTTATGAATTTTATAAGTTTAACCTATAGTTTGAGAATATTAATTATAACATAAGGTTTGATTAATATTGTTGGTCCTAGGTGTATTATTTATTATAACATAAGGTTTAGATAGAGCCAATAAGAATATGACACTTGTCATAAGCATGATTATTATGGAATTAGAGTTTGTTATTTTATGGTTAGTTAAGAAATTTGTGGATTATGTTGTTATTTAGATAATTAAATAGATTTTCCTGTAACTTTAGGGTACTGTAACTTCCGACCTATTTTTGACCCAGTTATATTATGAATTTTGAAAACTAGTATTTCTAGAAAGTTGTAGATAATTGAATTAGATTTCGAACGGTATAAAGATCGTCTAAATCAAAGTTCTATAGCTCCAGTTAAGTTGATTTTACTACAGCTGAGTTTAGAGTTACGAGATTTAGGAAGTTAGAAGTTAGGATTCTATTTTTTTAATTTTTAATTTTTAAAACAAGCTTTGACTCCTTAGACCTACCTATGAATGATTTGACCGAGTCCTAAGCCTTTGACTGAAGAATATTCAAATATTTGCAATTAAATTCATTATTTTTATTCAAAGCCAAAAAGAAGATCTTTATTCCTAGAACTCTATAAATAGGACTTAGAACCCAGCCCTTCCATTCACTCTTCAGTTGTGATCAGACTCCAAGGTACTAGTGAGACCTTAAGAGTGATAAACACTTGGGTTGGGAAAAAGCTTTGCCATTCTTAAGCTTTATCAAAAACACTTGGGAAGTGAGGATTATAGTGTTTCGGTATTGGAGTTAGACCAATCCATAAGGTCAACTGAGGTACCCTTATTCTTAAGTTCAATTCTCTTTGATTCCTTCGTTTCTTTAGTTTTCATTCAGGTTCTAACTTTTGTTATGGTTTTGTGGTTAGGTTTTTAAGTTCTTTGAACTTAAGTTGTCTTTTCGGTAAGTTTCCTCTTTGTGGTTTAGTTCTATTCATTTCATCTCTTTCCTTTAGAAATACTCACCATTTTTATTGCTGGTTTTAGGAGTGTTCCAAGTCCCGCATTTGTTCTCAATTATCTCGGTGTTGGTAAGGAAAATTAGATAGTTTAGTATTATGATCTAGTTTATGTAATGTATGATATAGTTTATGTTTGTATGACCTAACATTTCAGGTACAATAAAGGGGTAAGTGTGTCTGGACCTAAGGTGTCCAATGATGTATGACAGACTATGTCCGGTAGGCTCGGTTGCCAAAACTTTATGACGGACCTATGTCCGGTGTATGACAAACTTTTGTTCGGGGCTTAATTGCCACCCCTGTATAAGCACTTATCTTTTTATTATATCTAACTTGTTATTTTTATAATTATGATCTATGACCTATAGTTATGATTTATGACCTATGATTTATGATCTATGACCTATGCCCTATGACTTATGACATAGAGTATGACTTGTGATCTATGACTTAGATTAATGATTTAGAATTATGACTTAAGATATGATATGATCTAGATGTTTGTGTTTGTATGACTTTGGTGAATTTATGTTATGTTTGATAATATGACTAACCCTTGTTCATATTTTCCTTACTGGGCTTAGAAGCTCACTCCTTATGATGTTGTTATTTCAAGAAATTAAGGATAGAAAGGCCGATGGTGAGTAGGACCTAAGAGCTTCATGATGTATTCGTTGGGGATCATATAGTCGAACAAGATCAAGTAGGCCAATTTTTTTTTTTAAAGTTTGTTATATTTAAATGTTGCTCATTTTTATGTTAAAGACAAGTATTTTATTTTTATAAAACCATGGATCCATGTATTTATTTTAAGTTTTTATTAAATAAAAGAGCAATATTTATGATTATGACCCAATGCTGTGTTCTCGGTAGTCTATGAGAAATTACAGCATTACATGCCATGTCTTTCACAGAAGTCAGTGAAGTGGATGTTATCAAATTGCTTCCCGTTGTCGGACACGATTTTGTGGGGAAGGCCATATCGGCACACAATGTTGTTGATGACGAAGTGCAGGGCCTTTTTGGAGGTGATGGTGCTCATTGGTTCCACTTTAACCCACTTGGTGTAGTAGTCGACGAATACAATGGCGTATTTTACCCCACCTTTCCTGGTCGGGAGCGATCATAATAAATCGATTCTCCATACTGCGAAAGGCCAGGGACTGGTCATCAGGGTTATTTTTGTTGGAGGGGTTCACGAGATCTTCTTGTACCTTTAGCATTTTTTACATTTGCGGGTGTAATCAACCTAATCCTTCTTCATTGTTGGCCAAAAGTATCCTTGCCTTAGGATTTTCTTGGACAAGCTGAGTCCAACTATGTGATCTCCGCAAAAACAATCGTGCACTTCATCCGTGATTGCATTCATTTTTGTCCCAGATATGCATCGAAGATATGGCATGGACAACCCCCTGCGATAGAGTTTTCCATCCATCATGACGTATATGGGTACCTTGTACTGAAGTTTCCTGGCGGCAGCCCTATTCGAGGGAAATTCCCCAGTGGTTTAGGTGCTGGATGAGAAGGCCCGTCCATGACGTGGAGTAATCTATGGCATTGATGATTGCGAGGTCTTGAATACTAGGTGCGGGAAGATGGTCGATCGGGACAATCCCGGAGAGTTCTCCTTCAACATTCGCGGCCAATTTTGACAATGTGTCTGCAAACACATTTTGTTCCCTGCGGATCTGGTGGATGAAGTATTTCTTGAATGATTGGAGTAACTCTCGGGTTTGTGTCACGTAGGCGACCATCTATTTCCCCTTCGTTTGGTATTCCCCAGAAATCTTCCTGACCACCAGTTGGGAGACACTATGGACTTCTATATTTGCTGCTCCTACCTCCCGGGCCAGGCATAGTCTGGCTAGCATGGCCTCCTGTTTAGCTTCATTGTTTGACGCTTTGAACTAGAAGCGTAGGGCGCTTTGCAATTGATGACCTTAAGGGGATATTAAGATGATCCCAGCCCCGACCCCATTTTCATTCGAGCCTCCATCTACGAAGATTTTCCACAAAGGCATTATGGGGTCGACGGGTTCTTCATCCTCGGTTATCCCAGCGCATTTTAAGATGAAATCGGTCAGGGTCTGTCCCTTGATAGAAATCCTGGGGACATATGCTATGTCAAACTCGCTAAGCTCCATGGCCCACTTCAAGAGTCTCTCCGATGATTCGGGTTTCTATAATACTTGTCGTAGGGGATGGTTCGTCAGTACCTTAATGGTGTGGGCCTGAAAGTAAGGTCTCAACTTCCTGGAGGCAGTCAGTAAGAAAAAATGTTAGTTTTTTTATTAATGGGTATCTAGACTCCGTACCCAACAACCTTTTGCTTACGTAATAGACCGGGAGATGGACCTTTCCCTCTTCTCACACTAAAGCGGCGCTGATGGTGTGTTACTACACTGCCAAATACAGGTACAATGGGTCCCCATCCACTGGTTTCGACAAGATTGGCACTTGGGCCGGATGCACCTTTAATTTTTGGAAGGCCTCTTCACACTCAGCCGTCCATTCAAACCTCTGGTTTCTGCGAAGTATATTGAAGAGTGGGATACAGTTATCCATGGATTTCGAGACGAAGCGGCTCAAAGAGACTATTCTTCCTATCAAGCTTTAATTGTCTTTGTGTTTCCATGGTGAAGGAATTTCGATCAACACTCTGATCTTGTCTGCGTTGGATTCTATTCCCCTCGAGCTTACTATGAAGCCTAGAAACTTCCCGAATGCTACGCCAAAGGTGCAATTTTTGAGGTTCAGCTTCATCCCATACTTCTGGATGATGGAAAATGCTTCTGTTAGATCATCTGCGTGTTCAGCCGAGGTCTTGGACTTGAAAAACATGTCGTCTATGTATACTTCCATGGTCCTCCCTAGTTGATTCAGGAACATCTTGTTGACCAGCCTCTGATAGGTGTCCCCATCGTTCTTAAGACCGAAAGGCATGACGATGTAGCAGTATACACCTTTGTCTATCTGGAAACTGGTGTGTTCTTGGTTTGCTACATGCATTGAGATCTGGTTGTAGCTGGAGTAAGCATCCTTGAAACTAAATACCTCATACCCAGATGTAGCATCCACTATTTGGTCAATCCAGGGCAAAGGGAAACATTCTTGTGTGCAGGCCTTGTTAAGATCAATGAAGTCGATGCAAGTTCTCCACGTTCTGTTCAACTTTCGTTCCAACACCTGACTGGCCAGCCAAATGGGATACAAGGTCTCCCGAATGAAGTTGATCGATGATAACTTATCTACTTCCAACTTGAGGGCTTCTTCCCTCTCCACCCCTAGGGGTCTCCGCTTCTGCCGAACGGGAGTTGCATTTACGTCAATGTTCAAGGCATGACATATGGCGTTGCAGTGGAAGAGGTGTGCAGCCCTTACCTCTGAGTTCAAGTGTCTCCCAATTAGAAGTACTCTGGTAAGGTCATTGTCATTGATGCAAACCTCTTCCACCTCCTCCATGGGTTCTAGTGCCCTATTCGCTCCTATCCATGGATCAATTCGTCCTCCTCCTGGACCACCATCTGTGCTAGTGGTGGTGGTGGGATTGTATCAGCGTTTTCCTCTTCAAGAGGTTCTTCACAGACCATGTAGATTGGTCGGGCGAAGACATGATAGCACTTTCGGGCATTTTTCTAATCTCACTGCATGGTTCCCACTCCTCCATTATCGCATGGGAACTTCATGCAGAGATAACAGATGGAGGTAATGGCGCCGAAATCAACCAATGCAGGATGGCCAAAAATAACGTTGTACATAGTGGGGAAGTCCACCACTACAAAAGTGCAATATTTGAACGAGCCCTGAATCTCCTTGCCCAATGTCACGGAAGTTGAATCTTACCCATCAGGAGCAATGAATTCCCATTAAATTCATTAATCTGTGTTGGAAATGTAGCCAGATTTGCCTCGGTCAAACCAATTGCTTTGAAAGATGCCTTGAACAACACATTGACGGAGCTCCTGTCATCCACCAACACTCAGGAAACTCTTTTATTGATGATTTGGGCATCAATTACCAAGGGGTCATGATGCGGGAGATGAACTTTCCGGGCATCCTATTCTGTGAACGTGATGGATAGGTTCATTAACTTAGGGCGTTGGGCCAGAGTTTGAACCGAGGCGCAGACCTCATGGTCATGATCGAGCTCACAGAGGTATCAATTCTGATCATTACAAGATGGCTGTAACGCCCTGGCTATCCCAGAACAGTTACGGTGAACGGTGGACCGGAAATTTGACTCGTTGCCTGAGTCCTTTGGTCAAAAACGTGCTCTAAGTGTAATTAACGGGTTAAGGTATAAAACCATTAGAAAGGAAATGGAGATTTTATTACAAACTGCTCTGCAGAGCTAAACAAAACATTTACAAGTGGTTCTCAGTACAAAAAGGTCACTATAGTTGTAAAGTTACAATCCCGCCGACCTAAGCGGCAAAAATAGGGTAAAGTCCCCTAGTTCCTCTGAGAACTCCTTGGCCGTGGTGGTCAAGCGGCCGCATATGTACACAACACCACATCAGCTCTCCACTCAAGGCTAGGTGAGCTTTTCTTTCCCTTTACCTGCACCACATAGCACCCATGAGCCAAAGCCCAGCAAGAAAACATAACACTTTCATAAACATTATCAAATGATTATCATTATAACCACACTGAGAAATAAGCTTTAAACAAATGAGTGAATATCACATGAGGTCCTGATAAACCACACTGAGTGACTGACAGGCAAGTCACTAATTCAAATGGAAGAGTGGCTGTTAGGTAAGCCACTAGCCTTCAACAGGTTCTGGTAAACCATACTGAGTGACTGACAAGCAAGTCACTAATTCAAATGGAAGAGTGGATGTTAGGTAAGCCACTAGCCTTCAACAGGTTCTGGTAAACCATACTGAGTGACTGACAAGCACGTCACTGTTTTTAAATGGGAGAGAGGCTGCTAAGTAAGCCACTAGCCTCCAAGCGCTTATTTCATTCATCGACCCTCGGGGTCGGTCTGGCATTGATGCTCTTTGAGTCATTAAATGCTAATAATCGATTAGATCAAATCTTATTGGCTTGCGTAATACACGCTAAGGCCGTCCTGACTAATGTGCCCAGTACCACTGCCGAACCTGACTAATAAGTCACAGCTTCACAGTTGATACTAGCACCTTTGCCAAACCTGACTAATGAGTCAGTACCGTGCACAAGTGAGCAACATATGCTAAGAATTCTATATTCAATCCATGTCCACATTCTCACAATCAACATGCCTCATGAATATCCATGCATGTCAAACTTGGGGTGCAGTCTCTTACCTTTGATTCGAGCTAGAATGAACAAAAGAACGACCCTTGAGAACGGTTTAGCTTTTAGTCCTTTAGCGGTCACCTAAACACAACACATATGGGATACCATCAATAATCATGATAATCAAGGGTTCCAAACCAATATCTAGCCTCCAAGAGATCAATCCAAACTAATCCAAATAGCAAGGACACTCCCGAGGCCTAAAACTAGGTTCCCGGGGTCAAAACGAGCAAACGGGGCGAAAACAGGGCAAGGGCTGCGACCCCCAGTGTTCTCTGAGGCAAGGGATGCGGCGCCCTCCATCAAGGGCCGCAGCACCCAGCAAGCACAAATTCCTGACACCTGCTTCATCAAACTAGGGCCGCGGCGCTCAAGAACAGGGCCGCGGCCCCCAACCCTGGGCCATTCCCAAACGCGTTTCTAACACTCCAAAGCCTCCAAAAATACACCTAAACATACCCCAATCATCAAAACAAATTTCCCAAGCTTCCCCATGCATCAAAACCCTCAAAACCCAAGGCTCGAACGAACCGAAAACTCAACAATTCACAAAATCAATTCAAAGCTTAGAAACTCGGAAAAACTCAAAACTTAAACTTCGATTACCTTCAATTGGGTTGTTTTCCATCGAATCCTTCGGTTAAGAAGCTTCTAATCTTCCCTAGGATCGCTATGCCTCGATCCTCACTCGATTCCGACTCCTAGAACTCAAGATTTCGTCAAAAAGGCTTAAACGGTAAAACAGACTTTGAAAAGGGAGAACGGAAGGTTTTCTTATCGTATGTTCTATCTGATAAGCTACTTCAAACTTAAGTAACCTCAAATAAAACCTAATGCTCGGGGTCCCGAAAACACCTCCGGGGACATTATAGTCAAAACCTCCAAAATTTCACCCTGATCTCAAATATTCCCAATTTATCATCAAATGAACATTTCTATTACCCCAAAATTGACCCCATTATGGTAAAACCACTAATCCACTAAAAATAACCGTCTCATGTTCAATAGCTCGAATATATCTCCATAATAATGGAATCTCATTTACAAATCAAGTTATGCACCCAAATACACAAATTACCCTCAACGGGCCAAATTACCATCACACCCCTGTAATGAGAATTATGGACTCACGTGCATGCATTTCACATCATATCATAATATAATCAACATATACATGCATTTATCAAATAATAACATAACTAAGCAAGTATGGCCCTCCCGGCCTACTATTCATGCCGTTAAACACATCGGAGAATTCGGGGCATTACAATGGCCCTCCCAGATGCAGGCCTCCAGATATGGTGGCCACGTGACCATCTACTCGCGGAGGCGCAATTCCAGGAGGATATGGCATTTCGGTTCCAGGTGCTTTCACTATTAGGGCCCCCTGAGGGGCATGTAATCCCGAACCTATAGCGTAGCCTCCTTGAGGAGGTCGGTAAGATCCCCGTAGGATGTCTGGGAACTACTGGCAATCCCAGAACCCCTATTGTTATCCTGACCCATTGAGGTAGGTGCCCCAGTTTGATCAGGTTTTCGATCTCATCCTTCAGTTGACGACACTCTTCGGTCATGTGACCCACGTCCTAGTCGTAGGCGCACCTTTTTTTGGTGACACTCAAATTATTTCTCACTTTTAACATGGGGGCTGGCTTCCAGTAATGGACTACATTGCCTGTTGCCAGATAGATGTTTTCCCAGGTGTCGACCAGGTTAATATACTCCGTGTTTTAGGGTTCGTAACCCCTCTTTCCCTTTTTTGAGGGCTTGGATCGGTTTTGACCTTTGCCCGATCTTTTTCCCAGGGAAAGGTTTATACCTGCCTCAGCCCCTCTGGGATGAGGCAATTGGGCACCACTGGGTGCAGCACTATACTTGGTGGATGCCACTTCGCACTCAAAAAATGGGGTCGACGGAGTCGGAGCGTACCCTGTTGAAGTGGGCCCATAGATCGTCGGGGTCATGAATTTCATCCCATGGGTTCTAGCAGTTCAGGACACCACTGGGGGTGCCGGATACTGCTCTTCATATCCGGGGAAGGTATGGGGGGTCGACTAGGTCACTGACTGCCACCCAAAGGCCTGGATTCGGGCCTCCTCCCAGTTGATGAAACCTTGTGCCCTCTAGATGAATTCTTCGAGGGTGGCCACCTTGCTGCGCTGCATGTCATCAGAGGGAGGGGATCCAGCTCTGATCCTAGATTAGAGAGCCACCAAGCGCTGTTCATCATCCAGTTTAGTTTTTTAGGCTTCCTTCGTGAAGCACTGGATGTAAGCCCTAAGGGTCTCTATGGGATGTTTTTTGACATTGTCCGGCTCACTGATTTGCATGTCCATCTTTATAGTGGCCATGAACTGCTTACGAACCACAGACTGCAGTACAGACCTAGATTTGATTGATCCCAAATTAAGTGTTTTCCACCATTGTTCTGCAGGTCCAGCAAGAGTGATCTAGAAACATAAGCACTTGCCATTGTCACAAACGTGGGCCATGGTCATCAAGCGATTGTAGCGGGACAAGTGATCCCTGGGGTCTGCGTTCCCAGTGTAGGCAGGTAAGTTTGGCATCTCGAACCCCTTTGGTAGTACCACATCCAGGATGTGTTTGGCGCATGGCTCGTTTTCCTCTTCTTCGGAATCAGAACCTCTGCCTTCTTGTTTTTGGACCAAGCAATCTGTAACCTTCTTAAGAGTATCCAACTGTTCCATGAACTATTTAGCCATTCCATCATCCAGGGAGACACTCTTGTTCCTCTGGTTGTTGAGGTTATTCCTTAAGTTGCCTCCTTGGGGGAGAATCTTTTCCTTGCGAGCCTGTTCCTTTCGGGCATTAAGGCAATCACGCAAGTCCACTTGGGAAGTATCATCTCCTGAACTGATGGCTTATGGTTCTTCTTCATGTTTGTGCCCTCCGTGATCCTTTTTCACGGAGGCGCTGGGATAAAAGTGTTGTTCCCGTTCGTCCTGTCTAGGGACATTTCGGGGCTAACTACCCTAAGGGCGCTTCCCCTGTCGAACGTTCGAATGATCCCGTCCTTGGACAATATTCGTCCGACCTTTCCTAGGGAATTGCCATAGGTTAGCCCAGGTTCTTGGAACAGTATGAGCATTCTTCTAGGGGTTTTTTTTTCCAACCAGATCGGCCATTTTGACTTTTCCATTCTCCTGAGCAAGATTCGATGAGTTGGCTTCAGGATGTGGTCCTGGAGGAGGGATAGGGCTAGTGTTGTTAGGTATGCCAATCTTGATAGGTGGGACAGGTGGCTGCATTACAAGAGGCAGAATAGTTCTAGGATTGGCTGCTAATCCTTGGGCATCAATGAAGGCTTGAAGAGCCAGGTGGGACTCTTGCGTCTGGCGGGTGGCTGCTTTTTGTTCAGCTATCCTGGCTTTTTGATCTAGCTCCTGTTGTCTAAGGTGGACCACCTCTGTATCCTCTTGTTCAGGCTCCTTATTCTTTTCATAAGGATCGACGGTGTTTTCAGCCTTGTGATCCTCGTATTCCCCTTCATCTTTGTCGTAATAGCCTTTGTCGTAGTCACCCCCATCTTCGAAGTTCTAGGATTCGTCTGGCAGAGGCCCTTGATAAGGCGTATCCTCAGGTTGGTCTTGAGGAAATGATTGATTGGGCAATGGTTCTCCATTGTATTGTCGTTGCTGGTGAGCAGGATCAAACACAGTATGCCTGGTGTTCACCATATTTCACAAATGATCGAGATTGATTCAGGCTTCATTCAGCTCTCAATGAAAGTACCAAAATGTTTACCAAGTTTTTCGAAAACTAGGAATATATTAAGAAATAATAGTCGGAAAGAAAGGATAAAAGATGAACCAAAAAAGTTTTTACGTGGTTGGGGCGTTAATGAGCCTCAGTCCACGAGTCTATTATATTAGATTTTAGAGAGCTTTTTACAATGGAGTTTTCTGCAAGTTTTAGCAGAGTAATTGCTAACGAGAGAAGATCTAGGATCCTCGCTACAGTGCACAACTGGCCCGACTAATCCGGGCCCAAGAGGGATATAATTACGGTTTGTTCGATAATGGATTTATAATACAAAGAATAATATATAATAAAATTTAATAATCTAGCCCATTGGGCCGGCTTAGGCAAGGTCAAGCCTTGCAGCCGCCCATAGTACGTTAGATTGGGTTGGTTCGCGTGGGCTTCTAAGGAGATCCTGGGGACAGGATCTGTCAGAATAGTGGCAGTACTGTTCCTAGGAACAGTGTACGTTCCTTATGTACCCTCTTCTGCAGCTTAGTTGAGGAGACCAACTTCTATGTTTCTCGGGGACATGTCAGCGTCAGGGGGCTTACCCTATCTGGAAGTATAGTCTGTGTTCATTCACTAATGTCATCGCTTATTTACCGGAGTTTTCGTTAGTTCACCAGGGCTGGGGTTCATTCACCAAGACGGACATTGTGACACTGAACATCTCCCCTGGATTCTTGACCAGGTCTATTTCCATCGACTAGTTAGTCTGCAACCTCTATTGGCATCCCAGAGGATACCGTTAGGTTGGGACTAGGAAGATGATTCTGCTTGCATCTTAGTCCCGATTTCCTCGTTATGGTTGCGCCCATCGAACGTTGTGGGGCTCGATGATGATTAGGCTATCAGGACTTCTTTCTTCCCCGTTCATTGGGCTCAGGATGGCCCGAACCTCTTTAAGAGGGCCCACAGACCCATTAAGTTAGGCCACATGTTACAGGTGGATAATAGGGACAACAATAATTAAAATTACATTAATTGTAAAGGATTAACTATTTATTGTAATAAAAATTTGACGTTAGAAAAAAAATGTATGTTAAATTTATATAATTTTAATAATATTTACACTTAAATATATTACATTTAGACATCATAAAACAACACAATTAACTTCAAAGAGCATAAAACATTATAAAAACAATATTTAAATTTATTTATTTTTCTTTGGTAATAAGAAATTATTACCAAAGATAGGATAGTGTATTCTTATTACGATAATTTTTCATTTTATTATTGTTCATCACAAGAAGCCTTAGACCCCTTCAGCGAGGGTGAGACATTGAAGACTCTTAAATTTGTCATTATCTGAATTGTCCAGTTCGGACAATTTGAGATTATTGTATACCTATAGTGTGATATGTTAATCATTTATTGTTTCATTGTAAATATTTCACTATGTATCTCTTTTGTTCTCCTAAGTGGTCAAACTTAAATTTACTATGTGCACTTATGAGAACTACATGGAGGTGCTGCCGAAAGTTTTACAAATATGAAAAAATATTATGAGTGTAGATCACACTATCACTACAACAAATTTGATATACAATGACTCCCTACAATGTCTTACACCATTGGTGTAAGACATTAAAACTTGTCATGGGTTTTAAATGTCAAATGGTGCAAGACATTGAAAGTTTTTATTAATGGCTACAATTAGAAGACATTAAAAATGGTGGAAGACGTTGGAAATAGGTTGAAGAAGTGGCTAGGAGTACATCCAACGTCTCCCACTGGGAGACGTGGGACACGTGGCACGTCTCCCAGTGGGAGACATTGGATGTACACGGGAGATGTGGGAAGTCTCCTACCTCTCCCAATGGGAGACGTGAGAAGTCTCCCACCTCTCCCAATGGGAGACGTGAGACCTATACCTACAATGACCCTGCCTACAACGTCTTCCCAATTGGGAGACATTGTAGACTTTCAATGTCTCCCAAATAAAGTCATAAAACCCCTATTTTGTTGTAGTGTATATGTTTATAGCAAATCTGAATGGGATAGGTTCTTTACCCTTATAGAAATGGAGTGAAAAGGTGGATTAATACACACACACACACACAAATTGGTTATATGTTTAATGAATAAGTGTTTTGTGCAGCGCTATACATATACAATGAGGATCGAAAAAAGTTGGATTAACAATACAAATAGGTTGTCCGATGAGTATTAAGATGGGGTGTTTGCTTTTGTTGAGAGAGCTAGGCAGTTTGTAGATGTAAGCAGATTGGTGAGATGTCCTTGTAAAAAGTGTGTGAACATCGAATTTCAGATCATTGATGTCTTAAAAAGCCATCTCTTCATAAATGACTTTCTACGAAGATATACTAATTGACATTGGCATAGAGAGTAAGAAATAATACCAACAAGGAGAGTGGTTGATCCAATTGAGGATGATGAGATGATGGATGTTCTCAATGATATTATTCAACCTGTGAACAATGGAGAAGAAGAGAATGAGTGTGTTGTTGAGATACCTATGCTAGGAATGTGTATGGTAGGAAGAATTATGTATTGTTTGTAAGACGCAAGTATCACAATCTACCACTAACGATCTATGAACCCAGTCAACTCAGCCATCAGATGAGGACTTGTCGCTAGTGTAGTTTGTCTTCGGAAAGCATCAAGGCAATCAGATGGGTTATGACCATATACTTACCACGTGGGATGTTACACATCCACCATCCTATACCCAGACCCCTCCACCTCAGCCACCACACTAGTCTAGAGATGACGAGATGGTTGAGATGGGAGAGCGCATTAGAAAATTGGAGGAGCACATCCAAACTCATTGCATTGGCCCATGTTATCAAGATCCACCTCGATCACCTCAAGTTCCCGATGTCGGAGGATCGAGCCAGTTGGTCAAGATCACACTTATGTGTTTATAGTACTACTCATCTAGTTACTTTTTTATTTTGAGTATAACTTATCTAGTTAACATTAACATTGCAAAATCATAGGTATATATTTAAGTGTTTAAGGAAATTATTTTATTATAATTAAGTCATATTCTTTATATTGTATACAAATGAGGAATAAAAATAAAAATAAAAATATTTGATAAATAAAAATCTAAAGATAAAAAACATTAAATGTTGTCGGCAAAGCCAATACCGACAATGTAACATCGCAAATTTTCCATTAAGGCTGAGTACCTTGATTACTGTGCCTGAATGACATAATTGGAATTATATGTGTGATTAATAAAATATACGTCTGATTATGTGATATAAATAATTAGTGTAGTAATGTGACTAGATATGCATGTTTATGTCTATTAGATATGCATGTGGGCCAATTTTTGTATGTTTGCAATTTTAACCCATTGAGGGCATAAATGTAATTATGTATGTGTTATGCGTGAGACCCTAGTGTTATGGGGATATATTTGAGATATGTGGTCCGATGCGATCCTAGTGAGCAGATTAGAGGAATAGTCACAACGGAGTCTAATACCCAACTTGAGGTGAGCCAATGGATATTTTGGGAATGTAGCATGTGTTTGGGGTTACCGGGTAACGGATAGATATGTAACGATTATTTGGGTATGTCGGAATTGATGGGGAATTTATAGAACTACTTGAGTATTAGCAGGAAAATGGTGGCAAATGATGGTATCGCCCTTGGGGGCATTAAAGGGTAAGTTTTGGACCTAGGGGATTTTTGGTCTTTTGATAGTTTTGGCAGACCTTAGTTGAGGCTAGAAGCCTTGAGAACAACCAGAACACAAAGGACAGGGCTCTCTCTCTCTCTCCCCCACGGTTTGCTCTCTTTCACTCTTAGAGGAAGCTTTGGAAAATTGAAGGGAAAGGGCTAGGAATTCCCTGAGTTCTTGAGGCTGTGTTTGAAGGCTGGAGGTTAGAATTCGTGTAGGAGCAGCTCAGGGGGTCATGATTCTTGTGGAGGTAAGCTTTAATTCTACCTTGATTAATCTTTGATTTGGTCTTTAGGGTGTACTAGAGTTTTGATCGTAAGGGATTGGGATTGTAAGTTATGTTGAGGTTTTAGCTTAGTTTTAATGGTTATATGTTGGTTATATTGTGTTCTTATAAGATTGAGATGCAATTATTAGTTTATATTTGGATTTTGATGGATTTTGTGGAATTGGCTTGAGAAAAACATAAGGGATTTCTCGGTTTTGAGCTCGAGCTGTGGCCATGTTCTTTAGGTGTCACGGCCCGTGTGTGCGTGAAGGCTTGGGGGCCTCTGAAGTTGCCTAGGCGACGCGGCCCAAGTAGGGAGCGTCGCGACCCGCGTGCCATAGAAGAGAGCCTCAGGGCTATCTGACCTGTAGCGCGTCATGGTCCTAGGGGGTGGGTCATGACTCAAATTAGGGGAAATGGCAAATATAGGGTTTTAAGCTCGGGAACCCAAACATGAGGGCTCATGAAGGAATCTACTACCCAGTTTAGTACAATTCGAGGTCCTGGAGGCTAGATTATTAGTTTGAAGTGTTTATTTGGTTTAGGGCATGATGGATTACTATTTATTATCATGTTATGACTACGCTTTACTGCCAAGTCTCAGGTTTAGGCGATCGTGCTCGAGATCGCACTATATGGTCAGCTCGGGACTCAAACTTGGGAGGGGGGGGGGGGGGGGGGGGGTTCTAGCGCAACTTAAAATTGGTATATACCAACCTCATGTTGTCAGTAGAGGTTATACTGATAATATTTTACCAACAACATGTTGTTGGGAAAACCTCTACCGACGACATTTGTTATCGGTAGAAACCATCTTATTTGTAGTGAAGGTCTTTTCAAATTTTGAAATTAGGGAAACCATTTCCAGGAAAATAAATATTATAAAACAACACTATAAATTTGATATAGATCCCTTGTACACTAACAAAGAATCAATTTCACAAAGCTACAGCTAAAAATTGTACATATAACATCACACATTTATGTATTATTCTAGGCTTGCTATCTGATAAATATTGTATCAATGCCCCCAATAACATGAAAAATTTATAAGATTCTTCTTCACATAGTAAAGAATTTGATCCCAAAACTAATAAATTAAATAAAGAACATATAGTGATCACATATATAAGAGTGTACAGTATGTACATGTTAGAGTCCTATGCATAGTTGCAAAGACCAAAAGCACAGAGGCCGCCATTGTTGCAGCTATTGTTGCACGCACCGCAATGGTTTTTGTTAAAGGAGGGGTTGACACACTTGCCATTGCAACATATCTGGTTGTACTTGCACTTCTTCCCACACTTGCCACAGTTTTGGCTATCTCTCACCAAATCCACACACTTCCTCTTGCAACAATTCGGCCCAGGGCTGCCTTTCGCTCCACAAATCCCCGGAAACTTCTTGCAATTTGTCCGGCGATTCTTTTGCTTATTCTTTTGCGAAAGGAAACGTTGCACTACTTGATGAGCTTTTATATCATCAGAAGAAGATCCTAGATTATTACGATCATTATGTTCTTGAACAACAAGTTCTCCATAATTATTGTCATCAAGATCTTCTAATTCTGGGGCTAATGCAGCATAAGTACATATGGTGAAATCTACAAAAACGATCATGAGAATGAAGAACAGCTTAATGAGCAGCTTCATTATTGACCAACGTTGACGTAACGAAAGATATAATAAAGAGTTTAAGGTACAAGAGAAGCTCTAGATAGAGTTATATGTAATGGTTGATGAAGTTAATTGGTTCTATATATATATATATATATATATATTTAGTTTAGGGAGCATAAATCTTACTAATTAGGCAGTGGACTTGACACGTTTAAGGCCAACTTGTTTAGTGGGGTCGGTACGTACGTATAGTCCAAATTCAAGTGCTGCCTAATAAGCAAAGCCATGTGCTTCAATTTGATCAGATCAAAAGGACGCAACAATATAATTTTAAGAAAGGGAAGTCACAACAGATTAGTTTAGGACGCAACAGAAGTCTAAAATGAGTGGTAAAGTGATATACTAGCTAGAAAGTAATATAATAGTATGTGAGATGTGTGTGTACGTATAAATAATGGTCAAACCCACTCAACAACATAGTATTCATATTCTTTACATGTTTGAATATTATAATACAAAATTCAGTTTTTTCTGCTTCTGAGAACAAGATCAAATTCTATATGTTCAAATCACTTGAATATTTGTAAGTCAATAAATTTCATTGAAAGAGAATTTCTGGTCTTCTAACAATTATTAGGTATTTATCCTAAATGTGCGACCACTAAGATTTAACTATATACCATGTGCCATGTTGCAGCAATGGAAAACAAAATAAAGAAAATGTTTCTTATTTAGTGTATATAAATTATATTCAAGCTGATTGGCCTTTTTATATGCGAAAATGGTTAACACTTTATATATATATATTATATTTATTAGATAATGTGATGTTTTCAATATATGTACATGATTTTCCTTGTTGGCCGCCTTTATATTTTATTTTATTAAATTTTTATATAAATTAGGTATGTATAGAATATATAGACCGTTTTACTTTTATTTTTTGTTGTTGTCAATTATATGTGGTTGTGCTAATATAGGCATAGTCTTCTCTCTTACATAGAGGAGGTCCTCCCAAGTTCGAATCTCTTTTTTCTAATGTAAAAAAAAACTATTTGTGGTTCATTTATGTGACCATTGAATTTTGATATTAACTGTGCTAATACATAATTAATTTTGTATCAGGTTTACATATATAAAAAAAATGTGTAATGATATGTCTGCTCAAAATATGTGTCCATACATTACATCTATTGTCATGATTTTTTTGGTGCATATTTTAGGTGCACATATATATCATCTCTCATAAAAAAAAATAAAGAATCTATATATATATTTGTTTCATACACATATATTAAGATGAGACATCGATATTTTATAGTGTTAATCATTCATTAGTTTTGTTGACTGCATTTTTCGTTATCAACCTAATCTAAGAGCTTGACAGAAAATAGAATAAAATAACACATAAGTCTTAAGTAGTTCAAGCTATAAAAGAGTCCTAGTCCACAAGTCTTTAGTATTAGTGAGCTTGAAGCTTGTTTGAACAAGCTTCAATGTCCTCAATGGAAAATTAATACAACATTCCCCAAGCAGATTGCACGGGGCCCATTTGCAGAAAGTTGTCCACCAACTTTACAGGGAACAAGTATATGACAGTGTCAGGTGCAACTACACATTTGCCTATGTCAGGCGGCATTGTGGAAAATGACAATTCTTGAGTGTACGAACTGAACACCACTACTCGAGGCTCACCAAAAGTTGACAGATGATCGTCTGTTGGGTCACATTAGCATTGGTTGACACCTGGAAGCTACCCCAGGTTTAAGGGCAAGGATCCTAGATCTAAGGGATTGGTGCAAGAAAAAAGGGAGAGGACCACTTTAATGATCCTTGGAGCGTGGTCACACTTGGAGACATCCGCACCTCGAGGACGGACCTCAGAGCGTGGCCTCACTTTGAGAGATCCACCCCTGGCCGGACCATGACATTTAAAGGGTATTTACACTCCAAAGAGCTCTACGCAAGTTGTACAACACCTCACTACCACGTGTCTAGTGGTCAAAACGAAAACAACATTTGCACCCCAAGTAATCTCTTGTCCTCGGACAATGGAGTACTACTACAAAATACCCTTTACGGGACACTTTTTTAGGACACGCACCTAAACACAAGTCCTTAAAAATATTTATAAAGTTTTTAGGACACTCATTGAGAGTCCTGAAAAAACACAATTTAGGAATCGCAATGAGTGTCCTAAAAGAATATGCGAGTCCTAAAAAAATATGGGCTATAAAAATAAGTTTTTTCCTTAATAATTTTAAGGACTTGCTTTGGGAGTCCTTAATACTCTTTTAGGACTCACAATGAGTGTCCTAAAAGAATATGCGAGTCCTAAAAGAATATGCGAGTCCTAAAAAAATCTGGGTTAAAAAATAAGTGTTTTACTTAATAATTTTAAGGACTTGCTTTGGGAGTCCTTAATACTCTTTTAGGACTCGCAATGAGTGTCCTAAAAGAATATGCGAGTCCTAAAAATATCTGAGCTAAAAAAAAAAAGTGTTTTACTTAATAATTTTAAGGACTCACTTTGAGAGTCCTTAATACTAAAAAAAAAAACAGCCCATTTACCATTATTATTATTATTATTAAAAATACAAAAAAAAAGACAGCCCATTATTATTATTATTATTATTATTATTATTAATATTATTATTATCATTAAAACCCATCATCTTCCCTCTTTCCACGTGATATCTCTATCCCTCCTTATACTTTTCTTTCTGAATAATGAAACCCTAGCCGCCAGCCTCACTCTCTTCCTCCTCCCATCTTCTTTCTTCCTCATCTCTCTCACCATCTCATTCTCTTCCTCTTCCCATCTTCTTTCTTCCTCATCTCTCTCACCATCTCATTCTCTTCCTCCTCCCATCTTCTTTCTTCCTCATCTCTCTCACTAGCTTCCCATCCTTCATTACTCACGCCGGTGGCAACGGTGGTGGCGGACGAAGGCTTGCGGTGGTGGACGAAGGCTCACAGTGGTGGCGGACGAAGGCTCACGGTTGGTGGGGGCTTGCTGCAATTGTGGCTCCCGAGGGGTTAAGGGCTCACTGCAACAGTGGCTCACGGAGGTGGCTCGCTGCAACGGTGGCTCGCACTGTAACGACCCAAAGTCGCTAATAAGGCTTAAGGGCCTTGATTAGCGTGCCTGGAGGGCATATGGGAATTATGTTTGATTTTAATGAGTAAAATGCATGATTATGATTTAAAGCATGTTATATGACTATTTGTTTATCTGAGATGCATGACTATGTATATTAGTGTGCATGTAGGCCCGGATCGTGTTAGAAGGGCATAATTGTAATTTTGGCCATGTTGGGCATAACTGTATTGATATGTGAGGATTGTTGAGACCACACTGTGATGTGGATGTATTTGTGATTTGTGACTCGAGACGATCCCAATTAGTGGACTAGCGGAAAGTCGAGGCGGAGATTTATACCCGGCTCGGGGCGAGCCTGGGGGTATAAATCGGAAGTTAATGAGTATATTGGGGTTTATTTTGATATCGAGGAATATTATTTGGTGACTTTTCAGGTATTGGGAAGCAACGAGAAAATATTAGAGACACTTGAGGATTAGCGGGAATTGAGTAAATTGACTAAAATGGCCCTACATGGACAAAAGGGTTTAGAATTAATAGGGAGGGCATTTTGGTCAATTGGCTTTAAGAGATTGATTTATGAGGCTTTATACACTTAGTGGGATTGGTAGAGAGAGGGAATGGCTGTGGAAAAGAAAGAAAAAGAAAGAAAAGAAAAGAGAGAAAACAGAGGGTTTTCCTAATGGGGCGGTTTATGCATTCTTGCACCATTCCTCTCCATTTTTCTTGGAGCAAAGCTCAGTAGGGAGCTAGGATAGGCTGAGCATCAAGGATCTTAAGGTTACACTTGAAGATTTGGCAAGGATTAGCAAGAACACATCAACTTTTGAGGTAAGTTTTTAGAGATTTCAGTTTTAAGGGTTTTGCTGGTTTGAGTTGTGTTTTGAGCCGAGTTGATGGGAGTTTTAGGGAATTTCTGGGCAAGCTTTGATGATGAACAAGCTAAGGAGGTCTAGGGTTGAATCAAGGTCGAAATTTGCATCAATGGTAAGAATTCTAAGCCTTTAACTTTGTTGTTGACTGAATTTCTGGGTTTAGGGTTGATCATGGTGAATTTTGAGATTTGGGTTGAATGTGCTTGGATTTTGAGTTCTTGGGATGCTTGGGATGAGTGTTAGGTGTTGATAAGTTTGTTTTTGGGTTTGGAAAAGGTTTGGACAAGTTTGGGGTTGAAATGGTTGAAGGAAATCGCAAGAAGCGATTTTTGGGTTCTGCTGGGCTGCAACTAGCGCTACAGCGCTAGTCAGTGGGCGCTGTAGCGCTAGCCCCTGTTCTGGGGGGAGTGTTTCTGCTTGTAGCGCTACAGCACTCTCTTCAGAGCGTTGTAGCGTTGCACTGTTCACAGAAGGGGTTTTTGGGCTATTTGAGAGGGATTTTGACCTAGGGTTCGGGGCTCGATTCCGCCACTTTGTTTTGGGGATCTAGGACTACCCGGGGGCTCGGGAGTGGTCCCGAGGCTAGGTATTTGGACTTGGGGTTCGGTGTTGACTTTGACCTATGTTTGTGCCTAGGTGTGCGCTAAGGCTCGAGTGGGATCGTGCTCAAGGAGTCAGGTGATCTAAGCTATCAAATCGACAGGTAAGAAAACTATAACACCCGTAGGATACGGCATGGGCCCATAGGGTGATTGCGGGGCACGGCCCTATATTTCATAATGAGATGATTGCAGGGCACGACCCTATATTGCATTACATGTTAGGGTATAGACTTAAAAATGAATTGATATTTGTTTGAATGTTGTTTGAGTTATACTATATGTGATACGGCGCGGAGCCGAGAACGGCAATGGAGCCGAGAACGGCGAAAGGCCGAGAACGGCAGTGGGGCCGGAAGTAACACTTAGCACATGGGATGCTTATAGTCAGGGTAGGACCCAGTGGATACATGTGAGATCCTTACGGTGAGGACCGAGACCCCAGGCTTTGGTAAGGCTTCTGGGGCAGCATGGCCGTGTTTGCTTAGTCTAATTGTTGACTTGTTTGTCTGTGGACTGTCTGACATGATTAACTGTATAATTTGCATATGTTATGTTCTGCATGAGTTTTCTTGCTGGGCTTCGGCTCACTGGTGCTCTGTGTTGCAGGTAAGGGCAAAGATTGAGTCAACCAACCATGAGTACGGAGAGCGTGAAGCGACGCGTACATGTTCGGCCTGCCCGACTACTTTGGTTGGGGGTTTATTTGAGAAATGGCTGTAATAATCTATGATTTTTATAATTAATCAACTGTAAACTTATTTCAAGATGTAAATAGTTTTCAAACCTTATTTTGGGATCCCAAATGTTTAATACTAGAAGTTTTTAATGAAACGACGGATTTTCAAAGATTACAGCCTTAACTTTTTATTAGTCACACTTTTGTTTTAAAAACCTCAGTTAGCGAGTTCATTGCACTGTTTTGTCTTAAAACGCACTTGGTAACGGCTCTAAGGGAGTAGGGCGTTACAACTTGGTATCAGAGCGTGCCAAGGTTTATTGGTTCTGGAGATCGACCGAACATGTACGCTCGCTGTCAGTGACAAGCTCGACTCAGGGTTGGTTGGTATGAATGATTTACATGTTTGAACGTATGTTTGAATGCCCTGTTTGCCTGCTTATTTATATGGAGCATGAGAAATGAGTTGACATATGCAGGAGATATTGTTGGGGCTGGGCCCTTGACTATTGTATGTTGAGATTAAAGGGTGCTGAATAACATTATTATGCATGTGGATGAATACTGGCATAATGGTTCGCATATTGAGTTTATGTGGTTGATTTTTTAAATTGAATCCATATGTTATATCCGTTTATTTGCCTGTATGAAGCATGTTGAGACCTTGGTATACTTGGCGATGTTAAAATCTGGTAGCTAAATGTATATCATTGTGAACTTAGCCTATATATGCTTTATGTGTGCATGATAACTGTGGTTATTTGGACCTAGTTGTGGATTGGTTCGGGGTGTGAACCACAGGGCGGAAGAGTTTGGTCAGTTTTGGCAGATGAACTCGAACTGTTTATTCCTAGAAGGGTTATGTGGACCTGATATTGTGTTGGAAAGGGGGATTCTAGATATAAGTTGGAGTTGAGATCTCCATTTATCCCTGAAAGCAGCAGCAGAGGGTCACTAGTGTGTGAGTAAGCTGTGGAGTTTATTAGTTGAGATGTAACAGAAGAACAGCGGATTTCTCTGGGAAAATAGCTGATTTCGATGTTTTAACAGTAAGGTTACCACTGTTGGTTTACTGTGAGAGTATGAACAGATAAGGGTATCATATGAAAGGCTTAAAGGGTGTTATCCTCTGGTTTTGAGGAGAGTTCGGGCAGACAAGGAATTCAGCAATAGATGGGCAGAGTTAATTCCACCCTTGGTTAAGAGGATGAGAGATCCTGATTTGAGGGATTGTGTTAAATGTTGAGGCAGAGAGATGCCTGGAGATAGTACTCGGGCTGAGATACTGGCTTAATGGGATGGAAAGAACCTAGGTGATGAATTGATAGTAGAGGTTATAAAGGCATGATCTGAACTGTGGAGAGTGGAGACCTTATAAGTTTGGTTTGGAATGATAAAGTGGCAACAGTGTAAATCAATGGGTTTGGTGAATTGGGTAATTCATTTCGGAAATTTATACTGATGGATGTATCTGGAATTGATGGCGACCCACTTAAGGATTTGAGATCTGGAATAGTCCAAGGTATTTGGGCCGCTCGGATGTTAGAGATTGTCGTCTGTATGTGGATGGCGGAGAGGGCCATGTTGTTCGAGGAAATGATGGTGGATGTTAGAGCATGAGTGCTAGAGCCGCAATGGCAGTGCTTCCTTTGATGGAATTAGTAAAGATAGATTCGTGATAATCAAGTTAAAAGAACCCCGGATAGTTATGTGGCTTCTGGTTTTGCCAGAATGGGGGAAAAAGTCTGATTGATAAGATAGTGACAGGAACTAGGGAAGTTATTTGGTATGTACATGAGGGAGAGGATGCCACCTGAGAGGAGGTCAGGTGAGGGCATGACTCCTACATAGAAGGACTCGATATGTTAGGATGGATTTCCATGGTGAGGGAATGGAGAATTAAAATGCATCGATACATTCGAAGTTCGAGGTGGGTTCCTCGAGGATGAGTATTTAACTGACTGGTTTATGCTTTGGTCATGTAACGAATTGGAAGAACTCGGTATTGAGAATGCTCCGAGAAGGAGTTGGACATAGAGGGTTTGCCTCATGGGTGTTATATGAGAGGCTGAGGATAGTAACACTTATCGAGAAGAAATTTGAAACTCGTTCAGATGGATTGGGATGCAAGTGATCAAGAAGTGCATAGTAATACGACAGAGTTTGTCTTAAGGAAGCCTCAGCACGAGCCATAGCGAGAAGGTTAATCGGTTAAGAGATAACCATGGATTGTTGAGGATATCATCTGGAGTATGTTAATGAGATTGAATGGAAACTGAGTTGACCAATGGGAAAATTATATGAGTATATAAGGAAAGATTTGGGGGTACTTCAAGATCGGACTACGGATAGGATTGGTATCAGGAATGTTGTAAAAGATGGTATAAATTGACAGGAAATCTATTGAAGCAATCGATGGAATTTGACCTCGGAGTAGCCAGAGTGTGGTACTGCGGGGGATTGTTAGCATCGTCGGTAAGGAATAAAAGTTTGAGGTTGGATACGAGTCGGGACAATGTCCCCAAGAGTTGATCTATGACCTGGTTATTACCAGCTGGAATCCAAGGAAAGAGACATTTCGTGGATTTGTCTATTTTGCACCGAGTAGGGTGTAAGGAGTTGGTAACAAAGATTCTAGAATGGTTCAAGCTACAACAGCACAGGTAAGTTCTTTAGGTAGAGAATGCATGAACGGTATGGGCAAGTCCCCTTCAAGCTCATGAGCAGTATCTGTGGATTACTCCCAGACAGAAATGATGAGCAAATGATTATGCTGAAGACGTTTGTACCCAGAAGGCAGAGTCACAGGTAAGGTTCTACGGAGAATCAGTTTGAGTTTCGTTTGGAGTACTCAGAGTAGAGCTACAAGAAGAAAGGACAGGTAAGGAGGATTGATCTGAAGCCACAAAGAAGCTAATGAAGAATATCTGAAGAATGGAAAGCATAACAGGACTGGTAAGCGCGTCATCTATTGTATAAGTATCTCCGGAGACAGCTACATCAGAGATGAGGAGATTAGCAAAACTTGAGGTTAGATGGAATAAGTGGTGTCTAGTCAGGAAAATTCAGAAGATAAGGTAAGAATTGATTGATATCTGGCGATACTGGAATAAGTGTGTGATCTTGTTAAATATAGAGTGATAACATAGAGGACCTGATCCACGATGAGGATATGGAACTGTGGGGGGTGCATCAAAGATTGGGCCCACCCAGGCACAATTTGACGCGAGGTTTGATTGAACCTTGCGGGAGGTGAAAGAATGAACATGGTTAATATACTTGAAGCATTAAGTTGACAATTATGCATATCATAAGGTGCTTGAGTATTGGGTATTAGTAAGAAAGATAATGTTGAGACCCAGATGTGGTGAAAAGTAACAGACGGATGATCAGTGTTTGAAATCCTCAATTGAGCGAGGGGAGATATAATTGGAGGCAGAACTCCTAACTGTGAGGCGTGTGTCAGTCAGGGAATAACGCCATAGATTGTAATGGAATGGACAAGGCAACGACTGAGGTAGGCATAACGTTAGTAGGTATGATTAGCTGGTGAATGTCACTGAGCTATGGAATCCAAAGAGTGGACTGTGGTTGAAGCAGGGAAGGACCCTGCCATGGTGGTACAAGTCAGTATACCAGGATCGAGTGAAGGATCCAGTTAGAATTTGGGTTTTGAATGAGAATTTTGAATGGATATCATTCCACCTCCTAGGGTACGTTGTACCGGGAGGGTTGAGCGGGTGACAGAATCTAGCGTTTTCCTTTGGACCCTGAGGGGTTAGGTGATGTGGTGGTGTATCGTGGGGATAGACCACAATAGACCTTAAGTAAGGTGTTTGGACACGAAAGGATTTAACTCAGTTGATGGAGTTAATGTGGTTGGGACAAGTGAACTGGTTTCAGGGTAGAACGCCAATGATACTGAATTGAGACCCTATAATATTTAAATTTTTGGAATGGATCTAGAGAACGAAAAGAACAGAGTGAGAATCTGGGTTATCAGTTGATTGCAAGTGAAATGGCAGTCTGAAAGTTTATCAGATATCTTAAAGAATTGAGCACCGAGTAGGCGAATACTTGAGGTATTAAGGGGAAGTGTAATCCCTGATGAGTTAGTCGTCGTGGCAGTTGCTGGTGTCTTGTTAATGTAACACGACATAGGACATGATAAGAGGTGAAGGATAGTGAATACTACGGTTTGGCTTTAGTTCAGAGAGAAAGCCAAAGAGGTCGTTGAAACTTCTTAAGGCAGGAGTGTCTGCCTATTTGAAAGAATGAAGAGCTTGTAAATTGCTAAATTATGAGGAAATAAAGTTCCAGAAGGAAAGATTTGTAACTCTACGTAATAACAGACGAGGATTTGTATGGTGTTCAGAGAAAGAAGGGAGAGTTCTGACTCTTGATTCAACATAAGATTCGGAAGTTGTACCAAGGGTTAGGCCAGCGGGGCCTACCAGTTGATCCCACCTGGTAGGGGTGATGACTTATGAGTATCTCTGGAAATGGGATTCAGACAGCAAGGTGATCATTGTAATCTAAGCAGACTCTGAAGTTTCAGCAGGGTTGCGGTGTAAGCAAGAAGCTAACAAAAGTATAGTTATTAGACGAGATCTTGTGGGGCAAGATTGTTACTCATGTAAGAGTGTTGTTGAAAAGTAAAGTAAAGGCGGTGGACCTTGGAATCATGATCAGAGTTGTGGGTTTACTGACTGATGTGTTTGGGTAAATTTCGAGGACGAAATTTTTATGAGAAGGGGATAGTTGTAACGACCCAAAGTCGCTAATAAGGCTTAAGGGCCTTGATTAGCGTGCCTGGAGGGCATATGGGAATTATGTTTGATTTTAATGAGTAAAATGCATGATTATGATTTATAGCATGTTATATGACTATTTTTTTATCTGAGATGCATGACTGTATATTAGTGTGCATGTAGGCCAGGATCGTGTCAGAAGGGCATAATTGTAATTTTGGCCATGTTGGGCATAACTGTATTGATATGTGAGGATTGTTGAGACCACACTGTGATGTGGATGTATCTGTGATTTGTGACTCGAGACGATCCCAGTTAGCGGACTAGCGGAAAGTCGAGGCGGAGATTTATACCCGGCTCGGGGCGAGCCTGGGGGTATAAATCGGAAGTTAATGAGTATATTGGGGTTTATTTTGATATCGAGGAATATTATTTGGTGACTTTTCAGGTATTGGGAAGCAACGAGAAAATATTAGAGACACTTGAGTATTAGCAGGAATTGACTAAATTGACTAAAATGGCCCTACATGGACAAAAGGGTTTAGAATTAATAGGGAGGGCATTTTGGTCAATTGTCTTTAAGAGATTGATTTATGAGGGTTTATACACTTAGTGGGATTGGTAGAGAGAGGGAATGGCTGTGGAAAAGAAAGAAAAAGAAAGAAAAGAAAAGAGAGAAAACAGAGGGTTTTCCTAATGGGGCGGTTTGTGCATTCTTGCACCATTCCTCTCCATTTTTCTTGGAGCAAAGCTCAGTAGGGAGCTAGGATAGGCTGAGCATCAAGGATCTTAAGGTTACACTTGAAGATTTGGCAAGGATTAGCAAGAACACATCAAATTTTGAGGTAAGTTTTTAGAGATTTCAGTTTTAAGGGTTTTGCTGGTTTGAGTTGTGTTTTGAACCGAGTTGATGGGAGTTTTAGGGAATTTCTGGGCAAGCTTTGATGATGAACAAGCTAAGGAGGTCTAGGGTTGAATCAAGGTCGAAATTTGCATCAATGGTAAGAATTCTAAGCCTTTAACTTTGTTGTTGACTGAATTTCTGGGTTTAGGGTTGATCATGGTGAATTTTGAGATTTGGGTTGAATGTGCTTGGGTTTTGAGTTCTTGGGATGCTTGGGATGAGTGTTAGGTGTTGATAAGTTTGTTTTTGGGTTTGGAAAAGGTTTGGACAAGTTTGGGGTTGAAATGGTTGAAGGAAATCGCAAGAAGCGATTTTTGGGTTCTGCTGGGCTGCAACTAGCGCTACAGCGCTAGTCAGTGGGCGCTGTAGCGCTAGCCCCTGTTCTAGGGGGAGTGTTTCTGCTTGTAGCACTACAGCACCCTCTTTAGAGCGTTGTAGCGCTGCACTGTTCACAGAAGGGGATTTTGGGCTATTTGAGAGGGATTTTGACCTAGGGTTCGGGGCTCGATTCCGCCACTTTGTTTTGGGGATCTAGGACTACCCGGGGGCTCGGGAGTGGTCCCGAGGCTAGGTATTCGGACTTGGGGTTCGGTGTTGACTTTGACCTATGTTTGTGCCTAGGTGTGCGCTAAGGCTCGAGTGGGATCGTTCTCAAGGAGTCAGGTGATCTAAGCTATCAAATCGACAGGTAAGAAAACTATAACACCCGTAGGATACGGCATGGGCCCATAGGGTGATTGCGGGGCACGGCCCTATATTTCATAATGAGATGATTGCAGGGCACGACCCTATATTGCATTACATGTTAGGGTATAGACTTAAAAATGAATTGATATTTGTTTGAATGTTGTTTGAGTTATACTATATGTGATTATAGTGGAATGATACGGCGCGGAGCCGAGAACGGCAATGGAGCCGAGAACGGCGAAAGGCCGAGAACGGCAGTGGGGCCGGAAGTAACACTTAGCACATGGGATGCTTATAGTCAGGGTAGGACCCAGTGGATACATGTGAGATCCTTACGGTGAGGACCGAGACCCCAGGCTTTGGTAAGGCTTCTGGGGCGGCATGGCCGTGTTTGCTTAGTCTAATGGTTGACTTGTTTGTCTGTGGACTGTCAGACATGATTAACTGTATAATTTGCATATGTTATGTTCTGCATGGGTTTTCTTGCTGGGCTTCGGCTCACGGGTGCTCTGTGTTGCAGGTAAGGGCAAAGATTGAGTCAACCAACCATGAGTACGGAGAGCGTGAAGCGACGCGTACATGTTCGGCCTGCCCGACTGCTTTGGTTGGGGGTTTATTTGAGAAATGGCTGTAATAATCTATGATTTTTATAATTAATCAACTGTAAACTTATTTCAAGATGTAAATAGTTTTCAAACCTTATTTTGGGATCCCAAATGTTTAATACTAGAAGTTTTTAATGAAACGACGGATTTTCAAAGATTACAGCCTTAACTTTTTATTAGTCACACTTTTGTTTTAAAAACCTCGGTTAGCGAGTTCATTGCACTGTTTTGTCTTAAAACGCACTTGGTAACGGCTCTAAGGGAGTAGGGTGTTACACGCACGGAGGTGGCTCGTGGAGGTGGCTAGCAGCAATTGTAGCTCGCGGCAGTGATGGCTAACAAGGGCAATCTTGGGTCTTCATTTTAAAAAATATATACAATATCTCATTTTGTTGTTGTTGATTTATTTCTGTGTTGTGTTTGTATTAGCTTGTGTATTTCTGGTTTTGTATTTCTGATTTGATTTTGTATTAGATTGTATCTTTTTGATTTTGTTTATATGAACTGTATTTATTCATTTAATCTTTTAAAGATTTTCTATAATATATTTTAAATATATACTTATATATTTATTTGTCATTAGACAATAGTGGGATTTAAAAAAAAAATTGTGCATTTAACCTAAATATTGATTTATAAAATAAAATTATAATTAATTAAAACGTACTCAACTAAATTTTTTAGGACACACATTGTGAGTCCTAAAAAGTCTTTTTTTTGTAGTAGTGAAAACTTTTTAGGACTTGCAATGCGAGTCCTAAAAAACTTCTTTTAGGACTCGCATGAAACCTTAGTTTTTAAGGCTCTCAAATAGAGGACTCGCGCACTGCGAGTCCTAAAAACTTTTTTAGGACTCGCAATGCTAGTCCTAAAATGTCTTTTTTGTAGTAGTGATTCTTAGACTGGGAGTAGTAATTTGAAAGGTTTTCGGGAGGAGACGTTTGGGCTCTTCATGACGTCACACTCTTGAAAAGGTAGTGTCTCGTGTCGACTCCCTATTGTTGGGACCATCAATCTATGCCATTAATTAGGAGCCCACTCCACGACCCAAAATGTCTACTCTGTACCCTAGGTGTCTTTTCGCCACATACCCAAGGCATCCCATTCCCATGCTAAGGATCTTGATTTACACCTCTTGGAATTTGACCGGTTGATTACTCTTGAGTGCCTATGTCATAGCTAATCAATGGTCGGGGTGGAGCTGCTTCCCCTCAAGTTTTTCAAGTATAAAACTCAAGAATTGCCTTTCAGGAATTACTTTTAGCATTCGAAATTCAATACCTCATAGCCTTTAAACCCTCTCTTCTTCTGCACTTCATAGCTTTCTGAATCTCCTCCATTTTCTGATTTCTTGATGCTCTGGATGGTTGGCAAGAATCATCCTACTTATGGTTAGATGAAAAACTATTTTTGAAAGTCCAGACTCACTTCACCACATACAAGCACTTCATCTTGAGTAAAATCTTACTTCTCCGTTTCTTGTTTGGCTTTGAGTTAATTTTTGAACTTTGTTTGAGGGTTTTTGGTGTATGCCTTGGATTTTAAATTTCTAGCACTTGAGAGGTCATTTTGACCTCTTTTAGACCTTTCTGGGCACATTTTGACGTTAAAAACAGTTAAAATGGACATTGTGCTCTGAGTGCAACTTTTAGCATTCTGGACGCTCAACTGAAATCTAGAAAATTTCCAGATTCCAACGATGTTCATAATTTTTGGCAGTGTTCTCTGGTGGCCATCCTTTGGCTCTGAGGAAACTCTAGTCCCTTAGAGGTTTTCTTCCCTCTCCTCTTCCCGAGTAGTAGTCTTAGGGGTTCTTATTTTTGGCCTATCTTTCTTTGGGTCATGACGCTAATTGCTTAGTTTCGTGTTTTAGATGTCCGAGGAGCTTCAACAACTGCACCAGCAGGCATTCTACGCATTTGACCATGAGATGATAAAGATGGCCCGAGAAGCAGGAAAGCTCTCTTAGAGGGGAAAGCAAGCGACGGAGAGCAGTCAGGCCCTCATGGTAAGGGAAGACTACCCTCTGATGTCAGAGAGGTCCCTTCGACATGGAATCTCAAAGGAAGAGGCAAACATGGGACCCATGCCATCTGACAAAACCTACAACGTCGAAGGAATCCAGGCAGAGGTGACACCCAACAAGCTCAAACACCGAGGAGCTCTGGAAAGGATCATAACTCACCATTGGGTGGACACTATTGAGATGAAGGTCTGCCTATCATAGGAGGGCAAGAGAGCGCATGAGAGCGTCCACGGTCTCGGGGCCTGGAGCTCATCTCATCTCCAAGCTGGTGCAACTATGCCACTGCACCAGTACTATGTCGACTATTTGAAGTCTGTCAGCATAGCTCCCTTCCAGCTATCCCTGAATGGATATCGGGTGCTGGTCAGGCTCTTCGTTTTGTACAAGAGGCAGAACTGGCCCGCACCCTCTCCAGCTGAGATATTGTTTATCTACAATTTCTGATGATGCCCGATGAAGGATGAATGGGACAAGTATTATACTTCGATGAAGCATACATACCCGGGGTTAGAGTACAAGGATCCGAGCGACAATGAGAACCACGTGAGGGATTACAAGGACCATTTTTTCTGGGCAAGTAGCTTCCCCAGGGTTGGTAAGTGTCACTCCTTGGGTCATTTAGTTTATTAGTCCTCCACTCATAGTTGCTCCTTAGTGCTATTTCATTTCAAGTCCCTTTCATCGCACACCTTTCGTTGATGCCTACAATGATAGGTTCAAGAAAATGAATGCCCTCCCAGAGGAAGAGATGAATCTCAACTTCCTCGTCACCAAGGCCCATCTTTGGCAGGATGGCCTACTTTGGAGGGGAAGGGGCAAATGATAAACTTCGTGGTCCTCACCAGCTTCCGTGACTCAAAGAAGTCGCTTTACGAGGAGACAGTCTAGACGGAGTATATTTTGGAAAATGAAAGCTCAATACAAGTATGAAAAGCATCTTTGAAAGGAGCACACAGAGAATGTGCTCGCGATTAAAGCTGTCGTGAAGACAAAAGAGGATGAGGAGCTCGAGGCAGGGCTCAAGGCTGGGATTGAGTCATCCTTCGTGCCTCAAGATAAATCTCAAATCGTTAGTTACTACACCCATTATGTAGGGGAGGAAACTAGTCCTGACCACTCCTTATTCTCGAGTGTGGGCAAACCTCGCGGCGTCCTTGGATTGATGGGGAGTATCTGGACTATCAAGACCTTATACCAAACACCACAAGGGTTCGTGCCTCTAGACGAGGTAGCATCCATGCATGTGATATGGTTTTATCAATACGGCACCAACACGACACAAGAGATGGGAAAACTCATCCGTGACTTTGCCCACTTCGTTCTTCACCTAGAGGAGCCTTGTTATGGTGGGGCTTCCGAGGAGACTTCCTTATGTCTTGCATGCATGTTTTTTTGCCTTTGCTAATTATCTTTCCTTTCTTCTCCCTTTGAGGACTAACCAAATTTTTTTCTTTGTGTACAAAGCATGGGCCTATCCAAATTGGTTTGGCAGAAGCACCAGAGGGTGACGGGACCCTCTCATATAGATACCTTAGAGGCCTCAGCTACAGCGCTTCTGCCCCCAGCCCCAACGACTGTGCCTCCACACTTGACGACCCCTATAGCACCAACAACTGCTACACTGGCCACTCCTCCATAGCAAATGGTCACCGATGAGGTCATTGACCTTGAGGCCTCCCCTCCTCAAGATGAAGGGTCTTTTCAAAAGGAAAAAGAAATCTCTTCTAGGGTGCTGGATTGTCCTTCGATCAGGACACCGCGACTAGTGGTCTTTCCCAAGTACATCAAGGGAGAAGACTTCGAAAGGCACCAACGTGTGGTTGAGTACTTCAATACCCTATTGACGAGGGAACGAGGATTTCAAAGTCCTTAAGAAGTACTTGTAGGAAGAAAAATTGCATGGTCCAGTCGCTCCTCCCAGCCGCGATGACCTAGAGCCTCTCCTTACGAGGAGAGTTGGAGAAAGGACAGCTCCGCTTGCCGTAGAGCTGCTCCAAGGATTGGTGCGGTCCCTGTAAAACATGCCCTTTCGTTGATTTACTCTTTGTGGTAGCGACAATGAGATCTCGCTCATAGATGCCAGTCGTCATGTCTCCCTAATGGTAAGTCTCAAATCCTTTACTCCCATTTTTTTTTATCTAATTTCATAGTACTAACAAGTATTGTTTTGGTGCACAATGCAGCCTTCAACCAACGGCCCGGGGACATTGTTACCATGAGGTCCTTTGAGCTGGAGGAGCTTCAGGAGGAGAATACGCTCTCATTAGCGGAGCACTCGCTGCTCCAAAAGAAGACGGAGGACCTCAAGACTCATCCCTAAGAACTGGAGACCCAGGAAGCCACAGAGCATTCAAAGTTGTCATTGCTATAGGACACATCTGCGAAGTTGCTGGAAGATGTCGCGGGTCAAACTCAAACCGTGGCAGAGGCCAATAACAAGTTGTCGGTGGATCTTACAGTAGCTCAGGAGGAGCTCTGCCTGAGCTGCGAGTAGTCTACAACTCGCACCAAAGAGTTGTCCAGTCCACGAGGAGGTCACTAAGACTAAGGAGGAAGTTTCGCAAAATGCCTCCCGCGTTGAGAAACTCCCTCGGGAGAATGAACACCTCTAACTCCAAGCAAAGGAGCGTGAGAGGGACCTTGAAGAAATGGAAAACAACACCCTATTTCTGGCATGGTAGAGCAACGAGGTCATGGATTTGTCATTCATGGAGGAGCCAAACATGTGGATGATGCTCGAGGAGCATCTTCTAGCCGAGGAGGCCAAGGAAGCTAGGAGAAGGATGTTGCGGCAGTCGATCGAGTTCCCGAGATGAATCCCATCATTGAGCAGGAAGCGAAAGTTCCTACGGGCAAGGGCCTGAAGTTATTTTGCTTCTCTCTTTGTTTTAATTAAGGAGGCATGCGTGCCTTTTGTTTACTACGATACAAAAAAATTAATGCTCGAGCCCCTCGAGCACAATAATAAATACATTTAACCTTTATGCAACCTGCACTACTTTTCTTTCCATTATTGCTTCTTCACTAACATGCTAACACTTAGTAATTATGAAATTTATTATTACTTATTTGGTTGGGTTTTAATGCAACACAACGTAATAAAACGCCACGAGAATCCGAAACCTCAACTCGTCCAAAATTTGTGGGCCTCAAGTCTTAGAGACTAGGGACTTGTGATCGAGCCTTGATGGCTGGAGTCGTTATCGACTTCTCTTAGTATTTGACAATTTTAGGCAGTTAGTGTTGTCACCCAGGCTCGTATCCCTGGGGAGTAACTTTTAGTGCGAGGTCAAGTGGGAACACCTAACACAATCCTATGTCCTCGAGTCCCAACAGCTCAAGTCTTAGGCAATCCATTATACTTAGAGCTTGACGATCTTATTCTTAGTTTTTAGATGCTTTGATCATTTAGTATTTTCCCCCAGGCTCGTAGTCCTTAAGAGTGACTTTAATGTCGTGTCAATTGGAATACTTGTCCGTCCAACGCTCTTGAGTCCCACCAACTCGGGCCTTAGGAGGTTTGTTGTACTAACATGTTTTAAGGTTTTTATCATAGTACTGATGCTTTCGGCATTTAGTGTCTCTTCCTAGGCTCGTTATCCTCGAAAGTAACTTTATTTTCATCCTATATTCTCGAGTCCCAACAACTCAGGTTCTAGGAGGTCAAATGCACTAAGTGAATCGCTCCCTAGGCACACTGTCCCTGAGATGTTATTTTGGCCTGTGAGTATAGTGACTCGGGCCTTTGGAATGTGGAAGTCGTGAACTCTTTGTCCCTAGGCCTTAAGTCCCTGGAGCGTGCAACCGAATTTATGCCCTTAGGATAGGCTTTACGATGTTCAAGTTTTCTTACCTTAGATTTATGTTCAAACCTCGAGCTTTGGGGACTTGGTTACTAATCCTCGGGCACAAAGTCCTCGAGAGGAAACCTTAAGTCCACTCGCACTACTTGGATTTCTCATCGCTGGGATGTATTTAGGGTTGTGTTTGAGTATGGATTACTCGCGCTTCCGTTCACATCTCGTGGATTGGGACCTGGTTTTCTTTCCTCGGGTACGCGCTGTCCTCGGGAGAATACCTTAAGTTGATCCTCGAGTTACTTGGATTTTTTTGATGCTGGGGTTTTTCCCAGGTCTTAGATCTAGGGTCTTATTACACTAAGATTGCTCTGATTGTCGACTAGGTTAACTTCGCCGTTACATGACTCCAGCGCTAGAAATATCTGAATGGTGCTCTAGTTTTGGCAACTCGAGGCTTTGGGCCCGAGTACGGATGACTCAGGTTTCTGTTCGCATTTCAAGATCTAGGAACTTGGTCATAACTCCTCTGGCTCAATGTCTTTAGGAGCTTACCTAAGTCTACTCTCACTATACTAGGATTCTTAGGTCATGGACTTCTGCAGACTTTGTTTAGTTCCCTAGATTTTTCTATTATCTGGGGATTGACACTAGGCCTACTCCGCTCATGACAAGCTTAAATTCCTAAGTCATCCTTCATGGGACACTATACTCTGCGAGGTTGCCCTATAACCATGCCCCCCAAGTGATCGGAGACTACTCTATGTTCACTTGTCCAAGTCAGTGAGTGGGTGCTCTACGAGTAGTAAAAATAGAATAAAAAGGAAACTAACAAAGCAAATATAAGCATATTCTTTTAAAATTTCTACCATGTTTTGTCTACACGGTTTCTATTAGTTGTGCTCGGAGGCTACAAAATGATTAAAAAATTTAACAATACTACCCTGCTCTTATTACTGGTAGTACTGGTAGAGATGCTCATCATTCAGGAGTGGGGTATTAGTTCCCCATTCAGTCAGGCAAACTTGTATGTTTCTGGACATACAATGCTCTAAACATTGTACGGCCTTCCGAGTTAGGGCCCAGTACTCCAGCACCAGGATCTCGGGTGGCTAAGAAGACTCTTTACAACACCAAATCCATGACCTGAAATTTTTTATCCTTCGCCTTAGAGTGAAAATATTCTGCTGGTAGGATGCTACTCAAAGGTGAGATGCTTCACAGAACTCCTCCTCAAGGTCCACAGACTCTGGAGTAAAGTGTGGTTTGTGGTCGAATCATACGTATCTCGTCGGTGCATTGAATTAGCTTCCTCAATTGGGAACATGGACTTGTACCTATAGGCCATGGAGAATGACGAGTGACCGGTGGAGGTCCTGGCAGTGGTGCGGTAACTCTACAATGCCTTAGTTAGCTCCTCACGCCATGCGCCTTTCGCCTGTTCCAGTCTTTTCTTCAAGGTGGCCTTAAGTGTCTTCATGAGTGCTTCAACCTATCCATTTGCCTATTAGTGAGCTATGGTAGAGAAGCTCTTCAAAATTCCATGCCTTTGACAAAAATCCATGAACAACTCACTATCAAACTGTAGGCAATTTTCAGAGACTATCTTCCTTGGGAGCTCGTAGCAGCTAATGTTATTCTTAATGGCGAAGTCTAGCACCTTCTTGGAAGTGATGGTAGCAAGAGGTTTGGCCTCGACCCACTTTGTGAAGTGGTCGACCGCCCCAATTTCATATTTCACTCGCCCTTTCCCATGGGCAAGGCCCCGATAAGGTCAATGCCCCAGACTGGAAAAGACCATGGACTTGTCATCTCAGTGAGCTCATTTGGAGGAGCTCGACGTATGTTGGCGAAGCATTGACACTTTTCATACTTCTTGACATAATACATCGCATCACCATTCATAGTGGGAAAAAGTACCCTTATCTCAAGATTTTCTTGGTGAGGATCTACCCCCAGCGTGGTCCCCACAAAAGCCTTCATGTACTTCTCAGAGTATAAGACTGGCTTCTTTCTTGGACACATATCAGAGTAAGGGAAATGAATATCCTCACCTGTACAACTTACTGTCCATGATCACATACCAAGGAGCCTGATAAAGTAGCTTTCGAGCTGCTTTCTTGTCATGCGGTAACTCCCCGGAGACAAGGTACTTCACTAGGGGCTCCATCCAGCCATCTTGGGGTTGGACTACTTTTACCTCCTCGGGGGCTGAGATACTCAAAGCGACCAAGTAGTCAATAGGGACTACGTTATTTAAGCCACCGTCCTTTGTGGTAGCTATCTTGGCTAGGGCATCATCATTAGAATTATGTTCCCATGGAACTTGTTGTATGGTAAATCTCTTGAAGGTGTGCATCATTTCTTGGGTTTTTTCCTGATAAGCAGTCATCTTTGTCCCTAGGCCTAGTACTCTTTGAGCACATGATTGACGACGAGCTGCGAGTCACTGAAGATTTTGAAGGCCCTCTGCCTTGAGCTCAAGGGCTACCTGGAGCCCCATAATAAGTGCTTCATACTCAGCTTTATTGTTGGAGGCATCAAATCCAAACCTTAGGGAACTGTGTACCCAGTGCCATTCAGGGGATACCAAGATCAGACCCGCTCCAGCTCCATTTTCATTGGGAGACCTATCTACATACAACTTCTATGTAGGCCAGACCACAGAGGCGTCCCCAAGTCTCTAATGGTTTCTCATGCACTCGGCGAATCTACTAGTGCCTGTCCCTTGATGACCATTCTTAGGTGTTAGGTAATGTATAACTAACTCAGTACAACCGCCCATTTGAATAGTCTTCTGGATGACTCTGGCTTCTGAAGGACTTGCCGCAACGGATGGTTAGTGAGGTCCTTGATGGGATGCGCCTAGAAATATGGCCTTAACATTCGAGAGGCCGCCATTAAGGAAATGGTTAACTTCTCTATAAGCGGGTAATTGGACACTGCCCTGAGGAGTCTCTCACTTTTATAGTACACTGGGTGCTTGACATGACCCTACTTGAGCACCATGGTGGCACTAATTGTATTCTCCAAAACAGCCATAGAGAGGAGGAGGGGCTCCCAATCCATGGACTTTGAGAGGATATGTGGGTTAGCCGTGTATGTCTTTAAATGATGGAATGCCTATTCGCACACCTCCGTCCATTCAAACCTTGACCTCCTCAGAGTATGTTGAAGAACAGTATGCACTTAATAGTTTCCTTGGAGACAAGGCGACTTAGGGTTGCTATTCTCCTTGTGAGGCTCTACACATATTTATGTTTGCGGGGGGATGGCATATCGACCAGAGCTTTGATCTTCTAAGGGTTTCTCTCTATCCCTCTGGCGTTGACGATGAAACCCAGGAACTTCCCAGAGGAAACTCAAAATGTTTACTTTTGGGGATTCAACTTCATCCAAAGTCTGTACCGAAAACACTGTCACCGGGTCTTTCACGTAGTCGGGGGTCATTGTGAATTTGACCAGCATGTCATCCACGTAAACCTCCATGTTCCGACCCAACTGGTTCTTTAACATACGGTTAACAGCCTCCGATAGGTGAAACCATCATTGTTGTGCTCGAAGGGCATCAATTTGTAGCAGTACACTCCTTTATCATTTCAAAAGTTGGTGTGCTCTTGGTTTGTGAAATACATGGAAATCTGGTTGTACACTGAGTACGCGTCCATAAAGGACCAGAGCTTGTACCCGAATGTGGCATCAACCATTTGATCTACTTCGACAAAGGAAAACGATCCTTTGGGCAGGCCTTGTTGAGGTCAGAGAAATCTATACAAGTCCTCAAAGTTCCATTTGGCTTAGGCACCAGGATTGGATTAGATAGCCACTTCGGGTACTCAGCTTCTCGAATGAACCTGTGTTCATGAAGCTTTTCTACCTCAACCTTCAAAGTCAGTGCTCGGGTTAGGTCGATCGTCCTCCGCTTCTGCTGAATTGGAGTAAGGTTGGGGTCAATGTTCAAGGTGTGGCATATTATATTTGGGTCAATGCATGTCATGTCAGAGTGAGACCTTGGCTTTCTCATCAGGGAAGGATGCATCAAGGATCACCTCCTCGGCCTCCTCCATGGATTCGACAGCCCTCTCTTCTTGAAGTCTAGGGTTGAACTCATTGGGCTCCTCTGCTTGAAAAACTTGTACCTCTACCTCCTCGGAAGGAGGCTGCAGGGGGATGCTACCTCAATCACCATTATTGGTTGCTTGAAGGACCCTTTGTAGCACTATCTGACCTCATTCTGGTCACCATGAACTGTGTCGATTGCCGACTCTGTGGGGAACTTCATGCACATGTGGCGAATTGAAGTGACTGCCGCAATTATACCAGAGTTGGACGCCCCAATATGGCATTATACGCCAAGAAGTAGTCTACGACAAGGAAGGTGATTTATTTTCAACTTCGGCTTTGTAAATGTTAAACATGCTAAGGGACTCATCATTATTCTTAAGCAAGTAGACATATGTGAATCTGGAACAATTATCAATAAACATAATAAAATACCTATGTCTACCTCTACTAAATATTCCATTTAATTCACATAAATCACTATGTATTAAATCTAACATGTTAGTTTTCCTCAACATTTGGAAAATGTTTCTTTACCATCTTAGATTCGAGACATAATTCACATTTATCATCCTCAACATCATGGCATATAATTAAACCACAGTTGATAAATCTTTTAATTGTACTATATCATATATGAGCAATTCTATTATGCCACAAAGTAATTGAATCAAAGCCAACTATAAAAGAGGAAGAAGAGCATGCATTATTATCAAAAAAAGAGTCATTGGTACAGAATTTGATCATTCCATCACAAACATACACTTTCCGAACAAAGTATTTCCCCTTGGATAAAATTAGCTTGCCAAACTCAAACATCGCTTTGATACCCGGTTTGCTCAATAAGTACCCACTCACAAGATTCCTACTCATATCTGAAACATACAACAAGTTGATTAATAGAACCTTCTTTCCAGAAGTGAAGTAAAGATCAACATTCCCTTTGCTCAACATCTTTGAGCTATGCTTTTTACCCATTTGGAGCTCATGGTTATCTCTTAATTCTTCAAAGGTTTTGAAGACCTCTCTATCATAAGTTACATGAATGGTGGCACAAGTGTCATACCACCATCCTTCCACTTTCCCTTGGATGAAATTTACCTTACTCAAGGTAGCAAGCAACCCCTCTTCAGTTGTGTTGACCTTGGATGCATGGTAGTGGAACTTTCAATAATTTCATTATTTAGCCATGTTGCCATTCTTTCTAAAAACAAAACAAGGGCCTCTCACACCCTTTAATTGCCCTTCATTCTTCTTGGGAGCTAGATGAGTATCCCACTTTGATTGGGGTTTCTTATGAGTCTTCCTTTTGTATTGAGAGGGTTTATCTATGGCATTAGCCTTGGATATCCCAACATTGGACACTTCCATGCACTTGTCTCTAGAACGAGACTCCTCTTCAATCCTTAGGTGCTTAAAGGTCTCTTCCAAATATATCTTTTCATTCTTATTGAAGATCTTCTTTCTATAGCTTTTCCATGATGGGGGTAATTTGGCAACAATATCTCCCACAATGAAGGGTTCCGACAATGTTATCTTAAGAGTAGATAACTTATTCACAATCACTTGAAGCTCATGTACTTTGGGGAGTAAGGGTTAACCATCAAAAATATTTAAATTCCATGTATTACAACTCAAAGCAATAAAAATGTTAGCCTAAACTCTAATGGAAGAAAATTACAAAGTACGTAACACAAAAACACATGTGTAGAATTGACCTTTGTTGATGAAGAACCTTACACTTAAAATAATAAGTCTATGATTTTATGTAAACCACAAAATGTAACAAGGCTTGACACAAATTAAGAATTGTGTAAAAAGCATCTCTATTCCTACCCTCCTCCTTGGGATTGCTTGAAGCTACAACAATGGAATGAGATTGGGATTCACAAGCTTTGGATCTTCATTCAAGTCAAGCTTTCTTGATGAAGGTCTTTAACAAAACTAGTAACCTTGAAGGCTAAAAACAGAGAGAGAGAGAGGGGGGGGGGGGGGGGGAGGGTGTTTAGAGAGAGAGAGGGGTGAATGATCAAGTCACCAATTAACTCAAATGAACCATTTAAATAGTATAGGAACCTCATTAAACTCAACCAATAAGATTAGAATATTTTAATTTTAATTTTGGAGCCAAAACACGTCACTATAAGGACCCGTACAGACAACACATGTCGCATCCCAAATATGCTAAGAGGTCTTAGGGCCTTGATTAGCGTGCTAGGAGGGAAAAATTCATTTTAATATGCAAATATGTGAATTTAATGGTTATATGATTAGAAATGCATGTGTTAGGTGAATTAAATATTCATGTGGGCCCCATTTGGTTATTAGGGGCATATTTACAATTTTAGCCTACTGAGGGCATAATTGTGATATATTTGTATGTTGTGATTGATACCATGAGTGTGTGGTGATATATTGGCAATGTACGATCCGAGACGGTCCTTGGGAGCATATTAGCTAAATAGTCAGAACGGGTCAAATACCCGACTCGGGAGGAACCTAAGGATATTTTGGGAACAAAGTTGATGTTTAGAATTTACTGGGTAACGGGTAATGATTTAGAGATTTTTTTTAAGTATGTTGGGGATTAAATGGGGATTTATAAGAACAATTGAGGATTTAGCAGGATGTGGCAATTGACAGGATTTCCCATGGTGGCATTGAAGGATATAAGATAGTCTTGAGGGCATTTTGGACTTTTTGGCAAAGGGATAAACTTGGACTTAGGCAGCTGAGTCTCTAGAGTCACTTAGAAGAAACAGAAAACCTCAGCTCTTACTCTCTCTCTCTATCTCTCAGTTCTCTCTGCCTCTTTTGGTGCTTGGAGGCTTGAAGAGTTTTGAGGATTCTAGACTATAAAGACTGAAGGTTTAGACTGACTGAGCTTGGGGAATTAGCTCAGCGCTGAACATATCTTAGAGGTAAGGGCCTGGACTTAATCTTTCTGTATAAACTTTGTTGAATTCTGTTAGAAGTATAGAGCTTGCATGTGAGAGGGTTCTAATATTGGTTTTGGGTGTTTCATGAGTGTATGGAATTGTTTATGGGATAGTTGAGATGTTTAGGCAATGTGAATAGGGATCAATTTAGTACCTTGAGCCCAATTTTGGTAAAAGTATTTTGAAATATGACCAAAATACCCCTAAGTTTTACTAATTAATGAATTAGTTAAATAAATAACAATTATATAACTTGATTTTAAATTATAAATATATATTTTAATTAAATCAAAATTTAACAAACTCATAACCTAAATTGCATTAAAACAAAATCGTAATAAACCCAAAAACTCAAATAAACAGAGAATTATATCAATACAAATTAATATATATTTGTGTTCATCAATATCTTTATCAACATACTCAAACAAAGCCAGTATTATACCCAAAAATCACAATCAACAATCAACTTTTTTTATCCTTACTCTAACTGAATAATCAACATAGATTAATACAAACTAAAACAAACCCAGTATTATACCCAACAATCACAATCAACAATCAACTATTTTCATCCATACTCTAACTCAATAATCTACACAAATTAATACGTAAAAAAGACCCATATTTTTTGTCAAAATATATTAAATTTGAATACCAAATCAGATTCCTACCTCCGGATTTGTTGTCATTGTATCCAACCCACAGGTCTTGGGTTCCTCCAAATTCATCGTCGTCGTCGAAAACCCATAGGTCTTAGGTTCCTCTAGATTTGTCGTCATCGACCCAAACACATGGCTCATGGATTTGTTCGCTCATCATTCCCAACCTAGAAATCATACTAGTTATCGTCACTTGAAACCCAGAAAAATATTGAGAACCTCTTCTTGCAATCTTCATCTTCGCCTCTGATACCTTGCACTTGGTTCGCCAGATCCAAGCTCGTTCTCAAATTGTGCATTGTAGCCCAGATCTAAACTTTCGAACCTTGCCATGCTCACCTTTCATTGACCCAATTGTCGTCCTCATATTGACATGAGGCAGGAAGAAGGTTAGGGAATGGCAACAGGTTCTAGGTGCTGAGTACAGAGCATGGAAAATATGAGGGAGAATTATGGGGAAAAGATGGATTCTGGGTTTTGTGGGTTCAAGGGTGAGGGTTCTTGGAAAGAAGATGAACGAATTTTAGATTTAATTTTTATGTTTTTACTAGGTAAATTTTAGGTTTGAGTTTAATTTTTAGATTTTCCTTTTGAGAAAATTTTAATTTTGGTTTCAATTACATTTTAAAAAAATAATATATTTTTTAACTAAAATTACATTTTTTTATTTTTAATACATAAAATTTATTAAAAGTAATTTAAAATTCAATACATTATATAACTTAGGGATATTTTGGGATCATATTTGAAAATAGTTTGACCGAAATTGGGCTCAGGGTATTAAATTCATCCATTTTGCAAAACACAGGGTTCGATTTGTCATTAAACGAAACATAGGGGCCGATCGAGTATCGGCCAAAACACATGGGTCAAACTGTTATTTTCCCTATATTTATAGGTTTTATACATTTTTTGATCTTGTGTTTCGTCTCATTACTTCTTTGGACCCTATATTTTGACAAATTAATTTTTTGACCTTGTATTTTGTTAATTGGCTCAAATAGACCCATAAACCAAATTTTGATGAAGAAAAAATTGAATATAACAACACAGTTGTTAGGGAGTGTTGACGCGGTTCTTCGCCAACAGGTAATTAAGAAAAGAAAGAGAAAGGGATTAGTGCTTATGTTGAACCGAAATAGATGAATGATCTTGGAAATGGAATGGTGACACAAAATACGTTTTTAGGTGGTTCAAAGGTTAAAATCCTTCTACTCCACCAGTCAGTATTATTACTATATACTGGGTATTCTTTTACAGGGTATTTCTTACAATATATCTTCCAACTCCTATTAACTCCCAAGGTCCCCATATTTATAGGAGAAGGCACCTGGGAGTTGGTAAGAAGGTCATCTCGTGACCTTCTTACCAATCATGTCAACTTTGGGACATTCATGATTAATTCCTAAACCTGACACATAAGTGTGGTCAAATCAATAGGTAAGGGGATAATGGGCCGCACGGCCCAACCCAGTCGTGGGTGTCTAAATACACACGTTCCTGCTGCGTGTCCGAGAAGTCAGGGACATATCAGACACATGATGTTTAATATATGCACGTTTACCTTGCGTGGTTGACTTTATAAATGGTCACATCCTCCAACTCTAGCTCGTACCACGAGTTGGATGCTTCCTTCGACCTGTGGTCTTCAGAGTCCAAACTCAGTCTATTCTTGGCGAACCCTTATGTTATCTAAAGCTGAGGAGGTAGGGCCTTACGATCCCAACTCCAGTCTTGGGGATGTCCACGTGGTAGTCATGATTAGGCCGTATCTCAGCTCGCTAATCAGCCCGTGGGAAAATCATGGCGTACATTTGCCCCCCAAGCCTCTACTCATAGTACACGACGTTGTGTAGGGCCACGGTAGGGGCTTTTAGGCTTCCCCATGAACTCTTCACATTCCACATTCTACGCAGGCGCCGAATACGTGGAACATCGTGGTTGGTGACGATACGTCTTCCAAGAACCGCATTTAATGGCCTAGCCTATACCCAGCCATCGTTTCATCTTTCGAGTGGAGGGCCTTGGATCCCACATCACGGAAATCCAACGGTCCTCCTCACGTGGCCCTTCACGTATATAAAAGTGATGGCCCCCTTACGCATGGGCCACCCGTTCATTTGAAATTTTTCAGAAATTTTCCTGAAATTTTCCTCTTCTTCTTGCTCTAAACAATCCCCCCTTTTTTCTCTTTCTGGTTACCATATTTGGCGTTCCAGAAACTCAGGCGCAAGGACTCCCTCGAAGCTTTGGGATCACCCACTTCGACAAAGCCCCAACCCAGGCGATTCCTTTATCCTCCTCCCAGCCAAACATTCTGTAAGTCTCCTGACTGTGCATGTTTTGAAATTATTTTTCACTGTAGCTTAGGTAAATATTTACTGTAGCCGCATGCAAGGGTTTGTTGGGTTTTGTGGGAATGAAGAGAGAAAGCCTTTTAGGTTAGGGCATCTTTGCAGTAGAAAACCATTTAGGAGCATGGTTTGCAGGATGCATTTTCTGGGGGAAATTTCTGGGTAGGATTTTTGGTATGCTGGTTTAAAGTATTCAGTATTTTGGGTGCAAAACCGGGTAGCTTAGGGGACACGCTTCACAGGCGGTTTTGCCTCTCTTGCCTACTGGAACTTTCCCTCCAAGGAAAAATTCTATCCTGACCCTCCTGACACACGAATTCCGAGTAATCGGGGATCTGTTGGGAGCACATGCATGTGTACATAGAACCGCGTGGTCCCATTCTCCACGGGCTGGGCTTACCTCAGCTCGTGCAAAGAACACTCCTTCTGATTCTTCCTCATGCTTAGGTCGCCTTTTCTGAAATCTTTTTCTTTTGTTCGCTAGGCAACCAGATGGGACCCAAGAAGAATGCTCCCAAGAAGCTTGTAGGCAGTTCGTCCTCCCGCCAAGACAAAGGAAGGGAGGTGATGGCTGAATCCCCTATCCCCAACTTCAGGCCAGCAGTGGAACAGGAGATCGAGGTGGCCCCTGACGCGTTCTTTGAGGAGGAGAGGATCGTCTCAAAGATTACCGACGATGCGAAGGTAAACAAGATCTTCCTCTCCCACAAGATCGAGCTGGGGAGAGAATCTGTGATTGCCCGACCTCCCGTAGAGGGCGAGCGGAGCTGCGCGCCGCTTGATGAGGCATTCTCGGCCTGGAGCGACGAGCATTTCAAGGTAGGGGCCTTCCTCCCGTTGGATCAGTACTTCGCTGACTTCCTCAATTACGTGAGGTTGGCCCCATTCTAGCTCCCCCCCAACTCTTATCGTTTGTTGGCGGGGCTGAGATACTTGTTCCTGAAACAGGAGTGGGAGGTCCCCACTCCTGTGGACATCCTGTACTTCTTCTGCCTCAAGGCCATCCTGGAGCAGCGGGGGCGAGGTGATGGGTTTTATTACTTAACCCGGTTCCCCAACACGGCTGCGGTCATCGAGTTGCCCAGCCACCCCAACGACTTCAAAGATCAATTCTTATGTCGACGGGGTTCCAAAACTGCGAGCTCCACTACTTCAATCGTCCTCGTAAGTGCTTTTCAACCTTAGCTCGTAAGTTAAGTATTGGTTAGATTCCCTTATATCCATTTCTGACTTAGGATAACTCTGCAGCTATCTTCGCGAGGACAGAGAAATCTGTGACCCTCGGGAACAAGTACGAGACACTTGTGGGCTTGCCCCCCAGTGAAAAGGATTATCGTCTGCTCGTGACAGACGAGACGATGCTGGCCTGTAAGCTGATCTCCAAAGGTCAGACTCTGAACCTCAGGAGGTCCTGGGCGCTTCCCCCAGCCCGCGATACGAGGCATATCATCGTGGAGGAGGTCGCGGAGGATGAAGATGAGGAGGATGAGGAGGATGAAGTGCCCCTCATGAGGACGAGGAAGCGGGCGCTGGAGGTCGCCCAAAGAACGAACGGAGCAGCTGCGGGTCTTTCTGGCCAAGGTAACCCTTATATGTTTAGGAATTTAGATAGGGCCACTGCTGACCCCCGGCTAGCTAGGTATAATCCCAAACAGATCATCCAATGCCATCGAAGTGATCCAGACCTGGGCACAACCCTGCTCCACTGTGTCGACCAGCTCGTGCTGGATTACCAAGATAGCCGCCCTAGGGGTATCGTAGTCGTAGATAACACCCTAGCCTTTAGGTCGATCCTATTTGAGGAGTATGGGACCAACCTTCGGTCATGGCCATCACTCCGGAGGGGTGCCGTAGCTCTGGGTCTTAGGAAATATGTAGAAGAGTCTAGCCCTGAGCCAACCTCGGATCCAGAACTCGCGCCAGCTCGAGAAGTAATTGACTTAGATTCTCCCGTAGGAGATCCGGGGCCGATGTTCGTAACCATAGGCTCTTCCTCTAGCTCGGGGGGTAGGATTCCCTTTAGTGTATATATATATATTTGAATTTCTCCTTTGCTTTTGTTTTTTCATGAATGCTGACTTGTGTGCTAACCATATCTTTGTTTTGACAGAAGAGATGTCTCAGTCCGGGGCACAAAGTCTGCGGGCTGCGCTCATTGGGGGGAACTCCTCAGCTGGGGCCTCTGGTCCCAAAATGAAGAAGCTCCGGACGCTGAAGAAAAGCGCCGGGACCCCATCCAAGTCTCCTGCCAAGGAGAAAGAGCAGCCCCCAGCCGCGCAGGTCGTGGGAACTGTTCCTCCTGCTGCAGGGGGGAGCAGCATGCCCCCACCCCCTCCGCTAGCTCCGGCCTTTGTCTGGGACACATGGGCGGAGCTTGGGACATCAGCAATTTCAACCTCCGAGGTGCGCATCCTGGTTGACCCCGAGGACCTGGAGAAGATTCCAGAGGCCTTCCGGGGGATGGTGTACGAGACGGAAAACTACGCCGTCATCCACATCTACAAATTCAACGAGAAGGAGCTCAGGGCCATCGAAACAAGGAGCCCGGTGGGTGTGCTGGAATCTTCACTGGGCATGGCCCTAACGGTAAGTTGACCTCAACCTTTTATGGTTTCTGGACTATCATGCCTTACCCTGTTTTTCCTTTCTCCCTTCTTTTTTTTCTTTCTAAGGCAGTTGCCTCTCCGTTTTCGCAGAGTACCGCCGCCCTTCATCGGAGCATAGCCAGGACCAAGGCCCAGCTCGAAGATATGCGGGGCAAGAATCAGGTGGTTAAGGGCGCCCTAGCGGCCGCGCAGGCCGAGCTAGAAGAAGCCTGTCCCAAGCTTTAAGAGGTTGAGGCAACCAAAGCCGCCTTTGCCGCCGCGCGGACGGAGCTAGACACTGCGAAGGCTGGGGCCAAGGAGGCCAAGGCCGCCCTTGCCGCTGCGCGGCAGGAGCTAGATATTACGAAGGCTGGGGCCAAAACTGCCCTTGAAGCCGAGCAGGCGGCCTCCGGCACCGCCCTGGAGGACATGCTCTATAACTGCTGGGCCTACAACCCGGACGGAGACTTCTCCTTCTTGGCAGCGGACGTCTGGGAGCCCTTGCTGGAAGGGTTTAAAGCTCGCCTCAAGAAAGAAGCACCTTCCGAGGCCAGGGAAGTCTCCGGCACAGCGGAGCAGGAGGGTGAGACGGCGACCTCCATGGGGCAGCCTGGCGGAGCTTAGGGCCTTCCTTTGTGCCCCCAATCTTTTATTCTTATTATTTTTTGTGTAACTTTTTGCACGAGGTGTTTCCACCTCGAGACAATCCAATTATCAATTTTATTTTTAATTGACTTATTTTCTTGTCTTTGCGCACTTTAGTTACTATTTTGAAAAAACCTTAGTTCGCGTTAATTTTTATCAATATCTCGTGCTCTTTAGGAAGAACGACAATCAATCGATTTAAATTAACTTCCAAGTTTTATGACCTGGTTATATCCAGGAACTTAATTTGAAAACTTAGTTCGTGTTAACTTTTATCAATATCTCGTGCTCTTTAAGAAAAGCAACAATCAATCGATTTAAGTCAACTTCTAAGTTTATGACCTGGTTATATCCAGGAACTTAGTTTGAAAACTTAGTTCGTGTTAATTTTTATCAATATCTCATGCTCTTTAAGAAGAACAACGATCAATAGATTTAAATCAACTTCTAAGTTTTGAGGCAACCTGGTTAAATCCAGGATAGGACTTAGTTCGCATTAATCCTTTTCAATATCTCACGTTTTTTAAGAAAAACAACGATCAATCGATATGAATCAACTTCTAAGTCATTAAGGCGACCTGGTTATATCCAGGTACCATATGCCCCCCAAGTAACTGGGAAAGGGTCTTTCGTGGTTACTTCAGATTACACTCGTAAATCTGTACAATCAAAAATGAAAAAGTTAATTCTCATTGCGCAATACATAAAAAATGACCTTTTGGCCTTACAAGGGAATCATTGATAATATCTCTTCAAATGGGTGGCATTCCAAGTCCGTGGGACTGCCCCTCCATCAAGCCGAGCTAATTTATAAGTTCCCTCTTTAATGACTTCGATGACTTGATATGGTCCTTCCCAGTTCAGTCCCAATACTCCATCTTTGGGATCCTTCCCGGCTAAGAAAACTCTTCTGAGGACCAGGTTGCCAATGTTGAAGGCGTGCTTTTTGACTTTTGAGTTGAAATAACGAGTGATTTTTTGCTGATAATGTGCGAGTTGGAGCTGCGAATCTTCTCGTCTTTCATCAATCAAGTCTAAGGAAGTGCAAAGTAGCTCATGGTTGCAATCCCGGTCGTATGACTGGACCCTATGCGAAAGTACCTTAATCTCCACGGGGAGGACTGCCTCACTCCCAAAGGTCAAGGAAAAAGGAGTATGACCCATAGGAGTCCGATGCGAGGTCCGGTATGCCCAGAGAACCTGGGGGAGCTATTCTGGCCAGACCCCCTTCGCTTCGTCTAGTCTCTTCTTGAGGCTCGCCTTTAGAGTCTTGTTGATGGCCTCGACCTGGCCATTCGCCTGAGGATAGGCCACGGAGGAGAAACTTTTCACAATTCCGTACATTTCGCAAAATTCAGTGAAGAGGTCGCTGTCGAACTGAGTCCCATTGTCGGAAACAATCTTCTTGGGTAGCCTGAATCGGCAGATAATGCTCTTAACCACGAAGTCAAGGACTTTTTTGGAAGTTATCGTTGCCAAAGGTTCTGCCTCAGCCCACTTCGTAAAGTAGTTGATGGCCACCACGGCATAACGGACCCCGCCTCTTCCAGTAGGGAGGGCACCAAACAGGTTGATCCCCCAAACTGCAAACGGCCATGGGGACGAGATCATCTTCAGCTCGACTAGAGGAGCTCGGGCAACAGTGGTGAATCGCTGACACTTGTCGCACTTCTTCACGTACGAGATCGAGTCTTTGGATAGAGTTGGCCAGTAATATCCTTGCCTCAGGATCTTCATGGCCAAGCTTTGCCCCCCAGTGTGATCTCCGCAAAAACCCTCATGCACTTTCTGCAGGATGACCTTTGCTTCGTCTAGAAGAACACATCGTAGGAGAGGTAGGGAGTGCCCACGCCGGTATAACACCCCATCTACTATAGTATACTTGGGAGCTTGATACAGAACTCGCCGCGCATCATTACGCCCTTCAAGTAGCTTTCCCTCGACAAGATACTCAAGGATGGGGGTCATCTAGGTCGACCTGGCGTCGATCATCTCGACCTCCGTCCTTGCTTCTTCTATACTTGGTTTCTCCAAGAATTCTATCAGCACTAACCCCAAGGTCTCTGTCTCCCCGGAGGTGGCGAGCTTGGAAAGAGCGTCTACGTTAGCGTTCTGCTCCCGAGGTATCTGCTCGATCGAGCCTCGCCCAAACATGGACAGTTCCATTTTTACCTTTGCTAGGTAGGCAGCCATCTTAGGTCCTCGTGCTTGATATTCGCCCAGAACCTGGTTTACCACGAGCTGGGAGTCACTGAAGCACTGGACGGAGCTCGCCTTCAGCTCCTGGGATATCCTCAGCCCAGCCAGCAAAGCTTCGTATTCGGCCTCGTTGTTGGAGGCCTTGAACCCGAATCTCAGCGCCGAGTGGAATTTATGTCCCTCAGGGGATATCAAAATGATTCCAGCTCCGGAGCCGTTCTCGTTGAATGAACCATCCACGAATATTCTCCATGACGCCCGGGCCGAGGTGACCTAGGGTGAGTCTTCTGCAAGATCCTCCCGGAATCCTGTGCACTTTGCTACGAAATCGGCCAGGGCCTAACTCTTTATAGCAGGTCGTGGGGTGTACAAAATCTCGAACTGACTGAGTTCGACGACCCACTTTAACAGACGTCCCGATGCTTCAGGTTTTTGCAAAACCTGCCTTAAAGGTTGATCGGTCATGACGTGTATTGAGTGGGACTGGAAGTACGACCTGAGCTTTCGCGAGGCTGTGATAAGGCAGAACGCCAATTTCTCCATCAACGGGTACCAGGATTCAGCTCCGAGAAGTCCCTTGCTGATGTAGTAGACTGGTTTCTGAACCCGGTCTTCTTCTCGGACTAATACGGCACTAGCTGCATCCTCCGTGACAGCTAAGTAGAGAAAAAGAGGTTCTCCTGCTTTTGGTTTGGATAATATGGGTGGCTCGGCCAGATGTGCCTTCAGGTCGAGGAAAGCGCTTTCTCACTCCTCTGTCCACTCGAACTTCTTATTTCCTCGGAGAAGGTTGTAGAATGGAAAACACTTGTCGGTGGATTTTGAAATAAACCGATTGAGGGCTGCCACCCTTCCTGTTAGGCCTTGGACATATTTGCGCGACCTGGGTGAGGGAAGCTTGAGCAATGATCTGATCTTGTCGGGGTTTGCCTCGAGTCCTCGGGTATTGACGATGAAACCCAGGAATTTTCCCGATGCGACTCCAAAAGTGCACTTTTGTGGATTAAGCCTCATGCCATACTCTCGTAGTATCTTGAAGCATTCTTCCAGGTCAGAAACATGGTTATCGGCAGTCTTTTGACTTGACTAGCATGTCATCAACGTACACTTCCATGTTCTTCCCGATCTGGTTTGCGAACATTCGGTTTACTAACCTTTGATATGTAGCACCTGCGTTCTTCAGCCCGAACGACATGACTTTGTAACAATAAACGTTAGTCGGGGTCATGAAGCTAGTGTGCTCCTGGTGTGCTCCGGATTCATGGCGATCTGATTGTAGCCTGAGTACGCGTCCATAAAGGACATGAGCTCGTGCCCCGCCGTGGCATCCACTAATTGGTCAATCCTTGGCAATGGAAAACAATCCTTAAGGTAGGCTTTATTCAGGTTGGAGAAGTCGATGCAGGTCCGCCACTTCCCGTTGGGCTTTGGGAACAACACAGGGTTGGCGACCCAAACCGGAAACTTGGCTTCACGAATAAAGCCGCATTTCTTGAGCCGGGCTACTTCTTCTTCTAAGGCTTCAGCCCGGGTTGTTCCGAGGTGTCTCTGCTTCTGGGCCTTTGAAGGAACACTTTTATCTGGATGAAGGGTGTGCATGATGACACTTGGGCTGATTCCCACCATATCCTCGTGTGACCACGCAAACACATCCAAGTTATCCCACAGAAATTTAGTCAGCTCCGCCTTCCTTTTGCTACAGAGGTTTTTCCTGAGCTTGACCATCCGTACTTCCTCGAGCTCCTCAATAGCCTGGAGCTTGGACCTGTCCTCGCCTATTCGGGGGTCAATATCCTCACTTAAGATGATATTTTCCCCTTTGGCGCTTTGAGGTTTTTCAATCTCAGGATCAGCTAAGGGTTCCTGAGATTCCTCTTCACCACTTTGGATGGCCATTGCCAGTTGCCCGGGTTTTGATTTTCCCTTCATGGAAATACTGTAGCATTCCCTGGCAGCGAGCTGATCGCCATGGACAGTGCACATTCCCGTGGAAGTAGGGAATTTCATCGCGAGGTGACAAATGGAAGTGAAAGCCTCAAAGGCTATGAGTGTGGGTTGTCCCAAAATTGCGTTGTACGCAGTAGAGCAGTCGATGACCACGAACTCGAGGAGTTTGGAGACTGTTCGAGGTCCTTCTCCTAGGTTGATCACCAGCTCGATCGTCCCTATTGCCGCCGATCCGTCTCCCAAAAAACCATACAGCATCATGGAGGTCGCCTTCAGCTCGGCGACAGTCAAACCCATCTTCTCCAATGTCGACCGGAATAGGAAGTTCATCGAGCTCCCATTGTCGATCAGCACCCTCCTAACCCTCTGATTAGTGAGCTGAACTGCTATGACCAGAGGGTCATTGTGCGGGAAATGGACGTGACCCGCATCTTCTTCTGTAAAAATAATTGGTTGCTTCTCCAATCGCTGCTGTTTTGGCAGACGCTGCTCCGGGACGAACTCTACTCCATTATGCGCCTTGAGTTCGTTCACGTACCTCTTCTGGGCACCCCTGCTTGTGCTAGCCATATGAAGACCTCCAGATATTGTGGAAATCTCTCCTCCTATCAGGGGAGGAGGGACGTCCTGATCTACCCGAGACCCGGGTTGACTGACCGGGACTTTCGGAGCAGGTCGACTTGCTGGAACCCTGTTCCACGCGTACTGGGCCAAAGGGCCGGCTTGGATGAGAGTCTCGATCTCATCTTTTAAATGCCTACATTCTTCGGTATTGTGGCCAACATCGTTGTGAAAACGGCAAAACATGGAGGTGTCTCTCTTCCCCTTTTGGTGCTTCAAAGGCTCCGGCCTCTTCCAGTGGAGGCGAGTAGAGTTGGCTAGGAAGATATTCTCCCTAGACTGGGTGAGCTCTGTATAAGTCGCGTAGACGGGCTTAAACTTGTCTACGGACTTATTCTTCTTTTGGTTGTGCTGGCTACCCTCGCCATTCCCCTTTCTTTTGCCTCCACCGAGCTAGTTGTTCTATGTGACGTTTTGGGTTTCCACCACGACCTCCGTCCCCACTCCAATGGGCTGATCAGGGTCCTGGCTGGTTCCTGTAGCTGAGGCTTCAGCTTCCTCCAAGTTGATCCATTCCTGGGCCCTATTAAGGAATTCGTTAGCTGAGCTAACTCCCTTCCTTTGTATATCCTTCCAGAGTTCCCCTCCGACGAGGATTCCAGTTCTCATGGCCATGAGCTTGGAGCTATCATCCGCGTCTCTAGCCCGAGCAGCGACATTCGCAAATCTGCTCAGGTAGGCCTTCAGAGTTTCGTCGGGCTGCTGCCTCACGTTAGCCAGAGAATCGGATTTGATGCGGGCAGCTTGGGAGGCTCAGAATGCCCTTTTGAAATCAGTCGAGAATGCTTTCCAGGAGCTGATTGATTGCCTTTTGCTTTGTTTAAACCATTGCCTGGCTGCTCCAGTCAGTGTGGAGGGAAAGATTAGACATCTCAGCTCGGGGCCAATGTTGTGGGCCATCATCAGGGTGTTGAACATCCCCAGATGATCCGACGGATCTTCGTCTCCATTGAACTTAGACAGGTGCGGCATACGGAAACCAGGTGGGTAAGCCGTTGCTGCTATGCTGGTGGCGAAGAGCTCCATCTCCTCCCCTGAATCATATTCATCTTTTTCTTTCTCCGACAGGAGCTTCCTCATCAGCTCCTCCATCTGAGCCAGGCTCTCGAGGGTTTTGTCCTGATTTCCTTGGTTGTTCCGGGGCTGTTCAACAGCTCCGGATCCATTGTACATATTTGGTGGGTTATTGCCCCTCCTATCTTGAGATAGGTTATTTGGTGCATTCCCGCCATTACGTACTTCGGACAGGGCTCCCCCTGAGCGAGCATGGCTGTCACCTCCTGCTGGCTCCCCTCTATGGGAGTTAAGGCGATCTCGCAGGTCGCCTCCCTGGGTGGCTTGAGGACTTTACGCCGAGCTCAAACGCTGATGTAGGTCTACGCCAGAAAGGTCACTCCAGCGACTACCGGCCCAGTAGCTCCTCCTAGAGAGGCTCGGAGCTTGCCTTTGGTGGTGAGGATCCGGGCTTTTCCTCAGGGCCCTGCTACGTCGGGAAGGTCCGGCTGATGGCGGGTTTCTCCTGCTACTTCCGTAGGCTGGAATATCTCGGACGGGCCGAGGAGGAGATGGATATCTGATTGGAGACGGAGGATGCCTGACCGGCGAGGTGATCCTGGATCCGTCAGGACGGATGAGGTTAAGTGGGGTCCTCTCGGCCTTGCCAACCTGCAGGTCTCGCGCCTGGCGATCAGGACGAGGTGCAGGACGGCTGTAAGGGACGGGCTGATGCTGCGAACCCTCCCCGGACCTCCTTATGGAATTTCCTCGAGCTCTCCTGGGCGCTCTCGAGGCTGGTTGGGAGCTGGGAGTTGAAGTTCTGACCGAACGGCTGTACTGCTGTTGCTCGGCTCTAGACATTTCTCCGAAGTTTTCCTCTCGACGGTGCGATGAAGGAGTGGAGTTGGCTATCGGAAGCCTGTCCGTGCGGCTATGCCTGGACAGATTACCCCGGTGACACTTAGCAGCCTCGCCTTGCCTCTCGCCGACGTTAGCGTCGGTTGTGAGAGAGGGTAGTCGGGCTAGCACATCCTTGATCTGCTGATTAGCTATTGCTAGCTGGCTCCTCAGCTGAGCATTTTCCATCTCCACCACAATGTAATAACATGGGTTTGGATTAAGTGGTCGGGGCGCCGAACTTCCAGTGTCATCTTGGACCACCGGCTGTTTTCCTGGCCGCTGTTGGACTTCAGGAATTTGTTCGTCGGGAATGGCGACATGATGAGCCTCCTAACCATCATGTTGTTCCGCCTCGTTACTGTGTCTAGGTCGAGTAGTCACCATAGTTGGATGTTTGCGACAGCACCAATCTAACTTGCTCTCAATGAAAGCACCAAACTGTTGACGCGGTTCTTCGCCAACAGGTAATTAAGAAAAGAAAGAGAAAGGGATTAGTGCTTATGTTGAACCGAAATAGATGAATGATCTTGGAAATGGAATGGTGACACAAAATACGTTTTTAGGTGGTTCAAAGGTTAAAATCCTTCTACTCCACCAGTCAGTATTATTACTATATACTGGGTATTCTTTTACAGGGTATTTCTTACAATATATCTTCCAACTCCTATTAACTCCCAAGGTCCCCATATTTATAGGAGAAGGCACCTGGGAGTTGGTAAGAAGGTCATCTCGTGACCTTCTTACCAATCATGTCAACTTTGGGACATTCATGATTAATTCCTAAACCTGACACATAAGTGTGGTCAAATCAATAGGTAAGGGGATAATGGGCCGCACGGCCCAACCCAGTCGTGGGTGTCTAAATACACACGTTCCTGCTGCGTGTCCGAGAAGTCAGGGACATATCAGACACATGATGTTTGATATATGCACGTTTACCTTGCGTGGTTGACTTTATAAATGGTCACATCCTCCAACTCTAGCTCGTACCACGAGTTGGATGCTTCCTTCGACCTGTGGTCTTCAGAGTCCAAACTCAGTCTATTCTTGGCGAACCCTTATGTTATCTAAAGCTGAGGAGGTAGGGCCTTACGATCCCAACTCCAGTCTTGGGGATGTCCACGTGGTAGTCATGATTAGGCCGTATCTCAGCTCGCTAATCAGCCCGTGGGAAAATCAGGGCTTACAGGGAGAATGATTACATTTTTTTTATGAATTGTTATTTTGATGAATTTTATGTGATTTTACTTCAAAAATCTTTGAGCAAATTTGGATTTAGGGGTCTATTTGAACAATTTTATAAAATATAGGGTCCAAAAATTAATTTGTTAAAACACAAGGTCTAAACAAGTAATGAGACAAAACACAGGGTTAAAAAAGGTATAAACTCATATTTATTTAATTGGTTGAACACATATAATTAATACATAAATAACATCACTAAATTATTTGAAAATATTTTTCTTTTTTTAGTATTGTACAAATAAGATTTATGATAGCTTGACATTTACAAATATATGTAGGATATACATATTACACAAATATGTGAACAACTCAGTATCCCATATCTGCAAATGATGTTCTTCACCACAACTTACAGACCTTTCTTCGAGGTGATTGTAGCCAAAGGTTCAGCCTCAGTCCATTTAGTGAAGTAGTCAATGAAAACTACTGCATATTTGACTCCACATTTTCTTGTTGGTAGGGACCCGATGAGGTCAATTCCCCATACTATGAATGGCCAAGGGAAGCTCATCATGCTAAGCTCAATTGGTTGAGCTTGAAGTATCAAGGCGAATCAATGACACTTGTCACAACGTTTTATGTATACAAATAAGTAGATGCCTGAAAGGCCTATTCGCACTCTTCTGTCCACTCAAACTTTTTGTTGCCTCTGAGTATATTAAAAAATGGAACACACTTGTCCGTTGATTTAGATATGAATCTACTTAGTGCCACAATTGTTCTGGTTAGGCTTTGAAATTTTTTTGCATAGTCATGTTAATTTTTTTCCCCTTAATCTATTATCTAGCCATGTTTATGAACTATAAAAAGAGTCCTTGTACATTTGCATAGTCATAGGGGTTAATTTTTTATCAAGATAAATGATTGATGGCTCGACTAGTTAAATCTCGTCGATGACCTGGTTATATCGAGGATTTTATTCGCCTAATAGTGTTACACCTGTTACGAATCAAGTCTTTGACATGGTTATATCCAGGAGTTTGTTAGCCTAATAGTGTTACACTTGTTAAGAATCACGCCTCAGACCTTGTTATATCCAGGATTACCTAGTTTAATTCTAGGTTTTGTTTCACTTTTATTTTTCTTAACTTAGTTCGTGTTCAGAATTTCTTCAAAAACTTGAGCTTTAAAAAGCCATAGAATAATCAATTTTCCAAATTCTATGTTGTGAAATTTTTTTCTAAATATGTTGAATACTTCAAAGACTCTTCAAGGGTTATATGCCCCCCAAGCATTCAAAATTTATGAATATTGTAGATCGATTTTATAAAATGAGCTCATGATACATTACAAGAATAAAATAAAATATTGGTTCCACATTTAAATTATCTAGCAATCCTGTGTTATTAAAATAAAATGACTTTTATAAACAAGCCTTACACGGAAGAAAAAATTCTAAAAATATTAAAATTTCACAAAGTAGTCCTATTACTGATAGTATTTTTTTTAGATGTAGGACATTCCCGGTCTGTGGAATCAATTCTCCACTCAACCTAGATAGTTTGAAGATTTCCACGATCTAGTAGGGTCCTTCCTAGTTCGGTCCCAATACACAATATTTAGGATCTTTGTTTGCCAAAATCACCCTTCGGAGAACTAAATCACCAAGTTCAAGTCTACGTCCTTTAACTTTCGAATTAAAGTAGCGAGTAACCATTTGCTGGTAATTGGCGAGTTGTAATTAAGAGTCCTCCCACCGTTTTTCAATGAAATCTAGGGATGCATTAAGCAGGACATGATTCTAATATTGGCTGTAGGTTCTTTGCCTATGTGATGCCACTAGAGCCTGCTTAATGCAACCTACAACCAATATTAGAATCATGTCCTGCTTAATGCATCCCTAGATTTCATTGAAAAGTGGTGGGAGGAGTCTTAATTACAGTTCGCCAATTACCAGCAAATGGTTACTCGCTACTTGTTGACGCCGTTTTTCGTCAAACAGTGAAAGAAGAGCACATAAACAATAACTGATGATGGCCAATTGAAATAAGACAACTCAAACACACGATTTTTACGTGGTTCAGTAGTTAAATCTGCCTAGTCCACGAGTCCCTGTTATTAAGCTCAAGATTATCTCTGAAAAATTCTTCCGCATGAATTCTTCAAAGTTTTCTCCCAAGGTTCAGAATTTTCGGTCCTTTACAATGGTGCATGGCCTCTCTATTTATAGAGAAGATCAAAGAATACTATCCCGCATATTTTGGGTACTTACTCTTTTTGTGTAAATCAAATAAATGGCTTTAAATTCCTATAATCAGATATAAAAGGAAACGTCCCCTGAAGACCAGGGGACGTATAACTGACCAAATAATATCCCACGATTCTAGGGGATTTACAATAATAAATAAGGATTACATTTCGTATAGATATCACTTATATATATATATTCAAGGTGGTTATCAGGTATCTCCAAGGCTTTAGCTTTCCAGGTTTCTCGTCATCTTTCGAACTAGAGACACCTCTCGAGGTCACGTGGCTCTTGAGATTATATGTGCGTCGAGCTCGGGACCCCCGATCCGAAGTCATCCCTGAGGATGGATGCGTCTCCGGAGCTACCTTTCGAGATCATGATCACTCCGAGGTCACCATATTCGGGGTCGTCTATGTCCTGCAGGCTCGATATTTAATCCTGGAGAATATTTCCAATCTTATGAGTCCACTTGTTTGCGAATCCAACTTTCAAGGTCATATTTAACATAGCTCGAAATCTTGGTGTAACATCTTGCCCCCACAAAAGTATTTGTTCGAATCCTAAGAGAAGGAAACTTTTGAACTACTTTCTTTGAGAACTATACCGTCACACTTTTGAAAATGGACACGCGTCAGCTGGGTATTGCTCATTTTTTGGTACTTGAGTACCTTGGAAACATGCCCACGATCATCCGTCTGCCACCTTTTCGGCGCCATCTTGTCATTGATTCCCATCCATCCGATCTAGCAAGGATTTCATTCAACGCCCCGGATTAATCCCCCCTTTTCCATCTATATATACGAGACCCCACTCTTCATCTTCATTTTTACCTTCGTTCACCAAAAGATGGAAAAGAAGAAAAACGAAACCAGAGACCTCTTTATAAAGTTTCTATTCTGTGCATGTTTTCTCGGCCAAAGAAACAAAGAAACCCTGGTCTGTTCGAGTCCGTGAGTTCTTATTTGCAACCTCTTCTTCAATCGACAATCTCTCTGCAATCACCATTATTGTGTAAGTATGCAATCTTTGTTTTCCATTTGGTCAGTTTTCATTCATGCTGTTCTTGCTGTGTATGTGTATATACTAGTTTACATCCTTAGCATAATATGATAGGAGGTTTTGATCCGATAGGCTCTTATGCTTTTTAGACTTCCATACTGGATTTACATCACTGGCTTATACCCAGTTTTCATATTTGAGTGAGGTTCTTATTTTCTGGGTTTTGAAATTTTTTAGGCGACGTTTCTTGTACACTAAGTTTTCGGGTAAAAAACATGGGCCTTGACAAATGCACGAAACCCAAGGCTGCCTTTCCTGGTTAACCGCCACTCTCTTTTCCCTTGATTTTCGGGATTTTCAAAAAAATTTCCACTCTCCTTCCTTTCAAGTGGAACGCATGTCCTGACTCTTTAATAAGGGTCTTAATATATAGCTTGTTTTGCTCCTTAACCCCGAGCTCGTAAGTTCGAGCTCGGAACTCTTGCATGTATGGCCCTCACCATTTTTTCTTTCTCGCTAGATGTCACAGAATCTGGAAAGACGGTGGGGGTCGTTGCTGGCAATCCCTTACGAGCCAAAATCTCCGAGCCCAGAATCGCTGTTCGCCCGGAATCAACGTTGAATAAGAGGATACGAGCTTGCGCGCGAGCAAGAGGACATTCGAGCTCACTTCCGCCGCCAGATAGACGAGGTCATAGAGGGGAAGAGGAGAGTTCTTCGGGAGGCCCTCTATCCGGAATCCTATTCAGGACCTAGGCCGATTCCTCTCGATCCTACATTAAAGGTTACTGTCGCGTACCATCCAGGAGAGCTCAAATTTTCACTAATGGGGGAACCTTCTACCTCGCAGCCGAGGAGAGAAATGTTTGAGGCCGAGCACTACTGGAGCTCAGTTAGCACAACTAGTCAGATAACTGACATCCTGGCTTTCCACGGCCTTAGCCTGTCAGGCTCCTTGAAGTGTCGACCTCCGGTCGACCATGAACGAAGTTGCTTCGCCCCTGGGGGCCGCGACGCCAGTGTGAAATACGCGGCCTGGAGCCAGGAACACATGAGGGCAGTAGCTCTGTTGCCCTTGAAGTCTTTTTTCAAGGACTTCACAGATTTCGTTGGGTTGGCCCCGTTCCAACTCAACACCAACTCTTATAGGGTATTGTCTGCCCTGAGGTCCTTATACCACGAGATGGGGTGGAAAGGACCTTCGCCTCAAGAGATCTTGTATCTCTTTTGCCTGAAAAGTAACCCCTCCTGAGCTCGGGGAGGGGGTGACTTTTATTACCTCTCGATCTATCCCAAGGAGAAGAAGGTCTTTGGAGATCTTCCCAATCATCCGCCTGATTTCAAGAGGGCCTTCTTCTGGACAGACGGTCTGTCCCCGTCTCGACACTACTCGTTCAGGCGGATTCGTAAGTATTCTTGTTACCTTTATTTCTGTGCTCGAGATTTTAGCTCTTAGATCCGTACTTAGTAGAAATATGTTATCTTTCAGCCAATTTTCAGCGTCCCACTCCTGACGATACAATGAGGGAGCATAGAGAGACCCTGCTCCAACTCCCCCGTGGCAGGAGGTCTCTCCTATACCTTTTACACGAGGATAAGCTCCGAAAGTGCGGACTTTTGGAGGAGGGCCAGTCCACCTTTGACTGGTCCAATATAAAATATGAACACTGGGAGAAGGTCCCCCTGCCCACAGGCTCCCTCCCTTCGAGGAGAGAAACGAGGCCACCACTTCCAGTTCGCCAGAGGAGTCCGCCGTCTGGGAATGAGGCTAATGATGAAGCCTCGAGCTCGGATTCGGATGAAGGTAAAGTCCTCCCTACCTCGAGAATGTGGTCCCCCACCTTACTAAAACACAGGCCCAATAGGTTAGTCTCGTGCCCACAGGATAGATACCACTTCTACATATGGAGTTGGGTAGATGACTGTGTCCATAGGTTTGATAGTGGGCTCGGGAAATACGACACCATGTATACCACGGACGAGGTGTGGAACGGGATAGTTGTTCAGTATGGGACCAACAATTATAGGGACCTTTCGAGGTTATTGCCCACATATAGGGAAGGCACTCCCCCCGCCTCCTCTGAAGACGGGGGAATTTCATGGTCCCCAAGCTCGAGCTTGGGGGAGAGTTCCAGTTAGGTTTCTTCTATCATCACATTATATGTCTGTGATACTGAAACAACTTGTATTCTTCTCTTTTACTGGCTCACTCTGTGTTGTGACTTGTGCAGGCAAGATGGACTCCGACCTCGACAACATCATCGATGGTGCTGGCGCCAAGAGGAGCAAGCATCCCAGAGCGGGGTCGTTTAAGATTGACCAGCCGGGCAAGGGCCCCAAGAGGTCAAAGAAAACACCTCCCCTTGCTCCGCCGGTTTTGAGCTCCATCGCTGCGGCGACTTCTCAGGTCGGCGCTTCCACAACGACGCCGTCCTCGCAGGTCGTCGCCTCTGCTGTGGCGCCGACTTCGCTGGTTGGTCCCTCCATTATGGCTGAGCCCCAACCTCCTGTGGTAGGTCAGTCATCCTTAGGTCCGCCTTCTAGAAGGCCTTCTGCTTCTCGAGCTCAGAAGCTATCAATTTCCACCCACATGGATGCATATGTGGTCGATAATGCAGCTGGGTCCCATGGATCTACGCTGGTCTCAGATGTTATGTCCCGGATCGGCCAGAGCTATGGCAGTCTCGAAGCTCCCCAATGGAAGTGCTTAAATGACACCCAAGACTGTACTGTCCTCTACGAGAAGAGTATCGAGCATACTACCGCGGTGAGTATCCTTCTATAGACCTTCCTTTTCTGCTTATAATCACACTGACCTGGAGCTAATGGTGGTTTCTTCCTTTTTCAGGCTCTTGCCTTCACTGCCCAGCTCAATTATAAGCTGAACAATGAGACCCACTCGAGCAAGTCTCATGCTCAGGAGGCGAAGGATCTCCAGCTCAAAGCATGCGATGATCTGAAGGTAGCGAATGCGAAGCTTGAGGCAGGAGCCAAGGAACGTGAGGACATGGCCACCGAGCTCGGGAAGCTAAGAACTGAGCTCGAGGAGCATAAGAAGGAGATCACCCAGCTTCAGGAGATCAACAAGAAGCTTGAAGAGGAAAAGGCTGCTACCTTTGACATCATGGAGGATACAAAAGCTCGTCTCCTTGCTGAGTACAAAGAGAAGAAGGAACAAGCGGTTGACTCGGCCATGTACCGAATGTGGGCCTACAATGAAGACCTAGACACCAGCTTCTTAGGTCCTCACGAGGCGCCGCTTCTTGAAAGGTGGAATGCTCGGCTCGAGAAGGAAGAGGCTGAGCAGCTCGAGAAGGAGAAGGCTGCTCGGGACGCCGTTTCGGAGGGAGCCCAGGAGGATAGCCATGTTATTCATCCTGAGGAATCCGGTGCTGCAGTTGCTGAGAAGGCCAAGGAGACTCCTCTTCCTTGACTCTGATCTCGGGGGAACCATTTATTGGGGTTGCGTCCCCTTATTTCTGTAATTATTTTAATTTATGCCCTCCAGGCTGATACAATTTCTTTAAATATTACTTATATATGCTTTACATTTCTTGGCTCGAAATATTTGGCACATTTTATATTGATGAATCAGTTGTGTTTATTTAGTCATACAAGCATATTGTGGATTTAGGTTCGAAGCTCAATGCATTCATGCACAGTTTGTTCAAATTATCCGCTTCCGACCTCGTTATTCTTCAAAGTCGGATATTACTTCAACCATGAACCCAAAAGTACTTATATGGTATTTAATGTGGATGATTTGGTTATATCTTTTTTGCTTAGTCGCTTTTTCTCATCCTCAGTTTTTGCTCCATGGCTAAGAGTTCGAAACTATTTTCTTTAAGATATTCCAGCCTCGATTTTGAAATAGGTTTAGGTTCCTACTTACCATCGATTAGTTTTTTTTCTTTTGGCTGGTTTGTTCCAAACCTGTTAAGTTTTCACATCTGGTTAACTCCAAACGTTTTCGATTTTTGATAATTCGGTTATGTCCGAACTATCTCAGCTCACGTATTTGGTTATATCCAAGTACTTTATATATTTTTGATAATTCGGTCATGTCCGAACCATCTAAGCTCGCGTATTTGGTTACATCCAAATACTTTATATGTTTTTGATAATTCAGTTATGTCCGAACTTTCTAGGCTCGCGTATTTGGTTACATCCAAATACTTTATAAGTTTTTTTGTATATGTTATTTTATTTTTTAAGCTGATGGTATATGTACCAATGATGCCCCCTTAATATCCTATGAGTGTGACCATAGGTTATTAAATTAAGAGAGATTGCAAAAATAAAAAGAAATAACATATTTGAACGAAATGGATCTTTTATTTGATGACATTCAAAAACAAATAAGCTAATACAAATAGAAACTCATGGTTATAGGCAACACTTTTCCTACACTACTGATAGTAAGGTCTAAGGTGTTCGCCATTCCATGCTCGCGGTACTAGGCTCCCGTCCAATCTCGCAAGTTTGTACACACCAGGTCGGATGACTGACTCTATCTGGTATGGTCCTTCCCAGTTCGGCCCGAGCACTCCAGCTGCCGGATCTCGAGTTGCCAAAAATACGCGTCTTAACACCAGATCTCCCATTCCGAATTTTCGATCTCGAACCCTCTTGTTGAAATATCTGGTAGTTCGTTGTTGGTAGGCAGCGTTTCTCAGCTGGGCCTCTTCTCTTTTTTCTTCAATCAAGTCTAAGGTTTCCTCGAGCTGAGTATGGTTTGAACTTTGGTCGTAAATCTGAGTTCGGATCGTTGGGATTTCGACTTCTATGGGCAACATTGCCTCGCAGCCGTATGCTAGAGAGAACGGGGTATGTCCTGTCGAGGTTCGAGTCGTTGTCCTGTATCCCCAAAGGACTTGGGGCAATTCTTCGGGCCACCGTCCCTTTGCTTCCTCCAACTTTTTCTTTAGAGAACTCTTGAGAGTTTTGTTCACAACTTCGACCTGGCCATTCGCTTGAGGGTGAGCCACTGATGAAAAACTCTTTATTATACCGTTCTATTCACAAAAATTGGTGAATAGGTCGCAATCGAACTGGGTTCCGTTGTCGGATACGATTTTCCTCGGCACTCCGTATCGGCACACGATGCTCTTTACAACGAAATCAAGGATCTTCTTTGAGGTTATAGTTGCCAACGGTTCAGCCTCCGTCCATTTTGTGAAGTAATCCACGGTGACTACAACATATTTCACTCCGCCTTTGCCAGTCGGGAGAGAGCCCATTAGGTCGATGCCCCATACCGCGAAAGGCCATGGGGATGTCAACATGGTCAGCTCGGATGGTGGGGCTCGAGGTATTGTGGCGAATCTCTTGCATTTGTCGCATTTCTTCACATACTCGAAAGAATCCGCTTTAATGGTTGCCCAGAAATATCCCTGGCGTATGATCTTCTTGGACAGGCTGTGCTCCCCAGTGTGATCTCCGCAGAACCCTTCATGAATTTCTTCAATGACTTTCTTAGCTTCGGGAGGGGTTACGCACCTGAGTAACGGCATGGAATATCCCCTTCGGTACAGCCTTCCATCCAAGATTGTGTAACGGGGAAGTTGATACATCAACTTTCGAGCTTGGTTCTGATCTTTTGGAAGAACTCCATTTTCGAGATAATCAACTATCGGGGTCATCCAGGTCGGCTCTGTTTCGATCATACACACATCTTCCTCTTCTGGCTCGTTAATGCTAGGCGCTGATAGGTGTTCTATGGGTACAACATTCAGCTCTTCATTTTCGGCAGACGTAGCGAGTCGAGCTAAGGCATCTGCATTTGAGTTCTGCTCGCGGGGAACCTGTTCGATTGTATAGAATTCGAAACACTCTAACGCTGATTTTTCCTTCTCCAAATAAGCTGCCATTCTCATGCCGCGAGCCTGGTATTCACCCAAGATTTGATTAACCACTAGCTGGGAGTCACTGTAGCAATGTATAGCTTTAGCTTTGAGCTCCTTAGCTATACGAAGTCCCGCAAGTAAAGCCTCGTATTCAGCCTCATTATTCGACGCTTTGAAGTCAAATCTTAGGGCAGAATGAAATCTGCTTCCCGCGGGGGTAACTAAGATGACCCCTGCCCCCGCTCCATTTTCATTTGATGAGCCGTCGACGTAAAGTTTCCACAGCTCGTGGGCCGTGGTTATTATCTCGTCGTCGGCTATACCAGTACATTCCACTATAAAGTCCGCCAATGCCTATGCCTTAATGGTCGTTCTCGGGTGGTAGGTGATCTCGAACTATCCGAGCTCAACCGCCCATTTAAGAAGTCGACCTGAAGCTTCTGGTTTAGACAGGACTTGCCTAAGTGGTTGATCAGTCAGTACACGGATGGGATGTGCCTGAAAGTAGGGGCAGAGCTTACGGGATGAATGAATTAGACTGAGCGCAAGTTTCTCCATCATTGGATATCTTGATTCTGCCCCCAGTAATCTTTTACTGTTGTAATAAACGGGTCTTTGCACCATCTCTTCTTCTCGGACGAGCACCGAACTTATCACGTGTTCGGTAGTTGAAAGGTATAGGTACAGTATTTCCCCCGTTTCAGGTTTTGACAAGATAGGCGGCTCTGCAAGGTGCTTTTTGAGCTCCTGAAAGTCCAGCTCGCATTCCTCTGTCCATTCAAACTTCTTACCTCCTCTCAGTAAGTTGAAAAATGGAAGACCACGATCTGTAGATTTCGAGATGAATCTGCTTAGGGCTGCCATCCTGCCAGTCAGACTTTGGACATCTTTGTGCCTTCAAGGTGAGGGCATGTCAATCAGAGCTTTGATCTTGTCATGGTTAGCCTCGATTCCTCGAGAGTTCACAATAAAGCCCAGAAATTTTCCTGAAGATACCCCGAAAGTGCACTTCTGAGGGTTTAGCTTCATGTTGTATTTCCTGAGCACGCCAAAGCACTCTTCGAGGTCATCAACATGGTTCTTGTTGAGTTGAGACTTTACAAGCATGTCATCAACATAAACCTCCATGTTGTTCCCTATTAGTTCTGAAAACATCATGTTTACGAGCCGCTGGTATGTGGCTCCAGCATTCTTGAGCCCGAATAGCATGACATTATAGCAATATAGCCCTTTATCCGTGATGAAGCTCGTGTGTTCTTGGTCGGGGGCATGCATGGGAATCTGGTTATATCCAGAATAGGCATCAATGAACGACATCAGGCCATACCCCGCCGTGGCATCTACGAGCTGGTCAATCCTTGGTAACGGAAAACAGTCTTTTGGGCAAGCTTTGTTGAGATCTAAGTTGTCAATACAGGTTCTCCACGTCCCATTGGGCTTTGGGACTAACACCGGATTGGCTACCCAGTCAGGGTAAAAGGCATCCCTAATGAATTGGTTTGCCTTTAACCTGTCAACCTCCTCTTTTAACGCCTTCTTTCTGTCTTCATCCAGTTGTCTTCGCTTTTGTTGCTTCGGGGGAAAGCTTTTGTCTATGTTTAGTGCGTGGCTTGCTACATTCGGGCTTATCCCCACCATGTCTGAGTGCGACCATGCGAAGACATCCTGGTTTTTCTTCAAAAAACAGATTAATTGCTATTTGGCCTCGTCTTGGAGGTGTTTTCCGACCTTCACCTTCTTCGAGGGATCAGCTTCCTCGAGCTGAACCTCTTCGAGCTCCTCTAAAGGTTCGAGGTCAACCTTCTCCTCAATCCTCGGATCGATCTCTTCATCAACCTCTAAGACCATTCCGTCTTTGTTTTGTATGATGACGAGTGCTTGAGCGTTCGTTTGTTTCTTTCCTCTCATAGAGATGCTATAGCATTCCCTCCCGGCCAATTGGTCTCCTTTCAATGTCCCGACTCCGCTAGGGGTCGGGAACTTAAGGGCCAGATGCCTTACTGATGAAACTGCCCCCAGCCCGACCAGGGCGGGTCTCCCGAGCAGCACATTGTAGGCAGATGGTAAATCTACTACTACGAACTCCATTATCTTTGTAACGCCCTACTTCCTTAGAGCCGTTACCAAGTGAGTTTTAAAAGAAAACTTTGTGCAATTAACTCGCTAACCGAGATTTTGAAACGAAAGTGTGACTAATTAAAAGTTAAGGCTGTAATCTTTGAAAATGCGTTGTTTCAATAAAAACTTCTAGTATTAAACATTTGGGATCCCAAAATAAGGTTTGAAAACTATTTACATCTTGAAATAAGTTTACAGTTGATCAGTTCTAAAAATCATAGATTATTACAGCCATTTTCGAATAAACCCCCAACCAAAGCAGTCGGGCAGGCCAAACATGTACGCGTCGCTTCACGCTCTCCGTACTCATGGCTGGTTGACTCAATCCTTTCCCTTACCTACAACACAGAGCACCCGTGAGCCGAAGCCCAGCAAGAAAACTCATGCAGTACATAACATATGCAAATTATACAGTTAATCATACCAGATAGTCCACAGATAAACAAGTCAACCATTAGAATAAGCAAACACGGCCGTGCCGCCCCAAAAACCTTACCAAAGCCTGGGGTCTCAGTCCTCACCGTAAGGATATCACATTTATCCACTGGGTCCGACCCTGACTATAAGCATCCCAGGTGCTAAGTGCTACTTCCGGCCCCACTGCCGTTCTCGGCCTTTCTCCGTTCTCGGCTCCGTGCCGTATCATTCAACTATAATCACAGATAGTCTAACTCAAATAACATTTGAACATATATATCAATTCAATAAAGTCTACACCCTAACATATAATGCAATATAGGGCCGTGCCCTGCAATCACACTATGGGCCCATGCCCTATCCTACGGGTGTTATAGTGTTCTTACTTGTATTCCGAGCTTTCCGATGCACCAAGGCCACAAGCACGGTCCTCTAGCACGAGCCTCCTCGAAATCCTAGTCACAACACACATATAAGACTTTTAATACTAACCAACCCAAAACCATTTCCCGGGACCAATCCCGTACTTTCGAGACTCCTAAATTCCTAAAACAATCCATTGGAAACATCCCCCGAACCCCCGGAGCAAAGGCTCAAAATTGCGAAATTTCCCATCCTGAAAATAGCCTAGTGCCGCGGCGCTGCTCTAGAGGGCCGCGGCGCCCAGCAAGTCAGAAGCCTCACCCTTCCTGGAATCAACCTCGCGCCGCGGCGCCCAAGAACAGGGCCGCAGCGCTCCTTCGCGAACCCAGATTTCTGGGTTTTCTCTTGCGTTTTTCCCTAACTAAAACCTCTCCAAATCATCCCAAACAAATACCTAAACCCCAAGATCAATTTAAAACATCAAATAAACCATCTAACAACCCATAAACTCTAGATTCAAGCTCAAAACACAAACATACCCAACAATCCACCCTTAGATTGCAAAATCAGCAACTTCAAACTAAAACTTTAAAAACTTAACTCAAGCTTTAAATTTCACAAATCAAAACAGAAACAACTCTTAAATATGCATAAAATCCTTACCTTAAGTAGAGAATTCACCCAAAAGCCTCCTTGATCTCCTCCTAAACTCCCACTTCAGCCCCTTTTTCTCTTCTTCTTCTTCTTCTCATTGCCCTAACTTTCCTTCTCTTTATTTTTAACAAAGCCATCAAATAGCCCAAATGCCCAAACCGTGTACCCTATAATCCCAGCTGAAAATTTTCTAAACCCCTTGCCAAATGACCATGCTACCCCTCCAAATAATCCTTTCCCAACTAAGTCCTCAAGGGCACTCTAGTCCTTTCACTAGTATTTCAATTCTACCATTTTCCCACTAAACTTGTTACTCACAGCAGTAACTAATGGTTACCCAGGTTACTCAATCACCAATAACCATTACTCGCTAAATCTCAACTTAACCATAGAATTCCCAAGGTACCCCTAGGCTCCTCCTGAGCCGGGTATAGAAATCTCGTTGTGACTTTTAAGTTAATTTTCTCTCTAGGACCGTCTCGGCACGTGCATCACAATAATAACACCACACTCACGTGGTACAATTCACAGAATACAAATATCACATATATGCCCTCAGCGGGCTAAAATTACCAATTTACCCCTATCATGCAAACGGGGTCCACATGCATATTTATTTCACCTAACATGCATACTAACCACGTAGTCATGCATCTCGAATGTTCAATTAGTCATATAACATGCTTTAAATCATAATCATGCATTTAACTCATAAAATCGCACATAAATCCCAACATGCCCTCCTGGCACACTAATCAAGGCCCTTAAGCCTTATTAGCGATTTTGGGTCGTTACAATCTTGGTCACCGAGACTGGATAGTCTCCCAAGGTTATGGGGAGCTCAATGGATCCCATACAGGCGGTTTCTGCTCCCAAAAATCCGTACAAAGTAGTTGCACATGCTTTCAGGTCGCGAAGGGAGAGTCCCATCTTCTCGAGGGTTGCTTTATAGAGGATGTTGACTGAACTCCCATTATCTATGAGAACTCGGTGGACCCTTTTATTGGCCAACTGAAGAGTAATAACCAGCGGATCATGATGAGGGAATTGAACATGGGAGGCGTCTTCCTCGGTGAAGATTATTGGTTGCGTTTCAATCCTCTGGCTTTTTGATGCCCTGGGTTCGGGTTCATAAGGAGACTTGTCCCCGGTCTTCAGTTCGTTAACATATCTCTTTTGGGCGTTCCTGCCCACTCCTGCGAGATGAGGCCCTCCCGAGATGGTTATTAAATCCTCTCCATCTATTGGCGGGGGCCTGTCTTCTTCCCGAGATCGGGAGTTATTGTTTTGTGTGGTCGGAGGCGCGGCTACTCTCTGGCTCGCGGCCGCCTGACCAGTATTCTGGTTTTTGACATAATGCCGGAAGTAACCTCTCGAGATCAACCCTTCGATCTCGTCCTTCAGTTGTCGACATTTATCGGTTGTATGTCCGGTGTCTCTGTGGAACCGACAATATTTACTGGAATCCCTCTTGGATTTTTGATTTCTCATCGGGTCCGGACGCCTAAAGGGGACCTGGTTTTCATTAGCCAGATATATGTTTTCCCGAGACTCATTGAGCTCGGTGTATACCTTATACATGGAGAAATACCTCTCCCCTTTCTTTTTCTTTCCTCCCTCAGCTTCGGGGTTACTTCCTTCATTCTTTTTCCTCTTGGATGGGTTCTCTGAGGCAGTCTTTGGTGCCGCTGGGTCCGCCGAGGTTGAGGCAGAGTTGACGTTTATCGTTGTAGTTTCGGACTGGGAGGTCGCTATGAGTGTCGACCTCGCTTCCTCTACATTGACAAACCTCTGCGCTCGTCTGTTAAACTCGGTTATTGACCTTACTAGTTTCCCTTGCATGTCATCCCAAAGGGCACTTCCCGGTAATACGCCAGCTCGGATAGCCATGAGGTGTCCACTGTCATCCACATCCCGAGCTCGGGCTACTTCCAGATTAAATCTTGTTAAGTAACTCTTCAATGTTTCGCCCGGTTGCTGCCGGACGTTAGTTAAGGTGGATGTTTCTGGTCTAACCCCTACCATTGCTCTGAACTGCTTCTTAAAGTCTTTAGACAACTGCTCCCATGAGGTTATTGAGTATCTCTTATACTTTTCGAACCAACTTTTGGCAGGTCCTGCCAATGATGTTGGAAACAACATGCACCTGAGCTCGTAACCCACGTTACTGGCTCTCATGATAGTGTTGAATGTGCTCAGGTGACTACACGGGTCGGTCTTTCCTTCAAACGTAGGGACGTGAGGAATCCGAAAACCTTGAGGAAATTGAGTGTCAGAAATATGGGGAGCGAACGGCTTGAGCTCCTCATCAGAGTCCTCATATCGACCATTTCCTCGTTCATTCTTTAAAAGCCTAAAGGCTCTTTCGAGCTGATTGACTCTTTCTTGGACTGGGTCAGTAGGAGGTGCTGTCTGGAATTGACTGTCATTGATAGTGATTCCAGGCTCGCGTCTCCGCAAGGGAGCTCTACGTTTATTCAAGCGATCCCTCAGGTCTGGATTTGTTTGATCTCCATTCCCCCGACTCTGATTCAGATGATTTCACAGGTCGGGAGGATTCTTGCGACTTCCAGTATTCTTACGACCTCGGTCGTGTTTACTGACGGACCTGGTCTCTCCGGACTCGTCACTGGTGAAACTCATTGCTCGGTTATTTTGCGATGGATTCTTTCCACATCGCCTTGTCTCTGCAGTGCGAGACCGAGATGTCTGACTTCTCTCAGATGGAGCGCCTCTCCGCTCCTGGAAAGTCTCTCTGTTTCCTTGTCTTTCATCCGCACTCCCTTGATCCTGATCTTGAACAGGTTGAGCGTTTCTGTGTGGGGGCGAAGGATATCTTATGGGTGACGGAGGGAACCGTATAGGCGACGGTGGCTGCCACCCTTGTCGTGGCCTGGAGGGTCCAGAATTTTCCCGAGATGGGTCAGTCGCATTCGGTGCGCTCCCAGGTACCTGAGTCCGAGCCTCTGCAGGGGTTCGGTCATTCTCAGCTCATGTAGGCACTTCCACAGGCGGGTTAGCCGGGGCCCGAGCTCGAGTACTCCTCTGGGGCCTAGGTGGAGCGGATGGCTCTGCTGGTGCCGGAGGTTGAGTAGGCCTCCTTGTGGCAGAATCCTTTCGTGGACGCCCGCGGGGCCTCCGGGGTGGAACATGTACGTCCCTTGGAGGAGGGACTTGGTTTTCGCGCAGAGGCGGGGGCTGAGCCACCTGCGCCTCTGCGGCTATCCTTGTCAACTCCTCATTCTGTTTGTTGGCTTCTGCCAACAGCTGCTTCAGTTGTCGGTTTTCAAGTTCCACAATAGGAACGTACCGCTCAGTATTGTAGTACATATCCTCATCTCTTGGTGGAGGAGGTGGTCCCCGGGAATCAGAGGACCCACTTCTCTCTTCAACATCCGGGTTCTCCATTGGTTGTTTTCCAGGACGTCTTGGGTAATTTTCCTCAGGGGTGTTCTGATTGTTTGTGGCCATGATTTTCTTAGGGATGAATGCTTAAGGCTCTCAATGAAAGCACCAAACTATTGACGCCGTTTTTCGTCAAACAGTGAAAGAAGAGCACATAAACAATAACTGATGATGGCCAATTGAAATAAGACAACTCAAACACACGATTTTTACGTGGTTCAGCAGTTAAATCTGCCTAGTCCACGAGTCTCTATTATTAAGCTCAAGATTATCTCTGAAAAATTCTTCAGCATGAATTCTTCAGAGTTTTCTCCCAAAGTTCAGAATTTACGGTCCTTTACAATGGTGCATGGCCTCTCTATTTATAGAGAAGATCAAAGAATACTATCCCGCATATTTTGGGTAGTTACTCTTTTTGTGTAAATCAAATAAATGGCTTTAAATGCCTATAATCAGATATAAAAGGAAACGTCCCCTGAAGACCAGGGGACGTATAACTGACCAAATAATATCCCACGATTCTAGGGGATTTACAATAATAAATAAGGATTACATTTCGTATAGACATCACTTATATATATATTCAAGGTGGTTATCAGGTATCTCCAAGGCTTTACCTTTCCAGGTTTCTCGTCATCTTTCGAACTAGAGACACCTCCCGAGGTCACGTGGCTCTCGAGATTATATGTGCGTCAAGCTCGGGACCCCCGATCCGAAGTCATCCCTGAGGATGGATGTGTCTCCGGAGCTACCTTTCGAGATCATGATCACTCCGAGGTCACCATATTCAGGGTCGTCTATGTCCTGTAGGCTCGATATTTAATCCTGGAGCATATTTCCAATCTTATGAGTCCACTTGTTTGCGAATCCAACTTTCGAGGTCATATTTAACATAGCTCGAAATCTGGGTGTAACACTACTTTAATTCGAAAGTTAAAGGACATAGACTTGAACTTGGTGATTTAGTGCTTCGAAGGGTGATTTTAGCAAACAAAGATCCTAAATATTGTGTATTGGGACCGAACTAGGAAGGACCCTACTAGATCGTGGAAATCTTGAGTGAAGAAATCTTCAAACTATCTAGGTTGAGTGGAGAATTGATTCCACAGACCTGGAATGTCCTACATCTAAAAAAAATACTATCAGTAATAGGACGAATTTGTGAGATTTTAATATTTTTATAATTTTTTCTTCCGTGTAAGGCTTGTTTATAAAAAGTCATTTTATTTTAATAACACAGGATTGCTAGATAATTAAAATGTGGAACCAATATTTTATTTTATTCTTGTAATGTATCATGAGCTCATTTTATAAAATCGATCAACAATATTCATAAATTTTGATCGCTTGGGGGGCATATAACCCTCGAAGAGTCTTTGAAGTATTCAACATATTTAGAAAAAAAATTCACAACATAGAATTTGGAAAATTGATTATTCTATGACTTTTTAAAGCTCAAGTTTTTGAAGAAATTCCGAACACGAACTAAGTTAAGAAAAATAAAAGTGAAACAAAACCTTGAATTAAACTATGTTATCCTGGATATAACAAGGTCCGAGGCCTAATTCTTAACAAGTGTAACACTATTAGGCTAACAAACTCCTGGATATAACCATGTCAAAGACTTGATTCTTAATAGGTGTAAGACTATTAGGCGAATAAAGTCCTCGATATAACCAGGTCATCGATGGGATTTAACTAGTCGAGCTGTCAATCATTTATCTTGATAAAAAAATTAACCCCTATGACTATGCAAATGTATAAGGACTCTTTTTAAAGTTCATAAACATGGCTAGATAATAGATTAAGGGGAACAAAAAATAGACTAGAAATTAATAAACATGTACAAACGAAAGTATGTGAATAACTCGAGAAAAAATAACCTCGAACTGAGCCTGAAGGCGAGTGTCTCAGCTTTTGAAAGCCTAATTACAAAGGGTACTGTTGACGGTGAGAACTCGTCAACGAAGTTAAGTTGGAAAAATTATCAAATCAAGATCACTAATCGGAAAGCTATAAAAACTTGAACAATAACTCAAGAACAATGATAGAACAATAATGGAGAGTTCAGTCTTTCATTCACACTCAAGCCTCTGCTACAGTAAAATTTCCCACCTCCTTTCAGGTGGTCTTAGAGTTCATTTTATAGTAGGCTCTAATGGCCTTAGGTACGTAGTGGTCCAGGGGACCAAGTGGTACATACGTACTGTGTCAGGGGAGTGGCTTCAGAGGTTGAGGTCGTACATCCCGTACAGGAGCAGGTGTCACGAGGATGTCTCCACTACTTGTCTGTACCCATGTCTGATGCGTGGTGGCAGGCGTAGTGGCGCAGGAGGTAGTGGTGTCGGCTCTGACCTATGGCCGTAGACGTACGAACCACAACTCCTATCCTTGCATACCCACTCCTGGCGTTCCCACTACTTGTCTGGTAGGGGTACTATATCTGTACTCTGACTTCTTTAGGTTTGTAGGTACATTCCATATTCATGCGTGTACCTTGCCCCTTGTGAGTATTCTCACCTCCAAGGCCATGGGCGAGGCCATGGGGCGAGGCCATGGGGCGAGGCCATGGGCGAAGCCATGGGGCGAGGCCATGGGCGAAGCCATGGGGCAAGGCCATGGGCGAGGCCATGGGGCGAGGCCATGGGGCGAGGCCATGGGTGAGGCCGTGGGTGAGGCCATGGGGCGAGGCCGTGGGCGAGGCCATGGAGCGAGGCCATGGGCGAGGCCGTGGGCGAGCCCCTGGGCGAGGCCATGAGCGAGGCCCTGGGCGAGGCCATGGGGCCGAGGTGGGCGAGGCTGTGGGTGAGGCCGTGGGCATGGGCGAGGCCGTGGGCGAGGCCATGGGCGAGGCCATGGGGCGAGGCCATGGGCGAGGGCATGGGCAAGGCCACAGGTGAGGCCATGGGGCCGAGGGCATGGGCGAGGCCATGGACGGGCCTCGCGAGGCTACTGAGCCTTGGCATCTATGCCTTGCCAACGTGGGCCAAATGGCATCGACTCCATGAGAAACGAACCCAGACTCGTGTTGTGATGGTGCGATGGCTTCCCGAGACGACGGTGGCCTACGGACCTTGCCTCGACCTCATACTTTCCCTTGACGGGATTATGAGCATCAACAGGTACATAGAACCAAACATGAAACATAAAAATAATAAATAAAAAAGATGAAGAGGATGCTCTAGACATCACTCAGCTCCGGGAAAATGCTCGTGTGATGTCACCTCTTCATCACCCCCTTCAGCAGCCCCAGAAGCCTCTACGGTCTTAGAGGGCTCTTGCAATAATCGATTCTGGAACGTGGCAAGATATCGCCCCCAGAATGCTACATCCATGAATGAGAAGTCTCCTTCTTAGTTGCATGCCCAGCACCGATAAAGCATTTACTCCAGAGAGTCCCTTCCCTCGGAAACCTCTTGCTTGGCCTTCTTAGCATCCTACTTGGCTCTCTCCTCGACCTTAGACAACATATTTTTAAGCACTTCAACTTCCTCAAGTTTCTTACTAAGGTTCTCGACCTCGACCTGCAGCTGATATTGACACTGGCTCAACTCGATGACCTATCCTTTTGCTATTTGATCGTTGTTCTGGGATGCCACCAGGGCGGCCCTGGCCTCGTCCCTTTGAGTTCGGATTCAGACAATGCTGCAGATTTGGGCTAAACAAGACTGTAAAAAAAATATATCATGTTCAGTTTTCGAAAAGGAGAGAAAAAATGACTGCAAAAAAAAAAATTGGATATCTTACAGTTAGAGTCATTCCCAATGCCGAATCTAGGACATTCTCTGGGGAATGCTCCTCTTTGGATCTCATGTCCTTGATGTTAATCTGATTTGCATGGCCCACCAGGTGATTTTTCATCCAAGGAGTGACCCACGAAGTTCCTTCGGAACCCTTCTGTCCTCAAGCAGTATAACTAGAAGTTGCACAGATGGGGCCTCGTCTTGTACAACTTGAAGTCTCGAAGCAGGGTCGTGAGGAGAAAACAAAGGGGCTTCGTGAATGGTAACTGTTGTTACATGAGTAGCCGCTGCATTGTGTACTACTATTTTTAGGCAGAGCTGGAACCTTTATTTTTAGCAGGGGACCCAGTGGCAGTTCCGACTCCGGAGGTGGTTTTCTTTGATGTTCTTTGCCTCTTGACAACAAGTCCAACTTTGACCCCAGCAGTCTTGAAGGCGCTCTTTAGGTCCATATTTTTGTCTGCAAAAAGAGCGAGCAAAGAGTCAGAACAAAGGAATGATCAGTCAAGATAACACAAAGTAAAGAAAAACAAAAAAAGAACCCTACCCTCTGACTTAGAGGAGGAAACAACTATGATCGTCTCTAGGTTATGGACCGAGTTGGGTAAAACCTCTAACTCTTGGACTATCGGAGGAGAGGGATATTCTAATATTATTACATTGTGGGACCTATGGTGTTCAGTCTATTCAATTGGACTTGACTCGTGCTCGACCTACCTAATACCCGGGGTGAATGTACCATGACACAAGGAAGGCCATGACCAAAGGTTTGTAACGTACTGTTAAAAAATAGTGGACCTAAACTTCAAGGTATTATCTACAACTATATTACATTTGGGGTAACTATAGTTTTGGCGTACTACCAATTTGTCAACACACTGAAAAAGAGTCACATTTAGGTCCGGATCAAATGGATGTCGGCTCACGAACTACTTCGGGTTGAATCGGATTAGCCTAAAACTGGCAAAAGTCTAGTTTATTTATCTATATGGATTACTCTTGCTGGATGTGCCGCCTGCTGTCCTTGATTCAGCATGACCTTTACCAGAATCTTGTTTGTCTTTAGGAACTCTTCTTTTACGCACCAATTGTTTGACCTCCTCTTCATCATTAACCTCTTCAGCGACTGGAAGGAGTTCCTGGGAGGGGGACCTTAGGCCCTGATGGCCAACGTCTGATCCTCCCAAAGCACCATGCAAGCCACCATGGTGGCATCATTCAATGCCCTCGTGAACTCTTTTTCCTCGACTAGCCAGAGTTTGATATTGACCTCTGAGGGTCTCTCATTGCCTCTTTCTCTTATATATTGCTGCACCAGGTAATAACTCAATCATAATAAGTTTTAACTTGGTTAGGATATAGAATTCAAGTACATTGTTCAAAAAGCTAAGAAACTTACGAGGATGATTGAAGTATCGATGAGTGCAATTCTTGAACCCGTTTGGCATAAAGAATTGGTCCTTATAGTCATTCGAGTGCCTAGGGAGGTCAATGATGGAGGTTGTGTTGGGGAATCTGGTGAGGTAGTAGAAACCATCACCTCGGCCCTTTGGCTCTATATTGGCCTTGAGACAGAAGAAATACATAATGTCGGTAGGGAATCTCCCACTCGTTCTTCAAAAATAAATACTTCAACCTCACCAGGAGAAGATACGAGTTGGGGGGATTTGGAACGGTTCTAGTTCAATGTAGTTTAAAAAGTCCACGAAATACTGTTCTAGGGGAATTAAGGAACCTACCTTTAGGTGCTCATCACTCCAAGCCCCAAAGTCGTCCTGGAGCGGGGTGCACCTCTCTCTCCATCCAATGAAGGACAAGCAATGAGTACGTTGGAACCCATTTCGATCCCGTGACTCAGTAAGATTTTGTTCGTCTTTCCCTAAGTCTTTATCTGAGACTCGATGTGCTCAGCCTCGAAGAAGGAGTCGGGGCCAACCTCGATCTGCCTATACATCGCTGGGCCAAAGTGGAGAATGGAGGTCTCGGAGGTGACATGCTTTTCTTTATTTTGTTTTGAGAGGAGGAGCTCGCCATTGATTTCTTTTATAGACTAGCATAACTTAATCTATCTCATGACAAAGCGGTCTGTTAGAGGCGACCTGAGATATAACCTCGCCTTGATAATAGAAGTGAGGACAACCTGGGGTTTTGGATTCGGTCTACTAGACCTAAGTTATTCACGAGCTAAGCTCCCACCTGATGTTATTACGTGAGTTCACGTGCGGTTAAAGATCACGAGCCATAACCTCTGAAAACCCTGATTCTATGGGATTCGCATGTCAGACTCGATACCTCTCTAGAAAGCGGTTTAATTCAAAACCACTCTAAGATACCGTAACCCTTAGTCTACCCAGAGATGAACCTAAAGCCCCTCAAATCTTCAAGTTCATATATTCAAACATTCCTTTCTCAAACCCAAAATTCCTAGACACAGACCCTTTTTTTTGGTGCATTATTCCTAGTCGTTCCTAATGCTATAAGTTATGGGCACATATAAAAACTAAACTTAACTTGTACCAAATCGAAATAGGTAAAAAAATACTGGAATATTTCGTAAAACTTATTGAAAAATAAGAAAAACAAAATTTAAACCAAGTATAAAAATATTTACAGATTGGATTCTTGGTCGAGAAAATGATAGAAGAATTAGAAGTCATAGTCTAAAAGTTCTTGGAAAACAAGGGAATGCAGAGAGCTTTGAGTGTTTTGAAAAGGAAGAAGGAGGAGAGAAAATTTTGAATGCAAAGGTGGTAAGGGTCAGGCTTGGTTCTTCTATTTACACGAAAACTTCGGGAACCAATGTAGGCCACATGATTAGATCAGTTCGAGATCCAAGGGCTTGAATTAAATATACCAAACGACAACAAAAACTTGACAAGACAACTATCACAATACTCGAAACCCGAACAAACGCCTATGACAGATAGACACGTGTCCCATACATGAGTGAGTGTGTGGGCACATTTTCTCATAACAGAGCCGAAAAGCCCCTAGTGTTCATTTTAGAAGTGACGTCATGCACGAGCAGAAGCTTGGGGGGCAAATGTTGTATCCCAAAAATACGAGTTGAATTACTCAGCACAGGGTACAGCTGGCAGACAAACGTATGAAGAAAAGCATACATAGAGTTTCTTCTTAATTCTGGAGTGAGCAACTCAAGTCAACTTGACAGCATATGACAACCAAATAGTCTCCAGTTCGCCTCTTATGTTGACAATTTAGTTTGAGGTACCCATGTGAGTTCGGATTATTCCTACAGCACCTAGCTCGAAGAATGTGTTCAACTCGCGATATCTTGGCCATGACGCGAAGTGAAGGATCCCAAAAGACTGGGAGATTCTTTAAAAGCCTCATAACGACCCAGATTTTAATATGTATTTATTACCCGATATAACGGGTATCAAAATGATAGGCAATCATGTATTTATGAAATTGGAAAGTTACCCGAATTCGTTACCATATTAATGTACGTTTACCGAAAACTGTCCATGAGAATCTCCTATAAATTACAAGGGGAATGGACAAAAAAAGGATCGACTTTCTTTATGCAAAAACTCTGCTGAAATTATCATAAACAATTTAACCAAGAGTCATAAACAGATCAATAAGAGTGACTTATGGGCTATATGGATTTTAACCATTGAACCATGTAAAATCGTGTGACTGCTTTGTCTTCTTACTTTTTGTTATTTCTTTTCTATTCGATTTACAAAAAGTCTAATCTCTCAATTTTCGGATTTCTAAATCACCTATTGTCGGAAAATCGTGTCAACATATGTCTTTTGACACTATTACATATATGTTTGGATAACAAAATACATTAATGACAAAATAAATAATTAATAAAATGAAGAAAATAATAAATTTAAGCACATAAATATTTTTCAGTTATAGTTTTGAAAACATAATTGATGGAATAATTTAAATACTATAGTATGAAATTTTAAAATATGCCATCAGAAATTATTATGTCTCATTTATTAATTTTTATTTTTATTTTTAATTTATTTATCTTATTCAGATGACTTTATTATTTTTATTTTGTTTACCTTATTTAGAAGAATTTTAAACTAAATATGCTACAAAATAATAAAAAATAAGTGTTAAATCTAACGAAAACCAATATTTTCCGTTAAACTCATAGATATATATATATATATATTAATTTTGACAATATATCATTATAGAGATATTTATTTAATTGGGGAGTATTTTTGAGACTATTATGCTTCATGCCCCATGACCATATCTCTTGTAAAGTGGTTAGCAATATCCTTTGAAATTATGGAAGAGAATTGCTAAGCGGCACCTTTGGTGCCCAACACCACAAGTGGGTGGCGTATCGCTATTGGTACAATTCAATATGGGGTCTCACATATTTGAATTTCATAAGTATTATGGGGTATCGCTAACCAATTATGAGGTATCACTTCGTATGATATTTGATACCTTAAAATGCCAAATAACAACAATGATTATGGAAACTCGTGGGGAAAATATGAATACTGTGAAACAATAGTATGTATTAATTTTGATACAGGAGGATCGTACACTAACATTGAATCAATTTCACAAAGCTACAGCTAAAAATTGTATATATAGCACATAAGTACTAACAATTAATATAAAGCTTGTATATTGGTACTGCTGCATAAGGCTAGGCTAGCTAGCTCATAAATTTAGTAACATTAATGCCCTAATATAACATGACACATTTATGTATAGGAGTCTTCTTCTCTTTCCACATATTAAAGAAGTTCAATCCCAAACTTGTAAATTAATTAAAGAATGTATGCAATATCACGTATGAAGGAGTGTATATATACTAGAGTCCTATGCATAGTTGCAAAGACCAAAAGCACAGAGGCCACCATTGTTGCAGCTATTGTTGCAGGCACCACAATGGTTTTTGTTAAAGGAAGGGTTGACACACTTGCCATTGCAACATATCTGATTGTACTTGCATTTCTTCCCACACTTGCCACAGTTTTGGCGATCTCTCACCAAATCCACACACTTCTTCTTGCAACAATTCGGCCCAGGGCTGCCTTTCGCTCCACAAATCCCCGGAAACTTCTTGCAATTTGGCCGGCGATTCTTTCGCTTATTCTTTTGCGAAAGGAAACGTTGCACTACTTGATGAGCTTTTATATCATCAGAAGAAGATCCTAGATTATTACGATCATTATGTTCTTGAACAACAAGTTCTCCATAATTATCGTCATCAAGATCTTCTAATTCTGGGGCTAATGCAGCATAAGTACATATGGTGAAATCTACAAAAACGATCATGAGAATGAAGAACAGCTTAATGAGCAGCTTCATTATTGGCCAACGTTAACGTAACGAAAGATATAATAAAGAGTTTAAGGTTCAGGAGAAGCTCTAGATAGAGTTATATGTAATGGTTGATGAAGTTAATTGGTTCTATATATATAAATAGTTTAGGGGGCATAAATATTACTAATTAGGCAGTGGACTTGACACGTTTAAGGCCAAGTTGTTTAGTGGGGTCGGTACGTACGTATAGTCCAAATTCAAGTGCTGCCTAATAAGCAAAGCCATGTGCTTCCCTTTGATCAGATCAAAGGGACGCTACAAAATAATTTTAAAAAGGGAAGACAAAACAGACAGATTAGTTTAGGACGCAACAGAAGTCTAAAATGAGTGGTAAAGTGATATTAGATAGTAATATAATAGTAAGTGAGATGTGTGTGTACGTATAAATATTGGTCAAACCCTCTCAACAACATAGTATTCATATTCTTTACATGTTTGAATATTATAATACAAAATTCAATGTTTTCTGCTTCTGAGAACAAGATCAAATTCTATATGTTCAGATCACTTGAAATATAATTTTTGTAAGTCAATAAATGGTGAATGCTGATGACTTACGTTTATTAACACCTTGTCTTATATATTTTATTTCTTTGTGTAAAATTTCATTGCAACAGAATTCATGGTCTTGTAACAATTATTAGGTATGTATCCAAAATGGGAGAGGACTGAGATTGAACAAAATATACCATGTTCCATGTAGCAGCAATTGAAAATTAAATTCAGAAAATGTTTCCTATTTCGTGTACAAATTATATTCAACCACATTAACTATGTCCAATGGCTAACACTTTATATATCTTTATATATTATAAATGCGAGTTTAACTATTTCGGTTTTTTATCATTTTTTTATTTTTTCTAATACCATTAGTTTTAAAGTCATCTAACTAAGGTAAATAGATTAAATAATAATAATAATAAAGCTATCTAAATAAGGTAAATAAATTGAAAATAAAAAAATAATAAATGAACCATAATAATTTCGCATCACATACTTTAAAATTTCATATTAAAATATTTAAATTACTCTATCAATTAAGTTTTAAAACCAATGACCAAAAGATAATAATGTATTTAAATTTATTTCTTTTTCTTTCTTTTATTAATTATTTATTTATTTAATTATTTTTGGTAAGTAAGTCAATTATATTGCAGAAACTAAGAGTACAAAAGCGGAAGGAAAACAGCTAAACAAAAAAAACTAATTACAACTCAAACACCTTATGAAACCAAACCAACTCATCTACTAAAGAACCTGTATAAGGAATTCTATTGTAAACAGCCATCTTAATCATTTTGATCGTGTACTGTACAGACCAAACAACACTATCCCAATACGCTATATTGGAAACTTTCCAAATATGATAGATGAGACTAGAAAGAATAGACCAACTCACTAATTTCTTGAATCTACTAAATTTGCATCTTTTTATCCATTTAAAAATTCCTTCCACAGAACAAAATCTGGTTCGAATATCCAGTCATCCCAGCAAAATTTGAACACAGTGAGCACTAAAGGAACAACCAAAAAAGAGATGATTATGAGTTTCCTTCTCTACACCACAAATTCTACAGCAAGAGTCTATGCTCAGCCCAAATTTCTTCAGACGATCTTTAGTCTTTAATCTCCAAAATAAGTAAAGCCAGATAAAGATTCTATGCTTAGGAACACTTAATCTACTCCACAGATCAGCATATACAAATCTTGATTGAGTGTTGTCCAGTAAAGCTACATAAATATCAGATATGGAATATGAGTTTTGCTCAAACCTGTGCCTGGTAACTACCCCTTTGATTTTCTCTTTAGTCCGCACAATCTGACACCAATACCAGCTGCTATCAATAGGAGCTTGATACTCCCACCAATCTTGATTATGTAGATAAACCGAGTGCACCCATTTTACCCATAGGTTCTCCTTGTTCATTGAGATATGCCAATTGCTGCATAATTCCAATAAACAATATTCCTTAAACCCAGACCTCCCTCAATCATCCTTTTACAAACATCTTGCCAAGAAACAAAACCAGGACCAATATATTCAGCCGAACCATGCCAAAGGAAAGCTATACAATTTGATTAATTCTGTCCAATAATGCCTTTGGAAGAATCATAATCTGAGTCCAATAGAAATGAATGGACAATAACACTGCATTTACTAGTGTAAGTCTACCAGCAATAGATAGGTGTCTCGAACTCCAAATCCTAATTCGCTGAATCATCCTTTCAACCAACATATTACACTCAGCCAAGCTAATTCTTTTCAAGCAAATTGGAATCCCAAGAAAGCGAAAAGGCAGATGACTTTAGGTAAACCCCGACACTAAGAGAATTCAGTTCACTTCCTCATCCCTCATCCCATGACAATTAATCGCTGACTTAGTTACATTAACTTGTAAACCAGAAGTGTCAGAAAATCTTTTAAAACCCTGTAAGAGGAACATAATAGATCTATAATCTCCTCTATAGAATAAAATAGCGTCATCCGCAAAGCATAAATGATTTAGTTTATGCTCCTTGCATCTGTGATGGAAATGAAAATCAGCTTTGCAAGCAATCTTAGATAAAATTCTAGATAAATATTCTATACAAATGACGAAAAGGAGGGGAGATAATGGATCCCCCTACCTTAAACCCTTCTTAGCCTCAAAAAAACCATGGAACGTGCCATCTAACAGTAAAGAAAATCGAGGAGTTCGAACACAAGTCATAATCAACTGCACAAAATTACTTGGCAAATTTAACTCCGTAAGCATCTTGTACGCCCTGATTTTCCCTCGGGCTGATTAGCGAACTGAGCTGCGGCCTAATCATGATTATCTCGTGGACATCCCCAAAACCGGAGCTGCCGTCATAAGATCATACCTCCTTACCTCCAGGTAACCTAAGGGTTCGCCTCTGATAACTTAAGGACAGAGTCCGGGCTCTGAAGGTCGAAGGTCGAGTTAAGTATCCAACTCGTAGTGCGAGCTAGAGTTGGAGCTATGACCTTTTATAAAGTCAGCCACGCAAGGTAAACATGCATAGATCAGACATCACATGTCCGATATATCCCTGATTTCTCGGACACGCAGCAAGAACGTGCGTATTCAGACACCCACGACTGGGTTGGGCCGTGCAGCCCATTATCTCCTTACCTATTGATTTGACCACACTTATGTGTCAGGTTTAGGAATTAATCATGATTGTCACATAATTGACATGATAGGTAAGAAGGTCACGGGATGACCTTCTTACCAACTCCCAGGTATCTTCTCCTATAAATATGGAGACCTTGGGAGTTAATAAGGGTTGGATTCTTTATTGTAAAAAAGGGCCTGTAATCAAATATCCAGTATATAGCAATAATACTGACTATTGGAGTAGAAGGATTTTAACCTTTGAACCACTCAAAAAACGTACTTTGAGTCACCATTTCATTTCCTAAGATCATATATCTATTTCGGTTCAACACAAGCACTAATCCCTTTCTCTTCTTTTCTTAATTTCCTGTTGGCGAAGAACCGCGTCAACAGTTTGGTGCTTTCATTGAGAGCAAGTTCGATTAGTGCTGTCGAAAACATCCAACTATGGTGACAACTCGATCCAGGCACGGTAACGAGGCAGAACAGCATGATGGGCAGGAGGCTCATCATACTGCCATCCCTGGTGAACAAGTTCCTGAAGCCCAGCAGCGGCCAGGAAAGCAGCCGGCGGGCCAAGATGACACCGGAAGTTTGGCACCCCGGCCACCTAATCCAAACCCGTGTTATTACACTACGGTGGAGATGGAGAATGCTCAGCTGAGGAGCCAGCTAGCAATAGCTAGCCAACAGATCAAGGATGCGCTGGCCCGACTACCCCCTCTCACAATCGACGCTAATCTCGGAGAGAGGCAAGGCGAGGCTACTAAGTCTCGCCGGGGTAACCGGTCCAGGCGTAGCCGCTCGGACAGAATTCCGACAACCAACTCCACTCCTTCATCACACCATCGGGAGGCAAACTTCAAAGAAGTGCCTGGAGCCACGCAACAGCAATACAGCCGTTCGGTCAGAACGTCGACTCCTAGCTCCCAACCATCCTCGAGAGCGCCCAGGGGAGCTCGAGGAAATTCCCGAAGGAGATCCAGGGAGGGCTCGCAGCATCAGCCCGTCCCCAACAACCGTCCTGCGCCTCCTCCAGATCGCCAGGCTCAGGACCAGCAGGTTGGCAGGGCCGAAAGGCCCCCACTGAACTTGATCCGTCCAGACGGAACCAGGATCGCCTCTCCAGTCAGGCATCCTCCGTCTCTAATCAGATATCCATCTCCTCCTCGGCCCGTCCAAGATATTCCAGCCGATGGAAGTAGCAGGAGAGATCCGCCATCAGTTGGACATTCCTGACGTAGCAGGGCGCCAAGGGAAAGCCCAGGTCCTCAGCACCAAAGGCGAGCTCCAAGCCTCTCTATCAGGAGCTACTGGACCAGCAGTCGCCAGAGTGACCTTTCTGGCGGAGACCTGCGTCAGCGCCTAAGTTCAGCACAAAGCCTACGAGCCACTCGGGGAGGCGATCTACGGGATCACCTTAACTCCCATAGAGGGGAGCAGGTAGGAGGAGACAGCCATGCTCGCTCAGGGGGGGCCCTGTCCGAAGTACGTAACGGAGGGAATGCCACAAATAACCTATCTCAAGATAGGAGGGGCAAAAACCCACCAAATATGTACAATGGATCCGGAGCTGTTGAATAGCCCCGGAATAACCAAGGACATCAGGACCAAACCCTCGAGCACCTGGCCCAAATGGAGGAGATAATGAGGAAGCTCCTGTCAGAAAAAGATGAATATAATTCTGGGGACGAGATGGAGCTCTTTGCCCCCAGCATAGCAGCAATGGCTTACCCACCTGGTTTCCATATCCCGCACCTGTCTAAGTTCAATGGAGATGGAGACCCGTCGGATCACCTAGGGATGTTTAACACCCTGATGATGGCCCACAACATTGGCCCCGAGCTGAGGTGTCTAATCTTTCCTTCCACACTGACTGGACCTACCAAGCAGTGGTTCTAGCAAGGTAAAAGACAGTCAATCAGCTCCTGGAAGACTTTCTCGGCAGATTTCAAAAGGGCATTCCGAGCCTCCCAGGCTGCCCGCGTTCAGGCCGACTCTTTGGCTAACGTGAGGCAGCAGCCCGGCGAAACTTTGAAGGCCTACTTGAGCAGATTTGTGAACGTCGCTGCTCGGGCCAGAGACACGGATGATAGCTCCAAGCTCATGGCCATGAGAACTGGAATCCTCGTCGGAGGGGATCTCTGGAAAGACATACAAAGAAAGGGAGTCAGCTCGGTTAACGAATTCCTTAACAAGGCCCAAGAATTGATAAACTTGGACGAAGTCGAAGCCTCAGCTGCAGGAACCAGCCAGGTCCCTGATCAGCCCGCTGGAGTGGGGACAGGGGTCGTGGCAGCGACCCAAATCGTCACACAGAACAACCAGCTCGGTGGAGGCAAAAGAAAGGGGAATGGTGAAGGCAGCCAGCACGGCCAAAAGAAGAATAAGTCCGTAGACAAAATTAAGCCCGTCTACGCTACTTACACAGAGCTCACCCAGTCTAGGGAGAACATTTTCCTTGTTAATTCTACTCACCTCCCCTGGAAGAGGCCCGAGCCGTTGAAGCACCAAAAGGGGAAGAGAGATACCTCCAAGTTTTTCTGCTTTCACAACGATGTTGGCCACAACACCGATGATTGTAGGCATCTAAAGGATGAGATCAAGAATCTCATCCGAGCCGACCCCTTGGCTCAATACGCGCGGAATAGAGTCCCAGCAGGTCGACCCACTCCAGAAGTCCCGGCCAGTCAACCCGGGTCTCGGATAGATCAGGACGTCCCTCCTCCCTTGGTTGGAGGGGAGATATCCACCATCTCTGGAGGACTGCATTTGGCTGGCACGAGCAGGGGCGCCCAGAAGAGATACGTGAATGAACTGAAGGCGCATAACAGAGTAGAGTTCGTCTCGGAGCAGCGCCTGCCAAAGCAGCAGCGATTGGAGAAGCAACCGATCATTTTTACGGAGGAAGATGCGGGCCATGTCTAGTTCCCTCACAATGACCCTTTGGTCGTGGTAATTCAGCTCGCCAATCGGAGAGTGAGGAGGGTGCTGATCAACAACAGGAGCTCGGTGAACCTCCTATTCCGATCCACGTTAGAGAAGATGGGTTTGACCGTCGCCGAGCTGAAGGCGACCTCCATGATGTTATATGGTTTTTCGGGAGAAGGATCGGCGGCCATAGGGACGATCGAGCTGGTGATGACCCTAGGAGAAGGACCTCGAACAGTCTCGAAACTCCTCGAGTTCATGGTCATTGACTGCACCGCTGCATACAACGCCATTTTGGGATGACCTACGCTCATGGAATTTGAGGCCGTCACTTCCATTCGCCACCTCGCGATGAAATTCCCTACTTCCACGGGAATATGCACTGTCCATGGCGATCAGTTCGCTACCAGGGAATGCTACAGCATTTCCATGAAGGGAAAATCTAAACTCGGGCAGCTGGCAATGGCCATCCAAAGTGGTGAAGAGGAATCTCAAGAACCCTTAGCTGATCTTGAGATTGAAAACCCTCAAAGCGCCGAAGGGGAAAATGTCATCTTAAGTGAGGATATTGACCCCCGAATAGGCGAGGACAGATCCGAGCTCCAGGCTATTGAGGAGCTCGAGGAAGTGAACATTGATCCGCAGAATCCATCACGGATGGTCAAGCTCGGGAAAAACCTCTGTAGCAAGAGGAGGACGGAGCTGATCAGATTTCTGCGGGATAACCTAGACGTGTTTGCATGGTCCCATGAGGACATGGTGGGAATCAGCCCGAGTGTCATCATGCATACACTTCATTTGGATAAAAGCATTCCCGCCAAGTCCCAGAAGCAGAGACACCTAGGAACAACCCGGGCTGTAGCCTTGAAGGAAGAGGTAGCCCGGCTCAAAAAATGTGGCTTTATCCGTGAAGCCAAATTTCCAATATGGGTCACCAACCCCGTGCTGGTCCCGAAGCCCAACGGAAAATGGCGGACCTGCACAGACTTCTCCGACCTGAATAAAGCCTGCCCCAAGGATTGTTTTCCACTACCAAGGATTGACCAGTTGGTAGATGTCACGGTGGGGCACGAACTCATGTCATTTATCGATGCGTACTCGGGCTACAATCAGATCGCCATGAATCTGGCGGATCAGGAGCACACCAGTTTCATGACCCCGACTAACGTTTATTGTTACAAGGTCACGCCGTTTGGATTGAAGAACGCCAGAGCTACCTACCAAAGGTTAGTAAATAGAATGTTTGCAGACCAGATCGGAAAAAACATGAAGTGTACGTTGATGACATGCTAGTCAAGTCAAAGAATGTCGATAACCATGTTTCCGACCTGGAAGAATATTTTAAGATACTACGGGAGTATGGCATGAGGCTTAATCCACAGAAGTGCACTTTTGGTGTCGCATCAGGGAAATTCCTGGGGTTCATTGTCAATCCCCGAGGAATCGAGGCAAACCCCGACAATATCAGATCACTGCTCGAGCTTCCCTTGCCCAGGTCGCGAAAAGATGTCCAAGGCCTGACAGAAAGAGTGGCGGCCCTCAATCGGTTTATTTCCAAGTCCACCGATAAGTGTTTGCCATTCTACAACCTGCTCCGAGGAAACAAGAAGTTCGAATGGACAGAGGAGTGCGAAAGCGCATTCCTCGACCTGAAGGAACATCTGGCCGAGCCGCCTGTACTATCCAAACCAAAAGCAGGAGAGCCTCTTTTTCTCTACCTGGCTGTCACTAAGGATGCAGCCAGTGTCGTATTGGTCCGGGAAGAAGACCGAGTTCAGAGACCAGTCTACTACATCAGCAAGAGACTTCTCGGGGCTAAATCTCGGTACCCATTGATGGAGAAATTGGCGTTCTGCCTTATCACGGCCTCGCGAAAGCTCAGGCCGTATTTCCAGTCCCACTCGATACACGTCATGACCGATCAGCCTTTAAGGCAGGTTTTGCAAAAACCTGAAGCATCAGGGCGCTTGTTAAAGTGGGCAATCGAACTCAGTCAGTTCGAGATTTTGTACACTCCGAGAACTGCTATAAAAAGTCAGGCCCTGGCTGATTTTATGGCAGAATGCACGGGATTCCAGGAGGATCCCGCGGAGGACTCACCCTAAGTCACCTCGCCCCAGGCGTCATGGAGGATCTTTGTGGATGGTTCATCCAACGAGAACGGCTCCGGAGCTGGAATCATTTTGATATCCCCCGAGGGACATAGATTCCACTCAGCACTGAGATTCGGATTCAAGGCCTCCAACAACGAGGCCGAATACGAAGATTTGTTGGCTGGGCTGAGGATAGCCCAGGAGTTGGAGGCGAGCTCCGTCCAGTGCTTCAGTGACTCCCAGCTCGTGGTAAACCAGGTTGTAGGAAAATATCAAGCACGGGGACCCAAGATGGCTGCCTATCTGGCAAAGGTAAAAGGTGAGCTATCCGCGTTTAGGCGAGGCTCGATCGAACAGATACCTCAGGAGCAGAATGCTAACGCAGATGTTCTTGCCAAGCTCGCCACCTCTGGGGAAACAGAGACCTTGGGGATAGTACCAATAGAATTCTTGGGAAAACCAAGCATAGAAGATGTCAGGACAAAGGTCGAGATGATCGATGCCAGGCCGACCTGGATGACCCCCATCCTTGAATATCTCGTCGAGGGAAAGCTGCCTGAAGGGCGTAATGATGCACGGCGAGTCCTGTACCAAGCCCCGAGGTATACGATGGTGGACGGGGTGCTATACCGGCGTGGGCACTCCCTACCTCTCCTCCAATGTGTTCTTCCAGGCGAAGCAAAGGCCGTCCTGCAGGAAGTGCATGAGGGTTTTTGCAGAGATCACACTGGGGGGCAGAGCTTGTCCCTAAAGGTCCTGAGGCAAGGATATTACTGGCCCACTCTGTCCAAGGATTCGATCTCATATGTCAAAAAGTGCGACAAGTGCCAGCGATTCGCCGCAGTTGCCCGAGCTCCTCCAGTCGAGCTGAAGATGATCTCGTCCCCATGGCCGTTCGTTGTTTGGGGGATCGACTAGGTGGGCGCCCTCCCTACTGGAAAAGGCAGGGTCCGTTACGCCGTGGTAGCCGTCGACTACTTTACGAAGTGGGCCGAGGCAGAACCTTTGGCGACGATAATGTCCAAAAAAGTGCTTGACTTCGTGGTTAAAAGCATCATTTGCCGATTCGGCTTGCCCAAGAAGATCGTCTCTGATAATGGCACTTATTTCGACAGCGACCTGTTCACTGAGTTTTGTGAAAGGTACAGAATTGTGAAAAGCTTCTCCTCCGTGGCCTATCCTCAGGCGAATGGCCAGGTCGAAGCTGTCAACAAGACTCTAAAGGCGAGCCTCAAGAAGAGATTAGATGAAGCAAAGGGGGTCTGGCCAGAACAGCTCCCCCAGGTCCTATGGGCATACCGAACCTTGCATCAGACTCCTACGGGTCATACTCCTTTTTCCCTAACCTTTGGGAGTGAGGCAGTCCTCCTCGTGGAAGTTAGGGTGCTTTCGCATAGGGTCCAGTCTTACGACCAGGACCGCAACCACGAGCTTCTGTGCAATTCCCTTGACCTAGTTGATGAAAGGCGAGAAGATTCGCAACTCCAGCTCACCCATTATCAGCAAAAGATCACTCGCTATTTCAACTCCAAGGTCAAAAAGCGTGCCTTTAGCATTGGCGACCTAGTCCTAAGGAGAGTTTTCTTAGCCGGTAAGGATCCCAAAGATGGAGTCTTGGGACCGAACTGGGAGGGACCGTATCAAGTCATCGAGGTCATTAAGGAAGGAACTTATAAGTTAGCTCGGCCTGATGGAGGGGTAGTCCCACGGACTTGGAACGCCGTCCATTTAAAGAAATACTATCAATGATTCACTTGTAAGGCCTAAAAGGCCATTTTTTATGTATTAAGCAATGAGAATCAACTTTTTGTTTATATTTGTACATGTTTTCAAGTGTAATCTAAAGTAACCACGAAAGACCCTTTCCCAGTTACTTGGGGGGCATATGGTACCTGGATATAACCAGGTCACCTTAAAACTTAGAAGTTGATTTAAATCTATTGATCGTTGTTCTTCTTAAAGAGCTCGAGATATTGATAAAAGTTAACACGAACTAAGTTTTCAAATTAAGTTCCTGGATATAACCGGGTCATAAAACTTAGAAGTTGATTTAAATTTGTTGATCGTTGTTCTTCTTAAAGAGCTCGAGATATGGATAAAAGTTAACACGAACTAAGTTTTCAAATTAAGTTCCTGGATATAACCGGGTCATAAAACTTAGAAGTTGATTTAAATCTGTTGATCGTTGTTCTTCTTAAAGAGCTCGAGATATGGATAAGAGTTAACACGAACTAAGTTTTCAAATTAAGTTCCTGGATATAACCAGGTCAAAAAACTTAGAGGTTGATTTAAATCTATTTATCGTTGTTCTTAAAGAGCTCGAGATATGGATAAAGATTAACGCAAACTAAGTTTTTCAAAAATTGTAACCAAAATGTGTAGGGGCAAGAAAGAGAATTAATTAAAAATAAAATTGAGCTAAATTGTCTCGAGGTGGAAGCACCTCATGCAAAGGTTACACAAAAAAAAAATTATTGAAAGAAAGGGCACGAGAGAGGAAAAGCCCTAAGCTCCGCCAGGTGGCCCCTTGGAGGTTGCCGTCTCGCCTTGCTCAACTGCGCCAGAGCCTTCCCTGGCCTCGGAGGGCGCTTCTTTATCGAGGGGAGCCTGGAACTTCACTTGCAAGCGCTCCTAGAGGCTCGCTGACAGGAAGGAGAAGTCAGCATCTGGATTGTAGGCCCAGCAATGGTAGAACAGGTCTTCCAAGGCCTTTTCTGAAGTTGTCCGCTCAGCCTCCAGGGCGGCCTTGGCCTCAGCCTTCGCGGCATCTAGGTCTGTCCGCGCGGTGGCAAGGGCGGCCTCGAGCTCTTGGACCTTTGGGCGGGTTTTCTCCAGCTCGGCCTGCGAGGCTGTCAAGGCATCCTTAGCCACCTGCAGAGAAGTCTGGTGCTCGCTCTTCATCTCCTCGAGCTGAGCCTTGGCCCTGGAGATGCTCTGGTGAAGGGCAACGACACCCTGCGAGAGATGAGGGACAATTACCTTAGAAAAAAGAGAAGAAAGAAAAAACAGGGCAAAGTTTAATAATAAAAAGCCATAAAAGGGTAAAGTCAGCTTACCGTTAGGGTCATTCCCATTGAAGACTCCATCACGCCCACCGGGCTCATTGTCTCGATGGCCCTGAGCTCCTTCTCGTTGAACTTGTATATGTGGCTGACGGCGTAGTTCGCCGACTCATACACTGTTCCCCGGAAGGCCTCTTGGATCTTCTCCAAGTCCTGGGGATTAACTGGGATGCGTACCTCGGAGGGTACAATCGCCGAAGCCTCGAGCTCCGTTCCTGCGTCCCGGGCGGCGGTCGAAGCTCGCGGAGCGGGTGGGGGCATGTTTCTTCCCCCTGTAGCAGGAGGAACCGCTCCCACGACCTGGGCAGCTGGGGCTTGCTCCTTCTCCTTTGCAGGAGACTTGGTGGGGGTCCCGACGGTGTGCTTGGACGTCCGGAGCCTTTTCATTCTTGGCCCAGCAGCCCCAGCTGGGGGGTTCCCCCCGACGAACGCACCTCGCAGGCTCTCTTCGGGCTGAGACATCTCTTCTGTCAAAACAAAGACATGGTTAGTACAAGAGTTAGCAATCATACAAAAACAAAGGGGGGAAAAGAGAAATTAAAGTATATGTATACTAAAAGGGATCCTACCCCCCGGGCTAGAAGAACCTATGGTTACGACCATCGGCTCCGGAGCTCCCGCGGAAGAATCTAAGTTGATTATCTCCCGAGCTGGTGAAAGTTCTAGATCTGACTCCGGTTCCAGGCTAGATTCTTCTACATATTGCCTAAGCCCCGGAGCTACGGAACCCCTCCGGAGTGATGGCCATGACCGAAGGTTGGTCCCATACTCCTCGAATAGGATCGACCTAAGGGCTAGGGTGTTATCTACTACTACGGTACCCCTAGGCCGGCTATCTTGGTAGTCCAACACAAGCCGGTCGACATAGTGGTGCAGGGTTGTCTTCAGGTCCGGATCACTTCGGTGACGATGGACGAGCTACCTAGGATTGAACCTAGCTAGCCGGGGGTCTGCTGTGGCCATATCTACACTCCTAAGCAAGTAAGGGTTACCTTGGCCAGAAGGACCCGCGGCTGCTCCGGACTGGATCCTCTCCTTGCCCGTCCTCTGGGCGACCTCCAGCGCCCGCTTCCTATTCCTCACGAGGGAACTTCGTCGTCCTCGTCCTCCTCATCTTCATTTCCCGCGACCTCCTCCACAATGATGGGTCTGGTGTCGCGGGCAGGGGGAAGCCCCCAGGGCCTCCTTAGGTTCAAAGTCTGATTTGGGAAAATCAGCTTGCAGGCTACCATCGTCTCGTCTGTTACGAGCACGCGATAATCCTTCTCATTGGGGGGCAAGCCCGCCAGTGTCTCGTATTGGGCCCCGAGGGTCACAGATTTCTCTGTCCTCACAAAGATGGCTGCAGGATTAATCTAAGTCAGAAAGGGATACAGGAGGAGCTAAACGATACTTAACTTACGAGCTAAGGATGAAAAGCACTTACGAAGGCGATTGAAGTAGTGGAGCTCGCAGTTTCTGAACCCCGTCGACATGAAGAATTGATCCTTAAAGTCGTTGGGGTGGCTGGGCACCTCGATGACTGCAGCCGTGTTTGAGAATCGGGTCAAGTAATAAAACCCGTCACCTCGACCACATTGATCCGGGCTGGCCTTGAGGCAGAAAAAATACAAAATATCCGCAGGAGTGGGGACCTCCCACTCGTGCTTCAAAAATAAATATCTCAACCCCGCAAACAACCGATAAGAGTTGGGGGGGAGCTGAAATGGGGCAAACTTCACATAATTTAGGAAGTCAGCAAAATACTGGTCCAGTGGGAGGAAGGCCCCCGCCTTGAAATGCTCGCCGCTCCAGGCCGTGAATTCCTCGTCGAGCAGCGCACAGCTCCGCTTGCCTTCAGCGGGAGGTCGGGCAATCACTGACGCTCTCCCCAGCCCGATGTTGTGGGAGAGGAATAGCTTGTTGATCTTCGTCTGATCGGTAATCTTTGAGACGATCCTCTCCGCCTCGAAGAATGCATCAAGAGCCACCTCGAGCTCCTGCTCCACTGCCGGCCCAAAGTTGGGGATCGGGGAGTCCGGCATCACCGCTTTTCCTTTGTCTTGCTGGGAGGCCGAGCTGCCGACGGTCTTCTTTGGAGCGTTCCTCTTCGGTGCCATCTGGTCGCCTAACGAACAAAAGAAAAGATTTCAGAAAAGGTGACCTAACCATAAGGAAGATTCAAAAGGAGTGTTCTTTGCACGAGCTGAGATAAGCCAAGCCTGTGGAGAGTGAGACCACGCGGTTCAATGAACACGCGCCTGTGCTCCCAACAGATCTCCGATTACTCGGAATTCGTGTGTCAGGAGGGTCAGGTTAAAATTTTTCCTTGGAGGGAAAGTTCCAATAGGCATGAAAGGTAAAACCGCCTGTGAAGCGTGTCCCCTAAGCTACCTGGTTTTGCACCCAAAATTCCAAAACTCCTACCCAGAAATTTTCCCCAGAAAATGCATCTTGTAAACCATACTCCTAAAACGATTTCCTACAACAAAGATACCCCAACCTAAAAGGCTTTCACCCTTCATACCCACAAAAACCAGAAAACCCTTGCATGTGGCTACAGTAAATATTTACCTAAGCTACAGTGAAAAATATTTTCGAAACACGCATGGTCAGGGGACTTACAGAGTGTTTGGTTGGGAGGTAGATGAAGGTGTCGCCTAGGTGGGAGCTTCGCCGGAATATCTGTTTCCAAAGCTTTGAAGGAATCCTCACACCCGAGCTTCTTGAACGCTGGAAATGGCAGTCACAAAGAAGAGGGTTTTTTCTTCTGAGATGAAGAGAGAAGAAGGAGAGAGTTTCTGAGAAATTTCAAATGAAAGGGTGACCCATGCGTAGGGTGGCCACCCCTGTTATATACGCGAAGGGTCACATAAAAACGGCCGTTGGATGGCCCTTATGTGGGATCCAAGGCCCTCCACTCGAAATACGAAACGACGGCTGGGCATAGGCTAGGCCATTAAATGCGGTTCTCGGAAGACGTACCGTCACCAACCATGATGTTCCACCTATCAGGCGCCTGCGTAAAATGTGGAATATGAAGAGTTCATGGGGAAGCCTGAAAGTCCTTACTGTGGCCTTATACGACGTGATATACCACGAGCAGGGGCTTGGGGGGCAGATGTACGCCCTGATTTTCCCTCGGGCTGATTAGCGAACTGAGCTGTGGCATAATCATGATTATCTCATGGACCTCCCCAAAACCGGAGCTGTCGTCATAAGATCATACCTCCTTAGCTCGAGGTAACCTAAGGGTTCGCCTCTGATAACTTAAGGACAGAGTCCGGGCTCTGAAGGCCGAAGGTCGAGTTAAGTATCCAGCTCGTAGTGCGAGCTAGAGTTGGAGCTATGACCTTTTATAAAGTCAGCCACGCAAGGTAAACGTGCATATATCAGACATCACGTGTCTGATATATCCCTGACTTCTCGGACACGCAGCAGGAACGTGCGTATTCAGACACCCACGACTGGGTTGGGCCGTGCGGCCCATTATCTCCTTACCTATTGATTTAACCACACTTATGTCTCAGGTTTCGGAATTAATCATGATTGTCACAGAATTGACATGATAGGTAAGAAGGTCACGGGATGACCTTCTTACCAACTCCCAGGTGCCTTCTCCTATAAATATGGAGACATTGGGAGTTAATAAGGTTTGCATTCTTTATTGTAAAAAAGGGTCTGTAATCAAATATCCAGTATATAGCAATAATACTGACTAGTGGAGTAGAAGGATTTTAACCTTTGAACCACTCAAAAAACGTACTTTGAGTCACCATTTCATTTCCTAAGATCATATATCTGTTTCTTATCAACATAAGCACTAATCCCTTTCTCTTCTTTTCTTAATTTCTTGTTGGCAAAGAACCGCGTCAACACATCTCCTCTAAAATATCTCATTCAACCGTATCATAAGCTTTTTTCAGATCCAATTTGATCATACAACTGGGTTTCACATTTTTCCTCTGATAATGCCTCACAATATCCTGACAAATCAGGATATTATGGGCAATAAACCTCCCATGAATGAACCCCCCCTGATTTTGAGCAATAAGATCTGGAAAAATAGTTCAGAGTCTCTCACAAATAAGCTTTGTAGCTGCCTTATACAATACATTACAGTAAGAAATTGGCCGTAAGTCACTAACAGTAGCTGGGCAGTTAGTTTTCAAAATAAGAGTGATTGAAGTATTGTTTACCTCTTTGAGCAGATGACCCGAATGTAGAAATGATAAAACTGCCCTGCTAACTTCCGCTCCAATAAGCTCCCAATTAGTTTTGTAAAACCCACTACCATAGCCATCTGGACCAAGAGCCTTCTGATTAGGAATGGAAAAAATAGCTCGTTTGACCGCATCAGGAGAGTATTCTTGAAGAAGAAATTGTTGTTGCTCCTTGGAAACTAAATGCCACATGTCAATAACTGATTTCATCACCTTTGCCCGATTACCCAATTGAGAGCCTAATAGATTTTTTTAATTATTTATTTTGTCACACTTGATATATTTTATTTATCCAAACATATATATAATAGTGACATAAGACATAAATATACATATATCTCATTTTGTCCTTTAGTATTTTAATGAGAAATTACTTATTTTAATTTTTCTAGCCATTAATAGAATAATATATATTTATATATAAATTTTATTCTTTTTAAGTTAATTTTAATTAAAAATTAAAAATTGATCAAATGAACTTTTTAAATTCATAATTTTAATTTAGAATTTCTTAATATTTTATTATATTGAATATTTTTTCTAAAAGAAATTAGAAATAAAAATATTTAGTTTTAAAATTAAAATTACCATATATATAAATCAAAACATAAAAAAATACCAAAATTTAAATTATTATGAACACTAAATTTAAAACTAATAAACAACATCAAATAATTTACTTTAAAACTAGAATGTATCATATTTTTATATGTAAAAAGTGTGTGTCTAACAAATTTTTGGTTTAACGATATTTTTGTAAATAAAAATTATGATATTATTTATTTCTTTTAAGACTATAATATATTTGTGTCATTCTTTTATAATATATGACATTGTTTATTTATTTAAATTAAAATGATAGTTAAAAATATAATAATATTTAAGTAAAACTAAATAAACGTGCATTGCACGTTGCCTATACCTGATATATATATAGGGGTAAATACTATTTTGGGCTCTTTATTTTGCAAAAGTTACCGATCAGACACTGTGTTTTGTTAAATGACAATTTGGACATTGTGTTTTGCAAAATGGAACAAAAGAGTGCACTGGACCAAATGTTGATCAAGCTTTTTTTAAATATGACCAAAATGCCCTCGTATTTTATTTATTACTGAATTATTTAAATAATTAAAAATAAATATTAAATAAGAAATCTTATAAATTTATTTTCAAATAAAAATAGAATTAAGATATTAAATAATCAAAATCACTCTAAAATAAAAAAATCAAGACTAAAATCTAATTATATTCTCAACTGGAAAAAAAAACTAAAACTAATGAACCCTAAATTTATTCTTCACTATCTTCTTCTTCTTCTTTCTGAACTGACTACTCCATGTTTCTTGTTTGCAGGTGCTTCGAAAGCTTGGTTGCAAAGCAACAATGGAGGCGCAACAAGATCTAAAGTTGGTGAAGTGGCTGCTCGAGGCCCGGTGCTTCGTCAACTTGGTTGCAGAGCAGCAATGGAGGCACTGCAGTTTGGGGCTTGAAGACGGAGGCCTTCAATTGTACTTGAACCCAGTCACGTCGCTAGATTGCAGACGAAGACCACATATTTCCTTTTCACCCCTTCTTCTTTTTCTTTAAAAGATGTTGGGATGATGGAGACTGGTGCAACAAGCGTCAGGCGAAGATTAGGTTCGGCAAGGGAATTTGGTGCGACGAGGCTGGGTCAGCAGGATATGGTGTGAGGAGGTTGGGTCCACGGGGATCTCGTACGATTGTTTAGCAGATGTTCGGAATGGTCAACTACATTTTGCAAAGGATTGGCACGAATATGTGGGTTCTTGAGCGCTTGAGGCTGATTTGAAAGTTTGTTGGGTGAGGATTCTTGGGCGACTGAGCAGATCTAAAGTTTGTTGTGCAATTAGGTTTTGAAGCTTGTGCTGGGATGTGAAGGTGCTTGTGAAGTTTGCACTGATTTTTGTGGATGTTTTCATTGAATTTTTTCTCAAGATTAATGTTTACCCTAAAAACGACTGCTGATGATGTGGCAGGGATTTCTCACACGTGGTTGACATGTGGCAGAAGTGCTGTTCGGCTATCGACCAGAAGCACATCACTTCGTCAGGCGTAATTATAAAATACGACCAGTCTGGTCATTTAAATTGTTTTATTTACTTCTAATATTGTAATCTTATAATAATTACATTGAATATTTCCTCATTATGACCTTGATACGCAGTTATTAAGGAAAGATATGGCCCGTTGGCCCATGTAACCCTCCTTGAGCCTATAAATATACATGAAATAGCTCAAGGAAAGGACTTTGGATCCCAAATTTTTTTTGCTAAGATAGAGAGAGAAAGAGAGCTATAGTGCAATTATCCATCGTGTCATTGTATTCCTTCTAAGGTTTGTGAAACTCAAGAACCCTAGTTCTTTGATCACAGCTTTGAGATTCAATATCAATAATAGCACTAAGTGGACATAGGTCATTACCGTTCTTTGGCGCCGAACCACTATAAATCCTTGGTGTTTTCTTCTTTTCCATTGGATTATATTCTAAATTTTCGTTTTATCTTATGTCGTACATTTGACTCCGTGCCGTTGGTCAAATCGTGGCTCAACATTCTGGTGCTTTCATTGAGACATAAACGAAAAACTGTGCAAAAATCTAATGGCGAAAACATTGAAGAAGACTGGACAGGCTGCTGGTGTTGCACCATCCCAACGTCCTCCCCAAAATGTGGCTGAGAATGAACCACATTTGGAGTTCGATGAGGAGGAGTTAGATTCTGAAACACTGAGGGCAACGCTAGGAGTGTTGCAAGATGAGTTGGCTAGTCTGAGGGCCAATCAGGAGAATGTTGCGGAGACAATGGCGTTGTAGCAAAGAGAAATAGAACGCTAGCGCCAAGAGCTGATTGAGCGGCAAGCAGAAATGGATCGTCGGCAGAGGGACGCCATGGCTGCCCTTGAGGTAGCCATTCAACTGGCTAGGAGTCACGCTGTGCCAACCTCCCAACCAGATCGGCCACCAAATGCGCCACCTCAAAGAGGTCCCAATCCAAGCCCTCCACTCCAGCCAGCAAGCCCTTAAAGGCCGGAGCAGCGGCCTATGGCTCAGGATGATGTCCCACCTAGGGATCCTGAGCAGTAGCCTCTATCTCAGGTTGGTGGAGGCAATCCCCAGTGCCCGAGGAAAAATAGGGTCGGGCAACAGCCCCGGAGCCCTAGACGCCCTGGGGATGAAGAACCAAATCTTCTGAGCAGGGGGCAGCGTCCTTCTGCCAACAGGAGGAACACCGAGTCAGGCTCTACGTTCAGGGGCCCCCCACGGCATAACAATGCACGGGGACCCAACGACCAGCGCAGGCCTCCCCCTGACACTTGGGAAATGCCAGCCCAAGGAGGAAATAGCGTGAATAGCCAGTCACGCCGTAGTCAGCCACAATTCAGAGATGTCCATGACTATAATGAAGCTGATTCTGGCAGAAGAAATGCTAGATGGAAAAATGAAGAAAGAGGTGGAGGCAGAAGCCCCCCACTTAGAGAAAATAGGTCAGTTAGCCACAACGCTGGGGGGCAACCCAGGCAGCAGAACGTCTTTAGTTGGCTAGGAGCTAGCAAGCAGAGACGTAGAGATGGTGATCTAAGGGATGTACTTAACGACCGCCGTGAGAGGCACGACGAGTATGCTCCCCCGGCACTGGTGGCCCCAGCAATCCCAGAAGCTGTTCAAGCTCAGATTGATGCCCTGAACCAGGCGGTACAGCAACTGGTCGAGGGACGAACTTCCCATATTGAATACGATAGGAGGAGGGGCACCCCCTTTGTATAGAGGATTGCTACGGCTGAAACCCCCAGTAAGTTCAAGATGCCTACATTGCCGAACTTTGACAGGTACAAAGACCTAGTATTCCCTACGACACTGTCTGACACTGCCCAGGAATGGTTCTTTATGTTGCCTCCTGTTAGTATAGTATCTTGGGAGATGTTCGTAAAGGAATTTTACGGACAGTTCTACGCAGGTCGCGTACACCCCACAGAAGCCAACCAGCTGGTCGAGATACACCAGAAAGAGGGAGAGCCCTTGAAAGAATATGTCCAATGCTTCATGCGAGCAGCAGCTGGAGCCAAGACAGTGGGCGATGAGGGTAAGATGATGGCTCTAACTGCTGGGGTTAGGCACCATTCACCCCTCTGGAGTAGCCTCAGAAAGAATGGGGTAAGAAGTACCCAAGAGTTTTTGGATCGGGCTGATCGATATATCAAGCTCGAAGATGCGATTTCTAATGAAAGGAAATCACCAAAAAAGGAAAGGGGCCCAAGGATGAACCCACCAAAGCCGCCAACGGGTCGGAAAATTCCAATGGCAACGGCAAGGGCAACGGGAATGGCAATGGTAGGAACGGTGGAAAATGTGCGAACAATGAACCCTCAGCTTCTGAAAGTAAATGCCCCAAAGGCAATCGATACGAGCCAAGATTCACCAAATACACGGCCCTTGTCGAAAGCCGAGCTGAAGTTTACCAAGCGACCAGCTCAAGTGTGCCTTACAAACGACCCGCAGCTATAAGGAAAGATATCTCCAAGAGAGATACGACAAAGTTTTATCATTTTCACAAAGACTACGGGCACGACACCAATGAATGTAACCAGTTGAAAGATGAGATTGAGTTCCTGAAGAGGCAGGGACATTTAAGAAGATATGTGCGAGCCGCAGGAGGGTCTCAACGAGAGGCTCAAGGTGGCAACGAGTAGGCGCCTGCACGCCAACGCTCGCCACCTCTATAGCCCGCTCCTGTGGAAAACACTTTACTCACCATCTTCGGAGGCCCTCATCTTGCAGGAGATAGTGGGAAGGCAAGGGAACGATACGCTCGAACCCTACGCCACGACCAGGACATCGAGATGATGAGTGTGGAGGAAAAAGGCTCGAACAGAGGAGGAATTGGTAACCTTCTCTGAAGATGATGCCCAGGACGTGCAATTCCCACACTCATATCCGCTGGTCATAGACATAAAAATTGCCAACATGATGGTAAAGAGGGTGTTAGTCGACACAGGAAGTTCGGTCAACATTCTGTACAAGTCTTAGCTGGAAAGAATGAAGCTGTCTGTCAAAGACCTGGAGCCATGCAACCAAACCATTTATGGTTTTTCCGGTGAAGGGCTCACCCCAACAGGGTCAATTAGGCTTCCAGTTACAGCAGGTACTGCACCTGCTAATAGGACATTACTCACTACTTTCATAGTAGTTGATTGTCCTTCAACATACAATACTGTAATTGGGAGATCAATTCTGGTCGACCTACGGGCCGTCACTTCAATATGGCACCTTGCAATGAAATTCCCGACAGACGCAGGGGTAGGATGCGTCTTAGGGAATCAGCAGGAAGCAAGGGAGTGCTACAACGCCTCGATCACCAAGGCAAAGAAAGGTGTATCGAGAGATGTTCTCGAAATTGATGCTCAGGCCCACTCAGGTGATAATGTCACCAAATATGGTGTTGCCCAAAGTGAGGATAGAGACCTGGATCCTCGCTTTGGGGATTTTGAAAAGGAAATTGGACCCATCGAGGACCTTGAGGAGGTCCAACTCGATGAAGAAAATCTGACCAGGGTTGTGAAAGTCGGTAAAAACTTCGAGACAACTACAAAACAAGCACTGGTGGAGTTTTTAAGGAGGAACCAGGAAGTCTTTTCCTGGTCGCACAAAAACATGGTCGGAATAGACCCTGTCGTCATCAGCCATGTCCTGAACATCGACAAGAGTTTTCCATTGGTGCAACAAAAAAGAAGGCTGCTCGACAAAGATAGATCAAAGGCCTTAAAAGAAGAAGTCGAAAAGCTGAAGGAGAATGGAATCATCATGGTGGAATTTTATCCATCGTGGGTCTCTAATCCCGTGCTAAGTCCCAAGCCAAATGGAAAGTGGCGCACGTGTTTGGATTTCACAGACCTTAATAAAGCCTGCCCCAAAGATTGTTTCCCACTCCCAAGAATCGACCAGCTGGTCGATGCCACTGCAGGGCATGAGATTCTCTCATTCATGGATGCATACTCCGGGTATAATAAAATTATTATGCATCCCCCTGATGAGGATCATACTAGCTTTTGAACTGATACAGGGCTTTACTGTTACAAAGTAATGCCTTTCGGTTTAAAAAATGCTGGTGCGACTTACCAGCGATTAGTCAACAACATGTTTAAAGAACTGATCGGCACAAACATGCAGGTCTACGTAGATGACATGCTGGTCAAGTCGAAGAAGGCAGAAGGTCATATAAAGGATTTGCAGGAGTGCTTCAACATCTTGAACAAATATCAGATGAACTTGAATCCCCTTAAATGTTCCTTCGGAGTAGGAACGGGGAAGTTCTTGGGATTTATAGTTAACTCGAGAAGAATTGAAGCCAATCATGAGAAAATTAAAGCCCTGATCGATATGAAATCGCCAGCAAAGATTAAGGATGTTCAAAGTTTAATTGGAAGAATTCCCGCTCTCAGTAGATTCATTTCGAAGTCAACAGATAAGTTCGTTCCATTTTTTAATCTACTTAGAGGCAACAAAAGGTTTGAATGGACGGAGGAGTGCGAGCAGGCTTTTCGAGCATTGAAAACTCATATGGCGCAGCCACTGGTCCTATCGAAACTGGTTGATAAGGAAACTTTGTTCATCTACCTGGCGATCACGGAATATGTTGCTAGTCCCGTTTTGATAAGGGAGGAAGAAGGTGTGCAGAAGGCTGTTTATTATGGAAGCAAAAGGCTAATTGGAGCAGAGCTGCGGTACCCAACTATTGAAAAATTAGCATATTGCTTAATTTTGGCCTCCAGGAAGTTGCGACTTTACTTTCAGGCTCACCCAATCGCGGTTTTGACCGACCAGCCTTTACGGCAAGTTCTACAAAAACCAAAGGTTGCGGGTAGATTGTTAAAATGGGCGGTCGAACTTGGGCTATTCGATATATCTTACTTGCCGCAAGCAACGATAAAAGGACAAGCCCTGGCTAACTTCATTGTAGATTTCACTGAACTTACAGATAGCGAGCAGACTGAAAAGCCTAATGAGCCTGAGTCTCAAAACCAAACTCCCTCGTGGAAATTATTTATAGATGGTTCTTCTAATGAGTGCCACGCCGGAGTAAGAGTGATATTGATAACACCATAAGGGCATCGATTTCACTGCGCAATCAGGTTTGACTTCACTGCTTCTAATAACGAGGCCGAGTATGAAGCATTCCTCGCTGGGTTGCGTTTAGCCAGGGACATGAATATAAAGGTGCTCGACATCTACAGCGATTCTCATCTGGTGGTGAATCATGTCATGGGAGAATACCAGGCACGAGGTTTAAAGATTGTTGCCTACTTAAACAAAACAAGAGATCTATTGGCTCAGTTCGACAAATACACCCTCCAGCAAGTACCTCGCGACTAGAATTCCAATGCTGATGCTTTGGCCAAGTTAGCAAGTGCGAAGGATGTTGATACTATTAATATAGTACCGGTTGAGCGGCTGTCTACGCCAAGCATCCAAGCAGAGGAGACCACTATGGTAATCCATATGGCGGATACATGGATGGCACCATATATAGAGTATCTAACGCAAGGCGTGTTACCAACGGACAGAAACAAAGCTAGGACCCTTCAGCGGCAAGCTGCTAGGTATATCCTGGTCGATGGAATCTTGTACCGAAGGGGATACTCAATGCCACTCCTCAGATGTATTTCAAAAGAAAAGGCCAAAGAATTAATGAAAGAGGTACACGAAGTCTTTTGTGGAGACCATGCTGGGGGGCAAAGCTTGTCAAAAAAGATCCTGAGGCAAGGATACTTCTGGCCCATGATGAATGAAGACTCGATGGAATTTGTGCGGAGGTGCGACAAGTGCCAGAGGTTCTCCAAAATCCCACGGGCAGCCCCTAATGAGCTTAAACAGATGCAAAGTCTGTGGTCGTTTGCAGTTTAGGGCATATATCTAATCAGATCTTTGCCCACAGGAAAGTGCGGCGTCAAGTATGTTGTGGTTGCCGTCGACTACTTCACTAAATGGGTCGAAGTTGAGCCGCTCGCAACCATAACAACCAAGAAGGTGCTTAATTTCGTGATCAAAAACATATTTTGTAGTTATGAATTGCCAAGGAAAATCATCTCAGATAACGACACCTAGTTTGATAGTGATTTATTCATGGATATTTGCAAACGGCATGGCATTATCAAGAGCTTTTCTTCAGTCACTCATCCCCAAGAAAATGGACAAGTTGAAGCAGTCAATAAAACGCTAAAGGATACACTAAAGAAAAGACTGGAAGAAGCTAAGGGGGCATGGCCAGAACAATTGCCTGAAGTCCTTTGGTCGTACAGAACTTCCCATCGAACAGCAACAGGCCATACTCCATTGTCTTTATCTTATGGATATGAGGCTATGCTGCCTGTTGAGTTAGATCTACCTTCACATCGCAGAATGACGTACGATCAAGGCTCAAACTGCCAACTACTGATGGAATCCCTAGACTTGGTCAATGAGAAGCGTGAGCAAGCCCAACTTTGAGTAGTTGCGTACCAGCAAAAAGTCACCCGGTATTTCAATTCTAAAGTGCGAGAAAGGAAATTCAATGTCGAAGACCTAGTACTTCGAAGAGTTTTCCTAAACACCTGCAACCAAGGTGCTGGAGTACTTGGACCTAATTGGGAAAGGCCTTACCAGATTGAAGAAGTCCTCCATCCAGGCACCTATAAACTTGCTCGACTAAATGGAGATCTCATTCCTCGCTATTGGAATGGAGAACACCTGTGCAAGTACTATCAATGAACAATCCTTCTTAAAGGATTGGCTTGTATTAATTTTACTTTTTATAAGTTATCAAAAAGGGTTGGTCATTTTATGTGACTAATCGTTTATAAGTGTAAGATCTTTTTTATCACTCGTACAGACACGTTTTGTCAATTTATTACGAGAAATATAAGGGGTTGTGCGCAGCTAGTCATTCTTTCCAATTATTGTATTTTATACAAGTATTTGCTCATTACGTGTGTTGTTTTGCTGTATTACGATTTTAATTATTTTGGTCCAAGCAATATTGTTCGAACAGGTTTTGATCAAGGCAAGTCACCAAGGACCTAAAGCTCCTCGATCACTTGGGGGGCACATAAGGTATCTAGCAAGCAAAGCATATTGAAAGGTATGTAAACACATGAGCAAAATAAGTGAAAGCATGCTAGGGTACATAGAGTATTTTTCAAAATTTTGTATGCCAAAGTACTATGCTAAGTTCGGTCATGCGAACAGATGTTATAATAAGATGCAAATATATTATAATATCAAAATGTATCCTTTTACACCGCGAGCAGTCGCTTCTCGGATGTAATTTTTCAATTAAAAGTAAAAGTTGCCCATGCAGCAATAAATATTCAACTAGAAAATAAGTGTCTTTACATCACCACCCGTAGGCCGTGTACTTGAAAAATTAAAGAGAAAGAAAAATAGCAGACTACGAGGCTGGAGGATCTTGAGGGGTGCCCTGGTCGACGACAGTTGTAGCTTCATTGTCTGCCCCGTCCACGCCAGTGGCCAAGGAGATTTCGGGCGAGGCAGGTACCCTTGCCCTCTCTTCTTCTGCCAATCGAGCAACGCAACGAGCTATCTCAGCATGCCTTGCACGCTCGGGAAGGTAGCTGAGATCAGCCTCTTAGTTGTGTTTCAAGAAGTCATAGAAACACTTAACCGTGGCGTTCTTGTACCTTTTCAAATTGCTGGCGTTGGCTTTTTCAAGCTTCTCGATCTGGCCCTCCAAGGTTGTAGTCTCTTGTCTGCTCACAATAAAGTCTTGCTCGAGCTTTTTAGCCTCGCGATAGTTGACGCGGTTAGACTCCTTGAAATTGTCTCTTTGCTTGACGGCCTTATCTAGAGCAGTCTGCTTCACCCTTAAATCCTTAGCGAGTTTGTTCTTCTCCTCGAGTACTACCTCAAGTTGTTCAGCGTATTTCGCTTCGGCAGCTTTGAGTTCTTCATCGTACCGTTGCTCTAAAGTCCTGGACTGCTCAGTGACAACACCCGAGCGAAGCCGGCCGACAGTAAGGGTCAGCATTGCCTGCGATTAGAGCGAAAGTTAGACTGACTGTAAAGTACAAAGGGCTTTCCCCACAAAAAAAAAATTAATAATAACTTACACTGGCAAATTCATTCAATGCGCAGGTTAAGATCTGGTCGACGTCCATCGTCTCCGTCAAAGCAATCGCCTCTCGACAACGTTCGTGCTTCAAAATTTTGGTCACCCTGTCTTTGACCGATCTCAAGGTGTGACTCGATATGTCACCCCCCGTGGAAGTAGGAGCAGCCTGCTGAGTCTGGTCGGTTGGGGTCGGTGGAGAAGGTGTCGACCAGACAGGAGCAGGGGGAGTTTGCTGCTCGAGAGGAGAATGAGGTGGTGTTACATTTGCTGAGGGTCCGTCTACCAGAGGGCCTGCAGTACGGGTTTTCTTGGCCTAAGGCGGTTTACTGCTTTCCCCGGGATGCCTCTTGCTCGAGGGAGCTTCGGGAGCCTCGGGGGCACTGCATATGTCAAACACATTCTCGGAGTCCATGTCTATGAGAAAAGAAAATACACGAATAGTGAGATAGTATAAACGATTGAGTATGTTATGTAAGGAAAAGTAACAAAGAAAATTGTAAGTGAAATACCCGAGCTATCATTACTGGTCGCTACATTATATACTCTACTAGTGTTACACTCACTCTCTGGCATGAAGAAGTCTGAATCTAAATTGGGAGCGTACTTAAAATTTCCCTCCCCGTCAAATAAGTGACAGATAATTGGAAAACTATCTAAGAGCTCGGGAACCTCTCCACCAGTGGCACTCCCTACTGTTGACTCCCTCACATCCTGATGAGGGGCCAAAAGGCCGACCACTCTCAGATTGGCCTCTGTGACCAACTGTTTGACACTTTTCTCTATGTCGGTCATGCTGGCCAGGAGGGCTGATCGCATCTCCATGTCTGGAGTAGGTTCTAGTCACAACCATGGGCCTGAAACACACTAAATTTCTAAGGGAAATGCAGCAAAAAATTGAAGAAAGATAAATGACCAGTGGTACAAAGACTTTACCTCCTTGTGTGAAGGCCAAGTTGTTCGCGACCATGTCAGTCGTCAGGAAATACTCCAGATGATACTTCCCTACGTTCAAGATATAAGCGGTGTCAGTCAGGAGACCAGATAGTTTCCTAGTGACAGAAGTGGAAAAATCCCATCTTTTCTTGGTTGGGGTTAGATTTTAGGTCGAACAGATAGTTGACTTCATGTGGTGTGGGGACAAGCCATTTCTTATGGCTATAGAGGATATAGAGTGCAGCAAGCATTCTATATCCATTGGGAGTTATTTGAAAAGGGGCGACCCCGAAGTAATTGGCTACCCCCTGGAAAAAAGGATAAAGAGGCAAGGTCGCTCCTGCCTCGATGTGGTACCTCGACCAGGCACTGAAAGCGCCTCCAGGAAAGTTCGCCCGTTGGTCCTGAGTAGGTTGGACTAGTGTCACCCCAGGAAGTTCATATTTTTTAATATAATTACCGATCATCCTGATGGTTACGCGGCTCACAGGGGCGACGTACCATTCAACATCTGGTTGAACGGCGTTTCGAGGCTGAGCGTGAGTTTGAATGTTAGGGTCAGGGATATTTCTTTCCTGACCACTGGTCGAGGGAACTCCACCCTGAGGAGAAGGCTGATTTGAAGGGTTTGAAGGTTTCTTTTTCTGGGCAATGGATTTTACTCTACCCATGGCTGGAAGGTTTGACTAAGGTCTATTGGGTGGGGTTCAAGAAAAAGGAATCTCTGGTATCAGCAGCGACATATGCTCCTCATCTTCAAGTAATTGGGCAAGCAAGTCGTCGTTGATAGGCCTTTCACCTCCCCACGGATCTTGCATGAAAAGCTGCGAACACAGAAAGGGGGAGGTGAGAACTTAAAGCCTAAAAATCTGTGTTGAGAGTTAGAATAACGTTGCTCGCGTATAAAAGTTAAGCTTTTATACGACCAGCAGCATTCTAGCAAAAACACTAAGTTCTATACGAGCAGTTTGAAAAACAGATTGAAAAGCGGAAGTAAAAAGCTTTTCGAGAAAAAAGCTTTTTCGACCCTGAAGGGGCGGGAAAAACCCAATTTTTCAGCTAGCCTAAAAATCAAAATTTTACTTCAATTTTATGCCCTAAATCTACAATCTCGACTACTAAACTGGCTCCTAACTCCTACGAAACGTTACTGCACTACCCTATCAAACATCTATTGGCATACACTCAATCCCCATAACAGTTTCAGCAAAGAACATGCAAAAGTTCAGAGATAAAAATAAGTATGAAAAAGTTTTGCATGGCAACTCAAACGTCTAAGAAGTTCGTGAAACTTACTTAGATGAAGGACGGAGTCTGAACACGAAAGCTTCTGAGCGTCCGGATGTGAGTTCTTGGGAATTTCAGGGCTCTGAAGACGAATTTCTTCTAAGTTCTTGGAGAGGAGATGGCAAGTGAAAAGTAAAAAGTAAAAATGTGGATTTGGGGTATTACTTATAGTGGCTGCAACCCAGTAGAAGAAGTAATCATGAATTACCTTTTTCAAAGTATGGGGAAGTGTAATGGCCGTCAGACAAGTTATTGGAAAACTGAAAAGACTTGATTGGACATGATTGATCACCTTTTTTCGAGAAAGCATGGGCGACTCTGACAGATTTCGTGAGGTATTCGAAGGATTAGTTTCCTAAGTTTACTTATTGCTCTTCGCAATAAATAAACTTTGGGGGCAAACATTTACCCTATAAATGGCTGCTGATGACGTGGTTGACACATGGCAGAAGTGTTGTTCGGCTATCGACCAGAAGCACATCACTTCATCAGGCTTAATTATAAGATACGACCAATCTAGTCGTATAGTTTGTTTTATTTACTTCTAATATTGTAATCTTATAATAATTACATTGAATATTTCCTCACTATGACCTTGATATGCAGTTATTAAGGAAAGATATGGCCCATTGGCCCATGTAACTCTCCTTGAGCCTATAAATATACATGAAATAGCTCAAGGAAAGGACTTTTGATCCCGAAATTTCTTTGCTAAGATAGAGAGAGAAAGAGAGCTATAGTGCAATTATCCATCGTTTCATTGTATTTCTTCTAAGGTTTGTGAAACTCAAGAACCCTAGTTCTTTCATCACAACTTTGAGATTCAATATCAATAATAGCACTAAGTGGATGTAGGTCATTACCATTCTTTGGGGCCGAACCACTATAAATCCTCGGTGTTTTCTTCTTTTCCTTTGGATTATATTCTTAATTGTCGTTTTATCTTCTGTTGTACATTTGACTCTGTGTTGTTGGCCAAATCGTGGGTCAACAATTTATGTATGAATTTGTATTGGTTTTTGTTGATGTTTTTATTGGATTTGTGATCATGATATATGTATGAAATTGAGTCCAAAATGGAATGGATCGATTTAGTTTTGGGTTTTGGATCATGATTTGTGATGTTGATGGAGTTTTTTTGTTCTTGAATCTAGGTTCAATGATGATCTTGTGAATAGATCAATTTATATATATATATATATAAGTGGTGATATTTGGGAATTTTTTAAGTGATTAATTGGATGATACATTAAATTGTGATTTGATTTAGGATTAACTATTGGTTCTTTATGTTAATTTTAATTAATAAAGGGTTATAATATATTTTTTAAATTAATTTATATAATTTATTAGTTGATATATATTTTTTAATTATTTAAATAATTCATTAATTAATAAAATATGAGGGAATTTTGGTAATATTTAAAAAAAGTTTGACCAATCTAGTCTAGGGTATTTTTTTTGTTCCATTTTGTAAAATGCAGGGCTGAAATTGTCATTTAACAAAATACAGGGTTCGATATGTAATTTTTGCAAAACACAGGGCCCAAAATAGTACTTATCATATATATCTCTTCTGTATAATAAATGTGTAGATAACCGAAATTCTTAGTTTTAACGACTTTTTATTTTTTTAATGTTAACTTTAACTGAATATTCTTATATTTAACATAATATTCTTATATTTAACGGTAGTTTGTAAACACTTAAACTTAAATAAAATAAAATAAATAATTAAAAAAATTAAAATATGATATTTTTTAGATATTTTACAATGATAATTATTTAATAAATAATTAAACAAATTAAAATAATATATTTTTCGGATATTTTACAATGATAATTATTTTAAAATAATAAATACTTAAATAAATAAAAATATTATATTTTTGATATATTTTACAATGATAATTATTTAAAAATAATAAAATCATACGTTTTAAAAATTAATTAAAATTTAATTAAACTTAAACTCACATATTATAATAATATCATATTAAACATATAATATAATCTACTGTGAATTAGCAACAAATTACTTTTTTTTTAAAACTAACAAGAAACTTAAATTTAAAATCCACGTATAATATTGAATATTACATTAAACATACAATATATAATCTCTTGTTGTCGCTCTAAAATTCAAAAACTAAAAGAAACATAAATTTAAACAAAAATAAAAAAATTATTTAATTAAAATAAAATATTTATTTCAAAATTTATATAACATTAATATAAATTTAATAAAAATTATTAATAAATTTTATAAATAAAACTAAGCAAACATGCTATATAAATAAAATGTTTGTATCTAGTATATATATATATATATTTATATAAATGAAAGAGTTTTTAGTAGTTACGTCTCTAGTTGCATTTTTAGTAACATGCTATTGAAAATTTCATTACGTTGTTAATATATCAAATTCTATATTTAATTATAGAATTAAGATTCTATTTCTAAATATAAAATATTGAATTTATTATTTATCAAAACAATAATTATAGTTATATTAATAACTTTGATTTTATTTATTGTCAAAGTTATTTTTGAAAAAGACTCTTTTACCATCAATGGTGTAATGATTGACCTCACCATTCGGTATAATAAGCTGAAAAAATTAATAATTATAAAATATTAGAATTGGGTATAATAATCTGAAAATAAAATATATACATATATAGACTGTGAAAAACAAAGAAAACTAATAAATATAAATAATATATATTTTTAAAAGATAAAAATTAATTAAGATTTTCATTAAAGAAATAAATTATTCAAAATAAATATTATGTGAATACAAGAATATCAGGTTACAAGTCAATAATTAAAATTCATAAAAAAAAATTAGTCAACTATTGTATATTAATCACAATCAGTTGATCAAATTGTTCAAATTAATGTAACCATCAATGAGGTAAAGATTAACATATCCATTGAGAACTCACCCATAAATATACCCATATATATTTAAATATATATACACGTATATATTAGTTTTCAATATATATAGCTTTTTCTAGTTGCCCGAAATGTACTTTATTTCATTATTTATTTATTTGAATTAGGTAAATAGTATATACAGACCGTTTTACTTTTAGTTTTTTTTGCTGTCAGCTATATGTAGCTCATTTATTTGACCTTTCAATTTTGACATATATTATGCTAATACCTAATCAATTTTGTATCAGGTTTACATATATATATATATATATATATATATAAAAGAAGTAATATTATGTGCATCGAAAATATGTATCAATATATTACAAAGACTAACGAGTAATTTATAGTGGACATACTATTTTAAAATGAAGTGCCATATGAGAAATGTTTTGGTACACATTTTGATTGCACATCATTATTACTCGCATAGAATAAAAAACTAATTTGTATATTTTCCGCATACACATATATTAAGACGAGACATTGATTTTATAGTGTTAATCATTAATTAGTTTATACATTAATTAACTTTTGCACGTTGAAAAATTATAACTCAAATTTTTTCATATGACGGTTGTTGACCAATGTTTTGTCAACGATACTCAGTCAAATAGAATAATAATTAAGAATAAAAAATAATTGAATTCAAGTAAACGACACAAAAGAATTTATAGTGGTTCAGGTCCAAAAATTGGTAATGACCTACGTCCACTTGTACTTTTATTAATTACGAAGATATCAGACTCAAGATCACAAGAACAAGATTCAAATAAGTTTCCTAAGTCTGTGATATAATACAATTCGACAGAATTTTTGTATGTAAAGTTTGCATAAAAAATAATGACATTAAGAGATCTCAATTTATTGAGTCCCTTAATGGGCCATGGGCCTTACCAGCATGGAATGACCCCACACGCATAATGTGGGTTTGTTACAACTAAACATATAATAAAAGAATATAAAAAAATGCATTCAAATTATAGTTATATAAATATCTCATAAAACTTGGGCTATGCTGGTCGGGTAGACTATCCTTAGAATTATCTATCAACCAAGTCTTCTTTGAAGCAACTTATATGATTAATGTGCCATTGAGCAGGTCCTTGCTGTTTACTAGGTCCTTCTAAGCAATGATCTTCGAGCAGCGATCTTTAATCTATTTATTTGATTCCAAGAAGGGTAGCTTCTTTTCTATGGTCGAGGATAATTTATCAGCATAGGCAAATCAACTAGCATAAGAAAATTTAATACCTAGTGTTCCACGTGTCATTTTAATATGTCACATCATAATGTCAAACTCTTAGTTAAATATTTGTCCTCCCGAGTTTATCTTAGTGCAACCAGCATTAGATAAACTTGCATGCTTCAACCAGGCCAGTGTCCTTTCAAATTCTAACACATTAAAAAATGAAGTATCATTATTTCATAGTAATAATAACACTTTTTTATAAAGAAAATGGCAGCTAACATTGGAATGAAAGACCAACTAGCCAAAATTGAGGCCAACAACCTCGACGAAATCAGTCAGTTGGGCATAACCAAGGTCATCTGCGAAGAAGGTACTGAAGTAGAAACAACCAAGAAGTAAGTAGCTGTTATATCGAACATCCTACCGAGATGGCTATGATGATTATGAGGGAGATAATAGATACTACCAACCCCGAAACAACCAATACTATGATGATCATCGTAATAATGAACAACCAAGAGGACAGTTTGTTCCACCGAGGCCACCTAAGCCTCAGAACATTCCTGCTCAAGAAAATGTGCTACTAGAATGACCGTTTGTCCCACTAAGGAAACACAAGCCTAATTGCCCTGCTAGACCACCTCCTAGTGGCCCTCGAGCAAATGACCAAAACGCGGGGGAGGGGGCGCAGCCAAGAGAAAATTGTTGGGATTTTATGCCCTAATTAAAAAGCCAATTTCTTTGCAATCTCATTTTATTATCAATAAAAGAATAGAAATCAATTTTTGATTTGGTCAATCACTTTGCTTACATGTTTTATTTTCATGATTATTTTGTTTAATATAAACTTCTATTAAATCCCGAACATATAGCTAATCATATTTATAGTTACGTAATCACAGTGGAATATAAATATGATTATATGTTCAAACATAAGTTAGTCCTAAGATTAGTGAGTGCGCATGATTTACACTGACTTGCCAATCTATGATATGATCTACTTACACATTACAGTGTTATGTTTTTTCTAGAACATTAGCAAAGTAGATAAGATCAGATGTATTTGTTGCCTCGGACTGGACTGATATTGATAGTAGATAAGATAAGTAAACATACCGTTATTATCTATTCTAGTCATATCATATAGTTGACCATAGGTTAATTCAATCGCAATTCTGAATGGTTAGTGTTCTAACTGATTGTATTATTTGAGTTCTTTGACTTGTTCGTCACCAGCATACCCTACGGACTAGCCCATACTTACTTCTTGGGAACTCAATAATATAATTGAGTGGGAGTGTTAATCATAGATATGAACATCTATAGCTTCTAATGAATAAGTAAAATGATTGTTTCCTTTTAGTTTGGTTCAAGGTGCTAAATGATAAAGATCTCATTTCAATGATTAATATTAGTTAACTGAAATATCATTTACAAAGAACTAAGTGTTTTAAGGATAAAATACAATGAGAGGTAAAACGATATTTTAGTCCCATCTCATTGTAGACCGTCTATAGAGGATTGAGTGATAATTATGGTTGTAACAATGGATAAATAATAACGTATCTATATTTGTTATAGAGCATCTTATGAATTCAAGAGTGCAATTCTGAGTCTCAAGTGGAGTCACAAGGAACTAATAAGTTAGTAAATTTATTTGCTAAATTTATGATAACTTATTGGAGCTTGATTTCATGAGCCTATGGTCCCCACTGTACCATGGATATAATCATTTAGATAGTATCAATTAATTGATTTAATTATCAATTAGAATTATCAAAGTTGACTAGGTCAATTTTAGATAGTTTCAGAGAGTTATGCAATTTAAAGAAGAAAATAGATTTTAGGGCAGAATTATTAATTAAGACAAATTGGTGTTTAAATTATAAATAAGTTTAAATCAAGGTTAAAATTATAAATAATTAATTTGATAAAGGATTAAAATAATTATTTAGTTAATTCAACCATTGGGGTGGATGCTAGAACAACAGTTGGTATTGCTACATCTTCATTCTGTGGTGCTGGAGGATTACTCGTGCAATGTGTCATACAAAATTTGACCCATTACCTTCCGACAGCTGGTCGAGGACATTGCACAGGACGTGTCCTCAGTTTCCAAGTCTATTAAAACTTATACATGATATTGTTTATTTTCATGTAAATCATATATTAAACAAATTAATATAAGAAAACATAGAACATATTTATATAATTGAATTTAAAACATAAATAATGATAAGAACACTTACATTATACGCAGTAAAATCTATTAGTCATTCCTTCAGTTCCTCTAAACCATGAATCCTTTCTGTCACAGAGTATCACCAAGAAACTGAAATGATGTTCCATTTTCTACACAATTGTCAAAAGTATCCTTAGAATCACCTAGACAAGAGTGGGCAACTCGAAATAACCTCGAAGTCACAAGAGGAGTAAGCATATAGAAAGGAAGTACCACATAATTTGAGAATATGTTGCCAGGGGAGATGTGAAGGTTGTGAAGATTGCATTTGAAGACAATCTTGCGATTCCTTTTACAAATACACTACAAGAAGCTACATTTAATAAGCATGTCAAAGAAATGAGATTAGTAGCATTAAGGCATTAGTTTCAATTAGTGCAAGTGGGAGTTTGTTGGGGTTTTACGCCCTAATTAAAAAGTCAATTTCTTTGTAATCTCATTTTATTATAAATAAAAGAATAGAAATCAATTTTTGACTTGGTCAATCACTTTGCTCACATGTTTTATTTTCATGATTATTTGTATAATATAAACTTCTATTAATTTCTAAACATATAGCTAATCATATTTATAGTGACATAATCATAGTGGAATATAAATATGATTATATGTTCGAACATAAATTAGTCGTAAGATTAGTCAGTGCACAAGATTTACACTGATTTCTCAATCTATGGTATGGTCTACTTACACATTGCAGTGTTATGTTCTTTTTCAGAAAATTAGCAAAGTCGATAAGATCGAATGTATTTGTTACATCGGACTAGACCAATATTGACAGTAGATAAGATAAGAAAACATACTGCTATTATCTATTCTAGACATGTCCTATAGTTGACCATAGGTCAAATCAGTTTCAATTCTAAATGGTTAGTATTCTAACTGATTGTATTATATGAGTTCTTTGACTTGTTCGTTACCAGCTTACCCTACGGACTTGCCCATACTTACATATTGGAAATTCCGTAGTATAATTGAGTGGCAGTGTTAACCACAGATATGAACATTTATATCTTTTAATGAAGAAGTAAAACGATGGTTTCTTTTTAGTGTTGTTCAATGTGCTAAATGATAGAAATCTCATTTCAATGATTAATATTAATTTACTGAAATATCATTTACAAGGAACTAAGTGTTTTAAGGATAAAATACAATGAGGGCTGAAACGATATTTTTAGTCCCATCTCATTAGATACCGTCTATGGAGGACTGAGTGATAATTATGGTTGTAACAATGGATAACTAATAACGTATCTATATTGGTTATAGAGTGTTCTATGAATTCAAGAGTGCAATTCTGAGTATTTAGTTGAGTCACGAGGAATTAATAAGTCTTTAGTGGTCCCACTGCACCTTGGATGAAACCATCTAGATAGTCTCAATTAACTGATTTAATCATCAATTGTAATTATCAAAGTTGACCAGGTAAATTTTGGATAGTTTCACAGAGTTATGCAATTTAGAGAAGAAATGAAATTTTAGGGCAGATTTATAAATTATGAAAAATTGGTGCTAAATTAATAAATAAGTTTAAATCATTATAAATAATTAATTTGATAAAGGATTCAAATAATTTTTTAATTAATTAAATCAATAGAAAATAATACAGTCATTGATTTTATGTCCAACGGACTTATAATTAAATGGGAAATTTCACGGGCCTAAAGCCCATGAGAATTTTGACCTAATGACTGATATTATCTATTATTTTATCGATTTTTTAATTAAAATAAATGACCTAATTTAGCCTATAAAAGGAATGCTAGTGAGAGGTTAAATCAGATGATTGAGACGATCTGACAGATGAACAGAAGAATAGAACATCTAGTTTTGATGTTGTAGGTTTTTTGATTCTCTTTACAGCAATAAGTCATTTTCTAAGCCTCTAAATTCTCTTCTCTTCTTCTCTTTGTATCTATCTCATGTGTTGAGAGTTTCCCACTCTAGTCTAGGTGATTCTAAGGATACTTTTGACAATTGTGTAGAAAATGGAAGATCAGTTCAGTTTCTTGGTGATACTCTGCGACAGAAAGGATTCATGGTTTAGAGGATCTGAACGAATGGCTAATAGATTTTACTGCGTATAATGTAAGTGTTCTTATCATTATTTATATTTTAAATTCAATTATATAAATATGTTCTAAGTTTTCTTATATTAATTTGTTTAATATATGATTTACATGAAAATAAACAATATCATGTATAAGTTTTAATAGACTTGGAAACTGAGGACACGTCTTGCGCAATGTCCTCGACCAGCTGTCGGAAGGTAATGGGTCAAATGTTGTATAACACATTGCACTAGTAATCCTCCAGCACCACAGAATGAAGATGTAGCAATACCAACTGTTGTTCTAGCATCCACCCTAATGGTTGCTCCATCCATCCAGGTAAAGCTATGGGAGAACATATGGGCCTGAAAACCTGACTGATCCGTCCGACTCGTACCTGAAAAACCTAGAAAAATGACGGAACCCTAATTTTCGGGTCGGGCTCAACCCGATGGTGCTGTCGGGTCGGGTTTGGGTCTGGCAGTTCAAATACTTTGGGTTCGGGTGTAACCGGAACCTGCCCGAGCCTTTTTTTTTCTTCTTTTTAGTTATTTAGTTTTAAAAAAAATGCTAAACTAACTAAACCCTAAAAAAGTTCCCAACCTTCGCAGCCTCTCTTCCTTTAGTATGTCTTTCTTCCCTTCCTTCTTCTCTCCCTCACGGTGCCATCACCACCCTTCTTCTCTTCTCCGAGAACCCACAACCGACCCTTCTCCCTCTCTCGGGCTCACCTGAACTTGACCCAAACTTGACCCACCCGAGCCGAATTTCTGTCAGGTTCGGTTACACTTCTTCCCCACCCGAACCCGAGCTTCCCTCACCCAACCAGATGCAAACCCGATCAAATCTAATAGCATTTCAGGCAGGTTCGGTAGAATGGATCTTTATTGATGAAGAACCTTGACAAATAAAATGACAAGTCTATGATTTTATGTAAACACAAAATGTAACAAGGCTTGACACAAATGAAGATTTGTTGTCCGAAAATCTCTATTCCTAGCCTCCTCCTTGAGATTTCTTGAAGGTACAACAATGAAATGAGCAATTTGAGCAACGATGCCAAAAACTTGTCGTAACAATTCGATATTGCAAGTATACATATGGTTTACAAGTAATAAAATAGAAAGTAAAGTATCATTCCCACGAGGATTGAATATTAATCACCAATGTATTAATTTCATAGTTCTATTTGGTCAAAAAATCTTTGATTGGAAAATAATGCAATAAAAAGAATAAAAACAACTGAAAATAAAAGAACAAATATTGAAGATTTTAATTAATGGATGAAAACTAGGGTATGTAATTTCATCATTTATCCAATATATATCTTATTAACACAATTTATACTATTCCTCTTCCTAGTGTAATAGCGTATTAACAAGGGTAATCTATATTTATAACAGGACATACAGATCTCAATTATATGCAAACTTTCTACATCTATATGATAATTTAAACATATAATAGGCATTAAGAGAAACAATCCTAAAGCTAGACAAATCATACATGTACTCTCGTCCAATATCAAAATTCATGTTAATTCAACTATAGGATATTTAACTCTCAATTCTCATAGTTTGAATTAAAATCATAAATCATGTTACTGGTGATCAAGCAGTCACATGCATTAAGAAAAAATTGAATAAATCACAATATAGAGGAAGAATTCATAGAAATTGCATTAAATAATTAAAGAGTTTCAAAAGACTCAATTACAAACCCTAGAAAGTGAAATTAGTTTATAACTAAAACAATAATAATAATACTTGTTGACCACGATTTTTGCCAACGACGAGTAGACGTCAAAACTACAATAAACCTTCAAGAGAAAAAACGACACTGATAATTTTTATAGTGGTTCAGCCCCAATATGTTGGTAATAGCCTAATCCACTTAGTGTTGTGATTTATGGATCTTACACTCAAGATCAGATGAACCTGTGTCAACTGAGTTTCTTCAGTGTAAATGAAACGAATACAATATTTCTCTCAGAATACAAATACTCTCTCAGGAAAATCAGAATTCGAATCCCCTCAATGATGCCATGAGCTTTTTATTTATAGACTCAGGTTCGTACAAACCGAAATCCCTCATAATCGAGATATTTCTGTTGCTCTCACAATATTTAATTAATAATAAAATTTAAAATATAACAATATGAGATCTCTTTGGGATAATCTGAGAGATTCCTGCGTGGGTACGACTAATTCTAGCGGAAGCCGTTACTGGAATTTCTCTGCATAATGATGACCGGTCTAGTCGGCCAACTTCACTCCTTGAAGAAAGATTGGTCGGCCAAAGCACTTGACTGGTCGGCCAAAACACTCGACTGGTCGGCCAAAACATATGACCGGTCGGCCACACACTTCACTGGTCAGCCAAAGCAGATGACTGGTGGCCAGACACTTCACTGGTCGGCCAAGACAGGTGACTGGTCGGCCAAGACAGGTGACTGGTCGGCCAAGACAAATGACTGGTCAGTCAAAATTATTTACCGGTCGAACATAAATTCTACCAAACCAGATAAATAATTTCCATGTCAGTAATATCACCAGATTAATTTAAAACCTTTGACCCAACCATTTCTTACCACTTGTCACATTTATTGCCATGTCATCGTTTTCAAGTTTTGGGGATAACATTTGCCCCCAAGTTTATTATATGATATACTCACATAATAAACTTTTTTCTTCAACTGCTGACGGCATAGAAAACTGACTATACACATTCTCCCATCTCTGCAAACAAACATCGACGTCTTACCAGACCACGATCATTGTAGTTAACTGCTCCCAATCGTGGGGGAGAGAATAGCCAAGAGAATTTCAAGAGTATAAAGGTAAGTGAAAATTTCCACTCTTCCCTTTAAATAGAACCATAAGTGCTTACAATCCATAAGCAAAAAGAAAACAAAAGGCTCACAAACCTCCCAATTTTTATCTTGGCCGTAACCTTCAAAACCTCTCATCCTTTTAGCTGAAATCCTCCAAAAACTCCAAGAAGAGCTCCAATTTTCTTCAAGCAATCAAAGGATTCTTCAAGAAATCAACACCTATTCAAGACATTTGGGTAAGCTCTTCTTCCACATCCCCATTTGTAAGTTTTTTTTTAAACTTAAAGCTTGCTAAAACCCTTGTATGCCAAAACCCCCTTTAGAATATACTCTTCGATTTGTGTATGAATCTTTGGTGAATGATACAAATTGTGGCTGTTTTGATGTAGTTTAGGCTATGGGTAAATCAATTTTGTCTCCAATTTCATGAAAATTTGAAGAAAAAAATGATTTTTCACCCCAAATTGCATATTTGGGTTAATTGGTTTTTAATGAGCAAATAAAATCCCTAGAACTTCATGAACTTTCCAAATCCCACCTTTTAATCTTGCTATAGTGTCCATGCCTTTTGAGATTTGTGGTCTTCGAAAACAATATATTGGGAAATCATGTACATGCCCGATCGGTCATATTCACCTATCCATTGGGACACTCAGACGTGCCCCTAAGCCGATCGGGCATGCATCCTCCTACTCGGATGCAAGGACACAATCATTCAGAGACGCCCATGGATGCTCGGACACCGACCCTGGCTATTGGGACACGCCTGTCACCTGAGCGTACGCTCCTTCATCCGCTCGGATCAATACTCAATTGATCGGGTAACACATGGCTCCTCTCAGACACTTGAGTCTTAGGCTCGGACTAGTGCCCCACGAAGCGAACACCATACAAACTGCTCAGACACTTGCATCCGCTCAGACGTATCACCTCCTCAGATGTGCACCTAGCTGATCGGTCAACTTCGCAATACACCCAGCCGTTCGGATGACATAGATTGCTGCTCGAACACCTGCCTCCACTCGGACAAGCACCCAGCCGATCAGTCAACTTCATCATATGCCCAGCCGCTCAGATGACACGCCACCGATCGGGTGCTACAGGAACCACTCGGAGGACACGCCCATCCGCTCGGGCGCACACGCCCATCTGCTCAGTCACCGCGTCTATCCACTCGGACACACGCGGATCAATTGAAGGACACGCCCGTCTGCTCGGGCATCACGCGTCCATTCACTCGGATCAATGCCCCAACTGGTCGGTCATTTGCACATATCTGCTCGGACACGTGAATGCCCCCAAGCCTTTGGGCTTATAAAAAATGACCCATACATTTTAGGCATCAAAATTTATTTTCCCTCATACATGTTTATTTTGGGGAGTAAAATATATTTTTACTACCTAGAAAAATATTTTTTGAGTAGTAAATAAATATTTTTCCTTTCATTGATTTATGTTTGTTTGGTTACTCACATCCCCATAATTTTTTTTTGTAGATGAATCACTTCGACTACAGGGGAGGTGACAACCATACAAACTCTGACACTTCAATTTCCCAATCAAGCGACACTCCTCAAAGTAGCGACTCTTCATCCAAATCCGCAATCGCACTCCCGAAGATCGCCTTCGTCAACTTAAAAAGATCCTTCCACCAACCTCTGCCAACCAAGGAAATGTGTTCTCAAGCAGAAGAACTGGCCAACATGTCTACCGAGGAGAAAAATGTAAAAGGGTTGGTCAAAGTGGACAATCTTCAGATGGTGGGGTTGTTACCAAGAAATCAAAACATCATAGGAGACAACACTACTAAAGAAGCAAACGTAACTAACTAGTCAAACGCTGACACTGAGGTAGTGATCGATCAGTTCTCTCCTGAACCATCTCCTTACTCTAAACTCAGCCCTTATTATTAGGGAACCCCTTCCAGAGGACCAGCATAGACGTGTGATTCCTACGCAGCCTGGGAAAGGAAAGACCATTGAGCTTCATAGAGATTTCAGCTCATCATCTGAAGAAGAGGATGATTTTCTTGATCAAATTCTAAACTCAGGTTCAGTAACCATAGTTTGATGTTTCGTTATAAGTAACTTTCTTCGAGAATGGTTGTATGAAATCTGTAGAGTTGTCTAGTAGTAGTAAAAGTTTTATTTATTTACATATTGTTCCAATTTTTACTAACAAATCTTGTGCTTTACTCTTTTGCAGATTCAGATATGTTCAAGCAATTCAACACTACCTATGCCCAAAAGAGGAATCCTGGGGAGGGAAGTAGCTCAAACCCTCCAAGCAAAGTTGTGAGGACAATATCAACCAGTCAGGGGAGATTACCTGACCAGCCCATCACCATCCCGTAGCTGACTCCCTCATCAATTCCTCCTTCTACTAGTTTTACCCGTACTCGCTCGACTGGCTTAAGTGAGACCCTTCGCATCGCTGGTAACATTGGGAAGGAATTGCTTTACCAAACTCTACACGATGCTTCAAAAATTCAAACCTTTGAATCTTTGCCTCGACTCAGTGTTGAAGTCCTCCTGCAAAGGGGTCTTGCCCAACTGATGAGTGTAAGTATTTTATCATAAGACATCCCATTTTGTTATTAATTGTTTTTACTTGTAGTAACTTTTTGTTTTCCACCGCAGTCACTTATTACTATCAGTCATGCTCAGCACCGAGCAGTAGACTATAAGGAGTTGATCAAGGTCTTAAATGATTAGCTGGTGGAAGCCCTAGCCAAGATAGAAACTTTAACTTCATCTGAAAGGGACCTTTGATCCAAGGTCGAGCAGGCATAGAAGATCATTGCCAAGCGGGATGGATCTCTAAGGGAGCTGGCCGATGAAAACTAGAAACAAATTCAAACCAACAAGACATTGACTGACCAGCTGGAGAAAATGACTTGCGAAAACGAGGAGCTGAAACGAGAAAAGGAAGCCGATCTTGCTCGCTATGAAGAGATTTGTTTCAAATTCTTCTACCAGGTATGGAAGTTGAACAAGCCCCTCAACCTTGACTTTCTCACAGAGGAGGCCAGGGCAGAAGAACTTTCCAAGTGCGAGGCAAAGGCCACTAAGGACGCAGCCAATCCTGCTGGTGTTGATCAACCTGTTAACAGTTTACTAGACCAGTGAACATACGTTTAGCCGACCAGGCAGTCCCTTAGCTGACCAGAAAGACTTTAGCCGAACAAAGAGCCCCTCATCCGACTAGTAGACACTTATCTTACTATCTTGTTATTATACTTTGCTCGTATGGCCGAGCTGTTAGCATGAACACTTTACTTTTTAGACTTGAGTCATTTAAAAGTTTTATTCTGATAGATGCCTAACATTTTCATATGAGTACTTAGTTTTCTAACTTAGAAATTCTAAACATTTCATAAGTCACTACTAAGTATGCTTTCTCAAATTCTTATTGCTCTAACATTTTATGAGCATAGTGTTTTGTTTACACACGGTATAGTTGTTCTAAACTTAAAATTTTGAAAAAATTCCAAGTTACTTAATCTTTGTCAAAAAAGTTAGCTTAATGGCCTTTTTTAACTTTAAAAATTACAAGTCAGCCTAAAAGCAAATATCTTTGCTCGTGCTCTTATTGCCTGTGTTGAATCACATACCAGTATACCCTATGTGCCCCCCAAGTGATTGAGGGTTGAAAAATCCTTGATCACTTGCTCGAATTTGTTCGAACAGTTATTACTCGTGAAACACATCTAATATAAAGAGATATTTCAGGAGTTAAACACTGAAAAAATATTCGACCATTTAAATGCTGGGAATTTATCTGATGGATATTGACCAGTTGAACACTGCCCGGTTTTTTCCTCTCAGATTTTTTTTTTAAAATGCACTGACAGTTGAACACTGCCAAAGTAAAATATAATCAACACATATGCAAAATTTGTAGCAAGAATTAACCGCGCTGCGCGTGATCTCTTTTATTACTCGTAAAAAATAAGGACAAAACGTGTCTAATCACGAGTCTCAAACAAAGTAAAATTGTTCCAAAATAAAATGAATGGTTAGCAAATAGCCAGTTCACAAAAAAACTTAAATAACAAGTTAAACACTTGAAACTAAGCTACTGCTCTATAAGAAGTATTCATTGATAATACTTCCTCAAGTGCTCGCCATTCCAATAGTTCCTGACCAGCTCTCCATTTAATCGAGAAAGTTTGTAAGTGCCAGGTGGCAGGACTTGTTCAATCTCATACGGTCCCTCCCAATTTGGTCCTAGCACTCCAGCTGCTGGGTCTTTGACGAACACCTTTTTGAGGACCAAATCTTTGACCTAGAACTTCCGATCTCTAACTATGGAATTAAAATAGCGAGCCACTTTTTGCTGATGGGCAGCAACCCTCAAGCTTTCTCTTTCTCGCTTTTCTTCAACAAAGTCCAAAGATTCAGCTAACAACTGCTGATTCTCCTCCTGGTCATACGTGGTTCTCAAATGAGATGGTGGGTTAACCTCGATGGGAACCATGGCTTCATATCCATATGCCAAGGAGAAAGGAGTATGACCAGTTGCTGTCTGGGCAGTAGTTCTGTATGACCAAAGGACCTCTAGCAATTCCTCCGCCCAAGCACCCTTAGCTTGTTCTAGACACTTTTTTAGAGTATCCTTCAAAGTCTTATTTATGGCTTCAACCTGCCCATTGGCTTGCGGATGAGCTACCGAGGAGAAACTTTTTGTAATGCCATGTCTAGTGCAAAAATTAGTAAACAAGTCACTATCGAATTGAGTGTCATTGTCAGAGACTATCTTCTTGGGCAGACCATAGCGACATATTATACTCTTAACCACAAAATCTAACACTGTCTTCAAGGTGATCGTTGCTAGTGGTTCAGCTTCGGTCCACTTGGTGAAATAATCCACAGCAACTACCGTGAACTGCACTCCACCCTTTCCTTTGGGTAGTTTTCTGATCAGATCAATTCCCCACACTGCAAAAGGCCATGGACTTTGCATCTGCTTCAAGACATTCGGAGGCGCCCTGAGTATTTTAGAAAATCTCTAGCATTTATCACACTTCTTCACATACTCCATGGAATCTTCATTCATTGTAGGCCAAAAAAATCCTTGCCGCAAAATCCTTTTAGAGAGACTTTGCCCCCCAGCATGATCTCTTCAGAACCCCTCATGCACTTCGGTCAGTAATTTTTTCGACTTGTCGGGTGCTATGCATCTAAGCAGTGGCATAGAGTAACCTCTTCTTGTAACGTCCTGCATTTTCGGGTACCTTTAAACGACTCAGGTCGGGATTTTCCCCCCGGGTTAAGAATATTATTTTAAATAATATTATATTTTTTTGGAAGTATTCCATGAGTTATTCCTAGCCAAAATATGAATTTTGTAATTTTATAAGTCAAGATAAGACTTTCGGTCCTCGACCGACACAAAAACCCTGATCGGGTAAAATCTTGGAAAATAAAATGAAAAACCATGGAAAATATATTTTGGGCATAAAATACATTCATAAAAGTTAATGTTTGGTCAAAAATAATAAACCTAGAAGAAAATGAAAATTTTAGGGCATTTTGTGTTAAATGCCTAATTTTACCGAAATGGGAAATTTTATTCTATGAATAGACCATAGGTTAAATTTTATTGTGTGATAAATTAAATTAAATGTAAGAGACATTTAATTTAATTATTTAGTGTTAAGTTTTGTGTTTAAAACTTAAAAAGAGTGGAAAAGGTATAGAAAGTCAATTTGGACTTTTCTTCTTAGGAAATAATTATTAACCTTTATAAAAAAAAAAAAGAAATGATCACATATATAACAATGGATGGCCGACCATGTGATGTTTTGAAATCTCATTTATTAACTAATTGAGTTTAAATCCCATTTATTTAAAAGTTTGGGATAATGTCAAGTGGGCAAGTGGGAGTAAAGCACTTGAGTGTTTTTAGGAATTTTAGAGTGTGATAAACTCTTCCAACCCTCCCCAACCGACCACACCACTCTCTCTCATTCACTCATCTGATTTTTGAAGACCCTCTCAAAGTTTTCTCTCCATTTTCAATCCAAAGAACACCAAGGAAACTTGGAAGCTAAGTCTTGGTCTAGGAAGGGTTTTCCCTAAGGTAAAGTTTCATTAATCTAGACTTTTGTAAAGTTTTAAGCATAGAGTTTCAAATAGCTAATTAACTATGTTGTTAGGGGAAGTTGGTTAGGGTTTTTGAAAGGTTTTGAAGGAGCCAAAGCTAATAGGAAGGTCCAAACCTTAAGCAAGAACACCAATGTGATGTCCCACGTCACTATGGCTGCTTTCTGGAATGACGACTGGCCCTACAAACCAAGACAAGTCTTTCCAGCGTGCTTTGTCCTCACTTGCACACTTCTTGGGAAAAATTCCTAGGAGGTCACCCATCCCTAAATTACTCCAGGCCAAGTACGCTTAACCATGGAGTTCTCAAGTGATGGGCTACCGAAAAGAAGATGCACCTTCCTGATATATAGGTAGTACCCATCAATCCATTTAAGCCATCTTCAACTGTGTAGTCCCATACCTACACAGTCTTAGAATCATTACACTTGACCTTCCCCAGGCGGTGTGGGATTGCACAGCTTACCCGGTCTTTCCCCTTACGGATCACAGGATTCTGAGTTTATCACTTTGAGTTTAATGTGAATTATTTTTATTAAAGAGCTTTTATTGTTTTTAAAGATAAAAGAATTAATTTATTATTAGTTAATAAATAAAAAGAGTGTTTAAAACCCTATATTTTGAGAAAAATATTTAAATGAATTATTTTTCTAGTAAGTAAAATTGATTAATTGATTTTGGAAAATTAACTAGTCAAGATGGGAAATTTTTAACGGTTTTCCTAATTAAGACAAATTAGGCAATTTTCTTAAAACGGTTTTTAGAGATTAAAACCTTAAGAAAAATAAAAGGGAAAAATTAAGAGTTTATTTTCTTTAAAAATAATTAAGGAATTTATTATTATTTTCTGGATATAATACCGGCTAAAATCTTACATATTTTAACCGACTTATCGAAAGTGCGGGTTAATAGCGATACCTTGAAAGAATAAGATTTTTAGCGGATTGTGGGAAAATACCATTGTGATACTCGAGCCTAGGTATCGAGACCTTAGGATAGGTCTCCCCGAGACTTAGAGTGTAGTCTCAAATATTTTTGTATGAATTTCCTTAGGGGGTTTAAAACCAAATAAGGATCATAAATCCTTACAAATGATTTTGAAAATGACCAAACTGCCCAAAATAATAATAATGAATTATGTGCCATAATTAATCCGAGTATACTGTATGCATAACTGCAATATTGGCTAAGCGTAACTGGAGTGAACGTTGGAGGGTGAAAACCTGCTGAGCGCTAAGGACTCCAAGTAAGTCAACTTATATTGTATGGCTGCAACATGAAACGATTATTGTCTTGTATGTTAGTATAGGGATACATGCATATATATAGACTGTCGTAGAAATTTTCTTAGAGACGTTAGTCTAGTGAGTGCTGATTTAGAAAATATGAAAGGTAGATATCCTTCATATCCTAGACGGTTGATCCCCATCACACTACTTGATTTTATTATGTCCGGCTCATTACCACGACGAGTGGCCAAGAGGTGAGGATTAGCTGGTTAAACCTAGGGGCGCCAAAATAAAAGGGACCTAGGGGCCCTCATGCTTACTTAATCAGTGAATGGTTAGAACCCGAGCAAGTGCTCTGATAAGTTATTCACGGATAGCAACCGTGAATATTGGCCAGTCAGTGAGAGTGCCTAGAGATACTAGGGGTTGCCAGATTGAGTGAGGCTGAACACCCTAGGGGCAACTGCTCACCAGCACCACTGATTAGCATAGAAGTCCCTATAAAACCGTGTAAATTCAATTTCACTCTTGGATAAGTAGTGATGCCCTAGGTAACGCGATAGTTACCCTTGGTGGAGATATTTATTGGCTAGATATTAGTATTTAGAGTCGATTCTCTCTTAAAGATTAGCAATTATGTTGGAGGGCGTGTTACGCCTAAATTGTTTGAAATTGTTGAGCGTTGGTCTCGAGTTATATTGTGATATGATATATCTGCTTGCTCTGGGATTTTCTGAGTGCAGGGATATATTTGTTGATAAGATATAGTTGTGAAATAATATATCTGCTTGCTCTGGGATTTTCTGAGTGCAGGGATATAATTGTTGATAAGAATTAGTTGCGATATAATATATCTGATTTTTTCTGGGATTTCCTGAGTGCAAGGATATAATTATTGATAAGAATTAGTTGCGATATAATATATCTGATTGTTTTGGGATTTTCTGAGTGCACGATTTTATCTGTTTATACGAAATAATTTATCATTGGTTATCAGGCATGACCATAAGTTTGCCAGGACGCTTTGCGTTCTTGAAATTGATTGTGTAGGGTCCGGATGGATCTGGAACCCTAATCCTCTACATGCTTTTGGTTGAAGGTTGAACTTACTAAGTGTTTTCGCTTACCTAGTTGCTTCATGTTGTAGGTAAGAGCAAGGGTAAGGCAGAGCAGTGAGCGCTGGAGTCTACCTTGCAAATGTACATGTGGACCGACCTTTTGGCAAGTCGTTTTGTTTTTAGAAATGTTGTATAATTTCCTAAATTAGGCTCACTCTACTCTTTATAAAATATGTTTGTAACTAAATGTTATGTATGGCCATACGACTTTTTATAAAGTTTTTTTTTATGGGTTTTTGAGACATTTTGTTAAATGAAAACATTTATATTTCCGCATTATCGAGTCTTGAAAATCTGGGTCGTTAAACTTATATACAATACCCCATCCATCATAATATACCTAGCAGCTTGCCTCATAATCTTCCTAGCTTCATTACGATTATCTGGTAGGACTCCTTGCTCAAGGTAAGCAATGATGGGTGTCATCCAAGTGTCAGCTAATGTGATGGGCATGGTTTGCCGTTCATTAATACTCGGCTCTGCCAAGTATTCTACTGGTACTATGTTCAAAGTTTCAGCATATTTTGCACTAGCCAATTTTGCTAAAGCGTCTGGATTGGAATTTTGCTCACGTGGTACCAACTTAATAGTATACTCCTCGAATTGTGCTAGCAGGTCCTTGGTTTTATTCAAGTACGCCATCATGCGGAAACCTCTTGCTTGATATTCCCCTAAGACTTCGTAGACCACCAACTGGGAATCGCTATTTACTTCAACCGACCAGGCACGAACATCTCTAGCCAGGCGCAATCCTGCTAGGAGGGCTTCATACTCTACCTCATCATTAGAAGCGTTAAATCCAAACCTCAATGCGCAATGAATTCAGTGCTTCTCCGGTGTGATCAATATAATTCCCGCTCCTGAATGATGTTCGTTTGACGACCCATCAACAAAAATTTGCCAAGTAGGAAAATCCTCTCTCTGCCCAGTCGCATTCTCTTGCCGGTCGGGCATATCAGGAATCCCAGTGCATTAAACAATAAAATCCACCAAAGCATGTCCTTTAATGGCGGACCTTGGTTTATATTTGATTTCAAATTGGCCCAATTCAACCGCCCATTTAAGTAAACGACCAGATGCTCTGGCTTCTGTAAGACTTGGCGTAGGGGCTGGTTGGTAAGTACTTTAATGGGATGTGCCTGGAAGTATGGTCGTAATTTGCGAGATGCAAGTACGAAACAATAGGCCAGCTTCTCAATCATGGGATACCTTGACTCCACTCCTATCAACCACTTGCTAACATAATATACTGGATGCTGCACCTTATCTTCTTCTCGCACTAGAGCTGCACTGACAGCATGCTCTGTGACTGCTAAATAAACAAAATGGTCCTCTCCATCTAGTGGCTTTGAAAGAACAGGAGGTTGAGCCAAGTGTATCTTTATGGCTTGAAAAGCTTGCTCACACTCTTCCGTCCATTCAAATTTTTTGCTTCCTCTAAGCAAGTTAAAAAATGGGACACATTTGTCTGTTGATTTGGAAATGAACCTACTTAGAGCAGCAATCCACCCAGTCAAGCTTTGCACATTCTTAATCCTGGTTGGAGACTTCATTTCCGCGAGTGCCTTTATCTTCTCCGAATTCGCTTCTATTTCTCGCGAGTTAACAATAAACCCAAGAAATTTTCCAAAACTTACTCCGAATGAGCATTTGAGGGGGTTCAACTTCATGCTGTACTTTCTCAGTACTGGAAAGCATTCCTCCAAATCTCGTACATGTCTTCCCGCTTCCTTTGACTTTACCAACATATAATCTACGTACACCTCCATGTTTTTGTCGATTAAGTCATGGAACATGCCATTCACTAAACGCTGGTAGGTGGCTCCCGCATTCTTCAAGCCGAATGGCATGACCTTATAACAATACAACCCTATGTCTGTTCAGAAACTGCTATGCTCCTCATCGGGAGGGTGCATACTAATCTGATTATACCCCGAGTATGCGTCCATAAAAGACAAAGTTTCATGACCAGAGGTCGCATCAACCAACTGGTCTAACCTTGGTAAAGGAAAACAGTCCTTAGGACATGCTTTATTCAGATCGTTAAAGTCCACCAAGTCCTCCACTTCCCATTGGACTTGGGTACTAATACTGGGTTTGAAACCCAGGCGGGGTAATAAGCCTTCTTATGAACCCGTTTTACTTTAGTCACTCTACCTCCTCTTTGAGAGCCTTTGCTCGCTCCTTATCAAGAAATCTTCTCTTCTGCTGCACTGCTGGGTAGCTTTCATCCATGTTGAGCATGTGGCTGATTATAGTTGGTGAGATACCCACCATATCCTTGTGAGACCAGGCGAAGACATCTTGATTCCTCCGTAAAAGTTCTACCAGCTGTGCTTTTACTTCCAACTTCAACTTTTTTCCAACTTTGACCCCTCTGGTCGGGTCATTCTCATCTATTGAGACCTCCTCTAATTCTTCCATGGGCCCCACTTCACTATCGAAATCCCCAAAGCGAGGATCAAAGTCCATTCCCTCGCTTTGGGCAACGCTCTATTTGGTGACTTCATCACTGGATGGGGCTTGTTCCTTATTGAAACCAAGAGTGCTTTCTTGGTTAACATCTTCTAATACTATTTCCTGATCGGCTACAACCATAATGCTTTTTTGATCGACATCCATCTCCTCTACTTCTTCTCCATCTACAGACACAATCATATTATTCTCCTTAGCTCCCTTTCGCACTTTAGCTACCAAGACATTGTAACACTCTCTAGCTTCTCTTTGGTCTCCTCGGAGACAACCTATTCCTGCACTGGTCAGGAATTTCATAGAAAGGTGCCATATAGAGACTGCCGCATGCAAGGCCATGAGGAGTTGTCGACCAATCACCACACTATAAGCTGATGAACAATCGACTATCAAAAACTCTGTCATAACTATCTTGTGCTTAGGAGCATCTCCTGTTGTGACCGGTAACTTGATCGTTCCGGCTAGTGACAACAATTCTCCAGTAAATCCATAAATGACTTGAGAGCATGGCTTCAAGTCATTAATGGATAGTTTCATCCTTTCAAAAGATGACTTGTAAATAATGTTCACAGAGCTCCCCGTGTCGACCAGACATCTCTTCACCTTCATGTTTGCTATTTGGACTGTAATGATGAGGGGGTCATTATGAGGATATCTCACATGTCGTGCATCATCTTCAGTAAAAGTGAGAGACTCACTTTCATACCGTGGGTTCTTTGGAGGTCGCTCCTCTATAGCCATGACCTCAGACGTTGATGTTGCGTCCAACTCATGTCGAAGTGTTCGAGCATATCTCTCTCTTGCCTTGTTGCTATCTCCAGCCAGATGTGGACCCCCACATATAGTGTCTAGAGTGAAGTCCACAGGCTCAGATTGTAAAGGAGGAGACCGCTGTCGCTTAAACCAAGGATTGTTGTTACTTCCTTCTCCTTGGGTCTTTTCCGCTCGATACTTTTTTAATTTTCCCGACTGAAAGAGAAACTCTATCTCGTCTTTGAGATGATTTCATTCATTTGTGTCGTGACCATAATCTTCATGGAAATGAAAGAACTTATTCAAGTCTCTCTTACTCATCTCCTTCCTGATGGGTGGGGGTTTTCGGTAGGGAACCTCTTGATGACTTGCCAGATATATTTCTGCTTGGCTGGCCGAAAGAATGGTGTAATTGGTGAACCAATGATCATACTTAGTTGGCTTGTCGTTTGGTCCTGACTTAGCCTTTTTTCCTCATGGCGGCCAGACCTGTTATGTCCACATTTCTTCCCACCATTTTGTCCATTTCCACCATTCACAGGAGGATCAGTTGATCCGCCCGGATTGTTTAGGCCTTTCTCTCCTTTCTTAATCGCGTCATCCAATTTCATATATTTGTCAGCCCGGTCAAGAAATTATTGTAGTGTTGAAATTGGATTGCGATGAATATTGTCCCACAAAGGACTCCGATAGAAGATATGGCAACCATCTTCCCCTCATCTCCAACAGCAGTTGCTCAGTTGGCTTCTCTCATGAACCTCTGTATGTAGTTCTTGAGAGATTCATCTTTCTCTTGTTTGATATATGCCAAGTGATTGGCATAAACTGGAGGAGTCCAAGCAGTGCTGAATTGTCTACAAAATTCTTTCCTGAAACTCTCCCAAGAGGTAATGGAGTTCGGCTTGAATTTCCAATGCCACTCTTGGGCAGTATCGGACAATGTAGTGGGAAAAACTCTACAGCGATAGTCATCACTCATCTCGAGTAGCTCCATTTGGTCTTCAAACTTCCCAACATTCCTTATTGGGTCTGCATTTTTCTATATAAACTGGCAGTACCGGTGCTTTATAATTTGCTGGTGGTTGGGCTGCTCTGATTCGGGTACAAAACGGGCTACCACTCTTGTGGTCTACCGAATCGATTGCAGAAGGTCGTTTTGACAAACCTTGAACTGTAGCCATTAGCACATCAAGCTGGGCCTGGATGCCTGGGGAGACCACTGGGGGCTCAAGGTCTAGACCGCCTGGTCGGGCATTCCTATCCAGCGCACTGTCATCAAGTATTTCTACTTGATTGGCAGGTCAAGTCGGATCTCACCCTTCGACCGGGATGGTCCTTCTTTTGTCAGCAATGACATCTCTTAAATCCTTCAGAGAGGTATGTCTTCCCAATTGATCAAACACTGTGCTCCGAGTATTTTAGGAAGGCTTACCGCTCGGGACGTGCTCCTTCCCACTGCGCTGCTGGCTGGGATGCAGTGGTGGCCTTCTTGTCCGTGTCAGGCAGTCTTTTCCTCCTTGCTGGTCATTTGCAATCTTTTTCCTTCGATTTTTCGGTGTGATGACTATTGGCCTCATCATGACCATGCCCATCTTTGAAGTGCGAAGCTCCTTTACCTCGAGGAGTTCTGGTTTGTTCCTGCCCGGGTGGAGTCTTTCTACTGCCCGATCGGTGACTCCCGGATCTAGAAGTTTCTGATCGGTGGCTCCTAGAGGGGGTTCTGGAGTTCCCCCTTTGAGTCGAGGTAGTGCCAAATCGGAACCCATCATCTTCCCGACCAGGAGGGTTACTTTCGCTTCTATTTGGCCCTCGAGAATTGGGTCTGTCAGTGGTTTTTCGACCAGCATGTGTATTCCTTGCTCCCTGGGTAGTTGCTCCTCGTGCTGCAGCTTGGGCATTGGCCTGGGTCAACTGTGTAGCCGCCTCCAGAGTGAGTGTAGCCTCGCGGTGTTGCCTATCAGCCTCCTCCTGCCATCGCCTGATCTCTTCGCTCCTGGCATCCATCTCTCGTCATTGCTGCTCAAACACTGCTTTTTGTCTAGCCATCTCTTCAGCGAATGACTCCTGTCGGGTGTTGAATTGCGCCATCTCCTCTTGGAAGGCCCCCATGGCTTCCTGGAGTTGTTCAACCTCTGGAGTCATCTCCTCGAGAAAGACCTTGGGCTCAGTCTCATGGTCTTGAGGGCCAAGACCTTCTGATCTAGCAGGCTCTTTAGATGAGCCTAGCTTCTTGGAGGCCGCATTGGTGTTCTTGGGCGCCATAGTAATACGGTAATCGTGTCTTCCTTCTCTTGAGGCTCTCAATGAAAGCACCAAAATGTTGACCACAATTTTGTCCAACGACAAGTAGACGTCAAAACTACAATAAACCTTTAAGAGAAAAAACAACCCTGATTTTTATAGTGGTTCAGCCCCAATATGTTGGTAATAGCCTAATCCACTTAGAGTTGTGATTTATGGATCTTACATTCAAGATCAGATGAACCTGTGTCAACTAAGTTTCTTCAGTATAAATGAAAAGCATACAATATTTCTATCAGAATACAAATACTCCCTCAGGAAAATCAGAATTCGAATCCCCTCAATGATGCCATGAGCTCTTTATTTATAGGCTCAGGTTCGTACAAACTAAAATCCCTCATAATCGGGATATTTCTGTTGCTCTCACAATATTTAATTAATAATAAAATTTAAAATATAACAATATATGATCTCTTTGGGATAATCTGAGAGATTCCCGCGTGGGTACGACTAATTCTAGTCGAAGCCGTTACTGGAATTTCGCTGCATAATGATAATTGGTCTTGTCGACCAACTTCACTCCTTGAAGAAAGATTGGTCGGCCTAAGCACTTGACTGGTAGGCCAAAACACTCGACTGGTCGGCCAAAACATATGATCGGTCGGCCACACACTTCACTGGTCGGCCAAAGCAAATGACTGGTCGGCCACACACTTCACTGGTCGGCAAAGACAGGTGACTGGTCAGTTAAGCACTTCACTGGTCAACCAAACACAGATGACTAGTCAGTCAAAAATCTTTACCGGCTGGACAAAAATTCTACCAAACCAGATAAATAATTCCCATGTCAGTAATATCACTATATTAATCTAAAACCTTTGACCCATCCATTTCTTGCCACTTGTCACTTTTATTGCCACGTCATCGTTTTCAAGTTTTGGGGATAACAATACCCATTAAACAAATTGAAAGCATTAAAATTTAGAATGTAAAAGAAAGAGGAAGAAAAAATCTATAGGATCTCCAATTGTCATCTCCTCAAATCTCCAATCGTTTTTCTGAGTTTAAAATAGTCCAGGCCCCCTTTCAAATCGCACTAAAGGGTGTTTGAATAGTTTCCCTAGCGATTTGTGGTGAAAATACCATTTTTCCCCCGTTTAAATAAAAACTTACGATTCTCATACGGACGTAAGCGTTGCGGCTCAGAAACAGGTGTCGTGACGCTTATGTTATATTCCCCAAATGTTGTAGCTTCTGACTTCGATTGTACTGCAACTCTAACTTCAAGCACCACAGCTTGAAATGGGTTAAACTTCTACAGCGCCACGGTGCCTGGGACTCCAAAATTCTGGGCATCCAGACTTCAACTGGGCTGCGGATCTATTAATAAGTGCCGCGGCTCAAATTCATTTTTCTCATAAAATTAACTTTTTTCACTCCTGAAATGAAATTTGAGTAGCCCACACTTCCCCAAAAAGTTCCAATATCACATTTATGTCAAACTTGGCATTTTAATACTTAGATACACATTTTTCTCCTCAATCCACTCAATTCTCGTAAGTAAATGCTCATATGCAAATAAACATAAATCAAAAGCATAATACCACACAAAAGCAATCATAATCAATTAACCCCTAACCTAAAACACCTTAGTTTTTGGCTACAACCTTTGTTTTGTATATTAGAACTCAAAGAAATAAACAATGTTAATCTAAAATCTAATGGAAGAAATTTACAAAGTACATAACAAAAATAAACAAATGTAGAATTGACCTTTGTTCATGAAGAACCTTGACACATAAAATCACATTTCTATGATTTTATGTAAACCATAAAATGTAACAAGGCTTAACACAAATGAAGAATTATTGTCAAAAAATCTCTATTCCTAGCCTCCTCCTTGAGATTGCTTGAAGCTACAACAATGGAATGAGATTGGGATTTACAAGTTTTGGATCTTCATGCAAGTCAAGATTTCTTAATGAAGATCTTGGACAAAACTAGTATTCTTAAAGGCTAGAGAGGGAGAGAGAGGGTCTTTAGAGAGAGAGAGAGAGAGGTGAATAATAAAGTCACCAATTATCTCAAATAAACCCTTTAAATAGTATAGGAACCTCATTATACTCAACCAATGATATAAGAGAATTTTAATTTTAATTTTGGAGCCAAAACATGTCACTGTATGGACCCGTACAGACAGTCCAGGTGACACAACACTGATCCCTCTTACTTAGAGCTCCAAATCTTATCTCAAAACATCCCCAAATGCTCCCAAACTTAGAGCTTGAACCAAGTGCGGGATTGTTATGACTAATTCTTACCCATTGAACTCTACACTTGATGTATACAAGTTTTGAGTTGGGTTTCCATCATTGGGGAATCTATTGGTCAAGAAGTTTTAGTCCCATCTCTCTATTTGTAGAAATCCCCACATCTCTCCCAAGAGTTTCGGTAAATGGATCTGCTAAGTTCTCATAAGATTTGACACATGAAATTGATATGACACTCTTATCAATCAATTCCCTGACATAGTCATGTCTTAGACTTATATGTCTAGACTTCCCATTATATATCTTGTTATACGCTCTAATCAAAGTGGCTTGAGTATCACAATGTATCAAAATCATCGATACATCAATTGCGGTTTTTGGTATCTCCATCATGAGATCTTTTAGCCACTCAGCCTCTTTGTCGGTTTCTGCTAGAGGCACTAACTCGGACTCCATGGTTTAGTGATATATACATGTTTTTTCTTCGATCCCCATGAAATGGTACCCCCACCAAGGGAGAACGCCCAACCAGTTGTATAGAGATTAGCTCCTACACCGGATATCCAACTTGCATCAGAATATCCCTCAAGTATCTGAGGAAACTTAGAATATTGGAGGCATAACTCTTTGGTCCTTTTGAGGTATCAAAATACTTTTTTCACGACCTTCTAATGTAAGATAAATGGTTACTAGTAAACCTACTTAGTTTACTAGTCGCAAGTACAATATTCGCTCTAGTAAAATGTGTGGCATACATCAAGCTCGTAATTGCACTTGCATACTCTAGTTAAGTCATCACTCTCCCTTCATTATTTCCAAGCTTTAGACTTGAATCGAAGGGTGCGTTTGCCTATTTGATATTAAGATGACCAAACTTGTCAAACATTTTCTCAACATAATGAGCTTGACCTAAGGCATATCCATTCATATTCCTTCTAACTTTGATACCTAGTATGATATCAACCTCGCCAAGGTCATTCATCTTGATGTTAAAAGATAGAAACATCTTTGTTTTTATTATGTCTTTCATGTCATTACTTAATATCAGCATATAGACACACTAGGATGACATAGTCATCACATGTTTTAGAATATAAGCACTTGTTCATAATGTTGTGTCTAAACCCATCCGAAACAATGGCTTCATCAAATTTCTCATGCCATTGTTTTGGCGCAGGTTTTAAACCATATAATGATTTAACAAACTTACACACCTTATGTTCATTTCCTCTTAAAACAAACCCTTTCGGTTGTTCCAAGTACATCTCCTCATTGAGGTTACCATTTAGGAATGCCCTTTTGACATCCATTTGATGAACAAATAGGTTGTGTATTGATAATAAGGCAAACAAAAATCTTATGGATGTTCTCCTTGCTACAAGTGCATAGGCATCAAAATAATATATGTCTTTCTATTTTCTAAACCCTTTGGCCACCAATATTTCCTTATAGGCTTGAATGTTCCCATTAGTGTTGTATTTTCTTTGAAATATACACTTACAACCTATTGGCTTTGATCCTTGTAGAAGATCAACAATCTCCCAAGTCTTGTTAGACATAATTGAATCAAACTCATCATTTATTGCCTCTTTCCAAAAGTTTGTGTCCCTTGACGACATAGCTTCTTGGAAGTTTTTAGGATCATCCTTCACTTGAAGTACCATAGAATACTTCTAAGTATATCCCTTGTGGTCTCCCACTATAAGGTAAAGAGTCTCCACTTGAGAGGTTTCATTTGGTGATTTACCCTTTTTAAGACTTTGGCTTCTTTTAGGCAATATTGGTTGCTCTACAACCCTTGAAGGTAACTCCTCTTGAGTTCCTTCTAATAAGGTCAATTCTTGAGGTTTATTGTCACTATAAAGTAAATTCTCAAAGAACTCAATTTCTCTTGATTCAATTAATACACTAGAATATAGTGCTAGGCTCGCTAATGAAGTCATTTGGCCATAAACATGCAACTAAATGTGATTAACGACTTAGGGTTAAAAATTTTGGACGAAAGGAATAGTCTTTTCATTAAAAACGTTAAATGCAAACATGGGATCACAAAATAAACGTTTACAAGGTTGTTTACAGTTCCAAAAGGGTAACTACAACTCAAAAATTACAAACTGCCGACCTAAGCGGCAAAATAGGGTTTGACCCTAGTTCCTCTGAGAAACCCCGGCCGTGTTGGTCGAGCAGCTGCATATGTACATGTCGTCACTGAAGCTCTCCAACTCATGGCTGGTTCATCTTCCCTTTCCCCTTAAACACCCACATCACATAGCACTCGTAAGCCAAGGCTAAGCTAGAAAACTTAAACATGCTCATAAGCATTTAATAATATATCATAAAATCACAATAAGCATGCCTAGAAATAATAACCCTACTCATGCATGCATTCTATGCAAATAAGTGACTACACTAACACACAAGGGCCCGCTGCCCTAACTAGATCACTAATAAGTCACACGAGGCCATGCCCTAGGATATCGGACTAATAAGTCACCTTAAGGCCCATTGCCATATCCTTTGTATAACCCGCCATAGAGCTAGCCCAGCGTACCTGGTGCTTAATTTTCCACAACCATTGAGTCGGACAAGTGTATAATGCAGTTCTGATAGGCCTAACCATAATGATCAACACTCAGTGCGCTATTGCTGCCCTTGACTTATAAGTTAATGTTTTTCAATCAAATAATGCAAATAAGCATGCACCATTTAACAATTATCAAGATACATAGCATTCAAGCATGCTTAATCAAAAAATTGCAAGCATAATCATAATCATGCACATTTACATGAGCCTGAGCCCTAATCATAACTATATCTAACAACCAGACCAAGCCTTAATCGCATACATCACGCATTGGGTGCAGTTTTCTTACCTTTGGTCCGAGCGCAAGAAAAATAGACAAGCAAGTACTACTCTCGAGAACGATCCTCTCCCGATCCCTAGCGGTAACCTAGTCACAACCCACAAATAATGTTCTCATTACTATTCGACTCCATAATTGGACCCCGGGACTAATCCTGTGCTCTCGAGACCTCTAATTCCCCCACACGGGGTCGTGAAATCGTCCCTCGAGCCCCTAGGCCAATGCCCTAAACTTACAAAACTAAGTCCTCTGAAAATGGCCTAGCACCGCGGTACCAAGCCAGAGCCCTTGCTTTGGATCATCCCAGCACTGCGGCTCGAAAGAACAGCATCACAGCGCCCTTACGCGAACCCAGAAAAACTAGGTTTTCCCAATATTCTCTCCTAGCCAAAACTCCCAAATCTCACACCAAACTTGCTCCAAGGTCCCAAATGAGTCTAAGACTCTCAATGATGCATCATAAGAAATACAAACACCTCAAAAACCAAACCAAATCTCTAACCTAAATCAAAACCCAACCACTAGCTTAAAACTTTGCTAAACCTTAAACCACTTCAAGAATTCACCAAAAAAAAAGAGCATAACCTTACCTCCACGAAGAATCACGACCCTTATGTTGTTCCACTTCAATCCTAGCTTCAACTCCTTTCAATTTCAAAGCCTTTTCCTCCTCAAAATAATCAAACTCCTCCAAATCTTCAAGAGGGAGAGAGAAAGGAGAGAGAGAGAGAGAGTGTGAGGTGAAAAGAGTGTTCCTTAGTGTTCTTTTTCCTTCCTCTGAAGCATTCTTTGACTAAGTCACTCCCTTGGCATAAAATTCCAAAATGCCCCATGCTCATTAGCTACTCTCTTATGCTAACAAGGGAAAATCCCTCATTTTCCATTTCCCCTTGTTAATCATAATTAACGTCTCATAAATTCCTGTTATATCCAATACCATAAAATAGTCACTAAATAGTTTTCCATTACCCAATAAATCCCGGTAATGTGCTAAATTACCAAAACACCCCTAGGCTCACCCCGAGCCGGGTATTTGACCCCGTTATGACTAAACCTATAATGTCCCAAATTATTTAATAAGGCATAGGGCCTTAATTAGGGTGCCATGATGGAAATTTATGGAAATTATATGTTTGTGTGATGTATATGCGTGTAATTATGTGATTATGTGAGTTATATGACGATATGACTAGATATGCTTCTTATTAGATGGGCAATTTTTGTAAATTGGACCATTATGGGTATATTTGGAATATATGCGATAAATGTGTGAGACAATATTATTATGTGGATATATTTTGATTACTCGGAACGAGGCGATCCTAGGGAGCAAGTTTGCAGGAAAGTCACAACGGGACCCAATACCCGACTCAGGGAGAGTGAAGGGGTATTTTGGGTATCTAGTACATTACTGGGTTATCAAGTAATGGGAATAAATATTTCAGGACATATTTGGAGTTAGTGAGATTAGGAGGGAATATCGGTGAATTTTTACCATTTTGCACTCGGGGACGTTTTTGGTAACCCGAGCCTCGAGATTTTTCTTATGTTTACTTGAACCTTAAGTAAACCACACAAAATAAAAACACTTAGGTCTCTCTTTCTCTCCCAACTAACTCTCAAACTATCTCTCATCTTTTGGTGTGGATTTCTTGAGGAAACAAAGGGGATTCAAGGATGAAAACTTTGGAAATTGAAGGCTTGAATCTAGGATTGGAATGATTGCAGCTAGGAGATCATTTAAACACTGCTGAGGTAAGCTTTAGTCCCTGTTTAGTTGAATTCTATCATGACTTTTTAGGGTTCTTATGGTGTTCTTGAGCTTTGTGGCTCAAGTGGTTGATTATGAGTTTTGGTGAGTTTTTAGTCAAGTTTTAGGCTGGGTTTTCTTGATGGTATTATGTTGATGTTGTTTTGGCTGAATTTGGCTGATGAGAAAATTGGGAGTTCAGGGTTAGTAGGGCCACACCGCGGCCCTATTCTTGGGGCGCTGCGACCAGTGTGAACCAAGGGCCCAGGATGGGTTTCTATTTCAGAGGTGCGCCGTGACTTTCATGGGCAAGTTACGGCCCGTGTCTTGAATTCCAGGCAGGGGGATTTCTGTTCTGGGAGGTGCTCCACAACCCTTAGGGTCAAGTCGCGACCCGCCTGGGCAACTTTGGCCAAGATAAGTTTTGTGTAACAGGAACTCAACCCTAAGGGTTCGAGATCGATTTTACTAGCCGGTTTAGTAGAATTCGATGCCTCGGAGGTGAGGACTTGGTCCAGAAGCCTTTATTCGCTTGTTATTGACGGGATCCTATATTATGGTTATGATTAGGTTATCGATAGGGGCTCAGACCCAGGATCGTGCGCAAGAGTCTTTCTTATTATACTTTGCACTCGGACCTAAGGTAAGAAAACTGTATCCATTACGTGATATATGTCATTAAGGCTTTGCCCGATTGTTGATTATAACTATGAATAGGGCTCGACCCCTGAGCATGAACGTGATTTAGGTGAGCTGATTATCGATCCACGATAACCCACACCGAATCATGTTGAACCACGGTCCTAGGTAACCTAACAACAAAATCCATTGTTATATCCTTCCATTTCAACTCTTGGATATCTAGAGGTTGTAATAGCCCTATTGGTTTCTGATGCTCAGCCTTGACCCGCTGACATGTCAAGCACTTAGCCACATATTCTGTCACATCTCTCTTCATCCCAGGCCACCAATATAGCAATCTCAAATCTTGATACATCTTCGTAGTGCCTGGATGCAAAGAGTAAGGGGTAGTATGAGATTCATCCAGAATCTCCCGTCTAATAACAATTTCCATCGGAACACAGATCCGATCCTTGTATCTCAACAAGCCCATATCTAACACGGTATAATCTCTAGCCACTCTAGATAGGAAGTCACATCGAATCCTCGCAAGTTATGGATCACTCAACTTACTTTCCTTTATCCTCTTCAACAGTGTAGACTGTGGTGTGATGTTGGCCAAATGGCCCACTAGCAACACTATTCCAGCTCTAGTCATATCCTCTGCCAAATCCTTAGATATATGCCTCGCATAGTATAATTGTCACGGACCCTTCTGGCTTAGGGCATCTGTCACCACGTTGGCCTTTCCTGGGTGGTACAGGATTTCATAGTCATAATGCTTCACCAACTCCAGCCAACGCCTTTGTCTCATGTTCAGGTCTTTTTGCATGAAGAAATACTTCAGGCTCTTATGGTCAATGTATATCTCACACTTCTCCCCATAAAGGTAATGCCTCTATACTTTTAATGCAAATACCACTACTGCTAACTCCAGATCATGAGTAGGGTACCTCTGCTCATATTTCTTCAACTGTCATGATGCATAGGCAATCACCTTCCCCGCCTTCATAAGAACACAACCCAAACCCTATCTCAAGGCATCACAGTACTCTATAAAGTTCCCTTGGTCTATTGGAAGCTCAATATTGGAGCTGTAATCAACCGTCGCCTCAACTCCTAGAAGTTGTTCTCACACCTATCTCACCACGCAAATCTGGTTCTTGTGTGTCAGTTCCATCACTGGGGTCCTTCATAACCCTTCCACAAAACACTTGTAATAACCTGCCAATCCAAGGAAGGTCTTGATCTCTGAGGCATTCCTTGGCCTTGGCTAATCTCTGACTGCCTCAATCTTAATTGGGTCTACCTTCATCCCATTTCTACTGACATTGTGACCAAGGAAAGTCACTTGCGGTAACGAGAACTCACATTTCTTGAACTTCGCATATAGTCTGTGTTCCCTCAGCATTTGTAGAACCAACCTGAGATGATGCTCATGTTCTACCTCTGACTGAGAATAAACCAGAATATTGTCAATGAAGATGATCACAAGCCGATCCAGATAATCCTTGAACGCCCTGTTCATCAAATCCATAAAAGCTGCTAGGACATTAGTCAAACCAAATGACATGACTAAGAACTCATAATGCCCGTATCTAGTACGAAAAGCAGCCTTTGGTATACCTCCCTCCCTGATCCTTAGCTAGTGATAACCAGATCAAAGATCTATCTTGGAGAATACCGTCTTACCTTGCAACTGGTCAAACAGGTCATCTATCCTTGGCAGAGGATACTTATTCTTGACGGTCAACTTGTTCAGTTCTCTGTAATCAATGCACATCCTCAAAGAACCATCCTTCTTCTTCATGAATAGAATTGGTGCACCCAAGTCTAACAGATCTTATAACTATACCTTTAGTTCTTTCAACTCTATTGGGGCCATTCTGTACGGGGTCCTAGACACTGGCTCTATCCCTGGCGCCAGTTCAATAACAAACTCTATTTCTATGTGTGGCGAAAACCCTATTAAATCTTCTGCAAACAAATCCAAAAACTCATTGACTAATCTAGTCTCTTTTGGTCCCACTGGCACGACCTGATTGGTATCTACCACACTGCCTAGGAATCCTATGCAACCACCTCCCAGTAGGTCTCTAGCCCTCAATACTGATATCATAGGTACATGGGGTCCATGCACAGTGCCAACAAATACAAAGGGATTATCACCCTCAGGTTCAATGGTTACCATCTTTTTCTTGCAGTCTATGGTTGCCCCATACTTCACTAACCAGTCCATACCCAGAATCATGTCAAAGTCGGCCATAACCAACTTTATCAAGTCAACTATCAACTCTCTATTGTCTACTATCGCTGGTAGTGATCTGACCATTCTCCTAGAAACTACTAACTCCCTAGTGGGAAATAAGGTCTAGTACCCCAAAGCGTAATAATCACATGGCCTACACAGTCTATCAGTAATCCTACTAGAAACAAAAGAGTGTGTAGCACCAGAATCAATCAAGATAGTATAAGACGTGCCAACACTAGAAAGATGACCTGTAACTCATAAGGGACTAGCCTCAGCCTCTGCCTGAGTCAATGCAAACGCTCGAGCTGAAGTCAAGCTATCCGCCTTCCTGGGTTCTTCCTTCTTTACTCTCGGGAAATCTTTCCTCAAGTTTCTCATTATCCGGCATAAAAATCAGGCCTTTTCCCGACACTCCCTCGTATGGCGCCTCCTACACCTGGTGCACTCTGGGTAAGTCCTCCAGCCCTCATTACTGCCCTGGCGTCCTATTTGTATACCACGTGGTCTCCTATCGGGGCCTAGAGATGAAAAGGCATCTGGAGCCTTCCTTTTCGGATTACTGGCGCCTCTGCCCCTACCTGAACTCATGAATGGAGGTCCCATCCTCCTAGTGTCTATCCTGGTCGCATTCTCATGCCAGATTTCATTCTCTACGCCCTCTGCAGTAAAGTCTTTCTACCACCTGTGCATAAGTCGCCACCCCAGGCACACTGGTAATGCGAGCATCCTGGGTTATCATAGGTTTCCTTCCTTGTCCCATCAGTGGGCACCAAGTCTGCAGCAAACTTGACTAACCTGTCTAATCTCAAGGCATACTCTGACAATGACATATTCCCCTGAAGCAGTATACTCAATTCTTCTGCCTTGGCAGCCCTAATTGCATCATTGTCATACTTCTCATTGAACAGATTCCAAAGCTCTTCCCACTCCAAGGTATTGACGTTCCTGGTCTTGGATATCACCTCCCACCAAATTTAGGCATCCTCTTAAAACAAGTATGTGGCATAGGCCACCCTTTCATTACCAACTACCATCATAAAATTCAGGATAGTAGTAACAATGCTCATCCATTATTCGGTCTTAGCCGTATCTGCACTACCCTAAAAAATTAGAGGGTGCTGCTTCCTAAACCTTTCATAGAGAGGGTCCCATATGTTCCCACCCTCTGTTGGGTGTACTATTTCTTGCACCAACACAGGTGGCACCTCTGGCAAAGTGTTCCCTATAGGAACTTGTTGTTGTCTCAGGAAGCGGATCTCTTATTCCTGCCTCACTAATCTTGCTTTCATATCAACAAGTACTTGCTTCCAGTTCTCAGGAGCTGGAGGAGGGGTCTGACCCTGATTATCATTCTGGCCCTGTTCTCCCTGACCAGCTGATGAATCTATTTGCCTTGGAAGTATAATTCCAAGCTTTTACCTTGCTGCAGCAATTCATGTCAATTCATATTCATACCAAAGCACGGTGCTAATAAGCACTTCCTAACATTTATAAGCAAGAAATGATGCTACTAAGCATTTTTTGGCACTCATAAACAATTAACAATGCTAATAAGCATTTTTTGACATTCATAGAAAAATAACGATGCTAATAAGCATTTCTTTAACATTTAAGAGTGCCAAGAAGCATTTCCTAGCATACATGTTCCTACAATAGCGCTAATGAGTGTGTCCTGACTTACATGTCCATATAACAATGCTAATAAGCATTTCTTTTGCATTCACAAGCAATAACAATGTTAATAAGCATATATTTATTATTCATACAACATTCAAGGGCCAGGCACTATCAGAATCTCTCATGCTTCCTAATAAGGCAAGTAGATAAGGAATTTATATTCTATTTATGCAATTAAACGTGTAACCGCATAAATAGTTATCACATCCTGAGTAGAGCTTGTCTTTAGTGGCAAGTGTACATGCCCAGCCTATCTCTAGGAACCCTTAACCTTGGCATGCTTTGATACCAAGTTATAACACCCTAGATAGCCAAGACCGTTACACTGTGTATTTTAAATGGTGCTAGGCTCGCTAATCGAGTCATTTGTCCATAAACATGCAACTAAATGTTATTAACGACTTAGGGTTAAAATTTTTGGATGAAAGGAATAGTCTATTCACTAAAAACGTTAAGTGCGTACATGGGATCCCAAAATAAATGTTTACAAGGTCGTTTACAGTTCCAAAAGAGTAATTACAACTCAAAATTTACAAACTGCCAACCTAAGCGGAAAAATAGGGTTTGACCCTAGTTCATCTGAGAAACCCCCGCCGTGGTGGTCGAGCTGCCTCAAATGTACACGTCACCACCAAAGTTCTCCAACTCATGGCCGATCCATCTTCCCTTTCCCCTTACCTGCACAACATAGCACCCGTGAGCCAAGGCTCAGCAAGAAAACTTAAACATGCTCATAAGCAGTTAATAATAAATCATAGAATCACAATAAGCATGCCTAGAGTAATAACCCTACTCATGCATGCATTCTATGTAAATAAGTGACTACACTGACACACATGGGCCCGCTGCCCTAACTAGATGACTAATAAGTAACACGGGGCCATGCCCTAGGATATGGGATTAATAAGTCACCATGGGGCCCATTGCCTTATCCTTTGCATAACCTACCATAGAACTGGCCCAGCGTACCTGGCGCTTCATTTTTCACGACCATTGAGTTGGACAAGCGTATAATGCGCTTCTGATTAGGCCTAACCATAACGATCAATTCTCAGCACACTATTGTCACCCTTGACTTATAAGTCAATGCTTTTTAATCAGATAATACAAATAAGCATAAACCATTTAACAATTATCCAAATACAGAGCATTCAAGCATGCTTAATCAAACAATCGCAGGCATAATCGTTATCATGCACATTTACATAATTCCGAGCCATAAAAATAACTATGTCTAACAACCAGACCAAGCCCTAATCACATACATTACGTATTGGGTGCAGTTTTCTTACCTTTGGTCCGAGCGCAAGAAAATAGGCAAGCAAGAATGACTCCTGAGAATGATCCTTTCTCGAGCCATAGCGGTAACCTAGTCACAACCCACAAATAATGTTCTCATCACCATTTGATTCCATAATTGAACCCCAAGACTAATCCCGTGCTCTCAGGATCTCCAATTCCCCCACACGAGGTAGTGAAATTATCCCTCGAGCCCGTGGGACAATGCCCTAAAATTAGAAAACTAAGGCCCCTAAAAATGGCCTAGCACCATGGCACAGCCTAACAGGCACTGCGACACCCATCCAGGGCCCTATTTCCTTGACCATTCTAGCATCGCGGCTCGAAAGAACAGCGTCGCGGTGCCCTTATGCGGACCTAGAGAAATTGGGTTTTCCCACCATTCTCTCCTAGACAAAACTCCCAAAATCTCACACCAAACTTTCACCAAGGTCCCAAATGAGTCTAAGACTCTCAATAACACACCATAAACAATACAAACACTTCAAAAACCAAACCAAATCTCTAACCCAAATAAAAACCCAACCAATAGCTTAAAACATTGCTAAAACTGAAACCACTGTAGGAATTCACCAAAAAAATAGAGTAGAACCTTGCCTCAATGAAGAATCAAGACCCTTATGTTGTTTTACTTCAATCCTAGCTTCAATTCCCTTCAATTTCCAAGCCTTTTCCTCCTCCAAATAATCATACTCCTCCAAAGCTTCAAGAGGTAGAAAGAGAAATGAGAGAGACAGTGTGTGAGGTGCTGAGAGTGTTCCTTAGTGTTATGTTTCTGACTCCTGAAGCATTCTAGTGACTAAGTCACTCCCTTGTCATAAAAAGTCCAAAATGCCCCTTGCCCATTAGCTACTCTCTAATACTCACAAGGGCAAATCTGTCATTTATCATTTTTCCCTGTTAATCATAATTAACGTCTCACAAATTCCCATTATCTCCAATATCCTCAAATAGTCACTAAATAATTTTCCATTATCCAATAAATCTCAGTAATACGCTAAATTACCAAAATACCCCTAGGCTCACCCCGAGCCGGGTATTTGAACCCATTATGACTAAGCCCCTAACTTTCTCCCTATGATCGTTTTGTGTCGAATAACCCAAATATATCCACATAATAATGTGCACATATATACTCAAATATGCCCTCAACATAATTACGAAAATTCCCTTCTAATAAGAAATAGACTCACATGCATGCTTAATACACCTAAACATGAAAATATAATCATATTATAATATAACTCACATAATTTATATAATCACATAATAATGCAATTAAATCAATTATTGCCCTCCTGGCCCCTTAATCAAAGCACTAAGCATTATTAAAGAATTTGGGACGTTACACTAATAAAATACCTATGTCCACCTTTAGTAAATATTCCATAGGCCTTGCTATTTGAGCATAGCCTTCAAACTAACATAATAAAATACCTATGTCCACCGCTAGTAAATATTCCATTCAATTCACATAAATCACTATGTATTAAATCTAACATGTTTGTTTTCCTCAACACTTGGAAAATGTTTCTTTACCATCTTAGATTCGATACATAATTCACATTTATCATGCTCAACATCGTTGCATATAATAAACCACAGTTGATAACTCTTTTAATTGTACTATATCATATATGAGTAATTCTATTATGCCACAAAGTAATAGAATCAAAGCCAACCATATAAGAGGAAGAAGAGCATGCATTATTATCAAAACAAGAGTCTTTGGTACAGAATTGGATCAGTCTATCACAAACATACCCTTTCCCAACAAAGTATTTCCCCTTGGATAAAATTAGCTTACCCAACTCAAACATCGCTTTGATGCCCAGTTTGCTCAATAAGTGCCCACTCACAAGATTCATACTCATATCTGAAACATACAACAGATTGATTAATAGAACCTTCCTTCCAGGAGTGAAGTAAAGATCAAAATTCCCCTTGCTCAACATCTTTGATCTATGCTTATTACCCATTTGGATCTCATGGTCATCTCTTAATTCTTCAAATGTTTTGAAGACCTTTCTAACATAAGTTACATGAATGGTGGCACAAGTGTCATACCACGATCCTTGCACTTTTCCTTGGATGAAATTTACCTCACTCAAGGTAGCAAGCAACTTCTCTTTGGTTGCGTTGACCTTGGATGCATGGTAGTGGAACTTTCAATAATTTCATTCTTTAGCCATGTTGCCATTCTTGCCACAAACAAAACAAGGGTCACTTACACCCTTTAATTTCCCTTCATTCTTTTTGGGAGCTAGATGAGTATCCTTCTTTGATTGGGGTTTCTTATGAGTCTTCCTTTTGTATTGAAAGGGTTTCTCTATGGCGTTAGCCTTGGATATCCCAACATTGGACTCTTCCATGCATTTGTCTCTAGAACGAGACTTTTCTTCAATCCTTAGGTGCATAAAGATCTCTTCCAAATATTTTTTTTTTCATTCTTATGGAAGATCTTCTTTCTATAGCTTTTCCAAGATGGAGATAATTTGGAAACAATCTCTCCAACAATGAAGGGTTCCGAAAATGTTATCTTAAGAGTAGATAACTTATTCACAATCCCTTAAAGCTCATGTACTTCGGGGAGTAAGGGTTCACCATCAAAGAATTTAAATTCCATGTATTATAACTCAAAGCAATAAACAATGTTAGCCTAAACTCTAATGGAAGAAAATTACAAAGTACATAACACAAATAAACATGTGTGGAATTGACCTTTGTTGATGAAGAACCTCGACACTTAAAATCATATGTCTATAATTTTATGTAAACCACAAAATGTAACAAGGCTTGACACAAATTAAGAATTGTGTCAAAAAATCTCTATTCCTACCCTCCTCCTTGAGAAAGCTTGAAGCTACAACAATGGAATGAGATTGGGATTCACAAGCCTTGGATCTTCAAGCAAGTCAAGCTTTCTTGATGGTCTTTGACAAAACTACTAATCGTGAAGGCTAAAAAGAGAGAGAGAGAGGGAGGGAGGGTCTTTAGAGAGAGAGAGAGAGAGGTGAATGATCAAGTTACCAATTAACTCAAATGAACCATTTAAATGAATAGGAACCTCATTAAACTCAAGTAATAAGAATAGAATATTTTAATTTTGATTTTGGAGCCAAAACACGTCACTATACGGACCCGTAAAGACAGAACATGTAGCGTCCCAAATCTTCTAATAGGTCTTAGGGCCTTGATTAGCGTACTAGGAGGGCAAAAATTGATTTTATTATGCTAATATGTGAATTTAATGGTTATATGATTAGAAATGCATGTTTAGGTGAATTAAATATTCATGTGGGCCCCATTTGGTTATTAGGGGCATAATTGTAATTTTAGCATGCTGAGGGCATAATTGTGATATATTTGTATGTTGTGATTGATACAATGATTGTGTGGTGATATTTTGGCGATGTACGATCCGAGATGGTCCTTGGGAGCAGATTAGCTAAATAGTCACAACGGGTCAAATACTCGGCTCGGGAAGAGCATAGGGGTATTTTTGGAACAAAGTTGATGTTCGGGATTTACTATGTAACGAGTAATGATTTAGAGATTTTTTAAGTATGTTGGGGATTAAATGGGAATTTATAAGAATACTTGAGGATTTAGTAGGAAGTGGCAATTGACGGGATTGCCCTTGGTGGCATTGAAGGATATAAGATAGTCTTGAGGGAATTTTGGAGTTTTTGGCAAAGGGATAAACTTGGACTTAGGCAGCTGAGACTCTAGAGTCACTTAGAAGAAATAGAAAACCTCAGCTCTTACTCTCTCTCTATCTATTGTTCTCTCTCCCTCTTTTGGTGCTTGGAGGCTTGAAGAGTTTTGAGGATTCTAGACTAAAAAGACAGAATGTTTAGACTGGCTGAGCTTGGGGAATTATCTCAGGGCTGAACATATCTTACAGGTAAGGGCCTGAACATAATCATTCTGTATAAACTCTGTTGAATTCTGTTAGAAGTATAGAGCTTGCGTGTGAGAGGGTTCTAAGATTGGTTTTGGGTGTTTCATGAGTGTATGGAATTGTTTATGGGATTGTTGAGATGTTTAGGTTGTGTGAATAGGGATTCTAGGCTTAATTCTAAGTTTGGCTGGTGTTCGGAGTGTAAATTATGGATTTAGGCTCGGGGAAAAGATGAGAAAAATGGCTGGTTTCTAGGACTCGCATTGCGACCCTGTTCTACATGCGCCATAACCTGTGTGTGCGAAAGGGCCTAGGGAGCCCCTGTGATTGCCCAGGCGCAGCGACGCAGGGCTTAACGCCCTGGGGCTTGTATCCTTTAGTAGAGAGGGATTTGCCCTGTGACTTGTAGCAGGTCGCGGCCAAAGGGTGCGGGCCACAACTCAAAATGGGAAGAAATGGGGAAATGGAGGTTTTAAGCTCGAGAACTTTGATGTTAAGGCTCAGAAAGGATTCTACTACCCGATTTAGTAGAATCCATGGTCCTAGAGGCTAGATTAATATTATGAAGTTATTAATTGGTTTAAGGCTTAATGGATGGTTATTATGAATGCATTGTGACTCAGTCAGCTCGGGACACAGGTAAGAAAACTGTTGTAACCGTAGTGCAGGGCATGACCCTATTGTTTGTGTTTGAGGGGGTAGCCCTATTGTTTATATTTAGTATATGTGTGAATATATGTGAATATTATGTTGTGTTATGCATGTTTATGAATGAATGGTGTAGGCCGAGAACGACAAGAAGCCAGGTACGACAAGGGGTCAAGATTGGCGTTGAGCACATTGAGTGCAGGCCACTAGAACGAGATCCTCCAAGGGTTCTGTATCCACCCGCTCAGTGAAGACCACGAACCCAGGGCCTGGTAAAGCACCTGGGTCGACGTAGGCTGCTATGCGTTGAGTTTTCTTGCTAGGATTTGGCTCACTGGTGCTTTATGGTGCAGGTAAGGGCAAAGGAAAGGTTGACCAACAATGAGTACGGAGAGCCTGGAGCGACGGGTACATGTTCAGCCAAGCTGGCTGCCACGACTAGGATTATTTTGGGAAATGTACTGTAATGAACTGCTTTGTCGCCTAGGTCAACCGTATTTATATTTTTGAGTTATAATACATTTTCTAAACAATATTTTGGGATCCCAACTGTATAACTTCTTATGATTTCAATGAATGTCCAAATTTTAATAATTAATGTCGTTAAATTATTTTTATTTCAATTTAGTCACACTTTTGACCTAAAACTTCGATTAGCGAGCTAATGGCACATTTATAACTCACACAGTTATGGCTCTAAGACAGTAAGGCGTTACAGCACAGGCGACATATCACTTGGGTAGTCTCTTTAGAGATGAGCGACTCGTTGCCTCCTAGAGGTGATACAATGTCGATCCCTTTGTCTTAGTGTTCTGAATCTTGTCCAAAAACATCCCTAAATTATCGCAAAATTTTTGGGTAGTCTTATATACTCCAAAGAAACACTTTGGACCCAAAAATATGATTTATAAATACCTATACCGAAAATCAACTCTCACATGTTCATTATCGTGAAATCGTTATGATTGTTTTTTGCACCTCTTCGTGCCTAACCAATTCAACCATGTATTTCACCAATCATAACATGTAACACCCTGGATAGCCAAGAACATTACACTCTGTATTTTTAATAGTGTTGGACTTGCTAATCAAGTCATTTGGATGTAAACGTGTAGCTAAGGACAATTAGTGGATTAGGGTTTTGTTGACCCTCGATTTCATCAACGACATGGAGTCAAGTAAAACGATAAGAACAAGATGAATTCAAGCCAAAAAGATAAATGACACCAAAGTTTTAGAGTGGTTCGGCCCCAAGTAATGATAATAACATACGTCCACTTAGTGTTCTTATTAATGTAGAACTCCAAAAACTTTGATCAATGAACTAGGGTTCATTAGTTTCACCAGCATGGAGATGAATCCCAATTTCGCGAATAAAAACACTATATTTCTCTCTAAATATCCAAAATTCCTCTCTCTTGAGCCCTTTGAGTCATATTTATAGGCTCAAGGAGTTCCTCAGGGGCCGATGGGCCTTAATTACATTTAATACATGCGTATCCAAAGAATCATAGAAACCACACTCACTACATAAATACAAGATTACATATCTATAGAAAATATCTAAAATGCTGCGACCAGACTAGTCGCCCATAAAATATGCCACCTTCTGAGTGAATCCTCTTCTGTTCGATGGTCGAACAGAGCACACTCACTTAAACAGTCACGTGTATCCCACGTGCATGTTAATTTTTCCACGTCATCAGGTAAATCCTTTTTGGGTAAAAATCCCCCCCCCCCTCCAAGTTTATTTTACTGCGACCAGCATATAATAAACTTAATCGACCAGCTTTCCGTCTGACCTATCACGTCTGTCAGCAACTTTTTAAAAAGGTAAACTATCACGGCCGTTACAGTTTCCCAAAAATATTTCGACGGCTAACATGATTTCCCACGCATCTAAAACTTACCCCCATCATTACTTCTTTAACTGCGCCACGATCAGTATAAATAAGTCCCTTTTCCCACTTTTTACGTTTTACTAAATCCTTCTCTCTTAAGAAATCTCAAGGGAAACCCAGAAAACTTCGGTGATCTGAGACACGTTTGATCAACCCCGAGCAACGACACCCGTGACTCCTTCGCAATCTGCAATCCAAGTAAGCTTTTGAACTCCTTATCTCTGTTATACAATTAAAAATGAATTTCAGGAGTTTTCTGGTGTGAGTTTTGAATGTTCTTGAGAATTTTTTTTGGGTAATCGGGCTCATATGCAGAAAAATGATAGGATAGGAATTTTAAGTAGTAAAAAATATTAAGTGAGGCTTAGAAATCGATGTGGGAAGTGGGAATACTGTTTTAGGGCCCAAAATTGATGTGAAAATTCGATTTTTATGGTTTTGGAAAAAAATTGGGTTTTTCCTGCCTACTTTCGGAGTCGAAAAGTTTTTCTGAAAAAACTCTTCACTTCCACTTTTTAATCTGTTTTTCCAAACTGCTTGCATGTTTAAATTGTTTATACTAGGATGCTGCTGGTCGTATAAAAGCTTAACTTTTATACACGGGCAACGTTATCCTAATACTTCTTCTTCTATCTATTGGTCGTAGATTCTCACTTCCCCTTTATTATTCTCAGATATTCATGCACGATCCTTGGGGAGGTGAGAGGCCAATAGAAGATGACCTTCTTGCGGTTATATTCGAGGACCAAGAAGAGCCGTCACTTTTTTTCTCTGAATTTCCATCTTCACAACAAAACCCTTCGACCAGCCCTCTGACTAGTCAACCTAACATGGGTCGCGTGAAATACACTGCTCGTAGAAAGAAGAAAGCAACCAACTTGCCTTCTAAGTAACCTGCCACTCACGCCGAGGACCCTTCAACTAATCCTCAACCTTTAAAATTCGAACTGGATGACATTCAACCCAAAGTCAGGCCTCGCGATGACCCTCGAGCATAAGACGAAGTCGAGTGGTATCTTGCACCTCTTAGTGTTATATCTGCTAGGACAGTAACGAAATATCTCAAGAAGTATGGCCTTCCTGGGATTACATTAGTTAAGCCTACACCCGACCAGAGGGAAAACTTGCCTAGAGGCGCCTTCAACGCCTGGTCAAGGTTTCATATTGTGGCAGGGGCAATCCTGCCCTTGCAAGACTACTTTCGAGGGGTGGCCAACAACTTCGAGGTCGCCCCTTTCCAAATAACACCCAATGGAAATAGAGTGCTATCAGCACTCTATGTCCTCAACAACCACAAAAAATGGCATGTGCCAACACCCCACGAGATCAATTACCTCTTTGATCTTAAATCTAACCCCAACAAGAATAATACAAGGTTCTTCCACTTCTGCCACCAGGAAACTGGTCGAGTATTCCTAAGTGACGTTAACCACAAATCTAATGTGGGAAAATACTTCCAGGAGTACTTCCTCACGACAGACTTGGTCGCTGACAATCTAGCCCTCACGCGAAGAGATAAATTTCTCAATTTCTGGTCATGTGTTTTCTTATCATTTTTCCTTCACTATCCTTAGAACATTAGTGTTGTATCTAGGCCCATGGTACCGATCAGATCCGACTCCAGAGATGGAGATCAGGGCTGCAGCACTGGCCATCATGACGAACATCAAAAAAAGTGTAACGCCCTACTTCCTTAGAGCCGTTACTAAGTGAGTTTTGAGACAAAACAGTGCAATGAACTCGCTAACCGAGGTTTTGAAGCAAAAGTGTGACTAATAAAAGTTAAGGCTATAATCTTTAAAAATGCGTTGACTCAATAAAAACTTCTAGTAATAGACAATTGGGATCCCAAAATAAGATTTGAAAACCATTTACATCTTGAAATAAGTTTACAGTTGATCAGTTACAAAATCATAGATTATTACAGCCATTTTCAAATAAACCCCCAACCAAAGCAGTCGGGCAGGCCGAACATGTACACGTCGGTTCACGCTCTCCGTACTCATGGTTGGTTGACTCAGTCATTGCCCTTACCTGCAACACAGAGCACCCGTGAGCCGAAGCCCAGCAAGAAAACTCATGCAGAACATAACATATGCAATGTATACAGTTTATCATAACAGATAATCCACAAATAAACAAGTCAACCATTAGACTAAGCAAACACGGCCATGCCGCCCCAAGACCCTTACCAAAGCCCTGGGGTATCGGTTCTCACCGCGAGGATAACTCATGTATCCCTTGGGTCCCACCCTGAATATAACATAACACATGAATCCACCGGGCCCCGCCCTGACTATAGCATCCCATGTGCTAGGTGTTACTTTCGGCCCACGGCCGCCCCGGCCTACGCCGTACTCGGCCCTTGCCGCTCATTTCATCATAATCACACATATAATATAACACAACAACATGTAATCAAATATTAATTTATTTAAGTCTGCACCCTAACATGTGATGCAATATAGGGCCGCGCCCCCGCAATCATACTATGGGCCCACGCCCTATCCTACGGGTGTTATAGTTTTCTTACCTGACAATGCGATAGTTTAGATCACCTGACTCCTTGAGCACGATCCCACTCGAGCCTTAGCGCACACCTAGGCACAAACATAGGTCAAAGTCAACACCGAACCCCAAGTCCGAATACCTATCCTCGGGACCAATCCCGAGCCCCCCGGGAAGTCCTAAATCCCCAAAACAAAGTGGCGGAATCGAACCCCGAACCCTAGGTCAAAATCCCTCATCAAAACCCAAAAATTCACCTCTGTGAACAGTGCAGCGCTACAGCGCTCTAAAGAGGGTGCTGTAGCGCTACAAGCAGAACACCCCTCCAGAAACAGGGACTAGCGCTACAGCGCCCACTGACTAGCGCTGTAGCGCTAGTTGCAGCCCAGAAATCCCAATATCGCATTTCTGCGATTTCTTTCACCCAATCTCAAACCAAACTTCCCCAAATCTTTACCAAACTCAAAAATCAAGCTTATGAACACTCTCCATTCATCCCAAGCATCCCAAATCCTCAAATCCCAAGATCCTTTATCCCAAATCTCAAAATCTACCATGAACAACCCTAAACCAGAAATTCAAGCAAACCGCAAAGTTAAAGTCTTAGAAATCATACCATTGCTGCAAATTTCGACCTTTATTCAACCCTAGGCCTCCTTAGCTTGCTCTCCCTCAAAGCTTGCCCAGAAATCCCCTGAGATTCCCATCAATCCAGCTCAAAACACAGCTCAAACCATCAAAACCCTTAAAACCGAAAATCTCTAAAACTTACCTCAAACATTGATGTGTTCTTGTCAAGTCTTCAAGTCTAACCCAAGATCCTTGATGCTCAGCCTATCCTTGCTCTCCACTAAGCTTTTCCCCAAGAAAAACGGAGAGGAACGGTGCAAGAACGCACAAACCGTTCCTTGAGAAAACCCCCCCTGTTTTCTCTCTTTTCTTTCTTTCCTTCTTCTTTCTTTTCTTTTTCTTTCAGCATACCCTCTCTCTATAAAGCCTTATATAAAAAAAACCTATCTCCAAAAGCCAAATGACCAAAACGCCCTCCCTATAAATTCTAAATCCTTTTGTTCAAGTAGGGCCATTTTAGTCATTTACCCAATTCCCGCTAATCCTCAAGTGTCTCTAATATTTTCCCGTTGCTTCCCAATACCTGATAAATCACCAAATAATTATCCCCCATCATCAAAGTAAATCTCAATCTATTTCTCTGAATTCCTGTTCGTACCCCCAGGCTCGCCCCGAGCTGGGTATAAATTCTTGTCATGACTTTCCGCTAGCCTGCTCACTGGGATCGCCTCGAGTCACAAATCACTGATACACCCACGTACCCCTGTGGTCTCAACAATCATCACATATCAATGCAGTTATGCCCAACATGGCCAAAATTACAATTATGCCCTTCTAACACGATCCGGGCCTACATGCATACTAATATACATAGTCATGCATCTCAGATAAACAAATAGTCATATAACATGCTTTAAATCACAATCATGCATATAATTCATAAATATCACACATAAATCCCGTCGTGCCCTCCTGGCACGCTAATCAAGGCCCTTAAGCCTTATTAGCGAATTTGGGTCGTTACAAAAAGCATCAAGGAACTAGTTATTGAAAGCAACCTTAGGCTGGTAGGCCTTCTGGCACCTCACCAGGAAGTGAGGGAGTCCACTACGGGGAGTACCACTGGAGAGGGTACCGAACCAGAAATCCTCGAGCAGCAGCAAGATGCGTCACAATACCAAAGGCGACGACCAATGGGAGTGACCATTTGAGAACCACAGAGCAACACTGGACCTGCTCTACCCCTGCCCAACATGGGAGGGGGAAACAAAAATTGCCAGAATACACTGACACTATATCTGAATCTTCTTACGAGAATGGTATAGATCTCTCACTTTTAGATAGCTTGCCCACCCCTTATCATATATTCGATAGGGATGGTAATTTAAATTTTACAACCAGAAATTTTAATTCAGACTTCTTTGAGGAAAATAGTTAGTGTAGTTGTAGTTCTATAGATAATATATCGACCAGTAATAATTGCTTGGGTATACTACTTAGAATTTCCCTTTCTATTATTTTATTGCTTCTTTAATTTCTTTATCTGATCGTTTGTTTCTGTTTTATAGTCATGCCTTCCGAAGAAGCCTTCGACACCTACACTAACATCGATGCCGAAGCTCTTGCGAGCAAGAAGAGGGGAAGCAGGCGACACCCTGGGGAGATCAGTAGTGACCCCTCCAAGAAAAGGGCTCAAACAGAGGACCCTCTAGCACCAACACCTTTCAAGGACATGACCCCCCCCCCCCCCCCTCTCTAGCTCCTCGCAACATGACCCCTCCAGCTCCTCGCGACACAACTCATCCTGAGCAGTCAAGAAAAACTCAGGTCGAGGCTACTTGAACAGTGCTTATAGCTCGGCTAACGACAAGCTGCAGAAATTGTCTAGACACCATCGTAGCCAGGAAGCTTTCAGCAACATCTCCACCATGAAGACCAACCAGATTCTTAGCCGCGCGCTGAATGAAATACTCAGTGTAAATTGCAACCTTTGTTGTGTTTTAGCTGACTAGCTCACCCTTTAACTTATACTAACATCGTTACTTTCTCTTTGATCGCAGGGTGTTCTGACCATGAGTATTGGTTGGTGTCGCTCTGAGGAGACTGATGCCAAGCATGCTGAGGAGATCAAAGCATGCAAGGAGAGGGCTAAAGCATGCGAAGAGAAGGCCAAAGCATGCGAAGAGCAGGCCGCCTGTCTGAGCGAAGAGCTGAGAAAGAGCCAAGAAATGGTGGTCAAAATTACTACTAGCAAAAACCAGTTCAAGGAAGCTTCTGAGATTAATTTCAAAGAAGCGTCCAAACTTCTGGATGAGCTGGTGGCCTACCGGCAGGAAGTCACCGAGCTGGAGGGGCAAGTAAAGCTGCTCGAGGAAACAAATGCTCGGAACCTGGAGAAGTTCAATGGGGTAACTTTCAACTGCTTCTACCTATTCTGGAAGAACAATCCAGAGGCAGACTTTGACTAGCTTGTTGAGCATGCAAGGCAACTTGAGCTGACGAGATGCGCTGCTCGCCTAGAAGAGGAGAAAGCCCGGGAATCTTCTGAAATCTCCTTGGCAACAAGCATCGAGGGTGTTGAAGAAGAGGTGGGGACCATAGTCGACCAGCAATCCCAGCCAGATCCTCCTGCTGCTCAGTGATTTATCCCTTTATTTTTTATTTATATATATTTTTTTGTAAGTGGGACATACGAACTACAGTTCGTAATGTCAGAACAATTTTTTACTGTGTAGGGCAGCTTCCTTTTAATCACTAATTGCATCTGAGGAGCAACTACTTGCTGTGTAAAACATTTCATTTTGATATTATAATATTTGCTATTTATTATAACATCTGCTCATATGATCGAACTTAGCATAGCACTTTCTTTTCATCTTACAAAATCCCCAGATTTTTTTAAAAATACTCTAACTGTCGTAGTATGCTTTCCCTTATTTTTCTCGTGTGTTTACATATGCCCGTTGATATGCTTTGCTTGCTTAGTATCTTATATGCCCCCCAAGTGATCGAGATGCCATGACCAAGTCCTGTTCAAACTTTACTGCTCACGCACTAGTAATTAAAATGATAATATAGCAAAACAACACACGTAATGAGCAAATACTTGTAATAAATACAATAAATGGCAAGAATAACTGGATGTGCATAGTTCCCTTTATTTCTCGTAATAAATGGACAAAATCGTGTCTGTACGAGTGACCAAAAATTGATCTTACACTTGTAGGCGACCAATCATATAATTGACCAACCCTTATTCATAAACTTGTAAAAAGTTAAATTAATACAAGCTAGTTCCTTAAAAAGAATTGTTTATTGATAATACTTGCGCATATGTTCTCCATTCCAATAGCGAGGAATGAGATTTCAATTTAAGTGAGCAAGTTTATATGTTGCTCGAGTGAAGAACTTCTTCAATCTGATACGGACCCTCCCAGTTTGGTCTGAGCACTCTGGCAGCTTGATTGCATGTGTTGAGAAAAACTCTTCTAAGTACCAAATCTCCCATGTTAAACGTTTTTCTTGTACTTTAGAGTTAAAATATCGAGCCAAATGGATTGAGGCAGAGCCACTATCAACTATAACTTTGAATAAGGCACTTGATTTTGTAATGAAAATATAAGATGTTGGTATGGGCTACCAAAGAAGATCGTTTTAGACAATGGTACATAGTTTGATAGCGAGATATTCACAGACTTCTGTGCAAGACATGACATTATGAAGAATTTCTCTACGGTCACTCATGCTCAAGAAAATGGATAAGTCGAAGATGTTAACAAGACTTTAAAAGATACCATGAAGAAGAAACTCGAGTAAGCAAAGTGGAACTGGTCAGACATCCTTCCAGAAGTATTATGGTCATATCGCACCACTGCTCATACTTCAACAGGTCATACACCATTTTCATTAGCATATGGGTACGAAGCCATGATACCAATCCAATTAACACCCCCGTCTCATCAAAGAAGTATGTATGAAAAAAATCAAAAGCATCTACTGCAAGCTGAATCCCTCGTTATGATTGAAGAATAAAGGCAACGATCACAGTTGTGAGTAGTTACTTACCAGCAAAAAGTTGCTCGATATTTTAACTCTCGGGTCAAAGACAAAAAGTTTTCACTAAGAGATTTGGACTTGCGTCAAGTGTTCCAAAACACATAGGATCTTGCATCATGAGTTTTGGGGCCTAATTGGGAAGAACCTTACTAAATCGTAGATGTTTTACAACATGGCATGCATAAACTAGCTCGATAAAATGGTTAATTGGTTGCAAGATACTAGAATGGTGAACATCTTTGCAAGTACTACCAGTAATTCATTATTAAAAAATAAATATAACACTGGTTGGATGGAACGTTTTTTCTCGATTTGTACGACCAAGTGTGTTTTGTTGAACAATTTGTTATTTATTGGCTGTAAAGGCACATTTTTTCCCATTTCTGTATTGAGGAATTATTTTTTAGACTATTTATCATCTGGTCGTAATGCACGTTTATGACCATTTTTACATGACCAATTATTTAATAAGACTCATTTCCATTCATACTATTAATATGGTTCTGGATTAGTGTCTAGGGTTTGAAATATTGAACTAATTCCCATTATTTATTGTTGGATTATAAATTGTGAGATATAAATCCCCAACAATAAAAAATCTCTATCTCTAATTGCTTTGTTTTTGTGTTTCGCATAATCAACAATGAGGGAAATTGGTTCGTCTTCTACAACCCTCAAATTCTTGTTTCAAGATTTGGTTTATGTTGAACACATAACCATGAGAGATCAAAGAAAGTTCTATTTGGATATGATCTACATGAATGTGGATATGGATTCAAAGTCTTCATCAACAAAGGATGAGACAACTCAATGGGAATACATACTCAAGGAGAATGGTATCATCAAATTCCTTATTTCTAAATGTGTAGATTTCTAGAATTTTAATGAAATGTGTTTGCTACCATATTTTTGTGAGATTGAGTTTATTATTTATTTTAATATTACAATGGTGAATGTTAATAAACAATTCAAGAGTTAATGTATACTTGTTTTGTTAAGTTATTGATCATCATGTGAGATATGGTAATTTTATAATTAACCATAATTAGAATAAGGTTAAGCCAATTGATGTTGATATCATTGCACTTCAAAATGAATTTAATTTGGTCACTCTAATTGATGATGAGATCATTGTGACCTTTATTAATTTTAATGCATTGTAACCCTAATTGAGAATAATGCACTCGATAAGGAATGTATGAAAACCCTAAAGAGAATTGACATATTGCATGCATGTAGTGTTGAGACTAATGCAACCTTAAGAGAAGGTGAACACGCCAATGCAATTGATGATGAGATCATTGCTAAAGAAAGTGAAGTACTAAGGTCAATGCATTTGATGATGAAATCATTGCAAACCTAAGTAAGGATACCAAAGTTTATTCATTTGATGTTAAGATCATTGCAACCTTGAGTGAAGTTAATGCAACACAAGGAAAGGTGCAAGGATGGTGGTGTGATACTTGTACCTGCATTCATGCAACCTATGATAAAACTCTTTTCAAAATCTTTGAAAGTGCAAAGGAGGGACTTGAAATCCAAATGGGAAATGAAAAGAGATCTAAGGTACTTGGGAGGGGCTGTATTGATGTGTTCTTCACTAACAGAAAGAAAATGACTGTAACTAATGTTTTCTATGTTCCCAACATCATTAGAAACATTCTAACTGGAAGTTCGTTGAGTAAATTTGGTATCAAAATGCAGTTTGAATCCAGTAAACTAATTTTGACTAAATTGACCACTTTTGTGGGAAAGGGTTTTTCATTTGATAGGATGATCAAACTTTGTACACTTGATAATGACAATAATAACATGGCATCTAATTCATGTAATGCGTTCAATTCTAATTCTATTACTTTGTCGCATAATAGACTTGCTCATATAGGTTATAGTACACTAAAAAGAGTTTTTAAATGTGGATTGATTAATTGTGACGTGAATGAGCATGATAAAGAAATATTTTCCAAGCATTGATAGATGTTCAAACTTGATTGATTTAATACATAGCGATTTATGTGAATTGAATGACATATTGACTGGAGAAGGAAATAGATACTTCATGACTTTTATAAATGATTGCGCTAGATATATTTATGTGTATTTGCTTAAGAGTAGGGATGAGTCATTTAATACATTTAAAATCTATAAAGCTGAAGTAGAAAATCATTTGGAAAGGAAAATTAAGACTCTTCGAAGTTACAAAGGTGGTGAATATTTTTCAAAAGATTTCAATGTGTTTTGTGAACTACATGGAATTATAAATGAATACACTGCACCATATACTCCACAAGAAAATTAAATAGCAGAAAGAAAGAATAGGACTTATCTTGAGATGATTGACTATAATCTTTTACATGCTAAATTGTGCTCTAATTTGTGGGGTGAAGCTTTGCTTGTTGCGTGTCATATATTGAATCGAATTCCTATGGAAAAGAAAAATGTATCTCCCTCTGAGTTATGGAGAGGAATGAAGTCTAACTTAGGCTATCTTAAAGTGTGGGGGTGCCTTGCTCATTGCAAGAGCATAGAGAATAAAAGGACGAAGTTTGGTCCAAGGGTCCTTAAGTGTACATTTGTAGGCTATGCCTCAAATAGCAAGGCCTATAAGCAATCAGACCTGGAGTCTTATATAATAATTGAATGAAGAGAAGTGGAGTTCTTTGAGAATATGTTATATTGCGATAGCAACTCTCAAGAACCCACAGGTGTTGGAAAATCTCGTAAAGGGAAAGATCCAAAGGTTGATGAGTAACCAATATTGTCTCGGAGAAGCCAAAAGTTTAAAAAGTTCGGATCAATTGAGAAATGTTCTCAAGTAGAGATACTCTAGGGTAAACTTGAATAAGTCACATGGAAATTCTCTATGATTCTTCAAGTTGAGGATGATCCCAAAACATAGCAATAAGCAATGTCTTTGAGAGAATCCACTTTTTGGAAGGAGGCAATAAATGGATTCAATTATGTAAAATCACACATGAGAACTGGTAGACCTTCCACCAGGGTCAAAACCAATTGGGTGCAACTGGGTATTTAAGAGGAAATATCACACTAATGGCACATACAAACCTTCAAATCTAGATGAGTAGCTTAAGGGTTTAAGCAAAAGGAAGGATTAAATTATTTTGACACGTATGCACCGGTTGCTAGGATAACCAAAATAAGAGTTTTAGTTATCTTTCCATCAATATATAACCTTTATGTTCAACAAATGAATGCCAAAATGGCATTCCTAAATAGAGATCTTGATGAGGAGATCCATATAGAACAACCAGAAGGTTTTTCGTTCGAAGAAGAAATGAACATAAAGTGTGTAGGCTTGTTGAATCATTACATGGTTCAACACATGCACCGAAACAACGACATGAGAAGTTTATTAAAGCTATCATTTCAAATGGGTTTAGACACAATAATGTGGACAAGTTCTTATACTCTAAGACTTATGATGGCTATGTCATCTCGGTGTGTCTTTATAGTGATGATTGTTGATTTGAGATGAGATGCATAATAGAAACGAAGAGGTTTCCATCTTCCACTTTCTAGATGATGGACCTTAGAGAGGTCGATACCTTTTTGGTATAAAAGTGAGAAGAAATAGTGGGGGTTATGCCTTAATTCAGGCTCACTTTGTTGAGAAAGTGTTTGACAAGTTTAGTAATCTCAAAATTGAATATATGAATACACCATTTGATTCAAGCATAAAGCTTGAAAAGAACAATGGTAGAGTGGTTAACTAAGTAGGTTTACTACAAATCCTAGTATTGAACATTTGAAGGCAATTGGGATAATTCTAGGATACCTAGAGAGGACCAAGAAGCTAAGCCTCCCATATTCAAATTTGTTAAGATACCTCGAGTGTAGGAGACAATCTCTTCACCATCGGTTACGTTTTATGCTCAAAAGAGGAGTGGTTTCTTAGGGCCCAAAGAAACAAACATATATTTTCACTCAACAATGGATAAGAGTTTATAGCTCTAGAGGCAAATGTAAAAGAGGTCAAGTGGCTTAGGGATTCGATGAGGAATCATATCAATCTCATATATTAAGACAAGTGATAACTTACTTAGCGGATTAATTTACAAAACCTATTGGGAAGAGTTTAGTATGTTCCACTTTAAAAGGGATGGGACAAAAACTCCTTGACAAATAGATTCCACAATGATGGCAACCCAACTCAAAACTTGCTTACATCGAGCGTAGAGTTCAATGGGTAAGAACAAGTGATGCATGTTGTATGTCGTATCAAATTTAAATATATTTTTTTATTCACTTACACCAACTACTTCAGTATAGAGGTAAATAAGGGTCGAACCTACAAGGACTATGATCAAATTATTATTCAAAATAATACTAGACTGAAATTAAAAAGGGGTTTTAGTTTTAATAGCTGAAAACATAAAATGAAATAAATATCAACGATTGAATAATTAAGGATATAACGATATTAAAGAAATAGTCAAGAATTACTCTCCACCTTCAACAATTAATCAATCAACAATGATGAATAATATTCCCTATTCCCAATTAAACTATCAACCCCGCAGATAACACATAACTAGTCAATTATCCCAGTTTCCCGAATATAATTAATTAAAGCTAAGCGGTCATAATTAACCCTTTTTACCCAGCAATAAACCCATTAAGCATGTGATCTATTTAACCTAGTAAAAGAATTACACTTTGTGGAAACATTTTAATCTAGGAAACAAATTCATTAAGCATGCAATTCATTTAACCTAGGTTCTATTTTTCATTACAATCAAAATACCTGTCAAAATACTCTAATTGCAATTTATCACTCTACTTAGAATCATAAACTATTAGGTGAATAGAAATCCTAAGATGATAGTAGAACAATGCAAAACCCTAATTAGTGGCCATCTAAACAAGATTTTATAAGATCCATGACATTCAAATAGAAAAATAGAAGCAATTTAATATAAGGAAATAAAAGGTACAAAATTCATCAATGCATTCAAGATCTAACGTGTAGGGTTTTGAAATAACCCTCAACTATAAAGAAAACTACTCCATAATCATATTCATATTCATAAACATAAATATTCAATGAAAATAAAAGAGTTTTGAGAAGAAAGAAAAACTAGATTGAAGAATATAGATGATAATGTTTTCTCTCCTCCTCTAGCCTCTAAAATTTGTAATCCAAAGTTACAATAAGAGTTAACCCTAATCCCTTTTCTAGCCCCTCAAAAATTACATTTAAAATTTGAATTTTGAGGAAAAAATCGTCGCACCGCCATGACCAGTGATTCTTTGTGGCTGCGGCCACGGGTCAATTTCTGGGCCATAATCGCATGGAGGCCGCGACCAGGAGATCATGGTGGCCGCGGGCACTACTCCTTGTCTCCCAGGCCACGGACAGTAAATGCTGGTGGCTGCGGCCACTAATCATTTTCTGCTCTCATGTTTTTTCTTCATAATCTTCAACTTCAAGCTCGAACCTCGGGTTTAGGGACTTCTAAAACACTTCAAACTCGTTCACAACATCATTTTCTTGAGTCCTATCATTGCACATTCATTCCTAACCACAAAAGTGTATCAAATTCATCAATAATATGTTATAAAATATTTAATGAATTAAAAATAAAAAACTCGTAAAACAAAGCTAAGAACACGTAAAAATACTTGAAAGGAACATTATCTAAGTGAGAAAGGATAAAAAATATAATATCCAAAATACCCTTATCAAATTCCCCCACACTTAAACTTTGCTAGTCCCCTTGCAAAATACCTAATAAAAACTAAAAACTAAACAAATAAAAACATAAGTAATGATTTTGTTGAAAGTGTTAGTTATCTCAAAGATTGATCAACCAATATGGGTTATAAGAAAAATCTTAATGTCACATTCCTCAAAATTTAAAGTCAATGCCTCATCACCACTTAAAACTTTATCTTATTTATGATTATGCACAATTAAACAAACCAAAGCACAAACATTTGAATCAATTTATACATGCCATAATATGTTTTAAACTCTCATAGATAATAATATTTTCATGAAAAACATCCACTCCATAGACATTAACCAATTGTTCTCCACTAATGTAAACACACACAATCAAGAATAATAAGGTCTTTAAAAGCTTATAATGTGAGGCTAAGGTTGAAGGTAGATGAAAAATGAATATTTAAGCTTAAATCACACCATATCCTATAATAATTTTTTTCCATTCTCTAGATCTTCCCACAAATTTCCAATACAATTCAAGAAAATACATAATCTTTCCATTTTTTTCACATAGATCTTACTACTTCCCCCACACTTATACTTTTGCAATACTTCTTTTTTTTTTTCATATTTCTCAGTGCATATTTTTTTTCTATTTTTTTTTCTTTTCAATTCAATTCATTGGAAAAATAGTCAATCATATACTTTCACATAATAATCCAACAAACCAGTAAAACTTCCCCTTCTTACAATCCATAACCCAACCCACCAAATCAAACAATCATATAAAACTATATATGGTGTAATGGGTCACAAAAAGGATAAAAATTTTAAGCTCCAAAAGGTTTAGATATTGGCTTATAAAAGAAAAAGATTAGTCATTACGGCTCAAAAATGGGAAACTAGGATATTCACTTTCATAGGTAAGCTTGAAAGTCTCAAACGATCAAAAGAATGTGCCTTAATCATCTTTCTAATCATGTGTACTTAGGATTTTGCCTCAAACAAATTAATCAATGGTTTCTAGAGTGGTCGAGACTATATATATATGTATGATAGCATGCATAAATATCTCCAAACAATAGTGAAAAAGTAAATCTAATTGAACACATTATGTTTAAAAATTTAAGAACAAGCTTAAGCAACAACCAGACAAGAGTTAAGCACACAATTCATTTAGAATTCATCAATTTCCTAGGAAACTAGTCTCATCTCAATCAAAAATTTTATCATTGACAAACAACTTCCAACATAATCATGCCATGCTTATGACAACCTAAAAATAAACAAAAATGACATAAAAAAAAGGCATAACATTATAAAAATCAAAGCAAAAACAACAGAAACATCAAAAAAATAAAATCAAAGCAGTTTAATTTCAGTTGTTCCCTTCCCCCACACTTAAAAGCTTCAGTATCTCCTTCTTAACTACCTCCATCATAGGTGGATTTAACCTTCTTTGAGCTTCTCTAGAAAACTTGGATCCATCTTCAAGGAGAATATGGTGCATACACATTGTTGGGCTTATTCCCTTGATATCTGCTATGGTCCACCCTATGGCTATTTTATATTCCTAAAGTACCCTTATCAAACGATCCTCTTGTACTTGGGTAAGTTTTGTGGTGATAATAACTGGTAATGTCTCTTTTTCACCCAAGTAGACATATTTGAGATGCTCCGGTGGTGGTTTGAATTCATGCTTGGGTGGTGATTTAACAGATGGTTGAAGTTGCTCATGAGAAACAGGCAACTCTAAGAACGACACCACTTTAGAAACCTCTCCACCACTATTAAGTGCAGCCACTATCTCCTTTATTTTAGTAGTGACATCATCTTCTTTCAAGTCTATTGGTTCCCTAAAAACAACATCTAACCCATCCTCTCCATGTAAATCAAGAATTCTTTGTGACAATGAAACCAAAATATCAATTGAAGAAACTGAAAGAACATCACTTGGATACCGCATAACCTCAAAAATATTAAAGCGAATCACCTCACCATCAAACTCCATGGTCAAAGTTCCCTCATGAACATCTATCTTAGTTCTAGTTGTCTTTATGAATGGCCTTCCCAATAATACTGGTGTAGAACACCGAATTAAGTCATTTTACATATCAAGAATGTAAAAGTCTGCGGGAAAAACCAATTCATTGACTTTAACCAATACATCATCTACTACTCCCCTTGGATAAGCATTAGAACGATCCGCTAATTGTATGATCACCCCCGTTTCTTCCAGTGGTCCCAAATTCAAAGTGGCATAAATAGAGTACGGCATTACATTGATTGAAGCACCCAAATTGAACATACATCTTTCAATCCTTTTATTGCCAATAGTGCAAGGAATAGTGAAGGTGCCAGATCCTTACACTTTGGTGGAAGTTTCTTTTGAATAACTACCGAAACATTTTCCCCCACACTCACCGTTTCATTCCCTTTTAGCTTCCTCTTATTGGTGCATAGCTCTTTTAAAAACTTTGCATATTGAGGTACTTGCTTAATGGAATCAAGTAAGGGAATGTTTACCTCAACCTTCTGAAAAGTATCCAGTATTTCCTGTTCATTTTCATCTTTCTTGGTCTTTCTCAAACGACTAAGAAATGGAGGAGTAGTGACATAAGTGGGAATAGTGGGTTTAGGTTTGGGTGAAGTGGTTAGGGTTTCATCTTTGTCTTGTTGGGCGGATTGGGTAAGAGGTAATGGTGCATCATTTCAACTTGATGGAATAGTGGGTGGATCGTAAGTTAGCCTTTTCCCTTGGGTTTTGTATAGGCTGTGAAGGTAATTTTCCTTGATTTTGTGGCTTATTTTGACTTAATAAAGTGGCAATTTGACCCATAGTATTCTCTAAATTTTTTAGGGGCGTATGAGTGCCTTGGAGAAGTACTTGAGTTTGTATATTGGAAGCTAATAACTGTTTTAGCATGTCTTCCATTGATGGTTCTTGAGCTTGTGAGGTAATAGGTTGTTGAGGCTGAGCTGTATAGGTTTGTTGTTGCCTTTGTTGATAAGGAAACCCTGGTGGTCTAGTAGGTACAGTTTGTTATTGGTTCCCATATCGAAGATTAGGATGTTCCTTCCATCCTTCATTATAAGGTATAGCATAAGGGTCATACCTTTGCCTAGGTTTCCTTGGGAATCCCCCCATTGCATTTACTTGCCCATTGGTATCCTCTTGAAGTGTGGGACATGCATTAGTAGGATGCCCCACCAACTGACATATACTATAAGGTCTCACTTGATGACCTAAAGCCATCTGTAAACCATACTAGTTAATTGTGCCAGCTGTTGTTCTACTTTAGAGTTTGTCTCATTTAATCCCTTAACTGAAACTTCTTGATGAACTCCAAACTTTTGAGAATTAGCTGCCATATTAGAAATTAAACTCCTAGCTGCATCACGAGTCTTGTCCATCATTGCTCCCCCACTTGCTGCATCCTGTCCAATGGAAATAGTCCTTCATAAAAGTATTGGATCAGGAGTTGTTCACTTATTTGGTGGTGGGGGCAGCTAGCACATAACCTCTTAAATCTCTCCCAATGCTCATATAATGACTCCCCAGTCTGTTGGCAAATGCCAGAGATTTCCTTCCTTATACTACCAACCTTAGACGCTGGGAAGTAACGCTCCAAGAACAATATCTTCATTTCATTCTAGGTATTAATAGTTTCAGGAGGAAGGTAATAGAGCCATTCCTTTGTACCATCCTTCAAAGAAAATGGAAATGCTCTTAATTTAATCAGCTCTTCCGTTACTAAAGCTGGCTTCATACTAGAGCAGACTATGTGAAATTCAGTCAGATGCTCATTTGAGTCCTCTCCATGTAGCCCATGGAAAGATGGTAGTAAATGTATGAGGCCTGACTTGAGTTCAAAGATAACATCCAACACCAGATATTTAATACACAGAGGTTGATGGTCTAGATTTGGCACTGCCAACTCTTTCAACATCCTTTCTTGCGCCATCTGAGACTTAACTGATGTTTCAGAGTCAGAATCATCGTCAGATGGTAATGGGATTTGTACTGGATTGAATATCTTTGAAGGTTAAAAGAGTGGATTCTCAGTGATAGTCCTTGAAGAGCGGGATGACGATGTCTCAAGATATTGCTTTATGGCTTGAAGTCTTTCTTGAGTATCGTCGCCAGACATATACACCTACAAATAAAAAAAATTAAACTATTAAGTATGTAGTTAATTAAATTTAATAATAAAAATGACTTACAATAATCCCCGACAACGGCGCCAAAAATTTGATGCGTTTCGTATGTCGTATCAAATTTATAAATTTTTTTTTTATTCACAGAAACCAGCTACTTCAGTATTGCGGTAAATAAGGGTCGAACCCACGAGGACTATGATCAAATTATTATTCAAAATAATACTAGACTGAAATTAAAAAGGGGTTTTAGTTTTAATAGCTGAAAACATAAAATGAAACAAATATCAACGATTCAATAACTAAGGATATAACAATATTAAAGAAATAGTCTAGAATTACTCTCCACCAACAATCAATCTATCAACAATGATGAATAGTATTCTCTATTCAAAATTAAACTATTAACCCCATAGATAACACTTAAGCAGTCAATTATCCCAGTTTCCCTAATATAATTAATTAATGTTAAGCGCTCTTAATTAACCCTTTTTACCTAGCAATAAACCCATTATGCATGCGATCTATTTAACCGAGTAAAAGCATTACACTTTGTGGAAACAGGTTAATCTAGGCAACAAATTCATTAAGCATGCAATTCATTTAACCAAGGTTCTATTTTTCATCACAAGCAAAATACCTGTCACAATACTCTAATTGCAATTTATCACTCTACTTAGAATCATAAATTGTTAGGTGAATAGAAATCCTAAGATGATAGTAGAACAATGCAAAACCCTAATTCGTTGCCATCTAAAAAAGATTTTACAAGATCCATGACATTCAAATAGAAAAACGAAGCAATTTAATATAAAGGAATAAAATGAATAAAATTCATCAATGCATTCGAGATCTCATGTCTAGGGTGTTGAAATAACCCTTAACTATAAAGTAAACTACTCTATAATCATATTAATATTCATAAACATAAATATTCAATGAAAATAAAAGAGTTTTGAGAAGAAAGAAAAACTAGATTGAAGAATATAGATGATGATGTTTTTTCTCCTCTACTGCTCTAGCCTCTAAAATTCGCAATCCAAAGTTACAATAAAAGTTAACCCTAATCCCTTTTAAAGAAAATATCTTCGCACGGTTGCGGCCAGTGATACTTGGTGGCTGTGGCCACGGGTCAGTTTCTGGGCCATAATCGCATGGAGGCCGCAACCAGGAGATCATGGTGGTCGTAGCCACTACTCCCTGTCTCCCAGGCCGTGGCCAGTAAATGCTAGTGGCTGCAGCCACTGATCATTTTCTACTCTCGTGCTTTTTCTTCATAATCTTCAACTTTAGGCTCGAACCTCGTGTTTAGGGACTTCTAAAACACTTCAAACTCATTCAAAACTTCATTTTCTCGAGTCCTTTCATTGCACATTCATTCCTAAACACAAAAATGTATCAAATTCATCAGTAATACCTTATAAAATATTTTATGACTTAAACATCAAAAACTCGTAAAACAAAGCTAAGAACACCTAAAAACACTTGAAAGGAACATTATCTAAGTGCGATAGGATAAAAAATATAATATCCAAAATACCCTTATCAACAAGTCATTTGATAAGGGAATAGTTTCATCATTAAAAATTTAAAGGTCCCATCAAGGGTGGGTTAATGTTGCATAATCATATATAAGAAAAATAGTAAAAAACAAGACTAATTAGTGCTTAGAATTTTTTTTAGACAATTTATAAAGTATTGTGCTTTGTTTATTAAGTCAAATAGGGAAATTAAAAGCTTTGTGTGTTAATTCGAGCAAGGAAATTAGCAATCATATATGACAATAGAAGTTGTTTCTAGTTAAAATTAAACGAGTAACATAGTGTATGAGTATGCACAAAAAATATTACAATTATCCGAGATCAAAAGCTGCTTGGACTGCCATTGTCTTCACACCATGAACATGATTGCTTGAGTGTTCTGAAGCTAAATGTAAAAAAGGAAAAACAACAAACCAATATCATTGCTAGTCGACGAAATCCTCCTCAACTCCCTCCTATTTCCCATTTGGGTTTAGAGAAATATCTCGCTCAAGAGTCACTGGAACAACAGCCTCACGAGCAATATACACGGCAATCTCCTTCTTTCAGAGCTTGGCAAGAAGGTACAAAATATTTGCCTCTTTTTTTGTTCCTCCAAAACATGAACAAACAATTAAAGGAGACATTCTTGAACCTTGTCATATTCGAAGAACATTCCACCTTTTTTTAGAAATATCCTCTTCAAGTCTCTATATCTGCTCCTCATTGGCCTTCAACTTTTACTTACAATCAGCAAGGAGGCAGACCTGCTCTTTCGCCTTCTCCTTGAGAGCTTGAATGACCTTGCTCTTCTGCTTGATCTCCTTATTTTTATTAAGCATCTTTTTCTCTATATGTTCAGTTGCTTCATTGTTCTTCTTAGCAATGCTCCAAGATCACTACAGGGAGGCCTTTGTCATCTTAAACTCCTCAATAGTTGCTCTTACTCGAGGTTGAGTGTGAGTTAAAGTCATCACACCCTAAGTTAGAAATGATCAGAGATTGTACAAGTAGTCAAATATACAAATGATGAAAAAATACTTACTGATAGCACTTCTGAGATGGCTTGACCCATGGTCGTATCCACAAATAATTCCTTCAGAGCAGCAAATGCCTTTACACTAAGACGATGTTGAGATAACTTGGTTGCTCGGCTATTGATCTCCTCGATGGAGATTACACAAGTAGTCAAATATACAAATGATGAAAAAATAATTACCGATAGCACTTCCGAGATGGCCCGACCCATGGTCGTATCCACATATAGTGCTGAGACAACTTGGTTGTTGATCTCCTCGGCGGAGGTCTTGAGGCTTTTGAGTATAGTCGGGGAGATGCTTGGATCGACCATTGAACGATCAGGAGAGCTTCTCGTAAGTGGAGGTGTTTGCCTGGTCAGAGGATCTCTTGGCTTGGACTACATTGTCGAAGGTTGTTACCTGCTTGACCTGGCATCAGTAACCTTTCTTTTTGAAGAAGGCTTCTTGCTCGAGGCAGGGGAGACGCTGATGCATAAAGGTCAAAGGCGTCAACATCCGACATGGCTGCAAACAATAGCAAACATGTTTGAAAAATAAATAAGGGAAAAATCCAAAAAATGATTCAAGCAAAACAATTAAAAGGTGAGTTTGGTACCAATGTCTACACTATTTTTTAGAGAAATAACTTTTTAAAGAAAGTACTATTCATCCAGGAGAGATTCTCCTAAAAAGCATTAAATTTATCTACATACACTCTCCTTTCGAGCATATTAGAAACGAAAGAGGGTGAGTTGAAATGTCTACGTCTACACTTAGCTACTGCTAAATTAATGCTATAATCTAAAGGATTACTTGGAAGGTCCTCATCTTCATTGTTCGAGGAGGAGAATGAAATATCCAGGGGGTCCTCGATCAGCACCTGCTTGTCCTTCCCACTTGCAACAGTGGATGTTGCGTTTTGGCTCGAGGAGTTTCCCTCAGTTCTCTAATGGTTATCCCCCTGTTATCTCCTCGTGGGTGTGGGGTTTGATTGAGGTTGCTCGTTCTACCCCATATATTTTCCAACGTCCCGCTCGTTGGATTTCCCAGCAATGGCACTCTCAGCTGTATTGTCTTTGGCAGTATGGTGGGGCTGGAATAGCCGACCAGCCTAAGGTTTGCAATGTTCACCAGCAGGTGACAACTTTTCTTGTCGCTGGTGTGGCTGGCCAAAATGTCTGCTTGATCAAGCATGGCCTGGGCAGGAAGAGGACGTTGCTGCGAGCCTAAAAATAAAGTGAAGAAAAAACTAAGTACAAATCTAAGTAAGAAAAAAAAGACAAGAATAGAGGAAGTGCTAATTACCTCCTTGTTGAAAGGATAGAGTTTTTGCAACCAGGTCAGCCGTCAAAAAATATTCCTTCTGATACTAACCAACATTGCTTGTGAAGGTTGTATCTGTAAGATACACTCTGGTTGTGTCTCTGTGGTAGAAATAAAAGAATCTAGTACCCTTCTGGCTTTGATTAGACTTGAGCTTGAATATGTAATGAATTTCATGGGGGGTCGGAGGCTTCCACTTACGATGGTGATACCGGATACATAATGTTGAAAGCATTAAATATCCATTAGGATTAATCTGGAAAAGGTCGATGTCAAAGTACTCAGCCACCTCTCTAAAGTAGTTGTCTAAGGGCAAGGTTGTATCAGTTATTATGTACGCGACCAGGCGCTATAAGCTCCACCAGGTAGAATGGTGCACTGGTCAACTCGTGGGGTAACCATGTTAATTCCCTAGATGTCAGATACTAGTTTTATTCTTCCTGGCCTTTAGATTTGCTTGATGCCTAATAGTGTTGGTAACCTCTCGCGACCTGTGGGTCTGCAATAGTCCTTTTTCTAGTAGTTTGCTTTACTCTCTCCATATATGAATGACAAATAGCAATAGTTACAACATGTTTCACTATTGGAGCACTACTCATTGCTCTCCCACTGGTCGGGATTTCAACCGGAATAGTGTCAACAGAATCAGGATGGACAATGTAGGTTCAATCCTTTGGAAATAATTTCCTAATTCCTTGGTGCAATTCATCAACCTTGTAGCGATACTCATAGCCGGGGTTGAAATAAAAGTGATATTGGTGATTTTGAACCATGGTCGGGATGATGGTTCAATTAATTGATGACACTTTTTGATAAAGTGGGTAAGTCACCAATATAATTTTGAACCCTCGTTTATGATTAAGTGGGTAAGTCAATAAAAATAGTGGGAGATGTTCATTAGAATAAATTAAGAAATTTGGAATAAAATAATTAATTTATAAAATATCAGATTTTGCGAGGCATCTAATGTCTCCCCTCGATAGACGTGGATACATCTAACGTTTCCCATTGTAAGACGTGCCACATCAGACGTCTCCCCAGGGGAGACATTAGATGTCTCCACGTCTACCGAGGTGAGACATGGGAGTCATCGTATGGCCACTATGATGGCTCCTCCAACGTCTCCCCTGGGGGAGAAATTAAATGTCTACAATGTCTCCCTCATGTAGCCACTAAGCTCCTATTTGTTTGTAGTGTCATTGACCGAAATGATGGTCAACAACGACATACATGGCATCTCACCAATTTTCAAAAAATTCTAAACAATTTATGGTGTCGAAATTAGTGTTCAAACCGTTAGTTGCACACATGCCCAATTTTTTTTATACACGTATAAAATAGATTATTTAAACTCTCATTTCAGCACCATAAATTACTTATAATTTTTTTAAAATTGGTGGGATGCCTATATATCATCTATGCTGTCATATAAAAAAGTTCGGTTATAATTTCTCCTGGTACTAAAAATAGAATACGCCATTATTGGTAGGGTCAAAAGTAATGTCCTTACCTAGGAAACTACCTATATATCACTTCTATATAATAAGTGTGTAGATAACGGAAATTCTTGGTTTTAACGGTTTTTTATTTTTTTTGTTAACTTTAACGGAATATTCTTGTATAGATCATCACTAGTAACCATTCAAAAAAAAATCCTTTAGTCATAAAAGCAAAATGATAATTGCTTGTGATAATTGCATTTCGCAAGCAGCTATTACAAATATCAAACACTACATATTAGATATATCAAACACTACCAAAGATCAAATACAAAAAAAGACAAGCAAATATTACAACACAAATACATACACCAAATTTAACATTTTTCAACAACTTTAACATTCTATCAACTTCTTCATTTCTTTCTTCAACCAAAATTACAATTGCTTAACATTGCCCTCAATCTCCTCCAACCTTCTAAACAACCCTCCTAAATCATTCATATTTCTTGCGCCATGTATTAGGTCGATCCATCTAAGAAATTGACAACAATCATTCACATGTCCATGCAAAACAAAACGAAAAAAAATGGCACTGGACCAACAGACCATAACGCCACAACCCCATTTCAAAGAAAAATAATTAACTAACAACTAACCTTGTAATTTGGGCAGCCATAAAACCTTCTACCTGGATTATCAACTATCCAAGAAGTGCGGATTATAGACTCGAACCCACAATCACAAATGGGTTTATTCAATTGAAGCTCTTCCTCATACCTTCTATCACTATTGATTGAATTGCTGGAAAAAGACATATCTGCTGGCTGCCCATGAAAAATGAAGGTTTTTGCTGGTGTAGATTGAGGGAAAAAAAACTGATAACAAGCCAACTAAAATAAAGAACTAGAGTTCTTAACAAAGACCCTAAACCATTATATAAAGAACTAGGATTATTTTTTGTACTATTTGTCAGTAAATTTTACAACTACCTCTGACGTGTTAAGCCACATTGTAGGGGTAATTTCCAGATCACAGCTCCGTTATAAAAATTGAACAGAACTGGAAGGAAGTCTCACAATTCAACACAGTCAATAGTTTGGGGGGAATTTTTAGTGAGCTTAAAAGCTGAGGGGGCACGATTTAGTATATATCATAGTTCCGGGGGGGATCCTAAATATCCTATTTTATATAAGTGTTACATATATAGTTTAAAAATCTTTCGCAAGATTTAGTTTATATATATATGGTTCTTGTATACTTATTTACATACGTGAGTAGCTATACGTGGATGAAGTGATCACTATAAATTGCTAAACAAAATTGGTACAACATTCTATCAAAAAAAGTTTGTACAAGAACTATATATATATACATAACTATCATAATGTTTGCTAGCTAGTAACACATGGTGTTCATATAAGATCAAACACAATTTCATTTTTTCCCTAAATGTAACTTTATGCAACCTACAGTAACTTAAACAATCTAAATCCAACATTCAATAATTATGTCGGGTAAAGATGCAACTTATAATATGTTAAGTAGCTTATTATCCAACATAGAGCAACTTTAGCAACCTGATATGCAACATAAAACAATTTCATATGAAAATTTCAACAACTTAAGAAACTAAAGCAACTTAATCAACTTTATGCAACTCAATGCAACCTAAAACAACTAAAGCAACTTAAACAACCCAAATGCAATATTTAGCATCTATTTTAGGTAAAGATGCATCTTAGAACATCTTAAGCAGCCTCATATGCAACATACATTAACTTAACCAACCTGATATGCAATATATACAACAATTTATGTAATATTGTTTGCAATTAAAGCAACTTGAAAAACATCATATGCAACATAAAGCAACTTAATCAACTTTACACAACCCAATGCTACCTAGAACAACTAAAGCAACTTAAACAACCCAAATGCAATATTTAGCAACTATTTTAGGTAAAGATGCATCTTAAGAAACCTCATATGCAACATACATTAACTTAAGCAACCTCATATGCAATATATACAACAATTTAAGCAATCTTATTTGCAACTAAAGAAAGTTGAAAAATATCATATGCAACATAAAGCAACTTAAGCAACCTAATATGCAACCGACAGTAAATAAATCATCTTAAACAATTTCATTTTCAAATTATAGCAAATGAAACATCCTGTCATGCAACCTTAATCAACTTAAATAATCTCATATTCAAATTATAAAACTTAAGCAACCTCATTATCAAACAAAGGAACTACCAAAGCAACCTGGTTCTTGAATTGAGAAAGGATTTACTTGTGGTGTAAAAGTTCTACATATGTCTCACCCTCTGTCTCGATAAGAATCAAACATTGATGAAATGTTTAATTTTTAGCTTGAATAAAAAAAAAAGGACTGAGAAGCATCATAGATCAAAAGATGGTATAAAGTAACCCTTGAAACTCCTGAAGAGATTTATAAAGCAACTTGATAAAAAAAACAATGAACTCATAAAGCAACTTGTTAAGAAATCTTTGAATCTCATAAGCAATACTAATAGAAACCTATTATGCAATCCATAAAGCAACCTGTTGAGAAATCCTTGAAACTCCTTAAACAATCCATAAAGAAACTTGATAAACAATTCATAAACCAACCTATTAAGCAGCCCATAATCCTCATAAACATCCTATAAAGCAACACATAAAAGTCCTTAAGCAACTCATAAAGTAACATGTTAAGCAACCCTTGAAACTTCAAAGTAACCCATCAAGGAATCTGTTAAGCAACACTATATAGAAAATTGCTAAGCAACTCATAATCCTCATATGCATCATATGAAGAAACATGTTAAGAAACCCTTAAAATTCTTTAACTAGCCCATAAAGAAACTCTTGAAACTCCATAAGCAAACGATAAAATAACTTGATAAACAACCAGTTGCATTGAGCTTCCATTTGAGGTTGCAGTGGGTTGTATTTGAGGTTGCAGTCAGTGGCATTAGACTACTAATTAAGGTTGCAGTGGGTTGCATGAGTTGCATAAGGATGAAATTTGCAAATGAGTTTTTTAAAATTGTTTTAGGTTGCTTAACAAGTTGCATTGGACTTGCATTTGAGGTTCATATGGATGAAATTAGCATATGAGTGTTTTTAAGTTGTCACAGGTTGTGTTGAGTTGCATGAGGTTGCTCAAGGTTGCATATGAGTTTTCATATTGAGAACAGTGGGTAACAAAAAGTGGCATTGCTGTTGCACGCGCTTGTTCAAACATATGCAACCTCTTCAACCTCTATTGCAACCTTTATTAAAAGATCTGCAACTTCTCTTGCAACATCTGCAACCTCTTTTGCATTGGGGTTGTATGTACTTGCACATGTTGCTACAGGTTTCATGGGATTGCATTTGAGGTTGCAGTATGTTGCATTGCAATGGGTTGCATAAGAATGAAATATGTGTTTTTATGTTGCCATAGATTGCATAGGATTGTAGTAGGTTGCATGGGTTTGTATTTGAGGTTGCAGTGGGTTGAATTGGGCTTAAGGTTGTAGTGGAATTTATTTGAAATTTTATTTGGGTTGCTTTAGGTTGCATTTGAAATTGTATTGGGTTTGCATATATGTTGCCATTTGTTACTTTAGGTTGTCATGGGTGGCATTTGAGATTACAATGGATTGCATAAGTTGCATATGAATGAAATTAGAATATGAGTTTTTATGATATCATGGGTTGCATGGGGTTGTATGGCTTGCATTTGAGGTTGCAGTGAGTTGCATAAGAAAGAAATTTTCAAATGAGATTTTTAAAGTTGTCTTAGGTTGCAAGGATTTTCATTAAGCTTTCATTTGAGGTTGTAGTAGTATGAGTTTTCATATTACAAACATTGATTTAAAAATATCAACATTAAAAAACCAATGAGCATCGACATAGATAGCTATTGGTGTTCATTCTTCTATATATGTCATTAGTTTTGTTCAATGTCATAACAATGTTTGTAATAATATCAAGCAGAAATAGATATTTGATAATGCTCTTTCTGACACTCATTTCATTTCAAAGTAGACTAAATAATGAGTGTTAAATTTTGGGAGCTCTAGTCCTCTACCAAACTAGAATAATGTTGGAGTCCCTATCATGATTGAACCTGATACTATATCTGAGGCCATTAATACAAGTGGAGCCAACATATCCAAAGAGTGTTAATATTTACAAGTAAAACCTAAACAAATAATTTCACTATTAAAACTAATAAATGTTCATTTTTCATAAGAAAAATGTTCCTTCTAAAAAAACTAATAAATGTTCTTCACCATAAAAAAAATTCAGAAATGTCTTTCCTTTTCCTTTTCTCGTTGAATTTTTCTTCTTTGTTGTAGTCTTGCAAGTTACAACAAATCGATGTGGATATGACTCACTCTCATATCCATCAACTTCATTTTCCTTTGCATAAGAGTGTCAACATAAAAACTAGATTTTTGGAATATGCTTATCGTCAACAAAGTACTCAGCAAACGAGAACATATATATCACTAAGATCTTTATTTATTTTCATGTGATTTACATATGATCAAACAAACATGCAAATTCCTAGAACATGCTCCTATGAAATTGATACAAATACAGAGTAAAGTAAAAACTTACATTATGCAAGTGAACTGGAACAACTCCTTCCTTCAATCTCTCTATCCCTTGATTCCTTTATGTAGTAGAGTATTATCAAGAGATTGAACTAGATCAGCAACGCAGTCTTCCTCACCAAGCCTTTCATCAACCTAGAACTAGTGTGGGCTGGTTCTCAACACATGAGATAGAGATCTAGAAGAGAAGAAGTGATAGTAGCTAAGAAAGGATTAGAGTGTCTAGGTTTTCACTTACTCAATGAATCAACTGAGACTCACTTCCTCATGAAAACCCTAGATATCATATTCCTTATATAGACAACTTAATGGGATTTATTTAAATTTAAATTAATTATAATAATAAACAAAAAGATAAAAGCATTGGGCTCCCACAAATGAACTTGGGCCCAATCTATTTGTTTTGAGTTTAAATCCCAATTGGGTCTAAATTCAAAACCTTTTGTTTATTTTTTTTTAATTAATTAATTAAATCCTTATTCAAACTAACTAATTATAATTTGAAACTTGATTTAATACTATTTATTTATATTGATACTAATTTATCAATATTAATAAATTTACCCAAAGATTCTCTTTTATTATCTAAATCTCATATCTCTATAAATTTTCTAAAATTGACCTAGTCAACTTTAAAAATCCTAATTGATAATTAAATCAATTAATTGAGACATTCTAGATGCTTTACTCAAAGGTAATGTGGGGACCATGAATCCATAAAATGAAGCTCCAATAAGTTACCGTGATTTTATTTACAAATAATTTCACTACCTTATTAATTCATCATGACTCCACTAAAGACTCAGAATTGAACTCTTAAATTCATAGAGCGTATTTTCCAAACCATAAATACGTTATCCATTGTTATAACCATAGTCAGTCAATCCTCTATCAATGACTTACTAACGAGATGGGTGCAAATTATCGTTTTACCCCTCATCAGTATTTTATCCTTAATTGCCACTAAGTTCCTTATAAATGATATTTCTATGAACTTAATCATAGAAATGAGATCTCAGTCATTAAACATTTTGAACAAAGCAATTAAGGAAATCATATTTTCACTTCTCATACAGAAGTGATAGACTTCATATCTATGAATAATACTCCCACTCAATTACACTACTAAATCTCTAAGTTGTAAGTATGGGCTAGACCGTAGGGTAAGTTGGTAATGAACAAGTCAAAAGATTTAAATAATATAATTAGCAGAATATTATCACTCAGAATTAAGATCGACTTAACCTATGGTCAACATTATGACATTGATTAAATTCGATAACAACGATACATATTTAACAATCAATAATCAATATCGGTCCTAGTCCGATGTAACTAAATACATCCAATCTTATCTACTTGGCCAATGCCTTGGACAAGACATCACACTCTGAATGTGTAAGTAGATCATACCATAGATTGCCTATTTAGCGAAAATCCAATGCACTAATCTAATCTTAGGACTCGTTCTTTTGAACATATAATTACAACTATAATTGTAATGACCCAAATTTTCTAATAAAGCTTAGGGCCTTGATTAGCGTGCCTGGAGGGAAATAAGTGAATTATTGTTATAATATGTGAATTTGTGCGAATATGTGATTAGTGATGCATGTTTAGATTAATTAAATGTGCATGTGGGCTTTGTTTGGTTATTAGGGGCATGTTTGCAATTTTAGCCCGTTGAGGGCATAAATGTGGTAATTGTGATATATCTATATTGCACGATCCGGAACAATCCTAGGGGGCAGTTAGCTAGGAAGTTGCAACGGGGTCGAAAATCCGACTCGAGACGAGTCGAGGGATATTTTGGGTATTAGACACTTTATGGGGTTATTGGGTTATGGAAATGAATGTTTGGAGATATATTTGAGGTTAGAATGCCTAGGAGGGAATATTGGGGAAATTTACCATTTTGCCCTCGGGGACGTTTTTGGTACCCTGAGCTTTGAGGTAACCTTAGAGACTAAGTTTAATAAAACAAAACAGAAGAAGTTTTTAGAACCTTGTGAACCGACCCAAAATCCTCTTCTCTTTCTCTTGTTTTCTCTCAACTTTACCAAGGGGGAACTTTGAGGAGTTTGAGCTAGGAAGCTCAAAATTTAAGGCTGGAGCTTGGAGGAAGTGAAGCTTGGAGCTTAGAAGATTAACTTAGAGGTTCAACTAAGCAAATGTAAGTTCTCAACTTGATGAATTATGTTGAACTTCTGTTGATAATTCAGAGTATGCATGTGAGCTAAGTTGAGATTTGTTCTTGATTGTTTGGTTGAGTTTTGGCGTTAGTTTCTGTTAGGTTTTGATGCTGAGGCTGTGTTAGAACTTCTGTGATGAATGTTTTGATTGTTAGGGTTAATTTTATGGATAAGTGGCTTGGTTTTAGAAGAGAAAATTGAGGTTTTTTTTGTGGTCGAGGGGTCAGGCCGCGACATTGTACTTGCTGAGCCGTGGCCCCTTAGAACTTGGGGAGTCTGGAAATGGAGGCTCGCCGCGGCGCCCTTCAGGAAGGGTCACGCCGCTTGTAGGCTGAAATGAGGCAGGGCCTCGGGTTGAGCTGGGGGCCGCTGCATGAGTTCCTAGGGTCGCGGTGCTTATTGCATTTTTGGGTTCTAAAGAGGTTTTAGGCTCGGGAATTCAATAGTTAAGACTAGGGATGGATTTTATCACCCGGATTGATAGAATTCAATGTCCCGGAGACTAGAGTTATGATCCAAAGCTATTTAATGGATTAGAACTTGATGGGTGGATACTGTTAATGCGTTGTGACTAGGGTTTTGGCGAGGCTTGGACTAGGGAACTGTGCTCAGGACATCGGTGCTTGAAAAGCTTGGGACACAGGTAAGAAAACTACTGTTCCCATAGAGCTTGAGTTGCAGAGCTCGGCCCTATATTATTGAGTTGTAGGGCTCGACCCCATATGACTGTGTTGCAGGGCGTGGCCCTTTGATTGAATTTATATGTGTTTAAGTATCTACTTAGTTATATTATGTGGACATATAAATGAGTGAACGACGATGGCCAGAAACAGCGAAGGCCAAGAACGGTGAAGGCCGGGTACGACAAGGAGCCAGGAGCAGCGTTTAGCACGCAGAGTGCGAGTTGTAAGGGTGAAACCCCAAAGGATACCTGGGATATCCTCACGGTGTGGACCGCGAACCCAGGGCCTGGTAAAGCGCCTAGGACGGCATGGCCGTACGTGTATAGCCTGATGATGGCTTGTTTGTATGTTAAGTGTTTGATATGCATATATTATTTGGTTGTGAGGGTTTTGTTCCTGAGCTTCAGTTCACGGGTGCTCTATGTTGTAGGTAAAGGCAAGGGGAAAGTTGACCAACCTTGAGTATGGTGAGCGTGATGAGCGGTGCGTACATGTCTGGTCTACCTGGCTACCACAACCAGGGGTACTTTTCGGGGATGATTGTACTAAACTTAAATTTTTTCGTTTAGTCGACTTTGGTTATATTTTGAATTGTAAATATTTCTAAACAATGTTTTTGGGATCCCGAATGTTAAACTCTTTATAATTTTCAATGAAAGGTTTATTTTCAAATTTATGACTCTGATTATGGTTTAATTACACTTTTGTCCTAAATCCTCAATTAGCGAGTTAATTTCACATTTTAAACTCACTTAGTAACGACTCTAAGGCAGTAGGGCGTTACAACTTGGTATTAGAGTGAGCCAAGGTTTATGGTTTCTGGAGAATGACCGAACATGTATGCTCGCTGTCAGTGGCAAGCTCAACTCAGGGTTGGTTGGTAATAATTGAATTGTATGTCTGATTAGATGCCCTGTCTGTGGCAAGCTCGACTCAGGGTTGGTTGCTTAAATGCCCTGTTTTCCTGCTTATCCCATATAGAATATGATGAATGATTTAACGTATGCATGATGTCAGGGCATGGCCCGTTGTGTGTTATATGCTATCTGTGTGTTATGTAGATTGTTGCTCATGGTTGACTGATGTGATTGGTAGGTGGTTTTGGATGTTGTTATCATGCCTGATGAGCAGCATCATTGATTACAAGCATATTTGTTGAGATGCCTCGACAATCATCTGGACTCCGCAGTAGTCGGGCCGAGGATGATAACCAAGGTCAGGACCCTCCACCTGCCCCAAAGAATTGGCAATGGATGTTTGTCGAAATGGAAGCAAGATTACAACGAATAGAAGAAGTGCTCTGACAATTGAGGCAGCAGGCCCCTCCACAGGTCACTGGGTTGACAATTCAGTAGGTTATGGCGCCAGTGCCAGTCCAACCTGTTGTGGTGAAGAAGTGGGAACCTTTGTATGAGAGGTTCAGAAAGCAGCATCTTCCCACCTTTGAGGGTGGACCAGACCCACTGCGGGCAGAGCAGTGGATGAATATGATTTCCTCTATTCTCGATTTTATGAGGGTTGAGGGGAACGAGAGGGTAGCTTGTGCAAGCTACATGTTCAGAGAGGATGCCCGCATCTGGTGGGATGTAGTAGTTTAGAGGAGAAATGTGGGAAGAGTTCAGGAACATCTTCAACGAGAAGTATTATAGTGTTGCAGTCCGAGCTGTGAAGATTGATGAGTTTATCAACCTGACTCAGAACCGGATGACCGTGATAGAGTACGCTCTGAAATTTGACCGATTGGCGAAGTTTGCGCCAGATTTAGTGCCGACAGATACGGCAAGAAGAGACAGATTCGTACGGGGATTGAATGTTATGATCGCCCGTGATGTGAAGATCACCTTGGATCCATGGACTACTACCTATGCTCAGGTTGTAGACAAGGCCCTTACCGCTGAGGGGGCCAAGGACCAGATTTGGAGAGAGAGCGCTGTTAGGCGCGATGCCAAGAGGATGGTGCCTCCTTTTATTGGGTCCATTCGGGGTAGTGGCTCCAGTGAGCAGAAGAGGAAGGCCCCAGATTCCTTTGTTCCTCCCAATTCAGATAGGAGGGGACGGGGTGGTTCTAGTGGCCGTCAGGGCGGAAGTGGCAACTGGAGAAGTTTTCCAGTGTGTCCTCGGTGCAGACGATGACATCAGGGCTAGTGCAGGATTAGGGCTTTGTCTGTGGGAGTGCCAATCATCTGAGGAAGGACTGCCCACAAACCAGGAAGGAGGAGTCGAAGTAGGGCGACAATCTCGCTGCCAGGGTGTTTACTTTGACTCAGACTGAGGCGGAGGCTAGCCCCTCAGTTGTGACAGGTCAGATCTTTAGTTCTGGTTCTTCTTATACTGCATTGTTTGATTCAGGAGCTACTTATTCGTTTGTGTCTGCTAGAAGGATAGATCGGCTATGTAGACCTAGTGTTCTGTATACTAGGTGTTTTCAGACTTTGTTGCCGACTGGGGAACTGGTAGTCTCTAGGAGGTGGATTAGAGCTTTACCAGTAGAGGTAGATGGTAGGGAATTGTTTGCTGATCTGATTGAACTTGTGATGGATGACTTCGATATGATCCTAGGGATGGATTTGTTATCGAAGTATGGGGTGACAATTGACTGCAAGCGCGGGATGGTGACTTTTGAACTGGAAAGGGAGGTACCCTTTGTATTTGTGGGAGCAGCTAGTGGACTACGGGTACCTACGATGTCAGCACTGAAGGTAAGAGACCTAACACAAGAAGGTTGCATAGGATTCCTAGTGAATGTTTTGGATACCTCTGAGGTTGTGTCAGTTGGACCGGGGAAGACCAGATTAGTATGCGAGTTTCCAAATTTATTTCCAGCAGATCTACCAGGGCTGCCGCCACAGTGGGAGATTGATTTTGTTATAGAGTTGGTACTAGGAGCGGAGCCAGCATCTAGGAAACCTTACAGAATGGCTCCGGTAGAGTTGAAGGAGTTGAAGATTCAGTTGCAATAGTTACTGGATTAGGGGTTCATCAGACCGAGTTTCTCGCCATGGGGTGCTCCAGTGTTGTTTGTCAAGAAGAAGGATGAATCTCTTAGGATGTGTATTGAATACAGGGAGCTAAACAAGTTGACCATTAAGAATAAGTATCCACTGCCTAGGATTGATGATTTGTTTGACCAGCTGTAGGGAAAGACGGTGTTTTCTAAGATAGATCTACGGTCAGGTTACCATCAGTAAAGGATCAAAGAGGAGGACATACCAAAGAACGCTTTCCACACGAGGTATTGACACTATGAATTCCTGGTTATGTCCTTTGGATTGACCAATGCCCCAACAACTTTTATGGAAATGATGAATAGGATTTTCAAGGACTATTTAGACAAGTTCGTGATTGTGTTCATCGACGACATTCTGGTGTACTCACAGTCAGAGACAAAGCATGAGCAGCATCTACGTCTGGTCTTGCAACGATTAAGGGAGCATAGGTTATATGTTGAGTTTAGCAAGTGCAAATTCTGGTTACTGCAAGTTACATTTCTGGGCCATATTGTCAGTAAGGAGGGGATTCTGGTCAACCCAAATAAGATTGAGGCAGTGAAAGACTGGCCTAGACCGAGCCGCGTTCCTGAGGTGAGGATTTTTCTGGGATTGGCGGGGTATTATCGACGGTTTGTTGAGGGGTTCTCCAGGATAGCTACACCATTGATAGAATTGACTAAGAAGAAGACAAAGTATGTTTGGACAGACAGATTTGAGAACAGTTTCAAAGAGTTGAAGCGGCGACTGATCACCGCGCTAGTGTTGAGTTTGTCGACGAACAATGAGAAGTCTGTGGTTTATTGTGATGCTTCCAGACATGGTTTAGGGTGTGTGTTGATGCAAGCTGGGAAGGTGGTAGCCTACGCATCGAGATAGTTAAAGCAGTATGAGTAGAGATATCCCACGCATGATCTTGAATTGGCAGCAGTGGTATTCGCACTTAAGATTTGGAGACATTATCTATATGGTGAGAAGTGCGAGATATACACCGACCATAAGAGTTTGAAGTACTTCTTTACTCAGAAGGATATGAATATGCGCCAGAGACGGTGGCTGGAGTTGGTTAAGGATTACGATTGTGACATCCTATACCATCCTGGGAAGGCTAATGTAGTTACTAATGCATTGAGCCGGAAAGGCCCAGGACAGCTGTTTAGTTTGAGACAGATATCTGATAAGTTAGTTGAGGAGATGACTAGAGTGGGTATAGAGTTGGTGGTTGGTCAGTTAGCCAACATCACTCTTTAGTCTACGCTCCTTGAGAGGATCAAGGAGGCACAGGGGAATGATTCCCAGCTGAGGGGTTACATCGAGAACGTCTTAGTCGGAGCGCTAAGGACTTTTCTATCTCGGAGATGGGGTTACTGAAGTGTAAGGGTCAGATCTGTGTTGCGATGGATTCAGATATTAGGCGAGAGATTTTAGATGAACTGCATACCACTCCCTATTCCTTACATCTGGCTACGATGAAGATGTACCAGGATCTGAGAGCTTTGTATTGGTGGTTAGGCATGAAGAGGGATGTGGTGGATTATATGGATAAATGCCTAGCTTGTCAGCAGGTCAAGGCTGAACATCAGAGGCTAGCAGGGTTGCTGCAACCTCTAGGGATTCCAGAGTGGAAGTGGGAAGAAATCGCCATGGACTTCGTGGTTGGTTTGCCGAAGACCGTGGAACAGCATGATTCCGTGTGGGTGATTGTGGATAGGTACACCAAGTCCACCCACTTTTTACCAGTCAGGATAACTTACACTGTGGAGCAGTATGCTGGGCTATATGTGAAGGAGATTGTTCGACTGCATGGGGTTCCAAGGTCGATAGTATCTGACAAGGACCCCACCTTCACCTCCAAGTTTTGGGAGAGTCTGCAAAAAGGCTATGGGCACATAGTTACGGTTTAGTACCGCTTGTCATCCTCAGACAGATGGTCAGATTGAGAGGACGATTAAGATATTGGAGGATAGATTATGAGCCTGTGTGCTGGATTTTGGGGGATCTTGGAGTAAGTATCTTCCTTTGATTGAGTTCTCGTACAACAACAGTTATTAGACGACTATCGGAGTAGCTCCATATGAGATGCTTTATGGGAGAAAGTACAGATCACCTATCCATTGGGATGAGACCGGTGAGAGGAGGTACTTAGGTCCTGAGATGGTTCAGAGGATCAATGAGGCGGTTGAGAAGATTAGATCTCAAATGCTCGCCTCCCAGAGTCGCCAGAAGAGTTACTCAGATCTGAAACGCAGGAGCGTGGAGTTTCAGGTTGGTGACCATGTGTTCCTTAGGGTTTCACCTTTGAGGGGAGTGAAATGATTTGGTGTTTGGGGCAAGCTGAGCCCTACATTTGTTGGCCCCTTCGAGATTCTGGAATGGGTTGGAGAGGTAGCTTACAGATTGGTGATGGCTCCCGCCTTATTAGGGGTTCATGATGTGTTTCACATGTCCATGCTCCGGAAGTATGTGCCTGATTCGACGCATGTTCTGAGTTATGAGAATTTGGATCTGGATCAGCATTTGTCTTATGAGGAGAAGCCAGTTCAGATTCTCTATCGGAAGGACAAAGTCTTGCGGAGCAAGACCATCGCCTTGGTAAAAGTGCTGTGGAGAAGCAGCAACGTTGAGGAGGCGACATGGGAATTAGAATCAGATATGCGGGAACGGTATGTCGAGTTGTTCAGGTAATTTCGAGGACGAAATTTCTATAAGGAGAGGATAGTTGTAATGATCCAAATTTGCTAATAAGGCTTAGGGCCTTGATTAGCGTGCCTAGAGGGAAATAAATAAATTATTGTTATAATATGTGAATTTGTGTGAATATGTGATTAGTGATGCATGTTTAGGTGAATTAAATATGCATGTGGGACCCATTTGGTTATTAGGGGCATGTTTGCAATTTTAGCCTGTTGAGGGCATAAATGTGGTAATTGTGATATATATGTGATACATCTGTGTTGCATGATCCGAGACAGTCCTAGGGGGCGGTTAGCTAGGAAGTCGCAACAGGGTCGAAAATCTGACTCGGGACGAGTCGAGGGGTATTTTGGGTATTAGACACTTTATGGGGTTATCGGGTTATGGAAATAAATATTTGGAGATATATTTGAGGTTAGAATGCCTAGGAGGGAATATTGGGGAAGTTTACCATTTTGCCCTCGAGGATGTTTTTGGTAACCCGAGCCTTGAGGTAACCCTAGAGACTAAGTTTAATAAAACAAAACATAAGAAGTTTCTAGAACCTTGTGGACCGACCCAAAATCCTCTTCTCTTTCTCTTGTTTTCTCTCAACTTTACCAAGGGGGAACTTTGAGGAATTTGAGCTAGGAAGTTCAGAATTTAAGGCTGGAGATTGGAGGAAGTGAAGCTTGGAGCTTAGGAGATTAACTTAGAGGCTCAACTAAGCAAAGGTAAGTTCTTAACTTGATGAATTATGTTGAACTTCTGTTGATAATTGAGAGTATGCATGTGAGCTAAGTTGAGATTTGTTCTTGATTGTTTGGTTGAGTTTTGGGGTTAGTTTCTGTTAGGTTTTGATGCTGAGGCTGTGTTAGAACTTCTGTGATGAATGTTTGGATTGTTAGGTTGACTTTTATGGATAATTGGCTTGGTTTTAGAAGAGAAAATGTAGATTTTTTCTGGGGTCGAGGGGTCGGGCCGCGGCATTGTTCTTGTTGAGCCGCGGCCCCTTAGAACTTGGGGTTTCTGGAAATGGTGGCGCGCCACGGCGCCCTTCAAGAAGGGTCGCGGCGCGTGTGAGCTGAAATGAGGTAGGGCCTCGGGTTGGGCTTGGGGCCGCGGCATGAGTTCCTAGGGTCGCGGCGTTTAGTGCATTTTCGGGTTGTAAAGAGGTTTTAGGCTCAGGAATTCAATAGTTAAGGCTCAGGATGGATTTTATCACCCGGATTGATAGAATTTAATGTCCCACAGACTAGAATTATGATCCAAAGCTATTTAATGGATTAGAACTTGATGGGTGGATACTGTTAATGCGTTGTGACTAGGGTTTTGGCGAGGCTTGGACTAGGGAACTGTGCTCGGGACATCGGTGCTTGAAAATCTTGGGACACAGGTAAGAAAACTACTGTTCCCATAGAGCTTGAGTTGCAGAGCTCGGCCCTATATTATTGAGTGGTAGGTCTCGGCCCCATATGACTGTGTTGCAGGGCGTGGCCCTTTGATTAAATTTATATGTGTTTAAGTATCTGTTTAGTTATATTATGTGTACATATAAATGAGTGAATGACGATTTCCGGGAATGGCGAAGGCTGGGAATGGCGAAGGCCGAGAACGGCAAGGGGCCGAGAGCAGCGTTTAGCACGCAGAATGTGAGTTGCTAGGGCAAGACCCCAAAGGGTACTTGGGATATCCTCACGCTGCGGATCGCGAACCCAGGGCCTGGTAAAGCGCCTGGGACGGCCTGGTCGTACGTGTATAGCCTGATGATGGCTTGTTTGTATGTTAAGTGTTTGATATGCATATATTATCTGCTTGTGAGGGTTTTCTTACTGAACTTCGGCTCACGGGTGCTCTATGGTGCAGGTAAAGGTAAGGGTAAAGTCGATCAACCTTGAGTATGGTGAGTGTGATGAGCGGCGCGTACATATCTGGTCTGCCTAGCTACCACGGCCAGGGGTACTACTTTGGGGGATGATTGTACTAAAATTAAATTTTGTTGTTTAGTCGACTCTGGTTATATTTTGAATTGTAAATATTTCTAAACAATGTTTTTGGGATCCCGAATGTTAAACGCTTTATAGTTTTCAATGAAAGGTTTATTTTCAAATTTATGACTTTACTACACTTTTGTCCTAAAACCTCCATTAGCGAGTTAATTGCACATTTTAAACTCACTTAGTAACGGCTCTAAGGCAGTAGGGCGTTACAATAATCCAGTGTGACCTAGTCACTATAATTGTAACTATCCATATGTTCATGATTTTATAAATGTTTGTATTATTTATATAATCATGTAATAAAACAAGCCAGCAACATGGTTGTCAAACTAAATGATTTCTACTACTTTCATCGACAATATAAAATCGCGTTACATGTCCGACATGGTTTTATAAGTGCATAAAACCCAACAAAATACACGTAAGATAAACCAAATAAATTAAAAATGAAAACAAAATTGGAAAAATAGTGTCATAAAAAAAATGAAAAAAAATAGAAAACATAAGCTCACCAAGACAACCCACATGGAAAATCATCATCCAACATTACATCAAAAGCATCGCTCATTGACTTCCCGCCATAATAATCCTCAGGTGAGAAATTCATATTTGTTCGGTCATGGAATCTAGTAATATTCAAATAATAACGGAGCAAAATACGATGGCTCTATTGCTTTTAAAGCAATGTGATCTTTGCCATCATATTCACACATTAATGTATTATATACATAGATGGACCTATCTTTAAAAGATAATCGAGCAAAGAGCCAATGTTTTTCCTTCATAAGCATGTAACGACCCCAAATTCGCTAATAAGGCTTAAGGGCCTTGATTAGTGTGCCAGGAGGGCATTACTGGATTAAATGTGTAATTATATGTTTAGTAATGTTTTTGTGATAATATGATATATATATATGTGATAAATGTGAGAACCACATTATTATGTGGGTAGGTTTGTAAAGCACGACTCGAGGCGATCCTAGGGCTAGTTTGCAGGGAAAAGTCACAACAAGGGCTCAACAGCTGACTTTGGATAAGTCAGGGGTATTTTAAGTATTGGGTAGTGATTTGGACTATTGGGTTATGAAAATAAATATATGGAGATATATTTGAGGTTAGGAAGTCTAAGTGGGAATATTGGGGGATTTTACCGTTTTGTCCTTGGGGACGTTTCCGGCACCCCGAGCCTTGGGATTAACTTAGCGGGTAAGACAAAAGTTAGGAAGTCTTTAGAAAAAAAATATAAACCCACTTATTTCCTTCCTCGGTTAGATTTCTCTCTTAAGGAGCTCAAGAAACATTCTAGAGGAAAAACAAGGGAAAATTCTTGAGAAATTGGAGTTGTAGATTGCTGGGAATTCAGAGGAATTCAGGGGAAAATTTAGAGGCTTAGCTCAGTAAATAATCCAGGACCAAATCAAGACTAAGGTAAGGGTTAATCCATGTGTTTTCCTAGAGTTTAACTTTGTGTACCAACTGGTTATTGAGGTGTTGTCCAATTATTGACTAGGGTGGAATTGAGCTGGGAAACTTGGGAATCAGCTGGACTTTGGATAGAGGAAAGGTTCTGTTAATAAGGTAAGCTTTACTCCATGAATTAGAGGTTTGAATTTTAGTTCTTGACTAGTTAGTTTTGGGCGTTTGTGTTCTTGGGTTTCAAAAACTAAAAAGAGAATTATAGTGTGTGTTGGGCTAGGTTTTCTATGGAATTGTGTTGTTTAAGTCATGCTAAAAGTGTTGGGATTGTTGGGTGTTGAAGTAGGGAGCTTAAAGGTGGTTTTGGCAAAGGTTTCAAGCCTAGAAATGGTGGGAATTCTAGGTTCGAAGGGAAGGGTCGCGGCTCTGTTCCAGAGCGCTGCGGCCCTAGGATGAAGAAAGGCCAAGGAGGCTCGGCCAAGGGTGGGTGCCGCGGCGCCCAAAGCAAGGGCCGCGGCGTGTGTCTTTGCCAGGGTGGTCCTTGGTTCTGTTTTGAGGCTAGGGCCGCGGCTAAGCTTCAAGGTCCGCAGCCCTTAGTTGTGCTCATGAACTTTTGAGGATTTTAGGCATGGGAATGTGGTCTAGTATGCTCGGGATTGGTTTCACCACCATGCTTGGTGGAATTCGGATTCCCGGGAGTTAGTTTTGTAACTGGAAACCTATATTTGAATATTAATGGAACTCTATATCTTGGTTGTGACTAGGTGATAAAGGCTTAAGCTCGGGAACAAATCGTGCTTGAGGGGCGTTGCTCGTAATTCAGTAACTGTAAAGACTAAAGGTAAGAAAACTGCACCTGGTTGAATATATATGACGGGACTAACGGTTCCCTATTGTAAATGCTTGAAAAGATGGTATTATGCCATGCAAGACATTTAGTGCACCAACGGCCTAAGGGTGCCAAGGGTTTCACTAATGTACAGGGCACGGCTCGGCCACTGGTAGCCGAGGACAGCTTATTATGCACTGAGCTCAGTTTAAGCGGGCCGGAGTCAGTGGGATAAACAGAGGGTGCGGCCTAAGTCATTGGCCCTGAATATTATGTGATATGAGTGATATAAATGATTAATTGCATCTTAAATCTGAGTTTATGTGCTGAATGTCTATTGTGAATTATTTGATGTGAGAACATGCTTGATGATTTAACTGTCTGATATCATTGATTGTGTTGTATATGATGTTTTCTTGCTGGGCCTTGGCTCACGGGTGCTACGTGGTGCAGGTAAAGGCAAGGGCAAGTTGAATCAGCCTTGATTGGAGAGCTCAGCGAGTGGAATGTACATGGCCAGTTGCTCAGCCGCCACGGCTGGGGTTTAGGCAGGGACGCGAGACCCAAAGACTGTCTATTTTGCCTTAGTATGGCTAATGATTACTCATGTACCTTTGGGAGTCAGTAAACTTACTTTTAACTCTGTTTCTTTTGGGATCCCATGTATGTAACAGTTTAATTATATAAAATGAGTCTTTTGAGACCAAAACCTTTTTAACCCTAGAACTTACATGTTTAATGACAAGTTTTTAAAACAATGACATGATTAGCAAGTCTTGCACCTTTATAAGTACACAGTGTAGCGGTCTTGGCTATCCAGGACGTTACATAGCAGGATAGGAAAAAAGATATGATCAATCATAGACCAAGAAATGTTGCAAGGCAAGGCATAACCCATGATAAATTTTGCAGCATATTGATTGGAATTCAACACCCAAAAATTACAATTCTAATTTATATATGGCTCATAAATAGAACTGATTCTAGTTTGAAAATTAGAACCAGTTATAATAAACTTGATAGTATAACTGTCATAGTACTCTACATTCTTCATCAAATAATTAAAAAAACACATCTACATGTTGCATAAACAAATTAAGACAAATCAATATTATAGAAATTAGAACCAAAAAAGTAAACCTAATGTATAAAAAAAAAAAAAACCTTAAGAATAAAACCAGGCGTAACTAGATGCAATCTCAAGCAACTCACACAAGCAACTCACATCAACCAAATGCAACCCTAAACTATTATGATGAAGAGACATAAACAACCTTAAAATCATAATCAATTAAATTAGTTAAATGCAACCCAAATCAACCAAATGTAACAACAATAAACATTAACACTTAATGATTTGTAGAGATTTTTGCAACTATGTTGAATAGCATGGAACTAGTTTATGCAATATGTGCAACCTCTCTGGCATTTTATGTAACCTTTGTTACAACATTTGAAACTTTTGTAATCTGATGTGCATCTTCTTTAGAATTCTTTGTAGGATGTTGAACTTGAGGTGAAACCTTTATTGAAACATTTACAACCTTTGATGCAAAATCTGCAACCATCGGAAAATGAGGTTCAATAGTTAGAATATGAGGTTCAACCTCTAAGAGAACAACACCATTTGGAAGATGAGGAGCAACCTCTATTGTTAATTTTATAACCTTTGGGATCTGAGGTGAAACCTCATTAACAATCTCTGCAACTTTTAGAAATTGAGCTACAACCTCTGTTAGAACATTTGCAACCTTAAGAACCATTCATTAATCAAGAATCAATGCAATTCACCATCAGATTATTATTGAAACTAGTGTATATATATGTAATATGATTACTCATATTTCACAAAATAGGAATTTGCTTCGAAAATTGGTTGTCAGAAATCACAAATGAAATCAATTCATAACACAATTCCTCTAAAACAGTGCTAGTATGATAAGCAAGTAGATTCACAATTCATTTTTGCTTCTTGTTTAATTGACCCTTTATAGACCATATTTCACTTTTAAAACTAGAAACATGAAATCGTTATGAGATTTTACAACCCACCAAAATTGAAGAACAAAACATAATGGGTGTTTTTTTAATTAAAAATAAATGGGGATTTACCATATATACACATTATTTGCCATTATAGAATTGAGCTTGATTATATAAAAATAAAGGATAAATAACACATAATACTTGATTGCTACAAGGCAACAAATAGGAAAATTATAACTAGTATGAAAAAAATAAAACTCAGAAAATATAAGAAAAGATAGTAGGACTCAATTTCGCTACCAAGGATTTCAGGCTTCAATAAGCTTATGTAGGAGACAAAGGGCAGTGGCTTCAAGATTTTGTGGCTAGCTCTGCAATTAGCTTCTGTGATTTGACTGAATGTGTGAGTAAGACAGAGGGGAGGGTTTACGAAAGGGTGGGTGGGGGTTCGAAGTATGAGTGGAGAATGGGTGTGGTTTCCATATATAAAAAAATAGAGAGAGGGCCTGGAATGGAGAGGGTCTGCTACAATCGAAAGGGGTCTCGTAAAGTGGAAAAGGGAAGAAGGCGAGAAGACACTGTAAAAGTGAACTAAAAATAATAAGTTTAACATATAAATAAAAAGAAACAAAATATAAAAATGAAAAGAAAAAAAACAAAACCGTAAAAATATAATCATTTATAAAAAAAAAATTGCATATATGAAATATTCCCTATATATTATTATAAATATATTTTATAACATTTGAATTTTTTTTATTTTCTTTTTCGCTGTCAAGCTAATCAGAGAGTTTAAATAAAATATTAGACAAGAGCACAAGGATTTTACACGATTTAGGCTATAAAAGAGCTCTAGTCCACGAGTCTCTGATATTTAGTGAGCTTGAAGTTTGTTTGAGCAAGCTTCAATGATGGTTCTCAGGCAGCGTATATATTGCACCAAGTTACAGAATTTCTCTCTCTAAAAATCTGAACCCCTAAAAGGAGATACCCCAGATCTATTTATAGAGGTTGGGGTCATTAATATTAATCATCTATCATTAATACAAATTCCCCTATTCTAGGTTACTAATGTTGAATTAATACAAAAGGAACTGCACTAAATAGAGACTACGGCCCAGGCAGATTGCACGGGGACCATTGCAGAAAGTCGCGTACCAATTTTATGGTGAACATATCTGTGACTGTTAGGGTGCGGAGCACGTTTGCCCATGTCAGGCGACATTGTGGAAAATGTCGATTGTCGAGGGTACAAACTCGACACCACAAATCGAGGCTCACCAAAAGTTGTCAAATAATCCTCTGGTGGTCCATACCCACAATGACTGACACCTAACATCTACTCCATGTCTGAGGACCAGCATCCTAGACCTCAGAGATGGGCGAGTGAAGAGAGCCTATCGATACGTTGCCTCACTTTGAGACATCATTGACTTGGAGATTGGCTCGGGACGTGCTTGGGACGCGACCTCACTTGGAGACATCCACGACTTGGTCAGATTGGGTTTCGGCGAGGAGTTCACACTCCAATAACCTCATGACTTGCCTTGTCACTAATTACTCCTCATTGTCACGTGTTGGGTGATGAAAACACGTACAACAAATTTATATTGATATAATTTATAAATATTTAGTCTAGTATGAAATATTATTATAATAATTATATTTTATAACATTTGAGTTTATATTAATATAATTAATAAATATCTAATGATATTTTATAATATTTGAATTTATATTAATATAATTAATAAATATTTATTTTTAATTAGTTTTAGAAGTATATTTCGTTAACTATTTGAAATATTACGTTAAAGTTAAAAAAGAAACCATTAAAATCAAGAATTTCTATTATCTACACACTTTTTGTATAGAAGATATATATATATATATATATATATAATAGATACAAGCAACGTGCAATGCACGTTTGATTAATTTTATTTATAGAATATGTTAATTATTTTTATTCAATTTTTATTATTGTCATATATATTTCAAATAAATAAACAATAGTATATATAAAAGAATGACATAAACATATTAAAAGAAAAATTAAATCAAAACATTTTTTATGATTTTTTTAAAATATATATATAATATGATAACATTTTTAAAAATATCACTGACAATTTTTTTAATAAAAAAGAAGATTATGTATTAAATATTATTATTATGATAATATTTAATACAAGATTAGATAATAATAATAATAATATTTTATAATATTTGAATTCAAATTAAGATTATATATTATCATCATAATAATATTTTATAACATTTGAATTTATATTATTATAATTATTAAATATCTAGTTTTGTATTATATTATTATAATGATAATATTTTATAACATTTCAATTTGAATTTATATTAATATAATTATTAAATATGTAGTCTTATGTTAAATATTATTTTAATAATAATATTTTATAATATTTTAATTTATATTAATCTAATTGATAAATATTTATTTTTAATCAGTTTTAAAAGTATATTAATATACTATTAAATATTTAGAATATTCTGTTAAAGTTAAAAAATTGTTAAACCAAAAAATTGTCACTAATTGATAAATTATATAAAGAAAAGATAAATAGATATGTCGTCAGAATTATTATTATGGCTAAATAGTTAAATATGATCTGTTGGGTTTCACGGAAGCTTTCAAAGAGAATAAATGGTTCTTCAGAATATTAAATATGAGATCTAAGCGATAAAATTATAAGATTATTTTGTCTTAAAATTTTCTAACCGAATGAACCTTGTACGCATTTAGCCAAGATTTTATATACATACGTAGGAATATTACTGCATTGTGCAGTATATATGAATTTATACATATCTCTTTATATAAAAAGTGTGTAAACAATATAATTCTTAGTTTTAAAGGTTTTTTTATTTTAATTTTAACAGAATATTCTAAGTATTTAATAGAATATATCTTTAAAATTAATTAAAAATAGATATTTATTAATAATATTAATATATATTCAAATATTAAAAATATTATTTTTATAATAATATATAATACAATACTATATATTTAATAATTATATTAATATAAATTCAAATGTAATAACTTATTATCATGATAATAAAATATAATTCTAAATTTTTACTAATTATTAATATGAATTCAAATGTTATAAAATATTATTATTATAATAATATTTAATACAATACTAAATATTTAATACTTATATTAATATAAATTACAAATTTTTATTATAACAATAATATATAATATATAATACATAATCTTAATTTTTATTAAAATAATTATCATTTATATTTAAAAAGGTTATCACATTATATATATATATTTTTTAAAATCAACAATGTTTTGGTTTAATTTTTCTTTTAATATGATTATGTTATTCTTTTATACATAATATTGTTTATTTATTTAAAATTTATATGACAGTGATACAAATTTAATAAATTCTATAAATAATGCTAAGCAAACATGCATTGCATATTGCTTGTATCTAGTATATATATATATATATCTTCTATATAAAAAGTATCTAGATAACGAAAATTCTTAGATTTAATGGTTTGTCTTCCCTGAAGCTGACAGGTCCCCAAGAAACACAAAAGTTGGTCTCCTCAACTATGTACAAGAAGTTACGCATGGAGCGTACACTGTTCTTGGGAAAAAGTGCCGCCACTACACTGACAGATCTTGTCCACCGAATTTTCCTCATAGACCGTAACAACCAGACTGACGCAACTGTTTGTCGCGAGTCTTATAATGTGATCATGTTTGGGCTGGCCCAATGGGCCTTGGTTAATATATGTTGTATATTTCAATCTTTGTATTATGGCTCCATTAGCGAGCAAACTATGATTACATCTCTATTGGGCCAGGATTAGTCCAGCCCAAGCCCATTGCACAAGACTGCCTATAAATAGTGTCAGTTGTGCACAGTAGGGGGGATCCCCAGGTTTTGCTTGTAAGCGATTACTCTGCTCAAACTTGCAGAAAACTCCATTGTAAAAAAGTTCCCTAAGCTCTAATACAACTGACTCGTGGACTAAGGCTCATTAACGCCCCAACCATGTAAAAATCCACTTTGCATTTTCAAAATCCTTTCCTTTTAAGCTCTCTTATCTTTCATAATTATAGTTGCCGAAAAACTCGGTAAACAGTTTGGTACTTTCATTGAGAGATGAAGAAAGCTTGAGTTGATCTTGAACATCTGCAACAATGGTGAACACAAGGCATGCTGTATTTTATCTTGCTCACCGACAACAGCAAGGCAATGAAGAACCATTGCCAAATCAACCATTCCTTCAAGACCAACCTGAGGATACACCTTTATTAGGGCCCTCTGCCTGACGATTCCCATTACTCTGGAAATGGGATGCAAGGCACCAAGGCCCAAGCTTAGTCCCATCCCGGACACAAAATTGTCGGGGAGGGGTACAAACCCAAGTGGGACGCAAGGCACAAAGCCCAGTCCCATCCCAGACATGAATGGTCTGGGGGGTTTAAAACCAAATGGGATGCAAGGCCCAAGCCTAGTCCCATCCCGGACACAAAATGGTCCGGGAGGGGTACACACCCAAATGGGATGCAAGGCCCAAGCCTAGTCCCATCCCGGACACAAAATGGTCCGGGAGGGGTACAAACGACTTGGGTTTGTACCCCTCCCAGACCATTTTGTGTCCGGGATGGGACTAGGCTTGGGCCTTGCGTCCCATTTGGGTGTACCTCTCCTGGACCATTTTGTGTCCGGGATTGGGAATAGGCTGGGGCCTTGCGTCCCATTTGGTTTTAAACCCCCAAGACGATTCATGTTTGGGATGGGACTGGGCTTTGTGCCTTGCGTCCCACTTGGGTTTGTACCCCTCCCGGACCATTTTGTGTCTGGGATGGGACTAGGCTTGGACCTTGAGTCCCATTTGAGTGTGTACCCCTCCCGGACCATTTTGTGTTCGGGATGGGACTAGGCTTGGGCCTTGCGTCCCATTTGGTTTTAAACCCCCCAGACCATTCATGTCTGGGATGGGACTGGGCTTTGTGCCTTGCGTCCCACTTGGGTTTGTACCCCTCCCGGACCATTTTGTGTCTGGGATGGGACTAGGCTTGGGCCTTGGTGCCTTGCGTCCCATTTCCAGAGTAATGGGAATCGTCAGGCAGAGGGCCCTAATAAAGGTGTATCCTCAGCTTTGTCTTGAAGGAATGGTTGACTTGGCAATGGTTCTTCATTGCCTTGCTGTTGTCGGTGAGCAAGATCAAATACAACATGCCTTGTGTTCACCATTGTTGCAGATGTTCAAGATCAACTCAAGCTTTCTTCATCTCTCAATGAAAGCACCAAAATGTTTACCGAGTTTTTCGGCAACTATAATTATGAAAGATAAGAGAGCTTAAAAGGAAAGGATTTTGAAAATGCAAACAGGATATTTACGTGGTTGGGGCGTTAATGAGCCTTAGTCCACGAGTCAGTTGTATTAGAGCTTAGGGAACTTTTTTACAATGGAGTTTTCTGCAAGTTTGAGCAGAGTAATCGCTTACAAGCAAAACCTGGGGATCCCCCCTACTGTGCACAACTGGCATTATTTATAGACAGTCTTGTGCAATGGGCTTGGGCTGGACTAATCTTGGCCCAATAGAGATGTAATCATAGTTTGCTCGCTAATGGAGCCGTAATACAAAGGATTGAAATATACAACATATATTAACCAAGGCCCATTGGGCCAGCCCAAACATGATCACATTATAAGACTCGCGAAAAACAATTGCGTCAGTCTGGTTGTTACGGTCTACGAGGAAGATTCAGGGGACAAGATTTGTTAGTGTAGTGGCGGCACTGTTTCCCAGGAACAGTGTATGCTCCATGCGTAACTTCTTGTACATAGTTGAGGAGACCAACTTCTGTGTTTCTTGGGGACCTGTAAGCTTCAGGGAAGACCAAACTTTCCCTATCCGGACATCTTGTCCGGGTTCATTTACTGATGGCCCGGTTCATTCTGGATGGGGACACCTTGTCCGGGTTCATTACTGATTGCCCGGTTCATTCTGGACGGGGACATCTTTTCCGAGTTCATTTACTGATGGCCCGGTTCATTCTGGACAGGGACACCGTGTCCAGGTTCATTACTGATGGTCCGATTCATTCTGGACGGGGACATCTTGTCCGGGTTCATTTACTGATGGTCCGGTTCATTATAGACGGGGACATCTTGTCCGGGTTCATTTACTGATGGCCCGGTTCATTCTGGACAAGGTCTATCAAGACTTTCTTCTTCCCTGTTCATTGGGCTCAGGATGGGCCTGGATCTCTTTGAGGGAGCCCATGCACCCATCGTGTCACGCCACGCGTCCCGGGGGAAAAACAGGGATAACATTTAGTTCATTGGGCTCAGGATGGGCCTGGATCTCTTTGAGGGAGCCCATGCACCCATCGTGTCACACCACGCGTCCCGGGGGAAAAACAGGGATAACAATCTTCTATATAAAAAGTATCTAGATAACGAAAATTCTTAGATTTAATGGTTTGTTTTGTTAACTTTAATGGAATATTCTAAATATTTAACGGAATATACTATTAAAACTAACTAAAAAAAAATATTTATTAATTATAACAATATAAATTCCAATTCAAATTCAAATGTTATAAAATATCATTATTATAATAATATATAATACAAGAATAGATATTTAATAATTATATTATTATAAATTTAAATGTTATAAATATTATTATGATAATAATATATAATCCTAATTTTTTACTAAAATATTATAATTTTAAAATACAAGACTATTATATAATCAAATATTATCATTATAATAATATTTAATACAAGACTAATATTTAATACTTATATTAATATAGATTTAAATATTATAAAATATCATTATAATTATAATATATAATACATCATCTTAATTTTTATAAAAAAATTGTTGATGCCGTTTTTCGTCAACTTAAATTGTAGATAAATTAAACAATAAAACAATGAAGCAAATGAATAATTAAGAAAAAAAAGATGATTTTTACGTGGTTCAGCAGTTAATTCTGCCTAGTCCATGAGTCTATGTTATTATAACTTAGGGGTTTTTTGAAAATTCTTTAGAGATGAATTACCCCGAGTTTTCTCTGCAGAAACCAGAAATCGGTCCTTTACAAATGGTGTTCCTTCTCTATTTATAGAGAAGGTTGCAGAATTCATTCTCACATATTTCGGGAAGATATCCAGTAAATCAATTGAAATAATGATATTAAATGCATTATCTCCTATATACACGGAAACGTCCCATGAAGACCGGGGACGAATAACAGATTAAATGATATCCCTTAAATATTGGGATTGCACAACAATAAACATGTTCACATGTAATGCGCTATCCCAGGTGATTCATCATATCATCGAGATCAGCAATTGGCATTGAGTCTGTCAAGACTTATGAGTCAATCACGAGCTTGTCACCCAACTTCATGCTATGCTCGGGATAGGTAGGTGCTGACGAGGTTGTCACAACCGAGCTTGCACTTCCCGAGCTCGAGCTATCCCGTCTGAAGGCAATTGATGATTAAGTGTCATGCCATTGCCTATCGCGAGCTCAGAGAATATTTGAGGTTGCACAACCTCGAGGTCGTTGTTTTACATCAGAGAGGTTTAACGGTTGGACCATATGATGTCTTCATACATTTCTAGCTCACACCTGATGAGCCTAGTTTTTGGGGTCATAACTTCTTATCTCGAAATATGGGTGTAACATTTTTCCCCCTCAAAAGTGTCAATTCGAATCCTATGAAAAGGAAACTTTTGAACTGCCGCTCTTGAAAACTGTACAACCAATTGCACTCGAGTGTGGACACGCGTCAACCAGGTATTGACTAATCAGAGTACTTGAGTGCCTTTTACACCACACACATGTCCATCCGCCTGCCAACTTTATGGCGCCACTCTCTCATTTTTCCATGGCCATTTGATCAGGTATCAAAATTGGCCAAGGGTCTAGATCTTTTCGTCGTTTGGTATCCTTTGGGGACCTATATATATGCCATCATCTTCTTCATTTCACTTTTACATTTTCAAGCTTCCAAAGAAAAGAGAAGAACAAAAACTCAGAACTTAAAAACCTGTTCCACTTTTGTATGTTCTCCAAGCCGAGGAAACAAAGCACCGTTGGCCTATTTGACTCCGTGAGATCGTTTCTGCAACCTCTTCTTCGGTCATCCATTTCTCTGTTTCCACCATCTACATTGTGTAAGTTTTTATTCTTGATCTCCATATGTTCGTGTATATACTTTGTTTTTTCCATGCATGTTTATTGTTGCAGTAACATTTAGGTACACTTACTAGTTTTATACTAGAATGCTTCAATCAATACCGTGTAGTTTATAGGCTCATCTGTTGTTAAGATTTTTCAAACCCAGATTTTTGCATTTTATTAGGTTGTCTTGATTTCAACTATCGTATCGTGTAGACCAAGAAATGGGTACAGGATTAGGGTTTTCAAATTGCACGTTTCCCAAAAATTTCACTATTTGGGTAACTGCCAACTTTTTCCCTAAAAATCTGAGATTCTAAAAAATAAATCCAATTTTCCCCTTTATGTGGAATACACGCTCCTAGCCTAATCTCGTCCTTTTGACCGAGCTCATTCCATAGTCTCGAGCATTCGAGCTCGGACTATTTTGATTTTTATTATTAATCTTCTTGTCTGTCTAGCCCTCACCATTTTTCTTTCTTGCTAGATGTCGCAGAATTTGGAAAAGCGGTGGGGGTCAAAACTCGCGATTCCTTACTACCGGCAACTCCGAGCCCGGAGTCACCTTTTACTCGAAATCAGTGCTTGATTTAGGAACACGAATTAAGGCATGAGCAAGAAGACACCCGAGCTCACTTTCGACGTCAAATCGATGAGGTCGAAGAGAGAAAAAGGAAGAGACTTAGGGTCGCCATATACCCAGATCCAGACCCTGAGCCTAGACCAATCCCCCTCGATCCCACTCTTAAAGTGATGATCACATTCAAACTGGGCGATCTCCAATTTTCACTAATGGAAGAACCATCAAATTCCCCTTCTACTTTGTAGCCAACCTCCAATCCCACCTCGAGGGGAGAATTTTTTGAGGCCGAGCATTATTGGAGCTCAAATTCTTTACTAGGGAAGAACTCTGACATCTTGGACCTTCACGGAATCAGATTATCAGGCTCGCTGAGGTGTCGAGCTCCAACCTCCCATGAAAAAAGTTGTCGCGCCCCGGGAGATGGTAATCCCGACAGTAAGTTAAAATATGCGGCTTGGAGCCATGAGCACATGAGGTCTGGGGCCTTATTGCCCTTGAAGTCCTTTTTCAAGGACTTTTTGGATTTCGTCGGGCTCACTCCCTCTAACTCAACACCAACTCATACAGGGTTTTGTCAGCCCAGAGGTCACTTTATCACGAGATAAAGTGGGAAGGACCTTCACCAAAGGAGATTCTGTATCTCTTTTGCTTGAAAACAAATCCCTCCCGAGCTCGGGGAGGAGATGGCTTCTACTATCTCTCGAGCTATCCCAAGGAGAAGAAAATCTTCAAGGATCTACCGAACCATTCCCCCAACTTCAAGTTGGCTTTGTTTTGGACAGATGGCCTGGCTCCCTCCAAATACTATTCGTTCAAACGAATCCGTAAGTATACAATTTTTTTTTTCTTTTTGTGCTCGAATTTTTTTCTTAGGCTCGAACCACTCATAATATCTTCACTTCTTCAGCCAATTATCATCGACCTACTCCCACCGATGAGATGAAGGAGGACAAGGAGACCTTTCTCCAACTCCTTTCTGGTAGGCGTTCCCTTTCCTATCTTCTTCATGAAGATAGGCTTCGAGCTTGTGGTCTCCTGGAGATGGATCAATCCACAAACGACTGGTCCAACAAGAAATACACGAAGTGGGAGTTTGTACCTCTCCAAACCGGCAGCCTCCCTCCAAGGTGAAGCTCTAAGACACTATCCCTAGCTCGACATCACAAGAGTCCACGCTCAAGGAACGAGGCCAATGATGAGGCTTTGAGCTCGAGCGACAGAGGTACGGTCATCCTTAGATCGGACTTATGGTCTCCTTCGCTACTTATGTATGGTCCTGGGTATATGAGAGGGTTCATAGGTTTGATAGTTGGCTAGGGAAATATGATACTATGTATAGTCTGAATGAGGTCTGGGATGGAATAGTTGTCCAACACAGGACAAATGATTATAGGGACCTTTCGAGGTTGACTTCCACATATAGGGAAGGGACTCCCCCTGCCTGTTCTGAAGATGGGGGAATTACGTGGTCGCCGAGCACGAGCTCTAGGGAGAGTTCCAATTAGGTTCCTCATTACTTGTCCTTTTATTCCTTGATTGTCTGCGTTATCCTAACTTTTTGTGTCTTGGAATTTCTTATAATGTGGTGTGATTGTGCAGGTACTATGGACTCCGATCTCGACACCGTGCTCACCAATGGCAAGGGGCTAAGAGGAGTAAGCACCCAAGAGCCTCACAGAAGTCTAATCGGCCTGCCAAGGTCCCTAAGAGGACTGAGATGACCCCTCCACTCCCAGCTCCCATTGGTATGAGCCCGGCCATGGATCCTGCCTCCCAGGTCAAAGCATCCACCACAGGTGTCCCCCCTGTGCCTCCTGCCATCATGGTCCGATCGACGCTCGGCCTACTTCAGAAGAAGCCCACGGCCTCCAAAACATGCCTGCTGTCGATTTCAACTCATGTTGATGAGTATGTATTCGACAATGCTGTCGGGACCCATGGGGCTACATTTGGCTCGGACGTCCTATCTCGGATAGGCCAGAGCATTAGCGGCTTTGAGGCTCCCTAGTGCCAGTGTTTGAATAATGCTCGGGACTGCAACACTCTTTACGACAAGAGTGTCGAGCTCGCTGATGTGGTAACCTCTCTCACCTTATTATTTGTTGTAATTGTGCTTAGTGTATGTTCTAACTTGATTTGTTTGTGTTTCAGTCTCTTACTGCTTTTGCTAAGCTTAATTACAAGTTGAATAACAAGGTCCACTCGAGCATGTCCTATGCCCAAGAGTCGAAGGATCTTTAAATCAAGCTTGCTGACGAGTTCAAGGCCACGCAAAAGTAGAGATGGAGGCTGAAGCCGAGCAGATGAAGGTCGGGATAGCCAAACTCGAGAAGCTGAATGCCAGGCTCGAGGATCTTGAGAAGATCAATGCCAAGCTTGAGGAGGAGAAAAAGGCCACCTTCGAGATAATGGAGGGATAAAAGGCTCGTCTTCTCGAAGAGTTCAAGGAGAAGAAGGATCAGGCGGTTGACCTAGCCATGTACAGAATTTGGGCCAGTAACGCTAATCTCGATACTAGCTTCCTAGGCTCTTTTCAGGAAGAGCTCGTGACCAAAGGGCAAGCTTGGCTTGATGCGGATGAGGCTGCTCAGAGGAGGCAGAGAAGGCTAAGGAAGGCGCTCTTTCCTCCTAAATCTCGATTTGGGGCTGCGTCCCTTTGAAACCTTTGTAATAGTTTTTATCTTTTAGTTTCTATGCCCTTGGGGCTAAGACAATTTATAGCTCGTAAAAGAGCTATTTTCTTATGATATTTATAATACCGTATTTGACTTTACTTTAATATTTTTTCTTTACATCTCTTAAGTCAAAATATTTCAAGCAATTTATATTAAAATTGTCCTTATGTCTGTTTATTCATACAAACACGTGGTGGATTTAAGCTCGAGCTTCAATGCATTCATGCACAGTTTACTCGATGTATCCGTGTCCGATATCATTACTTGTAAAGGTCGAAACTTACTTTTACCATGCACTCAAAATGACTTATATGGCGTGTAATGTAGGTAGTTTAGTTATATCCTGCTTTTCTAGTTACTTTTCCTCGTCCTCGGGTAGCTCCCCAAAGTTATGAGGTTGAAACTACCTTTTTGCATGATATTCCAGCCTCGATCTCGACTTAGCTTGAAGTAGGTTTATTTATATTCCAACTTTCTATCGATTACTTTTAGTTGGTTTGTTCCAAACCTATTTAGGTCGTGTTTTTGGTTTGTAATCCATACACAAATATTTTAGATCTAGTTATGTCTAGATCGTGCATTTGGTTTTATCCAAATTACCTTGCCTCACGCATTTGGTTATATCCAAACACTTCTATTTTTTAATAATTTGGTCACGTCCAAATTATGTCCAAACTATCTTAGCTTGCGTATTTGGTTATGTCCAAACACTTTTATTTTTTAATAATTTGGTTATGTCCAAACTATCTTAGCTCACGTGTTTGGTTATGTCCAAACACTTTTATTCTTTTCGTGCATGCTATTTTTTATATTTTCAAGCTTACGGTATATAAACCACTAATGCCCCATTAATATCCTATGAGTGTGACCATAGGTTATTAAATTAAGAGAGTTTTCTTAAAATATAGCATATTGAAATGAAAATGAACTTTATTCGGAATTGAAAAATTTATTAACAGAAGCATAGTAAAGATAAACAAGCACGGTTACAGGTGACATCATTCTTACACTATTTATAGTAAGGTCGTAGATGTTTGCCATTCCATGCTCGGGTACCAAATCCCCGTTCAATCTTGCCAATTTGTAGACCCTGGGTCGGATAACTGATTCGATCTGATAAGGTCCTTCCCAATTAGGCCCGAGCACGCCAGCAGCTGGGTCCCACGTAGCTAAGAACACACGCCTTACCACCAAGTCTCCCAAACTGAATTTTCTATTTCGAACCTTTTTATTGAAATATTGGGTAGCTCGCAGCTGATATGCTGCATTTTTTAGTTGAGCCTTGTCCCGTCTTTCTTCAATCAAGTCCAGACTTACTTTGAGCTGGGATTGGTTTGAGGCTTGATCATAAGCGTGGGTACGAATGATGGGTATTTCGACCTCGATTGGTAGCATAGCCTCGCATCCATATGCCAGAGAAAAAGGGGTATGTCTTGTTGAAGTACGAGCTGTGGTCCGATATGCCCACAAGACTTGGGGCAACTCTTCGGGCCATTTTCCCTTAGCTTCTTCCAATTTCTTCTTCATAGAACTCTTCAGGGTTTTATTCACAGCCTCGACTTGGCCATTCACTTAGGGATGGGCCACATAGGAGTAGCTCTTTATTATCCCATTTTTCTCACAAAAGTTGGTAAACAGATTACTATCGAGCTGAGTACCATTATCCGATACTGTCTTCCTTGGCATTCCATATCGGCAGATTATATTTTTTACAACAAAGTCCAAGAATTTCTTTGAGGTAATTGTTGCCAGAGGTTCAGCCTCGGTCCACTTCGTAAAGTAATCTATCGCGACTACTGCATACTTAACTCCACCTTTGCCAGTTGGTAACGAGCCTATGAGGTCAATTCCCCAGACCGCAAATGACCATGGGGAGGTCATCATAGTTAGCTCAGAAGGTGGAGCTCGTGGGGTTGTGGAGAACCGTTGACACTTATCGCATCTCTTGATGTAATCAAATGAGTCTGCTTTGACAGTGGGCCAGAAGTATCCTTGGCGTATAATTTTCTTTGATAGGCTGTGCCGCCCAATGTGGTCCCGACAGAATGCTTCATGTATCTCTTCTAGGATCTTCTGAGCCTCGGTGGAGTCATACATCGGAGTAGTGGCATAGAGTATCCTCTTCGATATAGCCTTCCTTCCACAATAGTGTATCTAGGAATTTGATACATCAGTTTTCGAGCCTTGTTCCGTTCTGCTGGGAGGATGCCGGTTTCAAGGTACTCAACTATTGGGGTCATCCAGGTTGGCTCGGAGTTAATCATGTAGACATCTTCTTGTTCAGGCTCGCTTATACTAGGCGTCGATAGATGCTCGATTGGTACAACATTCAATTCATCGACTTTAGTGGATGTGGCGAGCCTGGCTAGGGCGTCTGCATTTGAAGTTTGTTCTCAGGGAACCTGCTCTATTGTGTAGAACTCGAAATGTTCGAGAGCTGCTTTTGCTTTTTCTAAATATGCAGCCATTCTTGTCCCATGAGCCTGGTACAAACTTACCGAAAACCTTAAGTTTCAAAGAAATTGAACACCTAACCAAAAGTCACTATCACAACTTAGGATTTGAAGAAAAATGAAAGAATAATAGAAACTATAGTGAATTAAAATTGAAGATTACAGTACCTTAGATAGCTTAGAGCTTCAATCTATACCTCAAACACCGAAATCACACAAAATCTTACTACCCAAATGTTTAGAAAAGCTTTAGATCTAAAAGCTTTAACACCAAAACCATAGTGTTTCTCTCTAGAACAAACTTAGCAGCTTGGAGGCTCTGAACTGTGCTTGAATGATGATTAGAAGGGCTAAGAAAAGAGTCCTATTTATAGAGTTCAAGGAGTAAAACTAACTCCTTTTAAAATGAATAAATAAATGATTAAAAAATTGAATAAATTTGAATTAACTGTTCAACAGATGCCCAGAACTCAGTCAAAGATGTTCAGGAATGAGTCAAAGTTGTTGAGAGTTGTTTCTAGTTTAGAATTATACGAAAATTCAAAAACGACTATCGGAGTCGATGGGTGAGCGATATATCACCCCTACCTATCCTCCGAGGATCCGTGGGTTTGTTCTTACGAAGTCAGTGTGTTTTCCGTATCAATCATAGGCTACATATCGGCCCCTATAGCTGCGATATATCGGCATACGATGATATTTTAAACACGTTTTTGCACACTTCAACATAAATTTTACATTGATTAAAACTACTTTGACTGAGTAAAATGTGATCCTAATAGCTGCTGGAAGGTTCTAGACCTTCTAGATCTATCCTTTAATAAATTTATTCATCTAAAATCCTTAATTCCTTAATAAACATACATGTGACAAGTGTCACGCTCTTAATAATTATATCTAAACCTTAGGTTATAATAAGTAATATTTCTAGGACCAGCTATATTAATCAAAACTTATGTTAAAATTAATAAGGTTCTAAACATTCTAGATCTATCCTTTAATAAATTTATTCATCTAAAATCCTTAATTTTTTAATAAACATACATGTGAAAAGTGTCACACTCTTAATAATTTTATCTAAACCTTAGGTTATAATAAGTAATATTTCTAGGACCAGCTATATTAATAAAAAATTATGTTAAAATTAATATTTCTAAACTATAGGCTAAACTTATAAAATTTATAACTATCTCTACGAGTTTCCAACTAAATCCCGGCTTGAACCAGTATCCAAGAAAACTAAAATTCTACAGCTTGCTGCTGCTATCTAGCTAAGTAAAATTCTGGGACGCTACAATTCTCCCCTACTTAAAAGAATTTCGTCCTCGAAATTTACTTACCAAACATCTCGGGATACTGCTCCTTTATATATTCCTCCAATTCCCATGTGGCCTCTCTTTCTGTGCTATTGTTCCACAAGATTTTAACCATAGGGACACTTTTTGACCTTAACTCCTTAGTTTCCCATTCTAGAATGCGTACTCACCTTTCTTCATAACTGAAATCTTGTTTTAAATCTAGAGCCTTATAATCGAGCACATGGGATGGATCTGATACATAGTTTCTCAGCATCGATACATGAAAAATGTTATGTGTTTCAGCTAATGATGGTAGTAAAGCTAGCTAATATACTACATGCCCTACTTTATCCAATATCTCAAAAGGACCTATAAACTTCGGGCTTAACTTTCCTTTCTTTCTGAAAGGCATAATCCCATTCATCGGAGAAACTTTGAGAAAGACTTGATCGCCTACTGAAAATTCAACAGTCCGTCCCTTAGCGTCGACATAGCTCTTCTGGTGACTTTGAGCGACAATCATTCGTTGTATTATCTTTTCTACTGCCTCAGTTGATTCTCTTACAGCCTCAGGTCCTAAATATCGTCTTTCACCAACCTCATCCCAATGAAGTGGTGATCGGCATTTCCATCCATATAACATCTCATAAGGTGCCATGCCTATCGTTGCCTGATATGTTGTAAGATAATTCTATCAATGGAAGATACTTGCTCCATGATCCTAAGAAATCTAAAGCACACACCCTCAGCATATATTCTAATATCTATATGGTACGTTCTAACTGACCATCTGTTTGAGGGTGAAATATCGTACTTAGTTTTAACTTAGTGTTCATTGCACGCTGTAGACCTTCCCAGAACATTGATGTGAAACTGATCCTCTATTGGAGACTATCGTCTTTGGAACTCCATGTAGTATTACTATCTCTGCCATGTAAAGCTCTGTGTACTGCTCAGCATTATAAACTGTTTTTACCAGCAAGAAGTGAGCAGATTTTGTGAGTCTGTCTACTATCACCCAAATAGAGTCATGCTGCTTGGTGGTCCTTGGTAATACCGTCATGAAGTCCATCGCTATATCTTCCTATTTCCATTTGGGAATCTCCAATGTTTGCAAAGTTCCAGCGGGTCTCTGATGTTCGACTTTCACTTGTTGACATGTAAGGCATTTTTCTAGAAACTCTGCTATGTCTTTCTTCATCCCTGGCCACTAGTACATTGTCTTGACATCATTGTACATCTTGGTCAATCCTGGATGATGTGAATATGGAGTAGTGTGCACTTCCTTCATAATACTTTCTCTTAATTCACCACTTTCGGGCACACGTACTCGGTTTCTATATCGTAGCATGCCTTATTTTGTCAAGGACAAATCAACATTTTCTGAGCTTTGTATTGTTGCCTTCATCTTAAGAAGAAACTCGCCCTCTTGTTGTTTCTCCTTTATTTCCTCCATTAGTGTTGACTTGATTGTGAGGTTAGCTTGTTGTCCAGTTATTAGCTCAATTCCGGACCTCTTAATATCATCTTAAGTGTTGACCAGCTCCTGTAACTCTGCCTACTAAGTGCGTCTGCCACGGCATTAGCCTTTCTCGGATGATACAAGATCTCACAATCATAGTCCTTTACTAATTCCAGCCACCTCTGTTTCCTCATATTGATCTCCTTTTGTTTAAAGAAGTACTTTAGAATTTTGTGGTCCGTATAGATTTCACACTTTTCTCCGTATAGATAATGCCTCCAAATCTTTAGAGAAAAAACCACCGCTGCTAATTCTAAGTCATGGGTTGGATACCACTGTTCGTACTCCATTAGCTGTCTGGAGGCATATATGAACACTCTTTCGTCTTGCATCAAAACACATCCAAGTCCCTACTTTGACGCATCACAATACACTACAAACTTGCCCTTATCGTTTGGGACGCATAGAACTGGGGCTGATATGAGCTTGTCTTTTAACATTTGGAAGCTTTCTTCGCACTTCTCCATCCATACAAATTTTTGTTGCTTCCGCGTCAAATTTGTTAAGGGTGTAGCTATTTTGGAAAACCCTTCAACAAATCGTCTATAGTATCCTGCCAACCCCAGAAAACTTCTCACCTCCGTGGCACTCTTGGGTTTGGGCCAGTCCTTTAGTGGTTCGATCTTGGCTGGATCTACTTCTACGCTTTTTTTAGACACAACGTGTCCTAGAAATGCCACCTTCTCTAGCCAGAATTCGCATTTCTTAAACTTAGCGTATAATTGATGACTTTTGAGTCGTCCCAACGTTAGTCGCAGGTGCTCTTCATGTTCTGCTTTCGTCCTTGAGTAGATCAATATGTCATATATAAACACCACAACGAACTTATCTAGGTAGTCCTTAAATACTTTGTTCATAAGATCCATGAACGCTGCTGATGCATTCGTTAATCCAAAAGACATTACTAGAAATACGTAGTGTCCATATCTAGTCCGAAAAGCCTTCTTTGGAATATCTTCTTCTTGTACTCTTAGCTGATGATACCCCGACCGCAAATCTATCTTCGAGAATACTATAGATCCTTGTAGTTGATAAAAAAGATCGTCTATTCGGGGAAAAGGGTATTTGTTCTTGATCGTCACTTTATTTAGTTCTCGATAGTCGATGCACATCATCATACTCTCGTCCTTCTTCTTGACAAACAGTACTAGTGCTCCCCAAGGTGAATAGCTTGGTCAGATGAAACCCTTGTCTAATAGCTCCTGCACTTGGATCTTTAACTCCTTTAACTCGGTAGACGCCATTCTATAGGGAGCTTTCGAAATTGGTGTCGTCTCAGGTGCCAATTCTATTTCAAACTTGATTTCCCTACTCGGAGGTAATCCCAGTAGATCTTCTAGAAACACCTCGGGAAATTCACATACAATATGTACATTCTTTGGTTCGAGCTATGTCTCTCGTGTCTTGTCCACCACACTATCTAGAAATTCTCGGAAACCACTATTCATTAACCGTTGAGCTTTGAGAGCTGAGACTATCGGTATGCGAGTTTGGGAAACTTCTCCTTTGAAGGTGAACTGTTCTCCGCCTTCTGTTTGAAAGTTGACTGTCTTACCCTTGCAATCTATCGTTGCCCCATGTTTGGCTAACCAATCCATGCCTAAAATTACATCATAATCCTTAAGGTCTAACTTGATCAAATCCACTAGTAAATTTCTTCCTTCGATTCTAACTACAACGCTACACAGCCCTCTACTAGATAACATTCTTTCCCCTAAGGGTAACTCCGTGACAAACTTATCTATAAAAATTTCGCATGGTTTATCTAAGCTATCAATCATATTCATAGAGACAAAGGAATGCGTAGCTCCCGAATCAAATAAAACATTGCATAATTTACTAGTGATAGTGACCTGACCTGTTACCACAGTATTACTAGTTTCTGCTTCACCTCTAGTAAGAGGAAAAACTCTGGCTGGCACAAGCTTGTCATCTTTCTTCTGATCTTTCATCTTTGGACAATCCTTTTTAATGTGTCCTTCTCAACAATTAAAATTACTTTTTGTTTTATATCGGCATTCTCCTGAATGCTTCCTCTTGTAGATAGGGCACTGGGGATATTCCACATATGGCTTCTTATTCTTGTTACTTTCTGATATAGTCTTGTTCTTCTTGTCGAATTTTTGGTTTTGACAACCGTCATGTTTTCATTTGTGGTCGTTCTGTTCATTGTTATTCTTCTTGGCGTCCCTTCAGGCCGTGCCTTCTTTCCAGGTCATTTCTTCTTCCTACTCAGCTTCCAAAGGTACCTCTAATGTTTTCGCATAAGTCGCTTTTCCTGAATCAACTTTACGTCACAGGCTATCATAGGTTTCATTCCCCAAGATCTCGAAGGGAGCCAACCAGAAAATCTTTAACTAAATTACAAAGAGAGAAAAAAGAATACAGAAATAGATACATATATTAGCAATATGACATCACTAAATTAAACAACAACAATATTAAAGCATTATTATTATTAAAGGTCAAAAATATTATATTCATGCAAGGTTTATACTACTAATTATCTTTACCTATAACTGTATATAAGCCTATATATATAAAATATTGGCACGTAAGAAAAGTCAGTTGTTTTCGTATCAAGATATTACAGATGTGAACTATGAAGAGTATAGTTTTTTCATGCTTTGAATAATAGAGACTCAAAATTTGACTTTCTGGGGTCAACTGGAAATAAACTGATAGAGATATATCAGTATTGTACAGATATACAAAGTCTATATGTAATATAAAAAGGAATTAAATTCCCAAAGGCTTGTCCAGCGAACTCTACCCTTGGTTTCAAAGATTATTCACAAGGGCCTTAAGATCTTAAATTCATGTCATCGTACGTAGAAATATATATATATGAAAGATTTTTTATTGGTTACTACCTATAGATAGGTACTAACAATTATAATGATGTGACAACATAGTGACTTGGTATAGCAAGTCGCCAATAGGTAAATTTTTTTTTTCTTCATTATTTTCGAATTTAGTTATTTCTTTTTCGTCATAATTAATGTTGTTTCCAACTAATGAGAGACACTAGCTATATTTAGAAATTGACATGCATTTGAAAAATAAAAAGTTTACAATATTATATTTTAATAATAAATACACATTTTTCAATAGGTAGCCCTTCCAAAAATTTGAAAAAATCAAATTTATTTTTAGAATATTAATTAACAACTATAAATATGAATCATTGATTTTAATCCAAATAGTTAATATTAAAATAATCATCTATGACTAGTAACCATTAAAAGTGCACATATATATATATCAATGGATTTAGTTATTTTACACCAAAAATTTACTATTTTTGTCATTAAATATACTATACAGAATATCACACTATTACAAAAAAGGCTTTTCTCTGCGGCTTTTTTACTCAATACACTACGGTTTTCGAGAGTATTGAAAAGCGCAGTGTATTCGACCTCAGAAAAAAGTGTTACGCAAATCGCAGAGAAAAAAGACTTTTCTTTGCGGTTGTAATAAGCAAACCACTGAGAAAAGCAACCTTTCTCTGCGGTTTGCTTATTACAACCGCAGAGAAAAATTGCTTTTCTCCGCGGTTAGCTTACTACAACCGCAGTTAAAAGTGTTTCTCATAAAAAAAAAATTCAATTTCGAATTATAACCTACCATTTTTAATAAAAAAAATTAATTTTCAATTTTAATTATATATAATTATTTTCAATAGTATAACGTAATTTGTTAAATTGTTATATATACATTTTATATCTAATACAAAATAACTGGCTAGTAATGAATCAAAGACTTTAGTCATTCTAACCAATATAAGTTAGCACTTTAATCTTACATACATACAAAAATTTAGATTTCATAAACAAATGGCATTAATCTAGCTTACCAATCACTTTGTAGTGGTAGTAGATCCTCTTTGACATTGAATTGCTTTTTGTCAAACCACTGCAAAATTGAAAAGTTAATATAGATTAGATAATTAAATACTATATCTAGTTTTTCTTAAGCAAAAAAAGAGTTTAAAATATAACATACTTTCTTCTTGATAACTTCTGCCGGATTCGGTGCATTTACAAGATCATAAATGTATCTTAGTACATAATAACCACATTCATGACTTTCAGGTTGTTTTGGATAAGAACCTCTCAGCAATTTTGTAAATCTGCCGATGTATTCATTTTCCAAACATTGTGTGTATGCTCTACAAAAATTAAAATTAATTAAATACATATTATTCTTTCAACTTTTAAAAATTAATAATGCATACATTACAATTGAAGAACTTACTTTTCCATGACCTCCTTAATTATTGGTGGAGATTTATGATATTTTAAAGGGTCCAAAATTATGGTCATCCCCCGCATCATCACAAGCATCAACATCCAATGTCGACTAAAATAATAATAAATTATGATTATTATAAAATTAAAATTTAACCATAGTACTGATAATGTTTAAGTAGTTCGTTCTAACTCAACAATCCAAGGAATGAAAAATATTTGGCCTCGTCTATCCATAGTCATCATCCATTTGGCTATAAGATCCACCGTATAGTTTTTACTTTCATCATTGCCAATAGAAAGATGTTCGGTGTCAAAAAATTTGTATACTTGTCGTGAATTTGGGTACATGCTTTCCCAAATGCATCTGTAGAATCAATTATTCATATTACATTTTCAATTAATAAATTAATATCGTCAAAAAAAATTTGGGCAGAGTTTCATCTGTTTCTATAGCATATCCAAAATTATTAGAGCCTATAAATTCAATTCAGACAAAACATACAACAAACAACATGCATGTTCTCAACCATAAGCCACCGCAGCACACAAAATTCGCAGAACCTACTTCACTAAGACACACATGTTCTCAACCTTCTGTTATCTCCGTAGCACACAATTTCATATCAGAACTTACTTCACTACAGATGAATATCTAATATATTCAAACTCCTCTAATAGTTTGTAATGAAATAACGGATTGATACATACCTCATACCAAACAGCATAGCTGAGGATCCAATATTATCCATGGAGGCAGCTTGATAAACGTCTTCTAAAGTGATGAAGATTGGCTCGCGTTCTCCTATAAACTCCGAGTCAACGGGAACTTGTACAACCCCATCTATTCCTTTAATGGAATAATACTCCTTCACTATAAATTTTAGACTCAGATCAATTTTTTCCCATTGGTTATGTGTTAACCAATTTGAAGGTTCTGGTTGAATTATTTCAGTGGGGATGACTACGTGAGATCCAACTGATGATAAATGTGGGCTTGGTGATAGGGATTTGTGTTTAGATGAAGATGGACCCTACATAATAGCATTTAACATATCAATATAGTGTACCCATTTAAAAATAAAATTTAAATATCTAAGCAAATAATTTTATACCTGACAAGCCACAATTAAATTTTGTGGCCAAGGCAGGAATGTGTCTCATGCGTCCCCAACATATCGTATGTTACCAAAGGGAATAGGGATCTCAGCTTCTTCTTGTAAGACATCTATAAGCGAAACCCTCGCAACTGAATCATCAAGTACATTTCCATGGACGGTAATTTGGGTACCCATGTTTGGTACAATGATTACACCCTTAGCCACCACATTGTCAATATTATCATAACTCAAATAAACTTCATAGCTCGGTGGTGGCAGAGACTCATAAATTGATGATCCATCATCTTCATCAAAAGGATAATCTTCAGTTTGCGGAGACTCATAAATTGATGATCCATGATCTAAACGACTAGTTAAACCATCCTTAGTTTTACCGGGAATATCAAGTAATGTACCTATAATACTTTCGCACACATTTTTTTCTATATGCATGACATCCAAACAATGTCAAACAAGTAAATCTTTCCAGTAAGGGAGACGAAAAAAAATTGATTTCCTTTGGAAACATTCACTTACTTTCATATTTTTCTGCATTTTTCCATACTTGAAATCAATTTTCTCTACTTCTTTAAGAATTTGTTGCCCCGAAAGTGGCAAAGGAGCAACACCTTGTTCTTTATCACCATCAAATGCTTTTTTTTTGTCCCTATACTGATGATTTAGGGGCAAATATCGTCTATGACCCATATAACAAAATTTGTACCCATTAGACAGACGAATAGCCTTTGTGTTAGTGCAACATATTGGACATCCCTGGTAACCTTTTGTGCTTAACCCTGATAGATTACCATAAGCTGGGAAATCATTAACAGTCCACAACAAAACAACTTTTAAGTTAAAGACTTCTTTCTTAAGACCGTCATATGCCTCAACACCATTTTCATACAAATCTTTCAAATCATCAATTAATGGTGCCAAATAAACATCTATATCGTGTCCCGGTTGTTTTGGGCCTGAAATCATTAATGTGAGCATCAAAAACTTTCTTCTCATCACTAACCACGGAGGAAGATTGTACATAACAAGGAAGAAAGGCCACGAACTATGCCTACTACTTAGAGATTTATCTGGATTTACACCATCGGTAGCTAGACCTAGACGAAGATGTCTTGCTTCAGTTTTAAATTCTGGATTTAAGTTATTAACTTTTTTCCAAGCCTGCGAATTTGCAGGATGTCGAAGTTTACCATCTTTCACTTGCCTAGTCTCATGCCATATTAAGTTTTTAGAGTGTTCTGCACTTCGATATAATCGCTTAAACCGCAGAATCAAAGGGAAGTACCACATCACTTTCTGAGGAATAAGTTTCCTAATCTCCTTACTCTTGTTAGGTTTGTAGCGGGGTGAATCACATTCTGGGCAAGTGTCCATGTCTGCATACTCTTTACGATATAACACACAATCGTTCAAACATGCATGGATCTTCTCATACTTCAAGCCTATGCAATTTAAAGTTTTCTTAACTTCATACGTAGACTCAGGGAAGCAATTATTTGACGGCAAAATCTCTTTAAAAGCAGCTAAAAATTGACTAAAACATTTATCGCTAACTCCATTTTCTCCTTTTATGTTGTAAAATTTTACCATCGTTGGTAATCTTTGTTTCAGACAACCATTGAATAATGTTTTATTTGCATCTCTAACCAATTTATCAAATTTTGAAGGATCATCAACAAACTCTTCTTGTGCTTCATCGAGCAATTCCATAGGATGATCGTCAAAATCACTATAACCAAAATCATCAACCCCTTGCCTCCCAAATGGATATGGATTATTATTTTTCAATGATTCCCCATGCCAATACCATGTACGATAACTTGTATCAAATCCCCGACAAAATACATGATTTTTTATCATGGTAATATTTCCTTTTGTTCCATTACCACAATCTATACATGGACAATGAATTCTTTCCGGATCACTACAATTTGTTTGGCAAAATTCTAAAAATTGGTTGAATCCATCTTGAAATTGTTGTGTTTCTCTATTCTCAAGAATCTATGACTTATCCATAATGATAATATCTACCTAATTCCTAAGTTGATAATGAAAAGAAAATTAATATAGTAATTGAAAAAAATATGTTCAATTATTAAATTATAAAATGAAATGGGCAGAGTTTCATTTATTTCTGTAACATATCCAAAATTCATATGTATTTACAATTTCAACAAAAATAAAAACATTATTATTATATATAGTAACTTATAAAACATGTTCAACTAATATTATCAAAAAAAAATTGGGCAAAGTTTCCTCTGTATTAATAGCATATCCCAAGTTATCTACGTATAAATTCACATCAAACAATACATATAACAAACAACATGCATGTTCTCAACCATAAGTCACCGCAGCACACAGAAAATTCCCAGAACCTATTTCACTAAGACACACATGTTCTCAACCTTCTGTTATCTCCGCAGCACACAATTTTATCTCGTTACCTAATTCACTATGGATGAATATCTAATATATTCAAACTCCTCTAACAATAGTTTGTAAATATATAAAAAAAAAAATTAAGTAGTAATTATTACTCACCTTCAAATTTAATATTCAACAATTTGAACCTCACACTCAAACAAATATTTCCTACAATAAAAAGTTAAACATTAGTAAATATATGGTAATTGAATTGATCCTAAAATAATATAATTAACAAAAATATACTTTAAAAAAAAACCATTACCTAAATAATATACAAAATTATGTAAGCAATAATTTTTAATATAAAAAATTATGTAAATAACATTATTATAAATAAAGTAATACAAAAATACCCTAAAACAGAAATATACATTAAAGAAATCAAGTTTTAGTGACCAATACACGTTTTAAACAATGAAAATGTCTTCCAATCTTATATAAAATTTCAAAAATATTAGAAAAATCTTTAAAAATAACCATATAAACATACATTGAAACCACCATTAAACACACACAATATTTCTTCATTTTTACCCTAAAACTTCAAAATAAATCAAGATTAAGTATATTTACATGATTTCAAGCTTTAATATCAAGAAAATGGAAAAAAAAAACAAAAAAACATGGACAATGTGGGGCTTACCCGTGGCTGGGGATGGTGGTGGGAGCTTTGGCCGTGCCTCTCTGTGAAGGGATGAATATGTGCAAATGAGAGGGAAAAATAGGGTATTGTGTTGAAGTAGGTGGAGACCACTTTTCTCCGTGGTTCTATACCCAAAACCGTAGAGAAAAGTGCACTTTTCTCTGCGGTTTTGGGTATAGAACCGTGGAGAAAAGTGTAGAAAAGTACTACACTTTTCTCTGCAGTTCTAGACCCAAAACTGTAGAGAAAAGTGACTCATTCAAACTTTCCACTGCGTTTTTTTTTAAAACCGCAATAAAATAGGGCGTGGACATCAAATATAATTTTTTTGACTCTTTCAAACCTTTTGTCTGCGCTTTTTATTTATTGTTGAAAAAAAACGCAGAGAAAGCCTATATTTGTAGTAGTGTCAGTAGAGTCAAGGAAGTGATTTTGAACATAGTTAAATATTTACTTTCAAACCAAAAACATATAAAAATACCCTTTTTGTGGCCTTTTGAGACTAATTTTTCTATTTAAACTTCAATTATGTGCTTACCTTCTTTTCTTTTTTCCCACTTTCTAAAAGATAAACAAGTTGAAGTCATATGTTATTAGCAAGTTTCATAAGGAAACAACAAAATCAGAATACCAGTTCCTTGGTTATAGATTTGCACAAAAAAAAAAAAAAATTAAGTTTCAGGGACCTTCTTGGGATAGACAATTGATCACACCAAAGACATGATTGAACAAAAAGATACAAAATTCACTACATAATTTTATACAGGAAAAGACACTACTACAAAACTGGGCTTTCCTGACACCCAATCACGACAGTCAATGTTGACTGTCGTGATTGCTTAGCGGGACTCTACGCCGACAGTTAGAAACTGTAGGCATAGAGACCAACGGTGACAGTTATTAGCTGTCAGCTGCAGGACGACAATTAATTCGATACCGTTGCTTTTGATTGTCGCTATTGACCCCAACGCCGATAGTTAATTCGATACCAATGCCGACAGTTAAAATGTGTCGCTATTGACCCTAACGTCGACAGTTAATTCGAGACCAATACCGACAGTTAAAATGTGTCGTTATTGACCCCAACGCCGACAGTTAATTCGAGATCAATGCCGACAGTTAAAAATTGTCGTTATAGTTAATAAAAGCTCAATACCGAAAGTTATAAAATGTCGCCGAAATTCAAATAAAAAATTACCTAAAATTATAATTAATGAATAATATAATTTAAAAAATAAACTAAATTATGTAAATATATTTATAAAAATAATTTATTAATTAAAAATTTTAAAAGCTAGAATTTCTTTTGTTTCTAAATTTTTAATATTATATTAATTTTTTATTTATAATAATTTCTATATCAAAATTTAAATTCATTATGATATAATGAATAATATACTTAAATTTTATTTATTTAACATATTTATGAAAAAATTAATTAAAATAGAGTTATTTTATTGATTTGTTAAATATTGTAAAATAATTTTAAAATTTCACTAATAATATTAGTGTTTTTATTTTAAAAATCCATGTTGAAAATATTTGAAAAAAATAAACAATAATTGAAAGTAAATATATAAAAATATGCATTAATTAACAACTTTTAAAATTATTATATAGAAATAAAAGTTAATTTTTTTATAGATATTTAAATAATAAGTATAAGTTGATTGAGGTTTTTGAATAACTGGTTAAACTTTTAAATAATTTAAAAATATTTAATTTTTGATAATTTATATTAAATATTAATAAAATAAAACTTTAAAAATAAATATACTTTCTATTAATAATATTAAGAAAAAACGAAGCTTCAACCCTCATTTTCTTCCCAACAACCTCTCCTCTCTCTGCACGAAGCCAGGCAAATAGCGACATCCAAGGTGAACGACCCAGGTGAACGACAATAGCCCAGGTGAGCTACTTATTCTTTGTACTCTCTCGATCTTGGTCTTCAACTTATTCGTTATTCTCACCTGCAGGACGATGTTATATTATTTTATAATATAATGTTTTAGATTAAATAAATGTGACATAGAGTGTCACACATTGTAACATATAATAGAGAGTTACATTATTTGGATATATGTGAAATATCCAAACATGTAACATATTTGGTGTTACAAATTCATCACAAATTTGTAACTCCTAAATATCACCCATTATTGTGTAGATTTGTTGTTACACAATATTGAGATGAATTTCTTAAAGCCATATAAGAAATGGCTGATAGAGATGTGATTTTAACTCCCATATTGTGTATGGAAGTTACAAAATCAAGTGGGAATAAATTGGAACGTTTTGAAAAAAAACTTAAAAAATTGGTTGCTGAAACTGACCAAGGGCCGCGGTGCTTGAAACTAGTGCCGTGGCGCTAGTGGCTGACAGATTCATACTAATTCGGTTTTTATCCAACTTTGAACGTTTCCAACAGCCAAGTAACTCCCAAATCTCTATTTTAATTCCATAAAACACCCAATTAATCATTGGTAACAGCCATGGGGGTTGGTGGAATTTGAAATTCAAAGGGTGTCTCTAAACTCTGTAAATAGGAGCCTAATGCTCACTTGTAAGATACACCATTTCTATCCACTAAAGCACTTGGCTAGAAACAACTTGAGGCTTGATAATTCCAGAAATCATTTCCAAAATCTGAGAGAGATCCCTTAGTGCTTGAGTTAGGGGGAAATAAGCTTTTGGACAAAGGTTTCAAACCTTGTTCAAGTTGGTGATCCCCAACACTCTTCACTTTGGTTGTGTGACTGAGAGTATCTTATTATTTTGTTCTTGTTCTTATTTTCTTCTATTGTTTTTCTTCATATCATTTTGTTATATTTACTTGTATCTTTGCTTAAGAGTTGTAATCTCATCTACATCTTTCTTTTTACTACCTCAAGTTTATTTGTATCTTTTGTCAAGAGTTGTATTTTCTACTTCAATCCTCTTCTTCTTCGTTCTCTAATCTTATTTGTATTTTCAGTTATAGAGTTGTAACACTTTATTTAATCAATCTATATTTACTTGTAATATTATTGCATAGAGTTGTAATATTTTAATCATTTCGATTGAGGCAAAACAATATTTTTCTAACATTCAAAAGCTTATCCCTTTTTTGTTTCAATGGAAGGGGAAACAATCAAGATCATGAACCAAGACCTAGTGAGGTTGGATAGGTTTGATGGATCCAATTTTACTAGGTGGCAAGACAAGGTGAGGTTTCTTTTAACCACTCTCAAAATCGCCTACATCCTTGAGTCTTCCTTGGCACCTCTAGCCGAGCCATCCGACAAAGACACTCCCGAAGAGGTGGAGAAGAGAAGGAAGAGGGAGGAGGACAATCTTCTTTGTAGGGGTCATATCCTCAACGCCCTATTCAATAGGCTCTATGACCTCTACACCGAGACGAAATCGGCTAAGGAGATATGGGATGCACTTGAGAAAAAGTTTAAGGCGGAAGAGGAAGGTACCAAAAAGTTTTTGATATCTCAATACTTCGATTTCAAATTTTTTCGTGATAAACCTATTCTTCCTCAAATTCATGAATTGTAAATTATTGTTAATAAATTGAAAGTGTTAAATATTAAGCTTCCCGAGGCCTTTCAAGTTGGTGCTATAGTGGCTAAATTACCACCTACTTGGAAGAGCTATAGGAAAAGAATCCTTCATAAAAATGAAGATTATTCTTTGGAGGAGATCCAAAAGCATATTCGAATCGAAGAGGAATCGATATGTAGAGATAAACATTTGGAGGGGTCTAATGGAGAGACTTCCAAAGCAAATGCGGTGTCACAACCAAAACATCTCAAAAACAAAGGGAAAAAGGGTAATGAGAAACCTTTGGGTCCAAAAACCAACCCAAACAAGTTTAAGGGCGAGAAAGGTCCTTGCTTTGTGTGTGGGAAAAAGGGTCACTATGCTAGAGAGTGTAGACATAGAAAAGACCAACAAGGACCTAAAGTGAACGCAACTCCAGAGGAAAACATAGTTGCTACCCTTAGTAAGGTGAATGCGGTATAAGGCAAGGTGAAAGGGTGGTGGTATGACACATGTGCCACCGTCCATGTCACCTATGACAAATCATTGTTCAAGACCTTTGAAGAGTCAAATTGCAACCATGAGATACAAATGGGCAATGAGGGCAAATCCAAGGTACTTGGCAAAGGTACCATTGAAGTCTTTTTCACCTCCAGCAAGAAAGTTACATTAGTGAATGTACTTTATGTTCCCGAAATGAGTAGAAACTTGGTAAGTGGTGATTTGCTTGGCAAGCCCGACATAAAGCCGTTTTTGAGTCTGGTAAACTTATACTTACCAAATCAAATGTATTTTTGGGAAAGGGGTACTCTTGTGAGGGTATGGTTAAATTGTGCACCAATGATGTAACTTTCAATGTTATCAATAAAAATGCTAATTCCGCCTATATTGTTGAGTATGATTCTTTATTTTTGTGGCATCTTAGACTATCGCATATAGGTTTTTCAACCATGAAAAGAGTAGTAAAATGTGGTATGATTGCATGCAATATTAAAAACTATGGTAAATGTGAAACATGTGTTAAGGCGAAAATGATTAAGAAACCATTTCCTAGTGTAGAAAGATCATCTAATTTACTAGATTTAATCCATAGTGATCTTTGTGAATTAAATGGTGTTTTAACTAGAGGTGGTAAAAGGTATTTTCTTACTTTTATAGATGATTTTAGTAGATATACCTATGTGTTTCTTTTAAAGCATAAAGATGAGACTTTTGATGCTTTTAAATTGTATAAATTAGAAGTTGAAAATCAACTAAATAAAAAGATTAAGGTGCTAAGAAGTGATAGAGGAGGAGAGTACTTCTCTAATGAATTCAATACATTTTGTAAAGAAAATGGTATAATTCATGAGTGCACTGCACCTTATACACCACAACACAATGGTGTTGCTGAAAGGAAAAATAGGACTTATCTAGAGATGATAAATTCTATGTTGGTGTTTTCTAAGTTGAACTTCAACTTATGGGGTGAAGCGCTTTTAACCGCTTGTCACATTCTTAATCGAATATCAATGAAGAAAAATGAGATATCTCCATATGAGTTATGGAAAGGAAGAAAGCCCAACATAGGGTATTTCAAAGTGTGGGGGTGTCTTGCATATTGCAAGAAAACCGAACCTAATAGAACAAAGTTAGGTTCAAGAGCCATAAAGTGTGCTTTTGTTGGTTATGCCAACAATAGTAAAGCTTATAGGCTATTAGACTTAGAGTCTAATATTGTGATTGAATCTAGAGAAGTTGAATTCTTTGAGAATATGTTATGTGACAACAATTCTCAAGCTTCAACATCTCTAAAGGAGAATTTGTTATATGAGAACAATTCTCAAGCTTCTACATCCAAAGTTGATTCTCAAGAGGAGAATTCTCAAAAGGATGTAAAGCAACCCTTTGAACCTAGAAGAAGTCAAAGGCTTAAAAATCATAAAAGTCTAGTAGTGGATGAGATAGATTCTCAACGAATTTCATTCTACATGGTAGAAGGAAATAGAGAGGAAGTCATTAGGAAAATTCCTATTGTACTTCTCGTTGAGGATGATCCTAAGACTTATAGAGAAGCTATGCAATCGAGAGATAGTGCATTTTGGAAAGAATCCATCAATGATGAGATGGATTCCATTCTTTCCAATAACACTTGGGAATTGGTAGACATCCCACCGGGGTCTAAGCCAATTGGGTGTAAGTGGGTATTTAGGAGAAAATACCACACTGACGGCACTATCCAAACCTTTAAAGCTAGATTAGTAGCTAAAGGGTTTAGGCAAAAAGAGGGTATCGATTATTTCGATACCTATGCGCCTGTTGCAAGAACAACCTCTATAAGAATTTTGTTCGCTTTAGCTTCTATACACAACTTGTATGTTCATCAAATGGATGTCAAAACGACATTCCTTAATGGTGACCTCAATGAGGAGGTCTATATGGAACAACCCTAAGGGTTTGTCCTACCAAAATATGAACATAAAGTTTGTAGACATGTAAAATCCTTACATGGATTGAGACACGCTCCTAAGCAATGTTATGAGAAATTTGATCAAGCCATCATGTCTAATGGGTTTAGACATAACAATGGAGACAAGTGTTTGTATTCCAAAACTTGTAAGGGATATGTGATCATTGTTTGCTTATATGTGGATGACATGCTTATTCTAAGTAATAGCATGAAAGGGATAGAAGAAACGAAGAGGTTTCTATCATCAACCTTCATGATGAAAGATCTTGGAGAAGTTGATACCATACTCGGTATCAAAGTAAAGAAACATAGTGGGGGTTTTGCGCTAGGGCAAGCCCACTACGTTGAGAAAGTATTGAACAAATTTAACCATCTCAAGGTTAAAGATGCCAATACTCCATTCGATCATAGTGTAAAACTAGAGAAGAATGAAGGAAGAGCGGTGGTTCAATTGGAGTACGCTAGTGCTATAGGGAGTCTAATGTACGCTGCCCAGTGTACTAGCCTAATATAGCATTTGCGGTAAGTAAACTTAGTAGGTTTACAAGTAATCCAAGTGTGGATCACTGGAAGGCAATTGGAAGAGTCCTAGGTTATCTCAAGAAAACCAAAGGACTAAGCCTTCACTACTCCAAATTTCCTTCGATATTAGAAGGATATACAGATGCAAGTTGGATATCCAATCTTGGGGACAACTTGTCCACAACTGGTTGGGTATTTACACTTGGTGGAGGTGCAATATCTTGGGGTTCCAAGAAACAAACCTGTATATCTCATTCCACTATAGAAGCAGAGTTCATAGCTCTAGCTGCTACTGGCAAAGAGGCTGAATGGTTAAGGGATCTGTTGATAGAGATTCCCCTAATCAAAGATAATGTATCTACTATATCGATACATTGTGATAGCCAAGCAACATTGGCTAGAGCATACAGCGGAGTGTATAATGGGAAGTCTAGACATATTAGTCTAAGACATTGATATGTAAGAGAATTGATTCAAAGAGGAGTCATCTCAATATCCTATGTGAGAACAAGTGAAAATCTGGCGGATCCTTTCACTAAGCCACTAATGAGGGATTTAGTGGCTGCATCATCTCGAGGAATGGGACTTAAACTTCCTAAAGAGATTCACAATTGATGGTAACCTATCTTAACACTAGTTATTCAACTAGTGTTAGGTTCAATAGGTAATAACAAGTTAATCAAGTGAATATTAGTTGTACTCAAAATAAGTCCCATCTGAGATATTGAGTACTTGTGTGTTACCAAGAGGAGGGTTAAAACCGAAAGGTTTTTTAATAGAATTCAGTCTTGTAAAGACAAGTATTTTTGGTAACAAAATACTGTAAGAATTCTACCTATATGGACCTAGGGGTGGTGCCGCCTCTCATGAGAATTGGGAGTATTCTCAAGAACGTCCATGAATGGAAAGTGCACATGGCCATTAACGGTGCAAAGCGAGACATAGAGGTCTCAAGTGAACATCGCAAAGGTGTGTGTATTATCACCGATTTGCCATCATGAAAAGATGGTTCAATGCTTGGTGCAACCAAATTTTTGACAAATTTTGTGATAATTACACTATAGTAAAGTTCAAGTTGAAAAACACTTTACTTTATGCATCAATGCAATGACTCCTATAAGAGAGAGTTCTTATTTAATCAAGTGGAGGATATGTTATATTTTAAATATAATGATTGATTAAATAAGTGTTACAATAGATGACTATTTAATCTAGTGGGGGAATGTTATATTATTTTATAATATAATGTTTTAGATTAAATAAATGTGACATAGAGTGTCACACATTGTAACATATACTAGAGAGTTACATTATTTGGATATATGTGAAATATCCAAACATGTAACATATTTGGTGTTACAAATTCATCACAAATTTGTAACTCCTAAATATCACCCATTATTGTGTAGATTTGTTGTTACACAATATTGAGATGAATTTCTTAAAGTCATATGAGAAATGGCTGATAGAGATGTGATTTTAACTCCCATATTGTGTATGGAAGTTACAAAATCAAGTGGGAATAAATTGGAACGTTTTGAAAAAAAACTTAAAAAATTGGTTGCTGAAACTGACCAAGGGCCGCGGCGCTAGTGGCTGACAGATTCATACTAATTCGGTTTTTATCCAACTTTGAACGTTTCCAACAGCCAAGTAACTCCCAAATCTCTATTTTAATTCCATAAAACACCCAATTAATCATTGGTAACAGCCATGGGGGTTGGTGGAATTTGAAATTCAAAGGGTGTCTCTAAACTCTATAAATAGGAGCCTAATGCTCACTTGTAAGACACACCATTTCTATCCACTAGAGCACTTGGCTAGAAACACCTTGAGGCTTGATAATTCCATAAAGCATTTCCAAAATCTGAGAGAGATCCCTTAGTGCTTGAGTTAGGGGGAAATAAGCTTTTGGACAAAGGTTTCAAACCATGTTCAAGTTGGTGATTCCCAACACTCTTCACTTTGGTTGTGTGAGTGAGAGTATCTTATTATTTTTTTCTTGTTCTTATTTTCTTCTATTGTTTTTCTTCATATCATTTTGTTATATTTACTTGTATCTTTGCTTAAGAGTTGTAATCTCATCTACATCTTTCTTTTTACTACCTCAAGTTTATTTGTATCTTTTGTCAAGAGTTGTATTTTCTACTTCAATCCTCTTCTTCTTCATTCTCTAATCTTATCTGTATTTTCAGTTATGGAGTTGTAACACTTTATTTAATCAATCTATATTTACTTGTAATATTATTGCATAGAGTTGTAATATTTTAATCGTTTCCATTGAGGCAAAACAATATTTTCCTAACAGACGACACTAAGGATGGCTCGCAAACGGTGGTGAACACCGACAATAAATGAGTTGTACGACTTAGGCGGCGTCGATGTGGACATCGTCGGAGTTGGATTCACATAGGGATGGGCTCACGAGGGATTGGTGTAGAGTCCAAGAACTTTACTTAGCTAAGTTAGATAGTAGTATTATAGTAATTATAGTATTATCTTTATGACTGCGGATTTTTGGTTCAGACCGGGATTTATTTGGACACCCGTAGTAGTACTTGTAGATTTTCTAAGTTTAACCTATAGTGTAGGAATATTAATTTTAACCTAAGGTTTGATTAATATGGCTGATATTAAGGATAATATTTATTATACTATAAGGTTTAGATAAGAACCAATAGGATTTTAAGCACATGTTATGTATGGGTGATTAATGATTAAGTATTTTGAGGATTAAATTTATTAAAGGTAAAGTTTGAATGCTCTAAGGTCAGTCAGCAGCTTTGAAAATGTTTGAGGGCTTAGTCAAGGCTGTTTACTTAATTCAAATTAAGCTAAAAATGTGTAATTTCGTTTTTAAATAATCAGCGTATGCCGATATATCACAACTATAGGGGGCGATATATCACAGCACGAAGATACGAAAAACACGAAACGATGCACGAATGCCTCGGGCCTACTGGTCCAGGCGATATATCGCCTACAGGGGGCGATATATCGCCCCTCTCAGCATAATTTGAAAGTTTTTGAAATTATTTTCCATTCAACCCTTCAACCTCTTGATAAGTCCAGCATCTTTTTGAACGAGTCTTCAGCCTCTGCTGAACGATAATTAAAATTATTTTCACTTAAAAAGCCATTATTTTTATTCAAGTTAAATTAAGATCTCTTCATTCCTAAACTCTATAAATAGGACCTAGTACCCAGCCATTATTCATCTTTTACTCTAAGTTCAGAGGCTGCAAGTTGCTAGGTGAGTGTGAGAGTGTAAACACTTGGGTTGGGAATCATAAGCTTGATCATCATAAGCTTATCAAAACACTTGGGAAGTAAGAATTTATAGCATTTCAGTTCATAGTTTAGATCGGTCTTATAAGTCTTCAAGGTATCCCAAACTCTAGTTTGTTTCTCTACTTTTTCTTTAAAAGTTCTCATAGTCTACTATTCATTCTAACCTTATTCTTATTTTGGTTAGGAAATCTAAGTTCTTGAGCAAAAGGTTTTGGTAAGTATATTTTTAAAAGTATAGTTCCTTCATCTCTTTCATCTCTTTTTCTTCAATAGACTCACCCTTTCATAATGGTTTTAGGAGTGTTCCCAAGTCCCAACCCTGTCCTCATATCCCGGTAACTTTGGTAAGGAAAATAGGATAGAATTTATATGTTATATGCTTTTGATATGTTATCTTATGTTTTTATGTTATGAAATATGTTATGTTATGTTATGTATGTTTGTAGGCATGGGCATATGACCCATACGACTAACAAGCCCCAAATGGATTATGGGCATTTGACCTGCTTAGCTAGTAGGACCCCATAAATCTAATGGGCATATGTCTTGTTTAGTCTATGGGACCCCAAGTAATAATGGCCATTATAGTATGTGTATGATATAAGTGTTATGTTATGTTTTTATGTTTCTTATGAAATTTATGTATATGAAGTATGTGTTAGATTTTCCTTGCTGGGCATTAGGCTCATTCCTTTTTGTTTATATGTGCAGGAAAATAGTCTTAGTGGTAGGAAAGGTTCTTGGAAGCTTGGAGAATGTGTATTGAGGTCGAATGGATTCAAGAGCCGAGCGTTACGATTCGAGGATGTAGTTTTGTTTTTATGGTTTTTACATGTATTTTTCCGCACTTGTTATGTAATCCCTTTTTATTTTTAATTATGTTTTGTTTTGTTTTTAAAACAATGGGATCCCATATCCTAACCTAAATTTTATGTAAGTTTAACTCTTATTTTTTTTACAAGCTTCTTAATAAAGTTATGGTATTTTCACTTGTAAGTTTTCTTAAAGATTAGTATGTGTAGTTTTCGTTAATGGTCCAAAAGTCTAGAGTAGTTGGGTCATTACAGTTGGTATCAGAGCAACGGTTCCTTCGAATGAAGTTCTCCTCGATACACACACTCAAAGCTCCGAATCTGACCACCAAGTAAGTATTTAAGTTATAGTTATTTTGCTTATGTGTATAGCTAACAACTTTAGTGTTTATGTTTTCAGTTAAGTATGAACGGAGCTTTAACCTATCAGGATATTCGAGCCATTAATGCTTTAAAAAGAATAAGGGAGCCAAGAAACACCGTAGGAGCACTAGAAAGAATCACACGAAGACTGCTCAATAGCGACAGTTAAAAACTGTCGGGAAATCTCATTTTTGTAGTAGTGAGAATAATACCGGCCGACCACATAGATACTCAAATGTAAATCGTGCGACTCCTTTACTGCTTTCTGGAACCTCCAACATTCTGATTAAAGAAACTAGTGTTAATAAAATGGATTTTAGAGAACTAGTTAAAATTGATAATATGAAATTCTTAATGCACCTTCCAATCTTTACTGGAATAGTAAAAGAGACAATCTGGCCTCCTACATTGTCTGTTTTCTCATGCCCCATCTTCTCAAAATTCTTCAGGGCCATGCTATCAAGAGGCCAAATGTAGTGAGCCTGAACTTATAAGTAAAATTCAAACCATAATTAGAATCCAGCATTTCTAACATAAATATAATTATCAATTAAATTGATTCATAATTGAATAATTGATGCATCATGTTAAATATTTGGGGAAATACCATGAACGACAGCCATGACTGATAAAACTGAGCTAGTACAATGAAAAAACCTTATATTATTCAAACCCTAGCCTATTATCAAAGACTAGTTCAATAACAATATAGTGGCTAATTTGAGTTAAGCAAACTCCATATAAAACTAACACAGACTCTGGTTACACTCATTTTACACTTCACTAATAGCCTAACGACCAAAACCCACTAACTAACAATATTACAATAGCCAACACCCCTATTATAACTAACGATTGTTAGTTATTATTTCTTCCATGTCTCACATATCTGAATCTTATGGGAGGCCTATCAATGACACATAGGCCCGTGAATATTATACTTGACAACTTTGGAGATGATAATATTTACGCACAATTTACAAATGCAAATAAAATAATTTTATTTAAATACTCGCTTAAAATTTATAGAGTTTGCTATACAAATAGAAGAATGACTATTTGAGATGTGGTGCAAGTTATGTAGTTAATTTAAAAAATATTAATTTATTTAGATACTTGACCAAGCATCCGGATAGGGCAGGATTGATCTTCCCTGATGCTAACACGTCTTCAAGAAATATGGAACTTGGCCTCCTCAACTAACCTGCAGAAGAGGTTACATACAGAATGTATGCCGCTACTAGGAAATAGTACTACCACTATTCTGACAGATCTTGTCCCCAGGATCCCCTTAGAAGCCCACGCAGACCAGTCCGAGGCTACGGTGGCAGCTGTAAGGCTTGGCCATGCCCAACCCGGCCCAATGGGCCCTAATTAATATGTATTATTTAGCAACATCCTTTGTATTAAGTAGCCATTAGCGAGCGAACCATGATTACATCCCTATTGGGCCCGGATTAGTCCGGCCCAAGCCCATTGCACATAACTGCCTATAAATAGGACTAGTTGTGCACTGTAGTGGGGATCCTAGATTTTTATCTTCAAAGCAATTACTCTGCTCAAACATGCAGAAAACTCCATTGTCAAAAGCTCTCTAAGCTCTAATACAACAAACTCGTGGACTAAGGCTCATTAACTCCCTAACCACGTTAAAAACCTTACTTGCACATCTTAAATCCTTTCTTTTTAGCTCCCTTATCTTTCATAGTTCTAGTTTCTGAAAAAATCGGTAAACATTTTGGTGCTTTCATTGAGAGCTGAAGGAAGCTTGAGTCAATCTCGAACATCTGCAACAATGTTGAACACTTGGCATACAGTATTTTACCCTGCTCTCAGCAGCAACAAGGCAATGAAGAACCATTGCCCAATCAACCATTTCTTTAGGACCAACATGAGGATACACCTTATCAAGTGCCTCTACCTAACGACTCCCAAAACTTCGAGGATGGGGCTGACTACGACTAAGGTTACTACAAAGAAGATGGCAGAGAATATCAGGATCACGAGGCTGAAAACCATGTTGACCCTAAAGAAGAAAATATGAACCTCAAACAGGAGGATCAAGAAGTTCTCTGCCTAAGACAGCAAGTTCTGTTTAAGAATCTAGGATAGTTGAATAGAAAGAGGCTACCCACTAGATGCAAGAGTCCTTATTGGCTCTTCAGGCCTTCATCGCTGCTCAAGGATTGATAACCAATCCTTCAACCGTTCCACCTCCAGGAACACACTCGCCAGTCCCGCCAATCAGAACTGGCGTACCTAAGAACACCAACTCGATCCCTCCTCCTGGACCACATACCAGAGACGGCCCGTCGAATCCCGCTCAAGAAAAAGGAAAAGTGAAAATAGCTGATCCTGTGGGAAAAGCAAACCCCCAAAAGAAAGCTCATCCCTTTCCAAGAACTGGGGCTAACCCAGGGAAATTCCCTAGGAAAGAACAGATGCATCCTGTCTTAGGACGGTATCGTCCGAGCAATCCACAGGGGAAGCAACCGTAGGGTGTCAAGCCCCGGAATGTCCCTAAAAAAATGAACGGGAACGACGCTTCCATCCCAATGCCTCCGTCAACAAAGATCATGGAGGACATAAGCGCGAGGAAGAGTCGGAAGCCATCAGTTCGGGAGACGATACCTCCTGGGTAGACTTTCGCGATGACCTTAACACCCGAAAGGAACGAGCCTGCAAGGAAAAGATTTTCCCCCAAGGGGAGGACTTGAGAAATAACCTCAACAATAGGAGGAACGAGAGAGTCCCCCAGGATGATGGAATGGGCAAACAATTCATGGAATAGTTGGCTGCCCTAAAGAAGGTCACAGACCGCTTGGTCTGGAAACAAGAAGGAGGAGGCTCCAATTCCAAAGAGGAGGAAAATGAGCCATGCACCAAACACATCCTAGATGTGGTTCTACCAAAAGGGTTCAAGATGCTGAACCTACCTGCCTACACCGGGAATGCAGATCCCAGGGACCACTTGTCCCGCTACAATCGCCTGATAACCGTAGCTCACGTCTGCAACAGCGACAACTGCTTGTGTTTCTCGATCACTCTGGCTGGACCCGCGAAAGAGTGGTGGAAGAGACTAAAACCAGGATCGATCCAATCCTGGTCTGGATTGTAATTGGCAATCTGTAAACAATTTGTGGCCGCCATGAAGATGGACATGCAAATCAGTGCACTCGAAAACCAAGGTGGACGATGGACAGCGCCTGGTGGCTCTCCAGTCCGGGATCAGAGATGGATCCCCTCTCTGGGACGATATGCAGCGCAGCAATGCGGGGCATACGGTTTTATCAACTGGGAGGAGGCCTGAATCCAATCTTTTGGGTAACAGCCATCAACCCACTTGAGTGCCCAAAATTTACCTAGATACGGGATGCAGTACCCTGCAAACCATTATCCAGCACCTCCAGCAGCGCCCAGATCCGCTTGTACCCATGGGATGACATTCATGACCTCGACGGTCTATGGTCCCACTTCAAGGGGGTATGCACCGGCTCAGGCTGCCAATTCTCTGGGTACGGTGTGGCGCCAGTCGGGCACAATTCCGCTTCTGGCGGAGCCCAACTATCTCGAGTTGGGGGAACGGAGGCGAACGTGAACCCTTCCCGGGAAAAGAGATCGGGCATAGGATAGAAATGATCTGAACCCTCCAAAAAGGGAAAAAGGGGTTATGAACCCCAATACATAGAGTATACCAACCTGTGGACACCAGGGATAATATATATCTGGCCATGGGCAACACAATCCATTATCGGAAGCTAGCCCCCATGTTCAAAGAGGGAAAGAATTCGAGGGACACCAACAAAAGGTGTGCCTATCACAAGGACGTGGGCCATATGACCAAAGAGTGTCATCAACTAAAGGACGAGATCGAAAATCTAATCAAGCTAGGACATCTCCACCAGTGGGTCAGAATGCCAGTGGGGGTTCCGAGACTACCAGAAGTTCCTGGACAACCTACGGGCCCAGGTGCACCTGGATCGTATCGACCTCCCCAAGGAGCGCACGCTACAGGTTTGGGAGCATAAGCTCCTCAGGGGGCCCCAATCTTGCAGGCACCTGGACCTGGAATGCCATATCCTCCCAGAACTGCGCCTCCGTGGGTAGATGGTCACGTGGCCACCATATCAGGAGGCCTGCATCTTGGAGGACCACCCTGGAATGATAAAAAATGCTACCTCAGCGAACTCAATCATGACCACAAGGTATGCACCTTGGTCTAGACTCCGACCCAATGCCCAAAGTTAATGAACCTACCCATGACGTTCATAGAGAAGGATGCCTGGAACGTTCACTTCTTGCATCATGATCCATTGGTTATCGATGCCCAAATCGCCAACAAAATGGTATCCAGAGCGTTGGTGGATGATGGGAGCTTTGTTAATGTGCTGTTCAAGCCGACCTTCACTGCAATTGCATTGACCGAGGTAGATCTAGCTTCATGCCCAACGTAGATATATACATTCAATGGAGACTCTTCGCTCCCGATGGGTAAGTTTCAACTGCCCGTGACGTTGGGGAAGGAGATTCATGGATCATTCAAGTTTTGCATGTTTGTAGTGGTGGACTGCCCCACTACTTACAACGTTATCTTCGGTCATCCCGCGTTGGTCGATTTCGGCACCATCACCTCCATCCGCCACCTCTGCATGAAATTCCCATACGATAATGGAGGGGTGGGAACTTTCCAGGGAGATAAGGAGAGCACCCGGAAGTGCTATCACATCTCTGCCGACTAATTTACATGGTCCATGAAGAGCCTCTTGAAGAGTAGAATGTTGATCCAATTCCACCCCAACAACCAGCATGGAGGGTGATCCAGGAGGAGGAGGATTTGGACCCACGAATAGGAGCTGAGAGGGCATTAGAACCCATGGAGGAAGTGGAAGAGGTGTGCATAAATGACAGTGACCCGACCAGAGTAATCCAGGTCAGGAGGAACTTGAATTCGGAGGTTAGGGCTACCATTATTACTCGGGTAAAAGAGAACCATGATGTCTTGGCCTGGTCTCACTCAGATATAACCAGAATCGACCGCAATGTCATATGTCACACTCTGAACATTGACGTAAATGCAACTCCAGTCTAGCAGAAGTGAAGACCTCTAGGGGCGGAGAGAGCAGAGGCCCTTAAATTATAAGTTGAGAAGTTGTCATCGATCAACTTTATTCGGGAGGCCGTGTATCCCATTTGGCTAGCCAATCCGGTGTTGGTACCAAAGTCGAACGGGACGTGGAGAACTTGCATTGACTTCACCGACCTTAACAAGGTCTGTCTAAAATATTTCTTCCCTCTGCCCCGGATCGACCGGATGGTAGATGCTACATTTGGGTACAAGATATTGAGTTTCATGGATCCTTACTCTGGCTACAACCAGATGTCAATGAATGTGGAGGATTAGGAACACACCAGCTTCTAGACAGACAAAGGTGTGTACTGTTACATTATCATGGCCTTCAAGCTCAAAAACATCGAAGCCACTTATCAAAGGCTGGTCAACAGAATGTTCCAAACCCAATTGGGAAGGAACATGGAGGTCTACATAGACGACAAGTTGGTCAAATCCAAGACCTCGGAGGGACACGCAGATGATATGGTAGAGGTATTTGCAATCATTCAGAAACATTGGATGAAGCTGAACCCCAAAAACTGCACCTTTGGTGTAGCACACGGGAAGTTCCTGAGCTTCATAGTGAGCTCGATAGGAATAGAAGCCAACCCGGACAAGATCAAAGCGATGATCGAGATGCCCTTGCCATGGAAGCACAAAGACGTTCAAAACTTGATGGGAAGAATTGTGTCCCTAAGCCGCTTTGTCTCGAAGTCCATGGACAAGTGCATCCCTTTCCTCAATATACTTCGCAGAAGACAGAGGTTCAAATGGACGGTCAAGTGTGAAGAGGCCTTCCCAAAGTTGAAGGAACATCTGGCCCAAGCGCTAATCTTGTAAAAGCCAGTGGACAGGGAACCATTATACCTATATTTGGCCGTGGCATAACATGCCATCAGCACCGCGTTAGTGTGGGAAGAGGGAAAAGTCCAGCTCCCAGTCTATTACGTGAGCAAAAGATTGTTGGGCGCAGATTCCAGATATCCGTTAATCAAAAAATTGACATTTTGCTTACTGATCGCTTCCAGTAAGCTGAGACCTTACTTTTAGGCCCACGCCATTAAGGTATTGACGAGCCATCCCTTACAACAAGTATTACAGAAACCCGAGTCATCGGGAAGATTCTTGAAGTGGGCCATGGAGTTTAGTCAGTTTGACATAGCATGTGTCCCAGGATCTCTATCAAGGGACAAACCCTGGCTGACTTCATCTTAGAATGCACCGGGGTTACCGAAGATGAAGAACCTGTCGACCCCATCATACCTCTATGGAAAGTCTTCATAGATGGAGCCTCGAATGAAAATGGGGACGGGGCTAGGATCATCTTAATATCCCCCCAAGGTCATCAGTTGCAGAAAAACCTACTCTTCTAGTTCAAAATGTCAAACAACAAAGCCGAACACGAGGCTATGCTAGTCGGATTGCGCTTAGCCCAGGAGGTAGGGGAAACAAATATAAAGGTCCACAGCAACTCGCAGCTGTTGGTCAGGTAAATTTCAGGAGAATACCAAACGAAGGGGAAAAGATGGCCACCTACGTGATGCAAACCTGAGAGTTACTCCAATCCTTCAAGAAATATTTCATTTGCTAAATCCCTAGGGAACAGAATGTGTTTGTAGACACATTAGAAAAATTTTCCACGGATGTTGAAGCAGAACTTTCTGGGCTTTTCCCGATCGACCAGCTTCCTACACCTAGTATTCGAGCCCCCACGATCATCAACGCCATAGATTACTCCACATCCTGGATGGGCCCTCTCATCCACTACCTAAGCACAGAGGGGTTGCTCGCGGACAGGGCTCCCGCCAGGAAACTTGAGTACTAGGCTCCCATATACATCATGATGGATGGAAAACTCTATCGTAGGGGGTTGTCCATTCCATATCTTCGATGCATATCCATGATAGAAATTAGTGCAATCATGCACGAAATGCACAAAGGTTTTTGCAGAGATCATACAGCTGGACTAAGCTAGTCCAAGAAAATCCTAAGGCAAGGATATTTTTGGCCAACGATGAAGAAGGATTGAGTTGATTACATCCACAAATGAGAACAGTGCCAAAGGTACTCGAAGATCCCGTGAGCCCCTCCAAGGGAAATAACCTTGATGACTAGTCCATGGCCTTTTGCAGTGTGGGGAATCGAATTAGTAGGATCGTTTCCGATCGGGAAATGTGGTGTAAAATACGCCATCGTGGTCGTCGACTATTACACCAAGTGGGTCGAAGCGCAACAAATGAGCACCATCACCTCCAAAAAGGCCTTGGACTTTGTCATCAATAACATTGTGTGTCGCTACGGCCTCCCTTGTAAGATTGTGTCTGACAATGGGAAGCAATTTGACAGCGTCCACTTCACTAATTTATGTGAAAGACATGGCATCATCAAACGCTTCTCCGTAGTTGCAAGGCCTCAAGAAAACGGGCAAATAGAGGCTATGAACAAGATTTTGAAGGGAAAATTAAAGAAAAAGCTACAAGCCTATAAGAGAAAGTGGTCAGAAGCACTGTCCCGGGTCCTATGGGTATACCGGACCACAGAAAGAACATCAATCAGACATACTCCCTATTCAATGGCGTACGAATGTGAAGCGGTCATCCCAGTAAAAATGGCAGTCCCGTCTCATAGACGGGACACATATGATCCTGTCCAAAACCATGCCATACTCCAAGAATCCTTAGATCTAATTGAAGAGATCTGGGAAGAATCACAGGTGCAGCTGAAGATGTACCAGGGAAAGATCGCCAGGGACTTTAACTCTAAAGTTAAGAGTCAAAAATTTGAAATCGGTGATCTAGTCCTCAAGTGAATCTTCCCTACAACTCAAGATCCAGGAGTGGGATTCTAGGACCAAATTGGGAAGGACCCTATGAAATCCAAAACGAAGTATGTCCGGGAACATATCACCTAAGACGACTAGACGGAACGGAGGTCCCGAGGGTCTGGAACACAGAGCACCTCTACCGGTACTATCAGTAGTCGCGATGGTTTGATTATGTTGTTCCTTCCTAATTTTTCTTCTTTTTAACAATGTACACCCCAGGGCGATTTCTTACTTAATAAAAATGGTGTGTGCAAAACATCATAAAGAAATGTTGTAAGGAAATAAAAGTTCACATCTATTTTTAGTTTCTACACTAACAAGTGACCTAAGACTATAGTCTTCGATCACTTGGGGGGGTATGACAATCTATATGAGTAAGTCCAGGAATAGAACAAAATAGGATGCAAAGAGCAGAGCTTAGTCCTAACCTGGACCGTATAGACTCGGGGTGCAAAACCAAACTCCCAACAAATTAGGGCGCAAGGCTCAAATCCCAGTCCTAACCTGGACATGCATGGTCCGGGGGATTCAAAACCCAATAGGGCGCGAGGCTCAAAGCCCAGTTCTAACATGGACGTACATGGTCCTGGGGGTTCAAAACCCAATAGGACGTACGACTCAAAGCCCAGTCGAAACCCGGACATACATGGTCCGAGGGGTTCAAAACCCAATAGGTTGCAAGGCTCAAAGCCCAATCCTAACCCGGACATACATGGTCTGGGAGGTTCAAAACACCTAAAAATCGGTTGACCTAACGTGGTCTCAAATAACAAAATCCCTATTCATGTTTCCTCTATAATGGCCCAGAACCATTGGAACGTGAATCTTAGGTTTAAGTTGTTTAAAAGTAGTCTTATAAATGGCCCAGGCCATTGGAACCAGAACCTTAGGTTCAAAATAAGATAATCAACTAATCTCTGATGGCCCAAACCGATGGAACCTGAACACCAAAGTCAGGACAAATAAATCAGACGGTAGTTATTAACTCCCTAGCAGTCCAGGTGGTTAGAACCTGAACATTAGGATTATAATGAGTTAACTAATTAAGTTATACCTAAAGGGAATTTTTAATGGTCCAAGCCGTTGGAGCTTGAACTATAAAGTCGGGGTAACTCAATTAAGTTATATTGATAAGTCCAAAATAGTCCAGGCCGTCAAGACTCGAACATGGGTCTCAGAACTGACTAAATATCTACTACATTTCCCTAATGGTCCTAGACGTTGGAACCAGGACCCAACATTCGACCCAAATTCATGCAAAGTGACAAAACACTTAGTGAATTTAGAGAAAAAAAAGACGAATGTAAAATGGAAATCTTAATGCAAAATAGAAATCATAGTGCAAAAGATAAAATCAATATATAAATACAAATGATAAAAATTATCTCAGACGCATCCGCGTCCATAAAATTAACACTAGTACAAAAAAAGGAAATAAGCATGAATTACAACACAAAGGCCCAGGCCTAGGCTTCGTCCTGATCCGAGATATTCTCATCTTATTCGCCCCCGGCCAAAAGCTCTGCATCGGCTTTCTCCTTGGCCTCCAATTCAGCCTTCTTTGCAGTCATTTCTGGATAGACGAGGAGATTCACGTTCTTTTCCTGGAGCCAGGCCATATAAATGGCCTCGTCAAAAGTGGCCTCTAGCAATGCATCATCTTGCTCCTTTGCTTGACAAGCCTCCTCGCTCCACTTCATCTCCAGCTGAACCATGCCATCCAGAGCTTGGTTTCGGGATTCAAAGGTTGCCACCTTCTCCCACTCCTGGCGAATTTGGGCCTCAGCTTCCTCCAAAAGGGCCTTGATCGATGCCTCTGAGCCATGAACACGAAGCAGCTTTGCCTCCAGGTTGTCCACTAAATTTTTATGGTCAGCGTCCTTCCTGGACAAAGCTTCCTCATTTTGGGCTTGAATCCGGCCAGCTTCCTCATGGTCAGCCTTAGTCCGGGCAGCTTCCTTGGACAGGGCCTCCTTAGCGGCTTCCTGCTAGTTCATGGCCCCTCCAGCTCCATCTGGGTAATCTCCAGCTTCATCGCCATCTCTTCCACCAGATCTGCATTCCTATGGGCCACCAGGGCATCCTAGAACAAACAAAAGTTAGAGAATATATAAGCAATGAGTATGATCAAATGAAAGATTACGCGGGCATGTAACTTACCGTGGTGGCCTTGTGACAAATGGCTAGAGAGACGAACAGGCATCCTGACTGGCCAAGGTAGCATGCCACTTCAGCTGATGGGTGGACATAGTCGTTCCCATCTGGGCCAACAAGTCCGCACCAAGCGGAGCCGTATCCAGCCCCAACTTAGGTCAAAACCCAGTCTTAGCTACGAGTTGATCAACGATCTGTTGGGGAGCCTTGAAGGCCTCAGGATGCTTAATAAACTCCACCTTCTATCGAACAGTGAAGGCCCGGTACACCTCTTCCCATTTGCCTTGGCCATCTTCCCAAGCCAAAGACACCATTCTTGTTCTCTCCTCCTGGAGGACCAGGTCCCCTTCCTTGGGAAGGGTTGGATTAACGAGAAGCCTAGGAGCCTCTGGGACCTCCCGTGTAATGATGAGGATTTCCCTAGAAGAGTGCTCCTCAGCCAAGGCAAGTTCCTTGGTCCTGTCCCTCTTGGCCTGCTTCGTGGGCTCGCCAACGACCGAGCCTGCCGCCTTCTTCTCCGCCCTTCCACATTCAGAGGGTTCCTGCTCCAAGTTGATAATCGAGAGAGGAGTAGGTTGGGGTGGGATCATTTCAAAAGGCATCACCATGGGAGAACTCACCGCCGGAGCCCTCTTGGAAACTTCTAGTAGCCTCGAATCCCCGAGGATCAGCTCGATCACCTTTTTCTAGGCCTGGCCCTTGGCGGCCCTCTTTGCCGACGCTTTTGCTGTGGCTGCCCTGGCCTCAATCAATTTCTTCATCTTTTCCACGGGGTTAGACATTTTTAGATCACCTGAAATAGGCAGACTGAAACATCAGCAAAATATACGAATGGGGATGGAAGTAAAAAATTAAAGGAAAGTCTAAAGTCCTTTGAGACGAACTCTTATCTAAAGAACTGGCATGACTAAACTCCCCTAAGGCGAAAGAGTGAATCCTGTCCCCCATGTCGTCCAGGTCCAAAAAGTTTCCGTATTGCAATAACCTGGACGAATACATGAGGGTTAACGTATCTATGACAATGGGGTGAAGAAGCCCCATTTCTCTGACGGCCCCGGCCAGGTAATCCCGGTACTGTTGCCTATCCCTAACTAAGTCCTCAAAATTAGGAGCATAAGTTAAAAGTAGAGGCGAGTTACCTTGCCCCAAAATGCTAGCACTGGGAGCCCTAGTATTTGGCTGAACCCCCGAGATAAAGGCATCCAGCTCTTCGGACGTGGCCCTCTCCGCTTGGAGGGCCTACTCCTTCTTCTTCTTCTTCTCTATGTCTTCCCTAGCCGTGCCCTCCACAGTCTCGATATGAACAAGGGTCAAGTCTTCCCTCAGGATTGAGTCCCTCTCCCATTGTAGCCCCCGGAAGTTAGGGGCATGTAGTGTCTTAGAATTTTACCTACCTATATAGTAGTAGTAGTAGCTTGTAGTATTTTAGTTTTCATGATTATTAGTTCAAGCCGGGATTTATTTGGAAACTCGTAGAAATAGTTATGGATTTTATAAATTTAACATATAATATAGAAATATTAATTTTAACGTAAGGTTTGATTAGAAATGTTATTTAATTATAACCTAAGGTTTAGATAGAATAATGAAGAACGTGACACTTGTCACATGCATGTTTATTAAGGTCTTAAGGATTTTAGAAGAATAAATTAATAAACCATAGATCTAGAAGTTCTATAACCTTCCAGCAGCTATAAGATCACATTTTACTCAGTCAAAGTTGTTTAAACAAACTTCAAGTATGCTGAAAGTGTGCAAAAACGAGTTGACAATATCAGCACATGCCGATATATCGCAGCTATATGGGCCGATATGTTGCCTAAGGTTGATACGAAAAACACGTCAAATTTGCACGAACGAAACCACGGAGGCTAGAGACATAGGGGCAGGCGATATATCACCTATAGGAGGCGATATATATCAACTCTTTTTGGTGTTTTTGAAACTTTGTTGAAACCGAATTAGAAATACCCTCAACAACTTGGACTTTCTCTTGAACGTTTTTGACAGAGTTTTGGGCATCTATTGAGTAGAAAATTCAAATTTATTCAATTATTATTCATTTATTTCTTTTAAAAGGGGTCAGTTTCACTCCTTGAACTCTATAAATAGGACCTTGCACTCAGCCATTTCAGTCATCATTCAAGCATTCTTCAGAGCCTCCAAGCTGCTAAGTTTATTCTAGAGAGAAAACACTAGGGTTTTGGGATTAAAAGCTTTCCAGTCTAAGTTTTTCTAAACACTTGGGAAGTAAGATAGAGTGGTATTTCGGTACTAAGGTGTACATCGGAGTTCTAATCTATCCAAGGTATTATGTATCCTCATGTTTAGTCCATTATAGTTCTTCTTATTCTTTCAATGTTCTTCAAAAATCATAACTTGTTATAATGGTTTTCGGTTAGGTGTTTGAGTTTCTTGAAACATAAGATTTTCGGTAAGTTACTATCTTGATGGTTTATATCTTTTTTTCATCTTTATTTCTTTAGAAAACTTATGGATCTTACTGTTTGGTTTTAGGAGTTTTCAATTCCACTCTTGTCTCCAATATCCCAGTTTTTGGTAAGGAAAATAGGTTAGATTGTATGTGTTATGATATGTTTATATGCTATGTTATGTTATGTGCTATGTATATATGTATATGTTTTATGTTGTAGTCACTTGGGAAATATAGTTGCCTAGATAGAAAATAAATCCCAAGATTTTTATCATTATTGTAGATTAGAATTATGATTTAACCTACCTCGAATAGTAGCAAGAAGACCTAGATGGTTTATCATATACTATATTGTGTTTAAACCTACCTCGAATAGTAGCAAGAGGACCTAGCTGGTTTCTAACATATACTATGATAATGAGTTAATGGCCATTACTATTGTAGTCCTTTGTTTTTATGATTTACGTTTTTACGTCATATGATTTATGTTTTTAGTCTTATGTTTTATGATATGTTTTACTAGATTTTCCTTGTTGGGCATTAGGCTCATTCCTTTTTATTTTAGATGGTGCAGGAAAATATGCTTGGAAGGCAGGATGGATTCATGGTAGCTTTGGCATGTGTATTGGGTGAGAAATGAATGAATGGACTAATGGGAAAGATCGAGGATGACGTTTGGTTTCAAGTCTTTTCAATTATGTATTTATGTTTTTTCGCATTTAGTATTTGGACAATTGAATAAAGGTTCTTGTTTTCTTTACGATTTTATGTAATAACAATGGGATACCGTATTTTGGATTTTTATTAATAAAGTTTTATTATTTTATGCATGTATTCCAAAATAGTAGTTATGCTTAGTAGTTTTAATGGTCCGGGTGTTAGGAAAACTTATACATGATCTTTATTTATTTTCATGTATATCTAATATTAAACAAATTAATATGAAATAGCCTAAAACATGTTTCAAAAATTGAATTCAAAGAGAAATAATGAATAGAATACTTACAGTATATGCAGCGGAATTAAAGAGTCCTTCCTTTAGTTTCTCTAACTCTTGTATCCTCTCTGTTGCAGAGTATTATCAAGAAACTGAACCGATCTTCTATTTTCTTCACAGTCTTCCAATGTATCCTAAGAATCACCTAGACTAGTGTGGGTAATTCTCAACACATGAGATAGGTTTAGATAGAAGAAGAGAAAATAACAAAGAGGCTTAGAAAAGGAATTGTGTTTAGAGAGAATGTAAAACTATGAGAAAATCTTACTTGTGACTTATGAAACTTGTGTTTTGACTCCTTTGATAGAGTCAATTAGGCCATTTAATTTAATTAAAAAATCAATAAAATAATAGTCATTTTAAAGCCCTAGGTCGAAATTATCATGGGCTTTAGGCCTGTGAAATTTCCCATTTGATTATAAGCCCATTGGACATAAAATCAAGGCTTGTATTATATTCTATTGATTTAATTAATTAAATAATTATTTAAATCCTTCATCAAATTAATTATTTATAATTTGAACCTTGATTTAAACTTATTTATTAAATTAGATACCAATTTATCTTAATTAATAAATGTGCCATGATTTCTCTATTCTTCTTAAAATTACACAACTCTGTGAAACAATCCAAAATTGACCTGGTCAACTTTGATAATTCTAATTGATAATTAAATCAATTAATTGAGACTATCTAGATGATTTTATTCGAGGTACAATGGGGACCATGGGCCTATGAAATCAAGCTCCAATAAGTTATCATAATTCTAACAAATAAATTTACTAACTTATTAATTCCTCGTGACTCCTCTATGGACTCGGAATTGCACTCTTGAATTCATAAGACGTGAGCGGGACACGCCCAGATTCTATAATGGCATAAAATAGGTTCACGACCATTCCAACGTTCTAAAGGTGTTTTAGGGATTGATTTAGACGGCACGACATTGAGAATGTCATTCGCAGTTTCAATTGCATGTCCCCAGAATGAAGTTGGTAGAGTTGAGTAACTAAGCATGCATCTAACAATTTCCAATAAAGTTCTATTCCGGCATTCTGCTACACCATTTTGTTGCGAAGTACCTGGGGCAGTAAGTTGTGATAAAATCCCAAGCTCAGTTAAATGATTTTGGAACTGCATATCCAAATATTCTCCACCCCTATCAAATCGTAAGATCTTTAACGTTTTTCCTAATTGGTTCTGAGCCATTGCTAGAAATTCCTGAAACTTTGAAAATGTTTCTGATTTCCCATGCATTAGGTAAAGACATGAGTATCTAGAGTAATCGTCAATGAAAGTGACGAAATAAGCAAAACCACCCCTGGCTTGTACTTTCAAAGGTCCACCAAAATCTTAATGCACAAGACCAAGTGGTTCTTTGGCCCTATAACCCTTTGCAGAGAATGGATGCTTAGTAGGTTTGCCTTCTAGACAAGATTCACAGACAAGTAATTCACCTAAGGTGAGTTCCCTCAAAGCTTCATCCTTTGTAAGTCTTTGAATCCTAACATAGCCAATGTGACATAGTCTTAAGTGCCATAAATACGTCATATTATCATTATTGGTCCTAGGTTTAGCTACTTTGAATAAATCATTATTAAGAGTGAGGGGTTCGTTAGGTCGCAGAATATAAAGCCCGTTCTCCAAACATGCAATACACAATTGTGATCCATTGAAAGAAATAGATATATTAAAACTTGTGAAAGTCATAACAAATCATTCCAATTGCAAAATGGAAACTGAAATTAAATTTCTACTAAAATTCGGAATAAATGATACATCTTTTAAAATTAAAAATTTATTTTTGAACTTCAAATGAGCTCTTCCTCTAGCTTGGACCGTAACGAACGCTCCGTTCCCAACTCTAAGCTTTAAGCCGCCTTCGTCCATTTCCTCCCACGATTCAAGAAGTTGTAAAGAGTTACAAACATGATTGGTAGATCCAGAATCTATAATCCAAACGAATTTATCATCCTCTAAAACACATGTTTCCAAGATAAATGAACTATAATCATTACCTTTATTTTTCACTGCTAAAAACTTGGGGCAATATTGTTTCCAATGCCCCTTCTCTTTGCAATGAAAGGACTTATCTTTACCTTTCTAGTTTTTCTTTTTCTTCCCCTTAGGCATCTGTGCACTCATCTTTGCAGCCTTTGCAGGCTTGGGGTTGTTTATTTGTCCACCATTCCTCTTGTTTCTAGCTTTCGAAGATGAAGCTGGATGATCTTCAACCTTAGCTAGTTCAGCAGCAACATCAGTAGTCTTATTTTCATCTCCTTTACTAGGTCCACCCATGACAGGTTCAATAATCTGAAGCTCGTTCATGAGCTGTGTAAGACCATAGTTGAGTTGAGCACGAACGTGCAGACACCGTGCCATCCGAGAATTTACGGTGCCATCACGAACGTGCAGAGACGGTGCTATCCAAGCATTTACGGTACCACCACGAGCATTGATGGTGACATCACTAACGTGCAGACACGGTGCTCGTTCTGGGGATTCCTCAATCATGAAGAATTCAGAGTTGTTACCAATCAACTCTATGTTGATATTCTACTTCCAATTAAGGAAGTTTTCTCCAGTGAGTTTCTCCATAGAAAGTTGAGAAAGGATGGGAATAGACACATACACTACTTAGCTTAAAACTACAAATTATCAATAAAATAGAAACCAATCACATTTGCTCAATAAAACTTATATTCACACAAATTTCAAGAAATAGCACAACATATACCAAAATATGTAAGATATGAGAAAAAAATACCAAAAACAATCATATCTCTATTTTTTTAGGCTTTTAACTAATATAAGATATCCTTGTCCCGGTTGGCAAGAGTAAAAAATACCTAGTTAAATAGAGCTGTAAACTCATTTAATAATGGACACAACTATTAATATAGATTTAGTCTTAGTAGTCATTGTAGGGGTGAGTCTAGTAGAATTTGACCTATAATTATCTATCTTTCGATATCTAACCTTGTCAAAATAACTAATGAAGACCTTCCGTAGGGGGACGAATCAAAGCGCCTCGAGGCCCCATTAAGCTATTGACTATGTTAAACCAACGGTGGAGATCGAATAAAATTCTTAAAATAAGCTCATTATTTAAAATAGTATTTTTTATTATTTTATTTTTAGAAAATTAATGACTATGGTTTTCCCAAAAAAAAATTAAACAGATGAAATTTTTTAACAACCAAAGTCCTATAATTTCTTATTAATTCTAAAGTGTCACATTGAAACAAATTCAATTAATTTAGAATTAATTCATTGCTAATCAATATTTAGGTTTAACTAATATAATGAACATATACAATTAAGTCCAACTCAGGTAAATGGGCCTTAACAATTGGGCTTGTATGGAGGAGGGCTGGGTCCAGTATGTCGTTCCCATTACAAAGGCCTCCTATCTTCCATACAAGGTCCAAAAGATAGGAATCCAAACCTTTGTTTTATTAATTGTTATTAATTGATTAGGCCCACTATAGTCATGCAAAGCAAATGAGCCTTCACAAGTGGAATCACCCACAGTAGAGGAATTTAAACATTACATTTTCTAATGGGACCAAATAAAACCTATCATTTTATGAATATTTTATTTGGCAAAATCCATATATCTAATAAATATATGGGCCACTATATGCATCTAAGCCCAATTGTAAAAATACCACATATAGTGCAAACAGACATGTTATAATTGGATGGACCTAATCATGTTACTATATGAGCAATTCTATGAATTTATGCAAAAATACCACAATTTATTTTATTTGCAAAAATACCACAATTAATTATCTAGAATTTATCAAAGAATTCGAATTAATTTAATTTTTACAAAAAATAAGTCAACTTAAATGAAATTTATCAACAATTAACAATAGTTAATTTAAATTTCATTTACCAACAAGCAACTTGGTTTAGGTTAATTTGAAAAAAAAATATTAATTTAATTTAAATAGGATTTATCAACAATTAACCAAAGTTAATTTAAATCCCATTTATAAAAAAATATTTTATTAATTGGCCAAAAAAATTGATATTTTTCAAAATTTAACCAATTTTAAAATTTAAAATCATATCTTAACTTTTTTCCAAAATATCTTGTGTTGTTATAACTATTAGCTAATATTTTAACCATTAAAAAATATATATAAAAATAATTATAACAATCCAAAATATCTCAAAATAGTTAATCAAATTCAAATATCCATAAAACTATCTAACTAACAATATTCAAATTTCAAATAATTTAAATATTAAAAACTATAAAATAAACAGATACTTACATTTTCAAATAAAGATTTAATAAAAATATCAAGAATTTAAAAGAAAATATCTTAAATATTTGGTGTCTTAATTTGAATATTTTAATATTTTAAAAAATTTAAAATTAAGTTGTTCATCTATTTTTAAATTTGAATTTGAATTTTTGTAGAAAATATCTAATTATTTATATCTTAACTAACAAAAATATCTCATTTTTTTAAAAAAAATTTTAAATACAAAACAAATATGATATTTTTGGCTTTGATTATAAACAATAAATTTCCATAATTTTAATTTTCTTTAATTTAAAAAAAAATTGGGTGAATAGTACCCGTGGTATTGTTCACCGGTTACTATTCATCGAGTGCCATGCGTGCAGGCGTGCGCGTGGTGGTGCGCTCGAGCGGCACGCAGGTACGTGCGCACGCGCATGCCAGCCAGGCAAAAATTTTCGAAATTTTTTTTGTGTGCAATTTTTCAAACCAAAATAATTTTCTAATTAATTTTTAACATGTTTTACACAAAATAAAGCATATATAAAATTAATATCATAGAAAACACAAAAAAATATCCTAAAAATTTGCTAAAATTCACATAAAATCAATATGCTTCATAAAAACATGAAAGTCATCTAATTATTCAAACATATCAAAGAATCCAATTTTAAACATGTTCATGCATGAAAATAAAGATTATCAAAGGCTATGAGGCCAGTTATTAGGAAAACTTATACATGATCTTTATTTATTTTCATGTATATCTAATATTAAACAAATTAATATGAAATAGCCTAAAACATGTTTCTAAAATTGAATTCAAAGAGAAACAATGAATAGAATACTTACAGTATACGCAGCGGAATTAAAAAATTCTTCCTTTAGTTTCTCTAACTCTTGTATCATCTCTGTCGCTGAGTATCATCAAGAAATTGAACCGATCTTCTATTTTCTTCACAGTCTTCCAATATATCCTTAGAATCACCTAGACTAGTGTGGGAAATTCTCAACACATGAGATAAATATAGAAAGAAGAAGAGAAAATAACAAAGAGGCTTAGAAAAGGCCTTGTAGTGTTTAGAGAGAATTTAAAACTATCAGAAAATCTGACTTGTAACTTCTCTAATAGACTCAATTAGGTCATTTAATTTAATTAAAAAAATCAATAAAATAATAGCCATTTTAAAGCCCTAGGTCGAAATTGTCATGAGCTTTAGGCCCGTAAAATTTCCCATTGGATTATAAGCCCATTGGACTTAAAATCAAGGCTTGTATTATTTTCTATTGATTTAATTAATTAAATAATTTTTTAAATCCTTCATCAAATTAATTATTTATAATTTGAACCTTGATTTAAAATCATTTATTAATTTAGATAACAATTTATCTTAATTAATAAATCTGCCATAATTTATCTTTTCTTCTAAAAAATACACAACTCTGTGAAACTATCCAAAATTGACCTGGTCAACTTTGATAATTCTAATTGATAATTAAATAAATTAATTGAGACTATCTAGATGATTTTATCCAAGGTACAATGGGGACCATGAGCTTTTGAATTCAAGCTCCAATAAGTTATCATAAATCTAACAAATAAATTTACTAACTTATTAATTCCTCGTGACTCCACTATAGACTCGGAATTACACTCTTTAATTTATAGAACGCTCTATAACAAATATTGATACGCTATTAATTATCCATCATTACAACCACAATTGTCACTCAATCCTCTATAGATGGTCTACAAAGAGATAGGACTAAAATACCGTTTTACCTCTCATTATATTTTATCCTTAAAACACTTAGTTCCTTGCAAATGATATTTCAGTAAACTAATTTAATTACTGAAATGAGATCTCTATCATTTAACACCTTGAACCAAACTAAAAGGAAACCATCGTTTCACTTCTTCATCAGAAGCTATAGATGTTCATATCTATGATTAGCACTTTCACTCAATTATACTACCGAGTTCCCAAGATGTAAGTATGGGCTAGTCCGTAGGGTAAGTTGGTAACGAACAAGTCAAACAACTCAAATAATACAATCAATTAGAATACTAACCACTCAAAATTGAGATTGAATTGACCTATGATCAACTATATGATATGACTAGAATAGATAATAATGGTGTGTTTACTTATCTTATCAACTGTCAATATCGGTCTTATCTGATGTAACAAATACATCCGATCTTATCTACTTTGCTAATGTTCTGGAAAGAACATAACACTGTAATGTGTAAGTAGATCATATCGTAGGTTGGCAAGTCGGTGTAAATCCGGTGTACTGTTTAATCTTAGGACTAACTTATTTTGAACATATAATCATATTTATATTCCACTATGATTACGTCACTATAAATAAGATTAGCTATATGCTCAGGATTTAATAGAAGTTTATATTAAACAAATAATCATGAAAATAAAACATGTGAGCAAAGTGATTGACCAAGTCAAAAAATGATTTCTATTCTTTTATTGATAATAAAATGACATTACAAAGAATTTGGGTTTTAATTAGGGCATAAAACCCCGACATCGGGGTCTTAGAATTAGTCGGGGAATTATAGTTGTTCTCAGAGCCCACAGTTCATATGCATGAAATTCTCCTTGATACACACGTAAAAGCTCCGGATCTAACCGCCAATGTAAGTGTTTAAGTATTAGTATTATGTTTATGTTAATAGCTAACGTTTTAGTCATTATGTTTTCAGTTAAAAATGAATGGAGCTTTGACTTATCATGATATCCGAGCCATTAAGGCGTTGAAAAGGGTTAGAGAGCCAATGGATACAATAGGATTGCTAGAAAGAATCACTCAAAGATTGGTCAAATTTTACAAGGAGATAGTCACCCTCAAATCACTAGGCAAATCATTATGAGAGCCATGGAACAATATGTCTTAGTAATTAGGCTTTTTAAGGATTTTCCTACTGTAGTTTCAAAATTAGAAGAATTATGGGAGACTGTGGATGATGAAGATGATTTACCGGTGGACATGAGATATTATTTCCTTATACTTAGGTTTACCTCTAAGTTTGAGTTCCAATTCACTACTGAACAAAAGCATAATTTCTTAATGAATATTCCATGAGGAAGTTTTGATGCTCATTGTAATGATGATTATGAGAAAATAAATGATGTAGATGAAGGGGTCAAATGTAGAATATCATGATTTTTAGAAATTTTACCCTAGATTATTATAGTTTCTTTATTTATTTTGAATTTGTGATTGTATTCAATGAAAATGTTTTTCCAAATGAATAAAGTTGTTATTTTTGAATGTTTACAATCATAATAAATTTAGAATAAATTCATTAAATAATGAATGAGTTCAGCGAGGGTTGATACAAATCAATGGACCCAGTTCTGTATTGAGAGTTTAGGGGGGCCATAGTAGTGGGAACGATTTTATTGATCCCAGCCCTCCCTTAATATGGTTAACTTTGGAACAACGACGAGTTTCGAGCCTGAGAATTAAGTCATATAGGGTGGTTACAAACAAACTTAGGAAATAATAAAGATGGCTTATTATTCTAAGTATAGAAACACACCGTAATTTATAAAGATGACTTACATAATTTTGCATAAGAAATCACAACTGATAGGTCTGAGTTATGCTTGCTTAGACTAAGTTTTGCCTTAGAACCTACTAGGGTAACTTCTAACGTGTTTTCTCGACTGTTAGAACTTTGCTAAAGATGTCTCTCCGAAGATCTACACGCATGAATGAAAATGCCTTCAGCACCGCCAACGAGACTAATGAAGCCCCTCCAGTCCGAAGAAGGGGAACGCGTGCTACTACCTCTGCTGCTAATAGAAATGCACCACCTCCGATAGACAACACCGTTGAAATTATCCGGCTATGTCAACAAGTAGAAGAACTGCTGCAACAACAACGACAACAACTGCAGCCACAGCCTCAGCCGCAGCCTCAGCCAGCGGGTTAATTACCCCAGCAAGTAGGACATCCATATGGGGGATGGTCGATGGTGAACTATGCGTTTTATCCAGCTCAGCACATAGAGGCAATATACGAGCGTTTCCGTAAGCAGCAAGCTCCAAACTTTGAAGGGACAACCAACCCCTTTTATGCGGAAGAACCTTGACAATGCTGGAGGCATAGCACACATGAACCTCAAGAATGTAGAGCCTATTCTAGCACACATGAACCTCGACAATGCGGATCGCATATCCTGCGTTTCCTCTATTCTGAAAAACGATGCTAGAATCTGGTGGGATTTGGTACAACAGACTCATGATGTCACCACCATGACATGGGCTAGATTTGTGGAGCTATTTCACAAAAAAGTATTACAACTCAGCTGTCATCGCTACAAGGGTGGAAGAATTTTCCAATCTTAAGGCGGGCAATTTAACGGTAGTTGAGTACGCTCAACAATTTGATCGTCTAGCCAAGCTCGCACCAGAGTTGGTTCCAGTCAATTTCTTGAGGGTTACCAAGTTCACCAGGGGACTCAGACCCAATATTGAGTTAGGGGTCAAGCTTGCAAATCATGGAACCACTTCTGACGTCGATGTCCTAGAAACGACTATGGATGTTGAAAGGCTCCAAGCAAATGTTAGTTAGGAGGAGGTAAGAGAATCTGAACCCAAGCAGCAAAATAAGACTCAAAATGGTAGAAACAAGAACAACCACCAGCACAACAATAATGGGCAGAAAAGAAAGCATCCTGATATTATGCAAGCCGATGGTGACAAAAGAGCATGAACTAACAACGGTAATAAATTGTCGGGTTATGTGAAATACCCTCAGTGCTCCAAGTGCCAAAAAAGACATCCTGGGGAGTGTTGTGCAAATACCAAAGGTTGGTTCAATTGTGGCCAGGATGGTCATTGAAAAAAGGAGTGTCTGCAGCTCAAACAAGAAGAATAGAAGGACAACAAGATGGTTCCAGCCAGAATCTTTGCCTTGACCCAGGGAGAAGCCAAAGCTAGTAACAAAGTGGTCACAGGTCAGCGTTCTATCCTCGATAATATATGTTCAATATTGTTTGATTTGGGAACAACACACTCGTATATCTCGTTAGGAATGATAGAGAAATTAGACAAGCCTTGTGAAAGATTTAGAACTAGGTTTGTTACAAAACTGCCTTCTGGGGAAGTAGTCCTATCATCATGAATAGTACGAGGAGTATCGATAAAAGTCGAGGACAAAGAACTAGAAGGAGACCTGATAGAGCTAGAAATTAAGGACATGGACATAATACTAGGCAAGGATTGGCTAGTAAGGCATGGCACAACCATTGACTGTAGACGTAAGCAAGTGACGTTCGAAACTCCTGACAGTCAGAAACTATGTTTTATGGGAAAGGTTTCAGGACTACGGACACTGCTTATCTCATCTCTCCAAGCTTAGAGGATGATAGAGAAAGGATGTCACACATTCTTAGCAATCGTCACAGATGTGGCACAAGAAATACAATTAAAGGTTAGAGACGTCCGCATTATAAAGGAATTTCTAGAGATATTTCCTGATGACTTACCAGGGTTACCGCCTACTCGGGAAATTGACTTCACAATCAAACTAGTACCGGGAACAAAGCCTATCTCAAAGGAACCATATCGAATGGCACCAACCGAACTCAAGGAGTTGAAAACACAGTTACAAAAACTCTTAGACTTGGGTTTCATCAGACTGAACCATTCGCCATGGGGAGCACCGATTTTATTTTTGAAGAAGAACGATGGAAGCATGCGGATGTGTATCGATTACCGCGAGCTAAACAAGGTGACAATTAAGAACAAGTACCCGCTACCCCGGATCGACGACTTATTTGATCAACTCCGAGGAGCGACCAGATTTTCAAAGATTGATCGATGGTCTGGTTATCACTAGCTCAATGTAAGAGAAGAGGATATACCAAAGACAACTTTTAGAACTTGATTTGGACATTACGAGTTTCAAGTTATGTCTTTTGGTCTTACCAACGCTCCAGCCGCATTTATGGATTTAATGGATCGAGTCTTCAAGGATTACTTGGAAAACAATTTCGTAGCATTCATTAACGATATTATGGTCTACTCCAAGGACAAAGTCGAGCACGAGAAACATTTAAGATTGACTATGCTGCGACTAAAGGAGCATCAACTTTACGCCAAGTTTAAGAAATGTGAATTTTTGGCTATCACAAGTAACGTTCCTCGGCCATATAGTATCCAAAGACGGAGTTGTCGTAGACCCAGCTAAGGTAGAGGCTATGAAGGATTGGCCAAGACCTAAGAATGCGTCAATGCTTAGGAGTTTTCTTGGGCTAGCAGGCTATTATTTAAGATTTGTAGAAGACTATTATAAAATAGCTGCTCTTCTTGCCAACCTGACCCAGAAACATAAAATATTCAATTGGACGGATAAATGTCAAGAGAGCTTCCAATTGCTTAAAGATAAATTAGGCTCAGTACTAATACTTTGTGTACCGACACCCAATGACAAGTAGTATAATGTGATGCGTCAAAGCAAGGCTTGGGTTTAAAATATTTCTTCACGCACAAATAGCTCAACATGAGGCAGCACAGGTGGTTAGAACTAGTAAAGGATTACGACTGTGAAATCCTATACCACCTAGGAAAGGAAAATGTAGTTGCAGATGCGCTAAGCAGAAAGAGTTATGGAAATCTAGCAGCATTATCCGGAATATAAAAGTCGCTTCAGCAAGAGCTGATTAATGCTGGAATAGAAATAGTCAGGGGTCAATTGGCTAACTTTTCCATCTAGTTGAGTTTACTAGAGGATATACAGATCAGGTAATGGCATGATGACACGTTAGTATCACATATGGCTGCTGTCAAAGAAGGCAAGACTACAGATTTCTCTATATCAGGACAAGGGTTCTTGAGATATAAAGGACAGGTGCGCGTGCCGAATGACTATGGGTTTAAAATAAAGATTTTGGAAGAGGCACACAGTACCCCATACTCAATTCACCTGGGGTCTACCAAGATGACTCACGACCTTCAGGCACTATATTGGTGGCTGGGAATGAAGAAAGATGTAGCAGAGTATGTGTCCAAATGCTTAATATGCCAGCATGTAAAGGCAGAACATCAATGACCCGCAGGCTTATTGCAACTGCTTAGTATTCAAAAATGGAAGTGGGAAGACATAGCCATGGACTTCCTGATAGAGGATCGGTGTTTACATCGAGATTTTGGGGAAGCTTGTAGCAAGCTAGGGGTACCTAGCTAAGTCTCAGTACTGCTTTTCATCCTCAGAACGACGGACAGTCTGAGTGTACCATACAGATTTTAGAAGAAATTTTGTGCACTTGTGTAATAGACTTTGGAGAATTGTGGACTGAGTATTTGCCAGTTATAGAGTTCTCCTACAATAATTGCTACCGGGAAACTATCGGCATGGCATCCTATGAGTTACTTTATGGAAGGAAGTGTCGGTCTCCATTACATTTTGATGAGGTAGGACAAGGACAACTTCTTGGACCCAAAGCTGTTAGAGAGGCTCAAGACGCAGTGGAAATGATTAGAGAGTGTATGCTCGCTGCTCAGAGTCAACAAAAGAGTTCTGCGGATACCAAGCGGCGAGATGTGGAATTCAAAGTCGAAGATCAAGTCTTTTAAGAATATCTCCTATGAAAGGAGTGAAGCGGTTTGGGTGGAAAGGAAAATTTAGGGCAACGTCCTCCTAATCTAGGATCGTTACACTGTGTACTTTAAATTGTGTCAGACCTGCTAACCAAGTCATTTGGTTTAAAATGTGTAACTAAGGTTAATGTCAAGGGTTAGGGTTAAATTTTTTTGTCAAAAGAACCGTTGACTTTTATATAAAATGTTTTGTACAAACATGGGATCCCAAAATATTACAATAAAACTTTTAAAAAGGAGAATATTCATCAAAAACAAGGCTATAACCCTAGTTCCTCTGAGATATCCCCGGTCGTGCTGGTCGAGCAGCCGCATATGTACACGCTGCCACCGAAGCTCTCCAACTCATGGCTGGTCAAGCATTCCCTTCCCCTTACCCGCACCACAAAGCACCTTTGAGCCAATGCTCAGAAAGAAAACTCAACATGTGCATAAACAAAGAATATAAACTTCTAGATACCCTTCTAACATGGCCAGCGATATCAACCTACAAATATCATCATTCAGTTACAAACAAGTTGTAACGCCCTACTTCCTTAGAGTCGTTACTAAGTGACCATCATCAATAGGCTATACACATACGACCATGCCGTCCCAGGCGCTTTACCAGGCCCTGGGTTCGTAGTCCACACCGTGAGGATATCCCAGGTATCCTTTAGGATCTCGCCCTGGAAACTTGCACTCCGTGTGCTAAATGCTACCCTCGGCCCCTTGCCGTACTCGGCCTTGCAATTCACGTGCTTAACGCCGTTCCCGGCCCCATGCCATTCCTGGCCTTGCCGATCTCGGCATGTGCCGTTCTCTGCTTTTGCGGAACATTTACACATATGCATACATAGCATAATAAAGCAAATACTAAACATGAACAAACTCAATCAAAGGGCTACGCCCTGCAACACAATCATATAGGGCTCTGCCCTGCATACAAGCTCTACGGGAATAGCAGTTTTCTTACCTGTGTCCCGAGCTTTCCAAGCACCGATGTTCTTCCATATTCTTTCATCATGTTCTAATCCATTAAAGAAATTCGAGCCATAATTCTAATCTTCAGGACCTTGAATTCTATCAATCTGGGTGATAAAATACAACCCGAGCCTTAACCTTTGAGTTCCCAACCTAAACACATTTTAAAGCTCAAAATTGCACTAAGAGCCGCGACCCCATAAGGCCATGCCGCCCCCCAAAACAGAGAGCAACCCCAAATCAGGGTAGGCGCGCTGCAGCCCTAGCTAGGGCATTCCGTGGCCCGCCCCTCTTCCAGGCCACCAACATGCTTCAGAGGCCTGCGGCTCAGCAGGAACAATGCCGTGGCCCGACCCTTCGAACCTCGAAAAATCCTCCATTAATGCCATGAAAACCCAGCCATTTTATCCCAAAATCAACCCAACAATCCCACTCAATCATCACAACATCTCCAGAGCAATCCTATCAGCAAAACCCAACAAAACTAATCCCAAAACTTACCCAAATAGTCAAGAGCAATTCACCATTTTACTCACATGCAAACTCTGAAAATATCAGCAGAAAATCAATATAATTCATCAACATAAAGGCTTACCTTTGCTTAATTAAATCCTGAGCTAATCTTCTAAGTTCCAAGCTTCAATTCCCGAAACCTCCAACCTTGAATTATGAGTTTTCCTAGCTTAATCTCCTCAAAGTTCCCCTTAGTATGGTTTAGAGAAAGAAAGAGAGAAAGGAAGAGGTTTGGGTCGGTTTCTCCAAGCTTCTAAGTGTTTCCTTTGTTTTGTTTTATTTAACTTAGTCTCTAAGGTTACCTCAAGGCCCGGGGTGCCAACAACGTCTACGAGGGAAAAATGGTAAATTTCCCCAATATTCCCTCCTAAACATTCTAACCTCAAATATATCTCCAAATATTTATTTCCATAACCCGATAACCCCATAAAACATCTAATACCCGGAATACCCCTCGACTTGTCCCGAGTCAGATATTCAACCCCATTGTGATTTCCTGGCTAATGGCTCCCTAGGACTGTCTCAGATCGTGCTACACAGATATATCACAAGCATATCGCATTTATCTCATTTATCGCATTTATCTCATTTATCACATTTATGCCCTCAATGGGCTAAAATTATAAACATGCCCCTAATATCCAAATGGGGCCCACATGCATATTTAATTCAACTAAACATGCATCCCTGATCACATATTCACATAAATTCACATATTATAACAATAATTCACTTATTGCTCTCCAGGCACACTAATCAATGCCCTAAGCCTTATTAGCAAATTTGGGTCATTACACAAGTGGTCATTGAACCAATTTGGGGCAATTTCCCTAAAAAATTGACCATAGAGTCAATCCTAGGGCCCTATTCCCAAGCTAGACGACCTTAGAGTCACCTAGGGCCTTTGCCCTTAGCCTTGAGTAACTAGTCGTAGAGCTAGTTCAGCGTACCTCTCGTTTTAATATTTCATCGACCATAGGGTCGGCCAACGTAATAATACGTTGCTGGTTCAGGCTTAAGCCTTTCGGCCAACGTGTAGTGCACTATTGCCATCCCTGACTAATGAATCAAGCCCTGATCCAAGAATACAGACCATAATACAAAAATATATATGGATAGGCATATCCCAACAAATAAGTACGCATGCATGTTAATCACATAACACCTTCGAATAACAATTCTCACGATACTAACCATACTTATTTAACAGGGCCTCATGCCCTAACCACAAAATTCACACAACAGTCATAAAGCACTTAAACAAATATCAACCAACATGTGAAGCAAAAGCTTAAATATAAATTTCCTCGGGGCCCAAGCCCTAGTCAAGATAATTGATAACAGTCGGGCCAAGCCCTAATCACATATAACATATATTGGGTGTAGTGTTCTTACCTCAGGTTCGAGTAAGCGTAAATAAGAATTACCCTCGAGCACGATCCTGGTTCTGAGCCCTTGGCGATACCCTGGTCACAACCATAAAATAGGATTCCATCAATAACAAGTGAATAAAGGCTTCCAGATTGAGTCCTAGCTTGCGGGGCCACGAGTTCCACTAAACCGAGTGGTGGAATCGATCCAGAGCCCTAAGGAAAAGGTTCCTTTTTTAAAAAGCTTCCCAAGGCCAAAAATGCCCAGGCGGGCCGTGACCTGGCCCTGAGGGTCGTGGCACACCCCTCCTATAGCAAGCCTCTTCCCCTCTATCAAGAAGCATGGGCCGCGACATGCCCTATAGGTTAAAGGTTCAAAAACACTCTAAAACAGCCAAACAAACTCATAATTTCAATGCCAAAATCATAGTCTAGAGCTCACCACAACTCATGATCGATCCCACAAGCTACAACATAACTATTTCCTCAAGTTTTAGGCTTCAATTCTCTGATTTCTAGCAAAAAATTCCCTTAGTTCTTCAATGGTTAACTTAGTGAGGTTTTTTTTTTTGAGAGAAAGAGAGTGAAGGAGAGAGAAAGGGTCGGTTAGTGACAGCTTCTAAATTTTTTTGTCTTTAGTTTCCTAAGCTTAAGTGACTTAAGCTAATCCCGAGGCTCGAGGTACCAAAAACGTCACCGAGGGCAAAATGGTAAAATTCCCCAATGTTCCCTCCTAAACTCACTAACTTCAAATATATCTCCAATTATTCATTTCCATCACCCGATAACCCAATTAAATACCTAATACCTAAAATATCCCTCGACTCACCCTAAGTCGGGTATTGGGTCCCGTTGTGACTGTCTCGCTAACTTGCTCCCTAGGATCGCCTCATGTCGAGTAACTCAAATAAACCCACATAATAATGTGGTCTCACACATATATCACATAAATATACAATTATGCCTGCAACAGGACAAATTATCAGAATTTCCCTTCTAATAAGAAATGGGCCCACATGCATATTTAATATATCTAAACATGCACAACTAGTCATATTATCAGATAATCTACATAATTTCAATTAAATATAAGACTTAAGCAAATAATTCCATATATTGTCATTCTGGCCCCCTAATCAAGGCCCTAAACCTTATTAGGTAATTTGGGGACGTTACACTTAGTCCCCGATTTATAGGTCCTTTCGAGATATTGGACAAGGTGGGACTAGTAGCATATAGATTAGCCTTAGCGCCAGCTCTAACAGATAGACACAATGTGTTTCAGATCTCGATGCTCCATAGATATGTGTTAGACCCATCTTAGGTTCTCAAGTATGATACATTAGCACTTCAGAAAGACCTGCGTAACAAGGAATGACCGATTAGTATCCTAGAGAATGGGATAAATGAATTACTGTCTATGAGTATTCCGATAGTCAAGGTCTTATTGAGTAATAGTACAAAATGGGAGGCAACGTGGGAGTTGGAGGAAGACATCCGAGCATGGTATCTGGAATTGTTTGGTAAGTAAATTTCAGCGACGAAATTCTTTTAAGTAGGGGACAATTGTAGGGTCTCAGAATTTTACTTAGCTAGATAGTAGTAGTAGTAGCTTGTGGTATTTTAGTTTTCGTGATTATTGGTTCAAGTCGGGATTTAGTTGGAAACTCGTAGAAATAGTTATGGATTTTATAAGTTTAACCTATAGTTTAGAAATTTTAATTTTATCATAAGGTTTGATTAATATAGCTGGTCCTAGAAATATTATTTAATTACAACCTAAGGTTTATATAGAATAATTAAGAACGTGACTCTTGTCACATATATGTTTATTAAGGATTTACAGATTTTAGATAAATAAATTAATAAAGGACAGATCTAGAAGGTCTAGAACCTTCCAGCAGTTGTTACGATCACGCTTTACTCAGTCAAAGTTGTTTAAACAATTTTCAAGTGTGTTGAAGTGTGCAAAAACGTGTTTAAAAAATCAGCATATGTCGATATGTCACCTAAGGTTGATATGGAAAACACATCAATTTCGTTCAAACGAAACCACGGAGGCTCGAGACATAAGGGCATGAGATATATCGCCTATAGGGGCGAAACATCGGCTCTTTTTGGTGTTTTTGAAACTTTTTGGAAACCGAATTAGAGACAGCCTCATCAACATGGACTTACTCTCGAACGTTTTTGACCGAGTTCTGGGCATCTGTTGAGTAGAAAATTCAAATTTATTCAATTATTCTTTTTAAAAGGGGTTAGTTTCTCTCCTTGAAATGTATAAATAGGACCTTGCACTCAGCCATTTCATTCATCATTGAAGCATTCTTCAGAGCCTACAAGCTACTAAGTTTATTCTATAGAGAAAACAGTAGGGTTTTGGGATTAAAATCTTTCCAATCTAAGTTTTTCTAAACACTTGGGAAGTAAGATAGAGTGATTTTTCTGTATTGAGGTGTAGATCGGAGTTCTAATCTATCCAAGGTATTCTGTATCCTTAAGTTTAGTCCATTATAGTTCTTCTTATTCTTTCAATGTTCTTCAAAAATCATAACTTGTTATAATGGTTTTCGGTTAGGTGTTTGAGTTTCTTGAAACATAAGATTTTCGGTAAGTTATTATCTTGATGGTTTACATATTTTATTCATCTTTATTTCTTTAGAAAACTTATGGATCTTACTGTTTGGTTTTAGGAGCTTTCAATTCCACTCTTGTCTCCAATATCCCAGTTTTTGGTAAGGAAAATAGGTTAGATTGTATGTGTTATGATATGTTTATATACTATGTTATGTTATGTGCTATGTATATATGTATATGTTTTATGTTGTAGTCACTTGGGAAATATAGTCGCCTAGATAGAAAATAAATCCCAAGAATTTTATCATTATTGTAGATTAGAATTATGATTTAACCTACCTCGAATAGTAGCAAGAGGACCTAGATGGTTTATCATATACTATATTGTGTTTAAACCTACCTCGAATAATAGAAAGAGGACCTATATGGTTTCTAACACATACTACGATAATGAGTTAATGGCCATTACTTTTGTAGTCCTATGCTTTTATGATTTACGTTTTTACATCACATGATTTATGTTTTTAGTCTTTTGTTTTATGATATGGTTTAGTAGATTTTTCTTGTTGGGCATTAGGCTCATTCCTTTTTATTTTAGATGGTGTAGGAAAATAAGCTTGGAAGGTGGGATAGATTCATGGCAGGTTTGGCATGTGTCTTGGGTGAGAACTGAATGAATGGACTGATGTGAAAGATCGAGGACGACGTTTTGTTTCAAGTCTTTTCAATTATGTATTTATGTTTTTCTGCATTTAGTATTTGAACAATTAAATAAAGGTTTTTGTTTTCTTTACGATTTTATGTAATAACAATGGGATCCCGTATTTTGGATTTTTATAATAAAGTGATACTATTTTATGCATGTAATTTTTAATGGCCCGAGGTCATAGAATTAGTCGGGGGATTACATGGCATATATCGTTTGGTTGGCGGCAAGCATCAAAACAAATCGAATATTGTTCGTGGTCACGAAGCCCCCCACGTCCAGCTCCTCGGTGCTAAGGGTAGCACAGTATTTCTTGCGGTCCAGGATGGATTTGGTGAGGAGAGTCTAGGCGTACGATCTTGTTTTCTAGGAATGTGAGTGGGGAGAAAACAAAAATAAAGAACTAAATAAGTCAGGAAGAAAAGTAACTTACCCACGCACTGAAAGTCTAGCACCAATGTGGGGTTCTTCTCCAAGAGGAACCCGGATGTCATAAACCAGAAGTGTGACATCCGGGAGGTTCTTCCATGTGCTTAATGGAACAAAATAATTACCACAGGGCTTCAATCTATAGAATCTATTCTGCGTCTTGTCCTTAGAGTTAATCTGCGGCTCCAGCTTGTAGAAATATAACACCTTCGCGGGGTGGGCGCCGAGATCTCCTTCGACACACAGAAGATGTGCCATCCCACAAGCAGAACTTGGAACGGTGCGATCCCCACGAACTTAAGGAACCGCGTGAAGTAGTTGTGAAGTGGGAGCTTAGCTCTCGCACTGATATGGCCTATGCCTAAGGCCCCGAACTCACCCACGCTAGTATGGGCCCTCTCTTCCTTCCGGGCCAGTCGGTTGTAGAAGAGTCCTGGAGTCAATTTCACTCCCAGATGTTTCTCCACAGCATCCAACATCCGGTAGTTCCGAAACTCATTACTCTCCCTGTCCATTTCCCATGTATTTCCTGTTGGAAGCTTGTGCCCTTCCAAGAATATGGGGCCCGACTGAACGAAGTCTTCTAGGTGAAGGGTGACATTGCGACTCTTGATCAGAGACCTGGAAGCAGCAAAGGAAACAAAAACCAAGAAGTTAGCACCGAAACCAAAATAATTGGTTAAGGTACGGGGGTTCTCCTAAAATTACTTGGAGAAGTCCCCTACGGACCCAGATCCAGGATCAATAACGATCCCAAGAACATTGGTCGGGAGCTAAAAATAAGAAGTTTTTTCTAACTCTCCTAAATCTATCTTGGAATGTCTGAAGTGATCCGGGACAACCATACAAAAGTTATCACCTATAAAATCTATAATTCCAAACCTACACCATCACACCTAAAACCACCCTACACGGTGGTCATGACCCTAGCCGTCTTATGACCGCGGAGGTAACATTACAATAAAAAAGAATAAGTAGAGGAAAATGACTAGAAAACTTACTGAGAGGTACTGGATTTGACAGTTGTAAAGTCTCCAGCGACAGAGTCGGCAGGATCTCAGCTTTAAATCTGACAAGTTGATGCACCAATTTGTCTACTGGTTGAACCGGACCTAATCTATCTGATGGATGAGCAGTAAAAGGTCTGGTCGGGAACAGGCAGGAAGGAAAATGTAGTAATCACCGGAAAAGTTCGTCGGCAAATTGGGACCTAAAAGCTCTCGTTTTTGCTCTGAATGTTTAGAATGTGTAAAGTTGGAAATGAAACTGTCGATGTATTTGTAAGGCAAAAACCCACTGTTTGATCCAACGATTCAAAATGGGGATATCAAGACTATCCCCATCCAACGATCCCGGATAACGCAGAGGCCTTAATTAGCCCAATCAAGCACTACATCGTGGATTTTCCAATCCATGATCCATACCTACCTGATCGAACGGTCTACATTAAAAAAAATCAAGGATATCCCCATCCAATGGTCCCAGATGGGGAAGAGGCATTAAACAAACCACTCGAGTACCCTATAAACATCGCTTGTGCAGACGGGACACCTTAAAAATTACGATGACACCCATCGGTCACTATGACAATCAAAAGATTCTTTCCAGATCTATAAGGCGCGAATGGTACAGACGCACTAATTACAAGAAGACACGTGTGTAAAACCTAGTGAATTCAAAAGGACGAAAATCACCCAAGTTGCCCCCAAGTAAATGAACCCGTCTTCTAGGAAACAAACTGGGATATTTGGATTTGATCCGGGAGACTGAGGCAAATCTCCACCATGAAAAATCACCTAAGTGGCCCCCAAGTAAATGAACTCGTCTTCTAGGAAACAAACAGGGATATTTGGATTTGATCTAGGAAAATGAGGCAAGTCTCCACCAAGCAACAACGGAGGAAGACTTGGGGGGTAAATGTTATCCCTATTTTCCCCCTGGACACATGGCCTGACATAATTGGTCTGTGGGCTCTCGCAAAGAGATCGAAGGCCCATCCTAATCAAAATGAATGAGGAAGAAGAAAGTCTTAGTAGTCCAATTTTCAGTGAGCCTAGTAGTGTTCGATGGGCGCAACCATAATGAAGGAACTAGGACCAAGATGCATGCCCAACTCATCTTCCCAGTCCCAACCCACCTACATTCTCCGGGATGCTAATAGAGGTGGCAGGCACAATAGTCCTGGAATACAACCTTGTCAAGAATGAACCCAAGTCTTAGTGAATGAACCAGGACCTCGGTAAATGAACCGGGATTTTAGTAAAGGAACCCGGACAAGACGTCCGGATAGGGCAAGATTGATCTTCCTTGATGCTGACACGCCTCTAAGAAACATTGAAGTTGGTATCCTGAACTAACCTGTAGAAGAGGTTACATACAGAATGTACGTCGTTACTAGGAAACAGTACTGCCACTACTCTGACAGATCCTGTCCCCAGGATCCCCTTGGAAGCCCATGCGGACCTGTCTGAGGCTACGTACTATTGGTAGCTGTAAGGATTTTCCATGCCCAAAGCCGGCCCGATGGGCCCTGATTAATATGTATTATTTAGCAACATCCTTTGTATTAAGCCTCCATTAGTGAGCAAACAATGATTACATCCCTATTGGGCCCGGATTAGTCCAGCCCAAGCTCATTGCACCTAACTTCCTATAAATAGGACCAGTTGTGAACTATAGTGGGGATCCTAGATTTTTCTCTTGTAAGCAATTACTCTACTCAAACCTGCAGAAAACTCCATTGTCAAAAGCTCTCTAACCTCTAATACAACAGACTCGTGGACTAAGGCTCATTAACGCCCCAACCACATAAAAAATCTTGCTTGCACATCTTAAATCCTTTCTTTTTAGCTCTCTTATTTTTCATAATTCTAGTTTCTGAAAAACTCGGTAAACATATACCTTTTGTTTTCAATTTATATTGATTGTACTACTTTTACATGTTTTCTAATGATTTACAATTAAACCACAATGTTTTGTTTTATGAGTATCAATTCATTATTGCCACATAGATAGGAAAATCATATATATTAAGTGGTAAAAAATTTAATAATTGTGGGCCAAGAGCTAGTTTTGGTAAAACTCGACAAGTTTGATTAGTATTATTCAAAGTAGTAAAAATCTTGGAATATATTGGAAAGCCTATAAGCTCGATGCATGGAATCCACTCTTTTTCGTGATTGTGAGATATTGGTATTGGGGTTCAAGTTGGTTCAAGTGGTGCTGGTTTTTTCTTAAATAAATTGCAAAATCTAAGAAAAAATGACAGATGCAATAGTTAGTAAACAATATAAAAAACCAATTTAAGTTACCTGAAATTTGTTTCTGGTTTTTTCTGTTACGATTAATGCCCTAAAAGCATGTAAAGACATTTTATTGGTTTTAAATAAAAGTACAATTTTATTATATTTGAATGATATAATTATTGTTTAAATTAATTATATATTAATATCAAGAAATTCCCTATTGATTCATGAGAATGGGATATTGTATTAGTACGAAAGAATTAATATCATATGTAATGAAGAAACTAGTCAGCAATATATTAAAGTAAGGAATCTTTAATGAATAGTTACTGTGGACGCCCAAATTCCACCAAGGCAAAATATGAAAGTCACGAGAGGTCCTCGACTGCTGTGCGCAGAGCCTCCTGGCCTCGCTCGGCCCCCGCGCATGGAGGCCCATGGCCTCGCTCGGCCACCGCGCGCGCAGCACCCCCTGGCTTCGCTCGGCTGCTAAGCCCATGCTACCATCTCGCATTAGCCGCCTCGTGTCTAAGGACCTCGCCATAGGCCGAGGTGACCAAGTGGCCTCACCTCATAAGCCGAATGGCTCCGCCTCATAGGCCAGAATGGCCTCGCCCAAGCATGGCCTTGTTTGGCCTCACGAGGGGATAGGGGCCTCCTGAACAACTAGGGAGCCGCGCCGTCAAGGGAGCCACAAACAGGGCATCTGGTCACGCGTCTTTAGACTTCTGTCAGGGCCACATACCTATCACCCAGATTTGTGAGTGACCTTGGGAGGCTTCAGGCATCTCGCGCCAAGGAGCCAAGGTCTCCACCTCATACCGAGGGTCCCGTTCCTTACAACTTGAGACCCCTATGCTTAGGAGGTCCCGTACGGGTCGAATAGGGACATATTTGTACGACCTAGTATTGAGTACGGATATCAGTACCAGTAAGATTGTTGGGGTAAGAGCCATGGTCCGTACGTCTACGGCCATAGGACAGAGCCGACACCACGACCTCCTGCGCCACTACGCCTGCCACCACGCATCAGAAATGGGTACAGACAAGTAGTGGAGATATCGTACTGACACCTGTTCCTGTACGGGATGTACGATCACCACCTCTGGAGCCACTCCCCTAATACAGTATGTATGTACCTCTTGGTCCCCTGGACCACTATGTACCTAAGGCCATTAGAGCCAACTATAAAAGGGATTCTAAGACCACCAGTAAGGGGGTTGGAAATTTTACTGTAGCAGAGGTACAAGTGTGAATGAAAGACTGAATTCTCCATTGTTGTTATATCATTGTTCTTGAGTTCTTGTTCAAGTTTTCAGAGCTTTCCAATTAGCGATTTTGATTTGATAATTTTTCCAACTTAACTTCGTTGACGAGTTCTCACCGTCAACAGTTTGGCGCCGTCTATGGGAACGTTAGTTTCAAGCTACTGTTCCACCATTGTTTCCGACAAGAAGAAGATGCCAAGACGCTCGAAACGACTGAGGGAGACGCGGGAGGTAGAAGTTCACCTGAACGGAGTCCAGCTGAAGGCCTCCATGAAGGACGCTCCTCCACCAAGGGACGTTGAGCCCCCGAAAGACCCTGAGGTTCACGGAGGAGACAGGGTTGCCTCATCGCCGGCCGCTCCACCTGGAGGGAGTCCTCCCAGAGCACCACCGGTACACGCTGATGAGTTCCCTCCTCCAAAACCGCCGCGGGCACCGAACTCCGGCCGGCAAGACCCGGGACCTTCTGCCCATAGGCCTGACAAACACCCCCGGGTCCACTCCGTGAGCTCGAGTTCGAAGTCCCAAGTTTACGAAGAGGAGATACGTGAGCTCCACCGTAAAATCCAAAGGTTAGAAACTACCTTAGAAAACATGCAAGAGGTCCTTAACGGCCTACTGCAGGGTAAGTCTAGCATAACCTTGCCTAAGGGAAAGGAGAAAGGCAAGGATGGGGTGGAGACCACTGTGCCGGTAGATGATGGAAGAACCCGACATTCGACTAGCAACACCCCTCGCGCGAAGCAACATGATCACCCCGAACCGCCTGAGCAGGCCCCGAAGCCAGCACCGAGAACCAACGCTGCCCCTCGCCATGAGGATGAGGTCACCTCCAAAAGAACACCCCCAGACTTGCGGGAGGAGCTCAATAAGAAGAGGGCGGGCAAAGGGACCACGCCCCCTGTGGTGCCTCGAGAAGGCAAGGGAAAGGCAGATCTTAGCTCGTCCACTCTGAGAGACACCCTCAGCAAAAGGAGGCAGGACCTAGACACGGAGATGCAGAGCTTGCGGAGCAAGATCGTCACCACGTCGGGTGGCCAGGCCTTTGAGGAAGACTTCGACCATGAGTCGCCCTTCGTGCGAGAAATTCAGGCAATCCGGCTCCCTGCCAATTTTAAGGAGCCCAATATGACCCCTTACGAAGGGAACACGGATCCAAAATACCACCTGGATGCGTTTAATGATCTGATGAAATTGAGGGGGATCGGAAGTGGTGCCAGGTGCCATTGCTTCGCTGTTACTCTGAAAGGACCCGCCTACAAATGGTTCAAAAGGCTAAGGCCAGGGTCCATCAGGTCCTGGCAGCAGTTCTCTGATGAGTTCCTCCAACAGCACCATGCCGTGCGGGACTACAAGATGCCAGGTACCAGCTTGGCCAACGTGAAGCAAGGGGAGAAGGAAAGCCTGAAGAGCTACATTCACCGGTTAAATATGGAGGCCGCAAAAGTGGGGAGCCTAACGCGCCGGGAGTTAAAAATTACCATTACCGCTGGAGTGCTCCCAGGAAGCAAATTGTGGGACAACATGTTAAAGAGGGAAGTCACTGACCTGGATGACTTCTATGAAAGAGCACAGAAGTACATCCATGTGGAGGATGGCCACGCAAACCTGAAGGCAGGGAAGGAGGAGCCCCACGCGAAGTCCCCAACTAACGACGGGTCGAATGTAGCAAAGAAGAAAAGGACGTACGATGGGCCGAGGGATGACCAGCAGAGGAAGACCAAGCGAGGGGGTGATCATAGGCCAACAGCCTATACTCATTATACGAACCTCACGGATACCAGGGAGCATAATTACATCACCAACGAAGATCGAGTGCCCTTCAAAAAGCCCCCGCCAATGAGAAAGGATCGGTCCAAAAGGGACCCCAGTAGAAACTGCCAATACCACAAGGACATCGGGCACACCACGACAGAGTGTATCCACCTGAAGGAGGAAATTGAGGAGCTTATATGCCGGGGGCACTTGGGCCGCTATGTCAGGAGAGAAAGGCAAAGGCCAGAAGACGAGCCCACAGCACCCCAGGCGCAAGAGTGAGCCCCAGAAATAGAGGGGGAGGTCCGAACCATTTTTGGAGGTCCAGGATTTGGGGGAGACTCTAGGAAGGGGCGAGATAGGTATGCAAGAGAGGCTTGGCGAAGTCCGCCTCCCTGCGTCATGAGTTTAGAACAACGACCCCCAAAGAGTTTCAAGGGGGAAAACGACTCGATAACATTCACTGAGGAGGACACAAGGGGAGTACACTTTCCCCATAATGATCTGCTGGTGTTAACAGTCCAATTAGCGAATATGCATGTGCATCGAGTCCTAGTGGACAACGGGAGCTCGGTGGACATCTTATATCGCCCGGCTTTAGAGAAGATGGGACTGGGTATTCGTCACTTGAAGCCTTGCCAGTCGTCCCTATACGGATTTACAGGGGATTCGGTGCAACCCCTTGGGATGATCGAATTGACACTTACCATGGGGGAGCAACCCCGCCAAACTACAGTCATGTCTAAGTTTGTTGTAGTAGAATGTGCATCAGCTTTCAACGCGGTATTAGGGAGGCCCTCCCTAAGAGAATTGAAAGCCATAACTTCAATATATCACTTAGTTGTCAAGTTCTCGACTCCAGGAGGGGTCGCAAGTATGAAAGGAGAACAGAAGGAGGCAAGGGAGTGTTACAACACCTCACTCCGCACGCCTGCAAAGCCGCGTGAGCCAATGGCCATGGTGGTACATGAGGCGCTATGTATGCCCACGGGGGGTCCGCAGGAGCTGGACCCTCGAGTCGTGGATGATGCAAGAGCAGAACCAGTAGAAGAAGTGGAGGAGGTTACGGTGACAGAGGAACCCTTAAGGAAATTAAAGATAGGGAGAAGCCTACAAGTTGACGTGAAGGAGGAGTTGATGAAATTTTTGAAGGATAATCTAGACGTATTTGCATGGAGTCATGAGGACATGGTGGGCATAGACCCCAGCGTGATGTGCCACCACCTGAACATCTCCCCAGAAGCAAGGCCCGTCAGGCAAAAAAGGCGGGCGCTAGACCCAACAAGATACGCGGCGTTAAAAGAGGAGGTTGACAAGTTGAAGGCTAACGGTTTCATCCGTGAGTCTTTCTACCCTGTGTGGGTATCAAACCCAGTACTCGTGCCCAAGCCAAATGGAAAGTGGAGAACTTGCGTCGATTTCACGAATTTGAATAAAGCTTGTCCTAAGGACAGCTTCCCACTTCCCAGGATAGATCAGTTAGTAGATGCAACAGCGGGGCATGAGTTACTAAGTTTTATGGACGCCTACTCAGGATACAACCAAATCCCAATGAACCTGGCAGATGAAGAGCACACGTCATTCATTACAGACAAAGGGCTATACTGTTACAAGGTGATGCCCTTCGGGCTCAAGAACGCGGGAGCCACCTATCAAAGGGTGGTGAATAAAATGTTCGCCAATCAGATAGGAAGGAATATGGAGGTGTATGTGGATGACATGCTTGTGAAAACCAAAGTAGCAGCAGAGCTCAATAAAGACCTTGGTGAGATGTTTGACACGCTCAGGAAATACCGGATGAAGTTGAACCCAGCCAAGTGCACCTTCGGGGTATCCTCAGGAAAATTCTTGGGCTTCATGGTCAATTCCAGAGGCATCGAGGCCATTCCTGACAAGATAAAGGCACTCATAGAAATGAGCCCACCAAAGAACAAGAAGGAGGTGCAGTGCCTGACAGGAAGGGTGGCGGCCCTTAATAGGTTCATATCAAGGTCTACCGACAAGTGCCTCCCATTCTTTGACATCCTCAAAGGGAGCAAGAAGTTCGCTTGGGATGAAAGGTGTGAGGAAGCATTTGTCAAACTAAAAGAGCACTTGGGGAAGCCACCCCTGTTAGCAAAGCCAGAGAAGGGCGATAAGCTATACCTGTACTTGGCAGTGTCTGAGCATGCCATCAGCGCAGCCCTGGTTAAGGGAGAGAAGAAGCAGCAACAACCCGTATACTATATCAGCAAGAATTTGGAGGATGCGGAGAGCCGGTATCCAGAGATCGAAAAACTGGCCTATGCGCTAGTAGTGGCGTCAAGGAAGTTGAAGCCTTACTTCCATGCACATACAATCAATGTCTTAACAGATAGTCCTTTGAGACAAGTCTTACATAAGCCAGAAACTTCAGGGAGACTGATGAAATGGTCAATTGAGCTAAGTCAGTTTGATATTGTATACACTCCAAGGGCTTCCATCAATGGACAGGTGTTGGCAGATTTTATAGTAGAACTCACCCATCAGCCGAATGAAGGAAGGAAGGAATGAAGAAGGAGAGCAACCTGTTACGGAGGAGGAGCTAGGGGGTTCAGAGGAGTGGAGTTTGCACGTTGATGTGGCGTCGAATGAAGGAGGATCAGGAGCGGGCATCATGATGACAGGGCCCGAGGGACACAGAATGTACTGCGCAATCCAATTTGGGTTTGAGGCCTCCAATAATGGGGCAGAGTACGAGGCGCTCCTGGCTGGCCTGCGCCTAGCCCAGGAACTGAGAGTAACGCGCCTTCATATCTTCAGCGACTCACAATTGGTAGTATGCCAGGTAAAGGGGGAGTACCAGGCAAGGGGACCAAAGATGGCAGCCTACTTGGAGAAGGTGAAGGGCCATCTGGGACGGTTGACGGCATATACTATAGAGCAAATCCCCAGAGAGAAGAACACCCATGCCGATGCACTCGCGAAGCTGGCATCTACCAAGGATAGTGATGTCTTGGAATCAATACCCGTAGAGTACTTACCAAAACCCAGTATCGAAAGCGCGGACGTGCACATGATTAGTGTCTCGAGGAAATCATGGACCGAGCCAATCAAGAGGTACCTGGAAGAAGGAACCTTGCCTGCAGATAGAAACGAATCCCGGAGATTGGTGTACAAGGCCGCAAGATACACCCTGGTAGATGGGGTCCTTTACAAAAGAGGATTCTCAATGCCCCTCCTGCGGTGTGTAGAAGAAGAGGAGGCGTTGACAGTGTTACAGGAGATACACGAGGGAGAATGCGGCAACCACGAGAGCGGACCCTCTACGGCTAGGAAGGCCATGAGACAAGGGTACTACTGGCCTTCCATGGAGAAAGATGCGCATGACTTTTCCACGAAATGCGACAAGTGCCAGAGGCACGCCAACTACCCTCGGAAACCCCCAAGCGAACTGACCAGCATGACCAGCCCCTGGCCCTTCGCTATCTGGGGGATAGACTTGATCGGTGCTCTTCCTACAGGCAGGGGTGGAGCAAAGTACGCGGTGGTGGCAGTAGATTATTTCACTAAGTGGGTGGAAGCGGAACCCCTTGTGAAAATCACCGCCAAGCACATCACCTCTTTTGTCAACAAATTCATTGTGTGTCGATATGGAATACCCTACAAGATTATTTCCGACAATGGTACCCAGTTCGAAGGAGGAGCCTTCGATGAATACTGTAAGGAAAGAGGCATAAAGAGGAGCTTCTCCGCGGTGGTGCACCCCCAGGCCAATGGGCAAGTGGAGGCCATCAACAGGGTCCTTAAGAAGAACCTGAAGACAAAGCTGGAGAAAATGAAGGGAGCCTGGGTAGATGAGCTGCCAAATGTGTTGTGGGCTTATAGAACCACCCCACGCATGACCACAGGGGAGTCACCATTCTCCTTGGCCTATGGGTGCGAGGTTGTGCTCCCAATCGAGATGCGAGTCGTGTCCCACAGGATACAGGCATATGGAGACGAAGCCAACTATGCAGCCCTGGCCGAAAGCTTAGACATGCTGGAAGAAAAGAGAGAAAAAGCCCAAATGAGGGTGGCGGTATACCAGGAATGCGCCGCAAGGTACTACAATTCGAGGGTGCGAGAGAGAACTTTCAGAGTCGGCGACCTAGTGCTGAGGAAGGTACTCCCAAACACGCGAGACCCAGGCGCAGGAGTGCTGGGGGCGAATTGGGAGGGGCCCTATCAGGTTGCTCAGTGCATCCCCCCGAACACTTACAAGCTGGCTCGCATGGACGACACCATCATACCCCGGGCATGGAACGCAGAGCACTTGAGGAAGTATTACCAGTAAAGCGCCCACGCCTGATGGTAAAAGAACAAGTGTGGCACGCTGCCTTGATATGGTAGGAAGAAATCAAAGAGGTTACCTAGATAACCTCCTAAGTAGGTGTGAGTCTTTTTATTTTGTTTCATATGAAAACCCCCTATGTACCGTTGCAACTATGTGTACGAGACTATTTATTATGAATATGATGAATGGAACGACATGTTATGAGAAAAACTGTTAGCAACTTCGTGTGTTATTTTTCTTCGATACTCGGGCATCAGCCAAAGTGTCCGCCGAAATAAATTTCACCAAACACTTGGGGGGCAGGACAAGGGACAATAACACAACCAGCAAGGGGAACCTAAAAAGGGCCCTCTAACGGAGGATCTTAGAAAGGACCCCTCGCCCTCCTAAAAAAGAGGCTCCTAAAAAAGACCCTCTAATAAGGGATCTTAAAAAAGGCCCTCAATTAGGAGTAGCCTAAAAACAACCCCCTATGCGTCAGGAGGACCTGAGAGGGATCATGACCCTGAAATGGACCGTTTAATGGGAGATCCTAGAAGGACCCCTTATATCGGGGCCCTAGGCGAAGTTCCTAAACACAGAAAACAGTAAAAAGACCTTGCAAGGCCTCCCCTGAGTTTACAAGGATTAGCTACCCTTGTGAGCATCAAGGAGGCCAAAAGGCCTCACGAAAGAAAAATATATATATAGTGACAACACTAATAAGTCTAGAGCGGCCGCCAAGCCGTCTAGCCAAAAAGGGTCCTAAAAGCGACCCTTGCAGAAATAGTACTATGCATAATGACGAGAGGGACGCTTCTCGCAAAGAAATAATAAGTGCGCGCAAGAAAAACATGAAAGGATAACTAAGACCCAAGGGGTCAAAATATCCTTATGAAAGCAACCAAGAGGCACCAAAAGAGGTCCCAGTGAACCCTTACACATGGGCTCCAAAGGACTTCCAGCCTGATAGATAAAAGAGGGGAACCAACTAAACCCCTTCACACAGGCTTAAAAGGGCCTCCAATGCAATAGAACAAAAAATAAATAAGCAACATATGTATTTATACATTAAAAGAAAAAAAGGAGTTCTTAAAACAGTACAAGAGTTACCAAAAGAGAAGTAATACTGATAATGATGTTACATAGTAAAAAGAAAACATAGGCAAAGCAAGACTACTTCAAGGCTTCTTAATGTGGGCACTCCATAGGGCCGCTCGAGCAATGAATTGTTCACCAAAGGAGGAGAAGTTGAAGCTGGGATCCTGCTTCCACACATTATAGAGGGCGCGGTCTATGGACCTGCGCTCGGTGCTAACCTTCTCCGCCTCCAAGGAAGCACACCTCTCCTGCGCTGACTGGAGATCAGCCCTGAGGGCCTCGACTTCGGCCTCCAATAGGGTAACTCTCTGTTGCGAGGCAGCCGCAGTGTCCTTGGCCTCCCGGAGTTCACGCTCCAAGCGAGTAACCTTGCCTTCTAGTCTCTTGGTCTTAGTCCTTATTTCCTTCCTCTTCGATGACAAGTTGGAAAGTTTTGTTTGGACCTCTGACAATTTAGCATTGGTTTCATTAAGCTCTCCCTCAAGCTCCCGCACCCGAGCTGTAAGGCAGTTCCTCTCAGCAGCAGACAAAGAGAGGTTGTTAGACGAGTCGAAAAACCGCATAGCCAACGTATAGGTCTGCACAAAAAAAAAGAAAAGAGAGAGAGTATATGAGTAAACGCCTATACATAATATGACCAGCACGAGGAGCAAAGACTCACCCAAGCCATGGAGCGCCTTAAGCCCTCCCCAAGGTCCGCCTGAGCCAAATTCCCAAGGCCACTCCAGTCGGACATGGGAAGGCCCGAGGCAAGCTCGATGTATCGCCGTCCGAATGACGCCGCCATCCGCGTCACCCAGGGCGTCCCATCCGTACCAGGGGCATCTGGCTGGGTGGGGATAGACGACCCACTTGCCGAAGTGGGAGGGGGCGCGGTGAAAGTGGACGGCAGAGGCTCTGATGCATTGAAAGGGGGGTCCGAAAGACCGATGTAATCAGCCCCCGGCGATCCGAGGTCGAGATGAGCCTGAGGGGAGGCGTCACGGCCCTCAGGGTCAGGGTAAATACTGCACCCCGGAATGTCCTGCTGGTCTTGTGAGGGAGGGGCTATGTCCGGACCATAAGGAGCACATGGAGGACACCCCCCAGGAGATGGAGGCAGCTGGTGGAATCCCCCGCGGTCAAGGGGGTCTTCATCCGGCCCTTCCTCATCTTCATCGTCATCTGGGCAAGGCTCACCCAAGGTCTCCTTCATCTTCGTAGACCCGGAGATGGTCCACAACAACTTGGGGTTAGAGACGGGAGTTAGCTTGTAGCGGTTCAAATTCTTTACCGTGAAAAGGCGCGCCGCCTCTTTCCTGGCGGGATCAGCTTTGAGGAACCGTCTCATGTCTTTTGCTTCAAACCCGACGACGGAGGGTTCGGCGAATCGCTCTATGCAATACGGGCCATAGTCGGTGTGAGCGTAAGGCACGAAACCATAAGTTACACAAAAGAAAAAGGGGAAGGGAAACAATGCTCAGAATACTTACTAGGAGTGCTCTGGAAAACCTCGCGAACAGAGAGTGGACCTTCCACGAAGAAAAAGTCCTGCTTCCAAGCCCCCGGGTTAGACACCGAACCTTCTATCAAAGAGGCCCCGTTGTTGGCTTTTTGTAGATAGTAAAAGCCTTTTGAATTATGGAGGGGCATGAGGTTGTAGAGGAAGTGTACCTCGGCGGCCGTAGGGGCGCGTTTCAACAATTTCATATACGCAAGGAAAAGACAGCTCAAAGTCAGCCAGCCATTGGGTGCCAACTGAAGCGGGGCAATGTCGAAGTAGTTGAGGACTGCGACGAAGAACGGGTGCAGCGGAATGGTACCACCCGCCTTTAGGATTTGCTCACTGAGAGCCACGAAACCGAGTCTAGGGCGGTCAGCCCGGCATGCCTCCAAAGGGGCGTACAGTACAGAGCATAATCTGGAGGGACGCGATAGTCATTCACGATGTCCATCAGTTTGTTGTCGGACACGCGCGACACCAGCTCAGACGCTAGTAAAGGGGCGTCGACATCCTCTTGGGTAGATATCTGTCGGCGCGCCTTCGGCATATCTGCAAAATCAAAAGAAAAAGGTGAGGAAGAGACAGAACACTTGACCCTCCATTTTTTCTTCCTAGCAAGAGTCTTCCATCGAGGAAGCGACTGCGGAAGCGCTAAGCTGGGACAAACTGAGACTAAGGGCTGAGGAGAAACAGAAACAGCCCCCTGACAGCCATCAAGCGAGGATGGGCTGGAAGGTTCTGGCGGAAGGTGTCCCTCCACAAACTCTAACTCCCACTGCAATTCAAAGAGGGTCATCCTAAGGCTCGCTACGTGATCACTAAGGTCTGGGGGGGAAGGTCCTCCGTCTCCTCTTGACACCGAGTCAATTTCACCCTCCACCACCCAAATTTTACGCCTAAGTTCGGCCATGTACTCAAGGTGGCGAATGCGGGCTTTCCTTAAGGAGTCATAGTCCTGGTGAGGGTCCCCTCAGGGGACTCTGAGTCCGAGGACAGGTCAATAAACTCAGGCTCAGGAGGCATGTCGGACGGGCCGTCACTGGCCATGAAACCACGTCCCAACAGCGAAAAGGGTTCACGTATAAATGAGAGAAAGGCTACAAAACACAAAGGAATAGGCTTAATATCTCTAGATGCAAACGCCCTAAATGACCCACTACAGGATATAAAAAAAAAAAAGAGAGGAGGGGCGTGCATATGATCAAACTCACTACAAGTTCAGGCTAAGGTACCCCATCCCAAGTACTGCTAGTTTGAACCCGACAGAAAAAAAAAAAAAAATATATATATATATATATAAAAGGGAGAAGGAAAGAAAATATACCTCAAGCGAATGAGAGGGTGAAGTTGGAGTCCAAAGAAAGTCCGGGAGCGAAAAGCACCACGGGGTGAAAATGGACGTCTGCAAAAGTAAGCAAAAAGGATGTGTTAGTCACAAAATAGACACACCATAAAACTAGCAAAAAATAAATAAATAAATAAATGAATGAAATGAAATGAAACTATGGAAAAAATGGGGTTGTGGAGGATTGAACCTCTTACCTCTTGAAAAAGGAAGAGTTCTCCAAACCACTAAGCCAAGGAAGTAAAGTGAAAATATTAGGCCATGCATGAAGGCCTATTTATAAGAATCAAGGTGAATAGTCTACAAGAGCACCTGAAGGTCCTCTTCTAGACTAGGGGCAAGTGTGGACGCCCAAATTCCACCAAGGCAAAATATGAGAGTCACGAGAGGTCCTCGGCTGCCGTGCGCAGAGCCTCCTGGCCTCGCTTGGCCCCCGCGCATGGAGCCCCATGGCCTCGCTCGGCCCCCACGCACGGAGCCTCCTGGCCACGCTCGACCCCCGCGCGCGCAGCGCCTCCTGGCCTCGCTCGGCCCCCGCGCATGGAGCCCCATGGCCTCGCTCGGCCCCCGCGCACGGAGCCTCCTGGCCTTGCTCGGGCCCCGCGCATGGAGCCTCCTGGCCTCGCTCGGCCCCCGCGCATGGAGCCCCATGGCCTCGCTCGGCCCCCGCGCACGACTCCTCTTGGCCTCGCTCGGCCTCCGCGCACGGAGCCTCCTGGCCTCGCTCGGCCCCCGCGCACGGAGCCTCCTGGCCTCGCTCGGCCCACGCGCACGGAGCCTCCTGGCCTCGCTCGGCCCCCGCGCATGGAGCCCCATGGCCTCGCTCGGCCACCGCGCGCGCAGCACCCCCTGGCTTCGCTCGGCTACTAAGCCCATGCCACCATCTCGCATTAGCTGCCTCGCGTCTAAGGACCTCGCCATAGGCCGAGGTGACCAAGTGGCCTCACCTCATAAGCCGAATGGCTCCGCCTCATAGGCCGAAATGGCCTCGCCCAAGCATGGCCTTGTTTGGCCTCACGAGGGGATAGGGGCCTCCTGAACAACTAGGGAGCCGCGCCGTCAAGGGAGCCACAAACAGGGCGTCTCGTCACACGTCCTTAGACGTCTGTCAGGGCCACATACCTATCACCCAGATTTGTGAGTGACCTTGGGAGGCTTCAGGCATCTCGCGCCAAGGACCCAAGGTCTCCACCTCATACCGAGGGTCCCGTTCCTTACACCTTGCGACCCCTATGCTTAGGAGGTCCCGTACGGGTCGAATAGGGACATATTTGTACGACCTAGTATTGAGTACGGATATCAGTACCAGTAAGATTGTTGGGGTAAGAGCCATGGTCCGTACGTCTACGGCCATAGGACAGAGCCGACACCACGACCTCCTGCGCCACTACGCCTGCCACCACGCATCAGAAATGGGTACAGACAAGTAGTGGAGATATCGTACTGACACCTGCTCCTGTACGGGATGTACGATCACCACCTCTGGAGCCACTCCCCTAATACAGTATGTATGTTCCTCTTGGTCCCCTGGACCACTATGTACCTAAGGACATTAGAGCCAACTATAAAAGGGATTCTAAGACCACCAGTAAGGGGGTTGGAAATTTTACTGTAGCAGAGGTACAAGTGTGAATGAAAGACTGAATTCTCCATTGTTGTTATATCATTGTTCTTGAGTTCTTGTTCAAGTTTTCAGAGCTTTCCAATTAGCGATTTTGATTTGATAATTTTTCCAACTTAACTTCGTTGACGAGTTCTCACCGTCCACCGTTACTAGTACGGTTTGCTAAGCATACGAGATGCAAGTAACTAGATTTAGATTACGGATGTGGATAGACATCTTAGTAAAGGTGTTGTATATAATAGAGATTATATATGACTAGACCGATGAGAATTAATTATCTTTATAAACTTTTCGTTTGAGGTAAAGATTTAATTCTTATCATAATAGATGATCATTTGTAGATCAGTCTAAATCCTGAGTATTCATGAACTCCTGGTTATGTTTATTGGATCTTTTGATTCACTTGTTCAGGTCTCTTAGAATAATGAGGCTAATGACTTTTTTTTTGGAGATTCAATATCATGGATGGCTGGGAACATGAATTACAATAATGGAATCCATGCTTTCCTAACAGATATAATATTGGTTTCCTTAAGGGTTGATTTTGGAACTGAATAGTAATTGAGCTCAAATCTATAGATAGATTATAGATTACTTATTCCCTATTGAATTAATGGTACTAAAGGATCAAGAGGTAAATAGAAGGGTAAAATGGTAATTTTGACCAGCTCTAATTAACGAACCAATAATGGAGGACAAAACTACATATTGATTATATCAACGGACTACTAGAGAAAACTCTATAAATTTAATTCTATAAATACTTAGAGTGCAATTCTATATTTATAGTGGAGTAATCATGGAATTAATAAATAAGATTATTAGATTAAATTGTTTAATTAATAATCTAGTTTATTGGAGCTTCGTATTATAATCCATGGTCCCCAAATCACCAATGTCCTACACTGTTAAGGGCAAGGATGTCAAAAGAAATATTTATTAAGAGAAATTACTAAATTACAATGGAATTCATTTTCCAGGGTAAGGAAATAATTATTTGATAATTATGGGTTATTGGTTAATTGTGAATTAATTACTTATTTAATTATATAGTTTTTATTTTGAAAAACTATAGGTTAAAATTAATATTAATCTTGTTTGGATTAATATAAAGACAGAGAATAATAAATATCTTATATATAATATGTTATTTATTTATTTATTTTGAAATTGATATTTTAAGATAAAGTTAATTTTGAATTAACTGATATTTATGTTGGGATAAATATCTTGCCTTAAAAGTTGAGTTAATACACAAATGAGAAAATTAGGGTAACTCTAATAGGGATGGGCAACACACACTATACAATACAGTGTGTGACACCTAGCATTAGTGATTTTTATCCTTGAGATTTGAATTTTGAATTTCAAATAAGTTTGTTTATTCAGTTATTTAAGAATTCTTTTAAAATATAATTTAAATAAATAATTAAATGAAAATATCTAATCAATTTTTAATTTGTATTATATTTTAATTAAATAAAGATCATTTAATTAGATTAAATATCTTTATAAGTCTGATAGTACGTAACTTTCAGAAAAAGGAATTATTATTATTTTGAATAATTAAAATATAGACTCTTTCTCTAAAGCTATAGTTTTCTCTAAACCTAATAACTATTCTAAACCTTCGCTCTGTCAAAAACTCTCTAGATCTCATGTGTCGAGTACATCTAGGGAGTCACATAAATCAAACTTTTGAGGATTGATCTGGAAGATCAAGGTATGAGATCTCAGAACACTAGATAGGAAGATGGTTGATTTATACAAAAAGACTCAAGAACACTTGATAGGCTACAAGAGGTAATCCCGGATATATTTGTATGTGATTTAATATTTATATATATATGATTTTGACCAGTATTAATATTTATTAAAATGAGTCCATATATTCCGTTGTGTACCTTTGATTTGATCATTTAATACCAACAATTGGGACCAGAGCAGTATATATTATATATATTAAATACTATGTGGGTTTCTTGCATTTGTTATATGTATGTTGATATATATATATATATATTGAATGGATGGATAGGTTTTTTGAATGATTGATCGTTAATTATATAGTGCTAATGGGTTAGGAATTTTATTGTTTTTATAGATATTGTGTAAGTCATAAAGGGCATATGATTTTTGTAAATTTATTTGAGAAATATGTATTTTAAAAATCTGTACACAAAGCTGAGGAAGAACCCGAGCCATGCACCTAAGAGGCATACGGTCCGAGCCCCTGCTCACCCACGCGCACGCACAAGGCTCGAGCCTCCTACAGTCGTGCCCTAGACACAGCCCCAGCCCCTGCGACTCTCTGGGTGCAGCCTCGTGGCTCCCATCGAGCACCTCGCGCCCATGTGCGCCTGTCAGGCCCGTGGCTGAGCCCTTGTACGCCAGTCAGCTACCCCACCCGAGCCATGGCTCCTTGTGTCGCCGAACCTAGGGCACAATTTAGGTGCCCAAAACTCTAATTCCTAAGTTGTTAAAACATATCTTTTATTCAATTAATTTTTAAATTTTTTGAATTTAAAAGTTTAATTATCTTATTTTATTTTTTTAGAAAAAAAATATCTTTTAGTTGGTTAAGATATTTTAATATCTTAAGTTTAAATAATTATTTGAATTTGATTCTTTAATTATTTAAATTCAACTAAATTTAAAAGATGACAAAAATGATTATTTAATTAAAAGTTAGTTTTAATTAAATAAATTAATTAGAAAATTTGTTTCTAATTAATAAGTTGGGCAAAACAAAGTTCCTAAAGATTAGCAAGACAGCCTAAATGAGAGGAGGAGCATTCTGAGAGAGTCTTGAAAGCTACATAGCCTTAGATTGCAATTTTATTTATAATTTTTCAAAGGGTTGTAAATCTTAGAAATACCCATTAGTACTCGGTTAATCATTTATTGTATTTATTTAGATAAATGTTTATTGGTGTTTGATTGATAACATGATCATGCATTAGTCAATTACATGCCATTCGTTAATCACGCATATTCTAGAAACATGATTATCTAGGATTGTCCTATTTGTTTATATGAATTATTTTGGTGAAATCAATTGCCTGTAAACTACTAAGTATTAAATTAGTTAAAACTTGGTAACTCATACCATAATAAAGGCAATATATTTTATACGCATTTAAGATAACCAACTTTTATGTAAAAAATGTTTTAGTAAAGTTAGATGAATGTAATGAGTAATTATTTAGATCACATTAATTATCGTAACAAACTCTTTTATAATTAATTACATTCACAAGGTTATTAATAAACTAGTAACTAATTTTGAATTAATTAATTAGTTTAATAAAACACATTTAATTTAAAATAGTAAGTGGGAGAAGGTGAACATTGCAATGTGACCTATGGTCTCCATTATTAGTACAACACCGTGAGATATGAATGTGGCCTTGAGGTGGCTTTGTTTCCATCCCCTAAGAAAGGTTTCTAAACATATCAATACCAAGGCTGGCTTCTTAGAAAGATAGGAGGAAGTGATGTATTTTAGGCCTAACCGACCATAAGGCAGCACTCTCTAAGTTAAGTCATGAAATCTAAAATAATGGGTTACACTTACAAATATGTAATTATGCTTTTGTGGTGGATAATTGCATCTCGACCAAATAAGCGGTACTTTATATTTAACAGAGAAAATAAAGAGTTATTTTAAGTTTTAAATTATAAAGATAAGATTGTCTTATAAGCTATTTGAATTTAACTTGATCGACCTTAAGGCAACAATTTATTTGTTGGGTAGTTTTATCGTGGAAAAGTAAATGTTAATTTATTTGTTTTAATTGTTTCATTCATGCATCATATTTACTTTCCAAAACATTGATATTTTTTCAAATGATAATATTATTGTATCTTATTTTCAGTCATCAAATTTTGCCACCCAATTATTTTCCTATAACGTGCCCGATAATGCATAAAAAGATTGATGATCATATAAAGAAAGTAAAAATGACTGAAGATGATGAATATGGATGGGAAAATTCAACTTTGTTCATTTTTCTGGCCAATTTTTTTAAACATATCTATAATGATAAGAGGCCTCCTCCTGTACCATCATGGGATGCAAGCAAAGAGGAACATGAGAAATATGTTGATCAGATGAGATCAAATCACATGGAGAGATTTTACTGTCTTATTACCATGGAAGAAAAGCTAAGGAAAAGGTTCGAACACATTGAATATTCTCGTGATTTGTGGGATGCTACCTTTGAGGATTTACAAACAAGACCACAATCACGAAAAAGGTAGATATGATTTACCTTTACCTTAGGTTTAATAGTGGATTATGATACCTAAAGTTCTAAATCTTTGATTTAGAAACCACTAATCATATTTTTGTTATTTGTTCTTCTTTACATATACTTAAGCGATCAAGAGGAAATTGTAGATGGAGACAAAAAGTTGAAGAGGAAAAGAGGAAAAGCGTCTAGTTCAAGAAAGTGTTGAAGAAAGTCCATTTATTTAATATTCATTTTTTTTATTAAAAGAAAACTTTATTATTGTTTGACCAATGTTTAGTTCATTTCTTTTTAGTTAATTTGGAATTTTATTGCATGTAATGACTTTAGAATATTTTATTTATAATTTGATTATTCTTATTTTTTCTCTAGACATGCAATTGAATATTTGGACTTTATCACTTTCATTAAAATGAACGGACACTCAATAATTCAGAATTATTTAAAGTAGCAAAACTGCAAGGTAACAAAAGACAAAAAGTTTCAAACGAGGATGACACATATCTTTGGCATCTTAGACTTGGCCATATAGGTCTAGATAGGATAAACCGGTTAACAAAAGATGGACCATTGAGAGTACTAAGAGTTGGAACTCTTCCGGTTTGTGAATCTTACCTAGAAGGAAAAATGACCAAACGTCATTTCTCAGTGAAAGGAAATAGAGCAAAAGAACCTTTGGAGCTTGTACACAGCGATGTCTATGGTCCAATCAAAGTACAAGCAAGAGGTGGGTATGAGACCTTTGGTAAGTTTCAAGAATTCGAACCTGAGGCTGAGAAGTAGTTAGGTAAGACTCTAAAGACACTTTGATCTGATTGAGGTGGAGAATATTTGGATTTAGAATTCAAAGATTTCTTGCTGGAGCATTATATTCTATCCCAACTCACAGCACCAAGAACGCCACAACAAAATGGTGTTTTTGAAAGAAGAAACAGGACCTTGTTGGACATGGTCAGGTCTATGTTATGCTACTCTTCACTTCCTCTCTCATTTTCGGGATATGCACTTCAAACGGCGACATACCTTTTGAATGTAGTCCCATCTAAGACCATTAGCAAAACGCCACTGGAACTGTGGAATGGAAGCAAACCTAGTTTGCATCATTTTTGCATTTGGGGCTGTCCTGCTCATGTTCTTAGACCTAAATCAGGGAAACTTGAATTAAGGTCAGAAGTGTACATTTTTGTTGGCTACGCTCCAGAAACTAGAAGTGGTTATTTCTATAGTCTCAAGGATCAAAAGGTATTTGTTTTAACAAATGCGACCTTCCTTGAACATGACTATATGAATAACTATAAACCTCAATGTAAGGCAGTATTGGAGGAAGTCACAACTGATAAGATTCCATCACAATCATCTTCATCGTTAAATGATAAATGACCAACTGAGGAAACCATGATTCCTGAAAAAGAAACCTTGGTGCAACATCGTAGTGGGAGGATTGTGAGACAACCTGTTCGCTATGAACTAGAGGCACATGTTCTTGTTTTTGGTACAGACAAGGACAATCCGTTAACCTTTAAAGAGGTAATGGATGATCTTGAAAAGGAGAAATGGTAAGAAGCCATGAACTAAGAAATGTAATCGATGTATTCGAATTCTGTCTGGGAACTTGTGAATCCACCTGAAGATGTCAGGCCCATAGGGTGTAAGTGGATATACAAGAAGAAAAGAGGTGTAGATGAGAAAGTAGAGACTTTCAAAGTGAGACTTGTAACCAAAGGTTACACTCAAAGAGATGGTGTTGATTATGAAGAAACATTTTCTCTTGTGGCCATGCACAAATCCATTCGTATCCTCTTATCCATAGCGACTGCCAATGATTATGAGATATGGCAGATGGATGTGAAGACAACATTTCTGAATTACTATCTTGATGAAAGTATCTATATGGTACAACCAAAAGAGTTCATTAAGAAAGGGGAAGATCAAAAGGTGTGCAAGTTGCGAAAATTCATTTATGGATTAAACCAAGCATCGAGATCTTGGAATACCACTTTTGATGAAACAATTGAAACATATGGCTTTGAACAGAATGTCGACGAAGCATGTGTGTAGAAATACATCAAAGGAAAAGTGGTGGTTTTCTTAGTTCATTACGTTGATGACATTTTTCTCATTAGGAACAATGTAGAGACATTGTCGAACTTAAATAAGTGGTTAGATGAAAAGTTCCAAATGAAAGATTTGGGCGAGGCAAGCTATGTTTTGGTAATCCAAATCATAAGGGATATGAAGAACAAGCTGTAACGTCCCAAAATTACCAAGTAAGGCTTAGGGCCTATATTAGGGGGCTAGGATGGCAATATATGGAATTATATGTTTATTTGATATATTTGATTGTGATTATGTGAGTTATATGATAATATAACTAGTTATGCATGTTTAAACCCGTTTTTTATTAGAAGGGAAATTTTCATAATTTGGCCCGTTATGGGCATAATTTTATATATATATATGTGAGAGACCACATTATTATGTGGGTTACTCGGCACGAGATGATTCCTGGGAGAAACTTAGCAGGAAAGTCACAACAGGATCCAATACCCGACTCGGGGCGAGTCAAGGGGTATTCTAGGTATTTGGCATTAAATTGGGTTATCACGTAATGAAAATGAACAATTGAGGATATATTTAGAGTTAGCGAGATTAGGAGGGAATAGTGGGGATTTTGACCATTTTTCCCTCGGGGACGTTGTTGGTACCTCGAGCCTCTGGATTAGCATAAGTAACTTAAGCCTTAACAAAAAACAAAAATAGTCAAAACACTCCATCATCCAACCGACTCTCCCACTCTCTCACTCTCTCAGCTCTTAAGTAAGTTTTTGAAGAATAAAGAAGATTGTGGCTGGAAAGTAAAGAATTGAAGGCTTAGGATTAGAATTCAGATAGCTGAAATCATACCATTAGGCTTCCTTCTAGTGGTTACTCCGGTTCCTTCCTCCTGCAATGAGGCACTGAGATCTATAAGCCTAACCAGAAAGCGAGAAAGGGAACCTAATGCTCCACCCATTGATTGGCAAAAGTACTGATAAAACCCCCAGTTCTTTAGCAAAGATGAGCAACATTGAGCTAGCACGTCAGACTTCGGGATCACCGTTCTTAGCTAAGGTAATATCTTAATCCTTGTTTCAAATTGAATTCTGCCTTGTTTTCCTTAAATTTTGAAGTGTTCTTGACCTTGTGGCTCAAGTATGAAAGTTTGATTTTTGATGGGTTTTTAAACTAGGTTTTAGTTGGGGTTTGCTGGAAACCACGATAGAGAACATGCAGGAGGTCTTAAACGACCTACTATAAGGAAAGTCAAGCATACCCCTTCCTAAGCGTAAAGAGAAGGAGAATGAAAAAGGGCAAAACACTGTCCCCGTACACGATGGGAGAACCCAACTTTCCACTAGTAAAACTCCCCCCGACAAAGTCCCATGGGGGACCTAGGATGACGAAAGGCCCCTAGGAGCAAAGGCGGAGGAAAGACGATGGTCGTAAGAATGAAGTAGAAGTCACCTCAAAAGAAGCGCCCCCTGGTCTAAGAGAGGAACTCCATGGGAAGAGGTCAGAAGTAAGAAACACACCCCCCACGGTTCCCCCGAGGAACATAACCAAGGCAAGGGATCAGCCTGAGAACCCGCAAGACTCCTTATGCGAAAAGAGGAGGGATCTAGACATCAAAATGCAGCACCCTCAAGGAAAAGGTATCTCCGCACCTGGGGGCACAGAGATGATGATGAATTTGAACATGTTTCGCCCTTCACAAGGGAGATCTAGGAAGAGCAAACCCCCACCAACCTCAGAGAGCCTCGTATGACTCCATACGAGGGTACTACGGACCCAAAGTATTACTTAGACTACTTTAATAACTTTATGAGGTTAAGAGGGGTCAACACCAGAGCAAAATGTCATTTCTTTGTTGTTACACTTAAAGGTTTTGCATACAAATGGTTCAAGAAGTTAAGGCCAGGAACAATCAAGTCATGGCAGCAATTCTCTGGTGAATTTCTTCAGCAACACCGTGTAGTCTATGATTACGTTATGCCAATCACCAGCCTCGCTAACATAAAGCAAGGCGAAAATGATTTTCTGAAGAACTATATCCATAGGTTCAATATGGAAGCAACAAAGGTGGGATGTTTAACCAAAGCGGAACTCAAGATGGCTATTACAGCCGGAGTTCGTCCAGGAAGCAAGTTATCGGGTAACATGCTCAAAAGAGAAGTTTCAAATTTAGATGATTTCTTCGAAAGAGCACAGAAGTACATACCTATGGAAGAGGGCCATAAGAACTCGCATGTGGAAGAAAGCGAACCTTCCTCCAGTCGCCCTACTACCAATACGTCCGAAGATTCCATATAGAAGGAGGCATCGTGCAAGAGGGGCCGCTGACAAAATTTTAAATTGGACAAGGACCATCTAGCCATAAGAGTCCCGACCCGAAGGGAGATCACCTCAAAAATTGCAAAAAGGGTCTCAAAATGGACGCTTGCAAAAAGGGTCTCAAAGTGGACGCTTGCAAAAAGGGTCTCAAAGTAGACGCTTGCAGAAAGGGTCTAAAAGTAGACGCTAGCAAAAAAGGTCTCGAAGAAGACGCTTGCAAAAACGGTCTCAATGAAGACGCTTGCAAAAATAGTACTATGCCTAATGACGAGAAGGACGCTTCTTGTAAGAAATAATAAGCGCGTGCAAAAGTATATAAAAGGATAACTAGAACCCAAGGGGTCAACATATCCTTATAGAGATAGCTATCAAACCCCCTTTCGCGTGGGTTCCAAAGGACCTCGAGCATGATAAATACAAAAAAATAAAATAATAATAAATATATATATATAGGAAGGAAGAGAAGAGTCTACAACAACTCCTAAAGGCCTCCCTATAGACTGGGGGGCAAGTGTGGATGCCAAAAATCCACAAAGAAAAAAAATCTCTAGTTCATGGTTGGAATACAAGGCTAAAGGTCACTTAGTCATGTTATCAAGCTCAAGCCCGTAACTCTAGTGAAACCAAGAGATTGTCCCAAGAGAGACATCGCCTTATGAGCCATGAGGTTTGCCCCTGCTAAACTAAGGGGCCAAAATAAGTATTGCAAAAGGATGGGTGCACAAGACCCACACATAGTAAGGTCCGACGTGCCCGCGCAAGGTTGACATGCTCATGAGTCAAGAAGTAATCACATACGTGAGAGTTGTCAAAGGCACCCGAGGTGTATGCCTACCTATGGGCAAAGGGCACCCGAGCCATGTATGTCAAAGGCACCCAAGCCATATGCCTCGACCATTCTAGCATCTCGCGAAGCAAAGCACGCCGCACCACGGCCATACACGCGTCTAGCGAGGTATGGCCTCGCCAAGGAGCCTCGCACAGCGAGGCACAACCCGCCTCGCCCGCGCATGTCTCGCGACCCTGCTTCGCACAGGTGCCTCACACAGTGAGACACTCCTCGCACACACCTCGGACCACCAGCTCCACCAGGGCGCTTCGCGCCTCGCACCTACAGCCTCACATAGCAAGGCCATGCGTCTCACACCACGAAGAGGTGCACCTTGTGCCTGGTGCACCGCCCCGAGCCTCGCATAGCGAGGCATGCATCTCATGACACGAAGAGGCACCCCTTGTACCTAGTGCCTCGCCCCGAGCCTCGCATAGTGAGGCATATGTTTCGCGCTAGGAAGAGGCGCACCTTGGGCCTGGCGCCTCACCCCGAGCCTCACATAGTGAGGAATGTGTCTCGTGCCACGAAAAGGTACCCCTTGCGCTTGGTGCCCCGCCCCGAGCCTCGCATAGTGAGGCATGCATCTCACAGCACAAAGAGGTGCCCCTTGTGCTTGGCGCCTCGCCCCGAGCCTTGCATAGCGAGGCCATGCGCCTCACGCTTCAAAGAGGCGCACCTTGCGCCATACCTTGCCCAGCCTCGCACAACAAAGCGCAACACTCCTCAGCCATGCACCTAGGGCCTCGCAGCATGGGTTTTGCGCCAAGCACCTCTCGGCCACACACCTAGGGCCTCATGACACGAGTATCGCATCTAGCACCCTTCAGACACGCACCAAAGGTCTCGTGGCATGGGTCTCGCACCAAGAACTCCTCGGCCCCACACCTAGGGCCTCACGACATGGGTCCCGCGTCTAGCAACCTTCGGCCATGAACGAAGGGCCTCGTGGCATGGGTCTCGCTCCAAGAACCCCTTGGCCTCGCACCAAGAGCCTCGCACATGAAGGATGCTAAGCGATGGTCTCGCGAGGCGAGTTCCTAATCTCAAACGTAGGCATCATGCCTCACTGCAGACGCAGCAGGCCTCGTTGAAGAGTCCTTAACACTATTCCTGAGGTAAGTGCCACCAATGGGGCACCACTCTCCCTGTGAGTCCCATGAGATGTAGGGTTAAGGGCCTCTTGGACATGCAGTCGGGGAAGGTCAATAAGGGCCTCACAACGATTCGATATGAAATCATAAGAGATACGAAATGAGCCTACAGACTAAGAAGAGCCGGAGTATGGGTACGGTGCCCACGCCGGACAGGTAGTGGCAGTACAAGAATGGTACATGGTCAGGACTCCCTTAGCACGCTTAGGAGGTCCGTTCTCGACAAGTAATGGAGGAATAATATGGTACCAAGATAGAAGTACTTTTGCAGGCCCCTGACACGTACTAGGGCGAACCACCACTCCTTCAACACCACTATGACTTGGGCCACAACCCTGACAATGTACCTATGTATAATTTTGTTCCCTGGGACCACGATGTACCAGGAGCCATTAGAGCTCCAATGTAAGTAGACTTTCACTCCTCCAGCAAGGGGGTGGGGAAATTCATTGTACACTCAAGCTATTAAGCAATATACAAAGACTCACTCCATTGTTAATCTATGTTTATCCTTCCATAAGTTCATTCTAAGTTCTTATCTAAATATCTCTATACTTACCTTTGAGTTTTCCGATCTAATTTTGTTGATGAGATTTCACCGTAAACACTAATATTAATTACTAAAATGAAATCTCTATCATTTAGCACCTTGAACCAAACTAAAAGGAAACCATCGTTTCACTTCTTCATCAGAAGCTATAGATGTGCATATCTATGATTTACACTCCCACTCAATTATACTACTAAATTCCAAGTATGGGCTTGTCTGTAGGGTAAGCTGGTAACGAACAAGTAAAAGAACTCAAATAATATAATCAGTTAGAACACTAACCACTCGTTATTGAGATTGAATTGACCTATGGTCAACTATATGATATGACTAGAATAGATTATAACGATATGTTTACTTATCCTATCAACTGTCAATATAGGTCCAGACTGATGTAACAAATACATCTGATCTTATCTACTTTGATAATGTTCTGGAAAGTGCATAACACTGTGATGTGTAAGTAGAAAATATCGTAGATTGGAAAGTCAGTATAAATCATGTGCACTAACTAATCTTAGGACACACTTATTTTTGAACATATAATCATATTTATATTCTACTGTGATTACGTCACTATAAATACGATTAGCTATATGCTCGGGATTTAATTGAAGTTTATATAAAAAAAATAATCATGAAAATAAAACATGTGAGCAAAGGGATTGACCAAGTCAAAAAATTATTTCTATTATTTTATTAATAATAAACGAGATTACAAAGAAATTGAGTTTTAATTTGGGCATAAAACCCCAACATCCTTTATTATAGTTGTGACTAGGTTATCAGTAGGGGCTTGGAATCGGGATCGTGCTCGAGGATCATTCTTATTTTATGCTATACTTGGACCTGAGGTAAGAAAACTTCACCCAATACGTGTTATATGTAATCAGGGCTTGGCCCGACTGTTAATGATAATTATGAATAGGGCTTAGCCCCTGAGAACGACTATATTTCACTTGTTGGTTAAACATACTTTGATATTCTATACCTGCTTAAATGTTACTTGATTATTCGCATGGTTTGCGTGGCTAGGGCTGGGCCCCATTAAATAAGCATGATTACTATGATTACGGTTACTTGATGATGTTATTTGATTAATATGTATGCATGCTTGTCTTGTGGGGTACGCCTATCCATATATGTTTCTATGTTGATATTTGGATACCTGGTACAGAACTTGACTTATTAGTCAAGGACGGCAATAGCGCGCTGCACGCTGGTCGAAAGGCTTAGGCCTAAATGAGCAACTTACTATTATGTTGGAAGACCCTATGGTCGTTGGAAAACCAAAGGTGTTTGGCTAGCTCTATTGCTAGTTACCTAGAGCTAAGGGCAAGGGCCTCAGGTGACTCTATGGTCACATAGCTATGGTATAGGGCCCTGGGGTTGACTCTATGGTCAACTGTTTAGGGCAGCGGCCCCAAGTTGGTCAAATGACCATTTATTTGTAACTGAATGACTGTATGAGTAGGTTATTACTAGTGTACATGCTAGATAAGTATCTGGGAATGTGTATTTTGTGTTTATGCATATGCTTAAGTTTTCTTGTTGAGCCTTGCCTGACGGGTGCTATGTGGTGCAGGTAAGGGAAAAGGAAAGCTTGACCAGCCATAAGTTGCAGAGCTTTAGTGGCGGTGTGTACATATACGGCTCCTCATCCACCACGACCAAGGATATCTCAGAAGAACTAGGGTTGTAGCCCTAATTTTTCCGCTTAGGTCAGTCGGCTGGAATTTTCATATATATATATAGTTTTTTTAAAAGTTCGGTTGTAATATTTTGGTTGTATAACTTCTTAAATAAAAGTCAACAATTCCTTTGACCAAATTTTTTAACCCTAACCCTTGACATTAATCACAGTTATACGTTTTTAACCAAATGGCTTGATTAGCAAGTTTGACGCAATTTAAAGTACACAGTGTAACGGTCCTGGATTAGGAGGGCGTTACACAAGCTCTTGGCACTTTCTCAGGCTAATTATATAGATAAGGTGCTTGAAAGATTCTCTGTGGAGAATTCCAAGAAAGGTCAATTACCGACCAGACATGGAATTGTTCTCTCTAAGGAACAATGTCCCAAGACACCTCAGGAGGAAGATGATATGAGAAAGTATCCGTATGCTTCAGCAGTTTGGAGTCTGACGTATGCTATGTTGTGTACTAGGCCTGACATATGTTATGCAGTTGGGATTGTAAGTCATTATCAATCAAATACTGGTTTGGAACACTAGATTGTAGTAAAGCACATTGTCAAGTATCTTAGGAGAATGAGAGACTATATGCTGGTATATTTAGGGTGTGATCTAAACTTTATATGATACATGATTCTGATTTCCAATCAGACAAAGACAGTCAAAAATTGACATCTGGGTCAGTGTTCACTCTTGGTGGAGGAGCTGTTTTTTGGAGAAGCATTAAGAAATCCAGCATAGCTGATTCAACCATGAAAGTCGAATACATAGTGGCTTGTGAAGCAGATAAGGAGGTGGTTTGGTTGAGGAAGTTCTACACTGATCTGGAAGTTGTTCCAGATATGGATAAGCCACTAATCCTGTACTGTGACAATAGTGGAGCAGTAGCTGATTCCAAAGAACTGAGAAGCCACAAGAGAGAGAAGCATATAGAAAGGAAATACCATTTAGTAAGAGAGATTGTACACCAAGGTGATGTGATTGTTATGTAGATAGCGTCAGAACAGAACTTGGCTGACCGATTAACCAAGACACTTCCTGCAAAGTTGTTCATGGGTCACGTGCGCAATATGAGATCAAGGGAGATGCCTCACATTCTTTAAGGACAAGTGGGAGATTGTTAGGATTAATTCCCTAAAAGCAAGTAAACACATTTTATTGGTTTTAAATAAAAATACAATTTATTATGTTTGAATGTTATAATTATTGTTTGAATTAATTATATAATAATATCAAGAAAATTCCCTATTCATTCTTGAGAATATGATCTTGTATTAGTACGAGAGAATTAAGATCATATATAATGAATAAAATAATCAGTAACATATTAAAGTAAGGAATCTATAATGAATGGTTACTAGTACGGTTTGCTAAGCATACGAGATTCAAATTACTGATGTGGATAAACATCTTAGTAAATGTGTTGTATATAATAGATATTATATATGAAAGAACCAATGAGAATTAATTATCTTTATAAACTTGCCGTTTAACGTAAAGATTTAATTCTTATCATAATAGATGATCATTTGTAGATCAGTCTAAATCCCGAGTATTCATGAACTCCTGGTTATTTTCTTTTAGATCTTTTGACTCACTCATTAAGGTCTCTTAGAATAATGACGCTAATGGCTTTTGTTTTGAAGATTCAACATCATGGATGGCTGGGAACATGAATTGCGATAATGGAATCCATGCTTTTCTAACGGATCGAATATTGTTTCCTATAAGGGTTGATTCTGGAATTGAATAGTTATCGAGCTCAAATCTATAATTAGATTATAGATTAATTATTCGTTGGTGAATTAATGGTACTTAAGGATCAAGAGGTAATTAGAAGGGTGAAACGACAATTTTGACTAGCTCCAATTAGCGAACTAATAATGGAGGACAAAACTACATATATTGATTATATCAATGGATTACTAGAGAAAACTCTGTAAATATAATTCTATAAATACTTAGAGTGAAATTCTGTATTTATAGTGGAGTAATCATGGAATTAATAAATAAGATTATTAGATTGAAGAGTTTAATTAATAATCTAGTTTATTGGAGCTTCGTATTATAGGTTCATGGTCCCCAGATCACCTCTGTCCTACTCTGTCAAGGGTAAGGATGTCAAAAGAAATATTTGTTAAGAGAAATGATTAAATTGCAAAGTAATTAATTTTTCAGGTCAAGGAAATAATTATTTGATAATTATGGGTAATTGATTAATTGTGAATTAATTAATTATTTAACTATATAGTTTTTAATTTGAAAACCTATAGGTTAAAGTTAATATTAATTTTGTTTGGATTAATATAAAGGCAAAGAATAATAAATATCTTATTTATATTATGATATTTATTTATTTAATTTTAAACTGATATTTTAAGATAAAATTAATTTTGAATTAACTGATATTTATGTTGGGGTAAATATCTTTTCTTAAAAGTTGATTAAATAAACAAATGAGAAAATCAGGGCAACCCTAATAGGGTTGGGCGACGCACAATGTACAATAAAGTGTGTGGCGCCTAACATCAGGGATTTTTTTCCCTGGATTTTAATTTTGAATTTCAAAGAAGTTTGTTTAATAATTTATTTAATTATTCTTTTTAAATATGATTTAAATAAATAATTAAATGATGATATCTAACTAGTTTTTAATTTGAATTATATTTGAATTAAATAAATATAATTTAAGTAGATTAAATATCTTTATATGTCTGATAGTACGTGACATTTAGAAAAATGAATTGTTATTATTTTGAATAATAAAAATACAGACTCTGTCTCTAAAGCGATAGTTTTCTCTAAACCTGAAAACTATTCTAAACTTTCTCTCTGTAAAAAACTCTCTAGATCTCATGTGTTGAGCACATCTAGGGAGTCACATAAATCAACCTTTTCAATCCTATATGCCCACACACGTCCTTGTGTGTCTGAGAATTGGTTTGGAAGATTAGGGTGTGAGATCTCAGACACTGGATATAAAGATAGTTAATTTATACAAAAAGACTCAAGGACACTTGGTAGGCTATAAGAGACAATATGTGATCTATTTGTATGTGATTTAATATTTATATATGTGTATGATCCTGGATGGTATTAATATTTAATAAAATGGATCCATATAGTCTGTTGTGTACCTTTGATTTGATCATTTAATACCAACAGTTTCTGCAACAAATGCCTGGACTTGGAGGATCCCACAAATTTGTCAATCTTTGTCTACCTTAAACCTTGACTGCATTGAAATTGAGTATTAATTTTTGAGTAACAAGCACACTCTTCATCGTTTCCATACAAAAAATTATGGTATCAAATATTGATGAAATTCAACTTTAATCTTGGCCAAAAAAATACAAATTAAAGGAACCAAGGCACTTATTAAGCTTTCCATAAGCAACATGACTTGAATTTCAAACACAACTGTTGACCCTCTTAGCTTGTCAGATAGAACCGTACGTTAGAAAATCTCTCTTCTCTTCACGATAGTTCATTTTACCATTTGAAGCATTTTCGAAGAAATCTCGAGTTTTAGGAGTCGGAATCAAGCCAAGGAACCAAGTTGGGATAAGCTAGGGTTATGCTCCACCATTGAAGAGGGTTTGTTGCAGAGATTGAGGTGAGTTTTTAGCCATTAGAACTCTTGGTTTTGCTCTGTATTCTTAGTTAAGTTTCAGCTGGTTTTGAGTTGAAAAGTTGGGAATTGATTGGAGTTTTGGCTAGGGTTCTTGGGGCTGTGATGCTTGGGGCATGTGAGGATGGTTTTTGGGTTCATTTGGGACATAATTTGATGTTTGGAAGGTTTTGTTTTGGGTTAGAAATGGTGGAATCGAAGGAAAAACTTTATGGGCAGATGCTAGAAGAAGGTAGCGCTACATCGCCCAGTATAGGGCGCTACAGCGCTACCTGCAGGGGAGGCTAGGGCGGTTTGGCTCTGTGAAGAGTGCTGGGGCGCTAGGAGGGTAGCGCTATAGCGCTATCCTGTTTCTTCAGAACTGTGTTTTGGGTGTTTTTAAGGGTTTTTGGCTCGGGGTTTCAATCCTTAAGGTCTGGGATCGAATCTACTCACCGTGTGGCCATGTTTCGAGGTCCCGAGAGTGGGGTTTAGGTCAAGGCCCTATCTTTGTTGATTTTCATTAATCGGAGGTTATGTTTGGTTATGACTAGGTGACCGCTAAAGGATTAAGGATCTATCATTCTCAAGGGTCGTTCTTGTTCTAATTCTCACTCGAACCAGTGGTAAGAAAACTGCACCCTGTGTATATGTGACATGCATGGTTATTCTTGATGCATATTGGATGTTAAAATGTAATGCACGAGAAACATGTGATTAGGACATGCTTTGTAGACTGAGTATGATATTTTTCAGAGCTTGAGCCTCTGTGTTTATGCATGATCCTAATTGTACTGATAATTGTTAAGTAAGCATGTTGAATGCTTTGTATTAGGATATTTGACATATGATATATGTTTGGTGGCATTGCTTACTTGTGTATGGTACCAACTGTTCAAAATTGGCACTGGTCGCTTTTCACTGACCTAAGAGTCAGAAACAGCATAAGCGTCTTGAACGCAGGGCCGAATGAAGATTAGATCTAATCGATATCATCGTTGAATGACTCATATGGGGTATTAATGCTGGATTGACCCGAAGGTCGATGAAAATTATAAGCGCTTGGCAAGTCTAGGACTAGTTACTCAGAGCCAGGGCTTAAGACCTAGGTGACTACTTGTCACATGGCTAGGGAACAGTGTTCCATAGTTATGACTCTAGGGTCATGAGGAAGGTTATGTTGGTGACTAATCATCATGCACCTATCCTGTTTAAGCTAGTGAAAGGATCACTTATTTGTAAAGGGAACGGAACCCACCTTAGTGACTTGTACCACTGTCACATTTCTATTCAGGGCTATCAGCCCGGTATGGTTATCGGAACCACTAGTGTTAAATCACTTATCTGATTGAGATCGACTTGATAGTCATCCACTCAGGAGGGTAGTATTTCTTATCCTGGATACCCATTGTTATGTGTATTTGGTTGCCTGTTTGATTAGGGCTATATCTGCTAGGCGTGTGCCTTATGATTCGATGACATGTTATTACTGTTCATGAGCATATTAAGTTTTCTTGCTGGGCTTCGGCTCACGGGTGCTATGTGGTGCAGGTAAAGGCAAAAGAAAGCTGGACCATCCTTAAGCTGGAGAGCTTAGGTGACGATGTGTACATATGCGGCTGCTCGACCGCCACGGCCGAGGGTTGAAAGAGGAACTAGGGTTAAACCCTGTTTGCCGCTTAGATCGGCTATTGTAAATATTTTCTTGTAATAGACTCTTAAGTTATATTTTTGGGATCCCAATGTATATAGTAAACGTTCTAATGAAACGTTACATCTTAACAAAAAAATTTAATCCCTAAACCGCTAATCATACTTAGTTACACGATTTTGGCCAAATGACTCGGTTAGCGAGTTTATCACTTGTTACAAGACACACTGTAATGGTCCCTGGAGTTTGGGGCATTACAATTTTGATAAAAAAAAAACAGTAGCAGAAATAGAAAAACAGCAGCAAAAACAGAAAAACTACAGTATAAACAGAAAAACAACAGTATAAATTTTTTAAACATTTATCTAAAGTTAACATTTGAGATCAAATCTACCAAAGTAATTCAGATTTCAAGGTTAATCTATGTATATAGGTACTCTTGTGTTCCAAATTTATAAGTATTAAACCTACTTAAACTACAATTTTCTCACCAACTTGCTGATTTGCCAACTGAGATACGCCATAATTGATTTAGTCTACTCATCCCGTGTCTCGTTGATTTTGTGAGCTGAATATGGTGTAGTGTTTGTAAACTAATTAGCAAATATTTAAAATAATAAGTTAGAAATCATCCAAATAAAATCATTAATGATAGTTTAAATCAAAATTAAAAGGTAAAACAATACCTCATTTTTCAAGTAGGTTTTTGGTCTAGGTTGTGAAATCAACTCTCTAGCAAACTTCATAATGTAAAAGCCACACTCAGTTTGCCCAGTTTGGTTTCGACACTATTACAACATAGTTATATAAATTTAAGTATTATATTTAGCAAGTTATTATAGTAAAAATATGTCAAAAACTTTAATATAATAAGTAATATAATTTACTTACCTTAGGAACACAAACTTTTAGATTATTGGACTCTTTTTGTCTACGGTGTGTATCATATTGATCCAATGCCCTGCACAAAATATTAATATTTACCCAGGTATGAGTTTGAAATGAAATCATAAATTAATTAAATAATATGTAAAACTTACATGATAATTATCTCCTTAATTTCCAGACGAAAATATGAGTTTACAGGATCCAAAAAAGCTACCGAATGACTGTGTGACTGAATTAATACTAACATCCAATGATAGCTACAATAAAAAAAACTTGTGTAAGATATTTATCAATAAAATAAATATATGAATATAAAATTAAGTTGACTTACTAGTTGTTCCAAGGACAAATTAGAAACTGTGTCTTTAGCTCCATCTATAGAAACCGATCGAAGAGATTTTTAGCATGTGTTTCATTGAGTCCTGAATTAGTGGACACTAAAGCGGGATCCATGAAAGTGTACATGTGGTTCAACCCCTTCGTTTGCACTAAATCATCGAGCAAGTTACATATAATTAAAAACTTCAACAAACTATTAAATTTCAAGTTACACTAAATAAACAAAAAGATTATAAACACCATTGTACCTCATATATAATGCTAGCCCAGTCTGTTCGATCATCTCATAGTTGCAAAAGTGGAGGATATCATCTTTCCCTAACAGAGAAATAGTTTGGAATCCAAATACCCTTTCTACAATTGGAATTTCTACCACGTGGTCAACTTTCCATTTATCAATAAACTTCACCAAACACTTCAACATTCTTGTCATAGGCACTTTTGTAGGCTCCTGTGTCAATGCCTCTATTCTTTTCTTTGATTGTCTTGGTTGTTGAGTAGAGGGTGCAAGTGGCTCTTTCATTTGTTGATTAGTAAGGAACCAGTGTTGTGGCCATCCAACATCGTACCTGAATGCTTGTCCAACCAATGAATAACCTTCCATTGTAAGCGGATGCGGTAAACTAGCGTTCTCTTGAATGTCTACCTCAACTCTCACACGATAATTTCTAGGGGGCAGTTGAGCGCTATGTATTTCTGTGCAATAGGTACTTAAAAGTTTTCCCTCTGCAACTATATTTTGTGTCGAACCAAGACACAACTTACAATTAATCTGTTACATTACAATTAATTTGTTAATTTTTTTTCGATAAACTAGTTTATTTTTCATTTATAAAATATATGCATTAATGTATTAATAAGAAACTATTACCTCATCAGGAAAATTTGACTATGGTGGTGGGGGAGCACATGGTGCCTGTGACGGTGGTGGAGGAGCATATGGTACCTGTGAGGGTGGTCGGTGAGCATATGATGTCCACGTCGGTGGTGGAGGAGCATATGGTGCCTGTGTCGGTGGTGGAGGGACATATGGTACGTGTGGTGTGTTTGAGGCTCCTCCTACACCTGAACCAGATGCATTCGATGATCCAAATGCATCGCTCTGTTGAGATGCAATATGCGCCATCAACAAGTTTAACTTTTCTTCCTGTTGACGTGCCCTTTCTTCAGATTGACACCATTTCTCTTCAAGGTCTTTATAACGAGCATCTTCCACACCTTTTTGTTTGTGATTGAATATTTTTGGAGGTGGGACATGAAAAAATTGAGGGGGAGCGACATGTGCACCGATCCCCCTAACACATCCCCCATACTCTGGAGTGCCTAATGCCATTGTTAGTATATCGTTTGAACCTTCCTCCACCAACTCGCCTTCTGCTACTTTTTGCCTGTATTCCGCCTATATACATAGTTAATAAATTAATTAGAGTTTAACATACACATTAATCATTAAAATTATTTTAAAAAATCGAAGAACACTTACAATCCTTTTCACCACCTTTTGAGCTTCTTCATCACTAACTTCTCCTTTCTTGTTCATCCCTGCTCGTGTCCACATCTCAGATCTGTCATATTCGGTCAACTCATGACCCAATTCCTGTTCCATTTGTTTCTCTACCGGTGCATTACCACCAACCCCCGAGTGGTGTGGATACTTGTTATGAGCCCGAGCATCTTATTTTTTTTCCTCATCTCTTCCCAATCTGGGGTTAGTCTTTTCACAACAAATTTTTTCCCATCTACAGGTTTGTAATACTCAACGTAGTCTGATGGCGGCTTGGCAAGAAGCTTAGTAGCTATATTCTTATATACATGAATAAGATCTTTTGTTAGTCTTGTTTTCTAGTTTCTCAATGTTTTTCCTGCTTCTTTAAGGACGTCTGTTTTAGAAGAATTTGGAAGTTTGAATGTAGTCTGCACAAACAAACCCAATCGAGCGATGGGAAAAGGAGGGATCAAGATGAACAACACCATTGGTCCTCTATCATGCACAATCCTTCCTTTAGATGTCGACAATTGGAAACAAATGTCAAAGGATAAAAAGGAGACCATATGGGGTAAAATACAGGTAAGCTATAATATTAACTATTAAATTTATCCTAACAAATGTAGTGGTGTTACCTCATAATTTCAAATGGTCTGGAGGGGTTACTCAACGTAGTGGTGTTACCTCATAATTGCGACCCTCACTTCTTGCTTTGAATACATCACTACAAGTCGATTTGCCCCTATACTTCTTATCTTGTTTATTTGTTTGTGCGGTAGGATTAATCCCCTCCAGACCATTACCATCATCATCAACAAACAGATTGCCCTCATCATCATATGATGGATCCATAATCAATAAATCGGAAATTAAGTAAACAAAAATATTATCTTGTATAAACCTCACAAAATACATAAAAACAAAATCACAAAATTAATATATATACCTTTAATTATGTACTCGCAATTATGAGGTAACACCACTACATTTGAAAAGTCTGGGCGATAATAGTAACACCACTATTTTGTGTATTTCTAATATTATCACGGTCCACGGTGTTGAATTGAGTACCATGAATATAATATCATTGATATTTAATTACACACATTGAAGGACCTCGTGCTATCCATTTTAGTGTTTCAGACACTTTGTTTGTGGTATTATTCAGAAGCTAGAATACAATAAAATAATACAAAGTATATTAAATTCTAACAAGCTAAAATACAATAACACTCAAACAAGAGCAACACAAGTGTTTTACCTCATTCTCGAACCAAGTACTGAAATTTCAATATTGTTCATTTTGTACCCATTTTTTATTCTGAGACTTATTAGGATAAGTGGTCTTGATCCAATTGAAATGTTATCTTCAAGAAAAAACATTTATATCAACAAACTACATTCATTGCCAATATAATGAAAGTGAAAAATAAGATTGACCATGCATATGTATAGGAACTTACTCGATGTATGGTTGAACATCATCAATATTTTGTACGACTAGGCGATGTGCTTCATCTTTATCAAATTTATTTACTTCAGAAACAACACCACCTCTACTGACTTTACTTATTTCAAATTCAATTTTAGAAAAATATAGTCCAATGCTCGCAACACCTGATAAGTATTCTGAGCATAACTCCATTGCTTCTTCAACGATGTAGGATTCAACTATGCAACCCTTAGGTCTACTTCTATTTCTAACATAACCTTTTGAAACCTTCATATATTGTTCAAATGGGTACATCCAACTCAAGTATAATGGTCCACACAATTTTACCTCTCTCACCAAATGAACTATTAAATGAACCTTTATATCAAAAAATGAAGGTGGGAAATACTACTCCAACTCACACATAGTTATCACGAGATTTGCTTGAAGATTGTCCAACTTTGACACATATACCACTTTACAACAAATAGATTTAAAGAAGAAGCATAGTTTGGTAATTGCATATCAAACTTTTTTGGGTAACACTGAATGGATAGCTACCGGTAGAAGATGTTCAAGTAGTGTATGATGGTCAAGAGACTTCATTCCAACTAAATTCAAAATTTTCATATCTACTAGAGAAGAAATATTTGAAGAATAACCTTCCAGTGCTTTCACATTCGACAAAGAATGACATATAATTTATTTTTCTTCTTTAGAAAGGGTATAACACGCAGGTGGCAAATAGGTTCGTCTCTCACCAACCTCTGGTTGTAACTTACTGTGTATACTCATTACTTTTAAATATAACTGAACTTTAATTCCATCCTTACTCCGACTAGGAATATTCAGCGATGTACTAATTAAGCTATCCGACACGTTTTTCTCAATGTGCATCACATCCAAGTTATGACGCAAAACCAAATGCTCCCAGTATTCAAGCTAAAAGAAAATAGATTTCTTCTTCCAACAACCTGTCGCACCATCTACAACCTCCTTTGTTTTTTCACTTCTAACATTTTTTCTCTTATTTTTATAATTTCTAGGGTTAACGAACTTGCATTGGACTTTGTTCAACTTTGTTAATAATTATCATACAAGTAAATGTGGTGGAGCCTTTCCAAATTTACATTTACCATTGAAATCATATGTCCAACTTCAAAATTTGTGTTCTTCGGATAAGAACTTTCGGTGTCCCATATAAAAAATCTTTCTAAAATGTTTTTAAAATTCAGAATGAGTCCTCTCTTCACAAATGGGACATGCCTTGTACTATTTCACACTAAATCCAAAAAGATTACCTAAGGCTGGAAAATCATTAATGGTCCACAATAACAATGCTTTAAGATTAAATTTTTCTTACCTATAAGGATCGTAAGCATTAACCTCCTCATACCACAATGTGCTTAAATCATCAATTAAAGGAGCTAGGTATACATCAATATCATTTCCAGGTTTTTTAGGACCAGACATCAACAAGGTGAACATGATAAACTTCCTCTTCATACACAAACATGGCAGTAGATTATAGATGACTAGCATTACAGGCCAACTACTATATTTACTATTAAGGAGACTGTGTGGATTAATTCTGTCAGCAGAAAGACCCAAACGAATATTCTTCGGTTCATTGCCAAATTCAGGCCATTTAACATCTATTGTTTTCCAAGCTAGCGAGTCAGCGGGATGTCTCAACTTACCATCCTTTTACTCTATCTTTGGCATGCCCAATTAAATTTTTAGCACGATCATCATTTCAGTACAACCGAACCAAACAAGGTATCGGTAGTATATACCATAAAACCTTTGCAGGGACACATTTTCAACTACATATGAAATTTTTTTCTTTTGTCATCTAGACTCGCCACATGTCGGGCATGCAATTGCATCAACAAATCTATTTTGATATAAGATGCAATCGTTAGGATAAGCATGTATTTTTTCAGATTGTATGCCTAATGAACACAATGTCTTCTTTGCTTCATAAAATGAAGACGACATTTCATTACATTCTGGTAATAATTCTTCTTAAAATGCTAACAACTCTGTCATTCCCTTATCACTCCACCCATGTTTGGCTTTTAAGTTATACAACCTAAGCAGTGTTGATAATTTAGTGAACCTTGTACAATTAGGAAAAATAGGTTTCTCAACATCTTCTAAGATTGACTGAAATTTAATTGGATCCACATGTAATTCATATTATGCATCATCAATCATTTATGCAATATCATCAACTTTATAATCCACATCAAAATACTTATTATTCTTAGACGGTCCCTCATCAGTGACTTTCATTCTTTCTCCGTGCAAAAACAAAACTTTATAACTTTTGTCTATTCCATTCCTAAATAAGTGATTTTTTTTATTTTAAAAATTGTAATATTGACAACGTTACCACATTTAACACAAGGACAAGGAATACTATTAGGATATTGAGTATTTCTTGCACAAAATTGCAAGAAAAACTCAACTCCATTCCTATATTTCACGGATAACCTATCCACTGACATCAAATCTCTATCCATTGTCAAACTTCACACACAAAAAAAAAAAAAACAAACAAAGCAACAAACATGAACAATTAGGTTCGTGGATTACCTAATTGAGAAGTAAATAAAGGAAACAATATGTCTAAAAAGAATTGGGCAACATTTCTCTTATTTCTATCACATTTCCCAAATTTAAAACGTGCATGTATACAACACATGATATACACAAAAGTATTCAGTAAATTAATCAAAGATGCATAATTCTCATATTACTCAATCTAAAAAAAAATGGGCAGCATTTTCCCTATTTCTATCTCATTTCCCAAAATTTAAATGAACCTATATTTATCACATAAACACAACAAACCAATTAATCAATCATACATGCATAATTACAGCCTTATATCATCGCACCACATAGTCCGAGAACCTCTCTCCACTATTTTATAATACCTACATTCCACTAAGTTCAATATCTTATTTATACATTAAGGTTTAAAATATTACCTCTAATATAAAATCCCCCAAAGCTTGATCTCACCATGAAATTTGTCAACAAAATTCCTATTCAATATAACAATAAACAACAAAAAAGAAAAAGAAAAAGTTAACAAAATATAAAGAAAAGTATACCAAAGTTATATTCTAACTAAATAAACAAAAAAGTGGAACTTAAAGAAAACAGATAATATGTTATATATACACATTTAAATACTTAAACCTGAAATTAAACAATATTTTTTTTTCAAAAAATTTAACAAAGAATAAATAAAAATATATTATAAATATCCTAACTAAATAAATAATAAAATAGAACTCAAACAAAACAATAATTTAATATATATACATATTTAAACAATTAGACACAAAATTTAAAAAGTTAACAAAATATACAGAAAAATTTACTAAACATTTTTCAAACTAAATAATTAATAAAATGAAACATATAAAAAATGTATATACATTAATATATATACTCATTGACATAATTAAACCCGAAATTAAATTTAATTTAAAAAATTAAAAAAGTTAACAAAAAATAATGAAATTATAATAAAAATATTATAAAAAAATAAAATTTTAAACTACAAAGTTTAAACCTAAAACAATTAAATAATAATTAATATAAAACTATCCAAAAATTAAAAAACCTAAATATAGTCAATTTATATAAAAAAATTCACAAAAAATAAATTTAATTCATAAAAATTAATAAATTTGCACTTACTTGTGGTAATTGAGTAATGTGAGATCTTGAAGTAGGAAAACCCAAAAAACTAAGAAAGTTAATGGGTTTCCAAACAATAATCTTCAAGAATATAAAATCTATACAAAAAATTAAAAACAACTATGTATAAGGTTCACAATTATATATATAATTATTTTAACCTTAAAATTGAAAAAAAGGGAAAAAGACTCACCCAAATGGTCAAAAAGAGTAGAGGCGCCGCTAGGTTTCGAAGAGAAAACACCTCTGATTTTTTTCTGCAATTTTTAGGTTATGGCATATTGTGGACAAAGTCTTCTTGATATTTTTTAACTGGTCGTTTGTGTCAATGGGCTACTGACGGTGACGACCGTTTGCGTCAGTGGGGCACTGCCGCAAACGCCTAAGGCAAGCGTGCCTTTTACTTAGGCGTTTGTGTCAGTGCCTCATTGACGCAAACAATCGTTGAAAAGTGTCATCGTAGCACTGATGCAAATACTCTCGTTTAACGTCGTCAATGTTAGTGTTGACGCAAATGCCATTGCATTTGTGGCAGTGTCAAACTGCCACAAATGTTAATTATCGGTCAACGGCGTCAGTCAACTACGTTGACTGACTCGTTTGACTGACACAAATGACCTTTTTTGTAGTGGTGATTGACTTATTAGTCAAGGACGGCATTAGCACGGTGAGTGTTGGTCGTAAAGCATTGACTTATTAGTCAAGGATGGCATTAGGACGGTGAGTGCTGGTCGTAAAGCAATGACTTACTAGTCAAGGACTGCATTAGCACGGGTAGTGCTAGTCATAAAGCTTTGACTTATTCGTCAAGGATGACATAAGCATGCTAAGTGTTGGTCGTAAAGTATTGACTTATTAGTCAATCATGGAAATAGCGCGGAGCGCTGGTCCATATGGTTTAGCCTAACTAAGAGCGCATCATACGATTGACGGACCTATGGGTTGGAGATAACTAAAGAGCTACGTACGCTGGGCCAGCTCCAAGGCTAATTATACAAAGTACAAGAAAAAAGGTCCCAAGGTGACTCATTATTCCCATATCCTAGAGCATTGAGCAAGTAAGATTCCATAATCATGTATTTTGGGCATTGGGCGCCGATATGATTAATTTATCATTTATCTACGTCAATTGGTCTCATACGACACTGTAGTCATTTATATGAATGGTATGCATGCACGAGAAGGGTTATTACTTCTAGGCATGCTTATTATGATTTGGTAACATGTTATTAACTACTTATGAGCATGTTTAAGTTTTCTTGCTGAGCATTGGCTCACGAGTGCTACATGGTGCAAGTAAAGGGAAAAGAAAGCTAGACCATCCTTGAGTTGGAGAGATTAGGTGAAGATGTGTACATATGCGGCTGGTCGACCATCGTGGTCGAGGGTTTAAAGAGGAACTAGGGCCAAACCTTATTTTTCTTGTTAGGTCAGTAGGTTGACTCTTTTATTGTAATTAACCTTTTAAATGTATTTTGGGATCCCATGTATGCAGTAAATGTTTTGGTGAAACGTTTGTATCTTTCACCAAATTTTTTAACCCTAAACCGTTAATCACGTTTAGTTACACGATTATGGCCAAATGACTCGTTTAGCGAGTTTAGCACTACTTAAAATACACAGTCTAATGATCATTGAGTAGTAGGGCATTACAACTTGGTATTAGAACTTGCCAAGGTTAAGGGTTCCTGAAGACAAGCTAGGCATGTACACTCGTCACTAAAGACAAGCTCTACTCAGGGTAAGGTGACTATTTATGTGGTTATGTGTTTAACTGCTTAAATAAGATATAAATGCTTTACCTGCATGCCTTATTAGGAAGAATGATATTCTGATAGTGCCTGACCCATGACTATTGATATGATTACGTGAGTACCTGCTTAGTAAATATATGAATGTGTTATCTGCATGCTAAAGATGAGAGCATGATATGTATGTTGGAAAGAGCAGGGGTTATTGGTTTATGCATGAGTGTTATGGGCATGTATTTTAGTTCCACAATGCTATGTGAATTTGGTGTGGTTTGGTTTTCCATGGGAAGGCTTGTAAATGTGCTCATCATGCTTAATGGGTCAAGTTATTGACTGCATATTGGATCAGAGGTTATGTACCCAAGGCAATTAATGAGACTCGGTGGTGTTTTTACTGAGACTGGGAATTACAACTAGGGCCTAAGCCCTTCGCCTGCCCCTCAAAATTGGCAGCATGTGTTTAGAGATATGCAATTAATATTGTAGAGGCAAGAGGAAGTGATAAAGTGTTTAAAATAGCAGATTCTGTCAGGAACACCTCTTCCTTTGTTATGCCAGGAATGGCACCAGTATTGACTCAGCTTAGGGTTGAGAATATATGAGAATTTATGTCTGGGAGATTTCAAGAATATTAGCCTCCAGTTCTTGAGGGAGGCCTAGATCCATTCAAAGTTGAACAATGGATGGGCATGATCAGTTCCATCCTCGACAGTATGTGGGTGGTGGGTCAGGATAGGGTGATCTGTGTTACATATGTGTTGTAGGAAGATACCCTGACGTGGTGGGAAGTGGTATCCTAGACATGAGATACAACTGAAATTAATTGGGAAAAATTTAGGCAGATGTTTAATGAAAGATATTACTGTGATACAGTTAAGACTCCTATGACAAATGAGTTTCTGGACTTGGGTCAGGGAAATACAATAGTAATAGAGTATGTTAACAAATTTAATGGGTTGGCCAAGTTTTCTTTTGATATGGTACCCACGGATGTGGCTCAGAATGAGCGATTTATCCAGGGATTGAATTTTGGGATAGCTAAGGGCGTTAGAATTGCCCTAGTACATGAAATCTCTACCTATGCTTAGGTGGTAGGGAGGGGCCTTGTTGTTGAGGGCACATGAAACGAGATTTGGAAAAAGAGTGCCGGAGAGCGCGGAGCTCAGGCAGTGGTACCTCTGTTTATTGGATCAGGCAGAGGTAGAGGCCCCAATGATCAGGAAAGAAAAGTTATCAATGTATTCATTACCTCTAGACTAGAAAAGGGGTTCCGAAGTGCTCATATAGGCCATTAGGGCGAGGATGAGGATTGGAAAATTTGCTTGGAATGCACTCGGTGTAAGAGATTTCATCTAGGAGAATGTCGAGCAAAGGCATGTTTCTTATGTGGGATGGTTGGGTGCTTCAAGAGGGATTGCCCAGGGCTGAGGAAGGATGAATCGAAGGGGGCGGACAGCTCGACTCCAGCTTGAGTGTTAGCTCTGACACAGTTAGTGTCAAAGACTGAGACTGAGGCTAGTTCCTCAGTAGTGGCAGGTTAGCTTCCTCGTTTTGATTCTTGTATTATGGTGACTAGTTTTGGTGCCATGTTGCTATTTGTTTTGTTGCATTTAAGATAGGCATAGTCTTGATATGCATATTACATGGTTATGTAATGGTGGGAATTTGGTATCCTATTGGTAATTTTAAGAGGTGAGTTAGATTATTGTGGGAAGGGACTCATCAGTGGACTTGATAAAGTTGGTTATGACCGATTTTGATATGATCCTGGATATGGATTGGTTAGCCAAATATGGGGCAATGATAGATTGTAAGGAAAGGATGGTAACCCTTGGACTTGAGGGTGAGAAACCCTTGTATTTGTGGCACTGTGCATGGACCCCATATACTTATGACATCTGTACATAGAGATAGAAACCTATTGTAGGAGGATGCATAGGACTCTTAGCTAGTGTGGTGGATACCACTTAGGTCATGCCAGTGGGATAAGGACAGACTGGATTAGTTAGTGAGTTTCTGGATATGTTCTAGGGTATTTTCTAGGGTTACCTTTACACCAAGAAATAGAATGGTGATTATGTTGGTGCCAGGGATGGAACTAGGTCTAGGGCAATGTATTGAGTGGCTTCGACAGATTTGTAGGAACTAATGGTTCAATTATTGAGCTAGACAATATTCTCCATGGTTGAATCTTTGATCTGGTTATTACCAGCGGAAGACCAAGGAGAATAATAAGTAGAAGACTGGATTTTTATATCAGATATAGGCACTATGAGTGTTGCGTAATGTCTTTTGGGTTTGACTACTGCCATGATTGTTTTGACGGATCAGATGAACAGGGTGTTCAAAGATTATTTGAATTGGTTTGTGATCATGTTTTTCGATGATATTATGGTATACTCTAAGTTAAAGGTTGGCCAAGGCCAAAGAACGCCTCAGCGGTCAGGAGTTTCCTTAGATTGGCAGGGTATTACATGTGTTTCGTAGAAGAGTTCTCAGGGATTGTTACCTCATTGACAGAAAAGGTGATTGCCCATGCATCACGTTAGTTGAAGGATATGACCAGAACTAGAGTAGAGTTACTGGTGGGCCAGTTGCCCAATATTACACTTGAGTTTACTCTTTTAGAGAGAATCAAAGAAAAACAGTTGAGTAACCCACAGATAGGAAGAATTGAGAGGAATGTCTTAGCTGGATTAGCTAAGGATTATGCAGTGTCAGGTATGAGTTTATTCAGGTATTAGGATTAGACTTGGGAACCGATGGACACTGGGATTAAACGGGAGATTCTGGATGAATCTCATACTACCCCTTATTCTCTTCATCCAGGCACCTTGAAGATGTACCAGGATGTCAAAGCTTTATAGTGTTGGCTTGGGATGAAGAGGGACGTAATTGAATATGTGGCGAAGTGCCTAACCAGCTAACAGGTCAAGGCAGGGTATCAGAAACTAGTAAGGCCAGTACAGCCTTTGTGTATCCCAAAGTGAAAGTGGGAGGAAATTACAATGGATTTCGTGATGGGGTTGCCCAGGATGTTGGGCCAGCATGATTTAGTTCGGGTTATTATGGGCCGGTATTTAAAGTCAGCTCACTCTTACCAGTGAGGATGCATAATATAGTTGATTAATTATGGAAATCTCTATGTGAGAAAGATATAGTACGCCTTCAGGGGATTTTGAGGTCTATCTTATTGGATAGGGACCCTATCTTTACTTCCAAGTTTTGGGAAAGGTTACGGAAGGCGATAAGTATAGAACTGAAGTACAGTACAACTTATTATCCTCAGACTAATGGTAAATCAGAGAGGGGTATTTAGATGTTAGAGGAAATGCCGAGAGTATGTGTGTTGGACTTTGAAGGGTCCTGGAATGAATATTTGCATCTAATAGAGTCCTCGTATATTGATAGCTACTAGTTGATTATTGGAGTGGCACCTTATGAGATGCGGTATGGTAGGAAGTATAGATCGCCCATTCATTGTGATGAGATGGGTGAGAGGAAATATTTGGGTCCTGAGGTAGTTGAAAGGACCACTGAGGCTATTCAAAAGATTAGAGCTCGGATGCTCGCTTCATAGAATAGATGGAAAAGTTATGTTAATTTGAAATGGACGTGGAGTTTTAAGTGGAAGACTATATCTTCCTTAGAGTATCACCATGGAAAGAAGTGAGGAGATGAGGGAATGTTGAGCCCTAGATTTGTAAGGTCGTTTGAAATCCTGGAGAGAATCGTTCAGGTAGCCTATAGATTGGCCTTATCTTCGGCATTGTCGGCCGAATATAATGTATTTCATATTTCTATGTTGAGGAAACATGTATTAGAGGAGACTCATGTGTTGAGTTACGAGGATCTGGAATTGGAGGCTGAGTTATCTTATGAGAAATAGCCAGTCCAGATATGAGAAAGAACGAACAAAGTTCTGAGAAGAAAAGCTATACCTTTGGTTAAGGTATTATACAAAAATAGTAAGGTTGACGGAGCAACCTGGGAACTAGAATCAGTTATATGGGATCTATATCCCGAGCTGTTCAAGTAAAATTTCGAGGACGAAAATTTTATAACGAAGGGATAGTTATAACATCCCAAATTACTTAACAATGCTTAGGGCCTTGATTAGGGGGCCAGGATGGAAAATTATTTAAATTATGTCATTATGTGATATATATATGTGTGTATCATTATATGATTATGTGAGTAATATTATAATAGAACTCGATATGCATGTTTAGGTGTATTAAATATGCATGTGGACCCATTTCTAACTAAAAGATAAATGTTATCCAGATTTCCGGATAGCGTTTAGATTGATGGCCTCGGGGAAACAGAATTATCGATGTCCTTCACGATAGGTGACCAGAGCTCGCGGATATACAGAAAGGCTTCACCTCTCCCGCTTGGTGTCCGGATTACTCTTCCAAGCAAACACCATACGGAAACTCGTCAACTCTCCCGGAGCTCCCGAAGGAGTATCCATCGGGGAAGCTCCTTCCAGGAGAAGCTCTTCGAGTGGTCTCCGCGGAAGCAGTTCCGTGCCTCGCACGGAACAAAGCCAAACGGTCGAGTCCTGGAGGAGGCATATTTGGAATGATATCCGCCTGACACAGGATCCCGCCTGACACGCCCGTCAGGTCAAAGCCGCACACATCCCAGCACGCCTAAGGGTACCTTTTCGCCTACTGTTCCGCTGACAACTTGGAAAAGACGGCTGACTTTGTGTGTTCCCCATACTTTCACGTAAATATACCCACATAGAGTCTTGTAGCCATGCTACTATAGTAATTGTATCCCTATTTATGGCTGGTGTAATTAAAACTCATGTACGTAGAGAAAAACCCTAATCCAAAACCCTAGCTATAAAGACCCCTTCATTTTACAAGAGGAGGGACGAACAAATGATATAGCAAAAAACTCTACTAAAATCTCTCTAGCTTCATCTTCTTCAAGAGAACCCGGGAGAAACATTGTGAGCGTGTGAAGTTCTTATGCACCAGCCATCTTACTGTAATCTTTTCCAAGTATAATAACATCGACTCGTGGACTAGGGCTTGTTAACGCCTGAACCACGTAAAAACACTGTTTGTTTAGTTACATTTCAGTATTTCTACAGTTCTTATCTTTTTATTATTCTGTTGGTTATTCGTTTCCGAAAAACTCGGTAAACATTTTGGTGCTTTCATTGAGAGCTGTAGGAAGTTGTTAGTCAGCTCTTTTTCTGTGTACGTTTTTTGTATTCACTTCGTGCTAAAGAGATGGTGACTACGAGAAAATCCGCTGTTGACAAAAATGCTACGGTCAACCCCGATACCGTGATGGAAGATGTGGTGCAAAGCGAACCCTTAGACTACCAAGGTGAAGACCCGACATCCCGCCAGGATCAGGTCAGTACCGAAGATACAACATACTTAGAAGACGAAGAAGAGTATGTCCAAGACGGTTATTACAAGGACGGCTGCTACTATGAGAAGGACCCAGAACTGGTCCAAGTAGCCGAAGAACTGGTGGCCACTAAGGCCAAGCTTGCTGAGCAGGAGCGCGTCTCCGAAAGAATGCAACGCATGATGGAACGCCTCCAAAGTAGGTTCGGAGATCTAGGCGACTCGGACGAGGATACCTCTGTTCGAGGTGGGGCTGATGCCCCCATGCCGGATCCAGCCGCTGCTGGACCATCCAAAGCCGCCCCTAACAAGGGCAAAGAAAAAGTGGGAGAGCCTGTGCGCGCTGACGCCCCTGCACCTCCTAAAGGCGTGAATCACCAGGCCGACTGCCCCCCCCCGCGCAGAAGGTCTCTGGCGCTCCTAAGCCCAGACGCCCTTCAGCCCCAAGGGGGCACTCTGTGCCTAAAGGGCCCGGTGCTAAGGCACCCAGGCCTAGGGGAAGGAACAACCGCCCCAGTGATTCCGTCAATCAGGACGGTCGGGCTGCGAACTCGCACTCCGAAGATAGCTGGTCCACGGTGGACCTAAGAAGAAGGTTGGAGGCCAAGTATGAGAAGGCCAAAGGGGAAAAAGCCCGGCCTCGCGGAGATGACCTCCGAAATCATATTAATGACAAGCTCCGGGGACGTGACCTCCCGGAAAGTGATACGAAGAGGCTCGAGGAACAGATTGCTGCCTTGACCAAGCTGGTCCGGAAGCAAAGTGGGGCCCTGTCAGATTCTGAGGAGGAAGACCCGGAACCATGTATTAGGAGGATCGCGGAAGCGTCCCTCCCGGATAACTTCAAAATGCCTCACATAGAATTATATGATGGGAGGACAGACCCGCGTACCCACCTAGCTAAATACAATAAAATGATGCAAGTGGCGCGCGTCAGTGAGGACGCCAAATGCATGTGCTTCTCACTCACCCTTACCAAGTCTGCGGAGGACTGGTGGAAAAGATTAGCTCCCGGATCAATCCACAGTTGGAAGGAGCTACAGTCCGCGTTTAGGAGGCAGTTTATTGCTGCCCGCGACCACGACATGGAGGTTGGTTCCTTAACCAACATCAAACAGCAACCCACTGAGAACCTCAAAGCTTTCATTCAGAGAATGATGGAAGCTGCTGCAAAAACCAAGGTCAGCGATGACATGAAGCTGATCGCCCTTCAATCGGGCCTTACTGTCGGCTCCCTGCTATGGGGGGAAATGCAAAGGAGACGGGCAGAAACCCTGTCCGAATTCATGTCAAAAGCTCAGGGAATCATCAACCTTGAGGATGCCTACCAGCAAGCCTTTGGAGTTCCCCCGGCTCCAACCCCTTCCGTGACTGCGCCGAGCTTTGCCTCGCAAGCTCCCGCACCAGTCCTCACGCTTCCAGGAGCCCGATTCACTCCGAGTGTGTATGGGCCTTCCGCGTCTGTTCAGACGCCGGGTCAAACACATTTCTCTGGGTATGGAGCGGTACAAACCGGATGTAGTATCGCTCCTAGCATGCCGCAGCCGCAAGCGGAAGCCCCGGAACGAAGTTTGAGCCAATCGCGGAGCAAACGAAGCGGAAAAAACTCCAACCGGGGAGACCATTCAAAGAAACCCCGAAAGGATTATGAGCCCAAGTTCACGGAATATACCAGTTTAATAGACTCGCGAGAGAATGTCTATCGGGCGACCTGTAATATGGTCAACTACAGGAAGCCCCCGAAAGTGTCTCACGGAGGAAGGCGTCCGCGAGACTCCAATAAGAGGTGTGAGTTCCACGGAGACGTGGGGCACACCACGAATGAGTGCCTTCAGCTGAAGGATGAGATCGAGTCCCTGGCAAGAGCGGGACACCTCGGTCAGTGGGTGAGAATACCCATAATCTATCCCGGACAGGGGGTGGTTCACGGGGCTGCATATTCCCCGGGACAGAGGGGGGCCGCTAGCGCACCTGGAGCCGGTCACCCCCAAGCTCCCGGGTCTCAGTTCCCAGCACTTCCTGCTCCACCCGCTCCGGCGCCCATTGCCTTGTTGGCTCCAGGACCAGGCAACCCATATCCACCCGGCCTTGCTCCGCCACCCGTTGACGGACACGTCGCCACCATTTCCGGAGGACCACACCTTGCCGGAAGTACCCGCAACTCCCAGAAGAGGTACTTGAAGGAGTTAGAGCACGCCGAGGAGATGTGCGCTTTGGTCCAATCACCTGCTCAACGTCCCCGAATGATGGATCTTCCCATCACCTTCACGGAGGACGATGCTCGACATGTGCACTTCCCCCACAACGATCCCCTCGTAGTGGAAGCCCAGATTGCCAATAAGAAGGTCTCACGGATCTTGATCGATAACGGAAGCTCCGTAAACATCCTCTTCAAAGCGGCCTTCCACGCGATCGGATTGACCGAGACGGACCTGGCCCCATGCCCCATCCAGCTTCAAGGTTTCAATGGGGACGCACTCATGCCATTAGGCAAAATTCAACTTCCGGTCACCCTCAGAGGAGAAAGCGACGCTTGTGCCTTCAAGCATAGCACATTCGTGGTGGTCGACTGCCCCACGGCGTATAATGCCATCTTAGGCCGACCGGTCCTGATCGATTGTGGGGCCATAACCTCGATACGTCACTTATGCTTGAAGTTTCCCTGCGACGATGGGCGTATTGGCACCCTCCGAGGAGACCAGAGAAGTGCACGGAGCTGTTATAACGTCTCCGTCCGAGCCGTCTACACGGTCCGAGAGACGTTTGCTGCCATTCCTTTGGCGGAAGTATTGCCAGGAACTAGGGATGCTCAGGAGGCATACTTTGATGAACTAGACCCAAGAGTGGGAATCGAGAAAGCAATAGAGCCGATGGAGGAAGTCGAAGAGGTGATCCTCAATCCGGAAGAACCCACCAAGGTCATTCAGGTGGGGAAAAACCTGCCGTCGGCCGTTCGAGATAAGATCGTGGCCACTGTGAAGGATAATCAGGATATCCTAGCATGGTGCCACGCTGATATGACAGGGATTAATCCCAATGTTGCGTGCCACGCACTCAACATAGACCCAGCTGCAACTCCAATTCGCCAAAAGAGGAGGCCGCTGGACCCAGTGAGAGCCGAAGCCGTCAAAGCTGAAGTGGACAAATTGATGTCCATAGGCTTTCTCCAGGAGTCGCACTATCCCGTGTGGTTGGCCAACCCAGTTCTGGTCCCGAAACCCGATGGGTCCTGGAGAATGTGCATTGACTTCACGGACCTAAACAGGGCCTGCCCGAAAGATTGTTTCCCTCTCCCGCGAATCGATCAGATGGTAGACGCTACTTCCGGGTACGAACTCTTATCCTTCATGGATGCGTACTCCGGATACAACCAGATCAAGATGCATGTCGCGGACCAGGAACACACCAGCTTCCTCACGGATAAGGGTGTCTACTGTTACGTGGTCATGCCTTTCGGTTTGAAGAATGCTGGGGCGACTTACCAGCGTCTGGTAAACAGAATGTTCAAGGACCAACTGGGGAGGAACATGGAGGTGTACGTGGACGACATGTTGGTAAAGTCCAAGACCTCCGGGGACCACAGTAACGACCTTGAGGAAGCTTTCGCCGTGATCCGAAAGTACGGGATGAAGCTAAATCCAAAGAAATGTACTTTCGGGGTCTCGTCTGGAAAGTTCCTCGGTTTTATTGTCAGCTCCCGCGGCGTGGAAGCCAACCCTGAAAAAATAAAGGCGTTCATAGATATGCCTTCCCCCCGGAAGCATAAGGATGTCCAGAGCGTTACCGGAAGGATAGCTGCTCTCAGTCGCTTCGTATCCAAGGCCACCGACAAGTGTATCCCCTTCTTCAATGTTCTGCGAGGGAACAAGAAGTTCGAGTGGACCCCCGAATGCGAAGCGGCCTTCCAACACCTCAAAGAACATTTAACCCGAGCCCCCATTTTGTCCAAACCGGTCGAAGGAGAGGCGTTGTTCTTGTACCTAGCTGTGACTGAGCACGCAGTAAGTGCCGCTCTCGTCCGGGAAGATGGCCGTATCCAGCTCCCTGTGTATTACGTAAGCAAGAGGTTATTGGACGCTGAGTCCAGATATTCGATGATCGAGAAACTCTCCCTCTGCTTGCTGATCGCTTCACGGAAGCTGAGGCCATATTTCCAGGCGCACACCATCAAAGTACTCACCAACCACCCTCTCCGACAAGTCCTGCAGAAGCCCGAGTCTTCTGGCAGATTGCTTAAGTGGGCGATGGAACTAAGCCAGTTCGACGTCCACTACCAACCGCGTGTTTCCATAAAAGGTCAAGCTCTCGCGGACTTTATTGTGGAGTGCTCGGGAATGAATGACCTCCCAGAAGATCCTGTCCCGGAACTTCCCACCTGGAAGGTCTACGTAGACGGAACCTCAAATGAAAAAGGAGCTGGAGCGGGGGTTATCCTAATATCTCCCCAAGGGCATCAGCTCCAGAGCGCCCTCCGTTTCGCATTCCCAGCATCCAACAACGAGGCAGAACACGAAGCCATGTTAGCTGGGTTACGACTGGCCAGAGAAGTCGGAGCCCAAAAAATCGAAGTGTACAGCGACTCCCTGCTTGTGGTAAACCAAATATCCGGGGAATACCAGACGAAAGGCGAAAGGATGGCTGCCTACGTGTCTCTCTCCCGCGGCCTACTGCAGCATTTCAAAGGCTACAAAATCCGCCAGGTCCCCCGGGACCAGAACTCACTTGCGGACACGCTGGCCAAGCTTGCAACGGACCCAGAGATTGAACAGTATGGCTTAGTCCCCATCGGGCACTTAGAAGCCCCCAGTACTGAGACGCGAAGGATAAACGCCATCATCGACCATTCCCACTCCTGGATAGGACCCATCCTCAGATTCCTCACCACCGGAGAACTCCCCACCGATAAAGCGGACGCAAGGAAGCTCCAGTATCAAGCTCCCCGATACGTGGTTATGGATGGAAAGCTTTACCACAGGGGGTTGTCCATACCCTTCCTTAGGTGTGTTGCCGGAACCGAAGTCCGCACCATCATCCATGAGATTCACGGAGGCTTCTGTGGCGATCATACCTCCGGGCTGAGCCTCTCCAAAAAAATCCTTCGACAAGGATACTTCTGGCCCACCATGAAGAAGGATTGTGTGGATTATGTCAGGAAGTGTGAGCAGTGCCAGAGGTACGCCAAGGTTCCGCGAGCGCCGCCTACGGAAATTACCCTAATGACCAGCCCCTGGCCGTTCGCCGTTTGGGGCATTGACCTAGTAGGTTCCCTCCCCACTGGAAAGGGTGGAGTGAAGTACGCCATAGTCGCGGTAGACTACTTCACCAAATGGGCTGAAGCTGAACCTATGAACACGGTCACATCTAAAAAAGCACTGGATTTTGTCATCAGGAATATAGTGTGTCGTTTTGGGCTTCCACGGAAAATTGTGTCCGACAACGGAAAGCAGTTTGACAGTGAACACTTCACGAACTTCTGTGCTTCGCATGGAATTATCAAAAGCTTTTCCGCAGTCGCCAGACCACAGGCTAATGGACAAGTGGAAGCTGTAAACAAAATATTAAAGACCACGTTGAAGAAAAAACTCCAAGCCTGCAAGGCTCACTGGCCGGAAGAACTTCCGCGAGTACTTTGGGCTTATCGCACAACAGAGAGAACTTCGACGGGGCACACGCCTTATTCCATGACCTTCGGTTGCGAGGCCGTCATCCCAGTAGAAGCTATGATCCCCTCTCACAGGCAAGACACCTACGATCCTACCCGGAACCATGCCCTCCTCCAGGAGTCCTTGGACATGATCGAGGAGCTCCGGGAGCAGTCGCAGGTCCAACTAAAAATGTACCAAGGCAAGATAGCCCGACACTTTAACATGAGAGTCCAGAGCCGTACATTCGAAGTTGGAGATCTTGTCCTACGGAGAGTATTTCCTGCTACGCAGGACCCGGGAGTAGGAGTCCTCGGACCCAACTGGGAAGGCCCCTACGAAGTCCAACAAAAAGTGGGCCATGGGACGTATCACTTAAAGAGACTCGACGGATCTAACGTCCCGCGCGCCTGGAACGCGGAGCACCTCCGCCGTTACTACCAGTAGGCCCCGGACCATCCAGTCGGAAGTCCTTGGTGAAAATAACAAAAGCGAAAAATGTGGAAATAATCCTCCCTGTTGTAAAACTCACGCCTAGCAGGCTAATTCAATGAAACACGGAGAGATTCACTCCGCTTTTACTGCACTTTTTATCCCTGTGTTCAAAGCTGCGTTTTAACAAGTGACCACGCGGTCCGGAGACGTCCGGACCCCACGCTCACTTGGGGGGTATACATGGCTAAGGCATAACCATACGCCCCTTGAACAAAACGTACACAGAACACCACTTATGTGCTAGCATTGTGTTTGAAATTTTTAAATTGTTTGAAATGTTTAAATTGTTGAGCTTAGGTTTATTTGTTGCCATGAACATGCTTGCATTACGTGTCATATGTGCTTATGTGAAAATTGCCATGGAAATGCCTGCCATTATGTATCATAAGTATTATCTCCTGTGTAGCCCAGCGATGGACGGGACTGGGGGTCGAGGCACGTTCATAGAGCTACGCCAAAACACCCCCAACTCCCTGACAAGTCCTTTGCAGAATTCTCCGCGATCGCTGTAGAGCTTTGCTTCGCAAGCTCCAGCTCCGGGTCCCGCAAGGCGAAAGATGGCAAGATCCGCGAGCGCTGTAGAGCTTTGCTTCGCAAGCTCCAGCTCCGGATCCCGCAAGGCGAAAGATGGCAAGATCCGCGAGCGCTGTAGAGCGTTGCTTCGCAAGCTCCAGCTCCGGGTCCAGCGAGGCGAAAGATGGCAAGATCCGCGACGGTTGTAAGCCTTGCTTCGCAGGCTCCAACTCCGGATCTCACAAAATAATGCATGGCAAGCTCCATGGCCATTGCAAGTTTCAGCTCCAGAAGCAGACATACTTGATCCCCCCACTCACAGCCGGCTTTGCTTCGCAAAGCCCCTGCTCCAGGATCACACCTGGTGGGCGTGGCGATTTCCCCAACAGCAATAAGCCTTGCCTCGCAGGGCTCCATGCCAGGTCCCTGAAGTCAGCCACAATGAGGTTCGCAACAACAGTTAGTTTTGCTTCGCAAAGATCTAACCTTAAGTCTAGCGACGCTCACCAAAAGAACTCCCGTTCCAAACAATGGAACGACTCACCTTAGCAATCCCAGCGAACAGTATAACTACAAGTCCCTGGATTGACTATTTGCCTCAGGAAAGATAAAGTGCGGTGAAAGGAGCCTGGCCGTTGGAACCAGGAAACCTTCGTAACCTAGAAACTACATGGGAACAAGACATCATCCGTTAAAGCTTCAAGTGGGAGGTGCATAGGTTTTGGCCGTTGGAACCAAAACCCCATACGCCCCTACAACAGTTTCTACCGTATAAATGTCTACCCTAAGCGCAAGGATAAATAAAGAACTCGGCAGAAAAGAAAGGAGAATGCTATGATTATGGTAAAAATGTCCGCAATGAAAAACTCAAAATGAAAAATAAGTAAAGATAAAACCCCTTCAAACATTGGGGGTAACTACAGCGTCCACGACCGCAGCTTCGGGGGCATCTGTTTCAGCTGAGGCTGGCGGAGTCGGCTCATTGGAAGGAGGAATTTGGTCATGAGAAGGTTCAGAAGTCCCCGCCTCTCCGGGATATCCCGCCTCAGGAGCTTCAGCACGATCGTCAATGTTATAAGTTTGGACATACGCCTCTGGGCCCTGATCCCACACGAGTAGCTTCTCCCTCATGGCTTCGGCATCATCTCCCAGATAGCCTAGCACCTCCGGGTTCACTTTCCAGAGTTGATGCATGAGGACCACATGCGATATATTAATAGTCCTGTTCAGTATCACCTCAGCATCCTCCTTCTCCTTCAACCGCTCCGCCTCGGAGGTTGCCAGCTGTGCTTCCGCGGCAGTTAGTTGGGCCCTCAATTTTTCCATTTCGGCCTTGGAGGCATCCCGCTCCCCCTTAAGAGAATCTATCGCCTTGCGCTGCTCCCTATTTTGGTTCAGCACAGATTGCTTCTCGGTCACATGCCCCCTGGCAGTGAATTGCAAAGCCCCGATCTCTTTATCCTTCTCGGCGAGCCCCAACTGAAGCATAGACACGAGATCCCTGCTCCTCTTATGGAGTTGCTCCTCGTCGTGCAGCTTACTCTGAAGAGTGGAATATTCCTCTTGCCGCTTAAGGAGGAGATCGTTCTTTGATTGCAAGCGGGCTTCCAGGGTATCTTTCTCCACCTTGGCTTGGGATAGCTCTTCCCGGAGCTTGGAGTTTTCGGTCTTAATCCCATCCGACCGCTGTCTAAACTCATTCTCTGCCTTGGCCCGGTACTCTTGATATTTGGCAAGATATTTCTTCTCCGCCTCTTCTTCAGCCGTGCGCCGGGCCTGATCAATCTTCTCCGAAGCCCCCAAGGCCTGTTGGGTCAGCTTCTGTTTCTCCGCCTCCAAGGCCTGGCGAGCCAGCTGGCTCTCCTCCAGCTGAACCAGAGCTGCACCAACCTCCCGGAACGAGCGTTCCGCGATCATAGAGGCCTGCAAGGAAAGACAACCGAATGAGCTAAAGCCGGACCAAAAGAGAGGTGATCCCAAAAAAATAACAACTGACGGCTTACCCCGGACAGTTGCTGCTTCACAGCGTGTGTCAGCAACAGCGGATCCTTGCTGCTACTGATGGCCCATTTCTCAGAATTGAGCTCGCATAAGCTCAGGGCCATGTCCTCCATCATCTCAGCCCCGAACGGCGCCAATGCACGTCCAAGCCTAGGCACCAGCCTCTTCTCCAAGGCTGGACCATCTAGAACCGCTCCGGCCGGGTGAGGAGATCTCACCCCCTCGGCCAGCTCAGCCCTCTTCACGGCAGACAAGTTATCTGCCCTTCCCTGAGTAACGGCCTTCTCCGCCTCTAGCCGCCTCTTCAAAAAACTATCGGCCCGTCTTACACCCTCCAGGAGGGCAGCGGGAAAACTGGTCGGCTTCCGCGGAAAGTGGAACTTCAGGCCAGGCAGGGGAAAATTGGTTGTCTGAGAAGACGGAGACCCCGGAAGGGTGGACCCCCTTTGGACTGGAGGAGGAGGCAGCCGGGATATTAAGGCCCCGGTCTGTTGCTTTTGCTGCTGCGGTAGCAGAAGTAATTGCCCTTGTTGCTGCTGCTGGTTTGGATGTTGCTGTTGCTGCTGCTGCGGCGTTGGTGATTGTCTCTCTTGTTCCTGTTGCTGCTGTTGTTGTAGTTGTGATTGCTGTCATTGCTGTTGTTGTTGCCTTCGACCGGGAGAAGAGTGTCTAAGGCGTTTGTTCTTAGCACCCTCAGCATCTCCTCCGGGACGCTTGCTCACCCCAGTTGTCCTCACGGGGAACACAAGCCCTTCCCCGTCGCTACTGCTACTCGAGACCAGCATAGTCTCGGAAGGCCCTTCAGCAGGGGACTTCTCTACCCTCGGGGACGCTTGCGCCTCGCCACTTGTCTTCTTGGGGGAGGCAGCCTTACCTCCCCTACCAGCCTTGGGCTTCCGTCCTTTCCCCGTGGGCGGGTCCTGGCTGGTGGCAGCCTTCTTAATAAGCAAAGTAACCCTCCCCAACATCTTGGCTTCGGGATACTCTGCAAGAAACGTACAAAGCAAGGTTAACGAACCAACAAGAAATGAGAAAGAAGATAAGCGGAAGACAAGACAATCAGCAACATAAAAGTACAAGCAAGCCCGCCAGCAGGGAACAAGAAACAAGAAAAAGAAAAGTTTGAAAGGGACGACCATGCACGAGAAACGTGGATGGCCTTCCCCGAGCAAAACAAAACATCGCTTCCTGCTCCAGGAAGCTCCCGTACTCCTTGAAGTCCGGGAAGAACATGCTGAGAGAAGAAGGGTCAACCATGATGACACCTTCTGGCAGACTACCATCACTCAGACACCAGAGGAGCTCATCTACCCTATCACAGTACCTGTCGAAAGGTATCCTACGCGGATCTAGCCTAAGGAAACGAGGATCAAACCCCATCTGAGAGGTTTGGGAAACTTTAGACAGGCTGGGGGTGTGGATCAATCGAAAACTAGTCTTACCTCTCCCGGAGGAACTAGCCCCCGGAGCCCCTTCGTTAGGGTAAGCCGCGGCGTGGCGAGCCTCGATCTCCTCTCCCTCCGGCTGGGGGTCGGGGAACCTCTCCTCCCAACTAGGAGATAGAGTATTTTCGTCCCGAGCGGCTTGGGTGATCACCTTAGACAGCTCCAGGGCAATCTGCTCCCGGATGTCAGCCGACACCTGAGTCTGCCCCCTACCACTTACGGGCTCAATATTCTGGAAGGAGGCGAGTAACCCATACTCCCTCAACGATTCGGAGGTCACAAGTCCCTCCACTCTCAACTCTTCCTCGGAAAGCCCTTCGTAGAACTTGGACCTCCTTATCATCTCCGCGCAGCGAGGTGTCCGCGGAACGACTTCTGCAAAAATCAAATACAAGCGTTAGAGATCCTCCCAAAAGGCAAATCAAACACAAAGAAACAAAGTTGAAAAGGAAAAGAGGAAACACTTACCAGGGATTTTGAAATCCAAAGATAGAGCTGGCACCCTCTTCAGCGGGAAGCCAGTCGTCAGGAACCAGTATTCCCGGAGGTCTGGAACCCTCGCGGTATGACAAGTGGGGCACATCACATCCGGGTGCCTTTCTAGCCTATAAAACCCCACCTTGTCTGAATGACCCCTCATAGGCTGAGACTTCAACCCATAAAAGTACAGCACCTCCTCCGGGGTAGGAGCTTCCAGCCTCCGGGACTTGCAAAAGATGAACCACCCCGCTAAGAGCTTGTAACTGGGAGGAATTAACTGGAAGGGGGCAATCCCCGCCTTCACACAGAAATTGGCGAAGTAACTCCTTAGGGGCAAGTGCGCTCCGCACACTATGTGTGCCCAACTCCAGGCACCAAAGCCTTCGTGGCTCTGGCTAGCTGACTCGCCCAGCACCGACAGACGGTGCCACATCAGACCTGGGATGTTCTTCAGGCCTGCCTCAGAGGAATACAGCTCTAGCATGCCATAATTCCTGAAAAGGTTCGGTTTTTGGTCCATCTCCCAGATGGAACTATTGGAGGTTGGTGGGCTAGCCGCGACCGCTTTCGCTTTTCCTTTCCCCTTTCCACCCGCGACAGGAGAGCCTTTCTCTTGGGCAGAATCAGCCTCCCCTGCAGCAAGGAGTTGTTCCTTCGAGATGTTCGTCACTGGACAAAAGAAAAGAAAGAAGAAAACACTCTAAGCAGTCAGCACCCTTGTCATACCCTAGTGGTATCAAAGGCGTCGGGGAGACCCTCCTCGAAAACTGCTTGGAGAGGCTCCCACCGAGCTTACCGAGGGGTTGGCACCATGCCACCCGAAGGACAGCAAGGAACCAGACTCAGACCCCGAGCCTAAGCCCACCAAAAGAAGTGTTTTTCCAGAGAAAGACACCCTAAAGGCGTTCATGCTTATGCCCTAAAACAGCAAAACACGGGACGACTTTCCAAACGCAAATCGCCAAAACATGCAGAAAAGGCTACTTATCGACTCACAATCAATCACATGCCTACCAAAGCCCTATTCACAAATGCACATAAGCAATAATGGCAGAAACCTCTACTCTAACAACTACCAACAACCTAAGGTTTGGGAGGAAAGAGCAAAGTAGAAATACTTACTGATGTTCGGGTAGTTGGAGGTTGAGGGAGTAACTGGATCACTGCACAGCACGATCGCGAGAAGTAAAAGCTGCAAAGACGAACGGCGATTCAAACCAGGAACTTCGGGAGTAAACCCACTGCCAAATCAAAAAGAAAAGTTTCCAGATACTTACCAAAAGAAATGGCAAGTTCGGGGGAACGTAAGCTGGGAAGCCTGAGAGTTCGAAGGTTTGGAAATCTGAAAATCCTAAAGATGGAGAATCTAAAAGCGTAAAGAGGAAGAAAGGTCCTTTCCCTCGTTTTTATAGCAGGGAAGAGGCCGTTTCGAATTCCTCAAGTGGACGGTCCCGATCTTCCCATTCCGTGTGCATCAGATCCAACGGCTGGAGAGGAAGCGACGATCCTATTTATGACTCCTCGGATGGGAATAAAGTATTTATTTCCCATCATTACACCACCTCGGGCCCGGAGTACCATTAAAAACCGTCAAATCATTAGTTAGATGACTGACGCACGCATACTCAACCAGTCGCCTCACGCACACGTCTTGGTCGCAGAACCATTCCCAGAATGACACGTGGTCCTTGCCGCACTTGAGTACTTGATCTCAAACAGAAGAAATTCTCTTTCTTTTCCATACTAACACTCAGGCGGGAAAAAGGAACCCTTCCGGGAACACAGAAGGTGCCCCCTCGCCTAATCTAAGAAACCGATTGTACAAGCTCCCGGATCCCTCAAAGCTCCGTGACCTTGGGGGGTAAATGTTATCCAGATTTCCGGATAGCGTTTAGATTGATGGCCTCGGGGAAACAGAATTATCGATGTCCTTCACGATAGGTGACCAGAGCTCGCGGATATACAGAAAGGCTTCACCTCTCCCGCTTGGTGTCCGGATTACTCTTCCAAGCAAACACCATACGGAAACTCGTCAACTCTCCCGGAGCTCCCGAAGGAGTATCCATCGGGGAAGCTCCTTCCAGGAGAAGCTCTTCGAGTGGTCTCCGCGGAAGCAGTTCCGTGCCTCGCACGGAACAAAGCCAAACGGTCGAGTCCTGGAGGAGGCATATTTGGAATGATATCCGCCTGACACAGGATCCCGCCTGACACGCCCGTCAGGTCAAAGCCGCACACATCCCAGCACGCCTAAGGGTACCTTTTCGCCTACTGTTCCGCTGACAACTTGGAAAAGACGGCTGACTTTGTGTGTTCCCCATACTTTCACGTAAATATACCCACATAGAGTCTTGTAGCCATGCTACTATAGTAATTGTATCCCTATTTATGGCTGGTGTAATTAAAACTCATGTACGTAGAGAAAAACCCTAATCCAAAACCCTAGCTATAAAGACCCCTTCATTTTACAAGAGGAGGGACGAACAAATGATATAGCAAAAAACTCTACTAAAATCTCTCTAGCTTCATCTTCTTCAAGAGAACCCGGGAGAAACATTGTGAGCGTGTGAAGTTCTTATGCACCAGCCATCTTACTGTAATCTTTTCCAAGTATAATAACATCGACTCGTGGACTAGGGCTTGTTAACGCCTGAACCACGTAAAAACACTGTTTGTTTAGTTACATTTCAGTATTTCTACAGTTCTTATCTTTTTATTATTCTGTTGGTTATTCGTTTCCGAAAAACTCGGTAAACAATAAATTTTCGTAATTTGGCCCGTTATGGGTATATTTGGCATATATGTGATATTTGTGTGGGACCATATTATTATGTGGATATATTTGGGTTACTCGGCACGAGACGTTCCTAGGGAGCAAGCTAGTGGGAAAGTCACAACGGGACCAATACATGACTTGGTGTGAGTCAAGGGGTATATTGGGTATTTAGTACATTAACGGGTTATTGGGTAATGGGAATGAATATTTTATGATATATTTGGAGTTAGTGAGATCAAGAGGGAATTTTGGGAATTTTGACTATTTGTCCCCGGGGGACGTTTTGGGTACCCCGAGTATTTGGATTTGCTTCAGGTTACTTAAACTTGAAATAACCTGACAGAATAAATAAAAAGATAACGTACAGTTCTTTCTCTCTCCCTTTCTCTCATTTGACGTTCGATAGCATTTTCGAATGAAACTTGAGTTTCAGAACTCGGATTCCAGCAAGGTTAGAATCATAATGATTCTAGGGAAGATTAGAAGCTTGTTAGTCGAAGGATTTAGTGAGGAATGACATAATCAGAGGTAATTTATGCTTTGAATTTTCGAGTTACAGTTTCCTAAAGTTTCTTAGGTTTTGAATTTGGATTCTATGCATTTATGAGTTTTTGAGTTGTTTGAAGCTTGGGGTTTGTGTGTTTTAGGCGATTGACATTATTGGGAAGTTTGTTTTGGGGATTTGGAGATGTTTGGATAGGTTTATGGAGGGTTTGGAAATGAGGAAAATAGAGAAAATGGTTGGGTTTGAGGTCGAGCTGCGACCCTATTCTTGGGCGCCACGGCTCAAGCTTGACGAAGAAGAGAAGCAGGGCTGCTGGGATATTTGAGTCGCGGTGCCTGCTAGGAGCGATGCGGCGCTAGTGCAGTTGAAGAGGGCTTTGGTCCCCTGACTTGAGTGGGGCTGCAACTCCAGTGTTTGGGGCCGCATATCAAAATAGAAAAAAATTACCAAAACAGGTTTTTAATGATGGAAACTCAAACCTAAGGGCTCAGGTGTAATGACCCAACTATTTCTAAGACCTTGGACCATTAACACTACTAGACATAGCCACTATTTTTGAGAAAACATACATAAGGAATATTCATAACTTTATTAAAAACTCCAAAGTAACTTTTGAAATACAAAAATGAGCGGTATGGGATCTCATTGTTTTAAAATAAAACATAACTTTAAATTTAAATGAAGTTGTTTACAAAGCTAAATGCAGAAAATACATAAAAACATAATTTAAAGAGACTAAAAATAACGTTGTCCTCGAATCGTCACGCAGTCCATTGAATCCCTTCATCCTTAATACACAAGCCAAGCTATCAAGAATCGTTCCGCCAACATATCTATTTTGTTGCATCGCATAAAAGAAAGGAGTGAGCCTAATGCCCAGCAAAGAAAATCTACTAACACATATAAGCATAAAACTATATCATAAAAATATTCTATAAAACATATGATGATAAATAAAAAACAAGTATTACAATGGCCATCATACTTCTTGGGACATGCTAGCTAGGCAATCATATGCCAATAAATTTATGGGGCTAGTTATCTAAACAAGTCATATAAATTTGTGGGGTTCGTTATCTAAACAAATCATATGCCCAAGGAATATATTATTGGGACTTGTTATCTAAACAAGTTATATGTTTGTTATCTAAACAAATTATATGCTTGTTATCTAAACAAATCATACACTCAAGAACTAAAAACATATCATACATAAACATATAAAAACATAAAAGCACGATAAAATCTATCCTAGTTTCCTTACCAACACCGGGATATTTGAGAACAAGGATGGGATTTGGAACACTCCTAAAACAAACAATAAGAATAGTGAGTATTTCTAAAGAAAATAGATGATAAAGAAGAGAACTAAACCACCAAGAAGAAGCTTACCGAAAAGAAACCTTAAGTTTAAAGAACTTAAATACCTAACCAAGAATTGAAAACAACGAGTTAGAACTTGAGTAAAGAAAACTAAAGAACCATATAGAAATGAACTTAAGAATAAGAATACCTTAGGATGTTGTACTAGAACTGATCTACACCTTGATATTGAAAACACACTATAACTCACTTCACAAGTGTTTATAAAGCTTAAGATGATAAAGCTTTTATCCCAAACCCCAAGTGTATCACTCTATAGTAATCCTAGCAGCTTGAAGGCTCAGAACATAGCTTAAAGAATGAGAAAAATGGCTGGGTAATAGGACCTATTTATAGAGTTCAAGGAGTGAAAATATCTCCTTTTAGCTTGAATAAAATAATGAATATTAATTGAAAAATATTTGAATATTCGCTCAATAGGTGCTTAAGACTCGGTCAAAAATGTTCAGAGGCAAGTCAAGAGGTTAATGAATCAAGCTCGGTTTCTACAATGTTTGAAAATGTGGTCCTAGGGCCGATATATCTCCCACCCTAGGCGATATATCTCCTGGCCCTATGTCCCGAGTGCTCGTGGTTTCATTTGTACGAAGTTGACATGTTTTTGTATCTCCCGTGTGGCGATATATCGCCCATATAGCTGCGATATATCAGCATGCATTGAAATATTAGACACGTAATTGCACTTTATCAGCTTAATTTAAATTGGATAAACAACTTTGACTGAGTCATAATACAATCCTAACAGCTGCTGGAAGGTTCTAGAGCTTCTAGATCTTTATTTTTAATTATATTATTCATCAAAATACTTAAATCCTTAATAAACATGCACACGACAAGTGTCATGATCTTATTAGTTCTATCTAAACCTTATAGTATAATAAATGACATCTTTATAATTAGATATATTAATCAAACCTTATGTTATACTTAATATTCTTAAACTATAGGTTAAACTTATTAAATATATAAGTGTTGCTACAAGTGATCAACTAATTCCCGACTTGAATCAAAATCCACAGTAACATACTATAACTATTACTAGCTATTACTACTACTACTACTATCTCACTAGCTAAGTAAAGTTATGGGCCTCTACATCGGGATCGATCCTACTACTCACTTTGGTAGGATTCGAAGTCCAGGAGGCTAGGGCTCGGTCCGGAAGCCTTTATTTACTCGTTTTTTATGAGATTCAATATTATGGTTGTGACTAGGTTATAGCTAGGGGCTCAGAATAAGTATCGTTCACGAAGGTCGTTTATTGATAACCTGTGCTTGGACCAAAGGTAAAAAATGGCACCCAGTAAGTCATACATGTTATTATGGCTTGGCCTGAATTGTTGAATAGGAATATGATTATGACTTGAACACTTGAGTATGTTCATTATTATGATTATGATTATGCTTGTGATTATTGATTAAGCATGTTGAATGCTTTATATATGGATATTTGATATACGATGAATGTCTATTGGCATCATATAATTGAGAAAAACATTGACTTATTAGTCAAGGTCGGCAATAGCGTTGAACACTGGTTGAAAAGCATTGACTTATCAGTCAAGGGCAGCAATAGCACGCTAAGCACTGGTTATTATGGTTAGGCTAATCAAGAGCGCGTTATATGCTTATCCGACCTATTTGTCGTGTAGAAATCCAGCGCTAGGTACGCTTAAACTAAGGATAGGGCTAAGGGCCCTGGGGTGAGTTATTAGTCCCATATCCTAGCATTGACTTATTAGTCAAGGACGGCCTTAGCACGTTGATTGTTGGTCGTAAAGCATGGACTTATTAGTCAGGGACGACATTAGCACAGTGAGTGCTGGTTGTAAAGCATTGATTTAATAGTCAAGGATGGCATTAGCACGGTGGGTGCTGGTCGTAAAGCATTGACTTATTAGTCAAAGACGTCATTAGTATGGTGAGTGCTGGTCGTAATGAATTGACTTATTAGTCAAGGAAGACAATAGCACTGATAGTTCTAGTCGTAAAGTATTGACTTACTAGTCTAGGACGACATTAGCACGGGGAGTGCTGGTCGTAAAGCATTGACTTATTAGTCAAGGACGAAATTAGCATGTTGAGTGCTGGTCGTAAGGCATTAACTTATTAGTCAAGCATGGGAATAGTGCAGAGCGCTGGTCCATATGGTTTAGCCCAACCAGGAGCACATCATACGCTTGACCGACCTATGGGTCAGAGATAATAAAGCACCAGGTACGCTGGGCCAGCTCCAAGGCTGGTTATACAGAGGACACGGCAAAGGGCCCCAGGGTGTCTCATTGGTCCCATATCCTAGAACATTGAGCCATTATGATTCCATAATCATGTATTTTAGGCATTGGGCCCTAATATGATTCATTGATCATTTATTTAGGGCAATTGGTCCATATGACACTGTAGTCATTTATATGAATGGTATGCATGCATGAGTTGGATTATTACTGCTGGGCATGCTTATTATGATTTGGTAACATGAAATTAACTGCTTATGAGCCTGTTTAAGTTCTCTTGCTTAGCCTTTGCTCACGGGTGCTACATGGTGCAGGTAAAGGGAAAAGAAAGCTGGACCATCCTTGACTTGGAGTGCCAAGGTGACGGTGTGTAGATATGCGGCTGCTCGACCACCATGACCGAGGGTTTAAAGAGGAACTAGGGTCAAACCTTATTTTGCTGCTTAGGTCGGTAGGTTGTATCTCTTTTGTTGTAATTAACCTTTTAAATGTATTTTGGGATCCCATGTATATAGAAAATGTTTTGGTGATACGTTTGTATCTTTGGCCAAAAATTTTGACCCTAAACTGTTAGTCACGTTTAGTTACACGATTATGTCCAAATGACTCATTTAGCGAGTTTAGCACTATTTAAAATACACAATGTAATGGTCCCTGAGTAGTAGGGCGTTACATCCTGGTTCTTTATGTAGATGATATCTTACTCATTGGAAGTAATGTTAAGAAATTACCAGATGTGAAGAATTGGCTGAGCACTTAATTCCAGATGAAGGATTTGGGTGAAGCAAGTTCTGCTCTAGGTATCCAGATCATTAGAAATAGAAAGAACAAACTCTTAGCTCTATCTTAAGTAGCTTACATTAATAAAGTTCTTGAATGTTTCTCAATGAAAAATTCTAAGAAAGGATGTCTATCGTCCTGCCATGTAATTCATCTTTCAAGGAAGCAATCTCCCCAAACTTTTGAAGAGGAAGATGCAATGAGATAAGTTCCTTACGCATCTGTAGTTGGAAGTCTGATGTATGCTATGTTGTGTACTAGACCAGATATCTGCCATGCAGTGGGATTAGTGAGCAGGTATCAGTCAAACCCAGGACCGAAAAATTGTATAGCAGTTAAGCATATCCTAAAGTATTTAAGACGAACTAGGGATTATATGTTTGTCTACAAGGGTGGAGTTCAGAACCCTGTAGGCTACTCCGATTCAGACTTTCCCACTGATGTCGATGACAGGAAGTCTACTTCTAGAATGGTGTTTACTCTTGGGGGTGGATCTGTGATATAGAGAAGCGTAAAGCAGTCTGCGATCTCAGATTCCACCATGGAGACTGAGTACATAGCTGCGTCTGAAGAAGCTAAGGAAATAGTCTGGCTAAAGAAGTTTTATTCAAACATTGTTGTTATTCCAAATATGGATAAACCACTTTTGTTTTTTTTGTGACAACATAAGAGCGATAGCCAACGTGAAAGAACCTCGATGTCACAAGAGGAATAAGCATATAGAAAGGAAGTATCACATAATTCGAGAATATGTGGCCAGGGGAGATCTGTAGGTTATGATGATGGCATCTGAAGATAAGCTTGCAGATCCATTTACAAAGTCACTACCAGAGGCTACATTTAATAAGCATATCAAGGAAATGGGATTAGTAGAATTAAGGCATTAGTTTCAATTACTCCAAGTGGGAGTTTTTTTGGATTTTATGCCCTGATTAAAACTCAATTTCTTTGTAGTCTCACTTTATTATCAATAAAAGAATATAAATTAATTTTTGACTTGGTCAATCACTTTGCTCACATGTTTTTATTTTCATGATTATTTTTTTAATATAAACTTCTATTAAATCCATAGCATTTAGCTAATCATATTTATAGTGATGTAATCAAAGTGGAATATAAATATGATTATATGTTCATAAATAAGTTAGTCCTAAGATTAGTCATTGCACAAGATTTACACTAACTTGCCGATCTACGATATGATCTACTTACACATTATATTGTTATGTTCTAAATTTAATGCTTTGATTAGCGTGCCGGGAGAGCATAATTGGATATATGTGTAATTAGTTGATGAAATGTGTGACTATATGGCATGCATGCTTTATATGATAATATGATTATAAATGCATGTTTATAAGTATTAAATATGCATGTGGGCCCGTTCTTGTTTATAAGGGCATATCTGTAATTTTGGCTTGTTGAGAGCATAAACGTGATTATATTTGTTAAATGGTTGTGACCACATTATTATGTGGATATATTTGCATTATACGGCTCGAGGCGATCTGTAACGCCCCACGTTACTATGGCTGCTTTCTGGAATGACGACTAGCCCTACAAACCAACACGAGTCTTTCTAGCGTGCTTTGTCCTCACTCACACGCTTCCTGGGAAAACTTCCCAAGAGGTCACCCATCTTGAGATTACTCCAGGTCAAGAATGCTTAACTTTGGAGTTCTCAAGTGATGGGATACCGAAAAGAAGATGCATCTTGTTGATATAGGTAGTACCCATCAATCCATTTAAGCCCTCTTCAACTATGTAGTCCCATACCTACATAGTCTTAGAATCATCACACTTGACCTTCCCAAGGCAGTGTGGGATTGCATAGCTTTTTACCCGGTCTTTCCTCCTGCGAATTACGGGATTCTGATTGTCACGCGATCCTAGTGAGCGGATTAGTGGAATAGTCACAGCAGGGTTTAATACCCAGCTCGGGGTGAGCCTAGGGGTATTCTGGGAACTTAGTGAATATTTGGGGATACATCATGTAATGGGAAGTATTCGGTAATTAGTAGGGCACAACGAGATTAATTGGGAATTCGTAGGATGACCCGAGGAATTAGTGGGAATTAGAGCTAATGACCATTTTGCCCGTATAGGCAACAAAGGGATGGGTTAGTTTAAGGGGAATTTTGGTCATTTTAATTAAGGGATATGGTTATAAAGTTTATGGTTTAGGCTGCAATATCTCAGAAACTTCTCACACTCTCTCTTTCTCTCTTGTATGTTCTCTCTCTCTCTCCATCTCTTGTGCTTTGAAGATGTAGGAATTTTTTAGGAAAAGCTTGGGGATTTAGCAGGAATTGCTGAGGATTGAGTTAAGGAAAAGATTGTTAGGATGAGTTTGACTGGGTTTTTGAATGTTGATTGATTTTTGATTTGGGATGGTAATTATAGTAGGATTTTGGGTGATTTTTATGCCTAGGTTGTGTGGTTAAGAGTCCTAGACTAAATTCTGGGTTTGTAACTAGGCTTCAAGGGGTTTTGTTGAGTTGAGTTAGGGAGAAAATGCAGAGAAACCCATGGATTTCTTGGTTGACAAGGGTGCGCTGCGACCCAGTTCATGGGCGCCACGACCCGAGTGACCCAAAAGGCCCTACGGGGCTTGCTGACTTGTGGGCGTGCCGCAGCTCTTGGGGGAAAGTCGCGACCCGCCTCTCCCTGGGACAAGAGGCTAGTGCCTCTGACTTGGTGGCCGCCGTGACCCTTAGAGCCAAGTCGTGACCCCCCTAAGCAGCCATAGCCAAGATTGGTTTTTAGGTTCGACTCAGGGACTTAAACCTAAGCGCTTGGGACAAATTCTACTACCTGATTTAGTAGAATTTGAGGTCCCAGAGGCTAGTATTGATTCCAAAGTATTTAATTGGATTAGATTTTGATAGTTATCCATTGCCTCTTGTGACTAGGGTTACCGCTAGGGCTCGAGATTGAGGATCGTACTCGGGACCACTCCACATCCTTCGCTTAAGACTCGAGATTAGAAAACTGCACCCGAGTTGTGAATGGGATTGAGATCCTCTGTAAATGAACATATGTGTTCTGCAACTTGTGTATTTATTATTTGTGATGTGAAATTACGACCTAAGGGAGTTAGGGCTGATGTTGAGCGTATTGAACGTAGCTTGGCCTGAGCAAGCCGGAATCAGCTAATTAACCAGATGGCTTGGCCTAAGGTTGCCGAAACCTAAATATTTGTATTATGATTGAATTATATGTTTGGAAGTTTTATGTTGCCTAATTTATTGCTTGTACTTTGTTGTTGGTTGAACTAGTTGATTTGAAGTTTACTATGCACATTCTATTTTTATGTATGCTTACTGAATTGGTTTTCTTGCTGAGCCTTGGCTCATGGGTGCCACATGGTGAAGGTAAAGGCGAAGGAAAGCTAGACTAGCCATGAGTTGGAGAGCTTTGAGGTGAGGTGTACAATGGCAGCTGCTCGACTGCCACGACCGAGGGATTTTCAGGGACTATAGCCAAAAATATTAATTTGCCATTTAGGCTGGCTACTGTTGTAAACATTACTTTTCGGATCCCATGTATCAAACTCTTATTATAAAGAAATAAATCATTTTACGATCAAAATCTTTTTACCCTAACCCGTCAATTGACTTTAGAAACACATTTTTATTTAAACATCCTGATTCGCAAGTCTTGCACTATCTTAAACACACAGTGTAACGGTCTTGGTTACCCAAGTCTTGCTAGGCATGTACACTCGCCACTAAAAGCAAGCTCGACTTAGGGTTCGGTAACCATATATGTAATTATATGTTCGATTATTTAAATGAAAAATAAATGCTTTATTTGCACGTTTATTAGGGAGCGTGAGATATAATGATTGGGACTGACCCTTGACTGTTATGTGAATAGGACAAAGCATGCTTATTAGCATTGCTACTGTACGTGAATGATTTTTCTAATGCCTGTTTGCATTATGATTGTGTTTTGTGGCTTGGATATATGGTGTTAGACTGTGGAATCAATATAAACCTATTATCATTGCCTGACCAGCTGAGTCATTGATTACAGATAAACTTTGATAGTTATGTGCCAAGGTGATCAATTCGACTATTCGGCATCGGGGACGGGGCTCGAGATGATTAGCAGGGCTAGAACCCTCTGTCAGTTGCTGGGAACTGGCAGCAGTTAGTTGCTGATATGCAAGCTAGACTTTAGAGTCAGGAAGAAGAGATTCACTTTCTGAGGCAGCAAGCTCTGTTAGGGAGTGCTGCACCTAACTTGCCATCTGTTGTGGCACCAGTTGTATAGCCACTTGATAGTTGGAAGAGGTGGGAGCCACTTTATGAAAGATTTAGGAGACATCATCCTCCAATCTTTGAGGGAGGACCATATCCACTGAAGGTTGAATAGTGGATGAGTATGATCACCTCCATCCTAGAATTTATGAGGGTGGAAAGTAATGACAGGGCAGTCTTTGCCACCTTTATGCTTAGATAGGATGCCTACATTTGGTGGGAGGTGGCATCCCAGACTCAAGACATTTCTACTCTAAGTTGGAATGATTTTCTTTAGAGATTTTTGAAACCATAAATATTACAACGTTGCTGTTAGGGCGGCAAATGTGGCTGAGTTCAGTGGGCTAGTACAGGGCAGCTTGACCATTACTGAGTAGGCCAAGCTAGATAAATGTGCACCTGATTTAGTGCCTACAGATGCAGCTAGGTAGGACAGGTTTGTTTGAGGGCTTAATGCTATGATAGCCCAAGATGTGAGGATCACATTGGTACCTGGGGAGACAACTTATGCCCAGGCAGTTGAGAAGGCTCTCACCGCTGAGGAGGTGGAGAAAAAGGTTTGGAGGGAAGACGCTGCGAGATGGGTTGGTTGTAGGGCAGTGCCTCCATTTACAGGGATGGTAGGGGCGGAGGCTCCAGTGATCAGAAGAGGAAGACCCCTGACACCTCAACCACTAATGGTCCTGATAGAAGGGGCTGGGGATTTAGGAGTGTGTCCTAAAAGCATGTAAAGACATTTGTTTATTCTGTGAATAAATAAATACAATGGTTTATTATTATTGTTATATTTAGATTGTTAAATTATTGTTTGGATAATTTTGTAAATATCAGAAAAATTCCATATTCATTATTGAGGATGTGATCTTGTATTAGTACGAGAGAATTAAGATCACATGAATGAATAACAATAGTCAACAACAACAAATTAAAGTTATGGAATTCTTTAATTAGAGTTGTAAGTACGGTTTATAGAGTATCATAATGATACAAATAATCTAGATTCGGATTATTGATGTGGTAAGACATCTCGGTAAATGTGCTTTATATAATATGATTATATATGACATGGACCGATGCGAATTAAAGTCTTTATCCAAAAACCATTTAACAATAAAGACTTGTAATTCATATCATAACTGATGATCATTTATAGATCAACCTAAATCCTGAGTGTTCATGAACTCCTGTTCATGCTTATTAAATCTTTTGATTCATTCGTTAAGGTCTCTTCAAAGAATGAGGCTAATGACTTTTGTTTTGGAGATTTAATATCATGGATGGCTGGGAACATGTATCAATAATACAGAATCTAATCTTTCCTAACTAATCGTATATTAGTTCCCTTAAGGGTTAATTCTGGAACTGAATGACTTTGAGCTCAAATCTATAATTAGATTGTAGATTAATTATTCACTAGTGAATTAATGGTACTTAAGGAATAAGAAGCAAATTAGAAAGGCAAAATGGTAATTCTTCCATTCTAATTTATGAACTAATTAATTAGAGGGTTGAACTATTGTAAGATGGTTATATCAATGGACGACTTAAGAAAAGATTTCTGTAGAAGTATATCTATAACATAAAGAGTGCAATTCTGAATTAACTATTATAATTAAAGAGTTTAGTTATTTAATTTATTTATTGGAGCTTAATGTTATAGGTCCATGATCCCCGAAATGGCTCAAACAATCACTGACAAAGGTAAACACAAAAATTGGCAAAAATGACTTATGTGATAAGTAAAATATTTTTCTATGTATCAAACATAATTATTGTTTAATTATCTGTAATTAATTAATTATTTGATTTAACAAAAATATAATTAATTTTGAATTAATTTAATTTTGGGATTTTTGGTATTTAAATAATAATAAAAATTGGGAAAAATCACATGCCATCATTGGCATGTGGTACACGTGTAGCACAGTGCACAGTCACTGTGCTACACGCATAAGAGACTTTAATCAGTTTCTACATTCCACAATTTTAGTTATTTAAATATTAAATAAATAATGAGATATTGTAATTTGATTAAAATATTATTATTTAAACAAAAATCTGATAACTGATTAGTTATTTTCAAATTGTTTAAAATAACTAAGATTTTATTTTTAATATATTGGATATATTAAATATAGGATATAAGTTTTTTCAGAACGTAACTTTTCGGGGATAGAATAATATCTAGAAATCTCTCTCAGCGAAAGAGAACAGTGACACAAACAAAAGTCATTGTTCTTCACAAAACCTAGGTCCAAACTTAATCGGATCTCATGTGTTGAGAACTTCTGATAAATAGTTTTTTGCCTATAGTTTGTATAGCGAGCCCACACTCGTTCTTTCTGTGCTGAGAACATTTTGGAAGATCTTGGTGTGAGATCTCAAGGATTTAGCCATACTGAAAGATAGCAGCAAGGAAGGACCTGAGGTAATTTTTCTATTCATGTCTTTGATTCAATATATATATGCATGTGAAGAGGCTAAGGCTAGTCCCTCGGTAGTGACAGGTCAGCTTTCTAGTGCTGGCTCTTTGTATACTGTATTGATTGACTCTTGTTCTACACATTCATTTTTTTTTCTAGCAAAGTGATTTATGGATTGTGTAGACCTAGTGAGTATTATACTACAGGGTTTGGGACTATACTGCCTACAGGGAACTGGTAGTTTCTAGGAGATGGATTAGAGCACTGCCAGTGTTGGTGGACAGTAGGGAGTTATAAGTAGATTTGATTGAGTTGGGTATGGATGATTTTGATATGATTTTGGTGATGGATTGGCTAGTTAGGTATGGGGCCAATATAGATTGCAGGAGGAAGATGGTGACGTTCGAGCCAGAGGGCGAGGACCTCTTTATTTTTGTGTGTACTGTGCACAGATCCGACATTCCTATGATATGAGCTTCGAGGGCTAGAGACATATGAGATGGAGGTTCTAAAGGTATTCTAGCATGTGTGGTTGATACCACTTCAGTTACACCAGTGGGGCCGGGACATACTAGACTAGTATGCAAGTTCTTGGATGTGTTACCTGAGAAGTTACCAGGATTGCCGCTACACAGGGAAATTCAGGTTGTTATTGAGTTAGTGCTGGGTACAGACCCAGTGTCGAGGGCACCATATAGGATGGCTTTGGAAAAGCTAAATGAGGTTAAGATACAATTGCAATAGCTATTGGATTTGGGATTTATCAGACCTAGCCTCTCACCATGGGGTGCTCCGGTTTATTTGTGAAGAAGAAGGATGGGACCCTGAGAATGTGTAAAGACTACAGGGAGTTGAACAAGTTGACTATCAAGAACAAGTACCACCTACCAAGGATAGATGACCTATTCCAAGAGCTGTAGGGTAAGACGGTATTCTCGAAGATTGATCTTCGATCTTATTATCACCAATTAAGGATCAATGACGAAGATATTCTGAAGACGGCCTTCCGCACGAGGTACGAACATTATGAGGTTTTGGTCATGTTGTTTGGATTGACCAATGCCCCAGCATCGTTTATGGATTTTGTGAAAAAGGTCATCAAGGACTTCTTAGATCAGTTTGTGATTGTTTTCTTCGACGACATCCTGGTTTACTCTCGTTCAGAGGCGGAGCATGAAGGAGCATCAATTATATGCTAAATTTATGAAGTGTGAGTTCTGGCTGCCAGAAGTGACGTTCCTTGGACACATTATTAGTGGAGATGGGATTAGGGTGGATTCGGCCAAGGCAGAAGCAGTTAGGGATTGGCCAAAGCCAAAGAATGCCTCAGAGGTTAGGAGTTTCCTTGGATTAGTGGGATATAATAGACGGTTTGTGGAACGGTTTTCAAAAAATGCCACACCATTGACTGAGTTGACAAAGAAGAATCTGAAGTTCACATGGTCAGACAAATGTGAAGGTAGTTTCCAGGAGTTGAAGCGATGATTGATTACTGCTCCGGTGCTGAGTCTTCCTTTGGATGGGGGCAAGTTTGTAGTGTACTATGATGCATCAAGACTGGAATTAGGATGTGTGTTGATGTAGAATGAGAAGTTTAATGCCTATGCATCGTGGCAGCTGAAGGAATATGTGCAACGGTACCCTACCCATTTTTGGAATTGGCAGCGGTGGTATTCACACTGAAAGTATGGCGACATTATCTTTATGGAGAGAAATGTGAGATATACACCTATTATCCCCAAATATTCATAATTTGTGATGTGGCAATTAGATAGATATGTGTCAGTTGATAGCACACATTTATCAATGAGTTGGCTAAAGACATGAGGAGGGTTGGCACCAAAAGTGTGTCATGTTAGACCAGAAATGAAACATGGCCGACCAGAGGCGCGTGTGCCTTAGCCGACCAGTGTGTCCTATGCCCATGCCGACTAGTGATGTTCAACTAGTGATGCTTTTTGTTGTGTTTGGCATTGTCATATCCGACCAATTATTTCAGAAGTTGTTATCTGCGTGATTCTTCGGTAAAACCTCAGTAACAACTTCAACCTGAATCATTCGCATTTGCCGCGAGAATATCTCAAACGTCCCGGAATAATAGTTATATTGATGTAATTTTTTTTTTCTTAATTAATTAAGGTTGTTGAAACAGTTAAGGACCCCGTCAAAGGGGGATATTTCTCATGTATTATCCAAGAGCCTATAAATAGATGGCTCATGGCATTATTTAATTATCCGATTCTGAAAGTATTTGACTGGGAGTTTATAGAGAGAAATATTGTATCTTTTCACCTGCACTTAAGAAACTCAGTTGACTCAGGTTCATCTGATTTGAAGTGTAGGTCAAATAAATTATAACTCTAAGTGGATTAAGCTATTACCAACAAATTGGGGCTGAACCACTATAAACTTACTTGTGCATTTATCTTCTATTCAAGGTTTATTGTAATATTTCGCGTCTACTCACAGTTGGCCAAAATCGTGGTCAACATTTTTGGTGCTTTTGTTGAGAGCCTAAATAGAAGGAATATATTGCTACCCTACCAATATGGCACCCAAGAATACCAGCATGGCCTCTAAAAAACCAAGTATGTCAAAAGAGGGCACTAGAGCAGAAGGTCCTGGACCTCAGAACCTTGGGACTGAGCCTAGGGTCTTTCTCGAGGAGACCACTCTGGAAGTGGAACAACTCCAGGAAGCAATAGGCGCTTTCCAAGAGGAGATGATGCAATTCAATGCTTGGCAGGAGTCTTTCGCTGAGGAAATGGCCAGGCGGAAGGCTGCATTCGAGCAGCAAAAATAGGAGATGGATGCTAGGAGTGAAGAAATTAGGCAAAGGCAGGAGGAGGCCGACCGGGGACATCGTGAGGCTACACTTGTTGTAGAAGCAGCCACTCAGTTGACCCAGGCCAATGCCCAGACTGCAGCACGAGGAGAAACCGCACAAGGTACAAGGAATAATAATGCAGGACGGAGGACAGCTGGAAGAACCAATTCTCGAGGTCCAGACAGAAGTAGGAGTAACCCCCCTAGTCAGGAGGATGATGGGGTCCACTCCGGAACTTCCTCGACCCAAAGGGAGAACTCTAGAACTCCCTCCAGGAGCCACCAATTAGAAACTTCTAGATCGGGAAGCGATCGGTCAGGCAGTAAGAAGAGTCCACCCAGGCACAATCAGACCAAGACTCCCCGAAATAAGAAGACTTCGTAGTTTAAAGATGAACATGGTCGTTATGAGGCAGATAGCCACCATACTAATCGGTCAAAGGATAAAAAAGGCAATGACCCACAAGGAGGAAAGGATAGCCCTGGACGTGCCGAAATGCCTCCAGTACATCCTGGGCAGCAACGTAGTGAGAGAGAGCAAGTCTCGTGCAGTAAGCCTTCTGAAAAGTCTAAGAGCACAGTATTTGATCAGTTAGGAGGACACACTTCCCGGAAGGATTTAAGGGATGTCATCAGTGACAAAATAAGGACCGTCCCGGTTGAAGGGTGAGATTTGAACTGCCCTACCAGCCAAGTAGAAATACTTGACGACAATGCGCCAAATAGGAATGCCCGACTAGGCAGTCTAGACCTTGAGCCCCCGACGGTCACCCCATCCATCCAAGCTCAGCTTGATTCGCTAACGGCTGCAGTTCAAATTTTGGCAAAATGACCTTCCATAATGGATCCGGTAGACCACAGGAGTGGCAGTCCATTTTGTGATTGAATCAGAGCAGCCCAGCCACCAGGAAAGTACAAAGCACCGGTGTTGCCAGTATATTCAGAAAAGGCAGACCCCATAAGGGATGTTGGAAAATTTGAAGACCAAATGGAGCTGCTCGGGTTAAGTGATGATTATCGTTGTAGAGTTTTTCCTACTACGTTGTTCGACACTGCCCCAGAATGGTACTAGAAATTCAAGCCAAATTCCATTACCTCTTGGAAGAATTTTAGGAAATATTTTTGTAGACAGTTCAGCGCTGCCCGGACTCCTCTAGTTTATGCCAATCACTTGGCTGATATCAAACAAGAAAAAGATGAATCTCTAAAGAATTATATACAGCGATTCATGAGAGAAGCCAACCGAGCGACTGCTGTCGGAGACGAAGGGAAGATGGTTGCCATATCTTCTGGTATAACTTATCGGAGCCCCCTGTGGGACAGTGTACATCGCAATCCAATTACAACACTCCAACAATTTCTTGACCGAGCAGACAAATATATGAAATTAGATGACGCAATTGAGAAAGGAGAGAAAGGCCTAAACAACCTGAGCAGATCAACTGATCCTCCTAAAAATAAAGGAAATGGTCAAAATGGCGGAAAGAAACTTGTGAATAACAGGTCTGACCGCTATGACGAAAAGAAGGCTAAGTTGGGTCCGAACGATAAGCCACCAAATATGAACCTCGATTTACCAATTACACTACTCTTTCGGCCAGCCGGGCAGAAATCTATCTCCCAAATCATCAAGAAGTTCCCTACCGGAAACCCCCACCCATCAGGAAGGAGATGGGTAAGAGAGATATGAATAAGTTCTGTCATTTCCATGGAGACTATGGTCATGACACAAATGAATGCAATCATCTCAAAGACGAGATAGAGTTTCTTCTCCGGTCGGGAAAGTTGAAGAAGTATCGAGCAGAGAAAACCCAAAGAGAAGGAAGCAACAACAATCCTGGGTTCAAGAGACATCGGTATCCACCCTTGCAACCCGAGCCTGTGGATTTCACTTTGGACACTATATGTGGGGGACCACATTCGGCTGGGGATAGTAATAAAGCAAGGGAAAGATATGCTCAACACTTCGACATGAGTTGCATGCAACCTCAACATCAGAGGTCATGAATGTAGAGGAGCGGCCTCCAAAGAACCCACGGTATGAAAGTGAGTCTCTCACGTTTACCGAAGACGATACTCGACATGTAAAGTATCCTCATAATGACCCACTCGTCATTACAGTACAAATTGCGAACATGAAGGTGAAAAGATGTCTAGTTGACATGAGAAGTTCTGTGGATATTATTTACAAGTCGTTTTTCGAAAAGATGAAATTATCCATCAATGGCTTGAAGCCATGCTCTCAAGTTATTTATGGATTTCTAGAGAAGGATTGTCACCGGCCAGAACAATCAAATTACCCGTCACAACAGGGGACGCTCCTAAGCACGAGACACTCATGAGATAATTTTTTATAGTAGATTGTTCGTCGACTTACAATGTGGTGATTGGTCGACCACTACTCATGGCCTTACATGCGGCAGTTTCTATATGGCACCTTTCCATGAAATTCTCGACCAATGCAGGACTAGATTGTGTCCATGGAGACCAAAGAGAAGCTAGAGAACGCTATAATGCCTCGGTAGTTAAGGCATGGAAGGGAGCTAAGGAGAATAATATGATTGTGTGTGTAGATAGAGAAGAAGTAGAAGAGATGGATATCGACCAACATAGCATTGTGGTTGTAGCCGACCAAGAGAACGTTTTAAATGTTACCAACTAAGAAAGTGCTCTTGGTTTTAATGAGCAACAGGCCCCATCCGGTGATGAAGTCACCAAATAGGGTGTTGCCCAAAGTGAGGGAATTGACATTGATCCTTGCTTTTGGGATTTGGAGAGTGGAATAGGACCAATGGAAGACCAAGAGGATGTCGCAATAGATGAGAACGAACCGACCAGAGTGGTCAAAATTGGGAAGAAGTTAAGGTTGGAGGTGAGAGCACTGCTAGTAGGATTTTTGCGAAGAAATCAAGATGTATTCACTTGGTCTCACAAGGATATGGTGGGTATCTCACCAACTGTGATCAGCCACATGCTCAACGTGGATGGAAACTACCCAGCGATGCGGCAAAAGAGAAGGTTGCTTGACAAGGAGCAAGCGAAGGCTCTGAAAGAAGAAGTCGAGCGACTGAAGGAAAATGAGTTCATAAGGGAGGCTTATTACCCCGCCTGGGTTTCGAACCCAATATTAGTGCCCAAGTCCAATGGGAAGTGAAGGGCTTGTGTGGACTTCACCGATTTGAATAAAGGATGTCCCAAGGACTGCTTTCCCTTGCTGAGGATAGACTAGTTGGTTGATGCAACTTCTGGTCATGAAACTTTGTCCTTCATGGATGCTTACTCAGGCTATAATCAAATAAGTATGCACCCTCCCAACGAGGAGCATTCCAGCTTTCGAACAGATGTAGGATTGTATTGTTATAAGGTTATGCCATTCGACTTGAAGAACGTAGGAGCAACTTACCAACATTTAGTGAATGGCATGTTCCGCGATTTAATCAGAAAAAACATGGAAGTATACGTAGATGATATGTTGATCAAGTCAAAGGAAGTTGAAGGGCACGTACAAGATTTGGAGGAATGCTTTGCAGTACTTAGAAAGTACCGCATGAAGCTGAACCCCCTCAAATGCTCGTTTGAAGTAAGTTCTGGAACGTTTCTAGGATTTATAGTTAACTCGCGAGGGATAGAAGCTAATCTTGAGAAGATTAAGGCACTCACGGAAATGAAGTCTCCAACCAGAACCAAAGATGTACAGAGCTTGACTAGGCGAATTGCTGGTCTAAGTAGGTTTGTTTCCAAATCAACGGACAAGTATGTCCCATTTTTTAACCTACTAAGAGGAAGTAAAAAGTTTGAGTGGACAAAAGAATGCAAGTGGGCATTCCAAGACGTAAAAAGACATTTGGCTCAACCTCCCATTTTGTCAAAGCCCATCGATGGAGAGGACCTTCTCATTTTTTTGGCAGTCACAGAGCATGCTGCCAGTGCTGCTCTAGTATGAGAGGAAGACAAAGTGCAGCATCCAGTCTACTACGTCAGCAAACGGTTGGTAGGAGCAGAGTCGAGGTACCCTATGGTCGAGAAGCTAGCGTATTATTTGGTGCTTGCATCTTGCAAGTTACGGCCTTACTTCCAGGAACATCCCATAAAGGTGCTGACCGACCAGCCCTTGCGCAAGGTATTACAGAAACTAGAGACTTTTGGTCGTTTACTTAAATGGGCTATCGAGATCAAGTATCACCCCCGATCAACCATCAAAGGGCAGGCTCTAGCAGACTTCATTACTGAATGCACTAGAGTTCCTGATGTTCCCGACGAAATGGAAAACGTAGATAAGTAGAGAAAGGTTTTCCCTACCTGCCAGCTTTATGTGGACGAATCTTCGAATAAGCACCATGCAGGGGCCGGACTTAAATTAACCACACCTAAGCAACATCGAATTCATTGCGCGTTACGATTTTGATTCAGCGCCTCCAATAATGAGGCAAAATATGAGGCTTTGTTAGCAAGACTGCGATTGGCTAGGGATGTCCACGCCCGATCAATCGAAGTTAATAGTGATTCCCAGTTAGTGGTTTACTAGATTTCGGGACAAGATCAGGCGAGAGGTTTGCGTATGGTGGCATACTTAAAATAAAGCTAAGGACTTGTTAGCACAATTTGAAGAGTACACGATCAAGTTAGTGCTGCGAGAGCAGAACTCCAATGCAAATGCCTTGGCAAAATTATCCAGTGCGAAGGATGCTAACACTCTGAATGTACTACAAGTTGAATACTTAGTGAGTCCAAGTATTACCGATCAGGAAGCAATGACAATTGTTGTGGCTGATACTTGGATGACACCCATCATCAAGGGACTTTACCACATAACCGTAACGATGCCAAGAGGACGATGAGACAGGCTACTCGATATGTCATAATAGAGGGGGTGTTATATAGAAGAGGGTACTCTATGCCACTACTAAGGTGTGTGGCACCCGACCAGTCAAAGAACTTATTAGCTGAAGTACACGAGGGGTTTTGCGGAGATCACGCTGGCGGGCAAAGTCTCTCTAAAAATTTTGCGACAATGATTTTTCTGGCCTACAATGAACGAGGATTCCATGGAATATGTGAACAAATGTGATAAGTGTCAGAGATTTTCTAAGATACCCAAGGCACCTCCAAATATTTTAAAACAAATGCAAAGTCCCTGGCCCTTTGTGGTGTGGGGCATTGATCTGATCAGAAGGCTACCTAAAGAGAAAGGAGGAGTATAGTTCGCAGTTGTTGCTGTTGATTATTTTACTAAGTGGATTGAAGCTGAACCATTAGCCAGAATTATATCAAAGAAGGTATTGGATTTTGTGGTGAAGAATATCATATGTCGCTATGGATTGCCGAAAAAGATAGTGTCTTACAATGGTACACAATTTGATAGTGATCTATTTACTGATTTTTATACTAGGCATGGTATTACGAAGAGCTTCTCCTCGGTGGCTCACCCACAAGCAAATGGGCAAATGGAAGCTATGAATAAAAAATTAAAGGACACCCTTAAGAAACGTCTTGAACAAGCTAAAGGGTGTTGGGTCGAAGAGTTACCAGAAATTCTCTGGTCGTATAGGACCACTGCTCGGACGGCGACGGGACATACTCCTTTTTCCTTGGCGTATGGTTATGAGGCAATAGTACCAGTGGAGATCGAACCTCTGTCTCATTGGAGAAGCACTTACAACCACGATGAAAATAATCAATTGCTGGCTGAATCTATGGAATTTATTGAGGAAAAGTGAGAAAAGGCGAGCATAAGGGTTGCCGCTCATCAACAAAAAGTGGCCCATTATTTCAATTCTAGAGTTAAAGATTGAAAGTGTAACGCCCTGGATAGCCAAGACCGCTACACTGTGTGTTTATAAAGTGCCAGGCCTGCTAATCAAGTAATTTAAATAAAATCGTGTTATTGAAACTATAAAGGAACTAGGGTTAAAAGCGTTTTGGTCTCAAAAGCCACATTTTCATTAATAAGCATCATCTATTACAAGGGATCCCAAAAGAGATTAAGTTCAAAAACTGTTTACAAAAGTAATAAGACTCAGGTACAATAACCAGCCCACTAAGGCAAAACGAGCAATTAGGTAATCTCTATTCTGGTCCACTCCTTGATCGTGGTGATCGAATAGCTGGCTATGTACATTTCACCTCAGAGCTCTCCACCTCAGGCTTGGTCCAACTTTCCCTTGCCTTTACCTACACCACGTAGCACCCGTGAGCCGAGGCCCAGCAAGAAAACACAACAACAACAGAGCATAAGCAATTAGCAGACAAGTCAATATCTCATATTGCATCCCATAATCTCAACCATATAATCAGTCAGTACCATCAAGTATTCCACATACTAAGCATATCAATTCATAACATGTACAGTTCACAAATGATAACCAGGGCTAGCGCTCTCAGGCTACTCCCTCTGTTATCCTGTTCTTCTTGGCTACCAGTGGCCAATTCGTGCCCTGTGCGCTAATATCATGTACGACACTCTTAGGCCGCTTTTACATGTCCCATGGCGTGATACCATCATTGACACGGCACAGTTCTCAGGAGCACTTAGTCCCATCACAAACATTTATCCGGGTGCAGTTTTCTTACCTTTCAATTTACTAGTTTCCGATGCCACGAAGCCGCTAGCACGGTCCTCTACCCCAAGCCTCTCCAAAGACCTAGTCACAATGCAAATGAAACATCCTTTGTCACTAATCAATCCAAAACTACTTCCCGAAACCAATCCCACACTCTCGGAATCCCCCAAATCCTTAAAACAATGCACCGAAGATATCCCCCAAACCCCCAGAGCAAAGGCTCAAAATTGCAATGCTCTGAAATTGGCCTAGTGCCGCGGCGCTGCCTATAGGGCCGCAGCGCCCAGCAAGTTAGAGCCGCGGGGCCCAGTAAGTCAGAGAACTTTCTCTGGCCAGAAACAGCCTCGCGCTGCGGCGCCCAAGAACAGGGCCGCGGCACTCCTTCGCGAACCCAGATTTCTGGGTTTTCTCTTACGTTTTCCCCGAACCCAAATCACTCCAAATCATTCCAAATTCATACCTAAGCCCCAAAACCAATTCAAAACCCCAAATAGACCATACAACAACCTATAAACATTATAATCTAGCTCAATTACACAACAACTCACATAATTCATACTTAAATTTCAGATTCAAACCCTTGAACCAAAACTTGAGAAAAGTATAAACCAGGCCTTCAGATTCTTAAACCATAACAGTTACGAAAATTAAACATGATACACTCTTACCTCAGTCAAGAACCCAGCTTGAATTCTCCTCAACTCTAGCTTCAAATCATCTTCTCTTTTGATTATCCCAACTCTGAATTCATGCAAAACCAGCCACTATCTTGTTTCAATTCATGCTTATCCTCTAAAAACCAGACTTGAAACTTAAACAAATCATAGACAAATCCTTACCTCTGAGTAATCTTGGCCTAGGCATGATTTGATTACTTCAAACTCCTTGATTCTCCTTCCAAAACTCAAATTCAGCTTCCTTCTTCTACTTTTCTTTTGCTCTATTTCTAGGTCTCAAAATTCAGCATAAATCAATTTTCCAAAGTGTTATACGTGACTAACTTTTCCTCTCAGCTGAAGCTCATCTATCCACTGCCAAAAGACCACCTTATCCCTCCACTAATATCCCATTCTAACTAAACCTCAAGGGCACACTTGTCCTTTTACTTACATTACAATTCTACCACTTCTTCAACAAAACCTATTACTCTCTATGGTTACTAACAGTTACACAAGTTACCAAATCACCAGTTACCATTATCTAGCTTTCTAGAACCGTCTCGGCACGTGCATCACATTGATATCACCACACCCACGTGGTACAAATCACATAGCATAATTATCACATAAAATAATACACATAGTCATATAACATGCTTTAAATCATAGTCATTAGGGGTGAACATTTGACCCAAAAAACCCGCAAACCAGCAAACCCGCAACCCGAAAACTCAGTTTTTGGGAAAACCCGTTGAAATCGGGTGAAATCGGACCCGAACCCAACAAAAGTCGGGTCGGGTTCGGGTTTGAAAATTTGTTAGCCTCGGTTCGGGTTCAAACCCGAAATCCGAAAGAAAATGGTACTTTTGAAAAAAATGGTATTTTTGAAAAAAAGTGTAAAAAATGGTATTTTTGCAAAATATAGCTTTTTGGCCCAAAACCCAATAGGCTCAGCCCATCCCAAAATCAAACCTGAAATCTGAAAAAAAAAGTGTAAAAAATGGCATTTTTGCAAATTTGGGCTTTTCGGCCCAAAATCACAAATGGCCCAGTAAACCCGAAATTACACCCGAACCTGAACCCGAGTGAACCCGAACCCGAAAAAACCCGAAAATTTCGGATCGGTTTCGGTACCATTTTTCTTAACCCGAAACCCGCAAAACCCGAACCCGATGTGCCCGAAACCCGAAAATCTGACCCGTGTGCACCCTAATAGTCATGCATCTTAATCATTAAAATCACACATTGTTGTACCCAGTTTTCGAGTCATGTTAAATGTGACCTCGAAAGTTGGATTACAAAACAATTGGACTCGTAAGGTTTAGAGTATGCTCCAGGACTAAATATCGAGCCTGCAAGACATAGACGACCTCGAATATGGTGACTTCGAAGTGTTCATGATCTCGAAAGGTAGCTCCGGAGACGCATCCATCCTCAGGGATGACCTCGGATCAGGGGTTCCGAGCTCGACGCACATACGATCTCGAAAGCCATGTGACCTCGGGAGATGTCTCTAGCTCGAAAGATGACGAGAAACCTGGGAAGCTAAGGCCTTGGAGATATATGATAAAAACCTTGAATATCTATAAGTGTTGTCCATACGAGATGTAATCCTCATTTATTACTGTAAATCCCCTAGAATCGTGGGATATTATTTGGTCAGTTATACGTCCCCTGGTCTTCAGGGGACGTTTCCTTTTATATTTGATTATAGGCATTTAAAGCCATTTATTTTATTTACACAAAAAGAGTAACTACCCAAAATATGTGGGATAGTATTCTGTAGCCTTCTCTATAAATAGAGAGGTCATGCACCATTGTAATGGACCGAAATTCTGAACTTGGAGAGAAAACTCTGAAGAATTCATGCTTAAGAATTTTCAGAGATAATCTTGAGTTTAATAATAGAGACTCGTGGACTAGGCAGATTTAACTGTTGAACCACGTAAAAATCGTGTGATTGCATTGTCATATTTTAATTGGCCATTATCAGTTATTGTTTACGTGCTCTCCTTTCACTGTTGACGAAAAACGGCGTTAACAGTTTGGTGCTTTCATTGAGAGCCTTAAGCATTCATCCCTGAGAAAATCATGGCCACAAACAATCAGAACACACCTGAAGAAAATTACCCAAGACGTCCTGGAAAACAACCAATGGAGAACCCGGATGTTGAGGAGAGAAGTGGGTCCTCTGATTCCCGGGGACCACCCCCTCCACCAAGGGATGAGGATATGTACTACAATCCGGAGCGGTACGTTCCTATTGTGGAACTTGAAAATCGGCAACTAAAGCAGCTGTTGGCAGAAGGCAACAAACAGAATGAGGAGTTGACCAAGATAGCCGCAGAGGCTCAGGTGGCTCAACCCCCGCCTCTGCGCGAAAACCAAGTCCTTCCTCCAAGGGATGTGCATATTCCTCCCCGGAGGCCCCGCGGGCGTCCATGAAAGGATGCTGCCACAAGGAGGCCGATTCAACCTCCAGCACCAGCAGAGCCATCTGCTCCACCTAGGCCCCAGAGGAGTACTCGGGCTCGGGCCCCGGCTAACCCGCCTGTGGAAGTGCCTGCAGGAGCTGAGAATAACCGAACCCCTACAGAGGCTCGGACTCAGATACCTGGGAGTGCACCAAATGTGACCGACCCATATCGGGCGAATTCTGGACCCTCTAGGCCGCGACAGGGGTGGCAGCCACCGTCGCCTATACGGTTCCCTCCGTCACCCATAAGATATCCTTCGCCACCCCGCAGGAACGCTCAACCATTTTGAGACCAGGATGAAGGGCGTGCGGGGGAAAGACAAGGAAACAGGGAGACTTTCCAGGAGTGGAGAGGCGCTCCATCTGAGAAAAGTGAAACGTCTCGGTCTCGCACGGCGGAGACGAGGCGACAAAGGAAGAATCCATCGCGAAATAACCGAGCAATGAAGTTCACCAGTGATGAGTCCCGAGAGACCAGGTCTATCAGTAAACATGACCGAGGTCGTAATAATACTGGAAGCCGCAAGAATCGTCCCGACCTGCGAAATCACCTGAACCAGAGTCGGGGTAATGGAGATCAAACATATCCAAACCTGAGGGATCGCTTGAATAAGCGTAGAGATCCCTTGCGGAGACGCGATCCTGGAATCACGATCAATGACAATCAATTCCAGACAGCACTTCCTACTGACCCAGTCCAAGAAAGAATCGATCAGCTCGAAAGAGCCTTTACGCTTTTAAAGAATGAATGAGGAAATGGTCGATATGAGGACTCTGATGAGGAGCTCGAGCCGTTTGCTCCCCATATTTCCAACACTCAGTTTCCTCAGGGGTTTCGGATTCCTCACGTCCCAACGTTTGAAGGAAAAACCGACCCGTGTAGTCACCTGAGCACGTTCAACACTATCATGAGAGCCAGTAACGTGGGTTACGAGCTCAGGTGTATGTTGTTTCCAACATCATTGGCAGGACTGCCAAAAGTTGGTTCGAAAAATATAAGAGACACTCGATAACCTCATGGGAGCAGTTGTCTAAAGACTTTAAGAAGCAGTTCAGAGCGATGATGGGGGTCAGACCAGAGGAATCCACCTTAACTAACGTCCGACATCAACCGGGCGAAACACTAAAAAGTTACCTAACAAGATTTAATCTGGAAGTAGCCCGAGCTCGGGACGTGGATGACAGTGGGCACCTAATGGCTATTCGAGCTGGTGTATTACCAGGAAGTGCCTTTTGGGACGACATGCAAGGGAAACCAGTAAGGTTAATAACCGAGTTTAACTGACGAGCGCAGAGGTTTGTCAATGTAGAGGAAGCGAGGTTGACGCTCAAAGAGACTTCCCAGTCCGAAACTACAATGATAAACATCAACTCTGCCTCAACCTCGGCGGACCCAGCAGCTCCGAAGTCTGCCACGGAGAACCCCTCCAAGAGGAAAAAGAACGAAGGAAGTAACCCCGAAGCTGAGGGAGGAAAGAAAAAGAAAGGGGAGAGATATTTTTCCGTGTATAGAGTATACACCGAGCTCAATGAATCTTTGGAGAACATATACCTGGCTAATGAAAACCAGGTCCCCTTTAGGCGTCCGGATCCGATGAGAAATAAAAAATCCATGAGGGATTCCAGTAAATATTGCCGGTTCCACAGAGACACCGGGCATACAACCGATGAATGTCGACAATTGAAGGACGAGATCGAAGGGTTGATCTCGAGAGGTTACTTCCGGCAATATGTCAAAAACCAGAGTACTGGTCAGGCCGCCGCGAGCCAGAGAGTAGCCGCGCCCCCGACGACGCAAAACAATAACTCCCGGGCTCGGGAAGACGACATGCCCCCGCCGATAGATGGAGAGGATGTAATAACCATCTCGGGAGGGCCTCATCTCGCAGGAGGGGGCAGGAATGCCCAAAAGAGGTATGTTAACGAGTTGAAGACAAGGGACGGGTCTCCTTATGAACCCGAACCTAGGGCACCAAAAAGCCAGAGGATTGAAACACAACCAATAACCTTCACCGAGGAAGACGCCTCCCATGTTCAGTTCCCTCATCATGATCCGCTGGTCATTACTCTTCAGCTGGCCAATAAAAGGGTCCACTAAGTTCTCATAGATAATGGGAGCTCAGTCAACATCCTTTATAAAGCAACTCTCGAGAAGATGGGACTCTCCCTTCGCGACCTGAAAGCATGTGCAACTACTTTGTACGGCTTTTCAGGAGAAGGAACTGCCTGTATGGGATCCATTGAGCTCCCCATGACCTTGGGAGACTATCCAGTCTCAGTGACCAAGATAATGGAGTTCGTGGTAGTAGAATTACCATCTGCCTACAATGTGCTGCTCGGGAGACCCGCCCTGGTCGGGCTGGGGGCAGTTTCATCAGTAAGGCATCTGGCCCTTAAGTTCCCGACCCCTAGCGGAGTTGGGACATTAAAAGGAGACCAATTGGCAGGGAGGGAATGCTATAGCATCTCCTTGAGGGGAAAGAAACAAATGAATGCTCAAGCACTCGTCATCGTACAAAACAAAGACGGAACGGTCTTAGAGGTTGACGAAGAGATCGATCCGAGGATTGAGGAGAAAGTTGACCTCGAACCTTTAGAGGAGCTCGAAGAAATTCAGCTCGAGGAAGCTGATCCCTCGAAGAAGGTGAAGGTCGAAAAACACCTCCAAGACGAGGGAAAATAACAATTAATTTGTTTTTTGAAGAAAAACCAGGATGTCTTCGCGTGATCGCACTCAGACATGGTGGGGATAAGCCCGAATGTAGCAAGCCACGCACTAAACATAGACAAAAGCTTTCCTCCGAAGCAACAAAAGCGAAGACAGAAAGAAGGTGTTAAAGGAGGAGGTTGACAGGTTAAAGGCAAACCGATTCATTAGGGATGCCTTTTACCCTGACTGGGTAGCCAATCCAGTGTTGGTCCCAAAGCCCAATGGGACGTGGAGAACCTGTATTGACTACTCAGATCTCAACAAAGCTTGCCCAAAAGACTGTTTTCTGTTACCAAGGATTGACCAGCTCGTAGATGCCACAGCGGGGCATGGCCTGATGTCGTTCATGGATGCTTATTCTAGATATAACCAAATTCCCATGCATTCCCCCGACCAAGAACATACGAGCTTCATCACGGATAAAGGGCTATACTTCTATAATGTCATGCCATTCGAGCTCAAGAATGCTGGAGCCACGTACCAGCGGCTCGTAAACATGATGTTTTCAGAGCAAATAGGGAACAACATGGAGGTTTATGTTGATGACATGCTAGTCAAGTCTCAACTCAACAAGAACCATGTTGATGACCTCGAAGAGTGCTTCGACGTGCTCAGGAAGTATAACATGATGCTAAATCCTCAGAAGTGCACTTTTGGGGTATCTTCAGGAAAATTTCTGGGCTTTATTGTGAACTCTCGTGGAATCGAGGCTAACCCCGACAAGATCAAGGCCCTGATTGACATGCCCTCACCTCGAAGGCACAAAGATGTCCAAAGTCTGACTGGCAGGATGGCAGCCCTAAGCAGATTCATCTCGAAGTCTACTGATCGTGGTCTTTCATTTTTCAACTTACTGAGAGGAGGTAAGAAGTTTGAATGGACAGAGGAATGCGAGCTGGCCTTTCAGGGGCTCAAAAAGCACCTAGCGGAACCACCCATCCTGTCAAAACCTGAAATGGGAGAAATACTGTACCTATTCCTTTCAACTACCGAACACGCGATAAGTGCAGTGCTCGTCCGAGAAGAAGAGAGGGTGCAAAGACCCGTTTACTACATCAGTATAAGATTACTGGGGGCAGAGTCAAGATACCCATTGATGGAGAAACTCGCGCTCAGTCTAATTCATTCATCCCGTAAGCTCCGCCCCTACTTTCAGGCACATCCCATCCATGTGCTGACTGATCAACCACTTAGGCAAGTCCTGTCTAAACCAGAAGCTTCAGGTCGACTTCTTAAATGGGCTGTTGAGCTCGGTCAGTTCGAGATCACCTACCACCCGAGAACGACCATTAAGGCACAGGCATTGGCGGACTTTATAGTGGAATGTACTGGTATAGCCGACGACGAGGTAATAACCACGGCCCACGAGCTGTGGAAACTTTACGTCGACGGCTCGTCAAATGAAAATGGAGCGGGGGCAGGGGTCATTTTAGTTACCCCCGCAGGAAGCAGATTTCATTCTGCCCTAAGATTTGGCTTCAAAGCGTCGAATAATGAGGCCGAATACGACGCTTTACTCGCGGGACTTCGTATAGCTAAGGAGCTCAAAGCTAAAGCTATACATTGCAACAGTGACTCCTAGCTAGTGGTTAATCAAATCTTGGGTGAATACCAGGCTCGCGGCACGAGAATGGCAGCTTATTTGGAGAAGGCAAAATCCGCGTTAGAGTGTTTCGAATTCTATACAATCGAACAGGTTCCCCGCGAGCAGAACTCAAATGCAGATGCCTTAGCTCGACTCGCCACGTCCGCCGAAAACGAAGAGCTGAATGTTGTACCCATAGAACACCTATCAGCACCTAGCATTAACGAGCCAGAAGAGGAAGATGTGTGTATGATCGAAACAGAGCCGACCTGGATGACCCCGATAGTTGATTATCTCGAAAATGGAGTTCTTCCAAAAGATCGGAACCAAGCTCGAAAGTTGATGTATCAACTTCCCCGTTACACAATTTTGGATGGATGGCTATATCGAAGGGGATATTCCATGCCGTTACTCAGGTGCGTAACCCCTCCCGAAGCTAAGAAAATCATTGAAGAAGTTCATGAAGGGTTCTGCGGAGATCACATCGGGGGGCATAGCCTGTCCAAGAAGATCATACGCCAGGGATATTTCTGGCCAACCATTAAAACGAATTCTTTTGAGTATGTGAAGAAATGCGACAAATGCCAGAGATTCGCCATGATACCCCGAGCCCCACCATCCGAGCTGACCATGTTGACATCCCCATGGCCTTTCGCGGTATGGGGCATCGACCTCATAGGCTCACTCCCAACTGGCAAAGGCGGAGTGAAATATGCTATAGTCGCCGTGGATTACTTCACAAAATGGACGGAGGCTGAACCATTGGCAACCATAACCTCGAAGAAGATACTTGATTTCGTTGTAAAGAGCATCGTGTGCCAATACGGAGTGCCGAGGAAGATCGTGTCCGACAATGGAACCCAGTTCGATTGCAACTTGTTCACCAACTTTTGTGAAAAGAACGGTATAATAAAGAGTTTTTCATCAGTGGCTCACCCTTAAGCGAATGGCCAGGTCGAAGCTGTGAACAAAACTCTCAAAAGTTCTCTAAAGAAAAAGTTGGAGGAAGCAAAGGGACGGTGGCTCGAAGAATTGCCCCAAGTCCTTTGGGGATACAGGACCACGGCTCGAACCTCAACAGGACATACCCCGTTCTCTCTAGCATACGGCTGCGAGGCAATGTTGCCCATAGAAGTCGAAATCCCAACGATCCGAACTCAAATTTACGATCAAAGTTCAAACCATACTCAGCTCGAAGAAACCCTAGACTTGATTGAAGAAAAAAGAGAAGAGGCTCAGCTGAGAAATGCCGCCTACCAGTAACGAACTACCAGATATTTCAACAAGAGGGTTCGAGATCGAAAGTTCGGAATGGGAGATCTGGTGTTGAGACGTGTATTCTTGGCAACTCGAGATCCGGCATCTGGAGTGCTCGGGCCGAATTGGGAAGGACCATACCAGATAGAGTCAGTCATCCGACCTGGTGTGTACAAACTTGCGAGATTGGACGGGAGCCAAGTACCACGAGCATGGAATGGCGAACACCTTAGACCTTACTATCAGTAGTGTAGGAAAAGTGTTGCCTATAACCATGAGTTTCTATTTGTATTAGTTTGTTTGCCTTTTGATTACCAACAAATAAAGATTTATTTCATTCAGTATATTATCTTTTTCTATTTTTTATTTTTGCAATCTCTCTTAATTTAATAACCTATGGTCACACTCATAGGATATTAAGGGGGCATCATCGGTATATATACCATCAGCTTAAAAAATAAAAAATATATGAAGCATTTGGATATAACCAGATGCGCGAGCTTAGATAGTTCGGACATAACCGAGTTATCAAAAACATGAAGCATTTGGATATAACCAGATGCGCGAGCTTAAATAGTTCGGACATAACCGAGTTATCAAAAACATGAAGCATTTGGATATAACCAGATGCGCGAGCTTAGATAGTTCGGACATAACCGAGTTATCAAAAACATGAAGCATTTGGATATAACCAGATGCGCGAGCTTAGATAGTTCGGACATAACCGAATTATCAAAAACAGAAAACGTTTGGAATTAACCAAATGTGAAAACTCAACAAGTTTGGAACAAACCAGCCCAAAAACTAATCGACGATAAGTAGGAACCTAAACCTACTTCGGGATAAGTCGAGATCGAGGCTGGAATGTCTTAAAGAAAAATAGTTTCGAACTCTTAACCTTGGAATGAAAACCGAGGATGAGGAAAAGTGACTAAGCAAAAAAGATATAACCAAATCATTCACATTACATACCATATAAGTACTTTTGGGTTCATGGTTAAAGTAATATTCGACTTTGAAAAATAACGAGGTCGGAAGCGGATAATTTGAACAAACTGTGCATGAATGCATTGAGCTTCGAACCTAAATCCACAATATGTTTGTATGAATAAATAAACATAAATGATTCATCCATAAAAAATGTGCCAAATATTTCGAGCCAAGAAATGTAAAGCATATATAAATAATATTTAAAGAAATTGTATCAGCCCCGAGGGCATAAATTAAAATAATTACAAAAATAAGGGGACGCAGCCCCAATAGAGGGTTTCCCCGAGATCAGATTTAAGGAAGAGGAGTCTCCTTGGCCTTCTCAGCATCAGCAGCACCAGATTCCTCAGGACGAATAGCATGACTGTCCTCCTGGGCTCCCTCCGAAACGGCCTCCTGAGCAGCCTTTTCCTTCTCGAGCTGAGCAGCCTCTTCCTTCTCGAGCCGAGCATTCCACCTGTCAAGAAGTGTCACCTCGTGAGGACCTAAGAAGTTGGTGTCCAGATCTTCATTGTAGGCCCACATTCGGTACATGGCCGAGTCAACCGCTTGATCCTTCTTCTCTTTGTACTCAGTAAGGAGACGAGCTTTTTCATCCTCCATGATGTCAAAGGTGGCAGCCTTTTTCTCTTCAAGCTTCTTGTTGGTCTCCTGGAGCTGGGTGATCTCCTTCTTATGCTCCTCGAGCTCAGTTTTCAGCTTCCCGAGCTCGGTGGCCATGTCCTCACGTTCCTTGGCTCCTGCCTCAAGCTTCGCATTCGCTGCCTTCAGATCATCGCTCGCTTTGAGGTGGAGATTCTTCGCCTCTTAAGCATGAGACTTGCTCGAATGAATCTCGTTGTTCAACTTATAATTGAGCTGGGCGGTAAAGGCAAGAGACTGAAAAAGAAAAAGCCATCATTAACACCAAGTCTATGTGATTATAACCAAGAAGAAGGACTATAGAAGGATACTTACCGCGGCAGCGAGCTCGATACTCTTCTCACAGAGGATAGTGCAGTCTTGGGTATCGTTCAAGCATTGCCATTGGGGAGCTTCAAGACTGCCAAAGCTCTGGCCGATCCGAGACATAACATCCGAGACCAGCGTAGATCCATGGGACCCAGCGGCATTGTCGACCACATATGCATCCATGTGGGTGGAACTGATAGCTTCTGAGCTCGAGAAGCAGAAGACCTTCTAGAAGGCGGACCTAAGGATGACTGAACCACCACAGGAGGTTGGGACTCAACCATAACAGAGGGACCGACCAGCGAAGTCGGCGCCACTGCAGAGGCGACAACATGCGAGGACGGCGACGTTGTGGAAGCGCCGGCCTGGGAAGTCGCCGCAGCGATGGAGCTCGAAACCGGCGGAGCAGGGGGAGGGTTTTCTTGGACCTCTTGGGGCCCTTGCCCGGCCGGTCGGTTTTCAGCGACCCCGCTCTGGGACGCTTGCTCCTCTTGGCGCCACCACTTTCGATGATGTTGTCGAGGTCGGAGTCCATCTTGCCTACACAAGTCACAACACAGAGTGAGTTAGTAAAAGAAAAGCATACAAGTTGTTTCAGTATCATAGACATATAAAGTGATGATAGAAGAAACCTAACTGGAACTCTCCCCCGAGCTCGAGCTTGGGGACCATGAAATTCCCCTATCTTCAGAGGAGGCGGGGGGAGTGCCTTCCCTATATGTGGGTGATAACCTCGAAAGGTCCCTATAATCGTTGGTCCCATACTGAACATCTATCCCGTTCCACACCTCGTCTGTGGTATACATGGTGTCGTACTTCCCGAGCCCACTATTAAACCTATGGACACAGTCATCTACCCAACTCCATATGTAGAAGTGGTATCTATCCTGTGGGCATGAGACTAACCTATTGGGCTTATGTTTTAGTAAGGTGGGGGACCACATTCTCGAGGTAGGGAGGACTTTACCTTCATCCGAATCTGAGCTCGAGGCTTCATCATTAGCCTCATTCCCCGACAGCAGACTCCTCAGGCGAACTGGAAGTGGTGGCCTCATTTCTCTCCTTGGAGGAAGGGCGCCTGTTGGCAGGGGCACCTGCTCCCAGTGTTCATATTTTTTATTGGACCAGTCAAAGGTGGACTGGCCCTCCCCCAAAAGTCCGCACTTTTGGAGCCTATCCTCGTGTAAAAGGTATAAGAGAGACCTCCTGCCATGTGGGAGTTGGAGCAGGGTCTCTCTATGCTCCTTCATTGTCTCATCAGGAGTGGGATGCTGAAAATTGGCTGAAAGACAAGACATATTTCTACTAAGTACGGATCTAAGAGCTAAAATCTCGAGCACAGAAATAAAGATAACGAGAATACTTACGAATCCGCCTGAACGAGTATTGTCGAGACGGGGACAGACCGTCTGTCCAGAAGAAGGCCCTTTTGAAATCAGGCGGATGATTAGGAAGATCTTCAAAGACCTTCTTCTCCTTGGGATAGCTCGAGAGATAATAAAAGCCATCCCCTCCCCGAGCTCGGGAGGGGTTACTTTTCAGACAAAAGAGATATAAAATCTCTTGAGGCGAAGGTCCTTTCCACCCCATCTCGTGGTATAAGGACCTCAGGGCAGACAGCACCTTGTAAGAATTGGTGTTAATTTGGAACGGGGCCAACCCAACGAAATCCGTGAAGTCCTTGAAAAAATACTTCAAGGGCAACAGTGCTCCCGCCCTCATGTGTTCCTGGCTCCATGCCGCGTACTTCAACCTGGCGTCATGGCCCCCAGAGGCGAAACAGCTTCGTTCATGCTCGGCCGGAGCTCGACACTTCAAGGAGCCTGACAGGCTGAGGCCGTGGAAAGCCAGGATTTCAATTATCTGACTAGTTGTGGTAACCGAGCTCCAATAGTGCTCGGCCTCAAACATTTCTCTCCTCGGCTGCGAGGAAGAAGGTTCCCCCATTAGTGCAAATTGGAGCTCTCCTGGATGGTATGCGACAGTGACCTTTAGTGCAGGGTCGAGGGGAATCGGCCTAGGTCCTGAATTGGATTCTGGATAGAGGGCCTCCCGAAGAACTCTCCTCTTCCCCTCTATGACCTCGTCTATCTGGCGGCGGTAGTGAGCTCGAATATCCTCTTGCTTGCGCGCAAGCTCGTACTCCCTTATCCGACGTTGATTCCGGGCGAACAGCGATTCTGGGATCGGGGTTTTTGGCTCGTAAGGGATTGCCAGCAACGACCCCCGCCGTCTTTCCAGATTCTATGACATCTAGCAAGAAAGAAAAAATGGTGAGGGCCATGCATGCAAGAGTTGCGAGCTCGAAGTTACGAGCTCGGGGTTTAGGAACAAAACAAGCTATATATTAAGGCCCTCACTAAAGAGTTAGGATGTGCGTTCCACGAGAAAGGAAGGAGAGTGGATAATTTTTTGAAAATCCCGAAAATAAAGGGAAAAAAGAGTGGCGGTTAACCAGAAAAGGAAGCATTGGGTTTCGTGCATTTATCAAGGCCAATGTTTTTTACCCGAAATCTTGGTGTACAAGAAACGTCTCTTAAAATTTTTAAAACCCAGGAAACAGGAATCTCGTTCAAACATCAAAACTGGATATGAACCAGTAATGTAAATTCTGTGTTAGGAGTCTAAAAAAAAAAAAGCCAAGAGCCAATCGGATAGAAACCTCCTATCATATTATGCTAAGGATGTAAACTAGTACATACACATACACAGCAAGAACAACATGAACAAAAACTAACAAAATGGAAAACAAAGGTTGCATACTTACAAAATAATGGCGATTGCAGAGAGATCGTTGACTGAAGGAGATGTTGCAAATAAGAACTCACGGACTCGAACAAACCAGGGTTTCTTTGTTTCTTTGGCCGAGAAAACATGCACGGGATAGAAGCTTTATAGGAAGGTCTCTGGTTCTGTTTTTCCTTTTTTCTTGCTCCTGGTGAACCGAAATAAAAAAGAAGATGATGAATGGGGTCTCAAATATATAGATGAAAAAAGGGAATTAATCCGGGACGTTAAATGAAATCTTTGTAAAATCCAACGGTCAGGGGTCAATGACAAGATGGCACCAAAAAGGTGGCAGACGGATGATCGTGGGCATGTTTCCAAGGTACTCAAGTACCAAAAATGAGCAATACCTGGCTGACGCGTGTCCATTTTCAAAAAGCGTATGACGGTATGGTTCCTGAGGAAAGTAGTTCAAAAGTTTCCTTCTCTTAGGATTCGAACTAATACTTTTGAGGGGGCAAGATGTTGTACCCAGTTTTCGAGTCATGTTAAATGTGACCTCGAAAGTTGGATTCACAAACAATTGGACTCGTAAGGTTTAGAGTATGCTCCAGGACTAAATATCGAGCCTGCAAGACATAGACGACCTCGAATATGGTGACCTCGAAGTGTTCATGATCTCGAAAGGTAGCTCCGGAGATGCATCCATCCTCAGGGATGACCTCGGATCAGGGGTTCCGAGCTCGACGCACATACGATCTCGAAAGCCATGTGACCTCGGGAGATGTCTCTAGCTCAAAAGATGACGAGAAACCTGGGAAGCTAAGGCCTTGGAGATATATGATAAAAACCTTGAATATCTATAAGTGTTGTCCATACGTGATGTAATCCTCATTTATTACTATAAATCCCCTAGAATCGTGGGATATTATTTGGTCAGTTATACGTCCCCTGGTCTTCAGGGGACGTTTCCTTTTATATTTGATTATAGGCATTTAAAGCCATTTATTTTATTTACACAAAAAGAGTAACTACCCAAAATATGTGGGATAGTATTCTGCAGCCTTCTCTATAAATAGAGAGGCCATGCACCATTGTAATGGACCAAAATTCTGAACTTGGAGAGAAAACTTTGAAGAATTCATGCTTAAGAATTTTCAGAGATAATCTTGAGTTTAATAACAGAGACTCGTGGACTAGGCAGATTTAACTGCTGAACCACGTAAAAATCGTGTGATTGCATTGTCATATTTTAATTGGCCATTATCAGTTATTGTTTACGTGCTCTCCTTTCACTGTTGACGAAAAATGGCGTCCACACACATAATTCCCATTATGCCCTCCAGGCACAATAATCAAGGCCCTTAAGCCTAATTAGTGAATTTGGGTCGTTACAATTATCCCCTCCTAATGAGAATTTCGTCCTCGAAATTTACCTGAACAACTCAGGATACTGATCCTGCATAGCTGTCTTAAGCTCCCAGGTCGCCTCCTCAACCTTACTATTCCTCCACAGCACTTTAACCAGAGGAATCGTCTGATCACCACACCCACGTGGTCCCCAACCTGAAACTCCACGTTCCTACGCTTAGGATCAGCGTAGCTCTTCTGCCTACTCTGAGATGCGAGCATCCTAGCTCGGATCTTCTCTATGGCCTCACTCGTCTTCTGTACCATATCCGGCCCCAAATACCTCCTCTCACCCATCTCATCCCAATGGATGGGTGATCTACACTTCCTCCCATATAACATCTCATAGGGAGCCACTCCAATCGTTGACTGATAACTATTGTTGTATGAGAATTCAATCAACGGAAGGTACTTACTCCATGAACCCTCAAAATCAATCACACATGCCCAAGCATATCCTCCAATACCTGGATCGTCCTCTCAGACTATCCATCAGTCTGAGGATGAAAGGCTGTACTAAACTTCAACTGAGTTCCCAAAGCTTTCTGTAAACCACCCCAAAACTTGGAAGTGAAAATAGGATCCCGGTCTGACACTATAGACTTAGGAACCCCATGGAGACGTACAATCTCCCTCACATACAACTCAGCATACTGATCCACAGTATATGTTGACCTCACTGGAAGGAAATGAGCTGACTTGGTGTTTCTATCTACTATCACCCACACCGAGTCATGAAGTCCTACTGTCCTGGGTAAACCTCCTACAAAATCCATAGTAATGTCCTCCCATTTCCATTCAGGAATACCCAAAGGCTGAAGCAACCCTGCTGGTCGCTGATGCTCAGCCTTCACCTGCTGACAGGTCAAAGATCTGGCCACGTACTCAACCACATCCCTCTTCATCCCGGGCCACCAATACAAAGTCCGTAGATCCTGATACATCTTCATGGTACCCGGATGAAGTGAGTACGGCGTCGTATGAGACTCATCTAGTATCTCTCGTCTGATCCCCTCATCAGCTGGAACACAAATCCGTCCTTGATACCGAAGTAAACCAACCTCAGAAACTGAATATTCCTTAGCTATTCCCGCTAAGACATCCTCTCTAACCCTCTGTAACTGAGCGTCTACCAACTGCCCTTCTCTGATCCGCTCTAGCAGGGTCGACTGTAGAGTAATATTAGCCAACTGGCCGACCACCAACTCTATTCCTGCTCTAATCATCTCATCAACCAACTCCCTCGAGATCTGAACAACACTATATAACTGACCTGGACCTCTGCGGCTTAATGCATCTGCCACCACATTGGCTTTCCCTGGATGGTAAAGAATATCACAATCATAATCCTTTACCAACTCCAGCCAACGCCTCTGTCTCATATTCTGGTCCTTCTGTGTAAAGAAATACTTCAGGCTCTTATGGTCAGTGTACACCTCGCACTTCTCCCCATAAAGATAATGCCGCCAAATCTTCAAGGCAAAAACCACTGCTGCCAGCTCCAAGTCATGAGTAGGATACCGCTGCTCATACTCCTTCAGCTGTCGTGATGCATAAGCTATAACCTTCTCATTCTGCATCAACACACAGCCTAAGCCCAACCTCGATGCATCGCAATAAACAACAAACTTCCCTTCCCCCGAAGGCAGACTCAACACTGGTGCTGTAATAAGTCGTCGCTTCAGCTCCTGAAAACTTTCTTCACACTTGTCTGACCAGATAAACTTCAAATTCTTTCTTGTCAATTCTGTCATGGGTGTTGCTATCTTCGAGAAGCCCTCTACAAACTGCCTATAGTACCCTGCTAATCCCAGAAAACTCCGCACCTCCGAGGCATTCCTTGGCCTCGGCCAATCTCTAATTGCCTCTATCTTAGACGGATCCGCCTTAATCCCATATGCACCTACAATGTGTCCAAGGAATGTCACATCAGGTAACCAGAACTCACACTTCTTAAACTTAGCATACAACTGGTGCTCCCTCAACCTCTGAAGAACCTGCCGAAGACGAAACTCGTGCTCTATCTCTGAACTGGAATACACCAAGATGTCATCAATGAAGACTATAACAAACTGATCCAGAAAATCCTTGAACACCCTGTTCATTAAATCCATAAAGGCTGCTGGGGCATTGGTCAAACCAAAAGACATGACTAAGAACTCGTAATGCCCATACCGTGTCCGGAAAGCCGTCTTAGGTATGTCGTCATCCTTGATCCTCAGCTGGTGATAACCAAATCGAAGATCAATCTTTGAGAACACCGTCTTACCCTGCAGTTGATCGAACAAGTCATCAATCCTTGGTAGGGGATACTTATTCTCAATTGTTAACTTATTCAATTCCCGATAGTCAATACACATCCTCATAGTCCCGTCCTTCTTCTTAACAAACAGAACTGGAGCACCCCACGGCGAGTAGCTAGGTCTGATAAACCCCAAATCCAGAAGCTCCTGCAATTGTATCTTTAACTCTTTCAATTCCGCCGGTGCCATCCTATATGGTGCCCTCGACACTGGCTCTGTCCCTGGTGCCAACTCAATAACAAACTCAATCTCTCTACGCGGCGGCAATCCAAGCAAATCCTCAGGGAACACATCCAAGAATTCGCACACCAATCTGGTCTCCTCCGGTCTCACTGGCGAAACTCTGGTGGTATCCACCACACTAGCCAAGAAACCAATACAACCACCCTGTAACAAGTCTCTGGCTCTCAGTGCTACTATCCTGGGTACACGGGGTCCACGCACCGCTCCCACAAAAACAAAGGGATCCTCGCCCTCCGGCTCAAAGGTTACCATCTTCTTCCTACAATCAATGGTAGCTCCATACCTAACCAGCCAATCCATACCTAGAATCATATCAAAGTCCTCCATGCTCAACTCAATCAAGTCTACTGATAACTCCCTACCATTAACTAACACTGGCAGTGCTCTAATCCACCTCCTAGATACTACCAATTCTCCTATAGACAATATAGTCCCAAACCCTGAAGCACTATACTCACCAGGCCTACACAATCTATCAATCACCTTATCAGACACAAATGAATGCGTAGCACCAGAATCAATCAAAACAGTAAAGGGAGTGCCAGCACTAGAAAGCTGACCTGTCACTACCGAGGGACTAGCCTCGGCCTCCGCGTGCGTCAGGGTGAACACTCGAGCTGGAGTCAAGCTGTCCACCTTTCCTGTCTCTCCCTTCTTCACTGTCGGGCAATCCTTCCTGAGGTGTCCCACCACCCCGCACACATAGCAGGCCTTAGCCCGACACTCGCCCGGATGGCGTCTCCTGTACCTCGTGCACTCTGGATAAGTCCTCCACAAATCACCACCTCCCTGACGGCCACCCTGAATACCCCGACCTCTCCTATCAGGACCAGGAGCGATCGGAGCATCAGGAGTCTTCCTCTTAAAATCACTGGGGCCTCCGCCCCTACTAGAACCAGAATATGGTGGCACCGCCTTGCGGCCCTCCCTTCTTGTTGCACTATCCCTCCATATTCTATTCTCTGCTTCCTCAGCGGTCAGAGCCCTCTCCACAGCCTGGGCATAAGCAGTCTCTCCAGGAATTGTGGTAATTCTTACATCTCGGGCTATCATAACATTCAGCCCTCTGACAAATCTGTCCTGCCTAGCTGCATCGGTAGGCACAAGATCTGGTGCAAACTTTGCGAGTCTATCAAACTTCAAGGCATATTCTGTAACTGTCATACTGCCCTGAACCAGCCCCACGAACTCATTCACATTCGCTGCCCTGATGGCAACGTTGTAATACTTCAGATTGAACAGGTCCTTAAACCGTTCCCAAGTCAATGTAGCAACTTCTCTAGTCTGTGACGCCACCTCCCACCAGATTCGGGCATCCTCCCTCAGCATATAAGTGGCACAGTCCACCCTATCATGTCCTTCCACTCTCATAAAATCAAGAATGGTAGTGATCAAAGTCATCCACTGTTCAGCTTTCAGTGGATCTGGTCCACCCTCAAAGGTCGGGGGCTGTTGCTTTCTGAACCGCTCATACAACGGTTCCAACTTGTTCCCAACATCAACTGGCTGTACCACAGGTACCATTTTCGGTGGCACAGCAGGGGCAACACTCCTAGATGGAGCTTGCTACAGAATTCGGATCTGTTCATCTTGGCTCTGAAGCCTAGCTTGCATATCTGCCATTAACTGGTGCCAATTCTCAGGGACTAGCGGAGGGGTCGGGCCCTGGTCATCATCTCTAGCCCCAGATCTGCCGGCTAGTCGTGTGGATTTCCTTAAATGCATAACTATTCAAGTCAATCTGCAATCAACGACTCGGCAATTAGGCTATGATGATAGGGTAATAATCTTTTCACACTCCAACACAGGAACACCACTCATTCACAAGCAATCAAGTATAGCAATTTATCCAGATATTCATCCACATGCACAGTATTGCTAATAAGCACGCCTCAATAACATCATGCAATAGTCAAGGGCCAGGCCCTATCAGTATCTCATGCTCCCTATTAATCAAACAGATATCAACAATCATATCTCACTCAAATCATTTCAGCACATAATCATGCATACACAATTACCAAACCCTGGGTTGAGCTTGTCTCCCGCGGCGAATGTACATATCCAGCCAGTCTTCAGGACCCATAAACCTAGGATGCTCTGATACCAAGTTGTAACACCCTGGATAGCCAAGACCGCTACACTGTGTGTTTATAAAGTGCCAGACTTGCTAATCAAGTCATTTAAATAAAATCGTGTTATTGAAACTATAAAGGAACTAGGGTTAAAAGCGTTTTGGTCTCAAAAGCCACATTTTCATTAATAAGAATCATCTATTACAAGGGATCCCAAAAGAGATTAAGTTCAAAAACTGTTTACAAAAGTTATAAGACTCAGGTACAATAACCAGCCACACTAAGGGAAAACGAGCAATTAGGTAATCTCTGTCCTGGTCCACTCCTCGATCGTGGTGATCGAACATCTGGCTATGTACATTTCACCTCGGAGCTCTCCACCTCAGGCTTGGTCCAACTTGCCCTTGCCTTTACCTGCACCACGTAGCACCCGTGAGCCGAGGCCCAGCAAGAAAACACAACAACAACAGAGCATAAGCAATTAGCAAACCAGTCAATATCTCATATTGCATCCCATAATCTCAACCATATAATCAGTCAGTACCATCAAGTATTCCACATACTAAGCATATCAATTCATAACATGTACAGTTCACAAATGATAACCAGGGCTAGCGCTCTCAGGCTGCTCCCTCCGTTATCCTGTTGTTCTTAGCTACCAGTGGCCAATTCGCGCCCTGTGCGCTAATATCATGTACGGCACTCTTAGGTCGCTTTTACATGTCCCATGGCATGATACCAACATTGACACGGCACAGTTCTCGGGAGCACTTAGTCCCATCACAAACATTTATCCGGGTGCAGTTTTCTTACCTTTCAATTTACTAGTTTCCGATGCCACGAAGCCGCGAGCACGGTCCTCTACCCCAAGCCTCTCCAAAGACCTAGTCACAATGCAAATGAAACATCCTTTGTCACTAATCAATCCAAAACTACTTCCTGAAACCAATCCCACACTCTCGGAATCCCCCAAATCCCTAAAACAATGCACTGAAGACATCCCCCAAATCCCCGGAGCAAAGGCTCAAAATTGCAAAATCCCATGCACTGAAATTGGGCTAGCGCCGCGGGGCTGCCCTATAGGGCCACGGCGCCCAGTAAGTCAGAGAACTTGCTCTGCCCAGAAACAGCCTCGCGCTGCGGCGCCCAAGAACAGGGCCGCGGCGCTCCTTCGCGAACCCAGATTTCTGGGTTTTCTCTTACGTTTTCCCCGAACCCAAATCACTCCAAATCATTCCAAATTCATACCTAAGCCCCAAAACCAATTCAAAACCCCAAATAGACCATACAACAACCTATAAACATTACACAACCACTCACAAAATTCATACTTAAATTTTAGATTCAAACCCTTGAACTAAAACTTGAGAAAAGTATAAACCAGACCTTCAGATTCTTAAACCATAATAGTTACAAAAATTAAACATGATACACTCTCACCTCAGTCAAAAACCCAGCTTGAATTCTCCTCAACTCTAGCTTCAAATCACCTTCTCTTTTGATTATCCAAACTCTGAATTCATGCAAAACCAGCCACTATCTTGTTTCAATTCATGCTTATCCTCTAAAAACCAAACTTGAAACTTAAACAAATCATAGACAGATCCTTACCTCTGAGTATTCTTGGCCTAGGCTTGATTTGATAACTTCAAACCCCTTGATTCTCCTTCCAAAACTCAAATTCAGCTTCCTTCTTCTACTTTTCTTTTGCTCTATTTCTAGGTCTCAAAATTCAGCATAAATCAATTTTCCAAAGTGTTATACGTGACTAACTTTTCCTCTCAGCTGAAGCTCATCTATCCACTGCCAAAAGACCACCTTATCCCTCCACTAATATCCCTTTCTAACTAAACCTCAAGGGAACACTTGTCCTTTTACTTACATTACAATTCTACCACTTCTTCAACAAAACCTGTTACTCTCTATGGTTACTAACAGTTACACAAGTTACCAAATCACCAGTTACCATTATCTAGCTTTCTAGGACCGTCTCGGCACGTGCATCACATTGATATCACCACACCCACGTGGTACAAATCACATAGCATAATTATCACATAACATAATACACATAGTCATATAACATGCTTTAAATCATAGTCATGCATCTTAATCATTAAAATCACACATAATTCCCATTATGCCCTCCAGGCACACTAATCAAGGCCCTTAAGCCTAATTAGTGAATTTGGGTCGTTACAGAAAGTTCCAGGTTGGAGATATGGTTCTCAGAACAGTGTTCATCAGAGACTCAGGAGCTGGAGTACTGGGACCAAATTGGGAAGGACCGTATCAGATCGAGCAAGTCTTGCCGCTAGGCCCTTACAAACTTTCCAAGCTAAATGGTGAGCTGATCAGAAACTACTAGAATGGCGAGCACCTTAGAAAATATTATCAATAAATATCACTTGTACTGTGGTAGCTTATTTTCAAGTGTTTTACTTGTTATTTAAGTGTGTTTATGATTTGGTTTTTTGCTGACCAGTCGTTTGTTTTTAAACAATTTTTTTTTGTTTGAGACTCATTACTAGACATGTTTTGTCCTTTTTTAGATTGATGGGAAATAAAAGAGACTATGCGCAACATAGTCGATTCTTGCTACAAATATGCATTTGTGTTAAATTCTTCGAACAATGTTTAACTGATCGGCAAATTTAGGCAGTGTTCAACTGCTCAGTATGTTCAAATAGTGTTCAACTGTTTTGATGTTTTCTTTGTATTCAATGTGTTTTACGAGTAGTAATTGCTCGAACAGATTCGGTCAAGTAGCAAGTAACAGAGGATCTTACAACCCTCGATCACTTGGGGGCCACATGGGGTATATTGGTAATTAATTCAACACATGCAACAAGAGCACGAATTAAGATATTTGTTTTTAGGCTGACTTGTAAGTTTTTGAAGTAAAAAAAGGGCCATTAAGCTAACATGATTATCAAAACTTAAGTAACTTGGTGTTGACCCACGATTTGGCTAACTGACATGGAGTTAGAATATGCTTGATATTAATGAAAGTAATGAGAAGAGCGTAATGACAAAAGTAAATAAGACACAGTATTTTATAGTGGTTCGGCCCCAGGATCTGGTAATGACCTACATCCACTTAGGTTGATATTGATATAAAAATCAGATGAGTGATCAAACAACTTGGGTTCAATGAGTTTCACTAATCTCTGAAGAACAATACAATCTTACTAGGAGAATTACTATAGTCTCGAGGGATTCAAAAGCAAAAAGTCCCCTCCCTTGAGCTATCTCTTGCTATTTATAGGCTCAAGGGGGATTACAAAAGATTGTTAAAGATATTCTTTCCTGAATAATCGGATACTTAGGAGATTGTGTGAGATAAATTCGGGATTCACAAAGATCTTCCCATTAATGTTGCCTTGTATGCGGAACTATCGACCAGAATGGTCGCAGGTAAGACAGGTTTGTACTGCTTCCAATGAGTCTTCTGGTCGATACTTTAGCAGAACGTTTCCAGGTGTCAGCCACGTGTCCAGGGATCACTTGCCACGTCATCAATGCTAATTTTTTGGATAACATTTGCCCCCCAAAGTTTATTTACCACGAGCAGTAAATAAACTTTTGAACGAACGACTCTTCGGTAACCCCACCTGACGTGTCAGAACCCTTCGTGTGTTCTTGAAAAAAGTAACCTTTCTCTATCCAATCATGTCCTTTCGGTTCCCCAGAAAAGATTTTGATGGCCATCCCGCTTCCCCATACTTTGAAAAAAGGGAAACTAATAATTACATCTTTTTAATGCCATAGACAAACTTATATAAGACATTCGAAGTCTTTATTTTCTTTTTACGCACACCATCGTCTCCACAAGAAAACCTAAAATCCAGAGCCCTTAACGTTCCTGAAGACCGTTCCATCTGCACTTTCAGAACCCCATCCGAGAGCCCCTTGATCTCCGAAGACCCTTCTTCCATCTTTACGATCACTTTTCTTGGTAAGTTTTCGAGTTCCCACGCTTCTAATTTTTCATGGTGCATGCTTCTGAATGTGTACTGTTTGAGCTTATCTGTTTCTGGTTTGAGATGCTTGTAGACAGAATATTTTGTAGGCAAAATAGGGTTACGAGTTAGTTTAAAATTCAGGATCATGCTTTTTAGGACGTAAAATCGAAGTAAAAATTCGATCTTTAAGCTAGTTGAAAAACAAGTTTTTTCCACCCTAAGGGGAGTTGAAAAAGCTTTTTCAGAAAAAATTTTTACTTTCACCCTTTGATCCGTTTTTCAAACTGTTCGTGTAGAAAAATTTAGCTTTTTGTTAGAATGCTGTTGTATAAAAACTTAATTTTTATACTCGACCAGCGTTATTCTAAAAAGCTTTTAAAAGTTTTCTATCCTCACCTCCCCATTCTTCTGTATGCAGACTTTAATGCCAGATTTGTGGGGAGGTGAAAGGCCTATTGACGACAACCTTCTCGCCCAGCTGCTCGAGGGAGAAGAACAACCAGCTGACCGTGTCCACGAGATCCCTTTTTCGCGATCCTCTTCCAAACCCCATCCTTCTCCTCCAATGGCCCGTTCCAAATCTTCAGGCAAGAAAAGACCCGAGTCTGAAAACAACCCAAATTCTCCTGCTCGGCCTGATTCGCAGGCAAGGGCTCCTTCGACCAGTGGTCGAGAAAATCTTGCTCCTGACCCTAATATCCAAATCAGGGCCAGCCCTCGCCATCAGAACTTGCCTGATGTCCAGTGGTATACTTCCCCGGCCAGTTTAGTGACTCTTCGGATGATTGCTACCTGCTTCAGGAGATTCCCTCTCACAGGGGTTTCCATTATACGTCCTGCCGCAGACCAGAGGGCTAACCTCCCCGGAGGTGTAAACAGCGCCTGGTCTCGGTATCATATTGAGGCGGGAGCTTATCTCCCTCTTCATCCCTTTTTTGTGGGGGTGGCCAATTATATCGGTGTCGCCCCCTTCCAAATAACTCCAAATGGATATAGAATGCTGGTCGCACTCTATATCCTGTATAAACTTAAGAAATGGCCAGAACCTTCACCCCACGAGGTCAACTATCTCTTTGACCTCAAGTCTAACCCGCAACAACACGGAACAGGTTTCTTCCATTTTTTTCACCAGGAAACCAATCGAACATTCCTGAGTGACACTACGTATATCTCGAATGTGGGGCAGTATAATAAGGAGTACTTCCTTACCCCGGACATAACCAGCAACAACCTGGCCTTCACCCGAGGAGGTAAGTGTTTGTCTCCAACTGGTCGATACTTTTCGTCGATGTGTTCCTTTCCATTTTTCTTAAACTGTAATCTGTTTTTCAGGCCCCTGGTTACGCCCGACCCCAACAAAAGACATGGTGTTGAGGTCCAACACTTTGGCCAGGATTTTTGATGCAGCAAAAAGCGTCAAGACCCTGGTGAATGAAGAAAACTTGAGGTTGTCTGGCCTCCTGGCTCCTCGCCATGAAACTAGAGGGTCCGTGGTGGACGAAGCCACTGCCGAGGGGGTTCCCGAGCAGCAACCTCCTGTGTCTCCTCGAAGGAGGAGGCCAATGGGGATTACTATTAGGGAACCCACGGGCAATCCTTTCGCAGAAAGGCCTTCTGCTCCCCAAGGCAAGGGGAAACAAAAGGCCAAAGAGCCAGCTGTGGACTTGGGAGAGTCCTCTGATGAGAACGGTAACACTATTTTACTTTTAAATGGTTTGGCAATTCCCTGTCATTTGTTCGACGGGGAAGGCAACTTTACATATACTCCAAAATTAGGGCCAGACTTCTTCATGCCAGATAATGAGTATATGACTAATAGAGTCAATAGTGTAGCGACCAGTAGTTGTAGCTCGGGTATTCACTTTGTTACCTCTTTTCTGTTATATAATAACTTTTCACCTGCCTCTTGTCTTATCATTTTTCTGTGTTTACTTGCATGCAGACATGGCCACTCCCAATATCTTCGACATGTACCAGGCCGAGGAGGAAGAGGAAGTTCCCTAACTCCAGCGGAGATCCAAGAGGAGAACTGGCGAATCCAGCCGAGGTCCTCCAGCCAAGAAGGGTCGAACAGAAGCCCTTCCTAAGGATGCGCCAACTGGGAAAACTCCTGAGCCAACTAGGTAGACTCCTCCACCAGCTCCTACTGAGAAGCAGACCCCTCCTGCCCCATCCAACCCTCCGGGTGCGCCTGCCAGAGAGGCAATTACTCGTGAAGAAGCTCTCGGGGCCAAACTCATGAGCCTTACCCTTCGATCAGCCAGGGATCGCCTTGACCTCATTGGCAAAGGTGACCGTGTCAGAGATGCAATGGTCGAGGCTGAAAACATGGGGGCCGACCAGGTTCTGAACAAGGCCCTGAATGAAATCTCCAGTGTGAGTATTTCTTCACTTTTTAAGCCTTAGTCTTTTATTCTTCATGGCAGGTTCTAACTCTTTCCTTTGTTCACAGGCCTTGCTATCTGCTAACACTGCTCGTACCCGTATCCAGGCTTCCATCGAGCAGGCCAAGGCAAAGGCCACTGAGAGGCATATAGTGAAGGCAGCTGCGGAGCTTTCGGCTGCAGAGGCTAGGCACGCCAAGGAGTTGGAGGCAATGGCTCGAGAAAGGGATGCTGTGGTGACCAAATTGTCAGAGGCTAAAGCTGCAAAAGATGCCGCGGTAAAGTTGAGGCAGCAGTATCGAGAGTCCAACCAAACCCATCTTCGCGAGATCAAGCATTTGGGAGAGACACTCAAGTCCAAGGACGAGGCTATTGTCACTCTTGAAGGCAAGGTGAAGCAGCTGGAGCTTGAAAACTCCAAAAATCTTGAAAAGTACAAGAGGACGACGCTCCGATGTTTCTACAACTTCTGGAAACATAATCAGGGTGCCGACGTTAGCTATCTTTTGGAGGAAGTCAGGACTGCTGAGTTGGCTCGTTGCACTGCCCAACTAGCCGAAGAGGAGGCAAGATCGAGGACCCCCGCCTCTCCCAGTATTGTTGGTGTAGAAGAAGAAGAAGTTCTCGAGGACACGACCAACGAGGATGCTGCCCAGGACCCTCCGGCCCCAAATACCTCTTAAACTTTCCATTTATTTTTTCTTTCTTTTCGGCTATACGACCCACGGGTCGTGATGTAAAGACAATATATTTCTTTTTAAACTTTTCTGCACGGGCAGCAAATCTTTTTTTTCTTTTACTTGAACAGTTACATCCAAGCAGCGATGCTTGCGGTGTAAAAGCTTAAATCTTGATGCTATAATATCTTTATTTATTATAACATTTGTCCGAATGACCGAACTTAGCATAGTACTTTGGCATGATTTAACAAAACATAAATTTTGAAAAATACTCTAAGTACTGTAGCATGCTTTCACTCATTTTGTTCATGTGTTTACATACCTTGAAAGTATGCTTTGCTATCGATGTGCCTTATATGCCCCCCAAGTGATCGAGGAGCTTTAGGTCCTTGGTCACTTGCCCTGACCATGGCCTGTGTGAACATTCCTGTTCGTATGAAAATTGATACTTGTAATACAGCAAAACAACACACGTAATGAACAAATACTTGTAAACGTAAATTCATAATGGTTGGCAAGAATGACTGGCTGCGCACAGTCCCTTATAATCTTGTATTAAAAATGGACTAAACATGTCTTTACGAGTGATTCTATAATATAACCTTACATATACGAGCAGCTAGCCATACAACGTGGCTAACCCTCTTTGCAAAACTTGTAAAAATTGAAATTTAATACAAGCCAGTCCTTTAAAAAGGTCTGTTTACTGATAATACTTGCGCAGGTGTTCTCCATTCCAATAGCGGGGAACGAGATCTCCATTTAAGCGTGCAAGTTTGTAGGTGCATGGATGAAGGACTTCTTCAATTTGGTAAGGTCCTTCCCAATTGGGTCCGAGCACTCCAGTAGTAGGGTCGCGGGTATTTAAGAAAACTCGTCGTAACACCAAGTCACCAACGTTGAATTTTCTTTCTTTAACTTTGGAGTTAAAGAACCGGGCGACTTTTTGCTGATATGCAGCAACTCGGAGTTGAGATTTCTCTCGTATCTCATCGATTGAGTCTAGGGACTCCATCATTAGCTGGCTGTTCTGATCCTGGTCGTAAGTCAGACGCCGATGTGAGGGGGGATCTAACTCAACAGGCAACATGGCCTCATACCCATAGGCTAAGGAAAATGGAGTATGTCCTGTCGCTGTTCGGTGAGATGTTCTATACGACCAAAGGACTTCAGGCAACTGCTCTGGCCATGCTCCTTTAGCCTCTTCAAGTCTTTTCTTCAGGGTGTCCTTAAGAGTTTTGCTCACGACTTCGACTTGCCCATTCGCCTGGGGGTGTGCGACTGAAGAAAAGCTTTTAATAACTCCATGCCTCTGGCAGAAATCAGTGAATAAATCGCTGTCAAACTGTGTCCCATTGTCTGAAACTATCTTTCTGGGCAAACCATACTGACAGACAATGTTCTTGATGACAAAGTCGAGAACTTTCTTGGTCGTGATGGTTGCGAGTGGTTCAGCCTCGGCCCATTTGGTGAAGTAATCAACTGCCACAACTGCGTACTTTACTCCACCTTTCCCTGTAGGCAGGGATCCAATTAAATTTATCCCCCATACTGTAAAAGGCCATGGACTCTGCATTTGTTTCAATTCGTTTGGAGCTGCTCGTGGAATCTTGGAATACCTTTGACATTTGTCACATCTTCGTACATATTCCACTGAATCCTCGTTCATCGTTGGCCAGAAGTAGCCCTGCCTTAGAATCTATTTTGCCAAACTCTGCCCCCCAGCGTGATCCCCGCAGAAGCCTTCATGCACCTCTTTCATGAGTTCCTTAGCTGTTTCTGGTGTAACGCACCTGAGTAGTGGCATCGAATATCCTCTTCGGTACATCACACCATCGACCAGTATGTATCTAGCTGCTCACCTTTGTAGAGTCCTAGCCTTGTTCCTATCTGTTGGCAGCGTACCATTCATCAGATACTCCAAGAAAGGACCCATCCACGTATCTTCCATCCGAATCTCCATACTGGATTCCGTGGTTTGTATGCTCGGCTTACTCATTCTTTCTACTGGCATGATGTTCAAGGTGTCAGCATCCTTTGCGCTCGCGAGTTTGGCTAAGGCATTTGCGTTTGAATTCTGATCTCGCGGGATTTGTTGGAGGGTGTACTTCGTGAACTGGGCTGACAAGTCTTTTGTTTTATTTAAGTAGGCCACCATTTTCAAGCCTCGCGCTTGGTATTCTCCCAGAACCTGATTCACCACCAGCTGTGAATAACTGTAGATATCAAGCATCTTTATGCTCATATCCTTTGCCATTCTCAATCCAGCGAGGAGTGCTTCGTATTTCGCTTCATTGTTTGATGCAGTGAAGTCGAACCTGATGGCGCAGTGAAATTGATGCCCTTCCGGCATTATCAATATCACTCCAGCTCCAGCGTGGGATTCGTTGGATGAGCCATCCGTGAATAGCTTCCACGAAGGATTTTTATCTTGAGGCACAGGTGCTTCTGGCTGTTCGCACTGCTCGCTGTATGGGAGTTCGGTGAACTCTGCAATAAGATCGTCCAAGACTTGTCCCTTTACTGCTGCTCGCAGTGAATAAGTTATATCAAACTGCCCTAGTTCGACTGCCCACTTTAACAATCGCCCAGCCGCCTCAGGTTTTTGGAGGACTTGCCGAAGGGGCTGGTCAGTCAGAACCGTGATAGGATGGGCTTGGAAGTAGGGGCGTAGCTTTCTAGAGGCAAGGATTAAGCAATATGCTAACCTCTCGATTGGCGGATATCTCAATTCTGCCCCGATCAATCTCTTGCTGACATAGTAGACTGCTTTTTGTACACCTTCTTCCTCTCGCACTAGTACCGCGCTGGCAGTAACTTCAGTAATCGGCAGATAAATAAACAAAGTTTCTCCTTCGATCGGCTTTGATAAGATGGGAGGCTTTGCCATATGAGCTTTCAATGCCTGGAATGCTTGCTCGCAGTCTTCTGTCCACTCAAACTTTTTATTCCCCCTAAGTAGATTGAAGAATGGGACGCACTTGTCTGTTGATTTTGAAATGAATCTACTTAGGGCCGCGATCCTCCCGGTCAAACTTTGTACATCTTTGATCTTTTCAGGCGACTTCATGTCGATCAGGGCTTTTATCTTGTCGGCATTGGCCTCGATTCCTCTTGAGTTCACGATAAATCCCAAAAACTTCCCTGATCCGACTCCAAAGGAACACTTGAGGGGATTCAACTTCATCTAGTACTTGTTTAACACATCAAAGCACTCTTGTAAATCCCTCACATGTCCTTCTGCCTTCTTAGACTTTACCAGCATGTCATTCACGTATACCTCCATGTTTACACCGATTAGCTCCTTAAATATGTGGTTGACAAGCCGTTGGTAAGTCGCACCTGCATTTTTTAGTCTGAAGGGCATTACTTTGTAACAGTACAAGCCCGTATCGGTCCGAAAGCTGGTGTGATCCTCATCAGGGGGATGCATGCTAATCTGGTTGTAGCCTGAATATGCATCCATGAAATAGAGGATCTCATGTCCTCCAGTAGCATCGACCAGCTGGTCGATCCTTGGGAGTGGGAAGCAGTCCTTTGGGCAGGCTTTATTGAGGTCTGTAAAATCCACACAGGTCCGCCACTTGCCGTTAGGCTTGGGGACCAGCACCGGATTGGAGACCCATGTTGTAACGCCCTACTTCCTTAGAGCCGTTACTAAGTGAGTTTTTAAGACAAAACAGTGTGCAATGAACTCGCTAACCGAGGTTTTTGAAACAAAAGTGTGACTAATTAAAAGTTAAGGCTGTAATCTTTGAAAATGCATCGTTTCATCAAAACTTCTATTATTAAACAGTTGGGATCCCAAAATAAGGTTTGAAAACTAATTACATCTTGAAATAAGGTTACAGTTGAGAAATTATAAAATTATAGATTATTACAGCCATTTTCGAATAAACCCCCAACCAAAGCAGTCGGGCAGGCCAAACATGTACACGTCACTTCACGCTCTCCGTACTCATGGTTGGTTGACTCAGTCATTGCCCTTACCTGCAACACAGAGCACCTGTGAGCCGAAGCCCAGCAAGAAAACTCATGCAGGACATAACATATGCATTTATACAATTTATCATAACAGATAATCCACATATAAACAAGTCAACCATTAGACTAAGCAAACACGGCCATGCCGCCCCAGAGGCCTTACCAAAGCCCTGGGGTATCGGTTCTCACCGCGAGGATAACTCATGTATCCCTTGGGTCCCACCCTGAATATAGCATAATACATGTATCCACCGGGCCCCGCCCTGATTATAGCATCCCATGTGCTAGGTGTTACTTTCGGCCCATGGCCGCCCCGCCCTACGCCGTACTCGGCCCACGGCCGCCCCGGCTTACGCCGTACTCGGCCCTTGCCGCTCATTTCATCATAATCACACATATAGTACGTTCGAAATAATCATTCACACACATCACGGTTCATTTAAGGTTAAACATTTACACATAATACAATCCGGGGCCATGCCCTAAAATCACACAGTGGGGCCATGCCCTATTCTCGGGTGTTATAGTTTTCTTACCTGCATTCCCAGCCTCCTGATGCACTAAAGCCACGAGCACGGTCCTCAAGCACGAGCCTCACCAACAACCTCAAATGGAGAACCCACACAAAGTCCTTGATCTCCTCCTAGACTCCCACTTCTCCTTCTCTTCTTCTTCTTGCCCTAACCTTCTTTCTCCTTCTCTTCTTCTTCTTCTATTTCTATCAAGCCTCAAGTGGCATAAATTCCCCCAAACCGTATACCCCTAAATCCCAACTGCCATTTATCTATTTCCCAACCAAATGACCATTTTTCCCTTCCTGTTAACCTTTCCAAACTAAACCTTCAAGGGCACTTAAGTCATTACTCTTCTATTTCATTTCTACCATTTTCTTTCTAAAACTTGTTACTCTCAGCAGTAACTAATGGTTACCCAGGTTACTAAATCTCCAATAACCATTACTCGCTAAATCTCAACTTGACCATAAAATTCCCGAGGTACCCCTAGGCTCCTCCCGAGCCGGGTACGGAATCCCGTTGTGACTCTTAAGTTAACTAGCTCTCTAGGACCGTCTCGGCACGTGCATCACAACAATAACACAACACTCACGTGGTACAAATCACGGAATACAATTATCACATATCAATGCAGATATGCCCAACAAGGCCAAAATTACAGTTATGCCCTTCTAACACGATCCGGGCCTACATGCATACTAATATACATGGTCATGCATCTCAGATAAACAAATAGTCATATAACATGCTTTAAATCATAATCATGCATTTAATTCATAAAAATCACACATAATTCCCATCATCCCCTCCTGGCACGCTAATCAAGGCCCTTAAGCCTTATTAGCGAATTTGGGTCGTTACACATGTCGGATAAAAAGCCACCCGTATGAACCCATTCTCCTTTAGCCTTTCGACTTCTTCTTTTAAGGCTCATGATCTGTCTTTATCAAGCAGCCTTCTCTTTTGTTGCACGGGTGGAAAGGTTTTGTCTATATTCAGGATATGGCTGATTACTACAGGATCTATCCCAACCATGTCTTTATGTGACCAGGCGAAGACCTCCTGGTTTTTTCGCAGGAATTCCACCAGTGTGTGCTTCGTGGTAGGCTCTAAGTTTTTCCCAACCTTTACAACCTTGGTTGGGTCTTCTTTGTCGAGTTGGACCTCCTCCAGGTCCTCGACGGGTCCAACATTTTCTTCAAAATCCCCAAAGCGAGGATCCAAATCTCCATCCTCACTTTGGGCAACACCCTATTTGGTGACTTCATCACCTGATTGGGCTTGCGTATCAACTGCCATCTGCAATCTATCTGGGGTAGTGCTCCTCGACGTTCCACTTTTCGCCTTTGTGATCGAGGCGTTGTAGCACTCCCTGGCTTCCCTTTGGTTTCCCAAAACGCATCCTACCCCCGTATCTGTCGGGAACTTCATGGCTAGGTGCCACATAGAGATGACGGCCAGTAAATCAACCAGTATGGGCCTTCCAATAACGGCGTTGTACGTCGAAGGACAATCGACCACTACAAAAGTGGCGAGTAATGTCCTCATTGCAGGCGTTGTACCCGTCGTTACTGGGAGTTTGATCAATCCAGCTGGGGCGAGTCCTTCTCCAGAGAACCGTATATCATTTGATTGCAGGGCTCCAAGTCCTTCACGGACAATTTCATGCGTTCCAGCGTTGACTTATACAGGATGTTCACTGAACTTCCTATATCGACCAGTACTCTCTTCACCATCATATTGGGCATCTGGATGTCCATGACTAGCAGATCGGAATGTGGGAATCGGACGTGTTGGGCATCACCATCAGAGAAAGTTATCTCACCTTCCTCTGACCGAGCCTTTTTTGGTGCATGGTCCTCCACAGTCATCATCTCGATGTCCTGGTCGTGGCGCAGAGTCCGAGCATATCGTTCTCTAGACTTTCTGCTATTTCCCGTGAGGTGCGGGCCTCCACAGATGGTTAAGAGTGTTCCAGCCACGGGGGCAGGCTGTAATGGTGGCGAGCGTTGGCGTGTGGACGCCTACTCGTTGCCACCTGGAGCTTCTCGTTGGGAATTTCCCGAGGCCCGTACGTATCTTCTCAAGTGTCCTTGTCTAATAAGGAACTCGATTTCGTCTTTTAACTGGTTGCATTCATAAGTGTCATGTCCGTAGTCATTATGGTAACGACAGAACTTGGTGGTGTCTCTTTTCGATATGTCCTTTCGAATAGGTCCAGGTTTCTTGTAAGGCACACTGGAACTTGTGGCCTGGTAAACCTCTCCTCGAGACTCAACGAGGGCAGTGTAGTTAGTGAACCGACGTTCATAACGATTACCCTTGGCTCGTTTGTTGTCGGAGGTGGAAGGCTCGTTATACGGCCGTTTTCCACCGTTCTTGCCATTACCGTTGCCGTTCCCATTGCCTTTGCCGTTGCCATTAGGTTTGGAACCATTGGCGGCTTTAGAGGGTTTGGATGCCTTCTTATCCTTTCCTGAGGGCTTTCCATCATCGGCAATGGCCTCTTCAAGCTTGATATAGCGATCAGCTCGATCAAAAAATTCTTGGGTAGTTCTCACCCCTTCCTTTCGGAGACTCTTCCAGAGGGGAGAACGACGTTTTACTCTTGCAGTTATGGCCATCATCTTCCCTTCGTCCCCGACCGTCTTCGCTCCAGCGGCTGCTCGCATAAAACGTTGGATGTAGTCTTTCACTGACTCCCCATCCTGCTGGCGAATTTCGACTAGCTGGTTTGCTTCGGTCGGGTGTATACGACCAGCATAGAACTGTCCGTAGAACTCCCATACGAACATTTCCCAGGAAACAATGCTTGCGGGAGGGAATTTGAAGAACCACTCCTGCGCAGCTTCCGAAAGCGTTGTAGGGAAGATCCTGCACCGAGCGTCTTTGGACACTTTCTGAATGTCCATTTGAATTTCAAATTTATTGACATGCGAGACTAGGTCTCCATATCCATCAAAGTTTGGAAGCGTAGGCATCTTGAATTTGCTGGGAGTTTCGGCATTAGCTATCCTTTGTACGAAAGGAGTGCCTTTCCTCCTATCGTGGTCGATGTAAGAAGTCCTTCCCCCAACCAGCTGCTGCACAGCCTGGTTGAGGGCGTCTATCTGGGCCTGCACAGCGGTAGGAATTGCTGTGGCCTCTGTTTCCGGGGGGACGTTCTCGCCGTGCCTCTCACGGCGATCATTGAGTACATCTCTCAGGTCCTCTTCTCTTCTCCGCTGCTCACTACCCCTGAGCCGATCGAAGACATTATTTTGTCTGTGCTGTCCCCCAACATCCTGTCTATTTGGTTGGTCATCATGAGGTACCTGGCTCCTGCCTTTACCTCTTTCTCCATTCCTCCCACCGGCGTTTCCTTTGCCTGAGTCGGCCTCATTATATCCGTGGCCATCTCTGAACCTCGACTGGCTATGGTGAGATCGACTGTTCCCTCGATGTCCGTTCCTGGCTGAACCATCCTGAGCGTTAGAGGGTGGCCTGCGCTGGTCGTGGTGTCCCCATGCATCATCGTGCCGTGGGGGGCCCCGGACCGCAGAGCCTAACTCTTAGTCCCTCTTGTTGCCAGGAGGGTACTGACCTCTGTTCGGTAGGTTCGGCCCATCATCCCTACGGCGCCTAGGGCTGCGAGGCTAATGCTCGGCCCTATTCTGCCTCTGTTGCGGGGGATTACCCCGAGTAGCTTGGGATGGTGGCTGTGCCTCAGGACCCAGTGGGACATCGTCATGGGGCATTTGAGGCTGCTCGGGCCTTTGCGAACTCGAAGGCTGGATCGGTGGGCTTGGATTTGGACCCCTCTGGGGTGGTCCATTCACCGGTTGGTCAGGCTGCGAGGCAGGTGCAGCCTGATTTCTAGCCAATAGCAAGGCTGTCTCGAGGGCTGCCATGGCTTCGCCCTGGCGGTGGTCCACCTCCGCCTGCCTTTCGCTTAATTCTGCGCGCTGCCGTTCAATCTCTTGCTGCTACCGCGCCATAACTTCAGCGGCAGTCTCCTGACTGGCTCTCAGACTAGCCAGCTCTTCCTGCAACGCGCCTAGGGTACTCTTCAGCGTTGCATCATCCATTTCCTCCTCCTCAAAGTCCAGTTGTGGCTCATCCTCTGCCATGCTTGCAGGCGGAGGAGGTGGTGGCGGGTTTGACGGTGCAGCGGCGGCCGCCTGTCCAGTTTTCTTTCCAGCTTTCGCCATTAGTTTTCTCAACAACGATAAATCAAGCTCTCAATGAAAGCACCAGAATGTTGACCCATGATTTGGCCAACTGACACGGAGTCAGAATATGCTTGATATTAATGAAAGTAATGAGAAGAACGTAATGGCAAAAGTAAATAAGACATAGTATTTTATAGTGGTTCGGCCCCAGGATCTGGTAATGACCTACGTCCACTTAGGTTGATATTGATATAAAAATCAGATGAGTGATCAAAGAACTTGGGTTCAATGAGTTTCACTAATCTCTGAAGAACAATACAATCTTACTAGGAGAATTACTATAATCTCGAGGGATTCAAAAGCAAAAAGTTCCCTCCCTTGAGCTATCTTTTGCTATTTATAGGCTCAAGGGGGATTACAAAAGATTGTTAAAGATATTCTTTCCTGAATAATCGGATACTGAGGAGATTGTGTGAGATAAATTCGGGATTCACAAAGATCTTCCCATTAATGTTGCCTTGTATGCGGAACTATCGACCAGACTGGTTGCAGGTAAGACAGGTTTGTACTGCTTCCAATGAGTCTTCTGGTCGATACTCTAGCAGAACGTTTCCAGGTGTCAGCCACGTGTCCAGGGATCACTTGCCACGTCATCAATGCTAATTTTTTGGATAACACTTGGCATATTTTATATTTTAAATACCACCGTGTTAAAAAGCAAATATTTGTGTGAAATAAACATTAAGCTCATAAAATGTTTAAGTTAGAAAAGTAAGTACTCATGCGAAAATGTAAGGTATATATCAAAGTGGCTTTACTATTTCACAAAAAACTTGTAAATGTTTTAAGTCTAAAATGTAAAGTATACAGGCCAACAGCTCAGCCTTACGAGCAAAATATAGTAAGAAGATAGTTGAGATAATTGTCTACTAGTTGGATAAGAGACTCTCTGGTCGGCTATAGTATGGTCACTGGTCTAGTAAGTTGTTGACAGGTTGATCAACACCATCCTCTGGTCGGAATGATAAAGTAGGAGAAACAGGCACAACACCAGCAGGATTGGCTGCCTCTTCAGCAGCCTTTGCCTAGCATTTGGCAAGCTCTTCTACCTTGGCTTCCTCTGAGAGAAAGTTGAGGTTGAGGGGCTTGTTCAACTTCCATATCTGGTAGAAGAAGTTGAAACAAATCTCCTCATAGTGAGCAAGATCGGCTTCCTTTTCTCGTTTCAGCTCGTCATTCTCGCGGGTCATTTTCTCCAGCTGATCAGTCAACATCTTGTTGGTTTGGATTTGTTTCTTATTCTCGTCGGCCAACTCTATTAGAGATCCATCCCGCTCGACAATTGTCTTCTCTACCTGCTCGACTTTGGATGGAAGATCCCCTTCGGATGTGGTTAGAGTTTCAATCTTGGCTCGGGCTTCCACCAATTGATCATTTAAGACTTTGATCAATTCCTTATAATCGACTGCGCAATGTTGGGCATGACTGACCGTAATAAGACCCTAAAATAAATAACCAAAAGATATTAAAATAAAAATGATCAATAAGAAGGTAAATGTTCTGATAGGATACTTACACTCATGATCTGAGTGAGGCCTTTGTGGAGGACTACTTTGACACTCTGCCTGGGTAAAGTCTCGAATGTCTGAGTTATAGTTGCATGGTCAAGAGTATGGTCTAATAACTCTTTGTCGTAGTCACCAACAACGCGGAGAGGCTCGCTTAAGTGAGTCAGTTGAGTGGTCTGTAGACTAGAAGAAAGGGGAAGTAACGAAGGAGTCAGATGTATGACTGGCTGGTTGGACGAATTTCCCTGGATGTAAGGCGTGGTCTTCATAGTCTTGCTTGGAGGAGTTGAGCTGGTATCTTCTGCAATCTTCCTTTTTTGAGTGGGGGTGTTGAATTGCTTAAACATTGTTGGATCAGCATAAAAGAAAAGCAAGTTAGTACATACAAGAAGTGAACACGAGGGGAAAATAATACTCTCCTCAATCATCACGAAATCCAATTATGATTATTATCAGTAAAACCTGAGTTGAGAATTTTGTTAACAAACTCGTATTCATCCTCTGACGATGTACTGTATTCTCTATCAAACTTGATGCTTTTGCCATTGCCAGGCCCAACAGGGAAGGTGGGTCGATGAGGATGATCACAAGGAGGCTCTCTAATAAGAGGACCACCTGGTCGGTGTGGATAAGGTGATGGAATGGGAGAAAATTGATCTGTCACTACTTCAGTGTCAGCATTGGACTGATCAGTTGTTTTTGTTTCATCAGTTGTACTACCCTCGGCAATATCTTGATTGTTTAGTAACAATCCCACTATCAGGAAATTCTCCAAGGAGACCAATTGTTCGACGTCATTTTCATCTAAAGGCATGTTGGCATGTTGTTATGCTCGAGAGTGCATTTCCCTGGTTGGATGAGGATGATCGAAAGGACCGGCATGTGTGAAAGCCAGATTGTTGGCTTTAATGTTGGAAGTGAGGAAGTATTTTGTATAATACTTCCAAGGATTTGATTTGTGGGCTATACCATGGAGGTACTTAATCCCTTTTTTCCTATGGAAGAGGTGAAATAAACATGTGTTCTTATGGCAGGGGTTAGTCCTAAAATCAAGTAGATAGTGTACCTCATGAGGACTAGGCGGGTTCCAACCCTGGAAGTGGTAAAGAATGTATGGGGCAGACAAGGCTTGTATCCCATTTAGAGCAATCTGAAAGGGAGATACGTTGAAATAATCTGCTATACATCTGAAGAAAGGATGCTAGGGGAATGTAGCTCCTGCATATATATGATACTTTGACCAGGCGCAGTAGGCTCCACCAGGATTGTTAGCTCTTTGGTTCGGGTGTGGGCATATCACATTCACTCCTTCTAGACCCAAAGCCTCGATATGTTTGTCGAACATTTTAGAGTGTAGCTTAGAGGGTTTAGCTATAAACCAGGAAGGCGCAATGTTTTCTATGTTCCTATGCCTACATGATGCGATCTGTTGAATTTCTGTGGCGAATGTTTGGGTATTCTTTCTCCTGGATTTTCCATTTTTTCGAGCTTCTGCGGGTCTTGAAGAGGTTTCCGTCTCGGCTTTTCCTAGTAAATTATCTCCCACATGGGGTGCACTGTCTACCATCTTTTGTGTTGCTCTACGAGCAACCTGAGGATCTTGTTCTTGAGGAAGTTGGTTAGATTTCTTTACCCTCATTGGTTGGTCCTGGCGTTGTTGTTTAAGAAACTGATCTTTGTAAAGAAAATACAAAGCCGATCGCGGGAGGATTTTCTTAAGGCAACAGAGACGGTCCTCAGGAGTTCGTCTGCTAGGAGATTTGGAGGAAGAATCACTACTTGAAAGAGTGTTCCTTGAAGCGGGAGCTGAGGTGTCGGAATCTGTCTGGTTATCACCTCCCCTATAGCCAAAGCAATTCATCTAGGAAAAAATAAATAAATAAGGGGAGGTGAGTAAACCAAACAGAAAATGAATAAATAAAAACAAAAGATACATGCATTACTTTGTGAAAAATAATTTATTCGAGGAATCAATCTTCCCCAAAAAGAATATTTAGGGAAGTTATGTGGCAAAGGAGCTAAGAAGGCCATGTATCTGAGGAGCCAGCACACCAAGGGGTGCGTGTCCGAGGAGCCAACACGGCGAGGGGTGTGTGTCCGAGGAGACAGCACGCCGAGGGGTGTGTATCCGAGGAGCCTACACGCCGAGGGATGCGTGTCCGAGGAGCCAGCACGCTGAGGGGTGCGTATCCGAGGAGGTCTGCTATGTGTCCAAAGATCTGTGCGCATCTGAGGGGCTGGCAGGTGTACATCCGAGGAGTTGCTAGCCATGTGTCCGAAGAGCCAGTCATCGAGGTGTGTCCGAGGATCCGTGCACATCAAAGGGACTGGCAGCCGTGCATTTGTGGAGCCTGGCGAATCCGAGGAGCTTCTGGCCGTTGAGGTGCGTCCGAGGCTCCATGTGTGTCCGAGGGGGTTGGCAGGTATGCATTCGAAGAGATGCTGGCTGGCCATCTATGGAGCGAGGCATCCGAGGTGCTAGTCTGGTGTATCCAAGGAGTGGCGTCCGAGGAATACAGACACGAATCATAATAGTCTAAATAGCTGGAATTGGCCAAGGTTATGGGTTTGATGGACTAAAATGGGAACCTATTTTCTTGATTTTGAAGTAGGAAAACAAGATCAAAAAGTGGAGTTTGAAGAGTTCAACAAGTCTCATGGGAAGTTCATATGTTCTTCTTAAACCCATGAACCTAAAGTTAAAATGTGTGGTGGGCAATCATTTTTCTTGCAAGATTTCATGAAATTGAAAGAAAAATTGGCTAACCCAAAGCCTAAACTACACTATATTAGCCACAAAGTCTTTATCCTACAAAGATTCATTATGAAGAAATCTAAGAGTATTGTTTCACAATGGGGTTTCGGCATTGAGATTTTTAGACAAGTTTTGTACAAATTTTTGTTTAGAAAAATTTACAAAGCTTAAAAATAAAGATGAAGAAAGGGAAGCTTACTCAAGTGTGTGTTGCACCCAAATGTGTTGAAGAGCCCTTGACTCCTTTAGAAAGCTTGGAGTTGCTTGAGGAACTTGAAGCACCTTGGAAGAAGGAGGAGGTTTCGGCCAAGAGGAAAGGGAGAGAGCTTTTGTTTTTGCTTGTAGGAGTCTCGGCTAAACTGTGGTTCTATTTAAGGAGGGAGAACAGAGACCCTTCACTCACTTGAAGACCCCTGGTATTTTACTCACCTGAAAACCCTTGGAATTCTCTCTCCCACTATTTCAAGCAAGTAACTGCTATTTTGATGTATGAAACGTTTTATTATTTGAAAAGGCGGGAGAACGTCAAAGGTTATTTTTTGAGTTTTGGGATGCAGTAATTGCTAAATTTATTGTGGATCCTTGCAGGAAGTAAGAAAAGTTTATTATATGAGAAAAACATATAATAAACTTGGGGAGCAAATGTTATCCCCAAATATTCATAATTGGTGACGTGGCAATTAAATAGATATGTGTCAGTTTATAGCACACTTTTATCAATGAGTTGGCCAAATACATGAGGAGAGTTGAGACCAGAAGTGTGTCATGTTAGACCAGAAATGAAACATGGCTAACCAGAGGCGCGTGTGCCTTAGCCGACCAGTGTGTCCTATGCCCAATCCTTTGCCCATGCCGACTAGTGATGTTCAACTAGTGATGTTTTTTGGTGTGTTAGGCATTGTCATAGCCGAGAAGTTATTTCAGAAGTTGTTATCTGGGTGATTCTTCGGTAAAACCTCAGTAACAGCTTCAACCAGAATCATTCGCAATTGCCGCGAGAATATCTCAAACGTCTTGAAATAATAGTTATATTGATCTATTTTGTTTATTATTCCTTAATTAAAGTTGTTGAAATAGTGAAGGACCCCATCAAAGGGGGATATTTCCAAGAGCCTATTAAATAGATGGCTCATGGCATTATTTAGGGGATCCGATTTTGAAAGTATTTGTGTAACGACCCAAAATTACTAATAAGGCTTAAGGGCCTTGATTAGTGTGTCGAGAGGGCATAATTGGAGGTTATGAGAATTAATGATAAGAAAGCATGTTTATGGGTACTGGATAAGCATGCGGGCCCTGTTTGGATGGTAAGGGCATAATTGTAATTTTGGCCCGTTAGGGCAGAAACGTGATTATTTGTGATAAACTGTTGAGACCACATTATTATGTGGATATATGTGTGTTCGCAGCTTTCGGCACGAGGCGATCCTAGGGAGCAAGTAGCGGGAAAGTCACAATGGAACCCCATACCTGACTTGAGATATGTCAAGGGGTATTTCAGATATTAGAGTGTTATCTGGGTTATCGAGTTATGAAAATAAATAATTGGAGAAATATTTCAGGTTAGGAAGCTTAGGTGGGAATACTAGGGAATTTTACCATTTTTCCCTCGGGGACTTTTTCGGTACCCCGAGCCTTGGGATTGACTTAACTAATTAATGATAGACTAAGTAAAATATAGAACTCAGTGGAACAAAAGTCAGAACCGACCCTCTTCTCTCCTCTCTTTTCTCTCAAGAAACCTCTTAAGCTGGCCATTGAATCAAGGAATTCTTGGGCTGGATTTATAAGAATTGGAGCTCTAGAATTGGAGATTAGCTCAGAAATTTATGGTGGATTCAAGCAGAGTTTGAGGTAAGGTTTGGATTAAGGTTTTAATGTTTAAGTTCTGAGTTTTAAGTGTTTTTGGGTCTGTGATATTGAGAGATGAATTAAAGCTTTGGATGAGGATTTGAGCTGAATTCTTATTGGATTAAGTTCTGCTACTTGGAACTTAGGGATTAGCTCTACAACTTCTAGGTTGATTTTCTCTTCATTAAAAGGTAAGTTTTTATCTATGGTTAGCCTTGAATGCTATGAATTTCTGGGTGTTTTAGGAGGTTTATGAGCTTCTGAATTTTAGGGATTAAAATTTGTATTTGGGTGAGTCCTTGGGCTAGTTTTCCTATGGGTTTTGCTAATGGGAGTATACTTGAATTGTTGTGATAATTAGAATATGTTCTTGGGATGATTTTGGGGTGAGTTTGGTTGAGATTTGGAGGATGAAAGTGGTGTTTTTCTAGGATCGAAGGGGGTCGGGACGCGGCATAGTTTTGGTGAGCCGCGGCCCTTTAGAACAGATGGTGCTGGAGAAGGGGTGCGGGCCGCGGCATTGGGCATGTAGGGTCGTGACCTGTGCCTATTTCTGGGCGAGGTTGAGCCTCTAGTTGGGGCCATGCCGCTGCATGGGGAGGCTTGAGCCGCGGCCCTTAAGAGTATATGTGTCTTTGGGTTTTGTTTAAGCATGGGAACTTAACCTAGGGTGCTCGGGATCGATTCCACTACCGTATTTGGTGGAATTCAATGTCTCGGAGGCTAGAACTCTATCCGGAAACCCTTATACAATTATTGATGGAATCCTTTATCATGGTTGTGACAAGGTTTACGCTTGAGCTTGGGGCTGGATCGTGCTCGGGGCTCGTCATTCCTAATCAAAGCATTTGGAATGAAAGGTAAGAAAATTGCACCCTGTTGTGAGTTAATAACAGGACTAAGGGCTCCCTACTCTTGTATGCATTACGAAAGTTAGTATTATGCCATGTGAAAGTTGGTATTATGCCATGAGAATAGTAAACCAACATCTTGAGGGTGATGGGGTTTGCATTGGCGCACAGGGCGCGGCTCAGCCACTGGTAGCTGAGGACAACTTAATATTCACTGAGCTTGGTTTAAGCGGGCCAGAGTCAGGGGGGAAAATAGAGGGTGTGACCTAAGAGTCGACCCTGATTATCATGTGATTTGGTTATGGTTGTTAATTGTTGAACATGACATGTTGTATAGTTGATTATTAGTTTGTGGATTTTCTGGTTATGTCTATGGACTATGTGATTAATGTGGTTTGCGAAGTGCATGAACATGCTTAAGGAATTATTTGATTGTTATCATTGTTTGTGCTGTGATATTATGTTTTCTTATTGGGCCTTGGCTCACGGTTGCTACGTTGTGTAGGTAAAGGCAATGGTAAGCTTGATCAGCCCTGATTGGAGAGCTCTAGGGGCCATTATGTACATGACTAGCTACTCGGCTGTCACGATTGAGGGAGGAACGGTAACAGGAGGACAATAAATGTCTATTTTTCCCTAGAGTGGCTAGCAGTTGTTTATACCTAGCAATTTTGTAAGTTGTCCTTCAAACGTCATTTCTTTTGGGATCCCATGTGCAAAATATTAATTTATATGAGATATATCTTTTATGTCCAAAACATTTTAACCCTAGCTCATTAATGGTTTTAATGACACGTTTTTAATTAAATGACTTGATTAGCAAGTCGTGCACCTTTATAAATACACAGTGTAACGGTCTTGGCTACCAGGGCGTTTCAACTTGGTATCAGAGCGTCTTAGGTTTAAGGCTTCCTAAGGACCTGCTGGACATGTACGTTCACTACTAAAGACAAGCTCGATTCAAGGTTTGATAAATGTGTATATGGGTTTAATGTTTAAGTGATTGGGAAGAATTATGATTGTTGTTATCTGTTAGATTAATAGGAAGCATGAGATAATGATAGAGCCTGGCTCTTGACTATTGTATGATGGGATTGAAGCATACTAATTAGCATAGCTATTGCATGTGAATGGATATTTGGATAATGGTTTGCATACTGATTGTATGTGGTTAATTGCCTGAGTTGAATTTATATGTTGTACTTGTTTATTGGCTTTCAGGAAGCATGGTAAAGTGTGAATATATGTGGTAGCAATAAAATTTGGTAGCTAAATTCATAGAATTATGGATTAGTGTTATTATGCTTTATATGTGCATGATTATTTTGGTTATTTGGACCTGGTTGTGGTTTGGTTCGGAGTGTGAACCTCAAGGCTAAGGAGTTTGGCCTGCAGCGGCGGGCGAATTCAAGTTGTTTGTGCCTAAAGTGGTTAAGTGGACTTGGTATTGTATTACAGGGGGTTGCAGATGATAGTCGGGGTTGGAAACCTCCATTTGCCCTTGAAAGTCGCAGAGATGTTCGCTAGCATGTGAGTAAATGGTGTGGTTTAATAGTTGAGACTTGATGGCAGAATAGCAGACGTTTATGGAGAAGGAGCTGCTTTGTATACTTTGACAGTGAGGTTACTAGTGTTGGTTTAATGCAAGGATACAAACAGATAAGAGTACTTTATGGAAGTCCTAAAAGGAATTATTCTCTGGTTTTGAGGAAAGTTCGGGTTTACCTAAGAGTTAGTCAGTGGATGGTAATTCTATCTTTTGTTAAGTGAAGATGAGAGGTCATAAATAAGGAGTTGCACTAAGTATTTTTGGTAGAAGGATGCCAGGAAATGGTATTTAGACTAAGATATTGGCATATGGGTTGGAAAGAACTCAGATGGTGATTTGATAAAAGAGGTTATAAAGACATAGTCTGAGCTGCGGAGACCAATAAGTTCTAAGCTTGATTTAGAATGATAAGGTAATGACAGTGTATGTCAGTGAGTTTGTGAGTTGGGTAATTCATTTTGGAAATTGATACAGGTGGGTGTAGCTAGAGAGGATGACCCATGTAAGGATCGAACTCTGGGATGGGTCAGAGCGTGAGGGTCGGACCAATGTATGAGATATTCATCTGTGTTTAGGCGGCAGGTGAGGGCCATGTTACTTGAGATCTGGGGAATGAGGTATAGAGCAGAAATGATGTAAGGCAAGAGATGCAAAGGACAATACTTCTATTGGTAGAATTCAGTAAGGATAGATTCTCGGTTAACGAGGTAGAAGAACCCCAGACAGTGCTATGGCACCTAGTTTTTGATAGGAAGGGGTCTGACTATAAAGGTAGTTGTTGGGATGGTGATAGGAACGAGTGAGGTTATTTGGTATACACCTGAGGCAGAGGATACCACCTATAAGGATGTCAGGTGAGGGCACGACTTCCATAAGAAATGATTCGATATGTTAGGATGGATTTCCCATGATTATGGAATGGAAGAAGGAAATCCCTTGTTATATTCGAAGCCTAAGGCTAGTTCCTCGGAGAAGGACAGTAGATTGGATAATTCACTTTTTTGGTTATATAACAAGATGGAAGAGCTCGAAGTTAAGAGTGACCCAAGAGAGATCCATACATAGAGAATATGCCTCAAGGGTATTGTGGGAGAGGCTGAAAATATTAGTATTTATTGAGGAGGAATTAGAAACTTCTGGCAGAGGAATTGGGATATAAGTAATCAAGGGGTTCATGGTGAGAGCGACAGAGCTCATAATATGGAAGCTTCGACATGAGTCAGAGTGAGAGTTAATCTGTTAAGAGACAACAATGGATTGTGGGGGATATCACTTGGAGAATATTAATTTGACTGAATGGAAACTAAGTCGACCAGTAGGAATTAAGATGGATACAAGGAAGGATTGGGTACGCTTCAGGACTAGGCTACGGACAGGTTTGGTATTAGGGACATTATGGAAGAATTATTGAAGTAGTCAAAGGAATTTGATCTCGAGTTAGACAGAGCATCATATTTTGGGAATTGCCGGCATCGCCTGTTAAGGATGAAGAATTTTAAATGCCCGGTTACAAGGCAGGAAAATGTCTCCAGGAATTGATCTACGATCTGGTTATTACCAGCTGGAGATAAAGGGAAGAGACAATTAAGGAATTTCTACTTGTACCGAGTAGGGTGTGATGTATTGGTAACAAAGATTCGTAGTTGACTCAAGCTTCAGCAACACAGGTAAGTTCTTCAAGCAGAAAATATAAGCATGGTGTGGACAAGTTTCCTTTAGTTTTATGGACGGTATGTTGGACTACTCCCAGTCAGAAGTGGAAAGCGAACGATTACTACGTTGATGATGTTAGTACTAAGGAAGCAAGGTCATAGGTAGGGCTCCATAAAGCGTCAGTTTGGTCTCGCCAGGGGTATTCAGAATAGTGCTACAAGAAAGGAAGCTACAAGAAGAAGGGGCAACTATGAAGAGATTTGATCTGAAGCCACAAAGAAGCTACTGAAGAATGTCTGAAAGATAGGGAGCACAACAAGACTGGAAAATGCGTCATCTACTACAAAAGTATCTTCGCAAACAGCTACACCAGAGACTAGAGGGACAGTAAAACTTGAAGTTAGGCTGAATGGATAGTGTCAGATCAGAAATTCAGAAGATAGAGTAAGAATTGATTAGCGCTTGGTGATGTGAGAATATATGTGTTATGATTAAATATGGAAGGATAGCATAAAGAACCTAATTTTTTATAAAGTTATGAACTGTGAGGGGTGCACCACAGGTTGGGGCACGCGCCAAGCTCAGACTAATGAAAGGATATCAAGCTTTGTCGGAGGTAAAATGGGAACATGGTTGATATACTTGAAATGATAGGTAGGCAGTGTATGTGTACTATAAGGTAACGAGTGTTTGGTCATCTGTAAGAAGGATAACCTTGAGACCAAGATTTGGGGAAATGTAATGGATGGATGATTGATGTTAGAAATCCTCGACTGTTCGAAGAGAAGATTTAATTGGAGGCGGATCTCTTACTTGGGAGGTGTGTGTCAGTTGAAAAGAACGCCACAGATTACAATGGAGTGGACAAGGTAACGATTGAGAATGGTATGGCATTAGTGTGTGGTGATGAACAGATATGTATTCCTTTTGACATTGGAATCTAAAGTGATGGTTTTTGTGGAGACAGTGAAGAACCCAGTCAAGGTAATACTAGTTAGGGTACAAGGATCGGATGAGTGGTCCGATGGGAATTTGGCGTGGAGAAGAGAATTCCAAATGGATGTCATTCCACCTCCTAGGGTATGTTGTATTGGGAGGTTTAAGCGGGTGACAGAATTTAATATGCTTGAATATTGAAAGGTAAAGTGATTTGGTGATAGATTATAGGAATGGATCATATTAGACTATAAGTAAGGTAATTGGACAGGAAAAGTTATAACTTCACTGAATGAGTTAGCATAACTTGGGTTCGTATGAACTAGTAATGGGACAGGGCATTGATAATGCTTAAGGAATTATTTGGTTGTTATCATTGTTTGTTCTGTGATATTATGTTTTCTTGTTGGGCCTTGGCTCACGGGTGCTACGTGGTGCAGATAAAGGCAAGGGTAAGCTTGATCAACCCTGATTGGAGAGCTCTAGGGGCAGAATGTACATGACTAGCTGCTCGGCCGTCACGGTTGAGGGAGGAATAGGAAGAGGAGGACCATAAATGTCTATCTTGCCCTTAGAGTGTCTAGCGGTTGTTTTTTTACCTAGCAATTTTGTAAATTGTCCTTCAAACGTTATTTCTTTTGGGATCCCATGTGCAAAATATTAATTTATATGAGATATATCTTTTATGACCAAAACCTTTTAACCCTAGCTCATTAATGGTTTTAATGACACGTTTTTAATTAAATGACTTGATTAGCAAGTCTAGCACCTTTATAAATACACAGTGTAACGGTCTCGGCTACCCAGGCCATTATAATTTGACTGAGAGTTTATAGAGAGAAATATTGTTTCTTTTCACCCGCACTTAAGAAACTCAGTTGACTCAGGTTCATCTGATCTGAAGTGTAGGTCAAATAAATTATAACTCCAAGTGGATTAAGCTATTACCAACGAATTGGGGCTGAACCACTATAAACTTACTTGTGTCATTTATCTTCGATTCAAGGTTTATCATAATATTTTGCGTCTACTCGCAGTTGGCCAAAATCGTGGTCAACAACACTGAATATAAGAGTTTGAAGTATTTCTTCACCCAGAAGAACCTAAACATAAGACCGAGACATTGGTCATAACTGGTGAACGACTATGACTGTGACATCGTTTATCATCCAAAAAAATCCCATTTAGTGGTAGATCCTTTGAGCCGAAGGGGCCCAAGATAGTTATTTAGCTCGATGCAGATATCGAAGGAATTAGACGAGGAGATGACTAGAGCGAGGATAGAGCTGGTTGTGGGCCAGTCGACCAATATTCCTTTACAATCTACCCTCTTGGAGAGGATAAGAGAGGGTCAGGTGGGTGATGCACAGTTGCATGAGGTTAGAGGGAATGTCCTTGCTAGAGTAGCTAGGGATTATTCCATCTCAGAGACGGGTTTGCTGAGGTATAAGGATCGAATCTGTGTTCCGATGGATATGGGTATTAGACGAGAGATACTTGATGAATCCCATACTACACCATACTCACTCCATCCAGGCACCACATAGATGTACCATGATCTACAGACTTTACATTAGTGGCCTGGGATGAAGAAGGACGTGGTTGAGTACGTAACCAAGTGCTTAACCTGTAAAGGCTAAACACCAGTGGGTTGTTACAACCTTTGGGTATTCCCGAGTGGAAGTGGGAAGATATTACTATGGATTTTGTGGGCCCAGGATGGTGGGGCAACATTACTCGGTGTTGGTGATAGTAGACAGGTACACCAAGTCAGCTCACTTTCTACCAGTGAGGACTTGTCTATATATAAAGTGTGATGACTAGGGTTAAAGGACAACCAATTTAAGCAATGCATTGACTTGTTTTTGGGTAAGTGAATCAAAGAAAACCCTAGACACTCTAACCATTCTTGGTTGCCCATCTCTACCTTTCTTTCTCTTGTATTATATCTCATGTGTTGAGAGTCAACCCACACTAGTTTAGGTTTGATCAAAGATAAACGAGGAAGACTATGAAGATAGTGGTTTCTGTTCTTCAGAATTCCTAGCTTTAAAGGACAAAAGGTTAGAGAACAGAAAGGGTGAGGTTCATTGTTCTGTTGCAGATCTCACAAGTTATTCACAATATTTGTACTCATAGTTTTTCCTATTAGGTGTTTTTCAACATTATAGGAAGCATGCATATACACTATGAAATTACACACCCTACAAGGCGAGTAGGTACCAATCCACCTAGCTGGTCAACTACCTCCCAGTGATGGGCAAAGGTTACCTCCTGATAATGCGCGGGTTCAACCCCATTACACAAACCAAGTCGACCCCTTCATTTGTCTAATTCTAGAACCTCAATGACCTCAAATACTAAAGAGTAAAAACAAAGGAGGGCGAACTCCAAGTTGTTAAAATAAGTCAACCCCACGCCAACGTGAGGCATGACTAAGGGGAAAATGTTATGTTGGGATTAGGCTTTAAACAATCTTAGTTTTATGTTACAAATCCATGCAAAATCTATAATTAATCTAATTATAATGGTAGATAATCACAAATTACATGAGCACAAAAGAACAAAGTATAGAGTGGACCTTTCATGAAGAACATCCTTTAGAATATAAAATCACAAAGCTATCTTCTCCTTGGAATTTCTTGAAGCTACTACAATGGAATGAGATTGAGTTTCACAAGCCTTGATGTATAAATGTCATGAGTAGGGTTTCCATCATTGGGGAATATATTTGTCAAGGATTTTTAGTCCCATCCCTTTTTTTTGAAGAACTAACCACATCTCTCCCAAGAGGTTTGGTAAACGAATCCGCAAAGTTATCATAAGAAGTCACATATAAAATTTTTATGATACTCTTATCAATCAATTCTCTCACATAGTCATGTCTTGGACTTATATGTCTAGACTTCCCATTATAAATATTGTTGTAAGCTCTAATCAAAGTGGCTTGACTATCACAATGTATCAAAATCGTTGATACATCAACCACGGTCTTTGGTATCTACAACATGAGATCGCTTAGCCACTCGACCTCTTTGTCGGTTGCTGCTAGAGCTACAAACATGGACTCTATGGTTGAGTGAAATATACATGTTTATTTCTTAGAACCCCAAGAAACTGTACCCCCACCAAGGGTGAACACCCAACTAGTTGTGGAGAGATTACTCCTACACCAGATATCCAACTTGCGTCAGAATATTCCTCAAGTATCTTAGGAAACTTAGAATATTTGAGGCATAACTCTCTAGTCCTTTTAAGGTATCAAAATACTCTTTCCACGACCTTCCAATGTAAGATACTTGGGTTGATAGTAAGCATACTTAGTTTACTTACCAAAAATGCAATGATCACTCTAGTATAATGAGCGACATACATCAAACTCTCGATTTCACTTGCATACTCTAGTTGAGCCACTGCTCTCCCTTCATATTTTTCAAGCTTTTGACTTGAATCGATGGGTGTGTATACCTCTTTGATGTTAAGATTGTTGGGGGAGAGTGAGATTACACCACCAAAATATCTAGAATCTACACAAAATAATGGTTGACAAAGATCAATTAAAGATTGAGAAAAATGACTCAAACCCTCGTTTTTTAACAATCTTCTTCAACGTTGAAGAACCTTCAAAACCCTGGGAGAACTACCACTTTGAGTCATTTCCTTCTTCAAATGTAAAAACAAAAAAAAGGCTTATACACGATTCTTATCACTGTCGTAATTCTCTATTTCCTAGCCACCATTGATGCTTGAGGCCATTTTCTAGGAGTAAATGAGGATTAAGATTGAGCAAGCCTTAAACTCACAAAGTCAAGCACTTTCTTTATGAGTTCTTGGAGAAAACTTGAGATTCTTGGAGCTAGAGAGAGGGGGTAGATAGAGCATGGAGAAAGTGATCAAGTCTTCCAAAACTCTATTTTGACCCTTATATAGAGTAGACACCATCATTAAGTCTAATGGATAGGATTAGAGATAAATAACTCGCATTTGGAGATTAAATTATATGTTCGTACGGACACATCAGGTGATACATCATCGCCTACTGGAGATTTTGAGTCCTTTTCCATTCAGGCGATGCAACGCCTCTTAGGGGGAGATGCATTGCCGCCCCCTCTGAATTTTGACCGCTCCAATGGTCCTAAAATTTCTCCAAATGCTACCAAAAATTTTGGGGATCCTTAGACACCTCCATGTGTCACTTTGGACCCAGAAACACATTTTTAAAGTGCCTACAATTGGAACTTAAATATCACATCTACACTATGTGAAATTCACTAAGTTTTTTATGACTAGCTTGTATAACAACACTTATCCTTTTCCATTAACCAATCATAACATCCCCCAACTTGGTTAAATACATGCCTCAACCTCTAGCTCAAACAGTTTTAGTACATAAATTAAAGTGTCTTTCGACTTGAACTTTACTTAGTGAAAATACCACAAAGTCTAATCAAAATCATTGGTAGCTTAAAAGCTTGAACCAAGTACTTCTTATGATAAAACTGGTAATACCTCACACACTGTAGAGTCCAAGAACTTTACTTAACTAGTTAGATAGTAGTATTATAGTATTTATAGTATTATCTTTATAACTGTGGATTTTTGGTTCAGATCGGGAATTATTTGGACACTCATAGTAGTACTTGTAGATTTTCTAAGTTTAACCTATAGTTTAAGAATATTAATGTTAACCTAAGGTTTGATTAATATGACTGATATTAAGGATAATATTTATTATACTATAAGGTTTAGACAACAACCAATAGGATTTTAAGCACATGTTATGAATGGGTGATTAAGGATTAAGTATTTTGAGGATTAAATTTAATAAAGATAAAGTTTGAATGCTCTAAGGTCAGTCAGCAGCTTTGAATACGTTTAAGGGCTTAGTCAAGGCTGTTTACTCCATTCAAACTTAGCTAAAAATGTGTAATTTCGTGTTTAAATAATCAGCGTGTGCCGATATATCGCAGCTATAGGGGGTGATATATCGCAGCACGTAGATACGGAAAACACGAAACGATGCACGACAGCCTCGGGCATACTGGCCCAGGCGATATATCGCCTACAGGGGGCGATATATCGCCCCTCTCAGATTATTTTGAAAGTTTTTGAATTCTTTTTCCATTCAGCCATTCAACCTCTTGATAAGTCCAGCACCTTTTTGAACGAGTCTTCAGCCTCTGCTGAACGATTATTCAAATTATTTTCACCTAAAAAGCCATTATTTTTATTCAAGTAAAATTAAGATCCTTTCATTCCTAAACTCTATAAATAGGACCTAGTACCCAGCCATTATTCACCTTTTACTCTAAGTTCAGAGGCTGCAAGTTGCTAGGTGAGTGTGAGAGTTAAACACTTGGGTGGGGAAATCATAAGCTTGATCATCATAAACTTATCAAACACTTGGGGAAGTAAGGTTTTATAGTATTTTGGTTTGAGGTGTAGATTGGTCTTACAAGTCTTCAAGGTAACCCAAAACTCTAGTTCATTTCTGTACTTGTTCTTTTAAGTTCTCATAGTCTTCTACTCAGCCTCTAACCTTAATTTTTATTTTGGTTAGGAAATCTAAGTTCTTAAGCAAAAAGGTTTTGGTAAGTATGTTTCTCAAAGGTTTAGTCCTTCCATTTCTTTTTCTTCAAATCTACTCACCCTGTTATATATGGTTTTAGGAGTGTTCCAAAAGTCCCAACTCTGTCCTCAAATCCCGGTAACTTTGGTAAGGAAAATAGGATAGAAATTCATATGTTGTATGTTTTACATGTTATGTTATGTTTCTTATGTTATGATAAGTGTTATAATATGTATGTTGTAGGCTTGGGCATATGACCCATATGACTAACAAGACCCCAAATAGATTATGGGCATATGACCTACTTAGCTAGTAGGACCCCACTAATCTAATGGGCGTATGACTTGATTAGTCTATGGGACCCCAAGTAATAATGGCCATTATAGTATGTGTATGATATAAGTGCTATGTTAAGTTTTTATGTTTCTTATGAAATTTATGTATATGAACTATGTGTTAGATTTTTCCTTGCTGGGCATTAGGCTCATTCCTTTTTGTTTATATGTGCAGGAAAATAGCTATAGTGGCGGTAAGATTCGTGGATGCTTGGGGAATGTGTATCGGTGGTGAATGGATTCAAGGAGTCGAGAGTTCGATTTTCGAGGATGTAGTCTTGTTTTTTTTATGGTCTTTATATGTATTTTCCGCACTTATTATGTAATCCCTTTTTATTATAAATCATGTTATGTTTTGTTTTTCAAACAATGGGATCCCATATCTTACTTGATATTTTATGAAAGTAACTCTTATTTCTACAAGTTTCTAATAAAGTTATGGTATTTTCGCAAATGTAAGTTTTATTAAGGATTTGTATGTATAGTTTCGTTAATGGTCCAAAAGTCTAGAGTAGTGGGTCATTACACACACATCCACTAGATCTTTTGTTTTTCGACTTTCTCGCTTAGCACTCATATGGCCATGTGCTCATCCCTTCATGAACTTTCTTTTGAGAAAATCTAACTCCAATGATAGGCGGCACCACCTCTACGTTCACATAGGTGAAATTCTTACAACATCTTTGCTACCTTTAGAGATACTTGTTGCACTCATCTTAACTTCATTAAAAGCCCTTCGCTTAATCCTTACTCGGTAGCAGCCACAATAACCATCTCGGATGGATCCTACCAAATTTTAGTATTGAAATCATTCACTTATCAATGACTTATTATTACCCATTGAACTTTTTCCATTGTTGTTCACAAGTTTGGAGTTGGGTTTCCATCATTGGTGAATCTATTCTTGTAGGAGTTTTAGTCTCATCTCTTTTGAAGTGGAACTTATTAACCTTCTCACAAGAGGTTTTGTAAATGGATCCGCTATGTTCTCACTTGTCTTAACATATGAGATCGATATGATTCCATATTAAATCAATTGTCTCACATATTCATGTCTTAGACTAATATGTCTAGATTTTCATTATACATACTATTATATGATCTAGCAAGTGTGGATTGACTATCACAAAGTATCAAAATGTTTGATATCATATCCAGGGTAAAAGGGATATCAAACATGAGATCCCTAAGCCACTCAACCTCTTTGCCACTTTCCACTAGAGATATAAGCTCTGCTTCGATGGTTAAGTGTGATATAAAAGTATGCTTCTTGAAGCCCCATGAGATTGCTCCTTCTCCCAAAGTAAACACCCAACCATTGGTATAGAGATTATCTCCTACTCTCAATAACCAACTAGCATTGGAATATCCTTCAAGTATCCTTGGAAAGTTTGTATAGTGAAGACTCTATTCTTTCGTACGTTAAGGTAACAAAGAATTCTCTGAATAGCTTTCCAATGCTTGACACTTGGATTTCTAGTAAACCTACTAAGTATACTAACCACATATGCAATATCCACTCTTGTGCAATGAGCGGTGTACATTAGGCTTCCTATTGCACTTGCATATTCCAATTAAGCCACTGCTCTTTCTCATTCTTTTCAAACTTCATGTTTGAATCGAATTATGTATTTGCCTCTTTGATTTTGAGATGACTTAATTTGTCGAGAACTTTCTCAAAATAGTGGGTTTGAATCAATAAAAAACCCCACTATTCCTTCTAACTTTTATACCTAGAATGGTATCCCCCTTTCTATTGTCTTTCATTTTAAAGTTAGAAGATAGAAGCCTATTCGTTTCTATTATTCCTCTCATGTCATTACTCAAAATTAGCATATCATCTACATATAGACACCATAATATGACATAGTCATCAGAAGTCTTAGAGTATAAACACTTGTTTGCATTGTTGTGTCTAAATGCATTAGAAACAATGACTTTATCCAACTTCTAATGCCATTGTTTTGAAGCTTGTTTCAAACCATATATTGATTTGACAATTCTACACACTTTATGTTCATTTCTTTGAAAAACAAAACCGTTCGGTTGTTCCATATAGACCTCATCCTCGAGATCCCCATTTAGGAATGTCGTTTTGACATCCATTTGGTGAACATAAATGTTATATATAGATGATAAGGCAAATAACAATCTTATAGAAGTAGTTCTTGCTACCGATGCATAAGTGTCAAAGTAATCTATTCCCTATTTTTTTTTTAATACATTGACTACTAATCTGTCCTTAAAGGTTTGTATGGTGTCATCGGTATGATACTTCCTACTGAATACCCATTTGCACCCAATTGGTTTAGACCCTTTTGGAAGGTAACCCAATTCTCAATTGTGGTTAGAACTTAGACATAATTGAATCAATTTCATCATTAATTACATCATTCCAAAATGTGGAATCCCTTGAGGACATTGCTTCTATGAAAGTTTTGGGATCATCTTCTATTTGAAGTACTACTGGATATTTCCATGTAACTTCTTCATTATCACCTTCAACAAGGTATAGTGTCTCTATTTGAGAACACTTCTCACTTTGAGAATTTGGCTCCTTCTAGGAAATTGAGGTTATTCACCAACTATTTTAGGAGTCTCCTCTTGAGGCTCTCTAGTTTTAGTTGGTTCTATTATTTTGTTGACATCGCATGAATGTTCCCAAATAACTCAACCTCTATTGATTCATATATCACATTAGACTCCAAGTCCAATAAATATAAGCTTTTCTATTTTGGGCATAACCCACAAATGCACATCTTATAGACCTTGGACCCAACTTGGTCCTTTTAGGATCGGTGCTCTTCCAATAAGCAAGATATCCCCACACTTTAAGATAAACAATGTTTGGTTTCTTTCCTTTTCATAACTCAATTTAGAATGTAATAGCATAGCATTAATCATCTAAAGAAATGTTCTATTTTTCATTTCTGCTATAACATTTTGTTGTGGAGTATAAGGGGTTGTACATTCAAGTATTATTCTATGCTTTTCACAAACTAGTTGAAATCATTTGAAAAATATTCATCACCCCTATCACTTCTTTTCACTTTAATTTTCCTTTCCAATTGATTTTTTAACTTCCTCTTTCTAAACTTTAAACACATTAAATGCTTCATCTTTATTCTTAAGAAAATATACATGTGTGAACCTAGAATAATCATCTATGAAAGTAATAAAATATATATTTCCTCCTCTAGTCAAAAGTCCATTTAGTTCACATAAGTCACTATGTATCAAATCTAACAGCTTAGAGTTTCTTTCAACACTTGGAAAATGTTTCTTTACAATCTTAGATTTAACACATAATTCATATTTGTCATGCTCAACATTATCATAATCAATCAATCCAAATTTAATTGCTTTTTTAATTGTGCTAAATCCTATATGGCAAGTCTAACACGCCACAAATTAATATAATTTGGGCCAACCACATAACAAGAAGAAAAGGAAGCTTTATTGTTCACATTTTCAATGGAAGTACAAAGTTTAAACATGTCATCACATGCATAACCCTTTCCAACAAATACATTTCCCTTGGACAAAGTAAGCTTGCCAGAATCTATCACAACCTTGATTCTCAGTTTGCCAAACAAATTTCCACTCACAAGGTTTCTACTCATTTCTGGTACATACAAAACATTGGTGAGTAGAACCTTCTTGCGGGATGTGAAGAACAAATCTATGGTTCCATTTCCTTGAATCTTGGACCTTTTCTCATCACCAATTTGTATCTCATGTTCTTCCTTTAAAGATTCAAAGGTCTTAAAGAGAGATCTATCATTGGTAACATGAATGGTGGCACAAGTATCATACCAACATCCATTCACCTTTCCATCGATGGCATTTACTTCACTTAGTGTTGCCACTATCTCTTCCTCGGTTACCTCATTTTTATGGTTCCTCTGAACCTACAATCTCTTGCAAAGTGTCCATTCATGCCACACACAAAGCAAGGTCCCTTGGAGCTTTTGAATTTTCCCTCATTCTTCTTGGGCCCTAAGGATTTGTTACCATTGCCTTTGTTCTTGCCAATTCCTATGCCCTTATTAGGAGGATTGGTCGCCACATTGACCATTGAAGTCTCTTTATTAGACTCGTCCTCATTCTTATCTCTAGAACAGGATTCATCCTCAATCCTCAAGTTCTTGAGGATTTCCTCCAATGAAATCTCATCATTATTATGGAGGATCTTCTTCCTATAGTCCCTCCAAGATGGAGGCAACTTGTCTATAATGATACCCGATAGGAATTATTCCAGCAACACAATATTGAGTGTAGACAACTTATCCACAATAATTTGCAACTCATATATTTGGGGGAGAATGAGTTTCATATCGTAGAACTTAATTTCCATATATTGAGTAATAAGGAATTTCTTTGTACCTAATTCTTCCACTTGGTACTTCTTCTGCAAGGATTCTTAAATCACCTTGGCGGTCTTGGTGTTGGTGCAGGTGTAGAGATCATAGAGCCTATCTGAAAGAGCGTTGATGATGTGATCCATACATATCAATTCATCTTCTTCGCGCTTCTTCCTTTCTTTAATGATTTCTTAAGTGTCATCTTCCTTTGCCGCTTCCAATGGTCTTAGGTATTTATCCAAGATGTAGAAGACCTTTTGAGTGGTTTTCAATAATCTAATCGTGTCTTGCTAATGAACAAAATTAGTCCCATCAAACCTATCTAATCTTACAAAGTCTTGAGTCATGAACTTCTAAGCCGAAAAATGGATTCATCCATGATGTTCTATCTCAAATAATAGAGAATTAGATTGTTGGGGGAGAGTAAGATTACACTACCAAAATATCTAGAATCTACATAAAATAATGGTTTATAGTGACTAAATAAGGATTGAGAAATATGATGCAAACCCTAATTGTAGAACAATCTTCTTCAACCTTGATGAATCTTCAAAACCCTAGGAGAAACTTTGAGCCTTTTCCTTCTTAAAATGCAAAAGCATAAAACCAAGGCTTATACACAATTCTTATTGCTGTCCTAATTCTATATTTCCTACCACCATTGATGCTTTAGGCCTTTTCTAAGAGGAAATGAGAATTGGGATTGAACAAGACTTAAACTCACAAAGTCAAGCACTTTCTGGAACTTCCCAAAAACTCCTAATAAGATTAAGGGCTTGGTTTAGTGTGGCGGGAGGGCACGTGGGATAAATATGTGTGCCATATTAGTATATAATCAAGTATGCATGATTATGTGTATTAAGTGTGTTTAAAGAACTGCTTTTGTTAAAAAAAAGGCATTTTCGTAATTTTGACCCATTGAGGGTATATTTTTATTTTATGTGCTATATTCTTGTGACTACATTTTTATGTGGATATATTTGTGATATTCGGCAGAAGTGGATCCTCTTGAGGAATTTTAGCAGAAGGTCACAACGGGGATAAATATTCGCCTTGGGGTGAGCCAATGGGTATTTTGTATATTTTGGGGAATTTTTGGGTAAATGAGATAAATTGGTGGAATAATTGTATTTGATGGATTGGTGGTTTAATTTGGAGAATAGCGGTGAAATTTGAAGTTTAGTGGGAATTTAGGCAAATGACCAAATGCTTTTGGGGGTTAATAAGAGGTTTGGTTGAACTAGGGGCAAAATGGTCTTTTTGACCATTAAACTAAGTAAATTTGACCAAGGAATGGACACACACACACACGTATATGCCCTCTATTACTCTTAGTTCCCTTCTTCAAAGAGTTTGTAAGGGAAAACTCCAACCATAGGACTGATTCTTGCATTTGATTGGGAAGTTTGGTCAAAGTTGGCTGTGAAAAGGGATTAGCAGCTATTATACTCCTCAGGCCAGCTACGGATTGCGTTTTTCAAAGAGGTAGGGTACCTTTCTCTGAATTTTTCTTTAAGATTTTTGGTTTTTGTGGATTCTTTGGAAATTGGGACATTGAAGTATTTTGATATGCGTTGGTGCTAATTTATTGGTGTGTGTGGGTTGTATGACATATTTGTGGTCAGCGTTATGCTTGGAACTTGTTAGAACTCTGTTTTGGGATTGAATTTGGTTAGTTAAAAATTTTGAAAATTGCATTTTCTTAGTTTTTTCGCGGTGGCACTTGGGATGAGCATCACGGCTCGTACGAATTTCCTTGAGGGTAGGGTCTGCACTCTGACCCTTGTGGCACCACAACACTAATGTGTTCTTTTATTATGAGGGCTTCTTGGACTTATTTGGGGCCACGACCCTTAGTAGGGGCGCTGCAGCACTAATGCATTTTAAGGCACAAATTTTAGGTTTTGGGAATAAGGCTTGGGGCATAGGGAATTTGATTTGAGAACCCACTTGGGAGCTCAAGGGACGTTTCCCAGGTTGAACGAAATGGGAGGTCCAAAGAGTTAGAGCTTAGTTTTTAAACCCGTGATTGAGACTTAGTCCCTGTTGGAAAAACTTGTACAAGATCTTATTTATTTTCATGTAAATCATATATTAAACATATTAAAATAAGATGATCTAGAACATGTTTCTAAAATTGAATTCAAACAAAAATAATGATAGGAATACTTACATTATATGCAGCGGAATGAAAGAGTCATTCCATCAGTTTTTCTAACCCTTGTGTCCTTTCTGTCACAGAGTATTACCATGAAACGGAATCGTTCTTCAATTTTTTTCACAGCCTTCCAAAGCATCCTTAGAATCACCTAGACTAGAGTGGGCAATTCTCAACACATGAGATAGATACAGAGAGAGGAAGAATAGAAGAAAAAAATTGAGGCTTAGAAAAGGACTTATGCAGTAGAGAGAATTTAAAAACTATTAGATGTTCTGATCTTCTCAAAAACTTGTGTCTGTCATCTCTTTTCAACTCTCACTTAGCATTCCTTTTATAGACTCAATTAGGACACTTGTTTAATTAAAAAATAAATAAAATAATAGCCAATAATCTGCCCTAGGTTGAAATTATCATGGGTTTTAGGCCCGTGAAATTTCCCATTTAATTATTGTGATGCCGTTTTCCGTCAACTTAGAAATGAAGAGAAATTGAACAAAATACCAAAGGAGACAAACAATAAAGACACTATTTTTACGTGGTTCAGCAGTTAAAATCTGCCTACTCCATGAGACGGTGTTATTCAATTTTTGGAATTCTCTCAAAGCATTTCTGGAAGCAATTTTACAGATTCTTCCCCATACAAATTTCTCCGTCCCCACAAATAAATTGTTCCACACTATTTATAGAGAGGTTTACCGAATATCTCCCCTCATATTTCAGGGAGTTATTATACAAATCAATTAAATGAATGTAATTAAATGCGTATAGTTACTACATACGCATATAAATCCCAAGACATTTGGGATTCAGTAACAGATTACAACCAATCCCTTAGATATATAGATTCTATAACAATAACTATGTTCACACTTATCGTGCGACCTTGAACATTCGAATTACCTACTTTCGAGATTGACCCACCATCATGAGCTTGCTACCTCAGTTCACCTCGGCTTTTAACAAGCAACCTTGTTCAGATCATCCTTTTCGAGCTCACAATGCTCGAGCTCGAACTGTCTTGTCTAATAGCAGGAAATGAATCAGGAAATTTATACTAGTGCTGAACCATTATCATTGTAACTTCGAGCTTGACTTATAATCTCAAAACACCTCCGAGCTCACCAATTCTGATGTTGTTGCACTTACTGCTCAGCGAGACTGTTCTTGATATTTTCATTAAAGCTGATTATGATGAACCTGCTTCTTCCGAGCTTACACTTTACGAGCCTGACTTTTGAGATGAAAATTTTTATTATTGAAATTTGGGTGTAACATTTTGCCCCCTCAAAAGTATCAGTTTGAATCCTATGATAAGGAAACTTTTGAACTACCATTTCTGAAAATCGAACCACCTACCACACTCGAGTGTGGACACGCATCATTCAGGGATTGCACAGTCTGAGTACTTGAGTACAATTTTCATCTGCCCATGTCTTTTCACATCCTAGCTTTTTGTCGCCAATGTTATGTTCATACCCTACCCGTTGGATCAAATTCCAAATCAAGCAAAAGGCCTAGATCAACCTGACCCTTGATATCCTCTAGGGTCTATAAATAAGCCAACTTCATCTTCTTCGTTTTACTTTTGTTCTTTTTGGAGAAAAAAATAACTCGTACCAGAAAAAGAAAAAACCAGAGATTTCTTTGTACGTTCTCAAAACCCAAAAAGCAAAACAATCTTTCAACCTCAGTTTAGTGGGATCGTTTATGCTGCCTCTTCTTCAATCGGCGATATCCTCGTATCCTCGATCCAATTTACGTAAGTGTTCTGATCATTCATTGGTGTATATAAATTTTTTATTTTCTACGTGCTTTTTTGCTGTATGAATATGCTTGCTAGTTTTTACTTCTAGCTCTTACAAAGTAGTTTATCTAATATTGCAAAAACCTTGGATTCAAAAGTTTTGAAATCACAGTTCTCAAACACAGATTTAGTGCAACAAATGCAAAAATAAGGTTTTTCGGAATAAAGTAGTGTTTCGTGTAAGCCAATAAATAAGGGTTTTGATTTAGGTTTTTAACTTCACAAATCCCAAAATTATCACCTTGTTGGGTAACTGTCAACTTTTTCCCTGAAAATCCGGGATACTTAAAATTGATATCCACCTCTCCACCCTCTCGTGGTTAGTACACACTCGAAACCCGAACTTTACAATAGTTCGGGACTCAACTTTGAATTCAACGTATCCTTTCGAGACCTTAGTCTTGATTGAGTTAATCCCGTGATCTCGGGCTTTCGAGCTCGAATAACCAAACTATCTTTTCTCTTTTCTTTTCTTTTTCTCTCATTCCTGGCCATCACCCTTTTCTTTCTTGCTAGATGTCACAAAATTCTAAGAATCGGTGGGGGTCAGAGCTCGCAATCCCCTATTCTCCATCAACTCCTAGCCCGGAATCACCTTTCACTCAGAACCAACGCCCGATACGCGAGCACCAGGAGAGGTGTGAACAAGAAGACATCTGAGATCACTTCCGACACCAGATTGACGAGGTCGAGGAGAAGAAGAGGAAAATACTCCGGTCGCAGTCTACCCAGATCTGGATCCCAAGTTCAGACTCGTCCCTCTCAATCTGAAACTGTAACGCCCTACTACCTTAGAGCCGTTACCAAGTTAGTTTTAAGACAAAACAGGGCAATGAACTCGCTAACCGAGGTTTTTTAAACAAAAGTGTGACTAATAAAAAGTTAAGGCTGTAATCTTTGAAAATGCGCCGTTTCATTAAAAACTTCTAGTATTAAACATTTGGGATCCCAAAATAAGGTTTGAAAACTATTTACACCTTGAAATAAGTTTACAGTTGATTAGTTATAAAAAATCATAGATTATTACAGCCATTTTCTCAAATAAACCCCCAACCAAAACAGTCGGGCAGGCCAAACATGTACGCGTCGCTTCACGCTCTCCGTACTCATGGTTGGTTGACTCAGTCTTTGCCCTTACCTGCAACACGGAGCACCCGTGAGCCGAAGCCCAGCAAGAAAACTCATGCAGTTCATAACATATGCAAAATATACAGTTAATCATATCAGATAGTCCACAAACAAACAAGTCAACCATTAGACTAAGCAAACACGGCCATGGCGCCCCAGAACCCTTACCACAGCCTGGGGTCTCGGTCCTCACCGTAAGGATCTCACATGTATCCTCTGGGTCCTACCCTGACTATAAGCATCCCATGTGCTAAGTGTTACTTCCGGCCCCGCTGCCGTTCTCGGCCTTGCCGCCCTCGGCCATAGCCGTTCATTTCACTATAATCACACATATAGTATATCTGAAAATAACATTCAAACAAATATTAATTCATTTAAATCTGCAACCTAACATGTAAAGCAATATAGGGTCGTGCCCTGCAATCATCTCATCATGCAACATGCAATATAGGGTCGTGCCCCGCAATCACACTATGGGCCCATGCCCTATCCTACGGGTGTTATAGTTTTCTTACCTTTCCATTCAATAGCTTTCCGATGCACCAAGGCCACAAGCACGGTCCTCTAGCACGAGCCTCCTCGAAATCCTAGTCACAACACACATATAACACTTTTAATACTAACCAACCCAAAACCACTTCCCGGGACCAATCCCGCACCGGAACCTCTAATTCCCTAAAACGATACATTGGAACCATCCCCCAAGTCCCCGGGAAAAAGCCCTAAAAACCAGAATTTTGGCTGTCAAAATTGGCCTAGGGCCGCGGCGCCCAGCGCCTTGGCCCCCATCCTGAAGCAACCTCGCGCCGCGGCGCTCATACGCGAACCCAGAATTTCTGGGTTTTCCCATGCGTTTTTCCCGAGCTTCAACCTCTCCAAATCACCCCAAATAAATACCTCAACCCCAAAATCAAATCAAAACCTCATATAAACCATCTAACAACCCATAAACTCTAGATTCAAGCTCAAAACACAAACATACCCAACAATCCACCCTTAGATTGCAAATTTTAGCAACTTCAAACTAAAACTTTAAAAACTTAACTCAAGCTTTAAATTTCACAAATCAAAACATAAATCAAACTTAAATATGCATAAAATCCTTACCTTAAGTAGAGAATTCACCCAAAAGCCTCCTTGATCTCCTCCTAAACTCCCACTTCAGCCCATTTTTCTCTTCTTCTTCTTCTTCTTCTCATTGCCCTAACTTTCCTTCTCTTTGTTTTTAACAAAGCCATCAAATAACCCAAATGCCCAAACCGTATACCCTATAATCCCAGCTGAAAATTGTCTAAACCCCTTGCCAAATGACCATGCTACCCCTCCAAATACTCCTTTCCCAACTAAGTCCTCAAGGGCACTCTAGTCCTTTCACTAATATTTCAATTCTACCATTTTCCAACTAAACTTGTTACTCACAGCAGTAACTAATGGTTACCCAGGTTACTCAATCACCAATTACCATTACCCGCTAAATCTCAACTTAACCATAGAATTCCCAAGGTACCCCTAGGCTCCTCTCGAGCCGGGTATAAAATCCCGTTGTGACTTTTAAGTTAATTTGCTCTCTAGGACCGTCTCGGCACGGGCACCACAATAATAACACCACACTCATGTGGTACAAATCACAGAATACAATCATCACATATATGCCCTCAGCGGGCTAAAATTACCAATTTACCTCTATCATGCAAACGGGGTCCACATGCATATTTATTTCACCTAACATGCATACTAACCACGTAGTCATGCATCTCGAATGTTCAATTAGTCATATAACATGCTTTAAATCATAATCATGCATTTAACTCATAAAATCACACATAAATCCCATCATGCCCTCCTGGCACGCTAATTAAGGCCCTTAAGCCTTATTAGCGAATTTGGGTCGTTACAACTATCCCCTCCTCATAAGAATTTCGTCCTCGAAATTCATCCAAACACATCAGTCAGTAAACTCACAACTCTGACCCTGAATCCCAAGGTCCACTGTAACGCCCTACTACCTTAGAGCCGTTACTAAGTGAGTTTAAAACAGGAATTGTGCATTTAAAAGACTCAAAGTGGTTTCTAGAACCAAAAGTGTGATTAAACCAGAGTTTAAGGCTGTATTCTTTTAAAATGTTTAACTTCATTGAAAGCGTTAAATATAAAACATCTGGGATCCCAAAATAAGGTTTACAAAATGTTTACAACACCAAAATAGATTTACACTTGATCAGCTATCAAAAGAATGGTTAAATACAGCCATATACAAAATGCCCCCAACCAAAGCAGTCGGGCAGGCCGAACATGTACGCGCCGCCCCCACGCTCTCCATACTCATGGCCGGTTAACTGACTCCTTGCTTTTACCTGCCACACGGAGCACCCGTGAGCCGAAGCCCAGCAAGAAAACCCAAATAACACATAACATATGCAAAACAAATAGCTGGCAATAATTCACTGACACATAGGAAAACCATCATAAGAAACAAGTACGGCCATGCCGCTCCCAAGGCCTTACCAAAGCCTGGAGTTTCGGTTCTCACCACGAGGATAACTCATGTATCCCTTGGGTCCCACCCTGAATATAAGCATCCCATGTGCTGTGTGTTACTTCGGCCCACGGCCGCCCCGGCCTATGCCGTACCCGGCCTCTGCCGTTCGTTTCATCATAATCACACATATAGTACATTCAAAATAAACATTCACACACATCACAGTTCATTTAAGGTTAAGCATCTGCACGTAATACAATCCGGGGCCACGCCCTACAATCACACAGTGGGGCCATGCCCTAAACTCGGGTGTTACGGTTTTCTTACCTGTATTCCGTGCTTTCCGATGCACCACGGTCACGAGCACGGTCCTCTTAGCACGAGCCTCTCCGAAATCCTAGTCACAACACACATAAAACACTTTTAATGCTAACCAAACCCAAAACCACTTCCCGGGACCAATCCCGCACTCTCGGGACTCCCAAAATCCTAAAATAAGTCATTGGAAACATCCCCCGAACCCCTGGAGCAAAAGCTCAAAAATGGAATTTTGGTGTCCTGAAAATGGCCTAGCGCCGCGGCTCAGCCCTACAGGGCCGCGGCGCTAAAGCAAGTCAGAGAGCCCCTCGCCTGGAACCAGCCTCGCGCCGCGGCGCCCAAGAACAGGGCCGCAGCGCGCCCTTACGAACCCGAAAATCTGGGTTTTTCTCCTTCAAATCCTTCATCCAAGATACCTCCAAACCAACCCCAAACACATATCTCAACCCCAAACTCAATTCCACACTTCATAAGAACAATCTAATAACCTATAGACACTTAGAAACAAGATCAAAACCTCAACACACCCAAGATCCAAACCTTTGATCTTCAAATTCAGTAACTCAAACAAAACCCATGAAAATCCTAACTCAAGCATTACATTCCTCAAATCAACACAGAAAACAAACTTAAATAAGCATAAGATCCTTACCTCAAGACTAGAATCCACCCTAAAAGTTCCCTTGATCTCCTTCTAAGCTTCCCACTTCAGCCCCTTCTACACCTCTTCTTCTTTCTTCTTCTTTGCCCTAGCCTTTCTCTCCTCTTCTTTTCCCTCTCTTCTAATTTTATCAAAGCCACAAGTGAACCCAAATGCCCAAACCGTACCCCCCTAAATCCCAGCTGCAAAATGTCTATTTGCCTTGCCAAAAGACCAAATTACCCCTCGTTACTAATCCTTCTAAGCTAAACCTTCAAGGGTACTTAAGTCTTTACACTTTCATTACAATTCTACCACTTCCTATCTTAAAACTTGTTACTCACAGCAGTTACAAATGGTTACCAAAATACCAATAACTAATCACTCATTCTCAACTCAACTTATAAGATTCCCGAAGTACCCCTAGGCTCCTCCCGAGCCGGGTACAACATCCCGTTGTGACTTTTAGACTAACTGGCTCACTAGGACCGTCTCGATGCGTGCATCCTGATAAAAACATCACACTCACATGGCACAATTCACATAGTACAATTATCACAGATATGCCCTAACATGGCCAGATTACAATCATGCTCATTCTAAGACAATCAGGTCTACATGCATACTAATTCACATAGTCATGCATCTCAATTAATCAATTAATCACATAACGTGCAATAAATCGTAATCATGCATTAAGCTCATTAAAGTCACACACAAAATCCCATCATGCCCTCCAGGCATACTGTTCCAGGCCCTTAAGCCTAAACACTGAATTTGGGTCGTTACATCCACCGCCTTTACTTTAGTTCCCAACAACACTCTTTCAAGCGTAACAATCTTGCCCCACAAGATCTTATCTAATATACATACTCTCATTATCCCCTCGTTTACACCGCAACCCTGCTGAAGCCTCAGGGTCTGCCTAGATTACGATGACCAATTCATTGTCTTATTCCTGATTCCAGAGATACTCAAAAGTCGTCACCTCTACTAGGTGGGATCAATTGGTAGGCCCCGCTGGCCTAACCCTTGGTAAAACTTCAGAATTTTATGTTGAATTAAGAGTCAGGACTCTCCCTTCTTTCTCTGCACACCTTACAAATCCTCGTCTGTTATTACGCAGAGACGCAACTCTTTCTTCCTGGAACTTTATTTCCTCATAACTTAGCAATTTACCAGCTCTTTATTCTTTCAAATAGGCAGACACTCCTGCCTTAAGAAGTTTCAACGACCTCTTTGGCTTTCTCTCTGAACTAAAGCCAAACTGTAGTATTCACTATCCTTCACCTCTTACCAAGCCCTAAGTCGTGTTACATTAACAAGACACCAGCAACTGCCACCACGACTAATTCATCAGGGATTACACTTCCCTTAATACCTCAAATATTCGCCTACTCCGCGCTTAATTCTTTAAGATATCTGATAAACTTTCCGACTGCCATTTCACTTGCAATCAACTGATAATCCCAGATTCCCACTTTGTTCTTTTCGTTCTCTAGTTCCATTCCAAAATTAAAATACTATAGGGTCTCAATTCAGTATCATCGACGTTCTACCTTGAAACCAGTCACTTGACCCAACAACATTAACTCAAACAACCGAGTTAAAACTTTTCATGTACAAACACCTTACTTAAGGTCTATTGTGGTCCATCCCCACGATGCACCACCACATCACCTAACCCTTCAGGGTCCGAAGGAAAACACTAGACTCTGTCACCCATTCGACCCTCCCGGTACGACGTACCCTAGGAGGTGGAATGATATCCATTCAGAATTCTCATTCATGAACCAAATCTAATTGGATCTTTCATCCAATCCTGGTATCTTAACCTGTACCACCTTAGCAGGGTCCTTCCCTGCTTCAACCAAAGCCGACACTTCGGATTCCATAGCTCAGTGACACTCACCAGCTAATCATACCTACTAGCGTTGCGCCGAACTCAGTCGTTCCCTTGTCCGCCCCGTTACAATCTATGGTGTTATTCCCTGACTGACACACGCCTCTCAGTTAGGAGTTTCACCTCCAACTAAATTTCCCCTCGCTCAATCGAGGACTTCAAACATTGATCATCCGTCTGTTACTTTTCACCACATCTGGGTCTCAACGTTATCTTTCTTACTAATACCCAGTACTCAAGCATCTTATGATATCCATAACTGTCAACTTAACGCTCCAAGTATAACAACCGTGTTCATTCTTTCGTCTCCCGCAAGGTTCGATCCATCCTCGCGTCAAATTATTCCTGGGCGTGCCCAAATCATGATACACTCCCCCATTTCCATATCCTACCATAGCTCAGGTTCTTTGTGCTATCACTCTACACTTAACCATATCACACATATATACCAGCATTGCCAGATACCAATCCATTCTTACCTTGTCTTCTGAATTTTTCTGATTTGACACCACTCAGTCCGTCTAACCTCGAGTTTTACTGTTCTCCTCATCTCTGATGTAGTTGTCTCCGGAGGTGCTTGTGCAATAGATGACGCGCTTACCAGTCTTGTTATGCCTTTAATTCTTCAGATATTCATCATTAGCTTCTTTGTGGCTTCAGATCAAATCTCTTCATACATGTCCTTTCTTCTTGTAGCTCTAATCTGAGTACTCTTGACGACACCCAAACTAACACTCCATAGAACCTTACCTGAGACTCTGCCTTCTGGGTACAACGTCTTCCGCATAGTCATTTGCTCACCATTTCCGTCTGGGAGTAATCCACATGTACTGCTCGTGAGCTTGAAGGGGACTTGTCCATACCGTTCATGCATTCTCTGCCTAAAGAACTTACCTGTGCTGCTGTAGCTTGAACCATTCCAGAATCTTTGTTACCAACTCCTTACACCCTACCCGGTGCAAACTAGACAATTTCCCAAAATGTCTCTATCCTTGGTTTCCAACTAGTAATAACCAGGTCATAGATCAACTCTTGGAGACATCGTCCTTTCTTGTATCCAACATTGTACTTTTCGTTCTAACTCCACGATGCTAACAATCCCCACAGTATCACACTCTGACTACTCCAAGGTCAAATTCCTTCGATTGCTTCAACAGACTTTCTGTCAGCCAAAACCACCTTTTACAACATTCTTTATACCAATCCTATCTGTAGTCTAACCTTGAAATACTCCTGAGTCTTCCTTTTCATACCCACATAAGTCTCCCACTGGTCAGCCCAGTTTCCACTCAGTCTCATTTTCATACTCCAGATGATATCCTCAACAATCCATCTGCCAGAGTTTCTAATTCCTTCTCAATAAGCATTACTGCCCTCAGCCTCCCGAAATACACCTTTGAGGCAACCTCTCTACGTCCATCACCCTCTCGGAGCATTCTCAACACCGAGTCCTTCCAGTTCGTTACATGTCTAAAGCATAAGCTCGTCAGTTAAATACTCATCCTTGAGGACTCAGCCTCGAACTTTGAATGTATCGATGCATTCTAGTTCTCTGTTTCCCTCACCATGGGAAATCCATCCTAACATCTCGAGTCATTCTATGTAGAAGTCATGCCCTCACCTGACCTCTTTCTAGGTGGCATCCTCTTCCTCATGTGCATACCAAATAACCTCCTGGTTCCTGTCGCCATCTCGATAACTACCTTTTCGATCAGGCTTCTTTCCAATCTCAACCTAGGTGCCCAAGCACTGTCTGGGGTCCTTTTACCTCAAAAATTGAGAGTTCGTCCTCGCTGCCTTCTATCAATAAAAGTACCATCTTATCAATCAGACTTTTCCCTTTTCTAGGCACAACCAGAAGCCACAGAACTATCCGGGGTTCTATCAACTTGATTATCACAATTCTCTCTTTACTAACTCCATCAAAGGAAGCACTGCCCTTGCGGCTCTAGCACTCATGCTATAATCATCAACCATCAGTTCCTCGAACAACATGGCCCTCTCCGCCATCCACATACAGACGATAAGCCCTTACATCAGAGCGGCCCAAATACCTTAGACTATTCCAGATCTCAAATCCTTAAATGGGTCGCCATCAATTCCGGATACATCCGCCAGTAAAGATTCCCGAAATGAATTATCCAATTCACCAAACCCATTGATTTACACTGTTGTTACCCCCAATAGTCCAAACCAAACTTGTTAGCCCACCCGTCTCCACGGTTCAAATCATGTCTTTAAAATCTCTTCTAACCATTCATCATCTAGGTTCTTCCCAACCCATTAAGCCAGTACCTCAGCCCGAGTACCATTTCCAGGCATCTCCTTGCCTCAACATTTAACACAACCCTTTAATCAGGATCTCTCATCCTCTTAACCAAGGGTGGAATTAACTCTGCCAATCTATTGATAAATTCCTTGTCAGCCCGAACTCTCCTCAAAACCCGGGGATAACACCCTTTAAGCCTTTCATTTAACACCCTTTACTGTCCATACCCTCACAGTAAGCCAACACTCGTAACCTTACTGTTAGAACATCGAAATCAGCTATTTCCCCAGAGAAATCCGCTGTTCTTCTATCCCATCTCAACTAACAAACTCCACAGCTTACTCACACACTAGTGACCCTCTGCTGCTGCTCTCAGGGATAACTGGAGATCTCAACTCCAACTTATATCTAGAATCCCCCTTCCAACACAATATCAGGTCCCCAAAACCCTTCTAGGAACAAACAACACGAGTTCATCTATCAAAATTGACCAACTCCTGAACTCTGTGGTTCAAACTCTGAACCAAACCACAACTAGATCCAAATAACCACAGTTATTATGCACACACAACGCATATATAGGCCAAATTCACGATGATATACATTTAGCTACCAGATTTTAACATCACTAAGTGTATCCACGCTCATCATGCTTCATACAAGCCAATAAACAGATATAACTTATGAATTTAATTCAGAAAATTAACCACATACACTCAATATGCGAACCATTATGCCAATATTCATCCACATGCATAATAATGTTATTCAGCATGCATTAATCTCAACATGCAATAGTCAAGGGCCCAGCCCAACAGTATCTCCTGCATATGTCAACTCATTACTCATGCTCCATATAGATAAGCAGGCAAACAGGGCATTCAAACATATATTCAAACATGTCAATCACTCATACCAACCAACCCTGAGTCGAGCTTGTCACTGACAGCGAGCGTACATGTTCGGTCGATCTCCAGAACCAATAAACCTTGGCTCGCTCTGATACCAAGTTGTAACGCCCAACTACCTTAGAGTCGTTACCAAGTGAGTTTAAAGACAAAACAGTGCAACGAACTCGCTAACTGAGGTTTTTAAAACAAAAGTGTGACTAATAAAAAGTTAAGGCTGTAATCTTTGAAAATGCGCCGTTTCATTAAAAACTTCTAGTATTAAACATTTGGGATCCCGAAATAAGGTTTGAAAACTATTTACACCTTGAAATAAGTTTACAGTTGATTAGTTATAAAAAATCATAGATTATTACAGCCATTTTCTCAAATAAACCCCCAACCAAAGTAGTCGGGCAGGCCAAACATGTACGCGTCGCTTCACGCTCTCCGTACTCATGGTTGGTTGACTCAGTCTTTGCCCTTACCTGCAACACGGATCACCCATGAGCCGAAGCCCAGCAAGAAAACTCATGCAGTTCATAAGATATGCAAAATATATAGTTAATCATATCAGATAGTCCACAGAAAAACAGGTCAACCATTAGACTAAGCAAACACGGCCATGCCGCCCCAGAACCCTTACCACAGCCTGGGGTCTCGGTCCTCACCATAAGGATCTCACATGTATCCTCTGGGTCCTACCCTGACTATAAGCATCCCATGTGCTAAGTGTTACTTCCGGCCCCGCTGCCGTTCTCAGCCTTGCTGCCCTCGGCCATAGCCGTTCATTTCACTATAATCACACATATAGTATATCTAAAACTAACATTCAAACAAATATTAATTCATTTAAATCTGCAACCTAACATGTAATGCAATATAGGGCCGTGCCCTGCAATCATCTCATCATGCAACATGCAATATAAGGCCGTGCCCCGCAATCACACTATGGGCCCATGCCCTATCCTACGGGTGTTATAGTTTTCTTACCATTCCATTCAATAGCTTTCCGATGCACCAAGGCCACAAGCACGGTCCTCTAGCACGAGCCTCCTCGAAATCCTAGTCACAACACATATAACACTTTTAATACTAACCAACCCAAAACCACTTCCCGGGACCAATCCCGCACTCTCGGAACCTCTAATTCCCTAAAACGATACATTGGAACCATCCCCCATGTCCCCGGGAAAAAGCCCTAAAAACCAGAATTTTCGCTGTCAAAATTGGCCTAGGGCCGCGGCACTCCCTTCAAGGGCCGCGGCGCCCAGCTCCTTGGCCCCCATCCTGAAGCAACCTCGCGCCGCGGCGCCCAAGAACAGGGCCGCGGCGCTCATACGCGAACCCAGAATTTCTGGGTTTTCCCATGCGTTTTTCCCGAGCTTCAACCTCTCCAAATCACCCCAAATAAATACCTCAACCCCAAAATCAAATCAAAACCTTATATAAACCATCTAACAACCCATAAACTCTAGATTCAAGCTCAAAACACAAACATACCCAACAATCCACCCTTAGATTGCAAATTTCAGCAACTTCAAACTAAAACATTAAAAACTTAACTCAAGCTTTAAATTTCACAAATCAAAACATAAATCAAACTTAAATATGCATAAAATCCTTACCTTAAGTAGAGAATTCACCCAAAAGCCTCCTTGATCTCCTCCTAAACTCCCACTTCAGCCCATTTTTCTCTTCTTCTTCTTCTTCTTCTCATTGCCCTAACTTTCCTTCTCTTTGTTTTTAACAAAGCCATCAAATAACCCAAATGCCCAAACCGTATACCCTATAATCCCAGCTGAAAATTGTCTAAACCCCTTGCCAAATGACCATGCTACCCCTCCAAATACTCCTTTCCCAACTAAGTCCTCAAGGGCACTCTAGTCCTTTCACTAATATTTCAATTCTACCATTTTCCAACTAAACTTGTTACTCACAGCAGTAACTAATGGTTACCCGGGTTACTCAATCACCAATAACCATTACCCGCTAAATCTCAACTTAACCATAGAATTCCCAAGGTACCCCTAGGCTCCTCCCGAGCCGGGTATAAAATCCCGTTGTGACTTTCAAGTTAATTTGCTCTCTAGGACCGTCTCGGCACGTGCACCACAATAATAACACCACACTCATGTGGTACAAATCACAGAATACAATCATCACATATATGCCCTCAAGGGGCTAAAATTACCAATTTACCCCTATCATGCAAACGGGGTCCACATGCATATTTATTTCACCTAACATGTATACTAACCACGTAGTCATGCATCTCGAATGTTCAATTAGTCATATAACATGCTTTAAATCATAATCATGCATTTAACTCATAAAATCACACATAAATCCCATCATGCCCTCTTGGCACGCTAATCAAGGCCCTTAAGCCTTATTAGCGAATTTGGGTCGTTACAACTATCCCCTCCTCATAAGAATTTCGTCCTCGAAATTCATCCAAACACATCAGTCAGTAAACTCGCAACTCTGATCTTGAATCCCAAGGAGAAGAAGCTTTTCGGGGACATGCCAAACCATCCCCCGAATTTCTTCTAGAGGATGGCCTCACCCCTTCCCTCGAAGAAGTTTGCGTTATTCTAGACGGATGGCCTCGCCCCTTCAAAGTTTTACTCCTTCCAACACATTCGTAAGTACTCTTAAGCCTAACCTTCTTTCTTTTTACCCCAATTTCAAAGCTCGGAATACTAACGTTAAGATGTTTCTACAGCTAACTACTACCATCCCACTACCACCGACTAATGGGTGAACATAAGGCAGCTTTGTTCCAACTGCCTTATGGACGGCGATCGTTGTCGTATCTTCTCCATGAAGAGCGACTTCGAGTATGCGGCCTTTTGGAGGAAGGCCAGTCGACTGATGACTCTACCTATCGCAAATATTTTTGGTGTGATCATGTGCCCCTTCCTACCGACAAGCTTCCTCCCAGGAAGAGGTCTTTGAGCTTGCGAGTTCACCCCCCTACAACTCGTCGTAATGACTGTCCCGCTTCAGGAAACAAAGCTCAAGACGAGTCTTCGCCAAGCTCGGGTAGTGGAGGTAAAGTTGTGCTTAGCTCAAAAATGTGGTCACCTTCCTTTCTTATCCACAAACCTGACACCTTAATCTTTTTCCTTGAACTTAGGGATTATTTTTACGTTTGTTCCTGGGTAGATCATAGGGTGCATAAGTTCAATAGTTGGTTAGGCCCATTTCAAAGCATGTGTAGTCTAAATGAGGTCAGGGATAGGGTCATCATTCAATACGAGACCAATATATATAGGGACCTCTCGAGGCTAACCCCTACTTATAAAGAATGGAGTCCCCCAGCTTCCTTAGAGGATAGAGGAATTACTTGATCGCCGAGCTCAAGCTTGATAGAAAGTACCAGTTAGGTTTCTTTTCTCCTTATTTTTGCTTCTTTTAGTGGCTTAGGCTCGTACACTAAACTGTAACTTGTATGTTTTGCAGATGACATAGACTCTAACCTGGACAACATGCTCAACCGCCCCGCAGGAGCCAAGGGAAGCAAGTGCCCAAGGGCATCTCAAAGAGGAGGGCGCCCCTCCCAAGCCTTGAAGAAAACCAAGGTGAATCCTCTAGCCTCGGCTGTCCAAGATACGAGCCAAGCTACTGACCTTACACCCGAGGTCAGGGTCTCTACTGAAGTGGAGTTGGTCGTGCCTGCAGACCTCCTACCTCCGGTCTCATCCCCCAAGCTACCTGCAGGGGCCCGCAAAAAACCAATCTCTACCCGAGAACATCTTTCGTCATTCTCAACCCATGTTCCTGAGTATGTGATTGATCCAGTCGCGGTGTCACACAGGATCAAGTTGGGCTCGGACGTCTTATCCCGAATCGGCCAAAGCCTTTGCAACCTCGGAGCTCCCCAATGGCAGTTCCTTACCTCTTGCCACGACACAAAGAACATCTTTGACAAGGGCAGTGAGCTCTTCACCTCGGTAAGTCATTTTATTTTGTAACGTTGCCTAAACATACTTATCTTGTATGTTTAATAATTGATTTTTGTTTATATGTACAGGCTTTCACCGCGTTTGTCTAACACAACTTCAATTTGAATAACGAGGTTTTAGCAAGTCGGGCCCACGCTCAAGAGGCGAAGAACCTCCAGTTAAAGCTCACAGAGAAGGTAAAGGTCACAACGCTGAAAGTGTTCGAGCTTGAAAAGAAGCTGGAGGCTGCCCTGGCATCTTCCCAAAGGGTGTCCGATCTCGAGTCTACAATGGTCCTGACTTTGAAAGAAGTCGAGGCCAAGAACTCTGAGATCAAGGAGAAGGACTCCAAAATTAGAGAACTCTATGAGCTCAACGCCAAACTTGAGGAGGACAAAAAGGAAACCTTCGATATAATCGAAGGTGAGAAGGCCCACCTTCTTGAGGAGTTCAAGAAGAAAAAAGATCATGTTGTCGACATGGTGATGTACAACATCTGGGTCAACAATCTTGATCTCGACACCAGCTTCTTGGACAACCTTGAGGCCGAGTACATTGAGTGGTGGTGGCAGACTTGCCTCGGCGAAGGAGATGCCAGGGGTGAGGTCGAGGAGACAGCTGGAGCGTCCGGAGCCGTTGAATGGCAGGAACCTGCTCCGTGAGGGCAAGTTCGTGAGCTACATCCCATTAATATCTTTTGTAATAATTAACTTAATTTATACATGCCCTTAGGGCAAAGACAATTCTCAGCTCGATTCAAAGCTATTTTATTTATAGCAATGTTAGTCTTTGATGCGTGCAATCTTCTGAGTCGAAAATCTTTCATGCATTTGATTTTTCTTTCAGCTTTTTGTTTTAATATTATGCTTTACATTTCGGGGTCAAAATATTTTGAACATGTTATATTAAAAACTTGCTTTTATATTTGTTTATCCGTACAAATACATATATTGGATTTATGCTCGAATTCCAATCCACTCATGAACCATTTGTTCGAAATATCCATGTCCCACTTCGTTAATGTCAAGGTCGGACCTTACTTTCACCATGTACTCGAAAGTACTTAATTGTCATGTAAGTTTAGTAGTTTAGTTATATCTTGCTTTTCTAGTCAGTTTTTCTCATCCTTGAGTAACTTCTCGAGGTTTTGAGGTCGAAACTAATTTTTGCAACATTTTCCAGCCTCGGGATAGTCTACTTAATTTTTAGACTTAATTAGTTTTAGCTGGTTTGTTCCAAAATAATTTAGCTCGTGTTTGATTTTTAGTCCATCCACATATAAATTTTTTGAATCTGGTTAAGTCCAGACAGCTTTAGCTCGTGTGTTTGGTTATTACTCCGTAAATGTTTAAATTTTTTCAATCGGGTTAAGTCTAGACAGCTTTAGCTCGCGTGTTTGGTTATTACTCCATACATTTTTAGTTTTAACGTCGAGTTAATTCCAAACAAATTTTATTCAATGTTATTTATTTTTTCAAACTTATGGTACGATTGTATACCATTGATGCCCCCTTAATATCCTATGAGTGTTTGCAAAAAATACAACATTTACTCAAGAAAACAAATTTTTGAACAAAACTTGACATTTTATTAAACAAGCTTGGTTACAACAAAAACATCATTTCCACATTATTGATAATAAGATCATAGATGCTTGACATTCCATGCTCACGGAACCAACTCTCCATTCAATCTCACCAATTTATACACCCCAGTCGAATGATAGACTCGATCTGGTACGATCCTTCCCAGTTAGGTCTGAGTACCCCGGCAGACGGGTCTCGTGTAGCTAAAAATACACGTCTTAGTACCAGGTCTCCCAATCTGAATTTTCTATCTTAGCACCTTGTAGCTTGCTGCTGGTATGCAACATTTTTAAATTGAGCTTCATCTCGTCTTTCTTCAATGAGGTCTAGAATTTTTTCGAGTTGGGATTGGTTTGAGGCCTGATTGTATGCGTGGCTCCGTATTGTAGGGATTTTGACTTCAATAGGCAATATGGCCTTGCACCCATACTCTAGGGAGAAGGGAGTGTGCCCCATTGAATTCTGAGTTGTTATTTTATAAGCCCACAAAACTTGAGGTAACTCCTCGGGCCACCTTCCTTTTGCCTATTCCCACCTTTTCTTTATGGAGCTCTTTAGGGTCTTGTTGACTGCTTCGACCTGGTTGTTTGACTGGGGATGGACGATGGAGGAGAAGCTTTTTATTATCCCATTTTTTCTCGAAAATGGGTAAACAGGTCACTGTCAAACTGGGTTCCATTGTTTCACACTATCTTTCTAGGCATTCCATATCGGCAGATGATATTTTTTACCACAAAATCTAAAACCTTTTTCGAGGTAATAGTGGCCAAGGGTTCTGCCCCGGTCCATTTCATGAAATAATCAACCGCGACCATGACGTACTTTACTCCACCTTTGTTAGTTGGAAATGATTCTATGAGGTCGATCCCCCATACTGGAAATGGCCATAGGGAGGTCAACATGGTAAGCTCGATAGATGGAACTCCCAGAATTGAGGTAAATCTCTGGGATTTATCACATCATTTGACATACTCAAACATGTATGCGTTGACTATGGGACAGAAATACCCCTGTCTTATCACTTTTTTGGATAGACTATGCCCCCCAGTATGATCTCCACAAAACCCTTCATGAATTTCATTCAAAATTTTCTTTGCCTCGGGTGGTGTTGAATACCCTCTTCGATACAACATTCCTTCCACAATAGTGTACCTCAGGATCTAATACATCAACCTCCAAGCCTGGTTCTGGTCTACTGGGAGACTTCCAGTTTTGAGGTAATCGATATTTGGGGTCATCCAGGTAGGTTGTGAGATGATCATGCATATGTCCTCTTCATCAAGCTCGCTGATACTCGGGGTCGATAAAAACTCTACCAGGACCGCATTCATTGTATCGACCACGCTGGTTGTAGCGAGTCTAGCCAACACGTCTGCATTTGAATTTTGTTCTCGAGCATAGTGTAGCTTTTTCTTTCTCAATGTACGCAACCATTTTTATGCCATGAGCCTTATATTCCCCTAAAACTTAGTTGACCACCAGTTGTGAGTTGCTATAGCAGTGTATAGCCTTTGCTTTGAGTTCTTTGACTATTCGAAGTCCTGTCAATAACGCTTCGTATTTAGCCTCATTATTTGATGCTTCAAAGTTGAACCTTAGAGCTGAGTGAAATTGGTTTCTTGCTAGAGTAATCAGTATAATGCCTGCCCCCGATCCGTTTTCATTAGAGGATCCATCGACATAAAGTTTCCACAACTCGCGGGCTGAGGTTACAACTTCATCATTTGAAATTCCAGTACACTCGACAATGAAATCTGCCAGGGCTTGTCCCTTGATGGTCGCTCTAGGGTGGTATGTGATCTCGAATTGTCCCAGTTCGATAGCCCACTTTAACAATCTTCCGGATTCCTCTAGTTTGGACAAAACTTGTCGTATGCTGGTTAGTAAACACATGAATGGGCTGTGCTTGGAAATAAGGCCGGAGCTTTCGAGATGAATCTATCAGGCTGAGAGCCAGTCTTTCCATCAATGGGTATCTCAATTCTGCCCCCAATAACTTTTTGCTGACATAGCATATAGACTTTTGTACTTTTTTCTCTTCTCAGACGAGCACCGCACTAATGGCGTAATCGGTTGTTGCGAGGTATAAATACAAAACCTCTCTCGTGATATGTTTTGACAAGATTGGTGGTTTGACGAGATAATTCTTAAGGTTATGAAATGCGAGTTCGCACTCCTCTGACCACTCGAATTTTTTGCCCCCTTTCAAAAGGTGGAAAAAAGGAAGACAACAGTTTGTAGATTTCTAGATAAACCTACTCAATGCCGTCGAGGTGAGGGTATTTCTATCAATGCCTTAATCTTGTCTGGATTAACTTCTATCCCTCGTGCATTTACTATAAATCCAACGAACTTTCCCAAAGACACTCCGAACGAGCACTTTCGTGGGTTAAATTTCATGTTGTACTTTCGAAGTACGGTAAAGCACACCGCGAGATCATCGACATGGTTATCGTTATGTTTCGATTTAACTAACATATCATCAACATAAACTTCCATGTTATTTCCTATCTTCTTGGCAAACATCCTGTGCACCAGCCTTTGGTATGTGGCTCCAGCATTTTTGAGCCCGAAAGGCATGAAATTGTAACAGTATAACCCTTTCTCAATCATGAAGCTCATATGTTCCTGATCTGATGCATGCATGGCGATCTGGTCATATCCAGAATAAGCATCCATTAATGACATAATGCCTTGACCTACAGTGGCAAGTACGAGCTGATCTATCCGTGCAAAGGGGAAATAATCTTTAGGGCATGCCTTGTTAAGATCTGAGAAGTCGATACCAGTTTGCCATTTGCCGTTGGGTTTCGGGACCAACATTGGATTGGAAATCTAATCAGGATAAAAGGCATCTCAAATGAATCGATTTTCCTTTAACCTGTCGACCTCCTCCTTGAGAGCCTTCTTTCTATCATCATCTAGGAGTCTTTGTTTTTACTGCTTCGGGGGGAAGCTTTTGTTAATATTGAGTGCATGGCTCATGACATTTGGACAGATTCTTACCATGTCTGAGTGCGACCAGGCAAACACATCCTGGTTTTCTTTCAAGAAGCAAATTAATTGCTATCTTGCCTTTTTAGAAAGGTTCTTACCCACTTTCACCACCTTTGTAACATCTACTGCATCGAGCTTTACTTCCTCAAGCACTTCCAAAGGTTCAAGATCGGCCCTCTCATCTACTCTGGGATCGATCTCCTAATCAATTTCAAAAATGGCTCCATTTATTTCTTGGATAACCACTAGAGCTTGCGCACTTGTCTGAAATTTTCCTCTTATGGAAATGCTATAGCACTCCTTTCCTACGAGCTGGTCTCCCTTCAGTGTCCCGATGCCACTAGAGGTCGAGAACTTGATGGCCAAGTGCCTAATAGAAGACATTGCCCCCAGCCCAATCAGGGCGGGTCTCCCGAGCAGTACGTTGTAGGCTGATGGGAGGTCCACCATGACAAACACAATCATCTTTGTTACTAAGATTGGATAGTCTCCCAAGGTTATGAGGAGTTCGATGGATCCCATATAGGCAATCCCTTCTCCTAAAAAATCGTACAATGTTGTTGCACATGCTTTCAAATCGGGAAGCGCGAGTCCCATCTTTCTAAGAGTGCCTTTGTAAAGGATATTCACCGAGCTCCCGTTATCAATTAAGACTCAGCATACCCTCTTGTTTATGAGCTGGAGAGTAATGACTAGGGGTCGTTATGAGGAAATCGGACATGCGCCGCGTCCTCTTCGGTAAATGTTATGGGTTGAGTCTCGACCCTCTATTATTTTGGAACTTGCGACTCAGGTTCGTAAAGAGAACTATCTTCGGTCTTAAGCTCGTTTACGTATCTTTTCTGTGCGTTCCTACCCAAACCTGCGGTATGAGGTATCCTCGAGATGGTTACTACATCCTCTCCATCAATCGAAGGGGATCTCTCATCCTCCCATGCTAAGGAGTTATTGTGTTGGGCAGGCTGCGCGACTGTTGTCGTTCAACTTGTTGATGCTTGATTGGGATTTCGGTTTCTGACATATTGACAGAAATATCCCCTCGAGATCAAACCTTCGATCTTGTCCTTTAATTGCCGACACTCGTCGGTTGTGTGTCCAATGTCTCTATGGAACCTACAGTATTTATTTGAGTCCCTTTTCGCCTTCTGATTCCTCATAGGGTTAGGTCGTCTGAATGGGACCTGGTTTACATTGTCCAGGTAAATATTCTCCGGAGACTCATTGAGCTCGGTATACACGTCGTATACGGAGAAGTATATATCCCCTTTCTTCTTTTTACCTCCATCAGCCTCGGGGTTATTCCCTTCATTCTTCTTCCATTTTAGAAGGGTTATCCCCAGAGGGTTTTGAAGTTTATGGGCTCATCGAGGTCAAGGCAGAGTTCATGTTTGTTGTTGTAGTTATGGGCAAAGAGGTCAGGTTAGTGCTAACCTCACTTCTTCTACATTGACAAGTCTCTAGGCCCTCCGATTGGACTCAGTTAGTGGCCTGATAGGTTTCCTTTGTAAATCTTCCCAAAGGGGACTTCCTGGAAAAATACCCACTCTAACAGCCATCATGTGGCCTCTATCGTTGACATTCCAAGCTCGGGCCACTTCTAGGTTAAACCTCTTGAAGTAGCTCTTTAATGACTCATCTTGTTGTTGTTAGACATTGGTTAAGGCTGAGGCCTCGGGCCTGATGCCAACCATTTCCTTAAATTGTTTCTTAAAGTCTCTAGCTAATTGATCCCATGACGAGATTGAATGTCTTCTAAACTTCTTGAACCAATTTTTTGTTGGTCCTGTAAGTGTAGCTGGGAACAGCATACATCTTAGCTCGTAGCCAACATTGTTGGCTCGCATGATGGTGTTGAAGGTACTTAGATGACTATACGGGTCTGAGTTTCCCTCAAATGGTGGGACATGGGGTATTCTGAATCCCTGAGGAAACGGAGTGCTGGAGATATGTGGGGCTAAAGGCTCGAGCTCCTTATCGGACTCTTCAGCCTTGGCCCTGTTACGCTCGTCTTGCAGGAACCTGAATGCTCTTTCTAACTGGTCAATCCTTTCCTGGACTAAATCCACTAAGGGTCTAGCTTGGACCTGAGGGGGCTGGTTATCGTTAATAAAAAATCCAGCTCCCTGTCTTGGTATGGGGTTATATGCTGGCTATTTACGGCCATTTAGATGGTCACGCAAATCAAGGTTCGGGGGATTATCTTACCCTCGGTTATGGTTTAGATGATCCCGCAGATCAGGGTGATTCCCTCTATTCCCTATATGCCTCAGCTCAGTATTATAAATGCTTATGAAATGAGCACAGTCTGAGCTTTCGCTTACGTAACTTGTAGCCCTCTCTGGAGGTGTGGCTCAGTGATTACGAGGTGGGTCCCCTACTGGCCTTCTTGTTCCAGCAGTTTGTGATCTTGACACTTGGCTTCCTAAAGGCTAAGGAGCTCTGCAATCTCTAGTAGCCTCCCTTTTCGTTCCCCTGTCTAGGCCTGGCCTGTCAGTTTCCATCACTCCTCTCCTCAGGGTCCGGGTCCGCCATAGGCTGCTTTCTAGGTCGTTGGGGATATTGCTCAGTACGAGGAGTCTGCTCCTCGGGTATCTGGGGCAATTGTCACCCACCAATGCTAGGGTTGTTTGCAGCGGCCATTGATGATTCAGGAGGTTTTCTGATTGGCTCACATCTTGTTTAATGGCTCTCAATGAAAGCACCAAATTGTTGACATCATTTTTCGTCAACTTAGAAATGAAGAGCAATTAAACAAAATACCAAAGAAGACAAACAATAAAAGACACGATTTTTACTTGGTTCGACAGTTAAAATCTGTCTAGTCCACGAGTCAGTGTTATTCAATTTTTGAAATTCTCTCAAAGCTTTCCTGGAAGCAATTTTACAGAGTCTTCCCCGTACAAATTTCTCTGTCCCCACAAATGAATTGTTCCACGCTATTTATAGAGTGGTTTACCGAATATCTCCCCTCATATTTCGAGGAGTTATTATACAAATCAATTAAACGAATGTAATTAAATGCGTATAGTTATTATGTACGCGTATAAATGCCATGGTATTTGGGATTTAATAACATATTAAAACCAATCCCTTAGATATAGGGATTCTATAACAATAACTATGTTCACATTTATCTTTAAACCTTGCACATTCGAATTACCTGCTTTCGAGACCGACCCACCATCACGAGCTCACTACCTCGGTTCGCCTCGGGTTTTCACAAGCAACCTTGTTCAGATCATCCTTTTCGAGCTCACAATGCTTAAGCTCGAACTATCTTGTCTGATGGCTGGAAATGAATCAGGAAATTTATACAAGTGTTGAACCATTGTCATTGTAGCTTCGAGCTTGACTTATAATCTCAGAACACCTTCGAGACCACGTAGTTTCCGAGCTCACCAATTCTGATGTTGTCGCGCTTACTGCTCAGCGTGACTGTTCTTGATATTTTCATTAAAGATGATTATAATGAACCTGCTTATTCCAAGCATATACTTACGAGCCTGACTTTCGAGATGAAAATTTCTATTCTCGAAATTTGTGTGTAACAATTATAAGCCCATTGGTCTTAAAATCAAAGCCTGTATTATTTTCTATTGATATAATTAATTAAATCCTTTATCAAATTAATTATTTATAATTGGAACCTTGAGTTAAACTTATTTATTAATTTAGATATCATTTATCTTAATTAATAAATTTTCCCTGATTTCTCTTTTCTTCTCTAAATTGTATAACTTTGTGAAAGTCTCAAAAATTGACCTGGTCAACTTTGATAATTCTAATTGATATTCAAATCAATTAATTGAGACTATCTAGATGATTTTATCCAAGGTACAGTGGGGACCATGGGCCTATGAAATCTAGCTCCAATAAGTTATCATAAATCTAACAAATAAATTTACTAACTTATTAATTCCTCATGACTCCACTAAAAATTCAGAATTGCACTCTTGAATTCATAGAACGCTCTATAACAAATATAGATACGTTATTGCTTATCCATTGTTACAACCATAATTGTCACTCAATCTTCTATAGACATTCGACAATGAGATGGGACTAAAATACTATTTTACCCCTCATTGTATTATATCCTTAAAACACTTAGTTCCTTGTAAATGATATTTCAATAAACTAATATTAATTCTGAAATGAGATCTCTATCATTTAGCACCTTGAACAAAACTAAAAGGAAACCATCATTTCACTTCTCCATCAGAAGCTATAAATGTTCATATCTATGATCAACACTCCCACTCAATTATATTACCGAGTTCCCAAGATGTAAGTATGGGCTAGTCCATAGGGTCAGCTGATAACGAGCAAGTCAAATATCTAAAATAATAAAATCAATTAGAATACTAACCACTCAGAATTGAGATTTAATTGACCTATGGTCAACTATATGATATGAATAGAATAGATAATAACGGTATGTCTTCTTATCTTATCTACTGTCAATATCGGTCTAGTCCAATGTAACAAAATACATCCGATCTTATCTACTTTACTAATGTTCTGAAAATAACATAACACTACAATGTGTAAGTAGATCATATCGTAGATTGGCAAGTCGGTGTAAATCTTGTGCACTGACTAATCTTAGGACTAACTTATTTTCGAACATATAATCATATTTATATTCCACGGTGATTACGCCACTATAAATATTATAAGCTATATGCTAGGGATTTAATAAAATAAAACATGTGAGCAAAGTGATTGTCCAAGTCAAAAAATGATTTCTATTATTTTATTGATAATAAAATAAGATTGCAAAGAAATTAGGTTTTAAACAGGGCATAAAACCCCAACAGTCCCTAATAAGTGTACCATTTATGTTGTGGCTATGAGTTCCCCGTGGCTCAGGAAAGAGGATCACACTCGAGGTTTCTTTGTCGTGAGCACAGGAATTGAGGTAAGAAAACTAGCATATGCATAGAGATGATTGTTTGTTATGTATATTAGCATTGATTCATCTAGGGATGATCGATATGATCTATATTCGGCCATCGTGTTGAACGTGGGGCCAGTCAGCAAGCGTGTGTAATGCAGGCCGTTCAACAAGGTTGTTTTTCCTGGGCCGTGTAATTATTTATGTGATTGGAATTAATATACTTGTAAAATGTGAAACATGTTTATGATTTATATGATTGGAATGAATGCATTTATCATATGTGAAGCATGTGGTTATTGCTTATGAATAATTGGATTATTATTATTCCTTGTGGGGGTATTCTTGCTGGGCCTCGGCTCATGGGACCTTTATGGTGCAGGTATAGGCAACCTAAAGGTAACCAACCATGAGTTGGTGAGCTTTGGAGCGGCACAAACATATTCAGCAAGCTCAGCCATCACGATCGAGTTATTTTGAAGGGGTTATGATACTAGTTTGATTTTTCCACTTAGGCCGGCTACTTTTGTAACCTTGGTTGTAACTAACTTTCAGTTAAAAACTCGTTTTGTTTGGGATCCCATGTAAATATCAAAAGTTTTAATGAAAGTGTAAATGTTTAACTAAAATTTTTAATAGCTAAATCTTTGATTAGCTTTAGTAATACTTTTGTGGCCAAATGACTCACTTAACAAGTTAAGCACTATTTTATACACACAGTGTAACGGTCCTAGATTAGTAGGGTGTTGCACTTTCTTTATGAGTTTCTTGGATAAAACTTGAGATTCTTGAAAGCTAGAGAGAGAGAGGTTAGAGAGAGATTTGAGAGAGTAATCAAGTCTTCCAAAACTCTATGACGTCTCTTTTATAGTGTAGGCACCGTCATTAGGTCTCATGCCATTGTTTTGGTGCTCGTTATAAACCATATAATGATTTAACCAGCCTACACACCATATGTTCATTTTGCCTTAGAACAAACACTTCCGATTGTTCCATGTACACCTCCTCATTGAGGTTTCCATATAGGAATTTTGTTTTTTACATCCATTTGATGAAAATGTAGGTTATTTTTTATGATAAGGAAAAAAAAATCTTATAGATGTTGTCCTTGCTACTGGTGCACAGGTATTAAAATAATCTATGGCCTTTTTTTGTCTAAACCCTTTGGAAACAAATCTTGCCTTATATGCTTAAATGGTCTCAATAGAGTTGTATTTCTTTCGAAATACCTACTTCCAACCTATTGGCTTTGATCCTTGTAGTAGATCAACAATCTTCCAAGTATGGCTAGACATAATTGAATCAATCTCATCATTTATTGCCTCTTTCCAAAAGTTAGAATCCCATGAGGACATAGCTTCTTGGAAAGTTTTAGGATCATTCTCCACTTGAAGTACCATTGAATACTACCTAGAGACTATGTTATGCTTCCCCTCTACTAGGTAAAGAGTCTCCACTTGAGAGGTTTCATTTTGTGATCCACTCTCTTTAAGCCTTTGGCTTCTTCAAGGCAATGTCAGTTGCTCTACAGCCCTTGAAGATCACTCCTGTTAAGTTCCTTCTAATGAGAACGGTTCTTTAGGCTTATTGTCACTATACAAAATACTCTCAAAGAACTCCACTTCTTTTGATTCAATAATCACATTAGCCTATAGGCCTTGCTATTTGAGGCATAGCCTACAAATTCACATTTGATAGCCCTTGGACCAAACTTGGTCCTTTTATACTCTGTGTTCTTGCAATAAGAAAGGCACCCCCAAACTTTTCAATACCCTAGGTTGGGCCTCTTTCCTTTCCATATCTCATATGGTGAAATTTGATTCTTCTTTAGAGGAATCATGTTTAGAATATGGTAAGCGGTAAGCAAAGCTTCTCTACCATAACACAAAACCCAAATTTGCATGTAATAGCATAACATTAATCATTTCAATATATGTTATATTCTTTCTTTCTACTATACCATTGTGTTGGGGTGTATAAGGGGATGTGCCTTCATGCATTATACCATGCATCTCACAAAACACATTAAATTCATTGGAAATGTATTCACCGCCCCTATCACTTCTAATAAGCTTTACTTTCTTTTCCAATTGATTGCAAACTTGATCTTTACCAATTTTAAACATGCTTAAGGTCTCTTCCTTATTCTTAAGGAAGTACACATGTGAATCTAGAACAATCATCAATAAAGGTAATAAAATACATATGCCCACCTCTAGTAATTATTCAATTCACACAAATCACTATGTATCAATTCTAACAAGAGTTAGTTTTCCCTTCAACAGTTGGAAAATGTTTCTTTACCATCTTGGATTGAACATATAATTCACACTTATCATGCTTAACATCATTGTATACAATAAAACCACATTTAATAGCTCTTTTAATTGTATTATATCCTATATGAGGAAGTCTAGTATGCCATAAAGTAATAGAATTAAAACCAAGCACATAAGAGGTAGATGAGCATGCATTTTTATGAAAACCACTGTCTTTGCTACACAACTAAATCATCCCATCATAAACATACTCTTTCCCAACAATGTAATTTCCCTTTGATAATATTAGCATACTGGACTCAAACAACGCTTTGATGCCCGATTTGCTAAAAAAATTCCCACTCACAAGATTCCTACTCTGGATGTGAAGTAAAGATCAACATTCTCCTTTCCCAAGACCTTGGACCTATGCCCGTTCCCTATTTGGATCTCAAGCCCATCCTTTGACTCTTCAAAGGTCTTGAAAACCTCTCTATCACAAGCAACATGAATGATGACACAAGTTCATACCACCACCCTTGCACTTTCCCTTGGATGGCATTCATGTCACTCAAGGTTGCAACCAAATCCTCTTCGGTTGAGTTGACCTTGGATGCTGGTTTTGGGGCTTTTGATACTTCCATTCTCAAGCAATGTGACCACTTTTGCGACAAACAAAATAAGGGCCTCCCACACCCTTGTACTTCCCTTCATTCTTCCTTGAAGCTGGATGAGTATCCTTATTTGATTGGGGATTCTAGTGAGTATTCCCTTTAGATTAAGAGGGCTTCTCTATGGAGTTATCCTTGGATGTCCCAACATTGGAATCTTCCATACACTTGTCTTTGGAACGAGACTCCTCTTCAATCCTTAGGTGTTTCAAGATCTCTTCAAAAGATGTCTCTTCATTCTTATGGATAATCTTCTTCCTATAGCTTCTCCAAGGTGGAGGTAGATTAGCTATAATCCCTCCCACAATGAAGGATTCCATCAATGTTATTTTAAGAGCAGACAACTTATTGACAATAACTTGAAGCTCATGTACTTGGGGGAGTAAGGGTTTACCATCAAATAATTTCAATTCCATGTATTGAGTGATAAGGAATTTCTTGGTACCTTCTTCTTCGGTTTTGTACTTCTTCTCAAGAGCTTCACATATCTCCTTTGCCAATGTAGTGTTTATGTAGAGATCATAGAGACGATCTGACAAAGCATTTATTATGTGGCCTCTACAAATGAGTTCATCATTTTCCCTTTTATTCCTATTTTTTAACACATCTTGAGAGTCATCATCTTTTGGGGGCTCCAAAGTCGTCAAATCTTTTTCAAGAATGTAGTGAACCTTAAAAGTTGTGAGGAGGAACTTGATATTGTCTTTCCTTCTTACACAGTTTGAGTCATCAAACCTATTTTTGACTGTCTTTTTAGCCAACGACGTGAGAACGTCAAATACGACAAGCCTTCAAGAGAAAATAAACGACAACAGACGGTATAAACAAGAAAAGTAAATAACACAGGATATTTTTATAGTGGTTCAGCCCCGATTGTCAGTGATAGCCTAATCCACTTAGAGTTGTGATTTATATATCTGTACTCAAGATCAGATGGACTGAGCCAACTGAGTTTCTTCAGTACTGATGGCAAAAATACAAGAATTCTCTCTCTAGAATACTCAGACCCAATTTTCTCTCTCTAGAATCCACAGTCCCAATTTTCTCTCTCTAGAAAGAAGAAGCAGAAGAAGCCCCTCTCTTATCCCATAAGCTCTTTATTTATAGGCCTGGGATCCTCAACTGATATCCCCTTTCGATAGGGATATTTTATTATTCATCTTATATTTATATTACAATAAATGTTTAAAATACAACTGATTCCTCAATTTGAGTGAGAAATGAGAGATTCCCGGTGCCTAGACCAATTCTTGTTAGAGTCGTTACGGGGATTTTGACGTAGTCTCACATGCATGTTGATTACTCCTTCAAGCTTTCCTTGGATCAAAGGTGGTATATGCATGGTTCTCCTCAGACCAAAGGTCATGCAAGCTTGGCTCCTCACCTTGGGTAGATCCGAGGCAATTCTCTTGTTTCTCACCTCGGACAACTTTGAGCATACCTCCTCCATTCAAGGTCCCTTCGGACCTTGTGGCCTTCTCCTCGGACCAAGGTGGTCCGAGGCATCCTCCTCTTGCCTTCTCCTTGGACCAAGGTGGTCTAAGGCATCCTCCTTGACATCTCACCTTGGACAAGCCTGAGGCACTCCCCTTTAGCATCTCCCAACTATGTCCGATCGGACATTGTGTAGGCTCTCCTTGGAAAAATCTAAGTCTCCATTCTTGGCTTGCATGGGACTCCTCCTCCTTAGCTACTTACCTTGGACACATTCAAGCCAACACTTAGGAAACCTTGGGAGGCTTTCCTCAAACACACCCTTGGGGTCTCCTAGGACCACATCCTCCTTGGGGTCTCCTAGGACCACCTTCTCCTTGGGGTCTCCTAGGACCACTTTCTCCTTGGGGTCTCCTAGGACCACTTTCTCCTTGGGGTCTCCTAAGACCACTTTCTTGAGTTCTCCTAGGATCACTCTCTTGGGGTCTCCTAGGACCACATCCTCCTTGGGGTCTCCTAGGACCACTCTCCTTAGCCTCCTAGGATGCATTCTCCTATTTTTTGGGTATAACACCTATCTAGTCTAACTAGATCTTGAGACATGAACTTGAGGGCTAAGATTGAGGAGCTTTCTTCCATGACTTACACTAGTACAAAAGCCTTAAGAGATTGACAAAGTTTAAAAAATAAAGGTTTAGATATAGAAAATTTTTATTGTTGGGATTGGGCTTTAAACAACCTTAGTTTTGTGTTACAACTCAATGCAAAATCTAGAAGTAATCTAATTCTAATGGTAGATAATCACAAATTACATAAACACAAAGGAATAAAGTATATAGTAGACCATTCTTGAAGAACAACCATTAGAATACAAAATCACAATGCTATGATTTTATGTGAAACACAAAAGTTACAAGGCTTGACACAAATGTAGAATTGTTGTTCGAAAATCTCTATTCCTAGCCTTCTCCTTAGAATTTCTTGAAGCTACTACAATGGAGTGAGATTGGGATTCACAAGCCTTGATCCTTTATACAAGTCAATATTTCTTGATGAAGATCTTGGAGAAAACTAATAATCTTGAAAGCTAGAGAAAGAGGGAGAGTTCTTTTTGGAGAGATTGAGATAGCTGAGTGATCAAGTCACCAATTAACATATATGAACAATTTAAATAGTATAGGAACCTCATTAGACTCAACCAATGATATTAGAGCTTTTTATATTGAATTTTGGAGCCAAAACACGTCACTATACGACCTCATACGAACAGCCTTGGCAACGCGTCGCCTGGCACTAGGCGATGCATCACCTAGTCTATTTTTCATAGGTTCAGCGATGTGTCACCCGAGATGCCACTGATTTGACGTTCCAAAATTTGTCTCAAAACATCCCCAAATGCTCCCAAACTTTTTGCGTACTCTCATATACTCGAGAAAAACACTTTGGGCTGCAAAAGAGAATTTATAAATGCCTACACCGAAAGTCAACTTTCACATGTTGACTTTTGTAAAATCGTTATGGTTTTGCACCTCTTCGTACATAATAAATTTCACCATGTATTTAACCAATCATAACATGTTATACGCATTTTTTCCACAATGATGTGGCAAGTGACAAAAGTACAAAGAGGGCCCACCTCGCGAACATGTGCATTTCTCCAACCGATTAGGTGGGTCCACCTCACCGACAATACCCATGTCGCCAACTCCCAAAGGAAAGAGGCCCTCGTCATTTTTAAAGAGACCCATGTTAGTTAGAAGAGGTAGACACCCTCGCCCAATTTATCTTGGCAAATCATTGTGTTAACGAAGACACTTTAGCTTAGCGAAGTCCCTCACCTTAGCTAGGTACCTCAACTCAGCAAGAAGCCTCACCAACTTTAGCTCAGCGAGGCACTTGGCCCAAACAAGGAGCCTCACCTAACCGCAACCTCAACGAGGCTCTTCACCTCAGCAAGGTACATTACCTGTGCTGAGTCAGCGTGGTACCTCATCCACTCTCTACCTCAACGAGGTACCTCACCCACATTGGGTTAGCAAGGTACCTCGTCCACTCTCCACCTTAACGAAGTACCTCGTCCACTCTCAACCTTAGCGAGGCTCTCTGCTTCAATGAGGTACCTCGCCCTCATTAGGTTAGTGAGGTTCCTCATCCTCTTAGCTTCAGAAAGGCTCCCCTCCTTGGCAAACTACCTCACTCGTGTTGGGTCAACGAGATACCTTATCTTCTCAGCTTTAGTGAGGCTCCTTGTCTCAGTGGAGCACCTGTCTTCAACAAGGTACCTCACTTTCTTTAAGTCAACAAGGCGCATTCCCATGACAGCGAGAATTATTTAGCTCCATGGCAGGCATCACCCATGAAGCTCTAATGACGCTCATCAGATGAGGGTCGTCAACACCTCGAGGTCTCAAGGGTGTCCCAGATTCTAGCACTCTTAGCCAAAAATCTAGTTAGAATGACTTACTGAAGTGGCCAGCTGGATTATAATTTTTGAAGGAACACTAAAGTTAGAAATAACTTGTATCTCATGGGAATTAGCTTGATCAGGAAATGGAGTACCACTTTTAGCTCCACCTTTCTCCACCACTATAAATACCATAATGTAAACAGTGTAAACGTTTCCGAATTTTAGCAGCCTTAGAGAGCATTTACTCTTTCTGGTATTCCCAACTACCTCAAAAAATAAATTTAATTATTATGTAACTTTTATTGAGTGTTCATAACTCCTCATCGATGCAATTGCCTAAACTGAATGTAGGACACCTTTTTTGGGCCCAACCACTATAAATTTTTTTGGGAGTATAGTTTATGATCACAAAATTAGTATGATAATTCAAAAGAATTAAACATAAGATAACCTCATAAACAATGGAAGAATAACACAACTTAATTATAGGGAAACAAATAACCTTTCTTAAGCAAAACTCTAGTTACATAAAATCATAAAGTTATGATTTTATGTTATCAAACAATGGAGATAAACATGAAGGCTTGACACAATAGAATTATTGTCCAAAAAACTCTATTCCTAACCTCCCACAAGAGATTACTTGAAGCTACTACAATAGTCGAATTAGTCTTGGGATTAACAAGTCTTTATCTTTAAACAAGTCAAGCTTTCTTGTTGAATGTATTGAAGAAAACTAGTAATCTTTATGAGTTAGAGAGAGAGAGAGAGTGGAGAGTGATAAATTCACCGAAATCTCAAATGAACCCTTTAAATAATGTATGTTATCCCCGTTTCCTCCCTCCATTCGCGGATCCACACATTTAGTCCATGGGCCACCCTGAAGGGACTTAAGGCCCAAATCGGGCCCAATAGACGGGGAGGGCGTGAGTCCCGACAGCCCAAACGTTGTCCTGGAGTAAAAGCCGAGACCGTGAGGTTGGCATGTTTCATCTTCCCAGACCCTTCGCATGGTGTGTCCGGGATACGATAAGGACATTAATTCCTCCAAGTCTAAAAATGGATCGGGACGACAATAGACAAACCCGGATCTTGGTAAATGAACCAGGGTCTTGGTAAATGAAGAGGGATGTTAGTAAACAAACCCGAACCAAGCGACCAGGTTAGGCGTGATAAGTTTTCTTTGATACTGACATCACCCTGAGAAACACGGAGTTTTGTCCCCATAACTAACCTGTAGAAGAGGTTACATACGGAATGTACGTCTTTATTTCTGAACCATACTACCACTACTCTGACAGATCTTGTCCCCCGTATCTCCTTAGAAGCCCACGCGAACTGGACTAACGCTGCATACTGTCCTTAGTCTTATAGCGTGGTTACGCTTCGGCCGGCCCAATGGGCCCTGATTAGTGCATTTTATTTATTACTATTACACTCCTTTGTATTACGCCTCCATCAATGAGCAAATAATGTTTATACCCTCATTGGGCCTGGATTAGTCCAACCCATACCCAAAGCACTCAACTGCCTATAAATATGAACAGTTGTGCACTGTGGAGGGGGTTAGATTTTTCTCTTGTAAGCATATACTCTGGTAAAACTCAGAGAAAAACTCCATTACTAAAGTTACTTAAGCTTTAATATAACAAACTCGTGGACTAAGGCTCTTTAACGCCCCAACCACGTAAAACTCCTTGCGTGATTATTTCTAATCCTTTTTTTCTAAGCTCTCTTATCTTTTATAATTCTAGTTTCCGAAAACTAGGTAAACATTTTGGTGCTTTCATTGAGAACCGAAGAAAGCTTTCTAAAGAAGATATCAAATATCTGTAACGATGGTGAACATGAGACATACTACGTTCGATCCTGCTCACGAAGAACAAGGAAATGGAGAGCCACTACCCAATCAACCTCTCCCTCAAAATCAACTTGAGGATACACCTTATCAAATGCCTTGGCCTGATGAGTCCCAGAACTATGAAGACGGGGCAGATTACGAGGAAGGTTACTACAAGGAAGTTGAGGAAAATGAAGGGGGATACCACAATCACGAAGTTGAGGATCCTGCGTTCCAAGAAGAAGTAGACCCCAACAAGGAGGACCTGGAGGTGATTAAACTGAGGCAACAAGTCCTAGACCAAGAGGCCAGGATAGCTTAACAAAAAGAAGCCACTCGCCAGATGAAAGAATCCTTCCTGGCCCTACAGGCTTTCATTGCCGCCCAATGGTTGGCGGCCAACCCTCCGGTTGTTCCTCCTCCAAGAACATGGCCGTCTGCCCCGCCAGTTAGGGCCAACGTGCCCGAAAACACAAGGCCGATCCCTCCTCCGGGACAAGATCCCGATGTCGACCCCTCTAACCTGGCTCAAGCAAAAGGGAATGCCAAAGCAGCTGACCCTATGGGAAAAGAAAACCCCCAAAGGAAAACTCCTCCCGTTCTGAAAACCGGGGCCAACCTAGGGTCGCTCCCTAGGAAAGAGAAGGTGCGTCCTGTCCCAAGAAGAGATCACCCAATCGATCTGGAAGAGATGCGCCCGCAGGGTACCAGGCCCCGGGCTGTCCTTAAACAGACTGGACGAGAACAACATTTCCACTCTAGCACCTTTGTGAATAAAAATCACTAAGGATGCCAGCGAGCTGACGAGCCAGACACCATTAGTTCAGAGGATGACACGTCCTGAGTAAACCTGTAGGATGGGCTAAATGCTTGAAAGGAGCGGGCCCGCAAGGAGAAGATCTGCCCCCGAGGGGGAGACCTGAGAAATAACCTCAACGACAGGAGGAACAAGAGCGTCCCCCTGGACGATGGAATGGTCTGATAGTTCATGGAACAACTGGCTGCATTAAGGAAAGCCACGGACTGTCTAGTCCGTAAATAAGAGGGAGGTGGTTCTGATTCTGAGGAAGAGGAAAAGGAACCATTCGCCAAACACATCCTGGATGTGGTGCTCCCTAAGGGTTCAAAATGCCAAACTTGCCCGCTTCTACCAGGAACACAGATCCCAGGGACCATCTGTCCCGCTACAATCAGTTAATAATCGTAGCCTTTGTCTGCGACAACAACAAATTCCTCTATTTTTCGATCACTCTGGATGGACCAGCAAAATAGAGGTGGAAAAGGCTCAAGCCAGGATCTATCCAATCCTGGTCCGAACTACAGTCAATGTTCGGCAAGCAGTTTGTTGCCGCCATGAGGATGGACATGCAGATCAGCGCCCTTTCTAACATTAAACAGCTCCCCATGGAGACTCTGAGGGCCTAAATCCAGAGTTTCACGGAAGAGGCCTCAAAAACCAAGGTGGACGATTGGCAGTGCCTGGTGGCCCTACAGTCTGGGATCTGAACCGATTCCCCTCTCTGGGACGACATGCATCGCAGTAAGGCGGCCACCCACGACGAATTCATAAAGAGGGCACAAGGCTTTATCAACTGGGAGGAGGACCAAATCCAGGCATTCTGATGGGGCAGCCGGCTCCCCAGCCGAGTGCCCACACTTTGCCTGGGTACGGGATACAGTATCTAGCCCTTCACTATTCCACACCCCCAGTAGCGCCAGGAGCGACTGGTACGCTCAGAATGACTTTCGCAGCCCCAACAGTCTACGGTCCTTCGTCCTTAGGATACGCGCCAGCCCAGTCCACCCTATTTTCTGGATATGGGATGGCCCCAGTCGGGTATAGTGTTAATCCCGGCGGGGCCTAACTGTCCTAGATGGGGGGAAAATATTGGGGCAATAACAGAACCGATCTAAGCCCTCTAAGAAGGGCAAGAGGGGTTATGAACCCCAATTTTCAGAGTACACCAACATGGTGGATATAAGGGAAAACATATACCTGGCCACGAAGAGGATGGTTCATTATCGGAAACCCACCCCCATGTTCAAAGGGGGAAAGAACTCGAGAGACACCAACAAGAGGTGTGTGTATCACAAAGACGTGGGTCATTCAACTGAGAAGTGTCATAAGCTGAAAGACGAGATCAAGAATTTGATCAAACTGAGACATCTCCACCAGTGGGTCAGAATGCCTGTGGGTGAACAGGCACTGCTAGCGGCTCTCGGATAACCCGTAATCCCATGTACGTCTGGAGCATACCAACCTCCCCAGGGAGGATACACGACAGGACTGGGAGCACAGGCCCCCCACGGGCTCCAATTGTGCAGGAACCCAGACTCAGGATGCCTTTTCCCTCCAGAATTGCGCCCCCATGAATAAATTGTCACGTAGCCACTATCTCGGGTGAACCGCACCTGGGGGGACCATCCCGGAATGATCAAAAGCAGTTTCTCAATGATCTTGACCACGACCAAGAGGTATGCACCTTGGTCTATGCCCCGGCTCCATGCCCAAAGTTGATGAATCTCCCCATCACCTTCACGGAAGAAGACGCCCGGAACGTCAACTTTCCACATCATGATCCTCTGGTCATCGATGCCCAAATCGCCAGCAAAATGGTCTCTTGAGTGTTGGTGGATGATGGAAGCTCCGTCAATATTTTGTTCAAGCCAGCCTTCATCGCGATTGGCTTGACTGAGTCAGATTTGGCCTTGTGCCCAACTCAGATCTACGGGTTGAACGGAGATTCAATACTCCCAATGGGGAAGATCCAGTTGCCTGTGACGTTGGGGAACGAGATCCAAGGCTCATTCAAATTATGTACATTCATAGTGGTGGACTGCCCCACTGCATATAACGTCATCTTTGGTCGGCCCACACTGGTTGATTTTGGTGCCATCACTTCCATCCACCACCTCTATATGAAGTTCCCCTTCGATAACAGAGGGGTAGGAATGGTCCGGGGAGACCAGAAGAGTGCCCAGAAATGTTACCACGTGTCCGCTCGACCTATTTATATGGTCTGCGAAGAACCTCTTGAGGAGGGAAACGTCGATCCAACCCCACCTTCTCCTCTGGCACGAAGGATGGTCTGAGATGAGGATGAATTGGATCCACAGATAGGGGTGGACTGTGCACTGGAGCCCATGGAAGAAATTGAAGAGGTTTGCATCAGCGACACCGACCCGACCAAGGTGATCCAAGTCGGGAAGAACCTGAATGCAGAGGTCTGGGCCGCCATCATCGCCCAAGTGAAAGAGAACTAGGATGTCCTGCCTGGTCTCATTCGAATATGACCGGGATAGACCGCAACATCATATGCCATGCCTTAAATATCGACGAGGGCGCAACTCCGGTCTGGCAAAAACGGAGACCTCTAGGGGCGAAAAGGGCAGAGGCCCTCAAGTTAGAAGTTGAGAAGTTATACTCGATCAACTTCATTTGGGAGGCTTTGTATTCCGTATGGCTACCCATTCCGGTGCTGGTGTCCAAGCCAAACGGGATGTGGAGAACTTCCATCGACTTCACGAACCTCAACAAGGCCTACCCAAAGATTGTTTCCCTTTACCCCGGATCGACCAAATGGTAGATTCAACTTCCAGATACAAGATCTTGACCTTCATGGATGCTTATTCAGGCTATAACTAGATCTCAATGCATGTAGCAGACCAGGAAAACACCAGCTTCTAGACAGACAAGGGGGTGTACTACTACATCGTCATGCCCTTCGGACTCAAAAATGTCGGAGCCACGTATCAAAGGCTTGTCAACAGAATGTTCCAAGCCCAGCTGGGAAGGAATATGGAGGTCTATATAGACGACATGCTGGTCACATCCAAAACCTCCGAAGGACAAGCCGATGATCTGGCAGAAGCATTTACCATCATTCAGAAGTATGGGATGAAGTTGAACCCCAAGAAGTGCACCTTTTGTGTGGCATCCGAGAAGTTCATGGGCTTCATAGTAAGCTACCGGGGAATAGAGGCCAACCTGAACAAGATCAAAGCATTGATCGATATGCCCTTGTTGTGGAAGCATAAAGACGTTCAGAGCTTGACAGGGCGAATAGCCACCCTGAGCCGTTTTCTTTCAAAAGCCACGAACAAATGCATCCTATTCTTCAACATCCTTCGGGAAAGGCAAATGTTCGAATGGTATGCCGAATGCGAAGAGGCTTTCTAATGACTGAAAAAGCATTTGGCTCGAGCACCAATATTATCAAAGCTGGTGAATGGAGAGTCTTTGTACCTCTATTTGGCTGTGATCGAACACACCATCAGTGCTGCGCTCGTACGACAAGAAGAGAAGGCCCAAATCTCGGTCTATTACGTAAGCAAGAGGTTATTAGGTGCGATGTCGCGATACCCACTAATCAAAAAATTGACATTTTGCTTACAAATTGCATCCCGAAAGCTTAGGCCTTACTTTCAGGCCCACGCCATAAGAATACTGACCCACCATCCCTTACGGCAAGTGTTACAAAAATCTGAATCATCGGGGAGACTCCTGAAGTGGGCCATGGAACTGATTCAGTTCGACATTACGTATGTCCCCAGAATATCAATCAAGGGGCAGGCCTTGGCCGACTTCATCGTGGAGTGCACCGGGATCACTGAAGATGACGATCCCATCGACCCCACAGCACCCTTATGGAAGGTTTTCATAGACGGGGCCTCAAAGGAAAAAAAAGCGGGGGCCGAGATCATCTTAGTGTCACTACAAGGACACCAGTTGCAAAGTGCCATGAGTTTCCAGTTCGATGCATTGAACAACGAGGCCGAGAACGAGGCCATGTTGGTCAGATTGTGTTTGGCCCGGGAAGTAGGGGCAGCAAGTCTGGAGGTCTATAGCGACTCCCAATTGGTTATGAGACAAATCTCATGGGAATACCAAACGAAAGGGGAAAAGATGGCCTCTTATGTGGCCTCTTATGGTATCAACCTAGTAGGGTCACTCCCGACCAGGAAGGGTGGTGTGAAGTACACCATCGTGGTCGTTGATTATTACACCAAGTGGGTCGAAGCAGAACCCATGAATACCATCACCTCCAAAAAGGCTCTGGACTTCGTCATCAACAACATTGTGTGCTGATATGGCCTCCCTTTCAAGATTGGGTCCGACAACGGGAAGCAATTTGACAACACCCACTTCACTGACTTCTGTGAAAGGCATTGCATCATCAAAAGCTTCTCCACGGTCGCCAGGCCTCAAAAAAACGGGCAAAAAGAGGCTGTGAACAAGATCTTGAAGGGAACATTGAAGAAAAAGCTTCAATCCTGCAAAAGCAAGTGGACAGAAGAGCTGCCCCGCGTACTATGGGCATACCAGATCACCGAAAGAATGTCTACCGAGCACACTCCCTACTCCATGGTATATGGATGCGAAGCAGTCATCCTAGTGAAAACAGGTGTCTCGTCCCACCGACGCGACACGTATGATTCCGCCCAAAACCACGACTTACTCCAAGATTCTTTAGACCTCATTGAGAAGATCCGGGAAGAGTCCCAGGTTCAGCTGAAGATGTGTCAAGGAAAGATTTCCCGGCATTTTAACTCTAAAGATAAGTGCCGAAGGTTTGAAACTGGTGATCTGGTCCTAAGAAGATTCTATCCTGCAACCCAAGATCCGGGAGTGGGGGTTCTAAGCCCAAACTGGGAAGGACCATACGAAATCCAACATGAAGTGTGTCCGAGAATATATCGCTTAAGGCGACTTCACGGAACAGAGTTCCCAAGGGTGTGGAACGCAGAACACCTCCGCAAGTACTATCAATAGTCAGGAGGACATGTCTTATTTTTAATTTTTCTTTTAAACAATGTACGCCCCAGGCCAGTTTCTTATTCAAGGAAAATGATGTGTTCAAAACATCATAAAGAAATATTGTAAAGAAATGAAAGTTCGCATCCATCTTCACAAACAAGTGACCCAAGACTACAGTCTTCGCTCACTTGGGGGGTATAACCATTCGTACGAACAAGCCCAGGAACAAAAACAAACATGATGCAAAACGCAAAGTTTAGTCCTAGTTCAGACCGTACAGACTGGGGGTAGCAAAAACCCAACTCCTAACAAAAGGACGCAAGGCTCAAGCCTCGTCCCAACCCAGACATACATGGTCCGGGGGGTACAAAACCAACACGATGAAAGGCTCAGGCCTAGTCCCTAACCCGGACATACATGGTCTGGGGGGTGCAGACCCGATAGGATTCAAGGCTTAGGCATAGTCTTAATAGTACACAAGGCTCAGGCCTAGTCCCTAACCCAGACATACATGGCCTGAGGGTGCAAACCAAATAGGATGTAAGGCTCAGGCCTAGTCCAAACTCGGACATACATGGTCCGGGAGTATAAAAATCCTGAAAATCGGTCGACCGAACATGGTCCCAAATAACCAAATACCTGTCCATGCCTTCCCTATAATGGCCAAGAACCATTGGAACATAAGTCCTAGGTATGAGTTATCTAAAATTACTCTTATAAATGGCCCAGGCCATGGGAACCTTACCCATAGGTCCAAAATAAGCTAATCAATCAATCTCTGATGGCGCAGCCCATTGGAACCTAAACAACAAAATCAAGACAAACAAATTTGGTGACAATTATTAACTCTCTAGTGGCCTAGGTCGTTGAAACCTAAAGAGCAGGATTAAAGAGAGTTAATAAGTTAAAATCTAAAAAGAGATCTCTAATGGTCCAGGCTGTTGGAGCCCGTATTATAAATTTTGGGTGACTCACTCCAAACCATAAAGACCCGAACATGGGTCCTCAGACGAGATAAATGTTTTCTACAAATTTTCCCCAATGGTCCCAACCGTTGGAACCAGGTTCGAACATTCAACTCATTCATTCAAGGTATTAAAACACTTAGTGAAATTCTAACGAATGGAACAGGAAAAACTTGTCCAAAAGATAAAATAGATACACATAAAAATTCTCTTGGACGCACCTGTGTCAATAAAAGTGTTACAAAAACAAAGAGAGAAAGAAAAATGAGTAAAATACTTGGTCCTAGGCTTTGTCGTGCCCTAATGCCTCCAGGTTTGCTCCATCTGTCTCCTCCTCGGCCAAGGGCTCCGCATCAGCTTTCTCCTTAGCCTTGAATTCGGCTCTCTTCGCACCGGGATTGGGGTAAAGCAGGAGGTTCATGTTCTTATCTTGGATCCAGGCCATGTAGATAGCCTCATCAAAGGTGGCCTCCAACAAGGCATCTGCCTGCTCTTTCCCTTGGCGGTCCTCCTCGTGCATTTTTACCACTTGCTGAAGCAGTTTGTCCAGATCCTGGACCTAATATTCAAGAGAGGTGATCTTCTCCTGATCTTGGTGACACCGGACTTTGACTGCCTCCACGATGATCTTTGATGACGTCTCAGAGCCCTGAACACGATGAAGTTCTGCCTCCAGACTACCCACCAACTTTTTGTGGTTAGCTTCCTTCCGGGACAGAGTCTCTTCAAGTTGCAACCGAGCCCGGGCAGCCTCCTCGCGGTCCACTTTGGCTTGAGCAACCTCCTTGGCCAGGGCTTCCCTAGTGGCTTCCCACTGGTTCATAGCCCCCTCCAATTCTAGTTGGCCTGTCTCCAGCCTCATCGCCATCTCTGCCACTAAGTCAGCATTCCGATGGGCCAGTAAGACATCCTAGAACAAATCAAAGTTGGAAAATATACGGGTTAAAAATATGAAAAGTAGAGGAAGATATGGACAAGTAACTTAAAGCGGTGGCCTAGTGATGGATATCCTAGGAGATGAACAAGGCGTCCTGGTTAGCCAAGGTTGTGTACCATTTCAGTTGAAGGTTGGACATGGTAGACCCAACCTGCTCCAACATATCTATGGCAAGTGGGGTCGTGTCTTGCCCTTGTTTTGGGTGAAATCCAGTCTCAGTGATGAGCCAATCCACGATCGACTGGGGGCACTGAAAGTGGCTAGGCGCTCAGTGAACTCCACCTTGTGTCAGATCGTCAGGGCCCAACAGACGTCCTTTCTCCTATCCCGGCCATCCTCCCAGGCCTGGGATACCATCCTCGATCTCTCATCTCGGAGGACCATGTCCCCTTCCTCAGGAAGAGCCAAATTGACAGGAAGCATGGGTGCTCCCGGGTGGCATGCTGGCTTTCCCTAGAAGAGTTATCCTCAGCTAAGGAAGGGTCCTTAGTTTTAGCCTCTTGGCCTGGTTCATGGACTCATCGGCAGCCGAGTCCGCAACTCTTTTCTCTAACCACGACTCGCCAGAGACTTCTGCTCCAAGACAATGACCGGAAAATGAGCAGGCGGAGACTGGGTAGTTTCGGTACGTACCGTTGTAAGAGGGATCGAGGTAGGAGCCTATCCGATAGCATTCTCCTTCGGCACTGAGCCCCCAAGGATCAAATCCAACACCTTGTTCTTGGGCATACCTTTGGCAGCTTTCTTTGTCGATGACCTGGCCTTGGCCGCCCGAGCCTCCATGGCCTTCTTCATCTTGGCCACAAGATTGGACATGTTGGAATCATCTGAAATAGACAAACAAAAAGAAATTCAGGAAAATATACGAGTAAGGATAAGAAGTAATTAAAAAACTAGTCTAAGGTCCTCCAGGACGAACCCTTATCTTGAACTTGGGCTCGACTCAACTCTCCTAAATCAAAGGAATGGATTCGGTCTCCCAAGTCATCCAGATCCAAGATGTTACCATATTGAAGGAACCCGGACGAGTACATGAGAGTCTCCGGGTCTACGGCAATGGGAGATGAAGATCCCATTTCTCTAACGGCCCCGAACAGGTGGCCTCGATAAACTAGTCTATCCCTAACTATGTCCCCATAATAAGGAGCATAAGTCAAAAGCAAAGGTGAATTACCTTGCCCCGATATACTACCCCCGGGAGCCCCCATGTTCGATTGGGCCTCTTCAAAGAGGGCATCCAGCTCCTCGGAGGTGGCCCTCTCCGTTCATTGGGACTGCTCCCTCTTCTTCTTCGTTGCGTCCGCCCTGGCCGCGACCTCCATAGCTAAATTCAAAAAATTTCCCAACGGGAGTCAGGAATAAGAAATAAGATTAGGTGATGGAACGAGAGGAATATGTCTAGGGTCATTTCTTCAATTTGTTCTCCATTTCTAAGTTCGTAGCCTTCGCAGTAGCTTCATTAATGTTACCTACCAAATAAAAAGCCTATTCAGGAAGACCATCTAATTCTCCCAAATGAATCAATTTAAACCCTTTAATTATTTCTGCTAGACCAACATATTATGGACGAGAGCCAACTCTTCCCTCTAGGCTGGGTCCTTCTCGCATTACAACCCCCAGAGGCTAGGGGCCACAATTGTCTAATTGGCCGCCAACATCCCAATTGTTCGCAAATTGGCGGTGTTTACGTAGCCTCCTACGTCCAGATCTTCTGCACTTAAAGTGGCGTAAAACTTCTTCTGGTCAAGGATTGACTCAGTGAGAGGGGTCTGAGCATATGGCCCTGTCATCCAGGACTGTAAGTCGAAAGCGGATAACAAAAATAATGAAAAGAACAAATAGGACTAAGAAAAAAATATTACTTACCCAGTCGCTGGAAGTCCAGTACCAGCGTGGGGTTCTTATCCAAAAGGAACCCAGATGTCATAAACCAATAGTGTTTGACATCCGAGGGGTTGTTTCCAGGAGTTGGTGGGAGTAGGATAATTATCGCGAGGCTTCAGACTGTTGAAGCCATCCCGGGTCTTGTCCTTGGCATTAAGCTGCGGCTCCAGCTTATAGAAGTACAACACCTCTACTGGGGTCAGCTCCGGTATCTCCCTCACCACGAAAAAGATACGCCATCCTGTGAGAAGTCGGTAAGCTTGGGGCAGGAGATGAAAGGGCACGATCCCCACAAACTTCAGGAATTGCGCGAAATAGTTGTGAAGCGGGAGAATGGCTCCCGCACTGATGTGGCCCATGCTCCCAGCCCCGAGTTCGCCCACGCTAGTGTGGGCCATTTCTTCCTTCCTAGCCAGGCAGTTATAAAAGAGTTTGGGAGTGGACTCCACTCCCAAATGCCTCTCCAGAACGTCCTGCATCTGGTAGTTCTAGAACAAATTCTTCTCCCCGTCCATCTCCCATGTGTTTCCACTGGGGGGTTTGTGTCCTTCCAGGATGAAAGGGGCCAATTGGACATACTCTTCTAGATGGAGGGTAACGCCGTGACTCATGACTGATGATCTGGGAACAAAAGAAAAGGAAGCAAATAACCAAGCAGTTAGCACCAAAACCCAAAAATTTTGGTTAAGGTATGGGGGCTCTCCTACAAACTGCTTGGAAAAGTCCCCTCCAGATTAGATCGGGGATCACCAAAGAACCCCAGAACCCTGATCGGGAACAAATAAGAATATTTTTTCTAAAGTTTCCCCAAGTCAGCATTTTGCCATTTGTTCAAGGACAACCTGGACCTGAAAGGATCTGGGACGACCCAGACAATTTGTTCTACTATTCTAGTACACCGAGAGCCACCCTAAACGGTTACCCCAGCTCTAACAACCCTATAGCTACAAATGCGATATCATAAAACTATAGTCACGAGAAAACAGAATTAAAAGGTTTGGGAAACTTACTGTAAAGTGCTAATCGTGGAGGGTGACGTGTTTCCTATGACAGGGACGGCAGAATCATAGTCTTAAATAGGCAGAGGCAACACAGAAGTTCATCCAATGGTTGAGCCAAGGTTACACTTTCAGGCGGGGGCGTAGAAATCAAACACGTCGAAAAGAGACGACGACGAAGATAGAGTAGTTGACGTAGAATTTCGTCGGCAAACTCAGACATAAAAAGTTCTCTCTGTGGTTTCAATTGTTCGAAATGTGTAAAATTTGTAAATGAAAATCGGGGGGTATTTATAAGGACCAACATTGTGTTTTTGATCTAATGGTTCGGAACGATCCCCCACATCGAACAGTCCCAGATCATGCAGGGGCTTTAATTATCCCACTCGAGTATCGAATCGCGGGTTGCCCAAGTCGCGATCTGCACCACCCCGATCCATCGGTCCAAAGGAATGGCATTTCAAAATTTGTCCCATCCAACAATCCTCAATAATGCAAGAATATTAAAGGATCCATTCATACAAATGGGATGCTTTGGAACGTTTGGTTGCCAACACAATAACCAAGAGATTGTCTCCAAATCTGTCAAACGTGAGTACCATCGACGAGCCAGTTATAGGGAGACACGTGTATGTAGCATGATGAAGTTGAAAGGTCGAGGATCATCCAAATGGCCTTGAAGTAAACGAACCTAGGCTCTGGTAAATGAACCATGGTCTTGGTAAATGGATCAGGCCTTTGGGATTTGATCAGGGATGCTAACTCTGATGCTTTTTATACAAGTTCCCAGTAATCAATCCCCCACAAAAACGGGCTCGTCGCCTGAGGAACGAATAGGGATGTCAAGAATTGATCCGAGAAAGGAAGCAATCCTTCACTACGCAAGCACAGATAAAGGATTGGGGGTAAAAGTTATCCCTGTTTCCTCCCTCCATTCGCAGATCTGCACAGTTAGTCCATGGGACACCCTGAAGGGACATAAGGCCCAGATCGGGCCAAATAGATGGGGAGGGCATGAGTCCCGACGGCCCAAATATCGGTACAGCCCAAACATTGTCCCGGAGTGAAAGTCGGGACTGTGAGGTTGTCATGTTTCATCTTCCCAGATCCTTCGAATGGTGTGTACGGGATTCGATAAGGATATTAATTCCTCCAAGTCTAGAAATGGACCAGGACGATAGTAGGCGAACCTAGATCTTGGTAAATGAACTAGGGGCTTGGTAAATGAAGAGGGATGTTAGTAAACGAACCCGAACCAGGCGACCAGGTTTGGGCGTGATAAGTTGTCCCCGATATTGACATCACCCCAAGAAACTCAAAGTTTTGTCCCCATAACTAACCTGCAGAAGAGGTTACATACGGAATGTACGCCGTTATTTCAGAACCATACTGCCACTACCTTGACGAATCTTGTCCCCCGGATCTCCTTAGAAGCCCAAGCGAACTAGATTTACGCTGCGTACTGTTGTCAGTCTTATAGCGTGGTTACGCTCTGGCCAACCCAATGGGCCCTGATTAGTGCATTTTATTTATTACAATCCTTTGTACTAAGCTTCCATCAATGGGAAAATAACGTGTATACCCTCATTGAGCATGGATTAGTCCGGTTCAAACCTAGAGCACTAAACTTCCTATAAATATGAACAGTTGTGCACTATGGAGGGGGTCAGATTTTTCTCTTGTAAGCATATACTCTGCTCAAACTCAGAGAAAAACTCCATTACTAAAGCTCCTCGAGCTTTAATATAACAGACTCGTGGACTAAGGCTCTTTAACGCCCCCAACCACGGAAAACTCCTTGCATGATTATTTCTAATTCTTTCTTTCTAAGCTCTCTTATCTTTTATAATTCTAGTTTTCAAAAAACTCGGTAAACAGTGTAGGAACCATCGTTAGTGTTAGCCAATGACATTAGAATGTTAACCCCTTAAATTAATTTGTACTTATTCTAATTTTTATAAGTATGAAAATTGAATATTGTGATTTTACTAATGAATTTTGATTTTAGTAAGACAATATCTTTCAAAATTTTATATTATTTATATTTAAATGTGTTCTTATTTTGAATTAAAAATTGTGATGATTTCTTCTTTCAAATTAATGTTTTTTTAAAAAATAAATATATTTAACTGAGAGTGCTAATATGTTTTAATTTTTTTAATAATAAATTATGAAGGTAGAAAAAGAAATTAAAAATAAATTTATTTACTCATGGGTAATTTTGTACTAAAAAATGTTTAAAAGATATGTGAAAATAAATTTTAACAACTTATTATGTTTTTATTTAGAAATGGATGTAGAGAAGAAAAAAGTGGTAAATTATTACTCAACAAAGACAAATTAAAATGATTGTTCAAATTTGTAAGGACATGATTAGATCAATTCAAAAGTACTAAATTTATTTTAATAGATTTTTGAAATAAATATAAATAATTATTAAAGAAATAAAAATGCCCATTTATTAATTCATTCTAAATAAATCGATGTTACCAATTACACAAATATCCTTGTTGGTTATTTAACAATAAAATTATATTTCTTCATAATCACTTTCTGTTTTGATTGGTTAAATACAAGAAGATAAGTGTTAAAATACAAGCAAGGTATAAACACTAAATAAATTTCACATAGTGATGATGTGAAATTTATATTTCAATTGTTGACACTTTAAAATTGTTTTTTGGGTCCAAAGTGATGCATGAAGGTATCTAACGGTGCCCAAAAAGTTTGGTAGCATTTGGAGCGTTTTTTTGGACCTTTGGAGGGGTCCAAAAACAGAGAGGGTGGCGATGCATCACCACTCAGGTGACATAGTATTGCCTGCATGAAGGCAATGGATCGCCTACATGTAGACGATTAGTCGCGTACTGGAGTCTATACAAGTTACGTAAATTTCTCTAAATGACGTGTTTTACAAGGCTAATCCAATTGGTTAGACCTAATGGCGACGCCTACTATATATATGGGTCAAAATAGAGTTTTGGAAGACTTGATCACTCTCTCCAATCTCTCTATACCCTCTCTCTCTCTCTCTCTCTCTCTCTCTCTCTCTCTCTCTCTCTCTCTAGCTCGAAGAATCTCAAGTTTTCTCTAAGAACTCATAAAGAAAGTGTTTGACTTTGTGAGTATAAGGCTTGTGCAATCTCAATCTTCATTTCCTCCTAGAAAAAGGCCTCATGCATCAATGGGTGCTAGGAAATAAAGTATTAGGACAGGGTTAAGAAACATGTATAAGCCTTGGATTTGTGGTTTTGCATTGGTCTAAGGATTTGCTCAAAGTGGTTGTTCTACAAGGGTTTTGATGGTTCATTGAAGTTGAAGAAGATCATTCACCAACTTGGGTTTGCATAATCTTTCTCAATCATTATTTAGTCTCTATCAATCCATTTTTTTGTATAGATTCTAAATTTTGAGGTGGTGTTATCTCACTCTCTCCCAACATTCTAATACTTTATTATCTGAGATAGAATATCATGGAAGAATCAAACTCTTTTTGGCATTGAAATTCATGACTCAAGACTTTGTAAGATTGGATAGGTTTTATAAGCTAACTTTTTTCGTTGGCAAGACAAGATTAGATTCCTGCTCACTACTTTGAAGGTTTTCTACATCTTGGACAAAGATCTAAATGCCTTGCAAGAGCCCGAGGAAGATGATAATCAAGAAGTTGTCAAATAAAGGAAGAGTCGCGAAGAAGATGAATTGATATGTAGGGGTCACATCCTAGATGCTCTTTCGGATAGTCTCTATGATCTCTATACCAACACCAAGACCGACAAGGAGATTCAGGAAGCCTTGGAAAAGAAATCTAAATCGGAAGAAGAAGGTACAAAGAAATTCATTATCACTCAATATATGGAATTTAAGTTCCATGATAATAAACCCCTTATCCCTCAAATTCATGAGTAACAAATCGTTGTGAATAAATTGTTTACACTCAATATTGTATTGTCAGAACAATTCCTTGTTGGTGCCATTATAACCAAGTTACCTCCTTCTTGGAGAGGCCATAGGACGAAAATTGTCCATAGGAATGAAGAGGTTTCATTGGAGGAAATTCTTAAACACTTGAGAATTTAGGAGGGTCTCTTTCTAGAGATAAGAATTAGGATGAGTATAATGGAGAGATTTCCAAGGCCAATGCAGTGGCTAACCCTTTTAACAAGGGCAAGGGTCAAAACCCCTTAGGGCCCAAGAAGAATGAGGGGCAATTCAAAAGTTCCAAGGGACCTTGCTTTGTGTGTGGCAAGAATGACACTTTGCTAGAGATTGTAGGTTCAAGAGGAACCAAAACAATGTGGCAAAAGTCAATGCAACCCAAGATTAGCTAGTGGCAACACTGAGCGAAGTTAATGTCATTCATGGAAAAATGAGTGGGTGGTGGTATGATACTTGTGCCACCATTCATGTTACCTATGATAGAACTATTTTCAAGACCTTTCAATCTTCAAAGGAAGGGCATGAGATACAAATAGGAAATGAGAAAATGTCCAAGGTTGAAGGCAAGGAAACTATTGATTTGTTTTCCACATCCAACAAGAAGATCTACTCACCAATGTTTTGTATGTACAGGAAATAAGTAGAAATCTTGTGGTGGAAATTTGATTGGCACACCGGGAATCAAAGTTGTGATAGATTCCACCAAGTTTATTTTGTCTAAGGAGAATATTTTTATGGGAAAAGGTTATGCTTGTGATGGCATGTTCAAACTTTTTACTTCAATTGACAATGGGAATAATAAAGTTTCTTCTTGTTGTTGTTATATGCTTGACTCAAATTCTATTAATTTGTGGCATGTTTGACTTGCACATATCGGATATAACACAATTAAAAGAGTTATCAAATGAGGATTAATTGATTGTGATAATGTTGAGCACAATAAATGTGAATTATGTGTTAAATCTAAAATGGTAAGGAAACATTTTCCAAGTGTTGAAAGAAACTCTAAGTTGTTAGATTTGATACATAGCAACTTATATGAATCAATGGAATGTTGACTAGAGAAGGAAGTAGACATTTTATTACTTTCATTGATAATTTCTCTAGCTTCACATATGTATATTTTCTTAAGAATAAAGATGAAGCATTTGATGTGTTTAAAGCTTATAAAACGGAAGTTGAAAATCAACTTGAGAGGAAAATTAAAGTGCTTAGAAGGGATAGGGGTGGTGACTATTTTTCAAATGAATTTAACTTTTTTTGGGAAGAACATGGAATAATTCTTGAATGTACAACCCCTTATACTCTACAACAAAATGGTATAGCACAAAAAGGCAAATAGAACATTTGTCGAGATGACTAATGCTATGCTATTACATTCTACATTGAATTTTAGTTTATGGGATGAAGCCTTGCTATCCTCTGTCATATTCAGAATCGTATTCCCATAAATAAAAATAATATTTCTCGATATGAGTTATGGATATGATAGAAACCAAACATTGGTTATCTTAAAGTTTGGGGTTGTCTTGCTTATTGCAAGAGCAACGATCCTAAAAAGACCAAGTTGGGTCCAAGGGCAATAAGATATGCATTTGTGGGTTATCCCAAAATAGCAAAGCTTATAGATTATTAGACTTGGAGTTTAATGTAATAATTTAATCAAGAGAGGTTGAGTTCTTTGAGAACATGTCATGCGATGACAACAAGTTAGAACCAACTCATACTAGAAAGCCTTAAGAGGAGACTCCTAAATAGTTGGTGAACAACCTTAATTGTCTAGAAGGAGCCAAATGCTCAAAGATTTGAGATCAAGTGAGAAGTGTTCTCAAATAGAGACACTATACCATGTTGAAGGTGATAATGAGGATGTTACTTGGAAAAATCCAATAATACTTCAAATAGAAGATGATCCCAAAACTTTCAAAGAAGCAATGTCCTTACGAGACTTCGCTTTTTGAAGGAGGCAATTGATGATGAAATTGATTCAATTATGTCTAACCATAATTGAGAATTCATTGACCTTCTAAAGGAGTCCAAACAAATTGGGTTGAAATGGGTATTAAGAAAGAAATACCATACCGATGGCACCATACAAATCTTCACAGCTAGGTCAATAGCCAAAGGATTTGAACAGAGGGAGGGAATAGATTACTTTGATACATATGCATTGGTAGTAAGAACTACTTCTTATAGATTGTTGTTTTCCTTCTCATCTATATATAACCTTTATGTTCACCAAATGGATGTCAAAACAACATCCTAAATGAAGATCACGAAGAGGAGGTCTATATGGAACAACTGGAGGGTTTTGTTCTTCTAGGAAATGAACATAAAGTGTGTAGACTTGTCAAATCATTATAGGTTTGAAAGAAGTTCCAAAACATTGTCGTGAGAAGTTTGATAACTTCATTATTTCCAATGGATTTAGACACAACAATGCGGAGAAGTGTTTATACTCTAAGACTTATGGTGACTATGTCATACTAGTGTGTAACGACCCAAAATGGCTAATAAGGCTTAAGAGCCTTGATTAGCGTGCTGTGAGGGCATAATTGGTATTTATGTATGATTTAATGTTTAAATGCATGATTATAAGATTATATGTGAATAAATGATTAAACGCTTGTTTACGAGTATTAATTATGCATGTGGGCCCTGATTGGTTTAGAAGGGCATATTTGTAATTTGAACCCATTGAGGGTATGATTTTGGTGTTATGTGCGGTGTTTCCGGTGTGAGGCGGTCCTGTTCCGCTGTACTAGTTGAGAATCATGACTATGGTAAGTAATGTTTAGCTGATGTGGTAACCAGTAGTAACCTTAGTGTTAGTGGTACTGGTGAAATAAGAAAGGAAAAGTGGTATTTTTGCAAAGAGTGGATATGACTAGGTTTCCCTTAAGGTTTAGGAAGGAAATGTTTTGAAGGAAGGGTAGAAAGGGTCATTTAGGCTTTAAATGAGATAATCACAGCTGAGGATATGTTATATGTACAAACTTCTCAAAACATCCATAAGTCACTTTTAGTTCAAGTTTGAAGAAGAAAGAATAGAGAATAGGTCTTGAGAGAGAGCTGGATTTTGAAGGAGGTAAAGAGTGGGATCAACTTGAAGAAGAATTTGCAGCCACCCACACTTAGAATTTTGAAATTTTGGAAGGAGGTAAGGAGTTCATGTTCTTGTTTTAGGTTTTCATCTATTCTTGGGAATCTTGGATTTCAATTTCTGAATTTTGGGTTTTGTGATGAAGTTATAAGGATTTGAGCTTGGGACCTTGAGTGCTGAAGCTTGGAGTAGTTTGGGGGCAGCCTAGGACCAAACTCTCTTGAAGGTAATGATTTCTAGCCCTTGACTGTTCTAGGTTTTCTAGTTTTCAGATGATGTTCTTGAGCTTCAAGCTCAATTTTTGTTTTCTATGTTTGGTGAGGTTGTTAGCTAAGTTGTAGTGTTATTATGTTGTATTGGGTGAGCTATAGTGGTTTAAGGACTTAATTTTGTGTTTGGTAGATAATTTGGAAGGCTTTTTGGGGTTTTGGCTCGAGGATGTTCGATGAGAAAACCAAGGATTTTGCATGTCTGGTGCTAGCACTGTAGTGCTAGGTTTGGAGTGCTACAGCGCTAGGTTGTGTTTCTGTGGGGCTTAGGTTCTGACTATAGTGTTGTAGCGCCCCTTGGGGTATTTTGTAGGGTTGTTGTCCGGGGGCTCGGGGGTCGATTCCACTACCCCATTTGGTGGAATTGGCCTTCCTGAGAGCTTGGGATTGGTCCTGAAGTTGATTTACATAATCAAATTTTAATGAGGGTTCTACTTAGATTGACGACTTGTTTGATCAACTGCAGGGAAACACAGTATTCTCAAAGATTGATGTTCGATTTGGTTATCACCAGCTGAGGATCAAGGACGACGATATACTGAAGACAGCCTTCTGAAAGAGGTATGGGCACTATGAGTTTCTGGTCATGTCGTTTGGTTTGACCAATGCCCCAGCAGCCTTCATAGACTTAATGAATAGGATGTTCAAGGACTTCTTGGATCAGTTCATCATTGTCTTCATCGATTACATTTTAGTGTACTCCAGTTCAGAGGCAGAGCACGAGCAACATCTTCGACAGGTCTTGCAGAGAATAAGAGAGCACCGGTTGTATGCCAAATATAAGAAGTGTGAGTTTTGGCTACCAAAAGTGACATTCCTTGGCCACATAGTTGGTGAAGATGGGATTAAGGTGGAGGCAGTGAGAGATTGGTCGAGGCCAAGGAACGCCTCAGAGGTTCGGAGTTTCCTCTGGTTAGCACGTTACTACAGACGGTTTGCGGAAGGGTTCTCGAAGATTAATACACTGATGACAGAATTGACATGGAAGAATTTAAAGTTTGTCCGGTCAAACAAGTGTGAGAACAATTTTAAAGAATTGAAGCGACTACTTATTACTGCACTTGTGCTGAGTCTTCCTTCGAAGGAAGGAAAGTTTGCGGTATATTGTGATGCGTCAAGTTTGGGTTTGGGGTGTGTGTTGATGAAGAATAGGAAGGTTATAGCTTATGCATCACGACAGATGAAGGAGTATGAGCAGTGGTACCCTACCCATGATCTGGAGTTGGCGGCGGTGGTATTCGCATTGAAGGTGTAGTAACACTATCTGTATGGGGAGAAGTGCGAGATATACACTGATCACAAGAGTTTGAAGTACTTCTTCACTCAGAAGGACATGTATATGAGACAGAGACGGTGATTGGAGTTGGTAAAGGACTATGACTGTGATATTCTTTACCACCCAGGGAAAGCCAATGTAGTGGCGAATGCATTGAGCCGGAGGGGCTCGGGGAAGTTATTTAGTTCTACTCAAATTTCTAGAGAGTTGGCTGATGAAATGTCCAGAGCAAGGATAGAGTTGGTGGTGGGCCAGTTAGCCAACATTACTTTGCAGCCGACCCTACTAAAGTGGATTAAGGAGGGTCAGTTAATTGATGCACAGTTACAGGAGGTTAGAGAAAATGTCCTAGTGGGAGCAGCTAAGGATTATTCTATTTCTGAGGTTGGTCTGCTACGGTATCAGGATCGGATTTGTATTCCAACTGATGTGGGGATTAGATGAGAGATATTGGATGAATTGCATACCGCGTCGTACTCACTTCATCTGGGTACCATGATGATGTATCAGGATCTACGGACGTTGTATTAGTGGCCCGGGATGAAGAAGGATGTGGTGGAGTACGTGGCCAGGTGTTTGACCTGTCAGCAAGTGAAAGCTGAGCTTCAGCAACCATTAGGGCTGCTTCAACCTTTGGGTATTCCTGAGTGGAAATGGGAGGATGTTGCAATGGACTTTGTGGGAGGTTTACCCAGGACAGTGGGGCTTCATGACTCAGTGTGGGTAATAGTGGATAGATACACCATATCAGCTCATTTTCTCCAGTGAAGATGACATATACGGTGGATCAGTATGCAGAGTTGCATGTGAGGGAGATCATACATCCCCATGGGGTTCCTAAGTCTATTGTGTCGGACCGGGATCCTATCTTTACCTCAAAATTTTAGGGTAGTTTGCAGATGGACTCATTGAAGTTCAACACAGCCTTTCATCCTCAGATTGATGGACTGTCTGAAAAGACGATTCAGGTTTTGGAGGATATGCTTAGGGCTGCATGATCGACTTTGAGGGATCTTGGAGTAAGTATCTCCCATTGATTGAGTTTTCATACAACAACAGTTATCAATCAACGATTGGAGTGGCTCCGTATGAGATGTTATATGGAGAAGGAGATGTAGATCACGTATTCATTGGGATGAAACGAGTGAGAAGAAATATTCAGGACCGGACATGGTTCAGAAGACTAATGAAGCTATTGAGAAGATCCGAGCTCGAATGCTCGCCTCACAGAGAAGACAGAAAAGCTACGCTGATCCTAAGCGTAGGGACTTTGAGTTCCAGGTTGGGGACCATGTGTTTCTATGAGTTTCACCATTGTGAGCGATGAGAAGGTTTGGGAAGAAGGGCAAGCTGAGCCCTAGATTCATTGGACCTTTTGAGATCCTAGGAAGGATTAGACAGGTGTCTTACAGGTTAGCCTTGCCACCATCGTTGTCGGGAGTTCATGACGTATTGCATGTTTCTATGCTTCAGAAATACATCTCAGATACAACACATGTGTTGAAGTATGATGACTTGGAATTGCAGACAGATTTGTCTTATGAGAAGCGACTGGTTCAGATCTTGTATCAGAAAGATAAGGTTCTACGGAACAAGACAATTCCTTTGGTTAAAGTGTTATGGAGGAGTAGCAGGGTCGAGGAGGCGACCTGGGAGCTTGAGTCAATGATGCGGGATCAGTATCTCGAGTTATTCAGGTAAATTTCGACGACGAAATTCTCAGTATGAGGGGAGAGTTGTAACGACCCAAAATGGCTAATAAGGCTTAAGGGCCTTGATTAGCGTGTCGTGAGGGCGTAATTTGTATTTATGTATGATTTTATGTTTAAATGCATGATTATAACATTATATGTGAATAAATGATTAAACGCATGTTTACGAGTATTAAATATGCATGTGGGCCCTGATTAGTTTAGAAGGGCATATTTGTAATTTAAACTCGTTGAGGGTATGATTTTGGTGTCATGGGCGGTGTTTCCAACGTGAGGTGATCTTGTTCTGCGGTACTAGTTAAGAATCATGACTGTGGTATGTAATGTTTAGCTGAGGTGGTAACCACTAGTAACATTAGTGTTATTGGTGTTAGGAGTGTGTCCTAAAAGCATGTAAAGACATTTGTTTTTTCTGTGAATAAAGAAATACAATGGTTTATTATTATTTTCATATTTAGATTGTTAAATTATTGTTTGAATAATTTTGTAAATATCAGAAAAATTCCATATTCATTATTGAGGATGTGATCTTGTATTAGTACGAGAGAATTAAGATCACATGAATGAATAAAAATGGTCAACAACGACAAATTAAAGTTATGGAATTCTTTAATTGGAGTTGTAAGTACGGTTTACTGAGTATCATAATGATACAAATAATCTAGATTCGGATTATTGATGTGGTAAGACATCTCGGTAAAGGTGCTTTATATAATATGATTATATATGACATGGATCGATGTGAATTAAAGTCTTTATCCAAAAACCATTTATAAATAAAGACTTGTAATTCATATCATAACAGATGATCATTTATAGATCAACCTAAATCTTGAGTGTTCATGAACTCATGTTCATGTTTATTAAATCTTTTGATTCACTCGTTAAGGTCTCTTCAAAGAATGAGGCTAATGACTTTTGTTTTGGAGATTTAATATCATGGATGGCTGGGAACATGTATCAACAACACGGAATCTAATCTTTCCTAACGGATCGTATATTAGTTCCCTTAAGGGTTAATTCTGGAACTGAATGATTTTGAGCTCAAATCTATAATTAGATTATAGATTAATTATTCACTAGTGAATTAATGGTACTTAAGGAATAAGAAATAAATTAGAAAGGTTAAATGGTAATTCTTCCATTCTAATTTATGAACTAATTAATTAGAGGGTTGAACTATTGTAAGATGGTTATATCAATGGACGACTTAAGAAAAAGATTTCTGTAAAAGTATATCTATAACATAAAGAGGGCAATTCTGAATTTATAGTGGAGTAATATCATAATTAATAAATTAACTATTATAATTAAAGAGTTTAATTATTTAGTTTCAATTTATTGGAGCTTAATGTTATAGGTCCATGGTCCCCAGAATGGCTCAAACAATCACTGTCAAAGGCAAATACAAAAATGGGTAAAAAGGACTTATGTGATAAGTAAAATATTTTTCTATGTATCAAACATAATTATTGTTTAATTATGTGTAATTAATTAATTAAGAATTAATTAATTATTTGATTTAACAAAAATATAATTAATTTTGAATTAATTTATTTTTGGGATTTTTGGTATTTAAATAATAATAAAAATTGGGAAAAATCACATGCATGCACATGCATGTGGTACACGTGTGGCACAGTGCACATGCACTGTGCTACACGCATAAGAGATAGACTTGGTCTCTTGATTCCACAATTTTAGTTATTTAAATATTAAATAAATAATGAGATATTTTGATTTGATTTAAATATTATTATTTAAACAAAAATCTGATAACTGATCAGTTATTTTGAATTTGTTTAAAATAACAAATATTTTAATATATTGGATATTATTAAATATTGGATATCAGTTTTCACAGAACGTAAGTTTTCAGGGATAGAAAAATATCTAGGATTCTCTCAGAGAAAAAGATCAGTGACAAAACAAAGGTCATTGTTCTTCACAAAACCTAGGTCCAAACTTTATCAGATCTCATGTGTTGAGAATATCTGATAAATAGTTATTGCCTATTATTTGTATAGCGAGCCCACACTCGTTCTTTGGGTGACTGAGAACATTTTGGAAGATCTTGGTGTGAGATCTCAAGGATTCAGCCATACGAAAAGATAGCAGCAAGGAAGGACCTGAGGTAATGTTTCTATTCTTGTCCTTGATTCAATATATATATGAGTGTGAAGAAGTAGATCTAGAAATCTTATGGGATTAATCTGAAAATTTGATTGTTGTTCCGCTGCGCATAATCTCTGATTTGATCAATAAAAACCAACAATTTGTATTGGTAAAATAAGAAAGGAAAAGTGGTATTTTTGCAAAGAGTGGAAATGACTAAGTTGCTCTTGAGGTTTAGGAAGGAAATGTTTTGAAGGAAGGGTAGAAAGGGTCATTTAGACTTTAAATGAGATAATCACTGCTGAGGATATGTTATACGTACAAACTTCTCAAAACATCCATAAGTCACTTTTAGTTCAAGTGTGAAGAAGAAAGAGCATAGCATAGGTCTTGAGAGAGAGCTGGATGTTGAAGGAGGTAAAGAATGGGATCAACTTTAAGAAGAATTTGCAGCCACCAACACTTAGAATTTCAAAATTTGGGAAGGAGGTAATGAGTTCATGTTCTGGTTTTAGGTTTTCATCTGTTCTTGGGAATTTTTTATTTCAATTTCTGAATTTTGGGTTTTGTGATGAAGTTGTGAGGAATTGAGCTTCGGACCTTGAGTTCTGAAGCTTGGAGTGGTTTGGAGGTAGCCTAGGCCGAAACTCTCTTGAAGGTAATGATTTTTAGCCCTTGACTGTTCTGGGTTTTCTGGTTTTCAGATGATGTTCTTGAGCCTCAAGCTCAATTTTTGTTTTCTATGTTTGGTGAGGTTGTTAGCTATGTTTTAGTGTTATTATGTTGTATTGGGTGAGCTATAGTGGTTTAAGGACTTAATTTTCTATTTGGTGGATAATTGGAAAGGATTTTTTGGGTTTTGGCTCGGGGAAGTTCGATGAGAAAACCCAGGATTTTGCACATTTGTTGTTAGCGCTATAGTGCTAAGTTCGGAGCGCTACCGTGCTAGGCTGTGTTTATGTGGGGCTTGGGTTCTGACTATCGCGCTATAGCGCCCCTTTGGTAGCGCTACAACGCTACCCTATTTGCAGAACCAGACTTTTGGGTATTTTGTAGGGTTGTTGTCTGGGGCTCGGGGCTCAATTCCACTACCACGTTTGGTGGAATTGGGCTTCCCGAGAACTTGGGATTGGTCCCAAAGTTGATTTACAGAATTGAATTTTAATGAGGGTTCTACTTACGATTTTTTACTAGATGTACGCTAGGGCTCGGAACGGGATCGTGCTCGAGGGTCATCTTTATTAACCAAAGCACTCAGAATTAAAGGTAAGAAAAACCACACCCTTATGTGACTGTGTGGGACTGAGACTCCCTGTATTTGAATGCATATGTTGTGTGATTGTGATATGCCATGTGAGCATGAAATAAACGGCCTAAGAGTGTCACTGAGCTCGGCTTAAGCGAGTCGGAGTCAGTGAGTTGGACACTGGGCTTGGCCTAAGTGAGCCGGAGACAATGGGTTAAATAGAGGGTGCGGCCTAAGGGCGTCGATTCTGAGTATTGTATGATGAATTTTGATATGTTGTTATTGTTGTCTGTTGATTATAATTTGTTTAACACTGAGATGAATGACCTATGAATAATTGTTTGACCTCTCTGAATATATGACTGTTATGGCATGCTAAATACCTGGTTAACAGCTTTATGGATTATTTGTTTGTCTGTATCGTTTATGGTCTGCATTATGGTTTTCTTGCCGGGCCTTGGCTGAGAGGTACTACGTGGTGCAGGTAAAGGCAAGGGCAAGGTGGACCAATCCTGAGTTGGAGAGCTCTGGGGCAGAATATACATAGTCAGCTGCTCGGCTGCCACGACCGAGGGATGGTACAGGGACAGGATAACCTATAGTGCCATTTTTCCATTAGAGTGGCTTGTGGTTGTACATAAATTTTGAAATTTTGTAAACTGTCCTTTCAACCCTGTTTTTGGGATCCCATGTATCAGACGTTTATTTAAATGAAATTTGTCTTTTATGACCAAAATCTTTTAAACCTAGTTCGATTACGGTTTTAGCATCACATTTTTTTTAACTAAATGACTTTATTAGCATGTCTTGCACATTTATGATCACACTGTGTAACGACCTTGGTTATCCAGGGCGTTACATAGTATGTCTATATGTAGATGATATGTTGATTTTGAGTTAAGACATGAAGGGAATAATAGAAACAAAATGTTTTATATCTTCTAACTTTAAAATGAAAGACCTTGGAGAGTTGGATACCATTCTCTGTATCAATGTTAAAATGAATAGTGGGGTTTTGTGTTGATTCAAACCCATTATATTGAGAAAGTACTCGAAAAATTTAGTCATCTCAAAATGAAAGAGGCACATACACCATTTGATTCAAACATGAAGTATGAAAGGAATGAAGGAAGAGCGGTGGCTCAATTTGAATATGCAAGTGCAATAGGAAGCCTAATGTACGCCGCTCATTGCACAAAAGCGAATATTGCATATGCAGTTAGTAAACTCAGTAGATTTATTAGCAATACAAGTATCAAGCATTGGAAAGCTATTGAGAGAGTTCTTGGTTATCTGAAGGGTACAAAAGAGTATAGTATTCGCTATACAAACTTTCCAAGGATAATTGAAGGATATTTCGATTCTAATTGGATATCGGGAGTTGGAGATAATCTCTCCACCACTGGTTGGGAGTTTACTCTTGGAGGAGGTTCAATCTCATGGGGCTCCAAGAAGCAAACTTGTATATCTCACTCAACCATGGAAGCGGAGTTTATAGCTTTAGTAGCAACCGAGAAAGAGGCCGAGTGGCTTAGGAATCTCATGATGGATATTCCTTTAACCGCATATATGGTATCGACAATTTCAATACATTATGACAGAAAATTTGTACTTGGTAGAGCATATAATAGTATGTATAACGGAAAGCCTAGTATTAGTCTAAGACATGAATATGTGAGGCAATTGATTCAAGGTGGAATCATATCGATCTCATATGTTAAGACAAGTGAGAACTTAGCAGATCCATTTACAAAACCTCTTGTGAGAAGGTTGGTAAGTTCCACTTCAAAAGATATGGGATTGAAACTCCTAGAATAATAGATTCACTAATGATTGCAATTCAACTCCCATCTTGTACAAATCTAGGGAAAGAGTTTAATGGGTAAGACAAGTCATTGATAAGTGAATAGTTTCAACACTAAAACTTATGGTGAGTTCCATCCGTGATGGTTAATGTTGGTTGCTATCAAGTCAGGGTTAAGCCAAGAGCTTTTCCTGAAGTTCAGTTGAACGTAACAAGCATCTATAAAGGTAGAAAAGACGTTGTAAGAACTTCACCCATGTAGACTTAGAGGTGGTGCCGCCTCTCATGGGAGTTGGATTTTCTCCCTAAAAAGTTCATGAAGGGATGAGCACATGGCCATGATAGTGCTAAGCGAGAAAGTGGGAAAAGAAAAGATGTGGTGGAGGTATGTGAGGTATCATTGGTCTTATCATATAGAATACTTGGTTCAAGATTTTAATCAACTAATGATTTCGATAAGACTTTGTGGTATTTTCACTAAGGTAAAGTTCAAACCAAAAGGTATTTTATTTTATGCACCAAATTTTTTTTAAGCTAGAGAATAAGGCTTGTATTTAACCAAGTGGGGCATTGTTATGATTGGTTAAATACAAATAGATAAGTGTTAAAATACAAGCAAGTTATAAACTATTATGATTGGTTAAATACAAATGACAAAATGTTAAAATACAAGCAAGGTATAAACACTTAGTAGAATTGTAATGACCTGACTAACTTAAAGACCTCAGACGATTAAAAACTACTAAGACATAACTACTATTTCTGAATACATGAATAAAATAATAGAACTTTATTATAAAAATCCAAAATACGGGATCCCATTGTTATTTCATAAAATCATAAAGAAAACTTAACCCTTTATTATTAATTGTTTAAATACTAAATGCGAAAAATCATAATACATAATTAAAAAGACTCAAAACATAAACGTCATTATCGATCTTTCCCATCAGTCCATTCATTGAGTCCTTGCCCAATACACATGCCAAAGCTGACATGAATCTGCCCCACCTTCCATGCTCTTTTTCCTACACCATCTAAATAAAAAGGAATGAGCCCCATGCCCAGTAAGGAAAAACTACTAAAGCATATCATAGAACCTAAGACGTAAAGCATAAATCATAAATCATAAAACGTATGACGTAAAAACGTAAATTATAAAACATAAGACTACAAATTAATGGCCATTAACTCATTACCGTAGTATGTGATAGAAACCATCTAGTTCCTCTTGATAATATTTAGAGGTAGGTTTAGACACAAATATATTATATGATAAACCATCTAGGCCCTCTTGCTACTATTTAGAGGTAGGTTTAAACATAACTATAGTCTACGATAATGATAAAAATCTTGGGATTTGCTTATTTGCTATCTAACCAACCATATTTCCCAAGTGACTACAACATAAAACATATACATACATACATACATACATACACATACCATATAAACATAATCATAACACATAAAATCTAACATATTTTCCTTACCAAAAACTGGGATATTGGAGACAAGAGCGGGATTGGAAACTCCTAAAACCAAACAATAAATACCATAAGTTTCCTAAAGAAAATAAGATGAAGAGAAGATCTAAACCATCAATATAACAACTTATCGAAAACCTTAAGTTTCAAAGGAATCAAACACCTAACCAGATGCCATTATAACAAGTTAGGGTTTTGAAGAAAATGAAAAGAATAAGAGGAACTATAATGAACTAAACCCAAGGGTAAAAATACCTTAGATAGATTAGAACTTCGATCTACACCTCAATACCAAAATAACAAGCTATCTTACTTCCCAAGTGTTTAGAAAAGCTTAGATTTGAAAGCTTTTAACCCCCAAAATCCTAGTGTTTCTCTCTAGAACGAACTTAGCAGCTTGGAGGCTCTGAGAAGTTCTTGAATGATGATGCAAATGGTTGAATGAAGGGTCCTATTTATAGAGTTCAAGGAGTGAAACTAACTCCTTTTAAAATGAATAAATAATTGAATAAAAATTGAATTTTCTGCTCAACAGATGCCCAGAACTCGGTCAAAAACATTCAAGAGCAAGTCCAAGTTGTTGAGGGTTGTTTCTAGCTTGGATTTCATGGATTTTCAAAAGTGCATGAGGGAGCTGATATATCTCCCCCTATAGGTGATATATCACCTGCCCCATAATCCCCAGCCTCGGTGGTTTCATTTGTGCAAAGTCGACGTGTTTTCCGTATCAATCATAGATGATATATCGACCCCTATAGCTGTGATATATCGACTTACGATGATATATCAAACACGTTTTTGCACACTTTCAACACACTTGGAATTGTTTAAACCACTTTTACTGAGTAAAACATGATCCTAACAGCTGAGGGAAGGTTCTAGACTTCCTAGGTTTATGCTTGATTAATTATTCATCTAAAATCCTTAATAAACATACATGTGACTAGTGTCACGTTCTTAATTATTCTATCTAAACCTTAGGTTATAATAAATATCATTTCTAGGACCAGCTATATTAATCAAACCTTATGTTAAAATTAATATTTCTAAACTATAGGCTAAACTTATAAAATACATAACTATCTCTATGAGTTTCCAACTAAATCCCAGCTTGAACCAATAACCACGAAAACTAAAATACTACAGCACAAGCTACTACTATCTAGCTAAGTAAAATTCTAAGACGCTACAAGAATTCACATAGTAAAGATGTGAATTTGAGTTTCAAATTGTAGGCACTTCTAAAATGCAAATTTGGGTCCAAAGTGATACATAAAAGTATCTAAGGGTTCCCAAAAAGTTTGGTGGCATTTGGAGCATTTTTTGGACCTTTAAAAGTGTCCAAAGGCAGAGGGGGTGGCGATATGTTGCACCCAAGAGACGACACGTCGCCTGTTGGCTAGGGTTTCCAGAAACCCTAGCAGGCGATACATCGCCTGCTTTATTACGTGGATTTGCGTAAATGCTCTAAATTACATGTTTTACAAGTTTAATCCTATTGGTTGAACTTAATGACAATGCCTACTGTATATATATGGGTCAAAATAGGGATTTGGGAGACTTGATCACTCTCTCCAATCTCTCTCTACCCTCTCTCTCTCTCTAGCTCCAAGAATCTCTAGTTTTCTCCAAGAACTCTCCGAGAAAGTGCTTGACTTAGAGAGTTGAAGGCTTGTTCAATCTCAATACTCATTTCCTCAAAGAGAAGGCCTTAAGCATCAATGGTGGCTGGGAAATAGAGTATTAAGACAGCGCTTCTCAACATGTATAAGCCTTAGTTTTGTATTTTTTATTTTCTTTTAGGATTTGTTCAAAGAAAGTGGTGGTCTTGCCTAGGGTTTTGAAGCGTCATCAAATATTTAAGTCTCTGTCAATCCAAATTTTATGTAGATTCTATTTTTTATGGTGGTGTTATTTCACTCTCCCCCAACATTCTAATACTCCAAAATATGAGATAGCATATCATGGAAGAATCTAACTCGCTTTTAGCTTTGAGATTCATGACACAAGACTTTGTTAGATTAAATAGATATGATGGGACTAACTTGTTCAATGGGAAGACAAGATTAGGTTCTTGCTCAATACTTTGAAAGTTCTCTATGTCTTGGATAAATACCTAAAAGCCTTGGAAGAGCCCAAGGAAGAGGATACTCAAAAAGTTGTCAAAGAAAGGAAGAGCGCGAAGATGAGTTGATTTGTAGGGGTCACATCCTCAATGCCCTCCCAGATAGGCTATACAATCTCTACACCAACACCAATACCGCCAAGGAGATTTGGGAGGCCTTGGAAAAGAAGTACAAAGTAGAAGAGGAAGGCACAAATAAATTGTTTATTACTCAATATATGGAATTTAAATTTTATGATGACAAACCCCATCTCCCTCAAATTCATGAGCTGGAAATTATTGTGAATAAATTGTCTACTCTTAAAATTGTATTGCCGGAACAATTTCTTGTGGGTGCCATTATAACCAAGTTGCTTCCTTCATGGGGAGACTATAGGAAAAAGATGCTCCATAGAAATGAAGAGATTTCTTTGGATGAAATTCTCAAACACTTCAGAATTTAGGAGGAATCTCGTTATAGAGATTTGAATGGTGAGATGTCTAATGGAGAAACTTCTAAGACCAATGTTGTGGAAAATCCTCCTAATAAAGGCAAAATAAATGGCAAGAACAAGGGCAAGGGCCAAAAACCCTCGGGGCCCAAGAAGAATGAGGGGCAATTCAAAAGTTCCAAGGGACCTTGCTTTGTTTGTGGCAATAATGGCCACTTCGCTAGAGATTGTAGGTTCAAGAGGAGCCTTAACAATGAAGCAAAGGTCAACTCAGCTCAAGAGGAGGTATTGGCTACACTAAGTGGGGTCAATGTCATTCATGGAAAGGTGAGTGGGATGCGGTATGATACTTGTGCTACAATTCATGTAACATATGATAGATCTCTATTCAAGACTTTTGAATCTTAAAAGGAAGGCATGAAACCCAAATGGCCAATGAGAAAAGATCCAAGGTTGAAGGAAAGGGGACTATTGACTTGTTCTTCACACCCGGAAAGAAGGTTTTACTCTCCAATGATTTGTATTTACCATAAATGAGTAGAAACCTTGTGAGTGGCAATTTAATTGGCAAACCGAGAATCAAGCTTGTGATAGATTCCGACAAGCTTATTTTATCCAAAGGGATATGCTTGTGATGTCATGTTTAAACTTTGTACTTCCATTTACAATGTGAACAATAAATTTTCTTCTTCTGGTTGTATGCTTGACTCAAATTCTATTACTTTGTGGAATGTTAGACTTGCACATATAGGATTTAGCACAATTAAAAAGGCTATCAAATGTGGATTAATTGAATGTGATAATGTTGAGCATGAAAAATGTGAATTATGTGTTAAATCTAAAATGGTAAAGAAGCCTTTTCTTAGTGTTGAAAGAAACTCTAAGTTGTTAGATTTGATACATAATGATTTATGTGAACTTAATGGAATGTTGGCTAGAGGAGGAAGTACATATTTTATTACTTTCATTGATGACTGCTCTAGGTTCACATGTAATGCCCTGGGTAACCAGGACCGTTACACTGTGTGTTTAAAATAGTGCAAGACCTGCTAATTAGGTCGTCTGAACATAAATGTGTTTCTAAAGTTATCTGACATGTTAGGGTTAAAAGATTTTGATCATAAAATGATTGATTTTCATTAAAATAAGAGTTTGATACATGGGATCCCAAAAGTAGGGTTTACATGGCAGAAATGACTCCCAAAATTGATACTACAAAAGCCAGTCTAAATGGAAAAATACAATTTAAAGCTCTAGTTCCCGTAATTCCCTCAGCCTTTGTGGTCGAGCAACTGTCGATGTACACTCTGCCCCCAGAGCTCTCCAAGGCCCCGCAAGAAAACAGAATTCAACAAGCACAAATAATAACAGAGCATACATTGCAAATCTCATATCAATCAGCTCAATAGCATCAGAATACAAATAATAAGCTAGGAAACGATAAACACATATAATTTCAAACATAAAAATAAATCTCTAATACAATAATTAGGTGTCAGCGCCCTTAGGCTGAGCCCTCTGGTTACTTAGCTGATCACAGCCCACTTAGGCTAAGCTACGTTCAATACTCTTATCATCAGCTCTGGCTCCCTAAGGTTGTACTTTCACGTTACACATAACAGTCATATAGATTACAGAACACACACGTTCAATTATAGGGAATCTCAGTCCCAATCACAACCACATGAGTGCAGTTTTCTTACCTCGAGTCCTGAACGATGGGTAAAGAACAGTTCCGAGCACGATCCTCAATCTTGAGCCATAACGGTAATCCTATTCACAAGTAATAGAGGATAACTATCAAATTCCAATCTAATAAATAACTTCAAAATATTAATATAGCCTCTGCGACCTTGGCTTCTACCAAACTGGGTTGTAGGATCCTTCCCGAGCCTTAATATTTCGGTTCCCGAGCTTAAAACCCTCAAACAGCCATAACTTTGCATTTGAGCCGCGGCCCAGCCCCTTAAGGGCCGCGGCTCGCTCAAGTCAGAGGAAAAATACCTCTCTGCTGAAGGACATGAGTTGCGGCGCGCTACTTCTTGCGCCACAGCACTCCTATATAAAACAAAGGCCTTCCAGCCTCTTTGAGCACACAGGTCGCGGCCTGAGCCCCCAAACCTAGAAAAAAAAGCCTTTTTCCTGCATTTTTCCTCGAGCCTAAACCCCGAACTCATATCCCAAACACCAATTCAACCCATAATTAAGCTTAGTTTTCTTATCCTTATAGCTTAAACATCATAACCAACCTATAAACAATTCCTTACATTCATCAAACACCCAAAACAAGTCTTGGAATCCATTTTCATGCAAGCTCTAAGTTCTAACAATAATTCAGTAGAATTCAACAAGTTAGGGCCTGATACCTTACCTCTGTTAGTGGCTTGAATCCCCCAGCTATTCCTTGTCTACCCTAGCCTTAATTCTTCAGATTTCCCAAGCTCCAATTCCTTGAATTTTCTCCTTCAAATCTTCAAAATTTTATTAGGTTCTAGGGTGGGAGAGAGAACCGAATGGGAGGGGAGGTGAGCTGAGAGTTCATGTGGTTTCCTTCCTTCTGATTTCTTCGTAAAGTCTTAGCACCCAAAACTAAGTGAATCCCTTAGAAAAATGTCTAGATTACCCCTTAAGTCAATCTAAATCCTCAAGTGCCACAAAGACAAATTTCTTCATATGCCACATCCCGCTAAGTCCTCGAGTATTCCTATAAATCCTCATTCAATCCTGTCATGTCCAAATAATTGCTAACTTACTACCTGTTACTTAATAAACCCTGAAATATTCTCCAAGTTCCCAAAATACCTCTAGGTTCACCTCGAGCTAGGTATTAAACCCTGTTGTGAGTATTTCACTAATCCTCTAACTTGGATCACCTCAAACTGTATACTACAAATATATCCACATAATAATGTGGTCTCAATCATTTATCACATATAATCACATTTATGCCCTTAACGAGCCAAAATTATAGTTATGCCCTTATAAACAAGAATGGACCCACGTGCATATCTAATACTCATAAACGTGCATATAAACGTATTCATATCATCAAATATGTCATGCAATCCATATAGTCACACATTTAATCTATTAAACACACACATATATCCAATTATGCTCTTCCAGCACGCTAATCAGGGCACTAAACCCTATTAACATTTTTGGGTCGTTACATCACATATGTATATTTGCTTTAAAATAAAGATGAAGCATTTGATGTGTTTAAAGTGTATAAAGCGGAAGTTGAAAATCAACATGAAAGGAAACTTAAAATACTTAGAAATGATAGGGGTGGTGAATATTTTTAAAATAAATTTAATATGTTTTGTGAGGAACATGAAATAATTCATGAATGTACAACCCTTTTTACTCCACAACAAAATGGTATAGTGGAAATGAAAAATAGAACATTTATTAAGATTATTAATGCTATTTTATTACATTCTAAATTGAATTTTAGTTTGTGGGGTGAAGCATTGCTATTCGCTTGCCATATTTTGAATCGTATTCCCATAAAGAAAAATAATATATCTCCATATGAGTTATGGAAAGGAACGAAACCAAACATTGGTTATCTTAAAGTGTGGGGGTGTCTTGCTTATTGCAAGAGCATAGATCCAAAACAGACCAAGTTGGGTCCAAGAGCTATAAGATATGCATTTGTTGGCTATCCCCATAATACCAAAGCTTATAGATTATTACACTTGGAGTCTAATGTATTAATTGAATCTAGAGAGGTTGAGTTCATTGAGAACATTTCATGCAATGACAAAAAGTTAGAACCAACTCAAACTAGAGAGCCTTAGGAGGAGACTCCTAGAATAGTTGGTGAGCAACCTCAATTTCCTAGAAGGAGCAAAATACTCAAAGATTTGGGATCAAATGAGAAGTGTTCTCCAATAGAGACACTATACCTTGTTGAAGGTGATAATGAGGAAGTTACTTGGAAACATCCAATAGTACTTCAAATAGAAGATGTCCCAAAACTTTCAAGGAAGCAATACCCTCTAGGGACTCCGCTTTTTGGAAGGAAGAAATTAGCACTACACCAAAAATCACTTTCCACAACACATGATTATAATACTATTGAAAAAGTATTATATTTACTTAGCATCAAAAGAGGTAAAGGTGCGAAGCTTCAAATGAAATAGCACCCAAAATTTTATTTAGCGAAATTCAATGTATCCTGCCTCTTCTCTCACTAAAAAAAATGAGCCCTAATTTTCTTTTCTCATTTACCTTCTCAATACCCCAAAACCGAACAACGAAAAACTTATCTTTTCTCAAAGTTTTCCCTGCTTGAATCCCTCTTACGAACTTTCTTCCCATATGTTTAGCCTTCGACATCTTCCTCTCTAGCCCAAATTTTGACCTCTATTTCTTCCTTCCCCATACTCCTCTTTCTCTCATTGCGAGTGGGTTGGTGGACTCGTAGTAGACGCGATGAGATCTCATCAGAGGTGTGTTTGGGCCTTGTAGACGATATCATCATAGGTGAGAGGCCTAGTTTTTCGTGGATGATCATGGTAGAGGTGAGATACGGGTCTCTTGGTGTTATAGTATGACCAAGGACCTAGATCATTTCTTGATTATATTTTCTTGATTCTGTTCAAAGCCTTAGGACATATCGAGAGGTTTTGAGTGTTAGTTCTAGAGTTTGATATTATTATTATTATTATTTGACTTGGATAGGCCATGCCCTTTTATTATAAATATCTTGGTATATTTGTTGTTTTCAAATATCTGACTATATAAGTTTCTACAAGTAATCTATGATATTTTTTGCGTTATAGTTTCTTGGGTATATTTTTGGATTTGACATTTGATTTTGTTTGTGATTATGTTTTCTGGGTTTGAGATTATTTTAGTTTCAGTTTTTTTATCCTATTTTTTTTGGATTTAAACTTTCGGTGTGTTGAGCTTGTTTTTGTTCTGTATTTGATTTTCTTGTGACTAATTTTTGTTTTACATTAGATCTTTGACTTTTTTATGTTTAAGTTTTATGTGTTTGGAGAACTGTTTTGGTTATGAACTTTTATTTAGTTCTAAGTTTCTTACATATTCATTTTAATTATAGAGCTATGTTTCCTTGATATTGTGGTTCCTCATTGTTCAATGTTTACTTTGGTTGTTCCATTTGAAAGTGAAATCTAGGACTACTTCTCCTATAGCAAACTTGTTTAGGTTTCTTCTATTACTTATCCTATAGCAAACTTACAGCTCCAATCATCCCAAGCAGACCTTAGATTTCTTATTTAGAGAGCTAAGATACTCCGTTTTAGAGTTCCTCTTCAAGCTTGTTGTTCTTCAGGAAATTTTGAGCTTTTGACTAATTTCGAATTTTGGTGTTGTTATTGTGGATGGGAACTAGATTGCAAGGTACTATAGACCTGGAACTGAGGTTGAGACTCTTGATTTTGGCTTGGGATCATAGATTTGGGGAAAGTTTCCAAGTTCAAAATCAAAGTTGTGATTTTAGCTTCCTGTATGTCTTTCGGTGTTTTGAGGAGGTAATAGTGGTTCTGGGCATTTGGGTAACCTATATTGGGGTCAAATTACTTTGAAATTGTGTTCGGAAACTTTGTTTGATGACTTTCGAAGGTATTGGGTTAGTTTTTGGAAAATGGGGGTTGAAGAAATTGTAGAAAACAGAACCTTGAAATCTAGTTTCATGTCGTAGTGCCCCTGTGCCAATTTCTGTTTGTATATCTTGTAAGGTTTCTCTTTTATTTTGGTTGAGCCTTCCTAAACTAATTTGATGGTTACACAACCTTCTATGGGATTTCATTATCTGGGGACTCTCAAATAATTTTATTTTTTTTCTTGTTCTATTTGTAGGGTTCTTGATGATGGGCTTAGTTGTGGAGGATTTGATGGTGGAACAATATGGTGACTTTGGTGGTGAACGTGGTTATCGGGTCAAGATCATGAAAGAGGGGATTGGTGATGGTATCATCCCTTTGAAATAATATATATATATACACACACACACATATATATATGTTTTCTACATTTTCTTCTATTTGTATGATCTTTTATCCAGTGCTTGGTAGTGATTATAGCAGAAAGCTTGGGATTAGCTTTGTAGAATGGTTTTTTGACAAGAGATTTTTTATGTAGAAAAATATTGAAAGCCTATATATATAGTTAACAAATTGATTTTTTTAGATATGAAATATTTTTTTGTTTGACACTTCGTATGAATTCCATTGCATTATTTTTTATTTTTAGTTTATAAAACATTTGGAAATTAATGACTGTTGTAGGCATCAACTCAATGAAGAATACCTGTCTAATTTTCCTTTTGATCTGATTTTTTTGTTAAAATAGCAACTTTTTCTTTCTGTCCCAATTCGCACATAATATGTTTGTTAAAATGCCTTGAAGGGACTTATATGATTTTTTTATTTATATTTTTGCTTGAAAAATTAAAGTTTAAATTAAAACAAGCCTGGAAATGAAGGGGTACCACTACACCAAATACCCCTTTCTATAATACATGAATATAAGCTAATTGGAAAAGTATCAAATGATTTTGTTGTGTTGTGTTGTTTTTATCTATCTATGTTTTTGCTTCAAATGGTTGAGTTTGGCTTCACGTTGGGGTAACTTGTTCTCTTGATGAATGTGTGCCTGGTATTGACACTAGCCTTGTTTTTCGAATTCAAAGTCATTGGTACTGATGGAAAGAACAGGGAAGACTAGGGTGAGTCTTTCCCCATTCGTTGAGTTGTTGTGTTTGAATTGGCATGAATATATAGATGTTCCTTGTCTTATCGTATCTATCTTTGAAAAAAGGTTTTTCTCTTTATTTTTAATTGATTTTACATTCCTTATCAATCTGTTTGGGATGACTTAGCTGCAATAATCTTATATTTATACATGTTTTTTTATCCTCTAGTGCTATCATGATTCCCTATAAAATGCTTCTTGAGCTATCTTCTTTATTGCTACCTATATGCTATGATTGCTTGTATATTTTAGGGGCTTCTGAAATTTTTAACTTTTTGATGCAAGGATAGTAGTTTTAGTTTCTTATTCCCAGATTTTGTTTCTTAAAATTTTAGTTGTTTAAAATATGGTTTGAGTTGCTCCTTTTTGGGCAAGTGTTTTTTCTCATTAGCTTTTGTTTTAGTGTGCTTTTGTCTCATCCCATTACATTCAGCTTAGCTCTTTTTTCTATGTCCTGGACAGGTTACATTTGTTGAGTTCATGCAAAAAAATTCAAATTTCACAGCTGCAACTATTCTGTGAAAAAGTGATTGTTTGTTAATCAAAATATCCACAATGTATTGTTATGCTCAATATTTTTGTTTTCGAAACAGAGGTTTAACTAGTGGCTGAAATATACTTTATATGATAAAAATATACTTTCTTGCATAAATTTTTTTGTATTGTTTTTTTCCTAGTAAATAATCAATTATTTTGTTATAGATTTCATTTTTTCTGACTATTAATTATTCAAAGGGTGCTACATAGATATAGAGAGTATCACAACTGAATTAAAAATTAGTTCCAATTAGATTTTTGACTTCTTAAGAATATTATATAGATGAAGCCTAACAAGCACGAGATGGAGAATTTATGGAACCAAATTCTACATGTTGTATATATAAATTTAAGCTCAGGCCAATGATTGCCTATATGTTTTTCTTGTCTTTTGCAAAGTAGTGTATAAATGTTATCCTTTCATCTAACCTTATTTTGTGTTCGCCTTGTTGAATTATTATTTCTTAGTTGTCACATTTAGTTTTCCACTTGAGATATAATATTTTGTATGTTTTATCTATAGTCAGGTAGCTATCATTGGAAGTGGTTTTGGGTTGATCTTATTCAGGTTTTTTTCGTCACAGAAAGGGAGGTGCAAAAAGGGTATTGTTTACTTGCTATGTTTTCAGCCAAAAGTAATTATGTCATATGCAGCCACCTTTCTTCACTTTAGGTGTAACGCCCCAACTCCAGGGACCGTTACGGTGTGCCTTGTAAACAGTGCTAAACTCGCTAATCGAGTTATTTGGCCAAAATCGTGTAACTAAGTATGATTAGCGATTTAGGGATTAAAATTTTTGGTTAAGATGTAACGTTTCACTAGAACGTTTAACATATATACTGGGATCCCAAAAGTATAATTTTAGAGTCTACTACAAGAAAATATTTACAACAGGCCGTTCTATGCGGCAAAACAGGGTTTAACCCTAGTTCCACTTTAAACATCGGCCGTGGCGGACAAGCAGCTGCATATGTACACGTCATCACCTAAGCTCTCCAACTCAAGGATGGTCCAGCTTTCTTTTGCCTTTACCTGCACCACAAAGCACCCGTGAGCCGAAGCCCAGCAAGAAAACACAATACAACATGATATAATGTCAACAGTAATTGTATTAATTGTTCAGGAACAACAGTCCAAGCAAATAGGTGACTATCACAAAAGTCACAAATGTGGGGACAGCACCCTTTAGCCATGTGATGATAGGATCACCAGGGCTTAACAAACGAGTGAGCATCTCACTAGCTTCAACATGATAGGTGCATGGTGATTGGTCACCAACATAATCTTCCTCCCGACTCTAGAGTCGTAACTATGGAACAGCGTTCCCTAGCCATGTGACAAACAGTCATCGGAGCCATATGCCCTGGCTCTAAACATCTGGTCTTAGACCAGGCAAGCGCTTATAAGTTCATCGACTTTAGGGTCAGTCCAGCATTAATGCCATAGAGCCATTCAACGCTGATATCGATTAGATCTAATCTTCATTCGGCCCTGCGTCCTCGACGCTCATGCCGTTTCTGACCCTCAGGTCAGTGAAACACGACCAGTGCTCAAATCATTATGAACTTGACTAATAAATCACAGCTTCACAGATGGATCTAACACCGTTGCTGATTCTGACTAATAAGTCAGTGCCATACACAAGTAAGCCATGCCACCAAACATATATCACATGTCCAATATCCATAAACAAGGTATTCAGCATGCTTGCTTAACAAGTACTAGTACAATTAGGACCATGCACAAACCCAGAGGCACAAGCTCTAAACAATATCATACTCAGTACTCAAAGCATGTCCTAATCACATGTTTCTTGTGCATCACATGCATTATATTTAACAATCCAACATGCACCAATAATAGCCATGCATGTCACATTTAATAATCAACCAACATGCATCAATAATAGCCATGCATGTCACATTTAATAATCAGCAAACATGCATCAATAATAGCCATGCATGTCACATTTACACAGGGTGCAGTTTTCTTACCTCAGATTCGAGCTAGAATGATTTAAAGAACAACCCTTGAGAACGATCAACTTTTAGTCCTTTAGCAGTCACCTAGTCATAACCAAATATAGGATATCATCAATAAAAATGATCAACATAGGTTCCCAAACCAATATCTAGCCTCCGGGACATCAATCCACACTTAACCGGGTAGTAGGATTGACCCCGAGGCCTATGGGTAGCATCCCCAAGCCAAAAACCTATTTTTGGCCAAAACTGCATCCATGGGCCGCGGCTCTCCCTAGCCATGCCGCGGCTCACCTTCAGACAGAGGCTTAATCCTCCCCAGAAACACACACAGGTCGCGGCACACCATAGCCAGGCCGCGGCCCTTTACGCGCACCAGCAAGCTACCAGCTTGCTTCCCCTGCGTTTTTCCTCGAAACCAAATCCTCAAACCAGCCCCAAACCTCAGCCACTAAACATCATCTACAACTCACCCACACCAAAACCCAAGTTAAACATCAACCAAACTTCCATTAATTCCAACTATTTACCAAGAAATCACAAGCTGAAAGTTTAAATCCAAAACAGAGTAAAACCAGAAACCAATGGCTAAAACTCACCTCAATCCGAGATTAAACCTCCTTCAATGGCTGAACCAAGTCTACAAACCCAGGTCCTTGATTTCCTAGCTTAATTCCCCAATTCAAGCTCAAAAACTCCAAAGAGGAAATGGAAGAGAATGATGTACGAGAAGGAGAAGTAAAACTCTGTTTTTGTTATGTTTTTCTACAGCCATCTAAAGGTCATATACATCCAAACCAAATGACCTGAATACCCCTAGGTCTTTAAAAGTTTCTAAAGCCTTCCCAAGGGTAAAATTGGTACTTTCCACCTATCTCGTTAATTACAATTAACGCTCTCCAATTCCAGCTATTCTCAATATTCTCAAATGCCAATAAATCATATCCCATTACCCTTTAATTCCTGGTAATGTTCTAATCATCAAAGTGACCCCGAGACTCACCCCGAGCCTCAAACTTAAACCCGTTATGACTAAACTGAACACTTACATCTCATGATCGTCTCATGCCGAATAGCTCGAACCAATCCACCTTATAATGTGGCTATATTAATTAATCACAACCATGCACCCAAAATACACAATTATGCCCACAGCAGCCAAATTACCAAAATACCCTTATAATTAAAAATACTCCCATATGCATGCATTTACCATCATATAATAATATAATTCACATGAACATGCATATGATCATTAAATAGCATCATAATTCAATTATGGCCCTCCCGGCCTCCTAATCAAGGTCCTAACCCTTGTAAGGAAATTCGGGCCACTACATTAGGCTAGGCAAATAGTCCAATTAACTTGCATAATCCATGTGTAGTCAAATAACATTAGATATCACTAAGAAATTAAACAGTATAAGCACAAATAAAGGACAATAGATTTTGATTTTTCTCTTACTAATAATGTCGGTGGCCAATTGGAGCTGTTATTCCTTTTATATTAAGCCATATAATAATATTTTTGTATTGACTTCAGTAATTTATATTTTCTTTCTCACTTCACCATTCTATATTTTTTGCTGATTTACTTCAATTATTTATTTTTTCTTGCTTTTTCTACTCCACATTTGGCCTAATGTTTCTATTATATTTTTATTCTTATATATTGCCAAGGAAGCCTAGATTTCAGATGCTTGTAAGTTGAAAATGCTTGTCTTATATTACGCCATATTTTCCCTCATTTATTGTGTTTAGTTTTATTATTTGATTATAAATGATTGCCTTATATTGAGCTTAGAAAATAAAAGAACTTCACTGGTTCTATAGCAGGATTTTACATGATCTTTCTACATCTTCTCTTCCATTCCATTTAGTCTCAAATTTGGGTTTGTTGAATTGGTTGTACAACAAACCAACATGCATTGGAAGGCATGCCTTTGGTGATAAATACTAAGCAACTTATACAATTATTAATGGATCTACAAAACTAAAATTGGTTTATGGTAAATTCTGACCAAAGGATCACTCATTTAGATTTTAATATTTATTGGACTTGCACACTTTTGATAAAAATGAAAAAAGGTTGTTATTTTTGTTTGGGATTCTATTATTATTGTGTATTATTTGTTACTTTACCAAATTTTTTAATAGGGTTTGTATTTGTTAGTGAGATTTTTAGCGAATAGAACTTGCTTTGCTAGCCATGAAAATGGACAACCCAGTTTTGAAAATAACATGTACACGATAATAGCTAGTTGGGTTGTTTAGTCTGTGACTGTAAGTATGTACCTTGTGCTAGTTTGTTTTCTTAGAATTAATTATGTTTTAGCTCTGCTCTGTTAATACCCACTTGCCCAATCGACTCAATCTCTTTGAACTGCCACTTGATCTTAATTTGGGGACCTATTTTTATATTGTGCAACAGGGGATAATATATTCGGATTTGATGCCACTGATGCTGCTAAGTCTCTAAATGTTGCGTTTGGCCCTGCAATAGCATCCAATATCCCATTCTCAAAGTGCCTCTTCACTCCAGCCATCACACATTCTCTATTGGAATCTCTGAAATGGATTGGGTAAAATCTATCTCTTTGTTACGTATTTGGAATTAGGGTCTATCTCTTGTGCTTCACTCACATTAACTACTTATATATGCAATTTTATGCTGAATTAGTTTTTGAAATAGTCTACAGAATCATAAAAGGGATTTGATTTTGGTGTTCAATTAAATTGGGTCCTTCACTTTTTTGAGTTTGCTATGCAGAATTATCGTTTATTTGAATCTTTTTTCTATCGAAAATGCCAATCATTATAGTTTTTCGTAGTTTTTGTATCGGATCATGTGATGTTACTGTATCAAGTGGAAATTTTTAATTGTATTACAATCTTGTTTTGCACATTCCAACCTAAGATACATGAGGAAGCATGGCGGTTGTTCTGCAATTCGAGTAGAAAATAAGCATGCTTTTGTTAACTCAGGAGTGTATCTGCAATTGCAAAATGAAAGTGTAATGTTGTGTTATGCTCCTCTAAGTCCATGTACACGTATTTTTTATGATTTTGTTTGATGCCAGTCTCAAAAAAAATTTATAACGGACATATTACACTGATTAACCATTTCAATTAGCTTCCCCTGAACATAGATGCACAAACATGCACATGCGCGCACGAGCTCATGTGCGCACTAGCGCATGTAAATCTATATATTTAATTTTTATTTTTAATGTATTCTGACTTTTAGGAGACTCACTAGAGTCTGTTGTACATATCTTTATAATTTACTAGGCACATAAATAGATGAAACAAGTTTTTCATCCTTTTACATGCACAAGATTGTAATACCATTACTTGTGGACTTCGAAGATGGAACATTAGGGCTAGTAAACAACATCTAAAATAGACTATACTATTAGTTGGCCTTTTTTTCTTCTTTTTTTCTAAATTTAAGATTGACTTACCTTCATATTGACTATTGATTACTTTTGTAGCATTGAAGCAGCTTGTGCCGCATACCCTACTGCTAATGTCTTTATCAACTTTGCTTCATTTATAAGGTGGGTACTTGTTATGCTCATTAACTATTGGTATTTTGAACTCCTACACAAGTACTTTTTAATGAACATGCATTATTTATTTCTTATTTTCAGTGCTATTGCCTCTTCAATGTCTGCACTAAAGTAGCCAACCGTTCAAGTTGTGGCTATCATTGCTGAAGGTGTACCCAAGTTAGATGCAAAGCAATTGATTTCTTATGCATGGTCTAACAATAAGGTGAGAGAACTATTGCAATGCCATCTACAATTAGCTGATTATGATTTTGTTGGCCTCAATGTTTTGATTTTCAAATTGATAACTAATTGTTTGAAAAATCATCTCAAATTTTTCCATAAAGTTTACACGTGATTTTCTCTATAGATATGCTCTTCTAAGAAATTTTTGAAAACCATGTAGTGCAAGTGACAAGTTTTGTTTACATTGTCCTCGAAAATAACTCTCTTTTCCATTACAGGGTGGAATGTCTAATGAGATGTACAATACCATAGCCTGTGTAACAGATGGAATCTATGAAGATAGACATATGTGCTTGCTTTTCTGTAAAGTTTGTCTTCCCCGACATTGTTATCTATGCTCACAAATGGAGGATGTAATAAAAATAAGAATTGTTGGACCATTGTAGGCATTGGTATTAGAGGTGATGTGTTTCCAGGCTCCACTCTTTCTGATCATGTTCTGCGGTTTAACAATATTCCACAGGTACTTTATTGCTATCATTTGCTCCTTAAAAGTGCATGTCTGAGCTCTCCTCTCTGTTTAAGTACTTATAGAAGGATCTGTGTCCAGTGCAACTTGTATTTAGATATGTTGCATGATCAATTAATGAATGCCATATAAAATATTAGACTTCTATTTCTGCAGGAAAATCCATCAATTAAATATTTTAAAATAATAATTACTATAGGAATAATGATAAAATTATGTGCTTTTAAACCCTGTCAATGCTGCTATTTACTTAAATCTGATTGTCTAGTTTTACTAGTTATCTTAGAGAGAGTGATCAGCAATTTATGCATCACTTGTAATATATATCTCACAAGCTGAGATTTCTGGTGTAACGCCCTGGTTACCCCAGAACAGTTACGGTGAACTGGAAATTTGACCCGCTACCCGAGTCCTTTGGTTTAAAACGTGTTCTAAGTGTTATTAATAGGTTAAGGTTGAAAAACAATAAAAAGGAAAAGATATATTTTATTAAGTATACAAACTGCTCATGAGCTATTCAAAAAATTTACAAGTTATTTACAACTCAAAATGGTCACTACTGTTTCAAATTTACAAACCTGCCGACCTAAGCGGCAAAATAAGGTTAACCCCCTAGTCCCTCTGAGAACTCCTTGGCCGTGGTGGTCAAGCGGCCGCATATGTACACATCACCACCTAAGCTCTCCACTCAAGGCTGGGTGAGCTTTTCTTTCCCTTTACCTGCACCACATAGCACCCATGAGCCAAGGCCCAGCAAGAAAACACAATATAGCATGATATAATGTTAACAATGATCATAATAACCATTCAGGACTATGAGTCCAAAACAGATAGGTGACAATCACAAAAATCACTAAGATGGGGACAGTTCCCTTTAGCCTTGTGACGATAGGGTCACCGGGGCTTAACAGGTAAGTAAACCTTTCATTAGCCTAAACAGGATAGGTGCATAGCGACTGGTCACCAACATAATCTTCCTCATGACCATAGAGTCACAACCCCGGAACATCGTTCCCTAGCCATGTGACAAGTAGTCACCCGAGCCTTATGCCCTGGCTCTTAGTAACTAGTCTTAGACTAGCCAAGCGCTTATAAATTCATCAACCTTGGGGTCTGTCCAGTTTTAATGCCTTAGAGTCATTCAACACTGATATCGATTAGATCTAATCTTCATTCGTCCCTGCGTTCAGGACGCTTATGCCGTTTCTGACTCTTAGGTCAGTATCCGTGACTAGTCAGTGCCATATACAAGTAAACAACATTCGCTAGCATTTAATATGCAATCCATATCCACATTTATCAATCAACATGCCTCAATAACAATCACGCATGTAAGATATACGCAGGGTGCAGTTTTCTTACCTTAGAATCGAGCTAGAATGATTAAAAGAACGACCCTTGAGAACGATCAACCTTTAGTCCTATAGTGGTTACCTAATCATAACCAAACACGGTACATCATCAATAAAAATGATCAACATAGGTTCCCAAACCAATATCTAGCCTCTGGGACATCAATCCAAACTAATCCAAGTAGTAGGAATGATCCTGAGGCCTAAAACCAAGTTCCCAGGGTCAAAACATGTAATCGGGGCGAAAACTGACCAAGGGCTGCGGCTCTAGCACCTTGGGCCATGGCCCCCAGAACATCCTGAAGTAAGGGCCGCGGCGCCCATCATCAAGGGCCGCGGTGCCAAGCAGGCACAACATCCCCACCTACTTCTTCAAGCAAGGGCCGCGGCTCTCCAAGAACAGGGCTGCGGCCCCCAACCCTGGGACATTCCCAAACTTGTTTTCAACTTCCCAAAGCCTCCAAAATCATACCTAAACATTCCCCAATCATCAAATCAAAGTTCCCAAGCTTCCCAATGGCTCAAAACCCTCAAAACCCAAGGTTCAAACGAACCAAAAACTCAACGATTCGCAAAGTCCAATTCAAAGCTTAGAAACTCTAAAAACTCAAAACTTTAAACTTAGATTACCTTCGATTAGGTTGTTTCTCGTCAAATCCTTCGGTCAAGAAGCTTATAATCTTTCCTAGGATCGCTATGCCTCGATCCTCGCTTGATTCTGACTCCTAGAACTCGAGATATCTTCGAAAATACTTCAAACGGTGAAAATGAACTATGGGAAGAGAACGAGAGGTTTTTCTAACGTACGTTCTATCTGACAAGCTACTTCAAGCTTAAGTAACCTCAAATAAAACCTAGTGCTCGGGGTCCCAAAAACACCCTTGGGGACATTATAGTCAAAACTTCCAGAATTCCATCCTGATCTCAAAAATTCCCAATTTATCATCAAATAACATTCCTATTACCCAAAAATTGACCCCGTTATGACAAAACCGCTAATCCATTATATAGGACTATCTCATGCCGAATAGCTCGAATATATCTCCATAATAATGGATTCTCATTCACAGATAGAAATATGCACCCAAATATACAGTTATACCCTTAACGAGCCAAATTATCAAAATATCATAATATTCAAATGTGGACCCACATGCATGCATATAACATCATATTATAATATAATTAATATAAACATGCATATTATCATTTAATGGCATAATTAAACAGTTATGGCCCTCCCGGCCTACTAATCCCGCCATTAAACCACATCGGAGAATTCAAGGCATTAGGTCTGGTGACACCTTATTTATGATTTTCCCCTTTCCCTCTTCAGCACCCCAAAGCCTTATCATCCCTCTGTTCTAAAATTGACGTTTCTCCTCGCCACTCCATAGACAACTCACTGAAGTTATATTCCTGAGACACACAATGATTCACTCCCACCACTCAGCTTCTCCTCATCAGTCCCCGAACAGTTTAGGCTTCAGATCTTTGGATGGTAAGTCTTCTATGCTTATAGTTTCAATTTATATATATATATAAATAAATTGTTAGTTCAATTTTCTAAAGAATCTTTACTAATATGTCTCTAAGAGAAAGAAATAAAACTAGCAACGGCAGCAGCACTGTTTCACGATTTGGCTTGTTTAGTGGTGCTGATAGAGTAGACTTTGCTTTGATGTTTTTTGGAAGTTTTAGTGCCTACGTCCATTGTCACTTGAATTAATATTATGAACCATTTAATTAAAGCTCTAAGGTCACTTGAGTATAGATAGTTGTAGTAATATGTGTAATATAATAACTTGTTTATTATTCAAACTCAATTATTGTAAATTTGGTTATGCGTCATGATATTATTGACTATTTTAGATGAATGATATGATATTTCATGACCTCATTAGTTTTTCTTTTATGTTTTATTTACCAGATTCAACAAGTGAAGTGCAAAAGAAAATCTGATTTGGAAGGCTTTGGTGTGCTGACATTTGGAAGATGATGAATTCCTACCTTTACTTTTGAATATGCAATTGTTTAAGACTATTTTGTTGACTATTGTGATAATGTTTTGTTTATGTTAATTAGGCAGTGTTGAATATCTTAAGACTTTTGGATTGTTTTTTTAGATAATCTTGAATGTATTTTGACATAATTATTTGGTTATATGTGTAATGAACCATATAATTGGTACTCAAAAATATGTGTACAATGTTAAGGGTGTCTTAAGTATATTAAATGAAGCGGGTTTGAATTAAAGCAATAAAAAATAATTATAATGTACATGTTTATATAATAATAATTCAAGCTTATCCAAATATTAGAATAATACAAAAAATGTGTTATTGTATCTTTTACAATAACAGTGGTTTATAAGCATAAAATTATGTTATGCAAACTATTTTCTATAATGCAGAAAGTGTGTTATTATAAAGTGTATCATAACACTACTTTAAAAGTACAAAAAAGTGTTATATAATTTATTTATAAATAGCATAATGAAATACTTATCTAACTATTAAAATAACACAACAAAAGTGTTATCATAGGATATACCATAACTCATGTCTATAACTATGGAAAAGTGTTATGCAAAGTGCTCCAACCTACTATAACAATGCTTTCCTTAACACATCAAAACGTGTTATGGTATATATTTGATAATACTTTTTTGGCCTTATTGAAAGTATTTTTTTCTTGTAGTGTAATGATGAAATGGATTCAATTATGTCAAACCACACTTGGGAATTGGCTGACCTTCCAAAGGGGTCCAAAGCAATTGGGTGCAAATGGGTATTTAGAAAGAAATACCATACTGATGGCACCATACAAACCTTCAAGGCTAGGCTAGTAGCCAAATGTTTCAAACAAAGAGAGGGAATAGATTACTTTGACACATATGCATCGGTGACAAGAACTACTTCTATAAGATTGTTGTTTGTCTTATCATCTATATACAACATTTATGTTCACCAAATGGATGACAAAAAGACATTCCTAAATGGGGATCTCGAAGAAGAGGTCTATATAGAACAATTGGAAGGTTTTGTTCTTCAAGGAAATGAACATAAAGTGTGTAGACTTGTCAAATCATTATATGGTTTGAAACAAGCTCCAAAACAATGTCATGAGAAGTTTGATAAAGTCATTGTTTCTTATGGATTTAGACACAACAATGCGGACAGGTGCTTATACTCTAAGACTTGTGGTGACTATGTCATACTTGTGTGTCTATATGTAGATGATATGTTGATTTTGAGTAATGACATCAAAGGAATAATGGAAATGAAGAGGTTTCTATCTTATAACTTTAAAATGAAAGACCTTGGAGAGGTAGATACCATTCTAGGTATCAAAGTTAGAAAGAATAGTGAGGGTTTAGTGTTAAGTCAAACCCACTATGTTGAGAAAGTGCTCGACCAATTCAGTCATCTCAAAATCAAAGAGGCATATACACCATTTGATTCAAACATGAAGCTTGAAAAGAATGAAGGAAGAACAGTGGCTCAATTTGAATATGCAAGTGCAATAGGTAGCCTAATGTACGCCGCTCATTGCACAAGAGTGGATATTGCATATGCGGTTAGTAAACTTAGTAGGTTTACTAGAAATCCAAGTATTAAAAATTGGAAAGCTATTAAGAGAATACTTGGCTATCTTAAGGGCACCAAAGAGTATAGTCTTCACTATACAAAATTTCCAAAGATACTTGAAGGATATTCCAATGTTAATTGGATATCGGGAATTGGAGATAATCTCTCCATCACCTGTTGGGTGTTTACTTAGGAGGAGGTGCAATCTCATGGAGCTCCAAGAAGAAAACATGTATATCATACTCAACCATGGAAGCAGAGTTCATAGCTTTAACAGCAACCAGCAAAGAGGTCGAGTGGCTTAGGAATCTCATGATGGATATTCCTTTAACCTCGGATATGGTATCAACAACTTCAATACATTGTGATAGCCAATTCACACTTGCTCGAGCATATAATAGTGTGTATAATGGAATGTCTAGACACATTAGTCTAAGACATGAATATGTGAGACAATTTATTCAAGGTGGAATCATATCGATCTCATATGTTAAAACAAGTGAGAACTTAGTGGATCCATTTACAAAACCTCTTGTGAAAAGGTTAGTAAGTTCTACTTCAAAAGGGATGAGATTGAAACTCCTAGAAGAATAGATTCACCAATAATGGAAACCCAACTCGCAACTTGTACAAATCAAGGGAAAGAGTTCAATGGGTTAGAATATGTCATTGATAAGTTAATAGTTTTCAACACTAAAATTTAAGATGAATTCCATCAAAGATGGTTAGTCTTGATTACTACCGAGTTAGGGTTAAGCCTAGGGCTTTTAATGAAGTTTAGTTGAGTGTAACAAGCATCTATAAAGGTAGCAAAGATGTTGTAAGAACTTCACCAATGTGGACTTAGAGGTGGTGCTGCCTCTCATGTGAGTTAGAGTTTCTCCCCGGAAAGTCCATGAAAAGATGAGCACATGGCCATGATAGTACTAAGTGAGAAAGTGGGAAAACAAAAGATGTGGTGGAGGTGTGTGAGGTATCACCAGTAATATCATATGGAATACTTGGTTCAAGCTTTAAGCTACTAATGATTTCAATCATGCTTTGTGGTATTTTCACTAAGATAAAGTTCAAACTGAAAGGCACTTTATTTTATGTGTCAAAATTGTTTAAGCTAGAGAATGTGGCTTGTATTTAACCAAGTGGGGGATTGTTATGATTGGTTAAATAAAAATGATAAAGTGTTAAAAAACAAGCAAGGTATAAACATTAAGTAGAATTCACATAGTAAAGATGTGAATTTGAGTTTCAAATTCTAGGCACTTATAAAATGCAAATTTGGGTCCAAAGTGATACATAAAAGTATCTAAGGGTTCCCAAAATTTTTGGTGGCATTTGGAGCATTTTTTGGACCTTTGGAAGTGTCCAAAGTCAGAGGGAGTGGCGATACACTTAGTGAATTTCACATAGTGATGATGTGAAATTTGAATTTCAATTGTAGGCACTTTAAAATTGTGTTTTGGGTCCAAAGTGATGCATGGAGGTATCTAAGGGTCCCCAAAAATTTTGGTAATATTTGGAGCATTTTTTGGACCTTTGGAGGAATCCAAAAACAAAGAGGGTGGTGATGTATCACCACCCTAGTGGCTTAGCATCACCTAATGCTTAGGGTTTCAAAAAACCCTAACTGGCGACGCATCGAATACTGGAGTCCGTACAAGTTAAGTAAATTTCTCTAAATGGAATGTTTTACAATTCTAATTCTATTGGTTAGACCTAATGACGGTGCCTACTCTATAAAAGGGTCAAAATGGAGTTTTGTAAGACTTGATCACTCTCTCCAATCTCTCTCTGCCCTTTCTCTCTCTCTCTAGCTTCAAGAATCTAAAGTTTTCTCCAAGAATTCATAAAGAAAGAGCTTCACTTTGTGAGTTTTAGGCTTGTTCAATCTCAATCCTCATTTCCTTCTAGAAAAGGCCTGAAGCATCAATGGTGGCTAGGAAATAGAGTATTAGGACAGCGTTAAGAAATGTGTATAAGACTTGGATTTGTGGCTTTGCATTGTTCTAAGGATTTGTTCAATGTGGTGGTTCTACAAGGGTTTTGATGGTTCATCAAAGTTGAAGAAGATCATTCACCAACTTGGGTTTGCATAATTTTTCTCAGTTATTTAGTCTCTATCAATCCATTTTTTGTGTAGATTCTAAATTTGAAGGTGGTGTCATCTCACTTTCCCCCAACACTTTCAACACATCAACAAGAAAGGCTTGGAACCTTATAGGGAATGAAGATGGGTCAAGGATCTTCTTCTCAACAGTGCTTCTCGAGGATCCACTCTCCCCCATGAATACGTAAGACCTCGTTAGCCTGGGTGAAGATGGGGATAAGAAATAAGCATTGAAGCCCTTTAGCGCTTCCACAGATTAGCTCTGTAATTGTAGAGACAAGTGTTGTGTGGTGTAGTTGTAGGCACTTCTAGGCCTCTTCTCGGCTACTGGAACACTCCAGTGCTTTGGGTACTATGGACCTTCTACCATCCATTGCAGTAAAGTTATTTCATGTGTGGGGGGAGAGTCCTCTTATGCATTATCCGATAGCGAGGATCCTAATGGTATAGCAATGATCCTATCCGTTGATCCCCCCTGATAGGACTTGGTAGGGTTGGAAAGTTTATTCAAAGACATACGAAAGCTAGATTCAAAAGAAAGGTCAAATTCAAACGTTTACTTTGTGAAACTTGAGCTACAAGATTACGCAAGCTAGAGCTACGGGATTTGAAATTCAAATAAAGATATTTTGGATCATTATCAAGTAACAAGTGGAAACATCTAAAAAATTATTTTCACAACCTTATCACTATAAAAAGAATGTTTTAGATTATTTTAAAGAGCTCACTGACTCCTCTCTCTCTCTCTCTTTCTTCTCGTTCTATTCTTTTCCATGAACTAATTTTCTTTTTAGGGTGTTAATGGATTCTTCTTGAAACCTTATGATTATCTAATGTAGTATTTTTTATGAATTTCCTATCAATATTGTGAATTATTTGACTTGTGTTTAATGTTTGTGAGTACTTGATCACCATTTGCATGATCTATATGATTTTAACCTCAGATCTGAGAAGTGAAGGATAAATATGCTATAGTCAAATAATCATAAATTTATATTGGACGAGAGTACCCGTATGATTTGTATATCTTAGGGATTACATGTTTAATGCATGCGATATGCTAATTTCCATAGAGATGTAAGAGATTTGCTTATTGTAGAGAGTTATAAGTCATAGCAAGAATATAATTTACAATTGTAATCTACTGTCATGATAGAGATAGGAATTTTTAAATTTAACGTAGAGAAGCATATGTGGATATTTGATGAAATTAATAACCCTATTTTTTTATCCATTGAATTAGAATATCTATTATTGAGTCTTCTATTTTTCCCGTTATTTGTTTTATTTCTTTTAGTTTTAATAAATTCTATATTCATTAATCGTCAAATCAATTAGAAATAAAAATTAATTAATTGGTAATTAAAATTCAATCTTCATGGGAACGATACACTATTTATCACTTTATTACTTGTTTACAATTGCGTATACTTGCGTACAAAAATTCAATAAAAAGTTTTTGGCACCGTTGTGGGGACTGTAATATTATTTTCAATATTGTTGATTTGTATTATAACTTGGTTTTTTGTTTTTATTTAATTTATGTTTCTTTTCTGTGTTTGACTTGCGAGGTAAATAAAAATAAATGTTTCATCAAGATTACATCGCGAGATTTTTTTCAACAACACAATGAGCCATTTTACTCTACTTAGAGAAGATTTAATAAATTGGTAGAGGGATGTCATCAAAATTTCTCAAGGGGGTGTCTTACACTTTTATTTTAAAATGGATTAGATGATGCAACAATATGTTGGGTAAAATATGGAGTAGAGGTAATGGAGTCGTTGAATGATATGGCACATTTTGATTACCCTTGGCATTGCGATCCTTCACTGCAAGGTTGGAGTCACCAATATCCTCCATCATTCCAATATCTTAATATTATACCCCAACCATTCGAGCATGAATAGCATAAACCAGAAATTGATGTAGTAATGACTCAATTGAAGAACACTTTAAATTTAATGGTGCAGAATATGGAGTGGTTTAAGGACAATTTCTCAAACAATCAAGGTTGTGAGAGTTATTCGAATAATGTAGAAGTACTAATGGTTGTACCATTAGAAAAGATTGAGTGTAAAGTTGATGAACAAAAGACCCTCTAAGTTATATTCACTCAAAATTTTGTGAAGTTGGATGCTTGCTTGGTAGAAAATGATTATGGTGTGGTAAATGAAGTAACTTCGATCCATGATCATGAAGTTGTTGAAGATCAATTCACAAGCATGTTTATGGATATGATAGTGGAGAGTGAAAAACAATCAGAAGGGTTATATGAAGAATTCACAAATAAATGTGAGACAAATATGACTTTGGAGGATGAGGAAGCACTTACAATCATTTATTTGAGTTCATCAATGCTTCAATCATATACACAGCCAGTGGATCCATATTTTAAATTGATGACACATTCACTATTCTACATCATTTATGAGCTACCAAAGTTTTCTTCCCAAGCTCATCACTCAAGGTCTTGTATTTTTGGTGTGACGTGCAAATTAGATTCATATCTTACCAAGCCTTAGGGCATTAAGAATGACAACCTTCAAGTTGTCTTGTATGATGCTTATTATGGGCGTCGACCACTCATTGATGTGTTTCGACATATAAAACACTGAGGAGGACATAGATTAGAGTTAATACAATGGAGCAATGCATTGGATTACATGGAAGTGTTCTTTTCCTTTTCTTTTATTTATACATCGGGGACATTATTTAAATTAATCTTAGGGGAAGTGATTTAATTTTTATTGCTTTTCTCATTGTAAATATCTTAGTTTGTTTAAGTTTTGTTAGGATGATATTTATTTTATGCTTTGTTTAGGGTGTTAGTGTGAATCAAGTCGACAATAATTAGCCAATGATAATATGTTGAATGATATGTTGTATAAATTAATTGGGGAATGAAACTATAAAAATTTGTGTGATTGGTTGAATAGTTCTTTCCATTTTTACTTTGTCTACTTAAATAATTGAGAGATTAATAATGGTTTTTAATAAATTTTATTTGATTGAATAAAAGGATTTAATTTTTATTTCTTTGCTCATTGTAGATATCTTAGTCTGTTTAAGTTTGGTTAGGTTTATATTTATTTTATGTTTTATTTGGGGTGTTGGTGTGAATCAAGTCAACAATAATTAGCCAATGATAATATGTTGAAAGATAAGTTGTATAAATTGAATGTGGGAATGAAACTATAAAAATTTGTATGCTTGGTTGAATGGTTCTTTCCATTTTTAGTTTGTCTACTTGAATAATTGATTACTTAATCATGATTTTTAATAAATTTTATGTGAGTGAATATTATTTATGCTTGGTGAATTTTCAAGATAAAAATTAAAATTGAAATTGGTTTTATCTTAGAACTTATTTGCTTGCTTTTTGAGATGAAATCCTAGATGTTACATGCTTAGGAAGATGATTTAGGAAATTCTTTGAAACGATTGAGCATTCCAAGCAAACCTTGATGTATTAAATCCTTAGGTACCCATTTTTTTAGCTTAATGTGAACCTTTTTGTTGTTTGACACTTAGTTTGAGCCTATTTGAAACTTTGTTATTATTTTTTTCCTCCCTTTTAATTTATACCATAAGCATATGAAAAGTGATTGGGGGATGGTTTTTAATAAGGTTTATATTTGGAAATTTGTGTCAAAGGAAGAAGAAAAATTGAGAGAGAAAGAAAGAAAAAAATATTGAAAATGAACTACACTCCAATTGAAAATACAAAGAAATAAGTTCGAGGGAGTGTAGTATCATTTTTTAAAAAATGAAGAAAAAAAATCATGTTTATGAATTCTCTCTCAAAGCAAGAAAAATTGAGAAATTTGAGTTTGTTTTGGGTTTGTAAGTTTGTCATAAGATTAGTTTGTATGGTTTATATACTTATGGTATATAAACCATGAAAGTCCTATTGATTTTTCACCATGTGTTGTCTACATTAGTAAAGATTAGTAAGTATAGCAAACATATGGGATAATGAGTGATTTTAATGAAAAAAGATTGGTGAGCATGAATTGATTGAAATGCATTTTATTTATTAATCATGATTAGGGGAGCTCTTATTTTTGTTTGGACTTAAGTGAATTGGAAAAATATTTTGATTGAAATTTTGGATTATTGGTTGACTTTCTCGAAGATTATATAAGCATGTTATTCATAATATTTTAGGCTTAAATTTTTGTTGTTGACTTGATTCATTTGTGTTGGTTGTTTTAGATTTTTAGTTTGTCTTTTGTGTTCTTTACTCGAGGGCGAGTAAATGATTATTTTGGGGGAATTTGATAGGATAGATTTTTAATACTTTTTAGTCTTAGTTTTTTTTAGTTTTATTATTATTATTATTATTATTATTATTATTTTATATTTTTAGTTCTTTTTATATGTGGTTGTTGTATTTTTCAGGTTGTCATTTGCTAAATGGATATTTTAGAAATATTTAAAAATTTATTTGAATTGATTAGAGAAGATAAAGAATAATTCAAATTAAAATTTTTGGAAAAAATTTAACATATTTTGAATATGAGAGAGTTTCAGTATTTTGACCATATCTCCTTACTCAGATATTCGATTTATGTATTCTTTGTGGTGTTGGAAAGCATATTCAAATACCTACGAAATATTGTTTCACAAGAAAAGTCAAATTCACACGTTTATTTTGTCATATTGGAGCTACAAGATTACGCAGGCTAGAGTTATGGGATTTGAAATTCAAATAAATATATTTTAGAGCATTATCAAGTAACAAGTGGAAACATCTAGAAAATTATTGTCACAACATTATCACTATAAAAATAATGTTTTAGATTATTTTAGAGAGCTCACTGACTCCTTTCTCTTCTCTCTCTTTCTTCTCTTTCTATTCTTTTCCATGAACTAATTTTATTTTTTAGGGTATTAATGGATTCTTCTTGAAACCTTATAATTATCTAATGCAGTTTTTATGAATTTCTTATCAACATTGTGAGTTGTTTGACTTGTGTTTAATACTTGTGAAAACTTGATCACCATTTGCATGATCTATATGATTTTAACCTCAGATCTGAGAAGTGAAGGATAAATATGCTATAGTCAAATAATCATAAATTTATATTGGACGAGAGTTCCCGTATGACTTGTGTAGCTTAGGGATTACGTGTTTAATGCATGTGATATGCAAATTTACTATAGAGATGTAGGAGATTTTCTTATTGTAGAGAGTTATAAGTCCTAGCAAGAATATAATTTACAAATGCAATCAGCTATCACAAGAGAGATAGGAATTGTTAAATTCAAATTAGAGAAGCGTAGGTGGATAGTTGATGAAATAAATAACCCTATATTTTTATCCATTGAATTATAATATCTATTATTGAGTCTTTTATTGTTCCTGTTATTTGTTATATTTCTTTTAGTTTTAGTAAATTCTATATTCATTAATCGTCAAATCAATTAGAAATAAAAATTAATTAATTGGAATTCAAAATCCAATCCTCATGGGAAGATACTCTATTTATCACTTTATTACTTATTTACGATTGCATATACTTGCGTACAAAAATTCAACGAAATGTTTTTTGCACCGTTGATGGGAGCTATATTCTTATTATCAATATAGTTAATTTTTATTCTAACTTGGTTTTTTGTTTTTATTTAATTTATGTTTTTTTTCTGTGTTTGACTTGCAAGGTAAACAAAATGCTTCATCAAGATTACATCGTGAGATTTTTTTTCAACAACACAATGAGTCATTTTACTATGCTTGGAGGAGATTTAATGAATTGGTGGAGGATTGTCATCACAATTTCTCAAGCGAGTGTATTAGACTTTTCTTTTACAATGGATTAGATGATGCAACAAGATGTTGGGTAAAATATGGAGCAGAGGTAACTGGTGGACCTTTATTAAGAAGATGCCATGAAGATATAATGGAGTTGTTGAATGATATGGTAAATTTTGATTACCATTAGCATTGGGATCCTTTACTGCAAGGTCAGAGTCTCCAAAATCCTCCATCATTTCAAGATCCTAATATTATATCCCAACCATTCGAGCATGAAGAGCATAAACCAGTTATTGAAGTAGTAATGACTCAATTTAAGAACACTTTAAATTTAATGGTGCAGAATATGGAGTTGTTTAAGGAAAATTTCTCAAACAATCAAGGTTGTGGGAGTTATTTGAATACTGTAGAAGTACTAATGGTTGTGCCATTAGAAAAGATTGACTGTAAATTTGATGAACAAGAGACCCTCAAAGTTATATTCACTCCAAATTTTGCTTAGTTGGATACTTGCTTGGTAGAAAATGATTATGGTGTTGTAAATGAAGTAAATTCCATCCATGATCATGAAGTTGTTGAAGATCCAATCACGAGCATGTTTATGGATAGGGGAGTGGAGAGTGAAAGACAATCAGAAGGGTTATATGAGGAATTCACAAATGAAGGTGAGAAAAATATGACTTTGGAGGATGAGGAAGCACTTGCAATCATCATTTGAGTTGATCAATGCTTCAATCATATACACCGCCAGTGGATCCATATTTTAAATTGATGACACCTTCACTATTCTACATCCTTTATGAGCTACCAAAGTTTTCTCCCCAAGTTCATCACTCAAGGTCTTGTGTTGGTTGTGTGACGTGCAGATTATATTCTTATATTGCCAAGCCTTAGGGCATTCAGAATGACAACCTTCAAGTTGTCTTGTATGACACTTATTATGGGCGTCGAGCACTCATTGATGTGTTTCGACATATAAAACACTGAGGAGGACATATATGAGAGTTAATACAATGGAGCAATGCATTGGATTACATGGAAGTGTTATTTTCCTTTTCTTTTATTTATGCATTGGGGACAATGTTTAAATTAATCTTAGGGGAAGGGATTTAATTTTTATTGCTTTTCTCATTATAAATATCTTAGTTTGTTTAAGTTTTGTTAGGATGATATTTATTTTATGTTTTGTTTAGGGTGTTAGTGTGAATCAAGTCGGCAATAATTAGCCAATGATAATATGTTGAATGATATGTTGTACAAATTAATTGGGGAATGAAACTTTAAAATTTTGTGTGATTGGTTGAATAGTTCTTTCCATTTTTACTTTGTCTACTTAAATAATTGAGAGCTTAATCATGATTTATTTTATGTAATTAAATAAAAGGATTTGGTTTTTATTACTTTGCTCATTGTAGATATCATAGTTTCTTTAAGTTTTGTTAGGTTTACATTTATTTTATGTTTTGTTTAGGGTGTTGGTGTGAATGAAGTCAAGAATAATTAGCCAATCGTAATATGTTGAATGATATGTTGTATAAATTGAATGGGGGAATGAAACTATAAAAATTTGTGTGCTTGGTTGAATAGTTCTTTCCATTTTTAGTTTGTCTACTTAATTAATAGACAGCTTAATATTAATTTTAATAAATTTTATGTGAGCGAATATTATTTATGCTTGCTGAATTTTTAAGATAAAAATTAAAATTTAAATTGATTTTATCTTATAACTTGTTTGCTTGCTTTTTGAGATGAAATCCTAGATGTTACATGCTTAGGAAGATAATTTAGGCAATTCTTTGAAATGATTGAGCATTTCAAGCCAACAATGTTGGACTAAATCCTTAGTTACCCATTTTTTCGCTTAATGTGAATTTTTTTTATTGTTTGACACTTATTTTGAACCTATTTGAAACTTTGTTATTATTTGTTTTCTCCCCTTTCATTTATACCATGAGCATATGAAAAGTGATTGGAGGATGGTTTGTAATAGGGTTTATATTTAGAAATTTGTGTCAACAGAAGAAGAAAATTTGAGAGAAAGAAAGAAAAAAATATTGAATAGAAAAAAATGAAGAAAAAAAATCATGTTTATGAATTCTCTCTCAAAGCAAGAAATTTTGAGAAATTTGAGTTTGTTTTGGATTTGTAAGTTTGTCATAGGATTAGTTTGTTTGGTTTGTATGCTTATGGTATACATGCCATGAAAGTCCTATTGATTTTTGACCGTGTGTTGTCTACATTAGTAAGAATAGCAAGCTAATGGGATAACGATTGATTGATTGATTGTTGTTTACAGAGTTTTTCGAAAACTAGAAATATAAGAAGAAATAAGAGCTGGAAAGAAATGATAAATGATGAACAAACAAAGGTTTTACGTGGTTGGGGCGTTAATGAGCCTTAGATCCACGAGTCTATTGTATTAGATTTTAGAGAGCTTTTGACAATGGAGTTTTCTTCAAGTTTTGACAATTGCTTACAAAAGAAAAATCTGGATTCTCGCTACAGTGCACAACTGGCTCTATTTATAGGAAGTCAAGTGCACTGGGCTTGGGTCGGACTAATCCGGGCCCAATAGGGATGTAATCATGGTTTGCTCGCTAGTGGAGTCATAATATAAAGAATGTTGTATAATAAAATATAGTAATTTGGGTCCATTGGGCCAGCTTGGGCGTGGCCAAGCCTTACAGCTGTCTATCGTAAGTTAGCTCGAACGTGTCTACGTGCGCTTCTAAGGGGATCCTGGGAAGAGGATCTGTCAGAGTAGTGGCAGTATTGTTTCCTAGGAACAGTGCACATTCCGTGCGTACCCTCTTCTGCAGGTTAGTTGAGGAGACCAACTTCTAGATTTCTCGGGGACATGCCAGCATCAGGGAAGATCAGGTTTGCCCTATCCAGACGTATGGTCCTGGTTCATTTTATAATGTCCCAGTTTACCTAACAGGGTCCTGGTTCGTTCACCAGGACTCGGGTTTATTTGCCAAGATGGGCATTGTGACACTAAATATTTCCTTTGGACTCTTGATAAGATTTATCTCCGTCGACTAGTTAGTCTACCACATCATCGGCATCTCAGAGGATACAAGTAGGTTGGGACCGAGAAGATGAGTGGGGCCTGCATCTTAGTCCCGATTCCCTTGTTATGGTCGCGCCTATCGAACGTTGTTGGACTCGATGATGATTGGGCTATCAACATCTCTCCCTTCCCTATTCATTGGGCTGAGGATGGGCCCGGACCTCTTTAAGAAGGCCTACGGACCCATTGGGTCATGCCATGTGTTACATGTGGAAAACAGGGATAACATTTACCCCCCAAGTCTTCATCCAAATATCCCGATTCATTTACTTGGGGGCCATTTGGGAGATCCCCATCCTTTCAAATTCTCAATGTTTCAGACACGTGTCTCTAGGTTGATGGTACATCTGTGCCACTCGCGCCTTAAAGATCTAGAAAGAATCTTTTGATTGTCCAAGTGACCGATGGGTGTCAGCGTAATTCTCAAGGCTTCCCATCTGTACGAAGAAGGTCTATTGGGTACTCGAGTAGGCTGTTTAATGCTTCTGCACCATTTGGAACCATTGGATGGGGATATCCTTGAGATTTTCAACGTAGACCGTTGGATAAGGGACAAATTTATGATTTAGTGTTTGACTAGGCCAAATAAACTCTCTCGATCATCTGGGACCGTCAGATCAAATAGTGAATTTCTACCCTATTAATACCTCGACAAAGTAATTTTCAAACTTTACACATTTCATATATTTAGAGCAGAAAGAAAAAAAAATTATGTCCCATTTTGCCAACGAGATTCTTTGGCAATTAATTCACCTCCGTGTCCGTCAGTTTTTGCCTAGGCCTCTTTCCATTCAGCCATCAGACAACTTTGTCCCGGTTCAACCAGTAGATGAATTGTTGCATCATCTGCCAACTTTGTTGCTTTAAACCTTACGAATTTCAAATCCAGTATACCTCAGTAAGTTTTTTGGTCATTTTTTCATTTGGTTATTCCTTTTGTTTAGTCATTTTTACTGTCATACTATTCCTGTGACCATAAAACTATTAGGGTCGTGATCACCGTATAGGGTCGTTCTAGATAGGATAGTGGTAGGCCTAAGCTGCAGATTTTCTAGGTGATGACTCTCATTTCTGGTTATCCTGGATCAATTCGGATGCCCCAAGATTGTTTTGGGTGAGTTAGAAAAACCTTTGATTATTAGTTCCCGACTAAAGATCTTGGGATCTTTATTGATCCCGGATCTGGGTCCGGAGGGGACTTCTCCAAGCAGTTTTAGGAGAACCCCCATACCTCAACAAATTTTCTTCAGTTTTGGTGCTAAGTGCTTGGTTCTCGTTTTCTATGTCGCTTCCAGGTCCCTGATCATGAGTCACGGCGTGACTTTATACGCGAAAGATGTCATCCAGGCAAGCCATGTTGCCATGGAAGGGACCAAACTTTCCACTGGCAACACGTGGGAAATGGACGGGGAGAAGAATGAGTTCCAGAATTACCAGATGTTACACCAGCTGGAAAAGGCTCTTGGTGTAGATTCCACTTTGAGATTCTTCGACAACTGTCTAGCCCGAAAGGAGGAGAAGGCCCATACTAGCGTGGGCATGTTCAGGGCCTGGAGCATAGGCCACATCAGGACGGGGGCTACTCTTCCTCTCCACAACTACTTTTCACGATTCCTCAAGTTTGTGGGGATCCCGCCTTTCCAGCTTCTCCCCCAGGTGTACAAATTGCTCGCGGGATGGCATATATTCTGCGTATCGAAGGAGATCCCAGCACCCACTCCCACGGAAGTGCTGTATTTCTACATGTTGGAGCCGCAACTCAACTCCAAAGACAAGACGTGGGACGAATTTCATAGACTGAAAGCATGCGGGATTAGTCTGACTCCATTCAGCACATGGAAGCACCCCCTGGATGTCAGGCATTATTGGTTCATGACATCCGGGTTCCTTCTAGAGAAGAACCCCACTCTCGTGCTAGACTTCCGGTGTGTGGGTAATTTTTTCTTTTCCAGCCTTTCTTCCTTTTTTTTCTTTAGCCTTTAGTTTTGTTTACTGGACACTCGCGGTCCTAGAACACAGGTCCATATGCTCAGACCCAGCTCAACGAATCGATCTTGGAGCGAAAGAAATTCTATGCCACTCTAAGAACTGAGCAGCTGGACATGGGGGGCTTCATAACTATAGAGAACCTTCGACTAGTCGGGATGCTTGCCACTAACCAGTCGATAGATTCCCCTAGCTTCCGGGGGATGCAATGTGAGAGGGATCTTGCCCTGAGGGAGGAACTAGCCCTCATCCACATCGAGGCTATGGAGACCACGGCCAAGGCAGATGCAGATAAGGTGAAGAGAGAGTAGGCCCATTAGGTGGAGAAGATCGAGTCCAAAGACCTGGACACCCTTTTCGAAGGGAGGCAGCCTAACACTGACGCTCCTGGAACTAGCATTTTAGGGCAAGGTAAGTTACCTCCAATTTTAACTTATGCTTCTCATATTGAAGACTTAGTTAGGAATAGGCAACAGTACTGGGATTATTCGACCGGGACTATCTGCAAAGTGGGACTGTAAGTTTTTCTTTCCCACCCTCTCTTCCTTTTTTTTTCTTTAGCCTTTAGTTTTGTTTACCGGACACTCACGGTCCTGGAACACAAGTCCATATGCTTCGACCTAGCTCAGAGAATCGATCTTGGACCAAAAGATTTCTATGCCACTCTGAGTGTTGAGGAGCTGAACGTGGGGGGCTATGTAACTATGGAGAACCTTCGGCTGGTTGGGATGCTTGTCACTAACCAGTCGATAGATACCCCTAGATTCCGAGGGCTTCAATGTGAGAGGGATCCTACCCTGAGGGGGGAACTAGCCCTTATCCACATCGAGGCTATGGAGCTCACTGCCAAGGCGGATGCAGATAAGGCAAAGAGAAAGCAGGCCCGTCAGGCGGAGAGGGCCGAGTTCGAAGACCTAGACACCCTTCTCGATGGGAGGCAGCCTAACACTAGGGCTCCCAGAGCTAGCATTTTGGGGCAAGGTAAATTGCCTCTAATTTTAACTTATGCTCCTCATATTGAGGACTTAGTTAGGAATAAGCAATAATACTAGGATTATTCGACCAAGACTGTCAGCAAAGTGGGGATTCCTTGCCCCATTGTTATAGACACACTGACCCTCATACACTCATCCTGGTTCCTTCAATATGGTAGCTTTTTGGACCCAGATGACATGGGGGATCGAATTCACTCTTTCGCCCTAGGGGATTTGAGTTGTGCCCGTTCTTTATATAAGGGTTCGTCCCGAAGGACTTTAGACTTTAGTATTATTCTTATTTTTTGACTTCTATCCCCATTCATGTATTTTTCTGATTAGTTTCCTTTTTCTGTCTATCTCAGGTGATCCAGAGATGTCCAACTCTGTGGCCAAAATGAAGGAAATGATTGAGGCTAAGGCGACTGCAGCCAAGGCTTCTGCGAAGAGGGCTACCAAGGGTCCAGCCAATAAGAAGGTCATAGAGCTGATCCTCGGGGATTCAGAGCCAATCCTGGAAGCTTCTGAGAAGGCTCCAGCTACAAGTTCCCTCCCGGTGGCACAGGTCGAAATTATCTCGCCCCAACATGCTCTTCTCTAGGTCATTAACTTGGAGCAGAAGCCTTCTGAAGGAGGAGGAAAAGACAAGATGAAAGCGGACTTGGTCGTTGCGGACACCTTGAAGCGGGCCAAGAGGGCCAGGACCAAGGATCCGGCCTTAGCTGAGGAGCATTCCTCCGTGGAAAGCCTCATTGTTACGCAGGAGGTCCTGGAGGCTCCAGGGCTTCCCGTCAACCCAGCCCTTCCCGAGGAAGAGGACCTAGTCCTCCAGGAGGAGAGGATGAAAATGGTGTCCTGGGCTTGGGACGACGGTCGAGACAAATGGGACGAGGTGCACCGAGCCCTGACCATTCGACAAGAGGTGGATTTTACCAAACATTCAGAGGCCTTCAATGCTCCCCAACAGATTGTGGACCAACTTGTAGCCGAGATCGGGTTCTGGCCTAAGTTGGGGTAGGATACGGCTCTGCTTGTTGCGGATTTGTTGGCCTAGGTGGGGGCTACCATGTCCACCCTTCAGCTCAAGCGATATGCCACCTTGGCCAGCCAAGATGCTCTTTTCATCTCCCAAGCCATTCGTCATCAGGCCATCACGGTAAGCCACATGCCCGTCTAATTTTTTATTTTATCATCATTGTTGATTGTACATTTTATAACTTTGGTTTGTTCCAGGATACCCTATTGGCCCATAGGAACGTGGATCTAGTGGAAGAAATGGCAGTGAAGCTGGAAACGACTCAAATGGAGCTAGAGGGGCTATTAATCAGCAGGAATCTGCCAGGGAGGTCCTTGCCAATGAGGCTGCTTGGATTGAGGCTAATCGTGAGGAAGCTGCCCGGGTTATGGCTCAGCATGTGGAAGCTTTCTCCATGAATGACACCAAACATAAGAAGCTGGTGGACAACCTAGAGGCGGAGCTACGCCATATTCGTGGCTCGGAGGCTTCGATCAAGGCCCTTCCGAAGGCAACTAAGGCTCAACTTCGCCAAGAGTGGGAGAGGGTAGCAAACCTTGAGTCTTGGAATCAGGCTTTGGAGGGCACGGTTCAGCTAGAGATGAAGCAGAACGAGGAGGCTTGCAAAGCGAAGGAGCAGGCTGATGCATTGCTGGAGGCCACTTTTGATGAGGTCGTTTACATGGCCTCGCTCTAGGACAAGAACATGAACCCCCTTCCTTTATCCGGATCCATCTTCAAAGAGGGCTGAATTTGAAGCCAAGGAGAAAGCAGATGCGGCGCTCCTAGCTAGGGATGAACAAGGCAAGAATACTCTGGATGTCCTGGATCAAAAAGAAGCGTAGACATGGGCCTTTGTATTTTAGTTAGGGCTTCCTTCCTATTTTTTGTTGTTGTATTACTTTTATGGACGCGGACGCGTCTAAGACAATTTTTATCATCCATATTTATATATTGATTTTTCTCTACATAGTGGTTCCCACTTTATATTCGTTTATTTTTTCCTTAATTCACTAAGTGTTTTATCACTCTGCATGAATCCAAGTTGATTATTGGGTCCTGGTTCCAATGGTTGAGACCACTAGGGAGATATTGTAGAAGGTATTTAACTTGTCCTATGACCCACGTTCGGGTCTTGACGGCCTAGACTGTTTTGGACTTTATCAATATAACTTAACTGAATTATCCTGTCTCTATGGTTCAGGTTCCAATGACCTAGATCTTTAAAGAGTTAATAACCGTCTTCTGATTTATTTTTCCTGACTCTAGCGTTCACGTTCCAATGGTCTGGACCATTAGAGATTAATTGATTATCTTATTTCGAGCATAAGGTTCAGGTTCCAATGGCCTGGGCTGTTTATAAGACTAACTTTAAACAACTTAAACCTAAGACTTACATTTCAATGGTTCTAGGCCATTCTAAAGAAAACATGAATAGGGATTTGGTTATTTAAGACCACGTTAGGTCGACAAATTTTTAGAAGTTATGTTTTGAACCCCCGGACCATAAAGGTATGGGTTAGGACTGGGCTTTAAGCCTTGCGCCCTATTGGGTTTTGAATCCCCTGGACCAGGTATGCCTGGACTAGGACTGGGCTTTGAGCCTTGCATCCTATTTTGTTGGGAGTTAGGTTTTTCACCCTTAGTCTATACGAGTCCGGATCAGGACTAGGCTCGGGGCTTTACATCCTGTTTTGTCTTTATTCCTGGACTTACTTGTATAGATGTTCATACCCCCCAAGTGACCGAAGAGTGCAGTCTTAGGTCACTTGTTTGTGTAAAAAATGAAGATGGGCGTGAACTTTTCCTTTCCTTACAACATTTCTTATGATGTTTTGTATACACCATTTTCATTAAACAAGAAATCACCCTGGGGCGTACATTGTAAAAAAAAAATAGATAGGAAACAGAATTAGATCCTCTCGACTGCTGATAGTACTGGGGGAGGTGTTCTGCATTCTAGGCCCTTGGGACCTTCGTTCTGTCTAGTCCCCTTAAGTGATATATTCTTGGACATATTTCATTTTGGATTTCATAGGGTCCTTCCCAGTTTTGTCCCAGAACTCCCACTCCTGGATCTTGAGTTGTAGGGAAGACTCTCCTAAGGACTAGATCGTCGGTTTCGAACCTCTGACTTTTAACTTTAGAGTTAAAGTGCCTGGCGATCTTTCCCTGGTACATCTTCAGCTACACCTGTGATTCTTCCTGGATCTCTTCAATGAGATCTAAGGATTCTTGGAGTAAGACGTGGTTCTGGATGGGATCATATGTGTCTTGACTGTGAGACGGGACCGCCATTTTTACTGGGATGATCACTTCACATTCGTACACGTTCGAATAGGGAGTTTGTCTGGTTGATGTTCTTTCTGTGGTTCGGTAGGCCCATAGGTCATGGGGAAACTCTTCCGGCGCTCTTGCAGGCATGTAGCTTTTTCTTTAATGTACCCTTCAAAATCTTGTTCATGGCCTCTGTTTGGCCGTTTTCTTGAGGCCTTGCGACTGCAGAGAGGCTTTTGATGATGCAATGTCTTTCACAGAAATTAGTGAAATGGACGCTATCAAATTGTTTCCTGTTGTCAGACACAATTTTGTGAGGGAGGGCGTATTGGCATACAATGTTGCTGATGACGAAGTCTAAGGCCTTTTTGGAGGTGATGATGCTCATTGGTTCCGCTTCCAAAAACTTGGTGTAATATTTGATGGCTACAATGGCATATTTTACCCCACCTTTCCCGGTTGGGAAGGATTCTACTAAATTGATTCCCCATACTACAAAAGGCTAAGGACTGGTCATCAAGGTTATTTCAATTGGAGGGGCTCGCGGGATCTTCGCGTACCTTTGGCATTGTTCACATTTGCAAACGTAATCAACACAATCCTTCTTCATCATTGGCCAGAAATATCCTTGCCTTAGCATTTTCTTGGACAAGCTGAGTCTAGCTGCGTGATCTCCGCAAAAAACTTTGTGCACGATTGCACTCATTTCTGTCCCGGATACGCATCGAAGATAGGGCATGGACAACCCCCTGGGATAGATTTTTCCATCCATCATGACGTATACGGGAGCCTGGTACTTAAGTTTCCTAGTGGTAGCCCTTTCCGTGGGTAATTCCCCAATGGTCAAGTGTTGGATGAGAGGGCCCATCCAGGACGTTGATTAATCGATGGCGTTGATGGTTACGGGGGTTTGAATACTAGGCGCGGGAAGGTGGTCGATCGGGACAACTCTGGAGAAATCTGCTTCAACATCCGTTGCCAATTTTTCCAATCTGTCTGCAAACACATTATGTTCCCTGGGGATCTGGCAGATGAAGTACTTCTTGAAAGATTGAAGTAACTCTCGGGTTCGTGTCATGTAAGCAGCCATCTTTTCCCCCTTCATTTGGTATTCCCCCGAAATCTTCCTGACCACCAGTTGTGAGTCGCTATGGACTTCTATATTTGCTGCTCCTACCTCCCGAGCCAGGCGTAATCCGGCCAACATGGCTTCGTGTTCAGCTTTGTTGTTTAAAGCTTCAAAATGGAAGTGTTGGGCACTTTGCAACTGGTGACCTTGAAGGGATACTAAGATGATCCTGGCTCCGACCCCATTTTCATTCGAAGCTCCATCCGCGAATATTTTCCATAGAGGCATTATGGGGTCGAGGGGTTCTTCATCTTTGGTTATCCCAATGCATTCTAAGATGAAGTCGGCCAGGGCCTGTCCCTTTATAGAAATCATGGGGACATATGCTATGTCAAAATGGCGAAGCTCCATGGCCCACTTCAATAATCTCCCCGATGATTTGGGTTTCTATAGTACTTATCGTAGGGGATGGTTCGCTAGTACCTTGATGGCGTGGGCCTGAAAATAAGGTCTCAGCTTCCTAGAGGCGGTTAGTAAGCAAAATGTCATCTTTCGATTAATTGGTATCTGAACTCGGCGCCCAACAACCTTTTGCTTACGTAATATATCGAGAGATGGACCTTTCCCTCTTCTCACACTAAAGCGGCGCTGATGGCGTGTTCCGACATTGCCAAATATAGGTACAATAGCTCCCCATCTATTGGTTTCGACAAGACTGGCGCTTGGGCCAGATGCTCCTTTAATTTCTAAAAGGCCTCTTCACACTCGGCTGTCCATTCAAACCTCTGGCTTCTGCGAAGTATATTGAAGTACGAGATGCACTTGTCCATGGACTTTGAGAAGAAGCGGCTCAAAGTGGCTATTCTTCCCATTAAGCTTTGAACGTGTTTGTGTTTCCGTGGTGAATGCATTTCAATCAACGCTCTGATCTTGTCTGGGTTGGCTTCTATTCCCCTCGAGCTTACTATGAAGCCTAGAAACTTCCAGGATGCCATGCCAAAGGTGCATTTCTTGGGGTTCACCTTCATCCTGTACTTTCCGATGATGGAAAATGTTTCTACCAGATCATCTACGTGTTCGGCCGAGGTCTTGGACTTGACCAACATGTCGTCTATGTAGACTTCCATGTTCTTCCCCAGCTGATTCTGAAATATCCTATTGACCAGCCTTTGATAGGTGGCTCGGCGTTCTTAAGCCCAAAGAGCATGATGATGTAGCAGTATACACCTTTGTCTATCTAGAAGCTGGTGTGTTCTTGGTCTGCTACATGCCTTGAGATCTGGTTGTAGCCGGAGTAGGCATCCATGAAACTCAACACTTCATACCCAGATGTAGCATCCACCATCTGGTCAATCCGGGGTAGGGAGAAACAATGTTTCGAGCATGCCTTGTTAAGATCAGTGAAGTCGATGCAAGTCCTCCATATCCTGTTTGGCTTTGGTACCAACACCGGATTGGCCAACCAAACGGGATACAGGGCCTCCCAAATGAAGTTGATCGATGACAATTTCTCTACTTCCAACTTGAGGGCTTTTTCCCTCTTCACCCCTAGGGGTCTCCGCTTCTGCTGGATGGGAGTTGTATTTACATCGATGTTCAAGGCGTGACATATGACGTTGCAGTCGATCCCGATCATATCTGAGTGAGACCAGGCCAGGACATTCTGGTTCTCTTTCATCTGGGAAATTATGGCAGCCCTGACCTCCGGGCTCCGGTTTCTCCCGACTCAGATTACTTTGGTCGGGTCGTTGTTGTTGATGCACACCTCTTCCACCTCCTCCATGGGTTCTAACGCCCTGTCCGATCCTATCCATGGATCCAATTCATCCTCCTCCCAGACAACCCTTCGCGCTGGCTGTGGTGGTGGGATTGGATCAGTGTTTTCCTCTTCAAGAGGTTCTTCGCGAACCATGCAGATTGGTCGGGTGGAGACGTGATAGAACTTTTTGGCACTTTTCTATTCTCCCTGCATGGTTACCACTCCTCCGTTATCACATGGGAACTTCGTGCATAGATGGCGGATGGAGGTGATGGCACCGAAATTGACCAATGCAGGACAACCAAAAATAACGTTGTACGCAATGGGGCAGTCCACCACTATGAAAGTGCAACATTCAAAGGAGCCCTGGATCTCGTTCCCCAACGTCACAGGTAGTTGAATCTTACCCATCGGGAGCAATGAATCCCCATTGAAGTCGTAGAACTGCGTTGGGCATGAAGCCAGATCTCCCTCGATTAACCCCATTGTTGTGAAGGTCAGCTTGAACAATACATTGATGGAGCTCCCGTCATCCACCAACACTCGAGATACTCTTTTGTTGGCGATTTGGGCATCAATGACCAAGGGATCATGATGCGGGAAGTGAGCGTTCCGGACGTCCTCTTCCGTGAACGTGATGGGCAAGTTAAACAATTTTTGGCCTTCGGCTAGAGTTTGGACCAAGGCCCATACCTCATGGTCGTGATTGAGCTCGCTGAGGTATCATTTTTTATCATTCGAGGATGGACCTCCCAGATTCGGGCCTCCTGACATGGTGGCCACATGGCCATCTACTCACGGAGGCGCGGTTCCGGGAGGATATGGAATTCCGGGTCCAAGTGCTTGCACTATTGGGGTCCCTTGGGGGGTCTGTGCTCTTGAACCTATAGCGTACCCTCCCTAAGGAGGTCGGTACGATCCAGGTGCCCCTGGGGCCGTAGGTTGTCCGGGAACTGTGAGCAGTCCCGAAACCCCTATTGGCATCCTGACCATTGGTGGAGATGACCCAGTTTGATTAGGTTCTCAATCTCATCCTTCAGCTGACGACACTCTTCGGTCGTGTAACCCACGTCCTTGTGGTAGGCACACCTTTTGTTGGTGTCCCTCAAATTCTTTCCCCCTTTGAAGATGGGGGCTAGCTTTCGGTAATGGACTACATTGCCTATTGCGAGATAGATGTTTTCCCGAGTGTCGACCAGGTTGGTATACTCCATGTATTTGGGTTCGTAACCCCTTTTTCCCTTTTTGGAGGGCTCAGATTGGTTCTGACATTCGCCCGATCTCTTTCCCTGGGAAGGGTTTATACTTGCCTTAACTCCTCCAGATTGAGGTAGTTAGGTACCACCAAGTGTGGCACTGTACCCGATGGGTGCCACTCCGTACCAGGAAAATGGGGTCAATGGAGCCAGAGTGTACCCTGTTGAAGTGGGCCCATAGACCATGGGGGTTGTGAATAGTATCCCTTGGGTTTCAGTGGATCTGGATGTCGCTGGGGTGCCGGATACTGCACTCTGTATTCGGCGAAGGTTTGGGTGGTCGACTAGATCGTTGGCTGCCACCCAAAGGCTTGGATTCAGATCTCCTCCCAGTTGATGAAACCTTGTGCCCTCCTGGTGATCTTCAAGGGTGGCTGCCTTGCAACGCTGTATGTCATCTCAGAGAGGGGATCCAGCTTTGATCCCAGATTGGAGAGCCACCAGGCGCTGTCCGTCATGCACTTTAGCTTTTAAGGCTTCCTCTATGAAGCGTTGGATGTAAGCCTTGAGGGTCTCCGTGGGATGTTATTTGACATTAGCTAGCGCACTGATTTTCATTTCCATTTGCATGGTGGCCACGAACTACTTACGGAACTCCAACTGTAACCCAGACCAAGATTGGATTGATCCCAGCTTAAGTCTTTTCCACCACTCTTCTGCGGGTGTCGCCAGAGTGATTGATAAACATAACCACTTGTTGTTGTCACAAACGTGAGCTACGATCATCAAGCAATTGTAGCGGGACAAATGATCCATGGGTCCGCATTCCCGGTGTAGGTAGGTAGGTTCGGCATCTTGAACCCCTTTTGTAGTACAACACCCAGTATGTGTTTGGCGCACAGTTCCTTTTCCTCTTCTTCGGAATCGGAACCTCCGCCTTCTTGTTTCCGGACCTAACGATCCGTGACCTTCTTAAGAGCGACCAACTATTCCATGAACTGTTTGGCCATTCCATCATCCAGGGGGACTCTCTCGTTCCTCCTGTCGTTGAGGTTATTCCTCAAGTCACCTCCTCGAGGGTGAATATTTTCCTTGCGAGCTCGTTCCTTTCGAGCATTAAGGCCATCACGCAAGTCTACTTGAGAAATATCGTATCCTGAACTGAAGGCTTCTGGTTCTTCTTCAAGTTTGTGCCCTTTATGATCCTTGTTCATGGAGGCGCTGGGATAAAAGTGTCATTCCCGTTCGTCCTACCTAGGGACGTTTCGGGGTTTAATACCCTACAGGTACTTTCCCTACAGATCGTTTGGATGATCTCGTCCAGGAAATTGCCCTAGGTTAGCCCTGATTTTTGGAACGGGATGAGCTTTCTTCTGGGGGTTTGCTTTTCCTACAAAATCGCCCATTTTGGCTTTTCCTTTCTCATGAGCGGGATTCAATGGGTCGGCTCCAGGATGTGGTCCCCACAGAGGAATAGAGCTAGCGTTGTTGGGTACGCCAGTCCTGATAGGTGGGACAGGCGGCTATGTTCCTAGAGGCAGAACAGCTGAAGGATTGACTGCCAATCCTTGGGCAACAATGAAGGCCTGAAGAACCAGGAGGGACTGTTGCATTTGGATGGTAGCCACTTTTGGTTTAGCTATCCTGGCTTCTTGATCCAGGACCTATTGTCTCAGACGGATCACCTCTGGATCCTCCTACTCGGGATCCATATCCTTATCATCATGATCAATGAGGTTTTCGGCCTTGTGATCCTCATATTCCCCTTCATCTTCCTTGTAATAGCCTTCTTCGTAGTCACCCCATCCCCGAAGTTCTGGGAATCAGGTAGAGGACCCTAATAAGGTGTATCCTCGGGTTGTTCTTGAGGAAATGTTTGGTTGGGCAATGGTTCTCCATTGTCTTGTTGTTGCTGGTGAGCAGGATCAAACACGGTATGCCTGGTGTTCACAATTTTTCACAAATGATCGAGATTGATTCAAGCTTCCTTCAGCTCTCAATGAAAGCAGCAAAATATTTACCGAGTTTTTTGGAAACTAGAAATATAATAAGAAATAAGAGCTAGAAAGAAAGGATAAAAGATGTACAAACAAAGTTTTTACATGGTTGGGGCGTTAATGAGCCTTAGTACACGAGTCTATTGTATTAGATTTTAGAGAGCTTTTGACAATGGAGTTTTCTGCAAGATTTAGCATAATAATTATTTACTAGAGAAAAATATGGGATCCCCGCTATAGTGCACAACTGACTCTATTTATAGGCAGTCAGCGAGTCTCTTTCGACCTATGGTTCATAAACTACAATTGCCATTAAAATGTCAGATTTATCATTATAAAATGCAATGTAGAATATATGTTGTAGACTCACGAAACTAAGTTAAAACTACTAAAAAAATGTTATCATAACATCATCCAAGCATGGAAAAACTTATCAAATATTAATACAAAAATGACCTTATCAGATTGATTGTAATGAAAAAAAAATTGGTGAGCATGAATTGATTCAAATGCATTTTATTTATTAATAATGATTAGGAAAGATCTTATTTTGTTTGGACTTAAGTGAATTGGAAAAATGTTTTGATTGAAATTTTGGATTATTGGTTGATTTTCTCGAAGATTATATAGGCTTACATTATTGTTGTTGGCTTGATTCATTTGTGTTGGTTGTTTAGGTCTTTAGTTTGATTTTTGTTTGTCTTTTTTGTTCTTTACTCAATGGCGAGTAAATGATTAGTTTGAGGGAATTTGTAGGATAGATTTTTAATACTTTTTAGTCTTAGTTTTTTTTAGTTTTATTATTATTTTATATGTTTAGTTCTTCTTATGTGTGGTTATTGTATTTTTCAAGTTGTCATTTGCTAAATGGATATTTGAGAAATATTTCAAAATTTATTTGAATTGATTGGAGAAAAAAAAAGAATAATTCAAATTAAAATATTTGGAAAAAATTTCACATATTCTGAATTTGAGATAATTTTGGTATTTTGACTATATCTCCTTACTCACATATTCGATTTATGTCTTTTTGGTGGTGTTGGAAAGCTTATTCAAAGACCTACGAAATATTGTTTCACAAGAAAAGTCAAATTTAGACGTTTACTTTGTGATATTTGAGCTATAAGATTACGCAAGCTAGAGTTACGGGATTTGAAATTCAAATAAAGATATTTTGGAGCATTATCAAGTAACTAGTGGAAACATCTAAAAAATGCTTTTCACAATCTTATCACTATAAAAATAATATTTTAGATTATTTTAGAGAGCTCACTGATTCCTCTCTCTTCTCTCTCTTTCTTCTCTTTCTATTATTTTTCATGAACTAATTTTCTTTTTAGGGTGTTAATGGATTCTTCTTGAAACCTTATGATTATCTAATGCAGTTTTTTATGAATTTCCTATCTATATTGTGAATTGTTTGACTTGTGTTTAATTCTTGTGAATTTTTGATCACCATTTGCATGACCTATATGATTTTAAACTTAGATCTAAGAAGTGAAGGATTAATATGCTATAGTCAAATAATTATAAATTTATATTGGACGAGAGTTCCCGTATTATTTGTGTAGCTTAGGAATTACGAGTTTAATGCATGTGATATGCTAATTTACCATAGAGATGTAAGAGATTTGCTTATTATAGAGAGTTATAAGTCCTAGCAAGAATATACTTTATAGTGGTAGTCTGCTATCACGACAGAGAAATGAATTTTTAAATTCAAATTAGAGAAGCATAGATGGATAGTTGATGAAATTAATAACCCACTATTTGTATCCATTGAATTAGAATATCTATTATTGAGTCTTTTATTGTTCCTGTTATTTGTTTTATTTCTTTTAGTATTAGTAAATTCTATATTCATTAATCGTCAAATCGATAAGAAATAAAAATTAATTAATTGGCAATTAATATTAAATCCTCGTAGAAATGATACTCTATTTATTACTTTATTACTTGTTCGCGATTGCGTATACTTGTGTACATAAATTCAACAATAATTTTTTGGCGACGTTGTCGGGGACTGTATTATTAATATCAATATAATTGGTTTTTATTCTAACGTGGTTTTTTTTATTTAATTTATGTTTTTTTCCATGTTTGACTAGCGAAGTAAATAAAAAAATGCTTAATCAAGATTACATCGTGAGATTTTTTCAACAACAAAATGAGTCATTTTACTCAGCTTGGAGGAGATTTAATGAATTGGTGGAGGGATGTCATCACAATTTCTCAAGGTAGTGTCCTACACTTTTATTTTACAATGGATTAGATGATGCAACAAGATGTAGTGTAAAATATGGAGCAGAGGTAACTGGTGAACCTTTATTAAGAAGATTCCATGAAGATATAGTCCTCGTAGGTTCGACATGTGCTTGCTATTATACTAAAATAATCGGCAGTATTGAAAGAAAAATAATTGTTAAATTTGTTGTGGTATACGGCACGCATCACAATCAATCAATCATTATCCCATAAGCTTGCTATACTTCGTAATCTCTACTAATGTAGACAACACATGGTCAAAAATCAATAGGATTTTCATGGCTTATATACCATAAGCATACAAACCAAACAACTCAATCTAATGACAAACTTACAAACCCAAAACAATCTCAAATTTCTCAATCTTTCTTGCTTTGAGAGAGAATTCATAAACATGATTTTTTTTTCCTTTTTTTTCTTCATTTTTTTCTAATGATACTACACTCCCACAAACTTATTTCTTTGTATTTTCAATTGGAGTGTAGTTAATTTTCAATATTTTTTTCTTTCTTTTCTCTCAATTTTTCTTCTTCTGTTGACACAAATTTTCAAATATAAACCCTATTACAAACCATCCCTCAATCACTTTTCATATGCTCATGGTATAAATCAAAAAGGAGAAAAAAAATAATAACAAAGTTTCAAATATGCTCAAAATAAGTGTCAAACAACAAAAAGATTCACACTAAGCTAAAAAGTGGGTAACTAAGGATTTAATACATCAAGGTTGGCTTGAAATGCTCAATTGTTTCAAAGGTTTGCCTAAATCATCTTCCTAAGCATGTAACATTTAGGATTTTGTCTCAAAAAGCAAGAAAACAAGTTCTAAGATAAAACCAATTTCAATTTTTATTTTTATCTTAAAAATTCAGCAAGCATAAATAATGTTCACTCACATAAAAATTTATTAAAAATCATGATTAAGCTCTCAATTATTTAAGTAGACAAAGTAAAAATGGAAAGAACTATTAAACCAAACACACAAATTTGTATAGTTTCATTCCCCCATTCAATTTATACAACATTTCATTCAATATATTATCATTGGCTAATTATTGTCGACTTGATTCACACTAACACCCTAAACAAAATCTAAACAAAACATAAAATAAATATAAACTTAAACAAACTAAGATATCTACAATGAGAAAATGAATAAAAATCAAATCCCTTCCCCCAAACTTAATTTAAACATTGTCCCTAATATATAAATAAAAGAAAAGGAAAAGAAAACTTCCTTGTAATCCTGTAATGCCCCGAAATCCCTAATGTGGTTTAGTGGCAGGATTAGTAGGTCGGGAGGGCCATAACTGTTCAATTATGCCATTAAATGAATATATGCATGTTTATGTGAATTATATTATAATATGATGTTATATGCATGCATGTGGGTCCACGTTTGAATATTATGATGCTTTGATAATTTGGCCCATTGAGGGCAAATTTGTGTATTTGGGTGCATAATGTGATTTATGAATGAGATTCTATTATTATGGAAATATATTCGAGCTATTTGGCATGAGACGGTCCTATATAGTGGATTAGCGGTTTTGTCATAACAGGGTCAATTATTGGGTAGTAAGAATGTTTATTTGATGATAAATTGGGAGTATTTGAGATCACGATGAAATTCTGGAAGTTTTGACTATAATATCCCTGGGAGTGTTTTTGGGACCCTGAGCACTAGGTTTTATTTTAGGTTACTTAAGCTTGAAGTAGCTTGTCAGATAGAATGTACGATAGAAAACCTCTCGTTCTTCCCCGTTAGCTCATTCTCACTGTTCGAAGCATTTTCGAAGATATCTTGAGTTCTAGGAGTCGGAATCAAGCGAGGATCGAGGCATAGCGATCCTAGGAAAGATTAGAAGCTTCTTGAGCAAAGGATTTAATGAGAAAAATCCCAATCGAAGGTAATCTAAGTTTAAAGTTTTGAGTTTTTAGAGTTTCTAAGCTTTGAATTGGACTTTGTGAATCGTTGAGTTTTTGGCTCGATTGAGCCTTGGGTTTTGATGGTTTTGGAGCATTGGGAAGCTTAGGAACTTTGATTTGATGATTTGATAATGTTTAGGCATAATTTTGGAGGCTTTGGGATGTTGGAGAACGAGTTTGGGCGTGTTCTGGGCCCTGTTCTTGGAGTGTCACGGCCTTAGCTCGAAGCAGCAAGTGGGGGAAATTGCCATTGCTGGGCGCTACGGCCCTTGCTTCAGTGGTGGCTGGGGGCCGCGGCCCAAGGTGCCAGGGCTGAGCCCGTTTGGGTGTTTTGGCCCCGGGAACTTGGTTTTAGGCCTCGGGATCGTTCCTACTACCCGGATTAGTGGGGATTGATGTCCCAGAGGCTAGATTCTGGTTTGGGAACCCTTGATTATCATTTTATTGATGGTGTCCCATATTTGGTTATGATTAGGTGACTGCTAAAGGACTAAAAGCTAGACCGTTCTCAAGGGTCGTTCTTCTATTCATTCTAGCTCGAATCAGAGGTAAGAAAACTGCACCACAAATGTGACATGCATGGTTGTTCATGAGGCATGTTGAATGTGTAAATGTGGACATGGATTGATTATTGAATTCTTAGCAAATCTTGCTCATTTGTGCATGGTACTGACTAATTAGTTAGATTTGGCAAAGGTGTCAGTATCATCTATGAAGCTGGGACTTATTAGTCAAGTTCGGCAGTGGTACTGGGCACTGGTCACACAGTGCTGACTCATAAGTCAGGACGGTCTTAGCGTGTTCAACGCAAGACAATAAAGATTAGATCTAATCGACATCTGCATTGGATGACGCAAAGAGCATCAATGGCGGAACGACCTCAAGTTCGATGAATACTATAAGCGCTTGTGTGACTTACCCATCAGTCACTCATCTGTTAAGTTAGAGACTTACCCATCAGTCTGTCATCTATTTAAGCTAGTGACTTACCCATCAGTCACTCACCTGTTAAGTTAGAGACTTACCTATCAGTCTCTCATCTGTTTAAGGCTAGTGGCTTACCCAGCAGCCACTCTTCTGTTTAAATTAGTGACTTGCTTGTCAGCCACTCAGTATGGTTTACTAGAACCTCAAGTGATATTCACTCATCTGTTTAAGAGGTATAATCTCTGTGTGATTATAATGATAATCATTTGATAATGTTTATATTCAATACTGTGTTTTCTTGCTGGGCTTTGGCTCATGGGTGCTATGTGATGCAGGTAAAGGGAAAGAAAAGCTCACCCAGCCTTGAGTGGAGAGCTTAGGTGGTGATGTGTACATAAGCGGCCGCTTGACCACCAAGGCCAAGGAGTTCTCAGAAAAACTAGGGGGTTTACCCTATTTTTGCCGCGTAGGTCAGCGGGTTTGTAATTTTGAAATAGTAATGACCTTTTTGAGTTGTAAATAACTTGTATATGTTCTTGTGGGCCCATGAACAGTTTTATGTATTAAATAAAACATATCCTTTCCTTTTTGTTGGTTTTTCACCTTAGCCTATTAATAACACTTAGAACACGTTTTTAACCAAAGGACTCGGGTAGCGGATCAAATTTCTGGTTCACCGTTCACCGTAACGGTTCTGGGGTAACCAGGGCGTTACAAATCCAATGCACTGCTCCATTGTATTAACTCTCATCTATGTCCTCCTCAGTGTTTTATGTGTCGAAATACACCAATGAGTGGTCGACGCCTATAATAAGCGTCATACAAGACAACCTTGAAGGTTGTCATTCTAAATATCCTCAAGCTTGACAAGATATGAATCTAATATGTACGTCACACCAACAACACAAGACCTTGAGTGACGAGCTTGGGGAGAAAACTTTGGTAGCTCATAAAGGATGTAGAATAGTCAATGTATCATCAATTTAAAATTTGGATCTACTGATGGTGTATATAATTGAAGCATTGATGAATTCAAATCAATGATTGCAAGTGCTTCCACATCCTCCAAAGTCATATTTTTCTCAACTTCATTTGTGAATTCCTCATATAACCCTTTTGATTTTTTTCATTATCCACTCCCCTATCCAGACATATGTTTGTAATTGGATCTTCAACAACTTCATGATCATGGATGGAATTTATTTCATTTACCACACCATAAGCATTTTCTACCAAGTAAGTATCCAACTTAGAAATTTTTTGAGTGAATATAACTTCGAGGATCTCTTGTACATCAACTTTACACTCATTCTCTTCTAATGGCTCAACCATTTGTACTTCTACAGTATTCAAATAACTCTCACAACCTTTATTGTTTGAGTAATTGTCATTAAACCACTCCATATTATGCACCATTAAATTTAAAGTGTTCTTCAATTCAGTCATTATTTCTTCAATTTCTGCTTTATGCTCTTCATGCTCGAATGGTTGGGGTATAATATTAAGAACTTGGAATGATGGAGGATATTGGTGACTCCAACCTTGCAGTGAAGGATCTCAATGCCAATGGTAATCAAAATCTGTCATATCATTCATCAACTAGCCCCGAAACTTAGAATGGGTCAGTGTTGCCTGTAGGTCATGATGTGCCTCAAGGACTCTCATGAAAATGATAGAGCTGTGGAATCTTGCCTCAAAGTGAAGTACTAGTTCTCCCACAAATAGGTCATGACCAGCAAATAAGTGAGTCGAATATATTAAAATATGCCTCTAATTCCAATTAGGAATTCGTTAGGCCCTTTAGGAACATTCTTTCAAATTGAGAACTATTATTACCTTTTAAAAATTCATGACCAGATCTAGATAACTAAATATTTGCTACTTGACAATTTCACACAACATTTCCAAGTATTTCAATATTATTTAATAGACGAAAATGGGATAGTTTATAATTCTGATCCTTACAGTAACACCTGTTTGAATTAACTTGAATTGGCATTGTTTTGATAATAATTATTATAAAAAAAAATTCTTCTTAAAGATTGCCAGCTCTTGTTCTCTTCTCTTTGGCAATTAGATAGCGGGCAAGGAAGGAAGAGACATAATATGTTTAGAGAATAGAAACAGAATCTTCCCATTCAAAAAATGCCCTCAAGGGGTACTAACTAACACCTGAGTCCTCTCTGAACCTCATGAGAAAGTTGCCCATCATATGACTCACCAACTTCACTTGCTTTTATGGGAGACTCAATTTGGGCGAGTTTGGATCACTTTCAATACACAACTCTACGAAGGAAGGGTCTGGTGGGTTAGAAACAATATAAAATAAATTTTAAATGTTAAAATTTATTTATATATTTTAAATTTTTGTTACAAATATGAAAGTAAAATATAGTGTAATTTATCAAAAATAAAAGTTATGAGGTAAGGTTTTTTTTTTCTTAAATTTTAATATTATTTTCTCTTAATTTGTGTTTCAGAAAATTATAATTAATTTTTTTTCAATATAGAGATGTATTTAATTGTTTTGTTATTTTAATAAAATATGGGTGTAAAAAATATATTTTATAAATTTTTTCATAAGAGAATAATTTTGTACTAAATGAAAATTAAAAAAGGTATGAAAATACAATTTTCAATTTTTATACTTTACGAGAAGTTCACTATAAAAATAAAACTTTACGAGTGTAATTAAAAAAGAAAACTAAAGACATAAAAAAAGTATGTGGTAGAATCACTCTTATATATTAATACTAGGTGCAAGAAACGTGCAATGCATGTTATCTTAGTTTTATTTAGAAAATTTTCTGCGACGCCCCACATCACTATGGCTGCTTTCTGGAATGACGACTAGTCCTACAAACCAAGACAAGTCTTTCCAGTGTGCTTTGTCCTCACTCGCACACTTCCTAGGAAAACTTCCCAGGAGGTCACCCATCCCTAGATTACTCCAGGCCAAGCACGCTTAACCATGGAGTTTTCAAGTGATGGGCTACCGAAAAGAAGATGCACCTTCTTGATATAGGTAGTACCCATCAATCCATTTAAGCCCTCTTCAACTGTGTAGTCCCATACCTACACAGTCTTAGAATCATTACACTTGACCTTCCCCAGGCGGTGTGGGATTGCACAGCATACCCGGTCTTTCCCCTTACGGATCACGGGATTCTGACTATCACAATCACCCCCCTTATGGGCCTGACGTCCCCGTCGGCCACACTTCCGGCTGGGTCAAGGCTCTGATACCATTATGTGACACCCCACATCACTATGGCTGCTTTTTGGAATGACGACTAGCCCTACAAACCAAGACAAGTCTTTCCAACGTGCTTTGTCCTCACTCGCACACTTCCTAGGAAAACTTCCCAGGAGGTCACCCATCCCTAGATTACTCCAGGCCAAGCACGCTTAACCATGGAGTTCTCAAGTGATGGGCTACCGAAAAGAAGATGCACCTTCTTGATATAGGTAGTACCCATCAATCCATTTAAGCCCTCTTCAACTGTGTAGTCCCATACCTACACAGTCTTAGAATCATTACACTTGACCTTCCCCAGGCGGTGTGGGATTGCACAGCTTACCCGGTCTTTCCCCTTACAGATCACGGGATTCTGACTGTCACATTTTCTAATTATTTTTATTAAGTTTTTATGATAGTCATAAAATAAATTTTAAATAAATAAACAATATTATATGTAAAAGAATGTGTTATACCCAGATTTCGAGCCATGTTAAATGTGACCTCGAAAGCTGGATTCGTAGCGAATGAACTCGTAAAGTCTGAAGTATGTTCCAAGACTAGACATCGAGCCTGCAAAGCTGAGACGACTTCGAATATGGTGGCCTTGAACTCCACACGATCTCGAAGGGGTAGCACCCGAGATGCATCTATCCTCAGGGATGACCTCGGATCAGGGGTTCTGAGCCTGACGCGAGTACGATCTCAAAAGCCATGTGACCTCGGGAGATGTCATTAGCTCGAAAGTTGATGTAAGACCTGGGAGAATAAGGCCTTGGAGATATATGATAATAACCTTGAACATCTTCAAGTGTTGTCCATAAGAGACGTGGTCTACATTTATTAATGTAAATCCCCTAAAACCATGGGATATTATTTGATTAGTTATACGCCCCCTGGTCTTCAGGGGACGTTTCCTTTTATATCAGATTACAGGCATTTAAAGCCATTTGATTTATTTGCAAATAAAGAGTAACTACCCAAAGTATGTGGGATAGTATTCTGCATTCCTCTCTATAAATAGAGAGATCATGCACCATTGTAAAGGACCGAATTTTTGAATCTTGAGAGAAAACTCTGAAGAATTCATCCTTGAAGAATTTTCAGAGATCATCTTGAGCTTAATAAAAAAGACTCGTGGACTAGGCAGATTTAACTGCTGAACCACGTAAAAACCGTGTTTTGTATTATCATATTTATATTGGCCATCACTGTTCATTGTTTACGTGCTCTTCTTTCACTGTTGACGAAAAACGGCGTCAACAGTTTGGTGCTATCATTGAGAGCCTTAAGCATTCATTCCTGAAAATGGCCACTAATAATCAGAACACACCTGAAGAAAATTACCCAATACGTCCTGGGAAACAGCCAATGGAAAACCCAGATGTCGAATAAAGAAGTGGATCTTCCGATTCCCGGGGACCACCTGCTCCACCAAGGGATGAGGATATGTATTACAATCCTGAGCGATATGTCCCCATTGTGGAACTTGAAAACCGGAAATTGAAGCAGCAGTTGGCAGAGGCCAACAAACGGAATGAGGAGTTGACAAGGATAGCCGCAAAGGCGCAGGTGGCTCAGCCCCCGCCTCCGTGCGAAAACCAAGTCCCTCCTCCGAGGGACGTACACGTTCCTCCTCGTAGACCCCATGGGCGTCCACGAAAAGATGCTGCCACAAGGAGGCCGGCTCAACCTCCGACACCAGCAGAGCCATCTGCTCCACCTAGGCCCCAGAGGAGTACTCGGGCTCGGGCCCCGGCTAACCCGCCTGTGGAAGTACCTGCAGGAACTGAGAACAACCGAACCCCTGCAGAGGCTCGGACTCAGATACCTAGGAGTACACTGCACGCAACCAACCCATCTCGGGCAAACTCCGGACCATCTAGGCCGAGAAATGGGTGGCAGCCACCGTCGCCCATACGGTTTCCTCCATCACCTGTAAGATATCCTTCGCCTCCCCGCAGGAATGCTCAACCCATTTGAGATCAGGGCGAATAGCGTGCGGGAGGAAGACAAGGAAACGGGGAGGCTTTCCAGGAGCGGAGAGGCGCCCCATCTGAAAAAAGTCAAACATCTCGGTCTCGCACGGTGGAGATGAGGCGACATGGAAAGAATCCATCACGAAATAACCATGCGATGAGTTCTACCAGTGATGATTCTGGAGATACCAGGTCGGTCAGCAAGCATGACCGAGGTCGTAAGAATACTGGAAACCGCAGAAATTGTCCCGACCTGCGAGAGCACCTGAATCAAAGTCGGGGTAATGACGACCTGAGGGATCGCTTGAATAGGAGTAGAGATCCCTTGCGGAGACGCGAGCCTGGAATCATGATCGATGACAACCGATTCCAGACAGTACCCCTTGCGGACCTAGTCCAAGAAAGAATCGATCAGCTTGAAAAGGCTTTTAGGCTTTTGAAAAACGAGCAAAGGAATGATCGATATGAAGACTCTGACGAGGAGCTCGAACCGTTTGCTCCCCATATTTCTAATACTCCATTTCCTCAAGGGTTTCGTATCCCTCATGTCCCGACGTTTGAAGGAAAGACCGACCCGTGTAGCCATCTGAGCACGTTCAACACCATAATGAGAGCCAATAACGTGGGTTACGAGCTCAGAGCATGTTGTTTCCAGCATCATTGACAGGACCTGCCAAAAGTTGGTTCGAAAAATATAAGAGACACTCAATAACCTCTTGGGAGCAGTTGTCTAAAGACTTTAAGAAGCAGTTCAGAGCAATGATGGGGGTCAGACCAGAGGCATCAACCTTAACTAACGTTCGACAACAGCCGGGCGAAACACTAAAAAGTTACTTAACAAGGTTTAATCTGGAAGTCGCCCGAGCTCGGGACGTGGATGACAGTGGGCACCTAATGGCTGTCCGAGCCGGCGTAATGCCGGGAAACGCCCTTTGGGACAACATGCAAAGAAAACCAGTAAGGTCCATAACCGAGTTTAACAGACGAGCGCAGAGGTTTGTCAATGTAGAGGAAGCGAGGTCGACACTTAATGCGACTTCCCAGCCCGAAACTACAATGATAAACGTCAACTCTGCCTCAACCTCGGCGGACCCAGCAGCTCCAAAGCCTATCGCGGAAAACCCCTCCAAGAGGAAAACGAACGAAGGGAGTAACCCTGAAGCCGAGGGAGGAAAGAAAAAGAAGGGGGAGAGATATTTCTCCGTGTGTAGAGTATACACCGAGATCAATGAGTCTCAGGAGAACATATACCTGGCTAATGAAAACCAGGTCCCCTTTAGGCGTCCGGACCAGATGAGAAATCAAAAATCCAAGAGGGACTCCAGTAAGTATTGCCGATTTCACAGAGACACCGGGCATACAACCGATGAATGTCGACAACTGAAGGACGAGATCGAAGGATTGATCTCGAGAGGTTACTTCCGGCAATATGTCAAAAACCAGAGTACTAGTCAGGCGGCCGCGAGCCAGAGAGTAGCCGCGCCTCCAACGGCACAAAACAATTATTCCCGAGCTCGGGAAGAAGACAGGCCCCCGCCGATAGATGGAGAGGATGTAATAACCATCTCGAGAGGGCCTCATCCCGCAGGAGTAGGCAGGAATGCCCAAAAGAGATACGTTAACGAACTGAAAACTGGGGATGGGTCTCCTTATGAACCCGAACCTAGGGCTCCAAAAAGCCAGAGGATTGAAACACAACCAATAACCTTCACTGAGGAAGACGCGTCCCATGTCCAGTTTCCTCACCATGACCAACTGGTCATCACCCTCCAGCTGGCCAATAAAAGGGTCCACCGAGTTCTCATAGACAATGGGAGCTCGGTCAACATTCTCTATAAAGCTACCCTCGAAAAGATGGGACTCTCCCTTCGCGACCTGAAAGCATGTGCAACTACTTTGTACGGATTTTTAGGAGAAGGGACCGCCTGCCTGGGATCCATCGAGCTCCCTGTCACCTTGGGAGACTACCCAATCTCGGCAACCAAGATGATGGAGTTCGTGGTAGTAGACTTACCATCAGCCTACAATGTGCTGCTCGGGAGACCCGCCCTGGTCGGGTTGGGGGCAGTTTCATCAGTAAGGCATCTGGCCCTTAAGTTCCCGACCCCTAGCGGAGTCGGAACATTGAAGGGAGACCAATTAGCAGGGAGGGAATGCTACAGCATCTCCTTGAGAGGAAAGAAACAGACGAGCGCACAAGAACTCACCATCATTCAAAACAAAGACGGAATGGTCTTAGAGATTGACGAAGAGATTGATCCAAGGATTGAGGAGAAATTTGACCTCGAACCTTTAGAGGAGCTCGAAGAAATTCAGCTCGAAGAAACCGATCCCTCGAAAAAGGTGAAGATCGGAAAACACCTCCAAGATGAGACAAAATAGCAATTAATTTTCTTTTTGAAGAAAAACCAGGATGTCTTCGTGTGGTCGCACTCAGACATGGTGGGAATAAGTCCGAATATAGCAAGCCACGCACTGAATATAGACAAAAGCTTCCCCCCGAAGCAACAAAAACGAAGACAGCTGGACGAAGATAGAAAGAAAGCTCTAAAGGAGGAGGTTGACAGGTTAAAGGCAAACCGATTTATTAGGGATGCCTTTTACCCTGACTGGGTAGCCAATCCGGTGTTGGTCCCAAAGCCCAATGGGACGTGGTGAACCTGTATTGACTACTCAGATCTCAACAAAGCTTGCCTGAAAGACTGTTTTCCGTTGCCAAGGATTGACCAGTTCGTGGATGCCACGGCGGGGCATGGCCTGATGTCCTTCATGGATGCTTATTCTGGATATAACCAGATTCCCATGTCCTTCATGGATGCTTATTCTGGATATAACCAGATTCCCATGCATGCCCCCGACCAAGAACATACGAGCTTCATCATGGATAAGGGCCTATACTGCTATAATGTCATGCCATTCGGGCTCAAAAATGCTGGGGCCACATACCAGCGGCTCGTGAACATGATGTTTTCAGAACAAATAGGGAACAACATGGAGGTTTATGTTGATGATATGCTTGTCAAGCCTCAACTCAACAAGAACCATGTTGATGACCTCGAAGAGTGCTTCGGCGTGCTCCGAAAATTTAACATGAAGCTAAATCCTCATAAGTGCACTTTTGGGGTATCTTCAGGAAAATTTCTGGGCTTCATTGTGAACTCTCATGGAATCGAGGCTAACCCCGACAAGATCAAGGCCCTGATTGACATGCCCTCACCTTGAAGGCACAAAGATGTCCAAAGTTTGACTGGCAGGATGGCATCCCTAAGCAGATTCATCTCGAAATCTACGGACCGTGGTCTTCCATTTTTCAACTTATTGAGAGGAGGTAAGAAATTCGAATGGACGGAGGAATGCGAGCTGGCCTTTCAGGAGCTCAAAAAGCACCTTGCAGAACCACCCATCCTGTCAAAACCTGAAACGGGAGAAATATTGTACCTATACCTTTCAACCACCGAACATGCAATAAGCGCCGTGCTCGTTCGAGAAGAAGAGAAGGTGCAAAGACCCGTTTATTACATCAGTAAAAGATTACTGGGGGCAGAGTCAAGATATCCATTGATGGAGAAACTCGCGCTCAGTTTGATTCATTCGTCTCGTAAACTCCGCCCCTACTTTCAGGCGCACCCCATCCATGTGCTGACTGATCAACCACTTAGGCAAGTTTTGTCTAAACCAGAAGCTTCAGGTCGACTTCTTAAATGGGCTGTTGAGCTCGGACAGTTCGAGATCACCTACCACCCGAGGACGACCATTAAGGCACAGGCGTTGGCAGACTTTATAGTGGAATGTACTGGCATAGCCGACGGCGAGGTAATAACCCCGGCCCACGAGCTGTGGAAACTTTACGTCGACGGCTCATCAAATGAAAATGGAGCGGGGGCAGGGGTCATTTTGGTTACCCCCGCAGGGAGCAGATTTCATTATGCCTTAAGATTTAGCTTCAAAGCGTCGAATAATGAGGCCAAATACGAGGCTTTACTCGCGGGACTTCGTATAGCAAAGGAGCTCAAAGCTAGAGCTATACATTGCTACAGTGACTCCTAGCTCGTGGTTAATCAAATCCTGGGAGAATACCAGGCTCGCGGCACGAGAATGGCAGCTTATTTGGAGAAGGCAAAATCCGCATTAGAGTGTTTCGAATTTTATACAATTGAACAGGTTCCCCGCGAGCAGAACTCAAATGCAGATGCCTTAGCTCGGCTCGCCACATCTGCTGAAAATAAAGAACTGAACGTCGTGCCCATAGAACATCTTTCGGCACCTAGCATTAATGAGCCAGAGGAGGAAGATGTATGTATGATCGACGCAGAGCCTACCTGGATGACCCCGATAGTTGAATATCTCGAGAACGGAGTCCTTCCAAGAGACCGGAACCAGGCTCAAAAGTTGATGTATCAACTTCCCCGCTACACCATTTTGGACGGGAAGCTGTACAGGAGGGGATATTCCATGCCGTTACTTAGGTGCGTAACCCCTCCCGAAGCTAAGAAGATCCTTGAAGAAATTCATGAAGGGTTCTGCAGAGATCACACCGTGGGGCATAGCCTGTCCAAGAAGATCATATGGCAAGGATATTTCAGGCCAACCATTAAAACGGATTCTTTCGAGTACGTGAAGAAATGCGACAAATGCCAGAGATTCACCACGATACCCCGAGCTCCACCATCCGAGCTGACCATGTTGACTTCCCCATGGCCTTTTGCGGTATGGGGCATCGACCTCATAGGCTCTCTCCCAACTGGCAAAGGCGAAGTAAAATATGCTATAGTCGCCGTGGATTACTTCACGAAATGGATGGAGGCTGAACCATTGGCAACTATAACTTCAAAAAATCCTTTATTTCATAGTAAAAAGCATCGTGTGCCGATATGGGGTGCCAAGGAAGATCGTATCCGACAACAGAACCCAGTTCGATTGCGACTTGTTCACCAACTTCTGTGAGAAGAACGGCATAATAAAGAGTTTTTCATCAGTAGCTCACCCTCAAGCGAATGGCCAGGTCGAAGCTGTGAACAAAACTCTCAAAAGTTCTCTGAAGAAAAAGTTGGAGGAGGCAAAGGGACGGTGGCCCGAAGAATTGCCCCAAATCCTATGGGGATATAGGACCACAGCTCGAACGTCAACAGGAGATACCCCGTTCTCTCTAGCATACGGTTGCGAGGCAATGTTGCCCATTGAGGTTGAAATCCCAACGATCCGAACTCAGATTTACAATCAAAGTTCAAACCACACTTAGCTCGAGGAAACCTTAGACTTGATTGAAGAAAAGAGGGAAGAGGCTCAGCTGAGAAACGCTGCTTACCAGCAACGAACTACCAGGTATTTCAACAAGAGGGTTCGAGATCGAAAGTTCAGAATGGGAGATCTGGTGTTGAGACGCGTATTTTTTGCAACACGAGATCCAGCAGCTGGAGTGCTTGGGCCGAATTGGGAAGGACCGTACCAGATAAAATCAGTCATCCGTCCCGGTGTGTACAAACTTGCGAGATTAGACGGGAGCCTGGTACCGCGAGCATGGAATGGCGAACACCTTAGACCTTACTATCAGTAGTGTAGGAAAAGTGTTGCCTGTAACCATGACTTTCTATTTGTATTAGTTTGTTGCTTTTGAATTCCATCAAATAAAGATTTATTTCGTTCTAATATTATCCCTTTTTATTTTTGCAATCTCTCTTAATTTAATAACCTATGGTCACACTCATAGGATATTAAGGGGGCATCATCGGTATATATACCATTGATTTAAAAAATAAAATAAAAATAAAGTATTTGAATGTAACCAGATACGCGAGCTTAGATAGTTTGGACATAACCGAATTATCAAAAACTTCTAAGTATTTGGATGTAACCAGATACGCGAGCTTAGATAGTTTGGACATAACCGAATTATCAAAAAACATAAGTATTTGGATTTAACCAGATACGCGAGCTTAGATAGTTTGGACATAATCGAATTATCAAAAAACATAAGTATTTGGATTTAACCAGATACGCAAGCTTAGATAGTTTGGACGCAACCGAACTATCAAAAGATAATAACGTTTGGATTTAACCAGATGTGCAAACTTAATAGGTTTGGACTAAACCAGCCAAAAAACTAATCGACGATAAGTAGGAACCTAAACCTACTCCGAGATAAGTCAAGATCGAGGTTGGAATATCTTAAAGAAAAATAGTTTCGAACTCATAACCTCGGAGTAAAAATCGAAGACGAGTAAAAAGTAACTAAGCAAAAAGATATAACTAAACCATTCACATTACATGCCATATAAGTACTTTCGGGTTCGTGGTTAAAGTAATATCCGACCTTGATAAATAACGAGATTGGAAGCGGATAATTCAAGCAAACGATGCATGAATGCATCGAGTCTCGAGCCTAAATCCACACTATGTTTGTATGAATAAATAAACATAAATGATTCATCAATATAAAATGTGCAAAATATTTCGAGCCAAGAAGTGTAAAGCATATATGAATCAATATAAAAAGAAATTGTATTAGCCCTGTGGGCATAAATTAAAATAATTACAAAAATGAGGGGACGCAGCCCCAAAATAAGATTTCCTCAAGATCAGATTCAAGAAGGAAGAGTCTCCTTGGCCTTCTCAGCATCAGCAGCACCGGACCCCTCAGGACGAATAGCATGACTATCCTTCTGGGCTCCCTCTGAAACGGCCTCCCGAGCAGCCTCTTCCGCCTCAAGCCGAGCATTCCACCTGTCAAGAAGCTTCGCCTCGAGAGGACCTAAGAAGCTGGTATCCAGGTCTTCGTTGTTGGCCCACATTCTGTACATGGCCGAATCAACCGCCTGGTCCTTCTTCTCTTTATACTCAGCAAGGAGACGAGCCTTTTCACCCTCAATGATATCAAAGGTGACGGCCTTTTCCTCTTCGAGCTTCTTGTTGGCCTCCTGGAGCCGAGCGTTCTCCTTCTTAAGATCTGCGAGCTCGACATTCTCCTTTTCAAGCTCCTCGAGCCTAGCTTTCAGCTTCCCAAGATCGGTGGCCATGCCCTCAAGTTCCTTAGCTCCTGCATCAAGCTTTGCATTTGCTGCCTTCAGGTCATCGCTTGCTTTGAGGTGGAGATCCTTCGCCTCCTGAGCATAATACTTGCTCGAATGGATCTCGTTGTTCAACTTATAGTTGAGTTCAGCAGTAAAGGCAAGAGACTGACAAAGGAAGAAATCATCATTAGCAACAGGTCAATGTGATTATAACTAAGAAGTAGGACTGTAGAAGGAAACTTACTGCGGCAGCGAGCTCGATACTCTTCTCATAGAGGACAGTGCAGTCTTGGGTATCGTTCAAGCATTGCCATTGGGGGGCTTCGAGACTGCCAAAGCTCTGGCCAATTCGGGACATAACATCCGAGACCAGCGTAGACCCATAGGACCCAACGGCATTGTCAACCACATATGCATCCATGTGGGTAGAAACTGACAGCTTCTGAGCTCGAGAAGCAAAAGGCTTTCTAGGAGGTGGACCAAGTGTTGATCGAACCACTACAGGAAGTTGGGGCTCGGTCCTGTTGGAAGTATCGACCTGCGAAGACGGCACCGTGATGGAACCGGAAACAGGCGGAGCTAGGGGGAGGTGTCTTCTCGGTCCTCTTGGGGACTTTAGTAGGCCGGTCCACCTTTCGCGACCTTGCCCTGGGACGCTTGCTCCTTTTGGCACCACCACTCTCGATGATATTGTCGAGGCCAGAGTCCATGGCACCAGCACAGTTCCAATCGGAGTTAGACATAATGATAATAAGCTTGAAAAAAAAAAAGAGAAAAAAAAAACCAAGTAAAGAAAAGACCTAACTGGAACTCTCCCCCGAACTAGAGCTCAGGGACCATGAAATTCCCCCATCTTCAGAAGAGGCGGGGGGAGTACCTTCCCTATAGGTGGATGTCAACCTCGAAAGGTCCCTATAATCATTGGTCCCGTATTGGACAGCTATCCCGTTCCACACCTCGTCTGAAGTATACATGGTGTCATACTTCCCGAGCCAACTATCAAACCTATGAACACAAGCGTCTACCCAACTCCATATGTAGAAGTGGTATCTATCATGCGGGCATGAAACTATCCTATCGGGCTTATGCTTTAGTAAGGTGGGGGACCACATTCTCGAGGTAAGGAGGGCTTTACCTTCATCCGAGTCCGAACTCGAGGCTTCGTCATTAGCCTCGTTCCCCGATGGCGGACTCCTTCTGCGAACTGGAAGTGGGGGCCTCACCTCTCTCCTCGAAGGGAGGACGCCTGTGGGCAAAGGCACCTGCTCCCAATGTTCATACTTTGTATTGGACTAGTCAAAGGTGGACTGGCCCTCTCCCAAAAGTCCGCATTTTCGGAGCTTATCCTCATGTAAAAGGTACAAGAGGGACCTCCTGCCATGAGGAAGTTGGAGCAGGGTTTCTCTATGCCCCTTCATTGCCTCATCAGGAGTAGGACGCTGAAAATTCGCTGGAAAGCAAGACACATTTCAACTAAATACGGGTCTTACAGCTAAAATCCCGAGCACAGAGATAAAGAAAACTAGAATACTTACGAATCCGCCTGAACGAGTAGTGTCGAGATGGGGACAGGCCATCTGTCCAGAAGAAGGCTTTTTTTAAATCAGGTGGGTGATTAGGGAGATCTTCAAAAACCTTTTTCTCTTTGGGATAGCTCGAAAGGTAGTAAAAGCCATCTCCTCCCTGAGCTCGGGAGGGGTTGCTTTTCAGACAAAAGAGATATAAAATCTCCTGAGGTGAAGGCCCTTCCCACTCCAGCTCGTGGTATAGCGACCTCAGGGCAGACAGAACCCTGTAAGAATTGGTGTTGAGCTGGAACGGAGCCAACCCAACAAAATCCGTGAAGTCCTTGAAAAAAGACTTCAAAGGCAACAGCGCCCCCGCCTTCATGTGTTCCTGGCTCGGGGGCGTAACAGCTTCATTCGTGAGCGGCCGGAGCTCGACACTTCAAGGAACTTGACAACCTGAGGCCATGGAGGGCCAGAATGTCAGTTATCTTACTTGTCGAGGTAACCGAGCTCCAATAGTGCTCGGCCTCAAAGATTTCTTTCCTCGGCTACGATGAAGAAGGCTCCCCCATCAATGAAAATTGAAGTTCTCCTAGACTAAAAGCGACGGTGACCTTTAATGCGGGGTCGAGGGGAATCGGCCTAGGCCCTGAATTGGACTCTGGATAAAGGGCCTCCCGAAGAGTTCTCCTCTTCTTCTCTATGACCTCGTCAATTTGGCGGCGATAATGAGCTCGAATATCCTCCTGCTCGCGCGCAAGCTCGTACTCACGAATTTGACGTTGATTCCGAGCGAACAGCGACTCCGGGCTCAGGGTTTTTGGCGAGTAAGGGATTTCCAGCAACGACCCCCACCGTCTTTCCAGATTCTGTGACATCTAGCGAGAAAGAAAAAATGGTGAGGGCCATGCATGCAAAAGTTCAAAGGTTACGAGCCTGACAGGACAAGCTCGGGTCTTATGGACGAAGCGAGTTCGAAATTAAAACCCTTATTAAAGAATCAGAACGTGTATCTTACGGGAAAAAGGAGGAGAGTGAGCATAACACTTTGAAAATCCCGAATTATCTGGGAAAAGAGTTGGCGGTTATTCAGAAAGGGTAACATTGGGTATCGTGCACTTTTCAAAACCAAGGTTTTGCACCCAAATATGTTGATATGCAAGAAACGTCTTTTAAAATTTTAAAAACCCAGAAAACAGGAATCTTGTTCAAACATCAAAACTGGATATGAACCAGTGATGTAAACCCAGTATGGAAACTTAAAACATAAAAGCCTATCAGACAAAAATTCCCTAACGTTTTGTACTAAGAAAATAAACTAGTACATTCAAAGACATAGCAAGAACAATATGAACAGAAACGGGTATGAGGGAAAATAAAAAAAAAAACAAAGATTGGACACTTACACAATAATGGAGATTGCAGAGAAATCACTGACTGAAGGAGAGGCTGCAAATATGAGCTCACGGACTTGAACAAATCGGAGGTCCTTTGTTTTTTCGGCTGAGAGAACATGCACGAGAAAGAGGTTCTCTAGGATGGCCTCTGGTTTCGTCTTTTCCCTTTTTTGTTTCTGATGCGTGTAAAATAAGAGGAAGAAGAAGATCTTGAATATAAAGGGAGAAAAGTGATAAAAAGGATTAATTTGAGCCATTGGCCAGAATCCTCGTGAAATCCAACGGTCAGGGGTCAAGGACATGATGGTACCGAAAAGGTGGCAGACGAATGATCGTGGGCAGGTTTCCAAGGTACTCAAGTACCATAAATGAGCAATACCCAAATGACGCGTGTCCATTTTCAAGTATATGACGATACGGTTCCCGAAGAAAGTAGTTCAAAAGTTTCCTTCTCTTAGGATTCGAACAAATACTTTTGAGGGGGCAAGATGTTATACCTAGATTTCAAGCCATGTTAAATGTGACCTCGAAAGCTGGATTCGCAGCGAATGAACTCGTAAAGTCTGAAGTATGTTCCAAGACTAGACATCGAGCCTGCAAAGCTGAGACGACTTCGAATATGGTGGCCTCGAACTCCACACAATCTCGAAGGGGTAGCACCCGAGATGCATCTATCCTCAGGGATGACCTCAGATCAGGGGTTCCGAGCCTGACGCGAGTACGATCTCGAAATCCATGTGACCTCGGGAGATGTCATTAGCTCGAAAGTTGATGTAAGACCTGGGAGAATAAGGCCTTGGAGATATATGATAATAACCTTGAACATCTTCAAGTGTTGTCCATAAGAGACGTGGTCTACATTTATTAATGTAAATCCCCTAAAACCATGGGATATTATTTGATTAGTTATACGACCCCTGGTCTTCAGGGGACGTTTCCTTTTATATCAGATTACAGGCATTTAAAGCCATTTGATTTATTTGCAAATAAAGAGTAACTACCCAAAGTATGTGGGATAGTATTCTGCATTCCTCTCTATAAATAGAGAGATCATGCACCATTGTAAAGGACCGAATTTTTGAATCTTGAGAGAAAACTCTGAAGAATTCATCCTTGAAGAATTTTCAGAGATCATCTTGAGCTTAATAAAAAAGACTCGTGGACTAGGCAGATTTAACTGCTGAACCACGTAAAAACCGTGTTTTGTATTATCATATTTATATTGGCCATCACTGTTCATTGTTTACGTGCTCTTCTTTCACTGTTGACGAAAAACGGCGTCAACAGAATGATATAAACATGTTAAAAGAGAAATTAAACCAAAAAATTGTTTGTGATTTTATTTTTAAAATAAAATAATATGATAACCTCTTAAATCACAAACTACTATATTCAAGGTACAAAACATTCATGATAATATTATTCAAATCACACATCAATGATCGGAGAATAAATTTATTTATTCTTGATAGAAGATAAATGTTATTCCAATTTCCTATTTAGTTAAACAGTCATACTATTTGTACACACACGACACTTATATATAATATATTTATCATATATTATTGTAATAACAAATATCTAGTTTTATAACATGTGAATTTATATTAATATAATTATTAAATATTTAGTTTTATATTAATATAATTACTAAATATTTATTCTAGTAAAATTTTATAAAAATTAAGATTATATATTATATGTTACATATTATTATAATAATAATATTTTATAACATTTGAATATAATTAATAAATATTTAATCTAATATTAAATATTATTATTATTATTATAATGATATTTTATAACATTGAATTTATATTAATATAATTAAAAAGTATATAATTATATTTTATAATATTTGAATTTATATTAGTATAATAAATAAAATTTTATTTTTATTTGATTTCAAAAATATATTTCGTTAAATATGTGAAATATTCTCTTAAAATTAAAAAATATATATATAAAACTAAAAATATTTGTTACATACACACTAACACATTTTTTTTTATATAGAAGAAATTCTTTTTATGTAGAAGAGATATTGGCTAAAGATTCTTATGTACCACACCTCCGAAAACATTACTATTCTTGCCTTGTCTATTCCTTGCACGTGAATCTCATGATACGAATATTATAAATATTTTTATACATATATTTGTTTGGCTTTCTTTTAAATACTTGAAATTTTGACTTCAGGAGTTAGATAAATTGAATTCTTGGGAATTCTTTTTCTTTTTTTTAGGCTAATAACAAAAATGTTAAATATTAAAAAAAATAGTTAAATTTAATGTAACTTTTTTAAATTAAAAAAATGTATTCCCCTAAAAAATTAAGATGTGATATGAATTAAATAAATAAATAAAATAATCTATATCAAGGTTTCCTTCGAGAAAATAAAAAATGTCGACATAGCCTGTTTGCTAAAAATTTTATTTTTGAATTTTTTAAATGCAAAAATAAAAATATTATTTTATTTTTATTTTTTATTAAAAAATAAAAATATGTTTGGTAACTATTTTTGTTTTTTGTTTTTAAAAATAAAAATAATAAACGCGTTTGATCATTTTTATTTTTATTTTTTGTTTAACAATATGAGGTGTTGATTTAAAGAAGAGAGAAAAAAAAATTAAAAACTGTTTAAAAAAATTTGGAAAGTATAGGTTGTGTTTGGTAAAATTTTATTTTCAAAATTTAATAAATTTTAATTAAAATTAAAAAAAATAATAAATAAAAAATAGTCAAATTTTATGTTTAAACACATTTATGTTAATTGTCAAATTTTTAATTAATTAAATAAAAAATTATTTTTTAAGTGTTGCCAAACAATATGATTTAAACATAGCTTTAGAAAACTTACACAAGAGCAAAGTTAAAGGCATAGGAATCTAGTTTGCTCAGTTTATAAAAAGCAAACGTTGTTGGAATTTCTTGATCTATGGGGTAAAGCATATGTGCCAAAATGACATGAAACAAAAACTCTTCTCAACCCAACTTCCTATGCAGCCATTTTATCATCTAATCTACTATCCATACATATAAAAATATAAATATTTATATTTATATAAATGAAACAGGTTGAAACAGTTGTCAGATTGTACATCAAACTTCCTTTTTGTTTTTTGGTACAAAAATGGAATCAAGTGAGTGCTAAGAACCGGAATATGAAATCTAACAGATAACTATTTTTGTTCGTGTTCGTGTTATTTTTGGATTACATATGTTTACATTTATGTTTCGTATTTCCTTTTCTCATTTTCTATGTTCCAAAATAGAATCTCCAACATGTATGGACCAAGAAAGCCTTGGCTTTTCGACTGATGTTAGAAAATCAGTTGCTTCCCTAGTTATATGTTGCAAGGAATCATAACAGAGTACATCAACACACAAACCAAAGGCAAAGAAAGTCAAGTGAACCAAACTTTATTAAAGAAAAAACTAATGACAAACCAACCATCGTTCTTCAAATCATCGTTGATTCACATCAATGCCCACTTGGGCCACGCCAATGAACGATTCTAATTCCGAACCAATTTTTATCAAGATCCAGCCCCAATGAACTGTTGCAGCACTGGAGAGCATTATTGAGCGAACTGTATTGTGTGTGTGGATTTTACTTCTTACTGCAAAATAGGAATTGCCCAACTGTTTATTAGACACTTTTTGAAGACGGAGGCTGAATACTGATAGGGTAATCTTGAAGTTTCAAACGTTTTTCTAAAAGCACCTGCCTTGATTTAGGCCATACAGAACAATAAAAGAGATGGAGAGTACTTAAATATGCGTATAACTTCTCCAGAACTCTTACTTTGATCAAAAGAGAATGATGCTTACTTCTAATTTTATCCAAACTTCAAGGCTTAAAACTAGTTCCTTTAATATATAAGCATAAACTCAAATCAGCCACATAGAGATCAATAGGATATAGCCGAAAAGTATGTTCGCCTCTACCAAATCAGTCTTTCTCTTACTGGCTTTTCACTCCCTTCTCTTCAAATTTGGTCAGTCCTCTTGCAGTGAGGCTTTCAATGATCTCATCAAGAAATCCAACATTACAAATTGCAGAAAACTATCCACTCTTAAAGCTGAATTGGGCTGGAACTACATCCCGAACTCCCATAACAAAACTGCCGAAGTTGAAATCATTTTCGGCATAAGCGAGTACGCGGGAGTGGAATGGATTGCGTGGGGTTTGAACCCAGGACACAGGCCAGAGATGGTTGGGACCAGGGCAATGATTGGCATTATGCAGAAAAATGGTGCACTAGAAGTCAATCTCTACAATATCACTAGCAACAACAAGCTTGGCTGTGAGCTCGCTCCTTCAAAAATTGAATTCCAAGTCCTAAACATGAAAGGTGAAGTCTCGTCCTCATCCTCATACATGACAATATCTGGGACACTTGTACTTGATACTCAGGCTTACAATGTTAAAATGCTGAACCATGTTTGGCAAGTTGGCTATGATGCTGATCGTGAAACGTTAGTGCCTAGACCACATTCTTTTTCTCTTCAGAATTTTGACAGCAGTGAGACCTTGAATTTGACTTATGGTGGGGATTCTCAAGGCGTTGGACGCCACCGGCGTTACCTTAGAACGGTAATTGGGACTCTTTTTTTTTTCTCACTTTTTAAATACATCAATAGTGTCATAATAACTTTGATTAATTAAACATGAGTATTGTAACCCGTTGTCCCATTGTCTCTTGTGGTTTCTTGAGTAAGAGTACTAGTGGTTTTGTTTGCACTTATTCAATTTCAACCTTAGATGCAATTATTGCCTTGTTATAGACTCTGGAACCTCCAAACAGCAAATTTTAGCCACTGCCCACTTTTTGTTTTGTCATGATTCTTGATGTTTTGAACTGAACCCAACCAATGGTTTCAAAATTCTTTCAAGTCAAGTGTGCCAGCTCTATACAAAGTCATGAGATAACTTCAAACCCTCTACTTAGATTTGCTAAAAGATTGAGACTAAATCATGTTCTCAGTTCCTAGTTTTATGTATGATATGTGTGAAGTCTTTTAATCCTAGAAACTCAAGTGATCTTTGTCTTGCTATGTATTACGTGATCAGGTTCATGGGATTTTGAACATTGTGGGTTGGGGAATATTGTTGCCTGTTGGGGTCATTGTGGCGAGGTACTTCAGGAAATTTCCAGTGGAATGGAGAAATTGGTTCAGTCTTCACTTAGGGTGCCAAATTGTTGGGTACATACTTGGCACAGCTGGTTGGGGCATTGGACTTTGGCTCGGACGTGCTTCAAGGCATTACTCTTTCAAAACGCATCAACTCCTTGGCATATTCATTTTCACATTCACCACTTTGCAGGTCAACCTTCTCACATACTTGCTACAAATAGCAAATATTGTTAGCTAGCTATAGAGATATATTGCATACTAGTCCTGCTCTCATTTTGTACATCGAAACTTTATCTATAATTTATTATTGGAATTGGGATTACATGTTTAGTGGTGAGCTGACATTAAGGCTGTTTTGCTTTGTTAAAGATAATATTTTTGTTGGTTTAATTTTGTAGATGTTGGCATTAAGATTAAGGCCAAAACCCCATGATGATTATAGGAAGTATTGGGACATGTACCATCATTTTCTGGGGTATGCCTTGCTGGCAGCGATCGCTGTAAACATGTTCCAAGGGATTGCCATTTTGAAGCCAGACACCACCTGGAAATGGGCTTACATTGCGGTTCTTATGGCTTTGGGTGTGGCTACTTTGACTTTGGAGATTGTAACTTGGACTAAGTTCTGTAGACAGAGGGAAATGAAGAAGAAGAAAAAAGACTCAACTCAAGAAAGCCAGCAGGGCCAGTCTGCCAGCAATAATAATGCATCTAAACCATAGGGTTATAACAACAAAATCAGCCTGGAGACTGCGTTGAACCATGAATCACATCATTCATTCCTTCACATTGTTGTGTGTAATTTTTTTCTTTTTCTTTTTGGGACTCTTTATCTTACCATTTAGGTTGTGAAATGTAATTAGAAAAATTATTATATATTAATAAGAATCATTGCTTATTTTTCCTTCAAAATTAGCTTGATTTAATACAATAAATCCAATCCAAAAAGTAAACTGCACACTACTTTGAAAACATTAACTATTTATTTACTTGTGTTGCTTCAGTTAGTTAAGTCTTTACCGAGTCTGCATGTTGTTATATTCAAATGACTTTAGTTAATTAAGTTAGTTGGCTAACTCATGTGATGTTTGCCCAGCTATATATTGCAGTCACTATAGCTTTCTATAGTTAAGTTTTACTGTCTTCGGTTTTATCAGAGAAAGAGAGAGTTCTTTTGTTTTGTATCTTTGAGTTTCCTAACTTGAAACTAAAGACTTGTAAGGAGTGAATCTCCATTGTTGTAACATTTACATTGATCTATAAAGACTGCTAGTCATTCTTGGTTGTTTCCTTGTGGAGTAGACTACAACACAAAACTCTAGATTGAACTAGGGTTGAACATTTAACCCGCAAAATCTAAAAACCCAACTGACCCGACCGACCCGAGCCTGCAAAATCCAATTTTAGCCAAAATCTGAAAATTTCAGGTGCACCCGAACTGATCCAAACACATTCGGGTTCAGGTTCGGGTTTAAAATTCTTATGGTGTGTGGGTTCGGGTTAAATCCGAAAGGGAACCCGAAATTATGCTTTGATGTTATATTTTTTTATAGATTTTTGTTTTATAATTTTTGGGTGAAATAAAGTACTTGTCAGACAGAAAACAATTCAACAATTATGTCTTTGAATGTTGAAATGTTGCTGTAAATTATTTTATTTTCGTAAAAATACATGACAAAAGTTAAAAAAAAAAAACTCAAAAAATGTTGTCAAAGCCCATTCAAGGGCCAAACCCGAACTAGAACCTGACCAAACCCGACTCGACCCGAAACTCGAAATCCAAAAATACTCCAAATCCAAAAATGTATCGGACAGGTTCGATACCATTTTCGTGCACCCGAACCCGACAACCCTAAAACCCGTTGATGTGCAACCCTAGATTAAACCACATAAGTTCTGTAGGAAATTCATATTGCAGGAACTTTATTTATTTTCATGCAATTAACATATTATCAAAAAAAACCTGCAAATTTCTAGAGCATGCTCCTATGAAATTGATACTAATACAAAGTAAAGTAAAAACTTACATTACACAGCAGTACTGGAACAACTCCTTCCTTCAATCTCTCTAACCCCTGATTAATTTCTCTAGCAGAGTATTATCAAGATATTGAATTAGATCAGCAACACAGTCTTCCTCACCAAGCCTTTGATCAACCTAGAACTAGTGTGGGCTAGTTCTCAACACTTGAGATAGAGATCTAGAAGAGAAGAAGAATGAGTGGCCAAGAAAGGATTAGATTGTCTAGGTTTTCACTTACACAATGAATCAATTGAGACTGACTTATATTATTTATACAAGCAACTTAATGGGTTTTATTTAAAATTAAATTTAAATTAATTAAAATAATAAACAAAAAATAAAATCCTTAGGCCCCCACAAATGGACTTAGGCCCAATCTTTTTGTTTTGAATTTAAATATCAATTGGGCCTTAATTCAAAACCTTTTATTTTTTTTAATTAATTAGTTAAATCCTTATTCAAATTAACTAATTGTAATTTGAAACTTGATTTAATATTATTTATTTATATTGACAACAATTTATCAATATTAATAAATTTACCCAAAGATTCTCTTTTATTCTCTAAATCTCATATGTGTAAATTTTCCAAAATTGACTTAGTCAACTTTAAAAATCCTAATTGATAATTAAATCAACTAATTGAGACATTCTAGATGATTTACTCAAAGGTGATGCGGGGGCCATAGATCCATGAAATCAAGCTCTAATAAGTTACCGTGAATTTATTTACGAATAATTTCACTACATTACTAATTCCTCATGACTCCACTATAGATTCGCAATTGAACTCTTGAATTCATAGAAAGTATTTTTCAAACCATAAATACGTTATCCATTGTCATAACCATTACAGTCAGTCAATCTTCTATTGAAGACTGACTAATGAGATGGGTGCAAATTAGTGGTTTACCTCTCATCAATATTTTATCCGTAACTCTCACTAAGTTCCTTATAAATGATATTTTCATGAACTTAATCACATAAATGAAATCTCAATCATTTAACCTTTTGAACAAAGAAATTAAGGAAATCATCTTTTTACTTCTCATACAGAAGTTATAGATTTCATATCTATGAATAATACTCCCACTCAATTACACTACTAAATCTCCAAAATGTAAGTATGGGCTAGACCATAGGGTAAGTTGGTAACGAACAAGTCAAAAGATTTAAATAATATAATTAGCAAAATATATTATCACTCAGAATTAAGATCGACTTAACATGTGGTCAACATTGTGACATTGATTAGATTCGATAACAACGATACTTATTTATCAACAATAATCAATATCGGTTCTAGTCCGACGTAACCAAATACATCTGATCTTATCTACTTGGTCAATGCCTTTGACAAGACATCACAACCTGAATGAGTAAGTAGATCATATTGTAGATTGTCTAATTAGTGAAAATCCAATGCACTGATCTAATCTTAGGACTCGTTCTTTTGAACATAATAATTACAACTATAATCCACTGTGACATAGTTACTATAATTGTAACTATCCATATGTTTCGAGATTTTTATAAATGTTTGTATTATTTCAATATTCATGTAATAAACACAAGCAAGCAACATGTTTGTCAAACTAAATGACTTCTACTACTTTTATCGACAATATAAAATTGTGTTACATGTCCGATATGGTTTTATAAAGGCATAAAACCCAACAAACTCCCACTTTCCCTTTTAAAACAAATGGGATATGTTTCTAAAAAACATTCATTCTACATGCTTCACAATTATGCTCTCGGCTTATATCTTTGTAAAGGGATATGACAGACTCTCTTCCAATGCTATCTTTGTCACCTTCACATCACGCTTTCGCCACACATCCTTGATAATGTGGTGCTTTCTCTCTATATGCTTTGCTCTTTTGTAGCTTTGAGGTTCTTTCAAATTTGTTATTGCCTCATTACTGTCACTAGACAAAATGAGTGGTGTATCCATTTATGGAATAATACCGAGATCCATATAGAACTTCCTTAGCCAGACTATTTCCTTAGTCGCCATAGACGCAACTATGTACTTAACCTCCAAGGTGGATTCTGAAATTGTAGATAGCCTAACGCTTCTCCAAATCACAACTACTAAGATGGCAGACAACTTATCACTTCTCCAAATCATAGCTCCACCCCCAAGAGTAAACACGTTTTTTCAGAAGTAGACTTCTTGTCATCAACATCAATTTAAAATCTGAATTTGTGTAGCCTAACAGGTTAAAAGTTCCACATGAAAAGACTAACATATAGTCTCTAGTCCATCAAAGATACTGACCCCCATCTATTGCTCATTTCCAAAGTTTTACTAACACTTGCTTACCACTCCCACTACATAGTAGATCTTGGGTCACAGCATACAACATAGCATGCATATTAGATTTCTAATTACAAATGCATAAGTAATTCGTTACACATTTTCTTTAACTTGAGGAGTCTGTGGAGACTGCTGCTTAGAATAATAAATTCCATGTCAAGAAGCTAAACATCCTTTCTTAGAATTTGTTATAGAGTAACGACCAAGCACCTCACCAAAATACTTGAGTTAGAGCCAAAATTCAGTTATTTCTATCCCTCATGTTCTGGATACAAAGAACATGACTTGCTTACAATGAAATTTGGAATTTCGTTTCCTGCTAGTTCTTTATGTCTAATAATTTCTTGACACTGTTTCCAATGAGTAAGATATCATCTACATAAAGGATTAAGAACACCACAATGTATTTTTCCCTAAGTTTTTAAACACAACGATCAACTATATTTTGTTCAAAATCATAGGTCTTAGTGTTTCTATTTAACCTTAAGTTTCAGGGGTGCGAAGCTTGTGTAAGTCCATAGATTGACCTACTCAGCTTGCCAACTTTCTTGTTCAACTACCTTAAATCCTTCTAACTGATCCATGTAAATGATCTCATCAAGATAGCCATTAAAAATGCTTCTTTGATGTCCATTTGCCTTATCTCTTAATCAAGAGTTGTGGCTATGGATAAGAGTATACTAAATGAATTTTAACATGGCTACCGGAGAAAAAGTTTTCTCTAAGTAAACTTTCTCTCTATGCCACGAGTCAAGCCTTATATGTCTCGACCTTTTCATCAGCTCATCTCTTCTTCTTATAGATCCACTTGCACCACATGGGCCTAAAGTCCAATGGCACATCTACAAGATCTTAGACAAATTTAAAGTACTTAGACTCTATTTCCTGGTACTTGGCTTCGAGTCAAAGATCCATTTCAAACTTACCCATTGCATGTTTAAAGGCCAACAGATCATTGTTACTTGTGTCCCCAACCAGCTTGTGGTTTTCACTATCCATTTCATAGGTACCGGGTTCCGAGAAACCCTCCAACTATGACAGGGCACCGTAACTTTTTGACTTGGATTAGTGGTTTCTAAATCTACCTTGTTTTCATTGACATGAGTCAATGAGGATGGATTAATAGTTTATCGTTTTCCATCTAATACTATTTTGCTATGAGACATGAAATTCATTATGTAGTCATTATCCAGAAAAGTAACATTTGTAGAGGCAAACACTTTCTCGTCTCCTGATTTATAAAATAGACCACCCTGAGTACCTATAGAATAGCCAACAAACAAGCGAACCTCAGTTCGTTGTTCTAGCATTCCTACCTTTTTCCTCAGGACATAAACAGGACACCCCCAAATTCCCTAATGACGTAAACCAGTTTCACGACCATTTCATAATTCTAGTGGTGTCTTGGAGACAACTTTTAAGAGGCAAAACTGTTTATCCAAAAAACAGCTGTGGATGACGTGGCAAGAATTTTCAACACGTGGCAGAGATGTTGCTCGCCTATCGACCAAAGATACTTCTGTATGCGGGGTTCAAGTTTTATATACGACCAACATGGTCGTATACTCCGTTTATTTATGTATAAATTTGTATAGTTGTAATGATAGCCAAGAATGTCTCTTCATTATAACCTGAATATCCGTTTATTAAGGAAAGATATGATTAATTGACTCATGTAACCCTCCTTGAGCCTATAAATATACAAGAAATAGCTTAAGGGGGGATCTTTTTTCGAATCCTCTTTTCTGATCTGAGAAAAAGAGAATTGTATTACTATTATCCATCGTCTGTATTGTTTTCTCCTTCTAAGGTTTGTGAAAATCAAGAACCCTAGTTCTTTGATCACACCTTTGAAGCTCAACATTAATAATAGTATCAAGTGGACGTAGGTCATTACCAATCTTTGGGGGCCGAACCACTATTTTCAAGCATCGTGCTATTTTCCTGTCGTATATTTGACTCCGTGTCAGTTGGCCAAAACAAGGGTCAACATTCGGGTGCGTTCATTGAGAGCTTGTGAAAGAATCTAATGGCAAAAACATCCAAGAAGACCGGACAGGCCACTGGCGCTGCATCATCCCAGCCTCCTCCCCCAAATGTGGCTGAGGATGAACTGCATTTGGAGTTTGATGAGGAGGAGTTAGATTCTGAGACCCTGAAGGCAACTCTGGGGGTGTTGCAGGATGAGTTAGCCAATCTGAGGGCCAATCAAGAGAATGATGCAGAGATAGACCGTCGACAGAGGAATGCCATGGCTGCCCTTGAAGCATCCATCCAGTTGGCTAGGAATCAGGCTGTGCCAGCCTCCCAGCCGGATCAGCCACCAAACGGGCCACCTTAAAGGGGTCCCAATCCTAGTCCTCCACTCCAACCAGTAAGGTCTTAAAGGCCGGAGCAGCCACCTGGGGCTAAGGATGATGTCCCACCTAGGGATCCTGAGTAGCAGCCTCCATCTCAGGCTGGTCAAGGCAATCCCTCATGCTCGAGGCAGAATAGGGTCGGGCAACTGCCCCGTAGCCCTAGACGCCCAAGGGATGAAGAGTCGCATCCACCAAGTAGGGGGCAACGTCCTTCTGCCAACAAGAGGAACTCAGAGACAGACTCTGTGGTAAGGGGACACCCACGGCATAACAATTCACGGGGACCCACTGACCAGCGCAGGCCTCCCCCTAACGCTCGGGAAATCCCAGCCCAAGGAGGCAACAAACTGAATAGCCGGTCACACCATAGTCAGCCATGATTCAGAGATGGTCACAGCTACAATGAAGCCGACTCTGGCAGAGGAAATGTTGGTCGGAGGGATGAAGAAAGAGGTGGAGGCAGGAGCCCCCCACCTAGAGAAGACTAACCAGCAGGTCATAACGCTGGGGGGCAGCCCAAGCAGAATAACGTCTTTAGTCGGCTCGGAGCCAGCGAGCAGCGGCGAAGAGATGATGATTTGAGGGACGTACTGAACGACCACTGAGAAAGGCACGGTGAGTACATTCCCCCGGCACCAGAGGCCCCAACAATCCCAGAAGCTGTTCAGGCTAAGATTGATTCCTTGAACCAGGCAGTGCAGCAGCTAGTTGGGGGGCGAACATCCCACATTGAGTACGATCGGAGGAGAGGCAACCCCTTCGTACAGAGGATTGTTGTGGCTGAAACCCCCATTAAGTTCAAGATGCCAACACTGCCAAATTTCGATGGGTATGGAGATCCGATATCTCACGTTAATAATTTTGAGATACAAATGGATATACAAAAGGTGTCAGAAGATGCCCGCTGTGGCATCTTCCCGGCAACACTGTCTGACACTGCCTAGGAGTGGTTCTTTAAGTTCCCTCGTGCCAGTATAGTATCATGGGAAATGTTCGTAAAGGAGTTTTACAGATAGTTCTATGCGGGTCGTGTGCACCCCACTGAGGTGAACCAACTGGTCGAGATACACCAGAAAGAAGGGGAGTCCTTGAAGGATTATGTTCAATGCTTCATGCGAGCTACAGCTGGAGCCAAAACTGTGGGTGATGAAGGTAAGATGATGGCCCTAACTGCTGGGGTTAGACGCCATTCACCCCTCTGGAGCAGCCTCAGAAAGAATGGGGTAAGAAGCACCCAGGAATTCTTAGATTGAGTTGATCCGTACATCAAGCTCGAGGATGCGATTGCCAACAAAGGGAAATCGCCAACAAAAGACAAGGGGCCCAAGGAAGAACCCGCCAAAGCCGCCAATGGGTCTGAAAAATCCAATGGCAACGGGAATGGAAATGGTAGAAATGGTGGGAAGCGGGCAAACAATGAACCCTCGACCTTCGAGAGTGAACGCCCCAAAGGTAGTCAATATGAACTAAGATTCACCAACTACACTGCTCTTGTTGAAAGTCGAGCTGAGGTCTACCAGGCGACCAGCTCAAGCGTGCCCTACAAACGACCCGCACCTATAAGGAAAGATATCTCCAAACGAGATACCACAAAGTTCTGTCATTTTCACAATGATTACGGGCACGACACTAATGAATGTAACCAGCTGAAGGACGAAATTGAGTTCTTGACAATGCAGGGGCATGTAAGAAGATTTGTACGAGACGCGGGAGGTTCTCAGAGAGAAGCTCAAGGTGGCAACGAGTCGGCGCCTGCACGCCAATGCTCGCCACCTTTACAACCAGCTCCTGTGGCAGGTACCCTACTCACCATCTGCGGAGGCCCACATCTTGCAGGAGATAGTGGGAAAGCGAGGGAACAATATGCTCGAACCCTGCACCACGACCAGGACATCGAGATGATGAGTGTTGAGGATCGAGCACCAAAAAAGGCTCGAACAGAGGAGAAGCTGATCACCTTCTCTGACGAAGATGCCCAGCGCGTGCAATTCCCACACTCCGATCCGCTGGTCGTGGACGTACAGATTGCAAACATGATGGTGAAAAGGATGTTGGTCGATACAGGAAGTTCGGTCAACATCCTATACAAGTCTTCGCTAGAAAGGATGAAGTTGTCCGTGAAAGACCTGGAGCCATGCAACCAAACCATTTATGGTTTTTCCAGAGAAGGGCTCACCCCAACAGGGTCGATTAGACTCCCAGTCACAGCAGGAAGTGCACCTGCTAACAAGACATTATCACTACTTTTATAGTAGTTGATTGTCCTTCGGATACAATGATGTGATAGGGAGGCCAATTTTGGTCGACCTATGAGCCGTCACCTCCATATGGCACCTCGCTATGAAATTCCCAACAGACGCATGGATAGAATGAGTGTTGGGAAACCAGAGGGAAGCGAGGGAGTGCTACAACGCCTCGATCACCGAGGCAAAGAAAGGCGTATCGAGAGATGCCACCGGAAAGAAGTTGCAAATGGCGACTGATGTTCAGGGCCACTCGGGTGATAATCTCACCAAATAGGGCGTTGCCCAAAGTGAGGATAGGGACTTAGATCCTAGCTTTGGGGATTTTGAAGAAGAAGTGGGGCCCATCGAGGACCTTGAAGAGGTCCAACTCGATGAGGAAAAACCGACCAGAGTTGTGAAAGTCGGTACAAACTTAGAGACAACAACAAAACAAGCACTGGTGGAGTTCTTAAGGAAGAACCAGGAGGTCTTTGCCTGGTCACACAAAGACATGGTCGGGATAGATCCTGCAGTCATCAGCCATGTCCTGAACATCGAAAAAAGCTTTCCACCAGTGCAACAAAAAAGAAGGCTACTCGACAAAGATAGATCAAAGGCCTTGAAAGAGGAAGTCGAGAAGCTGAAGGAGAATGGGTTCATCAGGGTGGAATTTTATCCATCGTTGGTCTCTAATCCCGTACTAGTGCCCAAGCCGAATGGAAAGTGGCGTACGTGCGTGGATTTTACAGACCTAAATAAACCCTACCCCAAAGATTGTTTCCCACTCCCAAGGATCGACCAGCTGGTCGATGCTACTGCAGGGCATGAGATCCTCTCATTAATGGATGCATACTCCGGGTATAATCAAATCAGTATGCATCCCCCTGATGAGGATCATACTAGCTTTTGGACTGATACATGGCTCTACTATTACAAGGTGATGCCCTTCGGCTTGAAAAATGCTGGTGCGGCTTACCAGAGGTTCGTCAACCACATGTTCAAGGAGCTGATCGGCACGAACATGGAGGTCTACATCGACGACATGCTGGTTAAGTCAAAGAAAGAAGAAGGGCATGTAAGGGATTTGCAGGAATGCTTAAACATCTTAAATAAATATCGAATGAAGTTAAATCCCCTTTAATGCTCCTTCGGAGTACGATCAGGGAAGTTCTTGGGATTTATAGTTAACTCAAGAGGAATTGAAGCCAATCCCAAGAAAATAAAAGCCCTGATCGAGATGAAATCGCCAGTAAAGATTAAAGATGTTCAAAGCCTAATCGGGAGGATTGCTGCTCTCAGTAGATTCATTTTGAAATCAACAGACAAGTGTGTTCCGTTTTTCAATCTACTAAGAAGCAATAAGAAATTTGAATGGACAGATGAGTGCGAACAGCCCTTCCAAGCACTAAAAACACATATGGCGCAACCACCCATCGTGTCAAAGCCGGTCGATAAAGAAACTTTGTTCATCTACCTGGCAATCACGGAATACGCTGCTAGTGTTGTTTTAGTAGGAGAAGAAGAAGGTGTGCAAAAGGCTGTCTACTACATAAGCAAAAGGCTGATTAGAGCAGAGCAGCTGTACCCATCCATCGAGAAGCTAGCCTATTGCCTAGTTTTGGCCTGTAGGAAGCTGCGGCCTTACTTCCAAGCTCATCCAATTACGGTCTTGACCGACCAGCCTCTTCGACAAGTCCTCGCCTGGTCTCACAAGGATATGGTGGGTATCTCACCAACTGTGATCGGCCACGTGCTCAACGTGGATGAAATCTATCTAGCAGTGCAGCAGAAGAGAAGGTTGCTTGACAAGGATCGAGCAAAGGCTCTCAAGGAGGAGGTGGAGCGGCTAAAGGAAAGCGGGTTTATAAGGGAGGCATATTAGCTCGCCTGGGTTTCAAACCCAGTAATAGTGCCCAAGTCCAATGGAAAGTGGAGGACTTGTGTGGACTTTACCGACTTGAACAAAGCATGTCCAAAGGACTGCTTTCCTTTGCCTATAATAGATCAGTTGGTTGACGCGACCTCTGATCATGAAAGTTTGTCCTTTATGGATGCTTACTCAGGGTATAACCAGATTAGTATGCATCCTCCCGATGAGGAGCATACCAGTTTCTGAACAGACATAGGGTTGTACTGTTATAAGGTCATGCCATTCGGCTTGAAGAACGCGGGAGCCACTTACCAGCGTTTAGTGAATGGCATGTTCTGTGACTTAATCGGCAAGAACATGGAGGTGTACATAGACAACATGCTGGTGAAGTCAAAGGAAGCTGAAGGACATGTACGAGATTTGGAGGAATGCTTTGCAGTACTGAGAAAGTACAACATGAAGTTGAATCCCCTCAAATGCTCGTTTAGAGTAAGTTTGGAAAATTTCTTGAGTTTATTGTTAACTCGCGAGGAATAGAAGCAAATCCAAAGAAAATAAAGGCACTCGCAGAAATGAAGTCTCCAGCCAGAATTAAGGATGTGCAAAGCTTGACTGGGTGGATCGCTACTCTAAGCAGGTTCATCTCTAAATCAACGGACAAATGTGTCCCATTTTTTAACTTGCTTAGAGGAAGAAAGAAGTTTGAATGGACGGAAGAATGTGATCAAGCTTTTCAAGCCATAAAGGAACACTTGGCTCAACCTCCTGTTCTTTCGAAGCCAGTTGATGGGGAAGACCTCTTTGTTTACTTAGCAGTCACAGAGCATGCTGTCAGTGCTGCTCTAGTGCGAGAGGAAGATAAAGTGCAGCGTCTGGTGTACTACGTTAGCAAGCAACTGATAGGAGCAGAGTCCAGGTATCCCGTGATCGAAAAGTTGGCCTATTGCTTGGTACTTTCATCTCGCAAATTGCGACCGTACTTCCAGGCACATCCCATTAAAGTCCTTACCGACTAGCCCCTACGTCAAGTCTTGCAAAAGCCAGAGTCATCTGGTCATCTGCTTAAATGGGCAGTTGAATTGGGCCAATTCAAAATCAAATACCAACCGAGGTCTGCTGTTAAGGGGCAGGCTTTGGCGGATTTTATTGCTGAATGTACTAGGAAGGCTGACATTCCCGACCGGCAAGAGCATGTGACTGGGCAGAGAGAGGATCTTCCTACTTGGAAACTTTTTGTTGATGAGTCGTCAAACGAACATCATTCGGGAGCAGGAATTATATTAGTCACGCCGGAGATGCACCGAATTCATTACGCATTAAGGTTCGGATTTAACGCTTCTAATAATGAGGCAGAGTATGAAGCCCTCCTAGCAGGCTTGCGCTTGGCTAGAGATGTTCGTGCCCGGTCGGTTAAAGTAAACAGTGATTCCCAATTGGTGGTCTACCAAGTCTTAGGAGAATATCAAGCAAGTGGCCTACGCATGATGGCATACTTGAATAAGACCAAGGATCTGCTAGCACAATTTGAAGAGTATACTATTAAGCTGGTACCACGAGAGCAGAACTCTAACGCAGACGCTCTAGCAAAATTAGCTAGTGAAAAAGATGCTGAAACTTTGAATATAGTACCAGTGGAATACTTGGCAGAGCCGAGCATTAATGAACAAGAAGCCATGCCCATCACAATAGTTGACACTTGGATGACACCCATCATTACTTACCTTGAGCAAGGAATCCTTCCAGATAATCGTAATGAAGCCAAGAAGATTATGAGGCAAGCTGTTAGGTATATTATGATGGATGGAGTGTTGTATAGAAGAGGGTACTCTTTGCCACTGCTAAGATGCGTAGCACTTGACCAGTCAAAAAACTTATTGACCGAAGTGCACGAGGGGTTCTGCGGAGATCATGCTGGGGGGCAGAGTCTATCTAAAAAGATTTTGCGGCAAGGATTTTTCTGGCTAACGATGAATGAAGATTCCATGGAGTATGTGAAGAAGTGTGATAAATGCTAGAGATTCTCTAAAGTACCCAGGGCACCTCCGAACGTCTTAAAGCACATGCAGAGTCCATGGCCTTTTGCGGTATGGGGCATTGATCTGATCGGGAAACTACCCAAAGGGAAAAGGAGGAGTACAGTTTGCAGTAATTGCTGTGGATTATTTCACCAAGTGGACCGAAGCCGAACCACTAGCAACGATCACCTCGAAGAAAGTGTTAGATTTTGTGGTTAAGAATATAATATGTCACTATGGTGTGCCCAAGAAGATAGTCTCTGACAATGGCACTCAATTCGATAGTGACTTATTTGCCGATTTCTGCACTAGGCATGGCATTACAAAAAGTTTCTCCTCGGTAGCTCATCCACAAGCCAATGGGCAAGTTGAAGCCGTAAATAAGACTTTGAAGGATACTCTAAAAAAGCGTCTAGAGCGAGCTAAGGGTGCTTGGGCGGAAGAATTACCAGAAGTCCTTTGGTCGTACAGGACTACTGCCTAGACAGCAACTAGTCATACCCCTTTTTCCTTGGCATATGGATATGAAGCCATGTTTCCTGTTGAAGTAAACCCACCATCTCATCGGAGAACCATGTATGACCAGGAGGAGAATCACCAGTTGCTAGCTGAATCTTTAGATTTTCTTGAAGAGAAACGAGAAAAAGCAAACTTAAGAGTTGTTGCCCATTAGCAAAAGGTGGCCCTCTATTTTAATTCCAAAGTTAGAGATCGAAAGTTCCAAGTCGGAGATTTGGTCCTCGGAAAGGTGTTCATCAGAGACCCAGCAGCTGGAGTGCTAGGACCAAACTGGGAGGGACCGTATCAGATTGAGCAAGTCTTACCACCCGACACTTACAAACGTTCTCGATTAAATGGAGAGCTGATCAGGAACTATTGGAATGGCGAGCACTTGAGGAAATATTATCAATAAATACTGCTTACAGAGTAGTAGCTCAGTTTCAAGTGTTTAACTTGTTATTTAAGTTTGTTTGTGAACTGGCTATTTGCTAACCAGTCATTGTATTTTTGAACAATTTTATTTTGTTTCAGACTCGTAGTTAGACACACTCTGTCCTTTTTTTTTACGAGTAATAAAAGAGATCACGCGCAGCACGGTCGAATCTTGCTACAAATTTTGCATGTGTTGATTATTCTTACTTTGGCAGTGTTCAACTGTCAGCGCATCTTAAAACAAAAAGGTTTTCTAGAAAGACTGGGCAGTGTTCAACTGGTCGGTATCCATCAGATGAATGACCAACGTTTAAATAGTTGCATGTTTTTGTAGTGTTTGACTGCTGAAATTTCCTCTTTCTATTCAATGTGTTCCACGAGTAATAACTGCTCGGACAAATTCGGTCAAGTAGCAAGTGATCAAGGATTTTTCAACCCTCAATCACTTGGGGGGCACATAGGGTATACTAGTATACAATTCAACACAAGCAATAAGAACATGAGCAAAGATATTTGTTTTCAGACTGACTTGTAAATCTTTGAAGTCAAAAGGGTCGTTAAGCTAATTTGTTTTACAAAGCTTAAGTAACTTGGAATTTTTCAAAATTTTAAGTTAAGAACAATTATTCGTGTGTAAACAAAACGCTATGCTCATAAAATGTTAGAGTAATAAGAATGTGAGAAAGTATGCTTAGTAGTAACTTATGAAATGTTTTGAATTTCTAAGTTAGAAAATTAAGTACTCATATGAAAATATAAGGCATCTATGTGATAAAACTTTTAAATGACTCAAGTCTAAAAAGTGAAGTGTTCATGCCAATAGCTCGGCCATACGAGCAAAGTACAATAGCAAAATATAAAATAAATGTTTACTAGTCAGGTAAGGAGTCATCTGGGTGGATAGAGGCTCACTGGTCGGCTATGGGGCTCCAGGGTCGGGTTGTCACTCAGGTTGATCAACACCTTCCTCAGCATCAGTGGCTTCTTCCGGTCGGAACGATAGCGTGGGAGAAAAAGGTGTGGCACCAGCAGGATTAGCTGCCTCCTCAGCAGCCTTTGCCTCGCATTTGGCATGCTCTTCGATTTTGGCCTCCTCTGTGAGAAACTCAAGGTTGAGGGGCTTATTCAACTTCCACACCTAGTAGAAGCAATTGAAACAAATCTCCTCGTAGTGAGCGAGATCGGCTTCCTTCCCTCGCTTCAGCTCCTCGTTCTCGCGAGTCAGTCTTTCCAGCTGATCAGTCAATGTCTTATTGATTTGAGTTTGTTTTTGGTTTTCGTCAGCCAGCTCTCTAAGAGACCCATCCCGCTCAGCAACGGTCTTCTCTGCCTGCTCAACCTTGGATTTGAGATCCTTTTCCGAGGAAGTTAAAGTCTCTACTTTGGTCTGGACTTCCACCAGCTGATCATTTAAGACCTTGATCAATTCCTTGTAGTCTACTGCTCGATGCTGAGCATGGCTGATAGTGATAAGCGACTGCATGGAAAATAGAAAGTTACTACAAGTAAAAATGAGTAATAACAAACTGTCTTGTGATAAAATACTTACATTCATCAATTGAGCGAGCCCCCTTTGCAGGACAACTTCAACACTGAGTCGAGGCAGAGATTTAAAGCTCTGAATGGTTGAAGCATCATGAAGAGTTTGCTCAAACAACTCCTTCACAATGTTTCCAACGATGCGAAGGGGCTCACTTAAGCCGGTCGAGCGAGTGGGGGTTAAACTCGCAGAGGGAGAAATCGATGAGGGAGTCAGCTGCGGGATCGTGATGAGCTGCTCGGGTTGTCTTCCCTGGCTGGCCGGGGTTGTCCTTGGGACTTTGTTTGGAGGAGTTGAGCCACTTCCCTCCCCAGATTTCCTCTTTTGGGCAAGGGTAGTGTTGAATTGCTTGAACATCTCTGAACCACTAGAGCTAATACATAGTGATGTATGTGGTCCAATTAACATTAAAGCTCGAGGTGGTTATGAATATTTTGTCACATTTATTGACGATTATTCTAGATATGGTCATGTTTACCTAATGCTTAAAAAGTCAGAAACTTTTGATAGGTTTAAAGACTTCAAAGCTTTAGCTGAGAAGCAATTAGGTAAATCTTTAAAAACACTCTGATCTGATCGTGGTGGTGAATATTTGGATTCTGAATTCAAAGATTTCTTGCTGGAGCATGGAATTCTATCCCAACTCACAGCACCTGGAACGCCACAACAAAATGGAGTTTCAGAGAGAAGAAACCGGACCCTGTTGGACATGGTCAGGTCTATGTTAAGCTACTCTTCACTTCCCTTATCGTTTTGGGGATATGCACTTCAAATGGCTAACTTCATTTTGAATGTAGTTCCGTCCAAAGCTATGACAAAGACACCTCTGGAACTATGGAATGGAAGTAAACCTAGTTTACGACATTTTCGTATTTGGGGTTGTCCTGCTCATGTGCTAAGACCTAAATCTGGAAAACTGGATTCTAGGTCTGAAGTGTGTATATTCGTGGGCTATGCTCCAGAAACAAGAGGTGGATATTTCTATAGCCCAAGTGATCAAAAGGTATTTGTTTCGACAAATGCAACCTTTATAGAACACGACTATATGAATGGTTTTAAACCTCGGAGAAAAGTAGTTTCAGAGGAACTAATGACAGATAATATTTCATCTCCATATTCTTCATCAATTAATGACAAAACAACCAAAGAAACCACAATTCCTAAAAAGTAAAAACCATTGCAACATCGTAGTGGGAGGATTGTGAGACAACCTATTCGCTACGAACATGAGGCACACGTTCTTGTATCAGATACTGAAAAGGACGATCCATTGACTTTTAAAGAAGCAATGGAAGACCCTAATGTTGATAAGTGGCAAGATGCCATGAATCAAGAAATGGAATCAATTTATTCAAATTCAGTCTGGGAACTTGTAGATCTGCCTGACAATGTTAATGCCATTTGATGCAAATGGATCTACAAGAAGAAAAGGGGTGCAGATGGAAAGGTAGAGACCTATAAAGCAAGGCTTGTGGCCAAAGGCTACACACAGAGAGAGGGTGTAGACTATGAAGAAACATTTTCTCCTGTGGCCATGCTTAAATCCATTCGCATACTTTTATCCATAGCTGCCATCTATGATTATGAGATATGGCAAATGGACGTCAAGACAACCTTTCTGAATGGCCACCTTGATGAAACCATTTATACAACCAGAAGGGTTTATAAAGAAGGATCAAGATCAAAAAGTATGCAAGTTGTTGAAATCCATATATGGATTGAAACAAGCATCAAGATCTTGGAACTTAACATTTGATAAAACTATTAAAACATATGGTTTCGAACAAAATGTTGACGAAGCATGTGTTTATAAATACATCAAAGGAAAATTTGTGTTTTTCTTAGTTCTTTATGTTGATGATATCCTACTCATTGGGAATGATGTAGAGACATTATCAAATGTAAAGAAATGGTTGGCTGAAAAATTCCAAATGAAAGATTTGGGAGAAGCGAGCTATGTTCTAGGCATTAAAATTCTAAGAGATAGAAAGAACAAGCTCCTAGCACTTTCACAAGAAAATTATATTGGTAAAGTGCTTGAAAGATTCTCTATGGAGAATTCCAAAAAGGGTCAATTGCCGACCAGACATGGAATTACTCTTTGCAAAGATCAGTGTCCAAAGACACCACAAGAGCAAGAGGATATGAGAAAGTATCCCTATGCATCAGCTGTAGGGAGCCTAATGTATGCAATGTTATGTACTAGACCTGACATATGTTATGCAGTAGGGATTGTCAGTCGTTATCAATCAAATCCAGGTTTGGAACACTGGATTGCGGTGAAACATATTCTCAAGTATCTCAGGAGAACGAGAGACTATGTGCTAGTATATTCGGGTAGTGACCTCGAACCTACTGGATACACTGACTCAGATTTTCAATCTGACAAGGATAGTAGAAAGTCTACTTCTGGGTCAGTATTCACTCTTGGTGGTGGAGCAGTTGTCTGGAGAAGCATTAAGAAATCCAGTATAGCTGATTCAATCATGGAAGCTGAATACATAGCAGCTTGTGAAGCAGCTAAGGAAGCAGTTTGGCTAAAAAAGTTCTACACAGATTTGGAAGTAGTTCCAGAAGTGGAGAAACCACTTGTTCTTTACTGTGACAACAGTGGATCAGTGGCCAATTCTAAAGAACCAAGAAGCCACAAGAGGGGAAGCATAAAGAGCGCAAATACCACTTAGTCAGAGAAATCGTACATAGAGGAGATGTGTCCATTCTGGAAATCACATCAAAACACAACCTGGCGGACCTGTTTACGAAGACGCTTCCAGCAAAGCAATTCGAGGGTCATGTACGTAATATGGGATTGAGAGAAATGCCTCACTTGCTTTAAGTACAAGTGGGAGATTGTTAGGAGTGTTTCCTAAAAGCATGTAAAGACATTTGTTTATTCTATGAATAAATAAATACAATGGTTTATTATTATTGCTATATTTAGATTGTTAAATTAATGTTTGAATAATTTTGTAAATATCAGAAAAATTCCATATTCATTATTGAGGATGTGATCTTGTATTAGTACGAGAGAATTAAGATCACATGAATGAATAAAAATAGTCAACAATAACAAATTAAAGATAAGGAATTCTTTAATTGGAGTTGTAAGTACGGTTTATTGAGTATCATAATGATACAAATAATCTAGATTCGGATTATTGATGTGGTAAGACATCTCGATAAAGGTTCTTTATATAATATGATTATATATGACATGGACCGATGTGAATTAAAGTCTTTATCCAAAAACCATTTAACAATAAAGACTTGTAATTCATATCATAACTGATGATCATTTATAGATCAACCTAAATCTTGAGTGTTCATGAACTCCTGTTCATGTTTATTAAATCTTTTGATTCATTCGTTAAGGTCTCTTCAAAGAATGAGGCTAATGACTTTTTTTTTGGAGATTTAATATCATAGATGGCCGGGAACATGTATCAACAATACAGAATCTAATATTTCCTAACGGATCGTATATTAGTTCCCTTAAGGGTTAATTCTGGAACTGAATGATTTTGAGCTCAAATCTATAATTAGATTATAGATTAATTATTCACTAGTGAATTAATGGTACTTAAGGAATAAGAAGTAAATTAGAAAGGTAAAATGGCAATTCTTCCATTCTAATTTATGAACTAATTAATTAGAGGGTTGAACTATTGTAAGATGGTTATATCAATGGACGACTTAAGAAAAGATTTCTGTAAAAGTATATCTATAACATAAAGAGTGCAATTCTGAATTTATAGTGGAGTAATATCATAATTAATAAATTAACTATTATAATTAAAGAGTTTAATTATTTATATTTATTAGAGCTTAATGTTATAGGTCCATGGTCCCCGAAATGGCTCAAACAATCACTGAAAAAGGTAAATACAAAAATGGGCAAAAAGGACTTATGTGATAAGTAAAATATTTTTCTATGTATCAAACATAATTATTGTTTAATTATGTGTAATTAATTAATTAAGAATTAATTAATTATTTGATTTAACAAAAATATAATTAATTTTGAATTAATTTATTTTTGGGATTTTTGGTATTTAAATAATAATAAAAATTAGGAAAAATCACATGCCATCATTGGCATGTGGTACACGTGTAGCACAGTGCACAATCACTGTGCTACACGCATAAGAGACTGTAATCAGTTTCTAGATTCCATAATTTTAGCTATTTAAATATTAAATCAATAATGAGATATTGTAATTTGATTAAATATTATTATTTAAATAAAAATCTGATAACTGATTAGTTATCTTCAAATTGTTTAAAATAACTAAGATTTTATTTTAATATATTGGATATATTAAATATAGGATATCAGTTTTACAGAATGTAACTTTTCAGGGATAGAAAAATATCTAGAAATCTCTCTCAGAGAAAGAGAACAGTGACACAAACAAAAGTCACTATTCTTCACAAAACCTAGGTCCAAACTTTATCAGATCTCATGTGTTGAGAACATCTGATAAACTGTTTTTTGCCTATTGTTTGTATAGCGAGCCCACACTCGTTCTTTGTGTGTTGAGAACATTTTGGAAGATCTTGGTGTGAGATCTCAAGGATTTAGCCATACAAAAAGATAGCAGCAAAGAAGGACCTGAGATAATTTTTCTATTCATGTCTTTGATTCAATATATATATGCATGTGAAGAAGTAGATCTAGAAATCTTATAGGATTAAACTAACAATTTGATTGTTGTTCCGCTGCGTATAATCTTTTATTTGATCAATAAAAACCAACAAGAACTTCTCCCGTGATGGGTTTCTACAAGATAGGGGGTTCCGCGAGGTTCTTCTTCGCATTCTTTTGTCCACTCGAACTTCTTTCCCCCCCCTCAGAAGGTTGAAAATTGGAAGACAACGGTCTGTAGATTTTGAGATAAACCTACTCAGTGTCGCCATCCTTCTAGTCAAACTTTGGACATCCTTATGCTTTTGAGGTGAGGGCATATCAATCAGAGCCTGGATCTTGTCTGGAATCGCTTCTAAGGTTTGAGCTTCATGTTATACCTTCGTAACATGGCGAAGCATTCTTTGAGGTCGTCCACATGGTTATTGTTATGTTGAGATTTAACTAACATATCGTCAACATAAACTTCCATTTTATTTCCTATTTGTTCAGAGAACATCATGTTTACGAGTTGCTGGTAAGTGGCGCCAGCATTCTTGAGTCTGAACGGCATGACATTGTAGCAATACAATCCTTTGTCCGTCATGAAACTCGTATGCTCTTGGTCAGGGGCATGCATGGCAATCTGGTTATATCCAGAATAGACATCCATGAATGACATAAGTCCATGTCCTGTCGTGGCATCTATGAGCTGGTCGATCCGAGGTAAGGGGAAGCAGTCCTTAGGACAGGCCTTATTGAGGTCCGAGTAATCGATACAGGTCCGCCATGTCCCATTAGGCTTCGAAACTAGGACCGGGTTTGCTACCCAATCGGGGTAGAAAGCATCCCGAATGAATCGGTCTGCTTTCAACCTATCGACTTCCTCTTTTAAGGCCTTCTTCCTGTCGCCATCCAGTAGTCTTCGCTTTTGCTGCTTCAGAGGGAAGCTTTTGTCAATATTTAAAGCGTGGCTCGCTACATTCGGACTTATCCCTACCATGTCTGAATGCAACCATGCGAAAACATCCTGATTCTTTTTCAAAAAGCAAATTAATTGTTATTTCGTCTCTTCAGGAAGGTTTTCCCTACCTTTACTGTCTTCGAGGGGTCTGCTTCCTCGAGTCTGACCTCTTCGAGCTCTTCCAGTGGTTCGAGGCCAGCTCTTTCCTCTATTCTTGGATTGATTTCTTCGTCTATTTCAAGGATTGTCCCATCCTTATTCTGAATTATGATGAGCGTTTGTGCACTCATCTGCTTCTTTCCTCTAATGGAAATGCAATAGCATTCCCTCCCTGCCAGCTGGTCTCCCTTCAGTGTCCTGATGCCACTAGAAGTTGGGAACTTGATGGCCAAATTTCTCACAGACGAAGCTGCCCCCAGCCCTACTAGGGCGGGTCTCCCAAGCAGCACGTTGTAGGCTAATGGTAGGTCCACTAGTACGAATTCCATCATCTTCGTTGTTGAGACTGGGAAATCTCCCAAGGTCACGGGGAGCTCGATGGACCCCATATAGGCAATCCCTTCTCCTGAAAATCCATACATACGTCGTTGCACAGGCCTTTAGGTCACGAAGCGTGAGTCCCATCTTTTCTAGGGTGGCTTTATAGAGGATGTTCACCGAGCTCCCGTTATCAATCAGGACTCGGTGAACCCTCTTGTTCACGAGCTGAAGGATGATGACCAGTGGGTCGTTTTGAGGAAATTGGACATGGGACCCGTCATCCTCCATAAAGGTTATAGGTTGAGATTCAACCTTTTGGTATTTCGGAGCTTTAGGTTCGGGTTCATAAGGGGACCCGTCGCCAGTTTTTAGCTCATTTACGTATCGCTTTTGGGCATTCCTACCCGATCCTGCGAGATAAGGCCCGCCCGAGATTGTTACGACGTCTTCTCCATCAATCGAAGGGGGTCTCTCGTCTTCCCCTGCTCGGGAGTTACTGTTTTGGGCAGGCGGTGGTGCAGCTGTCTTCTGGCTGGTAGAAGCCTGGTTATTGTTCTGATTCCTTACATACTGCCTGAAGTATCCTCTCGAGATCAGACCTTCGATCTCATCCATCAGCTGCATGCATTCATCGGTTGTGTGTCTGGTATCTCTATGAAATCTGTAGTATTTGCTGGAGTCTCTTTTGGATTTTTGGTTTCTCATGGGGTCTGGACGTCTGAAAGGGACCTGGTTTTCATTAGCCAGGTAAATATTCTCCCAAGACTCGTTGAGCTCGGTGTACACCTTGTACACAGAGAAATATCTTTCTCCTTTCTTCTTCTTTCCCCCTTCCGCCTCGGGGTTACTTCCTTCATTCTTCTTTCTTTTGGAAGGGTTTTCTGCAGGGGGTTTTAAGGCTGATGGGTCTGCCGAGGTTGAGGTAGAGTTCAAGTTTGTCGTTGTAGTTATGGGCTGAGAGGCCATATTCACCGTTGACCTCGCCTCCTCGACATTGACAAACCTCTGAGCTCGTCGATTAAATTCGATTATGGACCTCACAGGTTTCCTCTGCATATCTTCCGAGAGGGGACTTCCTGGTGTTGGCTGTGATTTTAGCCAACGACGTAAGAACGTCAACTACGACAAGCCTTCAAGAGAATAATGAACGACAACAGACAGTTTTTATCAATGAAAGTAAATAACACAAGATTTTATAGTGGTTCAGACCCGATGATCGGTAATAACCTAATCCACTTAGAGATTTTATTACTGTATTCACACTCAAGATCAGATGAACCAGAGTCAACTGAGTTTCTTCAGTGCAAATATTCCAGAATACAAAAAAGGGTTTCTTTCAAGAACAACACACTTTCTCTCTCTAGAACACAGATTAACTCTCAATTTTTGCCAAAAAGTCCCTTTACGATCCTCCCAAGTCTCTATTTATAGACCTGGGATTCTCAACTGATATCCCCTTTAGATAGGGATATTCCATTATTTACCTAATATTTATATTACAAAATAAACATTCAAAATATAACTGATCCCTAAATTCAAGTGAGGATTGAGTGATTCCCGGATGCTTGGACCAATTCTCACTGAAGTAGTTTTGGGCAGTTTGACGTAGTCTCTCATGCATGTTGACTACTCTTCAAGCTTTACGTAGGTCAAAGGTGGTATGTGCATGGCTCTCCTCGGACCAAAGGTCAGGTACATTTGGCTCTCCTCGGACTAAGGTTGTCCGAGGGTACTTACTTTGCTTCTTACCTCGGGCACATTCAAGGTATACTCCTTCATTGTGTCCGATCGGACACAATGGTTGTCTTCTTTGGCTTAAGGTGGTTCAAACCACCCTATTTGACTCCTTCAGTCAAGGTCCGATCGGACCTTGCACTTTCCTCCTCGGACAAGGTGGTCCGAGCCATCTTTCTTGCCATCTCCTTGGAGCAAGATGGTTCAAGGCACTCCTTCAGGCGTCTTGTTCGATCGGGCACAATGCCCCTCTCCTCGGACCTAAATGGTCCGAGCCTTCTTCGTTCAACCAAGGTCCGATCGGACCTTGGTCCTTTCTCTTCGGACCAAGGTGGTCCGAGCCACCACTTACATCTCCTTGGACCAAAATGGTCCAAGGTACTCCACAAGCACCATGTCCGATCGGACACATCCTTCTTCTCCTCGGACCAACATGGTCCGAGCCTTCCTTTGTTCAACCAAGGTCCGATCGGACCTTGGACTCTTCTTTTACATATCACCACCTTGGACCCAAACGACCCAAGGTACCTCCTATGAGCATGTTCGATCGGACATAGTCCTCTCCTTTTCAACCAAAGCTCGATCGGGCATAGTCATCCCCTTGGACCAAAATGGTCTAAGGTACCCAAAAGCATCATGTCCGATCGGACACAACTTCCTTCTCCTTGGACCAAAGTGGTCCGAGGTATACTTCTCCTCCTCACCTCATTCAAGCCCAAGTGTACCTCTTCCACATCATACCCGATCGGCCATTATGTGGCTTTCCCCTTGAGTAAAACTTGAGCCTTGGTCATTCTCTTTGAACTCATTCGAACCAAGCTTAACAAGAGGTCCCCTAAGCTTAGGTCCGATCGGACCTATTGCTTTTATACTTTGAACCAAAATTCAAACCTCCCCTTCAACTTCTTGGACTTGGCTCCAATTTAATAAGGGTCTTTAAACTGAGGTCTGAGCCAAGCAACCCCCAGTCCAAATATTCTCTTCGATCGGGAGTATTTGGCTTGACTATCTATCTCATTCCTTAACTGATGTATTGGGCCATTACTAAGCCAGATCACCCCACTAACTCATGCCATGTGTAAATTTCACTGCCACGTCATTCTTTTCAAATTTTTGGGATAACACCTGGCATTACCCCGGCTTGAACAGCCATTAAATGGCTGCTATCTTCTACATCACGAGCTTGGGCGACTTCCAGATTGAACCTTGTAAGGTAACTTTTCAGTGTTTCATTCGGTTGTTGCCGGACATTGGTTAAGGCGGACGCCTCGGGCCTTATTCCGATCATGGCTCTAAATTGCTTCTTGAAATCTCTAGACAACTGATCCCAAGAAGTAATTGAATGCCTCTTATATTTTTCAAACCAGTTTTTTGCTGGTCTTGTAAGCGAAGCTGGAAATAGCATGCATCTGAGCTCGTAGCCCACATTACTTGCTCTCATAATAGTGTTAAACGTACTTAAGTGACTGTACGAGTCGGACTTCCCCTCAAATGGTGGGACATGAAGAATCTGAAACCCTTGAGGAAATGGAGTGCTGGAAATATGGGGGGCAAAGGGTTCGAGTTCCTCGTCAGACTCTTCGTCCTGATCCCGTCTTTGTTCATTCTGTAAGAGCCTAAATGCTTTTTCTAGTTGATCAATTTTCTCTTGGACTGGATCCACGAGGGGTCTAACCTGAAATTGGTTATCATTGATCACAATTCTAGGTTCGCGCCTTTGCATGGGGTTCCATTTAGGCGACCCCTCAGGTCTGGGTTTGATGGGTTACCATTACCCCGATTCTGATTCAAGTGTTCCAGTAAGTTAGGGTGGTCCCTTTGATTCTTAGTATTTCTGCGTCCTTGGTCATACATACTGACCGATCTTGTGTCTTCTGAGCCTTCACTAGCAAGGCTCACCGCATAGTTGTTTCGAGATGGGTTCCTTTCAGGTTGTCTCGTCTCTATAGTGTTAGCCCGAGACATTTGGCTTCTTGTAGGCTGGGCGCCTCTACGTTCTCTAGCAGTTTCCCCATTCCCATGTTTCCATCCAGCCTGCCTTTCCCTATCACCCTAAGTCAGTTGTGTGTTTCTTCGAGGTGGTGAGGGATATCTTATTGGCGACGGTGGGTGTCGTATGGGTGATGGTGGCTGCCACCCATTTCGAGGCCTGGAAGTTCCCGAGCTCGCCTGTGCTGGTTCGGGAACGCTTTGCGCGTTACTAGGATTCTGGGTCTGAGCCACTGTGGGGGCTCGGTTATTTCTAGTTTTGGCTGGTAACTCAACATTTGAGTTCACAGGAGCTCCCTCCCGGGTGTTTCTTCGGGGCCTCGAGGGAGCAGGCTGTTCAACCAATAGCGGGGGTTGCTCCGTTCTTCGTGTGGCCTGCGGGGAGGAACATGAACATCTCACGGAGGTGGAGCTTGAGCCTCAGGCGGAGGCGAGGGCTAAGCCACCTGCGCCTCAGCAGCCAATATGGCCCGCTCCTCGTTTCGTTTCTTGGCCTCTGCCAACTGCTTTCGTAATTGACGGTTTTCAAGCTCCACGATAAGGACATATCACTCAGGGTTATAGTACATGTCCTTGTCGTCCCTAGGGGCCGGTGGTGCAAGTGGTCCTCGAAAGTCAGAGGATCCACTCCTCTCATCCGGGTCCGGATTCATCATAGTTTGTTTCCCAGGGCGTCGCGGATAGCTCACTACTTCTTCAGGAATATTAGGATCATTCGCGGCCATAGTTGGTTCAGGGAGGCTTTTTTTATTGACTATACTTAGATTCGTATTGCTTAATGTGCTCTCAATGAAAGCACCAAACTGTTGACGCCGTTTTTCATCAACTTATATCGCAGAGCAATTAAATAATATAAACTACGGTGCAAACGAATAGTAAATAGGAACAAGAAGATTTTTACGTGGTTCAGCAGTTAAATCTACCTAGTCCACGAGTGTGTATTATTAAGATTCAGAGTTTTCTAGAAATTCTTCAAGGATGAATTACCCAGAGTTTTCTCTCAAGATTTTCAGATCCCTTTTACAAGTGGTCCTTCCTTCTCTATTTATAGGGAAGGTTACAGAGTCCGTTCCCACATATTTCAGGAAGATATTCTATATATCAATTTAAAATAATGACATTTAATGCTATATCTTCTATATACAAGGAAACGTCCCTTGAAGACCCGGGAATGAATAACAAACTACCCCTAATGTTGGGATTTTACAACAATAAATATGTCCACACATACACAACGGGCTATCTTAGGTGACTCATTGAATCTTCGAGATCAGCGACCGGCCTCATGACTGTCAAGACTTACGGGCTTGTCACGAACGTGTCATCTTACTCCAAGACCTGCTCAGAGCAGATAAATACTATTGAGGCTATCACATTTAAGCTTGCACTTCTTAAGCTCGGGCTGTTCAATCCGAAGGCACTCGATAACGGATGTATCCCGATGTCATGCCATTTCGAGCCTAGAAAGAATCCCGAGGTTACGTCTTCGAGATTGCCATATTACTTCAGAGGTTTTACAACTAGACCATGCCATGTGTTTCATATATTTCAAGGTCATACCTGACGAATCCAATATTTCGAGGCCATAATTTCTGGTCTCGAAATCTGGGTGTAACACTTGCTAATCAAGTCGTTTAGTTAGAAATGTGTTACTGGAACTGTAGTTGAACTAGGGTTAAAAGATTTTGGCCACAAAAGCTACATTTTATATAATCAAATATTCCTTTACATGGGATCCCAGAAGTAATAATGTTAAAAGACAGTTTAAAAAATTTCAAGACAAAAGTACAGCTACTAGCCACTCTAAGGGCAAAACAGACATTTAGGTTTTTCCCGTCCTGTACCACTCCTCTGTTGGTTTTTATTGATCAAATCAAAGATTATACGCAGCGGAACAACAATCAAATTGTTAGTTTAATCCCATAAGATTTCTAGATCTACTTCTTCACAACATCCGTATGTACTAGCTGAAGTGGTTCTGTGGCTCTTGAACCTTTAGCAGAGAAAGGTCTCTTGGTCATTTTTTCTTCTAGACAGTATTTACAAACAGGGAGAGAACCACTACGACGAAGTCCTCTACTATTGTGACTAGAACTAGCAGTTTCCTTTTGTCGTTTTTCATTGGTTATTGCTGGTGACTTTGCAACTTCATTCGAGATCATCTCCTCCAGTACAACCTTACTGCGAGGTTTGTGGTTATTAACATAGTCATATACAAGAAAAGTTGCATTTTTCAATACAAATGTTTTATTTTCTTTTGGACTATAGAAAATTCCACCTCTAGTCTCTTTGGAATATCCCACAAACATGCACACTTAATAGCGTGTTTCCAACTTCCCGGTCTTTCCTTTTAAGCACGTATGCAGGACACCCCCAAATTCTAAAATGGTGTAAACTAAGTTTACAACCATTCCATAATTCTATGGATGTCTTTTGGATAGACTTAGGTGGAACATCATTCAATATGTATAGAACACATTGAATCGCATATCCCCTAAATGACAGTGGTAATGATGAGAAACTCATCATTCAACTAACCATATCTAATAACGTTCTATTCCGTCCTTCTGAAACACCATTATACTGTGGCGTTTTATGCGTAGTGAGTTGGAATTTAATGCCATGCTCACGTTGATGGTTCTTGAATTCATAGTCCAAGTACTCTCTTCCTCAATCGGATCGAAGTGCTTTTTAGTGATTTACCTAATTGCTTTTCAGCCTCTGCTTGAAATTCTTTGAACTTTCTAAAAGTCTCAGATTTTCTTTGCATTAATTGTAGGTAACTATATCTTGAATAATCATCAATAAAAATGACAAAATATTCACAACCTCCTCTTGTTTGTACATTAAGTGGATCGCAACATCCGTATGTACTAGCTGAAGTGGTTTTGTGGCTCTTGAACGCTTAGCAGAGAAAGGTCTCTTGGTCATTTTGTCTTCTAGACAGTATTTACAAACAGGGAGAGATCCAATGGATGGTTCTGTTTAAAGGACTATCCTTTACAATCCTATTTATTCTGTCTAGACCAATATGGCCCAATCTCAAGTGCTACATATATGTTTCACTATCGGAATCAGCTTAATAGATTTAGGATTAGTTGTTTTTAAATAATTCAGAATTATAAGAATTTGTCATTCATTATAAGTATGTAAACTTTGTTTATCCCAAAGCATTTGCATAACAAGTAAATAGATAATTTATTTAAATAATAACTACTTTATTAATAAAATAAATAAATGTTATTCAAAAAATAGAAATAAGTTTCCAAACATTAATAATCAAAATTACTAATAATAAACTAAATTTCTGGACTGTAGTTTTCTTTGTTTAAAGAAATCTAAAATTTCTAAAACAAAATAAAGCAATTTAAATTGTTCAACTAACAATAAAATTACTAAATAAAACTACTCTCCAACTCCTCCATCTCTTTACATGATATTCAAATCCTCATCAGATTCTTCCTCCTTTTCAGGGTTCTGATTCTGCGAAAGAAAAAACAAAAGAAAAATAGATTAGTGGCATATATTTTTGAATCTACTATCCAAAAATTTGAATCTGATATTCATAGTATTTGAATCTATTATTCAAATTTGAAAAATATATGTAAATCTTATTTACCTTTTTCGTTTGATATAAACGATGACACTCAGCAAAGACTTCTTCTGTCATTGCTCGCCACATCTCATGTGCTGAGTCATAGTGTATATATTTTTCCTTTGTTTCGTCAGGCATGGTTGAAAGCATGCAATAACGTGCCAACCGATTGGATTTCATCCCATTTGCATATTTTTCTTCTGCTTCATAGCTAGTAGACAGAGGTGGTTCTGTTGGAGGTTTTTCATAGACTGTTGACATCATCTTCTTATAAGAAAAAATGGTCAACATGCCTCGAAACCAGTGTTGCATATTTTCAGGTTCAAAAACCAAGGATTTGAGAAAGGCATCGGTGTGTAATTCACCAATAGACATTTTTGCTGGCAATAAATAAATACAAATAAATATTATTATATTTAGAAAAATAAATATCAAAGTTTTCAGAAATTAAACGTGATGCATGAGCACAATTAAAACACATAAAATAAAGATTAATTTCCACGATAAAATTTTCTAACAATTAAAGTGCCGCCTTAGGGTCGGTCAAATTAATTTTAGAGAATTTATAAGATATTCTTATCTTTATTGTTTAAAAACTTAAAATAACTCTTTATTTTCTCTTTTAAACATTAAAGTACCACTTAGTTTGGTCAAGTTATGATTATCCACTGCAAAAGCTTAATCATAGCTTTGTGAGTGTAACTCATTATTTCGGAGTTCATGACTTAACTTAGGACATGCCGCCTTAGGGTCGGTCAAGCCTAAAATACATCATTAGTTCCTATCTATGTAAGAAATACAACCTTGCTATTGATATGTCTACACACCTTCCTTAGGGGGACGAAAACAAAGCCGTCGCGAGGCTCTATTCTTATCTCACAGTGTTATATTAATAATGGAGACCATGGGTTATGTTTGAGATATCAACCCTCTCCCACTCACTATTTTGAAATAAGTGTTTTTAACTTAATTAATTCCAAATTAATTATAACATCTTTAAACCTTATGAGCATAATTAAAAGTGGAAAGAAAGCGAGTTTCTAGGTCCATATCCAATTTTAAATTACCAATCAGGTTCATCTAAACTTTACTAAAAAACACTTTTACAATAAAGTTGGTTTAAAGAAAATAAGTCATAAAGACTTAAAATTGGTGTGATATTTTACCAAGTTTTCAAAATAAAACTAAGTAATTTACATGCAATTGATTTCACAAAACAATTCATATAAACATATAGGACAATCCTAATAATCATATTTCTACAAATGAGACGCATGATTATGACTGTGTGGGTTTTTATGTATGGCATACAATGCATGAACATGTTATCAATCACATCAATCACATGAAAATAATGATTTAAATAAATAAATAAACAATAAATGTTGAACCGGGTGCTTTTGGGTATTTCTAATTTTACAACCACTTTATAAAATTAAAAAATAAAACAAAACTGTCTTGATCTCTATCGGGCTTCTTTACTTTACTGTCGGTAGGATATGTATCGTTGTTGGTCCAGAATAATAATAAGAAAATAATTTTCTAATTATTTTAGATTAATTAAAACAAACTTTTAAATAATCATTATTTTTATTTTTCTTTTTAATTAAAACAACTTTTAATTAAAATTAGAAACTGAAATAATTAAATAAAATCTGTTATTTTTTAAATTAAATTTTGAAATTAGATTTTTTTTAAAATGTTTGTTAGGATAACAAAATTATCACATTATTTAAATATAAAATTTCTAATAAATAGGATATTTCACATTTAAAACTTTTTAAAAAATAACAGAATAATTTCATAAAATAAAAAAAAAATTCTGGACCAGCAAGATGGGGACACGTGGCGTCAAATGGGGCTGCGGGGGCTGGACTGTACGGACGTCCGTACGACTTCCCGGCAGCGGCTCGGAGGTCGTACTCGGAGGAGCAGTGGCTGAATTCTGAATCCCGGGCTCCGTTCTGACTTTTGTGTGATCGAAATTACAATTTTATGGTGTCAAAAACCAAATAAAATTACATAAATCCTATGCCATTTAATGGCTTACACAATGATCTAATCATAAACAAATCCTAACTCAAAAACACCATACAATTAACGATTCAACATTCTCATGCATTCAATCACATTAAGCCATCCATTCATTCATCAAAATAAATAAATGCATAAAAGTAAACCCACACAGATTCAATATATATGTGTGTGTGAAGATGGCTCTGGTACCATTTGTTGGTTTTTATTGATCAAATCAAAGATTATACACAGCAGAACAACAATCAAATTGTTAGTTTAATCCCATAAGATTTCTAGATCTACTTCTTCACATGCATATATATATTGAATCAAAGACATGAATAGAAAAATTACCTCAAGTCCTTCCTTGCTGCTATCTTTTTGTATGGCTAAATCCTTGAGATCTCACACCAAGATCTTCCAAAATGTTCTCAGCACACAAAGAACGAGTGTGGGCTCGCTATACAAAAATAGGCAAAATCTATTTATCAGATGTTCTCAACACATGAGATCTGATAAAGTTTGGACCTAGGTTTTGTGAAGAACAGTGACTTTTTATGTATCACTGTTCTCTTTCTCTGGGAGAGATTTCTAGATATTTTTCTATCCCTAAAAAGTTACGTTCTGTAAAACTGATATCCTATATTTAATATATCCAATATATTAAAATAAAATCTTCGTTATTTTAAACAATTTGAAAATAACTAATCAGTTATCAAATTTTTGTTTAAATAATAATATTTTGATCAAATTACAATATCTCATTATTTATTTAATATTTAAATAACTAAAATTGTGGAACCTAGAAACTGCTCAAGTCTCTTATGCGTGTAGCACAGTGACTGTGCATTGTGCTACACATGTACCACATGCCAGTGATGGCATGTGATTTTTCCCAATTTTTATTATTATTTAAATACCAAAAATCCCAAAAATAAATTAATTCAAAATTAATTATATTTTTGTTAAATCAAATAATTAATTAATTCTTAATTAATTAATTACACATAATTACACAATAATTATGTTTCATACATAGAAACATATTTTACTTATCACATAAGTCATTTTTGCCCATTTTTGTATTTATCTTTGTTAGTGTTTGTTTGAGCCATTTCGGGGACCATGGACCTATAACATTAAGCTCCAATAAATTGAAACTAAATAATTAAACTCTTTAATTATAATAGTTAATTTCTTAATTCTGATATTACTCCACTATAAATTCAGAATTGCACTCTTTATGTTATAGAAATACTTTTACAGAAATCTTATCTTAAGTCGTCTATTAATATAACTATCTTACAATAGTTCAACCCTCTAATTAATTAATTCATAAATTATAATGGAATAATTACAATTTTACCTTTCTAATTTACTTCTTATTCCTTAAGTGCCATTAATTCACTAGTGAATAATTAATCTATAATCTAATTATAGATTTGAGCTCAAAATCATTCAGTTCCAGAATTAACCCTTAAGGGAACTAATATACGATATGTTAGGAAATATTAGATTCTGTATTGTTGATACATGTTCCCAGCCATCCATGATATTAAATCTCCAAAACAAAAGTCATTAGCCTCATTCTTTGAAGAGACCTTAACGAATGAATCAAAAGATTTAATAAACATGAACAGGAGTTCATGAACACTCAGGATTTAGGTTGATCTATAAATGATCACCAGTTATGATATGAATTACAAGTCTTTGTTGTTAAATGGTTTTTGGATAAAGACTTTAATTCATATCGGCCCATGTCATATATAATCATATTATATAAAGCACCTTTACCGAGATGTCTTACCCCATCAATAATCTGAATCTAGATTATTTGTATCATTATGATACTCAGTAAACCGTACTTACAATCCAATTAAATAATTCCATAACTTTAATTTGTTGTTGTTGACTATTTTTACTCATTCATGTGATCTTAATTCTCTCGTACTAATACAAGATCACATCCTCAATAATGAATATGGAATTTTTCTGATATTTACAAAATTATTCAAACAATAATTTAACAATCCAAATATAACAATAATAATAAACCACTGTATTTATTTATTCACAGAAAAAAAAAATGTCTTTTACATGCTTTTAGGACACACTTCTAACATCCTCGGTCGTGGCGGCCGATCAACTAACTATGTACATTCAACCCCAAAGCTCTCCATCTCAGGACTGGTCCACTTTGCCCTTGCCTTTACCTGCACCACGTAGCACCCGTGAGCCAAGGCCCAGCAAGAAAACACAATAACAGAGCATAATCATCAAACAAACAATCAGATAACTCATACAGTATAATCATATACTCAACAATCCAAGTATTCACAATAATCAAGTATTTAGCATACCAAGTTCATCATTTCACATTAATAACCAATTCACATATGATAACCAGGGTCAACGCCCTTAGGTCGCACCCTCTATTCATCCCACTGACTCCGGCCCGCTTAAACCGAGCTCGGTGAATATCAAGTTGTCTTCAGCTACCATTGGCCGAGCCACGCCCTGTGCACAAATATTGATTCTGACACTCTTAGGTCGTTTATCACATGTCCCATGGCATAATTCCATCTATGACATCATAGCAGATATAGGGAGCTCTTAGTCTCAACATAATCACATATCTGGGTGCAGTTTTCTTACCTTTGGATTCCGATAGCTTTGATCAATGGTGACACCCCTCAAGCACGATCCCTTCCGAGCCCTATCATACACCTAGTCACGGTCACAAGTTAGAACCATACCAAACTTCAATTCCAAAACCTAACCTTGGGACCAATCCCGAGCTCTCAGGAAGCTCTAATTCCACCAAATGGGGTGGTGAAATCAAATCTCGAGCCCCTGAGCAAAAACCCTAAGAAATATCCCAAAAACCCTCTTCTGGAAATAGGGTAGCGCTACAGTGCCCTAAAGAGGCCGCTACAGCGCTACAAACATAGCCAAAAATTCCCCAAGCACCGAATCCTAGCGTTGTAGCGCCCTAAGGCTAGCGCTACTGTGTTAGTCACAGCCAAACAACACCCCTGATTTCTCCTCTTCGAACTTCCTCGAGCCAAAACCCTCCAAAATCCTTCCAAACCTCAACCAAACTCCAAAACAAGCCTACCAACATCTATATCTCACCCCATATGACCCAAGAAAAAGCCATGACTGATCTTGAAACTCAAAAACTCAACAGAAAACAACAGAAACTTTAGTATTCAAGTGACCAAGTTCAGAATTTCTTACCTTCAATAGATAAATTCGACCTTAGGCTATCCTCCACACTTCCTTAGCTTTCCCTCCTCAAAACCTCAGCCTTAATTCCCTAGAATTCCCATCAAAACCCAGTTCAGAAATCCAGTTCAACACCAAAACCAAAACTAAAGAAAACCTTGACAACTTACCTTAATTGGATTAGTAACCTCTGCTATTCCTCAAGCTTAATCAAGGTCCCTAACTCAAAGCTTTAGCCCAAGCTCTCCCTGAGTTATAGCTCCAGAAGATCCTCAAGAAATGAAGAGGAAAGGCCAACCGAGAGAGAGAAAGGGGTTAGCTCTAGGTGTTCTGTTTTTCTTTCTTTCCTCCTTCTTTTCCTTTTGTCTCTTTCCTTCCTTTCTTTCAGCTTCCACTATACTCTAAGCATTCTACTAAGCCTTAATGGCAGAAATAACTCTTATCCCTTATAAACCAAATGACCATATTGCCCTCCCAATAATAATTAAGCCATTGAATCATTCTAAGGGCATTTTGGTCATTACTCCCAATTCCCGCTAATTCCTCGAGTGTCTCTAATATTTATCGCTTACTTCCCAACACCTAACTAATCACCAATTATATTCCTCCATATCAAATAGACTCCAATATATTTCCTAGATTCCCATAAATACCCCCAGGCTTGCCCCGAGCCGGGTATAAATCCCCGCCATGACTTTTTCACTAAACCGCTCACTAGGATCGCCTCGAGTCACAAGCTACAAATATATCCACATAATAATGTGGTCTCAACAATTTATCACAGATATTTACATTTATGCCCTCAACGGGCCAAAATTAAGAATATGCCCTTATAACCTAATCAGGGCCTACATGCATACTAATACACATAGCCATGCATCACAGATATCCAAATAATTATATAAACATGCGTTTAATCATTCAAATCACATATAATCCAGTTATGCCCTCCCAGCACACTAATCAAGGCCATTAAGCCCTATTAGTAATTTTGGGTCGTTACAGGTTACCATCATGTGTGACTCATCATTCTAAGGGAAATAGTCTCATTCCTTTTGATGTTTTAAGGACTTTCTCTCTAACCAATCCTTTCGTCAAAGGACTAGCTAAATTTTCATCAGTGCGTACATGATCCACTCTTACATCTCCTATAGAGAGGAACTCTCTAACAGTCCTGTGCTTACGTCGTATCTGACTTCTTTTACTTTTGTAATAACGGTTCTAAATTTTTGCAATAGTCGCGGTACTTTCACAATGGATCAACACAGCTGGTATCGATTTTTCCCATAAAGGGATCTCAACTAGCACACCTCTCAACCATCTTGCTTCTTCACTAGCAGTAGCTAGTGGTATCATTTCTAATTCCATTGTAGATTGAGCCAAAATAGTCTGTTTCTTAGACTTCCATGAAACAGGTCCACCAACTATGCTAAAAATATAGCCGCTGGTTGTCTTGGAGTCATCTGACAAGGTGTTCCAACATCGTTGTATCCTTCAAGGACAGCGAGAAACTTATGATAATGCAATCCAAGGTTCATTGTTCTCTTATGGTACCTCATGACCCTTTCTATAGCATGCCAATGCTCAACACTAGGTCTACTAGTAAACCTGCACAATAATCCCACAACATAGGCAATGTCGGGTCTAGTACAATCAGTGGCATACCTAAGGTTGCCAATGATGCTTGCATACTCAATTTGTCTTACACCATCACCAGTGTTCTTAAAAAGTTTTACACTGGGATCATAAGGTGTACTCGCAGGTTTACAGTTAAAGTAATTGTATTTCTTTAAGATCTTCTCAATGTAATGAGATTGATCCAAAGAAATTCCCTTTTCAGACCGAGTGATCTTTATACCAAGGATCACATTCGCTTCTCCTAGATCTTTCATGTCAAAGTTTTCACATAGCACAGATTTCACATCATTCACGACATGCAAGTTTGAACAAAAAAACAAGCAAGTCATCCACATATAAACATATGATAGTCCTAATGTCATTCTCAGATTTATAATAAATCCATTTGTCACTTTCATTCACTTTAAAACCATGTGAGATAACTAGATTGTCAAACTTTTCATGTCATTGCTTAGGTGCCTATTTCAAACCATACAGAGATTTATCTAATTTGCACACTTTATGTTCTTGACCAGGGATCTCAAATCCCTCAGGTTGGTCCATGTAAATCTCTTCTTCTAATTCACCATTTAAAAAAGTAGTTTTAACATCCATTTGGTGCGCAACAAGATCATGTAATGAAGCTAAAGCAATAAGCACACGAATAGATATTATTCTAGTGACAGGTGAATATGTGTCAAAGAAATCTACATTTTTTCTCTGTCTAAAACCTTTGGCAACAAGACGTGCCTTGTACTTATCAACAGTACCATCAGGTTTCAATTTCTTTTTCAGAATCCATTTACATCCTATTGTCTTACAACCTGGTGGCAAATCAACTAAATTTCAGGTTTTGATTGACTCAAGAGAGTCCATTTCATCATTAATGGCTTCTTGCCACAGGTCAGCATCTAAAGAGGTCAAAGCTTCTTGGAGGTTCGAAAGATCCTCCTCTAATATATATGCACAGAAATCAAAACCAAAGTCTTTATAGACTCTAGCTCTTTTAATTCTTCTGGGTTCAGTTTCATTACCCCCATGATGCTCAATGTCCCTAATCACTGGCATGTTACTAGATGATGCACCCCCACTATTTCTCAATTTAAATGGAAATTTATGTTCATAAAAATTAGCATCATTTGATTCCAAAATATCATGTCTTTCAAATCAAAAAATGGATATGCTTTACTGTTAACAACATAGCCAATAAACACACATTCATATGCTCTACTAGCTAGTTTTATCCTTTTAGGATCAGGAATTCTAACATATTCCAAACAACCCCAAGTTTTAAAATAAGAGATATTTTGTTGTTTATTTTTCATGATTTCATTACAGAGAAATTTTGCTTTTAGATTTTGGAACTCTATTAAGCACATAGAAAACGGTCAATAATATTTTTCCCCATTACTAAGATGCAGCACCGAAATTAAGCAATATAGCAACAACAGATTTAGTAAATGTTATATTCTTCCTTTCGGCTTTTCCATTCATTTCAGGTGAGTATGGTGTAGTTTTTTCATGTATAATTCCATGTGAGTTATAAAAATCAATAAACATGCTAGAATCATATTCAGTGCCTCTATCACTACGAAATCTCTTTATCTTTCTATTAAATTGATTTTCAATTTCAGTCACAAAAGATTTAAACATATCAAGAGCATCACTTTTATTTTGCATTAAGTACACATGTGTAAAATCATAACAGTCATCAATAAAAGTGATAAAATAACATTTTCCATTTCTGGTTAACGTTCCATCAAGTTCACAAATATCATAATAAATTAAATCTAGAGGCTCAATTTCTCTAGTCACAAATTTATGCGGTGTTTTTGTGATCTTAGCTTGGCTACAATAGTCACATTTTTCAAAGTCATTTATGGATAATTTAGGAATTAAGCCTAAACTACTCATATTCTTAATTATGCGCTTGTTAACGTGACAGAGTCTAGCATGCCAAGTATTAAAAGTACACAACATATAAGCAGAAGCATTCACTTTATTAACATCAACATTCAATTTAAACATTCCCTCAGTTGCATACCCTTTCCTTACAAATATCGCATTCTTAGTTAAAGTAAACAAATCATCCCATATAGTCTGTGTAAACCCCGCCTTGTTGAGAAGGTAGCCCGAGACCATATTCTTTCTCATCTCTGGAGTGTCCATGACATCCTTAAGAATCACAGTTCTTCCAGAGGTAAACTTTAGTTCCATATCTCCAATACCAGCAACAATCGTAGTGTGTGAATCTCCTAGCAACACTTTCTTATCCTCAGTAGCAGCAGTATATGTCTTAAATATAGTCTGTTCATAGCAAGCATAGCGAGAAACACCAGCGTCTACCCACCACCCTTCTGATCCACCAAAAAGGTTGATCTCAGATATCATAGTCATGAAAGGCTCTTCAGTTGTCAAGTTAGCCTACGGTGTAGAGCTTAGCCTGTTCCTGCACTTGCATGGCATATGACCTGGTCTGTTGCAAACAAAGCACAGAAATGGTGCAGGTTCATTCTTCTTCTTCTTCTTCTTCTTCTTCTTCTTCTTCTTCTTCTTCTTCTTCTTCTTATTCTTATTATTATTATTATTATTATTATTAGGGGCTGTTGCTGCTGTCTATTTTGGTTCCATTGATGGTTCCAATTCTGATTATTGTTCTGAGGTTGATTGTTGCGGTTTGAATTCTGCTTTCGATTCTGAGTCTTTAACTTTTTCCCATTGGGTTTCAGAACAGCAGTGGACTTTTTGTTAGCGTTGTTGTTGCTGGATACAACAAGCACTTCCTCTTTCTGGTCTTCTTTACGAGGTTCCTCCTCAATGAGAATGCGAGTGATCAGACTTTCCAGTGAAAATTCTTTTGTTTTGTGCATGAGAAAATTTTTAAAATCTTTCCATGCAAGGGCAGTTTGTTAATAATCACAGCAACTTGAAATTGTTCATCTAAAAACATACCTTCAGAAATGATTTCATGAGCGATTTTCTAAAGTTTGTGAGATTGGGCTTCCACTGACTTGTCATCGGTCATTTGGAATTTGTCGTAGCGACTGACAGCGTACTTCTTGGTTCCAACCTCCTCAATGTCATACTTCTTTTGCAGTGCGTCCCAGATTTCCTTAGCATTTTTGTCAGAATTATAATAATAATCATAAAGGTCATCATATAAACCATTGAGAATGAAATTTTTTCACATAAAATTATTTTCGACCCAAGCCTCTAATGCCTTAGTTTGTTTCTCTTTTTCATCATTCTCAGTATTTTCATAAACAATAGGTTTTTCAGTAGTCAGAGCAGTGCTAACCTTTTTCATTTTCAGAAAAAATAACATCTTCTGTTTCCATCTTTTAAAATGGTTACCCTCAAAACGAAATGATTTATTAATGTCAACAACCCCAGAGTTATCATCGGTAGTCATGCCAGAAACTTAGCGTCTTAAAAATCGTTGGAAATAGTTGCTGCACACCACACCAACCAACCTAGCTCGGCTCGGATGGACAGACGGCAGCGGCAGTGCGCGCGTATGGTTGTTTTTCAAATTATTCATTTTATGTGTCATGCATGTTATTGTCTTACTATTAACTATCTAGAAGTGAAAAATATATTAGTTGATTTTGTTGCCTTATTTTTGTTGATAGCTTGATGGTGGCTGAAGATGGTGATTTTTGGTTGCTGATTACCAGTGATTTCCAAGTTGTTGGTTGATTTTGTGTTGCTATTCATCGGCATTTATGATGATTTTGATAACAGGTTGTCGTTTGTGACTTTTCTTACTCGTTTTTTTTTTCTTCCAATTTTTCCTGATATTGAACGTTGTTTTTTTTATTTTTGGAACAAGCTCTTGCTATTGTTGCTATGAGATGGAGATCATCGGCACCTATGGTGCTTTTTTGATGCTTTGAAATCAATGTTGTGGATGATATGGGAATGAGAAGCTTCCTTTGTCTAGGAGAGAATGATAAAAAACAAACCTTATTTTTGTTGAAAAAGAACTTGCACCGTATAGAACTTTTTTTTTCTCCATGTAGCAATATTTATGTTATTTTTTGCCAATATATGGGTATATGAGAAAAAAATCATAAAAATATTGCCAAAAAAATAAAATAAAGGAAGGAAATAAAAAAGGTCAGGCCCAAATAGATTAGGATTTATACTTTTTCATTCTTTTTCTCTATTCAGTCGTTTTCTTTTATTTTAAATTTTTTTCTTTTCATTTCATTCCCTCTCTCATCTTGCTCTTTTTTTCCCTGGTAATTTTTCTAACTGTCTTTCTCTTTTCTTCATGGAGGTGCCCCGCCGCAACTCTTGCTTCCAAGGCTACCGAAGATGACTTTACAGTGCTTCATCCTTCACTTGACGAGGGTCTCAAAGCAGTTGTTCACGACGGTGGCTTTCCAGAGGTTATTCTCTGTTGGAAATAGTTGCTGCAGAAATTAAAACAGGAACGAAATTATCAAATTAATAATCTGGGTTAAGTCACAGACTAGGTCGCTCTCTTTAAGACGTTCGCAGCACTGCCCAAAATTGTGCAAGCAGACTATCATCCTCATCGTCCCGAGGATAAAACAGCCCAGTCAAAAAACTATATCAGACCCCCACTGCACTGTAGAGAATCGTTGTATAAAAACACCCTAAAAGCTACAGCTCGGAATCGATTATAAAAATAAAACCAATATCTTTTTCTGATGTGAAAATGAGATGTCTTTTTACCCCGAGAAATCCATCGCACTATATCGAAGAAGTGGAAAGACAATAACGAGAATAAAAAAACGTTAATTAAATCATGGAAGAGGAAGTTGGATCCCTAGAAAAACTGAAGAGAAAAAGTCTTCTGTTTTAAAAAAATAATTAATCATGTTTTTATTAAATAAATTAATAATTTAATAAATATTTTTTTCTCCAAAAAATAAGGTGCACACAACACCAATTAGCTCGGCTCGGACGGACGACAGCGGCTACGCATGCAAGCATGTGTTTGTTTTCATATTCATTCATTTTGTGTGCCATGCATGTTATTGTGTTACTATTAACTATATAGAAGTGAAAAATATATTGGTAGATTGGGTTGCCTTATTTTCAGTGGCGGATAGCATTATTTCACTTGATATTATAGATTGGTTCATTGTGTTGCCTTATTTTCGTTGATTGTTAGATGGTGGCTAAAGATGGTGATTTTTGGTTGTTGATTACCAATGATTTCCAAGTTGTTGGTTGAATTCGCATTGCTATTCGTTGGCATTTATGATGATTTCGATAAGAAGTTTTCGTTTGTGAATTTTCTTACTTGTTTTTTTTTCTTCCAATTTTTCCTGTAATTGAATGTTGTTTTTTGATTTTTGGATTCAAATCTTGCTATTGTTTCAGTGAGATGGAGATCGTCGGCACCTATGGTGCTTTTTTGTTGCTCTGAAATCAATGTTGTTGGTGATATGGGAAGGAGAAGCTTCCTCTGTCTGCGAGAGAATGATAAGGAACAAACCTTATTTTTGTTGAAAAGGGACTTGCACCGTATAAAAGTTCTTTTTCTCCATGTAGCAATTTTTCGTTATTTCTAGCTAATATATGGGTATATGACAAAAAAATCATAAAAATATTACAAAAAAAATAAATATTTAAACGAAGGAAATAAAAAAGGCCATTCCCAAGTAGATTAGGATTTATACTTTTTCCTTCTTTTTCTTTATTTAGACGTTTTCTTTTATTTTAATTTTTTTCTTTTCATTTCATTCCCTCTCTCATCTTGCTCTTTTTTTCCGTGGTTATTTTTCTCACTGTCTATATATTTTCTTCATGGAGGTGCCCCGCCGCAACTCTTGTTTCCCAGGGAAAAATATAATGGTTGATTGTGTTGCCTTATTTTCAGTGGTGGATAGCATTATTTCACTTGATATTATAGATTGGTTGATTGTGTAGCCTTATTTTCGATGATAGCTTGATGGTGGCTGAAGATGGTGATTTTATTTGCTAATTACCAGTGATTTCAAAGTTTTTGGTTGATTTCACGTTGCTATGTAATGACCCAACTATTTCTAAGACCTTGGACCATTAAAACTACTAGACATAGCCACTATTTTTAAGAAAACATACATAAGGAATATTCATAACTTTATTAAAAACTCCAAAGTAATTGTTGAAATACATAAATGAGCGATATGGGAACCCATTGTTTTAAAATAAAGCATAACTTTAAATTAAATGAAGTTGTTTACAAAGCTAAATGCGGAAAATACATAAAGACATAATTTTAAGAGACTAAAAATAACGTCGTCCTCGAATCGTCACGCAATCCATTGAATCCCTTCATCCTTAATACACAAACCAAGCTACCAAGAATCCTTCTGCCTCTATATCTCTTTTCCTGCATCACATTAAAAATAAAGGAGTGAGCCTAATGCCCAGCAAGGAAAATCTACTAATCAATCATATAACATAAGACTGTATCAAAAACATATATCACAACTCTAACCCATGTCCATGGTAAACATTGGGGTTTGCTAGCTAAGCAACTATGATCCTCAAAATACATTGACGTTTACTAGCTAAGCAACTATGAGCCCCAAGCAACATAAAAAAACATTGGGGTTTGCTAGCTAAGCAACTATGAGCCTCAAAATACATTGAGGTTTGCTGGCTAAGCAACTATGAGCCCCAAAGACTAAAAAACATATTCATATATATATATATATCATAACATATCATAACATAACATATTATAACATAAACATATCATAACATATAAGCATATAAAAACTATCATATTTTCCTTACCAATACCGGGATATTTGAGAACAAGGACGGGATTTGGAACACTCCTAAAACCAACAATAAGAATGGTGAGTATTTCTGATATTACAAAGAAGAGAACTAAACCACCAAGAAGAAGCTTACCGAAAAGAAACCTTAAGTTCAAAGAACTTAAATACCTAACCAAGAATCGAAAACAACGAGTTAGGACTTGAGTAAAGAAAACTAAAGAACCATATAGAAATGAACTTAAAAATAAGAATACCTTTGGATGTACTAGAACCGATCTACACCTCGATATTGAAAACACACTATATCTCACTTCCCAAGTGTTTATAAAGCTTAAGATGATAAAGCTTTTATCCCAAACCCAAGTGTATCACTCTATAGTAACCCTAGCAACTTGAAGGCTCTGAACACAGCTTGAAGAATGGGAAAAATGGTTGGGTATAGGTCCTATTTATGAAAATATCTCCTTTTAGCTTGAATAAAAATTATGAATATTATTTGAAAAATATTTGAATATTCGTTCAACAGGTGCTTAAGACTCGGTCAAAAACATTCAGAGGCAAGTCAAGAGGTTAAGGGATGAATCAAGCTCAGATTCTACGACGTTTGAAATTATGGTCCTAGGGCCGATATATCACCTGGCCTTATGTCCTGAGTGATCGTGGCTTCGATCGTGCAAAATCGACGTGTTTTTCGTATCTACCGTGTGGCGATATATCACCCCTATAGCTGCGATATATCGGCATACATTGAAATATTAGACACGTAATTGCACTTTATCAGCTTAATTTGAATTGGATAAACAACTTTGACTAAGTCATAATACGATCTTAAAGCTGCTAGAAGGTTCTAGAGCTTCTAGATCTTTCTTCTATTAAAATTATTCATCAAAAATACTTAATTCCTTAATTTTCATGGTTATGACAAGTGTCATGCTTTTAATGGTTCTATCTAAACCTTAGGTTATAATCAATAATATATCTAAGACCAGCAATATTAATCAAACCTTATGTTATAATTCATATTCTTAAACTATAGGTTAAACTTATAAAATCTATAGGTGTTGCTACGAGTGTTTAACAAAGTCCCGACTTGAACCAAAATCCATAGTAACAAACATCCTATAACTACTACTAGCTACTACTACTACTAATACTATCTCACTAGCTAAGTAAAGTTCTAGGACTCTACATGCTATTCGTCGGCATTTATGATGATTTCGATAACATGTTGTCGTTTGTGAATTTTCTTACTCGTTTTTTTTTTCTTCCAATTTTTCCTGAAATTGAATGTTATTTTTTCATTTTTGGATCCAGATCTTGCTATTGTTGATGTGAGATGGAGATTGTTGGAACCTATGGTGCCATTTTGTTGCTCTGAAATCAATGATATTGGTGATATAGGAAGGAGAAGCTTCCTCTGTCTGCGAGAGAATGATAAGGAACAAACTTTATTTTTTTTAAAAAGGGACTTGCACCGTATAAAAGTTCTTTTTTCTCCATGTAGAAATATCTTTGTTATTTCTAGCTAATATATGGGTATATGACAAAAAAATCATAAAAATATTACAAAAAAAATAAATAATTAAACGAAGGAAATAAAAAAGGCCATGCCCAAATAGATTAGGAGTTATACTTTTTCCTTCTTTTTCTCTATTCAAACGTTTTCTTTTATTTTAATTTTTATCTTTTTATTTTATTCCCTCTCTCATCTTGCTCTTTTTTTCTGTGGTTATTTTTCTCACTATCTATATATTTTCTTCACGGAGGTGCCCCACCGCAACTCTTGCTTCCCAGGCTACCAAAGACGACTTCATAGTGATTCGTCCTTCAATTGACGAGGGTCTCAAAGCGATTGTTCACGATGGTGGCCTTGCAGAGGCTATTCTCTGTTGGAAATAGTTGCTATAGAAATTAAAACAAAAATGAAATTACCGAATTAATAATCTGGGTTCCGTCGCGGACTAGGTCACCCTTTTTAATACGTTTGCGGCACTGCCCAGAATTGTGCAAGCAGACTATCAGCCTCGTTGTTCCCAGGATAAAACAGCCCAGTCAAAAAATTGTATCAGACCCCCACTACACTGTAGAGAACTTTCGGATACAAACACTCTAAAAGCTACTGCTCGGAATAGATCATAAAAATAAAACCAGTATCTTTTTCTGATGTGAAAATGAGTTGTTTTTTACCCAAGAAATCCATCGCACTATATTGAAGAAGTTGACAAACAATAACGGGAATTGAAAAACGTTAATTAAATCGTGGGAGAGGATGTTGGATCCCTAGTAAAACTGAAGAGAAAAATTCTTCTATTTAACAAAAAATTAATCACCTTTTTATTAAATAAAACAATAATTTAATAAATAAATTTTTTTTCTCCAAAAAATAAGGTGCACACCACACCAACCAGCTCAGCTCTGCTCGGACAAATGGAAGGCGGCGGTGGCGCTCGCGCGTGTGTGGTTGTTTTTCATATTCATTCATTTTGTGTGTCATGCCTATTATTGTGTTGCTATTTACTATCTAGATGTGAAAATTTGATTGGTTGATTGTGTTGCCTTATTTTTAGTGGCGGATAGCATTATTTCACTTAATACAATAGATTGGTTGTTTGTGTTGCCTTATTTTTGTTAATAGCTTGATGGTGGCAGAAGATTGTGATTTTTTGTTGCTGATTACCAGTTATTTCCAAGTTGTTGGTTGATTTCGCGTTGCTATTCGTCAGCATTTATGATGATTTCGATAACAGATTCTCATTTATGAATTTTCTTACTCGTTTTTTTCTTCCTATGTTTTTCGAAATTGAATGATGTTTTTTTTATTTTTGGATCCAGATCTTGCTATTGTTGTTGTGAGATAGAGATCGTCGGCACCTGTGGTGCTTTGTTGTTGCTCTGAAATCAATGTTGTGGGTGATATGGGAAGGAGAAGCTTCCTCTGTCCACGAGAGAATGATAAGGAACAAACCTTATTTTTATTGAAAAAGGACTTGCACCGTATAAAAGTTTTTTTCTCCATGTGGCAATATTTTTGTTATTTTTTGCCAATATATGGGTATATGAGAAAATAATCATTAAAATATTGCCAAAAAAAATAAAATAAAGGAAGGAAATAAAAAAGGATAGGCCCAAATAGAATAAGATTTATACTTTTTCTTTCTTTTTCTCTATTGAGTTATTTTCTTTTATTTTAATTTTTTTCTTTTCATTTCATTCCCTCTCTCATCTTGCTCTTTTTTTCCCTAGTAATTTTGATCACTGTTTATCTCTTTTCTTCACGAAGGTTCCCTGCCGCAACTCTTGCTTCCCATGCAACCGAAGACGACTTCACAGTGCTTTGTCCTTCACTTGACGTGGGTCTCAAAGCAGTTGTTCAGGACGGTGGCTTTGCAGAGGTTATTTTCTGTTGCAAATAGTTGCTGCATAAATTAAAACAAGGACGAAATTGCCGAATAAATAATCTAGGCTCCGCCGCGTACTAGGTCACTATGTTTATTACATTCGCGGCACTGTCCAGAATTGTGCAACCGGACTATCAACCCTGTCCTCGCCAGGATAAAACCACCCAGTCGAAAAACAGTGTTGAACACCCACTGCCCTGTAGAGAACCGTCGAATACAAACAACCTAAAAGCTACTATTCAGAATCGACCATAAAATTAAAACCAATATCTATTTCTGATGTGAAAATGAGATGTATTTTCACCCCAAGAAATCAACCGCACTATATCGAAGAAGTGGACAAACAATAACGGGAACAAAAAAACGTTAATTAAATCGTGGGAGAGGAAATTGGATACCTAGAAAAATTCTTTTGTTTAACAAAAAAAATTAATCATGTTTTTTTTAAATAAAATAATAATTTATTAAATAAATTTTTTTTCTCCAAAAAAATAAGGTGCACACCACACCAACTAGCTCAGCTCGGCTCGGCTCAGACGGACGGACAACTGCGGCTACGCAGGCACGCATGTGGTTGATTTTCATAGTCATTCATTTTATGTGCCATGCATATTATTGTGTTACTATTAACTATCTAGAAGTGAAAAATATAATGGTTGATTGTGTTGCCTTATTTTCAGTGGCGGATAGCTTTATTTCACTTAATACTATAGATTGGTTGATTTTGTAACCTTATTTTCGTTGATAACTTGATGGTGGCTGAAGATGGTGATTTTTGGTTGTTGATTACCAGTGATTTCAAAGTTTTTGGTTGATTTTGCGTTGCTATTCGTCGGCATTTATGATGATTTCGATAAGATGTTGTCGTTTGTGAATTTTCTTACTCATTTTTTTTTCTTCCAATTTTTCCTGAAATTGAATGTTGTTTTTTCATTTTTGGATCCAGATCTTGCTATTGTTGATGTGAGATGGTGATCGTCGGCACCTATGGTGCCATTTTGTTGCTCTGAAATCAATTTTGTGGATGATATGGGAAGGAGAAGCTTCCTCTATCTACGAGAGAATGCTAAGGAACAAAGCTTTCTTTTGTTGAAAAAGGACTTGCACCGTATAAAAGTTTTTTTCTCCATGTAGCAATATTTTTGTTATTTTTTGCCAATATATAGGTATATGAGAACAAAATCATAAAAATATTGCCAAAAAAATAAAATAAAAGAATGAAATAAAAAAGGTCAGGCCTAAATATATTAGGATTTATACTTTTTCCTTCTTTTTCTCTATTCAGACTTTTTCTTTCATTTTAATTTTTCTTCTTTTCATTTCATTCCCTCTCTCATCTTGCTCATTTTTTCCCTGGTGATTTTTCTTGCTATCTTTCTCTTTTCTTCATGGAGGTGCCCCTCCGCAACTCTTGCTTCCCAGGCTACCTAAGGCGACTTCACAATGCTTCGTCCTTCACTTGACGAGGGTCTCAAAGTAGTTGTTCATGACAGTGGCTTTGCAAAGGTTATTCTCTGTTGGAAATAGTTGCTGCAGAAATTAAAACAGGAACGAAATTACCGAATTAATAATCTGGGTTGAGTCACGGACTAGGTCGCTCTCTTTAAGACATTCGTGGCACTGCACTGTAGAGAACTGTTGGATACAAACAACCTAAAATCTCCTCCTCGGAATCGACCATAAAAATAAAACTAGTATCTTTTTCTGTTGTAAAAATTAGATGTTTTTATACCCCAAGAAATCCATTGCACTTTATTGAAGAAGTGGACAGACAGTAACGGGAATAAAAAAACGTTAATTAAATCGTGGTAGAGGAAGTTGGATCCATAAAAAATCTGAAGAGAAAAAGTCTTCTGTTTAAAAAAAAAAAGTAATCACATTTTTATCAAATAAAATCATAATTTAATATATAATTTTTTTTCTCCAAAAAATAAGGTGCACACCACACCAACCAGCTCAGACAGACGGACGGACGGTGGTGACGGCGCACGCTCGTGTGGTTGTTTTTCATATTCATTCATTTTGTGTGTCATGCATGTTATTGTGTTACTATTGACTATCTAGAAGTGAAAAATAGATTGGTTGATTGTGCTGCCTTATTTTAAGTGGCGGATATCATTATTTCACACATACTATAGATTGGTTGATTGTGTTGCCTTATTTTCGTTGATAGCTTGAAGGTGGCTGAAGATGGTAATATTTGGTTGCTGATTACCAGTGATTTTTAAGTTTTTGGTTGATTTCGCGTTGCTATTCGTCATCATTTATGATGATTTCGATAACATGTTGTCGTTTGTGAATTTTCTTACTCGGTTTTTTTTCTTCCAATTTTTCCTGAAATTGAATGTTGTTTTATCATTTTTGGATCCAGATCTTGCTATTTTTCCTGTGAGATGGAGATCGTCGGCACCTATGGTTCTTTTTTGTTGCTCTGAAATCAATGTTGTGGGTGATATGGGAAGGAGAAGCTTCCTCTGTCTACGAGAGAATGATAAGGAACAAACCTTATTTTTGTTGATAAAGGATTTGCACCGTATAAAAGTTTTTTTCTTCATGTAGCAATTTTTTTGTTATTTTTTGCCAATGTATGGGTTTATGAGAAAAAAAAATCATAAAAATATTGCCAAAAAAAGTAAAATAAAGGAAGGATATAAAAAAGGCCAGGCCCAAATAGATTAGGATTTATACTTTTTCCTTCTTTTTTTCTATTCAGTCGTTTTCTTTTATTTTAATTTTTTTTCTTTTCATTTCATTCCCTCTCTCATCTTGCTCTTTTTTCCCTTGGTGATTTTTCTCTCTATCTATCTCTTTTCTTCACGGAGGTGCCCCGCTGCAACTCTTGCTTCCCATGCTACCAAAGACGACTTCACAGTGATTCGTCCTTCCCTTGACAAGGGTCTCAAAGTAGTTGTTCATGACTATGGCTTTGCAGAGGTTATTCTCTGTTGGAAATAGTTGCTGCAAAAATTAAAACAGAAACAAAATTACTAAATTAATAATATGGGTTCAGTCGCAGACTAGGTCGCTATGTTTAATACTTTCGCGGCATTGCCCAGAATTATGCTACCAGACTATCAGCCCCGTCGTCGCCAGGATAAAACAACCCAGTCAAAAAATTGTATCGGACCCCCACTGCACTGTAGAGAACTGTTGGATACAAACACCCTAAAAGCTACTTCTCGGAATCAACCATAAAAATAAAACCAGTATCTTTTTCTGATGTGAAAATGAGATGTCTTTTTACCCTAAGAAATCAATCGCACTATATCGAATAAGTGGACAGACAATAACGGTAATAAAAAAACGTTAATGAAATTGTGGGAGGGGAAGTTGGATCCCTAGAAAAACTGAAGAGAAAGAGTCTTCTGTTTACCAAAAAAAAGTAATCACGTTTTTATTAAATAAAATAATAATTTAATAAATAATTTTTTTTCTTCAAAAAAAATAAGGTGCACACCACACCAACCGGCTCAGACTGACGGACGGCAGCGGCGACGCATGTGTGTGTGGTTGTTTTTCATATTCATTCATTTTGTGTGTGATGCATGTTATTGTGTTACTGTTGACTATCTAGAAGTGAAAAATAGATTGGTTGATTGTGTTGCCTTATTTTAAGTGGCGGATAGCATTATTTCACTTGATACTATAGATTGGTTGATTGTGTTGCCTTATTTTTGTTGATAGCTTGATGGTGGCTGAAGATGGTGATTTTTGGTTGCTGATTACTAGTGATTTCCAAGTTATTGGTTGATTTCACGTTGCTATTCGTCGGCATTTATGATGATTTCGATAACAAGTTGTCGTTTGTGAATTTTCTTACTTGTTTTTTTTCTTCCAATTTTTCCTGAAATTGAATGTTGTTTTTTTTATTTTTGGATCCAAATCTTGCTATTGTTGCTGTGAGATGGAGATTGCCGGCACCTATGGTGCTTTTTTGTGTCTCTGAAATCAATGTTGTGGGTGATATGGGAAGGAGAAGCTTCCTCTGTGTAAAGTCCTTTATTGGCTAACTTTATTTTTGACAAAATATTTTAAAGTTATTAAGGAAAATCAGTAGCATATCTCCATATTGATTTTCAGATTAATGATCAATATTTTCAACTGATTTTGTCATGTGAAAATATCTTTAAGTGTGAAAATATTTGTTGCCTTATTTATCACAAATAATCAATTTTTGGTAAAAATATATTGTGCAAATATCTTGAGATTATTTTCAGGGAATATGTGGGATTATGTCTATTCTGGAATTAAGTTGGTGACGAAAATGAACATGGTCAAAAGAAATTACCATGTTCATTCTGCCAGATGAGACTGACTATGTTGCTGACTCATCAGTTTCCTTTTCCGTCGACACAGAATGCATCTGGCTGGCTAATTTCCTTAATCAAAGGAATTCGCAAATTGATTTCAAAGATACCAGAAAATGATGGCCTTGGACGATTTCCCTGCCTATAAATACCTTGCCAAGGCCTTTGGAATTTTCACATCTTCCATTTTGAATATTTGTAAACATTGCGTTATTTTGAAGAGTGTGTTTATTTGTAGAGATTAAGTTTGTTCACCTTAATCTTTGTGAGAGTGCTGAGTGTACTTGTGGATATCTATCTAGTCCATTGTAATCAGATAGTGTCTATTGTGAACGTGTTCATAAGGATCTTCGGGAGAGGATTCTATCTAAGTCTCACTTCGGGAGGAAGTGTGCACTCGCTATTCTTTGAAGGGAGTTCAAGAGAATCAGCGTTTCATCAAACCAGATTCGTAGACAAGAGTACAACAAGATTGCGGCAATAGTTTAAGAGGGAGTCTTACATTGTTTAAGTCAATGCTTTTGTACACTTTGTTTCTTTACTAATTGGTTTATTCTCTGGGCGTAGCCCCAAGGAGTAGGTTATCCGAAAGGGTTTCTGAACCTTGTAAAAATTCGTTGTGTTCTTTAATTTTTGCACTGTCTATTTATTGTGTTCAGTTCTGTCGTGACAAGTTCGGATTCTGTTCAGACAGAACTGCTATCTGTGTAAACAATTAATTACCATTCCGCATTTTAATTAATTCATGGTTTAATTAATTTGGTAATTACTAAAAACGGAATTTCACTCTGTCTGCAAGAGAATGATAAGGAATAAACCTTATTTTTGTTGAAAAATGACTTGTACCGTATAGAAGTTTTTTTGTCCATGTAGCAATATTTTTGTTATTTTTTGCCAATATATGAGTATATGAGAAAAAAATCATAAAAATATTGCAAAAAAAATTAAAATAAAATATAATAAAGGAAGGAAATAAAAAAGGTCATGCCCAAATAGATTAGGATTTATACTTTTTCCTTGTTTTTCTCTATTGAGTCGTTTTCTTTTATTTTAATTTTTTTTTCTTTTCATTTCATTCCCTCTCTCATCTTGCTCTTTTTTTCCCTAGTGATTTTTCTCACTACCTTTCTCTTTTCTTCACGAAGGTGCCCCGCCACAACTCTTGCTTCCCTGGCTACTGAATACGACTTCACAGTGCTTCGTCCTTCACTTGACGAGGGTCTCAAAGAAGTTGTGTATGACGGTGGCTTTGCAGAGGTTATTCTCTATTGGAAATAGTTGCTACAGAAATTAAAACATGAACGAAATTACCGAATTAATAATCTGGGTTGAGTCGCGGACTAGATCGCTCTGTTTATGACGTTCGCTGCACTGCCCAGAATTATGCAAGCAGACTATCAACCCCGTTATCTCCAGGATTTATATGTATTAGATGCTTGCATGTTAATGTGGTTGAAACATGAAATTAGTGGTGATCCGAATCATTGGTGGATTATATTCTATAAATATATATAATATGCATATATTTGTTTTGTTCTTACCAACTTGTTATTTTTCACAGTTTTTTTTTTAATGACTATTAAATGGTGTAGTTAATTTGAACTTGTGAACAACTGGAATTTGTAATGCTTTAGGTCAAACTTACCTGTAATTAAGAACTTGTAGGATTGACAAGCCTATTCTTCTTTCTAGTACTGAAGCTTGACTCTTTTTATGGTGGTCCGTTCAAACACTCATCTTAAAATTTGGGCTCCATATTCTATTTCTAAAATTAAAATGTATTTGTCAGATTAGATTAGTTTAGTGCTAGTTCTTTCAATATACTATCTTTCTGAATCAACTTTGAAGTTTATTTATACATTATTTATTGCTTTCACTTATGTTTTAAACGCTTTGGCGAGTGATATTTTTCAGGTTTGAAAAAATTGAGTTTTCTAAATGCACAAATAGAAACTATATATTTGAAGAATATAGTGTCATCTATATCAATTGTATAAACATAAATAGAGATACACTACACTTCATATACTCATATGTGATAGAGTACAAAATTTCTAATTCATAAGGCATAAATTGCATAGAATTATTTGCTTTTAGTTGTCTTAGATTTTGTTTTTCTTATTGTTATGAAGATGTTTATTTACATTCTGAATTTATTTCTCTAAACTATTCATGAAAATGTTTATATATGGCCACATATTATATTATTGTTGTATGAAACAAATTTTAAAAAAATTCTTAATTTTTTTTTTTTTTATGAAAAAAGAATTTATTGAAACTCAACAAACCAAATACAAAACAAGCTCAAACCGAGCACCCAATGAGAAATTACAATTGGACAAACTTCTCAACAAAAGCTAAGTCATTTTTCCCTAATTTCAGTCTAGGAAGCCTAAACATTCTAGCTTTCAAATAAAACTTGATCAAATGATCTACATTCACTACTGCCATAGAGAAAGATCTAAACAGACATATATTACAGTTCCACCAAATCAAATAAACTGAAGCAGCCAGTGCAGTTGCTGCTAATTTTTGCTTCAGACCTTTTGGTTTTCCAAACATCCAAGAGGTCCACTCATCATACCTAATCTGCCATATATTCACTCCCAGCCAAGTAGCCACATTTGATCTAACTTGTTGAGAAAATTGACATTCAAAAAACAGGTGGGAATTAGATTCCTGCTGCAATTCACAAATAGGACACAGTAAGGAAGCTATACTCAACTGACAGTGAGCTAGGCTGTCTCGGGTAAGAAGGTGTCCCAGAGTAGCTTGCCACAATATAAATCTATGCTTAGGTACAGCCATATTACACTAGACCACATTGGCAAAATGAACTCTTTCCTTATTAAGCATTTGAATATAAAGTTTTCTCAGATTAACCTTACTAGTCTTGGTTGCATCCTCCAGATTTCTATAAGTGAAGACAGATCTCAGATTGGTAAGTTTTCTTCAGTACCAGCTCACATCTGGCTTGAGCTTATACTCCCAAAAATTCTGCCCTTTAAGATAGATGGAATCCACCCATTTCACCCAAAGGATGTCTTGTTTAGAGGAAATAGCCCAAACAAATTTAGCTAGTAACACTTTATTCCATTTGGACCCTTCCTTAAACCCAACACCACCCAGACTCTTAGGCAAGTAGACCTGATCCCAAGCAGTGAGATGCATTTTACTTCTGTTTCTACTACTGTCATTAGTCCCCCAGAGATATATTCTACATAAATGATCTATCTCCTTAATAACACTCTTGGGAAGGAGGAATATACTCATCCAGAATGATCTTATACCCAATAGAACAGAATTAATAAGTTGAGCCCGCCCAGCAAATGAAAGATGATGACTAGACCAAGTGTGAAGCTTCAGGTGAATCTTTTTTATAATAACAGCACAATCGCCAGCCTTCCATTTAGTAGGCAGAAGAGGAACTCCAAGATACTTTAGAGGAAAAAACCCTTCTACAAATTGGAGCCTATTCAATATCTGTTTAGTCTCTTTCTCAACCAAACCCCCAAAATACACCTGAGATTTATCCAAGTTAGCTGAAAGACCAGAAGCCAAACTAAAGGCAGTGAAACACTCTTTTATAATCTGAACCGAATTATTAACTCCCTTACAAAATATCACCAGATCATCAGCAAAGCAGAGGTTAACTAATTTCAGATTCTTACACTTCGAATTAAATCTGAACTTCTTGCTTAAAGAAGCTTCAATGAGAAGTCGAGTGAAGTACTCCATGACTAGAACAAATAACAAGGGAGATATAGGGTTCCCTTGTCTAAGACATTTTTTACGTATAAAACTCCCTTGAATCCTACCATTCATCAAAATAGAGTAAGAGGCACCCTTCAAACATATCATCACCCATCTAATAAATTTGTTGGGAAAACAGAAAGCAGTAAGAATATCCTCCAAAAATTGGCAATCTATCGTGTCATAAACTATGCTAAGGTCTATCTTCATCACACATCTAGGGGAGATGTTTTTCCTCTTGTAACCTTTTATAATATCCTGAAGAATGAGTATATTATGCGCCAACAATCTGTCCTTAACGAAAGCTCCTTGATTTTGATTAACTAGAATAGGAAGAACCTTAGTCAATCTACCACATAGCATTTTTGAAATACATTTATAGAGTGTATTACAACAAGCTATGGGGTCTATACTCAACTGCCTTAGTAGGGGTGTCTATCTTCGGAATCAGAGATATAGTTGCACTATTAATCTCATCAGGCAGCAGACCATGATCAAAAAAATCAAATATGATATCAGAAATTTTTGCTCCCAAATCTTTCCACATAACTTTGAAGAAACCCGACCCATAACCATCAGGACTCGGGCTTTTAATTTGATTAATACTGAACATAGCAGCTTCCACTTCCTTCTTGGTGAAAGGTTTTATCAAACTCAACTACTGATCTAAAGACAAAATACTTCCATGACTAAAACAAGCCCTCTGAATAGGAACAGAAGCTGTACTCTTACTGCCCATAATGCTATGAAAATGATTCACAAAATGAGCCACTACATCCTCAAACTTCTCATTTAACTGACCTGCATCATTAATAAAAGAGGTAATACGATTTGTAGCCCTCCTCTGTTTTAAGCAAGCATGAAAGTAGGTCGTGTTATCATCACCATATCAAGCCAGTTAATTTTGCTTTTCTAAGTTATAAAATGCTTAATTTTCCTGTGTTATAAAATGTAAAATTTGTTACCTTGCAATCAAAAATTGTCAAATAAGGGTTCTTTAATTTGGAGCAATATTTATTTATATGCAACTTCAAATTGAATTCGTTAGATATCCGTAATTCTAAATTAAGTCCTTTTTTTTGTTAAAAAAAAACAGGCTTATATGATTACCTTTATTCCTTATTCTTCAAAGCACAGCTTCAGCTTCAATATCTGATGATGGAAAAGGAAAACTGTAGTTCTTATATGAAAAAGAGATGATTTAGTTTTGTTACTGATTAAATAAACAACTATCACACGATTACCTGTATTCTCTGTTTTTCATGTCCCAGCTTCATTTTGAGTGTGATTTGGAACAACTTTCAATTTGAGGTTATGGGGAATGAAAATTGTAGTTGTATTAAGGTAAAGATAAAGAGATGACCATGGCTATTTTATATAATGGGATAATGAGTTTAATTTTGCATGTGATTAAATAAAATTTATTTTATTTTTCTGGCTATGAATGCATTAGTTGTATTTTATTTAGAAGGCTTTCGGCTGTGCCTGCCATGAAATATCAGTAATACTGATTGAGTGAATAATTATGAGTGGACTAATAATATATTCTATTGGGTAATTAATATAGCTAGTGTATTCTGGTTGAATGATTATATGTGAGTGGGCTAATAATATATATTTTATTGGAAAATTCACAAAAATACATTAATATTAAAAAAAATATTTGAAAAATATGATAGTTTACAAAAATACGGAATTTTTATGAAAAACACAGAGGGGCAAAATTGTAAATACGGAGTGGCAGTTAAATACAATTTTTTTTGTTAACAGTTGTTACAATTTCATAAACATGTGTTTGAGATTCGTAAAAAAAAATATTTTTGTAAAAAATATTTACAAATATATAACAAAGTCTTACAAATTTGTAAACAAATTTTATATTTTTGAAAACAATATTTATAAAATAATTATTTGCTATTTTTTTTTTTTTTTGTAACAAAAGTTTACAGAACTAATTTTAATATTTATAAAAATAAGTTGTGAATTTAGTTAACATATTTGGAAGAAAAATATATAAAACTAAGTTTGTAACTAAAAGATACAATTTTGTTTTTGTAACTAATATATACAAAAATATTAAATTGCATTAAACAAGTATCATATTTTTTTTTAAAATTGTAACTACTAATAAAGAAAATTATATTTTTTAAATATATAACAATTTATATAAGCATAAATATTTATTTAATATCAATAATTATATTCATTTTAAATATTTATAAGTAAAATAAATTAATTTATAATTATTATTATTAACATACAAAAAGTATGGATGAACTAATAAAATTAGTGACGAGAAAAAGACAAAAGAAAAAAATACAGAAGTGTAAAGAATGGAAAGAGAAGAGTGAGATAAGTGAGATATTATCATATATGTATAAATATATATTTATTTATTTTGCAGTCTATAAGTGGCCAGTTAGCAAACAAAAATTATTTAGTTATATGTATTATATAAATATATATAGACATATATTTACATATAGATAATATATTAGTTTGAGGATTGGAATTGACAGCAAATAAATTTTGAGGGGAGGAGATGTGTTATACGGCAAGCAAGAACAAATTTTACCATAAATATGTAATTATTTTAGTTTACCGTAAAAAACGATATTTTTTTAATATTACCGTGAAGATTGTAATTCATCCTATTTTATTTGGTAGATAGGTTAAAATAATATGAGTGGATTAATAATTTATTGGGTAATTAACATTTGTATTCTGATTGATTTCTCAGAGGACTAATAATATAAGGGAAATTTCACTATTCATACCTAATAATGCCTAATATTACCAAAAAATCCTAGCACTATTAATTTTTTCAATTTGATGCTAAACATTCATCTCATACCCAAAATACCTCTCCCATTATATCAAGAAACCTAAAACCTTCTCTTCCTTTATCTTCCCTCTCTCTCCCTTTCTCTCTTTCATTCTCACGAAATCCTCCATAAAACCTACAGATTTGTATGATTTTCTTGTCGAAATCGTTGTAAGTCATCTCCATTGTCTCTGTGAATTCGTCAATATCTAAGGCAATATCCATTTTGAGGGTTTTTGGAGAAGAAAAACCATGGATAATAAGATTGTTCATTTTATGTGTTGAGTATTATTTGTTTACATTCTTTTGGCTATTTTGAACAGATCTTAGCCTATATTGGTGTGTGTTTTTTGGGTTTTTTAGAGAGATTTCGCGATCTGCGTTTTTCTAGGTTTCCTGCAACTTTTTTGCTCGATAGGAGCTCAATAACGGTTTGATAGGGGCTCGATGGTATGTAGAAGAAGGTTCTTTTATGAGCTCGATGCTGCTCAATATAGTTCGATTATAGCTCAATAGTTTTAGGTTTTGTTGCTCGATTGTGCTCGATGACAACTCGATAAGGGTTTGATTGGACCGTAGCATATTTATTGTAGTTGTTTTCTCGATATGTGCTCGATCAGGTTTGATGAAAGTTTTGGTTAGGTTTTATGTTTGGTTTAAGAAATTTTAGCTCGATACTAACTCGATAAGAGCTGGACTATGAGCTCGATGGTAACTCGATAGCATTCAATTATAGCTCAATAATGTTCTTTTTTCATGAATTTCTGAAAAATTGACAGTTTTCTTGACAATTTCAATGTTTTTTTCCAACACAGGTTCCATTGTCTACGTTTTTGTATCCTACAATGGTGTTTGGGAATTACAAGGGAATAAGTGGATTTTTAAGGATCCTCAATGCATGGTGATACCGATGGAGGATACCGTAACGTACTTGCAACTTCTTGACATATTGCATAAGGAACTTAAAGTTGATAAACAGATGTATGGGTTGAAATTGGAGGTTCCTTACACATGCGGCAACCAACTATTTACACCTGTTCATGTTGAAAGTGATCTTGGTGTCCGTGCATTCTTAGGAGTAACATCTAAAGAAAGGTTAGCCTTGTGTGTCACTCCTATTAAAAAGATTGTCATTGCAGATCTATATTCCACTCCCAAACCTGAGGGAGCAGCCAGTACTTTAGGATGTCCTATTGGTTACCTGAAGGACAACCAGTATGAGTGCAACCCCTATGTAAATGACGGTCCAGTAGCTAAACATAATGAGGACTTAGGATACAATTCAGAGACATATTATAGTGCAGAAGTGTCGATTGACATGTCTGATGATTTGCAACTAGAACAAGCACAAGAACAGCCAGTACGTCCTATTGCACAGGCGAACCCACCAAATCAAGGACGTCGAACACCTGGCACCACCTCTAGTCGTTCTAGTGGAATAGAATATAACTATACAGGGAACGTTCCAATATGTTCAATAGAAGATCACAGAAAATAGAGTGCTCCCATGTTTACAAAAGAAGATATCATGGCTTCTAGTCGTTCTGAATCACCCTCATCCGGTGTACCGTTGGGAGAACTACACATTGGGAAGACTTTTGAGAACAAGATGGAATTGAAAACCAAAGCGGCTCTCTTCGCAATGAAGAATGATTTTGAGTTTATGGTTAAGAAGTCTGGTACTGATGTGTTGTATATCACATGCATGCATCCTGATTGTGGTTGGAGAATAAAAGGGAAAAAGTAGTGCGATCGGAGATGTTTGAGATCACTGTTTATAATAGTGTACATACTTGCTCACTAGAATTACGACAGAAAGACCACCGTCAAGCAACACCTTGGGTCATTAGGCACCTTATCAAGAACAAATATGTTGCTGATGGCACTAGCTACCTAGCAAACAGCATAAAGGAGGATATGAAGAATAATTTTGGGATCGATATGAGTTATATGAAGGCTTGGAGATGCAGAGAGAAGGCACTCGGTTATGTCATGGGGACACCTAAAGAATCGTATTCCAAGTTACCTTCTTACTTGTACATGATGCAACAAAAGAATACAGGTACAATAACTGATTTTGTCATAGATGACAGTCGCTTTCTTTACTATTTCTTCTCACTTGGAGTTTGTAGAAGGGGATTTACATCATGTCGTCCTGTTATATGTGTGGACGGCACTTTCTTGAAGTCAAGGTACGGTGGGCACATGTTGTGTGATGTCGCATTGGATGTGAATAACCACATTTATCCAATTGTGTTCGCGATTATTGATAGTGGTAACCATGCTTCTTGGAAGTATTTCATGATGAAATTGAAGGAAGCCATTGGATTTGTTGATAATCTGGATTTTTTATCAAACAGGCATGCTAGCATTATTCATGATCCTGAGTTAGTCTTCCATGATGCCTACCACGGTGCATGCTACCATCACATAAGTATGAATGTAATCACTAAGTTCAAGACCAATCACTGTCACAAGGAGATGTGGAATGCGACATATGCATTTCGGAAGTCAAAATTTCACAGGTTCTTCAACAATATAAAGCAAATGGATCCTGCCATAGCTCAATATCTCGAGGGTATTTGCTTCAATAAGTGGACTCGTGCTTACTTTCCTGGGAATCGATACAATGTAATGACAAGCAACTACGCTGAAAGTTTCAACAACAACACCAGAGACGCAAGAACCTTCCCAGTCACTACTTTTGTGGAATTCATTCGTTTCACAATTCAGTCATGGTTTGCTACGCATCGTGAGGAGGTAGAGAAGTGCACACCCAAATTAGCAACAATATATGAGAAAGATGTCTCAGGCATTGCGGATGATGCAAGGTACTTGAAAGTTCGTCCTCTTGGATAGTTTGAATTTCATTTGGTAGACCCAGAAGGTGATGGTGAGGTGAATTTGATGACCAAATCATGCTCATGTGGCCAGTTTCAAATAATGGGTTACCCTTGTTTTCATGGTGTGGCTGCGTCCATCCTACGCGGTGTCAACATTTACTCACTATGTTCCCCATATTACACTGCTGAGATATGGAGGGATTCTTACAAAGAAACAATTTACCCAACTGGCAACGAGGATGATTGGGAAGTTCCTAAGAACATACAGAAAATGCAAGTTGGGGTTCCCGTTGAAAAACAACCAGTTGGTCGACCGAAGAAGAAAATGGTGGGAAGAAGGAAGACAAACCGCACTCCATTGAATGGTGAAATCATTCGTAAAGAGTGCATGTAATGACCCAAAATTGCCAATAAGGCTTAAGAGCCTTGATTAGTGTGCCAAGAGGGCATAATTGATATTTATGTGAATAAATGATTTAATGCATAATTGTGTGGCATGCATGACTATATGATTATATGGAGATGATTAAATGCATGTTTATGAGCATTAAATATGCATGTGGGCCCAGTTTTGTTCATAAGGGCATGTTTGTAATTTTGGCATGTTGAGGGCATAAATGTAATTATATGTGATAAATTGATGAGACCACGTTATTATGTGGATATATTTGCAGCATGTGGCTCGAGACGGTCCTAGTGAGCGGATTGACGAAATAGTCACAGTGGGGAATTATACCCGGCTCGGGGGAGCTTGGGGGGTATTCTGGGAATTTGAGAGAATACACTGGGAATTATTATATATTGGGTAAATAATTGGAAGTTAATTGGAAGACAGGATTAATCGGTAAATATTAGGAGCACTCGAGGAATTAGCGGGAATTGGGGAGAATGACCACTTTAACCTTAGATTAGTTAAGGAACTAAGTTTTGTGAGGGAGGGAAAAATGGTCTTTTACCTAGGTATTAAAGGATATGCTTAGAATTACTTAGGGATAAAACAGAAAGAATTAGAACCTCCTGCTCATTTTCTCTCTCTTTATCGATTTCTTCCTTTCCTCTCTCTCTCCTTGGTGTTTTGAAGTAAGGGAAAAAGGGCAGTGGAACTTAGGCATTTAATTGTGATCTTGGGAGAAAAATTGAAGGGAGGTCTCTCGGCAAAACTGAAGGGAAGGCTTGAAGAGTTGAAGTTAAGCAACCAGAAAACTCAGCTGGGAATTAAGCTCTAATTTGAGGTAAGAACCCTGGTTTTAATCTCTATATTTTTACTAGGTTGTTGAGTAGAGTTCTGAGAATTCAAGTGATGAGTTATTTATGAGGTTTTTAATGTTTAAAATAAGTAGTTCAGATTGAATTTGAGCTTTAACCTCTGGAATTTCTGAGTTCTTACCCTGTTTTTATGGTGTTTGGGTTTGAGAGTTTTAATATGAGTTTTGGGGATTGATTGGACTTTTTGGGAAAAACTTGGTTGGTTTTTGTTGCCTATGATGAGTAGAGTGTAGTTCAAAGGTTAATTTTAAGTTTGAATGATGGTTGGAGTGAGTTTTTGGAGCTTTGGCTCGAGAAAGTTCGAAGGGAGAAACCCATAAATTTCCATTTCTGGTGCTAGCGTTGTATCGCTAGGTTGGGAGCGCTACAGCGCTAGGCTGCGTTTCTAGGGGGCTTTGGTTTCTGTTTGTAGCGCTGTAGCGCCCTATGGGTAGCGCTGTAGCGCTACCCTGCCTCCAGAACTTGGTTTTTAGGTACTTTTTAGGGTTTTGCTTGGGGGCTCGGAGGGACGGTTTCACCACTTCGTTTGGTGGAATTAGAGGTCCCGAGAGCATGAGTTTGGTCTTGGAATTGTCCTTTGGAATTTAAACTCATCAAGGTACCATTTATGAATTGTGACTAGGTTTGTCGCCAAGGCTCGGAGCTAAGGATCGTGCTCGAAACCATTTCGTATTCTTCGCTCGAAAAGTAAAGGTAAGAAAACTGCACCCGGTTGTGTGATTATGTTGGGACTAAGAGTTCCCTATATTTGTATGCAATGTTGTATGATGGTATTATGCCATGTGAACATGAAATAAATGGCCTAAGAGTGCCAGAATTAATATTGGCGCACGAGGATGCGACTCAGCCACTGGTAGCTGAGGTTAATAGTATAATCACTGAGCTCGGCCTAAGTGAGCTGGAGTCAATGGGTTAAACAGAGGGTGTGGCCTAAAGGCGTCAACCTTGGATATTGTTTGATATGTTTATTGATGTTAATATGATGATTATGGCATGTTTACTACCTCGATGGTTAATTATTGGTTTGTTGACTGATATCACTGATTATGTGAACAATGTGGTCTATTGAGTGTTTGATTAATGATCTGTGAATTATCTGATTACTATTATTGATTATGCTATGTATTATAGTTTTCTTGCTGGGCCTCGGCTCACGGGTGCTACGTGGTGCAGGTAAAGGCAAGGGATTGATGGTTCAACCATGAGTTGGAGAGCTCTGGGGGCGAGGTGTACATTGTCAACTGCTCGGCCGCCACGGTCGAGGGATTGTTCAGGGACGGAAACCTAAAATGTATATTTTGCCATTAGAGTGGCCTTGTCTATTTATAACTTTTGGAATTTTTTGTAAATATGTCCTTTAAACCCTGTTTTAGGATCCCATGTATTAAACAATTATTTTAATGAAAATTATCTGTTTATGACCAAAATATTTTAAACTTAACCTGTTTATGATTATAGGATCACGTTTTCATTTGAAAGACTTAATTAGCAAGTCCTGCACTATTTTAAACACACAGTGTAACGGTCTTGGTTATCCAGGGCATTACAGCGCAAGTGTAGCATGTGTGGTGGTCTTGGCCACAACATGGCTACATGCAAAGCTAGGCTGTGAACTCCTTTTTCCCATTTGGACTTGTTGTATTAATAACCTAGCTTGTTTTCCCTTCTTTTTAATTTGATTTTTCTTAAAATTTATGTTAAGCTCGATGTAAACTCAATGAGCTCGATTTTACTCAACGTGAGCACGATAATAGCTCGATATGAACTCGATAATATGTATGTTAGCTTCTAAACTGACTTTAAATCGTAGCTCGATAATGGTTCGATAGTAGCTCAATATAACTTGATAGAAGTTCAATAATTGTTCGATATGGCTCGATATTAGTTTGATAACAGCTATATAATGGATATGAAAATGATATTGCTTGATAACAGTTCGATATAGCTTGATATTAGTTCGATAATGTTCGATATAGCTCGATAACAACCTATGAAAGTTATAAAAAAAATGTGAACAAAAAAATGTACATGTAAAGACCCTATATATATATAAAATCATCAAGGTAACAAATTTTGATACCACAAGTCTATGGTCCACTTGTTCCTAAAAACCTCTATATTTTTATCGGAGATGGTTTCTAATGGAAGGTTGGCCATGAGATGCTCAATATGCTTGACAACATACACACCACAATCCTCACTGTAAAAAAAATGTAAACATTAAGTGTACAATACTATAATTTTAGTTAGAAACAAATATAATATGAAGATGAAGTTTGTTACCTTCTCTTTGACTGAGTGAGCTCGTGTTTCTATTTACAATGCCATGTGAACCGATGCGGCCTTTTTCCTGTTGCAGGAATCTTCAACATCAAGCTATCAGTGAATAGTTTACTCTGCATCAACAAAGAAGGAAGCAAAAATCACCATGGATTCATAATTTTCTCCAACTTTGTGTCACTAATCATCGAGTTGTCTGAATCATAAACAGTGAGAGTCCAACTAGAAATAGAAGCCTCAATGGAAAACCAATGTTGTTGTTCATAGTTCTAGCACCAATATATATCCTCAACTCCTCCCCAAGATGCTAGAAACTGCTGGTCGATGCCGGTCAACATGGACATAACGTCAGAATCCCACGTGAACTTTGTTTTGTTGGCAATTTTCTTGTACTGATCATATCGGGCAGGTATCACTTGTGAGAAATAATTTTTCATTACAACTGCATTTTGTCGATATGTATTGGGAAAATACTTGCGACGCATACGAAGCATGTGTTCTGCTGCATCAATATGCTACAAAGAGAGTACTGATATAAAAAGTTAGCAAAGGCCATCATAAATGGCTAAAAAATGATGCATAAATGAATAAATTGAGTTCTCGTCGAGCATTATCGAGCTTATATTGAACTAAACATCGAGCTCATCGAGTCTATATCGAGCCCCATCGAGCTCATAACGAGCTATTCTCAGACGGTAAACAACACCCTTATCAATCTAATATCGATCTACTATCGAGCTCACATCGAGCTAATCTCAACAGTAAACAATAGAACTTGTGTAGCCTATCGAGCTCATATCGAGCTAATCTCAAACAATAAACAACAGCCCTAGTTCAACACCCCTATTGATCTACTATCAAGCTCCATCAAGCTCACATCGAGCTAATCTCAAACAGTAAACAACATAACTTGTGTAGCCTATCGAGTTCATATCGATCCAGGCAACCCCCCATCGAGCTCCTATCGAGCTCTCATCGAGCTCATATCGAGTCAATAAAAACAAAACTTGTAAAATTGAAAACAAAATATAATTTCTACCACTATCGAGTCATTAGGTATAAATGGCTTACCCCATCATTGAGCCACGACCGGGGTGTCTTCCATATTAGAAACCACGCTGGACCGTGATTCCCAGTCTTTACATCCCTAGGGGTCTTGTTGGGGATGTCTCCAAGCAGCCACTTGGACACTGTCCTATACTATTTGCGATCTGGCTTCTTGAGAGGGTCCAGCACCTGGGTAGCCTCCTCTTATGGTGCAGCTGCATCAGTGCGAGGTCTTTTCCTCGTGGGATCGGTGTAGTCCTCAAACCAATCTGGCTTGCGTCTTTGGAGTCTAGTCCTTTGATACCAAACCCCAGCAACATCCTCAGGGTTGACAATAACGACTCCCAGAGTCACAGTATTAGGTGTCACAATGATGGTAGGAGGCGTGGTTGGATCATCAACATAGTCCAGAGGAATATCCAATGACTCTGAGTCTGAATCTTCCTTGGAGCCCCTCGGTTTCTCCTTAATAAACGTCATGATCTGACTGACTGCATCCAGGATCACTTAATGGTTCTTCAGGAGGGTCTCATGTCGATCCTTAACTCTGTCCAACCACTTAATCAAGTCGGTGAGCTCAGGGGCTGAGGCTGGGGTTGGGGTTAGGGCTGAGGCTGAGGATGGAGCTGAGGTTGAGGCTGGGGCAACAGGAGGGGTGGGATCTGCAACCTCCTCCTCTGGGGCAGCATCATCAAATATCTTGGCTGCCTCGGCTGCCTGAGAAACTATCTCCGCAACTTTCTCAAAAGTCGCATCCTCCTTCTCATCAGCCTCTGAGGGATCCTGGCCAAGCCTAGGATAAAGGGAAAGATCTCCCTCTGTCAACGACAAATAATAGTCTTTTTCTGCTAGTCGAGGCTTCAACATCAGAAGGACGATCAACTGGAAACAACATCAAACATTTGGTTAACTCAAATAATCATAAAAGATAAGCATATAGATAAAAAAAAAATATTTAATGTCAATCAAATATAACTTACATTCTTCTTCGATAACATCGGTGAGATGATGGACTTGATGAAATCCTTATTCCTCCAATGCGACCAACTAAGCACCCTCGGGACCATGTTTCTCGAGCTCACAACAAACTCCATCGCAAGCTACTGGATAGCCTCATATGCCCAGTATTGTAAGGCTAGGGCATAACCATACATATTGTACTTGGACTCTTGCTGCACCTTGGCATCCTTCTTGTTGTCATAGTTGGCATTTTGCTTCACCATGTCCTTCAATAGCCTCCTATAAGAGTACTTCCACCATGGATAGCTGAAGAAGTACTCTACGTCCTCAACCATTTTTTGAATATCTCGCCATATGTGCAACTTGCCCTCCATGGCATTCAGAACCCCCTCAATCAACAAACATAGACCAAGCTTGTACACATCTTCCACAACAGTACAAGTCTTGAAAGCATGGTCCACCTGTGAGAGCTTTGCTTTCTCAGCATCGTTGAAATACATCTTTATCAACCGGTCGTTGAGATTACACTCTTCCAACTCTTCTGGTGATGGGAAGGTACTGAAATTCAACCCCGTCACCAGGGAAAACTCTCCCATGCCGAATCTACAAGACTTCGACCCCAAGAAGAAATGCACCTCATCTTCGTTGTTGCTGGTGATTTTCCTCAACAGCAGTTGATGCACCAAAACTCCGGAGAAATTAAACTCTGAAGCCAAAAAGAACTACTTGAAAGGGGATTCCTTAGCCCTTTCTATCAGCCCGAGCTCCATAAACCTAGTCTTAATGTGATTTAAAGTGCTACTACCCTGATAGGTGACTCGACTAGGAAAGTGATCACTGAAAGGAACAAGCAACTTAGGCATCTGCAACAACACATGAAAAAAAAAATTGGTAAGAAAACAAATTGTCAAACAGAATCGGGAAAAATTAAAAAAAAAAATCATCAAAAACCAAAATAACAACTGTCATCAAGCTTATATCGACTTGTTATCGGGTAGTATCGAGCTAAATCAAGCTATACATAACCCTATCGAGCCTATCGAGAAAATCATATTCTGTCTACATAAAGAACTATCCATAAACTATCCACCTTACTGAGCAATTTACAATCATACTATTGAGCTCATATCGAGCACCTATCGAACCCATGCCCTTCACGCATCCTATCGAGCACCTATCGAACCATTCATGTTGCCTCTATCGAGCCTACTACCGAGCCAATATTGAACCTATCGATCCTATCAAGCAATTTAAACTCATTCTATCAAGCCCCTATCGAACCTATCGAGCAACTGGTATGAACCCAGAAAAAATCGCACAGTGTCGACGAACCCATTCCCTTCCACAGATCACAAAGCCCAAATTCCAAAGAATGACTTGTTTTTTTGATTAAATATGGAGTGGGTATTCGAAATCTAACCTTTGATTTGATTGGAGTTTAGAGTTCGTCCGTGGACCATCGGGTTCCAAAGGATTGTGTGGCTGTGGGTCGCCTGAGATGCTCTCGATAGAAGTTGGGGATCGACGGGGCATGGGGCTCGACAGGATTTGGGGATCGACGAGGTTGGGCTCGACGGGGATTGGGGCTCTTCGGGATTTTGGGGTTTTTGTTATGTTTGAGAGAGAGACTGAGAGAGAGAGAGAGAGAGAGAGAGAAACCAAGAGTGTAGATTTTTTTTGGGTAGAAAAATGGGAGGGGTATTTTGGGTAGATGAAGTATGTTTAGTATCAAAATAAAATAGTTAATAGTGGTGATATTTTTTTGTAATAATACACATTATTATGCATGAATAGTGAAATTTCCCTAATATAATACAAAAATATTTTTTATTTGGTGAACAGGTAAAAATATTTTTTAGTTTAGAATAAGATTTTTGTTAAATAGACAAAATCAAAATATACTATGATAAAATTATATATTGTAAAACAAAAAAATTAAGTTAATTTCAATCTGGTATATAAACAGATGTTAAAATAAGAAATTCTTGTTGATTGTTTTTTAAGTTTATTATTATTATTATTTGTTGAATTTATTTTGGTAATGGGTTTTTATTTGAATAAGTGGAGAAGAGTTTTTTTTTTCTTTTTTCTGTGAGAGAGAATCAAATATTATTTTTATAGTTTTATAAATGGTTTGTTATTTTTTTTTTTTAATTTTGTTATTAACGTAATTTTTGCTGTTATTTCTTATTTCTTATTTTTTGTTGTTTTAGGTACTATAACAATTAATCACACTAAAAACACTTATACTGACCTTTGTTATACTTTTTTAGGTGTGGCTGTTAATTGACAGAGAAGTAGTTCTGGAAGGAGAGGCTCACTGTAAGTAAGAAAGATATATGTTAGTATTAGATGTGGACGGGCGGGTTGGGCTGAGTAGGGTGAGGAAATGTCTGGCCCATTTCTGAGCCATACTGATCGGCCTTTGGCTTTCAGCCACCGAATGGGCTATGACCCAGTTAGAGTTAGCCTTTCCGGCCCACTGATCGGTGTGGGTTGGTCGGGTTGCTCAACCCACACTATTTTTTGCCCAGCCCTAGTGTGGGTTTAGTTGTTTCCGTCTATTTTTACCGTTTTCTGATATATGGGTTTTTCTTTAGTATGGTTGGTGGAAAAGTTGAGTTTTATGTGTGATTTTTGTTCTTTCTTTTTTGCTATAAAAGATCAAGACTGGAAAGAAGCTCATCTAGGCAATTAATTACAAAATTAAACCATGATAGAAATTGACTAGTATGGCCCTTTTCTTTATTTGTCGAAACCTCAAAGTTTTGAAATTTCTCAACGCTACTAACCCGAAGGCCTTCTTCTACACAGGACCAACCTCAAACACTCTTGAAATAACCACCTCCCAACTGAAGGAATGCAAGTATGTGATCCGGGCCAAGCTTATTCACCAAAAAATCCTGGTCCTAGGACTAGCACATCGTGTCACAGACCTTATTGGTGCCTACATAACATGCAATGCTCCATCATATGCCATGGTGCTTCTTGAGCGCCTCGAGCCGTTGCCATATTCTTTGTTCTGGTGGAATGCATTGATGAGGCGCGCAATTCGGTCTGGTTTGCTAAATGACGTTCTCGTACTGCACCTTCGAATGCAGAGACTTGGATGGAGTCCTAACCATTACACATTTCCTTTTGTTCTCAAAGCTTGTGGTGAACTTTCCTCATTTCGGCTAGGCGCTTCGGTTCACGCTGCAGTATGCTCAAATGGGTTTAATGGAAATGTGTTTGTTTGTAATGCTGTGATCACGATGTATGGTCGTTGTGGTGCGCTGGGAGATGCACACAAAATGTTTGAAGAAGTGTTCAACAGAGGAATATGTGATGTTGTTTCATGGAACTCAATTGTGGCTGCTTATTCCCAGAATGGTGAGTCAAAGAATGCATTGAATATGTTTGATCGAATGATGAAGGATCTTAATGCACGTCCTAATGCTTTTAGTCTAGTGAATATCCTTCCTGCTTGTGGCTCTATGGGTTTGTCAATGTGGGGTAAGGAGGTTCATGCTTTTGCTGTCCGGAATGGTTTTAATGAAGATTTATATGTCAGTAATGCCATTGTGGGCATGTATGCCAAGTGTGAGATGATGGATGAAGCTAACAAGATTTTTGAACAAATGAAGGTTAAGGATGTTGTATCGTGGAATGCTATGGTTACAGGGTATTCTCATGTTGGTAGATTTGAAGATGCTATTGGCCTATTTGAAAAGATGAGTAATGAGAAAATTGAATTGAATGTTGTGACATGGAGTGCAGTAATTGCAGGTTTTGCTCAACGGGGTTTAGGTCATGAAGCGTTGAATGTATTTCGACAAATGCAAGGTTGTGGTTTTGATCCAAATGTTGTTACCCTTGTGTCTCTTCTGTCAGGTTGTGCATCTGCAGGAGCATTACTTCAAGGAAAAGAGGCTCATTGTTATGCCATAAAATGTGTTCTAAACCGGGACAGGAAAGATCAAGAGGAAGATTTAATGATTATTAATAGTCTAATCGACATGTATGCTAAATGCAATGGTCTCGAAATAGCACGAAAGATGTTTGATTTAATAGAACCAAAGGAGAAAAATGTGGTGAGTTGGACAGTCATCATTGGTGGGTATGCTCAACATGGGGAAGCCAATGATGCCCTAATTATTTTTTCCCAAATGCTTGGTCAACTTAACTACCAAAAGCCTAATGCTTTCACCATGTCTTGTGCTTTGATGGCATGTGCTCATTTAGGGGCACTAAGATTCGGTAAACAAATTCATGCCTATGTAATTCGGAATGAACATGATTCCATGACACCTTTTGTGTCTAATTGCCTTATTGATATGTATTCCAAATCTGGAGGCATTGGTGATGCTCAAGTTGTGTTTAACAAGATAAAACACAAGAATTTTGTTTCATGGACATCGCTGATGAGTGGTTATGGCATGCATGGTTATGGTAAAGAAGCTCTTCACGTGTTTGATGATATGAGAAAAGTAGGTATGGTGCCTGATGGTGTTACCTTTGTTGTTCTCCTATATGCTTGTAGCCATTGTGGGTTAATTGATGAGGGAATAAGATATTTTAGTGACATGACCAAGGATTATGGTGTTACTCCTGGGGCAGAACACTACGCTTGCATGGTTGATCTCTTGGGTCGTGCTGGTCGCATGTCAGAAGCTTTGAAGCTTATCAGTCACATGCCTATGGAACCTACTCCGATAGTTTGGTTTTCATTACTCAGTGGTTGTAGGATTCATGGAAACATTGAGGTTGGGGAATATGCTGCAAATAGGTTGTTAGAGTTGGACTTGCAGAATGATGGGTCCTACACTTTGTTATCAAACATGTACGCCAATGCTAAGCGATGGAAAGATGTTGCCAGGATTAGATATTTGATGAAACATACAGGGGTCAAGAAGAGGCCTGGTTGTAGTTGGGTGCAAGGTAAGGAAGGCACCACAACCTTTTTTGTAGGAGACAGACGACATCCTCAATCCCAACAAATATATAAATTGCTTGCAAGCTTGATAGAGCGCATTAGAGCCATCGGGTATGTTCCAGAAACCAGTTTTGCACTCCATGATGTGGATGATGAGGAGAAAGGTGATCTTCTCTTTGAACATAGTGAGAAGTTGGCTCTTGCCTATGCCATCGTAACGACTCCACCTGGTGCACCTATTCGTATCACCAAGAATATACGTGTTTGTGGTGATTGCCACAATGCCATGACCTATATATCCATGGTTATTGAACATGAAATCATATTAAGAGATTCAAGTCGCTTCCATCATTTTAAGAATGGTTCCTGTTCTTGCAGAGGTTATTGGTGACAATGTAGTAAGACATGTTTAACACTGTTGACCTGAGAAATGTGCTAGATTAAATGAGACAGTGGCAACATTTTGAGGTCAATGTTATGTAGGGTTTAGCTCATGTGAAGGAAATGTGGCTACAAAGGTTCAAGTTTTTACCTGGCCATCAGCTTGTCGGAAGATTGATACTCGTTATGTTCTGCAATGAAGAAAGCTTGGATATATTTTTTTTTCAAATGGCTAGGTAGCTTTAAAGATGCAGTACACATTTCTTAGGGATTAAATTTGATACGGTTAATCTTTAAAATTGTTGACCCTATTTGAAGAGAAATTTCTAGGCGTTGGCCATAGTCGTGAACTAAAAACACATGTTTTGGTTTTGTTAGTTATCCTAGGGCTTGAAATTTGAATATATTTGTCAGCTTTGAGGCTTGGAAGTGTTTAGTGTGTGTTTATTGTTTATTATATATATATAAATATTTATGAGAAATTAAATGTTTAATGCTTTAGTTATGACTATAACGTTCAATTTATTCTTGTATCTCATGGATTTTTGCTCTTGGACAATAATTGATGCAAATGCAATGACTAAAATGTAATGTTTCTAGATCCTGTAAGCAGATATTTGGAGTCAGTAATTTTTTTTTTGTCTATAAAAATGAAATTAGGTATGAAATGTAAGAAATCAGTTGTGTCCGACAATCACAGATGTGTCAGATAATCACATTCTCAGACTGTCAGTTGACATCTTTGTCCAAGTTACACTCCCATGTTTTATTAGCAACGATACTCTATTCAACTTTTTAAAATACTACCCCAAAATACATATATTTTTGTTTTACATCTAAATTTTATATTATATCTTATATAAACTTTTTTATATTTTTTTCTACATTATTTAAATATTATATTTTTAATCATATTTTATTAATTAAAGTAAAATAAAATAATTGAAAAAGAAAAAAATATATATATACTAAATGGGAGATAGAAAAATTATAAAGAAAAATAATAATATTAAAATATTATATAAAAGATATGTAAATGTAGATATGGATATGGATTAATTAGAGTTTGTGAATAGTTATTATAAATATATGTATAAAGGAGTTGATGAAAGATGCTTTTGTAAGTTTTAGCTAAATATTATAAAGAAATTGTATTACAAAATACACCACCAAAACATATTTTTTTTATATAATTTACCACAAACTTTTACATTATACCATATATCAGCTTCTCTATTTTTTCTCTACATTATTTAAATATAATAGTATCACACTCATATATATATATATATACAAAAGTTTATAAAAAAAATAATAAAATATTTATAGCTTGATGAATAGTGTTTCACTACATATAGAGAAATACTATTCATTTATGTAAATAAATATAACTTTACATCACTTATTAGAAGACTATTTAACAATTTTTTCTCTATATTATAAATAATTAGACATTTTACCTCCTCTATTAGGAGTGCTCTTAGTAATTTAGCTACTATAAAATTGTGTACGATGAGTATAAACTTATTCTGGAGTGTAATTTGATGTTACATAGATATGAAATATTTTAATAACTGGCTCTTTCTTTTAGAAATTATTTCGGTAATATTGTTAGACGATGTTTTATAAGGTTAGTTTTGTCTTTTACTTCATAAAAGAGCTATTTCAATGTAATGCACCTCCTAATTCTAAGACCTCATATTATTAAAAACTATTAAAACATAACTACTATTTTTGAAGACATGCATAAAATAATAGAATTTTATTATAAAAATCCAAAATATGGGATTTCATTGTAATTACATAAAACATAAAGAAAACTTAAACTTTTAGTTAATTATTCAAATAGTAAATGCGGAAAACATAATTACATAAATGAAAAGACTAAAAAAATATAAATTTCATCATTGATCTTCTAGCAGTCCATCCATTCAATCTATCCCCAATACACATGTCAAAGCTGCCGTGAATCAATCTCGCATTCTAGCTCATTTTCCTACACCATTTAAAATAAAAAGGAATAAGTCTAATGCCCAGTAAGGAAAATCTACTAAAACATAACATAAATCATAAGACTAAAAAACATATAAAGTAAAATCGTATATTATATAAACATAAGACTACAATATTAATGGTCATTAACTCATTACCGTAGTATGTGATAAAACCATCTAGGCCATTTGTCTACTAATCGAGGTAGGTTAGATCAAAAAATTGTATATGATAAACCATCTAGGTCCTCTGTCTATTAATCGAGGTATGTTTAATCTTAACTCTAATCTACGATAATGATAAAAATCTTGGGATTTATTTTCTATCTAAGCAACTATATTTCCCAAGTGACTACTGTTGGGGTTTTATGCCCTAATTAAAACCTAAATTCTTTGTAATCTCATTTTATTATCAATAAAAGAATATAAATTATTTTTTGACTTGGTCAATCACTTTGCTCACATGTTTTATTTTCATGATTATTTGTTTAATATAAACTTCTATTAAATCCCGAGCATATAGCTAATCTAATTATAGTAGCGTAATCACAGTGGAATATAAATATGATTATATGTTCAAAATAAGTTAGTCCTAAGATTAGTCAGTGCACATGATTTACACTGACTTGCCAATCTACGATATGATCTACTTACACATTACAGTGTTATGTTATTTCCAGAAAATTAGCAAAGTAGATAAGATCGGATGTATTTGTTACATCGGACAGGACCGATATTGACAGTTGATAAGATAAGTAAACATACTGTTATTATCTATTCTAGTCATATCATATAGTTGACCATAGGGCAATTCAATCTCAATTCTGAGTGGTTAGTATTCTAACTGATTGTATTATTTGAGTTCTTTTACTTGTTCGTTACCAGCTTACCCTACGGACTAGCCCATACTTACATCTTGAGAACTCAGTAATATAATTGAGTGGGAGTGTTAATCATAGATATGAACATCTATAGCTTCTGATGAAGAAGTGAAACGATAGTTTCCTTTTAGTTTGGTTCAAGGTGTTAAATGATAGATATCTCATTTCAGTAATTAAATTAGTTTACTGAAATATCATTTACAAGGAACTAAGTGTTTTAAGGATAAAATATAATGAGGGGTAAAACAGTATTTTAGTCCAATCTCATTGTAGACCGTCTATAGAGGATTGAGTGACAATTTTTGTTGTAACAATGGATAATTAATTGTGTATCTATATTTATTATAGAGCGTTCTATGAATTCAAGAGTGTAATTCCGAGTCTTTAGTGGAGTCACAAGGAATTAATAAGTTAATAAATTTATTTGTTAGATTTATGATAACTTATTGGAGCTTGATTTCATAGGCCCATGGTCCCCATTGTACCTTGGATAAATCATCTAGATAGTCTCAATTAATTGATTTAATTATCAATTAGAATTATTAAATTGACCAGGTCAATTTTGGATAGTTTCACAGAGTTATGTAATTTTGAGAAGAAAAGAGAAATTATGGCAGATTTATTAATTAAGATAAATTGGTATCTAAATTAATAAATAAGTTTAAATCAAAGTTCAAATTATAAATAATTAATTTGATAAAGGATTTAAATAATGATTTAATTAATTAAATCAATAGAAAATAATACATGTCTTGTTTTTAAGTCCAATGGGCTTATAATCAAATGGGAAATTTCACGGGCCTAAAGCCCATGATAATTTCGACCTAGGGCTTCAAATTGGCTATTATTTTATTGATTTTTTAATTAAATTAAATGGCCTAATTGAGTCTATAAAAAGAGTGCTTAGAGAGAAGTCAAAACATAAGTTTAATCACTGGTTTTCTGATAGTTTTAGATTCTCTCTAAACACAAGTCATTTTCTAAGCCCCTTGATTCATTTCTCTTCTTCTCTCTATATCTATCTCATTTGTTGAGAATTGGCCATACTAGTCTAGGTGATTCTAAAGTTACATTGGAAGGTTGTGAAGAAAATAGAAGATCGATTCAGTTTCTTGATAATACTCTGCGACAGAGAGGATACAAGAGTTAGAGAAACTGAAGGAATGATTCTTTAATTCCGCTGCATATACTGTAAGTATTCTATTCTTTGTTTCTCTTTGAATTCAATTTTAGAAACATGTGTTTAGGCTATCTTGTATTAATTTGTTTAATATTAGATATTCATGAAAATAAATAAATATCTCGTATGTTACACCCAGATTTTGAGACCCGAGATTGTGACCTCGAAAGCTGGACTCGTCAAGTGTGAGCTCGAGATATCTAAAACGCATGTTCGTGGCCCAGATGTCAAACCCTCGAATCAAGATGGCAACCTCGAAGACATTTAACCTCGAAGTTCTTTCTGAGCTCAAAAGAACTTAGCATCGGGGTATATCCGTTGTCGAGTGTCTTCGGATCAAGTAGCCCGAGCTTAGCAGGAGTACAAGATCGGAGTGTAACAGCCTCGATGGTATCTACCCTCTCCGAGCTGGTCTTGGAGTAAGGCAGTTAGCTCGTAACTTATCTATAGACCTGGACCGACATGATGCTGATTGCCAACCTCGAAAGATTTAATGGGTCATCTGATGTAACGCGTCCCATGCATTTAAGGATATTTATTGTTGTAACATCCCAACATTAAAGGGATATTAACAAGTCTATTATTCGCCCCTGGTCTTCAGGGGACGTTTCCTTGTATATAGGAGTTACAGTATTTAATATCATTATTTTAATTAATAAGCAGAAGTATCTTCCCGAAATATGTGGGAATGAACTCTAAAAACTCTCTATAAATAGAGAGTTCATGAACATTTGTAGAAGACGGATCTTTTGATATACTAAGAGAAATTCTAGAGAATTCATCCCTGAAGGATTTCCAGAAAACTCCAAGTCTCAATAAAATAGACTTGTGGACTAGGCAGAGTTAACTGCTGAACCACGTAAAATTCTTGTTGTTCTACCATATTATTCGTCTGCGCCATAGTTCTTATTGTTTAATTGCTCTACATTTTAAGTTGACGAAAAATGACGTCAACAGTTTGGTGCTTTCATTGAGAGCCTTAAGCAGTACAATCCCTGATTAGCTATGGTCGCAAATGATCAGAATGTTCCTGAAGAAAACTATCGACGACGCCCTGGGAAGCAACCAATGATGAATCTAGAACCAGAAGAAAGAAGTGAGTCCTCCGATTCTCGAGGACCTCCAGCACCTCTGGCTCCCAGGGACGATGAGGACATGTATTATAATCCCGAGCGGTATGTCCCCATTGTGGAACTCGAAAATCGACAGTTAAGAAAACAGTTGGCTGAGGCCAAAAAGCGGAACGAGGAGCTGGCCAGGTTAGTTGCAGAGGCGCAGGTTGCTCAGCCTCATCCTCCGCCTGAGAACCAAGCCCCACCTCCGCGGGACGTTCATGTTCCTCCCCGCAGGCCTCATGGACAACCTCGCAAAAATGCTGCCACAAGAAGAATGGAGCAACCTCCGCCACCGGTAGAGCAACCTGCTCTCTCGAGGCCCGAAGAAACACCCGGGCTAAAGCTCCGATTAACTCAACTGCTGAGTTACCAGCTGAAACTGGGAATAACCGAGCCCCTGCAGAGGCTCGGACTCAGAATCCTGGTAATAGGCAGAATGTTACCGAGCTGGTACAGGCGAATTCGGGACCATCCAGACCCCGAAATGGGTAGCAACCACCGTCACCCATACGGTTCCCTCCATCGCCAATAAGATATCCCTCACTACCTCGGAGGATCACACAATCGACTCAGGGTAATAGGGAAAGGCAGGCTGGACAGAAGCAGGGGAATGGAGAAGCGACTAGAGAACGGATAAGCGCCCAGCCTACGAGAAGCCAAATGTCTCAATCTCGCACTATAGAGACGAGGCAGCCTGAAAGGAATCCATCTCGAAACAATCATGCGACGAGCCTCGCCAGTGACGACTCAGGGGACACCAGATCAATCAGTATGTATGATCAAGGGCGTAGAAATATTGGGAGCCAAAGGAACCACCCTGACTTGCGGGAACACCTGAATCAGAATCGGGGTAGTGGTAATCCCTCGAACCCAGATCTGAGAGATCGCCTAAATGGGCGCAAGGATCCCCTGCGAAGGCGCGAGCTTGGAATTATGATCAATGATAACCAATTTCAGGCGAGACCCCCTGTGGACCCAGTTCAGGATAGAATTGACCAACTGGAAAGAGCATTTAGGCTCTTACAGAATGAGCAAGGTTGGAATCGAGACGAAGATTCTGATGAGGAGCTCGAGCCATTCGCTCCCCACATTTCCAACACTCCATTTCCACAAGGGTTTTAGATTCCTCATGTCCCACCTTTTGAAGGGAAATCCGACCAGTATAGTCATTTGAGTACATTTAACACTATAATGAGAGCAAGTAATGTGGGTTACGAGCTCAGATGCATGTTATTTCCAGCATCGCTTACAAGACCAACGAAAAACTGGTTCGAAAAATATAAGAGACATTCAATCACTTCTTGGGATCAGTTGTCGAAATATTTCAAGAAGCAGTTTAGAGCCATGATCGGGGTAAGACCCGAGGCATCGACCCTGACCAACGTCTGGCAACAACCAAATGAAACGTTGAAGAGCTACCTTACAAGATTTAATCTGGAAGTCGCTTGAGCTCGGGATGTAGAGGGCAGTGGTCATTTAATGGTCATCCAAGCTGGGGTAATGCCGGGAAGTCCCCTCTGGGAAGATATGCAGAGGAAGCCTGTGAGGTCCTTAACCGAGTTTAATCGACGAGCTCAGAGGTTTGTCAATGTAGAAGAGGCGAGGTCAACGCTGAATATGACCTCTCAGCCCATAACTACAACGATAAACGTAAACTCTGCCTCGACCTCGGCGGACCCGTCAACCTCGAAACCCCCTGCCGAAAATCCTTCCAAAAGAAAGAAGAATGAAGGAAGTAACCCCGAGGCAGAAGGGGGAAAGAAGAAGAAAGGGGAAAGATACTTCTCCATGTACAAGGTGTACACCGAGCTCAACGAGTCTTGGGAGAATATTTACTTGGCTAATGAATACCAGGTCCCTTTCAGGCGTCCAAACCCCATGAGAAATCAAAAGTCCAAGAGAGACTCCAATAAATACTGTCGATTTCACAGAGATAATGGGCACACTACTGATGAATGCAGGCAACTGAAGGACGAGATCGAAGGACTGATCTCGAGAGGATACTTCTGGCAGTATGTCAGGAACTAGAACAATAATCAGGCTTCTACCAGCCAGAGGACAGCTACGATGCTGCCTGCTCAAAACAACAATTCCCGAGCTAGGGATGAAGAGAAACCCCCTCCGATTGATGGAGAAGATGTGGTAACCATCTCGAGCGGGCCTCACCTCGCAGGATCGGGCAAGAACACCCAGAAGCGATATGTGAACGAGCTAAAAACTGGGGACGAGTCCCCTTATGAACCCGAACCCAGAGCTCCAAAGTACCAAAAGGTTGAATCTTAGCCTATAACCTTTACTGAGGACGATGCGTCCCATGTTTAGTTTCCTCACAACAACCCACTGGTCATCACTCTCCAGCTCGTGAACAAGAGGGTTCACCGAGTTCTCATTGATAATGGGAGCTCAGTGAACATTCTCTATAAGGCCACCTTAGAAAAGATGGGACTCACGCTTCGTGACCTAAAAGCTTGTGCAACAACGTTGTATGGTTTTTCAGGAGAAGGGATTGCCTGTGTGGGATCCATTGAACTCCCTGTGACCTTGGGAGATTACCCAGTCTCAGCAACCAAGATGATGGAGTTTGTAGTAGTCGACCTGCCATCGGCCTACAACGTGCTGCTCGGGAGACCCGCCCTAGTAGGGGTGGGGGCAGTCTCGTCTGTAAGGCATTTGGCCATCAAGTTCCCGACTTCTAGTGGCATTGGGACGCTGAAGGGAGACCAGTTAGCTGGAAGGGAATGCTATAGCATTTCCATAAGAGGAAAGAAGCAGGCGAGCGCACAAATGCTCGTCGTTATTCAAACTAAGGACGGGACAGTCTTGGAGATAGATGAAGAGATCGATCCAAGAGTGGAGGAAAAGCTGATCTCAAACCATTGGAAGAGCTCGAAGAAATCAGGCTCGAAGAATCAAACCCCCCGAAAATGGTAAAGGTCGGGAAAAACCTCCACGAAGAAACCAAATAGCATTTCATTTGCTTTTTGAAGAAGAACCAGGATGTCTTTGCATGGTCACATTTGGACATGATAGGGATAAGTCCAAATGTAGTGAGCCACATGTTAAATATTGACAAAAGCTTCCTGCCGAACCAGCAAAAATGAAGACTACTGGATGACGATAGGAAGAAGGCCCTTAAAGAGGAAGTCGACAGGTTAAAAGTAAACTGATTCATCAGGGATGCTTTTTACCCCGATTGGGTAGCCAACCTGGTGCTGGTCCCGAAGCCTAACGGGACGTGGCGAACCTGCATTGACTACTCGGACCTCAATAAGGTCTGTCCTAAGGACTGCTTCCCTTTACCGCGGATCGATCAGCTCGTGGATGCCACGACAGGGCACGGACTCATGTCATTCATGGATGCCTATTCTGGATATAACCAGATAGCCATGCATGCCCCCGACCAAGAGCATACGAGCTTCATAACTGACAAAGGGTTGTATTGTTATAACGGCATGCCATTCGGGCTCAAGAATGTTGGAGCCACTTACCACCGGTTCGTGAACATGATGTTCTCCAAAAAAATAGGGAATAACAAGGAAGTTTATGTTGACGATATGTTAGTTAAATCTCAACTTAACAATAACCATGTGGATGACCTCGAAGAATGCTTTGCCATGTTACGGAGATATAACATGAAACTTAACCCTCAGAAGTGCTCTTTCGGAGTATCTTTAGGAAAATTCCTGGGTTTCATTGTAAATGCTCGAGGAATAGAAGATAATCGAGACAAAATCCAGGCTCTAATCGACATGCCTTCACCTCGGAAACATAAGGATGTCCAAAGTTTGACTAGTAGGATGGCAGCATTAAGTAGGTTTATCTCAAAATATATAGACCGTTGTCTTCCATTTTTCAACCTTTTGAGGGGAGGCAAGAAATTCGAATGTACGAAGGAGTGCGAGTTGGCCTTTCAAGAGCTCAAGAAGCACCTCGCAGAACCCCCCATCTTGTCAAAACCCATTACTGGAGAAGTTCTGTACCTGTACCTCACTACGACCGAGCATGCCATAAGCGCGGTACTCGTGCGGGAAGAAGAAAAAGTGCAAAGGCCCGTGTATTACGTCAGCAAAAGATTACTGGGGGGATAATCAAGATATCCCTTGATGGAGAAGTTAGCTCTCAGCCTCATTCACTCATCTCGAAAGCTCCGACCCCATTTTCAAGCGCACCCCATCCATGTACTTATTGATCAACCACTAAGACAAGTCTTGTCCAAGCCAGAAGCTTCAGGTCGACTACTCAAATGGGCCATTGAACTCGGACAATTCGAGATCACTTATCATCCAAGGATGACCATTAGGGGGCAGGCCTTGGCAGATTTCATAGTGGAGTGTATAGGCGTGGCCAATGATGAAGTTATAACCCCGGCCCGCGAGCTGTGGAAACTTTATGTTAACGGGTCCTATAATGAAAATGGATCGGGAGCAGGAGTAATTTTGATCACCCCTGCAGGAAGATGATTTCACTCTGCCTTAAGATTTGACTTCGACGCATCGAATAACGAGGCAGAGTATGAGGCTCTACTGGCGGGACTTTGCATAGCCAAGGAGCTCAAAACGAAAGCAATACATTGCTACAGCAACTGCCAGCTAGTGGTTAACCAAATTTTAGGAGAGCACCAGGCTCGTGATACGAGGATGGAGGCATACTTAGAAAAAGTGAAATCGGCACTGGAGCAGTTCGAGTTCTATGTGATAGAACAGGTCCCCCGAGAACAAAACTCGAACGCAGATGCCTTAGCCAGGCTTGCTACCTCTACCGAGAATGACGAACTGAATATCGTGCCAATCGAACATCTCGAGACACCCAGTATTAACGAGCCAGAACAAGAAGATGTTTGTATGATCAATTCCGAGCCAACCTGGATGACTCTGATAGTTGAGTACCTCGAGACCGGCGTTCTCCCGGAAGAACGGGCCAAGGCTCGAAAGTTGATGTACTAAATCCCTAGGTATACCATTGTAGATGGAAAGTTGTATAGGAGAGGATATTCCATGCCGCTACTCCGATGTGTGACCCCACCCGAAGCTAAGAAAATCATGGAAGAAATTCATGAAGGGTTCTGTGGAGACCATACTGGGGGGCATAGCCTGTCCAAGAAGATCATACGTCAGGGATACTTCTAGCCTACCATCAAATCAGACTCGTTCGACTACATCAAGAGGTGTGATAAGTGCCAACGGTTCACCACAATTCCTCAAGCTCCACCATCCGAGCTAACTATGATGACCTCCCCGTGGCCATTTGCGGTCTGGGGAATCGACCTCATAGGCTCCCTTCCGACTGGCAAGGGCGGGGTAAAATACGCAGTGGTCGCCGTAGATTACTTCACAAAGTGGACTGAAGCCGAACCTTTGGCAACAATAACCTCGAAGAAAGTCCTTGACTTCGTGGTGAAGAACATCATCTGCCGATATGGGATGCCAAGGAAGATTGTATCCGATAATGGTACCCAGTTTGACATCAATCTATTTACCGAATTTTGTGATAAAAATGGGATAATAAAGAGCTTCTCATCAGTGGCCCATCCCCATGCGAATGGTCAGGTCGAAGCTGTAAACAAGACCCTAAAGAGTTCGCTAAAGAAAAAGTTGGAAGAAGCTAAAGGAAGATGGCCCGAAGAATTGCCCTAAGTCCTATGGGCATATAGGACCACCGCCCGTACATCAACAGGACATACCCCATTCTCTCTGGCGTACGGTTGCGAGGCTATGTTGCCAATCAAGGTCAAAATTCCCACAATTCGAGCCCTCGCTTATGATCAAACCTCGAACCACTCTCAGCTCGAAGAAACTCTGGACCTGATCGAAGAAAGAAGGAACGAAGCTCAATTAAAAAATGATGCATACCAACAGCGAGCTACCCGGTACTTCAACAAAAGAGTTCGAGATAGAAAATTCGGCGTAGGAGATTTGGTGCTGAGGCGTGTATTCTTGGCAACATGGGATCCAACAGCTAGCGTGCTCGGGCCAAATTGGGAGGGACCCTATTAGGTAGAATCAGTCATCCGACCTGGCATGTACAAGTTGGCAAGATTGGATGGAAGTCTGGTACCACGAGCATGGAATGGCGAGCACCTACGACCTTACTATCAATAGTGTAGGAAGGATGTCGCCTATAACCATGCTTGTTTGTCTGTACTATTTTTTCTATTTTCGGATTTATCAAATAAAGTTTGATTTCGTTTTAATATGCTGTATTTTTTGCAATCTCTCTTAATTTAATAACCTATGGTCGCATTCATAGGATATTAAGGGGGCATTAGTGGTACATATACCATCAGCTTGAAAAAATAAAAAGCATATATAAAAAAACATACAAGCGTCTGGACATAACCAAATGCGCGAGCTAAGATAGTTTGGATATAACCGAACTATCAAAAACATACAAGTGTTTGGATATAACCAAATACGCGAGCTAAGATAGTTTGGATATAACCAAACTATCGTAAACATACAAGTGTTTGGAAGTAACCAAATGCGCGAGATAAGAAAGTTTGAGCATAATCAAATTATCAAGAGATAAGAATATAAGTGTATGGATTACAAACCTAACACGACCTTAATAGGTTTGGAACAAACCAGCTAAAACTAATCGACAGTAAGTTGGAGCATAACCCACTTCGTGTTAAGTCGAGATCGAGGCTGGAGTATCTTGCAAAACAATAGTTTCGACCTCATAACCTCGAGGAGCTAACCGAGGACGAGAAAAAGTAACTAAAAAAGTAAGATATAACTGAACCATTTGCATTACAAGCCATATAAGCACTTTCGGGTGCATGATAAAAGTAATATCCGACCTTGACAAATAACGAGATCGAAAGCGAATAATTCAAGCAAACTGTGCATGAATGCACTGAACCTCGAGCTTAAATCCAAACTATGTTTGTATGAATAAACAGGCATATATGAAACTTTAATATAAATTGTGCAAAATATTTCAGCCCAAGAAATGTAAAGCATATATATTAAAATAAAAACAAAAAATGGTATCTCAAATATCATATAAAGGCAGCTCTTTTACGAGCTGTAAAATTTTCTTGGCTCTATGGGCATAAATAATAAATCAAACATAAAAGGCTATTACAAAAGATTCAGAGGGACGCAGCCCCGAGCAAGTATTAAGAAGGAGGAGCATTCTCCTTGGCCTTCTCAGCATCTTCCTTGGCCTTCTCAGCGTCAGCATCCTCCCCGGCTCCCTCTGCCTCATCTCGAGCAGTCTCCTCATCATCCAGCCAAGCCTGCCATTGGGCCACGAGCTTCGCTTCAAGAGGGCCTAAGAAGCTGGTGTCGAGGTCGACATTGTTGGCCCAGATTCTGTACATGGCCATGTCGACTGCGCGGTCCTTCTTCTCCTTAAAATCTTCGAGAAGACGAGTCTTTTCACCTTCCATGATCTCGAAAGTGACGACCTTCTCTTCTTCAATCTTGGCATTGGTCTCCTTGACCCGAGCATTCTCCTTTTCAAGCTCCGCGAGCTGGGCATTCAGCTTTTCAAGCTTGGAAGACTTGGCCTTTAGCTCCTCAGCTCCTGCCTCCACCTTTGCTTTTGTTGCCTTGAGCTCATCACTCAATTTGAGCTGAAGATCCTTTGCCTCCTGAGCAAGAGACATGCTTGAATGGACCTCGTTGTTCAGCTTATAATTGAGCTGGGCAGAGACAGCAAGAGTCTGGCATACAAAGAAATCAAATTAGCATATGGACCAAGTGTAAATACGGCTAATACCGAAGGATGAGGGAAGTTACCGCAGCAGTGGGCTCGATACTCTTCTCATAAAGTGTATTGCAGTCTCGAGCATTGTTCAAAAATTGCCAATGAGAGGCGTCAAAGCCACTAAAGCTCTGGCTCACTCGAGAAAGAATGTCCGAGCCAAGTGTAGCCCCATGGGATCTGGAAGCATTGTCAATTACATACTCATCGACATGAGTAGAAACCGACAACCTGCGTGTTGTGGAAACTGAGGGTTTTTTCAGAGGTGGGCCGAGTGTTGGGTGAACCATGATTGGAGGGGGTTGAAGCTCGACCGTAGTGGACGCTTCGACCTGAGGAGTCGGCTCGACAGCGGGGCTCATAGCAGCTGGAGCTGGTGGAGGAGGTGTCTTCTCAGTCCTCTTGAGGACCTTGGCGGGTCGCTCAGACTTCTGCGAGCCCTCGGGAGCTTACTTCTCTTGGCCCCGCCACTCTCTAGGATGTTGTCAAGGTCGGAGTCCATCTCGCCTGCACATTTACACCACATTATGAGTTATCCCAAAAAAATAATAATTTAACATGATACGGATAGAAGGGATAAAAAGACAAGTGGAGAGAAACCTAACTGGAACTCTCCCCCGAGCTTACGCTCGGCGACCATGAAATTCCCCCATCTTCAGAAGAGGCGGGGGGAGTACCTTCCCTATAGGTGGATGTCAACCTCGAAAGGTCCCTATAGTCGTTAGTCCCGTATTGGATGGCTATTCCGTTCCATACCTCGTTCAGGCTATACATAGTGTCGTATTTCCCAAGCCAGCTATCGAACCTATGTACCCTCTCATCTACCCAAGACCATACATAAAAATGGTTCCTATCGTCCTTACACAATACTAATCTATCTGGCTTATGTTTTAGTAGTGAGGGAGACCACAAATCCGAGCTAAGGATGACTGTACCTTGTTCATCCGAGCCCGAGCTCAAGGCCTCGTCATTGGCCTCATTCCCCGATTAAAAAAATGGTTCCTATCGTCCTTACACAATACTAATCTATCTGGCTTATGTTTTAGTAGTGAGGGAGACCACAAATCCGAGCTAAGGATGACTGTACCTTGTTCATCCGAGCCCGAGCTCAAGGCCTCGTCATTGGCCTCATTCCCCGATTGTGGACTCCTTTGACGTTGAGCCGGAGATGGGGGCCTCGCATCTCTCCTTGGGGGGAGGTTGCTGGTCGGCTGAGGCATAAGCTCCCACCAGTCGTACTTCTTGTTGGACCAGTCAGATGTAGACTGATCCTCCCCTAAGAGCCCACATGCCCGGAGCTTGCCTTCATGTAGGAGGTAGGAGAGGGATCTCCTGCCATAGGGAAGTTGGAGCAGAGTTTCTCTGTGCTCCCTCATCTTCGTGGTGGGGGTAGGGCGATGGTAGTTGGCTGGAAGATAAAACACATTTCAAGTAAGCACGAGCCTAAAACAAAGTTCGAGCGCAAAATAGAGGGAAATTAAGATACTTACGAATCCGTCTGAAAGAGTAGAATCGAGACGGGGCTAGGCCATCTGTCCAGAAGAAGGCCTTCTTGAAATTAGGAGGGTGGTTGGGAAGATCTTCAAACATCTTCTTCTCCTTGGGATAGCTCGAGAGATAGTAGAAGCCATCTCCTCCCCGAGCTCAAGAGGGATTGCTTTTCAAGCAAAAGAGATATAAGGTCTCTTCTGGCAAAGGTCCTTTCCAATTCAGCTCGTGGTTCAGCGACCTCAGGGCAGACAAAACCCTGTAAGAATTGGTGTTAAGTTGGAAGGGAGCCAACCCAACAAAGTCTGTGAAGTCCTTGAAAAAAGACTTCAAGGGCAGTATCGCCCCTGCCTTCATATGCTCCTGGCTCCAAGCTGTGTATCTCAACTTGCTGTCAGGATTTCCATCTCTTGGAGCGCAGCAACTCTGCTCGTGTGAGGTCGGAGCTCGACACCTCAGCGAGCCCGATAGTCCTATGTCGTGAAAGGCCAGAATATCAACTATCTGACCTAATGATGTAACCGAGCTCCAGTAATGCTCGGCCTCGAAGAATTCTCTCCTCGGCTGCGAGGAAGAAGGTTCCCCCATCAGCGAAAATTGAAGAGCGCCCGGCTTGAAGGCGATTGTCACTTTGATCGTAGGATCGAGAGGAATCGGTCTAAGCTCGGTGTCCAGATCCGGATAAAGGGCGACCCTTAATCTTTTTCTCTTCCCTTCTTCGACCTCGTCTATCTGACGTCGGAAGTGGTCTCGAGTGTCCTCTTGCTCACGCCTCAGTTCGTGCTCCCGAATTAAGCGTTGGTTCCGAGTAAAAGGATATTCCGGGCTCGAAGGTACTGGTGAGTAAGGAATCACGAGCTTTGACCCCCACCACTTTCCCGAATTCTGCGGCATCTAACAAGAAAGAAAAAGGGTGAGGGCCAAGCGAACAAGAAATAAAGAGACAAATAGTACCTAAGCTCGAATGATCGAGGCTACAAGGCAAGATCGATCCAAAGGATGAAGCCAATCTCAAAGTGTGTATTCCACCGAAAGGAGGGAAGGTGGATAAGTTATGGGAAATCCCGAAATATTAGGGAAAAAAGGTGGCGGTTATTAAAAATGTGATATATTTTGGGAATCGTGCATTCCTTAAAAAACCCTGATTTTGTACCCGATATCTTGGTGTGCAAGATATGGTCTCTGAAATTTGAAAACCCAAAAAAGGAACCATATTTGGACCTTTTTCCACAAAAACTGGGTTTGAATATAATGTCTATCAGTCGAAGCACCCTAATCCTAGTGCATTAAACTAATGAATGGGTTGAAAATAAATCCTAGTGCCCATGGTGTAACAGAAGCATAAACATACATGAAGAAAAAAAATGTATATATAACGCAAAGAAGACATGAACCAAAAACTTACACAATGTGATCGGTGGAAACAGAGAAATGGATGATTGAATGAGCGGTTGCAAGTGCGATTTCACTGAGTCAAAAAGTCCAACGTTGCTTTGTCTTCTCGGCTTGGAGAACTGGGCAAAATTTTCTGGTTTTTTCTCTTTGAGAATTTGAACGTGAAAGAAAAATGAAGAAGAAGACCGGAGGCTTATTTATAGGCCCATGGAGATGTTAAAAGTTGAACTAATCTGGGCCATTGGCCAGATTCCGTATCAGATCTGACGGGCAGGGACAAGTGAAATGATAGTACACAAAAGGAGGGCAGGCGGATAGACATGGGCAGAGTTTCAAGGCACTCAAGTACCTTGAGTGAGCAATACCCAACTGACGCGTGTCCATACTCGAGTGTGTGACGAAACGGTTCCCGAAGAAAGTAGTTCAAAAGTTTCCTTCTCATAGGATTCGAACTAATACTTTTGAGGGGGCAAAATGTTACACCCAGATTTCGAGACCCGAGATTGTGACCTCGAAAGCTAGACTCGTCAAGTGTGAGCTTGAGATATCTAAAACACAAGTTCGTGGCCCAGATGTCAAACCCTCGAATCAAGATGGCAACCTCGAAGACATTAACCTCGAAGTTCTTTCTGAGCTCAAAAGAACTTAGCATCGGGGTATATCTGTTGTCGGGTGTCTTCGGATCAAGTAGCCCGAGCTTAGCAGGAGTACAAGCTCGAAGTGTAATAGCCTCGATGGTATCTACCCGCTCCGAGCTAGTCTTGGAGTAAGGCAGTTAGCTCGTAACTTATCTATAGACCTGGATCGACATGATGCTGATTGCCGACCTCGAAGGATTTTATGGGTCGTCTGATGTAACGCGTTCCATGCATTTAAAGATATTTATTGTTGTAACATCCCAACATTAAAGGGATATTAACAAGTCTGTTATTCGCCCCCTGGTCTTCAGGGGACGTTTCCTTGTATATAGGAGTTACAGTATTTAATATCATTATTTTAATTAATAAGCAGAAGTATCTTCCCGAAATATGTGGGAATGAACTCTGAAAACTCTCTATAAATAGAGAGTTCATGAACACTTGTAGAGGACGGATCTTTTGATATACTGAGAGAAATTTTGGAGAATTCATCCCTGAAGGATTTCCAAAAAACTCCAAGTCTCAATAAAATAGACTCGTGGACTAGGCAGAGTTAACTGCTGAACCACGTAAAATTCTTGTTATTCTACCATATTATTCGTCTGCGCCATAGTTCTTATTGTTTAATTGCTCTACATTTTAAGTTGACGAAAAACGGCGTCAACACTGTATAAGTTTTCCCAACAACTACAACATAAAACATATACATACATATATACATAAACATAACATAGTAGATAAACATATCATAACACATACAATCTAATCTATTTTCCTTACAAAAAACCGGGATATTGGAGACAATAATGAGATTGGAAAACTCCTAAAACCAAACAATAAGAGTCATAAGTTTCTAAAAAAATGAAGATGAAAAGGAGATCTAAACCATCAAGATAGAAACTTACCGAAAACCTTAAGTTTCAAGAAATTAAACACCTAACCAAAATCATAATAACAAGTTAGGATCTGGAAGAAAATGAAAGAAAATAAAAGAACTATAATGAACTAAACCTGAGAATAAGAATACCTTTGATAGACTAGAACTCCAATCTACACCTCAAAACTGAAATATCACTCTATCTTACTTCCCAAGTATTTAGAAAAGCTTAGATTGGAAAGCTTGGAGGCTCTGAAGAATGCTTTAATAATGAATGAAATGGATGAGTGAAATGTCCTATTTATAGAGTTCAAGGAGTGAAACTAACCCATTTTAAAAATAATAAATAAATGAATATTAATTAAATAAATTTGAATTATCTGTTCAACAGATGGCCAGAAATCGATCAAAAAAGTTCAAGAGCAAGTCCAAGTTGTTGAGGTTGTTTCTAATTCGGTTCCACGAAGTTTCAAAAATGCCACCAAGGGCCGATATATCGCCCCCCATAGGCGATATATCGCCTACCCCTATTGTAATGCCCTGAATTCTCCGATGTGGTTTAGTGGCGGTTTAGTAGGCCGGGAGGGCCATAACTGTTTAATTATGTCATTAAATGAATATATGCATGTTTATGTGAATTGTATTATAATATAATGTTATATGCATGCATGTGGGTCCACATTTGAATATTATGATGTTTTGATAATTTGGCCCATTAAGGGTAAATTTGTGTGTTTTGGTGCATAATGTGATTTGTGAATGAGATTCCATTATTATGAAGATATATTCGAGCTATTAAGCATGAGATGGTCCTATTTAGTGGATTAGCGGTTTTGTCATAACGGGGTCAATTATTGAGTAATAAGAATGTTTATTTGATGATAAATTGGGAGTTATTGAGATCAGGGTGAAATTATGGAAGTTTTGACTATAATGTCCCCGGGGAGGTTTTTGGGACCCCGAGCATTAGGTTTTATCTGAGGTTACTTAAGCTTGAAGTAGCTTGTCAGATAGAACGTACGTTAGAAAACCTCTCGTTCTTTCCTGTTAGCTCATTTTCACTGTTCGAAGCGTTTTCGAAGATATCTTGAGTTCTAGGAGTCAGAATCAAGCGAGGGTCGAGGCATAGCGATCCTAGGAAAGATTAGAAGCTTCTTGACCGAAGGATTTGACGAGAAACAACCTAATCGAAGGTAATCTAAGTTTAAAGTTTTGAGTTTTTAGAGTTTCTAAGCTTAGAATTGGCTTTTGTGAATCGTTGAGTTTTTGGCTTGATTGAACCTTGGGTTTTGATGGTTTTGGAGCATTGGGAAGCTTGAGATCTTTGATTTGATGATTTGGTAATGTTTAGGCATGATTTTGGAGGCTTTGGGATGTTGGAGAACGAGTTTGGGCATGTTCTGGGTTGGGCGCCGCGACCCTATTCTTGGAGAGCCGCAACCTTAGCTCGAAGAAGCAGGTGGGGAAGTTTGTGCTTGCTGGGCGCCGGGCCCTTGATGTAGGGCGCCGCGGCCCTTGTTTCAGAGATGGCTGGGGGCCGCGGCCCTTGATGCCATGGTCGCAGCTCTTGAGCAGGGTTGAGCCTGTTTGAGTGTTTTGGCCCCGGGAACTAGGTTTTAGGCCTCGGGATAGTGGGGATTGATGTCTCAGAGGCTAGATCTTGGCTTGGGAACCCTTGATTAGCATTTTATTGATGGTATCCTATAATGTGTTATGATTAGGTGACCGCTAAAGGACTAAAAGCTATACCGTTCTCAAGGGTTGTTCTTCTATTCATTCTAGCTCTAATCAAATGTAAGAAAACTGCACCCCGTATGTGACATGCATGATTATTCTTGAGGCATGTTGATTGTGTAAATGTGGATATGGATTGATTATTGAATGCTTAGCGAATCTTGCTCGCTTGTGCATGGTACTGACTCATTAGTCAGAAGTGGCAAAGGTGTCAGTATCAACTGTGAAGCTATGACTCATTAGTCAGGTTCGGCAGTGGTACTGGGCACTGGTCACACAGTGCTGACTCATAAGTCAGAACGGCCTTAGCGGGTTCAACGCAAGCCAATAAAGATTAGATCTAATCGATATCTACATTGAACGACTCAAAGAGCATTAATGTCGGACCGACCTCAAGTTCGATGAATATTATAAGTGCTTGCGTGACTTACCTATCAGTCACTTATTTGTTAAGTTAGAGGCTTACCTATCAGTCTCTTGCCTGTTTAAGGCTAGTGGCTTACCTAGCAGCCACTCTTCTGTTTAAAGTTAGAGACTTACCTATCAGTATCTTGTCTGTTTAAGGCTAGTGGCTTACTTAGCAGCCACTCTTCTGTTTAAAGTTAGAGACTTACCTATCAGTATCTTGTCTGTTTAAGGCTAGTGGCTTACTTAGCAGCCACTCTTCTGTTTAAATTAGTGATTTGCTTGTCAGTCACTCAGTATGGTTTTTCTAGAACCTCAAGTGATATTCACTTATTCTGTTTAAGAGCTATAAGCTCTGTGTGATTATGATGATAATCATTTGATAATGTTTACATATAATACTGTGTTTTCTTGCTGGGCTTTGGCTCATGGGTGCTATGTGGTGCAGGTAAAGGAAAAGAAAAGCTCACCCAGCCTTGAGTGGAGAGCTTAGGTGGTGATGTGTACATATGCGGCCGCTTGACCATCACGGCCAAGGAGTTCTCAGAAGAACTAGGGGGTTTACCTTATTTTTGCCGCTTAGGTCGGCGGGTTTGTAATTTTGAAACAGTAATGACATTTTTGAGTTGTAAATGTTCTTGTGGGCCCATGAATAGTTTTATGTATTAAATAAAACATATCATTTCATTTTTATTGATTTTCCACCTTGGCCTGTTAATAACACTTAGAACACGTTTTTAACCAAAGGACTCGGGTAGCGGGTCAAATTTCCAGTTCACCGTTACGATTCTAGGGTATCTAGGGCATTACACCTATGCCTCGAGCCTTTATGGTTTCATTTGTGCAAAGTCGACATGTTTTCCATACTTTCAGCATACTTGAATTGATTTAAACAACTTTAACTTAGTAAAACCTGAACAGTGGAAAGTTCTAAAACTTCTAAATTGATCTATTATTAAATTATTCATTTAAAATTCTTAAATCCTTAATAAACATGTATGTGAAAATTGTCACATTCTTAATTATTCTATCTAAAGCTTAAATTATAATAAATATTATTTATAGAATAAACTATATTAATAAAACCTTATCTTAAAATTAATTTAAGTTATAATTTAAACTTATAAAATCTATACCTATAACTAGAATTCAATACTTGTCTCCATTGCTGTGGAATTCCTTTGGTACTATTGCAGCACTATTGGCGGTTTAACAGCGTAAAAATCTAATCAATTTTTGCATGGCTGCTTCGGCGGTGGAACGAGCGTCCTTGGTGGCTCTACGGTCAGTTGTGGTCCGAGTCCGGCAAGCGGCGGAGAGGTCTAGTCGAAAGGCGGAGGAGGTTCGAGTTGTGGCAGTTTCTAAAACCAAGCCCGTTTCTCTCATTCGTCAGGTGTATGTCGCTGGTCATCGATGCTTTGGTGAAAACTACGTCCAGGAGATTCTCGAGAAAGCTCCTCAGGTCTCTCTCTCTACAAATATATATATATATATATATTATTTTCAAGTTCTTTTTATTTTTTTAAAACATGTTAGGCTTTGTATAAGCTAAAATAAATTAATTTGTTTGTTTGCTTTTGTTTTGAACAGCTTCCTGAAGACATAGAATGGCATTTTGTTGGACATTTGCAGAGCAACAAAGTGAAATCTCTTCTGGGTTCGTTCAGTTTTTCTTCAAATTGTTATGAAAACTTCAATTGATTTGACACTTGGATTATTAGCCTTATAATTAAATTGAAGTTGCGAATTGAATGATCAATTTAATGGTAAAGTTGTTGGGTTTGATTATTCCAAATCTTAAATGTTTTATGTCCATTTGGGCAATTGTCATTTGTAACTCTAAAATAAAAACTTTGTTGTTATAGAGCACAAAGGTTCAATTTTGAGGGATGTAATGCTTAAAATGGCAATACAGATCTTAGATTTTCCTTTTGATTTTCTTTTGAGTTCATTAGAGTATGATTTTTGAGACCATAGATTTATTAATTTTTTGCAGCTGGAGTTCCTAATATCAGCATGGTTGAGGGTGTGCACAGTGAGAAGGTAAGAATATGTATATATATATATATATTTATGTGCATATATATTATTGAATCGCTATTCTAAATGAACAAAAAATAATCTTTGGTCTTTAAGCTTGAATTGGTTTCTTCATATAAATGTACTTTCTAATATATTCAACAAAGAAGTTCACTCACAACAATTACCATATTTTGAAATTTATTTGTTATCTTTAGATTGCAAATCATCTTGACAATGCAGTGTCAAGCCTTGCAAGGAATCCTTTGAAGGTTTTAGTCCAAGTAAATACCAGTGGAGAACCATGTGAGTAAAATTGAAAATTTCTTCAGATTTTTTTTGAATAATATTGTTGATGACTTAGAACTGTCCAGATTAGTGCCATTGAACCCAAGAATGGTAGCTCATATAGTGATCCCACAAAAAAAAGCATATTTTTTTTTACCGCCGTGCAAAGAAAATATTTTGTTGCGAATATCTAAGGTTTGAGTCCCTACTGGGAATTTACAAAGTAATTGCTATAATTCCTCAGTCTAACTATTGAATTGCACTATATATTTTGCCTCTCCCATGTTTACCTTAACCATAAAATGCTTGTCATTAGTATAAAATGTGTGTTTGGCTATTCGTCTACTGACATTATCTGTCTTCTCAACACCTGAAATTTTAAGTCGGAAGAAAAATTAAAGGATGTCTAGTTTAGATTTAGTATCGTGTTGTAAAATCTACAAAACAGTGTCCATTGTATTTCTATGACTTTTGAATGTGTAGTGTATAAAAAGTTAGGCTTGACTGTCCCAAAGAATGCCACCTTTTTTTTTGCAAAATCAATGGAAATCTCAGAAGATTCATGAAGTGACGTTGATGTCCATTGAAAGCAATTAAGAAACACTCAATTGCTTCCACCAAATCTCAAATTAGATTCACGCCCATGGCCCAACTAGGAGTGATGATCAAAGGATTCTAATTCCTAGTCTTTATTCTTTCAGTGTGAGAGAGGTTCTTTAGAGGTTGAAAGATCCTCTAATAGTTGATAATTTCTAGAGTGGAAATAAAGTCATTAATGTGACGTTATGAATCTTCCAAGATGAAGATGTGTCTTAATCCGGCCCAAAGACATAGTGGTCTTTTCTTGGTCTTAATGGTTACTAGCCTGTTGGCCATATAATAAATCTCCACATTTGCTACAAAACTCCCACGGCCCAAAGACATAGTGGTCTTTTCTTGGTCTTAATGGTTACTAGCCTGTTGGCCATATAATAAATCTCCACATTTGCTACAAAACTCCCACGGCCTTTGTTTTGGTTTCCTTTCTTACATAATGCCTAAATATGATTGTTGAAATTTGTTTGGTGAACTTGTCTAAATCAATCATATAAAACACAATTAAGTGTGGAGTTTGAAATGAATGATTTGAGTTGCAAAGAAAGTAAAGGAAACAAAGACACTTAAGGTTAAAAACTAAATTCCATTTGTAGTTGGTTTTGGTTTTTTTTTTGTCTGTGAGTATATGTGTGTTTTACTGAGAGAAAGGTCCTTCAGTGAAAGAAAGGAGATTTGGGTGCAAGTTGGATTTCGTTTCAGAATTATATTTTACTGCCAATATTGTTGTAGTTGTCTTTTACACAGTTGAATTTTCTCCTTGCTGTCTAACTATGTATGCAAGATTACAACAAAATAAATAAATAAATGTATGCAAGATTTGATAGAACTTAGGTTAGAAACCTTCTATCTCAGAAACTAAACACAATTGATGAAATCCCTCAAGAAAATACTTTATTGATATCAATGGCAAAGAATACAGCTAGCATTCGAGAGGCTAGGCTCTCCAAAATTCAACCTTTCGAGAGGGTTGTTCTCTCCTTAGACCAAATCTCTCTATTTCCTAGCTACCGTTACAAATGAATCCCCTCACCCTTTATATAGGTACTGGACATAATAACAGAAAACCAACTAGGATCCTCTAATTACAATACAACTCAGCCTCCTAAAAAAAATGCCAACTAGATAAAATAAGGGAAACAATAAAATATAACCAACCCTACTCTAGTTATGCTCGTGACCGCCTATTATACACAAACTGTATGGGAGGCTTTTCAATACCCCAAAAAACTTCACCTTGTCCTCAAGGTGAAAGGAAGGAAATTGTTCCTTGATGGTGTGGAAAGGCTCCCATGTAGCTTCGAATTCTGGTAAGGTCTTCCATTTTATTAGGACTTCCGAAGGGTAGACATTGTCGGCAGTAGCAAATTGGAGATTCAAGACTGCCTCAGGCTCCACTTGAAGTTCAAGGTCTGCCGTGAGTTGTGGTGGAATGGTTGGAGTAGCTGGATCGTTGCCAATAGCTCGTCGGAGCTGGGAAATATGAAAGACAAGGTGGATGCGTGCATGGTCAGGAAGCTGAAGTTTGTATGCTACCGAACCAATCTGTTGGATGATGGGGAAAGGTCCATAGTATCAGGCTGAGAGTTTTTCATTAGGGCGTTTGGCAAGGGATTGTTGGCAGTATGGTCTTAATTTGAGATAAACCATGTCGCCAATAGAAAATTCCTGCGGTCTTCTCTTCGTATCTGCTTGTAGCTTCATTCGGTGTTGGGCTCGGAGAAGATGCATACGTAGTTCATCTAAAATGGCATCTCTAGATTCTAGTAGTTCATCCACGGATGACACTATGGTAGTCCCCTTCTTGTATGGGATAAGGGTAGTAGGGTCTCTGCCATAAAGAGCTCTAGATGGAGTGCTCTTGAGTGAGGAATGGTATGAGGTGTTATAAGAATATTCGGCCCATGCTACCCATTTTGACCACTGCTTTGGTTGCTGGTAAGTAAAGCAGCGTAGATTTGTTTCTAGGCAGCGATTTAACACTTCGGATTGCCCATCGGTTTGCGGATGGTAGGCTGTGCTTTTCTTCAACGTAGTACCTTGTATTTTGAAGAGATGGCTCCAAAAAAGGCTTAAGAAAATTTTGTCCCTATCTGAGATTATTGATTGAGGAAGACCTTGTAATCTAACTTTCTCTTTCATAAAAAATTCAGCTACTGTAGGAGCAAAAAATGGATGCTTTAGTTTGATAAAATGGGCATACTTAGAGAGGCGATCAACAACCACTAAGATAGTGTCCCATCCTTTCAACTTAGGTAGTCCTTCGATAAAATCCACAGTGACCTCATCCCATACTTGTGCCGGAAGGACGAGGGGCTGTAATAGGCCAGCGAGGGAAGTGGTGAGCAGTTTGTTTTGTTGACAAATAGTGCAACGTTGTATAAATCGGTGCACATCCTCTTGAAGTCCCTCCCAAAAGAGCTCGGCTGTCACTCGTTTGTAAGTCTTGAGTTCGCCCGAATGTCCACTAAATGGTGTATTGTGAAATTCTTCCAATATTCGAGGGATTAGTGTGGATTTCTTTGGGATAACCAAGCGGTTCTTATAATGAAGGAGGTCATTGTGGCCTTGAAACCCATGATGTACCTTGCTGCCTGTTTTTACCTCATGAAGCAACTGTTGCAACACTGGATAAGCGGCAATTTCTATTGCTAAACCTGGCCAAAGGGTCCATTCTGAAGTGACCATTGTGTCAAGTGTAGCCACGTCAACTTGACGTGATAAATAATCCGCTACTTTGTTGTGGGCACCTGGTTTATATCCGATCACGAAATCCAGCCCCATAAGCTTAGAGACCCACTTCTGATATTCCGAGCCTATAACTTGTTGTCCCAACAAAAATTTCAAGCTTTGTTGATCGGTCCTCGCTACAAATTGACGACCTAGCAAATAAGGACGCCATTTAGCTATTGCATATACTATTGCCATTAACTCATTTTCATAGATAGATTTCCTTCGAGCTTGAACACCCAAAATTTGACTATAATAGGCAATTGGCTTCTGATTTTGAAACAGAACAACCCCCAACCCGTGGCCAGAAGCATCAGTTTCAATTACAAAGGACTGAGAAAAATCAGGTAATGCTAGTACCGGAACCTGAGTCATCGCTTCTTGGAGATTACAGAATGCTTGTTCAGCCATTTCAACCCATGAAAACTAGTCTTTTTTGAGCTGATCGATCAAGGGTTGAGCGATGCGGGCATAATTGGCGACAAAGTTTCTGTAATAGCCCGTAAGGCCTAAGAATCCTCGGAGAGCTTTGATGGTCTTAGGTAGTGGCCATTCAAGCATTGCTCTAATTTTGTCAGGATCATCCGCTACCCCTTGTTGAGAAATAATGTGGCCGAGATACTCCATTGTTTGTCCAAAGGTGCATTTTTTTTATTAGCAAAGAGCTGGTGTTTGCGGTGAAGAGCCAAAACTTGTGCCAGATGCTGTTGATGTAGCTCGTGTCTTATTGTACACAAGTATGTCGTCAAAAAATACCAGCACAAAGTGGCGCAAATATGGTCAAAACACATCATTCATGAGTGATTGGAAGGTGGCTGAAGCATTGGTTAATCCGAAAGGCATGACAAGGAATTCATAGTGGCCATCATGCGTTCGAAATGCCAGTTTGTGCACATCTTTTTGTCGCACTCATATCTGGTGGTACCCTGATTTCAGATCCAATTTAGAAAAAATTAGAGCACCATTAAGTTCATCTAGTAGCTCATCTATTACTGGGATGGGATACTTATCTGGTATGGTTACTCTATTTAAGGCGTGATAGTCGACGCAAAATCTCCATGAGCCGTCCTTCTTGACAAGGAGAACTGGACATGAAAAAGGGCTGGTGCTTTGCTGTATTACTCCAGCAGCCATCATTTCTGAGATTAATTTCTCTATCTCAGCTTTTTGTGAATGAGCGTATCTGTATGGTCGAACGTTGATTGGGGCAGAACCAAGCTGAAGTGTAATTGCATGTTCATGTGATCTTGTTGGGGGTAGGCCTTCAGGCATGTCAAATACAGCAATGTTTTGATCGAGAATGTGTGCCAAAAATTCTGGCACAGTAGGGTCCGAAAGGGTGTCCTCCTTGTGGACATGATTTAACTCCAAAATAAAACCTTGTTTCTCAGCTTGAAGATTTTTAACCATGGTCTTTAAAGACACCAAGGATTGGTCAAGAGATGGATCTATTTTCCAATCTGAAATTCCATAGTTTGCAACTTCCAGTTGGTTTTGGTCATGCCAAGTGTAGTGAGCCACTGTAATACTAATATAACATCGGCACTCCCCAAAGGTAGATGCAAAAAATCATCCCAAACATCCACGCCTTGGAAGTGGATATTCAAGTTTTTGCAAACTCCTTCGCATTTCATCAAGTCTCCATTTCCCATCGTGACCCCGTATTCCTTTGTCTTCGTGACTGGGATATTCATTTTAGCTACTAGCACCTTAGAGACAAAGTTGTGAGTAGCCCCCGAGTCTATAAGAATTACTACTGCATTCGAGCCAAGATGTCCCTTGAGTTTCATGGTTGAATTGTTTGATAACCCAGCCACGGATTGAAAAGAAACTTCCACATTTTTCTGCATTTCGGTTGAGTCTAATTCCACTTTGTCTTCACTGTCTTCCTCGGATTCTGGTTCTGAAACGGTGTTGGTAATCTCCCCAGGGCCCATGATGACTTGTAACTCTCTTTTCTTGCAGCGGTGGCCCGGAGACCATTTGTCGTCGCAACAAAAACACAGCCCCTTTTGGCATTTGTATTGGATTTCTGAGTCAGTGAGCTTTCGAACTTAAGTAGTGGAATTCGTCAAGTACGTCCGTGCTGGTGCCTTCTCTGCTCTTGTCGATGACTTGCGTAGTGCTGTGCGGTTGGAGGGTGGGTAACGATGTCTTGAGGCTCTGTTCTTGTCCTCTATGTCTTGAACAATATCCATGGCTTCATCCACATTCCGGGGTCTGTGAACTCTCAATTCTGCTATTAAGGATGGAAGTAGACCATTCAAAAATGTACTTAGTTGCACAGCCGGGTCTACTGTCTTCAAAGGTGCCAAGAGCTTAATAAATCTCTTCTTATAATCTGAAACTGTCCCCTCTTGTTTGACAGTCAAAAACTTGTCATACAACGAACCCTCTTGTGTGTCTCGGAAATGGCGGAGCATCAATCTCTTCATCTCCTCCCAACTATGAATGGGTCTCTTGTTGCTCTCGTATTGGTACCAAAGTAGAGCATCACCAGAAAATGATATGAAGGCAGCCTCAATCTTCTCGTCCTCATCATAGCCATTGCAAATAAAAAATATCTCTGCTTGCATTATCCACCCATCTGGATTCACCATCAAAGGTCGGCATTTTCAGTTTCTTAAGACGATTTTCATGGCGGAAACATGTCTTGTGTTGATCCCTGTCAAAGGAACCTCTTTCGAAGTTTCGATCCCCTTGGAAACCTGCTGTTGGTGACGTCCCAGCAGACCTTTTTCGAAAATCTGATCGTCCCTCACTCGGCTGGGGGTCAAATGGTGTCTCCGACCCCTTACTTTTTCCTTTTTCCTGGCTGCCAGCAGTGCCATTCACCTCTCCCCCTGTTTCTTGGAGTGTTCTTGACTTTTCTTGAACTGCCATGAGAGCCTTGAACTGTTGCTGAAGGGTTTCTTGCAGCTGCTGTTGAATCTTGTCTGCCATCTCCTGTATCAAATTCTGAATGGTACCTTTGATTTCAGAGACTTCTGTCTTCAGAGCTTCAAATTCCTCTCGATTCCAATAGTAGGATCATGCTTCTCCGCTGCTTTCTTAGGCCCCATGTCCGCAGGTCGCCACACCAATTTGATAGAACTTTCTTAGGTTAGAAACCTTCTATCTCAGAAACTAAACACAATTGATGAAATCCCTCAAAGAAAATACTTTATTGATATCAATGGCAAAGAATACAGCTAGCATTCTAGAGGCTAGGCTCTCCAAAATTCAACCTTTCGAGAGGGTTGCTCTCTCCTTAGACCAAATCTCTCTATTTCCCAGCTTCCCTTACAAATGAATCCCCTCACCCTTTATATAGGTACTGGACATAATAACAGAAAACCAACTAGGATCCTCTAATTACAATACAGCTCAGCCTGCTAAAAAAAATGCCCGCTAGATAAAAGAGGGGAAACAATAAAATAAAACCAACCCTACTCTAGTTATGCTCGTGACCGCCTATTATACACAAACTATATGGGAGGCTTATTAAGATTATTGACTATTCATACTAAATTTATGTATAATTTGTCTAACTTTATTTGTTTCTCCCTTTAATAACTCTATATCAATACTATGCTTACCTTCTTTACGATGACAAAGGTAATATAAGATGGTTTTGACATTTCTGGCAGCAAAATCTGGTGTTGACCCTTCTGGTGTTGTTGAGCTCGCAAAACATGTCAAATTGCACTGCCCAAATCTACTGTTTTCTGGGTTAATGACAATCGGGATGCCGGACTACACATCAACTCCAGAGAATTTTAGGGTAACTAGTTCTATCAAGAAATGAAGTCACAATGCTGTGCACTTCTATAATTCTATTTATCTACTTCACTTTATTTCTACAATTTCATTTGTTTACACTAATTCATGTCAATCAATTAGACACTGTCAAACTGCAGACTTGAGGTGTGCAAGACACTTGGGCTTACAGAAGAGCAGTGTGAACTTTCAATGGGCATGTCTGGTGACTTTGAGCAAGCGGTAATGCTGCCTTTTAAAGTTGTTCTTTTGAGTTTTGCTCTTTAAACGCTTTGTTTCTTCTTTTGGCACTTCCTACTAATGAAATGTTCTCATATTATGATAATGCAGATTGAAATGGGCAGCACTAATGTGAGAATTGGTTCAACTATTTTTGGACCAAGAGAATATGCAAAGAAACAGTGAAATTAGCTATTAGGACCGGGAATCCTCTACTTTGCTGAATTTTATGTACATTTTTATGCTTGTATCTTCGATAAGCCTAGCAAAAAGGCATGATCTTTTATATCTTAAAATATACTCGCTTGATGAACATAATTTAAAGAATAGAAACAAAACCAGAAAGAAGGGCAGAATTTAATTATGCAACTCATGCTGCAAATAATATGTAGCTGCAAAAAAATAAAAAAAATAAAAGTATCAATTTTTTCTTCCTCGGAGTTAGCAAAATTATTTTTTTTGTCTTGGTAATATAATATCAAATATTAGTGAAGATTAATATTCTAGGGACAAGTTCAACTACATATTTTAATCAAGTTTTACCTGTTTTTTTTTGGGTAAAAAATCAAGTTTTACCTGTTAAACATACTATTTGATTTAATTATATTTTGATTTTTTTTATATATATAAAAAAGCTACTATTCAAGTGTAGCATTAAATCCCTTTCAAAAAGGAAAAAAGTATAGCAATATAAAATAGATAAATAATGTACCTAAAAACCTAAAATTGAAACAAAAAAAAATTAACAAATTTTTCACTATTTATGCATAATAGTAGGTATAATTACTAAATAATACCAACACTAATAAATTTTTCAAATTGGTGCTAAATTTTCACCAAGTACCAAAACTACCCCTCTCATTTTTTTTTCCACTCAAATTTTTTCCCACACAAGCTCTCTCACTCTCTCTATTCAGACTCTCAATCCCCGAAACCCAAACCCAAATCGAAGGAAACCCCAAAAAGCAAAGGAACCCGTTGATCTCACCCTCTCTCTTTCTCTTCTTCGAAGTCGGCCACCCAGAACTGTCGTTAAACCTGTCGAGCCAACGGCGACAACAAAGCTCGAAACCCACGTCGTCGAACCGGTCGAACACATCAATTGAACCCATATTCTCATTAAGGTATATTCTTGAACCCTCGTGATTATTGTTATTGTTTTGATCCCTTTGAATCTGGTGGTGTGGAATGGGTATGGTAGTTCTTAGATCTGGGTTTTTTTGTGGTTTTTTCTGGGTTTGAACCAGTAGCTCGGTAGGTTTGATGAAGGTTCGATAGAAGCTCGATGATATCTATGGTAATATATGAAACTAGCTCGATAGGCTCGATTATGGCTCAATAGTAGGCTCGATAGGGTAGTTTGAATGGTTCGACGGTGGATCGATAAGAGCTCGATGGATCTGTGGTATTAGGTTAAAATGGCTCGATAAGTTCGATAATGGTTCGACATTAGGCTCGATGATCTGTGGTATTAGATTAAAAGGGCTCGATAGGTTTGATAATGGTTCGACAGTAGGCTCGATGGATCTGTGGTATTAGATTAAAAAGGCTCGATAGGTTCGATATTAGGCTCGATGGTTATTTATGTAGACAGATTTTGCTTAGCTCGATAGGACCGACACTGGTTCGATAGGGTATGTTGCAGCTCGATTATAGCTCGATGACAACTTATTTAAGTTTTTTGATGAATTTTTTTTGAATTTTTTTCTGATTCTGTTTAACATTCTGTTTTCTTACCAATTTTTTTTCATGTGTTGCTGTAGATGCCTAAGTTGCTTGTTCCGTTCAGTGATCACTTTCCTGGTCGAGTGACATAACGGGGTAGTAGTACTTTAAATCACATTAAGACTAGGTTTGTGGAGCTCGACCTGCTTGAAAGGGCTAAGGAATCCCCTTTCAAGCAGTTCTTTTTGGCTTCGGAGTTTAATTTCTCTGAAGTCTTGGCGCATCAACTGCTGTTGAGGAAAATCACCAGCAACAACGAAGATGAGGTGCATTTCTTCTTAGGGTCGAAGTCTTGTAGATTCGACATGGGAGAGTTTGCCTTGGTGACGGGGTTGAATTTTAGTACCTTCCCGTCACCAAAAGAGTTGGAAGAGCATAATCTCAGCGACCGGTTGATAAATGAGTATTTCAACGATGTTGAGAAAGTAAAGCTCTCACAGGTGGACCATGCTTTCAAGACTTGTACTGTTGTGGAAGACGTGTACAAGCTTGGTCTATGTTTGTTGGTTGGGGGAGTTATGAATGCCATAGAGGGAAAGTTGCACATATGGCGAGATATTCTGAAAATTATTGAGGACGTAGAGTACTTCTTCAGCTATCCATGGGGGAAGTACTCGTATAAGAGGCTATTGCAGTCTTGTAAGAAGGACATGGTGAAGCAAAAGGCCAACTATGATGCCAAGAAGGATGCTAAGGTGCAGCAAGAGTCCAAGTACAGTATGTATGGTTATGTCCTGACCTTACAGTACTGGGCATATGAGGCTATCCAGCAGCTTGCAACATAGTTTGTTGTGAGCTCGGGAAACATGGTCCCGAGGATGCTTAGTTGGTCGCATAGGAGGAATAAGGATTTCACCAAGTCTGTCATCTCACCGATGTTATCGAAGAAGAATGTAAGTTATATTTGATTGACATTAAACAATTTTTTTTTTATCTATCTTTTATCATTATTTGAGTTAATCAAATGTTTTATGTTGTTTGCAGTTGATTGTCCTTCCGATGTTGAAGCCTCGACCAGCAGAAAAAGACTATTATTTGTCTTTGACAGAGGGAGATCTTCCCCTTTATCCTGGGCTTGGCCAGGATCCCTCAGAGGCTGATGAGGAGGAGGATGCGACTTTTGAGAAAATCGTGGAGATAGTTTCTCAGGCAGCCGAGGCAGCTAAGATATTTGATAATGTTGCCCCGGGGGAGGAGGTTGCAGGTCCCACCCCTCCTGTTGCTCCAGCCTCAGCCTTCGCCCCAGCTTCAGCCTCAGCCCCAACACCAGCCTCAGCCTCAGCTCCTGAGCTCACCGACTTGATTGAGCGGTTGGACAGAGTCGAGGGTCGACAGGAGACCCTCCTGAAGAACCAGTCAGTGATCTTGGACGTAGTCAGTCAGATCCTAACATTTATTAAGGAGAAACCGAGGGGCTTCAATGAAGATTCAGACTCAGAGTCATTGGATATTCCTCTGGACTATGTTGATGATCCAACTATGCTTCCTACCATCATTGTGACACTTGATGCTGAGACTCCGGGAGTCGTTATTGTCAACCTTGAGGATGTTGCTGGGGTTCGGTTTCAGAGGACTAGACGCCAAAGATGCAAGCCAGATTTGTTTGAGGACTACACTGATCCCATGAGGAAAAGACCTCGCACTGATGCAACTGCACCAGAAGAGGAGGCTACACAGGTGCTGGACCCTCTCAAGAAGCCAGATCGCAAACAGTATAGGACAATGTGCAAGTGGCTGCTTGGAGACATCCCCAACAAGACCCCGAGGGATGTAAAGACTGGGAATCACGGTCCAACGTGGTTTCTGACGTGGAAGACACCCCAGTCGTTGCTTAATGATGGGGTAAGCCATTTATACCTAATGACTCGACAGTGGTAGAAATTATGTTTTGTTTTCAATTTTACAAGTTCTGTTTTTATTGACTCGATATGAGCTCGATAGGAACTTGATGGGGGGTTCCAGGATCGATATGAACTCGATGGAGCTCGATAGTAGTTCAATATGGGTGTTAAATTAGGGTTGTTGTTTACTGTTTGAGATTAGCTCGATGTGAGCTCGATGGAGCTCGATAGTAGTTCGATATGGGTGTTAAAATAGGGTTGTTGTTTATTGTTGGAGATTAGATCGATGTGAGCTCGATGGAGCTCGATAGTAGTTCGATGTGAGCTTGATGGAGCTCAACAGTAGCAATTTATGATGGTCTTTGCTAACTTTTTATATCGTACTCTCTTTGTAGCATATTGATGCGGTAGAACACATGCTTCGTATGCGTCACAAGTATTTTCCCAATATATATCGATAGAATGCAGTTGTGATGAACATGTATTTCTCACAAGTGATACCTGCTTGATATGATCAATACAAGAAAATTGCCGACAAAACAAAGTATACATGGGATCCGGACGTTATGTCCATGTTAACCAGCATCGAACATCAATTTCTCGCATCTTGGGGAGGAGTTGAGGATGTATATTGGTGCCAGAACTATGGACAACAACATTGGTTTGCCATTGACGCTTCCATTTCTAGTTGGACCCTCACTGTTTACGATTCAGACAACTCAGTGATTAGTGACGCAAAGCTGGAAGAAATTATGAATCCATGGTGCTTTTTGCTTCCTTCTGTGTTAATGCAGAGTAAACTGTTTACTGATAGCTTGATGTTGAAGATTCCATCAGCATGAAAGAGGCCGCATCAGTTCACATGGTGTCGCAAACAGAAACACGAGCTCACTCAGTCAAAGAGAAGGTAACAAACATCATCTTCATACTAAATTTGTTTCTAACTAAAATTATAGTAATGTACATTTAATGTTTACTTTTTTTTTTTGGCAGTGGGGATTGTGGTGTGTATGCTGTCAAGCATATTGAGCATCTAATGGTCGGCCTTCCATTGGAAACTATCTGCGATGAAAATATGGAGGTGTTCAGGAACAAGTGGACCACAGACTTGTGGTATCAAAATTTGTTACCTTGATGATTGTATATATAAAGGGTCTTTAATTGTGCAGTTTTTTGTTCCCATTTTTTTTGTAACTTACATATGTTTGTTATCGAGTTCATATCGAACATTATCAAACTAATATCGAGCTATATCGAATTGTTATTGAACTAATATCGAGCTTCAATCGAGCAATATCATTTTCATAACCATTATCTAGTTATTATCAAACTAATATCGAGCCATATCGAACTACTATCGAGTTATGTCGAATCATTATCGAACTATTATCGAGTTATTTGAAGTCAGTTTAGAAGCTAACAAACATATTATCGAGTTCATATCGAGCTACTATCGAGTTAATGTCGAGCTACAATCGAGCTCATCGAGTTTACATCGAGCTTAACATAACTTTTAAGAAAAATCAAATAAAAAAGAAGGGAAAACAACATAACAAATCCAAATGGGAAAAAAGAGTTTATAGCCTAGCTTTGCATGTAGCCCTATTGTGGCCAAGCCCACCACACATGCTACATTTGCGGTCTTTGCGAATGATTTCGCCACTCGATGGGCAGGGGTTTGTCTTCCTTCTTCCCACCTTATTCTTCTTTGGTTGACCAACTGGTTGTTTTTCAACGGGAACCCCAACTTGCATTTTCTCTATGTTCTAGGGAACTTCCCAATCATCCTCATTGCCAGTTGGGTAAATTGTTTCTTTGTAAGACTCCCTCCACATCTCAGTAGTGTAATATGGTGAACACAGTGAGTAAATGTTGACACCGCGCAAGATGGCTGCAGCCACACCATGAACACAAGGGTAACCCATTATTTGAAACTGGCCACAGGAGCATGATTTGGTCATCAAATTCACCTCACCATCACCTTCTGGGTCTACCACATGAAATTCGAACTGTCCAAGAGGATGGACTTTCAAGTACCTTGCATCATCCGCAATGCCTGAGACATCTTTCTCATATATTGTTGCTAATTTGGATGTGCACTTCTCTACCTCCTCACGATGCATGACAAACCATGGTTGAATTGTGAAAAGAATGAATTCCACAAAAGTAGTGACTGGGAAGGTTCTTGCGTCTCTGGTTTTGTTGTTGAAACTTTCAGCGTAGTTGCTTGTCATTACATTGCATCGATTCCTAGGAAAGTAAGCACGAGTCCACTTATCGAAGCCAATACCCTCGAGATATTGAGCTATGGCAGGATCCATTTGCTTTATATTGTTGAAGAACCTGTGAAATTTTGACTTCCGAAATGCATATGCCGCATTCCACATCTCCTTGTGACAGTGATCGGTCTTGAACTTAGCGATTACAGTCATACTTATGTGATGGTAGCATGCGCCGTGGTAGGCATCATGGAAGACCAACTCAAGAGCATGAATAATGCTAGCATGCCTGTCTGATACAAAAGACAGATTATCAACAACTCAAATGGCTTCCTTCAATTTCATCATGAAATACTTCCAAGAAGCATAATTCTCACTATCAACAATCGCGAACGCAATTGGATAAATGTGGTTATTCGCATCCAATGTGATAGCACACAACATGTGGCCACCATACCTTGACTTCAAGAAAGTGCCATCCACACATATAACAGGACGACATGATGTAAATCCCCTTCTACAAACTCCGAGTGAGAAGAAACAGTAAAGAAAGCGACCGTCATCTGTGACAAAATTAGTTATTGTACCTGGATTCTTTTGTTGCAGCATGTACAAGTAAGAAGGTAACTTGGAGTACGATTCTTCAAGTGCCCCCCTGTCATAACCGAGTGCATTCTCTCTGCATCTCCAAGCCTTCATATAACTCATATCGATCCCAAAATTATTCTTCATATCCTCCTTTATGGTGTTTGGTGGGTAGCTAGTGCCATCAGTAGTATATTTGTTCTTGATAAGGTGCCCAATGACAGAAGGTGCTGCTTAATGATGGTCTTTTTGTCGCAATTCTAGTGAGCAAGTATGTACACTATTATAAACAGTGATCTCAAACATCTCCGATCGCGCTACTTTTTTCCCTCTTATTCTCCAACCACAATCGGGATCCTTGCAGGTGATATACAACACATCAGTACCAGACTTCTTAACCATAAACTCAAAATTATTCTTCATTGTGAAGAGAGTTGCTTTGGTTTTCAATTCCATCTTGTTCTCAAAAGTCTTCCCAAGATGTAATTCCCCCAACGCTACACTGGATGAGGGTGATTCAGAACAACTAGAAGCCATGATATCTTCGTTTGTAAACATAGGAGCACTCCATTTTTTGTGATCTTCTGTTGAACATATTGGAATGTTCCCTATATAGTTATATTCTGTACCACCAGGACGACTAGAGTTGGTGCCAGGTGTTCGAAGTCCTTGACTTGGTGGGTTCGCTCGTGCAATATGACGTATTGGTTGTTCTTGTGCTTGTTCTACTTGCAAATGTTCAGCTACTGGATCGTCATTCACTGAATTGTATCCTAAGTCCTCATTATGTTCAGCTGCTGGAACGTCATTCACATAGGGGTTGTACTCATACTGGTTGTCCCTCAGGTCACCAATAGGACATCCTAAAGTACTGCCTGCTCCCTCAGGTCCGGGAGTGGAATATGGGTCTGCAATGACAATCATTTTACCAGGAGTCACACACAGGGCCAACCTTTCTTTAGATGTTACTCCTAAGAATGCATGGACACCAATATCACTTTCAACATGAACGGGTGTAAACGGTTGGTCACCGCATGTGTAAGGAACCTCCAATTTCAACCCATATATCTGTTTATCAACTTTAAGTTCCTTGTGCAATATGTCAAGAAGTTGCAAGTACGTTACAGTATCCTCCATCGGTATCACCATGCATTGAGGGTCTTTGAAAATCCATTTATTCCCTTATAATTCCCAAACACCATTGTAGGATACAAAAACGTAGAAAATAGAACCTGTGTTGGAAAAAAAAAACATTGAAATTGTCAAGAAAACCGTCATTTTTTTCTTCAGAAATTCATGAAAAAAGAACATTATCGAGCTATCATCTAACTTTATCGAGTTAGCATCAAGCCCATAATCGAGCTCTTATCGAGTTAGTATTGAGCTACCATTTCATAAACCGAACATAAAATCTAACCAAAACCTTCATCAAACCCTATCGAGCTCCTATCGAGCACATATCGAGAAAACAACTACACTAAATATTCTAGGGTCCAATCGAACCCTTATCGAGTTGCCATCGAGCACAATCGAGCAACAAAACCTAAACCTATCGAGCTATAATCGAGCTCATAAAAGACCTTCTTCTACATACCATCGAGCTCATATCGAACCGTTATCGAGCTCCTATCGAGCAAAAAAGTTGCAGAAAACCCAGAAAAATGCAGATTGCGGAATCTCTATAAAAAACCCAAAAAACACACCAATATAGGCTCAAATTTGTTCAAAATAGCTAAAAAATGTAAACAAATAATACCCAACACATAAAATGTACAATCTTATTACCCATGGTTTTTCTCCTCCAAAAACCCTCAAAATAGATGTTACCTTTGATATTGATGACTTCACAGAGACAATGGAGATGACTAATAACGATTTTGACAAGAAAATCATACAAATCTGTAGGTTTTAGGGATGATTTCGTGAGAATGAAAGAGAGAGAGGGAGAGAGAGGGAAGAGAGAGGAAGAGAATGTTTTAGGATTTTTAATATAATGGGAGGGGTATTTTGGGTATGAAAGGAATGTTTAGCATAAATTTAAAAGATTAATAGTGCTAGGATTTTTTTTAGTAATATTAGGCATTATTAGGTATTATTTGTGATATTTCCCATTAGATTTTATTAATTGAAACAATAATAAACTTTTACAATTTTCCAATAAACTTTTTAAAAAATCAACTATTATTTAGTGTCTAATTATTACTATTTCAATTAGTTAAAGTCATAAGATGAAAAAAATAAAGTATTCATGTTTTTAATATTTAAGATTTTTAATTAATTAAAATGAATTGAATTTGATTTTTTTGTTATATATTATATATAATATTTAATTAAAATAAAAATATTTTAGTAATATTTAAAATATATTTGATCAAAATTATGTTTTAAGGTATGTTTTAACATTTATAAAATAGATGGTATTTTTTGGTAGTAATTAAACTAGAACAATGTAAATTGATATTGAAGCAAACAAGAGAGTTCTAAATTGTACAAGGTAAAATTTAAAATGATTGTATATGTAATATTTAGAAAATAATATAATAAGAACTAATGTTTTAAGTTGTATTGGAATTAGCAAATAATAAAACCCTTTTACATTGAAAATCTACCAACAACTTGAAAAGATTCTCTTCAACATAGGGATGAGTAAGTTTTTCTCTTATTTGTAGAAGCAACTTTATCCACACCACATTGAATGATGTGTTGAGATTGGTTAAATTTAATGGTTAAGAAGTTTACACGTTGAGATGCAAAACACTTCACAGTTTTTCACTTAAGGAGAAGTGAAGACAAGAGATTGTGTAGAAGACATATAAAAGGGAAAATTTCACTTTTTATACATACTAATAGGGACAATTACATAACAATTCTAGCACTAATTATCATTTCAAATTGATGCTAAACATTCCCCTATTTCCCAAAATACCCCTCTCATTTTTCCACACCCCAAAAAATCAATATCTACTCCCACCTCTATCGAGCCCACCTCCGTCGAGCCCCCAACCCTGAGACCCACAGCGAAACCTAGACCCCTTCTTCCATCTCTCTGTCGAAACCGAGACCCACGAAAATTACGAGACCCACGTCTACCCATTTCCTCCAAAGTTTGACAATCAAAGGTAAAATCTTGAACCCATTTCAATTTTTGATAGAGCATATTGTTGAATCTGTGATCTGTGGATTGTGTTCATCTTTTTTGTAGATTTTTTTTTGGGTTTGCACCAGTGGCTCGATAGGTTCAATACAAGTTCGATAATGGCTCGATTAATCCATGGTAATAGATGAAACAAGCTCAATAGACTCAATTATGGTTCGATATGAGGCGATAGGGTAGGTTGAATGGTTCGATACTTGCTCGATAGGGCTTTTTATTCTTCCTGACGCAGGCACACCATGACTCAGCTGTAAGCAAGTAGTGGACCTGTAATGCCCTGGATAGCCAAGACCGTTACACTGTGTGTTTATAAAGTGCTAGACTTGCTTATCAAGTTGTTTAATTGAAAATGTGCTATTGAAACCATAAAGGAACCAGGGTTAAAATGTTTTGGTCTCAAAAGTCACATTTTTAATAAAGAGACGTTTCCTGATTACACGGGATCCCAAAAATATTAAGTTTAAAGACCGTTTACAAAAGTCATAAGGTTTAGATACAATATCAAGCCATATTAAAGCAAAACTGAAAGTTAGGCAAATCCCTGTCCTGATCCACTCCTCGACCATGGTGATCGAACAGCTGGCTATGTACATTCAACCCCGCAGCTCTCCATCTTAGGATTGGTCTAACTTGCCTTTGCCTTTACCTGCACCACGTAGCACCCGTGAGCCAAGGCCCAGCAAGAAAACACAACAACAGAGCATAAGCAATCAACATACAATTCAGTATCTCATATCGCATCACATATTCTCAACCATATAAGCATTCAGTATAATCAAGTATTCCACATACTAAACGTATCAACTCATATCACATATCAGTTCATAAATGATAACTAGGGCTAGCGCCCTCAGGCTGCTCCCTCCGTTATCCCACTGACTCCGGCCCGCTTAAACCGAGCTCAGTGAATATTAAGCTGTCCTTGGCTACTAGTGGCCAAGCTGCGCCCTGTGCGCAAATATTGTGTACGACACCCTTAGGCCGCTATCACATGTCCCATGGCATAATACCATCATTGACATAATACAAATATCGGGAGCACTTAGTCCCATCACAAACATATAACCGGGTGCAGTTTTCTTACCTTTCGATTTGCTAGCTTTGATCACTTGACTCCTTGAGCACGATCCCTCTCGAGCCCTAGCGCTCACCTAAACACAACCATAGGTTAAAGTCATCACCAAACCTCAAGTCCAAAACCTAGCCTCGGGAGCAATCCCGAGCCTCCGGGAAGTCCTAGTTCCACCAAACAAGGTGGTGGAATCGAACCCCGAACCCTTGGTCAAAAACCCTTGCAAATAACCCTAAAATCCCTTTATGGAAATAGGGCAGCGCTACAACGCTCATTGGAGGGCGCTACAGCGCTACAAACAGAAGAAAAAGCCCTTCAGCAAGCATGGCCTAGCGCTACAGCGCCCAAAGGCTAGCGCTGTAGCGCAGGCAACACCCCAGTTTCCCTTCCTGCGATTTCCTCGAACAAAACTCAACCAAAACTTTTCCAAACCTTCACCAAACTCAAAAACAACCTTATTAACACACTCCACTCATCCCAAGCACCCCAAATACCCAAAACTCAAGTACATGCATCCCTAATCTCAAAATTCATCATAGCCACCTCTAGACATCAAAACTCAGTAGAAACCAGCCAAAACATCAGAGTTAAAAGCTTAGAATTTCATACCTTTAATGGGATTTCGATTTTAAGACAACCTCTACACCTCCTTAGCTTGCTCTTCCTCAACTTTTGGCCTGAATTCCCTAAATTTCCCATCAAGTTCAGCTTATGCACCAAAGGTCAAAAACTAAAACCAGAAACTGAAGAAGCTACAAGATCTTACCTCAAGTGATGATGTGTTCTTGCTAAACCCCTGCCAATTCTTCAAGCCTAGCTTAGGATCCTTGATACTCAGCCTAACCTAGACCTCCTCTGAGCTTTGCTCCAGGAAAACCCAAGAAAAGTGGTGAGAGAACCACAAACCGACTCTAGAGAAAACCAGCTCTGTTTTCCTCCTTTTCTCTTTTCTTTCTTTTCCTTCTTTTCTTTCTTTCCTCAGACTTCTGTAGTATTCTACCACTTCCACTAACATAAAGTCTCAGTAATACCCATCTTTAAAAAGCCAAATGACCTTAATGCCCTCCCTATTAATTCTAAACCCTTTAATCCACTTAGGGGCATTTTAGTCATTTCACCCCAATTCCCGCTAACTCCTCGAGTGTCTCTAATATTTACCACTTAATTCCCGATACCTAATTAATCACCAATAATATTCCTCGATGACAAAATAGAACCTAATATACTCGCTAAATTCCCATTTATACCCCTAGGCTCACCCCGAGCCGGGTATAAATCCCCGCCATGACTTTTTCGCTAATCTGCTCACTAGGATCGTCTCGAGTCACAGGTCACAGATATATCCACATAATAATGTGGTCTCGACAATTATCACATATACCAATACAGTTATGCCCATAATGGCCAAAATTACGATTACACTCTTCTAACCTAATCAGGGCCTACATGCATACTAATACACATAGTCATATTCAAATAGTCATATAACATGCTTTAAATCATAATCATGCATTTTACTCATTAAAGTCACACATAACTCCTGTTGACCCTGATTTTGGCCAACTGACACGGAGTCAAATATGCTTGATATGGATAAATGCGTTGAAATGAGTGTGATGACAAAAACAATAAAGAACACAAGAGTTTATAGTGGTTTGGCCCCAAAATCTGGTAACAACCTACGTCCACTTGAACTGTTATTGATATAGGATTCAAAGGAGTGATCAAAGAACTAGGGTTCAATGAGTTTCACAAACCTCTGAAGAACAAAACAATATATCAAATAGAATAACTCTAATCTTAGATAATTAGAAAGCAAAAAGTCCCTTCCTTGAGCTATCTTTCTCTATTTATAGGCTCAAGGGGGATTACATTAGTTTGTTACTGATATTCTTTCCTAAATAATCGGATACTCAGGAAATCATGGGAGTCAATCTCGGGATTGACTAAGATCTTTATAAAATTATCGTGAGACACGCGGAACCTGCGACCATACTGGTTGCAGGTAAACTTCAACCGTCTTTTGCTTGCAATATCTTTACTGGTCAATACTTTAGCAGAATTCCGCCAGGTGTCAGCCACGTGTCCAAAAATCACTTGCCACGTCATCCGTGCCTATTTTTTGGATAACATTTGCCCCCAAGTTTATTTATTATGAGCAATAAATAAACTTTTGAGGAAGCGACCCTTCGGTTACCCCACCCGACCTATCAGAACAATTTGTGCAATCTTGGAAAAAGCAACCTACCCTTGTCTAATCACGGCTTTTCGTTTCCCAAGTAATATTTCGACGGCCATCACCCTTCCCCATGCTTCGAAAAAGGGGAAACTGATGATTACTTCCTTTTAATGCTTACGGACAAAAATATATATATATATATAGTCCCCTCAAAGTTTCCTTTTTCTTTTTACGCAAGCCATTACTCCTTCAAGAAACCCTAACACCAGAGCCCCTGTCTTCCTCTGGAGACCGTCCTTCGGCGTTTCAAGATTCAGCCTGTGAGTTCTTCAACGCTTGAAAATTTTCTCAAATCTCCACGACCTTTATCCTGGTAAGTTTCTGGACTCTTATGCCTTATATTTTTGCCGTGCATGCTTCTGTAGACTGACTATTGGATTCATTCGTTTCTAGGTTGAGATGCATGTCAGTAGGGGGTTTTAATGGGTGATACTGTATTGAATGATATTTCTTTGCCATTAAGGAGTTACGAGTTAGTTTGATAGTTGAGATCACGACTTTTAGAACGTAAAACCGAAGTAAAGATTTGATTTTTATGCTAGCTGAAAAACCAAGTTTTTCCCGCCCTAAAAGGAGTTGAAAAAGCTTTTTCAAAAGAATTTTTGCTTTCACTTTTGATCTGTTTCTCAAACTGTTCGTGCGAAAAATTTAGTTTTTTGTTAGAATGCTGTTGTATAAAAGCTTAACTTTAATACTTGACCAGCGTTATTCTAAAAAACTTTCAAAATTCTTCATCCTCACCTCCCCATTCTTCTGTTCGCAGATTTTAATGCCAGATTTGTGGGGAGGTGAGCGGCCCATCGACGACGATCTTCTTGCCCAGCTGCTTGAAGGCGAAGAACAACCTACTGGCTGAGTTCATGAGATTCCGTTTTCCAGAGTTTCTTCTAGACCTCATCCATCACCACCTCAAATGGCCCGCTCTAAGTCTCTAGGCAAGAAAAGACCTGACTCCGAAAACAGTCCAAATTCTCTTGCCCAGCCTGATTCACATGCTAGGGTTCCCTCGACCAGTGGTCGAGAAAATGCTGCCCCAAACCCTCGTATACAAGTCAGGGCCCGCCCTCGGCATCAAAACCTTCCTGATGTCGAGTGGTATCTCTCCCCTACCAGCCAAGTGACTCCCCGGATGCTTGCCAATTATCGCAGAAAGTATCCTCTTACAGGGGTTAATCTCACAATCCCTGCTACTGACTAAAGAGCTAACCTGCTAGGGGGTGTCTATAGCGCTTGGTCCAGGTACCACATAGAGGCGGGGTCTATCCTCCCTCTACATCCTTTCTATCAGGGGGTGGCCAACTACTTTGGTGTTGCCCCCTTTCAGATTACCCTAAACGGATATAGAATGCTGGCCGCACTCTATATCCTTTATAAACTCAAAGAATGGCCAGAACCCACTCCTCATGAGGTCAACTTCCTCTTTGACCTTAAGTACAACCCTCAACAATATGAGATAGGATTTTTTCATCTCTGTCACCAGGAAACTAACCGAACGTTCCTGAGTGAGACTACTTTCATTTCTAATGTGGGGCAATAAAGTAGAGAGTATTTCCCTACGCCAGACATGACTACGAACAACCTGGCCTTTGCTCGAGGAGGTAAATGCTATTTTCACTGGTCGATACTTTTCCTTAGCACATTCTTCTGCACTTCTCTAAAGTATATTGTGCCTTTCAAGACCATGGTTACGTCTGAACCCAACACCAGACATGGTGTTGAGGTCCAACGCACTGGCCAGGATGGCAGATGCTGAAAAAAGCGTTAAGTCCCTGGTCAATGATGAAAATTTGAGGTTATCTGGCCTCCTGGCTCCTCGCCATGAAACAAGAGGACCTGTGGTAGCAGATACCACGGCCGAGGGGGATCCCGAGCAGCAACCCCCAGCGTCCCCTCCACGAAGGAGGCCAACGGGGGTTACAATCAGGGAACCCACTGGCGCCCCTTCAGCAGAGAGGCCTTCTGCGCCCCAAGGCAAAGGGAAACAAAAGGAAACAGAGTCTGTCATAGACCTGGATGAATCCTCAGACAAAAACGGTATTGTTATCTTACTTTTAAATAGCTTGCCAATTCCCTGTCACTTGTTTGACGGGGACGAAAATTTTACGTATACTCCAAATCTAGGGCCAGACTTCTTCGTGCCAGATAGTGAGTGTGTGACTAATAGAGTCAGTAGTATAGCGACCAGTAGTTGTAGCTCGGGTATTAAACTTTGTGACCTCTTTTCTGTTTTACCATGAATTTTCATCCACCTTTATCTTACTGTCTGCATATTTTTCTTTATACGTAGAGATGGCTACTCCCAATGTTTTCGATCTGTATCAGGCTCAGGAGGAAGAAGAAGTTCCCCTGGTTCGTCGGAAAACATCTAGGAGACACAATGGAGAATCAAGCCAAGGACCCCCGGCCAAGAAGGGTCGAACAGATGATCCTTCCAAGGACGTGCCTACTGGAAAAGCTTCTACCAGCCTTCTGCTCCTGCTGAGAAGGAGGCTGCCCCTGCTACCAACCCTCTGCCTGCGGCTCGAAGGGAGCACACCCCGCAGGCAGAGCTTCCTGGGACCAAGCTCTCGAACCGCTCCCTGCGATCAGCTAAAGATCACCTTGCTCATATCTTGAAGCACGGCCGTTGCAGGGAGGCAATGGCTGAAGTTGAGAGCATGGGGGTTGACCAGATCCTCAACAGGGCTCTTAACGAAGTGGCCAGTGTAAGTATTTTTCCTCTTGGATTTTGCTTCTCCTTTTTGTAGTATAGTCTAACTTTTATTTTCTTGACTGCAAGCCATGCTGACAATAACTGCCGCTCGCACCCGTGCCTTGGCTACCATTGAACAGGCTCGGGGAAAGGTAGTCGAGGAGTTCCAGGTGAAAGCCACCGAGGAGCTTCAGGCTGCAGAAGCCAGGCATGCTGGAGAGTTGGAGGTGGTCACCCAACAGAAGGATGCTGTGGTGGCAAAGCTGGCAGAGGCTGAAGCTTCTCAGGTAGCTTTGAAGAAGCAGAGGGACGATTACCAGGACTCCAGCCGAATCCAATATCGTGAAGTCAAGAGGCTTAAGGAGGAGCTCCTTGCTAAGGAAAAGACCATAGCTGTTCTCGAGAGCCAAGTGGAGCAGCTGAAGCTTACCAATGCTAAAGATCTGGAGAGGTACAAGACTGCGACACTTCGGTGTTATTACGACTTTTGGAAACACAACCGGGATGCCAACTTTAACTACCTTCCAGAGGATGCCAGGAATGCTGAGCTGGCCCGCTGCACTGCTCGATTGGCTACAGAAGAAGAAAGAGCAAGGATCCTCGCTTCCCTAAGCATCCAGCCGGCCGCTGGCGCAGAGGAAGGAGGAGTTGTTGATGATGCAGCCAACAAGAATGTTGAGCAGGACCCTCCTGCTCCTAATGCTCCTTTTATTCTTTAATTACACGACCCATGGGTCGTGATGTAAAGACTAAATTTTTATTTTCAAATTTGCTGCATGGGCAGCAAACTTTCCTTTTACTTTGAACAATTACATCCAAGCAGTACTGCTTGTGGTGTAAAAGAATGCCATTTGATATTATAATATTTTCATCTATTATAACATCTGTTCGCATGACCGAACTTAGGATAGTACTTTGGCTTTATTTAGCAAAATATAAATTTTGAAAAATACTCTAAGTACTGTAGCATGCTTTCACTCATTTTGTTCATGTGTTTACATACCTCTTGGTATGCTTTGCTATCGATGTACCTTATATGCCCCCTAAGTGATCGAGGAGCTTTAGGTCCTTGGTCACTTGCCTTGACCACGACCTGTGCGAACATTACTGCTCGATAGTAAACATAACACTTATAATACAGCAAAACAACACACGTAATGAACAAGTACTTGTAAAAATAAATTTACAAAGGTTGGCAAGAATGACTGGCTGCACACAGTCCCTTATAATCTCGTATTAAAAATGGACTAATCATGTCTTTATGAGTGATCTTAGAAAGATCTTACACTTATAAGCGATTAGCCATACAACGTGGCTAACCCTTTTTCGAAACTTGTAAAAAGTAAAAATTAATACAAGCCAGTTCTTTAAAAAGGACTGTTTATTGGTAGTACTTGTGCAGGTGTTCACCGTTCCAATAGCGTGGAACGAGATCTCCATTCAAGCGTGCAAGTTTGTAGGTGCCCGGATGAAGGACTTCTTCGATCTGGTAAGGTCCTTCCTAGTTTGGTCCGAGCACTCCAGCAGTGGGGTCGTGGGTATTTAAGAAAACTCGTCGTAGCATTAGGTCACCGACGTTGAATTTCCTTTCTTTTACTTTTGAATTAAAATACCGGGCAACCTTATGCTGGTATGCAGCAACTCGGAGTTGAGCTCTTTCTCGTATCTCCTCAATTGAGTCTAGGGACTCCATCATCAGTTGGCTATTCTGGTTATGGTCGTATGTGATGCGTCGGTGTGAGGGGGGATCTAACTCGATAGGTAACATAGCTTCATACCCATATGCTAAGGAAAACGGGATATGACCTGTCGCTGTTCGATGAGAAGTTCTATATGACCAGAGTACTTCAGGCAGCTGTTCTAGCCATGCTCCTTTAGCGTCTTCAAGTCTTTTCTTCAGGGTGTCCTTAAGAATTTTATTCACTGCTTCAACTTGCCCATTTGCTTGTGGATGCGCGACTGAAGAAAAGCTTTTAATGATCCTGTGCCTTTCGCAGAAGTCTGTGAATAAGTCACTGTCAAACTGGGTGCCGTTGTCTGAGACAATTTTGTGAGGCAAACCATATCGGCAAACAATGTTCTTGATGACAAAGTTAAGAACTTTCTTGGTCGTTATGGTAGCGAGTGGCTCAGCTTCGGCCCATTTGGTGAAGTAGTTGACTGCTACGACTGCGTACTTCACTCTGCCTTTTCCCGTTGGCAGGTATCCAATCAAGTCTATACCCCATACTGCAAAAGGCCAAGGACTCTGCATCTGTTTTAACTCATTGGGAGCTGCACGCGGGATCTTGGAAAATCTTTGACACTTGTCGCATTTTCGTACAAACTCCATTGAGTCTTCATTCATAGTCGGCCATAAATAGCCCTGCCTCAGAATCTTTTTCGCCAAACTTTGCCCCCCAGCGTGATCCCTGCAGAAGCCTTCATGTACTTCCCTCATCAGCTCCTTAGCTTTTTCTGATGTAATACATCTGAGCAGTGGCATGGAATATCCTCTTCGGTATAGAACACCATCGACCGGTATATACATAGCGACCTGCCTTTGAAGAGTTCTGGCTTTGTTTCTATCTGCTGGTAGTACACCATTTGTAAGATATTCCAAGTAAGGCGCCATCCATGTGTCTCCCATCCGGATTTCCATATTAGTCTCATTTGCCCGTATGCTTGGCTCGCATAATCTTTCTACTGGCACAATATTCAAAGTGTCAGCGTCTTTCGCGCTCGCGAGTTTGGCTAAGGCATCTGCGTTCGAATTCTGATCCCGAGGTTTTTGCTGGAGGGTATACCTCTTGAACTGAGCCAATAGATCTCTTGTTTTGTTCAAGTATGCCACCATTTTGAGGCCTCGTGCTTGATATTCCCCTAGAACTTGATTCATTACCAGCTGTGAATCACTGTAAATATCCAGCACCTTTATACTCATGTCTTTTGCCAATCTTAATCCAGCGAGGAGTGCTTCGTATTCGGCTTCATTATTTGATGCTGTGAAGTCGAACCTAATGGCATAGTGAAATCGATGCCCTTATGGTGTTATCAATATCACTCCCACTCCTGCGTGAGATTCGTTGGATGACCCATCCATGAATAACTTCCACGAAGGAGCTTCATCTTGGGGCTCAGGCACACTAGGCTTTTCACACTGTTCGTTGTCTGGGAGCTCAGTGAACTCCGCAATAAGATCAGCCAAGACTTGTTCTTTTACTGCTGCTCGTGGTGAATACGTAATATCGAACTGCCCTAGTTCGACTGCCCATTTTAATAAACGCCCAGCCGCTTCTGGTTTTTGGAGGACTTGCCGAAGGGGCTGGTCAGTTAAGACTGTAATGGGATGGGCTTGGAAGTAAGGATGTAGCTTCCTTGAGGCCAAGATTAAACAATAAGCTAACCTCTCGATAGGAGGATATCTCAGCTCTGCTTTGATTAGCCTCTTTCTTACATAGTAAACCGCCTTTTGTACGCCTTCTTCCTCTCGTACTAGTACCGCACTAGCAGCAACTTCGGTGATCGCCAGGTAGATGAACAAAGTTTCTCCTTCGATAAGCTTTGATAAAATAGGAGGCTGTGCCATATGGGCCTTTAAGGACTGAAAAGCCTGCTCGCAGTCTCCTGTCCATTCAAACTTTTTGTTGCCCCTAAGTAGATTGAAGAAAGGGACGCATTTATCCGTTGGAAATGAATCTACTTAGGGTGGCAATTCTTCCAGTTAAACTTTGTACATCCTTGATCTTCTCTGGCGATTTCATGTCGATCAGGGCCTTTATTTTGTCAGGGTTGGCCTCGATTCCTCTTGAATTAACGATGAACCCCAAAAAATTTCCTGATCCAACACCGAAGGAACATTTGAGAGGATTTAGTTTCATCTGGTACTTGTTCAATACATCGAAACACTCTTGTAAATCCTTCACATGTCCTTCTGCTTTTTTCGACTTTACCAGCATGCCGTCCACGTACACCTCCATGTTTACTCTGATTAACTCCTTAAACATGTGGTTAACCAATCGCTGGTAAGTCACACCTATGTTTTTCAGTCCGAAGGGCATCACTTTATAACAGTATAATCCCGTATCGGTCCGAAAGCTGGTGTGATCCTCGTTAGGGGGATGCATACTAATCTGATTGTAACTTGAGTATGCATCCATGAAGGTGAGGATCTCATGTCCTGCAGTTGCATCGACCAGCTGGTCGATCCTTGGGAGTGGGAAGCAATCCTTTGGGCAGGCTTTATTGAGGTCTGTGAAATCCACACAGGTTCGCCATTTGCCGTTAGGCTTGGGAACCAACACTGGATTAGAGACCCACGATGGATAAAACGCCACCCTAATGAACCCATTCTCCTTTAATCTTTCAACTTCTTCTTTTAAGGCTCTTGACCGATCCTTATCGAGCAGCCTTCTTTTCTGTTGCAAGAGTGGAAAACTCTTGTCTATGTTCAGGACATGGCTGATAATTGTAGGATCTATCCCAGCCATGTCTTTCTGCGACCAGGCAAAGACTTCCTGGTTTTTCTGCAAAAATTCCACCAGTGCATGCTTCGTGGTTGGCTCTAAGTTTTTCCCGACCTTCACAACTTTGGTCAGGTCTTTTTTGTCAAGTTGGACCTCTTCCAGGTCCTCGACGGGTCCAAAATTTTCCTCAAAATCCCCAAAGTGAGGATTTAAATCCCTATCCTCACTTTGGGCAACACCCTATTTGGCGACTTCATCACCGGATTGGGCTTGTGTATCAATAGCCATTTGCAACCTATCTGGGGGAGTGCTCTTTGGCGTTCCCTTCTTCGCCTTCATGACAGAGGCGTTGTAGCACTCACTGGCTTCCCTCTGATTTCCCAACACACGTCCTACCCCTGCGTCTGTCGGGAATTTCATGGCTAAGTTCCATACCGAGGTGACGGCTCGAAGATCAACCAGTATAGGTCTTCCAATGACCGCATTGTACGCCGAAGGACAATCGACTACTATGAAAGTAGCGAGTAATGTCCTGGTAGCAGGCCTATTGTCACTGGAAGTCTGATTGACCCCGCTGGGGCGAGTACCTCACCAGAGATGCCGTATATTGTTTGGTTGTGGGCAACAAGTCCTTAACGGACAACTTCATGCGTTCCAGCTAAGATCTATACATGATGTTCACTGAACTTCCTGTATCAACTAGCACTCTTTTCACCATCATGTTGGCCATTTGGATATCCACGACCAGCAGATCGGAATGTGGGAACCGGACATGCTGAGCGTCACCATCAGAGAATGTTATTTCACCTTCTTCTGACCGAGCCTTTTTTGGCACGCGGTCCTCCACAGTCATCATCTCGATGTCCTGGTCATGGCGCAAAGTTCGAGCATATCATTTCCTGGCCTTTCCGCTGTTTCCCACGAGGTGCGGGCCTCCACAGATGGTTAACAATGTGCTAGTTACGGGATCAGGCTGCAAAGGTGGCGAGCGTTGGCATGTGGGCGCTTGCTCGTTGCCACCTGGAGCTTCTCGTTGGGAATTTCTCGAGGCCCGTATATACCTTCTCAAGTGTCCTTGCCTAATAAGGAACTTGATCTCATCCTTCAGCTGGTTGCATTCATTGGTATCATGTCCGTAGTCATTATGATAATGACAGAACTTGGTAGTGTCTCTTCTCGAAATATCCTTTCGAATGGGGGCAGGTTTCTTATAAGGCACACTGGAACTCGTGGCCTGATAAACCTTTCCCCGAGACTCAATAAGGGCAGTGTAGTTAGTGAACCGAGGTTCATAACGATTACCCTTGGCTCGTTTATTGTCAGAGGTGGAAGGCTCATTGTGCTGCCGTTTCCCACCATTCTTGCCATTGCCGTTGCCGTTGCCTTTGCCGTTGTCGTTGGGTTTGGACCCATTGGCGGCTTTGCCGGGCTCGACAGTCCCCTTGTCTTTGCCTGGGGGCTTTCCTTCATTGGCAATGGCATTCTCGAGCTTGATATATCGATCAGCTCGATCCAAAAATTCCTGGGAAGTCTTGACCCCATGCTTTCTGAGGTTGTCCCAGAGAGGCATACGACGCTTAACCCTTGCAGTTATGGCCATCATCTTGCCTTCGTCTCCCACTGTTTTTGCCCCAGCAGTTGCTTGCATAAAACACTAGACGTAATCCTTCAGTGGTTCTCCGTCTTCCTGGTGTATTTCGACCAGCTGATTTGCCTCAGTCGGGTGCACTCGACCCGCATAGAATTGTCCGTAGAATTCCTTCACGAACATTTCCCAGGAAAATATACTTGCAGGAGGGAATTTAAAAAACCACTTCTGTGCGGCATCAGAAAGTGTTGCAGGGAAGATCCTGCACCGAGCGTCTTCGGACACTTTCTGAATGTCCATTTGTATATCAAACTTGTTGACGTGAGATACCGGGTCACCATACCCGTCAAAGTTCGGAAGCGTAGGCATCTTAAACTTGCTAGGGGTTTTTGCCATAGCTATCCTCTGGACGAAAGGAGTTCCCTTTCTCCTATCGTGGTCGATATAAGATGTTCTTCCCCCGACCAGCTGCTGCACTACCTGGTTGAGGGCATCTATCTGGGCCTGCACGGTGCCAGGAATCGCCGGAGCCTCTGGTGCTGGGGGAATGTACTCGTCGTGCCGTTCCCGGCAATCGTTGAGTACGTCTCTTAAATCTTCATCTCTCCTCCACTGCTCGCTAGCTCCGAGCTGGTTAAAGACGTTATTTTTTCGAGGCTGCCCCCCAGCGTCTCGTCTTTCGGGTTGGTCTTCCCTAGGTGGTAGGCTTCTGCCCTCACCTCTTTCTTCATTCCTCTGACCGGTGTTTCCTCTGCCCAAGTCGGCCTCGTTATAACCATGGCCATCTCTGAATCTTGATTGGCTATGATGGGATCGACTGTTCCCTCAGTTGCCTTCTCGGGCTGGAACCTCCCAAGTGTTAGAGGGTGGCCTGCGTTGGTCGGTAGGTCCCCGTGCATTATCATGCCGCGGGGGGCCTCGGACCGTAGAGCCTGACTCTGAGTTCCTTCTGTTACCAGGAGGACACTGTCCTCTACTCGAGGGGTTTGGCTCGTCACCCCTATGGCATCTAGGACTACGAGGTGTCTGCCTGGCCCTATTCTGCCTTTGTTGCGGGGGATTGCCTCGACCAGCTTGGGATAGAGGCTGCACCTCAGGGTCCCTCAGCGGGACATCGTCCTGAGGCACCGGTGGATGCTCGGGCCTTTGAGGGCTCAAGGGCTGGATAGGTGGGCTAGGATTAGGACCCCTCTAGGGTGGTCCATTCGTAGGTTGATCAGGCTGCGAGGCAGGTGCAGCCTGGTTCCTAGCCAGTTGTAGGGCTGCTTCGAGAGCTGCCATGGCCTCCCTCTGGCGACGGTCCATCTCCGCCTGCCTCTCACTTAGTTCCAGGCATTTTCGTTCAATCTCTCGTTGCTGCCGCGCCATAACCTCGGCAGCACTTTCCTGGCTGGCCCTCAGATTGGCCAGTTCATCCTGCAATACCCCCAGGGTATTCCTCAGCGTCTCGGAATCCATTTCTTCCTCATCGAATTCCAAATGTGGCTCATCCTCAGTCACGTTCGGAGGAGGAGGAGGTTGAGGTGGGTGAGATGGTGCAGCGCCAGCTACCTGTCCAGTTTTCTTGGTAGTATTCGCCATTGATATTTCAACGATACTGTATCAAGCTCTCAATGAAAGCACCAGAATGTTGACCTTGATTTTGGTCAACTGACACGGAGTCAAATATGCTTGATATGGATAAATGCGTTGAAATGAGTGTGATGACAAAAATAATAAAGAACACAAGAGTTTATAGTGGTTCGGCCCCAAAATCTGGTAACAACCTACGTCCACTTGAACTGTTATTGATATAGGATTCAAAGGAGTGATCAAAGAACTAGGGTTCAATGAGTTTCACAAACCTCTAAAGAACAAAACAATATATCAAATAGAATAACTCTAATCTTAGATAATCAGAAAGCAAAAAGTCCCTTCCTTGAGCTATCTTTCTCTATTTATAGGCTCAAGGGGGATTACATTAGTTTGTTACAGATATTCTTTCCTAAATAATCGGATACTCAGGAAATCACGGGAGTCAATCTCGGGATTGACTAAGATCTTTATAAAATTATCGTGAGACACGCGGAACCTGCGACCATACTATTCGCAGGTAAACTTCAACCGTATTTTGCTTGCAATATCTTTACTGGTCAATACTTTAGCAGAATTCCGCCAGGTGTTAGCCACGTGTCCAAAAATCACTTGCCATGTCATCTGTGCCTGTTTTTTGGATAACAACTCCCATTATGCCCTCCAGGCACACTAATGAAGGCCCTTAAGCCTTATTAGCGAATTTGGGTCGTTACAACTATCCCCTCCTAATGAGAATTTCGTCCTCGAAATTTACCTGAACAACTCGGGATACTGATCCCGCATCGCTGTCTCAAGCTCCCAGGTCGCCTCCTCGACCTTACTATTCCTCCACAGCACTTTAACCTGAGGAATTGTCTTATTTCGCAATACTTTATCTTTTCGATCCAAGATCTGAACTGGTTGCTCTTCATAAGCCAAATCTGTCTGTAACTCTAAATCTTCATACCTCAACACATGAGTCACATCTGAGACGTACTTCCGAAGCATGGAAACATGGAATACGTCATGAACTCCAGACAATGATGGTGGCAAAGCTAATCTGTAAGCCACCTGACCAATCCTTTCTAGAATCTCAAATGGTCCAATGAATCTAGGGCTTAGCTTTCCCTTCTTCCCAAATCTTCTCACCCCTCACAATGGTGAAACTCGAAGAAAAATGTGGTCCCCAACCTGGAACTCCATGTCCCTACGCTTAGGATTAGCGTAGCTTTTCTGTCTGCTTTGAGATGCGAGCATTCTAGCCCGGATCTTCTCTATAGCTTCACTTGTCTTTTGAACCATATCTGGCCCCAAATATCTCCTCTCACCCATCTCATCCCAATGAATGGGTGATCTACACTTCCTCCCATATAACATCTCATAGGGAGCCACTCCAATCGTTGATTGATAACTATTGTTATACGAAAATTCAATCAATGGAAGATACTTACTCCATGAACTCTCAAAATCAATCACACATGCTTTGAGCATATCCTCTAATATCTGGATCGTCCTCTCAGACTGTCCATCAGTATGAGGATGAAAGGCTGTATTGAACTTCAACTGAGTCCCCAAAGCTTTCTACAAATCACCCCAAAACTTGAAAGTGAAGATAGGATCCCGGTCTGACACTATAGACTTAGGATCCCCATGGAGACATACGATCTCCCTCACATACAACTCTGCATACTGATCCACAGTATATGTCGACCTCACTGGTAGAAAATGGGCTGACTTGGTGTATCTATCCACTATCACCCACACCGAGTCATGAAGCCCCACTGTCCTGGGTAAATCTCCAACAAAATCCAATTTAATTTCCTCCCATTTCCATTCAGGAATACCCAAAGGCTGAAGCAACCCTGCTGGTCGCTGATGCTCTGCTTTCACCTGCTGACAGGTTAAGCATCTGGCAAAGTACTCAACCACATCCTTCTTCATCCCGGGCCACCAATATAAAGTCCGCAGATCTTGATACATTTTCTTGGTACCCGGATGGAGTGAGTACGGTGTCGTATGAGACTCATCCAATATCTCTTGTCTGATCCCCTCATCAGCTGGAACACAAATCTGTCCCTGATACCGAAGCAATCCAATCTCAGAAACAGAATAGTCCTTAGCTACTCCCGTGAAGACATCCTCTCTAACCCTCTGTAACTGAGCATCTATCAACTGTCCTTCTCTAATCCGCTCTAGCAGGGTCAACTGTAGAGTAATATTGGCCAACCGGCCTACCACCAACTCTATCCCCGCTCTGACCATCTCATCAGCTAACTTTCTTGAGATCTGAACAAAACTATACAACTGACCTGGACCTCTGTGGCTCAATGCATCCGCCACCACATTGGCATTCCCCGGATGGTAAAGAATATCACAATCATAATCCTTTACCAACTCTAGTCAACGCCTCTGTCTCATGTTCAGGTCCTTCTGTGTAAAGAAATACTTCAGATTCTTATGGTCAATGTATACCTCGCACTTCTCCCCATACAGGTAGTGCCGCCAAATCTTCAGTACAAAAACCACTGCTGCCAGCTCCAAATCATGGGTAGGATACCGCTGCTCATACTCCTTCATCTGTCGTGATGCATAAGCTATAACCTTCTCATTCTGCATTAACACACAGCCTAAGCCCAACCTCGATGCATCGTAGTAAACAACATACTTCCCTTCCTCCGAAAATAAGAGAATGAGATTAGTGCTTAATAATGAACCGAAATAGATGAATGATCTTTTTATGGACTGATGACACAACTGCGTTTTTAGGTGGTTCAAAGGTTAAAATCCTTCTACTCCACCAGCCAATATTATTGCTATATTTATGGTATTCTTTACATGATACTTTTTTTACATAATCGGATCCAGCCCCTTGCAACTCCCAGGATCTCCATATTTATAGGAGAGGGCACCTGGAAGTTGGTAAGGGGGGTCATCCCGTGACCTTCTTACCCATCATGTCATTTCTGTGACATTCATGATTAATTCCTAAACCCTGACAAATGAAGTGTGGTCTAATCAACAGGTAAGGGGGATAATGGGCCGCACGGCCCAACCCAGTCGTGGGTGTCTGAATACGCACGTTCATGCTGCGTGTCCGAGAATTCAGGGATATATCAGACACGTGATGTCTGATATATGCACATTTATATTTTGTGGTTGACTTTATAAAAGGTCATAGCTTCCAACTCCAGTTCGTACCCCGAGCTGGATGCCTTCTTAACCTGCGGCCTTCATAGTCCTGACTCGGCCCTTAGTAATCTTGACGAACCTTTTGACTACCTCGAGCTAAAGAGGTAGGACCTGACGACGGAAGCTCCGGTCATGGGGTATCCACGTGGCTGATATAATTAGGCCATATCTCAGCTCGCTAATAGCCCGCTGGAAAATTAGGGTGTACATCTGCCCCCAAGCCCCTGCTCGTGGTACACGACATCGTGTAGGGCCACAGTAGGGTCTTTTAGGCTTCTCCATGGACTCTCCATATTCTACCTTATACGCATGCATCGAATACGTGGAACATCGTGGTTGGTGACGGTACGTCTTCCAAGAGCCGCATTAAATGGCCTAGCCTATACTCAGCCGTCGTTTCGCCTTCCGAGTGGAGAGCCTCGGATCCCACATCAGGGCAATCCAATGCCCCTCCTCATGTGGCCTTTCACGTATATAAAAGGGGTGGCCACCTTACGCATGGGCCACCTGTTTATTTGAAAATTTTCCAAATCTCCCATCTTCTTCTCTCTTCACACCCTCAAGACACCCTCTTTTTCTTCCGGTTACCATTCTCAGCGTTCCAGAAGTTCAGGTGCAAGGGCTCCCTTGAGGCTTTGGAATCAGCTACTCCGACGAGGCCCCAACCCAGACGACCCCTTCGTCCCCTTCTCAACCAGAATACTCCGTAAGTCTCCTGACTGTGCATGTTTTGAATTTCTTATTCACTGTAGCCTAGGTAAACAGTTCCTGTAGCTGCATGAAATATTCTGTTGGTTTTTTGTGGGTATGAAGGGTGTAGGTTTTTATTTTAGGGCATCGATTGTAGAATAAAACCATTTAGGAGCATGGTTTGTAGGGTGCATTTTCTGGGGATATCTTCTGGGTAGGATTTTTTTGTAAATATCTAGTACCTTGGGTGCAAAATCGGGTAGCTTAGGGGACACGCTTCACAGGCGGTTTTGCACCTCTTGCCTACTGAAACTTTCCTTCCAAGGCAAAATTTTTTATCCTGACCCTCCTGACACATGAATTCCGAGTGATCGGGGATCTGTTGGGAGTACAGGCGCGTGTTCATAGAACCGTGTGGTCTCACTCTCCACGGGCTGAGATTACCTCAGCCCGTGCAAAGGAAACACCTCTTTAGATTCTCCCTTATGCTTAGGTCTCCTTTTCTAAAATTTCTCCTTTTGTTCACTAGGCGACCAGATGGGACCCAAGAAGAACGCTCCTAAGAGGATCGCAGGCAGCTCGTCCTCCCAACAATCCAAAGGAAAGGAGGTGATGACAGACTCCCCAATCCCTGTCTTTGGGCCGGCCATGGAGCAGGAGCTCCAGGTGGCGCCCGATGCTTTCTTCGAGGCCGAGAGGATCGTCTCAAAGATCACTGACCAGGGGAAAGTGAATAGAATATTCCTATCCCACAACATCGAGCTGGGGAGGGGCGCCCTGATCGCCTGACCTCCCGCAGAAGGTGAGCGGAGCTGTGCACCGCTCGACGAGGAGTTCGCGGCCTGGAGTGATGAGCACTTCAAGGCTGGGGCCTTCCTCCCGCTGGACCAATACTTCGCCGACTTCCTCAACTACGTGAGGTTGGCTCCTTTCCAGCTCCCCCCCAACTCCTACCATTTGTTGGCGGGGTTGAGATATCTGTTCTTGAAACAGGAGTGGGAGGTCCCCACTCCGGCAGATACCCTATATTTTTTCTGCCTCAAGACCAGCCCGGAGCAGCGGGGGCGAGGCGACGGGTTCTATTACTTGACCCGATTTCCAAATATGGCTGCGGTCATCGAGCTGCTCAGCCACCCCAACGACTTCAAAGACCAGTTCTTTATGTCCAAGGGGTTTCGCCACTGCGAACTGCACTACTTCAACCGTCCTCGTAAGTACCTCTTACTCTTAGCTCGTAAGTTATGTATCGATTAGCTCTCTTTTATTAGCTTCTGACTTGGAATAATTTTGCAGCCATTTTCACGAGGACAGATAAGTCCGTGATCCTCGGGGGTCAGTACGAGACACTGGCGGGCTTGCCCCCTAGTGAAAAGGACCATCGCCAGCTTGTGACAGATGAGACGATGTTGGCATGCAAGCTGATCTCTCTAGGCTAGACTTTGGCCCTTAGGAGGCCCCGGGGGCTTCCCCCAGCTCGCAAGATGAGGCCCATCCCCGAGGAGGAGGTCGTGGGCGAAGGAGAGGACAAGGACGAGGAGGACGAGGTGCCCCTCGTAAGGAGGGGGAGGAAGCGGGCGCTGGAGGTCGCCCAAAGAGTGGACGAGGAGAGGATCCGGTCCGGAGCAGCCGCAGGTCCCTCTGGACAAGGTAATCCTTACATGTTCAGGGGCTTAGATAGGGCCACCGCCGATCCTTGGCTAGCTAGGTTTAATCCCAATCAGCCCGTCCAACGCCATCAAAACAACCCCGACCTCGACGTAACCCTACTCCAGTGTGTTGACCGGCTCGTGCTGGATTACGAGAGTAGCCGTCCTAGGGCTACTGTAGTCGTAGACAACACTTTAGCCTTTAGGTCAGCCTTATTTGAGGAGTATGGGACCAATCTTCGGTCATGGCCCTTGCTCCGGGAGGGTATCGTAGCTCCGGGTCTTAGGCAGTACGTAGAAGAGTCTAGTCCCGAGCTAGTTTCGGACCCAGAACCCGTACCAGCCCGCGAATTCATTGTGTTAGATTCCCCCGCAGAAGCTTCGGGGCCGATGGTCGTGACCATAGATTCCTCTTCTAGCTCGAGGGGTAGGATCCCTTTCAATATATATATATACTTGAGTTCCGCTTTTTCCCCCTTATTTTTGTTCTTGCATGAACGCTTACTTGTATATTAATGTTGTCTTTCTTTTGCCAGAGGAAATGTCTCAGCCCGGGAATAGAGACCTGCGAGCTATGTTCGCCGGAGGGAACTCCTCTGCTGGGGCCTCTGGGCCCAGAATGAAGAAGCTCCGGGTGGCGAAGAAGGCTGCTGGGACCCCAACCAAGTCCCCTGCAGAGGGGAGAGACCAGACCCCAGCTGCCCAGGCCAAGTTACCTCCACCTCCTTCCGCAGTGGAGAAGATGCCCCCGCCCCCTCCACGAGCTCCAGCCTTTGTTCGGGATACGGGGGCGGAGCCCGGGATTTTGGCAATCGCAGCCCCTGAGGTGCGCATTCCAGTGGACCCCCAGGCCCTGGAGAAAATTCCCAACGTCTTTCGGGGGACGGTGTACGAGACGACGACCTACACCGTCGACCACTACTATGGCGCCACCGAAAGGGACCTGCGGGCGATCGAAACAAGGAGCCCGGAGAGTGTGATGGAGTCTTCATTGGGAATGGCTCTAACGGTAAGCCGGTTTTACACTTTGTACCCTTTGGTTTCCATGCATCGTACGTTCCTTCTTTTTTCTTTTCTAAGGCAGTTGCCTCTTTGCTTTGCAGGGTACCTTGCTCTTCACCGGAGCATATCCAGGTCCAAGGCTCGCCTCGAGGACATGAGGGGCAAGCATCAGGCTGTTTTGGCCGCCCAGCAAACTACTTTGGCCGCCCTGAAGACTGCTCAAAAGCAGGAACAGGAGGCCAAGGATGCCTTGGCGGCCGCGCGGGCCGAGCTGGAAGAGGCCTAGGCTAACAAGGCTGCCCTAGCCGCTGCAACGGCCGAACTCAAGGAGGCCAGGACTGCCCGGGCCGTGCTTGATACCGCAAAAGCCGAGGCCGAGGAGGCTAAGGCCGCCCTTGAAAAAGAGAAGGCAGCCTCCAGCTTCGCCATGGAGGACATGCTATACCATTGCTGGGTCTTCAACCCTCATGGCGATTTTTCCTTCCTAGGAGCGGAAGTCTGGGAGCCCTTCCTGGAGGGGTTCAAAGCTTGTCTTCAGCGAGAGGCGCCCTCTGAGACCGAGGAGACCTCCACAGCGGCCGAGCAGGAGGGCGAGACGGCGACCTCAACAGAGCAGCTCGGTGGAGCCTAGGCCTTTCTTTTTCGCGCCCACATTATTATTATCATCATTTTTTTTTGTAACTTTTGTATGAGGTTTTTTTTTCACCTCGAGACAATTGGTTTTATCAATTTTTACTTTTAATTGGTTTATTTCCTTTTGCCTCTACACAGTTTGGTCATTGCTTTGAAAAACTTAGTTCGTGTTAATTCTTAACTAATATTTTGTGCTTTTTAGGAAAAACACCGATTAATCAATTTGAATTAACTTCTAAGTTCTATGACCTGGTTATGTCCAGGACGCTAGTTTGAAAACTTAGTTCACGTTAATCTTTGACTAATATCTTGTGCTTTTTAAGAAAAACACCGATTAATCAATTTGAATTAACTTCTAAGTTTTATGACCTGGTCATGTCCAGGACGTTAATTTAAAAAAACTTAGTTCGCGTTAATTCTTGACTAATATCTTGTGCTTTTTAAGAAAAACATCGATTAATCAATTTGAATTAACTTCTAAGTTTTTAGCCGACCTGGTTATATCCAGGATAGGACTTAGTTCGCGTTAATCCTTTATCAATATCTCGTGTTTTTTAAGAAAAACAACGATTAATCAATTTGAATTAACTTCTAAGTCTTTAAGGCGACCTGGTTATATCTAGGATAACACTTAGTTCGTGTTAATCCTTTATCAATATCTCATGTTTTTTAAGAAAAACAACGATCAATCAATTTGAATTAACTTCTAAGTCTTTAAGGCGACCTGGTTATATATCCAGGTACCATATGCCCCCCCCAGTAACTAGGAAAGGGTCTTTCGTGGTTACTTGAGATTACACCCACAAATATACACAATAATAAACAAAGATTTAATTCTCATTGCTTTAACAAAAAGTGGCCTTTAAGCCTTACAAGGGTGCTACTGATAATATTTCTTCAAATGAATGGCGTTCCAAGTTCGTGGGACTGCCCCTCCATTGAGTCGAGCTAATTTGTAAGTTCCTTCCTTAATGACCTCAGTGATTTGATATGGCTCTTCCCAGTTCGGTCCTAACACTCCATCTTTGGGATCCTTACCGGCCAAGAAGACTCTCCTGAGGACCAGGTCGCCAATGCTAAAGGCGCGTTTTTTGACCTTTGAGTTGAAATAACGAGTGATTTTTTGCTGGTAATGCGCGAGCTGAAGCTGTGAATCTTCTCGTCTTTCATCGATCAGGTTGAGGGAGGCGCCAAGTAGTTTGTGGTTGCGGTCCTGGTCATATGTCTGGACTCGATGCGATGATACCTTAATCTCGACAGGGAGGACTGCCTCACTCCCAAAAGTCAGAGAGAAAGGAGTATGACCCGTAGGAGTTCGATGCGAGGTCCGGTATGCCCACAGAACCTAGGGGAGTTGTTCTGGCCAGACCCCCTTGGCTTCGTCTAGTCTTTTCTTAAGGCTCGCCTTTAGCGTCTTATTGACAGCTTCGACCTGGCCGTTCACCTGAGGATAGGCCACGGAGGAGAAACTTTTCACGATTCTGTACCTTTCACAAAATTCGGTGAAGAGGTCACTGTCGAACTGAGTCCCATTGTCGGATACGATCTTCTTCGGTAGCCCGAACCGGCAGATAATGCTCTTGACCACGAAGTTGAGAACTTTCTTGGAAGTTATTGTTGCTAAAGGTTCGGCCTTAGCTCACTTCATGAAGTAGTCGATAGCCACCACGGCGTAGCGGACCCCGCCCTTCCCAGTAGGGAGGGCGCCAACCAAGTCGATTCCCCATACAGCAAATGGCCATGGGGACGAGATCATCCTCAGCTCGACTGGGGGAGCACGGGCAACTGTGGCGAATCGCTGGCACTTGTCACATTTCTTGACATATGAGATCGAGTCCTTCGATAGAGTGGGCCAGTAATACCCTTGCCTTAAGACTTTTAGGGCCAGGCTATGCCCCCCAATGTGATCTCTGCAAAAACCTTCGTGCACTTCCTGCAGGATGGCCTTTGCTTCGCTTGGCAGAACACATCGTAGGAGAGGTAGGGAGTGCCCACGTCGGTACAACACCCCATCTATCATCGTATACCTTGGAGCCTGGTACAGTACCCGCCGTGCGTCATTACGTACTTCGGGTAACTTCCCCTCGGTGAGGTACTCAAGGATGGGAGCATCCAGGTCGGTCTGGCGTCAATCATCTCGACCTCCGCCCCGACCTCTTCTATACTTGGTTTTTCCAGGAATTCCACCGGTACTAACCCCAGCGACTCCGTCTCCCCAGACGTAGCGAGCTTAGCGAGGGCGTCTCTGTTGGCGTTCTGCTCCTGAGGTATCTGCTCGACTGAGCCTCGCCCGAACGCGGACAGTTCGACTTTTACCTTGGCCAGGTAAGCAGCCATCTTCGCTCCTTGTGCTTGATATTCACCTAGCACCTGGTTTACCATGAGCTGGGAGTCGCTGAAGCACTGGACGGAGCTCACCTTCAGCTCCTGGGCTATTCTTAGCCCGGCCAGCAAAACTTCGTATTCGGTCTCGTTGTTGGAGGCCTTGAATTCGAATCTCAGCGCCGAGTGAAATCTATGTTCCTCAGGGGATATCAAAATTATTCCAGCCCCGAAGCCATTCTCATTGGATGAGCCATCCACGAAGATCTTCCACGACGTCTGGGCTGAGGTGACCTGAGGTGAGTCTTCTATAGGATCCTCCTGGAATCCTGTGCACTCCGCCACAAAATTGGCCAGGGCCTGAATTTTTTTAGCAGTTCGTGGGGTGTATAAAATCTCGAACTAACTGATTTCGATAGCTCACTCTAACAGACGTCCCGATGCTTCAGGTTTTTGCAAAACCTTCCTTAAAGGCTGATCGATCATGACGTGTATTGAGTGGGATTGGAAATACGGCCTGAGCTTTTGGGAGGCCGTGATAAGACAGAACGCCAATTTCTCCATCAACGGATATCGGGATTCAGCCCCGAGAAGTCTCTTGCTGATGTAATAAACTGGTTTCTAAACCCGGTCTTCTTCTCGGACCAATACGGCACTAGCTGCATCCTCTGTGATAGCTAGGTAGAGGAAAAGGGGCTCCCCTGCCTTTGGTTTGGACAATACGGGCGGTTCAGCCAGATGTGCCTTCAGGTCGAGGAAAGCACTTTCGCACTCCTCAGTCCATTCGAGTTTCTTGTTTCCTCGGAGCAGGTTGTAGAATGGCAGGCACTTGTCGGTGGATTTTGAAATAAACCAATTTTGGGCGGCCACCCTTCCTGTCAGGCCTTGGACGTCTTTACGCGACCTGGGTGAGGGAAGCTCGAGCAATGACCTAATCTTATCGGGGTTAGCCTCAATTCCTCTAGTGTTGACAATGAAACCCAGGAATTTTCCAGACGCGACCCCGAAAGTGCACTTCTGTGGATTAAGCCTCATGCCGTACTCCCGTAGTATCTTGAAGCATTCCTCCAGGTCGGAAATATGGTTATCGGCAGTCTTTGACTTGACCAGCATGTCATCAACGTACACTTCCATGTTCTTCCCAATCTGGTTGGCGAACATTCTATTTACTAACCTCTGGTATGTAGCACCGGCGTTCTTCAACCCGAATGGCATGACCTTGTAACAATAGACGTTAGTCGAGGTCATGAGGCTGGTGTGCTCCTGGTCCGCCAGATTCATGGCGATCTGATTGTATCCTGAGTACGCGTCCATAAAGGACACGAGCTCGTGCCCTGCCGTGGCATCTACCAACTGATCAATTCTTGGCAAGGGAAAACAATCTTTGGGGCAGGCTTTATTCAGGTTGGAGAAGTCGATGCAGGTCCGCCATTTCCCGTTGGGCTTCGGGACCAGCACGGGGTTGGCGACCCAAATCGAAAACTTGGCTTCACGGATAAAGCCGCATTTCTTGAGCTGGGCTACTTCTTCTTCTAAGGCCTCAGCCCGAGTTGTTCCCAGGCGCCTCTGCTTTTGGGACTTTGCAGGAATGCTCTTATCCAAATGAAGGGTGTGCATGATGACATTTGGACTGATTCCCACCATGTCCTTGTGTGACCATGCAAACACATCCAGGTTATCCTGCAGAAACTTTATCAGCTCCGCTTTCCTCTTGCTACAGAGGTTTTTCCCGAGCTTGACCATCCATGAAGGATTTTGTGGATCGATGTTTACTTCCTCGAGCTCTTCAATAGCTTGGAGCTCAGACTTGTCCTCGCCTATTCGGGGGTCGATATCCTCACTTAGGATGATACTTTCCTCCTTGGCACTCTGAGGTTTTTCAATCTCAGGATTAGTTAAAGGTTCCTGAGATTCCTCTCCTCCACCTTGGATGGCCATCGCTAGCTGCCCAAGTTTCGATTTTCCCTTCATGGAAATGCTGTAGGATTCCCTGGCAGCGAGCTGATCGCCACACACCGTGCATGTTCCCATGGAAGAAGGGAATTTCATCACGAGGTGGTGAACAGAGGTGATGGCCTCAAAAGCTATGAGTGTGGGTTGGCCCAAAATAGCATTGTACGCAGCGGGGCAGTCGATGACCACAAACTCAAGGAGTTTTGAGACTGTCCAAGGTCCTTCTCCTAAAGTGATCACCAGCTCGATCGTCCCTATAGCCGCTGATCCTTCTCCCGAAAAACCATACAACATCATGGAGGTCGCCTTCAGCTCGGCGACAGTCAAACCCATCTTCTCCAGTGTGGACCGGAATAGAAGATTTACCAAGCTCCCATTATCGATCACCACTCTCCTAACCCTCCGATTAGCGAGCTTCACTGCTATGACCAGAGGGTCGTTATGAGGGAACTGAACGTGGCTAGCATCTTCTTCAGTAAAAATGATTGGTTGCCTCTCCAATCGCTGTTGCTTTGGCAGATGCTGCTCGGGGACGAATTCTACACCATTATGCGCCTTGAGTTTGTTTACGTACCTCTTCTATACACCCCTGCTCGTGCCAGCCAAATGCGGACCTCCCGAGATTGTGGATATCTCTCCTCCTATCACTGGAGGAGGGACGTCTTGATCGACTCGGGACCCGAGCTAATTGACCAAGATTTCCGGAGCAGGTCGGCTTGTTGGAACCTTGTTCCGCGCGTATTGAGCCAAGGGCCCGGCTCTGATGAGAGTTTTGATCTCATCTTTCAAGTGCCTACAATCATCAGTATTGTGGCCAACGTCGTTGTGGAAGCGGCAAAACTTGGAGGTGTCTCTCTTCCCCTTCTGGTGCTTTAACGACTCCGGATTTTTCCAGGGGAGGCAAGCAGATTTCGCTAGGAAGATGTTCTCCCTAGAGTGGGTGAGCTCTGTATAAGTCGCGTAGACCGGCTTAAATTTGTCTACGGACTTATTCTTCTTTGGGCCGTGCTGGTTGCCCTCGCCGTTCCCCTTTCTTTTGCCACCACCGAACTGGTTATTCTGTGTAACGTTCTGGGTCACTGCCACGACCTCCATTCCCACTCCAGCGGGCTGATCAGGGTCCTGGCTGGTTCCTGCAGCTGAGGCTTGGGCTTCTTCCAGGTTGATCCATCCTTGGGCCCTATTCAGGAATTCGTTTACTGAGCTGACTCCCTTCCTTTGTATTTCATTCCAGAGTCCCCCTCCGACGAGGATTCTAGTTCTCAAAGCCATGAGCTTCGAGCTGTCATCTGCGTCTCTGGCTCGAGCAGTGACGTTCACGAACCTGCTCAGGTATGCCTTCAAAGGCTCGTCGAGTTGTTGCCTTACGTTAGCCAGGGAGTCGGCCTTGACGCGGGCAGCCTGGGAGGCTTGGAATGCCCTTTTGAAATCAGCAGAGAAAGTTTTCCAGGAGCTGATTGATTGTTTCTTGCTTTGTTTGAACCACTGTCTGGTTGGTCCAGTCAGTGTGGAGGGAAATATCAGACACCTCAGCTCAGGGCCGATGTTGTGGGCCATCATCAGGGTGTTGAACATCCCCAGATGATCTGACGGATCTCAGTCTCCGTTGAATTTGGACAGGTGCGGCATACGGAAACCGGGTGGGTATGCCGTTGCTGCTATGCTGGGGGCGAAGAGCTCAAGCTCGTCCCCCAAATCATATTCATCTTTCTCTTTCTCCGACAGGAGCTTCCTCATTAGCTCCTCCATCTGAGCCAATCGCTCAAGGGTTTTGTCCTTACTTCCTTGGTTACTCCGGGGTTGTTCAACAGCTCCGGATCCATTGTATACGTTTGGTGGGTTATTGCCCTTCCTATCTTGAGATAGGTTATTTGGGACATTCCCGCCGTTACGTATCTCGGACAGGTCTCCCCTTGAGCGAGCATGGCTGCCATCTCCTACCGGTTCCCCCCTATGAGAGTTAAGGCGATCTCGCAGGTCGCTCCTCGGGGTGGCTTGAGGACTTTGCGCTGAGCTTAAGCGTTGACGCAGGTCTCCGCCAGAAAGGTCACTCTGGTGACTGCCGATCCAGTAGCTCCCGTTAGATAAGCTCGGAGTCCGCCTCTGGGGGAGAGGATCCGGGCTCCCTCTGGGCGCCCTGCTATGACGGGAAGGTCCTGCGGATGATGGGTTCCTCTTGCTGCTTCCATAAGCTGGAATATCTTGGGTAGGCCGAGGAGGAGAAGGATACCTTATTGGTGATGGAGGATGCCTGACCGGGGATGCAATCCTGGTTCCTTCAAGGCGGATCAAGATAGGTGGGGGCCTTTCGGCCCTGCCAACCTGCGGGCCCCGCGCCTGGCGATCTGGACGAGGCGCAGGACGGTTGGTGGGGAGGGGCTGGTGCTGTGAGCCCTTCCCTGACCTCCTTCTAGAATTCCCTCGAGCCCTCCTGGGCGCGCTCGAGGCTGGTAATGAGTTGGGAGTTGAAGTTCGGACCGAGCGACTATACTGTTGTTCGGCTCTAGGTATTTCTTCGAAGTTTGCCTCTCGACGGCACGATGAGGGAGTAGAGTTGGACGCCGGAGGTCTGTCTGAGGGGCTAGGCCTGGACCGATTACCCCGGCGGGACTTACGAGTCTCGCCTTGCCTCTTTCCGACGTTAGCGTCGGTTGTAAGAGGGGGTAGTCGGGCCAACACCTCTTTAATCTGCTGACTAGCTTTCGCTAGTTGACTCCTCAGCTGAGTATTCTCCATCTCTACTGCCGTGTAAAAATTCGGGTTCGGATTAGGTGGTCGGGGCGCCGAACTTCCAGTATCATCCTGGCCTATCGGCTGCTTGCCCGGCCGCTGCTGGACTTCAGGATTTTGCTCAGCGGAGATGGCAGCATGATGAACCTCCTGCCCATTATGTTGTTCTGCCTCGTTACCTTATCTTGATCGAGTGGTCACCATAGTTGGATGTTTGCGATAGCACCAATCTAACTAGCTCTCAATGAAAGAACCAAATTGTTGACGCGGTTCTTCGCCAATAGGTAATTAAGAAAATAAGAGAATGAGATTAGTGCTTAATAATGAACCGAAATAGATGAATGATCTTTTTATGGACTGATGACACAACTGCGTTTTTAGGTGGTTCAAAGGTTAAAATCCTTCTACTCCACCAGCCAATATTATTGCTATATTTATGGTATTCTTTACAGGATACTTTTTTTACATAATCGGATCCAACCCCTTGCAACTCCCAGGGTCTCCATATTTATAGGAGAGGGCACCTGGAAGTTGGTAAGGGGGGTCATCCCGTGACCTTCTTACCCATCATGTCACTTCTGTGACATTCATGATTAATTCCTAAACCCTGAAAAATGAAGTGTGGTCGAATCAACAGGTAAGGGGGATAATGGGCCGCACGGCCCAACCCAGTCGTGGGTGTCTGAATACGCATGTTCATGTTGCGTGTCCGAGAATTCAGGGATATATCAGACACGTGATGTCTGATATATGCACATTTATATTTTGTGGTTGACTTTATAAAAGGTCATAGCTTCCAACTCCAGTTCGTACCCCGAGCTGGATGCCTTCTTAACCTGCGGCCTTCATAGTCCTGACTCGGCCCTTGAGTAATCTTGACGAACCTTTTGACTACCTCGAGCTAAAGAGGTAGGACCTGACGACGGAAGCTCCGGTCATGGGGTATCCACGTGGCTGATATAATTAGGCCATATCTCAGCTCACTAATAGCCCGCTTGAAAATCAGGGCGTACACCTACCATCAACTATCATTGGCAGTGCTCTAATCCACCTCATAGATACTACCAGTTCTCCAGTAGGCAAAATAGTCCCAAAACCTGAAGTACTATACTCACTAGGTCTACAAAATCTATCAATCACCTAATTAGATACAAACGAATGCGTAGCACCAGAATCAATCAACACAGTAAAAGGAGTGCCAGCACTAGAAAGCTGACCTGTCACTACCGAGGGACTAGTCTCGACCTCTGCCTGCGTCAGGGTGAACACTCGAGCTGGAGTCGAGCTATCCACCTTCCCTGTATCTCCCTTCTTCACCGTTGGGCAATCCTTCCTGAGGTGTCCCACCACCCCGCACACATAACAGGCCTTAGCCCGACACTCGCCCGGATGGCGTCTCTTGCATCTCGTGCACTCTGGATAAGTCCTCCATGTATCACCACCTCCCTGGCGGCCACCCTGAGTACCTCGACCTCTCCTATCAGGACCGGGAACGGTCGAAGCCTCAGGGGTCTTCCTCTTCAAATCACTGGGGCCTCCGCCCCTACCTGAACCAGAATATGGAGGCACCGCCCTGCGGCCCTCCCTCCTCACAACACTATCTCTCCATATCTTATTCTCCGCTTCCTCAGCGGTAAGAGCCTTCTCCACAACCTGAGCATAAGTTGTTCCTCCAGGAACTGTGGTAATTCTCACATCTCAGGCTATCATAGCATTCAGCCCCCTAATAAATCTGTCTTGCCTGGCTGCATCAGTAGGTACAAGATCCGGTGCGAACTTCGCAAGTCTATCAAACTTCAAGGAATATTCTGTAACTGTCATACTGCCCTGAACCATCCCCACAAACTCATTTATCTTCGCTAACCTGATGGCAACATTATAATACTTCTGACTGAACAAGTCTTTAAACCCTTCCCAAGTCAACGCAGTAACATCTCTGGTCTGTGATGCCACCTCCCACCAGATTCGGGCATTCTCCCTCAGCATATAAGTGGCACAGGCCACCCTGTCATGACCTTCCACCCTCATAAAATCAAGAATGGTAGTAATCATAGTCATCCACTGCTCAGCCTTTAGTGGATCTGGTCCTCCCTCAAAGATCGGGGGCTGCTGCTTCCTGAACCGCTCATACAATGGTTCCCACTTGTTCCCAACCTCAACTGGCTGCACTACAGGTACCACTGCAGGTAGCACAACAGAGGCAACACTCCCAGATGGAGCCTGCTGCCACAGAATTCGAATCTGTTCATCTTGGCTCTGAAGCCGAGCCTGCATGTCTACCATTAACCGCTGCCAGTTCTCAGGGACTGGCGGAGGGGTCAGGCCCTGATCATCATCTCTAGCCCCAGACCTGCTGGCTAGTCGCATGGATTTTCTTGGACGCATAACTATCCAAGTCAATTTGCAATCAACGACTTGGCAATTAGGCTATGATGACAGGGTAATAATCCTTTCATGATCCATCACTGGAACTCCAATCATTCACAAGCAATCAATTTATAACAATTCATCCAGATATTCATTCACATGCACAGCAATGCTAATAAGCACGCCTCAATAGCATCATGCAATAGTCAAGGGCCAGGCCCTATCAGTATCTCATGCTCCCTATTCGTCAAACAGTTACCAACAATCATATCTCACTCAAATCATTTAAACACATAATCATGTATACACAATTACCAAACCTTGAGTTGAGCTTGTCTCTCGCTGCGAATGTACATATCCAGCTAGTCTTCAGGACCCATAAACCTAGGACGCTCTGATACCAAGTTGTAACGCCCTAGATAGCCAAGACCGTTACATTGTGTGTTTATAAAGTGCTAGACTTTTTAATCAAGTCGTTTAATTAAAAACGTGCTATTGAAACCATAAAGGAACTAGGGTTAAAATGTTTTGGTCTCAAAAGTCACATTTTTAATAAAGAGACGTTTCCTGATTACACGGGATCCCAAAAATATTAAGTTTAAAGACCGTTTACAAAAGTCATAAGGTTTAGATACAATATCAAGCCATATTAAGGCAAAATTGACAGTTAGGCAAATCCCTGTCCTGATCCACTCCTCGACCATGGTGATCGAACAGCTGGCTATGTACATTCAACCCCGCAGCTCTCCATCTCAGGATTGGTCCAAATTGCCTTTGCCTTTACCTGCACCACGTAGCACCCGTGAGCCAAGGCCCAGCAAGAAAACACAAAAACAGAGCATAAGCAATCAACATACAATTCAGTATCTCATATCGCATCACATATTCTCAACCATATAAGCATTCAGTATAATCAAGTATTCCACATACTAAACATATCAACTCCTATCACATATTAGTTCATAAATGATAACTAGGGCTAGCGCCCTCAAGCTGCTCCCTCCGTTATCCCACTGACTCCGACCCGCTTAAACCGAGCTCAGTGAATATTAAGCTGTCCTCGGCTACCAGGGGCCAAGCCGCGCCCTGTTCGCAAATATTGTGTACGGCACCCTTAGGCCGCTATCACATGTCCCATGGCATAATACCATCATTGACATAATACAAATATCGGGAGCACTTAGTCCCATCACAAACATATAACCGGGTGCAATTTTCTTACCTTTCGATTCACTAGCTTTGATCACTTGACTCCTTGAGCACGATCCCTCTCGAGCCCTAGCGCTCACCTAAACACAACCATAGGTTAAAGTCATCACCAAACCTCAAGTCCAAAACCTAACCTCGGGACCAATCCCGAGCCCCCGGGAAGTTCTAGTTCCACCAAACAAGGTGGTGGAATCGAACCCCGAACCCTTGGTCAAAAACCCTTGCAAATAACCCCAAAATCCCTTTATGGAAACAGGGCAGCGCTACAGCGCTCATTGGAGGGCGCTACAGTGCCACAAACAGAAGAAAAATCCCTTCAGTACGCATGGCCTAGCACTACAATGTCCAAAGGCTAGCGCTGTAGCGCTACTCACAGACAGGCAACACCCCTGTTTCCCTTCCTGCGATTTCCTCGAACCAAACTCAACCAAAACTTCTCCAAACCTTCACCAAATTCAAAAACAACCTTATTAACACACTCCACTCATCCCAAGCACCCCAAATACCCAGAACTCAAGCACATGCATCCCTAATCTCAAAATTCACCATAGCCACCTCTAGACATCGAAACTCAGCAGAAACCAGCCAAAACATCAGAGTTAAAAGCTTAGAATTTCATACCTTTAATGGGATTTCGATTTCAAGACAACCTCTACATCTCCTTAGCTTTCTCTTCCTCAACCTTTTGCCTGAATTCCCTAAATTTCCCATCAAGTTCAGCTTATGCACCAAAGGTCAAAAACTAAAACTAAAAACTGAAGAAGCTACAAGGTCTTACCTTAAGTGATGATGTGTTCTTGCTAAACCCCTGCCAATTCTTCAAGCCTAGCTTAGGATCATTGATGCTCAGCCTAACCTAGCCCTCCTCTGAGCTTTGCTCCAGGAAAACCCAAGAAAAGTGGTGAGAGAACCACAAATCGACCCTAGAGAAAACCAGCTCTGTTTTCCTCCCTTTCTCTTTTCTTTCTTTTCCTTCTTTTCTTTCTTTCCTCAGACTTCTGTAGTATTCTACCACTTCCACTAACATAAAGCCTCACTAATACCCATCTTTAAAAAGCCAAATGACCTTAATGCCCTCCCTATTAATTCTAAACCCTTTAATCCACTTAGGGACATTTTAGTCATTTCACCCCAATTCCCGCTAACTCCTCGAGTGTCTCTAATATTTACCACTTAATTCTCGATACCTAATTAATCACCAATAATTCCTTGATGTCAAAATAGACCCTAATATACTCGCTAAATTCCCATTTATACCCCTAGGCTCACCCCGAGCTGGGTATAAATCCCCGCCATGACTTTTTTGCTAATCTGCTCACTAGGATCGTCTCGAGTCACAGGTCACACATATATCCACATAATAATGTGGTCTCGACAATTATCACATACACCAATACAATTATGCCCATAAACCTAATCAGGGCCTACATGCATACTAATACACATAGTCATGCATCTCGAATATTCAAATAGTCATATAACATGCTTTAAATCATAATCATGCATTTTACTCATTAAAGTCACACATAACTCCCATTATGCCCTCCAGGCACACTAATCAAGGCCCTTAAGCCTTATTAGCGAATTTGGGTCGTTACAGGACCTCCTCTTTTAACCCTAAATTCCAAAGTGCAGGCGCTGTGACTCAGATTTAGCAAATCGTAGCCCGTCTGTTTTAGCCAAAAATCTCGATTCTTTTTTGGTTTCCAAGCGCCGCGACTTGATAGACCAAGTCGCGGCCCGCCTCCACGCCTACAAAATCCTTTGCTTTTTGAATTTTCAAGGGTTGTGACTTATAAGGGCATGTTGCAGCCCTAATTCTTACAGATACTCCTAATTTTCCCTTCAATTTTTGTAACTCCCAGGAGTCACGACTCAGCTTGAGCAAGTCGCAACTTGGCCCCAAAAGCGATTTTTCTTGCCATTTTTCATCTTTTCACGATTTGCACGGTTCTTAAATACAACCAACACTAAAACTCAATTAAACATTACAACTCCAAAACAAAATCCAAACCAAAGTTTTCAACTGAAAAATTAAAGCAAAAGCAAAAATAAATTATAGGAATGCCTCCTACAGCGTTGTCGTTAACGTCATTAAGCCGGACACTGCCTTCCCACTTAAATGGGACTAAGTATCACCACAGACTTGGCTTGATCCACCTGACCATCTATGTAATGCTTCAACCATTGATCGTTCACCTTAAAATGTCCCGTCTTTTCACTATGAACTTGTACTACACCATACGGGAACACTGTGACCACTATGAATGGTCCCGATCACCTCGACTTCAGCTTGCTTGGAAACAACTTCAGCCTTGAATTAAATAACAACACCTTGTCTCCTGGTTGAAATTCCTTGCGAATAATTCATTTGTCATGAAGGGCCTTTCCTTCTCCTTATATATCTTCGCATTCTCATAGGCCTCGTTGTGGAATTCGTCTAACTCATTTAATTCCATGAGTCTATTATGTCCTGCCATAAACAAATCTTCATTTAACTTCTTGACAAACCTGTATGCTCGATCCTCTAATTCCACTGGTAGATGACTTGCTTTCCTGAATACCAACTAATAAGGCGACATCCTTATTGAAGTTTTAAATGCTGTCCGATAGGCCCAGAATGAATCAGCGAGCCTGTTTGACCAATCTTTCCTCGAAGTATTGACAGTCTTTTCGAGGATGCTTTTGATTTCTTGGTTAGATACTTCTACTTGCCCATTAGCTTGAGGATGGTAGGCCCATTAGCTTGAGGATGGTAGGCCAAAGCGATACGATGATGAACTCCATATCGAGCATAAAGAGCAATGAAAATTTTGTTGAAAAAATGACTCCCTTCATTAGTAATGATTGTTCGGGGAGTTCCGAACTGGGTGAAAATGTGTTTGTGAAGAAAATTAAGAACTGCATTTCTTTCATTAGTTGGAGTTGCTGCTGTTTCCACCCATTTATACACATAGTAGGAGTACCTATTGTTGAAGGATGACATGAGAGGTCCTATGAAGTCGGTTCCCCAGACATCGAACAATTCCACTTCTAGAACTCCAGTCATAGGCATTTGATCCCTTCTAGAAATATTACCAGTCCATTGACAGTGATCACATCCTTTTACAAATAAATTGTCATCCTTGAACAAAGTAGGCCAATAAAACCCTGACTGCAATACTTTTGCCGCTGTTCTGGTTGCTCCAAAATCACCACCACACTGAAGAGTGTGACAGTTGTTGGGGGAGAGTGAGATAACACCACCACAAGAAATAGAATCTACACGAAATTTAGATTGACAGAGACTTACAAAATATTAAGAAAGAACATGCAAATCCAAGTAGAACAATGGTGTTCTTCAACTTTAATGATGCTTCAAAACCCTAGGCAAGATAATCACTTTGAGCCAATCCTTTGAGCATTCATTGAGCAAACCAAACACAAACCAAGGCTTATACACGTTGCAAAACATTGTCCTAATACTCTATTTCGCAGCCACCATTGATGCTTGAGGCCTTCTCTTGAGGAAATGAGGATTGAGATTGAACAAGCCTTCAAAGAGTTCTTGGAGGAAACTTAGAGATTCTTGGAGCTAGAGAGAGAGGGTAGAGAGAGGTTGGAGAGAGTGATCAAGTCTCCCCAAACACTATTTTTGACCCTTATATACATTAGGCACCATCATTATGTCTAACTAATAGAATTAGACTTGAAAAACAAGTCATTTAGAGCACTTATGATATATCACGTAATACAGCAGGCGATGCATTGCCTATTAGGGTTTCTAGAAACCCTAGCTTTCAGGTGATGTCTCGCCTCTTGGGTGGTGATGTATCGCCACCATCTCTGACTTTGGACACTTCAAAGGTCCCAAAATTGTTCTAAATGCCACCAATTTTTTCAGGAAACCTTAGATACTCTCATGTATCACTTTGGACCCAAATTTGCATTTTATAAGTGCCTACAATTGAAACTCAAATTCATATCTTCATTATGTGAATTCTACTAAGTGTTCATACCTTGCTTGTATTTTAACACTTATCATTTGTATTTAACATATCATAACAATCCCCCACTTGGTTAAATGCAAGCCACATTCTCTAGCTTAAACAGTTTTGGTGCATAAAATAAAGTTCATTTCAGTTTGAACTTTACCTTAGTGAAAATACCACAAAGTCTTATCAAAATCATTAGATGCTTAAAGCCTGAACAAAGTATTCCATATGATAACACTGGTGATACCTCACACACCTCCACCACATCTTTTTTTTTCCACTTTCTCGCTTAGCACTATCATGGCCATGTGCTCATCTCTTCATGGACTTTCTGGGGAGAAACTCCAACTCCCATGAGAGGCGGCACCACCTCTAAGTCCACATAGGTGAAGTTCTTACAACATCTTTGCTACCTTTATAGATGGTTGTTACACTCAACTGAACTTCATTAAAAGCCCTAGGCTTAACCCTAACTTAGTAGCAACCAACACTAACCATCTCGGATGGAACTCATCCATCAAATCACATCAATAAACTATAGGCTTCAACGTCAAGATAATTCATCATGACGATCCTTACCATCCAACTATAAATTGTTTCCACAATATGTTACTTCATATAACATGGTTCACTTACACATATATCCTTTCTTGTAATCATAGTTCCTTTCACTCTATCACATCTTGTGCATATTTCTAATGCTTCAGATTCTTCCATAACAGGTGCAATCACTGTAGTCTTAATCCATAATTTGTCTTCCTAAATTTTTTTGTCCATTACTTTTGTGTTCATGTTGCATGCTCCTCTATTCTTGTTTGGTCCTTCTGGTTATGTGCTCCTCATATTTGTCGTCATAAGTATGATCTTCATGATCTCATGTACTCCATATATTTGTAGCCTCTGTCATGCCATGTGAGAAAAATTAACGCCTCCAATCTTGGGAAATCTTCATGTGGCTGTATCAATAATGTCATGTAGTAAGCAACTACATTGTGCTTTATGTAGTGATCTCTCCTCTGGTGTCAATCCACCGCTGTACTCATCTTGTCCACTTTATTCATGCGTGGTTGTCTGTCGTCTTCTTTGTAGTGAGTGTTTCGCCCTTTCTTGTCATTCTTACCCTTTCCTTCAAGATACCATATGCCCATTTTCCTTATAAAACCTTGTAACGTTCATCCATACATATATTGTCTTTATTGATTAGCTAATAGCAGATAAACTTTCGTCGGTGTACTCTCCAAGTATAATCTTCATTAATCTAACTCTATATTTGTCATTCTTTATAGGTTTCAACTTATACCTTGTTCTTATATCCTTTTTAAAATAGTAGTGTCCAATCCTCTTTCATACTTAATGTCACTATGCGCTAGTTGGCAGTCTTGCTTTTTACCACGTGAACCTTCTCACTACGAAGATTTACCATCATTTTAGGATTCTTTCCACTGCCTTCCATTACATCCGATCTTTGCTTGATCGTCAATGAACATTCGGATCGTCTATGTTCTCATAAATCTGTATCGTATTCCTTTGAAAGTGAAATCTCTTTCCACTCTATCCTTCTTCAAACATCCTAGTTTTCAACTTCTTCTACGGAACTAAACTTAATCCATAATTTTGTTCCATATTGTCACCAAATACTTTATGATTCTTGGCTCGCTGCTTGTCTTGAGTCAACCAGCTCTGCCAGTCCTGCTCGATGAGTTCATTCAACTTCCTTTGGAAACCTTTCAACTAAAGTTTTGAGCTTGCTAAATAATACATCTTAACTCAAAGTGAAAAAGCTTATACCAAGTACTTGTTGGCTTTCCATCTGTTGTCTGTGCCACATCACAGCATGAACCAAAACCTTTTATAAATAAAACCTCTATGTCCATCATAAGCGCGATTTGGATTTCCTTCTCTTATCGGCTAGTCCATGTGTCGCTAGTTCATGGTTTTCCTCTAGCCAACCAATCCCTCATCTTCCAACAGCTTGACCAGTTCATTATCGTTGGAGATCATTGAATCTAAAACCATAACGAGTGACATTCAATAGTCCGTATAGCCAGGATTATATCAAGGGTATTTCTGTCGCACTCTACCTCCGCTTGAGGAGTAACTTGTCATAGATGATTGATAACTCTTGAATAAAGGGATATTTCATGTGATTTTGAACTTATAATTGTGAAAAAATCATGGGTGATGTTAGTTTATTTTTAGTTTTTGTAGCTATCTTTGATGTTTTCATTATTTTAATTAAGTGTAATTATTTTTAGTTTTTAATAGCTCTTGGGTTAAAGATAATGATTTCATGGATAAATATGTGCACAAAGGAATGAGCTAGCATATGAATCTATTGTGATGAATTTATGTGTTGATGGCTGAATATTCAGGATTGCTGCAGCAAAACTGAAGCATTGTGATCAGGTATATTTTGGAGCATGGAACACGTGGCAATCAAAAGGCAAGCTTATATTTCGACTGATGTGGCGATGGCAGAAGGAAATAATCAGCACATTGGAGAAAAGGACAAAAGAGAAGGAAGATTTTATGTTTTGGGGGAAAAAGAGGGGCATTATGGTATTTTGGGAGGAGAAGAGAAAACCTAACAAATCCAAAAGAATGCTCCAGCTATATTATTGAACCAGCAGCCATTTTTGGCAAAGAAAAACCAGAAAAAATAGGGAGACAAGCTGAAATACCAACAAGGAAGAAGGAGAACAAGCATAGAAAGCTCAAGCATCATTTTTGATTTGTTCTTTCTTCTTTTCCTCATCTTTATTTTATTAATTTCTGAGTTGGATTCTAAATCTGAATATTATGGGCTGTTTTGATTGTGAATTACTGTGTATGAACTCAGCCATGAACTAAATTTTAGGTGGCTTGAATTGTTGATGAACCCTATGTTATAGTCTATAAATTTCATGCACTTTATTCTAGTAAATCTCCTTTGTTCATTCAAGTGTGCTTACATTAATTTCTTGTTGTTGTTTGGCCAGCAATGGCAAGTTATTTAGTTATATTTAATGCTGGAAAGATTAAATGTAATGGGAAAAACTTGGATGACACAAGTCATAATCTAGGTTAGGTTATGTTAGTAAGTAACATAGGGATATGTTATTTGCCTTGTGTAACATTTGATAATTAAACTTTGATTTGCATTCTTAAATCTGATTTTGCATAGGAATATGTTTAATTAAGTAGAAGAATTAATGTCATAAAATTTGTGAAAGTTTTATGAGTGTTTAATTGATTTCTAGTTAACCTGGGAGTTTTGCTAGAATATTGCTGCAGCAATCTGTCCGCAAATTGTTCAGGATGAATAATATAGGGGAATTCAATAATTCAAGTCCATTTTGCAATCCATATATTTCTCTCAATTTTCTTGTTCAGTTCAGTTTTTAATTTCAGTATTTCCATTTTATTTTAATATTTTGCTTAGCCTATAAACAACCACTTGACTTTTAATTTTCTAAAATTGTTTAGTAATTGTTTTGCTTACTTTTTTAATTTGCAATCCCTGTGGAGACGATTTTCTTATCATTATATTACTTGTGTGATTACGTGCACTTGCTTATTTAAAATCAAATATTAAATTGATCGCAACAATGATTCCACCTCTCATCTTGAGTGCTAAAAGATCCTCAGCGTCAAAGCAACATCCCCATTGTCCTTAAGTCACAAGAGCTGACTAATCACCTTCTCTGCCTCCTTGGAAAACTCTTCTCAACCAAGACATGCTGAAATGAGCATAGCATGACTTCATAAATTGTTGACAACCAACAATAAGGCATACAAAAAAATCTATAGCTAACCGCACACAAGCTAGCGGTACAACATATATAAGAATACATGCAAAACCATATATAACACACATAATGAAGCACACCATAAGTGTAGGGTGCTAAAGGATTACGCCCATCCTCAAACCATTTCGGTCAACAGATGACCTAGTGGCCTTACCACAAAATACACACGCCTAACCTCTTCTTAACGTCACTTGACGCATTTTATCCATTAAATTCTTACAAGTTGGATTTTACTAACTCCCACAACAAAGACAATGAACTACTTTAATAAGTATTTTCTTATCGTTTATCCTCAGTCTACCATACTGAATCACGTTTAGGCCCTTCACTCAATAACGACCAAATTGGTAGCCTAATACTTTTTGTTATTATTCCTCATGTACATAATCAACTTAATCTCATAAAAAAATAAAATTCTCATCTTTAGAACAATCTTGTAAAGTCTAACCACTCACATACACTTGCTACCAGAACCACCTCATGACCATACGTCGTTTTGACACCATACTTTCTATACTTACCTTATTTTGAACTTAGCTTGACTATATCATCTTAACTACAAAACATAACTTCTTATCTTGCTAATTGATACAACATACCTCTAATAGAACATCAAACCATCACGATCATGCCTAAAAAAAACACATAGCTCGACACGTTAAACATAGCACAGAGCGTTGAACGTAACGTGACTCATTAAACATTGCGCAATGCAATAATCGTAGCATGATGCATTGAACGTAACATAACACGTTAAACGAAATTCCACTCAACCCTATTCATAATCACAATACCCCATATTTCTCACTTGTGGCTTCTAATCACACAATCCCCAAAACATCATAAAGACATACAACTTATTGAGTCTACCCTTACTACATCTGTGTTGTCTAGTAGTGGAAAAACATAAAAAAACTAAAGGAAACAACAAAATTAAGAACTAAAGCTTACGATGTGATGAGTCGAGTCTTCTCAGTCTTCATGTGCATATCATGAGGGTCTACATGAACGTAAAAACCATTTCTCTGATACCAAATGTTGATGGAAGAAACTCATCAACGATAGATGGATGGATAAGTAAAAGTTTGTTGCAAAAACCACTTAGATAGAATTCAGGAAAAACTTAAGAAAGAAAGATGCAGAACAACAATGGAGGACCAACTCGTATATAGCTTTTCTATCTCTCTCTCTACAATTAATTTTCCATCTCCTTTGTTAGGGAAGTCGAAGCCTATTTATAGATGGGCTCTAATGGACTCCGATACAAAGTGGTCCCAGGGGACAAGATCGTACATGGGTACTCTATTAGAGTAGTGGTGCATGGTGTTAAAGAGCAGGGGTCATGGTGTCGGTTGTTGGTACATGGCCAGAGACAGGCAGATCATGCGAACATTTTTCGTAAAAATTCATACCGCCACTACTTGTCGGATGTTGATGTCGGAATCATGCCTTTGCCTTCCTCAGGGTCGTACCCCTTGTCTTCGTCCACGTGCCCAATGGTCCTTCTCACGTTCCCACGACATACCTTGGCTCATGGATTTCTAATATTTTGCTAAGTGTGGGACATCCTTTCTAATTCTCCTTATAGTAGGGAGGCCTGGCACGAATAGAATGTGAGAGGCAATGAAGCCTTACTAAGCGAAGCCCTCCTCATTGCCTCGACACTAAGTCCACAAGGCCCTCGCATGGTCTAGTGCATAGGTGAGGTAGCTGCGTCCAAAGCAACATGAAGATGTGCTAGGACTCCGCGTGGTGTCCGGGGGTGCGCGAGCCTTCTTAGAAGCCTTCACTAGGCGAGTCTTCATCGTGGTGCCTGGCCTCGCTATGCGAGGCTATCCCCTTGGCCATGCGTAGTCCTCTGTAAGCCGCGATAGAAAGGAAGCCTGGCCTTCTCCATGCGCGACCCTCCGCATGTCATGATGCCAAGGAAGCCTGGCCCTCTTCCATGCGCGGCCCTCGCTATGCGAGGCTATCCCATTGGTCATGCGCGGTCCTCCACAAGCCATGACACCAAGGAAGCTTGGCCCTCTCCATGTGTGACCCTCCGCATGTCACGACGCCAAGGAAGCCTGGCCCTCTCCACGTGCGGCCCTCGCTATACTAGGCTATCCCTTGGCCATGCGCGGTCATTCGCAAGCCACGATACCAAGGAAGCCTGGGCCCCGCACGACCTTCTGTGTAGGCGTAGGTATGTTGGGCCTTGCTATGTGAAGTCCTCTATGTATGCGAGGCCCTATTCTCGGGTGCCTTGCTTCTTCAAAGAATTTCCCGTATTCACACTTGCCCCTGAGTCTATGAGCATTCTTTAAGTGTGTTCGTAGACTCTTTCATATGTTCTTTGTATGATTTGAATAGCTTCTATGCTTCATTTTCCTTGAAGTGGCATGGAAGGCTCACCTTTTGAATGATATCTTGGAATGAATGAGGAAACACAAAATAGACATTGGTGGTGTGTTTCTTTGTAATTCATAAAGAAACACAAAAACCACCCAATTTTGTTTGTGATCCAGATGTGTCCTTAACATGTGATGATGGCTAATCATTTCCAATCACAAATCCCAAGGTTCCCAAGGCTCTTGATCTCCACTATCCATCCAAATTTGATCCAATGGCTAGAAAGCCTTGAGTTTCCTTATAAATACCCCAAGACTTGAACCCACCTCTCCACACCAAACTCATTTAGCTTGGTGTTATTTCCTTCAATCTATATCTAGGAGCTCCAAGGTTCTAATCTCCACAGAGGCATTTTTTGAGGTGATTTTTGCCCCTTTTCATTTATGCATTCATTATTATTATTATTACTACTACTATTATTATTATTTTGTTGCTTATTTCCTCTCATACCAAGTATGCATTGTAGTGGCGCTAGACGTTCTCTGGCTGCTAAGGATCTGCTCTCGCTTGTCACTCGGCCCTTCTTTACGCACCTAAAAGTCTGTCCTCGCACATCTGCGGATCCACACATACACACCCAGGTATACCTTTTCCCCCAATGATACGTATGCCTCCTTTATCTTTTATATGAAGGTAGGGTCACTGGTTGATATGCACTCGTTCCTTAGAGGTTTTTTTTTCTCTCTCACGGCCCGTCAGGAACATATGCATGGGTCATTTTCTTATACCCCTCATACTTATGTTGTAGATATAGGGTTGTATTTACGCACATACGTCATCGAGTCTTAGCTGGCCCATGGCATCTAGGCAGTGTTTTGAAGGTCCATCTAGTATTGAATTTATCGAGTTGTCATCCTCCGACTCTAAGGCCAACATTTGCAAACCCCCTAACCATGGGGGTGTGCGAATGCTCCACCTACAGAGGTCGTCCTACCTTAGGCAGAAAGCGCGGGGCCTTGAGAATGAACTCGAATCTATTACTAGTGGCGAGGGTTTAGGTTTCTCCCCATGGTATGCAATGTATGTCTCCCAACTAAAATCAACCCTTCATGATTGTATAGCCAAAATCGTCTGCCTAGTGGAAAACCTACCACCTGAACCTTTTTCTTTCTGTGGTGAAGAATCCTCAGGCTATGGGGGTCCTGCCCATGGGGGTGCTGATTGTGATCCACTTGAACCTGATTTTCTTTCTATGATTTTCCCCACGCTTCCTCACCTGCCCCCGGTCGCACATCATAGGGTCAAGCAGAGTGCGGGTAGACATAAGACACGTAGAGGGCCTTCTGGGGGTTGAGGAAGTCAGTCACTCACAAATTTCCCATTGTCTCTGTCCAGGTACCAAACATGCCGAGGAGGCCTTCCAAAAATTATGAAAATGTGGGTACCATGTCTACTCTTATCCATGTTAAGCTTGCCAACATGCTGAAGGCCCACCAACTATCGCCAGACATCAACTTCATAATTCCAGCCTGCAAGGATCGTGCATCTGACCCGTTCGAAGGGCTCGTTACTTTCAGCGACTGAATAATCAAATCCAGTGGAGTCTTATTGTTTCACCCTTTTTTGTCAAGGTACTCAACTATTTTGAGCTGTCGCTCCTCCAATTGTCCCCTAACTCTTGGGTTGTGCTAAGTTGTTTATACGTATTATACAAACAAGTGCTTCACCTTTATACCCTTAGGGTGAACCCAACAACCATCGGCTTCTATCAGCTCCAGAAAGCTGTGGCTCTTACAGGGTATCCCTTTGTGGATGGCTCCATTTCCAATATGGGCTTGTAGAAGAGTGACTTCTTCTTCACTAATAGCGTGTCCACCCAACATATGCGCTTCAACACTTCAAGTAAGCTTATTTCCACCTTGAGTTCATATATAAGAAATTTCTCTATTACCTCCTTTTTCTGGTTTATCTAACTATGGTTATTTATTTTTTTCTTAACCATAGGTCTCGAAGGGGTTGTCGCCCCTACCTTGAAATCGTCAGCCTGCGATTGAGTGGAGAAAATCCTGGGTGTGCCGGCCTTGCATAAACAGGCTTGTGGCCTTTTCACAGAGGGAAATCTTTATTCGTACAAGTTGCTATCTTCGGATCAAGTTGTTTCCTTATGCTTCGTCTCGTCCAAATCTACCGTTCCGTGGGTATATGGTGTTGATGAAGACAGTTATGATGAGAAAGCTGATAAAGATTACGTCTACCCATTGGGTGACCATATGGACATGGAAGATGAAGCTGAGGTGGAGTCTGAGAATTACTCATGTTTATGATCCTTGGTCGGCGAGGCTAGAGATGTTGCTGACAACGGACACATTGGCGGTGTTACTTCTCAGGTTCTACCGTCGGTGCCTGGTTGCGAGATTGCTTTCGACACCCATGATCCACCCCCTTTGTATCACGAAGAGGAACTTTATCCTTCCTTTTTTTGATGATGCCCTTCCACCCTCGGGGGCACGCTTAAGGCAGGCGCCTTCAGGTGCCTCTCTGCCTAATGAGGTGACTCTGTGCCCCTCTACCCCTCATGCCTTTACAGATGGATCAGGACCCTCTCGGTCTCCTTTCTTGTCTAAGCATGCCTCGACAAGTATACATGCTTCCCCCCATCGTCCACTGGCAAGCCAGTATGGGGAAGCCATGAACCGTTACATGGGTAACATTCCTGAAGGCGAGTGGGGGTCTATCCACTACATTGCATATGCCGAGTTGAGTGAGGCTTATATGCGAGCCTCCATGCAGGTATTTTTCAAAACACTCAATGTATGTTTTTCGGTGTTGATATCGCTTGGCCATTGATGTTTTATTTTGTTTCTTTGTCCTTACTTAGGCTTCCATCCTGGGTCACTGGCTTGTTGCCTCAAGCTCCTCATCCACAAAATGGCTACAACTCGAGCTTAAGGGGGCAATGAAGAGTCTCTCAATGGCCGAGGTAGAAAAGGATAGCTTGTCCACAAGGGTCTACGACTTGGAGGGTCAGCTTGCTGAAGTGGTTTGCCAGAGGGACGCTGCATTAGCCAAGGCTGCTTCGACCTCTCAATCCAACATTAGAAATTAAGCTACCATCCACACTCTAAACAAAGAAGATTAATGTGCTTGAGGCCGAACTTGTAAATGCCAAGAACGACATAGTTGAGCACACGCTGCACGCCATATGGATGACCAATCCTGAAGTCGACTTGTCTCCCTTTGGAGAGTATGCAACTTGGAAAATCTCTGAGTGGAAAGGTCAGGGTGGAAATGTGTAGATACCTCTTCAAGGATTATTTGTATACATATATGTTGCTGGCATGTGATCCTCCATATTGTTTTTTTTTTTTTTTTGAACTCCTCATAAATCTTTAATGGTGTGTGGAACTATTGATTTGTATGTCCTTATTTGTTTTTTATATTGGCTATGAGGATGCATTGACCTTTCTATCCTTTGTCGTTCTCTTTTGGTTATCAAGCTTAAGGGACTTTTGTAAGTCCCTCTTATAATTATTTTTTGATGGATTCCTTGTGTCTTCTTTGGGCTGATGACAATAGTCTTCTTTGTGCATCCTGACTATACTTGTAAGGAAATATTAACCCTTTAGGTTCTTGGTATCCTTTTTTATATTCTTTGTGCATGCTTGTAATTTTGTGCAAGAAGCGTCCTTCTCGTCATTATGTATAGTACTATTTTTACAAGGCTTTTTTTAGGACCCTTTTTGGCTAGCCGGCTTAGTGGCCATTCTAGACTTATTGGGAGATGCCTTCCTCACAGCCTCACCCCCTGTGGGGGTATCAGCCTTTGGTTGGAGGTCATCTTTGTAAAAATAATTCATTATTTTATTATTTCCCTTGATATTCATAAGGGTAGCTAATCCTTTTAAATATTAGAGACCGTTTGCCGAGTTTATTCTTTTTTTCATATATGCGTGCCTCCTGTCCTGCCCCACAAGTTCTTGGTGAAATTTATTCCACCAAGCACTTTGGTGAATGTTTGCATGGAGAAGAGATGTAGCATGTGAAGTAGGGAATACTTTCATTCATAGTAGGCAGATTACAAAGACATATATGAAACGATTACATCTACTTGTGAGGTTATCTGGGTAACCTCTTTGATTCTTATCTGCTGAAGTTAGCATAACATACAATAAACTAAATATGGACATTCTTTGCATTGGATATGAAAGTCTCACTGGTAGTATTTCTTGAGGTGTTCCGCGTTCCATGCTTGGGGTATTACGACATCATCCATGCGTGCTAGATTATAAGTGTTCGGCGCTATGCATCAGGCGACTTGGTAGGGTCCTTCCCAGTTCGCCCCTAGTACCCTCGCCCCTGGGTCTTGCGTGTTGGGGTGTACTTTTCTCAGCACCAGGTCTCCTACTCTGAACATTCTTTCTCACACCCTTGAGTTGTATTACCTTGCTGCCCGTTACTAGTATACTGCCACTCTTATCTACGCCCTCTCCCTTCTTTCTTCTAACATATCTAAGTTTTTGGCCATTTTCGCATGGTTGACTTGGTCCTCGTATGCCTGTATCCTGAAGGAATTTACCTTTATCTCAACCAGGAGGACAGCCTTGCATCCATATCCTAAGGAAAAAGGGGTCTCCTCGGTGGTTATGCACGGTGTGGTCCTATAGGCTCAAAGGACATTAGGTAGCTCCTCGACCCAGGCTCCCTTCAGTTTCTCTAGCTTCGATTTTAGGTTCTTCTTAAGGACTTTGTTAATGGCCTCCACTTGTCCATTGGCTTGCGGATGCACAACAGCTGAGAAGCTTCTCCTTATTCCTCTCTCCTTACAATACTCCTCAAATGTTTCCCCCTCAAACTGGGTACCGTTGTAAGAAATGATTTTGTAGGGCACTCCATACCTGCAGACAATGGATTTGTTGACAAATGTGGTGATCTGCTTGGCCGTTATTTTTATTAGAGGTTCTGCTTCAACCCACTTGGTGAAGTAATCTACCGCTACGACTATGATCTTATCTCCTCCTCTACCTACGGGAAGAGCGCCGATCAGGTCTATTCCCCAAATAGCACAAGGCCAAGGGCTGGTCTAGCTAGTTAGCTCATTTGGGGGCTCCTAGGAGTAGTTTTCATGTCTCTGACATTTTTCACACTTTCTTGCGAAGTCAATTGCATCCTTCTCCATAGAGGGCCAGTAGTACCCTTGCCTCATGGCTTTCCTGGCCGTACATGGCCCACTCGCATGGTTGTTGCATTTGCCCTCGTGTATTTCATACAGAACTTTCATTGCTTCTTCTTCATCAACACACCGCAAGAGTGACACAAAAAATCCTCTCTTGTACAAGACTCCGTCTACTAAGGTGTACCGGGCGGCTTTATATGCCAGGTAGTGGGTCGACCAACGATTCTTTTGGGGTGTCAATCATGTGAACATTTTCTTTAGTGATGCTTGGCCTAGATAAGTACTCCACAAGTACAGACTCGAGTATATCTCCATCCTTTGTGGAGGCTAGCTTTGCGAGGGCATCAACGTGGGTATTCCTCTCCCTTGGGATTTGTTCTATGCTATACCCCTGCAATTGCTCCAGATAGCCTTTTACCCTTGTTAGGTATGCAGCCATCTTAGGACCCCTCGCCTGATACTCACCCATCACCTGGAATACCACCAAATATGAGTTGCTAAAAATGTGTAAATGTGTTACCTTTAGCCCTTAGGCTAACCGCAATCCGGCTAGAAGCGTTTGAGGCTTCAAATCCAAACCGTATCGCGCAATACATCCTGTATCCCTCGGGTCCAGTCATCACGATACCTACTGCAGCTCCTCCTTCGTTGGATGCTCCATCCACATGGAGGTTCCATTCCTCAAACTTTGTTTCCTCTTCCTTATTGACCAACTTACCCTCTCCTATATCTCCTTCTTCATTTGGTCGATAGGTGAACTCCACTATGAAGTTCGCGAGCACTTGCCCATTGATGGAGGTCCTTGTGGTATATGTGATGCCGAATTGACTTAACTCAATTGACCATTTCATCAGTCTTCCTGAGGTTTCAAGTTAGTGCAAGACCATCTCAAGGGGTTATCAGTGAGTACCTCGATCGTATGAGCGTGGAAGTAGGGCCTTAAATTTCTTGAGGCCACGACTATGGCATATGCTAACTTCTCTATCTCTGGGTATCGGGTTTCCACGTCTACCAACTGTTTACTGACGTAGTACAAAAATAGTTGGTGCGTCTTCTCTCCTTTAACCAGGGCAGTGCTTATGGCGTGTTGGGATACTGCCAAGAATAAGTATAGCCTTTCACCATTTTTAGGTTTAGCTAACAAGGGTGGCTTCCCTAGGTGTTCCTTCAACTTGGAAAAGGATTCCTCGCAATCTCCATCCCAAGCGAACTTTTTGCTCCCTTTTAGGATGTTGAAGAAGGGGAGGCACTTGTCCGTAGACCTTGAAATGAATCTGTTGAGTGCTACTACCCTTCCCGTTAGACATTGTACCTCTTTCTTGCTCTTGGGTGGATTCATTTCTACTAGGGCCTTTATTTTTTTAGGGTTAGCTTCAATGCCTCTGGAGCTGACCATGAAACCCAAGAACTTTCCTGAAGAGACTCCGAAAGTGCACTTGAGGGGATTCAACTTCATTCGGTCTCTTCATAGTGTGTCGAACATCTCACTTAGGTCCCCGTTGAGTTCCTCGGCATTTTTGGTCTTCACCAACATATCTTCAATGCATACCTCCATGTTCCTTCCTATCTGGTTAGTGAACATCTTATTCACCAATCTTTGATAGGTGGCACCTGCATTCTTTAATTTGAAAGGCATCACTTTGTAGCAGTAGAGTCCATTGTTCATTATGAATGAAGTATGTTCTTCGTCAGTTGGGTTCATGGGTATCTGGTTATATCCAGAGTGAGCATCCATGAAGCTAAGTAACTCATGTCCGGCTGTTGCGTCCACCAATTGATCTATTCTTGGAAGCAGGAAGCTGTCCTTAGGACAAGCCTTATTGAGCTTAGTGAAGTCCACACAGGTCCTCAATTTTCCATTCAGTTTCGAGACTAGTACGAGGTTCGATACCCATACCGGATAGAACAATTCGCGGATGAACCCATTCACCTTCAATTTGTCAACCTCCTCCTTCAAGGCTGCATATCTCTCCGGGTCGAGCGCTCGTCTTTTCTGCCTAATCGGCCTTGCCTCGGGGTTGATATTTAAATGGTGGCACATAATCGAAGGATCTATCCCCAACATGTCTTCGTGACTCCAAGAAAATACAGCGTGATTATCCTTCAAGAGCCTCACCAATTTTTCCTTTGTGTCGTCTTGAAGGTTTTTTCCCACCTTCAACTTTCCTAATGGCTCTTCCATTACAATGACTTCTTCTAACTCCTCCACAGGTTTGACCTCTAGCTCCTCTATGACTCAGGGGTCTAGCTCCTACGGGTTTGTGCCTCCATGTATTACCATCGTCATCGGTTCACATGGCTTCATAGACGTCTGGAGGGAGGTGTTATAACACTCCATCGCTTCTTTTTTTCTCCTTTCATACTCACTATTCTCCCAGGTGTTGGGAACTTGACGGCTAGGTGATATATTGAAGTTATCGCTTTCAATTCTCTTAGGTATGGTCTCCCCAATACCACATTGAAAGCTGAAGAACATTCTACCACGACGAAGTTTTCCATGATAGTAGTTTGTCTGGGTTGTTCTCCCATGGTGACGGCCAATTTAATTACTCCTAAAGGTTGTATCGAGTTCCCTGTGAATCCGTACAGGGAGGAATGGCAGGGTTTCACGTATTTGATGCCCAGACCCATCTTCTCCAAGGCGGGGCGATACAAGATGTCCATGGAACTTCTGTTGTCTATGAGGACCCAATGCACCCTCATGTTGGCGAATTGGACGGTCAGGACCAAAGGATCATTGTGGGGGAAGTGCACCACTCGTGCATCCTCCTCCGTGAAAGTGATTGAGTCATTTTCTCCCTTAAAAATCTTCTGGGGTAGTTGCTCTAGGCTTATGACACACAGTGGTGGACTTCGTCTGGCTTCTCTAGCGTACCTGTCTTGCCCCTTCCTGGACTCCTCCAAATCCCGGGCCTCTGAAGATCGTTCTTACTTCCCCTTGTATTTCCGGGGCTCTTTCTTGGGGCTGAGGCGATGCCGGCCCGTCCTCCAATTTTTGATTTTCCCTTCTAACATATCTGCCTAGGTTCCCCCTACGTATAAGCTCCTCAATTTCTACCTTCAAATGGGTGCACTCTGTTATGGTATGACCAATGTCCTTGTTGTACTGGCAGTATTTGCTAGGGTCCCTCTTGGATTGGTCTTTTCTCATCAGCGGGGGTCTCTTGAAGGGAACTTGGCCTTCATTTGTGAGGTAAATATGTTCTCAGGTGTCTGTCAGGTTTGTATAGAAGGTGTAAGATGTTTGCCTGGGGTTGCTCCCACGTTTGGGCCTTCTCTGGTGGTCATCTCTGGGCCCCTCGTACATCCTCTTCTTTTTCACACCATTTGAACCTTCATGGGGTGAGGGTTTGACATGGGATTCACTTTTTCCCGCCTTTAGGTTCTCATGGCCATCCTCGCACGAATGTACTTTTGTGCTCTTTCGTAGAAGTCGTCTAAGTCGGTGACCTCCCTTTTTAGCATATTATCCCAAAGCTTACTGCTTGGGCGCACTCCAGCTGTGATTGCCATCTTGAGTTCTCCCCTTGTTAGGCTTCCTACTTTAGCTGCCTCCATGTTGAACCTATGGATATAACTCTTCAAGCTTTCTCCTTCACCTTGCTTTATGTTAGCGAGGCTAGTGCCCAGCATGGTGTAATCACATATGGCATGATGCTGTTGGAGAAACTCGTCGCAAAATTGTTGCCATGACCTAATGGTTACTGGCCTCAGTCTCTTGAACCATTTGTGTGCAGGCCCTTTCAGCGTGACAGTGAAACAGTGTCTGTCAGGTTTGTATAGAAGGTGTAAGATGTTTGCCTGGGGTCGCTCCCGCATTGGGCCTTCTCTGGTGGTCATCTCTCGGCCCTCGTACATCCTCTTCTTTTCACGCCATTTGAACCTTCATGGGCTGAGGGTTTGATGTAGGATTCACTTTTTCCTGCCTTTAGGTTCTCATGGACATCCTCGACACGAATGTACTTTTATGCTCTTTCGTAGAAGTCGTCTAAGTCGGTGACCTCCCTTTTTAGCATATTATCCCAAAGCTTATTGCCTGGGCGCACTCCAGCCGTGATTTCCATCTTGAGTTCTCCCCTGGCCAGGCTTCCTACTTTAGCCACCTCCATGTTGAACCTATGGATATAGCTCTTCAAGCTTTCTCCTTCACCTTGCTTTATGTTAGCGAGGCTAGTGCCCGACATGGTGTAATCACGTACGGCATGATGCTGTTGGAGAAACTCATCGAAAAATTGTTGCCATGACCAAATGGTTCCTGGCCTCAGTCTCTTGAACCATTTGTATGCAGGCCCTTTCAGTGCGACAGTGAAACAGTGACACCTTGCTCTGCTATTGATTCCTCTTAGCTTTATTAAATCATTGAAGGCCTCCAAGTGGTACTTGGGGTTTGAGGTGCCCTCATATGGGGTCATATGAGGTTCTTTAAAGTTAGCCGGGAGTTGTTCAAATTGGATCTCTAGTGTGAAGGGTGATTCGTAGTCGAAATCTTCATCGATAATGTGCCCCCCAGATGCTGTAACGATCTTGCTTCGAAGGCTCCTCATCTCGGTGTCCAGTTCTTGTCGCCTCCTATTCAAGGAGTCTCTCAGCTTCGCAGGGTTTGCCTTTATCTTCTCTTTGCCCTTCGGAGGGACCATGGGAGGTGTCGTCCTTACTTTTGATGTAACGACCCAAAATTACTAATAAGGCTTAAGGACCTTGATTAGTGTGCCGGGAGGGCATAATTGGAGGTTATGTGAATCAATAGTGTGAGAATGCATGTTTATGAGTATTGGGTGAGCATGCGGGCCCTGTTCGACTGGTAAGGGCTTAATCGTAATTTTGGTCCGTTAGGGCATAAACGTAATTGTGTGTGATAAATTGTTGAGACAACATTATTATGTGGATAGGTAGATATATATATGAGAACCACATTATTATGTGGATAAATATGCAGCCGGTGACTTGGGGTGATCCTAGGGAGCTAGATAGCAGGAAAGTCACAATGGGGCTTAATGCTTGACTTTGGGCAAGTCAGGGGTACTTTAGGTATCGTGTAGTGATATGGGCTATCGGGTGATGAAAATAAATATATGGAGATATATTTGAGGTTAGAATGTTTAGGCGGGTGTACTGGGGAATTTTACTATTTTGCCCTCGGGGACGTTTCCGGTACCCCAAGCTTTGGGATTAGTCTAACAACCTAAGGATATACTTGGAAAGACTTAGAAAATACTAGATAGAAAATGTAAACCGACCTTTCAGCCTTCTCTCCCTTCTCTCTCTCTCCTCTCCCTCTTAAGGAAGAAAAACTCTGATTTTGTAAAGGGAAACCAGCTAATCTCTGGGAATTGAAGGGGATAAGCTAGAGGATTAGCTCAAGAACTAATCAAGGAATAAATTAGAGCCAAGGTAAGCATTGATTTTTGTTCTGTGGTTAGGAACTTTAAGAAAAATGGCTGGGTTTTGAATATTTGTGGTTTTGGCATTTAGGGTGGAATTTGAGGCTGGAACTTTGAAGCTAGGTCAGGGAAACTTGTGGAGAGGTGATACTGCAGCTAAGGTAAGTTTCAATTTAAAGTTTAATGGTCGAATTCTAGAAATACCATGGCTGGTTTTGAGTTTGTGGGTTTGAAATCTCAGAAATTGGAATTGGGATTTTGGTGAGTGTTAGGCTGGATTTCTGGTTGGATTGCGTTGTTTAAATTATTCTAATGATGTTGTTATTAATTGGTTTTGAGTTGGGGGCTTTGGGATGGCTTAAGATGAGGTTTAGAGATTGAAAATGGTGGATTTTTCTGGGTTCAAAGGGTCGGGCCGCGACATGGTTCTTGGTGAGCCGCGGCCCTTCGAGGTTGTTGCACGCTGAGGAAGGAGGGCGGGCCGCGGCATGGTCCAAGCAATGCCACGGCCCTTACCTGTTTTTGTGCCCATGAAGGGTTCTGTCAGGGGCCATGCCGCGGCATGGATGGCCCATGCCGCGACGCTTAAGGGATTTTGGGATTTTGAGATTTTAGGCTTGGGAATTTAACCGAGGGTGCTCGGGGTTGAGTCTTTTACCATATTTGGTGAAGTTCAATGTTCCGAGGACTAGAACTTGGTTTAGAAGCTCATTTAAGATTGTTAATGGTATCCTTTATCTTGGTTGTGACTAGGTGCTAAGCTAGGGCTCGGGGATCGGATCGCGCTCAAGGAGCATCGCTTATAACTAGCTCGTTTGAAAGCCAAAGGTAAGAAAGTTGCACCTGATTATGTGGCTAGGTTGGGACTAAGTGTTCCCAATGTTTGTATGCATTGTTATGTGAATGTGATTAACCATGTGGACACGATGGGACTAAGAGCTCCCTACACTTGTATATCATGTTATGAGATGGTGTTATTATGCCATGGGACATGCGATAACTGGCCTAAGAGTGTCGGAATCAATATTTGCGCACAGGGCGCGGCTCGGCCACTGGTAGCTGAGGCAGCTTATCTATCACTGAGCTCGGTTAAGCTGGCCGCAGTCAGTGAGTATTACACTGGGGGCGGCCCAAGAGAGCCGAAGATGGTGTATTAAGTAGAGGGTGCGACTAAGGGCGCTGACCCTAAATATTATTTGATGATGTGATAAACTGTTGATTATGGTCGTGAATATTGTGTTATGAACGTGATTTGTTGGATGTCTGGATGACAAACTGTTAATCTGTTGTGTGTTATCACTGATTGGATAAATGTTATGAAATGTTGAGTTCCTGGTTGTGCATTGTGAAATATTTGATAAATGATGTTGATCTTGCTATGTTATCATGCTTTCTTGCTGGGCCTCGGCTCACGGGTGCTACGTGGTGCAGGTAAAGGCAAGGGTAGGCTGAATCAACCATGAGTTGGAGAGCTCTGGGGGCGAGGTGTACATTGTCAGCTGCTCGGCCGCCACGGTCGAGGAATTGTACAGGGACGGAAACTTAAAATGTACATTTTTCCATTAGAGTGGCTTGAATTATTTGTAACTCTTGGAACTTGTTGTAACTAGGACGTCTAAATCCTGTTTTGAGTTTCCATGTATTAAACTGTCATTTTTAATGAAAATAGCCTGTTTGTGACCAAAATCTTTTATTCCTAATCTGTTGATGACATTGAATTCACACTTTGTTTAAATGACTTGATTAGCAAGTCTTGCACTATTTTAAACACACAGTGTAACGGTCTTGGTTATCCAGGGCGTTACATTTGACCTCTTCCCATTGAGCTTTTCTCTTAGGCCAGGGGGCACCTCCTTAAAGGTGAATTCGGCTTCGTTCTTACAAACGGTGCCGTCCCTTTGCCATTGCTCCTGGGGGTATTTTGCTGGCCTAGGTCCCTCATGGTACTTTGTCTGGGGAGTGTTGCTGGTGGAAAGTCAGGTTCTCCCATTGTCTATGGGGACAGTGGTTTCCCCTCTTTCTCTTTATGATTCAGAAGGGGTATGATCAACTTTCCTTGTAGAAGGCCGTTTAAAACCTCCTGCATGTTTTCGAGTATGGCTTCCAGCCTTCGCTTTTTTTTTTTTGTGTAACTTGTGAATCTTGTCCTCATAGAAGAGAGTCCTTGAGCTGGAACTCACCGAGTGCACTCGGGGACTCTTGCCTGGCATGTGCGTTGAGGGACTCGGGTCTCGGTGACCAAAGCGTGGTGCCATTGGGGGTCGAGGATGTGGGTGCACGGGCAGCTCTGAATGACCTCCGTCGGGCCAGATAGCCGGGGATCATGCTTCCTTTTCCTCTCTTGTGGTAGGACGTTCCTCTGGCATATCACCATGCTTAGGTGGAGGAGGGTCTTTCCTGGAGGCCCTTAGCTCTTCTCCGTCCAAGTGAACCTCAACATCTTGTAGTTGACGCAAGCGTTTTGAATGCCTTGGCATTGTTCCTTGCTGGAAGTGATGGAAGAACGTTGCTTGATACTTGTCCTTTCCATAGACGGCGCCAAACTATTGACGGTAGAAACTCGTCAATGATATATGGATGGATAACTCAAAGTGTGTTGCGAAAACCACATAGATAGAACTCAAGAAAAACTTAAGAAAGAAAGACGTAGAACAACAACGGAGGACCAACTCGTATGTTGCTTTTCTATCCCTCTCTACAATTAATTTTCCAACCCATTGTTAGGGGGATCCAAGCCTATTTATAGATGGGCTTTAATGGCCTCCGATACAAAGTGGTCCCAGGGGACAAGATCGTACATTGGTATTCTCTCAGAGTAGTGGTGCACGGTGTAGAGGAGCAGAGGGTCGTGGTGTCGGTTGTTGGTACATGGCCAGAGACAGGCAGATCATGCCAACACTCTTCGTATGAATTTGTACCATCACTACTTGTCAGATGTTGATGTTGGAATCACGCCTCTGCCTTCCTCAGGGTTGTACCCTTCGTCTTTGTCCACATGCCCAATGGTCCTTCTCATGTTCCCACGACATACCTTGGCTCATGATTTCTAATATTTTGCTAAGTGTGGGACATCCTTTCTAATTCTCCTTATAGTTGGGAGACCCGACACGGATAGAATGCGAGAGGCAATGAAGCCCTTACTAAGCGAAGCCCTTCTCATTGCCTCGACACTAGGGCCACAAGGCCCTCGCATGGTCTAATTCATAGGTGAGGTAGCTGCATCTAGAGCAACACGACGAGGTGCTGGGACTCTACGTGGTGTCTGGGAATGCGCGAGCCTTCTCGGAAGCCTTCACTAGGCAAGTCTTCATCGTGGTGCCTGGCCTTGCTATGCATGACTCTTTCTCTCCATGTGCCTAGCCTCACTATGTGAGGCTATCCCCTTGGCCATGTGCGGTCCTCCGCAAGCCGTTAAACCAAGGAAGCCTGGCTTTCTCCATGTGTGACCCTCCGAATGTCACGACGCCAAGGAAGCCTTGCCCTCTTCCATGCGTAGCCCTTGCTATACAAGGCTATCCCCTTGGCTATGCGCGGTCCTCCGCAAGCTGCGACACCAAGGAAGCCTGGCCCTCTCAATGCGCGGCCCTCTGCATGTCACGATGCTAAGGAAGCCTGGCCCTCTCCATGCGCAGCCCTTGCTATGCGACGCTATCCCTTTGTCCATGCGCGGTCCTCCGCAAGCCGCGACACCAAGGAAGTCTGGCCCCTGCACGACCTTCTGCGTAGGCGTAGGTATGTTGGGCCTTGCTATGTGAGGCCCTCTACGTATGTGAGGCCCTCTTCTCAGGTGCCTTGCTTCTTCAACGAATTTCCTGTAAAATAATTTACTTCTAAGCATTTATCGAAACTCATTGGAAAACAAACATGAATTTAAATATCTTTTACAAAATATGCAACTCTAGATCTCGTTATTTAAAATAAATCTTTTCCTTACATGCATCTCGTAGGTAAAATACACGTTACTAAAAACTTAACATATAACCATGACTTAAAATTTTTTAAAACCATGCATACATAAAAACCCCTTTGACCCTTAGGTCAACCGATCCCGACATGCACACATCAGACCAAGCCTGCTCCAACTCAGCCTCATCACTACGCTTATGCCTTTACCTGCAACACAGAGTACCCTTGAGCTAACGCCCAGCAAGAAGAGCTATATAGGACACTATCCCCAAAGCCCAACAATATAAGACAAAAACATAAAACATAACATAAAAATAAAATAACTCATATCATCACAAACTAAATAAAAAACAACTCATACCCGATATCTAATCACACAAAAATTCCATAATCAATCATATTTCCAGTAACATAACCATAATATAATGTAATCTATCAACCAAAACATAGTGCAGCGTAAACATATCATAACGTAACATAGCATAAAATAACCTATCCTAGCATATTCAATCCATAACAAGTATTACTTGTGTCGTTCCGGCCGTAAACCAGTGTTGATCTGGGTAGGTGTGCAATTAATCACGAATTAACATAAGCATGCATTTTTCGTAACGTAAGCATGCAATTTATCGTAATGTGAACATGCATTTTCATATCGTAAGCATGACACGCAAACATACCACATATTCTTACATATTCAGTCACACACAACATGCATCACTTACAACATAACTCCTAAAATAATTCATAACATGATTCATACCATAGTTCTTAACATAATTCATAATATAGTTCACAATATAATTCGTAACCAAAATTCCTAACGTAATTCATAGCATAGTTTATAACATAGTTTGCAATATATATCATACAAAGTTATCACACTTAAGTACGTCGAGCATACACCCTGCGTGCAAGTGTCCACACTTCTTACCTCAGGTCCAGTAGCGTTCCACACACATTAACGCGTCCCTTCAAGTATCCTTAGCGAGAAAATCAAACTCCAGCCATAGAAACTTAGATCCTTGACATCTATGGGATCCCCTAGCCTTTCAAGATTCCAGATTGATGATCTCCTCCAACCTCAAGCTTACAAAATTCTCAGATCAAGAACAAGAGAATTTTTCTTTGGTCTGTCTTCCTTTTGTATATCGCTAACTCCAATGTTTGAAAACTTCTTACGACATAAAACCAATTCCCCTTTATTATTTAATTATTTCATTTGACTTAAATTGTGTAAAACCAAATTACCTTATTGCCCCAAACCTCTAACTTTTCCTTAACAATTACCTAAGGCCCTTATTGTAATTTCCATCCAAAACTACTAGTTTTAACTTCTCATATTTACACTTTCTATCATAAGACCCATAATTCTACTTTGGCCCCCATAAAACAAATTCTATCGTACTCTGGCCCCTAATACTTGAAGAAACTAATGTGTATGGATTGCTTGATGGAACTCATAACATAAGCATACACCATAACTCATGCATATCATAATACCTGACCCAAGCCAGATTACCAAAATACCCTTAAAAAGCAAAGGCGGATATAACATAGACATACAAGTATGACAAAGTCATCACAAGTCCTAGAGTATAAGCACTTGTCTACATTGTTGTGTCTAAATCCCATAGAAACAATGACTTTATCAAACTTCTCATGTCATTGTTTTGGAGCTTGTTTCAAACCTTATAATGATTTGACAAGTCTACACACTTTATGTTCATTTCCTTGGAGAACAAAACCTTCCAGTTGTTCCATATAGACCCCCTCCTCGAGATCCCCATTTAGGAATGTCGTTTTGACATCCATTTGGTGAACATAAATGTTGTATATAGATGATAAGGCAAACAACAACCTTATATAAGTAGTTCTTGCTACCGGTGCATATGTGTCAAAGTAATCTATTCCCTCTCTTTGTTTGAATCCTTTGGCTACTAGCCTAGCGTTGAAGGTTTGTATAGTGCCATCAATATGGTATTTCTTTCTAAATACCCATATGCACCCAATTTTTTTGGACCCCTTTGGAAGGACAACCAATTCCAAAGTGTGGTTTGACATTATTGAATCCATTTCATCATTAATTGCTTCCTTCCAAAAGGCAGAGTCCCTTGAGGACATTGCTTCCTTGAAAGTTTTGGGATTATCTTCTATTTGAAGTACTATTGGTTGTTTCCAAGTAACTTCCTCATTATCACCTTCAACCAGGTATAGTGTCTCTATTGGAGAACACTTCTCACTTGATCCCAAATCTTTGAGCCTTTGGCTCCTTCTAGGAAATTGAGGTTGCTCATCAACTATTCTAGGAGTCTCCTCTTGAGGCTTTCTAGTTTGAGTTGGTTCTAACTTATTGTCATCGCATGACATGTTCTCAAAGAACTCAACCTCTCTAGATTCAATTATTACATTAGACTCCAAGTCTAATAATTTATAAGCTTTGCTATTTTGGGCATAACCCACAAATGCACATCTTATAGCTCTTTGATCCAACTTGGTCCTTTTTGGATCGGTTCTCTTACAATAAGAAAGACACCCCCACACTTTAAGATAACCAATGTTTGGTTTCTTTCCGTTCCATAACTCATATGGAGATATATTACTTTTCTTCAAAATATATTATTTTTCTTTAATGTTTGGTTTCTTTCCTTTCCTTTCCTTTCCATAACTTATATGGTAATACAATTCAAAATATGACAAGCAGATAGCAAGGCTTCACCCCACACAATGAAATTTAATTTAGAGTGTAATAGCATAGCATTAATCATCTCAATAAATGTTCTTTTTTTTCTTTTCGTTACACCATTTTGTTGTGGAGTATAAGGGGCTGTACATTCATGAATTATTCCATGTTCTTCACAAGACAAGTTAAATTCATTTGAAAAATATTCGCCACCCCTATCACTTATAAGTATTTTAATTTTCCTTTCAAGTTGATTTTCAACTTCCGCTTTATACACTTTAAACACATCAAATGCTTCATCTTAATATTTAAGCAAATATACATCTATGAACCTAGAACAATCATCAATGAAACTAATAAAATATCTACTTCCTCCTCTAGTCAACATTCCATTATGTTCACATAAATAACCATGTATCAAATCTAACAACTTAGAGTTTCTTTCAACACTAGGAAAATGTTTCTTTACCATTTTAGATTTAACACATAATTCACATTTTTCATGCTCAACATTATCACAATCAATTAATCCACATTTGACAGCCCTTTTAATTGTGATAAATCCTATATGTGCAAGTCTAACATGCCACAAAGTAATAGAATTTGAGTCAACCATATAATAAGAATGAGAGATTTTATTTCACATGCTATCACAAGCATATCCCTTTCCCACAAACACACTGTCTTTAGATAAAATAAGCTTGCCGTAATCTATCATAATCTTGATTCTCGGTTTGCCAAGTAAATTTTCACTCACAAGGTTTCTACTCATTTCCGGTACATACAAAACATTAGTGAGTAGAACCTTCTTTCCAGATGTGAAGAACAAGTCAATGGTTCCCTTTCCTTAAACCTTGGACCTTTTCTCATTGCCCATTTGGATTTCATGCCCTTCCTTTGAAGATTGAAAGGTCTTAAATAGAGTTCTATCATAGGTAACATGAATGGTGACACAAGTATCATACCACCACCCACTCACCTTTCCATGAATGACACTGACCTCACACAGTGTTGCCACTAGCACCTCTTGGGCTGAATTGACTATTTCCTCATTGTTATGGCCCCTCTTGAACCTAAAATCTCTAGCAAAATGGCCATTCTTGCCACACACAAAGCAAAGTCCCTTGGAACCTTTGAATTGTCCCTCATTCTTGTTGGGCCCCAAGGGTTTTTGACCCTTGCCTTGTTCTTGCCATTTCCTTTGCCCTTGTTAGGAGGGTTTGCCACAACATTGGCCTTAGAAGTCTTTCCATCTGACTTCTCTTCATTCATATCTCTAGAGCAAGATTCCTCCTTAATTCCCAAGTGTTTGAGAATTTCCTCCGAAGAAATATCTTCATTTCTATGGAGAATATTTTTTCTATAGCCTCTCCATGAAGGAGGTTACTTGGCTATAATGGCACCCACAAGAAATTGTTTCGACAATACAATTTTAAGAGTAGACAATTTATTCACAATAATTTGCAGCTCATGAATTTGAGGGAGAAGGGGTATATCATCATAAAATTTAAATTCCATATATTGAGTAATAAGGAATTTCTTAGTACCTTCCTCTTTCGCTTTGTACTTCTTTTCCAAGGCCTCCCAAATTTCCTTGGTGGTCTTGGTGTTGGTGTAGAGATCGTATAGCCTATCGAGAGGGCATTGGGGATGTGGCCCCTACAAATCAACTCATCTTCTTCACACCTCTTCCTTTCTTTAACAAATTCTTGTGTATCATCTTCCTTGGGCTCTTCCAAGGCCTTGAGGTCTTTATCCAAGACATATAAAACTTTCACAGTAATGAGTAAGAATCTAATCTTGTCTTGCTAATGAACAAAGTTAGTCCCATCAAATCTATCTAATCTAACAAATTCTTGAGTTATGAATTTTAATGTTGAAAGAGATTTAGATTCTTCCATGATATGCTATCTCATAGTATAGAGTATTAGAATTTTGGGGGAGAGTGAGATAACACCACCACAAGAAATAGAATCTACACATAATTTAGATTGAAAAAGACTTAAAAAAGATTGAGAAAGAACATGGAAACCCAAGTAGAACAATGGTGTTCTTCAACTTTGATGAAGCTTCAAAACCCAAGGCAAGATCACCACTTTAAGCCAATCCTTTGAGAAATCCTTGAGCAAACCAAACTCAAACCAAGGCTTATACACGTTGCATAACACTGTCCTAATACTCTATTTCCCAGCCACCATTGATGCTTGAGGCCTTCTCTTGAGAAAATGAGGATTGAGATTGAACAAGCCTTCAACTCTCAAAGTCAAGCACTTTCTTGGAGAGTTCTTAGAGAAAACTTAGAGATTCTTGGAGCTAGAGAGAGGGAAAGGGTAGAGAGAGGTTGAAGAGAGTGATCAAGTCTCTCGAAATACTATTTTTGACCCTTATATATAGTAGGCACAATCATTATGTCTAACAAATAGAATTAGACTTGAAAAACACGTCTTTTAGAGCATTTATGATATTTCATGTAATACAGCAGGCGACGCATCGCTTGCATGCATGCGATGCATTGCCTGCTAGGGTTTCTGGAAACTCTAGCTTTCAGGTGATGTCTCGCCTCTTAAGTGGCAAAGTATCACCACCCTCTCTAACTTTGGACACTTCCAAAGGTCCCAAAATTTCTCTAAATGGCACCAAAATTTTTGGGAACCCTTAGATACTCTCATGTATAACTTTGGACCCAAATTTGCTGTAATGACCCGACTATTTCTAAGACCTTAGACCATTAAAAACTACTAGACTTAACTACTACTTTTGGAGAAAAATAAGAAATAATCATAACTTTATTAAAACTCTAAAATAATTTTTGAATCAATAACATGAAATTATAAATTAAAATGTAATATGGCATGGGTACCCATTGTTTGTAAAACATAAAACATAACTTTAAATTAATTGTTCAAAAACTAAATGTGGAATTACAAAAGAAACATAATTTAAAAGACTATATAAACGTCATCCTCGATCGACACGCAGTCCACTCAGTCCATTCATCCTTAACACACAAACCAAGCTACCAAGAATCCTTCCGCCTCCCTAATCACTTTCTTGCATCACACTAAAAATAAAGGAGTGAGCCTAATGCCCAGCAAGGATACCGGGCTAACATGTCCTCCTCCAACTCCCACGTTGCCTCCTGCTGAGAACTATTACTCCATAGGACCTTGACTATTGGAATACTCTTAGACCGTAATTCCTTCATCCCTCTATCTAGGATGCTAACCGGTCGTTCCTCATAACTCAAGTCTTTCTGAAGTGCTATCGTAATATACTTGAGAGCGTGAGAAAGGTCTGACACATATCTATGAAACATCGAGATGTGGAACACATTGTGGCTATCTACTAGAGCTGGCAGTAGGGCTAATCTATATGAAACTACTCCCACTTTGTCCAATATCTCAAAAGGACCTATAAATTGGGGACTAAGCTTACCTTTCTTCCCAAACCGCTTCACACCTTTCATAGGAGACATCTTTAAGAAGACTTGATCTCTGACTTTGAATTCCACATCCCGCTGCTTGGCATTCGCTTAACTTTTCTGACGGCTCGGAGCAGCGAGCATACACTTTCTAATCAGCGCTACTGCATCCTGGGCTTCCCTAACGGCTTCGGGTCCAAGAAGTTGCCTTTCTCCTACCTCGTCCCAATATAACGATGATCAACCATTCCTTCCATAAAGTAGCTCGTAGGGTGCCATCCTGATTGTTGACTGGTAGCTATTTTTGTAGGAGAATTCTATCAGTTGCAAATACTTACTCCACGATCCTCCGAAATCCAGTACACAAGCGCGCAACATATCTTCTAAAATCAGTATGGTACGTTCGGACTGACTGTCTATCTGAGGATGAAATGTTGTACTAAGACTTACCTTGGTACCCATGGCTTGCTGCAAGCTTCCCCAAAATCTCGATGTAAACACCGATCCTCTATCGGATACTATTGCCTTAGGAATTCCATGCAGTCTTACTATTTCTTTAACATAAATATTTGCATACTGATCTGCTGTATACGTAGTCTTAACAAGTAGGAAAAGAGCTGACTTGGTTAGTCTATCTATTACTACCCAAGCCGAGTCATGCTGCTTATTTGTTCGTGGCAAGCCCATCACGAAATCCATGGCTATGTCGTCCAATTTCCATTCTGGAATACTAAGTGGTTGCAATAAGCCTGCAGGCTGCTGATGTTTCGCTTTCACTTGCTGGCATACTAAGCATTTAGTCACATACTCCGCTATATCTTTCTTTATTCCTGGCCACCAATATATTGCCTTAAGGTCGTGAGTCATCTTGGTCGACCCTGGGTGAACCGAGTATGGGGTATTGTGCGCTTCTTCCAAAATCTTCCAAAATCTGTGGCCTTGCCTTCCTTAACTGCATCCATATGTGCTACTAATGTGTCATCATGCCCTTGCCCAATCCGTATATCTTCTAAGAGACTTGTTTGGAGGGACAAGTTAGCCAGTTTACCAATGACTATTTCTATTCCGGCATTGATCAACTCTTGCTGTAGCGACTTTTCTATTCCAGCTAACGCTACTAGACTTCCATAATTTTTCCTACTTAGCGCATCAGTAACTACGTTTGCCTTTCCCAGGTGGTAGAGGATTTCACAGTCATAATCCTTCACTAATTCTAACCACCTATGCTGCTTCATGTTAACCTCCTATTGTGAGAAGAAATACTTTAAGCTTTTGTGGTCAGTATAAATCTCACACCATTCTCCATAAAGATAATGGCGCCAGATTTTCAACACAAAGAACACTGCTGCCAACTCCATATCGTGTGTTGGATAGCGTTGCTCGTATTCCTTTAGATGCCTTGAGGAGTAGGCTATTTCCTTGTCATTTTGCATCCGCATACAACCCAACCCTTGCTTCGACACATCACAGTAGAATACAAGCTTGTCATTGGGTGTCGATACACAAAGTACTGGTGCTGAGCATATCTTATCCTTAAGCAATAGGAAGCTCTCTTCACACGTATCAGTCCAGTTGAACCTTTGTTGTTTCCGGGTTAGGTTGGTAAGCAAAGTGGCTATCTTTGAAAAACCCTCTACAAACCTCCGATAAAAACCTGCTAATCCCAAAAAACTTCTTACCTCAGACGCATTCTTTGGTCTTGGCCAATCCTTCACAACCTCTACCTTAAATGGGTCTACAGCAACTCCTTCCTTGGATACTATGTGGCCGAGGAACGCTACTTGCGAAAGCCAAAATTCACACTTTTTGAACTTAGCGTAAAGTCGATACTCCTTTAGTCGTAACAAGATCAACCTTAAATGTTCCTCGTGCTAGTCTTCGTCCTTTGAGTACACCAAGATATCGTCGATGACCACTACGAAAAATTTGTCCAAATAATCCTTGAAGACCCTATTCATTAAATCCATAAACATGGCTGGAGCGTTGGTAAGACCAAAAGACATAGCTAGAAACTCGTAATGTCCAAAATGAGTTCTAAAAGCTGTCTTAGGAATATCCTCTTCTCGTACCTTGAGCTGGTGATACCCGGACCGTAGATCGATCTTTGAAAATACGGTTGCTCCTTGGAGTCGATCAAACAAGTTGTCAATCTGGGGTAGCGGGTACTTATTCTTAATTGTTACCTTATTTAGCTCGCGGTAATCTATACACATCCGCATACTTTCGTCCTTCTTCTTCACAAATAGAACTGGATCTCCCTATGGCGATTGGCTCGGTCAAATGAAACCCAAGTATAAGAGTTCTTGTAGCTACGTCTTTAACTCTTTGAGTTCGGTAGGTGCCATCCAGTATGGTGCCTTGGAGATAGGCTCGGTGCCCGGTACTAGTTTGATTGTGAAGTCAATTTCTTGAGTCGGCGGTAACCCTGGTAAGTCGTCAGGAAATACTTTTGGAAATTCTTTTACAATGCGGACGCCTCAAACTTTAAGTAGTGTTTCCTTTACCACATCTGTGACACTGGCTAAGAATGCTTGACATCCTTTTTCTATCATCCTCTAAGCTTTGAGAAATGAAATAAGTGGTGTGCGTAGTCCTAAAACTTTTCCCATATAGTATAGTTTATTACCGTCAGAAGTCTCAAACGTCAGTTCCTTGCGTTTGCAGTCGATGGTTGCGCCATGCCTTGCTAGCCAATCCATTCCCAGTATCACGTCGAAGTATTTGATCTCTAGTTCTATCAGGTCTCCTTCTAGTTCTACGTCCTCAATTTTGCCCGACTATCCGTGATGATAGGACTACTTTGCCCGAAGGAAAATCTGTTACAAACCTAGTTCTAAATCTTTAAGAAGGTTTGTCTAATTTCTCTATCATTCCTAATGAGATATATGTGTGAGTGGCTCCCGAATCAAATAATACTGAACATACTTTATTGAGGATAGAAATCTGACCTGTGACCACTTTATTGCTAGCGTCAGCTTCTCCCTGGGTTAAGGCAAAGACTCTAGCAGGAACCATCTTATTGTCTCTTTTCTCTTCTGGCTTGAGCTCGGGACATTCTTTCTTTTGGTGACCTTCTTGACCACAGTTGTAGCATCCATTGGTGTTTGCATGACACTCACCAGGATGTTTCTTTTGGCACTTAGCACATTGCAGGTATTCTATATAACCCGACTTATTACCTCCATTGTTTGTCTGTGCTCTTTTATCGTTGCCGGATTGCTTGTTGTCAGGATGCCTTCTTTTCTGACCATTACTATTGTTGCTAGACTGATGACTGTTGTGGTTGTTGTTCTGACCATTCTGAGGTTGACTCTGCTATTTAGGCTCAGTCTTACTTGCTTCCTCCTTACTAACATTCGCTTGAAGCCTTTCTACTTCTATAGCCGTTTCTAGAACATCGACATAAGTAGTATTACTCAGGTTTGCTAGCTTGTCCCCTAGCTAAATCTTTGGTCTAAGTCTTCTAACGAACTTGGTAACCCTCAGAAAGTTTGTTGGAACCAACTCTGGTGCAAACTTGGCTAGTCGGTCGAACTGACGAGCATATTCTGCTACCGTCAAGCTGGCCTACTTCAGACTAGCGAACTCCTCGACCCTTGTAGCGATGACTGCCAAGTTGTAGTACTTTTTGTAGAATAGCTCCACAAATCTGGTCCATGTCATGGTGGAAACATCGTGAGTCTGCTGAACTAAGTCCAACCATATTCTAGAATCTTTCTTAAGCAGAGACAAAATGCAGGATATGCGGCCTGCATTGTCGAGATTCATGTGCGCTAAGATCAGCTCTACATTTCTGAGCCATTCTTCCGCTTCGAAGGGGTCTGTTGTCCCTACAAAGTTTGGAGCATGTTGCTTATGAAACCACTCGTAGATTGGCTCCATGTGCTGAGCTGGGTAGGGTGCATAGTTCGCCATTGGCCACCCCCCATACGGACCAACTTGTTGGGGTACCATTTGCAGAGGCTGCGGTTGAGTCTGCGTCTGAGCCTGTTGTCGCTGTTGCTGTAGCAATTCCTCCACTTTTTGTCGAAGTCTGACAATTTCTGCAGTGTTGTCAACCGGCGGTGGTGGTGCACTTCGGTTAGCAGCTGTAGTGGTAGCACGCGCTCCCCTTCTACGAACTGGAGGGGCTTCATTAGTCTCAGGAGCGATGCTGGAGGCATTGACATTGGTGCGTGCAGACCGTCTAAGCAACATCTTCAACAGAGTTCTAACAGTTGAGAAAAACATGTTAGAACTTACCCTAATAGGCTCTAAGGCAAAAACTTAATCTAAGCAAACATAACTCAGACCTATTAATCTTGACTTCTTATGAAAAGAATTATATAAGCCTTCTTTATAATTAGGGTGTAATTCTATACTTAGGAAAAAAAAAGCCATCTTTATTATTTTCTAAGTGTGTTTATAATCATCCTATAAGACTTAATTCTCAGGCTCGAAACTCGCCGTAGTTCCAAAGTTAACCACATTGAGGGAGGGCTGGGATCAGTGAAATCGTTCCCACTACTATGGCCCCCTATCTCTCAATATAGAACCCGGTCTATTGATTTGTATCCACCCTCACCGAACTTGGTCATTATTTATTAAATTTATTATTTATTATGATTGTAAAAAAAATCAAACTCATACATGTCATTAAAAAATAACAATGATATTTATTTGGAAAAAGATTTTCACTAAGTACAATCATAAAGGCAAAGATAATAAATAAAATAAATAAAGAAATTAATCTAATCTAAAAATCAGGATCTTCTACATCTGACCCTTCATCTAACATATCATCATCTATCTCCTCATAATCATCATTATTGTGAGCCTCAAAATTTCCTCTAGGAAGATTCGTAAAGATTCAATTTTTTTTGCTCATTTGAGAATTGGAATTCCATCTTAGAGGTGAACCTAAGTATGAGAAAATAATATCTCATAGCTACTGGTAATTCATCTTCTTCATCTATAGTTTCCCATATTTATTCTAAAGCTGCAATTACAGTAGGATAATCTTTAAAAAGTCTAATCACTAAAACATATTGCTCTGTAGCTCTCATCATGATTAGTTTAGTTGTTTGGAGGTGACCTATCTCATGGTGGAATAAGAGTAATCTCCGAGTGATTCTTTCTAGCACTCCTACTGTATTTCTTGGCTCTCTAATTCTTTTCAAGGCCTTAATGGCTCGGATATCCTCATAGGTTAAGGCTCCATTCATTCTTAACTGAAAACATAAGGTTAAGCACATAAACATAATAACAATAACATAAACACTTACCTTGGTGGTTAGATTCGGAGCTTGAGCGTGTGTATCAAGAAGAACTTCATGCAAATGGAACCTGGCTTTGATACCAACTGTAATGACCCAACTATTTCTAACACCTTGGACCATTAAAAACTACTAGACTTAACTACTACTTTTGGAGAAAACATAAGAAATAATCATAACTTAATTAAAACTCTAAAATAATTTTTGAATCAATAACATGAAATTATAAATTAAAATGTAATATGGCATGGGTACCCATTGTTTGTAAAACATAAAACATAACTTTAGATCAATTGTTCAAAAACTAAATGCGGAATTACAAAAGAAACATAATTCAAAAGACTAAATAAACGTCATCCTCGATCGACACACAGTCCACTTAGTCCATTCAACCTTAACACACAAACCAAGTTACCAAGAATCCTTCCTTAATAATCATGATTATGACAAGTGTCATGCTCTTATTGGCTCTATCTAAACCTTAGGTTATAATAAATAATATATTTATGACCAGAAATATTAATCAAACCTTATGTTATAATTAATATTCTTAAACTATAGGTTAAACTTACAAAATCCATAACTGTTGCTATGAGTTTCCAACGAAGTCTCGACTTGAACCAAAATCCAGGGTAACTAACATACTACTAACTAATATTAACTACTACTACTACTTTCTAACTAGGCTAAGTAAACATTCTGGGACTCTACATTTGCATTTTATAAGTGCCTATAATTGAAACTCAAATTCACATCTTAATTATGTGAATTCTACTAAGTATTTATACCTTGCTTGTATTTTAACACTTATCATTTGTATTTAACCAATCATAACAACAACGAGTTAAAATAGAGTTCATCTCTTCTTTGGGCACACATCTTAGAATCAGCTAGTCTGAATAGTGCTGATAAAGGATGGGCTCCTCCCAATAATAGTGTCTAACCTCGAAATAAAACTTTTTTAATTGCCGTCTTGACATGTTTGGAGGTGCAACCTTGGCCACTAATTTTTTTACATAATCTGAAAAACCATGGTACCACTTCATTATCACTCACAGTAGACAACTGTTCATCCAAAAAGTTATCATCGAGCTGCACTTCTCTCTCACTCTGCCCTTCATCAGTTTCTAACTTTGATAAGTGATCCGCCACTAGGTTCTTAGTCCCCTTTTGTATCCCGAATCTCCATATCAAATTCTTGCAAACAGTATGACCCATCGAATAAGGCGTGGCTTGGCATCTTTCTTGGTCATAAGATATTTAATAGAAAAATGGTTAGTGTAGACTATTACCTTATTACCAATTAGATAGGGTCAGAACTTGTCAAAAGCAAACACAATATCTGGAGTTCCTTTTTTGTAGTTGCATAATTTAGTTGAGCATCATTAAAGGTTTGACTAGCATAATAAATCATGCGAAATACCTTGTCAACTTGCTGCCCAAGCACTGCCCCCACTGTATAATCACTCCCATCACACATAAGTTCAAAAGGGAGATCCCAATCCGGTGATACCATAATCGGTGCAGTGATCAATTTCTCCTTCAATGTGTTGAATGCTCTCAAGCAGTCATCATCAAAATTTAAGGTCACCCCATTCATAAGTAATGTAGACAAAGGCTTCGAGATCTTAGAAAAGTCCTTGATAAACCTTCTATAAAACTCAGCATGACCCAAAGAACTTCGAACACCTAAGTTCTCTATAGTAGAGATCTTTGCATGGTCTACCTCAATGCCCTTGCAGGATAGTTCATTGTCTAAAACAAATCCCTTCGTCACCATGAAGTGACATTTCTCCTAGTTCAAGAACAAATTTGACTCTTCACATCTCGTCAACATCATCTCCAAATTTTCTAGACAACCACAAATGAAGAGCCAAAAACTAAAAAATCATCCAAAAAGATCTCTATACCTTTTTCCACCATGTTAGAGAATATGGACATCATACATCGTTGAAACGTGGCTGGAGCGTTACATAATCCAAATGGAATTCTCCGCAAGGAAAACGTACCATAGGGACAAGTAAATGTGGTTTTCTCTTGGTCTTCGGGAGCTATTGGAATTTGGTGATAACTAGAGAACCCATCTAAAAAATAGTATTATGGATGGCTCGCTAACTATCCAACATCTGGTCCACAAAAGGTAAAGGAAAATGATATTTACTTATTGCCTTATTAAGCTTTCGGTAGTCGATGCATATTCTCCACCCCGTCACAGAACGAGTTGGAATGAACTCATTGTATCATTCTTGACAACCGTCATCCCTCCATTCTTAGGGACCAATTGAACCAGACTAACCCATGCATTGTTCGAAATTGGGTATATCACTCCCACGTCCAACAATTTCAAGATTTCCTTTCTTACCACCTCCTTCATAGAGGGATTTAGCCTCCTCTAAGCATCGATACTTGGCTTGCTGTCATCTTCCATTAAAATATGATGCATAACAGTTGAGGGGCTTATACCCTTTATATCAGCTAGAGTCCATCCAATGGCTAACTTATGAGCCCTCAATACTCTGAGTAATTTCTCTTCTTCCACACTAGATAAAGAAGCAGAAATAATGACAGGCAATATCACTTTCTCACCCAAATAAGCGTAGCGGAGGTGCTCTAGTAGAGATTACATCTCTAGAGTTGGTGGCTTCTATATGGATGGGAGTGGTCGCTCGGGCCCTTGCCCCAATTCTTTATACTTTTTCTTGTAAATCTGCCCAGCTGCATTCAACCATTTCACATACTTAATGGCCTCAGTGCCATCACATTCTTCTAGGCTTGATATCATACTCAACTCAAGAGGAAGGCTTCCCCTTTGAACACCGTTCATCTAAAATACTCACACTACAACAATTATCACTTGCCCGAGGATAAGTCAAAGTCTTGAACACATTGAAGAGCACCTCATCACCTTGAACCCTTAACCTCAACTCCCCTTCTGTACATCTATCAAAGCTTGCCTAGTGGCTAAAAATAGCCTCCATAAGATAATAGGAACATCCTCATCTTCCTCCATGTCAAGTACTATAAAATTTGCAGGGAAGATACATTTGTCCACCTTTACAAGAACATATTCAATAGTACCTTAAGGATGCTTGAATGATCTGTCTGCCAATTGAAGTGTGACTGTGGTGGGGTGTAACGACCTGGCTAATTCTAGACCTCGGACCATTAAAAACTACTAAACATAACTACTATTTTGGAATACATACATGCATAAAATATTGGAACTTTATTAAAAATTCAAAATACGGTACGAAATACAAAATATGGTATGGGTACCTAATGTTTAGTACATAAAACATAAAAAACATAAACTTCAATCAATTGTTTAAATACTAAGTGCGAAAATACATAAAACATAAATTAAAAGACTTAAAAACAACATCATCCTCGATCTTTCAGCAGTCCATTCAATCCATCCATCCCTAATACACATGCCAACTGCCACGAATCCGTTCCACCTTCCAAGTTCATTTTCCTGCACCATCTAAAATAAAAAGGAGTGAGCCTAATGCCCAACAAGGAAAATCTACTAACAACATACATCATACATCATAAGACTATATCATAAAACATAAACTATAAAACATATACTATAAACATATGACGTAAAAACGTATATCATATAAGACTACAATATTAATGGCCATTAACTCATTACTGTAGCATGTGATAAAACGATCTAGGTCCTCAGTCTACTAATCAAGGTAGGTAAGATCACAAGGTAGTATATGATAACGCATCTAGGTCCTCAGTCTACTAATCGAGGTGGGGGTAAATCGTAACTCTAAACAACGATAATGATTAAAATCTTGGGGTTTTCTATCTAAGAAACTATAAGCCCCAAGCGACTAAAACATAAAACATATATTCATATACATATATAACATATCAACATAACATAACATATCATAACACATATAATCTAACCTATTTTCCTTACCAAAAGCTGCGATATTGGAGACAAGAACGTGATTGGAACACTCCTAAAACCAACAGTAAAAACCACGAGTTTCTATAGAAAAGAAGATGAAAAAGAGTACTAAACCATCAAACTAGAAACTTACTGAAAATGTAACGCCCTGGATAGCCAAGACCGTTACACTGTGTGTTTATAAAGTGCTAGACTTCCTAGTCAAGTCATTTAATTAAAAACGTGTTACTGAAGCTATAAAGGAACTAGGGCTAAAATGTTTTGGTCTCAAAAGCCACATTTTCATTAAGAAACATTTCCTGTTTACACGGGATCCCAAAAATATTAAGCTTAAAGACCGTTTACAGAAGTCATAAGGTTTAGATACAACAACAAACCATACTAAGGCAAAATAGACAGTTAGGCAATCCCTGTCTTGATCCACTTCTCGACCATGGTGATCGAACAGCTGGCTATGTACATTCAACCCCGCAGCTCTCCATCTCAGGGTTGGTCCAGTTTGCTCTTGCCTTTACCTGCACCACGTAGCACCCGTGAGCCAAGGCCCAGCAAGAAAACACAACAGCAGAGCATAAGCAATCAACAGACAAATCATTATCTCATATTGCATCACATGTTCTCAACCATATAATCATACAGTATAATCAGGTATTCAACATACTAACATATTAACTCATATCATATAACAGTTCACAAATGATATCTAGGGCTAGCGCCCTCAGGCCGCTCCCTCCGTTATCCCACTGACTCCGGCCCGCTTAAACCGAGCTCAGTGAATATTAAGCTGTCCTCGGCTACCAGTGGCCAAGCCGCGCCCTGTGCGCAAATATAGTGTATGGCACCCTTAGGCCGCTATCACATGTCTCATGGCGTAATACCATCATTGACATAATACAATATCAGGAGCACTTAGTCCCATCACAAACATATAACCGAGTGCAGTTTTCTTACCTTTCGATTTGCTAGCTTTGATCACTTGACTCCTTGAGCACGATCCCTCTTGAGCCCTAGCTCTCACTTATACACAACCATAGGCCAAAGTCATCATTAAACCTCAAGTCCAAAACCTAGCCTCGGGGCTAATCCCGAGCCCCCTGGGAGGTCCTAGTTCCACCAAACAAGGTGGTGGAATCAAACCCCAAACCCTTGGTCAAAAACCCTTGCAAATAACCCTAAAATCCCTTTCATAAGACAGGGTAGTGCTACAATGATCATTGGAGGACGCTAAAGCGCTACAAACAGAAGCAAAATCCCATCAGCTAGCACTGTAGCGCTAGTCACAGACAGGCACCGCCCCAGTTTTCCCTCCTGCGATTTCCTCGAGCCAAACTCAACCAAAACTTCACCAAACTCAAAAAAAACCTTATGAACATACTCCACTCATCCCAAGCACCCCAAATACTCAAAACCCAATCACATGCATCCCTAATCCCAAAATTCACCATAGCTGACCCTAAGCCCAAAAACTCAGCAAAACTAGTCAAAACATCAGAGTTAGAAGCTTAGAATTCTTACCTTTAATGGGGTTTCAATTTCAAGACAACCTCTACACCTCTTTGGATTGCTCTCCCTCAACTCTTGGCCTGAATTCCCATCAAACTCAGCTTATGCACCATAGTTCAAAAAACCAAAACCAGTGTCTGAAGAAACTATAGAACCTTACCTCAAGTGTTAGGGTGCTCCTGCTAAACCTCTGCCAATTCTCCAAGCCTAGCCTAGGATCCTTGATGCTTAGCCTAACTCAGCTCTCCTTTATGAGCTTTGCTCCAAAGTTTCCCAAGAAATTGATGAAGAAAGCATAAACCGACCTTAGAGAAAACCAGCTTTGTTTTCTCCCTTTCCTTTTTCTTCCTTTTCCTTCTTTTCTTTTCAGACTTCTATACCTTTCTACAGCTTCCACTAACATAAAGCCTTAGTAACACTTAACTCCTGTAAGCCAAATGACTATTATGCCCTCCCTTTTAATTCTAACCCTTTTATCCTCTTAGGGCATTTTAGTCATTTCACCCCGATTCCCGCTAACTCCTCGAGTGTCTCTAATATTTACCGCTTGATTCCCGATACCTAATTAACCACCAATAATAGTTCTCAATGTCAAAATAGACCCCAATGTACTCACTAAATTCCCATTTATACCCCTAGGCTCACCCCGAACCGGGTATAAATCCCTGCCATGACTTTTTTGCTACTTTGCTCACTAGGATCATCTCGAGTCACAGATCACAGATATATCCACATAATAATGTGGTCTCTACAATTATCACATATATCAATACATTTATGCCCATATTGGCCAAAATTACGATTATGCCCTTCTAACCTAATCAAGGCCTACATGCATATTAATACACATAGTCATGCATCTCAAATATTCAAATAGTCATATAACATGCTTTAAATCATAATCATGCATTTTACTCATTAAAGTCACACATAATTCCCATTATGCCCTCCAGACACACTAATCAAGGCCCTTAAGCCTTATTAGAGAATTTGGGTCGTTATAGAAAACCTTAATGTTTCAAGGAACTTAAAGACTTAACCAAAAGTCATAACAATGAGATAGGATTTGAAAGAAAATGGAAGAATATAAAAGAACTACGATTGATTAAACCTGAGGATAAGAATACCATGAATGATCTAGAACTCCGATCTACACCTCGATACTGAAAAGTCACTCTATCTTACTTCCTAAGTGTTTATAAAGCTTAGATTGGAAAAGCTTTTAACCCAAAACCCAAGTGTTTTCTCTCTAGAGTAATCTTAGCAGCTTAGAGGCTCTAAAGAATGCTTGAATGATGAGTGAAATGGCTGAGTACTAGGTCCTATTTATAGAGTTCAAAGAGTGAAACTAACCCCTTTTAAAATGAATGAATAAATGAATATAAATTGAAAAGATTTGAATTTTTGTTTCAACAAATGCCCATAACTCGGTCAAAAACATTCAAGAGCAAGTCCAAGTGGTTGACGGCTGCTTCTAGCTCAGATTCCACAGACATTCAAAATATGAGTGTGGAGCTGATATATCGACCCCTATAGGCGATGTATCGCCTCCCCCATATTCTCGAGCCTCCGCGGTTTCGTTCGTGCGAAGTCGACGTGTTGTCGTATCTCCCGTAGGTGATATATCGGCCCCTATAGCTGTGATATATCGGCATACGTTGATATATCAAACACGTTTTTGCACTATTTCAGCACATTTTGAATTTGTTTAAACATCTTTAACTGAGTAAAACGTGATCCTAACAGCTGCTGGAAGGTTCTAGAGCTTATAGATTTATCCTTTATTAAATTATTCATCCAAAATACTTAAATCCTTAATAAACATGCTTGTGACAAGTGTCACATTCTTATTAATTCTATCTAAACCTTAGGTTATAATAAATAATATTTCTAGGACTAGCTATATTAATCAAACCTTATGTTATAATTAATATTCCTAAACTATAGGTTAAACTTAGAAAATCTATAACTGTTTCTATTAGTTTCCAACTAATTTCTGGCTTGAACCAATAACCACGAAAACTAACAAACTACTACTAATTTACTTACCAAACAATTCTGGATATCGTGCTAAGATGTCTTCCTCCAACTCCCACGTTGCCTCCCATTCTGAACTATTACTCCATAGGACCTTGACTATTGGAATACACTTAGACCGTAACTCTTTCATCCCCTTCTCTAGGATGCTAACTCAAGTCTTTCTAGAGTGCTATTGTATCGTACTTGAGGACGTGAGATGGGTATGACACATATCTACGCAACATCGAGATATGAAACACACTGTGGCTATCTGCTAGAGCTGGCGATAGGGCTAATCTATATGCAACTGTTCTCACCTTGTCCAATATCTCAAAAGGACCTATAAACCGGGGACTAAGTTTGCCTTTCTTCTCAAACCGATTCACTCCTTTCATAGGAGATATCTTTAAGAAGACTTGATCTCCAACTTTGAATTCCACATCTTGCCGCCTGGCATCCGCATAACTTTTCTGTTAGCTTTGAGCATCGAGCATATGCTTTCTAATCAGTGCTACTGCATCCTGAGCCTCTCTACTAGCTTGGGGTCCAAGAAGTTGTCTTTCTCCTACCTTATCCCAATGTAACGGAGATCGAAACATCTTTTCATAAAGTAACTCATAGAGTGCCCTACCGATCATTGACTGGTAGCTATTGTTGTAGGAGAACTCTATAAGTGGTAAATACTTACTCCACGTTCCTCCGAAGTCTAGTACACAAGCACGCAACATTTCTTCTAAAATCTGTATGGTACGCTCGAACTGACCATCGGTCTGAGGATGAAATGTCGTACTAAGGCTTAACTTGGTACCCATGGCTTGCTACAAGCTTCCCCAAAATCACGATGCAAACACCGATCCTCTATCTGATACTATGGTCTTAGGGATTCCATGCAGTTGTACTATCTCTCAAACATAAATGTCTGCGTACTAGTTTGCTGTGTATGTAGTTTTGACAGGCAAGAAGTGATTTGAATTGGTTTGTCTATCTACTACAACCCAAGCTGAGTTGTGTTGCTTATTTGTTCGTGGTAATCCTGTCATGAAGTCCATGGCTATGTCTTCCCACTTCCATTCTGGAATACTAAGCGGTTGCAATATGCCTGCAGGTCTCTAATGCTGCTTTCACTTGCTAGCATACTAGGCATTTGGACACATATTCTGCTACGTCTTTCTTCATTCTCGGCAACCAATACAGTGCCTTAAGGTCGTGAGTCATCTTGGTCGACCTCAGGTGAACTGAGTATGGGGAATTGTGTGCCTCTTCTAATATCTTCATCTTAATTCCATAATTATTCGACATGCACACTCGTCCTTTATATCTCAAGAACCCCTGTCCTGATATAGAGAAGTCTGTGGCCTTGCTTCTTTGACTGCAGCCATATGTGATACTAACGTGTCATCATGCCCTTGCCTGATCTATATGTCTTCTAATAGACTTGGCTGGATGGAAAAGTTAGCCAGTTGACCAATGATTACTTCTATTCCGGCATTGATCAACTCTTGCTGTAGCGGCTTTTCTATTCCGGATAATGCTGCTAGATTTTCATAACTCTTCCGACTTAGCGTATCTGCAACTATGTTTGCCTTACCTGGGTGGTATATGATTTTGCAGTCATAATCCTTTACTAGTTCTAACCACCTGCACTGCCTCATGTTGAGCTCCTTCTGAGCGAAGAAATACTTTAAGCTCTTGTGGTCCGTACAAATCTCACACCGTTCTCCATAAAGATAGTGGCGCCAAATTTTCAATGCAAAGACCACCACTACCACCTCCATATCATGCGTTGGATAGCGTTGCTTGTATTCCTTCAGTTGCCTTGAGGCGTAGGCTATCACTTTGTCATTTTGCATCAGCACACAACCCAAACCTTGCTTTGATGCATCACAATATACTACAAACTTGTCGTTGGGTGTCGGTACACAAAGTACTGGTGCTGAGCATAGCTTATCATTGAGCAACTAGAAGCTCTCTTCACATCTATCCATCCAATTGAACTTTTGTTGTTTCCTGGTCAGGTTGGTAAGCGAAGTGGCTATCTTAGAAAAGCCTTCTACAGATCTCTGATAATAGCCCGCTAGCCTGAGGAAACTTCTAACTTCTGACGCATTCTTAGGTCTTTGCCAATCCTTCACAAACTCTACCTTAGCTGGGTCTACATCAACTCCATCCTTGGAAACTATATGGCCTAGGAACGCTACTTACGAAAACCAAAATTCCCAATTCTTGAACTTAGCCTAAAGTTGATGCTCCTTCAGTTGCAACATTGTCAATCTTAAATGTTCCTCGTGCTCTACTTCGTCCTTCGAGTACACCAAAATATCGTTAATGAAAACTATGATGAATTTGTCCAAGTAATCCTTGAAGACCCGATTCATTAAGTCCATAAATGCGGCTAGAGCATTGGTAAGATCAAAAGACATAACTAGAAACTTGTAATGTCCATATCGAGTTCTAAAAGCTATTTTTCTCGTACCTTGAGCTAGTGATAATCGGACCATAGATCAATCTTTGAAAATACAGTCACTCCTCGGAGTTGATCAAATAAGTCATCAATCCGGGGTAGTGGGTACTTGTTCTTAATCGTCACCTTGTTCATCTCTTGGTAATCTATACACATCCTCATGCTTCCATCCTTCTTTTTCACAAATAGATATGGTGCTCCCCATGGAGAATGGCTTGGTCTGATGAAACCCAAGTCTAAGAGTTCTTGCAACTGTGTCTTCAACTCCTTAAGTTCGGTTGGTGCCATCTGGTATGGTGCCTTTGAGATAGGCTCGGTTCCCAGTACTAGTTCGATTATGAAGTAAATTTCCCAAGTAGGCGGCAACTCTAGTAAGTCGTCAGGAAATATTTCTGGAAATTCCATTACAATTCGGACGTCTCCAACCTTTAGTTGTGTTTCCTTTGCCACATCCATGACACTTGCTAAGAATATGTGACATCCTTTCTCTATCATCCTTTTGAGATTTGAGAGATGAGATAAGAGGTGTCCGTAGTCTTGAAATCTTTCCCATAAAGCATAATTTCTGACCGTCAGGAGTTTCGAATGTCACTTTATTACATCTACAGTCAATGGTTGTGCCATGACTTGCTAGCCAATCCATGCCCAGTATTACGTTGAAGTCTTTGAGTTCAAGCTCTATCTGGTCTCCTTCTAGTTTTGTGCCCTCGATTTTGATCGGTACACCTCGTACTATTCGTGATGATAGGACTACTTTGCCCAAAGGAAATTCTGTCACAAACCTTGTTCTAAATATTTCACAAGGTTTTTTTTTTTTTTTTAATTTCTCTATCATTCCTAATTATATATATGAGTGTGTTGCTCCAGAATCAAACAATACTGAACATATATTATCAAGGATAGGAGTCTGACCTGTGACCACTTTGTTACTAGCTTTGGCTTCTCCCTGGGTCAAGACAAAGACTCTAGTTGGAACCATCTTATTGTCCCTCTTTTCTTCTGTTTTGAGTTGTGGACATTTCATCTTGCGATGACCTTCCTGGACATAATTGTAACAACCTTTGGTGTTTGCACGAAACTCCCCATGATGTATTTTCTGGCATTTGGAGCACTGCGAGTATTCTACATAACCCGACCTATTATTTCCATTGCTATTCTGTCTCTTTTGTCACCATTGGCCTTCTTACTATCAGGATGCTTCCTCTTCTGGCCATTATTGTTGTGCTGGTGGTTGTTGTTGTGGTTCCGACCATTCTGCGTCTGATTTTGCTGCTTTGGTTCAGACTTGCTGGCCTCCTCCTTACTAACATTTTCTTGGAGCCTTTCCACTTCAATAACCGTTTCTAAAGCATTGGTGTAAGAAGTGGTTCTAGGATTTGCTAGCTTGACTTGTAGCTCAATCTTTGGTATGAGTCCTCTAGTGAACTTGGTAACCCTCAGGAAATCAGTTGGGATCAATTCTAGTGCGAACTTGGCTAGTCGATCAAACTAAAAAGCGTACTTGACTATTGTCAGATTGCCCCGCTTCAGACTGGCAAACTCTTCTACCCTCGTAGCGATGACTGTCGAGTGGTAGTACTTCTTGTGAAAGAGCTCCATAAATCTAGTCCATGTCATGGTGGCAACGTCATGAGTTTTTTGTACTAAATCCCACCAGATTCTGGCATCCTTCTTTAGAAGAGACGAAATACAAGATATGCGATCTGTGTTGCCGAGGTTCATATGTGCTAGGACCGGCTATACATTCCTAAGCCATTCTTCTGCCTCGAAGGGGTCAGTTGTCCCTTCAAAGTTTGGAGCGTGCTACTTACGGAAACACTCATAGATTGGCTCTATGTACTGAGATGGATAAGGTGCATAGTTTTCCATCGGCCATCCCCCATATGGACCTACTTGTTGGGGTGCTTGGGCTTGCTGAGGCTGCGATTGCGGCGAAAGTCTGGGGTTGAGTCTGTTGTCATTGTTGCTAGATCAGTTCTTCTACTTGTTGACATAGTCGGACAATCAAAGCGGTGTTGTCAATCGGAGGCAGTGCATCTCTGTTGGCAGTAGTATTGGTAGCACGCATTCCCCTTCTTTGGACTGAAGGGGCTTCGTGAGTCTCATTGGCGGCGCTGGAGGCATTGCCTGCTGTGCGTGCAGACCTTCTGAGCGACATCTTTAGCAAAGTTCTAACAGTTGAGAAAAACATGTTAGAACTTACCCTAATAGGTTCTAAGGCAAAACTTAGTCTAAGCAAACGTAACTCAGACCTATTAGTTATGATTTCTTATGAAAAAAATTATATAAGCTATCTTTATAATTAAGGTGTGTTTTTATACTTAGAAAAATCATCCATCTTTATTATATTCTAAGTATGTTTTTAACCATCCTATATGACTTAATTCTGAGGCTCGAAACTCATCACTGTTCAAAAGTTAACCATATTGAGAGAGGGCTGGGATCAGTATAATCGTTCCCACTACTATGGCCCCCTAAACTCTCAATACAGAACCCGGTCCATTGATTTGTATCCACCCTTACCGAACTCAGTCATTATTTAATAAATTTACCATTTATTATGATTGTAAAAAAAATCAAACTCATACATGTCATTCAAAAATAACAATTATATTCATTTGGAAAAATATTTTCACTAAGTACAATCATAAATGCAAAGATAAATAAATAAAGAAAGAAATAAATAAACTAAACTAAAAATAACTTGGGTAAATCTAAGAATCAGGATCTTCTACATCTGACCCTTCATCTAACATATCATCATCTATTTCTTCATAATCATCATTATCTTGAGCCTCAAAACTACCTTGGGGAAGATTCATGAAGATGTTATGCTTTTGTTCATTAGTGAATTGAAATTCAAACTTAGAGGTGAACCTTAGTATAAGAAAATAATATCTCATGGCTACCGGTAAATCATCCTCATCATCTATAGTCTCCCATAATTCTTCTAATCTTGAAATTACAGAAGGAAAATCTTTAAAAAGCCTAATTACTAGGACATATTGTTCCATAGCTCTCATCATAATTTGCTTAGTAGTTTGAAGGTGAATTATCCCTTTGTGAAAAAGGATCAATCTTTGAGTGATTCTTTCTAACACCCCTATTGTATTCCTTGGCTCTCTAATCCATTTCAATGCCTTAATGGCTCAGATATCTTGATAGGTCAACGTTCCATTCATTCTTAACTGAAAACATAATGGCTAAAACGTTAGCTATTAACATAAACATAATAATCATAACATAAACACTTACATTGGCGGTTAGATCTGGAGCTTGTGCGTGTGTATCAAGGAGAACTTCATGCTTATAACCGTGGGCTCTGATACCAATTGTAACGACCCAACTAATTCTAGACCTCGGACCATTAAAAATTACTAAACATAACTACTATTAGAGACAAGAACTGGATTGGAACACTCCTAAACCAATAGAAAAAACCATGAGATTTTAAAGAAAACAAGATGAAAAAGAGTACTAAACCATCAAATTAGAAACTTACGGAAAACCTTAATGTTTCAAGGAACTTAAACACCTAACCAAAAGTCATAATAATGAGTTAGGATCTGAAAGAAAATGGAAGAAAATAAAAGAACTATGATGGATTAAACCTGAGGATAAGAATACCTTGAATGATCTAGAACTCCGATCTACACCTTGATACCAAAAAGTCACTCTATCTTACTTCCCAAGTGTTTATAAAGCTTAGATTAGAAAAGCTTTTAACCCAAAACCCAAGTGTTTTCTCTCTAGAGTAATCTTAGCATCTTGGAGGCTCTGAAGAATGCTTGAATGATGACTGAAATGGCTGAGTACTAGGTCCTATTTATAAAGTTCAAGGAGTGAAACTAACCCCTTTTAAAATGAATACAAAGTGAAAAGATTTGAATTTTCGTTTCAACAGATGGCTAGAACTCGGTCATAAACGTTCAAGAGCAAGTCCGATTGGTTGAGGACTGTTTCTAGCTTTGATTCCACGGACTTTCAAAATATGAGTGTGGCGCTGATATATCGCCTCCCTCATATTCCAGAGCCTCCGTGGTTTTGTTCATGCAAAGTTGACATGTTTTCCGTATCTCCTGTAGGCAATATATCGACATACGTTGATATATCAAACACGTTTTTGTACTCTTTCAGCACATTTTGAATTTTTTTAAACAACTTTGAATAAGTAAAACGTGATCCTAACAGGTGCTGGAAGGTTCTAGAGCTTCTAGATTTATCCTTTATTAAATTATTCATCTAAAATACTTAAATCCTTAACTACTACTACTACGCTGCTTGCAAGCTTCTCCTATTCCCAATCTTTTAAATACAGAGAACGACATCAGATTAATACTTGCACGCAAATCACATAACACTCTTACACACTGAAAATTACCAATGGTATAAGGTATTGTTTGATGGTATTGGAAAATTCCCAGTAGCATGTGCCTGCTCTAAAGGCATGTTGTTGACATCGGCAGAGCAACTGGCAGTAGTGGGACATTGTTCAGAAGGATGCAGACTAGACCTCCACACATCTCACAGACAAACTTATTTTGCACATGCATAGCTTGAGCAGATATATTATTCTATTGTAGTTGTTTAGTTAATGATGCCACTTGTGTAGTAAGCATAGCAATCAGATCAACCTCAAAATCTCGAGCTACCTTTTTATTTTCACGTCCAGTTGTCCATTGGTAATTGTTCATGGCCATTTCTTCTAACAAATTATGAGCCTCATTTACACTTTTACTCATAAAGGCTCCTCCCGCTGCTGCATCTATAATAGTCCTTGTATTTCCGCCCAAACCATTATAAAAAGTGTGCACCAACATCCATTTCTCAATACCATGATGTGGGCACTTTTGAAGTAATTCATTAAACCTTTCCCAAGCATCATACAGTGATTCTCCATCCACCTAATGGAAGTTATTAATTTCTCCTCTATAATGGGTGGACTTAGAAGGAGGAAAATATTTGGCAAGAAACTTTTGGGCAAGGTCCTCCCATGTAGAAATCGAGTTGGCTTGCAACCAGATCAACCAACTCTTAGCTCTATCCCTTAAGGAGAATGGGAATAGTCTCAACCATATTGACCATGAAATTTAGAAACAAGTAGAAAAACACGTCAAAAAAAAATGTTAAAGAAAATCCAAATTAGAACAAGAATCAATTATATTTGATATTGATTAAATAGTCCCCAGCAACGGCGCCAAAAACTTGATAGAGAAAATATAATGTTCAAGTATACACAATCGATTAAAGTAATATAGATAGTAAATAAGAATCTTTCCAACGAAGACTATCAATCAAGTACCAATAACCAATTCTAGCTTTATATTTGGTTGTCGAAAATAGAGTGATTTTTAAACTAAAACTTAAAAATGAAATAAATTGTGCAATTATAAAGATTGATTCAATAATAAAAAACCTAGGGTATTAATTTCATCAACTTTTCAACCTATTAATTTTACTGATCAGCGCATATAATTATTCAATTTCTATCCTAATAGCGAGTTAACTGAAACAATCCTGATTCTTTTTCAAGATAAAAAGATCTCAACCTATATGAAAACTTTCTACATATCTGTGATAAGTTTTAACATATAGCAAGCATGAAGCGTAGAAACCCTAAATGCTACACAAGCCATACAGGTACTCTCGTCCTATATGCAATTTATGTCTATATGATTATAGAATATTCAACTCTCCCCTCTCGGATCTCGAATCAAAATCATAAATCATGCAAATAGTGATCAATTATCCACACACATTAAGCACAAATCATATAGAAAGAGGATACAAGAAGAAGAAGAAATTATATGAACTTCATAGAATATTAACAAATATCCAAGTGACTACATTAAACCCTAGAAAAGATTTTAAGTTCATAAGAGACATGACTAACACAATAAAATAGATGTTCAGAAACATAGAATTAAGCCACTAAAAACTCAGACAAAAACTGAAGAAAATAGAGTATTAGAGTTAAACAGCTGATAATCCTGTAATGAAAAAAACCTCCAAAGAAATGACCTAAAATTCGCACTTAAACAAAACACATTTTCCCTTTTTGGTGAGGCTGGTCGCGACTTGCTCATTCTTGAGTTGCGGCCCGTGTATTTTCGTGCAACTTCACTCTGTCTCTGGAAGTTTAGGCGCCGCAATTTCATAGACCAAGTCGCAGCCTGTGTCTTTTTGGTCCCCTTTGCTGATTTGCCTCTGCCTCCATGCGCCTGCCCATGTCACGACTCTTGGGATCCTTTGTCCTTAATGCCCCTGTCCTTTCACAGCCACGACTCAATGGGCCAAGTTTTGGCCCGTGTTCTAGATTTCTGGATTTCCCTTTTCAACCTTTTTTTAACACCAGATTCATCCCGAATATTCTCGGCTCTCCCGAACTCACACAATGGCCAAAACCTCCAAAAATACCCAATTTTATCACTAAATCTACTCCTTTTCTCTGCATTCCCAAATTCATAGCAAGAACCTGAAAACAAAACAAACACAAGCATAATACCGCACAAAACCCACAATTTGACTGAAAACTAAGACTAAAACACACTCTAAAACTATCCTAAACTAGACTTATCACCCATTTCCCCAGAAGATCAGGAAAAGACTTCATTTACATGCTTTTTTGGGACTTTTTCCTATCGTTGCATGCCTTTTGGATTATGCAATGTACCTGTGACTTTTCAAAAGTGTATGATTTCAATTTTTTCTGACATGGTTGAAAGATTCCTTGAAGTATTTATGAATGGTTTTTCTGTGTTTGGATCTTCCTTTGATGAATGTTTGCACCATCTTTCTACTGTCTTGATTCGTTATAAAGAGAAAGAACTTGTGCTTAATTGGGAAAAATGTCATTTTATGGTTAAAAAGGAATTGTTATAGGACATGTGATTTCATCTGAGGGAATAGAAGTTGATAAAGCTAAAGTTGATCTCATTACGAAACTCCCCCCTCCTAAAATTGTGAAAGAAATTAGGTCATTCTTAGGCCATGTCGGTTTTTATAGAAGATATATAATAGAGTTTAGAAAAATTTCTCGGCCTTTATGCCATTTACTTGGAAAATAAAATGCTTTTATTTTTTATAATGATTTCCATGTTGCCTTTGATAAATTGAAAAATCTTTTGACTACTGCACCCATTATTTGACCTCCTGATTGGAAAATATATTTTGAAATAATGTGTGATGCTTCTGATTATGCTATAGGTGTTGTCTTAGGACAAAGATTTGAAAAAATACCTCATGTAATTTACTATGCTAGCAAAACTTTAAATGATTCTCAATTAAATTATTCCATAATTGAAAAATAATTGCTTGCTATTGTTTTTGCATTGGAGAAATTTAGGTCTTATCTGTTAGGATCTAAAATAATTGTCTATTCTGATCATGCTGCATTAAAATATCTACTGTCAAAAAAGGAAGCTAAATCTCATTTGATCAGTTGGATCCTTTTTTTATAAGAATTTGACTTAGAAATACATGATAAAAAAGGATCTGAAAATGTTGTTGCTAATTATTTGTATAGGCTAGTTGTTGAAAATACTTATGAATGCACTCCTATCATTGAAACATTTCATGATGAAAAATTGATGCAAATTTTTCCTTGCCTTGGTATGCTGATATTGTTAATTATTTGGTCACTAAAGAAATACAACCTCATTGGTCTAAGCATGATAAATCTAAATTCTATTATGAGGTGAAATTTTTTATTTGGGATGATCCTTACTTGTTTAAGTACTGCCCTGATCAAATAATTAGAAGATGCATTCCAAATTGCGACCAATCTAAAATCATATCTTTTTGTCATGATCATGCATGTGGAGGACATTTTGGTGGTAAGAAAACAACTGCTAAAGTTTTACAATGTCGTTTTTATTGACATACTATCTTTCGTGATACATATATTTATTGTAAAGCGTGTGAATGTTGCCAAAAGTTAGGAAGTTTAACTAGAAGAAACATGATGCCTTTGAATCCTATTCTTATCATTGACATATTTGATGTTTGGGGTATTGATTTTATGGGACTATTTCCTAACTCTTTTGGTAATCTTTATATTCTTGTTAGAGTTGATTATGTGTCTAAATGAGATGAGGCTATTGCATGCCACACTAATGACCACAAAAATGTGCTTCAGTTTTTGAAAGAAAATATATTTTCCCGTTTTGGTTCGCCACCCGGTATCATTAGTGATAGCGATACACACTTTTGTAATAAGCCATTTGAACATTTGATGAAATAATATGGCATTACAAATAAAGTCTCAACACCATATCACCCACAAACTAGTTGTCAAGTTGAAGTGGTCTAATAGGGAAGTTAAGCACATTTTAGAGAAAACTATTAATCCAACTAGGAAAGATTGTTCCTTAAGACTCACTGATGCATTATGGGTAGATTGTACCGCATACAAAATGCCCATCAGATCGTCACCCTACATAATTATGTATGGGAAGGCATTCCACTTACCTGTTGAATTAGAACATAGAGCCTATGGGGAAATTAAGCAGTAAAATTTTTCTTTAGACAAAGCAGGTGAGAAAAGAAAGCTTCAATTGAATGAATTAGAAGAAATCAGGAATGATGCATATGACTATTCAAAAAAATATAAGGATCGTGCGAAAGTTTACCATGACAAAAATATTTTGAGAAAAGATTTTTCTTTATGTCAAAAAGTCCTTATATACAACTCTCGTTTACATTTATTCCCAACAAAGTTACGCTCTAGGTAGTTCGGTCCTTACATTGTTCGTATTGTTTTTCCACATGGAGCTATTGATATTGAAAATCCTAAAAATGGTGATATTTTTAAAGTTAATGGACAAAAATTAAAACCATTTTTTGAATTAAAAACCGATGAAGTGGATGAAATCCTTCTTGTGGATCCTATTTACCAAGTTATTTCATTGCTTGCGATTACTCTTGGTAACTTGTGTTTTATTTGTTTTGTGTGCTTGTTATCGTGTGTTTTACTTTTTGTTAAGTGTTTCTTGCTCTCTTGAAGATGCACCACGATGAGGTACGCCATTCTAAACTCTAACCTCTTGTAAATTTTAATTTATATTTATATTTTGATACATTGAGGACAATGCTTAAATTAAGTTTGGGGGTAGTGTTTTTAATGGCTATTTACTATTCATTATGTTGAATTTCAGGGTAGAATTGTGTTAAGTTTGTTTAATTTTTTTTTTTGCTAGTATGTTCTCTTTTTAAATTTTTTATTTTGTTTTAAACTTTGGTGATATCTTCTAATTCCAATGATAAGAACCTTGATTGTAGAGTCCTAGAACTTTACTTAGCTAGTTAGATAGTAGTAGTAGTAGTAATAGCTAGTAGTAGTTATAGTATGTTTATGAATGTGGATTTTGGTTCAAGCCGGTACTTAGTTGAACACTCATAACAACAGTTATAGATTTTGTAAGTTTAAGAATATTAATTATAACATAAGGTTTGATTAATATAGCTGATCATGAAGATGATATTTATTATACTATAAGGTTTAGATAGAACCAATAAGATCATGACACTTGTCGGGTGCATGATTATTGAGACATTAAGTATTTTTGAGGAATAGTTTTATAAGAGAAATATTGAAAACCTCAGAATCTGCCATCAACTTTAAAATTGTTATATGACTCAATCAAAGCTGTTTACTCAATTCAAATTAGGTTGAAAAAGTGCAATTACGTATGCTGATATATCGCAGCTCTAGGGGCGATATATCGCCACGAGGGAAAACAAAAATCATGTAATTTTGCACGAACGCTTCGACGAGCCTCGGGAATATAAGCCCAGGCGATATATCGCCTACCATGGGTGGTATATCGGCTCTAGGGCAAGATTTTTAAATGGTTTTGAAACTAAGCTCAATTCAACCCTCAACCTCTTTGCAAGCCTTTGAATCTTTTGACCGAGTCTTAAGCCTCTGCTGAACGAATATTCAAATGTTTTTCAATTAAAATTCATTATTTTTATTCAAGCTAAAAGAAGATCTTTTCATTCTTGAACTCTATAAATAGGACCTAGTACCCAGCCATTTCTTTCATTCTTCAAGCTGAGTTCAGAGTCTTCAAGCTGCGAGGTTTACTTTAGAGTGTTAAATACTTGGGTTGGGGTTATAAGCTTTATCATCTTAAGCTTATTAAGATGATAAAGCTTATAACGATTCTAGCCTTTATGTTTTCAGTTAAAATAAATGGAGCATTAACTTAAGAGGATATCTGAGCCATTAAGGCCTTAAAAAAGAATTAGAGAACCGAGAAACACCGTAGGAGTGCTAGAAAGAATCACTCGGAGAATACTTTTGTTTCACAGGGAGATAGATCACCCCAAGAATCTAAGCAGATCATGATGAGATCAACGGAGCAATACGTTTTAGTAATTAGACTTTTTAGAGATTATCTTACTGTGATTACAACCTTAGAAAATATTTGGGAGACGATAGATAATGAAGATGAATTGCCGGTAGCTATGAGATATTATCTTCTCATACTTAGGTTCACTTCAAAAATGGAATTTCAATTTACAAATGAGCAAAAACATAGAATTTTTACGAATCTTCCTCAAGGGCCTTTTGAGGCACAAGAGAATGATGACTATGAAGAAATTGATGACGATATGTTAGATGAAGGATCAGATATAGAAGATCCCGATTTTTAGAATAGATTAGTTTCTTATTTATTTTATTTATTTGCATTTGTGATTGTAAATAGTGAAAACTTTTTTTTCCAAATTAATATCATTGTTATTTTGTTAACATGTATGAGTTTGATTTTCTTTTGCAATCACAATAAAATAAATTTAATAAATAATGAATAAGTTCGGTGAGGGTGGATACAAATCAATGAACCGGATTCTCTATATTGAGAGTTAGGGGGCCATAGTAGTGGGAATGATTTTACTAATCCCAGCCCTCCCTCAATATGGTTAATTTTGGAACAATGATGAGTTTCGAGCCTGAGAATTAAGTCATATAGGATGATTAGAAACAAACTTAGAAAATAATAAAGATGGCTTATTTTTCTAAGCATAGAAACCCACTCTAATAAAAAAGAAGGCTTATATAATTTTCATAAGAAGTCATAATTAATAGGTCCGAGTTATGTTTGTTTAGATTAAGTTTTTTCCTAAGAGACTATTAGGGTAAAAGTTCAAACATGTTTTTCTCAACTGTTAGAACTCTGCTAAGATGTCGCTCCGAAGATCTGGTCGCACCAATGGAAATGCCTCCAACGCTGTTCCTGTAAGCAATGAAGCCCCTCCAGTTTGCAGAAGGGGAGTGCGTAACACTGTGAAAATTGCCAGACTGTAGCAACAAGTTGAGGAACTATTGCAGCAATAGCGACAACATGCTCAGCCTCAGACTCAGCCTCCGCCTCCACCGCAACCACAACCTCAACAAATGGCCCCAGCACCCCAACAAGTTGGTCCATATGGGGGATGGCCAGTGGCGAACTATGCACCATACCCAGCTCAGCACATGGAGCCAGTTTATGAGCAGATTCGTAAGCAACACGCTCTGAACTTTGAAGGGACTACAGACCCCTTCGAGGTGGACGAATGGCTCAGAAATGTGGAGCCAATCCTAACACACATGAACCTCAGCAACACAGACCGCATATCCTGCATTTCGTCTCTGCTCAAGAAAGATGCCAGAATATGCTAGGACCTAGTTCAGCAGACTCATGATGTTGCCACCATGACTTGGACCCAATTTAGGTAGCGGTTCCACAAAAAGTATTACAATTCGGCAGTCATCGCTTCAAGAGTCGAGGAGTTCATTGGCCTGAAGCAAGGGAGTTTATCAGTGGCAGAATATGCTCGGCAGTTCGACCGATTAGCTAAGTTCGCATCAGAAATGGTTCCAACTGGATATTTGAGGGTGACGAAGTTCGTTAAAGGACTTCGACCGAAGATTGAGCTAGGGGTTAAGCTAGCAAACCCAGGAATTACTACCTATGACAATGTTCTAGAAACGACAATAGAAGTAGAAAGGCTTCAGACAAATGTTAGTAAAGAAGAAGCCAGTAAGCCTGAGCCTAGATAGCAGAGTCAACCTCAGACTAGTCGGAACAACAACCACCACAACAACAACAATCAGTCTAGCAACAACAATAATGGTCAGAAAAGAAGGCATCCTGATAATAAGCAGTCCGATAGCGATAAAAGAGCACAGAAAAATAATGGAGGTAATAGGTCGAGTTATGTAGAATACCCGCAATGTGCTAAGTGCCAGAAGAAACATCCTGGTGAATGTCGGGCAAACACCAAGGGATGTTACAACTATGGTCAAGAAGGACACCAGAAGAAAGACTGTCCCCAGCTCAAGTCAGAGGGGAAAAAGGAAGACAAGATGGTTCCTGCCAGGGTATTTTCCTTAACCCAAGGAGAAACCGATGCTAACAATAAGGTGGTCACAGGTCAGGTTTCTATCCTCAATAATATATGTTCTGTATTATTTGATTTGGGAGCCACTCATTCATATATCTCGTTAGGAATGATAGAAAAACTAGACAAACCTTGTGAAAGATTTAGAACTAGGTTTGTAACAGAGTTGCCTTCGGGCAAAGTAGTTCTATCATCACGGATAGTATGAGGCGTACCGATCAAGATTGAGAACATAGAACTAGAAGGACACCTGAGAGAACTGGAGATCAAAGACTTTGACGTGATACTAGGCATGGACTAGCTAGCAAGGCATGACATAACCATCGATTGCAAATGCAAGAAAGTGACGTTCGAGACTCCTGACGGCCAGAGACTATGCTTCGTGGGACAAGTTTCAGGACTATGCACCTCGCTAATATCATCTCTCAAAGCTCAAAGGATGATAGAAAAAGGATGTCAAGCATTCTTAGCTAGCATCACATATGTGGTAAAGGAAATACCTCTTAGGTTGGAGACGTCCGCATTGTAAGAGAATTCCCAGAAGTATTTCCCGATGACTTACCAGGGTTGTCGCCGACTCGAGAAATTGACTTCACGATTAAATTAGTACCGAACACCGAGCCTATCTCCAAGTTACCATACCGGATGGCACCTACCAAACTCAAGGAGTTAAAGATGTAGCTACAAGAACTCCTAGACTTGGGTTTCATTAGACCAAGCCATTCGCCATGGGGAGCACCAGTTCTATTTGTGAAGAAAAAGGACGGACGCACGTGGATGTACATAGATTACCGCGAGCTGAATAAGGTAACGATTAAGAATAAGTACCCGCTACCTAGAATTGACGACTTGTTTGATCAACTTCGAGGTGCGACCGTGTTTTCAAAGATTGATTTACGGTTTGGGTAGCATAAGCTCAAGGTGCGGGGAGAGGATATTCCTAAGATAGCTTTTAGAACTCGCTATGGACATTACGAGTTCTTAGTTACGTCTTTCGGTCTTACCAACGCTCTAGCCGCGTTTATGGACTTAATGAATAGGGTCTTTAAGGAATTCTTAGATAAAATTGTTGTAGTTTTCATCGACTACATCTTAGTATACTTAAAGGAGAAAGTCGAGCACGAGGAGCACTTAAGGTTAATCTTGTTACGACTAAAGGAGCATCAATTATATGCCAATTTCAAGAAATGCGAGTTTTGGCTTTCGCAAGTGGCATTTCTCGGCCACATTGTATTCAAGACCGGAATTGCAATAGACCCATCCAAGGTAGAGGCTGTGAAGGATTGGCCAAGACCAAAGAACACGTCAGAAGTAAGAAGCTTTCTAGGATTAGCAGGTTATTATCAGAGGTTTGTAAAAGGCTTTTCTAAGATAGCCACCCAACTTACCAACCTAACCCGGAAACAGCAAAGGTTCAACTGGAATGATAAGTGTGAAGAGAGCTTCCAGTTTCTTAAAGATAAGCTGTGCTTAGCACCAGTACTCTATGTATCGACACCCAATGACAAGTTTGTAGTCTACTGTGATGCGTCAAAGCAAGGATTGGGTTGTGTGCTGATGCAGAATGACAAAGTAATAGCCTACGCCTCAAGGCAGCTGAAAGAGTACGAACAATGCTATCCAACTCATGATATGGAGTTGGCAGTGGTGGTATTTGCGTTAAAAATATGGCACCATTATCTCTACGGAGAACGGTGTGAGATTTATACAGACCACAAAAGTTTAAAGTACTTCTTCACTCAAAAGGAGCTCAACATGAGGCAGCACAGGTGGTTAGAGCTAGTGAAGGATTACGACTGCGAAATCCTATACCACCCGGGAAAGGCAAAAGTAGTTGCTGATGCGCTAAGTATGAAGAGTTATGGAAGTATAGCAGCACTAGCCAGGATAGAAAAGCCGCTACAACAAGAGTTGATCAGTGTTGGGATAGAAGTAGTTGTTGGTAAGCTGGCTACTTTGTCTATCCCGTCAAATCTGTTAGAAGATATACAGATTGGGCAAGGGCATGATGGCACATTAGTAGCAAATATGGATGCAGTTAGAAAGGGGAAGGCTACAGATTTCTCAATATCAAGTCAAGGGTTATTGATGTATAAGGATCGGGTATGCGTGCCAAATGGTCAAAGGATTAAGATGATGATTCTAGAAGAAGCACACAGTACCCCATACTATGTTCACCCAGGGTCGACCAAGATGACTCACGACATCAAGGCAATATATTGGTGGCTAGGAATGAAGAAGGATATAGTGGAATTTGTGTCTAAATGTCTAGTATGCCAGCAAGTGAAAGCAGAGCATCAACGGCCTGCAGGCTTACTGCAACCACTTAGCATACCAGAATGGAAATGGGACGATATATCTATGGATTTCGTGATAGGTTAGCCACGAACAAGTAAGCATTATGATTAAGCTTGGGTAGTAATAGATAGACTAACCAAGACAGCTCATTTCCTACCTGTTAAGACCTCATACACAGCGGATCAATATGCAGACATCTATGTCCAAGAGATAGTACAATTGCATGGAATATCTAAGATAATAGCATCTGATAGAGGATCGGTGTTTACATTGAGATTTTGGGGAAGCTTACAGCAAGCCATGGGTACTAAGTTAAGTCTTTATACAACATTTCATCCTCAGACAGACGGTCAATCCGAGCATACCATACATATTTTAGAAGATATGTTACGCGCTTGTGTACTTGATTTTGGAGGATCATGGAATAAGTACTTACCGCTGATAGAGTTCTCCTAAAACAATAGCTATCAGTCAACGATCAGGATGGCACCTTATGAGTTACTCTATGGTAGAAGGTGCAGGTCACTGTTACATTGGGATGAGGTAGGAGAAAGGCAACTCCTTGGTCTCGAAGCTGTTACAAAAGCTCAAGAAGCAGTAGCGCTAATTAGAAAGTGTATGCTCACTGCTAGATCCGTCAAAAAAGTTATGCGGATGCCAAGCGGCGTGATGTGGAATTCAAAGTCAGAGATCAAGTCTTCCTAAAGTTATCTCCTATGAAAGGTGTGAAGCGGTTTGGGAAGAAAGGCAAGCTTAGTCCCCAGTTTTAGGTCCTTTTGAGATATTGGACAAAGTGGGAGCAGTTTCATATAGATTAGCCCTACCGCCAGATTTAGCAGATAGCCACAATGTGTTCCACATCTCAATGCTATGAAAGTATGTGTCAGACCCATCTCACGTCCTCAAGTACGATACGATAGCACTCCAGAAAGACTTGAGTTACGAGGAACAATCGGTTAGCATCCTAGATAGAGGGATGAAGCAGTTATGGTCCAAGAGTATTCCGATAGTCAAAGTCTTATGGAGTAATAGTTCTGAATGGGAGGCAACGTGGGAGTTGGAGGAAGACATGCAAGGACGGTATCCAGAATTGTTTGGTCAGTAAATTTCGAGGATGAAATTCTTTTTAGTAGGGGAGAATTGTAGAGTCCAAGAACTTTACATAGCTACTTAGATAGTAGTAGTAGTAGTAGTAGTAATAGCTAGTAGGAGTTGTAGTATGTTTATGATTGTGGATTTTGGTTCAAGCCGGGACTTAGTTGAACACTCGTAGCAACACTTAAAGATTTTGTAAGTTTAACCTATAATTTAAGAATATTAATTAGAACATAAGGTTTGATTAATATAGCTGATCATGAAGATGATATTTATTATACTATAAGGTTTAGATAGAACCAATAAGATCATGACACTTGTCAGGTGCATGTTTATTGAGAAATTAAGTATTTTTGAGGAATAGTTTTATAAGAGAAATATTTGAAAACCCCAGAATCTGCCAGCAGCTTTAAAATCGTAATATAACTCAGTCAAAGTTGTTTACTCAATTCAAATTAGGCTGAAAAAGTGCAATTACGTGTATAATATTTCAGCGTATGCCGATATATCGCAGCTCTAGGGGCGATATATCGCCACACGAGGAATACGAAAAACTCATAACTTCGCACAAATGCTTCGACGAGCCTCGGGAATATAAGCCCATGCGATATATCGCCTACCATGGGCGATATATCGGCTCTAGGGCAAGATTTTTAAATGGTTTTGAAACTGAGCTCAATTCAACCTTCAACCTCTTAGCAAGCCTCTGAATCTTTTGACCGAGTCTTAAGCCTTTGCTGAACGAATATTCAAATTTTTTTCAGTTAAAATTCATTATTTTTATTCAAGCTAAAAGAAGATCTTTTCATTCTTGAACTCTATAAATAGGACCTAGTACCCAACCATTTCTTTCATTCTTCAAGCTGAGTTCAGAGTCTTCAAGCTGCTAGGTTTACTTTAGAGTGTTAAACACTTGGGTTGGGGTTATAAGCTTTATCATCTTAAGCTTATTAAACACTTGGGAAGTAAGGTTAATAGTGTGTTTTTCGATATCAAGGTGTAGTTCGGTTCTAGTGCATTCAAAGGTATTCCTATTCCTAGTTCATTTCTGTATGTTTCATTAGTTTCTTGTAGTTTTCTCTACTCAAATCCTAACTCGCTGTTTTCCATTCTTGGTTAAGTATTTAAGTTATTTGAATTTAAGATTTCTTGTTGGTAAGTATCTTCTCGGTGGTTTAGTTCATTTCTTTTAATCTCTTTTCTTTTAGAAATACTCACCTTCTCATTGTTTGTTTTAGGAGTGTTCCAAAATCCCGTCCTTGTTCTCACATCCCGGTATTGGTAAGGAAAAGAGGATAATTTCTATATGTTATATGTTATGTGTAGGTATAATATGTTATGATGTTATGTTATGTTTTTATCTAGGGCTCATAGTTGCTTAGTTAGCAAGCCCTAGTGTTTATTATTTACTTGTATAAAGTTATGATATACCCTACCTCAGATATTAGACAGAGGACCTAGATGGATTATCATATACTATCATGTGATCTAACCTACCTCAGATGTTAGACAGGGGACGTAGATGGTTTATCACATGTCATAATGGCCATTAATATTGTAGTCCTATATGGTATACGTCTTTATCGTCATATGATTTTTTTTTTTAGTTTATTAAAATTTTTGGTGTTTTATTTTATATAAGTGTTAAGTGTGGTGAATTGTTTTATTAAATGTTGTTTATTTTATTTATTTGTTGTTTTTTTATTTAATTGTTTGTTATTTTATTTAATTGTTAGAATTGTTTGGTATAATCTTTTTGAATTTAAATTTGTTAATTGTTTGTTTGATTATTTATTTTTAATATGTGAATAATTGGGTAACTTGTTTATTTTACTATTAGTGTTACATTTTAAATAAGCGTGACAATTGATGTGATTAAAATAGGTTATTTTTTTTAAGTGTGTGCCGAAATGTGTGTGTGTGTATGTGAATGTGTTTTATTTTTCTTTTATTAATTTATTTAGTTATTGTTCCCATTATAGAAAAGGAAAGGGTAGTATGAATCTAGACCTAATGTGAGTCTTGAGCATTTTTCCTTTTAATTATGAAAAGAAAAGAAATATAAGTTGTCATCTTGTAGGAAAAGATGACAAGGTTTATTTTTGATTTGGTTCACATTAGGATAAGGGTTTAGGTGAGGTGTAAGGAGAGGAAATGATGGGATTTAGCTTAAATTATGGGATAGGAATTTGGCTTTTCACACTTGAGTCCTTTTCTTAAGGTTAGGTCACTAGAGGCTATACATAGGAGAGTATGGAAGCCTTGGCATTCTTTTGCTTGTGGCTGCCAGAATATGGTGGGACTTAGTTCAGCAGACTAACGATGTCACCACCATGATATGGACAAGAATTGTGGAACCGTTCCACAAGAAGTATTACACCTCGGCAGTCATCGCTAATGATAGAAGAATATGCTCGTCAGTTCAACAGATTAGTCAAGTTTGCACCAGAGTTGGTCCCAACCGACTTTACGAGGTTAACCAAGTTCGTCAGAGGACTTAGACCAAAGATGGAATTAGGGGTTAAGATAGCAAACCTGGGAACCACTACCTATGCCAATATTCTAGAAATGGCAATAGAAGTAGAAAGGATTCAGATTAATTTTAGTAAGGAGAAGAAGGATTAAACGATGGTTCCAGACCAAAGTCTTTGCCTTGACCCAAGGAGGAACCCATGCTAGTAACAAGCATTTACAGGTTAGATCCTATCCTTGATAGTATATGTTCTAGTATTGCTTGATTGGTAGCAGTATACTCGTATATCTCGTTAGGAATGATAGAAAAACTAGACAAACCTAGTGAAAGATTTAGAACTAGGTTTGCAACCGAGTTGCCTTCGGGCAAAGTAGTTCTATCATCACGGATTGTACGAGGCGTACCAATCAAGATTGAGGACAAGGAACTAGAAGGAGACCTGATAGAGCTGGTGATCAAAGACTTCGACGTCATATTAGGCATGGATTGGCTAGCACGGCATGGCGCAGCGATCGACAGCAAACGCAAGAAGGTGATGTTCGAGACTCCTGAAAGGCTAGAGACGATGCTTCATGGGACAAGCTTCAGGATTACGCACCCCGTTAGTGTCATCTCTCAAAGCTCAACAAAGGATAGAGAAAGGATGTCAAGCGTCCTTAGCCAGCATCACGAACGTGGAAAGGGAGACGCCACTTAAGGATGGAGCTGTTCGAGTTATACAAGAATTTCCAGAGGTATTTCCCGATGACTTGCCAGGGTTGCCGCCAACTCGAGAAATAGACTTCACGATAGAATTAGTACCAGGCACCGAGCCTATCTCTAAGGCACCATACCGGATGGCACCTACGGAACTCAAGGAGTTAAAGACGCAACTACAAGAACTCCTAGACTTGGGTTTCATTAGGCCAAGCCATTCACCATGGGGAGCTCCGGTACTATTCGTGAAGAAGAAGGACGGAAGTATGCGCATGTGCATAGACTACCGTGAGCTGAATAAAGTAACGATTAAGAATAAGTACCCGCTACCTCGGATTGACGATTTGTTCGATCAACTCCGAGGTGCGACTGTATTTTCTAAGATCGATCTACGGTCCGGGTATCATCAGCTCAAGGTAAAGGGAGAAGATATCCCTAAGACAGCCTTTAGGACTCGTTATGGACATTACGAGTTCTTGGTTATGTCTTTTGGTCTTACTAACGCGCCAGCCGCGTTTATGGACTTAATGAATAGGGTCTTCAAAGACTACTTGGATAAATTCGTCGTTGTGTTCATCGACGACATTTTAATTTACTCCAAGGATGAAGAAGAGCACGAGGAACACTTGAGGCTGATTTTGACGCGTTTGAAGGAGCATAAACTCTACGCCAAGTTCAAGAAATGCGAGTTTTGGCTTTCACAAGTGGCGTTCCTCGGGCACATCATATCGAAAGACGGAGTTGCAGTAGATCCATCGAAGGTAGAGGCCGTGAAGGATTGGCCTAGGCCAAAGAACGCGTCAGAAGTAAGAAGCTTCTTAGGGCTAGCAGGTTATTATAGAAAGTTTGTAGAGGGCTTTTCTAAGATAGCCACTCCACTCACCAACCTGACCCGGGAGCAACAAAAGTTTATCTGGAATGAGAAGTGTGAGGAAAGCTTCAGATGCTTAAAGATAAGCTTTGCTCAACACCGGTACTCAGTGTACCAACACCCAATGATAAATTCGTAGTCTACTGCGATGCATCAAAGCTAGGATTGGGATGTGTACTGACGCAAAACGACAAGGTGATAGCCTACGCCTCACGAAAGTTGAAGGAGTATAAGCAACGCTATCCAACTCACGTTATGGAGTTGGCAGCGGTGGTCTTTGCGTTAAAAAAATCTGGCGCCATTATCTTTACGGAGAACGGTGTGAGATTTATACGGACCACAAGAGTATAAAAGTACTTCTTTACTCAAAGGGAGCTTAACTTGAGACAGCGCCGGTGGTTGGAGTTAGCAAGGGATTATGATTTCGAAATCCTATACCACCCGGGGAAGGCGAACGTAGTTTCCGATGCACTTAGTAGGAAAAGTTATGGAAATTTAGCAGCTTTAGCTGGAATAGAGAAGCCGCTACAGCAGGAGCTGATTAGTGCCATAATGGAAGTGGTTGTAGGCAAGCTGGCTAACTTGTCTATCCAATCGAATCTGCTAGAGGACATAACAGGATTGGTCAGAGGCATGATGACACGCTAACAACACATATGGAAGCAGTCGGAGAAGGCAAGAATACATATTTCTCAATATCCAGTCAAGGTTTATTGAGATTTAAGGATCGGGTATGCGTGCCAGACGATCAAAGTATTAAGAAGACGATCCTAGAAGAAGCGCACAATACCCCGAACTCAGTTCATCCAGGGTCTACCAAGATGACTCATGACATCAAGGCAGTCTATTGGTGGCCAGGGATGAAGAAGGACATAGCGGAGTATGTATCTAAGTGTCTGGTATGCCAGCAAGTGAAGGCGGAGCATCAGCGGCCTGCAGGATTATTGCAACCGCTTAGCATACCGGAATGGAAGTGGGACGATATAGCCATGGACTTCGTAACGGGTCTGCCAAAGACGAATAAGCAGCATGATTTCGCTTGGATAGTCATAGATAGACTAACCAAGTCGGCTCATTTTCTGCCTGTTAAGACTTCATATACGGCAGACCAACAAGCAGACATCTACATCCAGGAGATTGTACGATTGCATGGAATCCCCAAGACGATAGTGTCAGATAGAGGATCAATATTTACGTCAAGATTTTGGAGAAGCTTACAGCAAGCTATGGGTACTAAGTTAAGCCTTAGTACAGCTTTCCATCCTCAGACAGATGGGCAGTCTGAGCGTACGATTCAGATCTTAGAGGATATGCTACGCGCATGTGTACTTGATTTCAGAGGATCATGGAACAAGTACTTACCACTGATCGAGTTCTCATACAACAACAGCTACCAGTCGATGATCGGAATGGCACCTTATGAGTTGCTATATGGAAGAAGGTGCCGATCACCGTTGCACTGGGATGAGGTAGGAGAAAGGCAGCTTCTAGGGCCCGAAGCTGTTAGACAAGCTCAAGAAGCAGTAACGCTTATTAGACAGCGTATGCTTGCTGCTCAAAGCCGACGGAAAAGCTATGCGGATACCAAGCGACGCGATGTGGAGTTCCAAGTTGGAGATCAAGTCTTCCTGAAGATATCTCCTATGAAGGGTGTCAAGCGGTTCGGGAAGAAAGGCAAGCTCAGTCCCCGATTCATAGGTCCTTTTAGATATTGGACAAAGTGGGAACAGTTGCGTATAGACTAGCCCTACCGCCAGCACTAGCTGATAGTCACAACGTCTTCCACATCTCAATGCTACGCAAATATGTGTCAAACCCATCTCACGTCCTCAAGTACGATACGATAGCACTCCAGAAAGACTAAAGTTACGAGGAACGACCGGTTAGCATCCTAGATAGAGGGATAAAGTAGTTACGGTCTAAGAGCCTTCCTATAGTCAAAGTCCTATGGAGCAATAGTTCTGAACGTGAGGCAACGTGGGAGTTGGAGGAGGACATGCAAGGTCGGTATCCGGACTTATGTGATAAGTAAATTTCGAGGACGAAATTCTTTTTAGTAGGGGAGAATTGTAGAGTCCAAGAACTTTACTTAGCTAAGATAGATAATAGTATGATAGTATTTATAGCATTATCTTTGTTACTATGGATTTTTGGTTCAGACCGGGAATTATTTGGACACTCATAGCAGTACTTGTAGAATTTCTAAGTTTAACCTATAGTTTAAGAATATTAAGTATAACCTAAGGTTTGATTATATGACTGATATTAAGGATAATATTTGTTATATTATAAGGTTTAGATATCAACCAATAGGATTTTAAGCACATGTTATGAATGGTGATCAAGGATTAAGTATTTTTGAGGATTAAATTTAATATGGAGTAAAGTTTGAATGATATAGGGTCAGTCAGCAGCTTTGAATACGTTGAGGGCTTAGTCAAGGCTGTTTACCCCATTCAAACTTAGCTAAAATTGTGTAATTTCGTGTTTAAATATTCAGCGTATGCCGATATATCGCAGCTATAGGGGGCGATATATCGCAGCACGTAGATACGGAAAACACGAATCGATGCACGGTCGCCTCGGGAACAGTGGTCCAGGCGATATATCGCCTATAGGGGGCGATATATCGCCTCCACCAGCATGTTTTCAAATACTTTTGAATCCTTTTCCTTTCAGCCATTCAAACTCCTCCATAAGTCCAGCATCTTTTGAACGAGTCTTCAGCCTCTGCTGAACGATTATTCAAATGATTTTCATCTAAAAAGCCATTATTTTTATTCAAGTAAAATCAAGATACTTTCATTCCCAAACTCTATAAATAGGACCTAGTACCCAGCCATTATTCACCATTTGCTCTAAGTTCAGAAGCTGCTAGTGTTAAGTGAGTATGAGAGTGCAAACACTTGGTTTGGGAAAAACTATAAGCTTAAACATCATAAGCTTATCAAACACTTTGGGAAGTGAGTTCTATAGTATTTCGGTGGAAGTTAGATTGATCTTGCAAATCTTTGAGGTAAACCCGAAACTCTACTTCATTTATTTCATGTTATTTCCTTTCTCAAAACCTTCTACACAGTCCCCTAACCTCATTCTTATTTTGGTTAGGGAATCCAAGTTCTTAAGCACATAAGTTGTGGTAAGCATATTTTCTCTTAATGGTTTAGTCTTCCTATTCATTTTCATCTCTTCTTCTTCTTAAAACTCACTCTTTCTCATATGGTTTTAGGAGTGTTCCAAAAAGTCCTAACTCAGTCCATTACATCCCGGTAACTTTGGTAAGGAAAATAGGCTAGAATCTATATGTTTATGTGTTATGTTATGATATGTTATGAATATGCTATACATGTGTTTGTTGTAGGCTTGGGCTTATGCCCTATTTGACTAACAAGACCCCAAAAAGATTGTGGGCATATGCCTATTTAGCTGGTAGGACCCCACTAATCTCATGGGCATAAGCTTGTTTAGTCTATGGGACCCCAAGTAATAATGGCCATTATAATAAGTGAATTATGTGTTATGATATGTCTTTACGTTATTATGAAATTATGTTTATGTTTATGACTATGTGTTAGATTTTTCCTTGCTGGGCATTAGGCTCATTCCTTTCTGTTTATGTGCAGGAAATAAGCTTTAGAGGTGGAAAGATTCGTGACGCTTGGAGGATGTGTATCGATGATGAATGGAGTCAAGGGGCCGAGCGTTATTCGATTCGAGGATGTAGTTTCAGTTTTATGTCTTTTTACATGTATTTTCCGCACTAATTATGTAATGTCTTATTATTTTAAATTATGTTTTGTTTTAAAGACAATGGGATCCCATATCCTTTTTGGTATTTACTTTGTAAGTAACTCTTATTTTGTTAAGTTACTTAATAAAATTATGGTATTTTCACAAATGTAAGTTCTTTTAAGGATTTTATGTATAGTTTCGTTAATGGTCCAAATAGTCTAGATTAGTGGGTCATTACATTGCTATGGATAAAGAAGACGTAACCCGAGTTACTAAGGATATGAAGACGTAACTCCATGGGCAGATGCGCCGAGGTTATTCAAGGACCAGAGACTCTTGTTTACCTTAAAGGGTGGCATGGACAAGTTAGCGGGCCATGTTCACAAGGAATTGTTCATGACTATGTTATGATGTTTGGTGATGTTTATGATTATGTTATGATGTTTGGTGATGTTTATGACTATGTTATGATGTTTGGTGATGTTTATGATTATGTTATGATGTTGGTGATGTTTATGATTTTATTATGATGTTTATGATATGATGGTGACATTATGTTTATGTTTATGATATTGATGCCAATTTTATGATGATGCTATGATGTATAAAGATGAATGATAGTGTTTGTAATTTGTTGTATTCTTACTTGCTTGTTGTTTGTACTTCCTCACTGGGATTTTAGCTCACCCCTTTACTTTCCCTTCCAGGTAGCAAATATGTTCCTCTGTGGCACGCGTGGTGATGTGGGGAGTTCTGTCGTCCTGGTGTGTATGGCCTGGAGAATCCTATGGACGAGAAACGATCAACTTTAAACGCCATTTTTTTAATAATGTTATGTTTAATGGGATATTTCTTAAAATTGTCAGTGGGACTTAAATTTTTGTTTGTTTTAGAACTTTGCATAAAAGTGATATTTTCTTTTTGAACTTTTTGGCCAAATTTTCATGTTTTAAGCAAGACCCCACTGAAACCTTTATAATAAGTGGCTTTTATATGATAAACCATTGAAAATGTGAATGTTTTATTAATTACTAGTTAAGGGTGTTTTACAATTGGCGCGAGACTGTGGGACATAGATGTCTTCTGAGGGAATAGGATTTCTTCTACTATCCCCTCGAGTTGGAGCGTTCCTCTACGGGTGAGGTGGTGTCGGATGTTGAACTAGTGATGGCGGGTGTCTTATCAGTGAAGCTATCCTTGTTCCATCGGGGCGCACTAGGTTAGCCCTTCTCTATTCTACTCTGATCTCCCGAGTCCTCTGTCATGGAGGCTCTGATCATGACACAAATGTATTTTCTAGGGTGTTTTGCCTCCTTGAATTAGTCCCAGCTTGCCCTGATGGGTTGTTCAGAGCACTCAGGGACCGATCGACTGACATGGGGTTGATGGTTCCTATGAGGATTGGCAGGTTGAGCATTCCGCTGAGTCCTCTCCGAAGGTATGGAGCTCAAAGTTGCAGTTCTGACAGAGCGACTGAGATTGAGTTGGTTATTCCTGTGGGACCTATGGGACCCACTTTGCCTCCTACCGATATTAACATCGGTTACAGGAGGGGGGAATAGAGCCAAGACCTCCTCTTTCTGCTTGTTAGCCCTAGTGAGATGGCTCCTTAATTGGCCATTTTCCATCTCGATGGCTGTCAGGTAACCCAGATTGGGATTTGGTGGGCGTGATGCTGAGATCCCGGTGTCATCTTGGCCCACAAGTTGCTTTCCAGGATGGTGCTTAGCATCTGGGCCTTTCCAACGGGAACGACCATATGATGTGCCTCTTGATCACCAGGTTGTTCCATTTCGTTGTCATGCATAGACCGGGTGACCACCATGGTTACTGTTGGTTGAGAATTACGTAGGGGATTAAGCACTAATAAGCTCTCAATGAAAGCACCAATCTATTGAATTGGTTTTTCACCAACAGTGGATAAAGAAATCCAAAAATAGAGATACTAGTGCTCTCTTTCTAAACCGTAATTAGTCAAATGAACAATATCTCAAACACTCATCCTTTAATGTGGTTCAGTGGTTAAAATCCACCTAGTCCACCAGACAATCTTATTAATCTCTTTTAGGCTCTGGATGAAATAGTTTCTTACAATTTCAACAGAGTTTCTCTATATCAAGAAGCAGTCCCTTTTCCCGTCCATTCCCCTGATATTTATAGAGGGTTTTCTTGGACAGCTTTGGGTAACCATGTGCATAAATATGGTAAATAATCAATCAGGATAATCTCCCATTTACATAGGGATATGATTGCCTATGGAATTTACATTCGTTATCTCGGGTGATGAATGTGTAACAAAACGTGGGCATTAATGAGCGTATAAAGGAACTCCGAGTCTTTTGGGATCCTTCGTTGTGCGTTATGATTAGGATTCCACGAGTTGAGCATTTCCTCTTGTTTACCGAGTTTTTCGGAAACGAATACGAACGGAATAATAAAAAGACAAGAGCTATAGAAATGCAGAAATGTAAATAAACAAACAGTGTTTTTACGTGGTTCAGGCGTTAACGAGCCCTAGTCCACGAGTCGATGTTATTATACTTGTAGAGAATAACAGTCAAACAGCTGGTGTATAAGGAACTCACAACCTCACAGTGTTTCTCTCGGGTTCTCTTGGAGAAGATGAAGCTAGAGAGATTTTAGTAGAGTTCTTGCTCTGTGATTTGTTGGCCGTCCCTCCTATTGTAAAATGAGGGGGTCTTTATAGCTAGGGTTTTGGATTAGGGTTTTTCTCTACCCACATGAGTCTTAATTACACCAGCCATAAATAGGGGATACAATTTACCTTAGTCACCTGGCTACCAGGCTCTATGTGGGTATATTTACGTGAAAGTATGGGGAATGCACAAAGGCAGCCGTCTTTTCCAAGTTGTCAGCGGAACAGTAGGCGAAATAGTACTTTTAGGCGTGCTGGGATGTGTGCGGCTTTGACCTGTCGGGCGTGTCAGGCGGGATTCTGTGTCAGGCGGATATCATTCCAACTATGCCTCCTCCATGACTCGACCGCCTGGTCTTGTTCCGTGCGAGGCACGGAACTGTTTCCGCGAAGACCACTTGAAGAGCTTCTCCTGGAAGGAGCTTCCCCGAAGGATATCCCTTCGGGAGTCCGGGAGAGTTGACGAGCTTCCGTGTCGCGTTTGCTTGAAAGAGTAATCCGGACACTAAACGGGAGAGGCGAAGCCTTTCTGTCCATCCGCGAGCTCTGGTCACCTACCGTGAAAGACATTGATTAATTCTGCTTCCCCGAGGATATCCATCTAAACGCTATCCGGAAATCTGGATAACATTTACCCCCCAAGGTCACGGAGCTTTGAGAGATCCGGGAGCTTGTACAGTCCTCCGGGTATTCCGGTTTCTTAGATTAGGCGAGGGGCCACCTCCTGTGTTCCTGGAAGGGTTCCTTTTTCCCGCCTGAGTGTTAGTATGAAAAAGAAAGGAAATTTCTTCTGTATGAACTCAAGTACTCAATTGCGGCAAGACCCACGCGTCATGCTGGGAATGGCTCTGCGACCAAGACGTGTGCGTGAGGCGACCGGCTGAGTATGCGTGCGTCAGGCATCTGAGTAATGATTTGACGGTTTTTAATGGTACACCGGGCCCGAGGTGGTATAATGATGGGAAATAAATACTTTATTCCCATCCGAGGAGTCATAAATAGGATCGTCGCTTCATCTCCAGCCGTTGGATCTGATGCACACGGAATGGGAAGATCGGGACCGTCCATTTGAGGAATTTGAAACGACTTCTTTCCTGCTATAAAAACGAGGGAACGGACCTTTCTTCCTCTTTACGCTTTCAAATTCTCTATCTTTCAGATTTTCAGATTCCCAAACCTTCGAACTCTCAGGCTTCCAAGCTTCCATTCCTTCGAACTTGCCACTTCTTTTGGTAAGGAATCTAGGAACTTTTCTTTTGATTTGGCAGTGGGTTTATTCGCCGAAGTTCAGGGTTTGAATCGCCGTTCATCTTTGCAGCTTTTACTTCTCGCGATCATGCTGTGCAGTGATCCGGTTACTCCTTCAACCTTCAACTACCCGAATACCAGTAAGTATTTCTACTTTGCTCTTTCCTCCCAAACCTAAGGTTGTTGGTAGCTGTTAGAGTTGAGTTTTCTGCCAGTATCGCCTATGTGCATGCGTGAATAGGGCTTTGATAGGCATGCGATTGATGTGAGTCGATAAGTAATTTCTTTGCATGCTTTGACGATTTGCGTTTGGAAAGTCGTTCCTTGTCTTGCTTGCGCTGTTCTGGTTTGCTGTTTTAGGGCATAAGCATGAACGCCTTTAGGGTGTCGTTCTCTGGAAAAACACTTCTCTCGGCGGGCTTAGGCTCGGAGTCTGAGTTTGGTTCCTTGCTGTCCTTCGGGTGGCATGGTGCCAACCCCTCGGCAAGCTCGGTGGGAGCCTCTCCAAGCAGTTTTCGGGGAGGGTCTCCCCGACGCCTTTGATACCACTAGGGTATGACAAGGGTGCTGACTGCTTAGAGTGTTTTCTTCTTTGTTTCTTTTGTTCAGTGACGAACATCTCAAAGGAACAACTCATCGCTGTGGCAGAGGCTGATTCTGCCCAGGAGAAGGGTTCTCCTGTCGCCGGCGCAAAGGGGAAAGGAAAGACAAAAGCGGTCGCGGCTAGCCCACCGACTACCAATAGTTCAATCTGGGAGATGGACCAGAAGCCGAACCTGTTCAGGAACTACGGCATACTGGAGCTGTACTCCTCAGAGGCAGGCCTGAAGAACATCCCAGGCCTGATGTGGCACCGTCTGTCGGTGCTGGGCGAGTCGGCTAGTCAGAGCCACGAGGGTTTTGGTGCCTGGAGCTGGGCACACATAGTGTGTGGGGCGCACTTGCCCCTAAGAAGTTACTTTGCCAATTTCTGTGTGAAGGCGGGGATTGCCCCCTTCCAGTTGATTCCCCCCAGCTACAAGCTCCTAGCGGGGTGGTTCATCTTTTGCAAGTCCCGGAACCTGGAGGCTCCTACCCCAAAGGAGGTGCTGTACTTCTACGGGTTGAAGTCTCAGCCCATGAGAGGTCATCCAGACAAGATGGGATTTTACAGGCTGGAGAGGCACCCGGACGTGATGTGTCCCACCTGTCATACCGCGAGAGTTCCAGACCTCCGGGAGTACTGGTTCCTGACGACTGGCTTCCCACTGAAGAGGGTGCCAGCCCTATCTTTGGACTTCAAAGTCCCTGGTAAGTGCTCCTTCCTCTCCTTTTCAACTTTGTTTCTTTACGTTTGATTTGCCTTTCGGGAGGGTCTCTAATGCTTGTATTTGGATTTTGCAGAAGTCGTTCCGCGGACACCTCGCTGTGCAGAGATGATAAGGAGGTCAAAGTTCTACGAAGGGCTCTCGGAGGAAGAGTTGAAAGTGGAGGGACTTGTGACCTCCGAATCTTTGAGGGAGTATGGGCTACTCGCCTCTTTCCAAAACATTGAGCCAGTGAGTGGCAGGGGCAAAGTCAGGTGTCAGCTGACATCCGGGAGCAGATTGCCCTGGAGCTGTCCAAGGTGATCAGCCAAGCAGCCCGGGACGAGAATACTTTATCCCCTAGTTGGGCGGAGAGGTTCCCCGACCCCCAGCCGGAGGAAGAGGAGATCGAGGCTCGCCACGCCGCAACTTACCCCAACGAAGGGACTCCGGGGGCTGGTACCTCCGGGAGAGGTAAGACTAGTTTTTGATTGATCCACACCCCCAGCCTGTCTGAGGTTTCCCGGACCTCTCAGATGGGGTTCGATCCCCGCTTCCTTAGGCTAGATCCGCATAGGATACCCTTTGACAGATATTGCGATAGGGTAGATGAGCTCCTCGGGTGTCTGAGTGACGGTAGTCTGCCAGAAGGTGTCATCATGGTTGACCCTTCTTCCCTCAGCATGTCATTCCCGGACTTCAAGGAGTACGGGAGCTTCCTGGAGCAGGAAGCGGTGTTTTGTTTCGCTCGGGGAAGGCCATCCACGTTTCTCGTGCATGGTCGTCCCTTTCAAACTTTTCTTTTTCTTGTTCCTTGTTCCCTGCTGGCGGACTTGCTTGTGCTTTTATGTTGTTGATTGTCTTGTCTTCTGCTTATCTTCTTTCACATTGCTTGCTGGTTCGTTAACCTTGCTTCGTACGTTTCTTGCAGAATTTCCCGAAGCCAAGATGTTGGGGAGAGTTACCTTACTCATCAAGAAAGCCGCCACCAGCCAAGATCCGTCCAAGGGGAAAGGATGAAAAGCCGGAGCCGGTAGGGGAGGTAAAGCTGCCACATCCAAGAAGACAGGTGGCGAGGCGCATGTGTCTTCGGCGGTGGAGAGATCTCCTGCCAAGGGGCCTTCCGAGTCCATGGCGAACTCGAGTAGTAGCAGCGACGGGGAAGGGCTTGTGTTCCCCGTGAAGACGACTGGGGTGAGCAAGCGTCCCGGAGGGGATGCTGAGGGCGCCGAGAAGAAACGCCTTAGACACTCTTCTCCCGGTCGAAGGCAACAACAACAACAACGACAGCAACCACAACTACAACAACAGCAGCAACAAGAACAACAGAGACAATCACCAACGCCACAGCGGCAGCAACAACAACAGCCAAACCAGCAGCAACAACAAAGGCAATTACTTCCGCTGCCGCAGCAGCAAACGCAACAACAACAACAAAGGCAGTCACCTCCGCCACCGCAGTAGCAAAAACAACAGCAACACCAGCAACAACAACAGACCGGGGCGGTAGTGTCTTCCCTTCCGTCCTTAATACCCCGTCTGCCTCCTCCTCCAGCCCAAAGGGAGTCCACCCTTTCGGGGTCTCCTTCTTCTCAGCAAACAAACCTTCCTCTGCCTGGCCTGAAGTTCCACTTCCTGCAGAAACCAACCCGTTTCCCCGCTGCCCTCCTGGAGGGTGTAAGACGGGCCGATAATTTTTTGAGGAGGCGGTTGGAGGCTGAGAAGGCTGTTACTCAGGGAAGGGCAGACAACTTGTCTGCCGTGAAGAGAGCTGAGCTGGCCGAGGGGGTGAGGTCTCTTCACCCGGCTGGAGCGGTTTTGGATGGCCCAGCCTTGGAGAAGAGGTTGGTGCCTAGGCTCGGACGTGCATTGGCGCCGTTCGGAGTGGAGATGATGGAGGACATGGCCCTGAGCTTGTGTGAGCTCAATTCTGAGAAATGGGCCATTAGTAGCAGTAAGGATCCGCTGTTGCTGACACATGCCGTGAAGCAACAATTGTCCGGGGTAAGCCGTTAGTTATGTTTTGGGATCATCTGTCTTAGCACATTTGGTTGTGCTTAACTCATCCTGTTGTCTTTCCTTGCAGGCCTCTCTGATCGCGGAACGCTCGTTCCGGGAGGTGGGTGCAGTTCTGGTTCAGCTGGAGGAGAGCCAGGTGGCTCGCCAGGCCTTGGAGGCGGAGAAGCAGAAACTGACCCAACAGGTCGAGAGCACAAGGGGGGAGGCTTCGGAGAAGATTGACCAGGCCCGGCGCACGGCTGAGGAAGAGGCGGACAAGAAATATCTTGCCAAATACCGAGAGTACCGGGCCAGCGCAGAGACTGAGTTCAAACAACGGTCGGATGACTTGAAGGCCGAAAACTCCAAGCTCCGGGAAGAGCTATCCCAAGCCAGGGTGGAAAAGGATACCTTGGAAGCCCGCTTGCAATCGAAAAATGATCTCCTCCTTAAGCGGCAAGAGGAATATGCCACTCTTCAGAACAAGCTGCACGAGGAGGAGCAACTTCATAAGAGGAGTAGGGATCTCGTGTCTATGCTGGAGTTGGGGCTCGCCGAGAAGGATAAAGAGATCGGAGCCTTGCAATTCACCGCCAGGGGGCATGTGACCGAGAAGCAATTCGTGCTGAACCAAAATAAGATGCAGCGCAAGGAGATTGATTCTCTTAAGGGAGAGCGGGATGCATCCAAGGCCGAGGTGGAAAAACTGAAAGCTCAATTAGCTGTCGCGGAGGCAAAGCTGGCAACCTCCGAGGCGGAGCGCTTGAAGGAGAAGGAGGATGCCGAGGTGGTACTGAACAGGACGATTAATATATCGCACGTGGTCCTCATGCATCAACTCTGGAAAATGAACCCCGAGGTACTAGGCTATCTGGGAGAGGATGCCGACGCCATGAGGGAGAAGCTACAAGTGTGGGATCAAGGCCCAGAGGTGTACGTCCAAACTTACAACATTGACGAACCTGCTGGAGCCCCTGAGGCAGGAGATCCCGGAGAGGCGGGGACCTCTGAACCTGCCCACGATGACGTTCCGCCTTCCAATGAGCCGGCTCCGCCAGCCCCAGTTGAAACCGCTGACCTCGAGGCCTTGGACGCGGATACTGCTACCACCCCCAATGCTTGAAGGGGCCTTATCTTTAATTATTTTTCATTTGTGTTTTTCTTTGGGGCAAAGCTCCTTGTGCTCTTTTCTCATTGCAGACATATTTGCCATAATTATAGCATTCTCCTTTCTTTTCTGCCGAGTTCTTTATTTAACTTTGCGTTTAGGGTAGACTTTTATACGGTAGAAACTGCTGTAGGGGCGCATGAGGTTTTGGTTCCAACGGCCAGAACCTACGCACTTCCAACTTGAAGCTCTAACGGCTGATGTCTTTTCCCACGTAGTTTCTAGGTTACGAAGGTTTCCTGGTTCCAACGGCCAGACTCCTTTCACCGTATTTTAGCTTTCCTAAGGCAAATAGCCAATCCCGGGACTTGTAGTTATACTGTTCGCTGGGATTGCTAAGGTGAGCCGTTCCATGGCTCGGAACGGGAGTTCTTTTGGTGAGCGTCGCTAGACTTAAGGTTAGATCTTTGCGAAGCAAAACTAACTGTCGTTGCGAACCTCATGGTGGCTGACTTCAGGGACCTGGCATGGAGCCCTGCGAGGCAAGGCTCGTTGCGGTCGGGGAAATTGCCACGCCCACCATGTGCGATCCCGGAGCAGGGGCTTTGCGAAGCAAGGCCTGCTGTGAGTGGAGGATCGACCATGTCTGCTCCTGGAGTTGAAACTTGCAGTGGTCGAGGAGCTCGCCATGCATTATTTTGTGAGATCCGGAACTGAAGCCTGCGAAGCAAGGCTTACAATGGTCGCGGATCTTGCCATCTTTCGCCTTGCGGGACCGGGAGCTGGAGCTTGCGAAGCAAAGCTCTACAGCGGTCGCGGAGTATTCTGTGAAGGACTTATCAGGGAGTTGGGGGTGTTTCGGCGTAGCTCTCTGAATGTGCCCCAACCCCCAGTCCTGTTCATCGCTGGGCTACAGGAGATAATTTTCATGATGCATAATGGCAGGCATTTCAATGGAAATTTTCACAAAAACACATAATGCGCACATGACACGTAATGCAAGTATGTTTATGGCAAAAACACATAATGCGCACATGACACGTAATGCAAGTATGTTTATGGCAAAAACACATAATGCGCACATGACACGTAATGCAAGTATGTTTATGGCAATAACAAATTAACCTAAGCTTAACAATTTAAAAAATGCTAGCACACGAGTGGTGTTCTGCGTATATTTTGTTCAAGGGGTGTATGGCTATGCCTTAGCCATGTATACCCCCCCCAAGTGAGCGTGGGGTCCGGACGTCTCCGGACCGCGTGGTCACTTGTTGAAACGCAGCCTTGAACACAGGGATAAAAAATGCAGTAAAAGCGGAGTGAACCTCTCCGTGTTTCATTAAATTAGCCTGAGGCATGTGTTTTACAGCAGGGAGGATTATCTCCACATTTTACACTTTTGCTACGTCCACCAAGGACTTTCGACTAGATAGTCTGGGGCCTACTGATAGTAACGGCGGAGGTGCTCCGCGTTCCAGGCGCGCGGGACTTTAGATCTGTCGAGTCTCTTTAAGTGCTACGTCCCATGGCCCACTTTTTATTGTACTTCATAGGGGCCTTCCCAGTTGGGTCCGAGGACTCCCACTCCCGGATCCTGCGTAGCAGGAAATACTCTCTGGAGGACAAGATCCCCAACTTCGAATGTACGGCTCTTGACTCTTGTGTTAAAGTGTCGGGCTATCTTGCCTTGGTACATTTTTAGTTGGACCTGCGACTGCTCCCGGAGCTCTTCGATCATGTCCAGGGACTCCTGGAGAAGGGCGTGGTTCCGGGTAGGGTCGTAGGTGTCCTGCCTGTGAGAGGGGATCATAGTTTCTACTGGGATGACGGCCTCGCAACCGAAGGTCATGGAATAAGGTGTGTGCCCCGTCGAAGTTCTCTCTGTTGTGCGATAGGCCCAAAGTACTCGCGGAAGTTCTTCCGGCCAGTGAGCCTTGCAGGCTTGGAGTTTTTTCTTCAACGTGGTCTTTAAGATTTTGTTTACTGCCTCCACTTGCCCATTAGCTTGGGGTCTGGCGACTGCAGAAAAGCTTTTGATAATTCCATGCGAAGCACATAAGTTCGTGAAATGTTCACTATCAAATTGTTTCCCGTTGTCGGACACAATTTTTCGTGGAAGCCCAAAACGACACACTATATTCCTGATGACAAAGTCCAGTGCCTTCTTAGACGTGACCGTGTTCATAGGTTCAGCTTCAACCCATTTGGTGAAGTAGTCTATCGCGACTATGGCATACTTCACTCCGCCCCTTCCAGTTGGAAGGGAACCTACTAGGTCAATGCCCCAGACGGCGAACGGCCAGGGGCTGGTCATTAAGGTAATTTCTGTAGAAGGCGCTCGCGGAACCTTGGCGTACCTCTGGCATTGCTCACATTTTCTGACATAATCCACACAATCCTTCTTCATGGTGGGCCAGAAGTATCCTTGTCGAAGGATCTTTTTGGAGAGGCTCAGCCCGGAGGTATGGTCGCCACAGAAGCCTCCGTGAACCTCATGGATGATGGCGCTGACTTCGGTTCTGGCAACACACCTAAGGAAGGGTATGGACAACCCCCTGCGGTAAAGCTTTTCATCCATAACCACGTATCGGGGAGCTTGATACTGGAGCTTTCTTGCGTCTGCTTTATCAGTGGGGAGCTCTCCGGTGGTGAGAAATCAGAGGATGGGTCCCATCCAGGAATGGGAATGGTCGATGATGGCATTTACCCTCTGTGTCTCGGTACTAGGTGCTTCTAAGTGCCCGATGGGCACTAGGCCATATTGTTCAATCTCCGGGTCTGTTGCAAGCTTGGCCAGCGTGTCCGCAAGTGAGTTCTGGTCCCGGGGGACCTGGCGGATGTGGTAGCCTTTGAAATGCTGCAGGAGGCTGCGGGAGAGAGACACGTAGGCAGCCATTTTTTCGCCTTTCATCTGGTATTCCCCGGATATTTGGTTTACCACAAGTAGGGAGTCGCTGTATACCTTGATTTTTTGGGCTCCGACTTCTCTGGCCAGTTGTAATCCAGCCAACATGGCTTCGTGTTCTGCCTCGTTGTTGGATGCTGGGAATGCGAAACGGATGGCGCTCTGGAGCTGATGTCCTTGGGGAGATATTAGGATGACCCCTGTTCCAGCTCCTTTTTCATTTGAGGCTCCGTCTACATAGACCTTCCACGTGGGAAGTTCCGGGATAGGATCTTCCGGGAGGTCATTCATTCCTGAGCATTCCACAATAAAGTCCGGGAGAGCTTGTCCTTTTATGGAAACACGTGGTTGGTAGTGGATGTCAAATTGGCTCAGTTCCATGGCCCATTTAAGCAATCTTCCAGAAGACTCGGGCTTCTGCAAGACTTGTCGGAGAGGGTGGTTGGTGAGTACTTTGATGGTGTGCGCCTGGAAATAGGGCCTTAGCTTCCGCGAAGCAATTAGCAAGCAGAGGGAGAGTTTTTCGATCATTGAATATCTGGACTCGGCGTCCAGTAACCTCTTGCTTACGTAATACACTGGGAGCTGGATACGGCCATCTTCCCGGACGAGAGTGGCACTCACTGCGTGCTCTGTCACAGCTAAGTATAAGAACAACGCCTCTCCTTCGAAAGGTTTGGACAGAATGGGAGCTCGGGTTAAATGTTCCTTGAGGTGTTGGAAGGCTGCTTCGCATTCGGGGGTCCACTCGAACCTCTTGTTTCCTCGCAACACATTGAAGAAGGGAACACACTTGTCAGTGGCCTTAGATACGAAGCGGCTGAGCGCAGCTATCCTTCCGGTAACGCTTTGGACATCCTTATGCTTCCGGGGGGAAGGCATATCTATGAACGCCTTAATATTCTCAGGGTTGGCTTCCACTCCGCGGGAGCTGACAATGAAACCGAGGAACTTCCCAGACGAGACCCCGAAAGTACATTTCTTCGGATTCAGTTTCATTCCATACTTTCGGATCACGGCGAAAGCTTCCTCAAGGTCGTCACTGTGGTCCCTGGAGGTCTTGGACTTTACCAATATGTCGTCTACGTACACCTCCATATTCCTCCCTAGCTGGTCCTTGAACATCCTGTTCACTAGACGCTGGTACGTCGCCCCAGCATTCTTCAAACCGAAAGGCATGACCACGTAACAGTAGACACCTTTGTCTGTGAGGAAGCTGGTGTGTTCCTTGTCCACGACATGCATCTTGATCTGGTTGTATCCGGAGTACGCATCCATGAAGGACAAGAGTTCATACCCGGAAGTAGCGTCTACCATCTGATCGATTCGCGGAAGAGGGAAACAATCTTTCGGGCAGGCTTTGTTTAGGTCCGTGAAGTCGATGCACATTCTCCAGGACCTATTGGGTTTCGGGACCAGAACCGGGTTGTCCAACCACACGGGATAGTGTGACTCCTGGAGAAAGCCTATGGACATCAACTTGTCCACTTCAGCTTTGACTGCTTCGACCCTCACTGGGTCTAACGGCCTCCTCTTTTGGCAAACTGGAGTTGCAGATGGGTCTATGTTGACTGCGTGGCACGCAACATTGGGATTAATCCCCGTCATATCAGCGTGAGACCATGCCAGGATGTCCTGATTATTCTTCACAGTGGCCACAATCTTTTCTCGAATGGCCGATGGAAGGTTTTTCCCTACCTGAATGACTTTGGTGGGATCTCCCGGGTTGAGGATCACCTCTTCCACTTCCTCCATCGGCTCTATCACTCTTTCGACCCCCACTCTAGGGTCGAGTTCGTCAACGTACGCCCCTTGGGCACCCCCAGTTTCTGGTAAATCTCCCGCTAAAGGAGCGGCAACAACCGCCTCCTGGACCGTGTAGACGGATCGGACGGAGACGTTATAACAGCTTCGTGCACTTCGTTGGTCTCCCCGGAGGGTGCCAATACGCCCGTCGTCGCATGGAAACTTCAGGCATAAGTGGCGTATCGAGGTTATGGCCCCGCAATCGATTAGGACCGGTCGGCCTAGGATAGCATTATACGCCGTGGGGCAGTCGACCACTACAAACGTGCAGTGCTTGAAGGCGCAAGCATCGCTTTCTCCTCTGAGGGTGACTGGAAGTTGAATTTTGCCTAATGGCATGAGCGCATCCCCATTGAACCCCTGAAGCTGGATGGGGCATGGGGTCAGGTCTGTCTCGGTTAATCCGATAGCGTGGAAGGCAGCTTTGAAGAGGATATTTACGGAGCTTCCATTATCGACAAGGATCCGTGATACCTTCTTATTGGCAATCTGGGCTTCCACGACGAGGGGATCGTTGTGGGGGAAGTGCACATGTCGGGCGTCATCTTCCGTGAAGGTGATGGGAAGATCCATCATTCGGGGACGCTGAGCAGGTGACTGAACCAAGGCGCACATCTCTCCGGTGTGTTCTAACTCCCTCAAGTACCTTTTCTGGGAGTTGCGGGTGCTTCCGGCAAGGTGCGGTCCTCCGGAAATGGTGGCTACGTGTCCGTCAACAGGTGGCGGAGCAAGGCCGGGCGGATATGGGTTTCCGGGTCCCGGAGCCAATAAGGCAATGGGTGCCGGAGGGGTTGGAGCAGGGAGCGCTGGGAACTGAGACCCAGGAACTTGGGGGTGACCGGCTCCAGGAGCGCTTGCGGTCCCCCTCTGTCCCGGAGAATATGCAGCTCCGTGAACTACTCCCTGTCCGGGATAGATTATGGGTATCCTCACCCATTGACCGAGGTGTCCCGCTCTTGCCAGGGACTCGATCTCATCCTTCAGCTGAAGGCATTTGTTTGTGGTGTGCCCCACGTCTCTGTGGAACTCACACCTCTTATTGGAGTCTCGCGGACGCCTTCCTCCGTGAGACACTTTCGGGGGCTTCCTGTAGTTGACCATATTACAGGTCGCCCGATAGACATTCTCTCGCGAATCTATTAAACTGGTGTACTCCGTGAACTTGGGCTCATAGTCCTTCCGTGGTTTCTTTGAATGGTCTCCCCGGTTGGGGTTTCTTCCGCCTCGTTTATTCCGCGATTGGCTCAGATTTCGTTCTGGGTCTTCTGCTCGTGGTTGCGACGGTCCGGGAGCGATACTACTTCCTGTCTGTACAGCTCCGTACCCAGAGAAATGGGTTTGACTCAGCGTCGGAGCAGACGCAGAAGGCCCATACACGCTTGGAGCGAACTGGGCTCCTGGATGCGTGAGGGCTGGCGCGGGAGCTTGCAAAGCAAAGCTCGGCGCAGTCACGGAAGGCGCCGGAGCTGGGGGAACTCCAAAGTCCTGCTGGTAGGCATCCTCAAGGTTGATGATTCCCTGAGCTCTTGACATGAATTCGGACAGCGTTTCTTCCCGTCTCCTTTGCATTTCCCCCCATAGCAGGGAGCCGACAGTAAGGCCCGATTGAAGGGCGATCAGCTTCATGTCGTCGCTGACCTTGGTCTTAGCAGCAGCTTCCATCATTCTCTGAATGAAAGCTTTGAGGTTCTCATTGGGTAGCTGCTTGATGTTGGTTAAGGAACCAACTTCCATGTCGTGGTCTCGGGCAGCAATGAACTGCCTTCTGAACGCGGACTGTAGCTCCTTCCAACTGTGGATGGATCCGGGAGCTAATATTTTCCACCAGTCCTCCGCGGACTTGGTAAGGGTAAGTGAGAAGCACATGCATTTGGCATCTTCACTGACGCGCGCTACTTGCATCATTTTGTTGTATTTAGCTAGATGGGTGCGCGGGTCTGTCCTCCCCTCATATAATTCTATGTGGGGCATTTTGAAGTTATCCGGGAGGGACGTTTCCGCGATCCTCCGAATACATGGTTCCGGGTCCTCCTCCTCGGAGTCTGACAGGGCCCCGCTTTGCTTCCGGACCAGCTTGGTCAAGGCAGCGATTTGTTCCTCGAGCCTCTTTGTATCACTCTCCGGGAGGTCACGTCCCCGGACCTTGTCATTAAGATGATTTCGCAGGTCATCTCCGCGAGGCCGGGCCTTTTCTCCTTTGGCCTTTTCATACTTGGCCTCCAACCTTCTTCTTAGATCCACCGTGGACCAGCTATCTTCGGAGTGCGTTTCCGCAGCCCGACCGTCCTGGTTGACGGAATCACTGGGGCGGTTGTTCCTTCCCCTAGGCCTGGGTGCCTTAGCACCGGGCCCTTTAGGCACAGAGTGCCCCCTTGGGGCTGAAGGAAGTTTGGGCTTAGAAGCGCCAGAGACCTTCTGCGCGCGTGGGGGGGGGGGGGGCAGTCGGCCTGGTGATCCACGCCTTTAGGAGGTGCAGGGGCGTTAGTGCGTGCAGGCTCCCCAACCTTTTCTTTGCCCTTGTTAGGGGCGGTTTTGGATGGTCCAGCGGCGGCTGGATCCGGCATGGTGGCATCAGCACCACCTGGAACAAAGGCATCCTCGTCCGAGTCGCCTAGGTCTCCGAACTTGCTCTGGAGGCGCTCCATCATGCGCTGCATTTTTTCGGAGACGCGCTCCTGCTCAGCAAGCTTGGCCTTAGTGACCACCAGTTCTTCGGCTACTTGGACCAGTTCTGGATCCTTCTCGTAGTAGTAGCCGTCTTTTTAGTAACCGTCTCGGACATACTCTTCCTCGCTTTCTAGGTATGTCGTATCTTTAGTGCTGACCCGATCCTGGCGGGATGTTGGGTCTTCACCGTGGTGGTCCAAGGGTTCGTTTTGTACCACATCTTCCATCATAGTATCGGGGTTGACCCTAGCACTTTTGTCAACCGCAGATTTTCTCGTAGTCACCATCTTTTCAGTACACAGAAAAAGAGCTGACTAACAACTTCCTACAGCTCTCAATGAAAGCACCAAAATGTTTACCGAGTTTTTCGGAAACGAATACGAACGGAATAATAAAAAGACAAGAGCTATAGAAATGCAGAAATGTAAATAAACAAACAGTGTTTTTACGTGGTTCAGGCGTTAACGAGCCCTAGTCCACGAGTCGATGTTATTATACTTGTAGAGAATAACAGTGAAACAGCTGGTGTATAAGGAACTCACAACCTCACAGTGTTTCTCTCGGGTTCTCTTGGAGAAGATGAAGCTAGAGAGATTTTAGTAGAGTTCTTGCTCTGTGATTTGTTGGCCGTCCCTCCTATTGTAAAATGAGGGGGTCTTTATAGCTAGGGTTTTGGATTAGGGTTTTTCTCTACCCACATGAGTCTTAATTACACCAGCCATAAATAGGGGATACAATTTACCTTAGTCACCTGGCTACCAGGCTCTATGTGGGTATATTTACGTGAAAGTATGGGGAATGCACAAAGGCAGCCGTCTTTTCCAAGTTGTCAGCGGAACAGTAGGCGAAATAGTACTTTTAGGCGTGCTGGGATGTGTGCGGCTTTGACCTGTCGGGCGTGTCAGGCGGGATTCTGTGTCAGGCGGATATCATTCCAACTATGCCTCCTCCATGACTCGACCGCCTGGTCTTGTTCCGTGCGAGGCACGGAACTGTTTCCGCGAAGACCACTTGAAGAGCTTCTCCTGGAAGGAGCTTCCCCGAAGGATATCCCTTCGGGAGTTCGGGAGAGTTGACGAGCTTCCGTGTCGCGTTTGCTTGAAAGAGTAATCTGGACACTAAACGGGAGAGGCGAATCCTTTCTGTCCATCCGTGAGCTCTGGTCACCTACCGTGAAAGACATTGATTAATTCTGCTTCCCCGAGGATATCCATCTAAACGCTATCCGGAAATCTGGATAACACCTCTTGATATGGATGTCGAAGAGCAAACAAAACTTGACACATGCCATGTTCAGAGTATCTAGAAGGTGATCTAGCCATCACACATCTTGAACTAGGTTATTGTTGCAAGAGGAAACCTGGAGATTATCTGGTTGTCGTACTGTCAAGTTTGCCTCGAATTGCTCAAACCAGAGTCAGCTAGATGTTCTACTTGTTTGCTTTCTCCATGTGCTTATCTGCCAACTGTACCTCGAACTGAGTAATTCAGTGCATGTTTATTTTGGAGTACAACATTTACCCCAAGCTCCTGCTCATGCGTGACGTCTCATCTGACACGCACAGTAGGGGCTTTTAGGCTTTTGTTATGTGAAATCGTGCCCACCCACTACTCGAGTGTTAAACATGTGTCAGTCTGTGATAGGTACCTGTTCGGGTTTTGAGTACTGTGACAACTGTCCTGTCAACTTTTTGTCGCCGCATGGGTTATTTAATCTTGGCCTTTGGATCCCGAACTGACCTAATCGAGTGGCCCAGATTGGTTCCCAAAGTTTACGTATAAATAGGAGAAACAAAATTGCACCTCACCACCTTTACATTAAAAAAATTTCCATTTATTCTCAGAGCACTTTCAGTAACCTTCGGCATTCTCCCATTCTTTAGAAACTCTCATGTTACTATCTTTGGAGCTATCATTACTTCTCTCGATTAACAATCTAAACTGTAAGTATTCCTATGTCTGGTTTAAATTTCTTCCTCTTATTTTTCAATAAGTTTTTATGAAATTTTCCAGCATAGTTTCTTACTTTGACCATGTCTGAGTTTAATAGGGGTTTCTGACAGGCCTAAACAACAATATAAGGTTTGATTAGAAATAATGTGCATAAAAAGTGGGTAATTTTTTTGATTTTGAAAGAGGGTTGCCTGTGTATTCGTAGAGATTTGAGGGTGTTAGGTTCTGTTCTGGGTAGCTTATGGGTTACGATTCCCCGAGCAGTTTTGCATTAAACCGCCTTCAAAAGGGTATTGGGGCTGACATACTAATCTCGAAGTATCAGGGGATTTCACGAGTTTATAGCGCGTGGCTACTGAATGCACGTGGACACACGCGTTGTCACTAGGAGATATCTTAGCTCGTGAATTTTTTTAGGTTGAATAAATCGAATTCAAACCCTCGGGTCACCGTACCTTTATCGCTATTGAAAGGTTTTGTCTTAGGTCGCCTCTAACAGGCCGCTTTGTCATCAGGCAAAGAAGACCATGGCCCATCAGAAGAAGTTGATCGTGTTCTCCTCTTCTGAAAGCAAGAGTAAGGGCAAGAAGATTGCGTCTGAGATCCCTATTCCACACTTCGACCCCGTAGTGGATAGGGAGATCGTAGTTGACCCCAAATCCTTTTTTGAGGCTGAGTGCATCAAATCCCGAATAAAGAATCAATGCAAGGTGAATAAATTTTTTTTGAGCCATGGGATGGAATTGGGGACTGAGGGCCTTATTGCCCGACCTCCATTGGTAGGAGAGCGGAGCTGCACCCCTCTTCAGTATGACTTTGGGGCCTGGAGTGACGAGAATCTGTAGGTGGGTGTTTTTCTCCCTTTGGACCAGTATTTCATGGATTTTTGAACTACGTTGAACTGGCGCCATTTCAACTTCCCCCAATTTATATCGGCTTTTGGCGGGGCTGAAATATTTATTTTTGAAACATGAGTGGGAGGTCCCCACCCCTGCCGACATCATGTACTTATTCTGCCTCAAAGCCAACCTCGAACAGAAATGGCGAGGTGATGGTTTCTACTACCTCACCAGATTCCCCAATACGGCCTCCATCATTGACCTCCCCAGCCACCCGAATGACTACAAGGATCAATTCTTCATGTCAAATGGGTTCAAGAATTGCACCCATCGATATTTCAACCCTCCTCGTAAGTTTCTTAGCTCTTCGAATTTTGTTCCTGAATTCCCTCTTTGTTGAGCTTAAAGATATTTTGATTGAGTTGTTACTTTGTGCAGCTATATACAAGAGAACAGGGAAATCAGAGACCCTTGGAGGTCAATACGACCCAGATCGAGCTGAATCGGGGGCAGAAGCCGCCACTTCTGTCCAAGGTAACACATATAGAGAATTAAACCGAGTTGCTGCCAGTTTTAGGCTAGTTCGATTCAACCCATGACAGCTCGTGATTCGACATCCAGTTGACCCAGACCTGAACGTGACCCTCCTCTAATGTGCGGATCACTTGGTTTTACGCTACAACCATAGGTATCCTCAGTGTGCTATAGTGGTAGATAATACCCTTCACTTTTGGTCCATCATCATCTTTGAGGAGTACGATACAAATCTTTTGTCGTGACTTTCCCTCTGTCATGGTGTTTTTCCCCCGGGTATTAGGAAACAACACATGATTCTAGCTTGGATGAAGAGCCTGAACCCCGTAGGACACAAAACATAATAATGTTAGAGTCCCCCCCCCCCCCCGATAGTCCATGAGTTAGAGGTTTTACCAAGTTTGGTATGTAACCCAAAGCCGATCATAGTAGTTTCCTCCTCTAGTTGGGAGGGTAGGGTTCTTGCTCTATTTTCCATTACCCTGACTAAAAATTTCTTGTATCTGAATTTTCTACTCGTCCCTTTGCAGGCGAAGATATGGACCTGAAGGGTGCCTTCAAATTTGGTGGGGCTAGAGATGGACCCGTAATCAAGAAGGCAAGAATATCAAAGAAGAGTGCCTCCAAATTTGGAGCTGCCACCGAATCTCCTGCAAAGGATAAAGGTGCCAGCTCTGCTTAGAAATACCAACATCAACAACAAACACAACTACCAACTCCGGTAACTACAGTTATTGTTCTTGAGGTTCCTCCTCCTCGTCCTCACAATGAACCTATTTTGGTTCCCCAGATTGTTCAGGTTGAAGCCCCATCTGTTCAAATCCCAGTCAAACCCCTTGATTTGGCAAGGATCTGAGAAGCGCTTCGAGGGACCCTCTACGACATGGAGAATCACATGGTGGGTCACGCCTATCTAGCGAACGTTAAGGACCCGAGGGCCATAGAGGAGCGTTCCCCTGGGGAGTTTCTGGAGTCTGCCTTGGGAATGAACCTGACTATGAGTCATCCTTCTTCCCCCTATAGTATTTTTTTTTTACTTTTGCAAGATACTCCTGTCTTGCATCTTTCTTTTGCAGTCTGATTTAGCTCAAATCTATGGCATCGCCCAGCTCTGAGCTGAAAGAGAGGAGCTCAAGGTCGCCCTGGCCGCATCTCAAGAGAATGAGTAGATAGCCAAGGGACCAGGTTGTTGCAGTGAGCCAGCGATGAGATCAGCTACAGGAAGAGATCAACAACCTTAATAAGAAGCTTGAGGAGGCCGATGTACTAAAGAATAAGCTATCTAAGGTCAAGGCCAAATCCAAGGAATTTGCTGAGAAGGCGAAGCTGGATGTTGCATAATCGAAAAATTCCCTAGAGGAGATGCTTTATCGGTATTGGGTTTACAACTAGGAAGGGGATTTCTCATTTATGAAGGCATAGCTTTGGGGGCATTATCTTGCCAAGTTCTAGAGTTGAGTCTCTCAAGAGCCCTCCGAGATCGCGAATGGTTCTAGAGCTGCTGAAGGTGATGGTGAAGAGGTGTCATCACATGGGCAAGTTGTTGGAGCTCAGTGATGTTTTAGTGCGACCTCATCTTTCTTTTTCTTATTCCATTTTTTTTCTTTGTAATTATGATCACGAACTTAAACAATCGCCTTCGTGCTTAGATCAAGGTTATTTCTCCTCGTGATAATTATATACTTATTAGTACATGCTCATTATTTTATGATCTATTTTTTCCCCTTAATCTATTATCTTGTCATGCTTATGCATTTCAAATTCTTGCACACGTAATCATAGGGGTTATCTTTAGATTGAGAAAGGTTTATGATGGCTTGACCAAACAATTCTAGTCGCTATCCTGGTTATACCAAGGAATTTACCCACCTAATAGCATCTTACCTATTAGGAATCAGGTCTAGGACCTGGTTATGTCCAAGAGTTTGTTTGCCTAATAGCATTATACATGTTAGGAATGAGGTTGGGACCTGGTTTTGTCCAGGAGTTTGCTCTCCTTATAGTGTTATACCTGTTAGGAATCAGGTCTCGAACCTGGTTATGTCTAGGGGTTTGTCCGCTTAATAGCATTATACTTGTTAGGAATCAGGCCTCGGACCTGGTTATATCCAGGATTCCTTAGTTGACTTCTAGGTTTTCTTTTGTTTTTGAATTTGCAAAACTTAGTTCGTATTTGGAATTTCTTTGAAAATTCAAGCTTTAAAAAGAGGCTGAATAATCAATTTTCCAAATTCTACGTTTTGAATTTTATCCAAATATGCTAATATACTTTTAAAGGAACTTCGAGGGTTATATGCCCCCCAAGCGATCAAACTTTATGGATATTCTAGGTCGCTTTTACAAAATGAGCACGTGATACATCACAAGAATAAGATAAAAATATTGGTTCTACATTTAAATTACGTAGCAATCAGGTGTTATTTAAATAGAATGGCTTTTATAAATAAGCCTTACGAGGAAAAGTACTGAAAACATCGAAAAGTAGACCAAGTTGTCTATTACTGATAGTATTTTTTAAGATATCGGGCATTCCAGGTCTGTGGAACCAACTCTCCACTTAACCGAGCTAGTTTGAAGGTTCCTTCACGTAGATTTCCATGATTTGGTATTGTCCTTCCCAGTTCGGTCCCAATACACCTTCTTTGGGATCATTACTCGCCAAAAACACCCTTCGAAGCACTAAATCACCAAGTCCGAGTCTGCGCCATTTTACCTTCGAGTTAAAGTAACGAGTGATTCTCTACTGATAATGGGCGAGTTGTAATTGTGACTCTTCCCACTTTTCCTCGATTAGATCTAGAGATGCATTGAGTAACTCGTAATTTCAATCTTGAATGAAGGTTTTCTGTCTATGTGTCGCCACTAGTGCTTCAATTGGGAGCATAGCCTCACTTCCAAAGGTCAGAGAGATAGGAGTGTGCTCTGTTAAGGTGCAATGTGAGATCCCATAGGCCCAAAGTACTTGCAGGAGCTGCTCGAGCCATAATCCCTTGGCTTCATCTAGCATTTCTTTAAGCTTGCCTTTAGGGTTTTATTAGCTTGGGGATACACCACCAAAGAGAAAATCTTAGTTATAACGTATTTCTCACAAAATTTCGTGAAGAGATCGCTATCGAACTGAGTTCCGTTGTCAGACATGATCTTCTTCGGGAGCCCAAAACGAAATTTGATGTTCTTCAAGATGAAATCCAGGACTCTCTTTGAGGTTATGGTCACCAGAGGCTTGACCTCGACCCACTTTGTAATGTAGTCGATGGAGACAACTGCATAGCGAAATCCTCCTTTCCCTGTTGGTAATGAACCAATCAAGTCGATCCCCCATACTGCAAATGGCCAGGGGGATGAGATCATGGTTAACTCAACGGTCGCTACCTGGGAAATTGTGGCGAAGCATTGGCACTTGTCGCATTTCTATGCGTACGAGGCCAAGTCCTTTTTGAGTGTAGGCCAAAAATAGCCCTGTCTCAATATCTTTAGAGCTAAAATTTTCCCCCCAGTGTGGTCTTCGCTGATGCCTTCGTGTATAACCTGAAGGATAGTCTATGCTTCCTTGGACAGAACACACTGCAGGAGGGGCAGCGAATGCCCTCGTCGATATAGAATTCCCTCAACCATAACATACCAAGGGCTTGATATAGCAATTTTCTTGCATCCTTTCCGTCGTCTGGTAGTTTACCGGTTGTGAGGTATTCCACTATGGGGTTATCCAGGTGAGTTTTTGTAATGCCTTACTATCATAGAATCATTACCATGAGATTTTAAAATGTGCCATTAGCTCGCTAAACGAGGTTTTAGATTTAAAAGTGTGATTAATCAAAATAAAGACAAGGTTACTAAAAATTAAGTATAAAAGGATTGGAAATTCATTAAAATTATAAAAATGTTACATTGGGATCCCAAAGTATTGTTTTGAAATATATTTACAATCCAGAAGTTAGGGTATAGTCGACCTAAGCAAAAAAATCAAACATTTACAATGTGTCCCTCAAAACAACCCCAGCTGTGGCGGCCAGATAGGCCATACATGTATGCGCTAGTCCATTCTCTCCAACTCATGATTGGTTGGCCTTTCCTTTGCCCTTACCTGCACCATACAACACCCGTGAGTGAAGGCCCAACAAGAAAACTCCACATACATAGCATATAACAAATCATTCTAGTAAATGCATAACTTTAAACAGATAACACCAACTATTCACATAGCGACCTATGCCGATCTAGTTACATTACCCGGCACCAAGTTCACGTTCTTCACCGAACGGGTGAGTACAACACCCTAGATGGCCATGCCATGGCAGCCTACATTCAACATGCATGTTGTCGTTCGACCTGTATTCAACATGGTTATCGCCGATCCCTGCCTATGCCGATCCCAGCCTTCGCCAATCAGTCATAATCATACAAGCATGGCATAACAATTCACACACAGCATTAAACATAGATAATCGTGCCATGTCCTGCTTTACAGGTACAAACAGTTTTCTTATCTGTATCCCGAGCTGACCGTGCGGTGTGGTCCCAAGCACGATCCCCTAAACCAGAGCCTTAGCGGTAAAACCTAGTCACAACACAATATTATTAAATATCCATCAAGCCCTAAACCAATTAAAAACTTTGGCATAACATATTAGCCTCTGAAACCTCGAATTCTACTAAACTGGGTAGTAGAATCCTTCCCAAGCCCTTAAATTTGAGTTACCAAGATTAAAACCTTGTTTTGGTCAATATTTCCTATTTGAGTCGCGGCCCAGCCTCCTAGGGCCGTGGCACGCTACAAGTCAGAGAGCCCCAAGGCTCTCTTCTGGGGAACACGGGCCGTTGTGCACCTCAGCCTATGCCTAGACGATTTCAGAGGCTCCCAAGCCTTCTTGCACACACGGGTCACGACGCCTGAAGAATAGGGCCGTGGCTCGTGCCCAAAACCTAGAAATCTTCAACATTTTCATTGTGTTTTCCTTAGTCAAATTTACCAATTCACACCTAAATCAATCCCTAAACCTAGAATTTAATCTAGAATTCATATCAAGGCAGCATAATCAGTGAAGTACCCCAAAAACTATCTCATAATCTCATCAAAACCCAAAATCAGCCTAAGGCCCAACCCCCTTGAGAACCACTAAATCACAGTAGAAAAATTAACAAAAGTCATAATAAAATCCTTGCCTCAACTACAAATCCGATGCTAAACTAAACCCAAACAATTAAAGCTTCAATCCTCTTTAATTCCAAGCTTCCCTCTAAATTTCAGCAAAATCCCCATGCTAAAGAGAAAGAGAAAGTATCGAGAGAGAGAGAGAGAAGAGAATAGGCTGAGAGACTGTGTTTTGTTTTCTGATTAGTTCTAGAGTCCTAAGGCATTAATCCTAGTATATCCTTTGAAAATGACCAAAATAACCCTAGATTAATCCTTAGCCATTTAATGCCACCAAGGGAAATCCCGTCATAATCCACGTTCCCACTAATTCCTAGAGTTTTCCTATAAATCCCCAATTAAACCCAACATACCCAAATAATTACTAAATAGCTACCCGTTACCCAGTAACCCGAACACGTACTACGTTCCCAAAATACCCCTAGGCTCACCCTGAGCCAGGTATTCGACCATGTTGTGAATATTCCGCTAATCTGCTCCCTAGAACTGTCTCAGGCCACACATCTCAAATATATCTCTAGATAACATGCATATATATATATACCCTCAATGGGTCATAAGTTACAAAAATGCCCTTAATAGCATGAACGAGCTCACATTGATATTTAATTAACCTAAACATGCATATCTAGTCATATAATAATTTAATCCAAGTAATCACCTATTGATACACATATATCACAATTAAATAAATTATTACCCTCTCGGCATGCTAATCAAGGTACTAAGCCCTATTAGTAGATTTGGGACGTTACAACTGTGGATGCTCGAAATTCAACAGTTATAAAAAGGCCAAAAGCGCGTGATAGGCTCCCGTAAATGCCTCGTGGGTACGCCCGATATGCTACGGGCATATCGCACCAACTGTTTAAAGGCCTCATCTCGCGCCCCTGCACGACACGACCTTGCGTGCCCCCGCCCCATGGCCACGCGTGCCACCAAGGGCCTGCGCGTGCTGGCCGCGGGACACCACCAGGATCCGCGTGCGCTGGCCGCGCGACACCACCTGATCCGCGCGTAGGGTGGCCTCGCCCTCAAGGTCCTTGCCCAAGGATCATGCATGCATAGGGTGGCCTCGCCCAATGGCCACGCGCGTCTAGTGGCCTCGCACCAAAAGGCCTCGCCCAAGGACTACGCATGCCTAATGGCCTCGCCCCAAAGGACCACGCCCAAGGACTATGCATGCCTAGTGGCCTCGCCCCAAAGGGCCTCGCCCGAGGACTACGCATGCCTAGTGGCCTCGCCCAAGGACTACACATGCCTAGTGGCCTCGCCCCAAAGGGCCTCGCCCAAGGGCCACGCACGTCTAGTGGCCTCGCCCCAAAGGGCCTCGCCCAAGGACTACGCACGCCTAGTGGCCTCGCCCCAAAGGGCCTCGCCCAAGGGCCACGCACGCCTAGTGGCCTCGCCCAAGGGCCTCGTCTAAAGGGCCACGCATATATGGCGGCCTCGCCCAAGTGGGTCTTTTCCAAAGGCCTCGCGTGCATGATGCCAGTGTTCAAGGTGGCCCACAAGAGACAGAAAGAATACGAACAATGTACCACTAAAGGGGTACATACATGCCTGCAAGGATCAAGGGACAGGCCTAACACCTGTACCCGACAAATAGTGGCGGTTGGGAACAGTACGAGGAATGGCAACACCACCACCACGTCTCTAACACCCGTACAAGGCAAGTAGTGGAGTCATGACCGGGTAGTGCACCCACGAACTCTGACCATGTACCAGAGCTGACACCACTACCCCTGGAACCACTCTCCTGCTAGTGTACTCATGTAACATCTGCTCCCCTGGACCACCATGTACCCAGGGCCATTTGAGCCTACTATAAAATGAACTCTAACTCCACCTGAAGAGGGGTTGGAAAATTTACTGTAGCAAGTGCACCATAGTGAATAAAAACGAATTTCACCATTGTTCTTCTGCAATTGTTCTTGGAGTTGATACTTAGATTCCTTAAGCTTTTCTTTTGGTAATCTTTACTTTGCAATTTTTCTGACTTAACTTAGTTGACGAGTTCTGACCATCAACAGTTTGGCGCCGTCTGTGGGAAGGTAAGTACCAAGCTACTGTTCTACCATTACTTCCGGCAAGAAGAAATGCCGAGACGTTCAAAGCGACTCAAGGAGGCACGAGAGGTGGAGGTCCACCTTAACGGAGTCCAGCTGAAGGCCTCCATGAAGGATCCTCCTCCACCTAGAGATGTGGAGCCCCCAAGGGACCCTGAAGTTCACGAGGGTGATAGAGAGGTCACATCACTGGCCGTCCCACCCGGAGAGAGTCTTCCAAGGGCACCGTCGGGAAATGCCAACGAGTTTCCGCCTCCTAAACCACCACAAGTACCGAACTCCGGCCGGCAGGACCCGGGCCCCTCGACGCATAGACATGATAAGCATCCCTGGGTCCATTCTATGAGCTCGAGTTCTAAATCTCGATTCTATGAAGAAGAAATACGTGAGATGCACCGTAAGAACCAAAGGTTGGAGACTACCCTGGAGAATATGCAAGAGGTGCTGAATGGCCTATTGCAAGGTAAGTCAAACGTGACCTTGCCCAAGAGAAAAGAGAAAGGTCGTGAGGGGGCAGAGACCACCGTTCCAGTAGACGATGGGAGGACCTGACACTCCACCAGCAACACCCCCCGAACAAAGCAACACGAACATCCTGAGCCACCGAACCAGGCCCAGAAACCAGAGCCAAAGACCAATGCGACCCATTGCAACGAGGACGAGGTCACCTCTAAGAGAGCACCCTCAGATTTACGGGAGGAGCTCAACAAAAAGAGGGCGGGTAAAGGGACCACGCCCCCTATGGCGCCTCGAGAGGGCAAAGGAAAGGGGGATCTTAACCCGTCCGCTTTAAGGGACTCCCGAAGCAAGAGGAGACAAGACCTGGACACAGAAATGAGGAGCCTGCGAAGCAAGATCGTCACCGCCTCTGGAGGTCAAGCTGCTGAGGAAGAGTTCGACCATGAGTCACCCTTCATTAGGGAGATCCAGCTCCCTGCCAATTTTAAGGAGCCCTATATGACCCCCTACGAAGGAAGCACAGATCCAAAATACCATCTAGATACATTTAACGACCTGATGAAGCTGAGGGGAATTGGCAGTGGGGCGAGATGTCATTGCTTCGCTGTCACCTTAAAAGGACCTGCGTACAAGTGGTTCAAAAGACTTAGAACGGGGTCCATCAGATCTTGGCAACAACTTTCTGATGAGTTCCTCCAGCAGCACCACGCCGTGCGCGACTACACGATGCCAGGCACCAGCCTCGCAAATGTGAAGCAAGGAGAAAACGAGAGCCTGAACAGCTATATTCACAGGTTCAATATGGAGGCAGCCAAAGTAGGGAGCCTGACCCGCCGAGAGCTGAAAATGGCCATCACAGCTGGAGTACACCCAGGAAGCAAGTTATGGGATTACATGCTCAAGAGGGAGGTCACAGACTTGGATGATTTCTACGAGCGGGCACAAAAATACATTCGCGTGGAGGACGGTCACGAGAACCTCAAAGCCGAAAAAGGCCCGTCGCCCCCGAAACCTTCAGCCCGAGAAAACCCAAACGATGCAAAGAAGAAGGGGGTTTATGAAGGAACAAGAAATGATCGACCCCGGAAGCATCAATGCTCTGAGGAGCGCCTATAGGGTCCCTACACCTTTTACACTGACCTCACCCATGCAAGGGAGCATATTTTCGTTGCGAACGAAAACCAGGCCCCTTTCAAAAGGCCCCCGCCAATGAAAAAAGACCGGTCCAAAAGAGACCCCAGCAAGTATTGCCAGTATCACAAGGATGTTCGCCACACCACCGCGGAATACAACCATTTGAAGGTGGAAATCGAGGAGCTCATTCGCAGGGGACATTTGGGAAGGTACGTGCGCAAGGAGAACCACAGGCCAGAAGAAGGAGCGTCCTCACCGCGGGCGTGAGAGGTGGCCCCAGAAGTACAGGGAGAGGTCAGGACCATATTTGGAGGACCAGGATTCGGAGGCGATTCAAGGAAGGGACGAGACAAATGCGCCAAGGAGGCTAGACGAAGTCCACCACCGTGCATTTTAAGTTTGGAGCAACGCCCCTCGAAGAGTTTCAAGGGCGAGAATGACTCAATAACTTTCACCGAAGAAGACGCGCAGGGGGTGCATTTCCCTCATAATGACCCCCTGGTGCTAACTGTCCAGCTTGCGAACATGAGAGTACATCAAGTCCTAGTGGATAATGGAAGCTCTGTGGACATCTTGCATCGCCCCGCTTTGGAGAAGATGGGGCTGAGCGTCCGACACTTGAAACCCTGCAATTCCTCCCTTTATAGGTTCACAGGGGACTCGATACAGCCCCTAGGTGCAATTGAATTAGCCCTCACCATGGGGGAACAACCCAAGAAAACCACCATAATGGCAAACTTTGTCGTGGTGGATTGCGCCTCAGCCTTCAACGCAATATTGGGGAGACCCTCTCTGAGAGAATTGAAGGCGACAACTTTTGTGTATCACCTAGACATGAAATTCCCAACCCCTGGGGGAGTAGCATGCATGACAGGGGAGCAGAAGGAAGCAAGGGAATGATTTAACATGTCCCTCTGCACAGCCATAAAACCATCGGTGCTGATGGCAATGGTTGTGTATGAAGGCGCGACCCGCACGAGTTGGACCCACGAGTTACGGAGCACCTCGAGAAATGTTACCAGTGGGGCTTCGGCCCCTGGTGCAAAGAGCACCTATGTTTAGTTTGTTCCTTATTATGTTAGCATAGTAAGTAAGAACCAAAGAGGCTACCTAGGTAACCTCCCAGTTAGATGTAATCCTTCTTTAAATATGTCGTTGTAAACCACATGCTATGAATGAAACTGTTTGCAACTTCGCGTGTTATTTTTCTTCTCTATGCAAGCATCAGCCAAAGTGCCTGCCGAAATAAATTTCACCAAACACTTGGGGGGCAGGACAGGAGGTAACGACATATAGCAAGCAAAAATAAAAAAACACGGACCCTCTAACAGGAGGATCCTAGAAAAAAAAGGGACCCTCTAACAAGAGGAGCCTAAAAGGACCCCTCAGCAAATAGGAGGATCCAAAAAAGGACCCCTTGCACCAAGATCCTAAAAAGGACCCTCTATCAGGAGGATCTTAAAAAGGACCCTATGCACCAGGAGAATCCTAAAAAGGACCCTCTATCAGGAGGACCTTAAAAGGGTCCTTGATCCCAAAAGGACCCCTTGTATCAGGGCCTTAAGCGAAGTCCTTATACGTATAAAATAGGGAGAGGACCTTACAAGGCATCCCTTGGGTTCACAAGGATTAGATACCCTTGTGAACATCAAGGAGGCCAAAGGGTCTTACAAAAAAAAAAGGTATAGTAACAACAATAATAAGTCTAGAGCGGCCACCAAGCCGTCTAGCAAAAAAGGGTCCTAAAAGAGACCCTTGCAAAAATAGTACTATGAATAACGACGAAAAGGACGCTTCTCGCAAAAAAATAATAAGCGCGCGCAAGAATATATAAAAGGATAGTTAGGACCCAAGGGGTCAAAATATCCTTATAAAAGTAATCAAGAGGCACCAAAAGAGGTCTCGGAGGTATGTTAAACGGACCGTCACTAGCCATGAGGCCTCGCCCTAAAAGCGAAAAGGGGTTCACGTGTAAATGAGAGAATTGCTACAAAACACAAAGGAATGGGCTTAAAACCTCTAGGTGCAAGCGCCCTAAATGATCCACTACAGGGTATAAATAGGGGGGCATGCAATTGGGCTAACTCACGGTAAGCTTAGGCCAAAATACCCCATCCCGAGTAATGCTAGTTTGGACCCAACGAATATGAGGGAAAAAGAAAATATACCTCAAGCAGGAAAAATAGAGTGCAGTCGTGATCTATAGGAGGTCAAGGGCCAAACGCGCCGGCAGAGTCGAAAAAGAGCTGAGTGGTCGAAAGCACGCTTCTGCAGAAATAAACAAAAAGGATGCGTTAGCCTCCAAATGGACGTACCAAAAATTAACTCATATGTAAAAAAAAAAAAGGGAGAAATGATGATGAAATGAAATGAAATAATAAAATGAAAGAAACTAAGGAAAAAATGGGGATGTGGGGGATTGAACCCCTTACCTCTTGAAAGAGGAAGGATTCTCAAAACCACTAAGCCAAAGAAGTAAGGTGAAAATAATAAGCCTTGCATGTAGGCCTATTTATACGAATTAAAGAGAATAGTCTACCAAAGCACCTAAAGGTCCTCTCCTAGACTAGGGGACAAGTGTGGATGCTCGAAATTCAACAGTTATAAAAAGGCCAAAAGCGTGTGATAGGCTCCCGTCAACGCCTCGTGGGTACGCCCGATATGCTACGAGCATATCGCACCAACAATTTAAAGGCCCCGTCTCGTGCCCCTGCACGACACGGCCTCGCGTGCCCCCGCACCACAACCTCGCGTGCCACCAAGGGCCTACGTGCACTGGCCGCGCGACACTACCAGGATCCGCGCACACTGGTCGCGCGACACCACCAGGATCCGCGCGCGCTGGCCGCGCAACACCACCAGGATCCGCGCGCACTGGCCGCGCGACACCACCTGATCTGCGCATAGGGTGGCCTCGCCCTCAAGGGCCTCGCCCAAGGATCATGCATGCATAGGGTGGCCTCGCCCAAGGGCCACGCACGTCTAGTGGCCTCGCACCAAAGGGCCTCGCCCAAGGACTACGCATGCCTAGTGGCCTCGCCCCAAAGGGCCTAGCCCAAGGACTACGCATGCCTAGTGGCCTCACCCCAAAGGGCCTCGCCCAAGGGCCACACACGTCTAGTGGCCTCGCCCCAAAGGGCCTCGCCCAAGGACTACGCATGCCTTGTGGCCTCGCCCGAAAGGGCCTCGCCCAAGGACTACGCATGCCTAGTGGCCTCGCTCCAAAGGGCTTCGCCCAAGGGCCACGCACATCTAGTGGCTTCGCGCCAAAGGGCCACGCCCAAGGACTACGCACGCCTAGTGGCCTCACCCCAAAGGGCCTCGCCCAAGGGCCACGCACGCCTAGTGGCCTCGCCCCAAAGGGCCTCGCCCAAGGGCCTCGTCCAAAGGGCCACGCGTATATGGCGGCCTTGCCCCAGTGGGTCTTGTCCAAAGGCCTCGCGTGCATGATGCCAGTGTTCAAGGTGGCCCACAAGAGACACAAAGAATACGAACAATGTACCTCTAAAGGGGTACGTACATGCCTGCAAGGAATAAGGGACAAGCTTGACACCTGTACCCGACAAATAGTGGAGGTTGGGAACAGTACGAGGAATGGCAACACCACCACCACGTCTCTGACACCCGTACAAGGCAAGTAGTGGAGTCATGACCGGGTACAAAAGCTGAGGTGCACCCATGAACTCTGACCATGTACCAGAGTTGACACCACTACCCCTGGAACTACTCTCCTGCTAGTGTACTCATGTAACATCTGCTCCCCTGGACCACCATGTACCCAGGGCCATTAGAGCCTACTATAAAATGAACTCTAACTCCACCTGAAGAGGGGTTGGAAAATTTACTGTAGCAAGTGCACCATAGTGAATAAAAACGAATTTCACCATTGTTCTTCTGCAATTGTTCTTGGAGTTGATACTTAGATTCCTTAAGCTTTTCTTTTGGTAATCTTTACTTTGCAATTTTTCTGACTTAACTTAGTTGACGAGTTCTGACTGTCAACAACAACTATCCCCTCTTTACAGAAATTTCGTCCTCAAAATTTACTTGAATAACTCAGGATATCGATCCCGCATATCATACTCAAGCTCCCAAGTTGCTTCTTCTACATTACTATTCCTCCACATCACTTTCTCTAAGGAAATGCTCTTGTTCTGTAAGACTTTATCTTTCCGGTCTAAGATCCGAACCGGTTTCTCCTCATAGGACAAATCTTGATCCAACTACAGGTTCTCATATCTCAGCACATGTGTAGAATCTGACACATACTTCCAGAGCATAGACACATTAAATACGCTGTGAATCCCTAATAAGTCTGGAGGCATAGCAAATCTATAAGCCACCTCTTCGACTCATTCCAAGATCTCAAAGGGGCCAACAAACCTAGGACTTAACTTGCCTTTCACTCCAAATTGTTTCACTACCTGATCATAAGTGGTAGTCCTCGGATCCAATATTATCTTAATGTCCTAGGCCATCAATACATTCAGCCCTCATACAAAGCGAGCCCTCCATGCCATATTAGTAGGCACCAAATCAGGTGCGAACATGGCTAGCCGGTCAAACTTCAAGATTACTCTGTGATAGTCATTATGTTCTGATTCAGATTAGTAAACTCATTCATCTTTGCTACTCGAACTACAACACTGTAATATTTCTCATTAAAGACATCCATGAATTCATCCCAGGTGATAACAGTCACATCCTTCCGCTAGGACACAACTTCCCACCAGATATAGGCGTTTTCCCTCAATATGTAACTGGCACAAGCCACCCTCTCATTTCTTTCCACCCTCATTAAATCAAGGATAGAAGAAGTCATGTTCATCCAGTGCTCTGCTCGCAGTGGGTCTGGACCGCCCTCAAAGGTAGGAGGGTGTTGCTTCCTTAACCTTTCACACAAAGGCTCCCACCTATTCTCCATCAAAGGTTGGGCTGGCACTGGTGCCACAGCCTGTGGGGCCTGTAGTCCAACATCCTGAGAAGGTGTCCGATGCCTTAGTTCTCGTAGTACATCTTCGGTTCTTTGAAGTCTAGCTTGCTTTTATGCAAAATTTGTTGCCAATTCTGTGGGGCGGGTGGAGGGTCCTTACCCTGGTTGTTATCTTCGGCCATATTGCCGTGAATTCTAGTTGATTGTCGAGGCATGACTTCAATATGCTTGCAATCAATAATGCGGCACATCAGGCATGATAGCTATAACGCCCTACTACCCTAGAGTCGTTACCATGTGATTTAAAATGTGCCAATAGCTCACTAATCGAGGTTTTGGACTGAAAAGTGTGATTAAATCATAATAAAAACTCATTTTATGAAAGTTAAGTATAAAAGGTTTGGACATCCATTAAAGTTATAAAAGTGATACATTGGGATCCCAAAATACTGTTTCAAAATATATTTACAACCTAAAAGTAAGAGTACAGTTGAGCTAAGCGACAAAATCAAACATTCACAGTGTGTTCCTCAAAACAACCCTCAGTCGTGGCAGCCAGGTAGGTAAAACATGTACGTTCACTCCAAGCCCTCCAACTCATGCTTGGTCGGCCTTTCTTTTGCCCTTACCTGCACCATCGAGCACCCATGAGCCAAGGCCCAACAAGAAAACTCATGAATATAGCATATAATAATTCATTCGAGTAAATGCGTAACTTTAAACAGATAACAAACTATTCACAAAACGACCTATGCCGACCTAGGTGCTTTACCAGGCACTGGGTTTGCGGTCTTCACCAACCGGGTGAGTACAACACCCTAGATGGCCATGCCATGGTGGTCTGCATTCAACATGCTTGTTGTCGTTTGACCTACATTCAACATGCTTATCACCATTCTCGGCCTTCGCTAATCCCGACCTTCGTCGATCCCGGCCTTCGCCGATCAATTATAATCATGCAAACTTAGCATAACAACTACAAATATTCACACACAACAGTTAAACACATATAATCGGCCCATGCCCTACTCAATGGGAACCAAAAATTTTCTTACCTGTGTCCCGAGCTGACTGACTAGTGTGACCCCAAGCACGATCTCCTAAACCTGAGCCTTAGTGGTAAAACCTAGTCACAACGCATTAATAATAAACATCCATCAAGGTCTTAGCCAATTAGAAACTTTAGAATAATATTTTAGCCTCTGGGGACTCGAATTCTTCTAAACCGCGTAATTTAACCCTTCTCGAGCCTTTAAATATGAGTTCCCGAGCTTAAAACTATAATTTGGCCAAAAACCCTACATGCACGACGACACCTTCAATTAGAGATGCAAGCCCCAACAATTAGAGCCGCAACCTTCTTCAAGTCAGAGAGCCCAACCCTCAATTACTCTGGACATGCGTCGCAGTCCGCCCTGCCCAGTGTCGTGGCACTAAGGCGATTCAACGAATCCACTTAGGTCAGTTCATGCGGGCCGCGACGGTCAAGAACAGCGCCGCAATGTGACCTTGCGAACCCAAAATTTCCTAGGATTTTAGAAATCGCAAATCCATCCCAAACCACCCCTAACTCGACTTCTAACCCATTTTAATCACAAAATTACACCAACAATACAAAACTACTGCAAAACAGCCATCAAAGACTCTATAAACACCATTAAATTAAGAACTCTAGGATCTCAACCAAAACACCAGAAACAACAAACTAAAAGTTTGAGAATTGAAGTTACCTCCTGAAATTTGTGTTCCCCCAGCTGGATCCTTTAGTTGACATCCTCAAATTCCCAAAGCCTAGCTCTCAATTCCCACCAAAGATAGCCTTAAGTTTGAAATTCAGCAAATCCCTTTAACAACCTTGCGAGAATCACTTCCAAAGGGGAAGAGAGAGAGAGCGAGAGAGAGAGAGATAGATAGACTAAGTGTTTTGTTTCTTTTTTTTTTCTAAGTGCATACCAGATGTGTAGAGTCTACCCAAGCTTCTCCTTTGCTCCAAAATGACCAAATTTCCCCTAAGTTAATCCTTAGCCCTTTAATGCTTCCAAGGGCAATCCCGTCATTTTCCACATCCCGCTAATTCCTCAAGTATTCCTATAAATACTCAATTAACCCCGACATGCTTAAATAACCGCTAAATAACTACCTGTTACACAGTGAATCCTGAACACATACTATGTTCCCAATATGCCCCTAGGCTCACCCTGAGCTGGGTATTCAACCTCGTTGTGACTATTCCGCTGATCCACTCCCTAGGACTGTCTCAGACCACACATCTCACATATATCTCCACAATCGTGTGGTCTCAAGTCCAACACACATATAATCACATTTATGCCCTCAACGGGCCAAAATTACAAGTATGACCTTATTAACAAGAACGGGCCCACATGCATATTTAATTCTCCTAAATAGGCATATCTAGTCATATAATCATTTATTTCAAGTAATCACATAATGATACACATAACTCACAATTAACCACGTAATAACACAACTAAATAAATTATTGCCCTCCCGACATGCTAATCAAGGCACTAAGCCTTATTAGCATATTTGGGGCGTTACAATTATCCCTTCCTTACAGAAATTTTGTCCTCGAAATTTCCCTGAATAGCTCGGGATATTGATCTCGCATATCAGAATCAAGCTCCCAAGTTGCCTCTTCCACCTTGTTGTTTCTCCACAGCTCTTTTACCAAGGCAATTGTCTTGTTCCGCAACACTTTATCTTTCCAGTCTAGGATCTGAACATGCTTCTCCTCATAAGAAATATCTTGGTACAACTATAGCTTTTCATAAGTCAACACATGTGTAGAATCTGATACATACTTCTGAAGCATGGACACATGAAACACGTTATGGACACCTAATAAAGCTGGATGCATAGCTAATCTGTAAGCCACCTCCCCAACTTGCTCTAGGACCTCGAAGGGGCCAAAAAACCTAGGACTTAACTTGCCTTTTGCTCCAAATCATTTCACCCCTCTCAAAGGAGAAACTCCGAGAAAAACATGATCACCGACTTGAAATTCTACACTCGTGAGTTTCATGTCTGAGTAACTCTTCTGTCGACTCTGGGAGGTGAGCATCCGAGCTCTAATCTTCTCAATTTCCTCGTTAGTCCTCTCAACGGCCACAGTACCTAAGTACTTCCTATCACCCGTCTCATCCCAATGGATGGGCGATCTACACTTCCTGCCATACAACATTTCATACAGAACCACTTTGATAGTCGTCTGATAGCTGTTATTATAAGAAAACTCAATCAAAGGGAGATACTTACTCCAAGATCCCCCAAAATTCAGCAAACTGGCTCGCAACATATCCTCCAGTATCTGAATCTTCCTCTCAGACTGTTACTTGGGGCAACCAAAACTCACATTGACTGAACTTAGAATATAGCCTATGCTCTCCCAGCCACTATAGTACCAAACACAGATGCTGCTTGTGCTCTGTCTCTGATTGGGAGTACACCAGTATATCATGGATGAATACGATCACAAACTTATCCAGGTAATCCCTGAAGACTCTATTCATCAAGTCCATGAAGGCTGCTAGGGCATTAGTTATTCCAAAGGACATGACTAGGAATTCATAATGTCCATACCTCGTACAAAATGCGGTCTTTGGTATGTCCTCCTCCTTAATTCTTAACTGGTGGTAGCCGAAATGAAGGTTAATCTTAGAGAACATCGTCTTCCCATGTAGCTGGTCAAACAAGTCATCGATCTTGGGCAGGGGATACTTATTATTAATGGTCAACTTATTTAGTTCTCTGTAGTCGATGCACATCCTTAAGGTCCCATCCTTCTTCTTGACGAACAATATTGGAGCACTTCATGGTGAAAAACTGGGTCTGATGAATCCTAGATCTAGTAACTCCAGCAACTGGTTCTTTAGTTACTTCAACTCTGCTGGAACAATTCTATAAGGTGTCCTAGATACTGGCTCTGCCCATGGTGCCAACTCGATGACAAACTCGATCTCTCGATGTGGTGGCGATCCTGGTAGGTCTGCTGGAAATACATCAGGGAACTCGCACACAAACCTAGTCTCACCCGGTCCAACTAAAACGACCCTAGATGTATCCATTGTGTTCGCTAGGAATCCTATGAAACCTTCTTGCAATAGGTCTCTAGCCTTTAATGCAGAGATCATAGGTACTCGTGGTCCACTCACTGTCCCCACAAACACAAAGGGTTCCTCTCCTTCCTGCTCAAAAGTTACCATCCTATGCCTGCAGTCTATTGTCGCCCCGTACTTTGATAAGCAATCCATCCCCAGAATCATATCATTGTCATCCATCACCAATTCGATCAAATCCACAGAGAAATCCCTACTGTCTATCTCTATCAGTAATGTTCTAACCCATATCCTAGAGACTACCAGTTCTTCGGTTGGCAAAAAAGTCTTGAATCCCCTAGCATACAAATCATAAGGTCTACACAAACAATCTATCACTCTAGTAGATACAAACAAATGAGTATCTCCTGAATCAATCAATGCAGTAAATAAAGAAGCGACACTAGAAATCTGACCTGTGTCAAGGTAAACACTCTGGCTGGAGTGAGGCTGTCACTCCTATTGGGTTCTTCCTTTCTGACCCGTGTCAAGTGACTGACACTCCCACAGATGAAGCATGATCTAACTCTGCACTACCCCAGATGTCGGCGCCTGCACCGTGGACACTCTGGGAAGTTTCTCCAATTCTCTCCTCCGCCATGATGGCTGCTAAAAGCACCACGCGCCCTCTTATCTGGGTCAGGAGGAACAAAAGAATCTGATGCCTTTGTCTTCTGCTCACTGGGGCCACCACCCCGGCTAGAACCAGTGAAGGGAAGCACCCTCAACACTTGACACAAGCTTTCTCTTCTGCTCACTGGGGCCACCACCCCTCGCGATGCCTTCTCTCCATATCTAATCTTCAGCCCCCTCAACAGTAAGGGCTTTCTCCACTACCTAGGCATAAGTGGTAGTCCTCGGATCTAGTGTTATCTTAACATCACTGGTTATTATCAAATTTAGTCCCAGTACAAAATGATCCCTCTGTGCCATATCTGTAGGCACCAAGTCCGGCACAAACTTCGCCAACCGATCAAATTTCAAAGCGCACTCTGTGGCGGTCAATCTGTTCTGGGTCAGGTTTGTAAACTCATCCACCTTTGTAGGTAAAACTGCAACACTATAATATTTCTCATTAAAGACATCTTGAACTCATCCCAGGCCATAGTAGTCACATACCTCCTCTGGGACACGACTTCCCACCAGATGCAGGTGTCATCCCTCAACATGTAGCTGGCATAAGCCACCCTTTTGTTTCCTTCCACCCTCATGATATACAATTTGAAAGAAATCATATCCATCCATTGCTTTGCCTGCAGTGGGTCTGGATCGCCCTCAAAGATGGGAGGGTGTTGCTTTCTGAATCTTTCATACAAAGGCTCTTGCTTGTTCTCCATCACAGGCTTGGCTGGCACTGGTGCCACAGCCTATGGAATCTATAACTCAGCATCCCGGGGAGGGGCTTGTTGCATCAATTCTCGGAGTTCATCTTCAGTCTGCTAAAGTCTAGCTTGCATTTCTGCAAACATTTGTTGCCAGTTTTGTGGGCCAGGTGGAGGGTTCTTGTAACGACCCAAAATCGCTATTAAGGCTTAAGGGCCTTGATTAGTGTGCCAGGAGGGCATGTTGGGATTTATGTGTGATTTTATGAGTTAAATGCATGGTTATGATTTAAAGCATGTTATTTGACTAATTGTTTATCTGAGATGCATGACTATGTGTATTAGTATGCATGTAGGCCCTGATTGTGTTTGAAGGGCATAATTATAATTTTAGCCGCTGAGGGCATATATGTGATAATTGTATTCCGTGATTTGTACCACGTGAGTGTGGTGGTATTATTTTGATGCACGTGCCGAGACGGTCCTAGAGAGCAAATTAACTTAAGAGTCACAACGGGATTTCTATACCCGGCTCGGGAGGAGCCTAGGGGTACTTCGGGAATTTTATGGCTAAGATTGAGATTTAGCGGGTAATGGTTATTGGTGATTGAGTAACCTGGGTAACCATTAGTTACTACTTAGAGTAACAAGTTCTAGATAGAAAATGGTAGAAATGAAATAGAAGTAAAAGGACTTAAGTGCCCTTGAGGTTAGTTGGGAAAGGATAGGCAAGGAGGGGTAAAATGGTCATTTGGCTGGGAATTGGATATATGGCAGCTGGGTATTAAGGGGTACACGGTTTGGGGCTTGGTCATTTGATGCTTTGATAATTTGAAGAGAAGAAGAAGGAGAGGGAAAAAGCTAGGGCATGAAGAAGAAGAAGGGAGCTGAAACTTGAAGACTAAGGGGATGAACCAAGGAAGCTTAAGGTTGGATTCTTGATTGAGGTAAGAGTTTTAAACATCCTTGGGTTTTCTTTTCTGTTGTGGTTTAAGATTTTGAAGCCATGGTTTAGGTTTGTCAAGCTTGGGTTGTGTTTTTGGCCTTTGGGTTTGAGTTTTCTGAAATTTGGAATCAAATGGGTGATTTTGAGTGTGATTGTGTTATTGAGTTGGGTTATGATGTTTATGGGTTGATGTATGGTCTATTTGGAGTTTTGAGTTGGTTTTGGAGCTTGGGTGTGAGTTTGGGACGATTTGGGAGGTTTTAGCTCGGAGAAAATGCAGGGGAAAAACCCAGAATTCTGGGTCTGCGAAGGCGTGCCGCGACACGGGTTTTTCGTGCCGCGGCGAGGGAGTCCCTGACTGATGTGTGCCGCGGCACAAGAAAGTTGTGCCGCGGCACAAGGCAAATTTCAGGTTCACATTTTTGGCAATTTTAGGCCTTTGCTCCGGGAGTTCGGGGGATGTCTCCGGGGTGTTGTTTTAAGGTTTTAGAGGTCCCGAGAGTGCGGGATTGGTCCCGGGAAGTGGTTTTGGGTTGATTAGTATTGAGGGATGTTTCTTGTGTGTTGTGACTTGGTTGTTGGTGAGGCTCGTGCTAGAGGACCGTGCTCGCAGCTTTAGTGCATCAGGAGGCTCGGAATACAGGTAAGAAAACTATAACACCCGTAGGATAGGGCGTGGGCCCGTAGTGTGATGGTCGGGCATGGCCCTTTATTGCATGTTGCATGATGAGATGATTGTAGGGCGTGGCCCCGGATTGTATTATGTGTAAATGTTTAACCTGAAATGAACCGTGATGTGTGTGAATGTTTATTTCGAATGTACTATATATGTGATTATGATGAAATGTACGGCGTAAGCCGGGGCGGCCGTGGGCCGAGTACGGCGTAAGCCGGGGCGGCCGTGGGCCGAGTACGGCGTAAGCCGGGGCGGCCGTGGGCCGAGTACGGCGTAGGCCGGGGCGGCCGTGGGCCGAAAGTAACACCTAGCACATGGGATGCTATATTCAGGGTGGGACCCAAGGGATACATGAGTTATCCTCGCGGTGAGAACCGATACCCCAGGGCTTTGGTAAGGGTCCTGGGGCGGCATGGCCGTGTTTGCTTAGTCTAATGATTGACTTGTTTATTGTGGATTATCTGTTATGATAAACTGTATACATTGCATATGTTATGTTCTGCATGAGTTTTCTTGCTGGGCTTCGGCTCACGGGTGCTCTGTGTTGCAGGTAAGGGCAATGACTGAGTCAACCAACCATGAGTACGGAGAGCGTGAAGCGACGCGTACATGTTTGGCCTGCCCGACTGCTTTGGTTGGGGGTTTATTTGAAAATGGCTGTAATAATCTATGATTTTTATGATTTATCAACTGTGAACTCATTTTTTTGATGTAAATAGTTTTCAAACCTTATTTTGGGATCCCAATGTTTAATATTATGAGTTTTATTGAAACAACGCATTTTTCTAATATTACAGCCTTAACTTTTAATTAGTCACACTTTCGTTTCAAAACCTCGGTTAGCGGGATCTTTGCACACTGATTTGTCTTAAAACTCACTAAGTAACGGCTCTAAGGAAGTAGGGCGTTACAACTTGGTATCAGAGCGAGCCAAGGTTTATTGGTTCTGGAGATCGACCGAACATGTACGCTCGCTGTCAGTGACAAGCTCGACTCAGGGTTGGTTGGTATGAATGATTGACATGTTTGAATATATATGTTTGAATGCCCTGTTTGCCTGCTTATTTATATGGAGCATGAGGAATGAGATGACATATGCATGAGATACTGATAGGGCCTGGCCCTTGACTGTTTCATGTTGAGATCAATGTGTGCTGAATAACATTATTATGCATGTGGATGAAAATTGGCATAATGGTTCGCATATTGAGCGTATGTGGTTAGTTTTCTGAATTAAATTCATATGTATATCATTGTGGACTTGACCTAGTATATGCTTGTGTGTGCATTATACCTGTGGATATTTGGACCTAGTGGTGGTTTGGTTCAGAGTAGGAACCCCAGAGTTCAGGTGTTGGGTCAGTTTTGACAGGTGGAATTGTGTTGTTGGTTCCTAGAAGGGTTTGGGGACCTGATATTGTGTTGAAAAGGGGGTTTTAGATATAAGTTGGAGTTGAAATCTCCAGTTACCCCTGAGTGTAGCAGCAGAGGGTCACTAGTGTGTGGGTAGCTGTGGAGTTGTTAGTTGAGACGGGATAGAAGAGCAGCAGATTTCTCTGGGGAAATAGCTGATTTCGATGTTTTAACAGTAAGGTGGCCAGTGTTGGTCTACTGTGAGGTATGGACAGATAAGGGTATTACATGAAAGGCTTAAAGGGTGTTAACCTCGGGTTTTGAGGAGAGTTCGAGTTGACAAGGAATTTATCAATAGATGAGCAGAGTTAATTCCACCCTTGGTTAAGAGGATGAGAGATCCTGATTAGAGGGTTGTGTTAAACATTGAGGCAGGGAGATGCCTGGATTTGGTACTCGGGCGGAGGTACTGGCTTAATGGGTTGGAAAGAACCTAGTTGATGAATGGTTAGAAGAGATTTTAAAGACATGATTAGAACCGTGGAGACGGGCAAATGTGTGAGTCTGGTTTGGACTGTTAGGGGTAACAACAGCGTAGATCAATGGGTTTGGTGATTTGGATAGTTCATTTCGGAAATTTATACAGATGGATGTATCTGGGATTGGTGGCGACCCATTTAAGGGCATGAGATCTGAAATAGCCTAAGGCATTTGGGCTGCTTTGAGGAAAGAGTTTTTGTCTGCATGTGGATGGCGGAGAGGGCCATATTGTTTGAGGAACTGATGGTTGATGTATAGAGCATGAGTGCTAGAGCTGCAAGGGCGGTGCTTCCTTTGATGGAATTAGTGAAGATAGATTCGTGATAATCAAGTTGAAAGAACCCCGGATAATGTTGTGGCTTTTGGATTGCCAAGAAAAAGGGGAAAAGTCTGACTGATAAGACGGTACTTTTGTTGATAGAACGCAGCGAGGTTGGATTCTCGATTGTTGAGATAGAAGGACCCCAGACAGTGCTTGGGCACCTAATTTGAGATTTGAAAGAAGCCTGATTGAAAAGGTAGATATCGAGATGGCGACAGGAACCAGGAGGTTAATTGGTATGCATATGAGGAAGAGGATGCCACCTGAGAGGAGGTCAGGTGAGGGCATGACTTCTACGTAGAATGACTCAAGATGTTGGGATGGATTTCCCATGGTGAGGGAACGGAGAACCAGAGTGCAGCGATACATTCAAAGTTCGAGGCCGAGTCCTCAAGGGTGAGTATGTATCTGACGAGCTTATGCTTTGGTCATGTAGCGAACTGGAAGGATTCGGTGTTTCGAATGCTCCGAGAGGGTGATGGACATAGAGAGGGTGCCTCTATGGTGCCATTCGAGAGGCTGAGGACAGTGATACTTATTGAGAAGGAATTAGAAACTCTGGCAGATGGATTGTTGAGGATGTCATCCGGAGTACGTAAAGGAGACGGAGCTGATCAGTGGGAAAATTATGTGGGTATGCAAAGGAAGATTTAGGGAATACTTCAAGGTCAGACTACGGATAGGATTGGTATAGGGAATGTTGTAAAAGACGGTTTTGGACGACAGAAAGTCTATCGAAGCAATTGAAGGAATCTGAGCGTGGTGTAGCCAGTGTGTTATACTACGGGGATTGTTGGCATCGTCGGGTTTGAACGAAAAGTACAATGTTGGGTACCAGTGGGGACGATGTCTCCAAGAGTTGATCTACGACCTGGTTATTGCCAGTTGGAAACCAAGGATAGAGACATTTCGGAAAATTTTCTATTCTGCACCGGGTTGGGAGTGATGAGTTGGTAACAAAGATTCTAGAATGGTTCAAGCTACATCAGCACAGGTAAGCTCTTTAGGCTGAGAATGCGTGAACGGTATGGGTAAGTCCCTTCAAGCTCACGAGCAGTACATGTGGATTACTCCCAGACGGAAATGGTGAGCAATGATTATGCGAAAGAAGTTTGTACCCAGAAGGCAGAGTCTCAGGTAAGGTTCTACGGATTGTTGGTTGAGAGTCGTCAGGAGTACTAAGATTAGAGCTACAAGGAGGAAGGACAGGTAAGAGAAGAATTGATCTGAAGCCGCAAAGAAGCTAATGAAGAACGTTCGAAGAATTGAAGGCATAACAAGACTGGTAAGCGCGTCATCTACTGCACGAGCATCTCCGGGAGACAACTACATCAGAGGCGAGGGGAACAGTAAACTCGAGGTTAGACGGACTGACTGGTATCAAATCAGAAAGAAATTCAGAAGACAAGGTGTGATTGTTTAGTATCTGCTAATGCGGGAGTATGCGTGTGATTTGGTTAAGTAAAGAGCGATTTCATAAAAGACCTGATCCATGGTAGGGTTATGGAAATGTGGGAGTGCATCACGGATTGTGCACGCCCAGGCGCAGTTGGCGCGAGGGTGGATCGAACCTTGCGGGAGGCGACAGAATGGATCATGGTTGATACACTTGGAACGTTAAGTCGACTGTTGTGTATGGCATAAGGTACTTGAGTTTTGGGTATTAGTAAGAAGGTTAACGTTGAGGCCCAGTTGTGGTGAAAAGTAACAGACTGATGATCAGTGTTTGAGTCTCGATTGGACGAGGGGAAATTTAATTGGAGGTGGAACTCCTAGCGGTAAGGCGCGTGTCAGTCGGGGAATAGCGCCATAGATTATATTGGGGTGGTCAAAGCAACGACTGAGATCGGCATGATGTTAATAGGTAAGGGTTAGCTGGTGAGTGTCACTGAGCTATGGAATCCGAAGTGTTGACTTGAGTTGAAACAGGGAAGGACCCTGTCATGGTGGTACAGTAGGATACCAGGAATGGATGAAGGATCCAATTAGATTTGGTTTATGAACGAGAATTCTGAATGGATATCATTCCACCTCCTAGGGTACGTCGTACCGGGAGGGTCGAGCGGGTGCCGGAAAATAGCGTTTTCCTTTGGACCCTGAGGGGTTAGGTGATGTGGTAGTGTATCATGGGAATAGACCACTTTAGACCCTGAGTAAATTGTTTGGACATGAAGAGTTTTAACTCAGTTGAGGGAGTTAATGTTGTTGGGGCAAGTGAACTGGTTTCAGGATAGAACGTCGATGACATTGAATTGAGGCCCTATAATATTTTAAATTATTGGAATGGATTTAGAGAACGAAAAGAACAGAGTGGGAACCTGGAATTATCAGTTGATTGCAAGTGGGGTGGCAGTCTGAAAGTTTATCGGATATCTTAAAGAACTGAGCGCCGAGTAGGCGAATACTTGAAGTATTAAGGGAAGTGTAATCCCTGATGAGTTAGTCGTGGTGGCGGTTGCTGGTGTCTTGTTAAAGTAACACGACATATGACATGGTAGGAGGCAAAGGGTAGTGAATACTACGATTTGGCATCGGTTCAGAGAGAAGCCAAGTGGTTGTTGGAACTCTTAAGGCAGGAGCGTCTGCCTATTTGAAAGGATTAACAGCTTGTAAATTGATAAGTGTTGAGGAAATAAAGTTCCGGAAGGAAAGAGTTGCGTCTCTGCATTTTAACAGACGAGGATCTGTAAGGTGTTCAGAGAAAGAAGGGAGAGTTCTGACTCTTAATTCAGCATAAGATTCTGAAGTTTTACCAAGGATTAGGCCAACGGGGCCTACCAATTGATCCCACCTAGTAGAGGTGACGAATTTTGAGTATCTCTGGAATCAGGAATAAGACGATGAATTGGTCATTGTAATCTAGGCAGACCCTGAGGTTTCTGCAAGGTTGCGGTGTAAACAAGAAGCTATTGAGAGTATGGCTATTAGACGAAATCTTGAGGGGCAAGATTGTTACTCTTGTGAGAGTGTTGTTGAAAAGTAAAGTAAAGGCGGTGGGCCTTGGAAATTATGGTCAGAGTTGCGGGTTTACTGACTGATGTGTTTGGATAAATTTCGAGGACGAAATTTTTATGAGGAGGGGATAGTTGTAACGACCCAAAATCGCTATTAAGGCTTAAGGGCCTTGATTAGTGTGCCAGGAGGGCATGTTGGGATTTATGTGTGATTTTATGAGTTAAATGCATGGTTATGATTTAAAGCATGTTATTTGACTAATTGTTTATCTGAGATGCATGACTATGTGTATTAGTATGCATGTAGGCCCTGATTGTGTTTGAAGGGCATAATTATAATTTTAGCCGCTGAGGGCATATATGTGATAATTGTATTCCGTGATTTGTACCACGTGAGTGTGGTGGTATTATTTTGATGCACGTGCCGAGACGGTCCTAGAGAGCAAATTAACTTAAGAGTCACAACGGGATTTCTATACCCGGCTCGGGAGGAGCCTAGGGGTACTTCGGGAATTTTATGGCTAAGATTGAGATTTAGCGGGTAATGGTTATTGGTGATTGAGTAACCTGGGTAACCATTAGTTACTACTTAGAGTAACAAGTTCTAGATAGAAAATGGTAGAAATGAAATAGAAGTAAAAGGACTTAAGTGCCCTTGAGGTTAGTTGGGAAAGGATAGGCAAGGAGGGGTAAAATGGTCATTTGGCTGGGAATTGGATATATGGCAGCTGGGTATTAAGGGGTACACGGTTTGGGGCTTGGTCATTTGATGCTTTGATAATTTGAAGAGAAGAAGAAGGAGAGGGAAAAAGCTAGGGCATGAAGAAGAAGAAGGGAGCTGAAACTTGAAGACTAAGGGGATGAACCAAGGAAGCTTAAGGTTGGATTCTTGATTGAGGTAAGAGTTTTAAACATCCTTGGGTTTTCTTTTCTGTTGTGGTTTAAGATTTTGAAGCCATGGTTTAGGTTTGTCAAGCTTGGGTTGTGTTTTTGGCCTTTGGGTTTGAGTTTTCTGAAATTTGGAATCAAATGGGTGATTTTGAGTGTGATTGTGTTATTGAGTTGGGTTATGATGTTTATGGGTTGATGTATGGTCTATTTGGAGTTTTGAGTTGGTTTTGGAGCTTGGGTGTGAGTTTGGGACGATTTGGGAGGTTTTAGCTCGGAGAAAATGCAGGGGAAAAACCCAGAATTCTGGGTCTGCGAAGGCGTGCCGCGACACGGGTTTTTCGTGCCGCGGCGAGGGAGTCCCTGACTGATGTGTGCCGCGGCACAAGAAAGTTGTGCCGCGGCACAAGGCAAATTTCAGGTTCACATTTTTGGCAATTTTAGGCCTTTGCTCCGGGAGTTCGGGGGATGTCTCCGGGGTGTTGTTTTAAGGTTTTAGAGGTCCCGAGAGTGCGGGATTGGTCCCGGGAAGTGGTTTTGGGTTGATTAGTATTGAGGGATGTTTCTTGTGTGTTGTGACTTGGTTGTTGGTGAGGCTCGTGCTAGAGGACCGTGCTCGCAGCTTTAGTGCATCAGGAGGCTCGGAATACAGGTAAGAAAACTATAACACCCGTAGGATAGGGCGTGGGCCCGTAGTGTGATGGTCGGGCATGGCCCTTTATTGCATGTTGCATGATGAGATGATTGTAGGGCGTGGCCCCGGATTGTATTATGTGTAAATGTTTAACCTGAAATGAACCGTGATGTGTGTGAATGTTTATTTCGAATGTACTATATATGTGATTATGATGAAATGTACGGCGTAAGCCGGGGCGGCCGTGGGCCGAGTACGGCGTAAGCCGGGGCGGCCGTGGGCCGAGTACGGCGTAAGCAGGGGCGGCCGTGGGCCGAGTACGGCGTAGGCCGGGGCGGCCGTGGGCCGAAAGTAACACCTAGCACATGGGATGCTATATTCAGGGTGGGACCCAAGGGATACATGAGTTATCCTCGCGGTGAGAACCGATACCCCAGGGCTTTGGTAAGGGTCCTGGGGCGGCATGGCCGTGTTTGCTTAGTCTAATGATTGACTTGTTTATTGTGGATTATCTGTTATGATAAACTGTATACATTGCATATGTTATGTTCTGCATGAGTTTTCTTGCTGGGCTTCGGCTCACGGGTGCTCTGTGTTGCAGGTAAGGGCAATGACTGAGTCAACCAACCATGAGTACGGAGAGCGTGAAGCGACGCGTACATGTTTGGCCTGCCCGACTGCTTTGGTTGGGGGTTTATTTGAAAATGGCTGTAATAATCTATGATTTTTATGATTTATCAACTGTGAACTCATTTTTTTGATGTAAATAGTTTTCAAACCTTATTTTGGGATCCCAATGTTTAATATTATGAGTTTTATTGAAACAACGCATTTTTCTAATATTACAGCCTTAACTTTTAATTAGTCACACTTTCGTTTCAAAACCTCGGTTAGCGGGATCTTTGCACACTGATTTGTCTTAAAACTCACTAAGTAACGGCTCTAAGGAAGTAGGGCGTTACAGTTCTGACCCTAGTTGTCATCTTCGGCCATTTTGCCGCAGAGTCTAGTTGATCATCGAGGCATAACTTCAATATGCCTGCAATCAATAATGCCGCACATCAGGCACGATAGCAACATCCAAAAACCAACTCCCAGTCCAATCAATTAGCCAAAAATAGCAAATCAACACAAAGCACACATAGCATAAAGATATAGCAATCAAGGGGCTCATGCCCTAGCATTACATACACTCATCATGCTCTATTTATACTATTTAGGCAAACAGGGAAAATCAGACAAGCAATTAAACATGTAATTAACTTTATACCGACCAACTCTAAGTCGAGCTTGTCTCTGGAAGCGAGTGTACATATACGCTGATCCAGGTGCTTTACCTGGCACTGTGTTTGTGGTCTTCACCGAACGGGTGAGTACAACACCCTAGATGGCCATGCCATGGCAGCCTACATTCAAGATGCTTATTGCCATTCCCGGCCTTGGCCTATCAATTATAATCATGCAAACATAGCATAATAACTACAAAGATTCACGCAAGACATTTAAAAACAAATAATCGGGCCATGCCCTGCTCTACGAGCACCAACAATTTTCTTACCTATGTCCCAAGCTAACTGACTAGTGTGATCCCAAGCACAATCCCCTAAACCCGAGCCTTGGTGGTAAAACCTAGTCATAAAGCATTAATAATAAACATACTTCAAGGTCTTAACCAATTAAAAACTTTGGAATAATATTTTAGGCTCCGAGACTTTGAATTCTACTAAACCAGGTAGTAGAACCCTTCCCAAGCCTTTAAATTTGAGTTCCTAAGCTTAAAACTCTAATTTGGCCAAAATCCCCCTTTTTTGCTGTGACTCCCTCAATTAGAGTCGCAAAGCCCCCAAAATTAGATCTGTGACCCTCTTCAAGTCAGAGAGCCCAGCTCTTAAATACTCTGGACACGCACCGCGATGCGCCTTGCCCAGCGCTGCGGCGCTAAGGCGATTCAACGAATCCCATTAGGCCCCTGGGTTCATGCGAGCCACAACGCTCAAGAACAGCTCCATGGCGCAACCCTGCGAACCCAGAATTTCTGGCGATTTAAAAAATCGCAAATCCTTCCCAAGCCACCACAATTTCGATTTTTAACCCATTTTAACCACAAAATTACACCAACAATACAAAACTCCTGCAAAACAATCATCAAACACCCTCTAAACACCATTAAATTCAGAACCCTAGGATCTCAACCAAAACACCAAAACACAACAAACTAAAAGTTTGAGAATTGAGGTTACCTCCTGAAATTCGTGTTCCCCTAGCTGGATCCTTTAGTTGACAACTCCAATTCCCAAAGCCTAGCTCCCAATTCCCACAAAATACAACCTTAAGTTTGAAATTAAGCAAATCCCTTTCACAACCTTGAGAGAACCACTTCCAAAGGGGAGAGAAAGGGGAACATGAGTTAGTGGTAAAACCTAGTCACAGCACAATAATAATAAATATCCATCAAGCCTTAAACCAATTAAAAATTTCAGAATAACATAATAGCCTTTGGGTAGTAGAATTCTTCACGAACCCTTAAATTTGAGTTCTCGAGCTTAAAACCCTATTTTGGCCAACATTTTCTATTTGTGCCATGACCCATCCTCATAGGGTCGTGGTGCGCTACAAGTCAGAGAGCCCCAAGGCTCTTTTCTGTGGGGCACGGGTCGTGGCATGCCTTAGTATGCGCTGCAGCACATGGACAATTTCAGAGGCTCCCAAGCCTTCTCGCACACATGGGCCACGACGCCTGAAGAACAGGGCCACGACTCGAGCCCAAAACCCAGAAATCTTCAACATTTTCACTATGTTTTCTTCATCCAAATTCACCAATTCACACTTAAATCAATCCCTAAACCTAGAATTTAATCTAGAATTCATATCAAGGCAGCATAAACAGTGGAAGTACCCCAAAAACTATCTCATAATCTCATCAAAACCCAAAATCAGCCTAAGACCCAACCCCCATGTGAACCAGTAATTCACAGCAGAAAAATTAACAAAAGTTAGAATAAAATCCTTACCTCAACTGCAAATCTGACCCTGAACTAAACCCAAACACTTCAAGCTTCAATTCCATTTATTTCCAAGCTTCCCTCCTTTGAATTTTAGCAAAATCCCCAAGATAAAGACAGAGAAAGTATCGAGAAAGAGAGAGAGGGAAAAATGCTGAGAGAATGTGTTTCATTTTCTGATTAGTTCTAGAGTCCTAAGGCATCAATCTTAGTATATCATTTGAAAATGACCAAAATATCCCTAGGTTTACCCTTAGCCATTTAATGCCTCCAAGGGCAATCTCGTCATTTGCCACATTCTCGCTAATTCCTCAAGTAGTCATATGAATCTCCAATTAATCTTGACGTACCCAAATAATCGCTAAATAGCTACCAGTTACCCGGAATCCCCGAACACGTACTACGTTCCCAAAATACCCCTAAGTAGAGTCCAAGAACTTTACTTAGTAAGTTAGATAGTAGTAGCAATAGTAATAGTTGTAGTATCTTTATGACTATGGATTTTGGTTCATACCAGGATTTAGTTGGACACTCGTAGTAACACTTGTAGATTTTATAAGTTTAACCTATAGTTTAAGAATATTAATTATAACCTAAGGTTTAATTAATATGACTGATTATGAAGGTGATATTTATTATAATATAATGTTTAGATAAACCCAATAAGGAAATTACACTTATCATGTGTATGTTTAATGAATAATTAAGTATTTTGAGGAATAAATTTAATAAGAGTAATATTTGAATATCCTAGGGTCTGCCAGCAGCTTTGAAATCGTTAGAGGACTTAGTCAAGGCTGTTTACTCAATTCAAATTTGGCTGAGAAAGTGCAATTACGTGTATAATATTTCAGCATATGCCGATATATCGCAGCACTAGGGGGTGATATATCGCCATACGGGGATATGAAAAACACGTAACTTCACACGACCACCTCGACGAGCCTCGGGCATATTAGCCCATGCGATATATCGCCTACTAGGGGCGATATATCGGCTGTAGTGCCAGATTTTTGAACGTTTTTTAAACCGAGCTTATTTTATTCCTTAACCTCCTGATAAGTCCAGAATCTTTTTGACCGAGTCTTTAGCCTCTACTAAACGATTATTCAAAGATTTTTCAATTAAAAAGCCATTATTTTATTCAAGCTAAATAAATATCTTCATTCTTGAACTCTATAAATAGGACCTAGTACCCAGTCATTTATTCATTCATCAAGCTAAGTTCAGAGTCTACAAGCTGCTAGGTCATTTTAGAGTGATAAACACTTGGGTTGGGGATATAAGCTTTATCCTTATAAGCTTAATAAACACTCAGGAAGTAAGGTTCATAGTATATTTCGGTTCGAGGTGTAGTTTGGTTATAGAAGCATTCGAGGTATTCCTAATTCTAGTTCCTTTCTGTATTATTCTTATAGTTTTCTACTCAAAATCCTAACTCGTATTCACTATTCTTGGTTAGGCATCTAAGATCTTAAATGTAAGATTTTTGGTAAGTATCTTTTCGATGGTATAGTTCGTTTATCCTTTTTCTTTAGTATACTCACCTTTCTATTATGGTTTTTAGGAGTGTTCCAAAGTCCCGATACTGTTCTCATATCCCGGTATATTGGTAAGGAAAATAGGATAGATCTTGTATGTTTGTATGATGTGTTATGTTATATGTTAACATTATGTATAGTATGTTTATAGACCTTGGCCACATGACTTGTCTAGCTAGCAAGCCCAAATAATTTATGGGCATATGACTTGCTTGGCTAGCAAGCCCCACAAATCTATTGAGCATATGACTTGCTTAGTTAAACAAGCCCCAAGTAGTATAATGGCCATTGTAGTAAATATGACATATGTTTATGATACACTTATAGTATATGTTAATGATATGTTTTAGCATATGTTATGATATAATTTTTTTGTATATGATTTATGTTGTAGATTTTCCTTGCTGGGCATTAGGATCATTCCATTATGTTTATATGTGCAGGAAGTTAGCTATGGCGGCAGGAAAGGTTCTTGGCAGCTTGGGGATGTTTATTGAGGCAGGATGGAATCGATGGACTGAGCGTTGGATTAGAGGATGAAGTCTTTAAGTCTTTAAATCATATTTCTATGTATTTTTCCGCACTTAGTTTTGTAATCGATTTATTTAGATCATGTTATGTTTTTATTTTTAAAACAATGGGATCCCATATCCTAAGTAAAATCTTTATGTATTCAAACCCTTTCTTTACATAATAAAGTTATGATGTTTTCACATGTATGTTTTCTTATGATTAATATAGTATTTATTAATGGTCCAAGGTCTAGAATAGTTGGGTCATTACAGTTGGTATCAGAGCCATGGTTCATTCGCATGAAGTTCTCCTCGATATACACTCAAAGCTCCGAATCTGACCGCCAAGTAAGTGTTTAAGTTATAGTTGTTATGTTTATATGTGTAGTCAACGATTGTAGCCATTATGTTTCTGTTAAGAATGAACAGAGCAATATGTTTTAGTAATAAGACTATTTAGAGATTATCGTACTATAATTGCAGCCTTAGAGGACATATGGGAGACAATGGACCGGCAATGAGATATTATTTTCTCTTGATTAGGTTCACTTGAAAAGTAGAATTTCAGTTTACAAATGAGCAAAATCATAGGATTTTTAAGGATCTTCCTCGAGGGCATTTTGAGGCACATGATAATGAGGACTATGAAGAGATAGAAGATGATATGATAGATGAAGGATCGGATATAGAAGATCCCGATTTTTAGAATAGTTAGTATTATTATTTGTTTTTATTTATTATTGTTTTCTTTTATGGTTGTAATTAGTGAAAACTCTTTTCCAAATTAATATCATGGTTATTTTGTTATCATGTATGAGTTTGATTTTTTTCGCAATCATAATAAATAATAAATAAAATAAATAATGACTAAGTTCAGTGAGGGTGGATACAAATCAATGAACCAAGTTTCTATATTGAGTTAGGGGGCCATAGTAGTGGGAACAATTTTACTGATCCTAGCCCTCCCTCAATATGGTTAACTTTGGAACAAAGATGAGTTTTGAGCCTGAAAATTAAGTCATATAGGATGATTAGAAACAGACTTAGAAAATAAAGATGGCTTGTTTTTCTATGCATAGAAATCCACTCTAATAATAAAGGAGACTTATATAATTTTCATAAGAAGTCATAATTAATAGGTCCGAGTTATGTTTGTTTAGATTAAGTTTTGCCTTAGAACCTATTAGGGCAAGTTCTAATATGTTTTCTTGACTATTAGAACTTTGTCGAAGATGTTGCTCCGAAGATCTGCCCGTACCAACAGAAATGCCTCCAGCACTGCTCCAGTGAGAAATGAAGCCCCTCTGGTTCGAAGAAGAGGAGCGCGTGCTACCACTACTATTGCTACTCAAAGTGCGCCGCCACCGCCAGTGGACATCACCGCAGAAATTTTCTGGCTACGAAAACAAGTGGAAGAGCTGCTACAACAACAACAGACTCAGCCGCATCCTCAACATAGCAACAATAATAGGTAGAAGAGAAAGCATCACGATAATAAGCAGGCCAATGGTGACAAGAGAATGCTAGCAAGTGATAGGCCAGGTTATGTAGAATACCCACAGTGCTCCAAATGCCAGAAGAAACATCTTGAGGAGTGTTGTGCAAACACCAAAGGATGCTACGCATGTGGTCAAGAAGGACACCGAAAGAAAGAATGTCCCCAGCTTAAGCTAAAGGAGAAGAAGGATAATATGATAGTTCCTGAACATAGCCTTTGCCTTGACCCAGGGAGGAGCCTATGCTAGTAACAAGCAATTACATGTATGATTCCTATCCTCGATAGTATATGTTCTAGTATCGCTTGATTTGGGAGCAATATACTCGTATATCTCGCTAGGAATGATAGAGAAATTAGACAAACCTTGTAGAACTAGGTTTGTGACATAGTTGCCTTCGGGTAAAGTGGTTCTATCATCACCGATAGTACGAGGCGTACCGATCAAGATTGAGGACGTAGAACTAGAAGGAGACCTGATAGAACTGGAGATCAAGGACTTCGATGTGATACTAGGCATGGACTGGCTAACACATCATGCCGCAACCATCGACTGCAATTGTAAGAAGGTGACGTTCGAGACTCCTGACGGTCGGAAACTATGCTTCATGGGACAAGCTTCAGGATTACGCACCCTGTTAGTATCATCTCTCAAAGCTCAAAGAATGATGGAAAAAGGATGTCAAGCATTCCTAGCCAGCATCACAGATGTGGTAAAGGAGACACCACTTAAGGTTGGAGATGTCCGCATTGTAAGAGAATTCCCAGAGGTATTTCCCGATGACTTGCCAGGATTGCCGCCGACTCGAGAAATTGACTTCACGATAGAATTAGTACCGAGCACCGAGCCTATCTCCAAGGCACTGTATCGGATGGCACCTACAGAACTCAAGGAGTTAAAGACGTAGCTACAAGAACTCCTAGACTTGGGTTTTATTAGGCCGAGCCATTCACCATGGGGAGCACCGGTGCTATTCATGAAAAAAAAGGATGGAAGCATGCAGATGTGTATAGACTACCACGAGTTGAACAAGGTAACGATTAAGAATAAGTACCCGCTACCCCGAATCGACGACTTGTTTGATCAACTCCGAGGTGCGACTGTATTCTCAAAGAATGATTTACGGTCCGGGTATCATCAGCTCAAGGTGAGGGGACAAGATATTCCTAAGACAGCCTTTAGAGCTCGTTATGGACATTATGAGTTCTTAGTTATGTCTTTTGGTCTTACCAATGCACTAGTCGCGTTTATGGACTTGATGAATAGGGTCTTCAAGGACTACTTAGATAAATTCGTCGTAGTATTCATCGACGACATCTTAGTATACTCCATTGATGAAGTAGAGCACGAGGAACACTTGAGGTTGATTTTGCCACGACTGAAGGAGCATCAACTCTATGCTAAGTTCAAGAAATGCGAGTTTTGGCTTTCTCAAGTGGCATTCCTCGGGAATATTATATCAAAGGACGGAGTTGCAGTAGACCCATCAAAGGTAGAGGCCGTGAAGGATTGGCCAAAGACCAAAGAACGCATCCAAAGTAAGAAACTTTTTGGGGTTAGTAGGTTATTATAAGATGTTCGTAGAGGGATTTTCTAAGATAGATGTGAGGAAACATCAAAGATTCAACTGGAATGATAGATGTGAGGAAAGCTTCCAGTTGCTTAAGGATAAGCTTTGCTCAGCACCAGTACTCTGTGTACCGACACCCAACGATAAGTTTGTAGTCTACTGCGATGCATCGAAGCAAGGGTTGGGTTGCGTGCTGATGAAGAATGACAAGGTGATAGCCTACGCCTCACGACAGCTGAAGGAGTATGAGAAGGCAAGACCACATATTTCTCAATATCTAGTAAAGGTTTATTGAGATATAAGGATCGGGTATGCGTGCCAAATGATCAAAGGATTAAGAGGACGATTCTAAAAGAAGCGCACAGTACCCCGTACTCAGTTCACCCAAGGTCGACCAAGATGACTCATGATGTCAAGGTAATCTATTGGTGTCTAGGGATGAAGAAGGACATAACAGAGTTTGTGTCTAAGTGTCTAGTATGCCAGCAAGTGAAATCAGAACATCAGCAGCCTGCAGGCTTATTGCAACCGCTTAGCGTACCAGAATGGAAGTGGGACGATATAGCTATGGACTTCATGACAGGTTTGCCAAGAACGACTAAGCAGCATGATTCCGCTTGGATAGTAATAGATAGACTAACCAAGTCAGCTCATTTCCGGGCTGTTAAGACTTCATACACGGTAGACCAATATGCAGACATCTATGTCCAAGAGATAGTATGGTTGCATGGAATCCCCAAGACAATAGTGTCGGATAGAGGATCAGTGTTTACATCGAGATTTTGGGGAAGTTTACAGCAAGCTATGGGTACTAAGTTAAGTCTTAGTACAACTTTTCATCCTCAGACAGATGGGCAGTCCGAGCGTACGATTCAGATTTTCGAGGATATGCTACGCGCATGTGTACTTGATTTCGGAGGATCGTGGAATAAGTATTTACCACTGATAGAGTTCTCATACAACAATAGCTACTAGTCAATGATCGGGATGGCACCTTATGAGTTGTTATATGGAAGAAGGTGTTGATCACCGTTGCAATGGGATTAGGTAGGAGAAAGGTAGCTCCTAGGTCCGGAACCTGTTAGACAAGCTCAAGAAGTCGGAGCACTTATTAGACAGCGTATGCTTGCTGCTCAAAGCTGTCAGAAAAGCTATGCAGATGCCAAGCGATGCGATGTGGAATTCAAGGTTGGAGATCAAGTCTTCCTGAAGATATCTCCTATGAAAGGTGTGAAATGGTTTGGGAAGAAAGGCAAACTTAGTCCTCGATTCATAGGTCCTTTTGAGATATTGGACAAAGTGGGAGCAGTTGTGTATAGACTAGCCCTACCGCCAGCTGTAGCAGATAGTCACAACGTGTTCCACTTCTCGATGCTATGCAAGTATGTGTCAGACCCATCTCACGTCCTCAATTACAACACGATAGCACTCCAGAAAGACTTGAGTTACGAGGAACGACCGGTTAGCATCCTGGATAGGGGGTGAAGTAGTTACGGTCCAAGAGCATTCCTATAGTCAAATTCCAATGGAGTAATAGTTCTGAATGAGAGGCAACGTGGGAGTTGGAGGAGGACATGCAAGGCCGGTATCCGAAGTTATTTGGTAAGTAAATTCCGAGGACGAAATTCTTTTTAGTAGGGGAGAATTGTAGAGTCCAAGAACTTTACTTAGCTAGTTAGATAGTAGTAGCAATAGTAATAGTTGTAGTGTCTTTATGACTGTGGATTTTGGTTCAGACTGGGATTTAGTTGGACACTCGTAGTAACACTTGTAGATTTTATAAGTTTAACCTATAGTTTAAGAATATTAATTATAACCTAAGGTTTAATTAATATGACTGATTATGAAGGTGATATTTATTATAATATAAGGTTTAGATAAACCCAATAAGGAAATGACACTTGTCATGTGTATGTTTAATGAACAATTAAGTATTTTTAGGAATAAATTTAATAAGAGTAATATTTGAATATCCTAGGGTTTGCCAGCAGCTTTGAAATCGTTAGAGGACTTAGTCAAGGCAGTTTACTCAATTCAAATTAGGCTGAAAAAGTGCAATTACGTGTATAATATTTTAGCATATGTCGATATATCGCAGCACTAGGGGCGATATATCGCCATACGGGGATATGAAAAACACGTAACTTCGTACGACCACCTTGACGAGCCTAGGGCATATTAGCCCAGGCGATATATCGGCTGTAGTGCCAGATTTTTTAACGTTTTTTAAACCGAGCTTATTTTATTCCTTAACCTCCTGATAAGTCCAAAACCTTTTTGACCGAGTCTTCAGCCTCTGCTGAACAATTATTCAAAGATTTTTTAAATAAAAATCCATTATTTTATTCAAGCTAAATAAAGATCTTCATTCTTGAACTCTATAAATAGGACCTAGTACCCAGTCATTTATTCATTCATCAAGCTAAGTTTAGAGTCTACAAGCTGCTAGGTCATTTTAGAGTGATAAACACTTGGGTTGGGGATATAAGCTTTATCCTTATAAGCTTAATAAACACTCAGGAAGTAAGGTTCATAGTATATTTCGGTTAGAGGTGTAGTTCGGTTATAGAAGCATTCGAGGTATTCCTAATTCTAGTTCCTTTCTGTATTATTCTTATAGTTTTCTACTCAAAATCCAAACTCGTATTCTCTATTCTTGGTTAGGCATCTAAGATCTTGAATGTATGATTTTTGGTAAGTATCTTTTCGATGGTATAGTTCGTTCATCCTTTTTCTTTAGTATACTCACCTTTCTATTATGGTTTTAGGAGTGTTCCAAAGTCCCGATACTGTTCTCATATCCCGGTATATTGGTAAGGAAAATAGGATAGATCTTGTATGTTTGTATGATGTGTTATGTTATATGTTATCTTATCTTATGTTGTATGTTAACATTATGTATAGTATGTTTATAGACCTTGGGCACATGACTTGTCTAGCTAGCAAGCCCCAATAATTTATGGGCATATGACTTGCTTGGCTAGCAAGCCCAACAAATCTATTGGGCATATGGCTTGCTTAGTTAAATATGACATATGTTTATGATACACTTATAGTATATGTTAATGATATGTTTTAGCATATGTTATGATATAATTTTTTTGTATATGATTTATGTTGTAGATTTTCCTTGCTGGGCATTAGGATCATTCCTTTATGTTTATATGTGCAGGAAGTTAGCTATGGCGGCAGGAAAGGTTCTTGGCAGCTTGGGGATGTGTATTGAGGCAGGATGGAATCGATGGACTGAGCGTTGGATTAGAGGATGAAGTCTTTAAGTCTTTAAATCATATTTCTATGTATTTTTCCGCACTTAGTTTTGTAATCGATTTATTTAGATCATGTTATGTTTTTATTTTTAAAACAATGGGATCCCATATCCTAAGTAAAATCTTTATGTATTCAAACCCTTTCTTTACATAATAAAGTTATGATGTTTTCACATGCACGTTTTCTTATGATTAATATAGTAGTTATTAATGGTCCAGGTCTATAATAGTTGGGTCGTTACACCCTAGGCTCAACCCGAGCCGGGTCTTCGGCCCCGTTGTGATTATTCCGCTAATCTGCTCCCTAGGACCGTCTTGGGCCACACATCTCAAATATATCTCCACATAACACGCATATATATATACCCTCAACAAGTCAGAAATTACAAATATGCCCTTAACAACACGAACGAGCCCACATGCATATTTAATTCACCTAAACATGTATATCTGGTCATATAATAATTTAATCCAAGTAATCACATACTGATACACATATATCATAATTATATTAATAATTTCCCTCCTGACATGCTAATCAACGCACTAAGCCTTATTATCAGATTTGGGACATTACAGTTTTGTGTCAATCACTCCGACCTCAACCAGTTCTTCCGTTATGATTGGTTGTTGTAAGAACACCAATAAGACTACATTTAGTGTATCCGCCTCATTGGTGGTGGCAGGCTAAAGCATCAACATTGGAATTCTGCGAGCGGAGTACCTGCTCAATGGAGCTTTAACCTTGGCTCGGTAAGATGCCATTTTGATACTACGAGCTTGATACTCCCCTAATATCTGATTAACCACGAGCTGGGAATCATTACAATATTAGAACACCTTTGCTTTCAGTTCTTTCGCCACCCTTATACCTGCCAATAGAGCTTCGTACACTGCCTCCTTGTTGGATTCTTCGAACCCAAACCTTAGGGTTGTATGGCTCAACCTAAAAACCTGTACATTCGCTCACAAATTCAGCGAGCGCTTGACTCTTGATCGATGTGTGGGGCATATAAAATATCTTGAAATGGTTGAGTTCGATGGCCCACTTAAAGGTTGATTGGTTAAGACGTGGATAGTGTTGGACTAGAAGTACGACTTGAGTTTTCTTGAGGCCAAGATCAAGCCAAACGTGAGTTTTTCTATTAAAGGATATTGGGACTCAGCTCCGAGAAGTCTTTTACTCTCATAGTACACCGATTTTGTAACGACCCAAATTGAAGGGCCTTGATTAGTGTGCCGGGAGGGCACAAATTGAAGTTATGTGAATTAATGTTGAAAATGCATGATTATGTGATAAGCGTGCTTATATGATTATTTGGATATATGTGATGCATGACTATGTGTATTAGTATGCATGTAGGCCCTGATTAGGTTATAATGGGATATTTGTAATATTGGCCCATTGAGGGCATAAGTGTAAATATTTGTGATAAATTTTTGAGACCACATTATTATGTGGATATATTTGCAACTTGTTATTCAAGGTGATCCTAGTGAGCGGTTTAGTGGAGAAGTCACGACGGGGATTTATACCCGGCTTGGAGTGAGTCTGGGGGTATTTATGGGAATTTGAGAAGTATATGGGAGATTATTTGATATTGAGAAATATAATTGATGATTAGTTAGGTATCGAGAAGAAGCGGTAAATATTAAAGACACTCGAGGAATTAGCGGGAATTGGGAGTAATGACCAAAATGTCCTTAGAGCGATTTAAAGGTTTAGTTATTATTGGGAGGGCAATGTGATCATTTGGCTTACTAAGGGATAGGTCATATTATGCTTTATGGATTTAGTGGAAGTTGTAGAAAGACTCAGAAGCTAAAGGAAAACAAAAGAAGAAGGAAGGAAGGAAAGAAGAACAGAACACTTGGAGCTATCACTTTCTCTCTCTCGGTTGGGTCATCTCTTCACTGTTTCTAGAGGAATTTGAAGCTGTAAATTCTCAGGGAGTCACAGCTGAGATTTGGAACCTTGATCCTTGAAGAAGTTGTAGAAGGTTAGCTGGGATTAACCATCAAGTTAAGGTAAGGCTTAAATATTTAGTCTGAGTTTTTTCTGGTTTTGATGAGTTATGTTTGAATTGAGTTTTGGATGGGAATTCTAGGGAGTTAAGCTTGAAGAATTGAGGAGCTAAAGGATGGAGGGATACTAAGGGTAACTCAAGATCTAATTCCCAATTTGAGGTAAGAAATTATGAGCTTGAACACTTGAATTTTTGGGTTGTTCTAGTTTTCTGGTTGAGTTCTTGAGTCTTGGAGTCAAATCTTGTTTTCTTTGTTTGAAGGTGCATGTGGCTAATTTTTGGGTTGTTGGGCCATTTGGGAAGACGTGTAGTGATTGGTAGGCTTGCTTTGAAGTATATATGAGGTTTGGAAGGGCTCCAAGGGGTTTTGGTTCGAGAAAATCGAAGAAGGAAAAAACAGGGTGTTGCTGGTCTGTGACTAGTGCTGGCCTTAGGGTGCTACAGCGCTAGGCTTGGGCATTTGGGAGCTTGAAGGCTCTATTTGTAGTGCTTTAGCGCACACTTTAGGTTGCTGTAGCGCTACCCTGTTCCCAGAAAGGGGTTTTTGGGTTATTTCTTAGGGTTTTTGCTCGGGGGCTCGGGGTTTGATTCTACCACCCCGTTTGGAGGAATTAAGGCTTCCTGAGGGCTCGGGATTGGTCTTGGACTGGATCGTGCTTGAGGATTGAACTGAACAAAGCTATTGGAATCTGAAGGTAAGAAAACTGCACCCGGTTATGTGATTGTGTGGGGACTAAGTGCTCCCTATATCTGTATAATGTCATAGGTTGTATTATGCCATGGGACATGTGATAAATGGCCTAAGGGTGCCTAATCAATATTTGCGCACAGGGCGCAGGTCGGCCATTGGTAGCTGAGGACAACTTAATATTCACTGAGCTCGGTTTAAGCGGGCCGGAGTCAGTGGGATAAACATACGGTGCGGCCTAAGGGCGTTAACCATTATTATCATATGTGATTTGATTATTGATAAGAAATGATGTATTTAGTATGTTGAATTCTTGATTAATGTTAATATCAGGAATGTTGAGTATATGAGTATACTGTATAAGTTATCTGGTTGTTTATTTGATGATTATGCTCTGTTATTGTGTTTTCTTGCTGGGCCTTGGCTCACGGGTGCTACGTGGTGCAGGTAAAGGCAAGAGAAAAGTGGACCAGTCCTGAGTTGGAGAGCTTTGGGGCTAAATGTACATAGTCAGTTGATCGGCCGCCATGGGCGAGGAGTGATACATGACAGGGAGAACCTAAATGTCTATTTTTCCCTTAGAGTGGCTAGTAGTTGTACTTTTGTTCTAAATTTTATAAACTGTCTTTTAACTTTACTACTTTTGGGATTCCATGTTAAAATGTTTAGTTATAAGAAATGAAACTTTTGAGACCGAAATCTTTTAACCCTAGTACAACTTTAGTTACTATAACACATTTCCAACTAAATGACTTGATTAGTAAGTCTTGCACATTTGTAAACACACAGTGTGACGGTCTTGGCTATCTAGGGCGTTACAGATTTTTGTGCTTGATTTTCCTCTTGAACTAATATGGCGCTGATCGTATTTTCTATCACAGCTAGGTATAAGAGCAAACATTCTCCAGCTACCAATTTTGATAGTATAGGGGGTTCAGCTAGGTAAGTTTTCAGATTCTGAAATGCCTATTCGCATTCTTCGGTTCACTCAAATTTTTTGTTTGCTCTGAGCAAGTTGGAAAATGGGAGACACTTATCAGTTTATTTTGAAATGAAGCGGTTTAGGGCCGCCACTTTTCCTGTTAAGCCATGTACTTCTTTGCGCGACCTAGGCGAAGGCATTTCTAGTAAAGATCTAATCTTCTCTGGGTTGCCTCTATCCCCCTTGTGTTATCTATGAAGCCCAAAAAAATTCCCGATTAAACCCCAAAGGTACACTTATGAGGGTTTAGCTTCATGTCATATTTCCTGAGCACACCAAAACATTCTTCCAGGTCAGATACATGGTTACTGGTAGTCTTTGATTTCACGAGCATATCATCGACATACACTTCCATGTTTTTCCTGATCTAGTTAACAAACAATTTGTTGACCAGCCACTGGTATGTCGCACCAACATTGTTTAGCCCGAATGGCATAACTTCGTAGCAGTATACATTATGCTTAGTCATAAAGCTAGTGTGCTCTTGGTCTGCAGGGTTCATCGCAATCTAGTTGTATCCAGAATATGCATCCATGAAAGACATGAGCTCATGATCGACTGTTGCGTCTACCAACTGATCGATTCAGGCTAGTGGAAAACAATCCTTAGGACAGGCCTTATTAAGATCAGAGAAGTTAATGCACGTTGTCCACTTCATATTGGGTTTCAAAACCAAAATAGGGTTAGCAACCAAGGTCGAATACTTTGCTTCCCTAATAAACCCACACTTAAGCAGGTGAGTTACTTCTTCTTCTAAAGCTTCTGGTCATTCGATCCCCATAAGCCTTCATTTTTTTCCCTTTGCAGGCACCTTCCTGTCCAAATTCAGAGTATGCATTATTACAATCGGACTGATTCCCACATATCTTCATGTGACTAGGCAAAGATTTCCAGGTTATTTCTCAAAAACTCGAGCAGCTCCTTCTTCCTTTTGGTTCCAAGATTTTTTCCAACCTTTTGGGTCGATGTTGATTTCCATGAGAACTTCCAATGCTTGGAGCTCAGACATGTCTTTGGCTTACCTTGGATCAATGTCATCTTCCTGGGCAACCTCGTTACTTCATTCCTGAGGTTCTTCTGCCTCATGGGCGATTTCCATTACCTGGTGCTCCTCTCCTCCTTCAATAATGACCATCGCATCTGCCCGAGTTGTTATTCTCCCTTCATGGAAATGCTATAGGATTCCATGGCAACGATTTGGTCTTCTCTCATAGTACATATACCTGAGGTTGAGGGGAACATCATCACTAGGTGTCAGATCGAGGTGATAGCCTCAAAATTCATCAGCATGGGTCGTCCGAAAAATTGCGTTGTATGCGGCTGGAAAATCAATTACGACGAACTCGAGTATTATATAAGTAGTTTTCATATCATCCCCTAGCGTAACTACAATTATGATTGTCCCTATGGTTGTCTCGTCCCTTCTCCTAAGAATTTGTACAGTGTCATTGAGGTCGCCTTAAGATCGGTTACAGACAATCCCATCTTTTCTAGGGTGGACATGAAATAGCACATTTACTAAGCTCCCATTATCAACTAATATCCTCCGTTCCCTTTGATTGGCAAGCTGAACAGTTACCACTAGCGGATCATTATACGAGAACTGAACTTGGCTAGCATCCTCTTCCGTGAAAATGATTGGTGTTTCTCCAACCACTGCTGTTTTGATAACCTTTGCTTCAAGATAAATTCAGTACCGTTGTTGGTTTTCATCTTCTTTATGTACCTTTTTTGGGCCCTAATACATGTGCCTGCTAAATGGGGTCCTCTGGCGATAGTGGTTATATCCCCTCCTACTATTGGAGACAGATCAACTTGGTTCCCCTGGTCTGTCTGAACCCAGGGCTGGTTGACCGAATTTTCTGAAACTAGATGAGTATTTTTCCCAATTGGATGATTGGGAACTACTTCGTTTCGGGCATACTGGGCTAACGATCCAACTCAGATGAGAGTTTCAATCTCGTCCTTTAATTTTCTGCAATCATCAATGTTATGGCTGATGTCATTGTGATATCGGCAGAACTTAGAGGGATCTCTCTTCACCCTCTGGTGCCTCAACGGCTCTGGCTTCTTCCATGGAAGGAGATTAGAGTTTGCCAGTAAAATATGCTCTCGTGTATCAGTCAGGTCAGTATAGTTGGTGTAAACAGGCTTGTTCTTTTTTGTTCCATTTTGGTCTCCCTCACTAACCCCCTTTCTCTTATTGTTCCCCACCTGGTTATTCTGTGCAATATCCGCCTTTGCATTTCATGGGTACTATGGTAATTTTGGCCTGTGAGGCAATTTGGTAATTTATGTTGATGCATATATGATTTTTTTTATTTCATGATAATGTGTGATTTATTTCATGATTATGATATGTGTATGTATGGTAGCGACAAGACATAGTTCCTTCAAGTATTGAGGGTTTAAGTGCCAATTATATTGGAAATAATGGGAGAGAATAGAAATATGAATCTTGTGATAAAAATTGTAATTTCCATAAGTCAAACTATTAGCTTAAGGAGGAATTACTAAAAAGGGTTTAAGTTGTTTCATAAGGAAGCTTAGATGGAAGATAGGATGGTAATTGTGTATTATTGATTATTAAGAATTAATTAATTATGGAAAAATAAAGGTTAAATCTATCGTATTATTGTTAGTCGATGTATCGATCAAAGCAAGGATTTTCTCTGAGGTTGAGGTCTAGAAGGTTGGAGAAGTAAGAATCAACTTGAAAGACTTGTTAAAGGATACTTGAATGGAACAAGGAACGTGTTTTGGAGCACTATTGGACTTGAGGTAAGAAGAGTCATCGCTGTAGCGCATGGTGTGCATTTGAAGGCACACATTTATGTATATGTGATCTAATTAGGTTTATGTATGTTATAGTTATGACTATGATTTTGTTATGTATGTTATGAGTTTATGAATATTGCATGTTTATGTACGTTGTTGCATGCTTACATTGATATGGGTGTGAATACACTTGAGCAGAATTGCTATAGCCTTTGTTTTATGTTATGACATTGTTTGGTGTTTGGTAAGATGTTGGGTAGGGTAGTTATCGGAACAAGTAAGTGTCCGAGGCTGTGGAGGTTTAGGGTGGGACACCACTAACTACTATAAACTGTCAACACTTGCTTACGTTGTTCGTTTGCTGTATACTTGCATGACATGCTTACGTGATGAAAATGCATGTGTATGTTATAAAAAAATGCATGCTTACATTTCTCGTGCTTAGTTGCACACTTGACCAAGTTAGCACTCATTTACGACCGGTATGCCATCGGTAATACGTGTTACGATTGTATAATGAGATGTTGTGGTACGATATGGTAATGGAATAATTATGATACATTATGGAATGCTATGGTATGTTAAGTTATGCTATGAGAATGGTGTGATATGATATGAATTATTATTGAGCTCTAAATATGTTAAGGTATAGATTATGGGTAGTATATGAAATAGGTTGTGATAGTTTTAATTAGTTTATGTTTTATGCTTTATATTATATATTTATATTGCCAATTTAAGCTTTGGGGTTGTGACCAACATAGCTCTTCTTGCTGGGCATTAGCTCATGGGTACTCTGTGTTGTAGGTAAGGGCAAAGGCGTAGTAGATGAGGCGATGAGTTGGAGCAGGCTCGGTCCGATGTGTGCATGTCGTGATTGGTTGACCTGGGGGTCAAGGGGTTGCTACTTATGTATTATTTTTATAATGTGTTGATGGTGAGAACTCGTCAACGATATAAGGTTAGAAAACTCAAACTGTATTGCAAAAGATATCTTAGAAGAAGAAGATGGAAAGAACTCAAAGGAGCAAATATGCAGAACTACAATGGAGCAAAAATCATACATTCCTTAATTGTCTGTGTTTACAAAGAATTTTCCAACCCCTTACCCTGAGGGGTCGAAGCCAATTTATAGATGGGCTCTGTTGGTCCCTGATACAAGGTGGTCCCTAGGGACAAGAACGTACGCAGGTACATTGTCAGGGAAGTGGCGCAAGATGTCATGGTGTCGACTCTAGCATATGGTCGAAGGTGCTCAGGTAGTGCCTCCACTCTTCATACAGGTTCATAACACCACTACTTGTTAGATGTTGATGTCAGGGCCATGCCCCTATCCTCCTCAAGGTTGTACACCCTGTACTCATATATGTACCTTGTACCTAATGGTCCTTTTTATATATCCGAGACACATCATTTCTCTAGGATTTCTCCCATTTTGCTAAGTGTTGTTGATCTTGGGAATTCATCTCTACGGTATAGTGGGTTTCCCCTGCATGTTTAGCCATATAGTGGATGTCATGTCCTCCACCATATCCACTTCATGAATAATAAACATGCCATGTGAGGGGTTCGTTACACTGGGGATGCACATGTGTACAGGCCATTCCATTGGCAGGTGACATTGGTGCCCAGGGGGCCTAGCCCAGATCTTGCATAGCAAGACTGCCCTTTAGGGGTGCCTTCATTCGAAGACCTCAATGTGTGATGCACGGGGAGCCTTGCGAGGGTCTCACATAGAGAGACCTTCCTTCGGGTCTTCTCAATAAGGCACCCTTAGCAAGCGACTCCATGTGCAGGTGTCCGAGCCTCGGGCCTTGACCTTTTGCGTGACGTCCTTCACGCCTCGTCCCCTCATGCAAAAAGCCTTCCCTCGTGCCTCGGCCCCTCACGCAGCGAGCCTTCGTGCCTCGACCCATTGCATGATGGCCCCTTGCATCGCAGATGTCCCTCGCGCCTCAAACCCTTGCGCAACGAGCCTTGTAGGTAGGTCAGGCCTCGCGTAGTGAGGCCCTCTATAGAATTGGCCTCACTTGGAGGCATTTAGGATGGTAATCTCCACATAGAGAGACACCTCCATATACAAGTCCTTCCTCCCAGTGGACCAACTAATGGAAGGCTTCTCTTGGGTGAGGGGTTACGCCCATGACCCCGACCATAGTGGCCTATGTCGCTTTGATCTCGCTATGCGAGACAAGGGCATCATGGCATCTACGTATCCTTGGATAAAATATAGCGAGCCTATTTCATCCTTTTTCGTGACGGCTTGTGAGACAGCTTACAAATGGCTAAGCATATGAGCCTTCGATGATGATCTCTACATTAAATTCTTCTTGGGAAATTATCACACATTCACATAATGTTTTTTTAACCTTTGGTTTATGTTGTGTCTTAAACGTGTATTTTTACTTACGTCGTGCATGTGAAACATGATTTATTTTAAATATCGAGATCTTGAGTTGCATGTTTGGTAAAAGGTGTTAATTCATGGTTATTTCTATAAAGGTTTTGGTTTTTTTAAAGAGATTCATGTAAACATTAACTTACTTAAATATGGAGTATTTAGTAAATTAATGGGTTTTAAGTCGTGTTGTTACATTCTGAGTAACATTCTGAATAACTTCTTATGGCTTGTTAGCTAAGCAAGTCATATGCCCATAAATTTGTGGGGCTTGCTAGCTAAGCAAGTCATAGGCCCATAAATTCTTGGGGCTTGCTAGCTAAACAAGTCATATGCCCAAGGAATATAAAACATATTCTTGGGGCTTGTTATATAAACAAGTCAAATGCCCAAGGACTATAAAACATATAACATAACATATATCATATCATAGCATAAAACATATCATAACATAAACATATAAACACATATATCTAGCCTATTTTCCTTACCAAAAGCCGAGATATTTGGGAACAAGAATGGGATTAGAACACTCCTATAAACCAACAGTAAAATGGTGAGAATCTAAAGAAAAAGAGATGAAAAGAACACTAAACCATCCAAGAAGAAACTTACCAAGAAGAACCTTAAGTTTTAAGAACTTAAATACCTAATCAAGGATCATAAACAATAGCTAGTATCTGAATAAAAGAAAACTAAAGAACCATATAGAACTGAACTTAGGAATAGGAATACCTTGAATGATCTTATGGATTGGTCTAAACCTCAATACCGAAATCACACTAAATCTCACTTCCCAAGTGTTTATAAAATCTTAGAATGATAAAGCTTTAACCCAAAACCCAAGTGTATCTCTCTATAGTAACACTAGCACCTTGGAGGCTCTGATCAAATGCTTGAAGAATGAAGAAAATGGCTGAGCACTAGGTCCTATTTATAGAGTTCAAGGAGTGAAACTAACCCCTTTTAATTTGAATAAATAAATGATTATAAAATGAAAAAGATTTTAATTTTCATTCAACAAATGCCCAGAACTTGGTCAAAATCGTTCAAAGGCAGGTCTAGGTGGTTAAGGCTATTTTTAAAATTGAAAAACTAAACTTTTCAAAAATCTCACATGGAGTCGATATTTCGCCCCCCCCCCCCCCCCCCCATAGGCGATATATTGCCTCCCCCTGTATTCCTGAGCCTCGATCGATCATTCGTGCAAAGTTGACGTGTTTTCCGTATCTTCCGTAGACGATATATTGGCCCCTATGCTACGATATATCGACATACGTTGATATATCAAACACGTATTTGCACTTTTTCAGCATAATTTGAATTGGATAAACAACTTTGACCGAGTCATAATACGACCCTAACAGCTGTAGGAAGGTTCTAGAGCTTCTAGATCTTTCTATTATTAAAAGTATTCATCAAAATACTTAAATCATGATTATGACAAGTGTCATGCTCTTAATGGATCAATCTAAACCTTAGGTTACAATAAATAATATATCTAGGACCAACAATATTAATCAAACCTTATGTTATAATTAATATTCTTAAACTATAGGTTAAACTTATAAAATCCATAACTGTTGCTATGAGTTTCCAACTAAGTCCTGACTTGAACCAAAATCCACGGGAACTAACATACTACTAACTAATACTAACTACTGCTACTACTACTATCTAGCTAGCTAAGTAATTATTCTGGTACTGTACAATTCTCCCCTACTTAAAAGAATTTCGTCCCCTAAATTTACTTACCAAACAATTCCGGATACCTGGCTAACATGTCTTCCTCAAACTCCCACGTTGCCTCCCATTCAGAACTATTGGACACTATGGTCTTAGGGATTCCATGCAGTCTTACTATTTCTTGAACATAAAGGTCTGCATACTGATCTCCCGTGTACGTAGTCTTGACAGGCAGGAAATGAGTTGACCTTGTTAGTCTATCTACTACTACCTAAGTCGAGTCGTGCTGCTTATTTGTTCGTGGCAATCCCATCACGAAATCCATGGCTATGTCGTCCCATTTCCATTATGGAATACTAAGCGGTTGCAATAACCTTGCAGGCCGCTGATGTTCTTCTTTCACTTGTTAGCATACTAAGCATTTAGACACATACTCTGCTACATCTTTCTTCATTCCTGGCCACCAATGCAATGCCTTAAGGTCGTGAGTCATTTTAGTCGATCTTGGGTGAACTGGGTATGGGGTATTGTGCACTTCTTCTAAAATCTTCCTCTTAATCCCTTGATCATTCAACACGCATTCCCGATCCTTATATCTCAAGAACCTCTATTCTGATATCGAGAAATATGTGGCCTTGCCTTCTTTAACTGCATCCATATGTGCTACTAATGTGTCATCATGCCTTTGCCTGATCCATATATCTTCTAACAGACTTGACTGGATGGACAAGTTAGCCAGTTTACCAATGACTACTTCTATTCCGGCATTGATCAGCTCCTGCTGTAGAGGCTTTTCTATTCTAGCTAACGCTGCTAGACTTCCATAACTCTTCCTACTTAGCACATCAGAAACTACATTAGCCTTTCCCCAGTGGTATAGGATTTCACAGTCATAATCCTTCACTAGTTTTAACCACCCATGCTGCCTCATGTTAAGCTCCTTCTGTGTGAAGAAATACTTTAAGCTTTTGTTGTCCGTATAAATCTCACACCATTCTCCATAAAGATAATGGCGCCAAATTTTTAATGCAAAGATCATCGCTGCCAACTCCATATCATGCGTTGGATAGCGTTGCTCGTACTCCTTCAGCTGCCTTGAGGCATAGGTTATCACCTTGTCATTCTGCATTAGCACAGAACCCAATCCTTGCTTCAATGCATCATAGTAGATTACAAACTTGTCATTGGGTGTCGGCTCACAAAGTACTTGGGTTGAGCATAGCTTATCCTTATGCAAATGGAAGCTGTTTACCGAGTTTTTCGGAAACGAATAACTAACAAAATAATAAAAAGATAAGAATTGTAGAAATACTGAAATGTAACTAAACAAACAGTGTTTTTACGTGGTTCAGGCATTAACAAGCCCTAGTCCACGAGTCGATGTTATTATACTTGGAAAAGGTTACAGTAAGATGGCTGGTGCATAAGAACTTCACACACTCACAATGTTTCTCTCGGGTTCTCTTGAAGAAGATGAAGCTAGAGAGATTTTGGTAGAGTTTTTGCTATGTGATCTCTCGGTCCCCCCTCTTCTTGTAAAATGAAGGGGCCTTTATAGCTAGGGTTTCAGATTAGGGTTTTTCTCCACGTACATGGGTCTTAATTACACCAGCCATAAATAGGGGATACAATTACTGTAGTCGCATGGCTACAAGACTCTATGTGGATATATTTACGTGAAAGTATGGGGAACACACAAAGTCAGCCGTCTTTTCCAAGTTGTCAGCGGAACAGTAGGCGAAAAGGTACCTTTAGGCGTGCTGGGATGTGTGCGGCTTTGTCCTGACGGGCGTGTCAGGCGGGATCCTATGTCAGACGGATATCATTCCAAATATGCCCTCTCCCAGACTCGACAGTTCGGTTTTGTTCTGTGCGAGGCACGGAACTGTTTCCGCGGAGACCACTCGAAGGGCCTCTCCTGGAAGGGGCCTCCCCGAGGGGTATCCTTCGGGAGTCCGGGAGAGTCAACGAGTTTCCGTGTTGTGCTTGCTTGGAAGAGTAATCCGGATATCAAACAGGGGAGGCGAAGCCTTTCTGTCCATCCGCGAGCTCTGGTCACCTACCGTGAAAGACATCGATAATTCTGCTTCCCCGAAGTCATCAATCTAAATGCTATCCGGAAATCTGGATAACATTTACCCCCAAGGTCGCGGAGCTTTGAGAGATCCGGGAGCTTGTACAATCAGTTTCTTAGACTAGGCGAGGGGGCACCTTCTGTGTTCCCGAAAAGGTTCCTTTTTCCCGCCTGAGTATTAGTATGAAAGAGAAAAGGAATTTCTTCTGTTTGAGACCAAGTACTCAAGTGCGGCAAGAATCACGTGTCATTCTGGGAATGGTTCTGCGACCAAGACGTGTGCGTGAGGCGACTGGTTGAGGATGCGTGCGTCAGTCATCTGACCAATGATTTGACGGTTTTTAATGGTACTCAGGGCCCGAGGTGGTGTAATGATGGGAAATAAATACTTTATTCCCATCCGAGGAGTCATAAATAGGATCGTCGCTTCCTCTCCAGCTGTTGGATCTGATGCACACGGAATGGGAAGAATGGGACCGTCCATTTGAGGAATTCGAAACGGCCTCTTCCCTGCTATAAAAACGAGGGAAAGGACCTTTCTTCCTCTTTACGCTTTCAGATTCTCCATCTTTAGGATTTTCGGATTTCCAAACCTTCGAACTCTCAGGCTTCCCAGCTTACGTTCCTCCGAACTTGCCATTTCTTTTGGTAAGTATCTGGAAACTTTTCTTTTTGATTTGGCAGTGGGTTTATTCCTCGAAGTTCCTGGCTTGAATCGCCGTTCGTCTTTGCAGCTTTTACTTCTCGCGATCGTGCTGTGCAGTGATCCAGTTACTCCTTCAACCTCCACCTACCCGAATATCAGTAAGTATTTCTACTTTGCTCTTTCCTCCCAAACCTTAGGTTGTTGGTAGTTGTTAGAGTAGAGGTTTCTGCCATTATTGCTTATGTGCATGTGTGAATAGGGCTTTGGTAGGCATGTGATTGATTGTGAGTCGATAAGTAGCCTTTTCTGCGTGTTTTGGCGATTTGCGTTTGGAAAGTCGTCCCTTGTTTTGCTGTTTTAGGGCATAAGCATGAACGCCTTTAGGGTGTCTTTCTCTGGAAAAACACTTCTTTTGGTGGGCTTAGGCTCGGGGTCTGAGTCTGGTTCCTTGCTGTCCTTCGGGTGGCATGGTGCCAATCCCTCGGCAAGCTCGGTGGGAGCCTCTCCAAGCAGTTTTCGGGGAGGGTCTCCCCGACGCCTTTGATACCACTAGGGTATGACAAGGGTGCTGACTGCTTAGAGTGTTTTCTTCTTTCTTTTCTTTTGTCCAGTGACGAACATCTCGAAGGAACAACTCCTTGCTGCGGGGGAGGCTGAATCTGCCCAAGAGAAGGGCTCTCCTGTCGCTGGTGGAAAGGGGAAAGGAAAGGCGAAAGCGGTCGCGGCTAGCCCACCAACCTCCAATAGTTCCATCTGGGAGATGGACCAAAAACCGAACCTTTTCAGGAATTATGGCATGCTGGAGCTGTATTCCTCTGAGGCAGGCCTGAAGAACATCCCAGGTCTGATGTGGCACCGTCTGTCGGTGCTGGGCGAGTCAGCTAGCCAGAGCCACGAGGGCTTTGGTGCCTGGAGCTGGGCACACATAGTGTGCGGAGCGCACTTGCCCCTAAGGAGTTACTTCGCCAATTTCTGTGTGAAGGCGGGGATTGCCCCCTTCCAGTTAATTCCTCCCAGCTACAAGCTCTTAGCGGGGTGGTTCATCTTTTGCAAGTCCCGGAGACTGGAAGCTCCTACCCCGGAGGAGGTGCTGTACTTTTATGGGTTGAAGTCTCAGCCTATGAGGGGTCACTCAGACAAGGTGGGGTTTTACAGGCTAGAAAGGCACCCGGATGTGATGTGCCCCACTTGTCATACCGCGAGGGTTCCAGACCTCCGGGAATACTGGTTCCTGACGACTGGCTTCCCGCTGAAGAGGGTGCCAGCCCTATCTTTGGACTTCAAAATCCCTGGTAAGTGTTCCTTCTTTTCCTTTTCAACTTTGTTTCTTTGCGTTTGATTTGCCTTTTGGGAGGATCTCTAACGCTTGTATTTGATTTTTGCAGAAGTCGTTCCGCGGACACCTCGCTGCGCGGAGATGATAAGGAGGTCCAAGTTCTACGAAGGGCTTTCTGAGGAAGAGTTGAGAGTGGAAGGACTTGTGACCTCCGAATCGTTGAGGGAGTATGGGTTACTCGCCTCCTTCCAAAATATCGAGCCAGTAAGTGGTAGGGGGCAGACTCAGGTGTCGGCTGACATCCGGGAGCAGATTTCCCTGGAGCTGTCTAAGGTGATCACCCAAGCCGCTCGGGACGAAAATACTCTATCTCCTAGTTGGGCGGAGAGGTTCCCCGACCCCCAGCCGGAGGGAGAGGAGATCGAGGCTCGCCACGCCGCGGCTTACCCTAACGAAGGGGCTCCGGGGGCTAGTTCCTCCGGGAGAGGTAAGACTAGTTTTCGATTGATCCACACCCCCAGCTTGTCTGAGGTTTCCCAGACCTCTCAGATGGGGTTTGATCCCCGTTTCCTTAGGCTAGATCCGCGTAGGATACCTTTCGACAGGTACTGTGATAGGGTAGATGAGCTCCTCTGGTGTCTGAGTGATGGTAGTCTGCCAGAAGGTGTCATCATGGTTGACCCTTCTTCTCTCAGCATGTTCTTCCCGGACTTCAAGGAGTACGGGAGCTTCCTGGAGCAGGAAGCGATGTTTTGTTTTGCTCGGGGAAGGCCATCCACGTTTCTCGTGCATGGTCGTCCCTTTCAAACTTTTCTTTTTCTTGTTTCTTGTTCCCTGCTGGCGGGCTTGCTTGTACTTTTATGTTGCTGATTGTCTTGTCTTCCGCTTATCTTCTTTCTCATTTCTTGTTGGTTCGTTAACCTTGCTTTGTACGTTTCTTGCAGAGTATCCCAAAGCCAAGATGTTGGGGAGGGTTACTTTGCTTATTAAGAAGGCTGCTACCAGCCAAGACCCGCCCACGGGGAAAGGACGGAAGACCAAGGCTGGTAGGGGAGCTAAGGCTGCCTCCCCCAAGAAGACAAGTGGCAAGGCGCAAGCGTCTCCGAGGGTAGAGAAGTCCCCTGCTGAAGGGCCTTCCGAGACTATGATGGTCTCGAGTAGCAGTAGCGACGGGGAAGGGCTTGTGTTCCCCGTGAGGACAACTGGGGTGAGCAAGCGTCCCGGAGAAGATGCTGAGGGTGCTAAGAACAAACGCCTTAGACACTCTTCTCCCGGTCGAAGGCAACAACAACAGCAACGACAACAATCACAACTACAACAACAGCAGCAACAGGAACAAGAGAGACAATCACCAACGCCGCAGCAGCAGCAACAGCAACATCCAAACCAGCAGCAGCAACAAGGGCAATTACTTCTGCTACCGCAGCAGCAAAAGCAACAGACCGGGGCCTTAATACCCCGGCTGCCTCCTCCTCCAGCCCAAAGGGGGTCCACCTTTCCGGGGTCTCCGTCTTCTCAGACAACCAATCTTCCCCTGCCTGGCCTGAAGTTCCACTTTCCGCGGAAGCCAACCAGTTTTCCCGCTGCCCTCCTGGAGGGTGTAAGACGGGCCGATAGTTTTTTGAAGAGGCGGCTAGAGGCGGAGAAGGCAGTTACTCAGGGAAGGGCAGATAACTTGTCTGCCGCGAAGAGGGCTGAGCTGGCCGAGGGGGTGAGATCTCCTCACCCGGCCGGAGCGGTTCTGGATGGTCCAGCCTTGGAGAAGAGGCTGGTGCCTAGGCTCGGACGTGCATTGGCACCGTTCGGAGCTGAGATGATGGAGGACATGGCCCTGAGCTTATGCGAGCTCAATTCTGAGAAATGGGCCATCAGCAGCAGCAAGGATCCACTGTTGCTGACACACGCTGTGAAGCAGCAACTGTCCGGGGTAAGCCGTCAGTTGTTATTTATTTATTTTTTTTTTTTGGGACCACCTGTCTTTTGGTCCTGCTTTAGCTCATTCTGTTGTCTTTCCTTGCAGGCCTCTATGATCGCGGAACACTCGTTCCGGGAGGTTGGTGCAGCTCTGGTTCAGCTGGAGGAGAGCCAACTGGCTCGCCAGGCCTTGGAAGCGGAGAAACAGAAACTGACCCAACAGGCCTTGGGGGCTTCGGAGAAGATTGATCAGGCCCGGCGCACGGCTGAAGAAGAGGCGGAGAAGAAATATCTTGCCAAATATCAAGAGTACCGGGCCAAGGCAAAGAATGAGTTTAGACAGTGGTCGGATGGGATTAAGACCGAAAACTCCAAGCTCCGGGAAGAGCTGTCCCAAGCCAAGGTGGAGAAAGATACCCTGGAAGCCCGCTTGCAATCAAAGAATGATCTCCTCCTTAAGCGGCAAGAGGAATATTCCACTCTTCAGAGTAAGCTGCACGACGAGGAGCAACTCCATAAGAGGAGCAGGGATCTCGTGTCTATGCTTCAGTTGGGGCTCGCCGAGAAGGATAAAGAGATCGGGGCTTTGCAATTCACTGCCAGGGGGCATGTGACCGAGAAGCAATCCGTGCTGAACCAAAATAGGGAGCAGCGCAAGGCGATTGATTCTCTTAAGGGGGAGCGGGATGCCTCCAAGGCCGAAATGGAAAAATTTAGGGCCCAACTAACTGCCGCGGAAGCACAGCTGGCAACCTCCGAGGCGGAGCGGTTGAAGGAGAAGGAGGATGCTGAGGTGATACTGAACAAGACTATTAATATATCGCATGTGGTCCTCATGCATCAACTCTGGAAAGTGAACCCGGAGGTGTTAGGCTATCTGGGAGATGATGCCGAAGCCATGAGGGAGAAGCTACTCGTGTGGGATCAGGGCCTAGAGGCGTACGTCCAAACTTATAACATTGACGAACGTGCTGAAGCTCCTGAGGCGGGAGATCCCGGAGAGGCGGGGACCTCTGAACCTTCTCATGACCAAATCCCTCCTTCCAATGAGCCGACTCCGCCAGCCTCAGCTGAAACAGATGCCCCCGAAGCTGCGGTCGTGGACGCTGTAGTTACCCCCAATGCTTGAAGGGGTTTTATCTTTAATTGTTTTTCATTTTGAGTTTTTCATTGCGGACATTTTTGCCATAATCATAGCATTCTCCTTTCTTTTCTGCCGAGTTCTTTATTTATCTTTGCGCTTAGGGTAGACATTTATACGGTAGAAACTGTTGTAGGGGCGTATGGGGTTTTGGTTCCAACGGCCAAAACTTATGCACTTCCCACTTGAAGCTTTAACGGATGATGTCTTTCCCCACGTAGTTTCTAGGTTACGAAGGTTTTCTGGTTCCAACGGCCAGGATCCTTTCACCGTACTTTATCTTTCCTGAGGCAAATAGCCAATCCCGGGACTTGTAGTTATACTGTTCGCTGGGATTGCTAAGGTGAGTCGTTCCATTGTTTGGAACGGGAGTTCTTTTGGTGAGCGTCGCTAGACTTAAGGTTAGATCTTTGCGAAGCAAAAATAACTGTTGTTGCGAACCTCATGGTGGCTGGCTTCAGGGACCTGGCATGGAGCCCTGCGAGGCTAGATCCGCGCGAAGCAAAGCTTTAGAGCGCTCACGGATCTTGCCATCTTTTGCCTTGCGGGATCCGGAGCTGGAGCATGCGAAGCAAAGCTTTACAGCGCTCGCGGATCTTGCCATCTTTCGTCTTGCGGGACCCGGAGCTGGAGCTTGCGAAGCAAAGCTCTTCAGCGCTCGCGGATCTTGCCATCTTTCGCCTTGCGGGACCCGGAGCTGGAGCTTGCGAAGCAAAGCTCTACAGAGCTCGCGGAGAATTCTGCAAAGGACTTGTCAAGGAGTTGGGGGTGTTTTGGCGTAGCTCTATGAACGTGCCTCAACCCCCAGTCCCGTCCATCGCTGGGCTACACAAGAGATAATTCTCATGATACATAATGGTAGGCATTTCTGTGGCAATTTTCACTTAAGCACATAATGCACATATGACACGTAATGCAAGCATGTTCATGGCAACAAATAAACCTAAGCTTAACAATTAGAGCAAAACAATTTAAAAACTTCAAACACAATGCTAGCACATAAGTGGTGTTCTGTGTACGTTTTGTTCAAGGGGCGTATGGCTAAGCCTTAGCCATGTATACCCCCCAAGTGAGCGTGGGGTCCGGACGTCTCCGGACCGCGTGGTCACTTGTTAAAACGCAGCTTTGAACATAGGGATAAAAAGTGCAGTAAAAGCGGAGTGAATCCCTCCGTGTTTCATTAAAATAGCCTGCTAGGCGTTAGTTTTACAACAGGGAGGATTATTTCCACATTTTTCACTTTTGTTATTTTCACCAAGGACTTCCGACTGGATGGTCCGGGGCCTACTGGTAGTAACGGCGGAGGTGCTCCGCGTTCCAGGCGCGCGGGACTTTAGATCCGTCGAGTCTCTTTAAGTGATACGTCCCATGGCCCACTTTTTCTTGGACTTCGTAGGGGCCTTCCCAGTTGGGTCCGAGGACTCCTACTCCCGGATCCTGCGTAGCAGGAAATACTCTCCGTAGGACAAGGTCCCCAACTTCGAATGCACGGCTCTGGACTCTCGTGTTAAAGTTTCGGGCTATCTTGCCTTGGTACATTTTTAGTTGGACCTGCGACTGCTCCCGGAGCTCTTCGATCATGTCTAAGGACTCCTGGAGGAGGGCATGGTTCCGGGTAGGATCGTAGGTGTCTTGCCTGTGAGAGGGGATCATAGCTTCTACTGGGATGACGGCCTCGCAACCGAAGGTCATGGAATAAGGCGTGTGCCCCGTCGAAGTTCTCTCTGTTGTGCGATAGGCCCAAAGTACTCGCGGAAGTTCTTTCGGCCAGTGAGCCTTGCAGGCTTGGAGTTTTTTCTTCAACGTGGTCTTTAATATTTTGTTTACAGCTTCCACATGTCCATTAGCCTGGGGTCTGGCGACTGCGGAAAAGCTTTTGATAATTCCATGCGAAGCACAGAAGTTCGTGAAGTGTTCACTGTCAAACTGCTTTCCGTTGTCGGACACAATTTTCCGTGGAAGCCCAAAACGACACACTATATTCCTGATGACAAAATCCAGTGCTTTTTTAGATGTGACCGTGTTCATAGGTTCAGCTTCAGCCCATTTGGTGAAGTAGTCTACCGCGACTATGGCGTACTTCACTCCACCCTTTCCAGTGGGGAGGGAACCTACTAGGTCAATGCCCCAAACGGCGAACGGCCAGGGGCTGGTCATTAGGGTAATTTCCGTAGGCGGCGCTCGCGGAACCTTGGCGTACCTCTGGCACTGCTCACACTTCCTGACATAATCCACACAATCCTTCTTCATGGTGGGCCAGAAGTATCCTTGTCGAAGGATTTTTTTGGAGAGGCTCAGCCCGGAGGTATGATCGCCACAGAAGCCTCTGTGAATCTCATGGATGATGGTGCTGACTTCGGTTCCGGCAACACACCTAAGGAAGGGTATGGACAACCCCCTGCGGTAAAGCTTTCCATCCATAACCACGTATCGGGGAGCTTGATACTGGAGCTTCCTTGCGTCAGCTTTATCGGTGGGGAGTTCTCCGGTGGTGAGAAATCTGAGGATGGGTCCTATCTAGGAGTGGGAATGGTCGATGATGGCGTTTATCCTTCGCGTCTCACTACTGGGGGCTTCTAAGTGCCCGATGGGGACTAAGCCATACTGTTCAATCTCCGGGTCCGTTGCAAGCTTGGCCAGCGTGTCCGCGAGTGAGTTCTGGTCCCGGGGGACCTGGCGGATTTGGTAGCCTTTGAAATGCTGCAGTAGGTCGCGGGAGAGAGACACGTAGGCAGCCATCCTTTCGCCTTTCGTCTGGTATTCCCCGGATATTTGGTTTACCACAAGTAGGGAGTCGCTGTACACTTCGATTTTTTGGGCTCCGACTTCTCTGGCCAGTCGTAACCCAGCTAACATGGCTTCATGTTCTGCCTCGTTGTTGGATGCTGGGAATGCGAAACAGATGGCGCTCTGGAGCTGATGCCCTTGGGGAGATATTAGGATGACCCCCGCTCCAGCTCCTTTTTCATTTGAGGCTCCGTCTACGTAGACCTTCCAGGTGGGAAGTTCTGGGACAGGATCTTCTGGGAGGTCATTCATTCCCGAGCACTCCACAATAAAGTCCGCGAGAGCTTGACCTTTTATGGAAACACGCGGTTGGTAGTGGACATCGAACTGGCTTAGTTCCATGGCCCACTTAAGCAATCTGCCAGAAGACTCGGGCTTCTGCAGGACTTGTCGGAGAGGGTGGTTGGTGAGTACTTTGATGGTGTGCGCCTGGAAATATGGCCTCAGCTTCCGTGAAGCGATCAGCAAGCAGAGGGAGAGTTTCTCGATCATCGAATATCTGGACTCGGCGTCCAATAACCTCTTGCTTACGTAATACACAGGGAGCTGGATACGGCCATCTTCCCGGACGAGAGCGGCACTTACTGCGTGCTCCGTCACAGCTAGGTATAAGAACAACGCCTCTCCTTCGACCGGCTTGGACAGAATGGGGGCTCGGGTTAAATGTTCTTTGAGGTGTTGGAAGGCCGCTTCGCATTCGGGGGTCCACTTTTGCTTCTTGTTCCCTCGCAGAACATTGAAGAAGGGGATACACTTGTCGGTGGCCTTGGATACGAAGCGGCTGAGAGCAGCTATCCTTCCGATAACGCTCTGGACATCCTTATGCTTCCGGGGGGAAGGCATATCTATGAACGCCTTTATTTTCTCAGGGTTGGCTTCCACTCCGCGGGAGCTGACAATAAAACCGAGGAACTTCCCAGACGAGACCCCGAAAGTACATTTCTTTGGATTTAGTTTCATCCCGTACTTTCGAATCACGGTGAAAGCTTCCTCAAGGTCGTTACTGTGGTCCCCGGAGGTCTTGGACTTTACCAACATGTCGTCCACGTACACCTCCATGTTCCTCCCCAGTTGGTCCTTGAACATTCTGTTTACCAGACGCTGGTAAGTCGCCCCAGCATTCTTCAAACCGAAAGGCATGACCACGTAACAGTAGACACCCTTATCCGTGAGGAAGCTGGTGTGTTCCTGGCCCGCGACATGCATCTTGATCTGGTTGTATCCGGAGTACGCATCCATGAAGGATAAGAGTTCGTACCCGGAAGTAGCGTCCACCATCTGATCGATTCGCGGGAGAGGGAAACAATCTTTCGGGCAGGCCCTGTTTAGGTCCGTGAAGTCAATGCACATTCTCCAGGACCCATCGGGTTTCGGGACCAGAACTGGGTTGGCCAACCACACGGGATAGTGCGACTCCTGGAGAAAGTCTATGGACATCAATTTGTCCACTTCAGCTTTGACGGCTTCGGCTCTCACTGGGTCCAGCGGCCTCCTCTTTTGGCGAATTGGAGTTGCAGCTGGGTCTATGTTGAGTGCGTGGCACGCAACATTGGGATTAATCCCCGTCATATCAGCGTGGCACCATGCCAGGATATCCTGATTATCCTTCACAGTGGCCACGATCTTATCTCGAACGGCCGACGGCAGGTTTTTCCCCACCTGAATGACCTTGGTGGGTTCTCCCGGATTGAGGATCACCTCTTCGACTTCCTCCATCGGCTCTATTGTTTTCTCGATTCCCACTCTTGGGTCGAGTTCGTCAAAGTATGCCTCCTGAGCATCCCTAGTTTCTGGCAATACTTCCGCCAAAGGAATGGCAGCAAACGTCTCTCGGACCGTGTAGACGGCTCGGACGGAGACGTTATAACAGCTCCGTGCACTTCTCTGGTCTCCTCGGAGGGTGCCAATACGCCCATCGTCGCAGGGAAACTTCAAGCATAAGTGACGTATCGAGGTTATGGGCCCACAATCGATCAGGACCGGTCGGCCTAAGATGGCATTATACGCCGTGGGGCAGTCGACCACCACGAATGTGCTATGCTTGAAGGCACAAGCGTCGCTTTCTCCTCTGAGGGTGACCGGAAGTTGAATTTTGCCTAATGGCATGAGTGCGTCCCCATTGAAACCTTGAAGCTGGATGGGGCATGGGGCCAGGTCCGTCTCGGTCAATCCGATCGCGTGGAAGGCCGCTTTGAAGAGGATGTTCACGGAGCTTCCGTTATCGATCAAGATCCGTGAGACCTTCTTATTGGAAATCTGGGCTTCCACCACGAGGGGATCGTTGTGGGGGAAGTGCACATGTCGAGCATCGTCCTCCGTGAAGGTGATGGGAAGATCCATCATTCGGGGACGTTGAGCAGGTGATTGGACCAAGGCGCACATCTCCTCGGCGTGCTCTAACTCCCTCAAGTACCTCTTCTGGGAGTTGCGGGTGCTTCCGGCAAGGGGTGGTCCTCCGGAAATGGTGGCGACGTGTCCGTCAACGGGTGGCGGAGCAAGGCCGGGCGGATATGGGTTGCCTGGCCCTGGAGCCAACAAGGCAATGGGCGCCGGAGCAGGTGGAGGAGGAAGTGCTGGGAACTGAGACCCGGGAGCTTGGGGGTGACCGGCTCCAGGAGCGATAGCGGCCCCCCTCTGTCCCGGTGAATATGCAGCTCCGTGAACTATCCCCTGTCCGGGATAGATTATGGGTATTCTCACCCACTGACCGAGGTGTCCCGCTCTTGCCAGGGACTCGATCTCATCCTTCAGCTGAAGGCACTCATTCGTGGTGTGCCCCACGTCTCCGTGGAACTCACTCCTCTTATTGGAGTCTCGCGGACGCCTTCCTCCGTGAGACACTTTCGGGGGCTTCCTGTAGTTGACCATATTACAGGTCGCCCGATAGACATTCTCTCGCGAGTCTATCAAACTGGTATATTCCGTGAACTTGGGCTCATAATCCTTTCGGGGTTTCTTTGAATGGTCTCCCCAGTTGGAGTTTCTTCCGCTTCGTTTGCTCCGCGATTGGCTCAAACTTCGTTCCGGGGCTTCCGCTTGCGGCTGCGGCATGCTAGGAGCGATACTACATCCGGTTTGTACTGCTCCATACCCAGAGAAATGGGTTTGACCCGGCGTCTGAGCAGACGCGGAAGGCCCATACACACTCGGAGTGAATCGGGCTCCTGGAAGCGTGAGGGCTGGTGCGGGAGCTTGCGAAGCAAAGCTCGGCGCAGTCACGGAAGGGGTTGGAGCCGGGGGAACTCCAAAGGCTTGCTGGTAGGCATCCTCAAGGTTGATGATTCCCTGAGCTTTTGACATGAATTCGGACAGGGTTTCTGCCCGTCGCCTTTGCATTTCCCCCCATAGCAGGGAGCCGACAGTAAGACCCGATTGAAGGGCGATCAGCTTCATGTCATCGCTGACCTTGGTTTTTGCAGCAGCTTCCATCATTCTCTGAATGAAAGCTTTGAGATTCTCAGTGGGTTGCTGCTTGATGTTGGTTAAGGAACCAACCTCCATGTCGTGGTCGCGGGCAGCAATAAACTGCCTCCTAAATGCGGACTGTAGCTCCTTCCAACTGTGGATTGATCCGGGAGCTAATCTTTTCCACCAGTCCTCCGCGGACTTGGTAAGGGTGAGTGAGAAGCACATGCATTTGGCGTCCTCACTGACGCGCGCCACTTGCATCATTTTATTGTATTTAGCTAGGTGGGTACGCGGGTCTGTCCTCCCATCATATAATTCTATGTGAGGCATTTTGAAGTTATCCGGGAGGGACGTTTCCGCGATCCTCCTAATACATGGTTCCGGGTCTTCCTCCTCAGAATCTGACAGGGCCCCACTTTGCTTCCGGACCAGCTTGGTCAAGGCAGCAATCTGTTCCTCGAGCCTCTTCGTATCACTTTCCGGGAGGTCACGTCCCCGTAGCTTGTCATTAATATGATTTCGGAGGTCATCTCCGCGAGGCCAGGCTTTTTCCCCTTTGGCCTTCTCATACTTGGCCTCCAACCTTCTTCTTAGGTCCACCGTGGACCAGCTATCTTCGGAGTGCGAGTTCGCAGCCCGACCGTCCTGATTGACGGAATCACTGGGGCGGTTGTTCCTTCCCCTAGGCCTGGGTGCCTTAGCACCGGGCCCTTTAGGCACAGAGTGCCCCCTTGGGGCTGAAGGGCGTCTGGGCTTAGGAGCGCCAGAGACCTTCTGCGCGCGGGGGGGGCAGTCGGCCTGGTGATTCACGCCTTTAGGAGGTGCAGGGGCGTCAGCGCGCACAGGCTCTCCAACTTTTTCTTTGCCCTTGTTAGGGGCGGCTTTGGATGGTCCAGCAGCGGCTGGATCCGGCATGGGGGCATCAGCACCACCTCGAACAGAGGTATCCTCGTCCGAGTCGCCTAGATCTCCGAACTTACTTTGGAGGCGTTCCATCATGCGTTGCATTCTTTCGGAGACGCGCTCCTGCTCAGCAAGCTTGGCCTTAGTGGCCACCAGTTCTTCGGCTACTTGGACCAGTTCTGGGTCCTTCTCATAGTAGCAGCCGTCCTTGTAATAACCGTCTTGGACATACTCTTCTTCGTCTTCTAAGTATGTTGTATCTTCGGTACTGACCTGATCCTGGCGGGATGTCGGGTCTTCACCTCGATAGTCTAAGGGTTCGCTTTGCACCACATCTTCCATCACGGTATCGGGGTTGACCGTAGCATTTTTGTCAACAGCGGATTTTCGCGTAGTCACCATCTCTTTAGTACGAAGTGAATACAAAAAACGTACACAGAAAAAGAGCTGACTAACAACTTCCTACAGCTCTCAATGAAAGCACCAAAATGTTTACCGAGTTTTTCGGAAACGAATAACTAACAGAATAATAAAAAGATAAGAATTGTAGAAATACTGAAATGTAACTAAACAAACAGTGTTTTTACGTGGTTCAGGCGTTAACAAGCCCTAGTCCACGAGTCGATGTTATTATACTTGGAAAAGGTTACAGTAAGATGGCTGGTGCATAAGAACTTCACACACTCACAATGTTTCTCTCGGGTTCTCTTGAAGAAGATGAAGCTAGAGAGATTTTGGTAGAGTTTTTGCTATGTGATCTCTCGGTCCCCCCTCTTCTTGTAAAATGAAGGGGCCTTTATAGCTAGGGTTTCGGATTAGGGTTTTTCTCCACGTACATGGGTCTTAATTACACCAGCCATAAATAGGGGATACAATTACTGTAGTCGCATGGCTACAAGACTCTATGTGGATATATTTACGTGAAAGTATGGGGAACACACAAAGTCAGCCGTCTTTTCCAATTTGTCAGCGGAACAGTAGGCGAAAAGGTACCTTTAGGCGTGCTGGGATGTGTGCGGCTTTGTCCTGACGGGCGTGTCAGGCGGGATCCTGTGTCAGACGGATATCATTCCAAATATGCCCTCTCCCAGACTCGACAGTTCGGTTTTGTTCTGTGCGAGGCACGGAACTGTTTCCGCGGAGACCACTCGAAGGGCCTCTCCTGGAAGGGGCCTCCCCGAGGGGTATCCTTCGGGAGTCCGGGAGAGTCAACGAGTTTCTGTGTTGTGCTTGCTTGGAAGAGTAATCCGGATATCAAACAGGGGAGGCGAAGCCTTTCTGTCCATCCGCGAGCTCTGGTCACCTACCGTGAAAGACATCGATAATTCTGCTTCCCCGAAGTCATCAATCTAAACGCTATCCGAAAATCTGGATAACAGAAGCTCTCTTCACACTTATCTGTCCAGTTGAACCTTTGCTGCTTTCGGGTCAGGTTGGTGAACGGAGTGGCTATCTTAGAAAACCCCTCTACAAACCTCCGATAATAACCTGCTAGCCCCAGAAAACTTCTTACCTCTGAGGTGTTCTTAGGTCTTGGCTAATCCTTCACAACTTCTACCTTAGATAGGTCTACAGAAATTCCATCCTTGGATACTATGTGGCCGAGGAACGCTACTTGCGAAAGCCAAAATTCGCACTACTTGAACTTGGCATAAAGTTGATGCTCTTTTAATCGCAACAAGGTCAACCTTAAATGTTCCTCGTGCTCGACTTCATCCTTTGAATACACCAAGATATCGTCGATAAGCACTACGATGAATCTTTCCAAGTAATCCTTAAAGACCCTATTCATTAAATCCATAAATTCAGCTAGAGCGTTGGTAAGACCAAAAGACATAACTAGAAACTCATAATGTCCATAACGAGTTCTAAAAGCTGTCTTGGGAATATCCCTTCCCATACTTTGAGCTGGTGATACCCGAACCGTAGAACAATCTTTGAAAACATGGTCGCACCTCGGAGTTGATCAAACAAGTCGTCAATCTGGGGTAGCGAGTACTTATTCTTAATTGTCACCTTATTCAGCTCGCGATAATCTATACACATTTTCATGCTTCCGTCCTTCTTCTTCACAAATAGAACTGGTGCTCCCCATGGCGAATGGCTCGGTCTAATGAAGTCCAATTCTAAGAGTTCTTGTAGCTATGTCTTTAACTCTTTGAGTTCGATAGGTGCCATCTGATATGGTGCCTTAGAGATAGGCTTGGTGCCCGGTACTAGCTCGATAATGAAGTCAATTTCTCGAGTCGACGGCAACCCTGGTAAGTCGTCAGGAAATACTTATGGGAATTCCTTTATAATGCGGACGTCTCCAACCTTTAGTGGTGTTGCCTTTACCACATCTGTGATGCTGGCTAAGAATGTGTGACATCCTTTTTCTATCATCCTCTGAGCTTTGAGAGATGAAATAAGCACCGTACGTAGTCCTGAAACTTTTCCCATAAAGCAAAGTCTTTGACCGTCAGGAGTCTCGAACGTCACTTTCTTGCGTTTTCAGTTGATGGTTGCGCCATGCCTCGTACTATCCGTGATGATAGGACTATTTCACCCGAAGGCAATTCTGTTACAAACCTAATTGTAAATCTTTCACAAGGTTTGTCTAATTTCTCTATCATTCCTAATGAGATATACGAGTGAGTGGCTCCCGAATCAAAGAATACTAAACATACATTATTGAGGATAGGATTCTGACCTATGACAACTTTATTACTAGCGTCAGCTTCTCCTTGGGTCAAGGCAAAGACTCTGGCAGGAACCATCTTGCTGTCCCTTTTTTCCCCTGGCTTGAGCTGGGGACATTCCCTCTTTCGGTGACCTTCCTGACCACAATTGTAGCATCCCTTGGTGATTGCATGGCACTCACCAGGAGGTTTCTTTTGGCACTTTGAGCATTGCGGGTATTCGACATAACCCGACCTACACCCTCCATTGTTCGTCTGTACTATTTTATCATTGTCAGAATGCTTATTGTCAGGATGCCTTCTCTTCTGACCATTATTCTTGCTAGGCGGATGGTTGTTGTGGTGATTGTTTCGACCATTCTGAGGTTGACTTTGTTGTTTAGGCTCAGGCTTACTGGCCTCCTCCTTACTAACATTTTCCTGAAGCCTTTCTACTTCTATAGTTGTTTCTAAAGCATCGGCGTAAGAAGTGGTTCCAGGAGTTGCTAGCTTGACTCCTAGCTCAATCTTCGGTCTGAGTCCTCTAACAAACTTGGTAACCCTCAAAAAGCCTGTTGGAACCAACTTTGGTGCAAACTTGGCTAGTCGGCAGAACTGACGAGCATATTCTGCTACCGTCAAGTTGCCTTGCTTCAAACTAGTGAAATCCTCAACCCTTGTGGTGATGACTGCCGAGTTGTAGTACTTCTTCTGGAACTGCTCCACAAATCTTGTCCATGTTATGGTGGTGACAATGTGAGTCTGCTCCACTAGGTCCCACCATATTCTAGCATCCTTCTTTAGCAGAGACGAAACGTAGGATATGCGATTCGCGTTGCCAAGGTTCATGTGTGCTAGGATCAGTTTTACATTTCTGAGCCATTCTTTCGCCTCGAAGGGGTTGGTTGTCCCATCAAAGTTTGGAGTGTGTTGCTTACGAAACTGATTGTAGATTGGCTCCATGTACTGAGCTGGGTAGGGTGCATAGTTCACCATTGGCCATCCCCCATACAGACCTACTTGTTGGGTGCCATTTGCTGAGGCTGCGGTTGAAGCTGAGTCTGAGTCTGTGGCTGTAATTGGGCCTGTTGTCGCTGTTGCTGCAACAATTCCTCCACTTGTTGTTGTAGCCTGACAATTTCTGCAGTGTTGTCAACCGGCGACGGCAGTGCACTTTGGTTAGCAGCAGTAGTGGTAGCACGTGCTCCCCTTCTGCGAACTGGAGGGGCTACATTAGTCTGTTGAGCGACGCTGAAGGCATTGGCATTGGTGCGTGCAGATCTTCTGAGTGACATCTTCAATAGAGTTCTAACAGTTGAGAAAACATGGTAGAACTTACCCTAATAGGCTCTAAAACAAAACTTAATCTAAGCAAACATAACTCGGACCTATTAGTTATGATTTCTTATGAAAACAATTTATATAAGCCTTCTTTATAATTAGGGTGTGTTTCTATACTTAGAAAAATAAGCCATCTTTATTACTTTCTAAGTCTGTTTCTAATCATCCTATATGACTTAATTCTCAGGCTCGAAACTCGTCGTTGTTCCAAAGTTAACCATATTGAGGGAGGGCTGGGATCAATAAAATTTTTCCCACTACTATGGCCCCCTATGTAACGACCCAAAATCACTAATATGGCTTAAGGGCCTTGGTTAGTGTGCCGGGAGGGCATAATTGGTTTATGTGTGGAAATTATTAATTAACGTGTGATTATATGATAAACATGTTTGTATGGCTATATGAATGTAAATGTGGTTATATGTTATATTTGTGAGAACCACATTATTATGTGGGTAGGCCTGCAGTGTGCGACTCGAGGCGATCCTAGGGAGCTAGTTAGCGAGAAAGTCACAACGGGGCTTAATGTTTGACTTGGGACAAGTGAAGGGGGAATTCGAGTATTAGATGATTATTTGGGTTATCGGGTTATGGAAATAAATATATGGAGATATATTTGAGGTTAGGAAGCCTAGGCGGGAATAATGGGGAATTTTACCATTTTGCCCTCGGGGACGTTTTCGGTACCCCGAGCCTCAGGGTTGATTTAATTAGTTAAGATTAGACTAAGTAAACCGAAAGTAGTAGAACAAAATAAGGAAACCGACCCATTTTCACTTCTATCTTCCTTCTATTTCCTTTCTTAAGAAGGCTACATAAATCTAAGGAAAACTCAACTGGAAATTCTTGGTTTGAGCTGAATTTATGAAGGATTAGCCTAGTTCTGACTAAGGGACACTCAACCAGGATCAAGGTAAGAATTGAATCTCATTCTTGAGCTTTAGAACTCTGAGTTTTGGCTGAGTATTAAAGGTGTTTGTGGTTTTGATGTTAAGGAGTGAATTAAAGCTGAGAAGCTTGGATTTTAGCTCAGGAACCTGTTAAGGAGGTGGTTCATCAAAGAAGGTAAGCTTCAATTCGTAGTTTAGAGATGGAATTCTAAGTTTGAATTACTGGTTTTTGGGTTCTTTAGTTGATGGGTTTCAAAAATCAAAATGGGATTTTGATGGGTTTTTAAGCTGGATTTATGTTGGATTATGCTGTTAGAATCATGTTAAAAGTCTTGTGATTAATGGGTTTCGGAACTGGGGTGCTTTGGGGTGGTTTTGAATGAGGTTAGGATGTTAGAAATGGTCAATTTTCTAGGCACAAAGGGTTGGGTCGCAGCTCTGTTCTAGAGCGCTACGGCCCTGCGAGGCAAGAAAGAGCCAAGGGGGCTCTGCAGTGGGGAAGCACCGTGGTGCCTCAGGGCAGGGCCGCGGCGCGTGTCTGTCTACAAAGAGGCTTAGCCTCTGTTTCAGGGGCAGGCCACGGCTAGGTTTCAAGGGTCGCAGCCCTTTGGGGCACCTTTGATCTTTTTGAGGTTTTAAGAGCGGGAACCTAATCTAGGGTGCTCGGGATCGAATCCACCACCGTGTTTGGTGGAATTCGATGTCCCGGAAGCTAGAACTCCATCCGAAAATATTAACGTTATTATTAATGGTACTCCCTATCTTGGTTGTGACTAGGTGTTAAGCTAGGGCTCGGGAAGCAGATCGTGCTCGAGGGGCGTCGCTCATAATATGTAAACTTGGAAATTAAAGGTAAGAAAACTACACCCAATTATGTATTTGTAATGGGACTAAGGGTTCCCTATTTTATATGCTTTGTAACGGATGGTATTATGCCATGTAAACAGTAAACCAACGACCTAAGGGTGTCGACGTTTACACTAGCGCATAGGGCGCGACTCAGCCACTGGTAGCTGAGGACAGCTTATTATGCACTGAGCTCGGTTTAAGCGGGCCGGAGTCAATGGGGTAAATAAAGGGTGTGACCTAAGGTGTCGACCCTAATTATTATGTGATTTGTTTGATATTAATGATTGGTGGATTATTATGCTGTATAGTTGAGTGATGATTAGTTGATTCTTTGGATTTAATCTTCATGCTTTATGAATATTGTGGTATGTTAAGTGTATGAACGTGTTTAAGGGTTACCCAAATATTATTATTGCTTATTATGTAATGTGATATGTTTTCTTGCTGGGCCTTGGCTCACGAGTGCTTCATGATGCAGGTAAAGGCAAGGGCAAGCTTGATCAGCCCTTATTTGGAGAGCTCTGAGAGTATAATGATTATGATCAGTTGCTCAGCTGCCACGGTTGAGGGGAGGCAGGGACAGGAATACCATAAACTTCTGTTTTGCCTTTAGATAGGCTGGTGGTTGTCTGTACACTGGAAATTTTGTAAATAGACTTTTAAACGCTATTTCTTTTGGGATCCCATATTTAAATATTTAATTATATGGTAAGTATCTTTTGAGACCAAAACCTTTTAACCCTAGCACTCTAATGACTTTAGAATTCATGTTTTTAACTGTTTGACTTGATTAGCAAGTCCTGCACCTTTATAAACACGCAGTGTAACGGTCTTGGCTATCCAGGGCGTTACACCCTAACTCTCCATATAGAACCCGGTCCATTGATTTGTATCCACCCTCACCAAACTTGGTCATTATTTATTATGATTGTAACAGAAAAATCAAACTCATACATATTATCAAAAATAACAATAATATTCATTTGGAAAAAGGTTTTCACTAAATACAATCATAAATGCAAAAAAAATAAATAAACTAATCTAAAAATCAGGATCTTCTACATCTAACCCTTCATCTAACATATCATCATCTATCTCATCATAGTCATCATTATCTTGAGCCTCAAAATTCCCTCAAGGAAGATTTGTAAAGATTTTATGTTTTTACTCATTTGTGAATTGGAATTCCATCTTAGAGCTGAATCTAAGTATGAGAAAATAATATCTCATAGCTACCGGTAATTCATCTTCATCATCTATAGTCTCCCATTTTTCTTCTAAAGCTGTTATTACAGAAGGATAATCTTTAAAAATCCTAATCACTAAAACATATTACTCTATAGCTCTCATCATGATTTGCTTAGTTGTTTGGAGGTGAACTATCTCCCTGTGGAATAAGAGTAATCTCCCAGTCATTCTTTCTAAAACTCCTACTGTATTCCTTGGCTCTCTAATTCTTTTCAAGGCCTTAATGGCGGCTCCATCCATTCTTAATTGAAAACATAAGGACTAAAATGTTAGCTAAACACATAAACATAATAACTATAACATAAACACTTACATTGGCAGTTAGATTCGGAGCTCGAGCGTGTGTATCAAGGAGAACTTCAAGCAAATGAACTGTTTCTTTGATACCAACTGTAATGACCCAACTATTTCTAAGACCTTGGACCATTAAAAACTACTAGACATCACTACTATTTTGGGAAACATACATAAGAAATAACATAACTTTATTAATCCCCAAAATAAATATTGTGCATATTACAAAAAAATAAATACGGTATGGGTACCCATTGTTTAATAAATCATAAAACATAACTTTAATACTAATTGCGTAATTACATCAAAACATAATTTAAAATACATAAAATAAACAACGTCGTCCTCGATCAACACGCAGTCCATTGAATCCATTCATCCTTAACACACAAGCCAAGCTGCCAAGAATCCTTCCACCTTCCATATTTATTTTCCTGCATCATACTATTTTAAAGGAGTGAGCCTAATGCCCAGCAAGGAAAATCTACTATAACATAAATTATAAGCATAAGACTATATCATAAACGTGCACTATAAAACATATGACTATAAAAAAAACATATATTGTATAGGACTACAATGGCCATCATAACTTCTTGGGGCTTTTTAGCTAAGCAAGTCATAAGCCCATAAATTTGTGGAGCTTGCTAGCTAAGCAAGTCATATGCCCATAAATTCTTGGGGCTTGCTAGCTAAACAAGTCATATGCCCAAGGACTATTAAACATATACTTGGGGCTTGTTATCTAAACAAGTCATATTCCCAAGGACTGTAAAACATATAACATAACATATATCATATCAATGCATAAAAAATATCATAACATAAACATATAAACACATATATCTAGCCTATTTTCCTTACCAAAAGTCGGGATATTTGGGAACAAGAACAGGATTAGAACACTCCTATAAACCAATAGTAAAATGGTGAGAATCTAAAGAAAAAGAGATGAAAAGAACACTAAACCATCCAAGAAGAAACTTACTAAGAAGAACATTAAGTTTTAAGAACTTAAATACCTAATCAAGGATCATAAACAAGAGTTAGGATCTGAATAAAAGAAAACTAAAGAACCATATAGAACTCAACTTAGGAATAGGAATACCTTGAATGATCTTATGGATTGGTCTAAACCTCAATACCGAAATCACACTAAATCTCACTTCCCAATTGTTTATAAAAGCTTAGAATGATAAAGCTTTAATTCAAAACCCATGTGTATCTCTTTATAGTAACACTAGCACCTTGGAGGCTCTGATCAAATGCTTCAAGAATGAAGAAAATGGCTGAACACTAGGTCCTATTTATAGAGTTCAAGGAGTGAAACTAGCCCCTTTTAATTTGAATAAATAAATGATTATAAAATGAAAAAGATTTGAATTTTCATTCAACAGACACCCAGAACTCGGTCAAAATCGTTCAAAGGCAAGTCTAGGTGGTTAAGGCTATTTTTAAAATTGTTAAAACAAACCTTTTAAAAAAACTCACATGGAGCCGATATTTCGCCCCCCCCCCCCCCCCATAGGTGATATATCGCCTCCCCCTGTATTCCCAAGCCTTGATCAATCGTACTTGCAAAGTCGACGTATTTTTCGTATCTTTCGTAGGCGATATATCAGCCCCTATGCTGCGATATATCGGTATACATTGATATATCAAACACGTATTTGCACTTTTTTGGCATAATTTGAATTGGTTAAAGTCATAATACGATCCTAACATCCCTTGGAAGGTTCTAGAGCTTCTAGATCTTTCGTTTATTAAAATTATTCATCAAAATACTTAAATCATGATTATGACAAGTGTCATGCTCTTAATGGTTCTATCTAAACCCTAGGTTATAATAAATAATATATCTAAGACCAACAATATTAATTAAACCTTATGTTATAATTAATATTCTTAAACTATAGGTTAAACTTATAAAATCCATAACTGTTGCTATGAGTTTCCAACTAAGTCCCGACTTGAACCAAAATCCATGGTAACTAACATACTACTAACTAATACTAACTACTGCTACTACTACGATCTAGCTAGCTTAGTAAATATTTTGGGACTCTACAAGTCTAAGAAATACTCGTGCCTACACTATTTGGTCGGCAGGGCTAGGGACGTGGACGACAACGGACATACCGACGGTGTTACTTCTCGGGTGCCACCATCGATGCTCAGCGAAGAGTTTGCCTTCAACCCCCCTGTCTCCCACCCTTCTATGCCTAAAAGGAATTTTTTTATTCTTTCTTTTGGTGAGGCTCATCCACCCTTGGGGGGGTGTTCTAGGCGGGCGTCCTCGGGTGCCTCTTTACCTAAAGAGACGACTCTGCGCTCCTCTACCCCCCGCACCTCTGCAGATGGATTAGGACCTTCTCGGTCCCCTTCCCTGTCAAAGCGTGTCTCGGCTGGTGCACACACATTCCCCCGTCGAGCTTATGCTTCTGCTTCTGGAGGCCATTCTCTGGCAAGCCAGTACGGGGAACTCATGAGCCATTATTTGGGAAACATTCCCAAAGGAGAGTGGGGATCCATGCATGACATTCCCGACACTGAGCTAAGAGAAGCTTATATGCGAGCCTCCTTGCAGGTATTTTTCAAAACATTCGATGTATGTTTTTTTTTTTTTTGGTTTTGATATTTCTTGACCCTCAAGGCTTTATTCTATGTTTTTGTCCTTACTTAGGCTTTTATCCTAGGTCACCGACTTATCGCCTCGAGCTCTTCATCAACCCAACGGCTACAACACATGCTCGAGGAGGCAATGGGGAATCTCTCGATGGCCAAGGCAGAGAAGGATACTTTGTCCGTACGGGTCCGTGACCTGGAGGGTCAAGTGGCCGAGGTGGTTTACTAGAGAGACGCTGCTTTAGCCCCGGTTGCATCGACCTCTCACTCCAACACCAGGCTAGAAGCTACCATCCATACCTTAAATGAAAGGATTACTGCGCTTGAGGCTGAGCTTGTAAATTCTGAGAACAACATAGTTGAGCGCACGCTGCATGCCGTATGGAGGACCAACCCTGTCATTGACCTGTCTCCCTTTGGAGATTATGCGGTTGAGAAAATCTCTGATGATGGTAGTATTTTTGGTGCACCTTGACTATACTTGTAAGGACATGTTGACTCATTAGGTTCTCGGGGTCCTTTTATATTCTTTATGTGTGCTTGTTATTTCTTGCGAGAAGCATCCTTCTCATCTTTATGCATAGTACTATTTCTACAAGGGTCTCTTTTAGGACCTTTTTTTGCTAGACGGCTTGGTGGCCGCTCTAGGCTTATTGGTGGATGCTCTTCCTGAGGCCTTTCCTCTCGTGGAGGTATCAACCTTTATTAGGAGGCTCTTCCTGCAAAACCTTTTGACCCACTTGATGTTGATAAGGGTAGCTAATCCTCATGAACTCAAGAGATGCCTTGCAAGGTTTTCTTCCTTATTTAATTTTTTTTTTATAAGGGTCTCTTTTAGGACCCTTTTAGAATTCAAGAGGACTCACAACTATGTTGGGGGGCTAACTATGGTAACCCTTTTGATTTAGCGTACTAAAAGTGGAGGTTTACCTGATGCTCCCTTCCAGGCATGTATGCCCACCCATCGGTTCCAATCTCCTCAGTAATTTTTGGGTTGAACTCACGTGGGTTTGTGCTCCCATGCACTACCATCACCATAGGTTCTAGCGATTTCATGATTGTGTCGAGGGACATGTTATAACATTCCCTTGATTCTTTCTATTCCCCTTTCACGCTCGCTACTCCCCCAGTAGTTGGGAATTTTATGGTCAAGTCGTATACGGAGGTGATCGCCTTCAATTCTCTCATGGAGGGTCTCCCTAATACCGCATTGAAGGTCGAGGAACAACTTACTACGACAAAATTTTACATTACAGTGGTCTTTCTAGGCAGCTCTCCCATGGTGAGGGCCAACTCAATTGTGCCTAGGGGTTGTATCGAGTCTTCTGTGAACTCATACAGGGAGGTGTTGCAGGGTTTTAAGTTCCTGATGCCCAGTCCCATCTTCTCTAAGGATGGGCGATATAGGATGTCTACGGAGCTCCCATTATCTACTATAACCCGATGTGCCTTCATGTTGGCCAGCTGTACACTTAACACCAAAGGGTCATTGTGTGGAAAATGCACACCCCGTACGTCTTCTTCAGTGAAGGTTATTGAGTCGCTTTCCCCTTCAAAGTTTTTTGGGGGTCGTTGTTCTAAGCTTAGCATGCATGGGGGTGGACTTCATCTGGCTTTCTTGGCATATCTATCTCGCCCCTTTCTCAATTCTCCTTCGAATCCTAGTCCTTCGAAGATCATCCTCACCTCTCTTTCCATCTATGGGGATACATCTCGTGCTTGTGGCGAGGGTGGTATATCATATGGTCTTTCATTTTCTCTTCAGGCGTATCTACCCAAGTGCCCCCTGCGTATGAGTTCCTCAATTTCCACCTTTAAATGAGTGCATTCCGCTGTGGTGTGGCCAATGTCTTTATGATACTGACAGTATTTTCTGGGGCCTCTCTTTGACTGATCTCTCTTCATTGGTGGGGATCTCCTGAAGGGGACCTTATTCTCATTTGCTACAAAGATATGCTCCCTAGTATGTGTTAGGTCAGTGTAGAAGGTGTGGGATGTTTGCCTTGGATTAGCTCTGTGTTTGTGCTTCCTCTAATGATCATTTCTTAGGTCCTTGTACGCCCTTTTCTTTTTGATTTCATTCGAACCTTCAGGGTTGAGGGCTTGACAAGTGATGCCTTCAAAATCTCATGGCAATCTTCAAAACGAATGAACTTTTGTGCTCGTTCGTAGAAATCCCAAAGCTTGCTTCCTGGGTGCACTCCAGCCGTGATTTCCATCTTGAGTTCTCCACTTGTCAGGCTTCCTACTTTAGCCGCCTCCATGTTGAACCTATGGATGTAGCTCTTCAAGCTTTCTCCTTTTCCTTGCTTTATATTAGCGAGGCTAGTGCCTGGTAGGGTATAATCACCTACGACATGATGTTGTTGGAGAAACTCATTGGAAATTTTTTGCCATGACCTAATGGTCCCCGGCCTCCCCCTGTATGCATGCCCCTTCAGCGTGACCGCGAAACAGTGACACCTTGCTCTGCTATTGATCCATTTTAGCTTCATTAAATCATTAAAGGCATCTAAGTGGTATTTGGTGTAGAGTCTAAGAACTTTACTTAGCTAAGTTAGATAGTAGTATAATAGTAATAATAGTATTATCTTTATGACTGTGGATTTTGGTTCAGACCGGGATTTATTTGGACACTCGTAGTAGTACTTGTAGATTTTCTAAGTTTAACCTATAGTTTAAGAATATTAATTTTAACCTAAGGTTTGATTAATATGACTGATATTGAGGATAATATTTAGTATACTATAAGGTTTAAATAAGAACCAATAGGATTATAGCACATGTTATGTATGGGTTATTAATGATTAAGTATTTTGAGGATTAAATTTATTAATGGTAAAATTTGAATGCTCTAAGGTCAGCCTGCAGCTTTGAAAACGTTTGAGGGCTTAGTCAAGGCTGTTTACTCAATTCAAATTAAGCTAAAAATGTGTAATTTCGTGTTTAAATAATCAGCGTATGCCGATATATCGCAGTTATAGGGGGCGATATATCGCAGCACGAAGATACAAAAAACCCAAAACGATGCACGATTGCCTCGGGCATACTGGCCCAGGCGATATATCGCCTACAGGGGGCGATATATCGCCCCTCTCAGCACATTTTTGAAAGTTTTCAAAATCGTTTCCCATTCAAACCTTCAACCTCTTGATAAGTCCAGCATCTTTTTGAACGAGTCTTCAGCCTCTGCTGAACGATCATTCAAATTATTTTCACTTAAAAAGCCATTATTTTTATTCAAGTTAAATGAAGATCTCTTCATTCCTAAACTCTATAAATAGGACCTAGTACCCAACCATTATTCATCTATTACTCTAAGTTCAGAGGCTGCAAGTTGCTAGGTGAGTGTGAGAGTGTAAACACTTGGGTTGGGAATCATAAGCTTGATCATCATAAGCTTATCAAACACTTGGGAAGTAAGGTTTTATAGCATTTCAGTTCAAGGTATTTCCACACTCTAGTTCATTGGTATTATTTTATTTAAGTTCTCATAGTCTTCTACTCAGCCTTCTAACCTTATTCTTTATTTTGGTTAGGAAATCTAAGAACTTGCACATAAGTTTTTGGTAAGTATATTCTCAATGGTATAGTCCTCCCATTCCTTTCATTTCTTTTCTTCAATATACTCACTCTGTTACAAATGGTTTTTAGGAGTGTTCCAAAGTCCCAACTCTGTCCTCATATCCTGGTAATTTTGGTAAGGAAAATAGGATAGAATTTATATGTTATATGCTTTTTATATGTTATCTTATGGTTTTTATGTTATGAAATATGTTATGTTAAATATGTTTGTAGGCTTGGGCATATGACTTATATGACTAACAAGCCCCAAATAGATTATGGGCATATGACTTGCTTAGCTAGCAAGACCCCACTAATCTAATGGGCATATGACTTGTTTAGTCTATGGGACCCTAAGTAATAATGGTCATTATAGTATGTATGTGATATAAGTGTTATGTTATGTTTTTATGTTTTTTATGAAATTTATGTATATGGACTATGTGTTAGATTTTCCTTGCTGGGCATTAGGCTCACTCCTTTTTGTTTATATGTGCAGGAAAATAATCTTAGTGGCGGGAAAGGTTCTTGGAAGCTTGGAGAATGTGTATTGAGGCGGAATGGATTCAAGAGCCGAGCGTTTCGATTCGAGGATGTAGTTTTGTTTCTTATGGTTTTTATATGTATTTTTCCGCATTTTGTTATGTAAATCTCTTTTTAATTATGTCATGTTTTTATTTTAAAACAATGGGATCCCATATCCTAACTTAAATTTTATGTAAGTTTGACCTTTGTTTTTCTTAAGTTTTAATAAAGTTATGATCTTATCACTTGTAATTTTTATTAAGGATTAGTGTTTATGTATAGTTTTCATTAATGGTCCAAAAGTCTAGAGTAGTTGGGTCATTACATTTGGGGTCTGAGGTGCCCTCATATGGGGTCATATGAGGTTCTTTAGAGTTAGTCGGCAGCTATTCCTATTGGATTTCTCACGTGAAGGGTGACTCGTAGTTGAACTATTCATCAGTAATGTGCCCCCTAGAAGCGGTGATGATCTTGCTCTGGAGGCTCCTCATCTCAGTGTTTAGCTTCTGTCACCTCCTATTCAAGGACTCCATCAGCTCGGTAGGGTTGGCCTTTCTCTTCTCTCTACCCTTCGGAAGGGCCATAGGAGGTGTCCTCCTTACTTCTGACCTTCTTCCATTGAGCTTTTCTCTTAAGTCAGGTGGTGCCTCCTTGGAGGTGACTTCTGCTTCGTTCTTACAACCCGCGTCATCCTTCCGCCTTTGCTTCTGGGGGTATTTTTCTAGCCTAGGTCCCTCATGGTACTTAGTCTAGGGAGTGTTGCTCGTGGAAAGTCAGGTTCTCCCATTATCTACGGGGACAGTGGTTTCCCCTCTTTCACGCTCTTTCTCTTTTTTCTTCGGAAGGGGTATGCTTGACTTTCCTTGCAGAATGCCGTTCAAAAACTCATGCATGTTCTTTAGCGTGGTTTCTAGCTTTCTATTCTTCTTATGTAACTCGCGAATCTCATACTCATTGAGGCGAGTTCTTATGTACTAGTGGACTCTTGCCTGGCCTACATGTCGAGGGTCCCGGTGACCAAAGCGTGGTGCCACCAAGGGCCTAGGACGTGGGTGTGTTGGCAGCTCTGGACGACCTCTGTCGGGCTGGACAGCCGGGGATGATGCTTCCTTCTCCTCCCTTGGGGGAGGACGTTCTTCCAGAATATGTGCATGCTCAGACGAAGGTGGGCGTTTCCTGGAGGCCCTCAGTTATTCTCCGTCCAGGTTAACCTCTACATCTTATAGTTGTCGTAAGCATTTCAAACGCCTTGGAATTTTTCCTTGTTGCAAGTGATGAATGAATGTTGGCTTGATACTTGTTCATCCCACAGACGGCGCCAAATTATTGACGGTGAGAACTCGTCAACGATATAAGGTTAGAAAACTCAAACTGTATTGCAAAATATATCAAAGAAGAAGATGGAAAGAACTCGAAGGAGAAAATATGCAGAACTACAATGGAGGAAAAATCATATATTCCTTAATTGTATGTGCGTACAAAGAATTTTCCAACCCCTTAACCTGAGGGGTCGAAGCCTATTTATAGATGGGCTCTATTGGCTCCTGATACAAGGTGGTCCCCAGAGACAAGAACGTACGCAGGTACATTGTCAGGGTAGTGGTGCAGGATGTCATGGTGTCGAGGGTGCTCAAGTAGTGCCTCCACTCTTTGTACGGGTTCGTACCGCCACTACTTGTCAGACGTGGATGTCAGGGCCATGCCCTCGGCCTCCTAAGGGTTGTACACCCCGTACTCATATACGTACCTTGTACCTAGTGGTCCTTTTTATATATCCGAGACACATCATTTCTCCAGGATTTCTCCCATTTTGCTAAGTGTTGTTGATCTTGGGAATTCATCTCTACGGTATAGTGGGTTTCCCCTGGATGTTTCGCCATATAGTGGATGTCATGTCCTCCACCATATCCACTTCATGAATAATAAGCATTCCCTGTGAGGGGTTCATTATATTGGAGATACACATGTGTACAGGCCAATCCATTGGCAGGTGACATTGGTGCCCAGGGGCCGTAGCCTAAATCTTACATAGCTAGACTGCCCTTAGGGGTGCCTTCATCTTAAGACCTCAACGCGTGATGCACGGGGAGCCTTGTGAGGGTCTCGAATTTGGGTCTTCTAAGCAAGGCATCCTTAGCAAGCGACTCCATGTGCGGGTGTCCGAGCCTCGCGCCTCGACATTTCGCGTGACGTCCCTCACGCCTCAGCCTGTCGCGCAGCGCCTTTTCCCTCGTACCTCAGCCCTTCGCGCAGGGATCCTTCACGCCTCGGCCCCTCGTGTGATGTCCCTCGCGCCTTGGCCCGTCATGCAACGAGCCTTCGTGCCTCGCCCCCTCGCGTGATGGCCCTCGCACCTTGGCCCCTTACATCGCGGCTGTCCTTCGCACCTCGACACCTCACGCAATGAACCTTGTAGGTATCTCAGGTCTCACGTAGCGAGGCCCTCTATAGCATTGGCCTCACTTGGAGGCATCTAGGAAGGTAACTCTCCACATAGTGAGACACCTCCATATACAAGGCCTTCCTCCTAGTGGACCAACCAATGGAAGGCTTCTCTTGGGCGAGGGGTAACACCCATGACCCCGAACATAGTGGCCCCTGTGGCTTCAATCTTGCTATGCAAGACAAGGGCGTCATGGCACCTATGTATCCTTGGTTCTCATATAGCGAGGCTATTTCTTCCTTCGTCCTGATGGCTTGTGAGACCGTTTACAAATGGCTAAGCAGATGAGCCTTCAATGATGATCTCTACATTAAATTCTTCTTGCGAAATTATCCCACATTCACATAATGTTATTTTAACCTTTGGTTTATGTTGTGTCTTAAACGTGTACTTTTACTTACGTCGTGCATGTGAAACATGAGTTATTTTAAATATCGAGATCTCGAGTTGCATATTTTGTAAAAGGTGTTAATTCATGTTTATTTCTATAAAAGTTTTTTTTTAAAGAGATTCATGTAAATATTAATTTACTTAAATATGGAGTATTTAGTAAATTAATGGGTTTTAAGCCGGGTTGTTACATTCTGAGTAACAGGTTGAGTCGTAGTTGCAACATTTGCCACCGCTCCAGCGGGCTTAATAGGGGCCTGGCTGGTTCCTATGACAGTAGATTGCGCCTCCTCCAAATTTATCCATTCCTGAACCTGGGCCAAGAATTCATCCAAACTTTTTACTCCTTTTCTCTACAGTTCTTTTCATAAATCACCTCCTATCATGATCCTCATCCTCATTGCCATGAGCTTGGAGCTATCATCAACATCCCTAGCTCATGCTGTTGCGTTGGTGAACCTGCTCAGATATGCTGTCAGGGATTCACTGGGTTGTTGTTTTATAGTTAGCCAACAAATTGGCCTCAACATGAGTTTCCTTTCAAGCTCGTATCTGTCTTTTAAATTCGAAAGACAATTTCTTCCACGAGGGGATGGAATGTTTTTTGTACTAATTGAACCTCAATCTGGCAGGTCCGGTCGTAGTTGCAGAGAACAAGATACATCTTAGGTCGAACTCGACATTGTGGGCCATCATTAGCATATTGATTGTCCCGAGGTGATTGGATGGGTTAGTGTTTCTGTTAAATGCGGGCATGGTTGGCATCCTGAAGCCAACAGGATACGGAGCTGCCATGATGTTTGGAGCAAAACGCTCAAGCTCTTCATCCGAATCACAATCATCAACTCCTTTTCCTAGTAGGAGCCTCTTCATCTATTCTTCCATCAAGGTCAGTTGCTCGAGGGTTGGATCCTTGGCCTCTAGGTTATTTGGGAGCTAATCACCAACCCCCTCCTATTGTACATGTTAGATGGGTTATTTTTCCTCCAAGCTTGAGCTCGATTAGGTGGGACATTCCTATTATCGCGTATGATAGACGGATCCCCCTGTGTGAGTATAACTCAAATCATCATGGAAAACTGGATACATCCTATATGAATTCAGATTATCACGTAGGTCAGGATGTCGGTCAGAATGAAGACTTTGTGCAGAACTGAAATAATTCCACAGGTGCTCTCAGACCTACCTCCACGCTGGCTCTCCATCCAGTAATTTTTGTTAGCGAAACTTACAACCTATGGTTGGGATCAAAGACATGGATTATTGACGTGAGGTCGTGGGATATAGAAATGGCTCTCCTTTCATCCCCTCGAGCTGGAGCGTTCCTCTGCGGGTGAGGTGGTATCAGATGTCAAACAGGTGACAGCGGGTGCCTTATCGGTGAAGCTATCCTCGTTCCATCAGGGTGAATTAGGTTAGCCCATCTCTGTTCTACCCTGATCTCCCAGGTCCTTTGTGTGGAGGCTCTGATCGTGGCACAGATGGATTTGGTAGGGTGTTTTGCCTCCTTGAATTTGTACCAGCTCGCCCTGTTGGGTTGTTCTTGGCATTCTGTGGAATCTGCTCAGAGGGCATAGAGCTCGGGGTTAAAGTTTTGATAGATCGATTGACATAGGGCTGATGGTTATTATGAGGATTAGCAAGTTGAGTATTCTGCTTATTCCGCTCTGAAGTTATTGAGCTCAAAGTTGCAGTTCTGACAGAGCAACTGAGAATCGGTCGGTTATTCCTATGGGACCTATGGACCCACTTTGGCTCCTTTCAATATTAATATCAGTTATAGGAAGGGGTAACCAAGCTAGGACCTCCTTGATCTATTTGTTAGCTCTAGCGAGATGGATCCTTAATTCGGCATTTTCCATCTCAATGTCTGTCAGGTATCCCAAATTGGGATTTTCTGGGTGTCATGCTGAGCTTCCGGTGTCATCTTGGCTCATATGTTGCTTTCCATGATGGTGCTTAACGTCTGGGCCTTTTCTAGCGGGAACGACCGTATGATGCGTGTAGAGTCCTAGAATGTTTACTTAGCTAGATAGTCAGTAGTAGTTGTAGTATTTTAGATTTCGTGGATTTTGGTTCAAACCGGGACATAGTTGGAAACTCATAGCAACAATTATGGATTTTATAAGTTTAACCTATAGTTTAAGAATATTAATTATAACATAAGGTTTGGTTAGTATTGCTTGTCCTAGATATAGTATTTATTATAACCTAAGGTTTAGATAGAGCCAATAAGAACATGACACTTGTCATGTGCATGATTATTAAGGAATTAAGTATTTTAATGATAAAATAAGGAAATATAAGCTTTAGTATTCACCAGAAACTGTTAGGTTCGTAGTTTGACTCAATCAAAGCAGTTATCCGACTTCAATTATGCTAAAAAAGTGCAATTACGTGTTTAAAATATTCACGTATGCCAATATATCGCAGCTGGGAGCCAATATATCGCCTGACGAAGAATACGGAAAACAAGTTGACGATGCACGATTGTACGAATGGAGGCTCGGGACTAGGCTAGAGCTGATATATCGCGACATAGGGGAGATATATTGCCTGAAGTGATATGATTTTTGAAACTTAGTTTTTTTTTATTTTAAAATAAACCTTAACTACTTAGACTTGCCCCTGAATAGTTTTGACCGAGTCTTCAGCCTCGGATTGACGAATATTCAAATATTTTCAATTATTATTCATTATTTTATTCAAATCAAAATAGGGTTAGTTGCACTCCTTACCTCTATAAATAGGGCCTAGTTCCCAGACCTTCCACTCACTCTTCAAGTTGTGATCAGAGACTCCAAGGTGCTAGTGATTCCATAGAGTGATAAACACATGGGTTGGGAAAAAGCTTTGCCATTCTTAAGCTTTATAAAATACTTGGGAAGTGAGGATTAGTGTATTTCAGTATTGAAGTTAGACCAATCCTTAAGGCCAACTAAGGTACTCTTATTCTTTAAGTCCAGTTCCTTAAAACTCTTTAGTTTTCTTTAGTTCCTTTTATTCAGATCCTAACTTTTGATATTGGTTTTTGATGAGGTTCTTGAAACTTAAGGATCTTTCTTTGTTAGTTTCTTCTGAAGGTTTACTTTTCACATTTATTCCTTACTCTTTAGGAATACTGACCATTCTTATTGTTTGTTTTAGGAGTGTTCCAAGTCCTGCATTTGTTCTCAAATATCTCAATTTTGGTAAGGAAAATAGGATAGAACTTTATATGTTTATATGATATGTTATATTATCTAATGTTATGTTATCCTATGTTATGTAATGTTTACATTATAGTATGTTTATAGACCTTGGGCATATGACTTATCTAGCTAGCAAGCCCCAATAATTTATGGGCATATGACTTGCTTGGCTAGCAAGCCCCACAAATCTATTGGGCATATGACTTGCCTAGTTAACAAGCCCCGAGTAGTATAATGGTCATTGTAGTATTATATGACATATGTTTATAGTATATGTGTTTATGATATAATGTATGTATATGTTTTATGTTGTTAGTAGTTTTTCCTTGCTGGGCATTAGGCTCACTCCTTTACTTTTAGTGTGATGCAGAAAAATAGATACAAAGGCGGAAGGATTCTTGGAAGCTTGGCATGTGTGTTGAGGTGAATGGAGTGGATGGGCTGCGTGTCGATTCGAGGATGACGTTATTTTCTTTTGTCTCTTTAAATTATGTTTTTATGTATTTTTCGCATTTAGCTTTGTAAACAATTTCATTTAAAGTCATGTTTTATTTTAAAATAATGAGCTCATTTATGTATTACAAATATTATTTTAAAGTTTCAATAAAGTTATGAATATTTCTTATATATGTTCTCTTCAATGTAGTAGTTATGTCTAGTAGTTTTAATGGTCTAAGTCTTAGAAATAGTTGGGTCATTACAGTTGGTATCAGAGCAACGGTCCATTTACATGAAATTCTCCTTGATACACATGCTCAAGCTCCGAATCTAATCTCCAATGTAAGTATTTATGTTTTAGTTATTATGTTTCTGTGTTTTAGCTAACGTTTTAGTCAAATGTTTTCAGTTAAGAAAAAACTAATAAAAGGCCCAAAGACCCATTTCATTCATTTTTCTCAAGCACCTCTGCAATCTCTCTTTCCTTTTCACCAAATCCCATCCAATTTCATCTCTTCTCATCAATTTCCTCTCCCAAATCACTACAAATTCAACCTTCAATCTTCATTTTCTCCCTTTTGAAACCATTTTCACCAAGATCACCATCAATCTTTCATTCTCCAATTTCAGAATCTAAAAAAATCCAAAATCCTAAAATTTGATGATTGAGGCTCTTCCAGTTCATTCAAGGAGTTTTTGTAATATCTGCAGTTGCATATTAAGGGTATTTTGGTAATCTGGCTTAGGTCAGGATATTATGGTAAATTGTATGATATTATGTGTTTAATTATATGAACTATGATATGCATGAGTTATGATGTATGCTTATTGTATGTATTCAGTCAAGCAATCCATACACATTAATTTCTTCAAGTATTAGGGGCCAAAGTGTGATAGAAGTTATTTTATGGGGGTCAAAGTAGAATTATGGGTTTTATGATTGAAAGTGTAATTATGAGAAGTTAAAATTAATAGTTTTGGATGGAAATTACAATAAGGGTCTTAAGTAATTATTAAGGAAAAGTTAGAGGTTTGGGGCAGTAATGTAATTTGTTTTTATACAATTAAAATCAAATTAAATAATTAAATAATAAAGGGAATAGGTTTAGATGTCATAAGAAGTTTTCACACATTTTGGCTTAGCGATATACGAAAGGAAGACATAACAAAGAATAATTCTCTCGTTCTTGATCTGAATTTTGAAGAATAAGATTTTAGGAGAGATTTTCAATCTGAGTTATTGAAGGGCTAGGAGATCTCTTAGACGATAAGGATCTAAGTTTCTGTGGCTGGAGTTTGATCTGTAAGTGTTCAAACCATACTGTTTAAAGTTTTTGTCATATCTAGGTTTTGAAGTTTTGAGAAGTTTTAATTGTATATGGAATTTTGAATGTTTAGTATATGTTTATGATTGGTGATATTTGAGCTTCAAGGGTTAGAAACATGCTAGGTTGACTGCTTTGGTGAATTGGGGTCGAAACTTTGCAATTTGGGGTTGAAACCTAGGGTTAAAATTGCATTTGTGATTTCTTTATTCTGGGACTAGCACGACCGCACTACTCGGCTAGTTAGCCCTAGCGCTCTGTGGGCACGACCATGCCCAAGCACTGACGTGACTGCGCTAGCTGTCTTGAAATGCATATTTTGAGACTTTGATGCACCCATTCGATACAATACCTTTTTCGATTGGGGTTTTATGCAGTAGTGTTTTAAGACATTCTTAAGAATATTTTGAGTATGAGTTATCTTTATGAGGGACAGGGGTGTATTTTTAATATGGTTTTGGTTTTCTTGAGTTGTAAGCTTTATATGTTATGTAATATGTTAGGCTTGCTAAGGATGCTTGAAGGGACGCATTAATGTGAGTGGAGCTACTGGACCTAAGGTAAGAAGAGTGGACACCTGCACGCAGGGTGTACGCTCGTCGTACTTAAGTGTGGTAACTTTGTATGATATATTACAAATTATGTTATAAGCTATACTATGAATTATGTTAGGAATTTTGGTATGACTTATATTATGAACTATGTTATGAATTATATTGAGAACTATGGTATGAATCATGTTATGAATTATGTTAGGAGCTATGTTATAAGTGATACATGTTGTGTGTGACTAAAATATATAAGAATATGTGGTATGTTTGTGTGTCATGCTTACGATATGAAAATGCATGATCACGTTTACGATATATTGCATGCTTAAGTTCTGAAAAATGCATGCTTATGTTAATTCGTGCTCGGTTGCACAACTAACCAGATCAGCACTAGTTTACGGGTGGAACGACACTGGTAATACTTGTTATTGATTTAATATGTTATGATAGGATAGGTTATTTTATGCTAGGTTTACGCTACGCTATGGTTTGGTTGATAGATTACATTATACTATGGTTATGTTACTGGAAATATGTTTGATTATGGAACTTTGTGTGATAAGGTATCGACTAGGAGTATTTCATGTTTTAGGTTGTGAAGATATCAGTTAGTTTATGTTTATGTTTTACGCTTTATGTTTTATGTCTTATACTATTGGGCTTTGGGGTTAGTGTCCTATATTGCTCTTTTTGTTGGGTGTTAGCTCACGGGTACTCTATGTTGTAGGTAAAGGCATAAGTGTGGTGATGAGGCGATGAGTTGGAGCAGCCTCGGTCAGATGTGTGAATGTCGTGATCGGCTGACTTGGGGGTCATAGGGGTTACTATGTATGCATTGTTTTAAAAGTCTTCAAAATTTTGGTTCAAGCCGGGACTTAGCTGGACACTCATAGCAACAGTTATGAATTTTATAAGTTTAACCTATAGTTTAAGAATATTAACTATAACATAAGGTTTGATTAATATAGCTGATTATACATATGTAATTTATTATAACCTAAAGTTTAGATAGAACTAATAAGATGGTGACACTTGTCATATGCATGTTTATAAAGGATTTAAGTATTTTGATGAATAATTTATTTAAATGAAAGATCTAGAAGCTCTAAAACCTTCTAGCAGCTGTTAGGATCGTATTATAACTCAGTCAAAGTTGTTTACTCAATTCAAAATATACTGAAAAAGTGCAAATACGTATTTGATATATCAACGAATGTCGATATATCGAAGCTATAAGGTTGATATTTCGCCTACGGGAGATACAAAAAACACGTCGACTTTGCACGAACATTCAAACGGGGCTCGGGAAAATGGTCTTCGCGATATATTGCCCAGGGTAGGCGATATATCCCCCCTGGTGGGCATTTTTGAATCTTGAGGATTATTTAATTTAAAAACAGCCTTAACCACTTGGACCTGCCTTTGAACAATTTTCATCGAGTTCTGGGCATCTATTGAACGAAAATTCAAATATTTTTCATTTTAAATTCATTTATTTATTCAAATTAAAAGGGGTTAGTTTCACTCCTTGAACTCTATAAATAAGACCTAGTACACAGTATTTTCTTCATTCTTCAAGTAGTCTTCAGAGCCTCCAAGTTGCTAGTGTTACTATAGAGAGAAACACTTGGGTTTTTGGGTTAAAAGCTTTATCATTCCAAGCTTTTTTAAACACTTGGGAAGTGAGATATAGTGAGATTTCAGTATCGAGGTTGTAATGACCCAACTATTTCTAAGACCTTGGACCATTAAAACTACCAGACATAGCTACAACTATTTTGATACAAACATAGGAAATTACAAGATAATATAAAAATATAAACTAAAATGTGATATAGTATGGTATGTGATCCCATTGTTTATAAAACATAAAACATAAACTTTAATTCAATTGTTCAAAACTAATTGTGGAATTACAAAAGAAACATAATTCAAAAGACTAAATAACGTCATCCTCGATCAACACCCAGTCCATTCATTCCATTCATCCTTAACACATAAGCCAAGTTACCAAGAATCCTTCCACCTTCCACCTTCCATAATCATTTTCCTGCATCAAGCTAAAAATAAAGGAGTGAGCCTAATGCCCAGCAAGGAAAATCTACTAACAATCATATATCATAAACATAAGACTTATGACTATAAAAACATATATCATATAGGATTACAATATTAATGGACAATAACTCATTGACATGACATGTGATAAACCATCTAGGTCCTCTGTCTACTAATTGAGGTAGGTTAGATCACATGGTAGTATATGATAACCCATCTAGGTCCTCTACTAGTCGAGGTAGGGTATATCATTACTCTAAACCATGGAAAAGATAAATAATCTTGGGGTTCGCTATCTAAGCAACTATAAGACCTAAGCAACATAAATAATTGGGGTTTGCTAGCTAAGAAACTATAAGCCCCATAGACTACAAGACATATTCATACATACATATACATACCATAATGTAAAACATATAACAACATAAGCATAAAAACACACATAATATATCCTATTTTCCTTACCAAAAGCCGGGATATTTGGGAACAAGAACGAGATTAGAACACTCCTATAACCCAAGTGTATCTCTCAATAGTAACACTAGCAACTTGGAGGCTCTGAAGACTGCTTGAAGAATGTAGAAAATGGCTGAGTACTAGGTCCTATTTATAGAGTTCAAGGAGTGAAATCAACCCCTTTTAATTTGAATAAATAAATGATTATAAAATGAAAAATATTTTAATTTTCATTCAACAGATGCCAGAACTCGGTCAAAATCATTCAAGGGCAGGTCCAAGTTGTTACGTGTATTTTTAAATTTAAAAATCATCAACTTTTCAAAAATCAAGCTCGGAGTCGATATATCGCGTCCCCCTATATTCCTGAGCCCCATTCGATCGTTCGTGCAAAGTCGACGTTTTTCCGTATCTTCCGTAGGCGATATATCTACCTCTATAGCTGCAATATATCAGCAGACGTTGATATATCAAACACGTATTTGCACTTTTACATCATATTTTGAATTGGATAACCAGCTTTGACTGAGTCATAATACGATCCTAAAAGTTTTTGGAAGGTTCTAGAGCGTCAAGATCTTTCTTTTTAATTAAACTATGCATCAAAATACTAAATTCCTTAATAAACATGATTATGACAAGTGTCATGCTCTTAATGGTTCTATCTAAACCTTAGGTTATAATAACAATATATCTAGGACCAGCAATATTAATCAAACCTTATGTTATATTTAATATTCCTAAACTATAGGTTAAACTTATAAAATCCATAACTGTTGCTATGAGTTTCCAACTAATTCCTGGCTTGAACCAAAATGCAAAAAATCTAACATACTAAAAACTAATACTAACTACTACTACTATCTACCTAGCTAAGTAAATATTCTGGGACACTACAATTCTCCTCTACTTAAAAGAATTTCGTCCCCAAAATTTACTTACGAAACAATTCCGGATACCATGCTAACATGTCTTCCTCCAACTCCCACGTTGCCTCCCATTCAGAACTATTGCTCCATAGGACCTTGACTATCAGAATACTATTAGACCGTAATTCCTTCATCCCTCTATCAAGGATGCTAACCGGTCCTTCCTCGTAACTCAAGTCTTTCTGGAGGTTTCTCGTATCGTACTTGAGGACGTGAGATGGGTCTAACACATATCTATGCAGCATCGAGATGTGAAATACATTGTGGCTATCTGCTAGAGGTGGCGGTAGGACTAATCTATATGCAACTGTTCCCAACTTGTCCAATATCTCAAAAGGACCTATAAAATGAGGACTAAGCTTGCCTTTCTTCCCAAACTACTTCACACCTTTTATAGGAGATATCTTTAATAAGACTTGATCTCTGACTTTGAATTCCACATCACGCCGCTTGGCATCTGCATAACTTTTCTGTCGGCTCTGAGCAGGGAGCATACGCTTTCTAATCAGCGCTACTACATCATGAGCTTCTATAACAGCTTCAGGTCCAAGAAGTTTCCTTTTTCCTACCTCGTCCCAATGTAACGGTGATCGACACCTTCAATAAAGTAACTCATTCGGTGCCATCCCGATTGTTGACTGGTAGCTATTATTGTAGGAGAATTCTATCAGCAGCAAATACTTGCTCCATGATCCTCCGAGATCAAGTACACAAGCGCACAACATATCTTCTAAAATCTGTATGGTATGCTTGGACTGACCATCGGTCTAAGGATGAAATGTCGTACTAAGACTTAACTTGGTACCCATGGCTTACTGCAAGCTTCCCCAAAATCTCGATGTAAACACCAATCCTCTATCAGATACTATGGTGTAATGACCCAACTAATCTAGACTTTTGGACCATTAATGAAAACTATACATACTAATCCTTAATAAAACTTACAAGTGAAAATACCATAACTTTATTAAGAAACTTGTAAAAATAAGAGTTAAACTTACATAAAATTTAGGTTAGGATATGGGATCCCATTGTTTTAAAAACAAAACAAAACATAATTTAAAATAAAAAGGGATTACATAACAAGTGCGGAAAAATACATGTAAAAACCATAAAAACAAAACTACATCCTCGAATCGTAACGCTCGGCTCTTGAATCCATTCGACCTCAATACAAATTCTCCAAGCTTCCAAGAACCTTTCCCGCCACTAAGACTATATTCCTGCACATATAAACAAAAAGGAATGAGCCTAATGCCCAGCAAGGAAAATCTAACACATAGTTCATATACATAAATTTCATAAGAAACATAAAAACATAACATAACACTTATATCATACACATACTATAATGGCCATTATTACTTGGGGTCCCATAGACTAAACAAGTCATATGCCCATTAGATTAGTGGGGTCCTACTAGCTAAGCAGGTCATATGCCCATAATCCATTTGGGGCTTGTTAGTCATATGGGTTATATGCCCAAGCCTACAAACATACATAACATAACATAACATATTTCATAACATAAAAACATAAGATAACATATAAAAAGCATATAACATACAAATTGTATCCTATTTTCCTTACCAAAATTACTGGGATATGAGGACAGAGTTGGGACTTTGGAACACTCCTATAAACCATTTATGAAAGGGTGAGTCTATTGAAGAAAAAGAGATGAAAGAGATGAAAGAGGTGAAGGAACTATACTTATAAAAATATACTTACCAAAACCTTTTGCTCAAGAACTTAGATTTCCTAACCAAAATAAGAATAAGGTTAGAATGACTAGAAGACTATGAGAACTTTTAAAGAAAAAGTACAGAAACGAACTAGAGTCTGGGATACCTTGAAGAATTATAAGACCGATCTAAACCTTGAACCGAAATGCTATAAAATCTTACTTCCCAAGTGTTTTGATAAGCTTATGATGATCAAGCTTATGATTCCCAACCCAAGTGTTTACACTCTCACACTCACCTAGCAACTTGCAGCCTCTGAACTTAGAGTAAAAGATGAATAATGGCTGGGTACTAGGTCCTATTTATAGAGTTTAGGAATGAAGAGATCTTCATTTAACTTGAATAAAAATAATGGCTTTTTAAGTGAAAATAATTTGAATTATCGTTCAGCAGAGGCTGAAGACTCGTTCAAAAAGATGCTGGACTTATCAAGAGGTTGAAGGGTTGAATGGAAAATGATTTCAAAAACTTTCAATTTATACTGAGAGGGGCAATATATCGCCCCCTGTAGGCGATATATCGCCTGGGCCAGTATGCCCGAGGCAGTCGTGCATCATTTCGTGTTTTTCATATCTTCGTGTTGCGATATATCGCCCCCTATAGTTGCGATATATCGGCATACGCTGATTATTTAAACACGAAATTACACATTTTTAGCTTAATTTGAATTGAGTAAACAGCCTTGACTAAGCCCTTAAACATTTTCAAAGCTGCTGACTGACCTTAGAGTATTCAAATTTTAACCTTAATAAATTAAATCCTCAAAATACTTAATCATTATTAAACCCATACATAACATGTGCTATTTTCCTATTGGTTCTTATCTAAACCTTATAGTATAATAAATATTATCCTCAATATCAGTCATATTAATCAAACCTTAGGTTAAAATTAATATTCCTACACTATAGGTTAAACTTAGAAAATCTACAAGTACTACTATGAGTGTCCAAATAAATCCCATTCTGAACCAAAAATCCACAGTCATAGAGATAATACTATAATTACTATAATACTACTATCTAACTAGCTAAGTAAAGTTCTTGGACTCTACATATGGTCTTAGGGATTCCATGCAGTCTTACTATTTCTTGGACATAAACATCTGCATACTGATCTGCTGTGTATGTAGTCTTTACAGGCAGTAAGTGAGCTGACTTGGTTAGTCTATCTACTACTACCCAAGCCGAGTCATGCTGCTTATTTGTTTGTGGTAGTCCTGTCACGAAATCCATGGCTATGTCTTCCCACTTCCATTCTGGAATACTAAGCGGTTGCAATAAGCCTGCTGGCCGCTGATGTTCTACTTTCACTTGCTGGCATACTAAGCATTTAGACACATATTCCGCTACATCTTTCTTCATTCCTGGCCACCAATACAATGCCTTAATGTCGTGAGTCATCTTTGTCGACCCTGGGTGAACTGGGTATGGGGTATTATGCGCTTCTTCTAAAATTTTCATCTTAATCCCTAGATCATTCAGCACGCATACTCGGTCCTTATATCCCAAGAACCCCTAACCTGATATCGAGAAATCTGTGGCCTTTCCTTCTTTAACTGTAGCTATGTGAGATACTAATTTGTCATCATGCCATTGGCCGATTCGTATATCTTTTAACATACTTGACTAGATGGACAAGTTTTCCAGTTGACCAATGACTACTTCTATTTTGGCATTGATTAGCTCTTGTTGTAGCGGCTTTTCTATTCTAGCTAACACTGCTATACCTCCATAACTCTTCCTACTTAGCGCATCAGCAACTATGTTTGCTTTTCCCGGGTGGTATAGGATTTCGCAGTCATAATCCTTCACTAGTTCTAACCACCTACGCTGCCTCATGTCGAGTTCCTTTTGCACGAAGAAATACTTTAAGCTCTCGTGGTCCGTATAAATCTCACACCGTTATCCATAAAGATAATGGCACCAGATTTTCAATGCAAAGACCACCGCTGCCAACTCCATATCATGCGTTGGATAGCGTTGCTCGTATTCCATCAGTTGCCTCGAGGAATAGGCTATTACCTTGTCATTTTGCATCAGCACACAACCCAAACCTTGCTTCGACGCATCACAATAGACTACAAACTTATCGTTGGGTGTCGGTACACAAAGTACTTGTGTTAAGCATAGCTTATCCTTAAGCAACTAGAAACTTTCATCACACTTATCCGTCCAGTTGAACCTTTGTTGTTTCCAGTTCAGGTTGGTAAGTGGAGTGGCTATCCTAGAAAAGCCCTCTACAAACCACTGATAGTAGCCTGCTAGTCCAAAAAAACTTCTTACCTTTGACGTGTTCTTAGGTCTTGGCCAATCCTTCACAGCGTCTAACTTAGTTGGGTCTATAGCAACTCCGTCCTTGGATACTATGTGGCCAAGGAACGCTACCTGCGAAAGCCAAATTCGCACTTCTTGAACTTGGCGTAAAGTTGATGCTCTTTCAATCGCAACATGGTCATTCTTAAATGTTCCTCGTGCTTGACTTCGTCTTTTGAATGCACCAAAATATCGTCGATGAACACTACGATGAATTTTTCCAAGTAATCCTTAAAGACCTTATTCATTAAATCCATAAATGCAACTAGAGCATTGGCAAGACCAAAAGACATAACTAGAAACTCATAATGTCCATAACGAGTTCTAAAAGCTTTCTTGGGAATATCCTCTTCCCGTACTTTGAGCTGGTGATACCCAGGCCATGGATCAATCTTTGAAAACATGGTCGTGCCTCAGAGTTGATCAAACAAGTCGTCAATTCAATTTAGCGGGTACTTATTCTTAATTTTCACCTTATTCAGCTCGTGGTAATCTATACACATCTGCATGCTTTCGTCCTTCTTCTTCACAAATAGAACCGGTGATCCCCATGGAAAATGGCTTGGTCTAATGAAACCCAAGTCTAAGAGTTCTTGTAATTGCGTCTTTAACTCCTTGAGTTCGGTAGGTGCCATCCGGTATGGTGCCTTTGAGATAGGCTTAGTGCCCGGTACTAGTTCCATTGTGAAGTCAATTTCCCGAGTCTGCGGCAACCCTAGTAAATTGTCAGGAAATACTTCTGGGAATTCTTTTATGATGCGAACGTCTCCAAACTTTAGTGGTGTTTTCTTTACCACATCCGTGACTCTGGCTAAGAATGCATGACATCCTTTTTCTATCATTCTCTGAGCTTTGAGAGATGAAATAAGCAGTGTACGTAGTCCTGAAACCTTTCCCATTAAGCATAATCTCTGTCCGGCAGGAGTCTCGAACGTCACTTTCTATTACGTCTGCAGTAGATGGTTGCGTCATGCCTTGCTAGCCAATCCATTCCCAGTATTATGTCGAAGTCTTTGATTTCTAGTTCTATCAGGTCTCATTCTAGTTCTATCAGGTCTCATTCTAGTTCTATGTCCTCAATTTTGATTGTTTCGCCTCATACTATCCGTGATGATAGTATTACTTCACTCGAAGGCAATTCTGTCACAAACCTAGTTCTAAATATTTCACAAGGTTTGTCTAATTTCTCTATCATTCCTATCAAGATATACGAGTGTGTGGCTCTCGAATCAAATATTATTGAACATACATTTTTGAGGATAAGAATCTGACCTGTGGCCACTTTATTACTAGCTTCAGTTTCTCCCTTGGTCAAGGCAAAGATTTTGGCAGGAACCATCTTGTTGTCCCTTTTCTCTTCTTGCTTGAGTTGGGGACATTCTTTCTTCCGATGACCCTCCTGACCACAATTGTAACATCCTTTGGTGCTTGCATGACACTCACCAGGATGTTTCTTTTGGCACTTAGGGCACTGCGGGTATTCTACATAACCCGACCTACTACCTCCATTGTTTTTTCGTGCTCTTTTATCATTGTCAGATTGCTTGTTGTCAGGATGCCTTCTCTTCTGACCATTATTGTTGCTAGGCTGATGGTTGTTGTGGTGGTTGTTCCGACCATTCTAAGGTTGACTCCACTGTTTAGGCTCAGGCTTACTGGCCTCCTCCTTACTAACATTCACCTGAAGCCTTTCTACTTCTATAGCCATTTCTAGAGCATCGGCATAAGTAGTAGTTCCAGGGTTTGCTAGCTTAACCCCTAGCTTATTCTATGGTATGAGTCCTCTTACAAACTCGGTAACCCTTAGAAAATTGGTTGGGACCAGCTCTGGAGCAAACTTGGCTAGTCAATCAAATTATCGAGCATATTCTGCAACCGATAAGTTACCCTGTTTTAGATTGGTGAATTCCTCGAACCTTGTAGCGATGACTACCGAGTTGTAGTACTTCTTGTGGAACAGCTCCACAAATCTTGTCCATGTCATGGTGGTGACGTCATGAGTCTGCTGAACTAGGTCCCACCATATTCTAGCATCTTTCTGAAGAAGAGACGAAATGCAAGATATGCGATCCGCGTTGCCGAGGTTCATGTGCGATAGGGTCGGCTCTACATTTCTGAGCCATTCTTCCACCTCGAAGGGGTCCGTTGTCCCTTCAAAGGTTAGAGCGTATTGCTTACAAAACTTCTTGTAGATTGGCTCCATGTACTGAGCTAGGTAGGGCACATAGTTTGCCATTGGCCAACCCCCATAAGGACCTACTTGTTGGGGTGCTTGAGCCATTTGTTGAGGCTGCAGTTGCGATTGAGACAGAGCTGAGTCTGAGTTTGTGGCTACGGCTGGGCCTGTTGTCGCTGTTGCTGCAGTAATTTCTCCACTTATTGTCGTAGCCTGACAATTTCTATGGTGTTGTCAACTAGAGGTAGGGGTGCACTTCTATTAGCAGTAGTATTGGTTGCACGCGCTCCCCTTCTGTGAATTGGAGGGACTTCATTAGTCTCATGAGCGGTGTTGGAGGCATTGGCGTTTGTGTGTGCAGACCTTCTGAGCAACATCTTCAGTATAGTTCTAACAGTCGAGAAAAACGTGTTAGAACTTACCCTAATAGGCTCTAAGGCAAAAATTAATCTAAGAAAACATAACTGGGACCTATTAATTATGATTTCTTATGAAAAATTATGTAAGCCTTTTTTATAATTAGGGTGTGTTTCTATACTTAGAAAAATTAAGCCATCTTTATTATTTTCTAAGTCTGTTTCTAATCATCCTATATGACTTAATTCTCAGGCTCAAAACTCGTCGTTGTTCCAAAGTTAACCATATTGAGGGAGGGCTGGGATCAGTAAAATCGTTCCCACTACTATGGCCCCCTGACTCTCAATATAGAACTCAGTCCTTTGATTTGTATCCACCCTCACCGAACTCAGTCATTATTTATTTATTTAAATTTATTGTGACTGTAAAAAAAATGAAACTCATACATGTTAAAAAAAATAACAATAATATTCATTTGGAAAAAGATTTTCACTAAGTACAATCATAAATGAAAACAAAATTAAAGAAATAAACTAATCTAAAAATCAGGATCTTCTACATCTGACCCTTCATCTAACATATCATCTATCTCGTCATAATCATCATTATCTTGAGCCTCAAAATTTCCTCGAGGAAGACTCGTAAACATTCTATGTTTTTACTCAATGGTGAATTGGAATTTCATCTTAGAGGCGAACCTAAGTATGAGAAAATAATATCTCATAGCTACCGGTAATTCATCTTCATCATCTATGGTCTCCCATATTTCTTTTAATGCTGAAATTACAGAAGCATAATCTTTAAAATGCCTAATTACTAAAACATATTGCTTAGTAGCTCTCATCATAATTTTCTTGGTAGATTGGAGGTGAACTGCCTCCTTGAGGAATAAGAGTAATCTCCGAGTGATTCTTTCTAACACTCCTATTGTATTCCTTAGCTCTCTAATCCCTTTTAATGCCTTAATGGCTCAGATATCGTCATAGGTCAAGGCTCCATCCATTCTTAACTGAAAACATAAGGGCTAAAACCTCAGTTAATAACATATACATAATAACTAAAACATAAACACTTACATTGGCGGTTAGATTTAGAGCTTGAGCGTGTGTATCAAGGAGAACTTCATGCATATGACCCGTTTCTCTAATACCAACTGTAATGACCCAACTATTTCTAAGACCTTGGATCATTAAAACTACTAGAGATAGCTACTACTATTTTGATACAAACATAAGAAATAACATATCTTTATTGAAAACCCAAAATATTGTATCAAATACAAGATAATATAAAAATATAAACTAAAATGTGATATAGTATGGTATGGGATCCCATTGTTTATAAAACATAAAACATAAACTTTAATTCAATTGTTCAAAACTAAGTGCGGAATTACAAAAGAAACATAATTCAAAATACTACATCTGTAATCCTGATCTAGATTACATGTATTCATAATGCTAGTGAATTGTACTCACAATATTTAATCCAAAGATTCCATAAAACTTTGTTTTACTAAAAACTGCTTAAATTCGTTCCCTACAATCTTAATCCTCTCGTACTAATACAAGGTTGTAGTCACAGTAACGAATTTGGAATTTTCTTTATATTCATATAATATTATTCTAATAATAATAATAATAATAAACAAACTTGAGTTTGTGACCAAACCTCTCTTTTTGTGACCAAAAACTTGAGTTTGCTGAACCCCTCATTAAAGATGGTAAGAAAATTGCTCGGGTTGTTATTGAAGAGGTCAAATGCCAATCTGCTAATTGGAGCTCTGCAGTTATTTGTATGGTTCTTGGTGGTAATCTCCCAATGGTTGTATTTGAAGGGTTCATCAAAAGAGTTTGGGGCCATCTAGGGATTGCTCAAATTGCTAGGATGACAATGGGGGCTGACTATGGTCAAATTTAATGATGATGCTACTCGAGACCATGTGCTTGAAAATGGTATCCTTCAGTTCGATAGGAAACCAGTTATCATCCGACCATGGACTGTCGATCTCAGTGCTGTTCGACTAATCCGTTCAGTACCTCTATGGATTCGGTTACATGACTTAGGCCTTCAGTATTGGGTTAGCAAATGCCTTAGTTCTCTTGTGAGTACGATAGGTAAACCGATCATGGTAGACAAATTTACTCGAGAGCAATCTAGAGTTCAATTTGCTAGAGTTCTTGTGGAGATGGATATAACAGATAATCCTCCTAGGAGTATACAATTCTTTAATGAGTATGGGCAATTTGTGGAATAGGGGGTGGATTATGAATGGTTTCCTATAAAATGTAAAGTATGCTCTGGATATGGTCATTCCATGGTGGACTGTCGAAGGGAGATGAAAACTCAGTGGGTCAAGAAGGGCACTCAGCCTAAAATTGATTTAGAGGAGGGGAGGGACAAGGGCAACCAACATACGGTTGATGTCCCTGATCTGTCTAAGGGTTCGGCCAATGCAACTACTGTTGCTGAGGGACAAAACATTAGTGAAGCTACTTGGAAAACTCCAAAGAAAGTGGCTCTTCTTTCCAAACAAGGAGGAACTGAAACTTTTAGTACTTTAGCTGCTAAAATTCCAACTGGACAAGGACGGAACCAGAAAAATGCTTTTAAGGTGCTTCAAGAGCAGGTGGAGGGTGAGAATGGAGGTATTTCTGTCACTAACTCTTCTTATGGATAATTTCAATATCTTGAGTTGGAACTTGAGGGGATTGAATGGTTCTAATAAGCAGACTGCAGTTTTAGAAATATGTAGTAGAAATAAAGTGGGGGTTGGTGCCCTTTTGGAAACTAAAATGAGGGGGAATAAATTCATGGAATTGATGGCTCATAAATTTACTAATTGGGATTTTTATTTCAGTCCTGTTACTGAAGGCAAAATTTTGATCATTTGGAGGAAGACATTTGTGAGGGTTATTATAATAGAGGAGACTAATCAGTATGTCCACTGTGTTGTTAAAATGGCTAGTCAGAGGCATGCTTTCAGTGCTACTTTTGTGTATGGGCTAAATACAATGGAGGAACGGAAGAGATTATGGAAAAGTTTACCTAGGTTTACATTCCCTGCTAAGTCTTGGGTTATATTGGGGGATTTTAATGCTATATTTACTGTTAAGGATAGAAGTGGTGGAAAACCTGTATCCAAATTGGAACTGACGAATTCTTCTCAATGGCTTGCTAGGAATCAAGTGGAGTCGCTTAAAAGTACTGGATCTTTTTTTACTTGGACGAATAATCAAGATGGACCTGCTCGTATATACTCTAAGATAGACCATGTCTTTACTAATGAGGACTGGCTTGATTTTTTTTTTCCTAATTTCACAGCTGTTTTTCGTTGGGAAACTGTCTCTGACCACTGTTCTTGTATTATTTCTACCACGACCATGGAGAATATGGGTGTCAAACTGTTTAGGTTCTATAATTTTTGGACAGAGCATCAAGATTTCAAAGAAGTGGTTCTGAATAGCTGGAGGAAACCAATTAATGGTACTGGTTTGAAGGCCATTTACTTGAAAACCATGAGGCTGAAACATAGACTGAAGAGGTTTAACAGGGACAATATTGGAGATATTGGAGTGAAATATCAGGAGGCAAAGGATCATTACCAGGAAACTCAACTCCAAGATCAAAAACATCCCCGAGACCATGGGTTTCAAGAGTTAGCAAAGGCTGCTGCTGTAGCATTTACTATTCAGGAGCACATGTACCACAGTTTTTTGGCTCAAAGAAGCAAAATTACTTTGTTAAGGAAGGGAGATATGAACACCTCTTATTTTCATGCTTGCTTGAAAAAGTGTAAAGAAGATAATAGAATTGCAACCCACCTCACTGAACAAGGTAGATTGATTGATAAATTTCCTGATGTGGTTTCTCATTTTTTGGATCACTTTAGAAGTTTTATGGGTAGTCCCAGTTCAACTACTGTGAAGATAAATTTACAATGTGTTGAGTTGGGTACCAAACTCTCGGTTGACTAGCAACTCTCTTTCTTGAAACCTTTTCCTCATAAGGAAATCCGAGATGCTTTTTTTAGCATTACCATCATCAAATCTGCGGGTCCTAATGGGTTTGGTTCTGCTTTTTTCAAGTTATTATGGCTGGATATTGGTGGTGAAATATGTAGAGTAGTTGGACATTTCTTTGAGACAATAATATTTCCTTATGAACTGCATAATACAACTCTTTCATTAGTCCCTAAAACTGCTAATCATTCTCGAGCTGTAGACTACATGCCTATTGCTTGTTGTTCTACCATATACAAGTGCATATCAAAACTGTTGTGTTCCCGTTTGGCCATGGTCCTTCCTGATCTAGTTCAACGAAACCAAGGAGCTTTTGTTTAGGGTAAATCTATTGCTTATAACATCTTGATAGTCCAAGATCTCATCAAGAATTATGGGAGGACCTCTACCTCTCCTAGATGTGCCATTACGATAGACTTAAGCAAAGCTTATGATACTGTTGATTGGTGGTTTCTTGAAGATCTTTTAAACTCTTTTATGTTTTCCTATGAAGTTTATATTGGAAGGATTATGACCTGCCTAAAAAACACAACATACTCCTTGCTTACGAATGGAAGGGTTCAAGGTAGTTTCAAGGGAGAGAAAGGGTTGCGTCAAGGTGATCCTATGTCTCCGCTTTTGTTTGTTCTAATCATGGAATATCTTACTCGGAGTCTTCAATTGGTAGCTCAGGATTCCACTTTCAGATTTCACCCTATGTGTGAAAGTCTCAAACTCCTTAGTCTATGCTTTGCTGATGACTTGATTTTATTTTTCAAGGGGTCTCTTTCTGTTGTTATAGTGCTCAAAGTAGCTCTATAGGAGTTTAGTGCTGCTACAGGGCTCCATGTTAATAGTAGTAAATCTCACATCTTTTTTGGGGGAGTTAATGCAGCAGATAGACAGACTATAGCTCATGAGATTCAGCTTACTGAAGGGACCTTTCCTCTTAAGTATCTAGGGGTTCCTATGCGGCCAACTAAGTGGAAACATGAAGACTGTGACATTATTATCCAAAAGATCAAAATGCAATTACATACTTTGGCTAGTAGGCATCTGTCTTTTGCTGGTCGAATTCAGCTTATTCATTCAGTTTTGTTTGGGCTTCGTAATTACTGGATGAGCATATTTGTGCTTCCCCAAAGTGTTGTTAAGGAAGTTGAAAAACTTTGCTGTGGCTTTCTCTGGGGAATTACTAGTAATAGAAGCAAGATCCACATTGCTTCTTGGAAGAAGGTCTTTCTCCCTAAGTCTTATGGAGGTCTCAGTTTCAGGGATGGTTCTAATTGGAATCAAGCTATTTTAGCTAAATATATTTGGGCCATTTTTGAGAAGCATGATTTACTTTGGGTCAAATGGATTAACTCAATCTACTTGAAAGGCTCCAATTTATGGAATTACAAGCTGAAACCTGATTCGAGCTGGTATTGGAGGAAACTTTGTCATTTGAGGGGAAAATTCAATCTAGCTTAGGTGAAAGCTGCTGGTGTAACAAGGACTTTTAAAGCCTCTAAAATCTATAATAGTACTCTCAGCCAACAGCCAGTGGGCTATCATTAAGTTGTTTGGTGTAGGCTATCTATCCGTAAGCATCGTTTCTTACTTTGGCAAGTGGTTAACTCTCAACTTCATACTCGAGACAACATGCTCAGGTTCTGTATCCCTCTTCAAACTCTGCTATGTCCTGTTTGTGGTTTCCAGAATGAGAGTCACACTCATCTTTTCTTTGAGTGTTATCTTTCCAAGAAGGTAATTGAATTAATCTTTGCTTGGATGGGGTTTAGAGCTTGGCCTGTTGAGTTTACTGGTTGGACGGTTTGGCTTGCTAGTAGAAGGCCTGGAATCATTTCTTCCATCACCAATATGATTTTGGCTGCTGTTATATATTAACTCTGGAGGAACCGCAACGAATGTTTATTTGATGGGTTTGCTTGGACAGCTGATTGTATAGTTATTGACATCTTGAATATTATCAAGTACAAGTTATTCATTGTTAAAAATAGGAAGTTAACATTACAGGAACATAGATTTATAGGAAAAATTACAATGTAATTAGATTGGGTGGATAGTTTGTTCCTTTCTCTGTTTGTACATAATAGGTTGGATTGTATTGGGTGAATTTCCTTGTACAGTTGTTTTGGTTGGTTGATTAATGAAGCTCATTTCCTTCTTGATAAAAAAAATAATAATAAACAAACAATATATGAAAAAATTCATGTCAATTATTTGTTTCATAAAACTTTGTTCAAAACATATGCTTTAAAAGGCACTAATCCCAACAATCTCCCACTTTCCCTAAAGAAAATGAGGCATCTCCCCCAAACCCATATTGCTAACATGATCTTTAAAAGACTTGGTGGACAATGTTTTAGTAAAAGATCGGCAAGGTTATGTTTTAAAGCTATTATCATAACCGCTACATCTCCCCTATGAACAATATCACTCACCAAGTGGTACTTCATTTCAATATGTTTTCTCCTCTTGTGACTCCTCGGTTCCTTCGAGTTAGCTACTGCCCCACTGTTGTCACAACAATTTCCAGATCGAAAAAGAATTTCTTTAGCCATAAAACTCTCTTAGCTGCTTCACAAGCTGCTATGTACTCGACTTCCATGGTAGAATCGGCGATACTAGTTTGTTTAATACTACACCAAACCACAAATCCTCCACCAAGAGTGAACACTGATCTAGAAGTTGATTTTTTACTTTCTCTGTTTGATTGAAAATCATAATCAATGTATCCAGTGGGGTTCAGGTCACTACCTTAACATACAACCATATATTCTCTGGTTTTCCGAAGATACTTGAGAATATTATTTACTGCAATCCAATGACTCAATCAAGGATTGGATTGATAAGGACTGACTATTCCTACTACATAGCAAATGTCAGGTCTTGTACACAGCACGACGTACATTAGAGTGCCTACCACAAAGGCGTAGGGATACTATATCATATCGTCTTCTTCTTGAGGTATTTTAGGACACTACTCTTTAGAATTTTTCATATCACCCTTCTTAGAATTTTTCATATTGAATCTCTCCAGTACATTATCTTTATAAGTAGCTTGAGATAGAGCCAAAACTTTGTTCTGACAATCCCAAAGGATCTTTATGCCTAGAATGAAATTTGCATCTCCCAAATCTTTCATTTGGAATTGCTGGGCTAACCAATTCTTTACTTTTGTCAATGTTCCCGAGTCATTACCAATCAGTAGCATATCATCAACTTCAAGAACCATAAATACAACGATGCCATTTGTGATTTGTTTGTATACACAAGGCTCATCAACATTTTGATCAAAACCATACATTTTGATTGTGTCATCAAATCTCAGATTCCAAGATCTTGAACCTTGTTTGAGTCCATAAATGGACCTAAGAAGCTTGAAAACTTTTTTCTCTTGACCTTTTTCCATGAACCCTTCTGGTTGAGAAATATAAATGGTTTCGTCAACATAGCCATCCAGAAAAGTTGTCTTAACATCCATTTTCCATATCTCATAATCCATGCAAGAAGCTGGACAAGAGTATGCGGTTGGATTTAAGCATGACTACAAGAGAAAAAGTTTCTTCATAATCTACCCCTTCTCTCTGAGTTTAACCCTTGGCTACAAACCTAGCTTTCAAAGTTTCCACTTTCCCATCTGCTCCTCTTTTCTTTTTGAATATCCATTTGCAACCAATAGGTTTAACGTTTTTAGGAAGATCTTCAAGAGTCCAAACGGAAATGGAATACATCGATTCCATTTCCAGGTTCATGGCATCTTGCCATTTTTCTTTGTAAGAATCTTCCATTGCATCTTTGTATGCCAATGGATCATCTTTGTTTGTGTCAGATAGAAGCATCTGAACTTCATGTTCATAACGATTTAGTTGCCTAACAACCTTCCCACTATGACGAAGCCCATGATCTTTCTGAATAGAATTGTGGTTTCCTCTTGTCGTTGTTCATTGGAAACATTTGGTTATCATATTACTTGATCTGAGACTATCTCCTCCAGTACAACCTTACTGCGAGGTTTGTGGTTGTTAATATAATCATATTGAAGAAAAGTAGCATTTGTTGATACAAAGGTTTTGTTTTCTTTAGGAGTATAAAATATACCACCTCTTTTCTCTTTGGAATATCCACAAACATGAACATTTTAATGCGAGATTCAACCTTTCCAGTCTTTCCTTTCAGCATGTGTGCTGGATACCCCCAAATACAAAAATGGTGTAAACTAGGTTTAGTACCATTCCATAATTCCAATGGTGTCATCTTGATAGACTTGAATGGAAAGACATTCAATATGTACATTGCACATTGAATGGCATAGCCAGATGAGTAACTCATCATTGATCTAACCATATCTAATAATGTCATGTTCCTTCTTCTAGAAACACCATTCTGTTATGGAATTCCTGGTGCAGTGAGTTGGGATTTAATTCCATGCTCACACAGGTGCTCCTCAAATTCATAATCTAGGTACTCTCCTCCTCGATCAAATCAAAATTTTTTCAATGATTTACCTAATTGCTTTTTAGCTTCAGCTTGGAATTCTTTACACTTGCCAAAAGTTTCAGATTTCTTTTGCATCAAATATAGGAAACCATATCTAGAATAATCGGCAATCAAGGTGACAAAATATTCAAACCCTCCTCTCGCTTGTACGTTAAATGGACCACACACATCATTGTGTACGATTTGGAGTGGTTCTATGACTCTTGAACCTTTTGTAGAGAAAGATATTTTGGTCATCTTGCCTTCCAGACAGGATTCACAGACTGGACGAAAACCAAAAGTTAATTCTCTTAAAGGTCCCTCCTTTTCTAGTCTATTAATTCTATCCAAACCAATATGCCCCAGTCTCAAATGTCATAGATATGTTTCACTATCAGAAATTCTTTTTAGACATTTAATAGATCTTGGTTTTGCAACTTTAAACATTTCTAAGTTGTATATAGATCGCTCTTTTGCCTTAAGTTTATACAATCCATCATTGGATTTCGCATGACATATTTCAATACTAGATCTTGAGATAACAATCGAATTATTATTGAAAGAAAGATAGAAACCTTGTTCAAACAACATAGAAACTAAAATTAAATTCCTAGTAATTCCATGATCATTCGACACGCATACCCGGTCCTTATTTCTCAAGAACCACTGTCCTGATATAGAGAAAATATGTGGCCTTGCCTTCTTTTACTGCAGTTATATAAGATAGTAATGTGTCATCATGCCCTTGTCCGATTCGTATATCTTCTAACAGACTTGACTGGATGGACAAGTTGGCTAGTTTACCAATAACTACTTCTATTCCAGCATTGATTAGCTCTCGCTGAAGCAACTTTTCTATTCTGGATATTGCTGCTAGATTCCTATAACTCTTTCTGCTTAGCGCATCAGCAACTACGTTTGCTTTTCCCGGGTGGTATAGGATTTCATAGTCATAATCCTTTACTGGTTCTAACCACCTGCGCCGCCTCATGTTGAGCTCATTCTGTGTGAAGAAATACTTTAAGCTCTTGTGGTCCATATAAATCTCACATCGTTCTCCATAAAGATACTGACACCAGATTTTCAATGCAAAGACCACCGCTGCCAACTCCATATCATGTTTTGGATAGCGTTTGCTCGTATTCCTTCAACTTCCTTGAGGCATAGGCTATTACTTTGTCATTCTGCATCAGCACACAACCCAAACCTTATTTCAACACATCACAGTAGACTACAAACTTGTCATTGGGTGTCGGTACACAAAGTACTGGTGCTGAGCATAGCTTATCCTTAGGCAACTGGAAGCTCTCTTCACATCTGTCCATCTAGTTGTACTTCTGTTGTTTCTGGGTCAGGTTGGTAAGTGGAGTGGCTATCTTAGAAAATCCTTCTAAAAATCTATGATAATAGCCTGCTAGCCCGAGAAAACCTCTAACCTCTGACGTATTCTTAGGTCTTGGCCAATCCTTTACAACCTCTACCTTAGCTGGGTCTACTGCAACTCCATCCTTGGATTCTATGTGGGTGAGGAACGCTACTTGCGAAAGCCAAAATTCGTACTTCATGAACTTGGCATAAAGTTGATGCTTCTTTAGTCGCAGCTTGGTCATTCTTAAATGTTCCTCGTGCTCGACTTCGTCCTTTGAGTACACCAAAATATCATCGATGAACACTATGATAAATTTTTCCAAGTGATCCTTAAAGACCCTATTCATTAAATCCATAAATGCGGCTTGAGTGTTGGTAAGACCAAAAGACATAACTAGAAACTCGTAATGTCCATATCGAGTTCAAAAAGCTTTCTTAAGAATATCCTCTTCCTGTACCTTGAGTTGGTGATACTCGGACCATAGATCAATCTTTGAAAACGCGGTTGCTCCTCGGAGTTGTTCAAACAAGTCATCAATCCGGGGTAGCGGGTACTTATTCTTAATTGTCACCTTTTTTAGCTCGCGGTAATCTATTCACATCCACATGCTTCCGTCCTTCTTCTTCACATATAAAACCGGTGCTCCCCATAACGAATGGCTCATTCTAATGAAACCCAAGTCTAAGAGTTCTTGTAGCTGCGTCTTCACCTCCTTGAGTTCGGTTGGTGCCATCCGGTATGGTGCCTTTGAGATAGGCTCGGTGCCCGGTACTAGTTCGATTGTGAAGTCAGTTTCCCGGGTCGGCGGCAACCCTGGTAAGTTGTCAGGAAATACTTCTGGAAATTCTTTTATGATGTGGACGTCTCCAACCTTTAGTGGTGTTTCATTTACAACATCCGTGACACTGGCTAAGAATGTGTGACATCTTTTTTCTATCATCCTCTGAGCTTTGAGAGATGAAATAAGTAGCGTTCGTAGTCCTAAAACCTTTCCCATAAAGCATAGTCTCTAACCATCAGGAGTTTCGAACATCACTTGCTTGTGTCTATAGTCTATGGTTGCGCCATTCCTTGCTAGCCAATCAATGCCCAGTATTGCGTCAAAGTCTTTAATCTCTAGCTCTATTAAGTCTCATTCTAGATCTACATCCTCAATTTGGATCGGTACGCCTCGTACTATCCGTGATGATAGGACTACTTCTCCCGAAGGCAATCCTTTTACAAACCTAGTTCTAAATCTTTCACAAGGCTTGTATAATTTCTCTATCATTCCTAACGAGATATACGAGTGTGTTGCTCTCAAATCAAATAATACTGAACATATATTATCGAGGATAGGAATCTGACCTGTGACCACTTTATTACTGTCTTCAGCTTCTCCCTGGGTCAAGGCAAAGACTCTGGCAGGAACCATCTTATTGTCCCTTTTCTCTTCTTGCTTGAGTTGTGGAAATTCTTTCTTCTGATGCCCTTCTTGGCCACAATTGTAGCATCCCTTAGTGTTTGCATGACACTCACTAGGATGTTACTTTTGGCATTTGGAGCACTGCGGGTATTCTACGCACGATATGTGGTCCGCGTTGCCGAGATCATGTGTACTAGGATCGACTCTACATTCCTGAGAAATACTTCTGCCTCGAAGGGGTCCGTTGTCCTTTCAAAGTTTGGAGTGTGGTGCTTACAAAACCGCTCATAGATTGGCTCCATGTACTGAGCTGGATAGGGCGCATAGGTCGCCATTGGCCATCCCCTATAAGGACCTACTTGTTGGGGTGCTTGAGCCATTTGTTGAGACTGCAGTTATGGCTGAGGCTGAGGTTGAGCCTGTTGTCATTGTTGATGCAGCAGTTCTTCCACTTGTGGCCATAGTTGGAAAATTTCAGTGGTGTTGTCAACGGGAGGTGGCAGTGCACTTCTGTTAGCAACATTATTGGTAGCACGCGCTCCCCTTCTTCGTACTGGAGGGTCTTCACTAGTCTCATGGGCAGCACTGGAGGCATTGGCGTTTGTGCGTGCAAACCTTCTGAGTGACATCTTCAGTAGAGTTCTAAGAGTTGAGAAAAACATGTTAGAACTTACCCTAATAGGTTATAAGGCAAAACTTAATCTAAGCAAACATAAATCGGATCTATTAGTTATGATTTCTTATGAAAAATTATATAAGCCTTCTTTATAATTATGGTGTGTTTCTATACTTAGAAAAATAAGTCATCTTTATTATTTTCTAAGTCTGTTTCTAATCATCCTATACGACTTAATTTTCAGGCTTGAAACTCGTCACTGTTCCAAAGTTAACCATATTGAGGGAGGGCTGGGATCAGTAAAATCGTTCCCACTACTATGGCCCCCTAAACTCTCAACATAGAACTTGGTCCATTGATTTGTATCCACCCTCACTGAACTTGGTCATTATTTATTAAATTAATTATTTATTATGATTGTAAAAAAATATCAAACTCATACATATCATTCAAAAATAACAATAATATTCATTTGGAAAAAGGTTTTCACTAAATACAATCATAAATGCAAAGATAATAAACAAAGAAAGAAATAAACTAACATAACTAGGGTGAATCAAAAAATCGGGATCTTCTCAATCGAACCCTTCATCTAACATATCATCATCTATCTCCTCGTAAAGATTCTATGCTTTTGCGCATTAGTAAATTGAAATTCCACCTTAGAGGTAAACCTAAGTATGAGAAAATAATATCTCATGGCTACCGGTAAATCATCTTCATCATCTATAGTCTCCCATATTTCTTCTAATGTTGAAATTACAGAAGGAAAATCTTTAAAAAGCCTAATTACTGAGGCATATTCCTTCGTAGCTCTCATCATAATTTACTTAGTAGTCTAAAGATGAACTATCTCCTTATGGAATAAGATTAATCTCTAAGTGATTCTTTCTAACACTCCTACTATATTCCTTGGCTCTCTAATCCATTTCAATGCCTTAATGGTTCGGATATCCTCATAGGTCAAGGCTCCATCCATACTTAACTAAAATCATAAGGGCTAAAAAATTAGCTATAAACATAAATATAAGCATAATAAACATAAACACTTACATTGGCGGTAAGATTCGGAGCATGTGCGTGTGTATCAAGGAGAACTTCATGCATATGAACTTGGCTCTGATACCAACTGTAATGACCCAACTATTTCTAAGACCTTAGATCATTAAAACTACTAGAAATAGCTACTAGTTTGGGCAATTCTCAACACATGAGATAGATACAGAGAAGAAGAAGAGAAAATAATCAAAGAGGTTTAAAAAAGGACTTGTGTTTAGAGAGAATCTAAAACTATCAGAAAACCAGTGATTAAACTTATCTGTCATCTCAGAAATCTTAACTTATGACTTCTCTCTAAGCACTCCTTTTATAGACTCAATTAGGCAAATTAATTTAATTAAAAAATCAATAAAATAATAGCCATTTTAAAGCCCTAGGTCTAAATTATCATGGGCTTTAGGCCCGTGAAATTTCTCATTTGATTATAAGCCCATTGGGCTTAAAATCAAGACCTGTATTATTTTCTATTGATTTAATTAATTAAATAATTATTTAAATCCTTTATAAAATTAATTATTTATAATTTGATCCTTGATTTAAACTTATTTATTAATTTAGATACAAATTTATCATAATTAATAAATCTGCCATAATTACTCTTTTCTTCTCAAAATTACATAACTCTGTGAAACTATCCAAAATTGACCTGGTCAACTTTGATAATTAAATCAATTAATTGAGATTATCTAGATGATTTTATCCAAGGTACAATGGGGACCATGAGCCTATGAATCAAGCTCCAATAAGTTATCATAAATCTAACAAATAAATTTACTAACTTATTAATTCCTCGTGACTCCACTAAAGACTTGGAATTGCACTCTTGAATTCATAGAACGCTCTATAACAAATATAGATACGCTATTAATTATCCATTGTTACAACCATAATTGTCACTCAATCCTCTATAGATGGTCTACAATGAGATAGGACTAAAATACTGTTTTACCCATCATTGTATTTTATCCTTAAAACACTTAGTTCCTTGTAAATGATATTTTAGTAAACTAATTTAATTACTGAAATGAGATCTCTATCATTTAACACCTTGAACCAAACTAAAAGGAAATCATCGTTTCACTTCTTCATCAGAAGCTATAGATGTTCATATCTATGATTAACACTCCCACTCAATTATACTACCGAGTTCCCAAGTTGAAAGTATGGGCTAGTCCGTAGAGTAAGCTGGTAACGAACAAGTCAAAGAACTCAAATAATACAATCAGTTAGTATACTAACCACTCAGAATTAAGATTGAATTGACCTATGGTCAACTATATGATATGACTAGAATAGATAATAACGGTATGTTTACTTATTTTATCAACTGTCAATATTTGTCCTGCCCGATGTAACAAATACATCTGATCTTATCTACTTTGCTAATGTTCTGGAAAGAACATAACACTGTAATGTGTAAGTAGATCATATCGTAGATTGGAAACTCAACGTAAATCCGGTGCACTGACTAATCATAGTACTAACTTATTTTGAACATATAATCTTATTTATATTCCACTGTGATTACGTCACTATAAATAAGATTAGTTATATGCTCAGGATTTAATAGAAGTTTATATTAAACAAATAATCATGAAAATAAAACATGTGAGCAAAGTGATTAACTAAGTCAAAAAATGATTTCTATTCTCTTATATATATATATATAATAAAATGAGATTACAAAGAATTTGGGTTTTAATTAGGGCATAAAACCCCAACAAACTTCCACTTGCACTAATTGAAACTAATTCCATAATTCTATTAATCCCATTTCCTTGATATGCTTATCAAATGTAGCTTCTGGTAGTGTCTTTGTAAACGGATCTGCAAGATTGTCTACAGTTGCAATCTTCATAACCTTCACATCTCCCTGGCCACATATTCTCGAATAATGTGATACTTCCTTTCTATATGCTTACTCCACTTGTGACTTCGAGGTTCTTTCGAGTTTGCTATCGCTCCTGTGTTGTCACAAAACAACACAAGCGGTTTATCCATTTCTAGAATAACACCAAGATCCGAATAGAACTTCTTTAGCAAGACTATTTCCTTAGCTGCTTCTGACACGGCTATGTACTGAGCCTCCATGGTGGAATCTGAGATTGCAGACTGCTTTACACTTCTCCAAATTACAGCTCCACCCCCAAGAGTAAACACCATTCCAGAAGTAGACTTCCTGTCATCGACATCAGTCTGAAAATCTAAATCGATGTAGCCTACAGGGTTCAAAACACCACCCTTGTAGACTAACATATAATCCCTAGTCCGTCTCAAATACTTCAGGATATGCTTAACTGCTATCCAATGTTCCAGTCCTGGGTTTGACTGATACCTGATCACTACTCCCACTGCATAGCAGATGTCTGGTCTAGTACACAACATGGCATACATCAAACTTCCAACTGTAGATGCATAAGGAACTTTTCTCATTGCATCTTCCTCTTCAGGAGTCTGGGGAGACTGCTTCTTTGAAAGATGAATTCCATGGCGGGACGGTAGACGCCCTTTCTTGGAATTTGTCATTGAGAAACGTTCAAGCACTTTATCTATGTAAGCTGCTTGAGATAGAGCTAAGAGTCTGTTCTTTCTATCCCTGATGATCTGGATACCTAGAACATAACTTGCTTCACCCAAATCCTTCATCTGGAATAGAGTGCTCAGCCAATTCTTCACATCAGATAATTTCTTAACATTATTTCCAATGAGTAAGATATCATCTACATAAAGAACTAGGAATACCACTATTTGATTTGCCTTCAGTTGGTAAACACATGGCTCATCAATATTTTGTTCAAAGCCATAGGTTTTGATTATTTCATCAAATCTAAGATTCTAGTAACGAGAAGCTTGCTTAAGTCCATAGATGGACCTATTCAACTTGCAAACTTTTCCTTCTTGTCCAGATACTTTACATCCTTCTGGCTGATCCATATAAATCACTTTTTCTAGCTTTCCATTAACAAAAGTTGTCTTGATGTCCATTTTCCAGATCTCATAGTCGAGAGCGACTGCTATGGATAGGAGGATGCGAATGGATTTGAGCATGGCTACCAGACTAAAAGTTTCCTCATAGTCCACGCCTTCTCTTTGGGTATAACCCTTTGCCACTAATCGAGCATTATAAGTCTCGATATTTCCATCAACACCTCGTTTCTTCTTGTAGATCCACTTGCACCCAATGGCCCTAAAGTCACTAGATGCTTCCACAAGATCACAGATGAAATTTGAGTACATGGACTCCATTTCCCGTTTTATGGCTTCGAGCCATAGTTCCTTTTCAAGGCTAGCCATTTCCTGTTTGAAAGACAACGGATCATCATCACTAGTATCACCAACAACCATATTGGTTTCACCATCCAAACCATAGCGAACTGGGTTCCTAAAAACCCTCCCACTATGACAAGGCTCTGTGACTGTTTGCTCAGGAACAGTGGTACTTTCTTCAATTAAATCGACTTGCGTCAGTTGGACGTGAAGAGTGGGAATTTCATCATCAACTCGCGTTGATGACGATGGAACATTGGTTGGAGTCAATTGTTTAACCATCTCCTCTAAAACTACTTTGCTGGGAGTTTTAAAGTTCTGGACATAGTCATTTTCCAGAAAAGTAGCATTTGTAGAAGTAAACACTTTATTTTCTGAATGACTATAGAAAAGTCCACCCCAAGTACCTTTAGGATAGCCAACAAACATGCAAACTTCAGTTCGCAGTTCTAGCTTTCCCTCCTTTTTCCATAGGACGTGGGCGGCACACCCCGAGATTCTATAATGGTGTAAACTAGGTTCACGACCATTCCAACATTCTAAAGGTGTTTTGAGGATTGATTTAGACGGCACGACATTGAGAATGTCATTCGTAATTTCAATTGCATGCCCCCAGAACGAAGTTGGTAGAGTTGAGTAACTAAGCATGCATCTAACCATTTCCAATAAAGTTATGTTCTGGCGTTCCGCTACACTATTTTGTTACGGAGTACCTGGGGTAGTAAGCTGTGATAAAATCCCAAGTTTCAGTTAAATGATCTTGGAACTGTATATCCAAATATTCTCCACCCCTATCAGATCACAAGATCGTTAACGTTTTACCTAATTGGTTCTGAGCCATTGCTAGGAATTCCTGAAACTTTGAAAATGTTTCTGATTTCCTATGCATTAGGTAAAGATATGAGTATCTAGAGTAATCGTCAATGAAAGTGACGAAATACTCAAAACCACCCCTGGCTTGTACATTCAAAGGTTCACAAACATCTGAATGCACAAGACCAAGTGGTTCTTTGGCCCTATCACCCTTTGCACAGAATGGATGCTTGGTTAGTTTGCCTTCTAGACAAGATTCACAGACAGGTAATTCACCTAAGGTGAGTTCCCTCAAAGGTCCGTCCTTTCTAAGTCTTTCAATCCTATCATAGCCAATGTGACCTAGTCGCAAGTGCCATAAATACATCATATTATCGTTATCGGTCTTTTGACGTTTATTGGTCCTAGGATTAGCTACTTTGAATAAATCACTATTAAGAGCGAGGGGTTCATTAGGTCGCAGAATATAAAGCCCGTTTTCCAAACATGCAATACACAATTGTGATCCAATGAAAGAAGTAGATATATTAGAACTTGTGAAAGTCATAACAAATCGTTCTAATTGCAACATGGAAACTGAAATTAAATTTCCACTAAAATCCAGAATAAAAAATATATCTTTTCAAATTAAGAATTTATTTATGAACTTCAGACTAGCTCTTTCTCTAGCTTGGACCGCAACGAACACTTCGTTCCCAACTCTAAGCTTTAAGCTGCCTTCGTTCACTTCCTCCCATGATTCAAGAAGTTGTAAAGAATTAAAAACATGGTTAGTAGATCCAGAATCAATAATCCAAACGGATTTATCATTCTCTAAAACACATGTTTCCAAGATAAATGAACTATAATCATTACCTTTGTTTTTCGCTGCTAGAAACTTAGGGCAATCTCGTTTCCAAAGCTCCTTCTCTTTGCAGTGAAAGTACTTACCTTTACCTTTCTTGTTTTTCTTGTTCTTTCCCTTAGGCGTCTGTGCACTTGGTTGTGCACTCATCTTTGCAGCCTTTGCAGGCTTGGGGTTGTTTATTTGTCCACCTTTCCTCTTGTTTCCAGCTTTCGAAGACGAAGCTGGATCAGCTTCAACCTTAGCTAGATCAGCAGCAACATCAGTAGTCTTATTTTCACTTCCTTTACTAGGTCCACCCATGACAGGTTTAATAATCTAAAGCTTGTTCATGAGCTGCGTTAGACCATAGTTGAGTTGAGCACAAACGTGCAGACATGGTGCCTTCTGAGAATTTACGGTGCCATCACGAACGTGCAGAGACGGTGCTATCCAAGCATTTACGGTACCATCACGAGCATTGACGGTGCCATCACTAACATGCGGACACGATGCTCGTTCTGGGGATTCCTCAATCATGACGAATTCAGAGTTGTCGCCAATCAACTCTATGTTGATATTCTGCTTCCAATTAAGGAAGTTTTCTCCAGTGAGTTTCTCCATCGAAAGTTGAGAAAGGATGGGAGTAAACACAGACACTACTTAGCTTAAAACTACCAAATATCAATAAAATAGAAATCAATCACATTTGCTCAATAAAACTTCTATTCACAAAAATTTCAAGAAATAGCACAACATATACCAAAATATGTAAGATATGAGAAACAATACAAAAAACAATCATATCTCTATTTCTTTAGGTTTTTAACTAATCTATGATATCCTTGTCCTGGTTGGCGAGAGTCAAAAATACCACTAGTTAAATAGAGTTGTAAACTCATTTAATAATGGACACCACTATTAACAACCTACTATTCGATCAAAATAAGAAAACAAAATCTCTTATTTTATGAGCTAGACCCACGGTTTCGATAATCATAGATTTAGTCCTAGTAGTCACTGTAGGGGTGATTCTAGTAGAATTTGACCTATAATTATCTATCTTTCGAAATCTAACCTTGTCAAAATAGCTAATGAACATCTTCCGTAGGGGGACGAATCAAAGCGCCTCGAGGCCCCATTAAGCTATTGACTATGTTAAACCAACAGTGGAGATTGAATAAAATCTTAAAATAAGCTCATTATAAAATTAAAAATAGTATTTTTATTATTTATTTTTAGAAAATTAATGACTTTGGTTTTCCCAAAAAAATTAAACAGCTTAAATTTTTTAAAACCAAAGTCCTATAATTTCCCATTAATTCTAAAGTGTCACATTGAAACAAATTCAATTAATTTAAAATCAATTTGTTGCTAATCAATATTTAGGTTTAACTAATATAATGAACCTATACAATTAAGTCCAACTCAGGTAAATGGGCCTTAACAATTGGGCTTGTATGGAGGAGGGCTGGGTCCAGTATGTCGTTCCCACTACAAAGGCCCCTTATCTTCCATACAAGGTCCAAAAGACACGAATTTAAACCTTCATTTTATTAATTGTTATTAATTGATTAGACACACTATAGTCATGAAAAGCAAATGAGCCTTTACAAGTGGAATCACCCACAAGAGAGGAATTTAAACTTTACATTTTCTAATGGGCCCAAATAAAACCTATCATTTTATGAATATTTTATTTGGCAAAATACCATATATCTAACAAACATATGGGCCACCATATGCATCTAAGCCTAATTGCAAAAATATCACATATAATGCAAACATACATGCTATAATTGGATGTGCCTAATCATGTTACTATATGAGCAATTCTATGAATTTATGCAAAAATACCACAATTTATTTCATTTGCAAAAATACCACAATTAATTATCTAGAATTTATAAAAAAAAATTCAAATTAATTAAATTTTTTACAAAAATAAGTCAATTTAAATGAAATTTACCAACAATTAACAATAGTTAATCTAAATTTCATTTATCAACAATCAACTTGGTTTTAGGTTAATTTGATAAAAAAAAATATTAATTTAATTTAAATAGGATTTATCAACAATTAAAAGTTAATGTAAATCCCATTTATTAAAAAAATATTTTATTAATTTGCTAAAAAAAAAATTGATATTTTTCAAAATTTAACCAATTTTAAATTTTAAAATCAATATCTTAACTATTTTCCAAAATATCTTGTGTTGTTATAACTATTAGCTAATATTTTAACCATTAAAAAATAAAATAAATATAAATAGTTATAACAATCCTAAAATATCTCAAAATAGTTAAACAAATTTAAATATCCTTAAAAATGTATAACTAACAACATTCAAATTTCAAATAATTTAAATATTAAAAACTATAGAATAAAAAGATATTTATATTTTCAAATAAATATTTAATAAAAATATCAAGAATTTAAATGAAAATATCTTAAATATCTGATATCATAATTCTAATATTTTAATATATTAAAAGATTTAAAATTAAGTTGTTAGTCTATTTTTAAATTTGAATTTGAATCTTTGTAGAAAATATCTAATTATTTAAATCACAACTAACAAAAATATCTTATTTTTAAAAAACAATTTTAAATACATAACAAATCTGATATTTTTGGATTTGATTATAAATAATAAATATCCACAATTTTAATTTTCTTTAATTTAAAAAAAATTAAAAAAAATTTTTGGATGAATAGTACCTGTGGGTACTGTTCACCGTAGCTGGTGCGCGCACGCATGTGGAGCCAGGCCAAATTTTTTTCCAAAAATTTTTTTGAGCAATTTTTCAAACCAAAAAAATTTTCTTATTAATTTTTAACATGCTTTACACAAAATAAAGCATATATAAAAATTAATAGCATAGAAAACACAACAAAATAACCTAAAAATTGGTAAAATTCACATAAAATCAATATGCTTCATAAAAACATGAAAACCATCCAATTTTTCAAACATATCAAATAATCCAATTTTAAACATATTCATGCATGAAAATAAAGATTACCAAAGGCTCTGAGGCCAGTTTTTGGATTACCTTTATACATGATCTTTATTTATTTTAATGTATATCTAATATTAAATAAATTAATACGAGATAGCCTAAAACTTGTTTCTGAAATTGAATTGATAGAGAAACAAAGAACAGAATACTTACAGTATGTCTAGCTGAATGAAAGAGTCATTCCTTCAGTATCTCTAACTCTTGTATCCTCTCAGTCGCAGAGTATTATCAAGAAACTGAATTGATCTTCTATTTTCTTCACAATCTTTCAATGTATCCTTAGAATCACCTAGACTAGTGTGGGAAATTTTCAACACATGAGATAGATACAGAGAAGAAGAAGAGAAAATAATCAAAGAGGCTTAGAAAAGGACTTGTGTTTAGAGAGAATCTAAAACTATCAGAAAAACCAGTGATTAAACTTATCTGTCATCTCAGAAATCTTAACTTATGACTTCTCTCTAAGCACTCCTTTTATAGACTCAATTAGGCCAATTAATTTAATTAAAAAATCAATAAAATAATAGTCATTTTAAAGTCCTGGGTCTATATTATCATGGGCTTTAAGCCCGTGAAATTTCTCATTTGATTATAAGCCCATTGGGCTTAAAATCAAGACCTGTATTATTTTCTATTGATTTAATTAATTAAATAATTATTTAAATCCATTATCAAATTAATTATTTATAATTTGATCCTTGATTTAAACTTATTTATTAATTTAGATACCAATTTATCATAATTAATAAATCTGCCATAATTTCTCTTTTCTTCTCAAAATTACATAACTCGGTGAAACTATCCAAAATTAACCTGGTCAACTTTGATAATTCTAATTGATAATTAAATCAATTAATTGAGACTATCTAGATGATTTTATCCAAGGTACAATGGGGACCATGGGCCTATGAAATCCAGCTTCAATAAGTTATCATAAATCTAACAAATAAATTTACTAACTTATTAATTCCTCGTGACTCCACTATAGACTCGGAATAGCACTCTTGAATTCATAGAACGCTCTATAACAAATATAGATACGCTATTAATTATCCATTGTTACAACCATAATTGTCACTCAATCCTCTATAGACGGTCTACAATGAGATAGGACTAAAATACTGTTTTACCCCTCATTGTATTTTATCCTTAAAACACTTAGTTCATTGTAAATGATATTTCAGTGAACTAATTTAATTACTGAAATGAGATCTCTATCATTTAACACCTTGAACCAAACTAAAAGGAAACCATCGTTTCACTTCTTCATCAGAAGTTATAGATGTTCATATCTATGATTAACACTCCCACTCAATTATATTACCGAGTGTTAGAGAATATATATTATTACTCAATGGAAATATGGAAAAACCAATATACAACTCTATGCATAGAATACAATAGACAAGGTAATTGATTAAATTAATATTACAACTCAATTGCTCAAAATACAAGTAAATAGAAATAAGAGAAGAGGATTACAAACTCAATACACTAATAATACAAGAAGAACAACAGAATGAAAAGATCAATGGAAAACACAAACTCTCACACAACCAAAGTGTAAAATAGTGGGGATCACCAACTTGAACAAGGTTCAAAACCTTTGTCCAAAAGCTTATTTCCCCCTATTCTCTAAGCACTAAGGGATCTCTCTAGGAAATAGCTCTCTGGAATTATCAAGCCTCTATGGTGTATTTTCCAGCCAAGTGCTTTGTGGATGGAAAAATGGTGTGTCTTACCAGTGAGCATTAGGCTCCTATTTATAGAGTTTGAGATACCCCTTTGAATTTCAAATTCCACCAAACCCCATGGCTGTTACCAATGCTTAATTGGATGTTTATGGAATTAAAATGGAGATTTGGGAGTTATTTGGGAGGTTAGAATCGTTCAATTTGGAAAAAACTCAAAAATCATATAGGTTGTCAGCCTGATTGGCCGCGCCCAGGACTTTTCAGTGGCTGCAGCCATTGTCTTCTATCCCGTAGGCCACGACCACTAAAAGTCAGTGGCCGCGGCCACAGGCCATTTTCAACACAAAAAAAATCATTTTTCCAAAACGTCCCAAATCCTTTCCCACATAATTTTGTACCTCCAAACACCTATTGGGAATTAAAAACATGTCTCGAACAGGAATATTTCATTATGGCTTTATTAAATCAAATCTCAAATATGTAACATATAATATACACATTATTGGGTAATATTTGGGAGTTACCAATTTGTAAATGATTTTGTAACTCCAAAATATGTCACATTTGGGCACACACATGTGTCCAATTTTGTGACTCTCAATAATATGTTACAAGGTGTGACAAATCACATTCGTGGGACAAATCACATTTTGTCACATTATTTAATCTAATATTAAATTCTATGAAATAATATAACATTCTCCCACTAGATTAAATAATCACTTTTTGTAACACTTATTTAATCAATCAAACATTATATTAAAATATAATATTACCCCACTTGATTAAATAATCACTCTCTATAGAAACCTTTGCATTGGTGCATAAAGTAAAATGTCTTTCGACTTGAATTTTACCTTACTGTAATTATCACAAAGTTTGTTGAAATTTTGGTTGCCGAAGCATTGAACCACTATCCCTTGATAACAAACCGATGATAACACACATACCTTTGTTGTGTTCACTTGAGACCGCAATGTCTCGCTTTTGCACCGTTAATGGCCATGTGCACATTCCATTCATAGACTTTTCTTGAGAATGAATCACAATTCTCATGAGGGGCGGCACCACCCCTAGGTCTATATAGGTAGAACTCTTACAGTATTTTGTTACCCTAAAATACTTGTCTTCTCAAGACTAAGTTCTATTAAAAAATCTTTAAGTTTTAACCCTCATTTTGGTAACACACTAGTATTCATATCTCAGATGGGACAAAATTTGAGTACTACTATCTATTCACTTGATGGACTTGTTATTACCTATTGAACCTAATACTAGTTTGGTTACTAGTATTAAGATAGGTTACCATCAACCGTGAATCTCTTTAGGGAGTCTAAGTCCCACCCCTTGAGATGTAGAAATGATTCCATTTGAATCATTTCTTTTCTCATGTATGCATACTTTAAACACTCTTTATTTTATTCAAACTTTGTTGCTAGCCATAGTTTGATTAAAATAGTTACCTCTTTAAAATAGTGATTTTGACTATAGTCAACACCCCCACTATTTTATAGTTTAATATCCAAGATAAACATTTTCCTTGAATATTAATTCTAGAAACATCTTTGTTTCTAAAATTCTCCTTTATGTTTTAAATTGATTCCTTCTTGAATCAAAATATTACAAACAATGACTTTAGACACCAAACATGTCTAGATTTTTCCGTTCTATACACATATAGCCAATGTGATTTAGAATGAGAAATTCCAAATCACCTATTTGATAGGATGACCAAATTAATCAATTATTATCAACAAAATAAATTGATTTAAATTTTGGAGCATCACCCCCACATTTCTCACATAGTGATAATAAAATATCACATTAAAATAGAAATCTCTTCATTTTTATTAAGTCGTTTATCCTCCAAGATAAATCTAGACCTATGATTCTCAAAGTTCATCATGAGTCCTCTAAGCCACATGATAAAATCTCAATAGATCAAGATAAAAACCTCAATGTTTATCTTGATTTATTTACTTGCTAAAGCAAGGCACATTTCCAACTTTTACTTAGTTTCTTTATTTTATGTATTTCACAAAATAAAATGTGAACACAAATGTAATGTGAGAATTTCTCAAACAAATAATCACAAATTTCATTTTTTAGTTGTCTAAATAATCTCAAAATCACTTAAACAACTTTTGTGTATTTCTTAAGAGTCTCTTTGAGTTTGTTTTGAAAACATCAATTTGACGTCCATTGATTTTCTCATCAAAATCAAAATCAAAATGTCAATTTTTTAAACACTTTAAATCAAATAAAATAAACCCTCATTGATTTATTTAAACACTTTGATTTCTTATGTTTTTGTTTAAAATTATCTCTTCATTGAGATTAATTTAAATATATCACCATCTTTAACCAAAATGAATAAAGTTCTCTTTTATTCACCATTGGTGTAAAGATTCAAAATTGCTTCTCCAATTTTGTAATGTCTCCTCATTGAGATATTAAATATTTAAGAATTATTGCACTAAATAATTCTCAAATATATTTCATTTTACCACAGTCTAGACTATAAGTCTAATGAGTCAATATGTCACCCTACAATTTTTTTAATCCACTTTGATCAATTTTTCTTGCAATGGCAAGACACTTATCAAAAGATGTAACCTCCTTAGGTTCATCTTTTCTTATCTCATAATTGAGATGCTCAACACTTTAAATGAGAATTTTAATTTCAAAATAATACACTTTATTCACCAAATAAATGGTAACTTATTACATTCTAATGATATAGGATAAAACATATTATCATCTCACAAATATTTGAAATATAATTTCACATTGTTGTCAACATACATGACTAATATCATACTAATATGACTTTTTAGTAATATGAAAATGTGAATTACAAATATCATACACATATGATTTCACATTTCTATTGATTCAAAAAATCAATATATAATCATGTCATATAAAACTCATAAAATTTTCATTCTAATAATTTATCATTATCACATAATAAGACAATTCTATAACATGCTAGCATTTTACCCAATAATCTACTAGATTATTTACACATTAATCATATATAACAAAAACTCAAGATATTGAATTATCTTCTAATCTAACCACTATATTTGAAAAAACAAAGGAGATTAGAAAACAATGAACCTCATTTATAAAATTTCTTCTTCTCATTTCTATCACTATATGAAAACCATTAGATCTTCTAAGAAAACCAAAGAAGACCATTACCTTATCTTACCATTTTTCAAAGTTGGATCCTCATAAGATCTCTATTGTTTCTGCTTCCATTGAAAAGGAAGTTAAGCTTTTGTTTGTTAGAGAATATATATCATTGCTCAATGGAAATATGGAAAAAACCAATATACAACTCTATGCAAAGAATACAATAGACAAGGTATTTGATTAAATTAATATTACAACTCAATTTCTCAAAATACAAGTAAATAGAAATAAGAGAAGAGGATTACAAACTCAATACACTAATAATACAAGAAGAACAACATAATGAAAAGATCAATGAAAAACACAAACTCTCACACAACCAAAGTTTAAAGTAGTTGGGATCACCAACTTGAACAAGGTTCAAAACCTTTGTCCAAATACTTATTTCCCCCTATTCTCTAAGCACTAAGGGATATCTCTAGGAAATAACTCTTTGGAATTATCAAGCCTCTATGGTGTATTTTCCGATGAAGTGCTTTGTGGATGGAAAAATCATGTGTCTTACAAGTGAGCATTAGGCTCCTATTTATAGAGTTTGAGATACCCCTTTGAATTTCAAATTCCACCAACCCCCATGGCTGTTACCAATGCTTAATTTGATGTTTATGGAATTAAAATAGAGATTTGAGAGTTATTTTGGATGTTAGAACCGTTCAATTTGGAAAAAACTGAAAAATCATATAGGCTGACATCCTCACTAGCCGCGGCCAGGACTTTTCAGTGGCCGCGGCCACTGGCTTCTGTCCCCCAGACCGCGGCCACTAAAAGTCAGTGGTCGCAGCCACAGGCCATTTTCAACACAAAAATGTCATTTTTCCAAAACGTCCCAAATCCTTTCCCACATGATTTTGTAACCTCCAAACACCTATTGGGAGTTAAAAACATATCTCCAACAGCCATATTTCATTATGGCTTTATGAAATCCAATCTTAAATATGTAACATATAATATACACATTATTGGGTAATATTTGGGAGTTACAAATTTGTAAATGATTTTGTAACTCCAAAATATATCACATTTGGGCACACACATGTGTCTAATTTTGTGACTCTCAATAATATGTTACAAGGTGTGACAAAATCACATTTGTGGGACAAATCACATTTTGTCACATTATTTAATCTAATATTATATTCTATGAAATAATATAACATTCCCCCACTAGATTAAATAATCACTTTTTGTAACACTTATTTAATCAATCAAACAATATATTAAAATATAATACCGAGTTCCCAAGATGTAAGTATGGGCTAGTCCGTAGGCTAAGCTGGTAACGAACAAGTCAAGGAACTCAAATTATACAATCAGTTAGAATACTAACCACTCAGAATTGAGATGGAATTGACCTATGGTCAACTATATGATATGACTATAATAGATAATAACGGTATGTTTACTTATCTTATCAACTGTCAATATCAGTCCTGTCCGATGTAACAAATACATTCGATCTTATATACTTTGCTAATGTTCTGGAAAGAACATAACACTGTAATGTGTAAGTAAATCATATCATAGATTGGCAAGTCAGCGTAAATCCGATGCACTGACTAATCATAGGACTAACTTATTTTGAACATATCATCATATTTATATTCCACTGTGATTACGTCATTATAAATAAGATTAGCTATATGCTCGGGATTTAGTAGAAGTTTATATTAAACAAATTATCATGAAAATAAAACATGTGAGTAAAGTGATTAATCAAGTCAAAAAATGATTTCTATTCGTTTAGTGATAATAAAATGAGATTACAAAGAATTAGAGTTTTAATTAGGGCATAAAACCCCAACATATGTATGAATATGTCTTGTAGTCTATGGGGCTTATAGTTGCTTAGCTAGCAAACCCCAATGTTTTTATGATGCTTGGGGCTTATAGTTGCTTAGCTAGCAAACCCCAATCTTTTATGTTGCTTGGGGCTTATAGTTTCTTAGATAGCAAACCCCAAGATTATTTATCATTTTCATGGTTTAGAGTAATGATTTACCCTAACTCAACTAGTAGAGGACCTAGATGGGTTATCATATACTACTATGTGATCTAACCTACCTCGATTAGTAGACAGAGGACCTAGATAGTTTATCACATGCCATGTTAATGAGTTATTGGCCATTAATATTGTAGTCCTATATGATATATGTTTTTATAGTCATAAGTCTTATGTTTATGATATATGGTTGTTAGTAGATTTTCCTTGCTAGGCATTAGGCTCACTCCTTTATTTTTAGCTTTATGCAGGAAAATGATTATGGAAGGTGGAAGAATTCTTGGCAGCTTGGCTTGTGTGTTAAGGATGAATGGAATGAATGGACTGCGTGTTGATCGAGGATGACATTGTTTATACATGAACAATGTATAAAGTGGTTATACATGAACGGGACTCGATACGTTACTAATACTTAATAATATCGTTTACTTTATAAGCATTAATTAGGCATATCAATAAGATGATCATATACAAATTGATCTTAATCCTGAAGTTATTACGAACTCATGTTTAGGTCATGAGAGTTCTTTGATTCACTCATTATGGTTTGTCTGAATGATCATGCTGAAAACTTTTGTTTTGGGAGATCATTGATGTAAATTGCTGGGGACATAATATAAGGACATGGAATCTATACCTTTCAGAGAGGGATTGAATAATGATTCTCTTAAGGGTTGGATTTTGGAACTGAAAGGTTATTGAGCTCAAATTCATAAATAAGTTTATGAATTAACTTTCACTAGTAAATTTAATGGTACTCAAGGAAACAAGATATAATTAAAGAGGTTAAACGGTGATCAATTCCTACTTTAATTACGAACCATAAATAGAGGATTGAATTGTATGTAGTGATTAAATCGATGGAAACTTTTTATATGTTTAAAGGTACCCAATAAATAAATGTCTATAGTTACAAGAGTGCAATCTCATATTTTTAGTGGAATAATATTGAGATTAATAAATTAAGGTTATTATATTAAGGAGTTTTAAATATTAATTTAAATTTATTGGAGCTTGAAATTATATTTTCATAGGTCTCCGATATGGCTCTATCAACACTATTCAAGGTAAGAGTTGAAATTAGGAAAAATCAGGAAAATAGCATATTTGGAAGAAATTTGTTCTCCAGGGTCAAATTCGTAATTAAGACAAATTAATTAATTATATTTTTCAATTTTTTTAAAAAAATGATATTTTCTATTGTAGCATTTAAATAATTAAGATAACTAATTTTGAATTAATTAGTTTTATTTATTTAAATAATTTGAAAAGATATTTATGATAATTCAAATTGGATTTAAATTTGAAATGATATTTATTCTTTAATTAATATGATTAGATAAGTTATTAGGTTTAGATATTTTTGAATAAATAATTATTAAATAATAATTAAAAGAAAATGGTTAGAACACATCCCTGAAATCAGGGATGTGTTACACGCCAACTACAGTGCATGCACTGTAGTTGGTGTGTAACAAGGTCCAAGAATGGCTCTTGAATATTTCTTTTATTTATTTAATATTTAATAATAGATTTATATCTTGAATTTTTTATTTTAAAATTTAATTAATTCTTTTATAAATCTATTAGATGGAAATAGTTTCATAAGTCTTTTGACAAAGAGAAAAATATATCGTATCGTTTTTCTCTATCCCTAAAAACTGTCTCAGATAATATTCCAAGAACTCATGTTTGAGAATATCATGTGAATCAGAAATATTTTCCTACCATTACTCTACGTGCCCACACATGTCTTGAGGTGCTGATATCGCCCAATAAATTCCTAAGCGGTCGCAGTAGTAATCGGGCTATGTCGTATCCACAGAGAGGTCAAGTACAAAATTAAAAGAAAGATTAGTAAATTTAAAAATCATAAACTTTGGAAAAATGTGAACTTGAAAAAGAATATAAACATTAAATGAATAAAATCGAGAGATTAGAATCAGAAAGAAAGTATGGAAGACATAAGTTTCATTCATGCAAACATATATATATTTTAATAAAATTGATTCATTATACTCAACTATAATTCTACACCATTAATTATAGTTGGAAAATATATATATATTAAAGCTCACCTTAAAATATGTTCTTTAATTAAATTATACTAATTTCTAATTTTAAAACCTATCATATTATATACTTTAGAGCGACAAAATACCATTGGCAGAATGCAGTAAAAAGCATATAATATAACAAATATTCTAAATTAAATTAAAAACCTAAATTACATAAGAAGAGCATGACTAGACTTATGTAAAAGATAATAATAAATTTAGAACAAAAATTAGAAGAAAATAAATTTAATTGTAACAAATATATAGAAATGAAGAACAAAATAAAGAATCAATATATTAAAAATATAATGTAACACATGAACTCCACTCTAGCCTTTCCACAAGAAAATTTAGCCTAAAATAGGCATTGTTCTCACTCAAGAAAATGTAAAAGAAAAATAGGAAAAGTAAGTGTTTTTCTCTCCAATACTCTCTACACTCTCTTTACACAATCTGATATCTTTTTACACCATTTAGTACTCTATTTATAGTGTAAATAGAACTCAAAATCGTGTAAAACTGTGTATAAAATAGTGGGGAAATGGCTGAAAAATAGGTGCAAAGTGGGTAAAAATGGGGTTGAGCCGTGGGAGACAAAGGCTGATCATGGCAGGCGGCTGGTCGGGCTCGTGGGGAACAGAAGGCGACGTGGCAGGCTGCGGTTGGCTGGCTTCTTTTTGGGCCTAATTTTGGGCCCTTTTATCTTCAAAAATGCCATTTTCTTCCTAATTTCTTCAATTTTAATTATTTCTTTTTCCTTTCTTTTTCTTTGTGTCAAAAATATATTTTATTTCCTGAAAATTAAATACAAATTAAATTAAAATTAATATTTTCAAATATAAAATATATGACAATAAATCCATGAAAATATTAATTAAAACTTAATTAATTTTATACTTTAAGATTAATAAAATGATATTTTTGAGCACTAATCACAACCCCCAACCAGCTTATTGCTAGTCTCTAGCAATTTAAGCGAAATAAAATAAGAAATGTCAACATGATATATTTCCGGTCAAAAATTATAAAAAGAACTTAAGTATTAACACAAAATGTTAGTAACAAGTCAACAAGAGTTATCAAAATTACTTCGAATAAATCTAGAGTTGTGAGTGTGTGCACCAAACTTAAACCTTCTTACCGCAAACCATAGCACATAAGAGCCTTCGAAATTATGCCAAGTAAAAGTCTCAACTCCATTAACCTCTCATGTAATTGAAAATATTTAAAGTTTTAAGGGTTTCACTCATGGAGTTGGAAAAGAAGTAAGCACTCATCAAATGGGTATATATTTAGGACAAACTCTTAAATAATTATTGAAACGAAGATAGGATATAAACTATTTGGACAACCACCGTAAAGAGTACCACAAAACCAGTTTTTCGGGATTTTAAGTTAAATAGACAATCTTTACATTTATTTTAAGAGCCATAAAATAAAACATGAAATTAATAAACACATTTTTTTTTTTTTGGACACAAGAGACAACATAATTGAAAATGATAGAAATATTGCTCTTGTGTCTTTCTCTTTTTTTTTTTCTATTTTTTTTTTCTTCTTCTTCTTCTTCTTTTTCTTCTTTTTTTTTCTTTCTATTTTCTTCTTCTTTTTTTTTTTTCTTTTTTTTTTTTCATGAACAACATAATAAAAGGCTCTCTAATAAGATTTATCTATAGAAAATATTATCCCTAAAACATCATCCATTCATACCACAATACCTTGTCCAAATAATTATAACAATTTCTAAGAATCAATAAAAATTTAAAAGTTGTTTTCTCAAGTCTCACTTCTCACACAAAAGAATGAATTACTTAAACATGGCAAATTTCTAAGCAAATATGTGCTAACAACCATTTTACCACAACAATTGGCATGTGCATTAGGTAACTCTAGAGAAACTCTTAATAATATAGATAACAAAAATTGACTCAAAAGTAACATTTTGCAAAAATAAATAAGTAATTCTTAAAAATTTGACCGTGAAAATATTAATATGACAAAAATCAACATGAACGTGCATGAATATGCTCACCACCCCCAACCAAAATCTGACAGTGTCCTCAATGTCTCAAAAGATAATAAATGTAAAAGAGCAGGGAAAGAGAACACCTGGATAGCGAGCGTCGAGTGGTAGAGCGAATATTGATTCTCTAAAATATGAAAAACTGAAAACACAAAATGATAACAAATAAAATAAAATGACAAAAGGGAAATAAACAGAAAACAAACCTATGTACAAACAATTTGGAACACTACTCAGACTTGGTAAACCGGTTCCACGAGAGTGACTTCTTCAGGCTGGGTCACCCTCTCTATGTAGTGTTTCAGTCGCTGGCCATTTACTTTGAATTCTCTCCCATCAGTTGGGTCTATGACCTCAACAGCACCGTTGGGAAAGACAGATTTCACAACATATGGGCCAGTCCACCTTGATCTTAGCTTGCCAGGGTGGATATGCAGACGAGAGTCATAAAGATGCACTCGTTGGTTTGGCTCAAATTCTTTTCTTAGGATCTGCTTGTCATGAATCGCTTTCATTTTAGCCTTGCAAATCCTAGAGTTGTCATAAGCATCGTTCCTTAACTCTTCAATTTCTGACAATTGAAGCTTACGATTGAGTCCTGCCGCCTTGAGATCAAAATTTAGGCTTTTAACTGCCCAATAAGCTTTGTGTTCCAGCTCAACAGGAAGGTGGCAGGCTTTACCATAGACTAGCCTATAAGGAGACATACCAAGTTGAGTTTTGTAAGCAGTGCGGTATGCCTAGAGAGCATCGAGAAGTCGTGAGGACCAATCTTTGCGGTCAGGATTAACCGTCTTTTCTAAAATTTTCTTAATTTCTCGGTTGGCTAACTCAGCTTGGCCATTTGTCTGTGGGTGATAAGGCAATGCAACCTTGTGAATTACACCATATTTTTGCATTAAGGTCTCAAAAGAATAGTTGCAAAAATGGGTGCCTTGATCACTTATGATAGCGCGTGGTGTGCCAAACCTAGATAACACATTTTCTTTTAAGAATTTCACAACAGTTGTGTTATCATTATTTCGACAAGGCACAGCTTCCACCCATTTTGAGACATAGTCTATGGCGAGGAGAATGTAAAGGTAGCCAGAAGAAGGTGGGAGTGGTCCCATAAAGTCTATCCCCCAACAATCGAATATTTCTATTACAAGAATTGGGTTCAATGGCATCATATGTCGTCGGGACAGGGCACCTAATTTCTGACACCTTTCACATGACCGACAGAAATTGTTAGTGTCTTTGAACAAAGTGGGCCAATAAAGACCACACTGTAAGATTTTTGCGGCAGTCTTTTTCATAGAAAAATGACCACCACAAGCTTCATTATGACAAAAGTTCAGAACACTAAAAATTTCATCATCTGGAATGCAACGTCGCATAATTTGGTCGGGGCAATACTTGAAAAGATATGGGTCGTCCCAATAGAAGTTACGAACCTCGACCAAAAATTTACGTCTATCTTGTGCACTCCATGCAGTTGGAAGTTCGCCAGTCACTAAGTAATTAACAATATGAGCGTACCATGGCAACTTAGTGACTGCGAAGAGATGTTCATCAGGGAAGTCATCTCGAATGGCTGGGCCATCAGCGGAATCAGAAAATTCAAGACGAGATAAGTGGTCCACTACCACGTTTTCAACTCCTTTCTTGTCTTTAATGGTCAGATCAAATTCCTGTAACAGAAGGATCCACCTAATTAAACGCGCCTTAGCATCCTTTTTGGAAAGGAGGTATTTTAAGGCGGAATGGTCCGTGAAGACTGTGATAGGTGAACCAATCAAGTAGGAACGAAACTTGTCAAGTGCGAATACTACAGCAAGTAACTCTTTTTCAGTGGTAGAATAGTTCATTTGAGCACTGTTAAGAGTTCTACTTGCGTAATAGACAACGAAGGGCTTCCCTTCCCTTCTTTGACCTAAGACAGCCCCTATAGCATAATTGCTAGCATCACACATGATTTCGAACGGTAAGTTCCAATCTGGTGGCTGAATGATAGGGGCGGAAGTGAGTTTTGCAACGAGCGTTCGGAAAGATTCCTCACACTCAGGTGTCCAACTGAACACAACATCTTTTGCTAGGAGGTTTGACAAAGGGCGAGCAATTGTCGAAAAGTTTTGTATGAACCTCCTATAGAATCCTGCATGCCCAAGAAAAGACCGAATGTCTTTAACAGTCTTGGGGGTGGGCAGCTTTGATATGAGTTCAATCTTTGATTGATCAACCTCAATTCCTCGTTCTGACACGACATGCCCCAAGACTATGCCTGATGGCACCATGAAATGACACTTTTCCCAGTTGAGTACTAAGCCTTTCTCTTTGCAACGTTTAAGCACAGACTCCAAATTGAGAAGGCTTGATTCAAAGGAATCTCCAAATACTGTCAAATCATCCATGAATACTTCCATGCATTTCTCGATCATATCACTAAATATGCTCATCATGCATCGCTGGAAAGTGGCTGGAGCATTGCACAGGCCAAATGGCATACGCCGGAAGGCAAAAGTACCAAAAGGACAAGTGAATGTGGTCTTATCCTGATCTTCTAAGGCAATCTCGATTTGGTAATACCCTGAATAACCATCGAGAAAGCTATAGAAAGGATGACCTGCCACACGTTCCAATATTTGATCGATGAATGGAAGTGGAAAATGGTCTTTGCGGGTGGCTGCATTTAATTTTCTATAATCAATGCACATGCGCCACCCAGTTGTGACCTTGGTAGGAACAAGTTCCCCTTTTTCATTTGGTACCACTGTTACCCCAGATTTCTTGGGCACAACCTGAGTTGGGCTGACCCATTTACTATCAGCAACAGGATAGATTATGCCAGAATCCAGAAGTTTCAAGACTTCAGTCTTTACTACTTCCTTCATCGTTGGGTTCAATCTTCTTTGCGGGTCACGACGTGGTATAGCCCCGTCTTCCAATTGAATGTGATGGGAGCAAATTAATGGACTAATACCTTTGATGTCAGCTATCGTCCATCCTAATGCATCTCTTTGTTCTTGCAACACATTGATGAGTTGGCACTCTTGTGTGGCAGTGATCTTGGAGGATATTATGACAGGAAAAGTGTTGTCAGCTCCCAGGAAAACATGCTTAAGACCGTCAGGAAGTTGGGCCAACTTTGGTTGAGGAGCTTGTTCAATAGATGGTTTTGGTGTTTCTCGATCTTGATGGAGTTCCTCAAAGATTGGATTCCAAAACATGGTTCTTTTAGCCTGTGAGTGTTTGAAAATTTCAGGGTTGATTGCAGACTCATCAGGCTCAGAACTTTCTGAAATTTGGAAGAGGTGATTAAAATGATTAGACGTGTATTTCGATTCGACCTCTTCTGAAATAAGTGTATCGATCAGATAGGATTGGAAACACTCATCGTTGTCAGGTGGTTGTTTTCCGATGTGGAAAACATTCACTTCTAGAGTCATGTTCCCGAAAGAGATTTTCATGAGACCATTCCTACAGTTAATGAGTGCATTAGCTGTTGCGAGGAAAGGTCTACCAAGAATAATGGGAATTTTGGACTCTATACTCACTTCAGATTGAGTGTCCAAGATGAGAAAATCAATAGGGTAATAGAATTTTTCAATTTGAATCAGAACGTCTTCTACTATTCCCCGAGGTTTCTTAACTGATCGATCAGCTAGTTGTAACACCACAGATGTGGGCTTGAGTTCTCCTAGACCTAATTGCAAGTATATTGAATATGGCATGAGATTTACACTTGCTCCTAAGTCTAGAAGGGCTTGACCAAATTCCTGTTCCCCTATTTGACATGAGATGGTGGGACAACCAGGATCTTTGTACTTAGGCGGTGTTTTGCAGTCAATTACCGCGCTAGCTTGTTCTGCCAAGAATGCAGTTTTCTTGACATGATGCTTTCTTTTAACGGTGCATAAATCCTTGATAACCTTGGCATAAGCCGGCACTTGTTTGATCACATGCAACAATGGCAAGTTGATCTTCACTTGTGTTAAAAGGTCTAGGATTTCACCATGATTTTCCAGTACCTTTCCAGTGGATTTCAAAGCTTGAGGAAAGGGTGCCTTTACTGGAATGTTTATTGGCACATCATCATCTGGAGCGGGCATTGACGTACTCGTTGTCTTTGTTAACGGTGAAACCGTACTTTGACCACTTCGAGTAGTGATGGCATTAACCTCTTTGAAATTTGTATCTGTAGAGGAGGAGGTTTGTGCCATGTGTTGCCCTTTTTGATGGATTAGAGGTTGAGCGGGAAGTTTCCCATGCTCTTGAATAGCCAAAGTAGTGTTTAGCTTTGTCATTTGGACTTTCATGTCTTTCATTTCCTCTACCATTTGTGTGAAACAAGCTTTGAGCTCTTGAGTTGAGGCTATTTGAGTTTGTGCAAGCATTTGCAAAGTACTCTCAAGAGAATTACTTGACTGCATGATATTTTGAGGAGCGTTGTATGGTTTTGGTGGTTGTTGCTGCTCAGGCCTCCATTGGCTCCCAGATGCTTGGTTCGAATCCTTCCAGCTGAAATTTGGATGGTTGCGCCAACCGGGATTGTAAGTGTTTGAGAAAGGGTTATAAGGTTTCTTGTAATCCCCTAAAGCATTGCATTGTTCCTCTTTTCCTCCTCTTAACTCACTAAGAGTTGGGCACTCTTGCAGTTGATGTTCCGTTCCTCCACAGATGAAGCATGGATCTCGTGTCTCTACTTTTGCAGCCATGTGGATTCCTCTACCTTCTTGAGATTTGAAAGCCTCGAATTGTTGTCTCAATGATTCAATTTGGCTTTTGACGTTATCCTCTTCCTTCAATTGGTAGATTCCAGTTGATCGTGGCTTGTCCATAGGACTTGGTCCATTCCATGTGTAGGATTTTTCAGCAAGATCGTCGAGGTACTCGAAAGCTTCATCGGGATCTTTTTGAAGGAATTCGCCATTGCACATCATTTGTACGAATTGTCTTTGTCCGGTTGTGAGACCGTCATAGAAATAGCTGATCAGACGCCAGCTTTCGTATCCATGATGTGGGCATTGATTTATCAAATCTCTAAACCTCTCCCAGACCTGATGGAAAGTTTCATGGTCTTTCTGGATGAAAGTAGAGATTTGCCTCTTAAGGCTGCTAGTCTTATGGGGCGGGAAATATTTGGCAAAGAATGCTTTTGTCATTTCGTCCCATGTTCCGATAGATCTAGGCCTTAAGGAATACAACCAGCTTTTTGCTTTGTCTTTGAGTGAGAAAGGAAAGAATTTTAATCTCACAATGTTGGTGACATCAGCACGGTTGTTGAATGTAGCCACCACCTCTTCGAATTCCCGAATATGCACGTACGGACTCTCATTTTCCAACCCATGGAAGGTTGGTAAGAGGTTAATCATGCCAGGTTTGAAATCAAAATTTGGCATATTGTTGGGATACATTATGCACGAAGGTGTGGCTGTACGCGTAGGATGTAAATATTCCTGTAGCGTTCTTGGTTGGACTTCATCTTGATGAGCCATCGTGGGTGGTTCAGGAAGTCTTGGTGAATCAGGAGTGTTTGAACGAATGGAAGAAAACGACGAACTAGGAGAGTTTTCTAAAGTTTCTACTTGTTGTCTCACAAATCTCCCTAGTGCGTCTCTGTTTCGTGGCATAAATATTTTTATTTTATTTTATTTTATTTTGTAAGTATTATAAGCGCAAATGTGTAATAATGTAATAAGTATACACCAAAATGTTCCCAGGCCAATTGGAAAGGCTGCCAAGGTACCACTTTAGGCCCAAGAACTTTTCTAGAACTCCCCGAGGTTCTTAGAAAAGATTGGAGGGTAACGCTAACACAGACCTTATTTAAGAACCAATTTTTCTAAGACAGAACAAGTTTGGTTTTTACTAATTTCCACGATTACACAAATGTTCTCAATACTTTGTTTGATTTTGATTTTTGATTTTTTTGATTTTTTTTTTTTTGATTTTTTTTTTTGATTTTTTTTTTCGGAAAAAACCTAAATCTAAAATAAAAATTCTAAACTTAAAATTAAAAAAAAAATGAATAAATAAAATAAATAAATAAATAAATAAAACTACTAAGGAAAAATAAAATAAAAGAGAAATTAAAAATTACACTACTTTTTTTTTTTTATATATTGAAAGAAAAAAAAATTAATTTACTAGGCAAACCTTTAATTGTAGAATTACCTCCCCGGCAACGGCGCCAAAAATTGATATCGCCCAATAAATTCCTAAGCGGTCGCAGTAGTAATCGGGCTATGTCGTATCCACAGAGAGGTCAAGTACAAAATTAAAAGAAAGATTAGTAAATTAAAAATCATAAACTTTGGAAAAATGTGAACTTGAAAAAGAATATAAACATTAAATGAATAAAATCGAGAGATTAGAATCAGAAAGAAAGTATGGAAGACATAAGTTTCATTCATGCAAACATATATATATTTTAATAAAATTGATTCATTATACTCAACTATAATTCTACACCATTAATTATAGTTGGAAAATATATATATATTAAAGCTCACCTTAAAATATGTTCTTTAATTAAATTATACTAATTTCTAATTTTAAAACCTATCATATTATATACTTTAGAGCGACAAAATACCATTGGCAGAATGCAGTAAAAAGCATATAATATAACAAATATTCTAAATTAAATTAAAAACCTAAATTACATAAGAAGAGCATGACTAGACTTATGTAAAAGATAATAATAAATTTAGAACAAAAATTAGAAGAAAATAAATTTAATTGTAACAAATATATAGAAATGAAGAACAAAATAAAGAATCAATATATTAAAAATATAATGTAACACATGAACTCCACTCTAGCCTTTCCACAAGAAAATTTAGCCTAAAATAGGCATTGTTCTCACTCAAGAAAATGTAAAAGAAAAATAGGAAAAGTAAGTGTTTTTCTCTCCAATACTCTCTACACTCTCTTTACACAATCTGATATCTTTTTACACCATTTAGTACTCTATTTATAGTGTAAATAGAACTCAAAATCGTGTAAAACTGTGTATAAAATAGTGGGGAAATGGCTGAAAAATAGGTGCAAAGTGGGTAAAAATGGGGTTGAGCCGTGGGAGACAAAGGCTGATCATGGCAGGCGGCTGGTCGGGCTCGTGGGGAACAGAAGGCGACGTGGCAGGCTGCGGTTGGCTGGCTTCTTTTTGGGCCTAATTTTGGGCCCTTTTATCTTCAAAAATGCCATTTTCTTCCTAATTTCTTCAATTTTAATTATTTCTTTTTCCTTTCTTTTTCTTTGTGTCAAAAATATATTTTATTTCCTGAAAATTAAATACAAATTAAATTAAAATTAATATTTTCAAATATAAAATATATGACAATAAATCCATGAAAATATTAATTAAAACTTAATTAATTTTATACTTTAAGATTAATAAAATGATATTTTTGAGCACTAATCAGGTGCAAAGATACATCTTAAAGATCTTGGTCTAAGTATTTTAAAGAACTGTTTTGGATTGGATGTTCATTGGAGATACAAAAAGATAGCGATTATTATTGATGGTTCATCAACTAGTAAATCCTCATCTTTTTATTTCTCTATGATTAATGTTTTGCATATTAATGGATCCGATTATTTGTGCCCAACACCCCATGCTTTCCGCTGCACACATGATAAACCAGTTACCAACACAACCCACACAAGTGACACGTTGTGGGGGTTTTCTGTATAGGTCCGTACAGCTACATGTATTTTTCTCCAAAACCTATTTTAAAATGCTCTAATCTCTTTGATTAACACTAATGATGGTGCCTACACTATTTATGGGGTTCACTGAGACTTTGGGAAACTAATCACTCTCCATACTCTCTCTCTCGCTCTTTCTAACTCACAAAGGTAACTAGCTTTCTCCAAGATCTTCATCAAGAAAGCTTGACTTGTTTGAAGATTAAGGCTTGTAAATCCAAATCCCAATCCACTATTTCTCTTGAACTTATTTGCGTTACTATTCTATCATAAACTAGGTCATCTTTGGTTTTTATTTATTTTAATTACAACATTCAAACTGTGTGTTTAGACATATCCCCAACAGATAGTGTTCCCCATTATTTGCTTGTTGTTAGGACCTAGTTATGTTTAGGTTCTTCTTGCTTGTTGTTGATTCCTATGCTACTCATTTTCTTTTATAATCATGTGCTAACTTTGTTTTAAGTTTCCATTTGCTAACGAGATGGCAGCTCCTACTTTTAACAACCACAAGGCGATCAGGAAACAAGGTCGACTCAGGTTGCAAGGTGATGACTTTATTGATGTTGAGGTGAATAGGGGGTGCATCCTCACTTAGATCCTCCTCTCATGCTTCGCATGGGTTTTCCTCCCATTCGCATCGCTCCTATTACTATAGGTGTCGCTCTAGTGAGCATGCCCCCATGACAGAACCATCGAGGTCACCTTGACTATTTTCTAGGCCGTACCTTGGCACCGGGATGATCAACGACTTGCTTTATCAACATATGATCGCATTGATTCTGGTAAACCATTATCTCTTTTACTTTAGACTTTTGAAAATATTTCTCTAGTCAGATTATTTCCTTGCTCTTTTTCCTAGATGTCACCGCTTCTATCATTGTGTTGTAATGTCGCAAAAAGTATCATAAGAGTTTGGAGGCTAGGGCGGGCAGCCACAAAAAGTTGAAAGAGAAGGTTGAGCTTAAGCTTAACAAGGTCAACATCGAGGTGACCACAATTCATGGGAAGTGGGATGGTTATAAGGGTGAACTTGATTGTCTTCGCCAAGAAAACGAGTATCTTAAAGCAGAGGTGACCCAAATGAAGAATGAAAAAGTTGAAGCTATTTAAGGAAAACAAGATAGGTGATGACAATTGTGACAACATGTTTTACTAGATTTGGAAGCATGATTGTTGTGATGACTTGAGCTTCCTATAGGCAGGAGTTATTGTGGGGCTAATCCCCATTAACAAAGATCTGTTGGCCAAGGAGGATGAGGAGAGTTCTGACCGTACCCATAACGAAATGGATGGGGAAGAAAAGACTAGCTCTGGGCCTAAAGATCCCTCTACTAGTGCACCAGGCACCTAGGTCACTTATCAGGGTAACGAGACCCCCATCAACCATGTGAGGGTTACTCCCTGATCACCTCTTCCTTACGATTCTATATTTTTTGTTTCTTACTCCTTTTTGAGGATGTAGAGACTATGATTGTAGAAATGATTAGCTCTGATGATTACATGGTCATTGTTGACTACTTTTGTATATCCTAACTTAATCATAGGAACACCTTTTGATTATATTTTTTAAATCGTTGCCTATTTGTGGCTTTATTTATTTTCTCATTTAAGTTTACAAAAACTTCTCTTATTGTGTTGAGTGTTTATACTTAATTATACTTGTATGTTCTATATGTAGGCTTGATATCCTGTTATATGGCTTATATTCTCCCTAAGTTGCTTGGGAGCTAGTGATCCTTTGTCATTTGCCATATTGACAAGAGATTTCAATAGGAGTAAAAAATCTTGAGGACTAATCATTCATCTTCAGTGAGGTAGAGCGTGAGTAGACCTGGGGTCCTATTTGCCCCTCCATTATTGAGGCAAGGTGCGAAAAGACATATATGGTCTATTCACCCCTTTATTTTATGGAGCATGGTGCGAACATGACTTGTAACTTGTTCGTTCATTTTCTACCTGTTGGGTTGTTTAGTGACTACGACTTTTAGTTATTGTGTAGTGCAAACAACTAGATGTCCTGATCGCCCTTATTAGGATAGTAACACTCAAAACCAATAATTTTTTTGGCAAGATTTTGCTGTCATGGGGACAATCTCTTTTAATTCTCAACACATTTAACAAAAGTAGGTACATTCTTGGTCGGGCTGTGCACGACATACAAACTCATAAATACAAAGAAATTTTGAGAGATCACTTAATGCACTTGCATACTCAAGTTGAGCCACCGTTCTACCATTGTTACATTCTTCGTCGCATTGTGCATGACTTACAAACTCACAAATACAAAGAAATTTTGAGCGACCACTTAATGCACTTGCATACTCAAGTTGAGTCACCGGTCTACCATTGTTTTTTTAAGCTTTATGATTGACTCAAATGGTGTATTTTTCTATTTGATTTTGATATATTTAATTTGTCAAGCACTTTCTCAATATAGTGAGCTTGAATTAAGGCATAACCCCGACTATTTCTTCTCACTTTTATACCTAAAATGGTATCGACCTCTTAAATGTCCTTCATTTTGAAAGTGAAAGATAGAAACCTCTTTGTTTCTATTATGCCTCTCATTTTGTTACTCAAAATCAACATATCATCAACATATAGAACACTAAGATGACATAATCATAACAAGTCTTAGAGTATAGGTAGTTGTCCACATTATTGTAATTAAACCCATCCGAAACAATGGCTTTCTAAAACTTCTCATGCCATTGTTTTTGTCTTTTTTTTAATATCTACAATGATTTAACAAGCTTACACACTTTTTTGTTCATTTCCCCTTAGAAAAGAAAATGGTCCAATTTTTCTATATAGATCTCCATTTAGGAATGTTGTTTTGACATCCATTTGATGAACATAAAGGTTATATATTGATGATAATGCAAATAAAACTCTTATTGTGGTTGTCCAAGCAACCTGTGCATATGTGTAAAAATAATTGATTCCTTCATTTTTTGAAAACCTTTGGCTACTATTCTAGCCTTGAAGTTTTGCAAAGTGTCATTGGGGGTGATATTTCCTTTGACATACCTACTTGCAGCCAATTGGTTTTGAACCTTGTGGAAGGTCTCTCAATTCCCATGTGTGGTTTGATATAATTGAATCTATTTCAAAGAAAATCCTTCTTAGTTTGTTTTAGGATCATCCTCGACTTAAAGAACAAAAAAAAAAAAAAAATTCATGTGACTTCTTCAAGGTTTCCCTCTACTAGGTAGGGTGTCTCAACTTGAGAACATTTCTCATTTGATCCCACTTTTTAAGCCTTTGGCTTCTCAGAGGAAACATAAGTTGCTCATCAACCTTTAGATATTTCTCCCCATGAGATCCCTTAACACATGTGGATTCTTGACAGCTGCTATCACAATATAACATGTTCTCAAAGAATTCAACTTCTCTCAATTCAATTATCACTTTAGACTCCAAGTATAATAGCCTATAGGCCTTGCTAATCACTACAAGAAAAAATAGTATTCATAACACTTAAAAACTGTTAACCGGGAGTATTGATAACACTTCTGAAAACGCTAACATAGCCCCTGTTATTAAAAGCCATGTCTTTTCTATAACAGTATTTGAATGTTATGTTCGATGTTATCTTAAACTATTCAATAACACATTTTTAGTTGCTATAATATTCAAATAATAACATTTAGTTAGAGTATTTTGTTTTAAATTTGACATTGAATCTTATACTTTTTGCATAACACTTTTCAACTGTTACATTTGATTATTTTGATAGCGTTTTTAGTTTGTTATATTATATAAATCATAACGATTTGTTACGCTTATAATATGTTTCTAAATCATAACATATTAAAATTTTAGTAATAAAATTTTGTTACTTTAGTGTGGATATATATTTTAAATTTTATTTTGATAAGTATACTTGTAAGGTTTTTTTTTAATTAAAAGATTATCATTATTGTATTTTGATAAAAAAAATCAAAATTAATCATATAATGTAATTCTCAATAGATTGATAAACCATAAGTATTACATTAAACAATAACTAACTCAGACCATGAATGTGTCTACTTCATGAGATCTTAGTTCTAACTTAAGTTTGAAAGCAAAACATAATAAAGTTTTATAATCTTGAACATTTTTTACTTCAAAAATGAAAAACAGAAATATTACAAGATACACAAAAGTAAACTATGCATGAAACTTGCTCCATTCTTCAATTCATCATCCTTTGTACACTCGTCTTTGTTGTGAGTCCATTTTCTTAGCTACAACAAAATTTAAATAATTAATGTTTCAAATTAATGTTAATAGTAAACTAAAAGAGTACATAAAAAAAGTTTATTCATTATGCTCTTGTTTCCATTGTGACATCGACTTGCTCAACTACATAAGAAATTAAATGATTAATACTCAAACTCATACCTGATAGTGAACTTTAAAATAGAACAAATAGAACTACCAAAAAAAATGAATCAACAATTGTCATGGATGATTTCCCTTGATTGCATGATAATTATCATGAGACTCTTAAAACGAAATGGCATCATGATAAAACACAAACCAAATGATAAAACATAATGATAATAAAACTGAATCAATATCCTTTTGGAGCCCAAAAGTACAAACTGTCACACAATAACTCACAAAAAAAGAGAGAGAAAGAAAGCAAGAGGTTATTACACAAATATCAAACAGATTCAAGTACATTTTAAAATATATATATATAAATAGAGAAAAAAAACTTTGGTTTTGTGTAAACTTTTGGTAATAATCTACAGAAAATGAACAAAAAGACAGCAGGAAGTAATTGAGCCTAATAATCTTGCAGTAAGACCAATTCATGAAGAAAATCATTCCAACACTCTAATTTGGTGAAAAAAATCATAGCATTTCAATTCCTATACTGATTTGATTTTGAGGCAAATAAATAGAGAAATCTTCTCTAGTTAATTATAAGATAATAATAGATAATTCTACATAAAATCATAAAACATTCCTCCCATATTATTAACAAACCATCTGCCATTATCAATTCAAAATATTCAAACAACACACAAGTTTTCTTCCTTATCTCGCCGCAGCACACAAATTTCTCAGATCCTACTTCACTAAGACACAAGTTCTCAACCTTCCGTTATCACCGCAACACACAATAATAATCTCAGGACCTACTTCACTATGGATGAATATCCAAGATATTCAAACTCTTCTAACATTTGCATAACATTATAAAAAAAACAAAAGTAAGAGAAGATACCTCTTGTAAACTGTTAGAAATAAAGTTTCCTTCCAATTTAAAATCCAATGAAGCCACTAAAATGAAAGCAAAATTACATACCAATTAATAAACTATCAACATCAATTGACAAATTAATTAAGATAATGTGTTAAGAAAAAAAATCAAACTCTAAATTTTTATATTATATTATGTTGGAAATCAATCTAGATATATATTCTTAGTAAAAATAAGAACAAAGAAGCTAGCATCAAGCTAGTAGAAAAGCATCTCGACTAGGTCGGCATCCAACCCTAAAAGCTATCATCTAAAACATATCCAATCTATTAAAATAACTATAAATACAGAGTTTAGGATCACAAATATAAAATAAACACTCAAAACAAGATACATATGGTTTTTTCATTAAGGAATAAGAGTGCAATGCTTTACCATATAATCTATTTAAAGCTACATAATGAATAGTGATGACTCCTCAACATCATCATTAGAGATCTTGACCGATAAATAAAAGACCAAAAATTGAATGAAAGTTAATAGAATAATTAATAAACAGATCAACAACAGCTACGCCTCCATTATAGAAAGAGAATAAAGAAGATTGACAACATAAGTATCATATGCATCCATTTTATCTTTGACATAACTGCTTCTTTATTAGATAACTCATAGTCAACCTGCAAATTTGAACAGTTGTACATATATCAATAGTGGAAAAAACTTGTTAGACATATGACAAATAAAACAAAATAAAAAAACATGATCAAAGCTTCTATTCTAGTAAATATAATATCTGCATAACATAGTAAATGATCTATTGCTCTATCTCAAGACAATTTTTATACTCAATCAAAAGTTGAATGCATGAATTCAATCAAACAAACCATTCTATTATTACAGAAAAGTTGCATAGTAAATAAAAAGCAGAGCAACCCCATGGCCATAAATGAGGAAAAACTAAACAGAAACCAAATGAGAGACCCAATAAATGGTCAACCCCATGGACAAGGCAAGCCAGGATGACAACCCAAGCAGTAACAAGTTCCTGAAATGCCAGAAAATCAACTAGCAAAGAAATATCAAAATATAAATAAGCATAATAGAAAACAAAATGAAGATTCAAACAAAGCTTGGGAACATCTCCAAGATGAAAACTAAAATAAATAAATAATATAACAAGTGAATGCAAAGCCAATCCCATAACTATCATATAAACTATAACTTACCAAAGATATAAATAAGAAAAGAGAATACAGTGCAAATAAAATCAAACTTGTCAAACAACTTGCGGCCATTAAGACATTAGTTTTTCAGACAGTAGGGAGCAATGAAGACATAAAGTGTTTCATAACTTTCTTCATAAAGCAAGGCAAAGGCTTGATACATTACAAACATAATTAAGCAAAGTTTTTTTTTCAAATAATAAAAAAAACAGCTATATGTCCTTTACTGATATTAAAACAAGGAAATACAAATCAATGCAACTTAATCTTAACTAGAGTTTATAGGAGCAAGGATATTCCTACTGAATTCCCAATAACATAGTAATATAATCAGAATTTGGTATTATTCCATTGTATGCACTACTAGGAAACAAGGAAATTGTTAAAGTAATTGGACCTATGTAATTGTGGCACGATTAAATTACCAAATTTAAAAAAATAGACCAGCAGTAGCAGCAAAATAGAGCAACAGTAGCAGTAAAAAAACGCACAAACCAGTAACAAAATACATATTCTAAGCCATTAAACTAGTAGAAAAATGCACCAAAGATGTTAAAGAAAAAAATAAAAAATAATCGAAAGAAAAAAAAAATAGAAGGAAATGAAAAAACAAAGGAAAGGGAAAATGGAGCTTTGAAAGAAAAATATGAATAAATTAAAAAAGCAAAACAAAAAGTTAAAGAAACAAACAAAAAAAATACTAACACTAATACATAACTAAGGCTCAAAGCAAATGATTTACAAAGCAGAACAATAAACCTAAATCCTAAAACATAAATAAAAATCCCCAAATTATATAACTTAATAGACAAAACCAATTCTCAATCACAAGAAATATATAAGGAAAAACATAATGCTGAATATTATACTTAAAAACCATAAAACAAGAAGGGATATCACTAATAAATACAAAAAACACATGATATTAAAAAAAATAAACCCAAGTAACGTTTCCATAAATAAAAGCATGATATGTATAAGAACAGTTGTAGTTATTGCCTTTGACTAGATATTGATGATGAAAAAAGATACTATGACCAGAAGTCTATTTGTGATTTTGTTTTATTTCTTTCATTGGTAAAAATTGGAGTAACTTTCCTACTGTCTATTTATGGGATGAAATAAAGGGAGCACAACAGGATGAGATATCAATTTCAGCTACCTTCATGGCATGGTAATTGCACCAAAAAAATAAAAAACTCAAAGGAAAATAATTACCAGACAGTTTGAACTGAGAAATTCTGTATCATCTTCATCATGAAATACAGATTATAATATGATGACAAGTTGAGATTCCATGGCATCTACTGTCACAAGCCAATGAATGAATGCTATACTATAATTTTTGCAGACCTATAATGAAGTATCAAAGCATAAAGTTGCAAGTGGATATAGTAATTATATCAAAGCATAAAGAATTACTAGCAAAAATATATATCAAAGCATAAATATATACGACTCCCATCTGTTCCCAACCTCCACTGGCTGTACAACTAGTACCACTGCAGGTGGCACAGTAGGAGCAACACTCCCTGATAGAGCTTGTTGTCACAGGATACAGATCTGCTCATCCTGGCTCTGTAGCCGTGCTTGCATGTCTGCCATAAGTTGCTGCCAGTTCTCAAGGACAGGCGGAGGGGTCTGGCCCTGGCCCTGGTCATCATCTCTAGTCTTAGACCTGGTGCCGACTAGTCGCGTAGATTTCCTTAGACGCATAGTTATCCAAGTTAATCTGCAATAAACGACTCGGTGGTCAGACTATGATGACATGGTAATAATCCCTCCATGATCCACCATTGGAACTTAAACATTCACAAACAATCAAGATATAACAGTTTATCCAAGTATTCATCCATATATTCATTCACATGCACAACAATGCTAATAAGCATGCCTCAATATCATCACACAATAGTCAAGGGCCTGGCCCTATCAGTATCTCATGCTTCCTATTATCATACAGATATCGGCATTCATAATCCTTTTTTAATCATTTAAGCATATAATCATTTATACACAATTACCAAACCTTGAGTCGAGCTTGTCTTTCATGGTGAATGTACATGTCTAGCCAGTCTTCAAAAACCCTTAAACCTAGGACGCTCTGATACTGTAATGACCCAACTACTCTAGACTTTTGGACCATTAACGAAACTATACATACAAACCCTTAATAAAACTTACATTGCGAAAATACCATAACTTTATTAGAAAACTTGTAGAAATAAGAGTTACTTACATAAAATATCAAGTAGGATATGGGATCCCATTGTCTTAAAAACAAAACATAATTTAAAATAAAAGGAGTTACATAGCAAGTGCGGAAAAATACATGTAAAACCATAAAACAAGACTACATCCTCGAAAATCGAACTCTCGACTCCTTGAATCCATTCATCACCGATACATAAACCCCAAGCATCCACGAACCTTACCGCCACTATAGCTATTTTCCTGCACATATCAACAAAAAGGAATGAGCCTAATGCCCAGCAAGGAAAAATCTACCACATAGTTCATATACATAAATTTCATAAGAAACATAAAAACATAACATAACACTTATATCATACACATACTATAATGGCCATTATTACTTGGCGTCCCATAGACTAAACAAGTCATATGCCCATGATATTAGTGGGGTCCTACTAGCTAAGCAGGTCATATGCCCATAATCTATTTGGGGTCTTGTTAGTCATATGGGTCATATGCCCAAGCCTACAAACATACATATCATAACATAAGATAACATAAGCATATAACATATAGATTCTATCCTATTTTCCTTACCAAAATACCGGGATAAGAGGACAGAGTTGGGACTTTTGGAACACTCCTAAAACCATATATAACAGGGTGACTAGATTTGAAGAAAAAGAAATGAAAGGAATGGAAGGACTAAACCTTGAGAAAAATACTTACCAAAACCTTTTTGCTCAAGAACTTAGATTTCCTAACCAAAATAAAGATTAAGGTTAGAGGCTGAGTAGAAGACTATGAGAACTTAAAAGAACAAGTACAGAAATGAACTAGAGTTTTTGGGTTACCTTGAAGACTTGTAAGACCAATCTACACCTCAAACCGAAATACTATAAAACCTTACTTCCCAAAGTGTTTGATAAGCTTATGATGATCAAGCTTATGATTCCCCAACCCAGGTGTTTACACTCTCACACTCACTTAGCACTTGCAGCCTCTGAACTTAGAGCAAAAGATGAATAATGGCTGGGTACTAGGTCCTATTTATAGATTTTAGGAATGAAAGGATCTTAATTTTACTTGAATAAAAATAATAGCTTTTTAGGTGAAAATAATTTGAATAATCGTTCAGCAGAGGCTGAAGACTCGTTCAAAAAGATGCTGGACTTATCAAGAGGTTTAATGGCTGAATGGAAAATGATTTCAAAATGTTTCAAAATATACTGAAGGAGGCGATATATCGCCCTCTGTAGGCGATATATCGCCTGGGCCAGTATGCCCGAGGCTGTCGTGCATCGTCTCATGTTTTCTGTATCTACGTGCTGCGATATATCGCCCCCTATAGCTGCGATATATCGACATTCGCTGATTATTTAAACACGAAATTACACATTTTTAGCTTAATTCAAAATGAGTAAACAGCCTTGACTAAGCCCTCAAACGTATTCAAAGCTGCTGACTGACCTTAGAGCATTCAAACTTTACCCTTATTAAATTTAATCCTCAAAATACTTAATCCTTAATCACCCATACATAACATGTGCTTAAAATCCTGTTGGTTGTTATCTAAACCTTATAGTAGAATAAATATTATCCTTAATATCAGTCATATTAATCAAACCTTAGGTTAAAATTAGTATTATTAAACTATAGGTTAAACTTAGAAAATCTACAAGTACTACTATGAGTGTCCAAATAAATCCCGGTCTGAACCAAAAATCCTCAGTTACAAAGTTAATGCTATTGTAAATATGGAATTTTTTCCTTGTGAATTCTATTCACAAGTGAAGCTCTATGTTACGAGACATCCTGAAAGGGCATCACATGATGGTGAAGGAGTTGGGGTAAGAGAGTCACCCTCACTAGGCGAGGGACTTCGGCCACTCGCCGATCCAAACTTCACCCTCGCTATGCGAGGGCCCCTAGCTGGCCATCCTCGTGCGCCCCATTCCAGCAGGCATCAAGCCTCGTCCACACTCGGAGGAAGAGCATCAGCCTCGCTATGCGAGGGACCCTCGCTATGCGAGGGTGAGGGCTATGTGGAGGTGTCCGTGCTCCTAGCCTCGCGACGCCGCACCTCGGAGGAAGAACATCAGCCTCGCTATGCGAGGGACCCTCGCTATGCGAGGGTGAGGGCCGTGTTGAGGTATCCGTGTTCTTAGCCTCGCGACGCTATGCTCAGAAGGAGGAGAGGCAGCCTCGCTATGCGAGGGTGAGGGGTGTGTTGAGGTACCCGTGCTCCTAGCCTCGTGTCTATGCGATCCGCATAGGCCGGCCCTGACCCTCGGCACCTCGACTTCTCGAGAGCCTCCTTGGCACAGGCATGGGATCACTTAGGGGAATCTTGTTGATAGGCCAAACGAATGTGGAGCATTTAACGGGAATTGATGAGGACCACCGAGTACGGAACACGTGCGCTGACACGGGGTGTACGGTTATGGAGAGAACAGAGACACGACCCTATGATCTGCGTCTGAGGAGTAGTGGCGGTACGGACCTGTACGAAGAGTGGTGAGACCACTGGGACACCCTCGACCATGCGCCAGAGCCGACAGTACTATGTCCAAGGCCACGACTCTGACACCATCAGGGTAGACACCACTACGCCCTGAGCCACTACTTTATCAGAGTACCTATGTACGTCCCAGTGGTCTGGGACTTGTTTGTATCCTGGGCCAATAGAGCCTCCCCTATAAATAGGCTCCAACCCCTTAGGCTAAGTTGTTGGAAAACTGAATGTAAAAACGAGACTTAAGAAATATATGCTTCTGGTTCTCATGCTCGCCTGAGTTTTTCTCCTGTTGTTTAAGAGTTCTTTCTATCTAATTCATAGCTTCCTAGAGTATAGAGATTGGAGTTTTCTAACCATCAATCGTTGACGAGTTCTTACCGTCAACAGTTTGGCGCCGTCTGTGGGAACGTAAGCACCAAGCTACTGTTCTGCCATTACTTCCGGCAAGGAAAAATGCCGAGACGTTCGAAGCGTCTCAAGGAGCCTCGAGAGGTGGAGGTCCACCTTACCGGAGTCCAGCTGAAGGCCTCCATGAAGGATCCACCTCCACCCCGAGACATAGACCCCCCAAGGGACCCTGAGGTTCACCAGAATGACAAGGAGGCCTCGTCTCTGGCCATCCCGCCCGGTGAGAATCCTCCAAGGACAACTACTGCACCACCCGGGAACGCCAACGAGTTCCCTCCTCCCAAACCACCGAAGGTACCGAACTCCGGCCGGCAAGACCCGGGCCCCTCAACGCACAGACGCGATAAACAACCCCGGGTCCATTCCGTGAGCTCAAGTTCTAAATCTCGTTTCTATGAAGAGGAGATTCGTGAACTGCACCGTAAAAACCAAAGACTGGAGACTACCCTGGAGAACATGCAGGAGGTGCTGAATGGCTTGTTGCAAGGTAAGTCGAACATGACCCTGCCCAAGAGGAAAGAGAAGGGTCGGGAAACCACTGTCCCAGTAGACGACGGAAGGACCAGACACTCCACCAGTAACACCCCCAGGGAAAAGCCACAAGAGCATCCTAGACCATCGAGGCCACCCCAGGAGCCAAAGCAAGGGAACAATGGTGGCTCTCGCAACGACGTCGAGGTCACCTCAAAGAGGACGCCCTCAGACCTACGAGAGGACCTCAACAAGAAGAGGGCGAATAAGAGAACTACCCCTCCTACTGTCCCCCGGGACGGCAAAGGAAAGGAAGATGTCAACCCGTCCATGTTGAGGGACTCCCTGAAGAAGAGGAGGCAAGACCTCGATACGGAGATGAAGAGCCTGCGGAGTAAGATTGTCACCGTGTCTGGAGGGCAGAGCCTTGAGGAAGAGTTCGACTATGAATCGCCTTTCACCAAAGAGATCCAAGCCATTCGACTCCCAGCCAACTTCAAGGAGCCTCATATGACCCCGTATGAAGGAAGCACCGACCCCAAGTACCATCTAGACGCATTCAATGACTTAATGAAGCTGCGGGGGATAAGTAGCAGGGCTAGATGCCACTGTTTCGCAGTCACGTTGAAAGGGCCCGCATACAAATGGTTTAAGAGACTTCGACCGGGGTCCGTCAGGTCTTGGCAACAATTTTCAGACGAATTTCTCCAGCAGCATCATGCCGTGCGTGATTATACAATGCCAGGGACTAGCCTAGCCAATGTAAAACAGGGCGAAAATGAGAGCCTAAAAAACTATATCCATAGGTTCAATATGGAAGCATCCAAAGTGGGGAGCCTGACCCGCAGAGAGTTAAAAATGGCCATCACCGCCGGGGTGCTTCCGGGAAGCAAGTTGTGGGATAATATGCTCAAGAGGGAAGTCACAGATCTAGATGACTTCTACGAGAGAGCACAGAAGTATATTCGTGTAGAGGACGGTCACGCGAACTTAAAGGCGGGAATGGTCGAGTCCCCTGCACAGCCCCCAACCAATGAAGGGTCGAATGGTGCGAAGAAGAAGAGGGCATACGAAGGATCGAGGGATGATCAACATAGAAAACCCAAGCGGGGAAGCGACCATAGGCAAACGGCTTATACTTTCTATACGGACCTGACGGATACAAGGGAGCATATCTACATCACCAACGAGAAGCGGGTTCCCTTCAAGAAGCCCCCACCAATGAGGAAGGATCGGTCCCAGAGGGATCCCAATAGGTACTGCCAATACCACAAGGATATTGGTCACACCACAGCAGAATGTATCCACCTGAAAGAAGAAATTGAGGAACTCATCCGCAGGGGGCACCTAGGTCGGTATGTCAGGAAGGAAAGGCTGAAAACGGAGGACGAACCAGTGCTATCTAGGACGCATAGAGAAGCTCCAGAGATACAGGGGGAAGTGAGAACTATTTTCGGAGGTCCAGGGCTTGGGGGAGATTCCCGGAAAGGACGAGATCGGTATGCTAGAGAAGCCAGGCTAAGTCCACCACCCTGCATTATGAGCTTGGAACAACGACCCCCAAAGAGCTTCAAGGGAGAAAATGACTCGATCACTTTCACCGAGGAGGACGCGCGGGGGGTACACTTCCCCCACAATGATCCGCTGGTGTTGACAGTTCAGTTGGTCAACCGGCGGGTGCATCGAGTCCTCGTAGACAATGGAAGTTCTGTGGACATCTTATATCGCCCCGCCCTGGAAAAGATGGGTTTGGGCATCAGGCACTTGAAGCCTTGTCAATCCTCCCTATACGGGTTCGCAGGGGACTCGATACAACCTCTAGGGGTGATCGAATTAACACTCACTATGGGTGAACAACCCCGACAAACCACGATCATAGCAAACTTCGTCGTAGTAGATTGCGCCTCGGCTTTCAATGCGGTATTGGGGAGATCATCCCTAAGAGAATTGAAAGCAATCACTTCAATATACCACCTCACCGTCAAGTTCCCAACTCCTGGTGGGGTAGCGAGTATGAAGGGAGAACAAAGAGAGGCAAGGGAGTGTTATAACACCTCCCTTCACAAGTCAGAGAAACCATCAGAACCAACAGCGATGGTGATGCACGGAGGTACAGACCCACAGGGACAAGACCCCAGAATCACGAAAGGCCCAACCAGGTAAGACTAGCAATGAGACTCCCGCGCCTGGTACAAGTAGTAGCTATGCTTAGTTTATTGCAGGTTGTGCTATTTTAGTAGATAAGAATCAAAGAGGTTACCTAGATAACCTCCCAAGCAGATGTAAGCCTTTTACCTATCTATATATCGTTGTAATCCGACTACCATGAATGAAACTGTCTTCCACTTCGTGTGTAACTTACTTCTTTATGCGAATATCAACTAAAGTCCCCGCCGAGATAAATCTCACCAGGTACTTGGGGGGCAGGACGACAAAAGTAAACAAAAAAAAAAAAAAAAATTGTCTCTTATATTCACAAGGATTAGCTACCCTTATGAATATCAAGGGATTGGTTCAAAAGGATGACCCCCGACGAAAGGCCGACACCCCAAGAGGTGAGGCTGTAAGGAGGGAATCACCCAATAAGTCTAGACCGGCCATTAAGCCGGCTAGCCCAAAAAGGGTCTTACAAGGGACCCTTGGATAAAAAAAATAGTACTATGTATAAGGACGAGAAGGACGCTTCTCGCAAAAAGTAACAAGCGCGCGCAAAGAATATAAAAGGACCCCAACAGCCCAACGGGTTAAAGTGTCCTTACAAGCATAACCAAGGTGCACCAGAAAGGTTATCTCCATCAAATAAATAAAAAAAAAAATGTAATCCACGAACAACAGTGATAAGAGGGACTCATCAGAGCCCCTTAAGCTTGAAAAAAAAAAAAAAAAAGAGAGAAGAAATGGTACAAGGGATTACATAACAAAAGCATACATAGACAGAGTACAAGGGGATCTACGAATCTCCACCGTGATCTTTCCACTCAGAAATCTTCTCGACGGCATGGTCCCCGAAAGGAGATAGGTCAACGGTGGGGTTAGTCCTCCAAACAGCATGCAACGTTTTCCCGATTATGCGATCCTCCACGTTCACAAGCTCAGCCTCAAGCACAGCGATCCTCCCGTTCAGAGTTTGGATGGTAGCCTCCAACTGAATGTTGCTCTGAGAGGTTGAGGCAGCCCGGGCCAAGGCGGTATCCCTCTGGCATACCATCTCGGCCAGTTGGCTGGACAAGGCATCCTTCGCAGTCTCGGCCACCGAAAGGTTCCTCAGTGCCTCCTCAAGCTCGTGTTACAACCGTTGAGCCGATGAAGAGTGGGAGGCAAGCAGCCGATGGTTCAAAATAGAGGCCTGATTGAGGACGAAGATATGAAACAAAGCCTTAGGGGTCAGATGATACACCAGAAGTAATATAAAAGGTATTTATGTGGCTATCATAAATTAATAAACCAAATATTGCGACAGTTACCTGCAAGGAGGCTCGCATATAGGCATTCTCTAGCTCAGCCTCGGGAACATCGTGCAGCGTCCCCCATTCACCCTCAGGAAAGTTTCCCAAGTGATGGCTCATGGCTTCCCCATATTGGCTCGCCAGGGGATGATCTTCGGGAATAGAAACATGAGCTGAGCCGGGGTAGGCGCGAGTGCTTGTCGAGGCCCGTTTTGGCAAGGATGGGGACCGAGAAGGCCCTGACCCGTCCACAGTAGTGCGAGGAGCAGAAGAGTGCGGGGTCGCCTCCTGGGGTAAAGAGACGCCTGTGGATGCCCACCTGGAATGCCCCCTCGGGGGTGAAGGAACCCCATCAAAAGAGGGAATGACAAAATTCCTCCTAGGCATAGGGGGGCAAGGGGCAGGGGCGCCAAAGGCAAACTCACCGCCAGGCGCTAACGGCGACATCCGAGAGGTAGCACCGCCAGTATGACCGTCATCGGCTACACCCTTAGCCCTGCCAGCAACAGAGTACAAGCAGGAGTAGTTCTTAGACACCACAGTCTCCTCAACATCCATATGGTCACCCGGGGAATAGACGTAATCCCTATCGGCTGCTTCATCGTAATTCCTTTCATCGTGACCATATACCCACGGACTCTCAAGTACGGGTGTCACTGGGGGTAAATCAACAGAGTCGGGTGACGCGGGGCGTGGATCCTCAGATTCAGGGGAAATGGAGCATAAGGTAACTTTCTGATCCGGGGTCAGCAGCCCACATAAGTGGAGATTGCTCTCCGTGAAAAGGGCGCTGGCTTGTTTGCGTTCTTTCGGCATAGCCAGGATTTGTATTACCCGGTCATGAGCTGCCCGTTTCAGATTAGGACCGACAACCCCTAAGAGACCTGCCATCGAACGAAAGGAAATTACCACAGTTACAAGAACTATAAAAAAAAAAGAGGTCGATTAATAAGAGAAATTTCCGGTATATGGGATCAAAGTGATGATAGCCTTACGTGGGGCATTGAAGTTAGAGTATCGGGTCTGCCCACTATAAGTATAGAAGTAGTCTGACTTCCAAGCCCCCCTATTGGAAATAGATCCCTCCAAGAGGGAACTCCCTTTAAGGGCCGCGGCTTTCTGGAGCTGGTAGAACCCGGGGGCTGATGTATTCTCCCTCAGGGTGAAGAAGTAATGAACCTCACTTATGGAAGGCCCTCTAGAGTACACCTGATGGTACAACACATACAAACAGCTGAGCATCACCCAGGAGTTGGGGGACAATTGTAGTGGCGCCAATTCAAAGTAGTCCAGCACTTTGATGAAGAAAGAGTGGAGTGGCAGAGCTCCACCAGATCGGATTATGGCATCGCTAAACGCCACGAATCCCTTTTGCGGTGCAGACGCACGTTCCTTGCGCTCTGGTATAACAAACTTGAGGTTCAGGGGTAACTTATGGGCTTTCAGCATGTTGCCCAATTTCTTCAGGGTAACGGTAGACCTTCCAACTTCATCAGAAGTGTCCAAAACTCTCTTCGGCATCTCGGGTACCTGGACAAAGTAAGGAAATTTATGAGCAACCGACTTTCTAAGGGTCCTAGAAGATCCCCCACATGTCCTATGTCTACCAGCTTTTTGCTTAACCCTAGGGCGCAAGACAGGGGACAGGAGAGGGAACGCGGGCGGCACCATGGAAAGGAACTCCGGCTCAACCAATTCATGTCCACCTCCTTCAAAGGAGGAATCCACGTAATCGGGAGACTCGTCATGACAGAAGGAAAAGGGCTCGGGGGGCAAGTTTTCTTCTAGGCAAGCAATTTCGGAAAGGCAATCCTGGAGGGTGGATTGTAGCTGGGAAATGTAAGTCGCTTGCCGGGGGAAGAGATCAGAACCCACGTCCCCGGGATGGGATTCTAGCTCCCTCTCTAGACAGTCCGCCTTATGTCTAAGATAAGATAATCTCCTAAGGTAGAGCGCCCGCACACCCCCGCGGTTAGAAGGTTTACATGCGTCGATCTCCGATTCGGAGGAGGACAACTCAATAAATTCGACATTAGACGGACCTTCGGGACATCGCCTAGACGCCATGGACAAGCTAAGACTTGAGGGCGTGTGCGCATAAGGGCGACTCAATATCTACAACACGAGTGTGAGGGTATAAGAAAAGGGCCGGTGTATGGGTACTGGAAAGGCTATGCGAAGAAAATGCTAAACTCTGAAGGTTGAATGTCATGCAACCATCAATCTTACTCTCGTATAATCAATGCAAAACGAAAGGGAGAAGAGATGAAAGAGACATACCTGCGGGGATACGAAACTGAGGGGACGCAAGGACAGACTTACAAAGGAGCAGGAGCAAGATCGTAGGAGCGAGGTAATGCCCAGCTTTGCCACGAAGCTAAAAAGAAAAAAGAAAAAAAAAATTTTAAAACAAAAAAAAAAAAAAGAGAAGAGAAAGAAAGAAGAATGGAAATAAAAGAAGGGATACCTCAAAAATGCTTCTATTGAGAATAGAACCTTGGAGCTCTTGGAAGAGGCTTAGAGGGAATACCACTAGGCTAAGCGAGTTTTTGTGTAGAGAAGTGGTTTCAAGCCTTGGAGTATTTATAGGGAAAGTCAATGCTCCCTAGCCCTTGGATTTATTTCCCTATAAATGGTGGAGATCAAGAGTATGGGTAACCTTGGGATCCGCGATGGAGGATCATTAGTCCTTATGCAATCTTAGGATCTCTCATGGATGCCCTCAAGTGTTGGGTGACTTTTGTGTTTCTTTGGACGCTCAAAAAAAGAAACACAACCCCAAGCCTCACCTCATGCTTCTTCAAGAGGCGTTGGAAAAATTGCCAAGGCAAAATCCCCCAAGATTGGCCGTGCCTGTCAAACAAGAGAAGTGGAGAAAGTCTACAAACACACTTAAAAGTGCACTTATAGACTCGGGGGGAAGTGTAAATATGGAATTTTTTCCTTGTGAATTCTATTCACAAGTGAAGCTCTATGTTACGAGACATCCTGAAAGGGCATCACATGATGGTGAAGGAGTTGGGGTAAGAGAGTCACCCTCACTAGGCGAGGGACTTCGGCCACTCGCCGATCCAAACTTCACCCTCGCTATGCGAGGGCCCCTAGCTGGCCATCCTCGTGCGCCCCATTCTAGCAGGCATCAAGCCTCGTCCACACTCGGAGGAAGAGCATCAGCCTCGCTATGCGAGGGACCCTCGCTATGCGAGGGTGAGGGCTATGTGGAGGTGTCCGTGCTCCTAGCCTCGCGACGCCGCACCTCGGAGGAAGAACATCAGCCTCGCTATGCGAGGGACCCTCGCTATGCGAGGGTGAGGGCCGTGTTGAGGTATCCGTGTTCTTAGCCTCGCGACGCTATGCTCAGAAGGAGGAGAGGCAGCCTCGCTATGCGAGGGTGAGGGGTGTGTTGAGGTACCCGTGCTCCTAGCCTCGTGTCTATGCGATCCGCATAGGCCGGCCCTGACCCTCGGCACCTCGACTTCTCGAGAGCCTCCTTGGCACAGGCATGGGATCACTTAGGGGAATCTTGTTGATAGGCCAAACGAATGTGGAGCATTTAACGGGAATTGATGAGGACCACCGAGTACGGAACACGTGCACTGACACGGGGTGTACGGTTATGGAGAGAACAGAGGCACGACCCTATGATCTGCGTCTGAGGAGTAGTGGCGGTACGGACCTGTACGAAGAGTGGTGAGACCACTGGGACACCCTCGACCATGCGCCAGAGCCGACAGTACTATGTCCAAGGCCACGACTCTGACACCATCAGGGTAGACACCACTACGCCCTGAGCCAATACTTTATCAGAGTACCTATGTACGTCCCAGTGGTCTGGGACTTGTTTGTATCCTGGGCCAATAGAGCCTCCCCTATAAATCGGCTCCAACCCCTCAGGCTAAGTTGTTGGAAAACTGAATGTAAAAACGAGACTTAAGAAATATATGCTTCTGGTTCTCATGCTCGCCTGAGTTTTTCTCCTGTTGTTTAAGAGTTCTTTCTATCTAATTCATAGCTTCCTAGAGTATAGAGATTGGAGTTTTCTAACCATCAATCGTTGACGAGTTCTTACCGTCAACAGCTATAAATACTATAATACTACTATCTAACTAGCTAAGTAAAGTTCTTGGACTCTACAAATACCAAGTTGTAACGCCATGGATAGCCAAGACCATTACACTGTGTGTTTATAAAGGTACAAGACTTGCTAATAAAGTCATTTAGTTAGAAACGTGTTACTGAGACTATAGTTGAACTAGGGTTAAAAGTTTTCGGTCACAAAAGTTACATTGCACATATTAAAACATACTTTTACATGGGATCCCAAAGTAATAACGTTTAGAAAGACAGTTTACAAAATTTTAGGTCAAAAGTACAGCTACTAGCCACTCTAAGGGCAAAACAGATATTTAGGTTTTCCCATCCTATACCACTCCTCGGCCGTGTCAGCCGATTAGCCGACCATGTACATTCAGCCCCAAAGCACTCCAACGCTGGTCCACTTTGCTCTTGCCTTTACCTGCACCACGTAGCACCCGTGAGCCAAGGCCCAGCAAGAAAACACAATAACAGAGCATAATCATCAATCAACTATCATATAATTAATACGGTGCAATCATACACTCAACAATCCAAGACATTCATATAATCAGGCATTCAACATATCAAACTTATCGATTATCATTATCAACCAATTCACATATAAGAATCAGGGTCAACGCCCTTAGGTTCCACCCGTATTTATCCCACTGACTCTAGCCCGCTTAAACTGAGCTCAGTGAATATCAAGCTATCCTCAACTACCAGTGGCCGAGCTACGCCTTGTGCGCAAACATTGATTATGACACTCTTAGGTCGTTTATCACATGTCCCATGGCATAATACCACTTATGACATTATGCAGATATAGGGAGCTTTTAGTCCCAATACAATCACATAACCGGGTGAAGTTTTCTTACCTTTGAATTCTTGTAGCTTTGATCAATGATGACAACTGTAATGCTCTACTACCTTAGAACCATAACTAGGTGAGTTTGAAATGTGTGTTTAACTTGCTAACCAAGAATTTAGCTCAAAAGTGTAACTAAACTATATTAAAATCACATAATTCGAAAATGTAATCATTCATTTAAAATTTATAAGTTTTTTACATTAGGGATCCCAAAAATACTGTTTCTATATATACAACTTAAAATATGTTTAAAGTCGACTAAACGACAAAACATGATTAAGTACAAAGCATCTCCCAAAAATACACCTGGCCGTGGCAGCCAGGCAGATCAGACATGTACGTATCACCTCACGCTCTCCATACTCATGGTTGGTCGGTCTTCCCCTTGCCCTTACCTGCACCACGGAGCACCCGTGAGCCGAAGCCCAGCAAGAAAACTCCACACAAATAGATAACATATGAATATCAATTATTCAACACAAAACAAATCCGCCAATAGGCTAAACACATACGGTCATGTCATCCCAGGCGCTCTACCAGGCCCTGGGTTCGTGGTCTACACTGTAAGGAGTTCCCAGGAATTCTTTAGGGTCTTACCTTGGCAACTCGCACTCCGCATGCTAAACGCTGCTCCCGGCCCCCTTGCCGTTATCGATCTTCCCCGTTCTCAGCCTTCGTCGTTCCCGTCCCTTGCCGTTCATTCACATATATACATACATAGTATAATTAATCAAACACTTAAACACATATCAACATAATCAATGGGATACGCCTTGCACATAATAATATAGGGACGTGCCCTGCAACACAACTATGGGGCCTTGCCCTGCTCTATGGGTACAACAGTTTTCTTACTTATGTCCCGGGCTTCTTGTGCACTGAAATCTCGAGCACGGTCCCCTAACCTGAGCCTCGCTGAAAACCTAGTCACAACACATACATAGCACTCTCATTACTAACCAATTCATAATCATCTCCCAGAACCAATCCCGATAAATCCTCGAGTATGCCTAAAAATCCCCGTTTAATCCCGACGCATCTAAACCATTAGTAAATTACTAACCGCTACTCAATAATTCCCGAACACTTTGTAATATTCCCAAAATAACCCTAAGCTCCTCCTGAGTCGGGTATGTGACCCCGTTGTGACTTTCTAGCTAAACAACTCCCAAGGACCGTCTTTGATCGTGCACCATAATTATATCATCACTCACACATGGTATCAATCACAATACACATAAATATAACATTTATGCCCTCAACGGGTTAATATTAAAAATATGCCCCTAACAGCCAAATGGGGCCCACATGCATATTTAATTCACCTAAACATGCACAGCTAATCACATATTCATTAAATCCACATATTAATACAATATATCATTTATAGCCCTCCACGCACGCTAATCAAGGCCCCAAGCCTTATTAGCAAATTTGGGTCGCTACAACTATCCCCTCCTTACTGAAATTTTGTCCTCGAAATTACCTGAACAACTTGGGATATTGCTCCTGCATCTCTAATTCAAGTTCCCACGTCGCCTCCTCAACCTTGTTGTTCCTCCACAACACTTTCACCAAGGCGATGGTCTTGCTCCGCAAGACTTTGTCTTTCTGGTCTCGAATCGACACCGACTTCTCCTCATAAGACAAATCCTGGTCCAGCTCCAAATTCTCATAACTCAAAACATGTGTCGAATCCGATACATACTTCCGGAGCATGGATACGTGAAAAACATTATGAACCCCTGATAAGGATGGAGGCATTGCCAATCTGTAAGCTACCTCACCAACCCGCTCCAAAATCTCAAAGGGGCTAAAAATCCTAGGGCTCAGCTTACCCCGAACACCAAACTGTTTCACTCTAAGGAACACATGGTCACCAACCTAAAATTCCACGCCCCTGCATTTCAGGTCTGAGTAACTCTTCTAGCGACTCTGGGAGGCGAGCATTCGAGCTCTAATCTTCTCAATCGTCTCATTGGTCCTCTGAACTATTTCAGGACCTAAGTACCTTCTCTCACCTATCTCATCCCAATAGATAGGTGACCTACACTTCCTTCCATAAAGCATCTCATACGGAGCCACTCCGATAGTCGCCTGATAACTGTTGTTGTCAGAGAACTCTATCAAAGGAAGATACTTACTCCAAGATCCCCCAAAATCTAGCACACAGGCTCATAGCATATCTTCAAGTATCTGAATCGTCCTCTCAGACTGACTGTTTGTCTGAGGATGATAAGCGATAGTAAACCGTAACTACGTGCCCATAGCCTTCTACATACTCTCCCAAAACATGGAGGTGAATGTGGGGTTCCTATAAGATACTATTGACCTCGGACCCCCATGAAATCGAACAATTTCCTTCACACATAACTCAGCATACTGCTCCACAATACAGGTTGTCCTGACAGGTAAAAAGTGGGCGAACTTGGTATACCTATCCACAATCACCCACACCGAGTCATGCTAGCCCACAATCTTCGGCAAGCCAACCACAAAATCCATGGTAATATCCTCCCACTTCCACTCTAGAAACCCTAGAGGCTGCAGTAACCCTGCCGGCCTCTGATGCTCAGCCTTAACTTGCTGACACGTTAAGCACTTGGCGACATAATCCACCACATCCCTCTTCATGCCCGACCACCAATACAAAACTCTCAAATCTTAAAACATCTTGTTGTACCTGGATGTAAGGAATATGGAGTGGTATGTGATTCATCCAAGATCTCTCACCGAATATCAGAATCCATCGGAACACAGATCCGACCCTTGTACTTTAGTAACCCCGTATCCGAGATAGAGAAGTCCTTAGCCGCTCCGACTAAGACGTTCTCCTTGTTACCTCTCAACTAGGAATCCTTCTCCTGCACCTCCTTGATCCTCTCAAGGAGTGCAGACTGAAGGGTGATGTTGGCTAACCAACCAACCACCAACTCTATACCCGCTCTAGTCAAGGAGTGATCTCCTCAACTAGCTTATCGGATATCTGTCTCGAACTGAACAACTCTCTTGGGCCTTTCTGACTCAATGCATCAGCCACAACATTTGCCTTCCCAGGATGGTATAGGATATCACAATCATAATCCTTAACCAACTCTAGCCACCGTCTCTGGCGCATATTGGGATCTTTCTGAGTAAAGAAGTACTTCAAACTCTTATGATCGGTGTATATCTCGCACTTCTCACCATATAAATAATGTCTCAAAATCTTAAGTGTGAACACCACCGTTGCAAATTCTAGATCATGTGTGGGATATCTCTGCTCATACTCCTTCAACTGTCTCGATGCTTAGGCTATCACCTTACCAGCCTGCATCAGCACACACCCTAAACCCTGTCTGGAAGCATCACAATAAACCGCAAACTTCTCATTATTTATCGGCAAACTCAACACTGGCGCGGTGATCAGTCGCCGCTTCAACTCTATGAAACTGTTCTCACATCTATCTGTCCAAACATACTTAGTCTTCTTCTTCATCAATTCTGTCAACAGTGTAGCTATCCTGGAGAACCCCTCAACAAATCGTCGATAATATCCTGCCAATCCCAGAAAACTTCTAACTTCTAGAAAGTTGCTCGGTCTAGGCCAATCTCTCAGTGCCTCAATCTTACTTGGGTCAACCAGAATCCCTTCCTTACTGACAATATGGCCCAGAAATGTAACTTTTGGTAACCAGAACTCGCACTTGCTGAACTTAGCGTATAACCTATGCTCCCTCAACCGCTGCAATACCAAATGCAGATGCTACTCATGCTCTGACTCTGGCTGGGAATACACCGAGATGTCATCGATTAAAACGATTATGACCTTGTCCAAGTATTCCTCGAAAACCTTGTTCATCATATCCATAAATGATGTTGGGGCATTGGTTAATCCAAAGGACATAACCAGAAATTAATGTCCATACCTCGTGCAGAAAGCGGTCTTTGGTATGTCGTCTTCTTTAATCCTTAACTGATGGTAACCTGACCGGAGATCAATCTTTGAAAACACTGTACTTCCCTGTAGCTGGTCAAATAAATCGTCGATCCTAGGCACTGGATACTTGTTCTTAATGGTCAACTTGTTCAGCTCCTTGTATTCAATACACATCCTAAGAGATCCATCCTTCTTTTTGACGAACAACACTAGAGCACCCCATGGCGAGAAACTCGGTCTGATAAACCCCAAGTCCAGTAATTCCTGCAACTGAATCTTCAACTCCGCTGGAGCCATTCTGTAAGGTGTCCTAGATACTGGCTCCGCTCCTGGCACCAACTCAATGACAAACTCAATCTCTCGCTGCGGCGGAAATCCTGGCAGGTTTGCTGGGAATAAATCTAGAAACTCACATACCAATCTGGTCTCCCTCGGTCCAACAGACACAACCCTAGAGGTATCCACAACATTCGCTAGGAATCCTATGCAACCTTCCTGCATCAGGTCTCTAGCCTTCAATACTGAAATCATAGGTACCCGCGGTCCACTGACTTTTTCCACAAATACAAAGGGTATCACCCCTTCTGGTTCAAAAGTCACCATCCTGCGCTTGCAGTCAATCGTCGCCCCTTACTTCGATAACCAATCCATCCCTAAAATCATATCGAAGTCATCCATCGCAAGCTCAATCAGATCAACAGACAATTCCCTACCATCTACCTCTACTGGTAAAGCTCTAACCCATTTCCTAGAGACTACCAGTTCCCCAGTCGGCAACAAAGTCTGAAAACCCCTAGCATACAAAAACACTAGGTCTACACAGCTGATTTATCACTCTAGCAGACACAAATGAATGGGTAGCTCCTGAATCAATCAACGCAGTAAAAGATGAACCAGCACTAAAAATCTGACCTGTCACGACTGAGGGGCTAGCCTCCGCCTCAGTCTGTGTCAAAGTAAACACTCTGGCAGGAGCGAGACTGTCGCCCTGCTTCGGCTCCTCTTTCCTTGCTTGTGGGCAGTCCTTCTTCAGATGATTGGCACTCCCACAGACAAAGCAGGCCCTGATCCTGCACTTACCCTGATGTCGTCATCTACACCTTAGACACACTAGAAAACTCCTCCAGTTGTCACCTCTGCCTTGACGGCCACTAGAAGCACCCCGTGCCCTCCTATCCAAACTAGGAGGAACAAAGGAATTTAGGCTTCCTCTTCTGCTTACTGGAGCCACTACCCCGACTGGATCCAATAAAAGGAGGCACCGTCCTCCTGGCATCGTGCCTAATAGTGCTCTCTCCAAATCTAGTCCTCGACCCCCTCAGCTGTAAGAGCCTTGTCTACAACTTGAGCATAGATAGTAGTCTCTGAATCTAAGGTGTTCTTTACATCACGGGCGATCATAACATTCAACCCCCGTACAAATTTGTCACTTCTTGCCGCATCAGTCGGCACCAAATTCGGTGCGAACTTCGCCAACCGGTCAAATTTCAGAGCATACTCGGTAACAGTCAATCGATTTTGAGTTAGGTTGATGAACTCGTCAACCTTCGCAGCTCGGACTACAACACTGTAATACTTCTCATTGAAGATGTTCTTGAATTCTTCCTAAGTCATAACTGCCACATTCCTTCCTTGAACCACTACATCCCACCAGATGCGGGCATCTTCTCTGAACATGTACCTGGCACAAGCTACCCTTTTGTTCCCTTCAATCATCATAAAATCCACAATAGAGGAAATCATATTCATCCACTATTCTACCTGCAGCGGGTCTGGTCCACCCTCAAAGGTGGGAGGATGCTGCTTCCTGAACCTCTCATATAAAGGTTCCCACCTGTTCTCCATAACAGGCTGAACCGGCACTGGCACCATAACTTGCTGAACTGGCAACCCAGTGACCTGTGGAGGGGCCTGCTGCCTCAACTGTCCAAGTTCCTCCTCTGTTCGTTGCAATCTTGCTTCCATTTCAGAAAACATCTATTGCCAATTCTGTGGGGCAAGAGGAGGGTCCTGACCCTGATTATCATCCTCAGCCTGACTGTCGCAGAGTCTAGATGATTGTTGAGGCATCTCAACTATATGTCTGCAATCACGACACCGCTTATTAGGCATGATAACAAAATCCAAAACCACCTCCCAATTCACATCAGCCAACCATAACAACAATTCACATAACACAAATAACATATAACACTCAACGGGTAATGCCCTGGCATCATGGATATGTTAACTCATTCCTCATTCTCTATATGAAATAAGCAGGAAAATAGGGCATGTAAGCACATATTCAAGCATATAAGTCAATTATTACCAACCAACCCTGAGTCGAGCTTGTCACTGACAGCGAGCGTACATGTTCGGTCAATCTCTAGGAACCATAAACCTTGGCTCGCTCTGATACCAAGTTGTAATGCCCTACTACCTTAGAGTCGTTACTAGGTGAGTTTGAAATGTGTGTTTGACTTGCTAACCAAGTATTTAGCTCAAAACTGTAACTAAACTGTATTAAAATCACATAATTTGAAAATGTAATCATTCATTGAAAATTATAAGTGTTTTACATTAGGGAACCCAAAAATACTGTTTATAAATATTTACAACCCAAAATATGTTTAAAGTCGACTAAACGACAAAATAGGATTCAGTACAAAGCATCTCCCAAAAATACCGCTGGCCATGGCAGCCAGGCATACCAGACATGTACACATCACCTCACGCTCTCCATACTCATGGTTGGTCGGTCTTCCCCTTGCCCTTACATGCACCACAGAGCACCCGTGAGCCGAAGCCCAACAAGAAAACTCCACACAAATAGATAACATATTCATATCAATTATTCAACACAAAACAAATCTGCTAATAGGCTAAACACATACAGTCATGCCGTCTCAGGCGCTCTACCAGGCTCTGGGTTCGCGGTATACACCGTAAGGATTTCCCAGGTATCCTTTAGGGTCTTACCCTGGCAACTCGCACACCGCGTGCTAAACGCTGCTCCCGGCCCCTTTGTCGTTCTTAGCCTTCGTCGTTCCCGGCCCTTGCCGTTCATTCACATATATGCATACAGAGCATAATTAATAAAACACTTAAGCACATATCAACATAATCAATGGGCTATGACCTGCACATAATCATATAAGGACGTGCCCTGCAACACAACTATGGGGCCTTGCCCTGCTCTATGGGTACAACAGTTTTCTTACTTGTGTCTCGAGCTTCTTGTGCATCGAAATCTCCAGCACGGTCCCCTAACCCGAGACTCGCTGAAAAGCTAGCCACAACACATACATAGCACTCTCCTTACTAACCAATTCATAATCATCTCCCGGAACCAATCCCGCTAAATCCTCGAGTATGCCTAAAACTCCCCGTTTAATCTCGACGCGTCTAAACCATTAGTAAATTACTAACCGCTACTCAATAATTCCCGAACACTTTGTAATATTCCCAAAATACCCCTAAGCTCCTCCCGAGCTGGGTATTTGACACCGTTGTGACTTTCTACCTAAACAGCTCCCTAGGACCGTCTCGGATCGTGCACCACAATTATATCACCACTCACACATGGTATCAATCACAATACACATTAATATAACATTTATGCCCTTAATGTGCTATAATTAAAAATATGCCCCTAATAGTCAAATGGGGCCCGCATGCATATTTAATTCACCTTAACATGCACAGCTAATCACATATTCATTAAATCTACATATTAATACAATATATCACGTATTCCCCTCCAGGCACGCTAATCAACGCCTCAAGCCTTATTAGCAAATTTGGGTCGCTACAACAATCCTCAAGCACGATCCCTTCCGAGCCCTAGCATACACCTAGTCACGGTCATAAGTTAGAACCATTACCAAAATTCAATCCCAAAACCTAACCTCAAGACCAATCCTGAGCCCTCGGCAAGCCCTAATTCAACCAAACAGGGTGGTGGAATCAAACCCCGAGCCCCCAGGCAAAAACCCTAAGAAATAAACCAAAAACCCCCTTCTGGAAACAGGGTAGCGCTACAGCGCCATAAAGAGGGCGCTATAGCACTACAAACAGAGCCAAAAATCCCTCTGATGACAAGGCCTAGTGTTGTAGCACCGAAAGGCTAGCGCTACAGTGCTAGTCACAGCCAGACTGCACCCTGATTTTCCCCCTTTGAACTTCCTCGAGCCAAAACTCTCCAAAACCCCTCCAAACCTCAACCAAACACCAAAGCAAGACTACCATCATTTATAACTCACCCCACACAACCCAACAACAAAAATCCCAAATACATGCACCATCAATCAAAGAAAAGCATGGTTGAACTCAAAAATTGAAGAATCCAACAAGAAAACTAGAGTAGCCCAAAACCTCAAATGTTCAAACTTAGAATTTCTTACCTCAAGTGGGGAATTTGACCCTAGGTTATCCTCCACACCTCCTTATCTTTCACTCCTCAAAGCCTCAGCATTAACTCCCTAGAATCCCCATCTAAACTCAGCTCAGAAATCCATATCAACACCAAAAACCAAAACTGAGAAAAACACTTTGAAAACTAACCTTAATTGGATGAGTAACCTCTGCTAATCCTCAAGCTAAGTCAAGGTCCCTAACTCCAAGCTCTAGCCCAAGCTATCCCTGAGGTATAGCTCCAGAAAATTCTCAAGAGATGAAGGAGAATAGCCAACCAAGTGGGAGAAGAGGGTTAGCCTAAGAGTTCTGTTTTTCCTTCCTTCTCTCCTTCTTCTTTTCTTTTCCTTTTTATCTTCCCTTGGTTTCTAAACTTTCCACTAAGTGTATAAAGGCAGAGTAATGCTTATCCCTGTTTTTAAACAAAATGACCCATTTTCCCTCCCATAATTCCTAAGCCTTTAAATCAACCTAGGGGCATTTTGGTCATTTGGTCCCAATTCCCGCTAATTCCTCGAATGTCTTTAATATTTACCACTTGCTTCCCAACACCTAACTAATCACCAATTATATTCCTCAATATCAAATAGACTCCAATATATTTCCTAAATTCCAAGAAATACCCCAGGCTTGCCCCGAGCCGTGTATAAATTCCCACCGAGACTTTTCCGCTAAACCGCTCACTAGGATCGCCTTGAGTCACAAACTACAAATATATCCACATAATAATGTGGTCTCAACAATTAACACAAATATTTACATTTATGCCCTCAATAGGCCAAAATTACGAATATGCCCTTCTAACCTAATCAGGGCCTACATGCATACTAGTACACGTAGTCATGCATCACATATATCCAAATAATCATATAAACATGCTTTTAGTCATTTAAATCACGTATAATCCGATTATTCCCCCCAACACACTAATCAAGGCCCTTAAGCCTTATTAGTAAATTTGGGTCGTCACAGAGCTTAAGTATGTAGTTCAGGCTCTTCTATCGGCTCGGTGTTCTAGATTCCAATGAATTCTATGACAAAGTCTGCTAGAGCTTGTCCCTTCATAGCTGCTCGTGGCGAATAGGAAATGTCGAACTTCCCAAGTTTGATTACCCATTTCAATAATTGATTGGCGGCTTCTAGTTTTTGCAGAACTTACCGTAATGGCTGGTCGTTGAGTACCATGATAGGGTGAGCTTGGAAGTATGGTCACAACTTTCTGGAGGCCAAAATCAAGCAGTAAGATATTTTCTCAATGGGCAGATACTACAACTCTGCCCCTATTAGCCTCTTGCTTATATAATACACAAATTGTTGAACATGCTCCTCCTCTCAATGGGCAGATACTGCAACTCTACCCCAATTATCAGGACAGCGCTAGCAGCATACTTGGTGACTGCCAAGTAGATGAACAAAGTTTCTTTTTCACTCTACTTGGATATGATTGGTGGTTGCGACATATGAGACTTTAACGCCTGAAAAGCCTACTCGCATTCTTCTGTCCACTCGAACTTCTTGTTGCCCCTGAGTAGATTAAAAAATGGAACACACTTGCCCGTTGATTTAGAAATGAATCTACTCAAAGCGGCAATCCTTCCGGTTACTTTGAACATCTTTAATTTTTGCAGGCGACTTCATCTTGATCAGACCCTTGATTTTTTCATGATTAGGTTCGATACCTTGCGAGTTTACTATGAATCCCAAAAAAAATTTCGATCCAACACCGAATGAATACTTGAGGGGATTTAGCTTCATCTAATATTTGTTCAAGACGTTGAAGCATTCTTGTAGGTGCCTTCTTAGACTTGACCAGCATGTCATCGACATATAACTCCATGTTAACACATATCAACTCTTTGAACATGTAGTTGACCAGTCGCTGGTAAGTCGTACCAGCATTTTTCAAACTGAAAGGCATTACTTTGTAATAGTAAAGCCCTGTATCAGTTCAAAAGCTAGTGTAATTCTCATCAAGTGGGTGGGTGCATATTGATCTGATTGTATCCAGAGTATGCATCAAGGAATGATAAGATCTCATGCCCTGATGTGGCATCGACCAGACGGTCGATCCTTGGGAGTGGAAAACCATCCTTCGGGTAGGCTTTATTGAGGTGTGTGAAATCCATGCACATCCTCCACTTGCCATTCGACTTGAGAACCAGTACAGGATTAGAGACCCAAGATGGATAAAACGCTACCCTGATGATTCCATTCTCTTTTAGCTTATCGACTTCATTTTTTAACGCCTTTGATCTATCTTTGTCGAGCAACCTCCTTTTTTGTTGTACTGGTGGAAAACTTTTCTCTATATTCAAGACATGGTTGATAATTGTTGGGTCAATCCCAACCATATTCTTATGTGAAAAGGAAAACACCTCCTGGTTCTCCTTTAAAAATTCAATAAGTTTTTACTTTGTTGTTGTCTCTAAGTTTTTACCGACTTTCACAACCCTGGTCAGATCTGCCTCATCAAGTTGGACCTCCTCGAGGTCCTCCACTGGTCCTACATCCTCTTCAAAATCCCCAAAGCGAGGATCTAAATCCATATCCACACTTTGGGCAACACCCTATTTAGTGACCTGTTCACCTGATTGGGCTTGTGCTTCATTTACCAGCAGTAGCCTTTTCTCGGCTTTTTCCCCCAATCCGCCCCTTTTTTCCTTGGTGATCGAGGAATTGTAACATTCCCACGCTTCTCATTTCTTTCCCAATACGCATCCTACCCCTGCGTCGGTTGGGAATTTCATGGCCAGGTGCCAGACCGTGGTAAGGGCTCGCAGGTCTACTAGAATAGGCCTCCCAATCACATCATTATATGCAGAAGGACAATTAACTACTATAAAAGTAGTGAGTAATGTCCTGCTCGCTGGTGTAGTTCCTGCTGTGACTGGAAGCCTAATCGACCCTATTGGTGCGAGCCCTTTGCTGGAAATACCATATATGGTTTGGTTGCATGGCTCAAAATCTTGCACTGATTAACTTCATTCTTTCATGCGAAGATTTGTAAAGAGTGTGTCACTGAGCTCCTTGTATCCACCAATACTCACTTAACCATCATATTAGCGATCTGGACATCTATGACCAGAGGATCCAAATGGGGGAATTAGACATGCTGAGCGTCAAGCTCAGAGAAAGTTATCGGTTCTTCCTCTGTTTGGGCTTTTTTGGGAGTTTGCTCCTCTACATTCATCATTTCAATGTCCTGGTCATGACATAAGGTTCGGGCATACATTTCCCTCGCATTCCCATTATCTCCTACCAGGTGTGGGCCACTGCAAATGGTCAGCAAAGTACCAGCAATTGGAGCTGGCTGTAAAGAGGGTGAGCGTTGGCGTACAGGTGCCTGCTCATTGCCTCCTTGAGCCACTCGTTGAGAACCTCCAAGGTCTCATACATATCTTCTCTGGTGTCCTTGTCTAATAAGGAACTCAATCTCATCTTTAAGATGATTGCACTCCTTGGTGTCATGACCATAGTCGTTAAGAAAATGACAAAACTTGGTTAAATCTCTCTTGGAGAAATATTTTCTGATTGGGGCTGGTTGCCTAAAGGGAACAGTGGTGTTAGTGGCCTAGTACACTTCTGCTCTGCTATCAACTAGGGCTATGTAATTGGTGAACCTCAGTTTGTATCTGTAACTTTTAGGGCGCTGGTTCTCAGACGTTGACGGCTCATGGTTCGCCCTTTTTCCTTTGTTTTTCCCATTATTTTTGTCATTGCCATTGGGTTTCCCAGACCCACTGGCGACTTTGGTGGGATCTCCTTTCAGCCCCTGGTTGTCTGTAGGTGCCTTCCCTTCATTGGCAATGGCCTCTTCGAGCTTGATGTACCGGTAGAAATTCTTGGGTGCATTTTACCCCATTCTTTCGCAAACTGTTCTAGAGGGATGAATTGCGCCGTACTCAAGCAGTAAGTGCCATCATCTTCCCTTCATCACCAACTGTCTTAGCCCCAGCAGTGGCTCGTATAAAACATTGGACATACCTCTTCAGGGTTTCTCCCTCCTTCTGGCGTATCTCGACCAGTTGGTTAGCCTCAGTAGGATGTACACGACCAGTGTAAAACTGTCTGTAAATTTCCTTCACGAACATTTCCCAAGACACTATGTTGGCATGAGGAAATTTGAAAAATCACTCCTGAGCAGTATCAAACAAGGTGGCTGGGAAGATTCTGCATCGAGCATCATTTGACACCTTCTGGATGTCTATTTGTGTCTCGAATTTATTTACGTGAGATACTAGTCTTCTAATCTAGTGAAATTGAGCAAGACCAGCATCTTTGCTTGGGGTCTCGGCCATCGCTATTCTTTGTACAAACAGAGGGCCTCTTCTCCGGTCGTATTCAATGTGGGATGTCCGGCTCCCCACTAGCTGTTAGATGACCTGATTCAATGCATCGAGCTGGGCCTGTACAGCTTCTGGTATTGTTGGGGCGACTAGTGTTGGAGGGGCATACTTGTCGTGTCTTTCCCATCTGTCATTAAGAACATCCCTCAAATCCTCATCCCTATGCCTTTGTTCACTGGCGTCCAATCGATCAAAGACATTATGTTGCCTAGGCTGCCCCCCAACATTTTGGCTCATCGGTCGATTCTCTCTTGGTGGGGGTTCTGCTCTCCACCCCTATCTCTTTGCCTTTGACCAAAATTTCCTCTACTGGAATCTGCCTCATTGTAGTCATGCCCATCCCTAAAGTGTGACCGACTATTGTGTGACCTGGTGATCGCACTGTTTCCCCCTCCCCTTGCTGGCATGTCTCGACCATTAGGTGGAGGCCTACGTTGGTCGGTAGGTCCTCGGGCATTATTATGTCATGGGGGGCTCCTGACTGCAGAGCCTGATTCTACATGTTTTCTGCTAGCAGAAGGACGTTGTCCCCTGCTCGGTGGGTTTGGCTCCTGAGGAGTCTGGTGTCTTGGGCTTCGGGGAGGTTGCCCAGCCCTATTCTGCCTTTGCTACTGAAGATTGCCTCGACTAGCGCGAGAAGGTGGCTGCTGCTCAGGATCCTGAAACGGCCTATCCTATTGAGCAGCGGGGGGTAGCTCCGACCTCTAGGGGCTTGCCGGTTGAGGCGGAGTGTGGTGATGTTGTGGATGACCTGAATGTGGACCTTGTTGTGGTGGCACACTAGGTGGCTGATCTAGTTGGGAGGCTGGTTCAGGCTGTCCTCGGGCCAACTGAATGGCTGCCTCCTAAGCGGCAGTGGCATCCCTCTGCCGGCGGTCCATATCGGCATGTCGCTCATTCAATTCTTGGCATTGCCTATCAATTTCTCTCTGCTGCAATTCCATCATTTTAGTAACATTTTCCTGAATAGCCCTCAGATTGGCTAATTCCTCTTGCAGGTTGGGTTGGTGCGGCACCAGAGGTTTGTCCAGTCTTTCTAGCCATTTTATCTGTTTAGAGGTCTTGAGTTTCGCTCTCAATGAAAGCACCAAAATGTTGACCCTTAAATTGGTCAACGACATGGAGTCAAGTAAAATGATAGAAATGAGATGAAATCAAGACGAAAAGATAAACGACACAAAAAGATTTATTGTGGTTCGGCCCCAATAAAATGGTAATAACCTACATCCACTGAGTGTTCTTATTGATGTAAAATCCCAAGATTTGTGATCAATGAACTAAGGTTTACGAGTTTCACCAGTTTCAGGATGAATACAAGTATGGCGGATAAAAACGCTCTGACTCTCTCTTAGAATTCTAAAGTTTAGAAAGTCTCCCTCAAAAGTCCGCTCTCTTTTGGGTCGATGGGCTCAAGGAGTTTTTACATGGATCGATGGGCCTTAATTATATTTAATACAGGCATATCTAAATAATAATGGAAATTGTAATTATTACATAAATGCAAAATTACATATCTGAAGGAAATAAATGAAATGTTGCGATTAGACTGGTCGCCATAAAAATGATATATGCTGAGTGGATTCTCTTTTGGTCGATGGTCAAACAAATCATACTCACTTAAACAATCACGTGTATCCCACGTGCATGTTAATTCTGCCACATCATCAGGTAGTCCTTTTTTGGGTAAACACTATCCTTGCACCACTACATGCATAAACTATGTCAATTTCTTTTAGAGCTATCATGCATTCTTCATTGAATGCACTATTTTCAATTAGGGTTACAAAGCATTCCTCATTCATTGCATTAAATTTAATTAAGGTCACAAAGATCTCATCATCAAATAAAATGACTCAATTAAATTCATTTAGGAGTGCAATGATCTCAACATCAATTTCCTTAACCCTAATCTTATTGTGGTTAATTTTACAATTACTATATTTCACATGATGATCAACAATTTTACAAACAAAACAAGCAAAACAATAGCCCTTGTATTCTTCATTAACATTCACCATTGTGCTCTTAATATAAATAATAAATTCAAACTCATAATAATATGACAGCATTAACATTTCATTCAAATTCTTGAAATCTACACATTTAGAAATAAGGTATATAATCCCACAGAGTAGTCTCATCCTTTGTCGATGAAGACTATATATTCATAATCATATTCATGTACAGCATATCCAAATATAATTTTCTTTAGTCTCCCTTAGTTATGTGTTCAACGCAAACTAAATCTTGATGCAAGGATTTTAAAATTTTAGAAAATTAACAAATTTCTTTCATTGTTGATTACGCAAAACTCAAAGAAGAAAGTAATTAGAATTAGAGATTTCGATTGTTTGGAATTTATGTCTCACAATAGCAAATATCATCAATGATTAAAGAAATTAATTATATATTACAAGCTAGACTAATTAAGAATCATATTCAAATTATGAATACAAATCTTGATAATTAAAGAACCATATTCAAAGTGTGAATGAAAATCTTAATAATCAAAGATTAAGTGAGTAAATGGTTATAACATGAATTCAAAACTATTAAATCATCAAAACTAACAATTGTTGTACCCCTAGCATAGAGTACAATTGGCACATAATCACATAAAGAAAGCGTACAGATAGAATATCTAGCTAACTCTGGAGTGAGCAGCTCATGTTCAACTTGACAGCTTACGACAATAAGATAATCTTCAGATTGCCTCTTGCATCGAAAACCTAGTTCAAGATGTGTGATGGCTAGATCTGCCTTTTGAAACTGTGAACTTAGCCTATGTAAGGATAGGTTAGTTCTGAGGCATTCAGCTCGAAGGAAGTGACCAGCTCGCAAAAGCCTGGTCATGACACACAGTGAATGATCCCAAAAGACTCAGAGATTCCTTATATGCTCATTAATGCCCAGATTTTATTAAACATTTATTACCCGAGATAACGGATGAAAATTCTATAGGAAATCATATCCCTATGTAAATGGAATGTTATCCAAATTTATTATTTTCCATATTTATGCACGCGATTACCCAAAGCTATCCAAGAAAATCTTTTATAAATACCAGGGGAATGGATAGAAAAAGGGATCAATTCTTTATATACTAAAACTTTGCTAAAATTGTCAGGACGAAATTCACCCACAGCCCTACAGAGATCAATAATATTGTCTCATGGACTAGGTGGATTTTAACCACTGGACCACGTCAAAGTGTAAGTGTTTGTGATATCTTTCATTTGTTCAATAATAGTTTAGCAAAAAGCCTAATGTCTCTATTGTCAAATTTCTTAATCCACTGTTGGTGAAAAACCTCGTCAACATATTGGTGCTTTCGTTGAGAGCTTATTAGTGCTTAATCCCCCACGCAAGTTTCACCCAACACTCACCATGGTTGTCACACGGTATATGCGTGACAACGAGATGGAACAACCTGATGATTAGGAGGTGCACCGTGCGACCGTCCCCACTGGAGAAGGTTCAATTACTCAACATCGTCCTAGAAAGCAACATGTGGGCCAAGACGACACTGGGAGCTCGACAACACGCCCACCAAATCCCCATTTGAGATATCTGACAACCATTGAGATGGAAAATGCCCAGTTATGGAGCCATCTCTCTCAGGCTAACAAGCAGATTAAGGAAATCTTTGCTCCATTATCCCCTCCTGCAGTCAATGTTAACATTGGAAGGAGGCGAAGTGGGTCCCATAGGAATAATTGACACAATCTTTGTCACTCTATCAGAACTATAACTCTAAGCTCCATAACTTTAGAGCAAATTTAGCGAAATACTCAACCTGCTAATACTCATAGGAATCATTGACCTCATGTCAGTCGATCTGTTTGAACTGCAACCCCGAGCTCCATGCCTTATAAACAGATCCCACAGAATGTTCAACCCGACCCAACAGGGCTAGCTGGGACCAATTCGAGGAGGCAAAACACCCCAGCAAATCCATCTGTGCCACAGTTAGAGCCTCCGGCACAGAGAAATGAATTGGTCCTACCACCAACCTGGGAAGTTGGGGTAGACTAGGGACTAGCTAACCTGGTGCACCTTGATGGAACAAGGATAGCTTCACCCATAACACATCCACCGTCACCGATTTGACATCCAACGCCACCTCACCCACAGAGGAACGCTCCACCTCGAGGGGATAGTAGGAGAAATCCTCCTCCCTTAGAGGATGTCTATATCCCACGGTCCCACGCTAATAATTCAGGTCCTCGATCCCAGCCAAGATCTGTAAGCTTCGCTAATGGAAGTTACTGGACAGAGAGCTAGCATGGAGGCAGGCATAAGAGCGAGCCGAGGAATCACTTGAACTCCGCACAAAGTCTTCATTCCGACCCACTTCCCGACCAGCGTGATCATCTGAATTCACAGAGAGGATATCCAGTTCGCCATGGTGATTTGAGTTATACTCAGCCAAGGGAGATCCATCTATCGTACACGACAATGGGAATGTCCCACCTAACTGAGCTCAAGCGTGGAGGGAAAACAACACATGTAATGCATACAACAGGATGGGGGCTGATAATCAACTCCCAAATAACCTAGCCACCAAGCATCCAACCCTCGAGTGAATGACCCTAATGGAAGAACAGATGAAGAGACTCCTATCTGGAAAAGGAGTCGATGATAGTGATTCCTATGAGGAGCTCGAGCCTTTTGCTCCTAACATTGTGGTAGCTCCATATCTTAATGGCTGTAGGATGTCAACCATGCCCGCATATGACGGAAACACTGACCCGTCAAACCACCTCGGGATATTCAACACATTAATGGTTGCCCACAACATTGGGTTGGACTTAAGACATATCTTGTTCCCCGCAACTCTGATCGGACCAACCAGATTGTGGAAGAAATTACCTTATGAATTTAAGAGATAGTTCCAAGATTAAAAGGAAGCTCACATTGAGGTCGATTCACTGGCGAACATAAAACAACAACCTGGTGAATCTATGAAGGCATATTTGAACTTGTTCACCAATGCAACAACACAAGCTAGGGATGTTGATGATAGCTCCAAGCTCATGGAAATGAGGACATGGATCACAATAGGAGATCATTTATGGGAAGAACTCCAACGAAAAGGAGTAAAGAGTGTAGATGAATTCCTAGCGCAGGCTCAGGAATGGATAAACCTAGAGGAGGTGCGATCTCCTGACACAGAAACCAGCCAGACCCTTGTCCAGCGATGGCGGATGTTGCAGCTACTACTCAACCTTATACCTATAATAACCAGGTAGGGAACAATAAGTGGAATGGGACTGGTGACGGCGACTAGAATGGAACCAAAAAGAACAAGCTCGAAGAAAAGTTCAAGCCCATCTACACCACCTACATCGACCTGACAGATACGCGAGAGCATATTTTCCTGGCGAACTCTATTCGCCTTCCATGAAAGAAGCCGGACCTTTGAGGCACCAATGAGCGAAGAGAGACCACGCAAAATTCTGTAGATATCACAACGACATCGGCCATAATACTGATGATTGTCGTCAGCTAAAGGACGAGATCGAGACTCTCATCCGGACTAGACCGTTAGCCTAGTATGCTCGAAACCGAGTAGTTCCCAATCTGCCAATCGGGAAAATATTCATCCAATTCCGAAAAATTCAGTCGATCAACCCCAGGCTCAAACAGATCAGGGGAACCTAATCGTCCCCCCTCCAATAGAAGGAGGTGATATAACCATTATCGCTGGAGGACCCCATCTGACAAGCACAAGTAATGGGGCCCAAAAAAGGTACATATAGGAGCTAAAAACCCATAATGGTATTGAATTTATTTTGGAGCAAGGCTCATCAAAACAACAGTTGTTGGAGAAACAACCAATCATTTTCACAAAAGAGGACACTAGCCACGTCCAGTTCCTGCATAATGATCCAATGTTGATAATAGTTCAGCTCGCCAATCGAAGAGTATGGAGAATATTGGTTGATAATGGGAGCTGGGTAAATGTGCTATTCGGGTCCACCCTAGATAATATGGGATTGTTCGTAACCAATCTTAAGGCGACCTTGATGACCCTTTATGGATTCTTAGGAGAAGGAACAATAACCATAGGGACGATCAGAATTGTAGTTACGCTAGGGGATGATACGCAACTGTTTCTAAAATGTTCAAGTTTGTCGAAATCAATTTTCCAGCCGCATACAACGCAATTTTGTGACGATCCGCGCTGATGACTTTTGAGGCTATCACCTCAATCTAACATTTAGTGATGAATTTCCCATTGACCTCGGGTATATGTACTGTAAGAGGAAATCAACTTGTTACTAGAGAATGCTATAGCATTGCCATGAAGGGAAAATCACAACCTGGGTAGCAAGCAATCGCAATCACTGAGGGGGTAGAGGAGCCTCGGGTAATGGAAATTGCCCATGGGGTGGAAGAACCTCAAGAAAGAGGTAATGAAGTCACCACATTGATCCCATATTAGGCAAAGATAGGTCTGAGCTCCAAGTATTCGAAGAGCTCAAAGAAATCAGTATCGACCCATAAGTACCTTCAAGGGTGGTAAAAGTTGGAAATAAGCATGGAACCGAAAGGAAGGAGCTGGTCGAGTTTCTGAGAAATGACTTGGACGTCTTCTCCTGGTCATATGAAGATATGGTGGGAATCAGTCTGAATGTCATAATGCATACTTTGAATCTGGACAGGAATGTGCCTGTAAAAGTACAAAAATGAAGGCTTTTGGGGAAGGAGCGATCAAAAGCTTTAGAAGAAGAAGTAGCTTGCTTACTTAAGTGTGGATTCATCAAGGAAGCTAAATATCTGACCTGGATTGGTAATCCTGTTTCTGTCCCAAAACCCAATGGAAAGTGGAGAATTGGGATTGACTTCTCCAACGTTAATAAGTCATGTCCTCAGGATTGTTTTCCACTACCTCGAATTGATCAGTTGGTAGACGCAATAGTCGGTCACGAGCTCATGTCTTTCGTGGACGAATATTCTGGATATAACTAGATCACAATGAACCCTATAGACCAAGAGCACACTAGCTTCATGATTGATCATAACGTATACTGCTACAAGTTTATTTCATTCGGGCTGAAGAATTCTGATGCAATGTACCAACGGCTAGTCAATAAAATTTTTGTTAACCAAATCGAGAAAAACATGGAAGTGTATGTCCATGATATGCTCATTAAATCAAAGACTAACAGTAACCATGTCTCTGACCTGGTAGAATTCTTTGGCGTGTTAAGGAAATATGGCATGAAGCTAAACCGTGAGAAGTGCACCTTTGGGGTTTCGTTGGAAATTTTTTTGAGCTTCATAGTCAACACAAGAGGGATAGAGGTGAACCCAAAGAAGATCATGTCATTATTAAAAATTCCATCGCCCAGGTTGCGTAAAGAAGTACATAGCCTAAATGGGAAAGTAGCGGCCCTAAACCTCTTTGTTTCAAAATCTGCTGACAAGTGTCTCCCATTCTACAACTTGCTCAGAGGAAACAAAATGTTTGAGTAGACGAAAGAATGCGAGTAGGAATTATAGAATCTAAAGACTCACCTGGATGAACCCCCCATACTATCAAAACCAGCAGCTAAAGAATGTTTGCTCTTATACCTAGCTGTGAGAAAAAAATGCAGTCAGTGTTGTATTAGTTCTAGAAGAAAATCGGGCGTAGAATCTGGTGTACTACATGAGTAAAAGGATTCTGGGAGTTGAGTCCAGACATCCTTTAATTGAAAAACTTGTGTTCTGCTTGATCTTGGCCACGAGAAAACTCGGGACATATTTCTAGTCCCACACCATCCACATCTTAACCTATCAACCCATAAGGCAGGTCTTGCAAAAGCCTGGAACATCATGACATTTGCATAAGTGTGCCATCGAACTCAGCTAGTTCGAGATGAAAATTATCACCCGAGAAAATGGATGAAAATTATATAGGCAATCATATCCCTATGTAAATGGAATGTTATCCAAATTTATTATTTACCATATTTATGCACTTGGTTACCCAAAGCTGTCCAAGAAAACACTCTATAAATACCGGGGGAATGGATATAATAAGGGGCTGAATCTTTATATACTAAAACTCTGCTGAAATTGTCAGGAATAATTTCACCTAGAGCCCTACAAAGATCAATAATATTGTCTTGTGGACTAGGTGGATTTTAACTACTGAACCACGTAAAAGTGTGAGTGTTTGTGATATCTTTCATTTGTTCAATCATAGTTTGGAAAAAAGGCTAATATCTTTATTGTCAGATTACTTAATCCACTGTTGGCGAAAAACTGCGTCAACAACAATAATAAACAAAATCAATGGATGATATAACAATCGCAATTAAGTATGTAAATCACAATAGAATAAACAAATTACAAAGTTAGGATTTTAGAGGGATAAAACCATTGTTTTGGAAACCTAGGATTGCCACAATAAGTATATTGCTATCTAAAATCTCTATTCCAAGCCTTCCCAAAGTTTCTTGAAGCTTATCCAAAATGGAATGAGAAGTGAGATTAAATAATCATTTGAAACTCACACAAGTCAAGCAACTGTTGCTGAGTTTCTTAGGAAAAACTTATGATCTTTGAGAGCTAGAGAGAGAAAAAGAGGTGTGAGAGAGAGAGAGAGAGTTGCAAAGTGTGATCATGGATTTTCAACTCTAATAACCGTTATTTATAGTGCAGACATCGTCATTAAGTCTAACCAATATGATTAGAGCTTTTAAACACATTATTTGGAGCTAAACACACGTAAAAGTACGAACTCCGGTTGGTATAGCCATCTTGAGCTCTGCTTTAGTTGAACTTCCCATCTTAGTTGCTTCCATATTGAATCTATGGATATAACTCTTCAAGCATTCATTCTCACCTTGTTTTATGATAGCGAGGCTGGTACTCGACATAACATAATCACGAACTGCGTGGTGCTGCTGAAGAAATTCGCCAGAGAACTGCTACCATGACTTGATTGTCCCTGGCCTAAACGTCTTGAACCACTTGTATGCAACTCCTTTGAGTGTAATGACAAAGCAATGGCCCCTTGCCCTATTGTTGACCCCCCTCAACTTCATCAAGTCGTTGAAGGCGTCTAAATGATACTTTGGGTTTGTAGTGCCCTCATACAGAGTCATGTGAGACTCTTTGAAGTTTGTGGGGAGTCGCTAAACTTGGATCTCCCTTGTGAAGGGTGACTCGTGGTCGAACTCATCCTCACCTCTGTGCCCCCAGGTGCAGTGACTATCTTACTTCGAAGGCTTTTCATTTCAGTGTCTAGTTCCTTTCTCTTTTTGTTTAAGGAGTCTCGTGGGTTCTCAGGGTGAACCCTTAATTTGGTTGTGTTCCTCGGGGGAGCTGCAGGGGGTGTGGTATTTACATAATACCCTCTCTAGTTAAGTTTTCCCTCATGTTGAGTGAAGCTCTTTTGGAGGTGGTCTTGGGTTCGCACCTCCCGTAGGTAGGGTTCGTGCTAGGTTGCGTCATTGGTGTAGAATCTTCCTTGCATCCTAGGTGAGGGGTATGACTTGTGGAGAGTTGCGTTTTGCCACCATCCATGGGTATGGTGGATTCTCCTCGTATAGGTTCCTTCTCCCTATGCCTAGGAAGAGGCATGCTTGACTGCCCTCACACCAAAACATTCAACACCTCCTGCATGTTCTCTAGTGTGACTTCCAGCCTTTGATTCTTTTTGTGAAACTCACATATCGCATACTTGTAAAAGCGAGTTCTGGAGCTGGAGCTCACGGAGTGCACCTGCAGACTCTTATTGGGCATACGTGTAGAGGGACCTGGATCCCAGTGGCCAGAGCACGGTGCAGTCAGTGGTCGAGGGGAGTTGCCTACCCAGGCCACCCACAACGGCGGCAGATGGTTCAGATGACCTCCGTTAGGTTTGACAGTTGGGGATGATGTCTCTTTCTCCTCTACAAGGGCTGGATGTTCCTTCGACATACCTCCATCCTTAAGTGGTGTAGGGTCTCTTCAAGAGGCTCTTAGTTGGTCTCTGTCAAGGTGGATCTCAACATCCTAAGATTCCCGTAGGCATCTTGAACAACTTGCCATTTCTGCTTGTCTAAATTGATGGAAGAACATCGGCTTGATACTTATCTTTCCCACACACAATGCCAAACTGTTGATGGTAAGAACTCTTCAACCAAGTTAGATCAAAAATCTTATGATCTAAAAAGTAAATAAAGAGTTTTGAAGAAACTTGGAAGAGCTTAGGATAGCTATCTGAACTTAGAATCAAGTTGCAGAGTTAAAATGGAGAGAATATTCGTATGACTCAAGAATTTATGGTTACAATGCATTTTTTCCGACCGCCTTCTCAAGTGAAGGAAGGTCCTATTTATAGGTGAGCACTATTGGCTCTAATGGTCCTGAAGGGATAGGAGGAATCATCTGCAAGATGCAGGCACTCATGGAGCAGGTGGTAGTGGTGCTGGAGGAGCCTTGGTGGGAGGCCATAGGAGCAGGTGCAATGGGCGCCTCGCGATGCCCTTGATTTTAGGCGTGACGCTGTGGGTGAGGGGCATGTTTTTCGAGGTCATGTTTGCTTGTTCCCATCCTGAGTTTATTCTTTGAGAGACATGGGATGGGTATCCTTTATTGGTGCAGAGTTTTTGGCATCTATAGCCCTCATTTTGTCTAAACCCTTTGGCCACCGATCTTGCCCTATAGGCTTGAATGGCCCCATTAGTGTTGTATTTTCTTTGAAATACCCACTTGCAGCCTATTGGCTTTGATCTTGTTGTGTTTCAACAATCTCACAAGTGTGGTTAGACATAATTAAATCCATCTCATCATTTATTTCCTCTTTTCGAAAGTTAGAGTCCTTTGATGACATAGCTTCTTGGAAAGTTTTAGGATCATCCTCCACTTGAAGTACCATAGGATACTTCCAAGTGTCTCCCTTGTGGTTTCCCTCTACTAGGTAAAAAGTCTCCACTTGAGAGGTTTTATTTTGTGATCCACCTTGTAGCATCCCAAATTTTGCTAATAAGGCTTAGGGCCTTGGTTAGCCTACCTGGAGGGCAAAAATTGATTTATTTTATTACTATGTGAATTTGATGGGTATGTGATTAGAAATGCATGTTTAGGTGAATTAAATATGCATGTGGGCCCCATTTGGTTGTTAGCGGCATGTTTGTAATTTTAGCTCGTTGAGGGCATAAATGCAATATTTGTGTATATTGTGATTAATACCGCGAGTATGTGGTGATATATTTGTGATGCACGATTCCAGACGGTCCTAAGGAGCGGTTTAGCTAAAAAGTCACAACGGGGTCAAATACCCGGCTCGGGAGGAGCCTAAGGGTATTTTGGGAATGTAATATGTTTTCAGGATTTATCCAGTAACGGGTAGTAGTTAAGTAATATTTGGGCATGTTGGGATTAAACTGGGATTTATAGGAACACTCGATGAATTAACGGGATTTGGTAAATCACTAAATTGCCCTTGGGTTACTTAAGGATTGAGGATAAGTTTTAGGGGTATTTTAGACTTTTTGGTTAAGGGATAGGCTTATGTCTAGGCAGCTGGGATTCTAGGAGGGGTTAGAAACAGATCAGAAGGAATTATTTTTCTCTCTCACGTGTAACTCTCTCTCTCTCTCTCTTGGGTGTTTGTGAATTTTTGAGGAAACTTGAGGATTTGGGCTAAGGATTTGGTGGTTTGCAAGCTTGTGGATTGAGGGATTAGAGTTAAGAGGATATTTGAAGTTGGCCATGTCGAAATTATCAGCAAGGTAAGAATCAGAACTGGTTTTTTGTTGAATTTCTCTGTTTTGTTGGAATTTTGGGAGTTGAAACTTAGATGATTGAATTTAGGTGTTTATGAGATTTGTTGTTGGAATTCTGGATGAATTAACTGGTTATGTTGTCTGGATATGAATCCTAGGCAGAATTCAGAGATTAGGGCTCAGAATTGGTGATTTTCAGGGTAATTAGCTTGAAATATTGCATGGGATTTCTGGGTTACGAGCTTGCGATGCGGCTCTATTCATCAGGGTCGCGGCTCGCTTGAGTTTATAGGCCAGGCGACTTCGGGAAAAATTACCCAGGCGCCGCAGCGCAAGTTTGGGCGTCGCGGCTCGCATCTCTCAACAGAGAGGCATTTTTCCTCTGATTTGGGGCGTGCTGTGACCCTTAAGGGGGACTGGGCCGCGACCCAAATGCATGATTTTGGCTTTTGAGGGTTTTAAGCTCGGGAACTTGAACGTTAGGTCTCGGGAAGGTTTCTACTATCCAGCTTGGTAGAAACCAAGGTCCCATAGGCTAGAGTTATGCCTCGAAGCTATTTAATGGATTAGAACTTGATATTTGAAATTTATTCATGCGTTGTGACTAGGATTTCTTCAAGGATTGGGTTAGAGGATTGTGCTCGTGATCGCGGTGCTCGGATAGCTTGGGACACATGTAAGAAAACTATTGTACCCATAGAGCAGGGCGTAGCCCTATAGCTCGTATTGCAGGGCACGACCCTATGAAATTGAATTGCGGGGCGTAGCCCTATTGTTAAAGTTCTGTATTTTTTGATTATATGTTATGTGTTGCATATTTGTGAATGAACGGCGAAGGCCAAGAATGGCAGGAAGCTGAGTACGGCAAGGGTCCAAGAACGATGTTAAGCACATGGAGTGCAAGGCCGAGTAGGGCAAGGGCCGGGAGCACCTTTGAGCACGCAGAGTGCAAGCCTCTAGACTGAGACCCTTCACGGATGCTCGAGTCATCCTCACGATGTAGACCGCGAAAGCAAGGCCTGATAAAGTGCCTGGGACGGCATGGCCGCTATGTGTTTAGCCTGTTGGCTGTTTTGTTATATGCTGATTGAGAGATATGCATATGTTAATTGTTTGTGTTGAGTTTTCATGCTGGGTTTCGGCTCACGGGTGCTCTATGGTGCAGGTAAAGGTAAGGGAAAGGTCGACCAACCATGAGTATGGAGAACGTGAAGCAACGTGTACATGTTCTGCCTACCTGGCTACCATGGCCAAGGGTATTTTGGAGAATGTTATGTATTAACCTAAATTTTGTTGCCTAGTCGACCTTGAATGTATTTTGAGTTGTAATTATTTTCCAAAAAATATTTTGGGATCCCAACTGTAAAACATTCTGACATTTTCAATGAGTATCCAAATGACTGGAACACGTTTTATCTCAACTTAGCTACACTTTTAACCTAAAACCTTAATTAGCGAGTGATTAGCACGTTTTAAACTCACTTAGTAATGGCTCTAAGGAAGTAGGGCGTTACACAACTTCTTTAAGCCTTTGGCTTCTTCTAGGCAACATCAGTTGCTCTACAACCCTTGAAGGTTACTCCTCTTGAGTTCCTTCTAATGAGATCGGTTCTTGAGGTTTATTGTCAATATACAAAAAATTCTCAAAGAACTAAACTTCTCTTAATTCAATTATCACATTAGACTACAAATCTAATAGCCTATAGGCCATGCTATTTGAGGCATAGCCTGCAAAAATACATTTGATGGCCCTTGGACCCATCTTGGTCCTTTTAGGCTCTGTGCTCTTGCAATAAGCAAGGCACCCCCACACTTTTAGATAACCTAGGCTGGGCTTCTTTCCATTCCATATCACATATGGTGACATTTGATTCTTCTTTAGAGGAATCTAGTTTAGAATATGACAAGCAGTAAGCAAGGTTTCTCCCCATAAAGCAAACTCGAATTTGCATGTAATAGCATAGCATTTAACATTTTAACATATGTTCTATTCTTTCTTTCCACTATACCATTTTGTTGGGGTGTATAAGGGGTTTTAAATTCATGTATTATACCATGCATCTCACAAAAGACATTGAATTCATTGGAAATGTATTCATCTCCCCTATCACTTCTAATCATTTTAATTTTCTTTTCCAATTGATTTTCAACTTCGACTTTATAGGTTTTAAACACGCTAAAGGCTTCATCATTACTGTTAAGCAGGTACGCTTATGTGAATCTAGAATAGTCATTAATAAAGGTAATAAAATGCCTATGTCCACATAAATATCTATGTATCAAATCTAACAAATTAGTTTTCCTTTCAACACTTGGAAAAGGTTTCTTTACCATCTTAGATTTAACACATAATTCACATTTATCATGTTCAACATCATCGCATACAATTAAACAACATTTGATAACTCTTTTAATTGTACTATATCCTATATGAGCAAGTCTATTATGCCACAAAGTAATAGAATCAAAGCCAAGCACATAAGAGGAAGATGAGCATGCATTATTATCAAAACAATTGTCTTTGGTACAAAATTTTATCATTCCATCACAAACATACCCTTTCCCCACAAAGTAGTTGCCCTTGGATAGAATTAGCTTGCCAAACTCAAACACTGCTTTTATGCTCAATTTGCTCAACAAATGCCCACTCACAACATTCCTACTCATTTCTGGAACATACAACACATTGGTCAATAAAATCTTCTTTCTGGATGTGAAGTACAGATCAACATTCCCCTTGCCCAACACCTTGGACCTATGCGCATTGCTCATTTTGATTTCATGCCCATCTCTTGATTCTTCAAAGGTTATGAAGACCTCTCTATCGTAAGTAACATGAATGGCGGCACAAGTGTCATACCACCGTCCTTACACTTTCCCTCGGATGGCATTCACCTCACTCAAGGTAGCAACAAACTCCTCTTTAGTTGTGTTGACCTTCGATCCATGGTTGTGGAACTTCCGATACTTGCATTCTTTATCTGTGTGGCCACTCTTGCCACAAACAAAACAAGGGCCTCTCACACCCTTGAATTGTCCTTCATTCTTCTTGGGAGTGTTTCTTTTATTGGGGATTCTTGTGAGTCTTTCCTTTGAAATAAGAGTGTTTCTCTATGGCCTTAGCCTTGGATGTCCAAATATTGGACTCTTCCATGAACTTGTCTCTAGAACGAGACTTTTCTTCAATCCTTAGGTACTTGAAGATCTCTTCCATAGATGTCTCTTCATTCTTATGGAGGATTTTCTTTCTATAGCTTCTCCAAGATGGATGTAACTTAGCTATAATCCCTCCAACAATGAAGGGTTTCGATAATGTTATCTTAAATGTAGACAACTTATTTACACTAACTTGAGTTTCATGTATTGGGGGATTAAGGGCTTACCATCAAAGGATTTAAATTCCATTTATTGAGTTATGAGGAATTTCTTGGAGCCTTCTTCTTCTTTACTTTTGTACTTCTTCTCAAGAGCTTCCAAAATCTCATTTGTCGATGTATTGTTTGCGTAGATATCATATAGATGATCTAATAAAGCATTGAGTATGTGACCTCTACAAATCAGTTCATCTTCTTCCATTTTTTTTTCTTTCTTTGACCACTTCTTGAGTATCATCATCCATTGGAGGCTCTAAAGTATTCAAATCTTTGTCATGAATGTAGTGCACCTTCAATGTTGTGAGAAGAACTTGATCTTGTCTTTCCAACGAACAAAATTTGATCCATCGAATCTATCTAGTCTCACTAGATCTTGAGACATGAACATGAAGGCTGAGATTGATGAGCTTTCTTCCATAGCTTTGGTTAATACGTAAACCATACAGATAAACAAACTTTAATACAAAATAAAGGTTTAGAGATAGAGATTTTTTATTGTTTAGGTTAGAGGCTAATAACCTTGGTCTTGTATTACTGTTGGAAATGTGCCCTGAAAGCATATGTAGTAGACATTATTTTATGAAATAAATAAATAAATTGAATTTGTTATGCATATATTTTATGAACTATATTATTTTGTGATAATATTATGTAAATATCAGGAAAATTCCTAAGTTCATATATGTGATCTCAAACACGTATTGGTACGGGAGGATTGTGTTTGAGATAAATGAACTTGAATAGTTCGCAGTAAAATAAAGTTATGGAATCTTTAGATTAATTACAGCAATTACGGTCTACTAGTATTATGAATACGTGTGATCTAGATCTGGATCACTAGTGTGGTAGGACACTTTAGTGGAGGTGCTTTATATATTAGAGAATATATAGAACTGAACCAGATATGTTTATTAATACTTACTTAAATACTGTTTCGAAGTATTAATTAAATATATCAATTGATGATCATATACAAATAGATCTTAATCCTGAAGTTACTATGAACTCCTGTTTATGTTATATGAGTTCTTTGATTCACTTGTTAGGGTCTGTCAGAATGATCAGGCTAGAAACTTTTGTTTTGGGAACTCATTAATGTAGATGGCTGGGGACATAGTATACAGATATGGAATCTATGCTTCTCTCAAGAGAATGAATGGTGGTTCTCTTAAGGGTTGACTTTTGGGAGTGAAAGGTTATTGAGCTCAAATTCATAATTTAGTTATGAATTAACCTTCACTAGTAAAGTCAATGGTACTTAAGGAAACAAGAGATAATTAAAAGGGTAAAAAGGTAATTTTATTCCCGATTAATTATGAACCATTATTAGAGGGTCAAGTTGTGTGAAATGATTATATCAATGGACGCTTTATGAAATAAAGTACTCAGTAAATGACATGTCTATAATTCCAAGAGTGCAGTCTCATATTTATAGTGGAATAACCATGAGATTAATAAATTAAAATTATTTAATTAAAGAGATTAATTAATAATCTCAAATTTATTGGAGCTTGGAATTATAGGTCCATAGGTCCCCATAGCGACTCTATCAACACTATTCAAGGTAATAGTTGATATGAAGGGAAAAATAATTTAAAGACATATTTAAGAAGAAATTTGTTCTTCAGGCCAAATATGTTATATATGATAATAGTGATTAATTAATTAATTAATTACAAATTAGTTGTTGTTAATACAATTAATTAATATTTAATTATTATATAATTTTTTAAATTATATTAAATAATTAAATTAATTTTGAAATGTAATTAATTATAATAAATTAAATATTTATTTTCCAAAATATTGGATTTAATTAATTGGTAGAATCAATTAAATATATTTATTTGAGTGAGAGATAATAATCTGATAAGTTCAAATTGGATTTGAATTTAAAAGATTAATATTTATTCAAATAACTAATTATTTTTTATAATTAATTTAAATTTGAATTCAAATTTAAATTAGTTATCAGGTTGTTAGATCTTATCTGACAAAGAAGTTTGAATAAATAATTAAATAAAAATTGAAAAAACCAACATCCCTAAAAATAGGGATGCTACACGTGCACACACAGTCCATGGACTATGTGTGGCATGTACTGCTATTTTCAGGGATAGGATTTTCATTTTTAATCAATTAATGGATAATTCAAAAATTGGTTTTTGGATATTTTCATCAATAAAATAATTAATTATTTAAAAAGTAAATTGTAAGTTGGTTACAGATTTATTTTTTAAATTTGAATATTTTCTTTTAAGTATGACTAATCAAAAAATATTCAGAGAACAGTGACAACTCAGAAGATTCGCTCTGTGAAAACAGAACGATAGTTTTCTCTCCCTGAAAAATAAAGAACCAATTCTCAGGCCTATTCTCTTGATCTCATGTGTTGAGTACATCAAGTAGAATAAAAAATAAACTATCCCTCATTCTCTAAGTGCCCACACACTTCTTGAGGTGTAGAGAATGCTTTGGAAGATCTTGGTGTGAGTACGTGGGAGCGGCTTGGATAGGAAGATCGTTCTAAATACGAAAAGATAGCAAGGACACTTGATAGGCTTCAAGAGGAATGAATTCTATCCTTAACTTGCTTATGATTAATGTATGTATATTAATGGATCCGCATATTTAAAGGTAGTTTAAATATGTTACAAAATTTTTGTTGTACACTGGGCCAACCCCACCACCATTCCGCTGCATATTAGGAAACTTGTTCCTAACAATTAAAACTCAAATAAATAATCACAAGTAATCTAACTATAATGTAAGATGATCACAAAGTGCATAAACACAAATAAGTGAGAGAATAGTAGAAGAAGAAACTTCAAACATAAAATCACAAAACTATGATTTTATGTGAACCACAAATGTTACAAGGCTTGACACAAATGAAGGTTTGTTGTCCAAAAATCTCTATTCCTAGCATTCTCCTTGGCAGTAAATAATTTAACAACACTGAGACAAATTGAATGATAGTAAATAATTTAAAAAGCTAAAATAAAGTAAAATGACACAAGGGATTTTATAGTGGTTCGGTCCTAAGAGTTGGCAGTGACCTACGTCCACTTGCACTTTTATAAATCAAGAGTCTCAGACTCAAGATCAAGAAGAACAATGTTCAACTAAGTTTCCTAAGCCTGAGAGGAAATACATTTCGATAGGGATTTTGTATATCAACTGTGCTTCCAAAAATAATGATTGTGAGATCTCTATTTGTAGAGTCTCTTAATAGGCCATGGGTCGTACAAACGTGATCTAGGCCATACACGAGTAGTGTGGGATTGTTACAACTGATTACATATTTAAAAATAATACAAAAAATACATTCAAATATCAGTTACGTAAATATCTCGTGAAATTCTAATCATTCTTGTTAATCTGATACATTCTTTGAGAAAAAGCCCTCTTCGAGCAGCCTTGTGAGTTTATTGTGCATTCGATAAGCTCATTTCCATTTGAGCAGCAAGCTTTGTGTAACTTCAATTTTTGCAAGACAAATAATTTTCTCCATGTTGATGAAACACACTCGAGCAACTCATTTATTTCGACTAGCTCTTGAGAGTTTCAATGCTTTTTTACTACCATGCGTTCTCTTCATATGCCACATCATCATGTCTAATTTTGAGTTGAACATTTTTCCCCCAAAGTTTATCTTAGAATGAACATCACTGGATAAACTTGCATTCTTCAACCAGGTTGGTGCCTTTTCAAATTCTGACACACCAAAAAATGAAGTACCACTTTTACAAGTAATGATGATAATTTTTGATAAAGCAAATGACGATTTTGGGTTTTCAAGATAGACTGACACCATGTTTTAGACACAATGATGATTCCCTTTTAATGAAAAGAGGCAATGGTTCAATTCTCCATGTAGGTGATGTCACATCATCTAAAAAAACCATAATGAATATTACCTTGGTGACATCGACTACTTGCATGTGGGCAAGGAGGCTATATATAGGCTGACCTTTTCTCATTTTTTCCCACCTTCCTCAAACTCTTAAAATTTTCTCTTTCCTCAAGAACTCTCTCAAACCCGAAGCTTTTGCTTTCCAAATACTGGTTCTTCAATTCGAATTTGCATCCAGTTTTTCTTCAATATCATCAAAACAGTAATTTTACCCAATCAACTACCTGTTTTCCCTTGTAATTTTTTTCAAAATTGGTGGTAATTTTGAAATTTTCATTTCGAGTTTTGGTGTTCTTAAGCAATCTGATTGAACTTATATGTTTTTTCTTGAAAATTTATTGATTTTATGGGAAAATAAGTGTTTGGGAGTAGGAAAATGAACTCTAGGTTTTCGGCATGCTTGATTATATGTTTTATGCTAGGGAAATCCATAGAATCGAAGAAAACATTAATTGTTAACCGTTGGAAAAATAGAAAAATAGTGGGAATTTTCCGTCCAAAAGGTAAGTGAAAAAGTTTGTGAAAAAACTTTTTAACTGCCTTTTGGATCCATATTTATAACTGCTTAGGCATAGATATGTTTGTCAAATAATGAACTTCCCCTTTTCTTGTTACCATATGTATGCACCCAATCACTGGGGAAGTGATTATTCACTAGACCCCAACCTTCTTCTAATAATGGTCGATGATTTGGATCAGAATCGACTAGACATTGATCTCAACAGCGATACGCCTAAAACTCCTGCTCAACCTGGGAAACAATCCCATTTGTATGACATTCAATTTTTCCCTGACCAGGAGTATCACTGTATGGTTGATGAGTTGCACCAAGGAATAAGGAAATTCCCTCCCAAGAAGTGGACCTATGTTGTACATCTTGACTCTATTGATACTCTCCCAGTTGGAATCTCGACTAGTGGGAGGGAAATGAGCAGGATTTCATTTGTTGAAGAAGTGGTAATTGTTTCTTTCTGTTCTCTAGATATGGCTAGAGTAAAGCAGATGACCAGGCAGAGGATAGCTGCTAACCCACAGGTCACAAGGCAAGTGACCACTGAGAATAATTGTTAGCATCAAAGGAAAAACGAGCAGCCTGAAGTGGTTCCGCTAGCTGTGGAGGTGGCCAATATCCTTAGACTCTAGGAAAAGTTCAAGCCTTGGAAGAAGAAAAATGTGGCATGGCATGTTTTCCCAGCCAACACCCTTTCGACCAGTACTATTGAAGGATAATCCGAGAGTTAAAATATTTGAGGGATTAATATGGTGACTCCTCGAGTCGACCAGCGTGCTAACCTACCTGGTGGGGCCTTTAGTGCCTAGTCACGCTTCCACATTTAGGTTGGCACCACATTGCCACTCCATGAGTACTTCAGGGGTGTATCCGATCATTTTGGTATTGCCCCATTTCAAATCACTCCAAATGGGTATTTAATGCTCTCAGCATTATATATCATCTACTATCTCCACAAGTGGGAACCTCAAACTCCCCACGAGGTCCACTGTCTTTTCAACCTTAAGTCCAACCCAGGTTAATAAGGGACTGCATCCTTTTACTTCTACCACAGGGACAAGACAAAAGTGTTCTTGACCGAGCCCACCTTTAAGAGCAATGTGGGTACATACTTTAAGGAGTACTTTCTGATGACCGACCTAGTCATAAAAAATATTTCTTTTCAACAAGGAGATATTGAGCTTTTCTTATTTCTTTTTTTTTCAAGTTTATTACTTAGTTATTTTTCCTCTACTATTTTAGTCCCATGGGAACAGCCTTTTCCTACCTGAGGCATGCTTACTCGAGTAGCCTTACTAGACAACCTCACACATGATGAGAAGAATAGCAAGCTGCTAGTCAATAATACCATCCTTAGGTTGGTTGGCTTGCTCAAGCCCTACCTAACCATTAAGGATACCCCCACTGAAAGTGCGACTGGTGGAAGAGCCACTGAGTAAGAAGTTGATGAGGAGATGGGGAAAAAAAAGCAGCCCCAGGCTACCCCTACTCCCACGAGGAGTAGAACAACGAGAATAAGCATTAGGGAGTAGGAAGATGCTCCTCGTGTAAAAGCTCTAGCACCTTTCAAAGTGAAAAGGAAGGAGAAGCTAGTGTTGGTCGAAGATGAGGACCTTATCAACATCTTCTTTCCTTCTAGTGATTAAGAGGAGGACATTCCAAGTAATAATTTAAATTATCGTCTAACTTCACCAATAGCTAAATGTAGACATAGGCATTTTGATTCACATTGCTCGAACAGTAGCATAGATATAGGTATCAGGCTTATTTTATAACTGTGTTGCTCGAGTTTCTGTCATAATTCATTAGAATTTTCTCCGATATGTATGCTCTTGATTATAGTCATGTCAGACTCAGATATCTTTGAGATATATTCTTCAGCTTCTCCTCCTACCCTATTGAGCAGCACTCTAGTTGAGCAAAGCCCATCCTCTGGCCAAGCAGCCTAGGCAGGATCCTCCTGCTTCAGAAGTTCTGCTTGTGCCAAGCCAGGTTCGCCCTGACTAGACTCCCCCAACGAACCAGGCTCTTACCCTATCGAGCAACACTCTAGTTTCCTCGGTGATCGACCTGAACACTTCCCCTGAGATAGTTCAATGCCTCAAGTCCTCAACTGAGGCGATCTGCACCTGCTCACTCAAGCTTGCCACGCATCGCCTAAGTGATGAGGCCTTTGGTACCCTCGAGAAGGTTTCCATAGACCAAGCCTTTGGTCGAGCTATGATAGAGGTTCTGTAGTAAGTACCTCCGTCTTTCCTCTACAATTTGTATATTTATATAAGTATCATGCTGGAATTTGACTTTTTTAATTTTGGAGGGTATGATGCTCATACTCGACCTCGAGCAAAAGAGGTCGTCAAAGAGCTAAAAAAGACTAAGGCCACTTTGGAGAAATTTTGAGAGGCCAATAAAATAAATCGCGAGGCAACCAATGAGCTCGAGAAGGACTTAAAGGAGAAGATCGCCAAAATCAGAGGGAAGAGGACGGTGATTAAGGCTCTCCAGGAGAAGGGAATAAATGGCATAGATGTGCCTTATGACTAGATAAGCACAAATTATCCAGGAAATAATTGGTCATTACAAAAGATGGGAAAATACGTGCCTTTACAACTAAAAATAACAAAAATAAGGAATACATTGATCATGAAAAATGGGCAAATACATGTCTTGCGACCAGTGCTTTTGATTAAGTATCATTGATAATATTGTCTAAGATGTTCGCCATTCCAATATCTTGCGACCAGTTCATCGTTTAATCAAGCAAGTTTATATGTGCCTGGCTATAAAACATCTATGATATGGTACGGTCCTGTAATGACCCGACTAACTTAAAGACCTCGAACCATTAAAACTACTAAGACATAGCTATTATTTTCGAATACATACATAAAATAATAAAACTTTATTAGAAAAATTCAAAATACGGGATCCCATTGTTATTACATAAAATCTTAAAGAAAACTTAAACCTTTATTTTAATTGTTCAAATACTAAATGCAGAAAATTATAAATACATAATTGAAAAGATTCAAAACATAAATGTCATCCTTGATCTTTCCCATCAGTTAATTCATTCGGTTATCGCCCAATACACATGCCAACGCTGCCATGAATCTGCCCCACCTACCATGCTCATTTTCCTGCACCATCTAAATAAAAAGGAATGAGCCTAATGCTCGGGAAGGAAAAACTACAAAAACATATCATAAAACATATGACGTAAAAACGTAAATCATAAAACATATGACGTAAAAACGTATATCATAAAACATGAAACTACAATATTAATGGCCATTAAATCATTACCATACTATGTGATAGAAACCATCTAGGTCGTCTTGCTACTATTAGGCACAGGTTTAAACAAAATATAGTATATGATAAACCATCTAGCTCCTCTTGCTACTATTTAGAGGTAGGTTTAAACATAACTATAGTCTACGATAATGATAAAAATATTGGCATTTTCTTATTTTCTATCTAAGCAACCATATTTCCCAAGCGACTACAACATCAAACATATACATACATACATACATACATACATACATACACATATATCATATAAACATAATCATAAAACATAAAAATCTAACCTATTTTCCTTACCAAAAACATGGATATTAGAGACAAGAGCAGGATTGGAAACTCCTAAAATCAAACAGTAAGATCATAAGTTTTCTAAAGAAAAGAAGATGAAAAGAAGATCTAAACCATCAAGATAAGAACTTACAGAAAACCTTAAGTATCAAGAAAATCAAACACCTAACCAAAAGCAAATATAACAAGTTAGGATTTGGAAGAAAATGAAAGGAATAAGAGGAACTATAATGAACTAAACCTGAGGATAAAGAATACCATAGATAGATTAGAACTTTGATCTATACCTCAATAATGAAATAACACTCTATCTTACTTCTGAAGGGTTTAGGAAAGCTTGGATTTGAAATCTTTTCACCCCAAAAACCCTAGTGTTTCTCTCTAGAATGAACTTAGCAGCTTGGAGGCTCTGAAGAATACTTGAATGATGATGTAAATGGCTGAGTGAAAGGTCCTATTTGTAAAGTTCAATTAGTGAAACTAACTCCTTTTAAAATGAATAAATAATTGAATAAATTTTGAATTTTCTGCTCAATAGATGCCCAGAATTCGGTTAAAAACGTTCGAGAGCAAGTCCAAGTTGTTGAGGGATGTTTCTAGGTCAGCTTCCAAGAATTTTCAAACTATGTTGAAGGAGTTGATATATTGCCCCCTATAGGCGATATATTGCCTGCCCCATAATCCTGAGCCTCTGTGGTTTCGTTCGTGCGAAGTCAACATGTTTTTCGTATCAAGCATAGGCGATATATCAACCCCTATAGCTGCAATATATCGACATAAATTGATATATCAAACACATTTTTGCACACTTTCAGCACACTTGAATTTTTTTAAACTACTTTGACTGAGTAAAACGTGATCCTAACAGTTGAGGGAAGGTTATAGACTTCCTAGGTTTATCCTTGATTGATTTATTCATCTAAAATCCTTAAATCCCTAATAAACATACACGTGACAAGTGTCACGTTCTTAATTATTCTATCTAAACCTTAGGTTATAATAAATATTATTTCTAGGACTAGATATATTAATATTTCTAAACTATAGGCTAACCTTATAAAATCCATAACTATTTCTATGAGTTTCCAACTAAATCCCAGCTTGCACCAATAGCCACCAAAACTAAATACTACAGCACAAGCTACTACTTTCTAGCTAAGTAAAATTTTGAGACAATACAGGTCCTTCCCAATTAGGTCCCAAAACTTTTGTTGTAGGATCCTTAGTGTTTTGGAACACTTTTCGCAAGACTAGATCTCCTGTGGCAAGCTTTCTGTACTTAACTCAAGAGTTAAAATATCGAGCAATTTTTTGCTGGTAAACAACTACCAACAACTGTGAATGTTCTTGTTGTTCTTCGATCAAATCAAGAGTTTCAACTAAAAATTAATGATTCTTAGCTTGGTCATATGTACTGTTTCAATGCGATGGGGGAGTCAACTTGACTTGTATCATTGCTTCATACTCATATGCCAAACAAACTAGTGTATGGCCAGTTGATGTGCGAGCAGTAGTACGATATGACCATAGCACTTCTGGTAATATATCTGACCAGTTTCCTTTAGCTTGCTCGAGTCACTTCTTCATTGTATATTTTAAAGTCTTTTTGACAACTTCAACTTGCCCATTCGCTTGAGGATGAGCAACTACAGAAAATTTATATGTGATACCATGTCTTGCACAGAAGTCCGTAAATAGATCACTATCAAACTGAGTACCATTGTCTAAAACAATCTTTCTTTGTAGACCATATCTACATATAATATTTTTTACCATGAAATCAAGTACTTTCTTTGAAGTTATAGTTGTTTGGGTTCTGCCTCAATCCACTTAGTGAAGTAGTCTACTACAATAACTGCGAACTTTACTCGTCCTTTTCACGTAGGTAGATGGTCGATCAAATCTATCCCCATACAGCAAAGGGCAATGGACTTTGTATTTTTTTAATCTCATTAGGAGCTAGTCGAGGTATCTTAGAGAATCTTTGGCACTGGTCACATTTTTGCACGTACTCCATTGCATTTTCATTCATTGTTGGCAAAAAATACCCTTGCCTCGATATCTTCTTTGCTAGGCTCTGCCCCCATGCACAATTTCCACAAAACCCTTCATGTACTTCTATCATCAACAGTTCAACTTCTTTTCTAGTGACACACTATAATAAAGGCATTGAGTACCCCCATCTATACATCACTCCATCAATGATTACGTATCTAGCAGCCTGCCTCGATATCTTTTGCACTTTGTTTCTGTCTTAGGGAAAAATCCATTGCTCCAGATAATTAGCAATCGAAGACATCTAGGATGAGGAATTTTATAGCAGTAACATTGTCTCTATTTCATTGATACTCACTTGGGCAAGGTGCTCAACTATTATTATTTTCAGAGTGTCTGCATCTTTAGCGATTGCTAGCTTGGCTAAGGCATCAACATTTGAATTCTGGTTGCATGGTACCTGCTGTATGGTATACTTTTTTTTAACTGTGCAAGAAGTTCTTTATTTTTGCTTAAATAGGAATTCATCTTCATTCCTCAAGCTTTGTAATCCCCCTAGATTTGGTTCACAACTAACTTTGAATCACTGTAAATGTCAACTGCTAAGGCTTTTACATCTCTAGCAAAGTCGAAAGCTGGCGATTAGCGCCTCATATTCTGCTTCATTGTTTGAGACATTAAATCCAAATCTTAATGCACAATGAATGCAATGCCCTTTAGGTGTAGTTAAAATTATGCCAGCTCCAGAGTTATGCACATTCGAGGAACCATATATGTACAATTTCCATGGTGGCCAAGTCTCCTCATTTACATCTTGTGCTACCACTTTCTCGTTTTCATCTGATACACATGTGCATTCAATAATAAAATCCGCTAAGGCTTTCCCTTTGATTGTTGGGCATGGATGGCAAGTGATTTCGTATTTTCCAAATCTATAGCCCACTTGAGCAATTGACTTGATGCCTCAGGTTTTTATAAAACCTGTCTAAGGGGTTGCTCGATTAAGACTTTAATCAAATGAGATTGGAATAATGGCCTCAGTTTTCTTGCTACAAGAAATAGGTAATAAGCCAATTTTTCGATCAAGGGGTATCTTGTTTCAGCTCATGCCAGCCTTTTTGATGATATAATGCACTGGATGCGGGATTTTGTCTTCTTCCCTTATAAGTGCTGCACTAACAACATGCTCAGCGACTACTAGATATAAAGATAGGGTTTCACCATCAACAAACTTTGAAAGGATTGGTGGCTATGCCCGGTGCTCCTTAAGAGCCTAGAAAGCTATCTCACACTATTCTATCCATTCATACTTGCTAGTCCCCCTTAGCAGATTGAAGATTCGGACGCACTTGTCTGTCGACTTTGAGACAAACCTGCTAAGAGCTGCAATTCACCCAATGAGGCTCTGCACATCTTTTATCTTGGTTGGTGACTTCATATAAATTAAATCCTTAATTTTCTATGGATTAGCCTCTATGCCTCGTGAATTAATGATGAACCCAAGAAATTTTCTCAAGCCTACACCGAATGAGCACTTTAAGGGATTGAGTTTCATGTTGTAATGCTTCAAAATGGTAAAGCATTTTGGTAGATCTTGAACGTGCCCCCCAGCCTTTCTTGACTTGACCAACAAATCATTGCATAGACTTCCGTGTTGTTGCCTATTTGATGTTTGAACATCATGTTGACTAGTCGCTGCTATGTCGCGCCAGCGTTTTTTAGTCCAAAAGGCATTACCTTGTTATAGTATAAGCCTATTTCGGTTCTAAAACTAGTATGCTTCTCCTCGGAAGGGTGCATGATAATCTAATTGTACCCTGAGTAAGCACCCAAAAATGTACGGACTTCATGCCCTGTAGTAGCATCAATTAGCTGGTCAATCCTTGGTAAAGACAAACAACCTTTTGGGCATGCTTTATTTAATTCTACGAAGTCAACATAGGTCCTCCATTTGCCATTGAGCTTTGGCACTAGAAAAGAGTTTGCAACCCATTAAGGTAGAAATCTTCTCTTATAAACCCATTTTCCTATAGTCTTTCAACTTCCCCCTTTAAAGCCTTAGACCTTTCTTTGTCGAGAAGCCTCTTTTTCTGTTGAATAGGCTTGAAATTTTCTTTGTCGATATTCAGGGCATGGCTAATCACAGTACAACTGATACTACCATGTCCTTGTGCAACCAGGCAAACACATCTTGGTTGTGTTTTAAAAACTTATGAGTTCAAGTTTAATCTCATCAGCTAAGTTTTTTCCAATTTTTACATTCTTGGTCGGCTCTTCCTGGTCGAGTGGAACCTCTTCGAGGTCCTCAGTTGGTCCAACTCCAATGTCATAATCCCTAAAGAGAGGAACAAAATTCACTTCCTCGCTTTGGGAAACGCCCTATTTGGTGGTGTCTTGCTCGTTTGGGGAATCTTACTCTTGTTCACCTGACATGCTCATCTCCATTACAGTTGTTGGCTTGTTTTCTGCTGATCCAGCAAAAATCATGTTGGTTGTAACTAATCCTTTTTTAGTAGTAGTAATGGAAAAGTTGTACATTCTTGAGCTTCCTGTTGATTTCCTTTGACACATCTAATTCCAGCATTGGTTTGGAACTTCATTGTTAAATGAAAAATGGATGTAATAGCTCTCAGAACAACAAGTATTGGCATTCCAAGCAAGGCATTAAAAGCTAAGGGAAGATCTACCACAACAAAAGTGTCCATGATTGTAATGTTCGTAGGTGTATTTCCAAAAGTTACTACAAGCCTAATTGTCCCTGCTGGAGTCATTCCTTCTCCAGTAAAACCATATAAGTTCTGCGTTCAAGAATCAAGATCTCAAATAGAAAGTTTCATCCTTTCAAGAATGGTCTTAAAAAGGATGTTAATTTAAGAACCATGATCCACCATGGTTTGTGCAATGATCATATTTGCAATTTGGGCTTCTATTAGCAAAGGATCGTTGTGCGGGAACCTGACATGTGTGGCGTCTTCCTTGGTGAATGTAATAGGCATACACTCGTATCGAGGTGTTTTGGGAGTACACTCCTCGACGGCAAACACTTATTCTCCTGTTTCATGGCATAGCATTCAAGCATATCATTCTAGGGCATTTTCGCTATAGCTAGCTAGGTGCATTCCTTCGCAAATCATGTCTAATCATCGAGCTATAGGGTTTAATTGCAATGGTTGGGCTGGTGCATCAAGAGTTCATGCATAAGCCAAATTTTTTTCGGTAGGTCATCGAACATATCTTCTCATTTCCTGATGATTTTGACGAACCAGAACTCGATTTCGTCTTTAAGTTGGTTACACTCATTAGTGTCATGTCCATAATCATTATGGAAGCGGCCAAATTTGTTAGTGTCTCTTATTTATATCTTTCCTAATTAGATTTGGCTTCCTATAGGGCACTTTAACTTGTGTAAATTGAAAGACTCATACGCATGGCCCTAAGAGTGTCGAATAAGTAGTGAAACGAGTAGGGGTGTTTGTGGTGTGGGCGATGCATATTTTTCAAATTTATTGGATCGTACCGCATATGCGGTTTGAGCAATTTTCCAAACCGCAACCTGCACCGCATAGACTGCATAAACCGCATCGCAAAAATGTGGTGTGGGCAGTTTATACTTATCTCCAAATGATTTAACAATTAAACATTATAATTAAGAAAGATTCATAACTAAAGAGCTTTTGAAAAATAATAAATATACAACAAATTAATAAACTTTTAGCAAAACAATAAATATACAACAAATTAATAAACTTTTAGCAAAACAATAAAAATACAAAAAAATATTAACAAAGAAAAAATGTGATAGAGAAGTAAAAGTTTTGATTAAGGAGGAACATATTTAGATATTGTGTATATTATACTATATCAATATATATGCATTTAAGTTTCAAATGTGGTAAGATTGAAAATAAATATATATAACGATGTGATGTGATGCGGTTTGAACCGCATTTATAAAATTTAAAACCATAAACCGCACCCCACCGCATTTGGAAAAAATACAAAGCACAACTACACCACGAAGGGCTCCAAACCGCAAATTGTGGTGCGGTGTGGCCTATTTGACGAACACCCCTAGAAACGAGGTACATGGTAACGACATAAAAATGCTGATAGGGTTTAGACCCTTGATTAGCGTGTCTGGAGGGCATAATTGGATATATGTGTGTATAATTGGTTAAATGCGTGACTATGTGGCATGCATGATTTATATGGCGATTTGATCATACTATATGCATGTGGCCCTTTACTGTTTATAAGAGCATATTTGTAAATTTGGCCCGTTAAGGGCATAAATGTGACAATATGTGATAAATGGTTGAGACCACATCATTATGTGCATATATTTGTAGTATATGGCTCGAGGCGATCCTAGTGAGCGGATTAGCGAAATAGTCATAGCGGGATTTAATACCCAGCTTGGGGTGAGCTGGGGGTATTTTGGGAAGTTCAATGTATATTTAGAAATTATTGAGTAACGAGTAGGTATTTGGTAATTAGTTGGGCATGACGGGATTAATTGGGAATTTATAGGATGAATTAAGGAATTAGTGAGAATTGCGAGAATGACCATTTTACCCTTGGAGGATATTAGAAAGCTGAGTAAGTTCAAGGGGGAAATTTAGTCATTCTAGAGTTAAGGGATAAACTTAGTGAAATCTTAGGCAAAGCCATAACCCTCTAGAACACTTAGAGCTCTCTCTCCCTCATCATACACGCTTTCCTCACCTCTCTCTAGAGCCTAAGGGGAAAATTCTGAACTTTGAAGGGGAAACTTAAGGATCAAGTTGGGATTTAAATTGAAGGGGACTGGGAATTGAAGTTTAAAGATTCGGGAATTGAGGCTAGAAGTGGACAGAGTTTAGCTGGAGGGTTCAAACTATCAATTCAGGTAAAAATCTAACCTTTGTTCACTGAATTCTGTTGAAATAATGTAGAAACTTAGAGTTTGCATGAACATGGTTTACAAGTATGACTTTGGGTGTTTGAGAAGAGTAGGGAATTATTTATGGATTAGTTATGATTGTTGGGATATAAGGATAAGTTTTCTGGGTTCAATTATGAGATTTGTTGAGGATTTGGGGTTGAATTTTGGGGTGTAGGCTTGAGGAAAAATGTTGAACAAGTGTGGTCTTTCTGGGTTTTGGGGCTCATTTTCGTGGCTCTAATCTTCAGGTGTTGCAGCCAGCGTGCTTAGGTGGCCGATAGCCTCTATTTTTCCAGGCGCTCCACGACCCAAAGGGGTGCAAGTCGTGGCTCGTACCCTCCAGCAGGGACGGCTGGGTCTCTATTTAAGGGGTGGGTCGTGACCCTTAAGGGAAAGTTGTGACCCTAAATAGGAAATAAAGGGCAGCCAAGGTTTTTGTCTTAAGGAGGCTCGAGGATTCAAACCTAAGCGCTCGAGATGAATTCTACTACCCGGTTTAGTAGAATATGAGATCCCAGAGGCTAGTATTTTTTTCCTAAACATTTATTTGGATTAGAGATTTATAATTATCCATTGTTATTTGTGACTAGGATTACTGTTAAGGCTTAGGACAAAGGATCGTGCTCGGGATGGCTATTAATTTTTTGCTCAAGATTCGAGGTAAGAAAACTATACCCATGTGGTTGTGAACAGGACTGAGTTTCCCTGTAATTGAACGTATATATTCTGTAACTATATTGTTGTTTTGTGTTATATGAAAGTACGGCCTAAGGGTGCCAGGGCTGATGATAAGCGTACCGAACGCAGCTCAGCCTAAGCGAGCCGTGATCAGCTAGATAAATAGAGGGCTCGGCCTAAGGGCGCCGACACCTGAACATTTGTATATCTGATTGAGATGTATGCTTGAAAATACATGTTTACCGTTGTATAGCTTAATGCTTGTACTCTGTTGAATAATTGTATTAGTTGAATTAAAGTTGATTGAATGCTACTACTGCTATATGTATATGTTGTTTATGGTTTTCTTATTGGGCCCTGGCTCACGGGTGCTACATGGTGCAGGTAAGGCAAAGGGAAACTGGACCAACCATGAGTTGGAGAGCTCTGGGGGCAAAGTGTATATCATCAGCTGCTCGACCACCACGGTCGAGGGAAAGTTATAGGAGTAGAGCTCTAAATTGTATTTTTTTTTCCATTATACTAGCTTTTATTTTAACAACTTTTGAGAGTTGTATTTACCATATATACCCTGTTTTTTTTTTGGGATCCCATGTATCAAACATTTGTCTTAATGAAAATTAACCTGTTATGATCAAAATCTTTTAACCCTAACTTGTTCGTTGACTTTAGAATCACATTTATGTTCAAGCGACTTGATTAACAAGTCTTGCACTATTTTAAAATACACAGTGTGATGGTCTTAGTTATCTAGTGTGTTACAACTTAGTACCAAACCGGTCTAGGTTTAGAGGTTCTTAAAGACTGGCTTGGCATGTACACTCGTCACTAAAGACAAGCTCGACTCAGGGTTTGATAACTATATACATGCGATTGTATGCTTAAATGCTTAAATGAAATGAAATGTAAATGTTTTATCTGCAAGTTTAATAGGGAGCATGAGATATATTGATAGGGCCTGGCCCTTGACTGCTATGTGATTATGTTGAGGCATGCTTATTAGCATTGCCACTATATGTGAATAAATGTTTGCATTATTATTTCATATTTTTGGTTTAGATTCGATATTGGACCATGGAAAGAATGTTAACCTGTCATCATTGTCTGACTGCCGAGTCATTGATTGCAGATAAACTTGGATAGATATGAGTCCAAGGTGATCAATACGACTAGCTGATGTAGGGGTTGAGGCTAGAGATGATTTGTAGGGCCAGAACCCTCTGCCAGTCCCTGAGAACTTGCAGCAAATACTTGCTGATATGCAAGCCAGACTTCAGAGTCAAGAAGAGCAGGTTCACCTTTTGAGACAGCAGGCTCTGCCAGGGAGTGCTACACTTATTGTGCCACCTGCTGTGGCATCAGTTGTTCAGCCACCTGAGGTTGGGAACAGGTGGGAGCAACTTTATGAACGATTCAGGAGACAACATCCTACAATCTTTGACGGAGGACCAGATCCACTTAAGGTTGAATGATCACCTCCATCTTCGAATTTCTAAGGGTGCAAGGGAATGGCAAGGTGGCCTATGCCACCTATATGCTTAGAGAGGATGCCCGTATTTGGTGGGAGGTGGCATCAAAGACTTGGGATGTTTCTACTTTGAGTTGGGATGGGGTCAGAGATCTGATCAACCAGAAGTATTGCAACGTTGCCTTTAGGGCAACAAAAGTGAATGAGTTCATGGGATTGGTACAGGGCAGCATGACAGTTACTGAGTATGCCCTGAAGTTTGATAGGCTAGCAAAGTTTGCACCGAACTTAGTGCCTATAGATGTGACTAGACAGGACAGGTTCATTCAAGGGCTTAATGCTATGATAGCCCGAGATGTGAGGATCACATCAGTACCTGGGCAGAAGACTTTTGCTAAGGCTATTAAGAAGGGTCTTACTGCTGAGGAGGCAGAGAATAAGATATGGAGGGAGAACGCTGCGAGACGGTATGTTCGTAAGGCAATGCCTCCATATACATGGTCTGGTAGGGGCAGAGGCCCCAGTGATCTGAAGAGGAAGACCCCTGACACCTCGACCACTGCTGGTCTTGATAGGAGGGGCCAGGGTATCCAGGGTGGCCGCCAGGGAGGTGGGGAGGCATGGAGGAGTTATCTAGAGTGCACGAGGCGTAGGAAGCGCCATTTGGAAAATTTCGATCTAAGGCTTGTTATTTGTGTGGGGTGTTTGGACACCTCAAGAAGGATTGCCCAATGTCGGAGAAAGAGGAAGCGGGGAAGGTTGAAAGCTTGACTCCAGCTCGAGTGTTCACCTTAACTCAAGCAGAGGCTGAGGCAAGTCCCTCGGTGGTGACAGGTCAGCTTTCTAGCGCTGGCTCATCATACTATATAAATTAACTTTGGTGCTACACACTCATTTGTTTCTAGTAAAGTGATTGATAGATTGTGTAGACCTAGTGAGTATTATACTATGGGGTTTGGGACTATACTGCCTACAAGGGAGCTGGTAGTTTCTAGGAGATGGATTAGAGCACTACCAGTAATGGTAGATAGCAAGGAACTATCAATAGATTTGATTGAGTTAAGTGTGGATGATTTTGATATGATTTTGGGGATGGATTGGCTAGTCAGATATGGGGCCACTGTAAATTCCAGGAAGAAGATGGTGACTTTTGAGCCTCAGGGTGAGGACCACTTTGTTTTTGTGGATGCTATGCATGGACCCCACATTCCTTTAATATCAGCACTGAGGGCTAGGGACATATTACAAGGAGGTTGTATAGGTTTTCTAGCTAGTGTGGTGGATACCACTAGAGTTACACCGGTGGGGCCAGGAGAGACCAGATTTGTATACGAGTTCTTGGATGTTTTTCTTTAGGATTTACTAGGACTGTCGCCGCACAGGGAGATTCAGTTCATCATCGAGTTAGCATTGGGTGCAGAGCCAGTGTCGAGGGTACGATATAGAATTTCTTCGGTAGAGTTGATGGAGTTGAAGATACAGTTGCAAGAGCTTCTTGATTTGGGGTTTATCATACCTAGCTTCTTGCCATGGGGTGCTCCGGTTTAATTTGTGAAGAAGACGGATGGGACTTTGAGAATGTGTGTAGACTACAGGGAGTTGAACAAGTTGACCATCAAGAACTGATACCCCTTACCAAGGATTGATAACCTATTTGATCAGCTGCAGGGAAAGGCGATATTCTCAAAGATTGATCTCCGATCTGGTTATCACCATCTGAGGATCAAGGATGAGGATATTCTGAAGACAACCATCCGTATGAGGTATGGGCATTATGAATTCTTGGTCTTGTCGTTTGGTTAGACCAATGCCCCACCAGCATTTATGGATCTGATGAACAGGGTGTTCAAGGGCTTCTTAGATCAGTTTGTGATTGTCTTCATCAAAGACATCTTGGTTTACTCCAGTTCAGAGGCAGAGCATGAGCAGCATCTCTGACAGGTATTACAGAGATTGAGAGAGCATCGCTTGTATGCTAAGTTTAAGAAGTACGAGTTTAGGCTACCAGATGTAACCTTCCTTTGACATATTGTTGGTGGAGATGGGATTAAGGTAGATCCAGCTAAGGAAGAGGTAATTACATATTGGCTGAGGCCAAGGAACGCTTCAGAGGTTTGGAGTTTCCTTGGGTAAGCGGGATATTACAGACGATTCGTGTAAGGGTTTTCGAAGATTGCCACATCGATGACAGAATTGACATGGAAGAATCTGAAGTTCACCTAGTCAGACAAGTGTGAGAATAGATTCTAGGAACTGATGCAATGAATGATTACCACTCCTGTGTTGAGTCTTCCTTTAGAGGGAGAAAAGTTTGTAGTGTAATGTGACACATTGAGGTTGGGGTTGTGATTCGTTTTGATGCAGAATGAGAATGTTATTGCCTATGCGTCGTGATAGTTGAAGGAATAGGAGTAGCGATATCCTACCCATGACTTGGAGTTAGCAGCGGTGGTGCTTGCACTGAAAGTTTGGCGACATTACATGTATGGAGAGAAGTACGAGATATACACCGATCATAAGAGTTTGAAGTATTTCTTCACCCAGAAGGACTTGCACACGAGACAGAGACGTTGGCTGTAATTGGTGATGGAATATGACTGTGACATCCTTTACCACCCAGGGAAAGCCAATGTAGTGGCAGATGCGTTTAGCCGGAGAGGCCTAGGACAACCATTTAGTACAAAGCGAATATCGAAGGAGTTGGCAGAAGAGGTGACTAGAGCGAGGACAGAACTAGTTGTGGGTCGATTGGCCAATATTACATGGCAATCGACCCTCCTAGAGGGGATAAGAGAGGGTCAGTTGGATGATGTGCAGTTGCAGGAGGTTAGAGGGAATGTCCTAGATGGAGTGGCTAAGGATTATTCTATTTCAGAGACTGGTTTACTACAATATAAGGGTCAGATTTGTGTTTTGATGGATATGAGTATTAGACAAGAGATAATTGATGAATCCCATACTACACCTTACTCACTACATCTAGGCACCAAGAAGATGTATCAGGGTCGACAAACTTTATATTGGTTGCCCGGGATGAAGAAGGATGTGGTTGAGTACGTGGCCAAGTGTTTAACATGTCAGCAGGTGAAGGCTGACCATTAGCGACCGGTGGGGTTGCTATAGCCTTTGGGTATTCCCAAGTGGAAGTGGGAAGAAATTACAATGGATTTTGTGGGAGGTTTACCAAGGACAGTGGGGCTACATGACTCGGTGTGGGTGATAGTAGACAGATACACCAAGTCAGCTCACTTTTTACCAGTGTGGACAACCTATACTGTGGATCAGTACGCAGAGTTGTATGTGAGGGAGATTGTACGTCTCAATGGGGTTCCTAAATCTATAGTATCGGACTGGGATCCCATATTTACCTCCAAGTTTTGGTTGGTTTGCAGAAGGCTATGGGGCCTCAGTTGAAGTTCAGTACAGCCGTTGATCCTTAGATAGATGGACAGTTTGAGAGGACAATTCAGGTATTGGAAGACATCCTTAGAGCATGTGTGTTAGACTTCGAGGGGTCTTGGAGTAAGTACCTTCCGTTGATTGAGTTTTCGTACAACAACAGTTATCAATCAACGTTAGGAATAGCTCCATATGATATGTTGTATGGAAGGAGATGTAGATCTCCCATTAATTGGGATGAGATGGGTGAGAGGAAGTATTTAGGACTAGAGATGGTTCAAAAGACTAGTGAAGCTATTCAGAAGATCCAAGCTTGAATGCTCGCTTCGCAGAGCAGACAAAAAAGCTACGCTGATCCTAAGCATAGGGACGTGGAGTTCCAGGTAAGGGACCACGTCTTTGTGCGAGCTTCACCATTGTGAGGGGTGCGAAGGTTTGGGAAAAAGGGAAAGTTGAGCCCTAGATTCATAGGACCTTTTGAGATCCTGGAGAGAGCCTATAGATTGGCTATGCCACCATCGTTATCAAGAGTTCACGATGTATTCCACATCTCTATGCTTCAGAGGTATGTCTCGGATACAACTCATGTGTTGAGATACGAGGATCTGGAGTTACATACACATTTATCGTATGAGGAGCGACCAGTACAGGTCCTAGATAGGAAATACAAGGTTCTACGGAACAAGACGATACCTCTAGTAATAGTATAATGGAGGAATAGCAAGGTCGAGGACGCGACCTAGGAGCTTGAGTCAGCTATGCGGGATCAGTATCCTGATTTATTCAGGTAAATTTCGAGTACGAAATTCTCTGTAGGAGGGGGTAGTTGTAACAACCCAAAAATGCTAAAAAGGTTTAGAGCCATGATTAGCGTGCCAGGAGGGCAAAATTGGATATATGTGTGTTTAATTAGTTAAATGTTTGACTATGTGGCATGCATGATTTATATGACGATGTGATCATACTATATGCATGTTTCACTACAAAATTTTTGACCAAATGTTACAGTCAAATATTACATATTTTAAAAAGCATTATTGATTTATGCAAATAAATCAATTTTTTTTTAAGTGGAAAACACAAAATACTTTGGGCGCCAAATGAATTACTACAGGCACCAAATGAAATTTCTGAAGGCTAAAAAAAAAATAAAAACAAAAATGAAGGGTTTTCTCTTTTCTCATCATCTAAATCACTAAAGTCTAAACCATTGCACCACTCATCTGCCTCACTCTCTTACACTCAGTCTCTCGGCTATCTCTCCCTCTCTCTCTCTCTCTCTCACGCACACATACACAGGTATATATTTTTTCTTTTTTCTTTTTTAAATTTCAATTTAATATCATTTAAACATTTTGAATATGATCAATATATATATGTTTGTAATTTTTTATATTGTGTGGAATCATTTCTACAAATCTGTCACATAACTTACCCAACATTTACTTGTCATTTTTTGTTATCCGATGCTTTCTGTTGCCTTTATATATATATATATCACAGGCTCTCATTCCTGTAAATGTGACAAGTTTTTAGTAGAGGGATTATGTGAGAGAACACAATTGTTTGGGAAAAGCGATTATATTAAATTTAGTTGGTATTGATCTTTCATTCGGTATTGGATGTTATGGGTTTCAGTATGATTTGGTGTTTTTGGATTTGTATTTGTTCATGACCTTTTTTTAATTTTCTCTTGTTATAGAGGTCGTTTTTTTTCATCCATTGGAAAGTGCTTCGTTCTAAATGCTCATACTTCACCCACCACTTTATACCACCAGGTTTGTTTTTATTATACTGTTAGTATATAATCATTGAATCTTTTTTTTTAATATTTATCACACTCAAGGAATCAATTACATAACCAAGAGGGCCTTTTGTAATCCTATTATCTGAAAAGAAACATGAGAAGAAGCAGAGAAACCCCAGCTCACAGAGTTAGATCCACTTTGATTTGACTGAGTTTTTCTCAATAATTTTGCATTCCATTTACTTCTTTTTATTCAATTAAGGATTTAAGTGGTTTTTTTACTATTATTTCAAAGACGTCAATTTAATAACTTTGTTTTTAGTATTTCTTATCTACATTATATTTATATGTTTGTTAGTTATGTATATACTGGACTACTAGCTTTGCAAGCACACAAAAACTTGAGCAAACTCTATCACCATATATTCCCTTTATATTTAGGTAGACACAAAGACTTGCTATATTGTTACCTTAATAGAAGAAATGATATGAGTAAACATTAAGAGAATCTTTGGAAATCATATAGAAATGCTCCATCTCCTTATTATATTGATACCATCATAGCTTAATTTTTTAGACATGAGTTTCCTCTGAAGGAATACCTCACTTTTTTTTATAAATCACAGAATTTTACATGAATGCCCAAGCTTTTGAGAGGCTTGGTTCTCTCCCATGAGCACAATTCTATATCCTTTCCCTTATGATCTAGGCAGTTTATATAGTAATTCCCACAGTCCACATAGGCAGTATATTTGCTTAAGTTTGTATTTTGAAATCACAAATGATGGAATAGAACTATAATATCTTGGCTTCTCTGTAAATGATATGTTAGGCTTTACATGATGGTCATGATATGTACTTTATGCTAAAAGTTGATGGAGATTTCCTAGAAAAAAGTTTCTTTATTTCCATTTGTCTGTTTGAGTTTTTAATTTGGAAACTTGCATATCTTTATTGTATTCATGATTTAGTTGAAGTTATGATTTAAGATTTATAAGTCTCTTTTTTTAGAGATTTTTTTAAAGATTGAAAGAGTAATTGTTTTAAAATTTAGTGAGTGTCTCTCATGATTTGTTCTAAATTTTCTTTCTCGTCCTGTAAATCACATTTCTAAACTATAGGTTATTTGCTCCAAGTTTTTAGTATCCATTACTATCCTTTAATGGGTATTTATAGGATATTAAGAGAACACCCTTATGTTTTATTGGATATCCAATCACTTCCATGTCTTCTTGAGTGTTTGACTCTTCCGTGTAAAGCATTTTTCCTTACTTGGGTATGGTTTTTCTGTGGTGAAGTCAGAACAAAAAACATCCATCTGTTGCTCTGATGTTTCAAATTGGTGAAGATGCTTTGTATCATAATGTAAGTTACTTACTAGTTACTGTAGAGTAATTTTATGATAATGTAGTTGTTTCTCTACCTCATATTTATCTATTCTCTCTTTTAATGATTCCAATCTGATTATATTTGTTTTAGATATGAATTTTTATTTTTTTTCCTTTGCTTTGGGTCTTGTTCAGTATGACTCTATTTATTAAACATGATTTCTGATGTTATTCTAATGTAGTTCAAGCATATTTCTTTTATTGCCCTGAATATTGACATTGCACACCATCTGTTTGCAAAAATGTTTTAATGATAAAGTTAGTGTAACCTTATAGTTTGCTTCTGCACACATGGTTGTTTTTTCAAACTAGAATTGGGTTAACGTGAGGTGTTAAAAATGACATACATATATAATTCTTAGTAAGGAAGATCTTAGTTACATGTTTTTTTTTCGTGTCTTTTTTTTAATCAATGATTCAATATTGTGTTGTGAGTTATGGCTTCAAATTTTTGAGGTGAGTTAAGATCTGTTCAATTTAACTCTTTTATATGCATGGACAATGGTTAACATTTTCTTTTCTGGTTTTGGTCTTCCTTGTTTCTGTATTTTGTTTAAATACACCAAATTATTTAATATTTAAGAGTTTAGTTCTGTAGGGTTTCATTTATATTGCAGAAGTTTATAATAAGTTATGTTGTTTATTTAATTAATAATAGAAATTTAATGAATGACTTAGCCTTTATGTTGCCTATATTTATTGAATGAAGGAAAAATTACGATAGTTTTTTTATTTGTCTAAGGCTATTTTTTAACATGTTATTTTGAGTTCTTTGAAATCATTTTTATTGCAGTCATGTTGCACCATGTTTAATGATATACTTAAACTTAATTGAGTTGACACATGTAAATGACACCCTTTAGAATCTAAATAAATAAACATTACTATATATATAAAGTAAATGTTATAAAACTAATACTAATAAAAATGAGATTTATTTTGTATAAAAGTGTTTAAAAAAATGAGATTTCTTTTTCCTGATATATTTTGGTGTCATAGTGGCTGGAAGTATTGTGATTGAATTAATGAAAAAATATGACATTGGTTGAATTAGTATTTTGACTTGATACTGGATTGAACATTGGTATTTTTATTATCTTACAATGACAGAATTAGTGCCTTGATTATCTTATTTAGATTAGTCTTTTTGCTACTGTAAAATAAAAAAAATTGAATTTTCTTTTTTGTTTTCAAGTGTCTTTAGTTTTATATTTTCTTGTAATTTTCATGTAGTTGAACTTCGTTTCCTTATTTACTTTTGATTTGTCTTTAGTTTTTCATTTTGTTAATTCAGGTTGAATATTGTTTTCTATTTGTTATTCACATTATTAATAGAATCAATTTGTTATGAGTGAGGAGTAATCACATCACAACAAAGACAGGGGTGTGTGTGCTGAGATAAAATTCAACAAGGGGAGTTTATATTAATGGATCAATTGTGGGTGCTTGACATTTCTTAAATAAGGTCTTCATTATTTTCAAATCTCATTTTTCTAGTCTAATATTCCATTTTTCTAGGTTTCTCAACTTAAAATTCGGTTTCATGTATTCGTTTATTATGTATGTATGGTGTGTAGTCTTTGATTGCTTAATTGGCTCAATTAAACTTCAAATTGGGAGAAAAAATTATTTCACCTACAAAATAATTCCCTGCATGTTCTGACTTTATTTCACCTACAAAATTCCTGTTTTTTTCTCTTGTCTCATTTCTCATATTCAATTGGTCTTCGTCAATTGACATGATGTCACTAGTATCCATATTGTTAAATGTGAGTAAACTGTGTTGAGAATCAGAATTACTTGTGAATCCTCAATAGGATAGTTCAAAATGGAAGATTTAAGGATTATAATTGTCTAAGCTATATAGACATTAAGAATTAATCAATGGGTTTCCAAATGTAGACAAATCAAGCGTTTATATAGTTAATCATAAACACTACATAACTTAAGCTAATTAATCATTAAGCATAAAATATAGTAATTTATTAGCACCTGTGTTGGTTTATTGTAGGGACTTTCTAGTATGTCTAGTGAATGGAAAAGATATTAAGTCAGCAATTAATACTTTGGTCATCTTTTAGTTTTGTTGTGATAAATTAGAAGCGATGACTTTTCCCTCCCACCCTCCCTTGGTAACTCTTTATCAATTGAGCAGAAAAGGCTAATTGCCAAGAGTAATCATGGGTGGATCCATCTCTTCTATGTTATAATCCCCCAACATGAGTACTCTATCTTAGAGAATTTAGGGCAATTTTTTAAAATTTATACATGCTTTTCATGGCCTATTCTAAATACTACGCTATTCCATTTATCAGACTTTAAGACTTTAGATAATAGAAATGTAATTGTGAACCTTCTAATGTAAAGAAAAAGAAAAAGAAAATATTTCAATCAATCAATAACACATTTTTTATAAGTATTTTTGAAAGCTACATTTGGTGACATGAACATACAATTGTCTTTTCAATTGAACTTCTGTTTGGAATCAATACCCTTACTATATTTTTTAATTAATATAGATGAATCTCAATGAATCTTATTTATCTAGTTATTTTTTAATCTTCTGGATGTTCATGTCCATATATTGATTTGTTCACGTATTGATTGAAGCAGTTGAAAATCATATGCCTTGTAATTGATGAAATTGACACAATACTTGAAGCTCTGGCTACCAGCACGATTGCCCAACATGGTTTTCAACTAGTTGCCACTGCTCACGGAGTGACAATCAAGAATTTGATATGGAATACTTCCCTAGAAATGCTTATTGGGGGAATACAGGTGAGATTATCACAACCAAACTGCTACTTTAGTTAGTATATATAGTTATTAAAGTTATAAGATTCTACATTTTTTATCAAATTTATCTTATGATAATTTTCCAAAGCACTGTTGCCTAGAAATATAGGTTTCCATCACAAGTATCTCAATGAACATAAATATTTCTTCTTTGGCATCTAAATGCATAATTTGTGATCTTTGTATCGTTTTTTCTACATAACCCGTATAGGAGACTGTATTTGCTTTTGAAGGCAGCACTGATCAAATAAGTAAAAGTCTGGATATGATATCCAATTATTTGTAGAAAATTCTATCTAATTTGAAAACTCTTTTATAGTTCTATTAAGTATGAGTTTGAGTATTAATAATTTAATTTCTTACGTAGTTGAGCAAATCGACGCCACAATGGAAACAAGAGCATAATGAATCATGGATTGGAGGGTGGAGCTATCTTCAAACTTTCTTTGTGTGTATTTGATTATGTTTTGTTGCTCATTTTTTAAGTAAAGGACTAGTAGTTTGTTATATCTTTTTGTAGACTTCAAAACTTCAACTAAAAATGTTACGAAATGGTGATAGTTATGGTTTGAATTGAATATTGTGAATGATTTCAATTAGTGTTGACGGTGAAATCTCGTCAACGAAATTAGATCAAAAAACTCAAAGGTAAGTCAGGTGATATTTAGATAAGAACTTAGAATGGACTTATGGAAGAATAAACATAGATCAACAATGGAGTAAAAACTGTATATTGCTTAATAGCTTCAGCCTACAATGAATTTTCGAACCCCCTATCTGAGTGGTTAAGCCCTATTCATAGCGGGGCTCTAATGGCCCTTTATACATGGTGGTCCCTCAAGAAAAAATAGTACATGAGTACATTGTCAGGGTAATAGCACAGGTGGTAGTGGTGTTGGAAGAGTGGTGGTCTGCTCTAGTACGTGTCAGGGGTCTGCAAAAGTACTCATTTCATGGTACCATAGTATGCCTCCACTACTTGTCAGGTACAGACCTCATAAGCGTGCTGAGGGACTCCTGACCATGTAACATTCTTGTACTACCACTACCTGTCTGACGTGGACACTGTATCCGTACTCTAACTCTTCTTGGTCTGTAGGCTCATTCCGTATCTCTTCTGACTTCATGTCGAATCGTTGTGAGGCCCTTTCTGACTTTTCATCTCATGGGACTCACAGGGAGAGTGGTGCCCCGTTGGTGGCACTTGTCTCAGGAAGAGAGGTAAGGCCTCTTCAACAAGGCCTGTTGCGTGTGCGATGAGGCATGATGCCTAATAATGATATTAGGATCTAACCTTGCGAGACCATCACTTTGCAGCCCCCACGCCGCGAGGCCCTTGGTGTGTGGTCGAGGGGTGTTTAGTGGAGGCCATGTCTCGCAAGGCCACGAAGGGCGCGAGACGCTTTGGGGAGGCCATGTCTCGCAAGGCCCTTAAGGATGTGAGACGTTTTGGGAGGCTATGTCTTGCGAGGCCCCTAAGGACGTGAGATGCTTTGGGGAGGCTACGTCTCGCGAGGCCCTTAAGGATGCGGCTGGTGCGCGAGGCAAGACCTTGAGGACCTTAGTGTGGCTGGTGTGCGAGGCAAGGGTACGAGGCCCTTGGCGTGGCTGGTGCGTGGAGTCAGGCCATGAGGCCGTTGGCATTAGGTCCTGGTGCGTGTGGGCGCAAGACCCCTGTGCGTGCAGGCGTGAGACCCCTGTGTGCGCGGGCGCGAGACCCATGCGTGTGCGGGCGCGAGGCACCTCCTAGGCGCGCCCGAATGCGTGAGGCGAGGTCAGGTGCTTGGGGGCTGCGAGACACATGGTGCGAGACCCTCGGGACAGTGCTAGGCGTGGTGCATGAGGTGTTGTCATGCGCGAGGCGCAGCTGGGCACTGCCGGAGTGGTGTCCGTGAGGCCCATGCGCGAGGCGCAGCTGGGTGCTATCGGAGTGGTGTCTGCGAGGCCCATTCACGAGGCGCAGCTGGGTACTACCGGAGTGGTATTTGTGAGGCCCATGCGCGAGGTGCTGCTGGGTGCTGCGCGAACTGGAGGCATCTCACGAGGCTGGGGCCTTGACTCCGAGGGGCATGGCTAAGGGCAATGTGTGCGTGACAGAGCCCTTACGAGGTGATGCGGCTTGGAGGCCCAGAATGACCTTGTGAGGCCTAGGGCCCTGCGAATGTCTGACATTTTGGTGGCCTTTAATAACCTTCCGCCTCCATCGCGTACTTGGCGCCTTTGCTGCCCCTTAGCTGCTTACTTCATTAAGGGACTAGAAACTTTTTTTTTTCTTGGTAGATTTTTGATATCCACACTTGCCCCTAGTCTATAGGGAGGCCTTTAGGCGTCTTTGTAGACTCTTCTCTTTCTTTTTATTTTTTTTATTATTATTTTTTGTTTTTATCATGCTCGAGGTCCTTTGGAGCCCACATAAAAGGGGGTCTGATAGGTCTCTGTTTGGTGCACCTTGATTGTATCTTTAAGGATATGTTGACCCCTTGGGTTCTAGTTATCCTTTTATATACTTTTGCGCGCGCTTATTTTTTCTTGCGAGAAGCGTCCTTTTCGTCATTAGGCATAGTACTATTTTTGCAAGCGTCTTCTTTGAGACCCTTTTTGGCAAGCGTCTACTTTGAGACCCTTTTTGCAAGCGTCTACTTTGAGACCCTTTTTGTGAGCGTCTACTTTGAGACCTTTTTTGTAATCGTCTACTTTTGAGACCCTTTTTGCAGGCGTCTACTTTTGAGACCCTTTTTGCAAGCATCTACTTTTGAGACTCTTTTTGCAGGCGTCTACTTTTGAGACCCTTTTTGCAAGCGTCTACTTTTGAGACCCTTTTCGTAGGCGTCTACTTTTGAGACCCTTTTTGCAGGCATCTACTTTTGAGACCCTTTTTGTAGGCATCTACTTTTGAGACCCTTTTTGCAATTTTTTAGGTGATCTCCTCTCGGGTTGGGACTTTCATGGCTAGATGGTCTTCGTTCAATCTCAAACTTGGTCAGTGACCTCTCTAGCACGATGTCCCCTTCTATATGCAATCTTCAGACGTATTGGTTGTAGGGCGACTGGAGGAAGGTTCGCTTTCTTCAACATGCGAGTTCTTAGGACACTCTTCCACCCGTATGTACTTCTGTGATCTCTCGAAGAAATCATCTAAATTTAAAACTTCTCTTTTGACAATGTTATCCCATAGCTTGCTCCCTGGACGAACTCCCGATGTAATAGCCATCTTGAGCTCTGCTTTCGTTAAACTTCCCACCTTTGTTGCTTCTATATTGAACTTATTGATATAGTTCTTCAGACTTTCATTCTCGCCTTGTTTTACGTTAGCGAGGCTGGTAATTGGCATGACGTAATCGCAGGCTGCATGGTGTTGCTGAAGAAATTCATCAGATAATTGATGCCATGACTTGATTGTTCCTGGCCTTAACCTCTTGAACCACTTGTACGCTACTCCTTTAAGCTTAACGACAAAGCAATGACACTTTGCCCTGTTGTTGACCCCTCTTAACCTCATCAAGTTATTGAAGGAGTCAAAGTGATACTTTGGGTCTATAGTTCCCTCGTACAGAGTCATGCGAGGCTCTCTGAAGCCGGTGGGCATTTGCTCAGCCTGGATCTCCATTGTGAAGTGCGAATCACGGTCAAATTCTCTGTCATTTTTTATCCCCCCAAGTGCAGTAGTAATCTTGCCTTGAGGGCTTCGCAATTTCGTGTCTAGTCCCCTCCTCTTTTTGCTTGAGGAGTCTCGTGGGTCCTCAAACTGAACCCTTGCTTTGGTCGTGTTCCTCGGGGGAACCACGGGGGGCGTGTTTTTTACTTTAGACCTTTTTCCATTGAGCTTTTCTCTTAAGCTACAGGGCGCTTCTTTTGAGGTGACTTCTACTTCATTCTTACGACCATCGTCTTCCCTCCGCCTTTGCTCCTGGGGGTATTTTGTCGACCTAAGTCCCCCATGGGACTTTGTCGGGGGAGTTTTACTGGTGGAAATTTGGGTTCTCTCATCATCTACGGGGACACCATTTTCCCCTTTTCATGCTCCTTCTCTTTATGCTTAGGAAGGGGTATGCTTGAATTTCCTTGTAGTAGGTCGTTTAAGATCTCCTGCATGTTCTCTATCGCTGTTTCCAGCCTTCGAGTCTTTTTATGTAACTCGCGAATCTCATCCTTGTATGAGCGCGTCCTTGAGCTGGAACTTACCGAGCATACCCTGGGATCCTTGCCTGGCCCGTGTGTCGATGGACCTGGGTTGTGTTGGCCTGAGCGTGGTGCTACCGGGGCCCGATGAAGGGAATGTACTGGCAGCTCTGAATGATCTCTGTCAGGCCAGATGGCCGGGGACGAAGCTTCCTCCACCTCCTTTGGGGGAAGAGGTTCCTCCGGTCTACCTCCATGCTTAGGCGGAGAGGGGTCTTTCTTGGGAGCCCTCTGCTCTATTCCGTCTCGGCGAATCTTATCATCTTGTAGTTGCCATAGGCATTTTGAACGTCTTAGCATCTTTCTTTGTTGGAAGTGATGAAAGAACGTTGGCTTGATGCTTATTCTTCCCACAGACGACGCCAAACTGTTGACGGTGAAATCTCGTCAACGAAATTAGATCAGAAAACTCAAAGGTAAGTAAAGTGATATTTAGATAAGAACTTAGAAGGACTTATGGAAGGATAAACATAGATAAAAAATGGAGTAAAAACTGTATATTTCTTAATAGCTTCAGCCTACAATGAATTTTCCAACCCCTTATTCTGAGGGGTTAAGCCCTATTTATAGTTGGGCTCTAATGGCCCTTTATACATAGTGGTCCCTCAAGACAAAATAGTACATGAGTACACTGTCAGGGTAATAGCACAGGTGGTAGTTGTGTTGGAAGAGTGGTGGTCTGCTCTAGTACATGTCAGGGGTCTGCAAAAGTACTCCTTTCTTGGTACCATATTATGCCTCCACTACTTGTCGAGTAAAGACCTCATAAGCGTGCTGAGGGAGTCCTGACCATGTACCATTCTTGTACTACCACTACCTGTCTGGTGTGGACAATGTATCCGTACTCTAACTCTTCTTGGTCTGTAGGCTCATTCCGTTTCTCTTCTGACTTCATGTCGAATCGTTGTGAGGCTCTTTCTGACTTTTCATCTCATGGGACTCACAGGGAGAGTGGTGCCCCGTTGTTGGTACTTGTATCAGGAAGAGAGGTAAGGCCTCTTCAATGAGGCCTGCTACGTGTGCGATGAGGCATGATGCCTAAGAATGAGATTAGGATCTCACCTTGCAAGACCATCATTTTGCAGTCCCCACGCCGTGAGGTCCTTGGTGTGTGGCCGAGGGGTGTTTAGTGGAGGCCATGTCTCGCGAGGCCCTGAAGGGTGCAAGACGCTTTGGGGAGGCCATATCTCGCGAGGCCCTTAAGGATGCGAGATTCTTTAGGAGGCTATGTCTTGCAAGGCCCCTAAGGACATGAGATGCTTTGGGGAGGCTACGTCTCGCGAGGCCCTTAAGGATGCGGCTGGTGAGCGAGGCGAGACCTCGAGGGCCTTAGCGTGGCTGGTGCGCGAGGTGAGGCCATAAGACCCTTAGCGTGGCTGGTGTGCGAGGTGAGGCCACGAGGGCCTTGGCGTTAGGTCCTGGTGCGCGTGAGCGCGAGACCCCTGTGTGCGCGGGCACGAGGTGTCACGGACCGCCAACTTCGATACTCGAATTGACGGAATGTGCAGCACTTGTTAGCGCTCTTAACTATCAAGTCAGCCTAGAATTCACACCTGCGGCAAGCAAACTCAATGGTTAGCCACATTACAAGTTTCACACAAGTAAGGGCTTCTGATGAAGCGGGAGCAAGCACGAGGCAAGCAATCCAGAGACAACATCCTACACAACAATTAGAGCATACAACACATTCAAGTGGCACGCAATGGCCCAACGAAGGCAACAAACAAGCAACACATAGACCGTAAAGAAAGCATACACAAAGGGACATGGCAAAGCATTGTTTTATTCATATAAGGCCTTGATAGGGCAAGGGAGTACACAGCTCAAGCCCCTATCTACTGGTGGCCATGGTGCTTCCTTAAGTCACCAAGTCACCCCCCCCCCCTAAGGAGCTTTCTAAGGAAATGAAGTCTTCCTAGGAACATATATGATTTTTGTTTAGGAGACATGCAAAATTACAAAAGTGCCATTCCCTACCCCTGAGGTTACTTGGTGCAAGACTTGACTAATGATCAAGCACCAAGGCATGCTCATACATACAAAATGGCCCCCTGGAGATGTGTCATGACGCAACACGTCACACTCTCCCCCACTTAAATCTTCGGCGTCCTCGACGAACCTGCCCCTTGCTGATCTTCAATCTTCTGCATATGCTTGTGCAAGTCCTCCGCCCTTTCCCAACAAATTTCTTCATCTCCGAGCCCTTTCCACGTCACCAGAAACTCTTTCTTCTTCTTTCTGTCCACGACCAAGGTCCTCTCTGCTAGTATTTCTTCAGGTTGCCTGCTGCTTCATGGTTTGACGCTGACTCCTTCTCTGGTAAACGACTTGAGGTTGCTGACGTGCAAGACCGGGTGTATCTTCATCCATTCTGGTAAGCTGACTTTATAGGAGGTCAGGCCCACTTTTGAGATGACTGGAATAGGACCCTCGTTTTGTGGACGAGCTTGATGTCCTTATTCCCTCAGAATCTCAGTTGTTCGGGCCTCAGCTTGATCATCACTAAGTCGCATGTTTTGAATTCTAGCGGCCGTCTCTTCTGATCTGCCCACTTCTTCATTCTCTTTGATGCCTTCTCCAGATAGGCTCGGGCAATCTCGGTGGTTTTCTTCCAGTCTTTCGTGAAATTAAAGGCTCTCGAATTTTTTCCGCGATACTCATCCACTGTGTGGGGTAACAGCGGTTGCTTACCGTTAACAACTTCAAAAGCGCTCTTGTTTGATGAAGAACTCTTCTGAGAGTTGAAGAAAAATTGAGCTACGTCTAGTAGTTGCGGCCAATTCTTTTGGTTGGCACTGACGAAATGCCGCAAGTACTCTTCCAACATCCCATTGAATCTTTCAATTTGTCCATCTGTTTGAGGATGGTAGCTTAAGGAAATATTTAGTTGTGACCCCAAAAGGTTGAATAACTCCGACCAAAAGGTCCCTGTGAATCTTCCATCACGGTCACTAACTATGTTTTGGGGTACTCCCCAATACTTAACTACATACTTGAAGAAAAGTCTCGCTGTGTCTTCTGCCGAGCAATATTTCGACACCGGTATGAAGGTTGCATACTTTGAAAATCTTTCCACGATCACCAAGATCGCACTCAAGTCTCCCGTCTTCGGTAAACTAGTAATGAAGTCAAGCGACACACTCTCCCATGGTTGGCTTGGGACTAACAAAGGCTCCAACAACCCTGGCGTCTTGTGTCTCTCTACTTTGTCATGCTGGCAGGTGAGACAGGTCTTGGTGTACTCCACAATATCGTCGCGCATTTGTGGCCAGTAGTACCCCTGCTTCAATAGGGCATGAGTTCTCTGCCACCCTGGATGACCCGCCCACAAGGTGTCGTGACACTCACTCATTAGTGTCCCCTCCACAAATCTCCCGTCTTTGGAACATATAAGCGGCCACCTTTGGCCCACAAAAGATCGTCTTCTACCCAAAATTGGCAAGTCTTCCCCTCTTTTGCGAGATTCATGATGGTCTTCACCATCGGGTCTTTCACCAGGTTCTCCTTAATGCGCTCTCGGAGTGGAGTGGTCACCATGCTAGCTGACATATATGTCAGCAATTTTAGAGCCGCTAACTCAGCTTTGCGACTCAGGGCATCAGCTGCCTGGTTTAGACGGCCCGCCTTGTGTTCGAAATGAAAGTCAAATTATGCTATGAACTCCTGCCATCGTGCTTGTTTAGGGGTAAGCTTTGGCTGGGTGAGGAAATGACTCACCGCGGCATTATTTGTTTTCACCACAAACTTCGACCCCAACAAGTAGTGCCTCCACACTCGTAGACAATGAATTACTACGAGAAGCTCCTTCTCTTGTGTAGTGTACCGCCTCTCTATCTTCGTGAGTTTTCGGCTTTAATAAGCTATGGGGTGGCCCTCTTGTACAAGCACTCCTCCCAAGGAAAAATCAGACGCATCTGTCTGCACTTCAAAGGGCTTACCAACATCTGGTAAGGCTAGGACAGGATCTCGCATCATGGCTTCCTTCAAACTCTTAAATGCTTCGACACACCTATCAGTCCACATCCAAGTTACACCCTTCTTCAACAACTCGGTCAAGGGTGTCGCCCTTCTTGAATAGCCCTCCACAATTCTTCAATAATAGTTGGCTAAACCAAGGAAGGAGCATAATTCCTTCAAATTATGTGGCCTTCCAGTCTTGAATGGCCCGCGCCTTCTCTAGATCCATGCGGATCCAACCACGTTCTACTATGTGGCCTAGGAACTTTATTCTCTCTTGTGCGAAGGAGCACTTTTCTCGCTTCACATAGAGTTGGTTCTCTCTCAATTTCTGAAACACTTGAGATAAGTGTCGTTGATGTTCTTCTATTGTGGAGCTATAGACCACAATGTCATCCAAGTAGACTACCACGAACTTGTCTAGGTATTCTTGGAAAACTTGGTTCATCAACGTACAGAATGTGGCTGGTGCGTTTGATAACCCAAACGGCATGACTCAGAACTCGTATGCTCCATATCGAGTCACACACGTTGTCTTCGGCTCATCCCCTTCTGCTATCCGCACTTGATGGTAGCCGGATCTCAAGTCCAGTTTCGAAAAGAATTTCGCTCCACTCAACTGGACGAATAAGTCGGCGATCAAGGGGATGGGGTATGTATTACGCACTGTCACCTTATTGAGAGCCCGATAATCAATACATAGTCTCAAGCTCCCATGGTGCTTTTTCTGAAATAGTACGGGTGCACCATATGGTGCCTTCGATGGTGTGATGAAGCCTACCTCTAGTAAATCCTTCAACTGCTTCCTCAGTTCTGCTAGTTCAAGGGGTGCCATCCTATAGGCCGCCTTTGCAGGTGGTTTGGCTCCCGGCACCAGCTCAATCTGGTGATCAATCCCTCTTCTAGGTGGTAAGGCTCTGGGGAATTGGTCCGGCATAACATCCCCATACTTCTTCAAGACCATTCGAATTTCTAGTGGGATGACTTCATCCACCGTATCCTCGTATATTGTGGGTAGGATAATATACGTGGGCTCTTGTCTTCTCACGCCCTTCTTCAATTGTAAGGCTTACAGCAGCTTGGTTTCTGGGGGCTGCTCTACTTTAGCAGGCACCACTGCAGGTGTCTCCCCCATTAAGAGTAATCTTCCCGTAGCTGGGATGGGAATGGCTCCTTTTTCCGTAAGGAAGTCCATACCCAATATCATATCAAAGTCGTGCATTCGCACGACCACCAAGTCAGTCTGCCCCTCCCATGAGCTGATCTTCATGTTCACCTTTTTAGCCACGCTGGTTGTGGCCAAGGCTTCTGAGTTAACCGCTTTCATGCGGCCATGGTCCTTCTCCTATTTCAGTCCCAGACGTTTAGCTTCGATCTCCGAAATGAAGTTGTGAGTGGCGCCCGTGTCGATCATCACACTTCTAGCCATCTTACCGTTTAGAGCGGCGTCCACATACATTAGTCCCTTTCCAAGGGTCTTCTTCACTTTCACACCGTGTTTCTTGAGAGCATTCAGCATCCGGAGGGCACCCATGTGCGTCTACTCCTCCTCCTCCTCTTCGTTGGTTTGTTCTCCTTGAGAAAATGTCGCCTGGAGGGCACTCATCTTGGATCTGTGAGGACACTCTGTCGACTTATGAGGTCCGGTACAGATCCAACATGTAAGAGGCTTCTTGAACGGGGGGTTACTACCTTTGCTAGGAGAGTTAGACTCCACACTCCTTTTCTCTCCTCCCCCACACTTGCTTTGCCAAGACTTCCCAAACTTTTTATTCCCAACATTACTTCCACTAGTCGACAGATTGATCTTCTTGGATTGAATGTTCCCTGATGAGTAATCAGTTAGTCGTTCGGCAGCAGCTTGAGCAGTGGCTAGGTCAGCCACTCGTTGTCTCTTGAGCTCTTGCTTTTCCCAAGGCTTCAAACCTTCTAAGAACGCGAAGAGTTTGTCCATTTCGAACATGTCCTTGAAATCCAACATCAACCCAGAGAATTTCTTCACGTATTCTCGGATTGTTTCGGTGTGCTTCAGCTCTCTCAAATGGCGTCGAGCTATGTAGGCAACATTCTCAGGGAGAAACTGTCTCTTTAACTCTCTCTTAAGATCTTCCCATGTTGTTATGGTGCATCTGCCGTTCTGAATATCGTCGTACTTCGTCCTCCACCACACTTTGGCATCTGCAAACAAGTACATCATTGCCATGGCGACCTTGCCATCTTCTGATTCAGCTCTCATGGCTCTAAAGTAATGCTCCATATCAAAGAGGAAGCTCTCTAAGTCCTTCGCGTCTCTAGCCCCCTCCCCCCCCATAGGGCCTCGGCTCAGGGACTTTTACTCTCCCATATTCCATGCCAATAGGTCCAGTTGCAGGCTGATTCCCAACTGCCCTCATGGTGAGGTTCAGCTTGGTGTTCATCTCCAACATTTCATCCTTCATTGCCTCAACTGACTCCCTACAATTCTCTACGAGGTCATTTAATGCTTCTTGTAGGTCCTTCACCGCTCGTTCCACTGCCTCAATACGTTCCTCCCTCGGAGGAGTATTGGATGTGCTTGAAAGGTTTTCTCTCCGCAAGATTTTCGTTATGCGGGCTAGTAGATTGGTCGTATCCCGCTCCAACGTAGCCACACAGTTTAGTGCGTTAGTCGTCTCCAGTTCTAGCCTAACAGAGCCAAGATCCCTGACTCTTTCGGCCAGGCCATCTAGCTCTTCAACGCGCCTCTCCAACGCTTCAATCCTTTGAGTGTTGCTCACCATCCTACATGGTCACCAAGCTTTCTCAAACTTAGCTCTGATACCAACTGTCACAGGCCGCCAACTTCGATACTCAAATGGACGAAACATGGAGCACTTGTTAGCGCTCTTAACTAGCAAGTCAACCTAGATTTCACACCTACGGCAAGAAAACTCAATGGTTAGCCGCATTACAAGTCTCACACAAGTAAGGGAAATTATGAAGCGGGAGCAAGCACGAGGCAAACAATCCAGAGACAACATCCCACACAACAATCAGAGCATACAACACATTCAAGTGGCACGCAATGCCCCTTAGCTACTTACTTCATTAAGGGACTAGAAACTTTTTTTTTTCTTGGTGGATTTTTTATATCCACAATTATTTAATGTTCAATGTTATAATTCTCATAGTTTGTGATATATATTTAATTTTACATATGTTGATTAATTAATACAATAACAAATCCAGTGCAAAAGAGGAAGTATTACAAATAACAAAGAAAAAAATGGTATTATTTGTGTTTTTAAAATATTTATAATTTTTTATATAAATATTACAAATGTAATAAAGAGTTATAGTTAATATAATATAGAAATTTTAAACATTATAAAATGATCAATTATAATAGCGTACATAAAAAATTTGTAAGTTGTTATACTAATGAAATGCTATTAATTTAATACTATAACTACTAAAGAGGTGTTATGGAATAATTTAATATATCAGTGAAAATAACATGTGAAAACTATTATGGACAAGTCTGGACTTTTAATAACAGGGGCTATGTTAGCGTTTTTAAAAGCATTATAAATACTTTTGGTTAGTAGTTTTTAATTGTTATAAAAAACTGTTTTTTTCTTGTAGTGTTTATGAGTATTAGATATGCATGTGGGCCCTTTACTGTTTATAAGGGCATATGTGCAAATTTGGCCCGTTAAGGGCATAGATGTGATTATATGAGATAAATGGTTGAGACCACATTATTATATGGATATATTTGTAGTATATGGCTTGAGGCGATCCTAGTGAGCAGATTAGCGGAATAGTCACAACGGGGTTTAATACCCGGCTCGAGGTGAGCTGGGGGTATTTTGGGAAGTTCAATGTATATTTAGAATTGATTGAGTAACGAGTATGTATTTGGTGATTAGTTGGGCATGACGGGATTAATTGGGAATTTATAGGATGACTTGAGGAATTAGCGGGAATCGGGAGAAAGACCGTTTTACCCTGGAGGCTATTTGAAGGCTGAGTAAGTTCAAGGGGAAATTTAGTCATTCTGGAGTTAAGGGATAATCTTAGTGAAATCTTAGGCAAAGCCAAAACCCTCCAAAACACTCAGAACTCTCTCTCTCTCTCTCTCTCTCTCTCTCTCATCATACACGTTCTCCTCTCCTCTCTCTAGAACCTAAGGGAAAAATTCTGAACTTTGAAGGGGAAACTTAAGGAAACAAGCTGGGATTTGAGCTGAAGAGAACTTGGGAATTGAAGTTTAAGTATTTAGTAATTGAGGGTGGAAGTGGACAGAGTTTAGCTAGGGGATTCAAGCTATCAATTTAGGTAAAAATCTAACCTTTGATCACTGAATTCTGTTGGAATAATGTAGAAACTTAGAGCTTACATGAACATGGTTTTCAAGTCATATTTTGGTTGTATGATGAGAGTAAGGAATTTTTTATGGATTAATTATGATAGTTGGGATATAACGATAAGTTTTCTGGGTTAAATTATGAGATTTGCTGAGGATTTGGGGTTAAATTTTGGGGTCTAGGCTTGAGGAAAAATGATGAACAAGTGTCGTTTTTCTTGGTTTGGGGGCTCGGGTCGTGGCCTTGTTCTTTAGACACCGCAGCCCACATGCTTAAGGATGCTGGGAGCCTCTATTTCGCCAGGCGTGCCATGACTCGGAGGGGTACAAGTCGCAGCCTGTGCCCTCCAATAGGGAGGGTTGGGTCTCTGTCTAAGGGGTAGGTCGTGGCCGTAAATAGGAAATAAAGGGCAGCCAATGTTTTAGGCCCAGGGATTCAAACGTAAGCGCTCGAGACAAATTCTACAACCCGGTTTAGTAGAATTCGAGATCCGGGAGTCTAGTATGTGTTTCCTAAAAATTTATTTGGATTAGAGATTGATAATTATCCATTGTTATTTGTGACTAGTATTACTGTTAAGGCTCAAGACTAAGGATCTTGCTTGGGACCACTCTTAATTTATTACAATGGATTTGAGGTAAGAAAACTGCACCTATATGGTTGTGAATGAGACTAAGTTTCCCTGTAATTGAATGTAGATATTATGTAATTTTTATGTGTTATATGAAAATATGGCCTAAGGGTGTCGGGGCTGATGATAAGTGTACCGAACGCAGCTCAGCCTAAGCGAGCCATGATCAGCTAGATAAATAGAGGGTTCGGCCTAAGGGCGCCGACACCTAAACATTTGTATATCTGATTGAGATGTATGCTTGAAAATACATGTTTACCGTTGTTTAGCTTAATGCTTGTACTCTGCTGTATAATTGTATTAGTTGAATTAAAGTTGATTGAATGCTACTGGTGCTATATGTATTTTTTGTTTATGGTTTTCTTGCTGGGCCTTGGCTCACGGGTGCTACGTGGTGTAGGTAAAGGCAAAGGGAAACTGGAGCAACCATGAGTTGGAGAGCTCTGGGGGTGGAGTGTACATCGTCAACTACTCGACTGCCACGGCCGTGGGAAAGTTACAGGAGTACAGCTCTAAATTGTATTTTTCCATTAGACTAGCTTTTGTTGTAACAACTTTTGAGAGTTGTATATACCATATATACCTTGTTTTTTTTTTGGGATCCCTTGTATCAAACATTTGTCTTAATGAAAATTAACCGTTTATGATCAAAATCTTTTAACCCTAATGTAGCGTCCCAAATTTGCTAATAAGGCTTAGGGCATTAATTAGCGTGCCTGGAGGGCAATAAGTGATTTATTATATTAATGTGTGAATTTGATGAGTATGTGACTAGAAATGCATGTTTAGGTGAATTAAATATGCATGTGAGCCCCATTTGGTTATTAGGGGGCATGTTTGTAATTTTTATCCCATTGAGGGATGCAATATTTGTGATTATTGTGATCTTTACCACGTGTGAGTGGTGATATATTTGTGATGCACGATCCGAGAAAGTCCTAGGGAGCGGTTTAGCTAGAAAGTCACAACGGGATCAAACACCCGACTCGGGAGGAGCCTAGGGGTATTTTAGGAGCGTAAAATGTGTTCGGGATTTATGGGGTAACGGGTAGTAGTTTGGTAATGATTTGGACATGTCAGGATTAATGGGGATTTATAAGGCTACTTGGGGACTTAACGGGGTATGGAAAATGACTAAATTGACCTTGGGTTACCTAAGGGGTTAGGATAAGCTTAAGGGGTACTTTAGAATTTTGGTAGGGATATGCTTGGATGTCTTTTACTGCTAAGGTTAGGAGGGCTTAGAAGGAAAGAAACAAACAGAAGGAATACTTAACTTTGGTTTTCTCTCCACCGATTCTCTCTCTCACCCTTTGGTGTCTTGGAACTTTGAAGAATTGGGGGTCTTGAGTTGAAGGATTGAGGGCTTGAAGTGTGAAGGAATTGTTGAGGCCGAAATTAATACAGAGGTAAGGATTTAAGCTTGAAATCTGTTTAATGTTCCTTTGTTTCTTTTAGATTTTGGGAGCTGGAACTTAGGTAATGGAATTGCAGTATTTTTGGGATAAATCTTGGGGTGGTTACTCTGTTGATATTGTTTGGATATGAATTCTAGGGATAACTCTGGGTTTTAGGTTTTGATTCGGGTTGATTTCTGAGGAGTTGGCTCAGAGAATTGCATGGGATTTTTTGGTTTTGGACTCACACCGTGGCCTGCTTGAGTTTGTAGGCCAGTGGGGCTTCGAAGAATTTCCCAAGCGCCGCGGCGCAAGGTTTGGGCGTCGCGGCCCAAGTTGCCCAGCAATAAGGCATTTTGCCACTATTTTGGGGCATGTCGCGGCCCTTAAGGGGGGTTGGGTCGCGGCCCAAAACAGGAATTTTGGCAAAATGAGGGTTTTTAGCTCGGGAACTTGAACGTTAAGGCTCGGGAAGGTTTCCACTACCCTATTTGGTAGAAACCAAGGTCCTAGAGGTTAGAGTTATGTCTCGAAACTATTTAATGAGTTAGAACTTTATAGTTGATTTTATTCATGTGTTGTGACTAGGATTTTCCTCAAGGATCAGATTAGAGGACTGTGCTCGTGATCGTGGTGCTTGGATAGCTTGGGACACAGGTAAGAAAAATGTTGTACCCGTAGAGCAGGGTGTGGCCCTATATTTTGTGTTGCAGGGCACGACCCTATGTGATTGCGTTGCAGGGCGTTGCCCCATTGATTAAGTTTATATTTGTTAAATTTATGCTATGTGTTTCATATTTGTGAATGAACGGCAAGGGCCGAGAACGGCAAAGGCCGAGAACGGCAAGAGCCGAGAAAGGCAAAGGCCGAGAACGCCAAGGGCCGAGAACGGCGAAGGCCAACAACGGCAAGTCCGAGTACGGCGAGGAGCTGGGAGCGGCGTTAAGCACGTGAAGTGCATTTCGCTAGGGTAGGACCCTTCTCGGATGCCTGGAACATCCTCACGTTGTAGAGCGCGAACCCAGGGCCTGGCAACGCGCCTAGGACGGCATTGCCGCTATGTGTTTAGATTTTGGCTGCCTTATTATATGCTGATTGATAACTATGCATATGTTAATTGATTGTGTTAAGTTTTCTTGTTGGACTTCAGCTAACGTGTGATCTATGGTACAGGTAAGGGCAAGGGAAAGGTCGACCAACCATGAGTATGGAGAGCGTGAAGCGGCGTGTACATGTTCGGCCTGCCTAGCTGCCATGACCAGGGGTATTTTTGGGAGATGCTATGTATTAATCCGAATTTTGTCGTTTAGTCGACTTTAATCATATTTTTTAGTTGTAAATATGTCTAAACAATATTTTGGGATCCCAAATGTATAATGCTCTATAATTTCAATGAATGATTACATTTTCAAATTATATGACTTTTATTATAGTTTAGCTACACTTTTAACCTAAAACCTCAATTAGCGAGTTAATTGCACGTTTTAAACTCACTTAGTAACAGCTCTAAGGAAGTCGGGCATTACACCTAACTTGTTCGTTGAGTTTAGAATCACATTTATGTTCAAAAAATTTGATTAGCAAGTCTTGCACTATTTTAAAATGCGCAGTGTAACCGTCTTGGTTATCCAGGGCGTTACATACATAATCTTGTGTCTTATCACTAGTCTTTGCTCGTTTATTTTCGTTATTATTGCCAGTGCTAGAATTATTGTTCCGTTTACCACTTTTCTGGTTATTCTTGTTACCATTACCATTTGTTGTTTGGTTCTAGTTTGTTCCAGCAGAGTTTTTTTGTTGGTACAGCACTGGTTCCATCTTGATCAGCTTTGCGAATAGCTTCTTCTAGTTTTTTAAACTCATCTACTTGATCAAGGAACTCCCTGGTCGAGTAGAAAGTTTTTCTTCTAAGGTTGGTGCAGAGCGGACCATTGACTTGGATTCCAACCATGATGACCATCAGTTTTCCATTGTCGCTGACTGTCATAGAGCGAGAAACCTCTTGCTTGAAATGCTGCACATAATCTTTAAGGGGTTCATTGGGTCCTTGGTTAATGTCGACAAAGTCATTAAGCTCTATTGGCAAGGTTCGAGCAGCAAAGAACTGTGAGTATAAGAGCCTCACAAATAAATCCTAGGAATTAATGGTTCCAGGTTCTAATTTAAAGAACCATTGTTGTGTAGAGTCAGTAAGGGTAGCAGGAAAAATCTTGCAACGAACATCTTCTCAGACCCTTTAGAGATCCGTCTGTATTTCAAAATTGTTCATGTAGGAGATAGGGTCTTTTATTACCAGTATACATCTTCCAAGTTTTCATCTTGAACTTGGGAGGAATAGCAAGAGTATTGATCTGATCAGAGAAATGAGACTCTTTCCATCTCTCTAAATTAATGTCAATTGTTTTCAGAGTTGTTAACTCCTGAACCATCTAAGTGAGGGCATATAACTGTGCATGAATAGTAGAGGAGACCAGTGGAATAGTTGTAAGTGGAGCAATTGGGAGTGCTGCAACTTCATTTTATGGTGCTGGAGGGATTACTGGTGCAACGGGTCCCACAAAATTAGACTCGGTACCTTCCCGTAGTTGATGGATGACATCTCACGAGGCACGTCCCAGGTTTCCAAGCCTATTAAAGACACTATTTATTCTAGGTTGCCCCCCAACATTTTGGCTATCTGCTCGAGGAGCGCAAGGAGGTTGTCTAGCTGGAAAATTTGTTTTCTCGTATTGTCTTGGGGGGAAAAACTGTCCTTCAGTCTGCACATTATCTCGAGCAGGAATATTTTGAGGCCCAAGTGGCCTTGACAGAACAAATTGTCCTCTTGGGTGCCCATCATTACGACGATCGTCATAGTATTGGTTATGGGGTTAGTAGTATCGACTATCCCCCTCATCATCAACATAACCATCCTTGTAGGATGTTTGATAATTGCTACTTGCTTCTTGGTCATTACATTGCATGTACCATCATGGTGGGCGACAATGATTGCCCCCAATTTTCTGATTATGTCGAGGTTGTTGGCCTCGATTATGACTTGCTGGTCGTTCATTCCTTGAATGTCGGAACTACTGACCAGGTTCTGGGTTTTGTGGAGTAGGAGGTTGTCCTCCTCTTGAGTTTGATTTCCTTGGTTGACTATCAGCAGGCCTTCCATCTCCAGATACATGTCTACCATAGCCTTGACCTTGGTCACAATTGGGAAGCACTTGTTCATCTTGATGAAGTTGATGGTATACTCCTGGACGAGATCCTCTGTTTGAGTGTTGGCTACGAGTCTACTCAGGTGAAACTACTTGGTCTCGGGACCTCGTTGGTTAGGTAGCCTCTAGGACTCGACCAGCAGGCCTTTGATCCTCAACATTTACTCAACCAGTGTTTTCAAGTTGAGGGTGCACTGGTCGAGTTCTTGCAGCTTGAGTTTGCTTCAAGACAGCTTCTAGCAGCCTTGCTGCTTCAGTATTTTGACGATCAACTTCTTCTTATTGAGCATCAACGGTTTGTTGTCGCTGATCCATCCAAGTCTGAAAGTCTTGCCTTTGCTTGTTTAGCGCTGCAACTACAACTTCTTGGGCTGCCGCCTGATTTTCATGCATAGCAACAAATTGCTCTTGCATTTGTCCCACGACTTCTTTCAGCTACGCTATATTGGGGTTGAGGTCTTCCCCAAAGTCCACGTGGGGCTCATCATGCCCAAATGCACCAATGTTACAGTTTCCCTCTTGTGGTTCCTGACTTTGGCTTTTAGTGGTGATAGTCATTGATTTAGACAGATTGGTATATTGTGATTTCAGATTTCACCTCTCAGTAACAGCACCAAAATGTTAACCAGTGTTTTGGTCAATGACATAGAGTGAAATTGAATGACAGTAAATAATTTAAAGAGCTAAAATAAAGTAAAATGACACAAGGAATTTATAGTGGTTCGGCTCCAAGAATTTGTAATGACCTACGCCAAGTTGCATTAATATTAATCAAGAAAGTTTCATAGTCAAGATTAAGAAGAACAAGATTCCACTGAGTTTCCTAAGCCTGAGAGGAAATACAATTCGATGGGAATTTTTTATGTAAAGTACGCTTCCTAACATAATAACTATAAGAGATCTCTATTTATAGAGTCTCTTAATGGGTCATATGCAACGACCCGGATTTTTAAGGCTCGATATTGCAAAAATATAAACGTTTTCATTTAACAAAATATCTCAAAAACCCAAACAAAAAAAACTTTTTAAAAGTCGTATGGTCATACTTAATATTTAATACAAACATAGTTTATGAAGAGTAAACTGAGCTAGTTTATGAAAATAAACCAACATTTCCAAAAACAAAACAGCTTCCCAAAAGGTCGATCCACATGTACATTCACAAGGTAGACTCCAACGCTCAATGCTCTGCCTTGCCCTTGTTCTTACCTACAACAGGAAACAATTAGCTAAGCGAAAACGCATAGTCAGTTAAACTTTAAAACAAAAGCATGCAGAGAAGACAGGTGGTCACTGACCAAGTTACTGTCCACAGATAACAATAGCTCACAAAAATTAGGGTTCCGGATCCATCCGGACCCTACGCAATCAATTTCAAGAACGTATAAGCGTCTTGGCAAACTTATGGTTATACCTGATAACCAATGACAAACTATTTTATGTAAACAAATAAATCCCTGCACTCAAAAAATCCCAGAGCAAGTAGATATAATATATCACAATATAATTCGAGACCAACGCTCGAAAATTTCCAACAATTCGGGTGTATCACACCCTCCAGCATAAATGTTAATCTATAAGAGAGAACCAAGTCTCAACACTAAGATCTAGCCAATAAATATCCCCATCAAGGGTAACTATCGAGTTACCTAGGGCATCGCTACTTGTCCAAGAGTAAATCCCTCACAAGGGTGACCATCAAGTTACCTATGGCATCACTACTTATCCAAGAGTAAATCCCTCACAAGGGTAACCATCAATTTACCAAGGGCATTACTACTATTCAAGAGTGTAATCGAAGTTACACGGGTTTACAGAGACTTCTATGTTAATCAGTGGTGCTGGTGAGCAGTTGCCCCTAGGGTGTTCAGCCTCACACAAACTAGGCAACCCCTAGTATCTCTAGGAACTCTCACTGAATGGCCAATATTCATGGCTACTATCCAGGAGTAACTTATCAGAGCACTTGCTCGGGTTCTAACCATTCACTGATTATGTAAGCATGAAGGCCCCTAGGTCCCATTCATGTTGCGCCCCTAGGTTTAAACCATCAATCCTCACCTCTCGACCACTCGTAGCAGTAAGGAATCAGACATAATAAAATCAAGCAGTGTGATGGGGATCAGCCGTCTAGAATATGACAGATATCTACCGATCATATTTTCTGAATTAGCACCCACTAGACTAACATCTCTATGCAAACTTTCTACTATAGTGTATATATGTGCATGTGTCTCTATACTAACATACAATACAATAGTCATTTCATGTTGTAGCCACACAATAGAAGTTGACTTACTTGGAGTCCTTTGCTCTCAGCAAGATTTCACCCTCCAATGTATAGTCTAGTTATGCTTAGTCAATACTGTAATTATCCATACAATATACTCAGATTAATTATGACACTTCATAATTCATTATTATTATTATTTTGGGCAATTTGGTCATTTTAAAAATCATTTGTAAGGAATAGTGATCATTATTTGGTTTTAAACCCATTCAAGAAATTCATACTCAAAAATTTGAGACTAAACCCTAAGTCTCGAGAAGACCTATCCTATGGTCTCGATACTTAGGCTAGGGTATCACAATAGTATTTTCCCACAATCAGCTAAAAATCTTATCCTTTAAAAGTATCGCTATTAACCAGTACTTTCAACAAGTCGGTTAAATATATAGAAGATTTTAGCCGCTATTATATCCAAAAAATACTAATTAAATTCCTCAATTATTTTTCAAGAAAATAACATCTTAATTTTCCTTTTATTTTTCTTAAGGTTTTAATCTTCTAAAAACTATTTTAAGAAAATCGCCTAATTTTAACTTAATTAGGAGAAACCATTAATAATTTCTTATCTTGACTAGTTAATTCTCCTAAGTCAATTAATCAAGTTTGCTTACTAGAAAAATAATTTACTTAATTATTTTCTCAAAATATAGGACTTTTAAACCCTCCTTTAATTTATCAACTTAATAATAAATTAATTGTTTTATTTTTTAGAAAAAATAAAATTCTTTAATAAAAATAATTCTCACTAATCTCAAAGCGGTATTTTAAGTCAAAATATTTTTAAGACTTACCAAGTTTTTATCTTACAATATGCAAAAATTTACTTTTATCTTAAGTTCCAAAATCCCATTTTTGCACTAACTGTAAAAACCCAATTTTTCACATTTTTAACTACATATTTTCTTAGGTCATACATTGAAACTTAATTACCCAATTGTTATCAAAATTTCTCAATTCCATATTTGGTATGCCATTTAGGTCTTTGTGAAATATTATGTCAAAAGGAGCATTTTTTATTTGTGAAAATATTTTCCAAACATTGAGGTAAAAATGACCTTATTTTCAAGTCCTTATTTTTTCCACACTTTGGCACTTAATAACTCTCAAACCATTCATTAATTTATTACCAAATTTTACATTGGAATACTAGGTTATGTCAAGAATATTTCCACCAAATTTTAGAAAAAACTAGGGTCATTTGACCTATACAGTTGCTGTCTAAACTTGGTCCCGAATTTGAGAATACGAAGAAAAAAAACAGTTTTTTACCTAAACTTTGAAATAGCCTAACTCACTCTTTTCTAAACATTTTTTAGTGTTTTAAAAGCTCAAATTTATGTACTCCATCTCAAAAACATCACATTACAACTTATTTTTAAAAAATCAGTATACAGTAGGTACTTGACCCCTTGAAAGTCACAGCTTAAAAATTGTATTTTTTTTGTTTTAGGGTTTTCAACAAAACCCTTAGGGATTTTGGTCCCTATTTTTCAGAAATGAACACACAAGCATCATAAAAATTATAAAGTAACTACCATACCTTTATTACATCACCAATAAGAAACTTTAAGCATTAAATATACAAAATAATGCTTAAAAATAAAAATCATACAATAACAACCATAAAAAGTAAACGTTTTACCTCTTGTTGTTCTTGCTTTAGGTTTTGATGTTTCTACTATCTTTGAATCCTTAAGAACTCTTTCAAAAACTTATCTAACTCCCCCAACAACATAGATACTTATCTATTGAAAGACCTATGATTAAAAATTTTACAAAAGTCAAGTTTTTTTTTTTTTTGAAACCTTACCTTAGGGAACTCTTCCTAGACCAAAGCTTAAGCTTCCAAGCTTTCTTAGTGTTCTTGATGGTTGAAAAGGGTGAGAAAACTTGAGAGATAATTTTTTAACAAGGTGAGAGTGATTTGTGAGAGGAAGGGGGGGGGGGGGTCGGCTTTGGGGGGTTGGAAGAGTTTAGACTACTCTAAAATATCTAAAACACTTGAGTGTTTTTACTATGACCACTTGATGCCATTAACCTTAATTTAAATGGGGATTAAAACTAAAACAATTTGGTCCACCCAATTTTTTCATTCACATGGCTGACCATTATTTCTTTTATTTATGTTAATATTTTTTTTATATAATGGTTAATAAATATTTCCTAAGAATAAAATTCCAAAATGACTTTCTATAACCTTTTTCACTCATAAACATGTTTCACAATTTACAAGTATATTCATTCCAATCATATAAATCATTTACATGGCCCAGGAAAACAGCCTTGCTGAACGACCTGCGTTACACACACTTGCTGACCAGCCCCATGCTCAAAACGATGGCCAAATATAGATTATACCAATCATTCACAGATAATTCAATGCTCGTATGCATAGCAACCAATCTCTATGTGCATATGCCAGTTTTCTTACCTCGAGCCCTCAGCAATAGGTGAAGAGACCTCGAGTACGATCCCTCTTCCCTGAGCCTTGTGAAAAACCTTAGTCACAACACATGGATGATGTAACGTCCTCCTAATCCAGGACTGTTACACTGTGTACATTAAATTGTGTCAGACTTACTAACCAAATCATTTGGTTTAAAATGTGTAACTAAGGTTAATGTCAAGTGTTAGGGTTAAAAATTTTGGTTAAATGAATCATTGACTTTTATAAAAAAAGTTTCATACAAACATGGAATCCCAAAATATTACAACCAAACTTTTAAAAAGGTGAATATTCATCAAAAACTACATTCAGCCGCCCTAAGCGGCAAAAACAGGGCTATAACCCTAGTTCCTCTAAGATATGCCTGGCCGTGGTGGCCGAGCAGCTGCATATGTATACGCCGCCAGTGAAGCTTTCCAACTCATGGTTGGTCAAGCTTCCCTTTTCCCTTACATGCACCACAAAGCACCCGGGAGCCAAGGCTCAGCAAGAAAACTCAACATGTGCATAAACAAATAATATAAACTTCCAGATACTTATCTATCACGTCTAGTAGTAATAACCTACACATATTGTCATTTAGTTACAAATAAGTGGTCATTGGGCCAATTTGGGACCGTTGCCCTAAACAATTGACCATAGAGTCAATCCCGGGGCCTTATGCCCAAGCTACGTGACCATAGAGTCATCTGGGGCCTTTGCCCTTTGCCTTGAGTAACTAGCTTTAGAGCTAGTCCAACGTACCTGGCGCTTTAATGTTTTATCAACCATAGGGTCGGCCAACGTAATAATACATTGCTGGTTCAGGCCTAAGCCTTTCAGCCAGCGCGCAGCACGTTATTATCATCCTTTACTAATGACTCAAGCCCTGGTCCAAGAATACAGACCACAATACAAAAACTGATATGGATTGGCGTATCCCAACAAATAAGCACGCATTCATGTTAATCACATAACTCCAATGAATAACCATTTTCATAATACTAATCATACTTATTTAACGGGGCCTCATGCCCTACTCACAGAATTCACACAACAGTCATAAAGCACTTAAGTAGATATCAACCAACATGTGAAGCAAAAGCTTAAATATAAATGTCCTTGGGGCCCAAGCCCTAGTCATGATAATTGATAACAGTCGGGCCAAGCCCTAATCACATATAACACGTATTGGGTGCAGTTCTCTTACCTCAGGTCTGAAAAGCATAAATAAGAATGACCCTCGGGCAGGATCCCGGTTCTGAGCCCCTAGCGGTAACCTAGTCACAACCATAAAATAGGATTCCATCAACAATGATTTAATAAAGGCTTCCGAACCGAGTCCTAGCCTCCGGGGCCTCGAGTTCCACTAAGCTGGGTAGTGGAATCGATCCCGAGCACGAAGGAAAAGGTTCCTTTTTTAAAAAGCTTCCCAAGGCCAAAAATGCTCAGGCGGGTCGTGACCTAGCCCTGAGGGTCGCGGCTCGCCCCTCCTACAGCAAGTCTCCTCTTCTCTGTCAAGAAGAATGCGAGTCGCGACTTGCCCTATAGAGTCACGGGCACCTCCCAGATAGAGGCCCCCTAAGGCCCTGGGTTCAAGCTGAGTCGTGGCCCCCCATGAACAAGGTCATGACTTGGCCCCTCGAACCCATAATTTTCACACTTTTCAGAAGCTAATCTCAATCCAAACTAATTCAAATTCACCCCAAAACCATAATTCATTTACCATAATAGTTCTAACATCCTCCCAGCAACAAAACCCAACAAAAATCTAGCCTTAAAACTCATCAAAAGAACACTTTCAATTCTTGAGTTAAGAGATTCAAAACTCTTCAAAACAACCAAGCAAAACACATAATTCAATGGCCAAAAACGCAATCTAAAGCCTACCTCAACTGATAATCGATCCCACAGGCTATAGCAGAACTTATTCCCCAAGTTTTAGGTTTCAATTCTCTGATTTCAAGCTAAAAATCCTCCTTAGTTCTTCAATAATTAGCTCAAAGAAGCTTAGAGAAGGAGAGAGTGAGGTGAGAGAGAGGGAGTCGATTAGTGTTTAGGTGTTTTATGTTCTTGTCCTTAGTTTCCTAAGCTTACGTGACTTAAGATAATCCTGAGGCTCGGGGTACCAAAAACGTCCCCAAGGGCAGAAATTCCCCAATATTCCCTCCTAAAATCACTAGCTTCAAATACGTCTAACACCCAAAATTACCCTCGACTCGCCCTGAGTCGAGTATTGGGTCCCATTGTGACTTTTCCGCTAACTTTCTCCCTAGGATCGCCTCATGCCGAGTAACCCAAATAAATCCATATAACAATGTTGTCTCACACATATACACATAAATGTACAATTATGCCCGTAACGAACCAAATTACAAAGATTGCCCTTCTAATAAGAAACGAGCCCACATGCATATTTAATACCCCTAAACATGCACAATAGTCATATTATGACATAATTCACATAATAATTGTTAAATGTAACAAATAAGCATATAACTCCATATATTTCCATCCTAGCCCCCTAATCAAGGCCCTAAGCCTTATTAGGTAATTTTGGGACGTTGCAGATGATATGTTTCTCATGAACTAATCCTGCTGATGGGCCTCAAGACTAAGCCCTAGCTCTTGAGACCTCAGATTCCACTAAATGGGATAGCAGAATCATCCCCGAGCCTCCCAAGAAAACTCTTCGAAACCCTAAACACCTGCATCATGAACTGCATTAGCGTCGCAGTGCCCCCTGCAGCGCCGCGACTCTAAACGAACCGAGAAGTTGTGTTCTATATTTTGTGCATTGTGAGTCATAGTGCCCCCTCTAAAGGGTTGCGATGCTCTAACAAATAGAGAGCTTTACCTATCATTTTTCCCCATTTAGAGTCGCAGCGCCACGACGGACTGAGGGCAAACCCATATGCGATGAAAATCAAATGGGTCGCGACGCTACCACGAGAAAAACTAGAACTGTAATTTTCCTGTCCGTTTTCAGACACCAAACCCCAATTCTAAAATGATTCCAAACAATCTTTCATAACCAAATGACCACAAACCAACTCTATAATTCTAGTACAACATCAAAATGAACTTAAACACACAATTTACCAAACTTTACATTTAAGTTTGAGCTTTGAAAACTTACACCAAACATCCAAAATCTAAGTTTAAATTCAGAGTTCCCAATCCAATCCTAAGCCTCAAAACAGCTAGAAATCGTGCTTCCACCACCAACAACTACACAGAAATCCCTAGACCCATCAAAATTTCAGAATCATCTTAACCTCAAAATTTATGAAGAACCATGAAGAACATCTAAAAGAATTGGCTTACCTTGCTTCGATTCTGAAAGTTTCTAGCTGGAAGGGTGACTTATTTAGCTCCTAACCTCCAAGAATGACTTCATTCTTCTCTAGGATTCATCAAAACTCCTTACGCTTAGCCCTTGCTTGGTGCCTTTGGTCTTCGTGTGAGTTAAAGAGGAAAGAGGGAAGAGTGAGGAGCTTTAAACATGATAGAAGTATGGTTCCAAAGATAGCCAAGTTCTCTACATAATGGGTCAAAAAGACCATTTCAACCCTTCCTCCAATGAACCCCTTATTTAACACCGAGGGCATTTTGGTCATTTAGCTTATATTCCAACCTAACCTCAAATTATACCTAAACTCCCAATTAAATCCACTAATCCACTAAACTCAAATATTTCTCTCAATTAATTCCATTTACCAATAAATCTCAAGATATACAAAATTACCAAAATACCCCTTGTCTCCCCCGAGCCGTTTATCAATCCTCGTTGTGACTTTTCCACTAAATTGCTCGAAAGGATGGACTCCCACTGAATATGAAACATATATACACATAATAATGTGGTATCAAGCACATAGCATATAAAATTACAAATATACCCTCAATTGATCAAAATTACGAAAATACCCTTTTTGACGAAAGCGAGCCTTTTAAGCACATTAATACACATAAACATGCATAAGTAGTCATATCATAATATAACTCACATAATCCACATAATTACATATATATATATATAATCAATTAAAATCACATATTTTACAATTATGCCCTCTAGGAACACTAATCCACATACTAATTCTTATTAGGAGTTTTGGGATGCTACAACTGTCCTGAACCTCTCCGACTCAGAGCATCTGCTACCACGTTGGCCTTCCTTGGATGATAAAAAAGCTAACAATCATAATCCTATACCAATTCTAACCAACGTCTCTGTTCCATGTTCAGATCCTTCTGCATGAAAAGGTACTTCAAAACCTAACCAATAAGCAACCACAATGCTAATAAGCATTTCAATAGCTTTCACATATAGCAGCAACTTTAACAAGCATTCAGTTTCATTTTCATATTCACATAGCAGTCAAGGGACAGACCCTATACATATACACTTCATGCTTCCTATTCTAGCATGCAGATAAGACATATATATTCCAGTTAAACACACAAGTTAACAAACCATGAGTCCAGCTTATCTTTAGCAGCGAGCTACACACTTAGACTATCTTACAGAACAATTAACCTTGGCAGCTCCAATACCAAGTTGTAACGTCCTACTAATCCAGGACTGTTACACCATTTGTTAAAATAGTGTTGAACTCGTTAAGCAAGTCATTTGGACTTAAGAGTGTAATTAAAGTCAAACAAAAGTTTAGGTATTAAAAATTTTGGTCAAAGAAGTCAAAATTTCATTAAAAGAATTTGAGTAATTACAAGGGATCCCAAAGGCTTTAAATCAAAACACAAGTTTAACAAAATTACAGAACCAGCCGACCGAAGCGGCAAAAATTGAGCTAATATCCCATGCTCCTCAAAATTATTTCGACCGTGGTGGCCGAGCAGGCTGAGTATGTACACGTCGCCCCTACAATTCTCATACTTATGGCTAGTCTAGCTTTCCTGTGCCCTTACCTGCACCATAGAGCATCGTGAGCCAAGGCCTAGCAAGAAAACCCCCACAAGGCATAATGAATATCCAATTAATCATAATCAATAATCATATGCTTCACATATGATAAATGAATTCATTCCAAGCATATACATCATAAACTTGTTTCACAATTTACAAGCATATTCATTCCAATAAAATAAATCATTTACACAACTCACGAGAACAGCCTTACGAACGCTTGTCGATGATCTACATTATGGCTGAATATAGATTATACCAATCATTCACAAATAATTTAATGCTAGTATGCACAACAACCAATCAGCTCTATGTGCATATGCCAATTTTCTTACCTCGAGTCCTAATCAATAGGCAAAGCGACCTTGAGTACGATTCCTCTCCCCCGAGCCTTTCAAAGAATGCTAGTCACAACACATGGATGATATGTTTATCAGGAACTAATCCCGCTAATGGGCCTCAAGACTAAGCCCTAGCTCTCGAAACCTCGGATTCCACTAAACAGGATATCGGAATCATCCCTCGAGCCTCCCAAGATAACTCCTCAAAACCCTAAACAAATGCATCATGAACTGCATTAGCGCCGCAGTGCCCCCTATAGCGCCACAGCTCTAAACAAACCAAGAAGCCCCCTTCTAAATTTCGTACATTTTTAGTCGCAGCACCCCCTCTAAAGGGTCGCTGTGCCACGGTGGTCCGAGGGCGAACCCACCCTCGAAGAAACTCAAAAAAGTCACGACGCTCATCCCAAGTGCCGAGGTGCTACCACGAGAAAACCCAGAACTGCGATTTTCCCCTATGTTTTTAGACACCAAACCTCAATTCTAACACGATTCCAATCAACCTTTCACAACCAAATGACCACAAACCAACTCTATAATTCCAGTAAAAAATAAAAATGCACTTAAACACCCAATAACACATAATTTACCAAAATTTACATTTAAGCTTGAACTTTGAAAACTTACCCCCAAAAATCTGAAATTTAAGTTCAAATTCAGAGTTTCCAATCTAATCTCAAGCCTCAGAACAACTAGAAATCGTGCTTCCACCACCAACAACTACACAGAAATCCCTACACCCATTAAAATTTTAGAATCATCTTAACCTCAAAATTTATGAAGACCCATGAAGAACATCTAAAAGAATTGGCCTACCTTGCTTCAATTCTGAAAGTTTCTAGTTGGAAGGGTGACTTATTTAGCTCCTAACCCCCAAGAATGACTTCAATGTCCTCTATGATTCATCAAAATCCCTTAAGTTTAGCCCTTGGTTGGTGCCTTTGGTCTTGGTACGAGTTAAAGAGAAAGAGGGAAGAGTGAAGAGCTTTAAACGTACTAGAATTATGATTCCAAACTTAGCCAAATTCTCTACTTAATGGGTCAAAAAGACCATTTCACCCCTTCCTCCAATGAACCCCTTATTTAACCCATAATGGAATTTTGGTCATTTAGCATAAATTCCCACCTAACCTCAAATTATACCCCAAACTCCCAATTAAATCCACTAATCCACTAAACCCAAATATTTCTCTCAATTAATTACATTTACCAATAAATCCCAAAATATACAAAATTACCAAAATTGCCCTTGGCTTCCCCGAGCCGAGTATTAATTCTCGTTGTGATTTGTCCGCTAAATTGCTTGAAAGGATTGATTCTTGTTGAATATCACAAATATATCCACATACAAATGTGGTCTCAAGCACCTAGCATATTAAATTACAAATATACCCTCAATAGGTCAAAATTACAAAAATACCTTTGTTGACAAAAGCAGGCCTTTAAGCACATTTAGTACACATAAACATGCATAAGCAGTCATATCAAAATATAACTCACATAATCCACATAATCACATATATACATAATCAATTAAAATCACATAATTCTGTATTATGCCCTCTAGGCACACTAATCCACATACTAATTATTACTAGGAGTTTTGAGACACTACAAGCTTCCTCCGTGCTGATGGAACACACTCGAGCAGCTCATTTATCTCGACCAGCTCTTGAGAGTTTCAATGTTTTTTTACTGCCATGCGTCCTCTTTATATGTCACGTCATCATGCCCAATTTTGGGTAAAACACTTTTGGTTTGGGGACTCGTTGATGTGAATGGCAAGGGACATAATATATACAGATATGGAATCTATACCTTTTCGAGAAGAATTGAATAATGGTTCTCTTACGGGTTAGTTTTTGGAACTGAAAGGTTATTGAGCTCAGATTCATAAATTAATTTATGAATTAACCTTGACTAGTAAAGTTAATGGTACTTAAGGAAAGAATAAATAATTAAATAGGTAAAACAATTTTTTATCCATGCTTTAATTAAGAGCCATTAATAGAGGATTGAATTGTATGTAATGATTAAATCTATGGACGCTTCTTACATTTAAAAAGGTACTCAATAAATAAATGTCTATAAATACTAGAGAGTAGTCTCGTATTTTTAGTGGAATAATATTGAGATTAATAAATTAAGGTTATTAAAATAAAGAATTTTAATTAATAATCAAACTTATTGGAGCTTAAAATTATAGGTCCATAGGTCCCCGATATGGCTCTATCAACATTATTCAAGGTAAGAGTTGAAACCATAAAAAATCAAGGAAATTGCGTATTTGCAAGAAATTTATTTTTCGAGGTCAAATATGTAATTAAGATAAATAAATGTCCAAAGTTAATAAATTAATTAATAGAATTTTCAAAATTAATTATTTAAATATAATTGTAATTTTTTAAAATGCCATTTAAATAACTAGAATATTTAATTTTGAATTAACTAGTTTCATTTATTTAAATAATGTGAAAACATAATTCAGATAATTCAAAATTGGTTTGAATTAGTTTGAAATTTATTCATTAATTAATTTGATAAGTTTAGTTATCAGGTTTAGATATTTTTGAATAAATAATTATTAAATAAAATTAATTAAGACACGTGTCGTTAAAATGACATGTGTTACACGCCAATCACAGTGCTTGTATATTTTATAATATTTTGTTTTTTATTATTTAATAAATATTTTATAATTTGAATTTTGTATGTGTTACATGGGTCTTTGATATTTTAATTTATTTAATTACTTATTTAATAAATATTTTATAATTTGAATTATAAAGTTATTATTCTTTTATAAAACTATCTCATAGAAAATTATTTTCATGACTCAAGATTATTCTAGAGAATTCTATGTCTTTCACACAGAGTAAAATTATATCGTATTTTTTTTCTCTCCCTGAAAAATTGTCTTAAACCTGGAAAATTCAAATATCTCATGTGTTGAGAATATCTTGTGAATCACAAAATTCCCACCATAACTTTATGTGCCCACTCACGTCTTGAGGTGTAGATATACATCTTGTAAGATCTTGATTTGAGTATTTTGGAGGCTGCTGAGGATTGGATGTTCGTAGGAAATACAAAAAAGATAACGAGCAATCTTGATACTTCTACAACTAGTAAATTCCTTATATTTTTCTATGTCATTGATTAATGTGCGCATATTAATGGATCCAGTTATTTCAATTTTTTTTAAATAATTTTTTTGAAATATCTGGGCCCACCACCACGTGCATTCTATTGTGCAAATGGTAAACTATTTACCAACAATTGGTACCTGAGAAGTCATTAATCTCTGCATACATTAATTGTTGTGTGGGTAAAATATGTGTTTTTATATTATTAAAATATATGATGAATGGATGGATGTTTGTTTAATGAATGTTTCTTCTTAAGAGTCGTTAATTATAGTTTATGAATTATTCATAATTATTTCTAGATCTACAAATTGTAAGGCATTTGGGGCATATGATTTTTTGTAATTTAATTTTCTGCACTTGTATGATTATTTGCAAAAAAGTTGTAATCCCGAACCCCAAGCCCCAAGAGTGCTCGAGCCCTTTCGGCACCCCAAGCCTGAGCGCCCCAGGCCCGCGTCCCTGCTCTTGTCACACCACTGTGCATGCGTCTAGCCCATCCGTGCGCCTGTGCCTAATTCACTCGTGAGCCTACCTAACTGCACCCGTGCGCCTGCCTAGCCACGCTACAGTCGCGCCCCTATCGTGGCAGCTTGGTGCGTGGGTGGCTTTCGAGCCACTCACACCAAGCTAAGCCCGAATTGCCTAAATCCTTATAAGAGCCCTAGGGCATTAGACATTTCCTTGAATTTGTGGGCTTGGCCCAAATGTTAATTAAGTGGCCCAAATTCAAAATGGGCCAAAATAACTGATTGGGCTTCAATTAGCCAAGTTCAATATTTTTAAAGGATTCTTTAAAAATTATTGAAATTATTTATAATTCAAAATTGGACTTGATGGCATAAAAATAATAGAAGACCCAAAAGATGCTGATGGAAATTCTATATGAAGCCTTGGTTTTATTTTTATTTTATTTTGTAATATATTTCAAGTGTTGTATTTTTTCTAGAAATACCCAAAATACCTAGCTCGCATTTATTTATTTATTTACCATATTTATTTACTTTCTATCATGGATTGTGACATTCTATACATATTACCAACACAATATTTAATCAAAGCATGCATCTTATACGAGTAGCAACATGTTTTGATTAGGAACATCATATTGGATTATATGCTTTTATTTGATGAATCATACAATAAATCTAGTTTAATCTAGTACAAGGTGGTGAATTGATTGCAAGTGTTAATTTCAAACCAATTTGATAATTAATTTTATTAGATAGGCAAATGATATTCTTAATATTTGAACATTTATAGAATAGATAGTATAAGGGTCTATTTAGTATTGATAAAAGTGTGTTTGATGTTTAAATGCTTAATGGGATTGGTAATTATTAGAATATCATTTGGTAAATTAATTGGATTAATTTAATTAATTAAAAAGCATAGGATGTTTTGAGAAAACACATATTCTAAAAATAGTGAGTGGGAGAAGGAGATGTAACAATAACTCATATGGTCTCTATTATTAGTTAACACTGATGTTTCATGGAATGGGCCTCGAGGCGTCTTTCTTTGCGTCCCTCTAAGGAATGTTTCTGACTTTGTTAATATTCAAGGTTAACCTCTATGTTTCTAAGAATATTATTGAATTATGTATTTCAAGTTTGACTAACCCTAAGGCACACTCTTGAGTTAAGTCATTAATCTAAAATAATGGGTTGCACTCACAAAGGTTGACTAGGATTTCGAGCGGAGTAATTAATCTTGACCAAACAAGCCGTTGTTCGTAAGCTAAAAGAGAATATAGTTTATTTTAAGTTTTAGCATATGAATTTGAGAAGTGTCTCAAAATTAATTTGAAATGAGTCTGACCTACCCTAAGACTGGTCCATTAATTGTCAAATTCATTTATCGTTGTTATAAATATTATACATATGGATGTCCATAATAATGAAGAATCACTAGGTTACACAAAGTAAAATATCAGCATTAATTCTTGATTGTATTCGGAGTAGTTACCTTATTTCCTTGAGGCTTATTTATCTGTATAAATAGGGGTCATTCCCCCATTAAAATAATAGATACAAGAGTTTCACTCTCTCTTTACATCTCTCTCTATTACTTTGTCTATTTCTTTATACTTTATATTTCAATATTCTTAGTAGTTTTATAACACGTTATCAGCACTACTCTGTAACTATCATTATTTGTAGGTTCAAATTCTTATCATGAATCTCTAGTCATAATCATTCGTTGAATCTAAACTAGACGATTCAATCTTCAACCACCATCTTGTGTTGATAACAAAATTCATTATCAAGCCTGTAGTCATCATAGTTTATTGAGGTAAAAATATTTTATTGCGAATGTATGTTTATATGATTACCATACTATATATATTGATCATAAAAAAATGTATATGTGAGTTGTTATTTTACCATTGTGATAGTATTAGATGGTTTAATGTCTTGTTATCGTAAATATTATTATATTCATATGTATGTGTTATTATTATCTCACATATTTATTATTGATTTCTCTATAGTATTTATTTTATAGTTATTTACAAATGATTACATTAGAATTTGTAAATATTGAAAAAAAAAATTATAGATACTTCAGATAAGGTCTTCCATATATCCTGAAGATTATACAAAAGTGATATTATTCATTAAGATATATAAAAGAAACATAATTGCTAAAGAGTTGTGATATTTTAGCAAAATTCCCTGAAGTCAATATTTCACAAATTTATGAACACAATTAAAAACATTGAAATGTATTATGATTGATGCAGTTGGTGACTGATTTTTCAAGTCCAAAAAGTTTTAAGAAAATAGCTTCAAAACATTAAAATATTAAATAATGATAAACAAGATTAAAAAATAATATGAAGAGAATAAACTAACTCAGGTGTAACTACCTTTGATATTGACTTGGATGTGTGTTTATTGTACAATAAAGAAGTTAACATGTATATCAATTTTGTTGTACATTTAAATATTATTCCCTGAAGAGAATGATAGAAAGTAAATTTTATTTTAAAGAGTATTGATATTATTAGTCATGTTATTATATATGCAATATTTCTTGCCATAAGCAAGTATGGTCTTTTTAATGTTATTCCTTGAAGTGAATAATTCATTACTTATGTCAATTATTCATTGCACATTCCTAGAAGTGAGTTTCTAATTATTAGTATTATAGTGAACTTTTTCATTGATCAAAATGTAATTTATAATTACATTCCTCAAAGTGTTATAAAGTCACAAAGATTATTTGAAATTGTTCTTGATGAAACCTCAACACAATATATTGCTAGCTAAAGTTAAACATATTTTATATACTAGTTGTACAATATCTATATAATTGTGAATGTGGCAAAAAATGACTTATAATATGTACCGGTTATACATTTAATTATATAATATATCAAGTCATAAGAATAAGGAATTATTTATTTCATTAATAAATTTTACCACTTGTTGGAAAGAAATAAGAAAGAAAAAAAAAAGTGATATATTCATATTATGATTATATCTATCTGGCTACAACAAACATGATTATTATCATTGTATATTAACTTGAGCGAATGATAAGTTTATATTTGAAAAATAACTGTACTTTTAAGCAAACACGCCATTGGATAGATAAAATTGTTAAATATAATGTTATTGAACATAATATATTACAAAAATCAAATGGAGAAATCTGATTCTTGAAGAATCAATGCTATTATATATTCACAAGGACATCAAAATTATTTCATTCTCTAGTATATAAACAAAAATGAAACTTTTATAGCGGTTATGTATATGTTGAATTTTTTTTTAGTGAAATACAAAGTATAGTAAACCTGAAGTTCATCAATTGAATGATCAATCATATGCAAAGAAATGTATAAATTTTCCTGAATTTAGATGAAGAACCAGAAGATTCTTTTTATTATTAATTTTTATATGGTGCTTAAGAAAATATGTATATATATTTTGCATATGGGAAGTGAAAATAAATTTGAATATCTTGTATTTTTAAAAGAAAAATATATATATTTCAACTAGTTTTCAAATGTTCTGTCTATAAATATTTTAACTTGTCCAGTTTTATTGTTTGTTACACACAGATTTCGAGAATGGGAACGTTGATCTCGAAACTCAGGCTCGTAAGGCGTGTGCTTGAGATTATCACGGTCGTCGTGATACCCGCAAGTCAAGGATAGTCTCGCTAAGGCAACAAGTGGCAACCTCGGATTGGTGAGCTTGGAAATTATGTGGTCTTGGAGGTGCTACGAGGTTATAAGTTAGGTTCACAACTCATAGTAGCAATGGTTCAACACTTGAATAAACTTCTTAATTCATTTCCTGCCCTTAGACAAGGCAGTTCGAAGAGGATGGTTTCGTCAATAATTAATTGTTGGGAGCATAGGCGAACCAAGATGATGAGCTCGTAATAGGCAAACGGTCTCGAAGGGACGTGAGTCTAGTATCCAAGCTCGTCGGTTGTGTATGAACGTATTCATTGTTATAAATTCCCTATGTTTAAGGAATTTGAAATAATTTGTTATTAAATCCCACATATTATGGGATATTACCGCGTACGTGATAATTGTATGCATTTAATGGAATTATATGATTTGATTTGTAGAGTAACTTCCCGACATATGTGGGAAGCGATTCAGAAAACCCATCTATAAATAGAGTGGGATAAATCATTTGTATAGATCGAATCATTGATATTGGGAAAAACTCTGTACAATTGCTTCCAGAAAGCTATCAAAGAATTCCAAAGAATTAGTAACACTGACTCGTGGACTAGGCAGATTTTAACTGTTGAACCACGTAAAAATCCTGTCTATATTTTATGTTTCCTCTGGTATATTTTGTTTAATTGATCTTCTTCTTTAAGTTGACGAAAACGACGTCAACAGTTCGGTGTTTTCATTGAGAGCTATTAAACAAGACGTGAGCCTATTTAGTCAGGGAGCCTCTCAAATCATCAATGGCCGCTGCAAGTAACCCCAATACAAGTAAGCGACCAATGCCCAATATACCCAAGGAGGAGATTCCTCATGATGAGAATTACCCACGACGGCCTGGAAAGCAGCCCATGGTGGACCCCGATCCTGAAGAAACGAGTGATTCATCCAAATCTTGAGGACTGCCTGCCCCCAGGACTGACGAGGATATGTATTACAACCCTAAAAGGTATGTTCCAATTGTGGAACTTGAAAATCGCCAACTTCACAAACAGTTGGCAGAAGCAACGAGACGCAATAAAGAGTTAGTCAGGCTGGCTACTGGTGCCCATGCCTCTCCTCGGAGGCCTAGGAGACGTCCTCGTGGGAGCATGGCCACCAAGAGGGGCAGAGCAGGTGCCTCCACCAACATCCCCGCCTGTTCAGCCAAGACCCCGGAGGAGAAACCGGGCTGAGGGTACCGCCAACCTGACTGCAAAAGCACAAACAGGAAAGGGAAATAACCGAGCCCCCTCAGTGGCTGAGACCCAAAATCCTGATGCTATGCAGAACAACCCGAAGCCTGACCGAAAAAATTCAGGACCATCTAGGCCCAATAATGGGAGACAGCCACCATCTCCCATAAGACACCCACCATCACCAATAAGGCACCCCTCACCAGTCCAGGAAGTTGCACGACCTGCACATAAAGATGAAAATCGACGGGCTAGGCACGGACAGGGGAGTGAAAAAGAAGCTTCCCGAGACTGCAGGGCTCCTCAGCCTACGGGAAGCCAGATGTCACGATCACAAAATGCTGGGACAAGGAGGCCAACAGGGGTCCCACCTCGTAATAACCGAGCTACGAGCCATGTAAGTGAAAGCTTAGATTACACTAGGTTTGTGAGCATTTACAACATGGAACCAAGGAGTGCAGGGAATAGAGGAAACCATCCTGATCTGCAGGAACACTTAAAACCACAATCGAGGTCGAAACAATCCCCCAGACCCAAATCTGCGAGACCATCTGAATGGCTGCAAACAGCCAGTGTATAACCCTCCATCGAGACAGGGAGCTAGAGATTTTATTAACAATAACCAGCCCTCTCAGGTCCAAGCTAGACCTCCCATGGATTTATTCTAAGAAAGGATTGAATAATTGGAGAGAGCGTTCAGGCTCTTATAGAATGAGTGTAACGGGGAGAAGGATGAAGAGTTCGATGCAGAGCTTGAGCCTTTTGCCCCGCATATCTCCAACACCCCATTCCCTCAGAGATTTAGAATACCTCATGTCCCACCATTTGACGGAAACTCAATTCCTTATGGTCATCTGAGCACATTCAACACCATTATGTGAGCCATCAATGTTGGTTACGAGCTCAGGTGTATGTTGTTCCCAGCAACAGATAAAGGACCAGCAAAAAACTGGTTTGAGAAGTTTAAAAGGCATTTGATTGCGTCTTGGGATCAATTGTCTAGGGCCTTTAAAAAACAATTTAAAGCTATGGTTGGCATTAGGCCGGAGGCATCGACCTTGACCAATTTCTAATAACAACATAATGAGTCACTGAATATTTACCTCACGAGGTTTAACTTAGAAGTGGCTCGAGCTCGAGATGTTGACGACAGTGGTCACCTGATGGCAGTTAGAGCTGGCATAATGCCGAGAAGTCCCCTCTGGGAAAACTTATAAAGGAAACCTATCGGGTATTTAACTGAGTTCAATCGAAGAGCCCAGAGATTTGTCAATGTAGAAGAGGTGAGGTCATCACTGAACATGACCTCTCTGCCCGTAACTACAACGTCGAACGCAAACTCTGCTTCGACCTCGACAGACCCCTCAACTTCAAAACCCCCCGAGGACAACCCTTCTAAAAGGAAGAAAAACGAAGGGAATAACCCTGAGGCAGATAGTATCCAAAACTGAACCTATAACCTTTACTGAAGAGGACGCATCACGCGTCCAATTTCCTCATAACGACCCTCTGGTCATAACCCTCAAGCTCGCGAACAAGAGGATACACTGAGTCCTGATTGATAACGGGAGCTCAGTGAATATCCTCTATAAAGACACTCTAGAAATGATGGGACTCACGCTTCGCGACCTAAAAGCCTGTGCAACCACGCTATACGGCTTTTTAGGAGAAGGGATTGCCTATATGGGATCCATTTAACTCCCTGTGACCTTGGGAGACTATGGAGTCTCTGTAACCAAGATGATAGAGTTCATCGTGGTGGATCTCCCATCTGCCTACAATGTACTGCTCGGAAGACCCACCCTAGTTGGGTTAGGGGTAATATCATTTGTTAGACACTTGTCCATCAAGTTCCCGACTTCTAGTGGCATGGGGACGCTGAAAGGGGACCAACTTGCAAGGAGGGAATGTTATAGCATCTCTGTTAGAGGAAAGAAGCAAACAAGTCCATAGGCACTTGTAATAATATAGAACAAGGATGGGACGATCTTCGAGATAGACAAAGAGATCGAACCCCAGAATAGAATAAAGGGTTGACCTCGAACCTCTAGAAGAGCTTGAGTAGGTCAAGCTCAAAGACCCCACAAAGATGATAAAGGTGGGCAAGAATCTTTCTGGAGAAGCGAAATAGCAATTAATTCACTTCTTAAAAGAAAACCAAGATGTATTCGCATGGTCGCATTCAGACATGGTGGGAATCAGTCCAAATGTCATGAGTCATGCACTTAACATTGACAAGAGCTTACCCCCGAAGCAGCAAAAGCAAAGACTCATGAACGATGACAGAAAGAAGGCCCTGAAGGAGGAAGTCGACAGGTTAAAGGCAAATCGATTCGTATGAGATGCCTTCTATCCTGATTGGATTGCCAATCCAGTGTTGGTTCCAAAACCCAATTAAACGTGGTGAACTTGAATCGACTATTCCGAACTTAACAAGGCATGTACCAAAGATTGTTTTCCCTTACCTCAGATCGATCAGCTCGTAGATGCCATGACAGGTCACGGCCTCATGTCGTTCATGGAAGCCTATTTTGGATATAACCATATCGCCATGCACGCCTCAGACCAAGAGCATACGAGCTTTGTAACCAATAAGGGACTATACTGCTACAATGTCATGCCTTTCGGGCTTAAAAATGCTGGAGCAACGTACCAAAGACTTGTGAACAAAATGTTCTCTGAGAAAATAGGTAATAACATGGAAATTTATGTTGATGACATGCTAGTCAAGTCTAAACATAACAATAACCATGTGGATGATCTCGCAGAATGCTTCGTCGTATTGCGAAAATATAACATGAAACTCAACCCACAAAAATGCTCTTTCAGAGTATCTTCGGGAAATTTTCTAGTTTTTATAGTGAACATGTGAGGGATAGAGGTCAATCCTGACAAGATCAAGGAATTGATTGATATGCCCTCACCTCGAAAACATAAAGATTTCAAGAGTTTAACTGGACAAATGGCAGTACTAAGTAGGTTTGTTTCAAAATCTACAGACTGTTGTCTTCCTTTCTTCAACCTTTTGAGAGGGGGTAAAAAGTTTGAATGGACAGAGGAATGCGAGCTTGCATTCCAGGATTTAAAGAAACATCTCATTGAACCTCCGATCTTGTCAAAGCCTATGACGGGAGAGGTCTTGTACTTGTATCTCGCTACTACCGAGCACGCCATTAGTGTTGTGCTCGTCCGAGAAGACAAAAAGGTACAAAAACTAGTATACTATGTCAGCAAAAGGTAACTGGGGGCAGAATCAAGATACCCTTTAATGGAAAAACTGGCTCTCAGCCAGATCCACTCATCTCAAAATCTCCGACCTTATTTCCAAGCACATCATATTCATGTGTTAACCATTCAACCACTGCGACAAGTTTTATCCAAACCAGAAGCCTCTGGAAGATTGTTAAAGTGGGCGGTTGAACTCTGGCAGTTCGAGATCACATATCACCCAAGAACGACCATAAAGGGACAAGCCCTGGTGGATTTCATCATAGAATGTATCGGAGTATCAAACGCCAAAGCTATAACCCCAGCCTGCGAGCTGTGGAAACGTTATGTCGACGGATCCTCCAATGAAAATGGATCGGGGGCAGGTATTATATTGATCACTCCAGCAGGAAGTCGATTTCATTCTGCATTAAGGTTCAACTTCGAGTCGTCAAATAACGAAGCTAAATATGAAGCATTATTGGCAGGACTTCGAATAGCCAAAGAACTCAAAGCAAAGGCTATACACTGCTATAGTGGTCAACCAAATTTTAGGGGAATATCAAGCTTGTGGCATGAGGATGGCTGCATATTTAGAGAAAGCCAAGGGTACACTCGGACAATTCGAGTTCTACACTATAGAGCAAGTTCCCCGAGAGCAAAACTCAAATGCAGATGCATTGGCCAGGCTCACTACGACCAATGAAGCCGACACATTGAATGTGGTCCCAATAGTATTTCTATCGACCTCGAGTATCAACGAGCCTGACAAAGAAGATGTGTGCATGATTGACTCCCAACTGACCTAGATGACTCCAATAGTTGATTACCTCGAAACTGGTATTCTCCCAGCAAAACGGAACAAGGCTTAGAAATTGATGTATCAGATCCCGATATACACTATTGTGGAAGGAAGGTTGTACCGAAGAGGATATTCTATGCCACTACTAGGATGTGTAACTCCACCCGAGGAAAAGAAAATTCTAGAAGAAATTCATGAAGGATTTTGTAGAGATCACACAGGGGGGCATAGTCTATCTAAAAAGGTGATAAGACAAGGATAATTATGGCCCACTGTCAAGGCAGACGCTGTAACGACCCAAATTTGCTAATAGGGCTTAGGGCCTTGATTAGCGTGCCTGGAGGGCAATAAATGAATTAATATGCTAATATGTGAATTTATGTGAACATTTGATAAAGATGCATGTTTAGTTGAGTTAAATATGCATGTGGGCCCCGTTTCGATAGTAGGGGTATAATTGTGATAAATGTGATATGTATGTGATTTATCTGTGTAGCACGGCCCGAGACAGTCCTGGGGAGCAGTTAGCCGAAAAGTCACAACGGGGTTGAGAATCCGGCTCCGGGCAAGTCGAGGGGTAATTCGGGCATTAGTTATTATATGGGGTATCGGGGTATGGAAATAAATATTTGGAGATATATTCGAGGTTAGAATGTCTAGGAGGGAATATTGGGGAAATTTACCATTTTGCCCTCGGGGACTTTTTGGTACCCCGAGCCTTGAGGTAACCACATAGATTAAGTTAAGTAAAACAAAGTAAGGGAACTGTTGGGAAACTTGGAGAAACCGACTATAGACTCTACCATACTCTCTCTTTACTTTCTAAGAAAGACTCAAGGGAAATAAGCTTTGGGAGGCCATTAGTCAAGAACTCAGAATTGAAGCTGAGCTTGGTGAGACTTTAACTAGAGAATCAGGGTTAGGAGCTTCAGGAATTGAGGTTGGGAACTGGGGGAATCAACTCAGAATCAAAACTCAGCAAGGGGTTTCGGCGAGGCTCAAGGTAAAGGATTGTGCTCGGGATAGCGGTGCTCGGGAAGCTCGGGACTCAGGTAAGAGAACCCTTGTTCCCATAGAGCTTGTATGCAGGGCTGAGCCCCAATATGTCTGAATTGTTGGGCGTAGCCCTTTGATTGAATTTTTTAGTGTTCATTATTTTTTTATTATGCTATGAATGCTATTGTGCAAATGATCGGCAAGAGCCGGGAACGGTGTAGGCCGAGGTCGGCAGGGGCCGGGAACGGCGTTGGGCACGTTGAGTGCAAGGCCGTGTACGGCAAGGGGCTGGGAGCAGTGTTGAGCATGTGGAGTGCGAGCTGCCAGAGTGAGACCCTAAAGGATACCTGGGATATCCTCACGGTGTAGACCGCAAACCCAGGGCCTGGTAAAGCGCCTTGGACGGCTTGGCCGTACGTGTTTAGCCTATTGATGGCCTGTTTATATGCTTGGTGTATGTTTTGCATATGTTATCTGTTTGTGGGATTTCTTGCTGGGCTTCGACTCACAGATGCTCTGTGGTGTAGGTAAGGGTAAGGATACGGCCAACCAACCATGAGTGTAGCAGGCTTGAAGTGGCGTGTACATGTTTGGTCTGCCACAGCCAGTGGATTTTGGGAGATGATTGTAATAAAACCTAGATTTTGTCGTTTAGCTGACTCGGTTGTATTTATATGTTTTAAATATTTCTAAACAGTATTTTGGGATCCCAAGTGTTAAAATTTTATGATTTTTAATGGTATAGAGTTATTTCTAAAGTTTTTACTCTGATTAAGGCTTAATTACACTTTTGCTTTAAAAACCTCGATTAGCGAGTAGTTGCATGTTTTAAACTCACTTAGTAATGGCTCTAAGGTAGTAGGGTGTTACAGACGCGTTCTAGTATGTCAAGAAATGTGATAAGTACCAGTGTTTTACTTTGATTCCACGAGCCCCACCTACCGAGCTAACCATGCTGATCCCCCCCCCCCCCCAATGGCCATTTGCAGTATGGGGAATCGATCTCATAGGCTCATTATCAACAGGCAAAGGTGGAGTGAAGTATGTTGTTGTCGCGATCGATTATTTTACAAAATGGACCGAGGCCGAACCCCTGGCAACAATTACCTTGAAAAAAGTTTTAGACTTTTTGGTAAAAAAACATTATCTGCCGATACAGAATGCTTAGAAAGATAGTGTCCTACAATGGCACCATTTCGATAGTGACTTGTTTACCCATTTCTGCAAAAAGAATGGGATAATAAAAAGCTTCTCCTCTGTCGCTCATCCCCAAACAAATGGCCAAGTCAAAGCAATCAACAAAACCCTTAAAAGCTCCATGAATAAAAGGTTGGAGGAGGCTAAAGGAAGGTGGCCCGAAGAGTTACCCCAAGTGTTGTGGGCATATCGAACCATAGCTCAACTTCAACAGGACATACTCCCTTCTCCCTAGCATATGGATGCGAGTCCATGCTACCAATTGAAGTCGAAATACCTACAATTCAGTTTCATGCCGACGATTAGGTCTCGAACCAATCCCAGCTCGAAGAAAATATAGACCTTATTGAAGAAAAATGAGAGGAAGCTCAATTGAAAAATGCTGCATATCAGCAATGAGCTACCAGATATTTCAATAAAAAAGTTAGAGATAGAAAATTCGGATTGGGAGACTTGGTATTAAGACATGTATTCCTGGCTACAAGGGACCCATCTGCTAGAGTACTCGGACCTAACTGGGAAGGGCCTTACCAGATCGAGTCTATTATTCAACCTGGAGTATATAAATTGACCAGATTAAATGGAGAATTAGTACTGCGAGCTTAGAATGGCGAACATCTACGACCTTACTATCAATAGTACAGGAAAGATGCCTTTGTTTTCATCAAGCTTGTATGTTTTTCAGACATTTTGTTAATAAAGTGTTCAACTCTGCTTTCTTTACTAAATTTTGTATTTTTTGCAAACTCTCTTAATTCAATAACCTATGGTTGCACTCATAGGATATTAAGGGGGCATTGGTGGTATACAATAATACCATAAGTTTGAAAAAATAAAAATGTCTGGATCATTAACTCGACATAAGAATTATTTTACACACGTAAACTAATGAAAAATGTCTGGATTTTTAACCCGACATAGAAGTTATAAGTGTATACGTGAGCTAAAGCTGTCTGGACACAACCAGATGCGCGAGCTAAGATGACCTGGATATAACCAAGTCATCAAAATTACAAGTGCGTGGATCACAAACCAGGCACGAGCTAAATAAGTTTGGAACAAACCAGCTAAAACCAATCTACAAAAAGTTGGAATATAAATAAACCAACTTCGATCAAAGTCGAGATCGAGGCTGGAATATTTTGCAAAAAATAGTTTCGACCTAGCAACCTTGGGGAGCAACTCGAGGAAGAGGAAAAGTGACTAGAAAAGAAGGATATAACTAAACTACCTATCTTACACGCCATATAAGTACTTTCGAGTGCATGGAAAAAGTAAGGTCCGACCTTGATAAATAATGAGATCAGACATGGATATATCGAGTACACTGTGCATGAATGCATTAAAATTTGAGTTTAAATCCAACAGATGTGTTTGTACAAATAAACAAGCATGGAAGGGAACCTTTAATATGATATGCTTAAAATATTTCGACCAAGAAATGTAAAGCAAAAATGTTGAAGTAAAAGCTTAATAAAGGTTTTCGAGCAAAGAAAATCATATACATAAATGACTCTAAATGACTCTGAATAAATAGCCCTTAAATGAGCTGTAGATTGTTTTTGCCCCAAGGGCATAAATAAAATACTATTACAAAAATATTAATGGGACGCAGCCCATGGCCTCGCTTCTATTAAGCAGGCGCATCCCCCCACCCCCAGCAGTATACGGCTTCTCCGTTGCCTCTTTCAGCCTCCTCCTCGGCTTCCTCCTTATCAATTTGAGCTTGCCACCTCTCTAGGAATACCTCTTCGAGAGTATCAAGAAAGCTCGTATCGAGATCAGCATTGTTGGCCTAGATTCGGTACATGGCCATATCAACTGCGTGATCTTTCTTTTGCTTGAATTCCTCGAGTAGGCGAGCCTTCTCACCCTCGATTATGTCAAAGGTGGCCTTCTTCTCCTCCTTGAGCTTGGCATTTAGCTCTTCGAGCTCCTTGATTCTAGAGTCCCTCTCCTTGATCTCAGCATCTTTAGCCTCCAACTTTGACTTTGTGGCCTTAAGCTCGTCTGCGAGCTTGATCTGGAGATTCTTTGACTCCTGAGCATAGGACATGCTCGAGTGGACTTCATTGTTCAGCTTGTAGTTAAGCTGAGCAAACACAGCAAGGCCCTATACACAAACAAATTGAGTTAGAACACATATAAAATGAACTTGAGCATACATGGCAGAATAAAAAGAGAGAATTACCGAGAAGATGAGCTCGCTACCCTTGTCGTAAAGGTTGTTGGTGTCCCGGTAGGTAGTGAGGAACTGCCATTGAGGGGCGTCGAGATTACTAAAGCACTAGCCAACTCAAGATAGAATGTCTGAGCCAAGCGTGGCTCCATGTTTCCTCGCATCATTGTCGATCATGTTCTCACTGGAATGAGTGAAAATCGACAACAGGCGTTCCCGATTGGGAGCCAAATTCTTTGGGGCCAGGGCAGTTTTGTGAGACATCTGGATGGCAGGAGGCAGGGGGAGTGTGACTTCAGCAGATACCCCGACCTTAGGATCTGCAGCAGCAGCTTGGCTTGGGCCCTGGGAGTCCGAAGGAGGAGGGGTCGCCTCAGTTCTCTTCGGGACCTTAGAAGGTCGTCCTGCCCTCTGTGACGCTCTCAGGCGCTTACTTTGTTTTCCTCCTGAGTGGTGGTTGAGCACATTGTCGATATCAGACTCCATATTTCCTGCATACGCAAGTTGCACATTAGTTAACGAGTTTAAACTAGAAATAGAAACAAAGGTTCAAGTAAAAAGAAACCTGACTAGAACTCTCCCTCGAGCTTGTGCTCAGCGACCATGTAATCCCCCTATCTTCAAAGGAGGTTGGGGGAGTCCCTTCCCTATATGAGGGTGAGAGCCTCAAAAGGTCCCTATAGTCATTGGTACCGTACTGAACGGCGACCCCATCCCAAACTTCATTTAAACTAAACATAGTCTAGAATTTTCCAAATCAACTATCGAACCTATGAACCCTCTCATCTACCCAAGACCATACATGGATATTATCCCTGGAATCCAGGAATAGGATTAGGGTATCAGGTTTATGCTTTAGCAGGGAGGGGGACCACATAGTCGAGCTGAGAATGACTTTAACTCCACCACTCAAGATCGAAGCCTCGTCATTTTCTTCATTTCCCAAGCAAGGGCGTACGTGACGACGAGCCACTGGGGAGCGGGCCCTTGAGCTCGTTGACCTCTATCTTGGAGGAAACTTTATAGTGGGAAGGGGTACGTGCTCCCATTCAACACACTTACAGTAAGCAACGTTGTCTGTCGACTGATCCGACTCCAGGAGGTCGCAGGCTCGAAGTTTACCTTCATGAAAAAGATAAGATAGAGAGTGACTACCGTAGGGCAGCTAGAGTATAGCCTTCTTGTGCTCCACCATCGAGTCCGTAGGTGTGGGACGGTGATAATTTGCTGAAGAAATGGATACGTGTCATTAGTTCAAGCCTAATCACTAATCAAAATGAGAAAAATAATAAGTATGTGAACTTACGAATTTGTTGGAACAAATAAAATTTAGAGGGAGCAAGGTCGTCCATCCAGAAGAAGGCTAGCTTGAAGTTTGGAGGATGGTTGGGCATGTCCTCGAAGATCTTTTTCTCTTTTGGGTAGCTCGAAAGATATTAGAAACCGTCTCCTCCCCGAGCTCGAGAGGATTTTCTTTTTAGACAAAAGAGATAGGGGATCTCTTTTGGTGAAGCTCCTTCCCACTTTAACTCGTGGTATAAAAACCTCAGAGCAAACAAGACCCTGTATGAATTGGTCTGAAGTTGGAAGGGTGTGAGCTCGAGAAAATCCTTAAAAAAGGATTTCAGGTGCAGTAGAGCCCCCGCCTTTATATTCTTGCGACTCCAGGCCGTGAGCTTAATCTTATTATCGGGTCGACCATCACCCGGGGCGTAGCAGCTCGACACATCAGCGAGTTGGATAGTCTCAAGTTGTGGCGAGCGAGGATGTCTGAAATCTGTCCCGTCGAAGTCACTGAGCTCCAATAATGCTCGGCTTCGAAAAATTCCTCCCTGGAGGTAGGAATGGTAGCTTGTGAGGTTGATGGATGGTTTGAAGGGTCCTCCATCAGAGAAAAGGATAGTACACCAAGCTCGAAAGCAACGGTGACTTTGAGCTTGGGATCGAGGGAGATAGGTCTGAGCTTGGGGTCTGGATCTAGGTAAATTGCGACTCGATGTTTCCTCCTTTTTCTTTCTTCGACATCGTCAATCTGACGTCAGAAATGGGCTCGACTATCTTCTTGCTCACACCTCACTTTGTACTCATGAATCAGCTCTGGTTCTAAGTGAAGGGAGATTCTGGACTTGGAGTTGTTGGAGAATAAGGGATTGCGAGCACTGACCCCCACCGATTCTCATAATTCTGCGACATCTAGCAAGAAAGAAAAGGGTGAGGGCCAGGCATACAAGAAATCAAAGTATGATTTTTGGTGATTTGAGCTCGAAGGCTTGAAATCACGAAGAAGGTTCGATCGAGGTCTCGGTCTCGAAAGGACAGGACGAGTTTAAGGAAGAACCCCAGACTATTATAAAGTACAAGCTTTGATCATGTATCTAACACGAGAGTGGGAAAGTGTGGGTTCATTTTAAGAATCCCAGATTTTCAGGAGAAAAGTTGACGGTAACTTAAAAAGGTGATAATTTTGGGATTCGTGCAATTTAAAACCCTAATTCAATACCCCATTCCTTGGTCTACACAATACATCACCGTAGTCTAAAAGGTAAAAAACCTATATCTGCGTTTTTTGCACTAAATATGGGTTTGAAATCCATGATTCCAAAAAAAATTTAATCCAAAGTTTATGTAGTATCAGCTAGATTATATGGCTAAAGCTACAAATTAGTGAGTACGTTCATAAGGCAAGGAAGTAAGTAAAAATGCATGAAAAAAATAAAGAGTAAGAAATCAAGAAATAGGAGCTTACACACAGAAGCAGCTTGCGAGTGCAATGAGATCGACGATCGCAGGAGCGGTGTCAGAGAAGCTCTCATAGAGTTGAAAATACCAGGGATAGTTTGCTTCTTTGGTTTGGAAAACAGGCAAAGATGAAACACACTTTTTAAGTTCTAATTTTTCTCTCTTTCTCTTTGAAAATTAAAGACACAAAAGTGAAATGAAGAAGACGATGTGGGCGTATTTATAGGCCCCAGAGAATGTCAAGGGTCGAATGGATCTAGACCATTGGCTAGATCCGGTATCTAATCGAACAATCGGGTGAAAAAGTGGAAATGGCGACAAAAATTTAGCAGGCGCATAGACATGGGTATGGTGAAAAGGTACTTGAGTACTGTGATTGAACAACCCATGGTTGACATGTGTCCACACTCAAGTATATTATGTGGCTCAGTTTTCGATAGAAGCAGCTTAAAAGTTTCCTTCTCAAAGGATTCGCACTGATACTTTTGAGGGGGAAAAATTTTACACCCAGATTTTGAGAATGGGAACGTTGATCTCGAAACTCAAGCTCGTAAGGTGTGTGCCCAAGATGATCATGGTCGGCGTGATACCTACAAGTCAGGGACAGTCTCGCTAAGGTAGCAAGTGGCAACCTTGGATTGGTGAGCTTGGAAACTACGTGGTCTCAGAGGTGCTCCGATGCTATAAGTTAGGTTCGCAACTTGCAGTAGCATGGTTCAACACTTGAATAAACTTCTTAATTCATTTCCTGCCCTCAGACAAGGCAGTTTGAGCTCAAGAGGTGTAAGCTCGAAGAGGATGGTTTCGTCAATAATTACTTGTTGGGAGCATAGGCGAACCAAGATGACAAGCTCGTAATAGTCAAACGGTCTCGAAGGCACGTGAGTCTAGTATCCAAGCTCATCGGATGTGTATGAACATATTCATTGTTATAAACTCCCTATGTTTAAAGAATCTGATATAATTTGTTATTAAATTCCACATATTATGGGATATTACCGCGTACGTGATAACTGTATGCATTTAATGGAATTATATGATTTGATTTGTAGAGTAACTTCCTGAAATATGTGGGAAGTGATTCAGAAAACCCCTCTATAAATAGAGTGGGATAATTCATTTGTATAGATCGAATCATTGATATTGGGAAAAACTCTATACAATTGCTTCCAAAAACATATCAGATAATTTCAAAGAATTAGTAACACAGACTCGTGGACTAGGCAGATTTTAACTGCTGAACCACGTAAAAATCTTGTCTATATTTTCTGTTTCCTCTGGTATATTTTGTTTAATTTCTCTTCTTCTTTAAGTTGACGAAAAATGGCGTCAACATTGTTAAATTTTTTTACTTCATATATATCATTTATAATTATTTAAAGACATGTAGGTGAATAATTATTTAAAATTACAAGTATGATTGTTTATGCAATGTGAATTCGTAAATAATACATTGTTAAAAGCTCTTGAAGGGCTCCTGATTATTTTGTAAACTATTGAAGAAGGGTTTCTTATTCCATCTTGTAGATTGTGAATTATTAAATATATTCTTTGTTTGTAGATTAAATTATGAGTAGAGAAGTCCCAAAGAACTTCATATGCATAAAGAATCAGAGTGTATATTATCACTTGATGTAGAAATTAAAGAACATGTAACGAGAATGCAACGAATATATGGTCCCGAAGTACCATCTTTATTGCAAATGAAAATTGATAGTATCGAAGATATTCATTCATGTGATCTTATTTAAATTTTAAATTTTGGATTGAACATAGTCATAGATAATGAATATCCCCAAATATCATGCATATTATAACATTGTTGATATGATATGATAATGAACAAGGTTATATACATGATTGATTTAATATGTTGGATAAATGTTCATATTCCATTCTACATATATGCTCTAGAAGAGTTATAGTAAATATGTGATCATAGATAATTTATGGTGATTTATAATTACAATAAAAATCATATGAGATATTTGATCACTAAAGTTATCATGGATATATGCATGAGGGGGAAATATATACGTGTTGCACTATTTTTCCCTTAGTTCATGTAACGACCCAAAATCACTAATATGGCTTAAGGGCCTTGGTTAGTGTGTCAGGAGGGCATAATTACTTTATGTGTGGAAATTATTAATTAACGTGTGATTATATGATAAACATGTTTGTATGGCTATATGAATGTGAATGTGGTTACATGTTATATTTATGAGAACCACATTATTATGTGGGTAGGCCTGCAGCGTGCGACTCGAGGCGATCCTAGAGAGTCAGTTAGCGGGAAAGTCACAACGGGGCTCAATGTTTGACTTGGGGCAAGTCAAGGGGTAATTCGGGTATTAGATGATTATTTGGGTTATCGGGTTATGGAAATAAATATATGGAGATATATTTGAGGTTAGGAAGCCTAGGCGGGAATAATGGGGAATTTTACCATTTTGCCCTCGGGGACGTTTTCGGTACCCCGAGCCTCAGGATTGATTTAATTAGTTAAGATTAAACTAAGTAAACTAAAAGTAGTAGAAAAAAATAAGGAAACTGACCCATTTTCACTTCTCTTTTCCTTCTCTTTCCTCTCTTAAGAAGGCTACAGAAATCTAAGGAAAACTCAACTGGAAATTCTGGGTTTGAGCAGAATTTATGAAGGATAAGCCTAGTTCTGACTAAGGGACACTCAACTAGGATCAAGGTAAGAATTGAATCTCATTCTTGAGCTTTAGAACTCTGAGTTTTGGCTGAGTATTAAAGGTGTTTGTGGTTTTGATTTTAAGGAGTGAATTAAAGCTGAAAAGCTTGGATTTTAGCTCAGGAACCTGTTAAGGAGGTGGTTCATCAAAGAAGGCAAGCTTCAATTCTTAGTTTAGAGCTCGAATTCTAAGTTTGCATGGCTAGTTTTTGGGTTCTTTAGTTGCTGGGTTTCAGAAATCAAAATGGGATTTTGATGGGTTTTTAAGCTGGATTTCTGTTGGATTATGCCATTAGAATCATGTTAAAAGTCTTGTGATTAATGGGTTTTGGAACTGGGGTGCTTTGGGGTGGTTTTTAATGAGGTTAGGATGTTAGAAATGGTGGATTTTCTGGGCACGAAGGATTGGGTCGCGACTCTGTTCTAGAGCGCTACAGCCCTGCGAGGCAAGGAAGAGCCAAGGGGGCTCTGCAGTGGGGAAGCGCCACGATGCCTCAGGGCAGGGTCGTAGCACGTGTCTGTCTTCAGAGAGACTTAGCCTCTATTTCAGGGGTGGGCCGCGGCTAGGTTTCAAGGGCCGCAGCCCTTTGGGGTACCTTTGATCTTTTTGAGGTTTAAAGAGCGGGAACCTAATCTAGGGTGCTCGAGATCGAATCCACCACCGTGTTTGGTGGAATTCGATGTCTCGGAAGCTAGAACTCCATCCGAATATATTAACGTGATTATTAATGGTACTCCCTATCTTGGTTGTGACTAGGTGTTAAGCTAGGGCTCGGGAAGCGGATCGTGCTCGAGGGGCGTCGCTCATAATCTGTAAACTTGGAAATTAAAGGTAAGAAAACTGCACCCGGTTGTGTATTTATAATGGGACTAAGGGTTCCCTATTTTTTATGCTTTGTAAAGGATGGTCTAAGGGTGCCGACGTTTACACTAGCTCATAGGGCGCGGCTCGGCCACTGGTAGCTAAGGACAGCTTATTATGCACTGAGCTCGGTTTAAGCGGGCCGGAGTCAGTGGGGTAAATAAAGGGTGCGATCTAAGGTGTCAACCCTGATTATTATGTTATTTGTTTGATATTAATGATTGGTGGATTGCTATGTTGTATAGTTGGGTGATGATTAGCTAATTCTTTGGATTGAATCTTCATGCTTTATGAATATTTTGGTATGTTAAGTGTATGAACGTGTTTAAGGGTTACCCAAATATTATTATTACTTATTATGTAATGTGATATGTTTTCTTGCTGGGCCTTGGCTCACGGGTGCTACGTGGTGCAGGTAATGGCAAGGGCAAGCTTGATCAGCCATGATTTGGAGAGCTCTGAGAGTACAATGTACATGATCAGCTGCTCAGCCGCCACGGTTGATGGGAGGTAGGGACATGAATACCATAAACTTCTGTTTTGCCTTTAGATAGGCTGGTGGTTGTCTGTACACTGGAAATTTTGTAAATAGACTTTTAAACGCTATTTCTTTTGGGATCCCATATGTAAATATTTAATTATATGGTAAGTATCTTTTGAGACCAAAACCGTTTAACCCTAGTACTCTAATGACTTTAGAATTCACGTTTTTAACTGTTTGACTTGATTAGCAAGTCCTACACCTTTATAAACACGCAGTGTAGCGGTCTTGGCTATCTAGGGCGTTACAGTTCAGGTTTTGTCCCACTGGGTTTTCCTGACAAGGTTTTTAACGAGGCAACTTTAAATCATGTTGAGATACTTGCAATTCATGAGGCAATGGAAAAATGTGTGATTAAGATCAACGAAACAACATATTTGAGGAACATGTTGATTATCACCCGATAAAGAAATACCAACAATTCTCTATAAAGATAATGATGCATGTACTGCTCAACTAAAGGGATAATACTTTAAAGGAGATAAATTTAAATACATTTCATCACAGTTCTTCTTCACACGTGATCTTCAAAAGAGTGGTGATTTGATGTTCATAAAATTCGTTCAAGCGACAATCTTGCAGACTTATTTACAAAGTCATTACCAACCTCAACGTTCAAGAAGATGGTACATAAGATCATAATGCGTCGATTAAAGGATTTTCAAGAGCGTTGAAATGAGGGGGAGTAAATATACACTGCACTCTTTTTCCCTTGGCTGAGTTTTTGTCCTACTGGGTTTTTCTAGTAATATTTTTAATGAAGCAGATTTTACGGACATCCAAGGGGGTTTGTTATAAATATTATATATATGGATGTCCATAATAATGAAGAATCACTAGGTTACCCAAAGTAAAATATCAGCATTAATTCTTGATTGTATTTTTAGTAGTTACCTGGTTTTCTTGAGGCTTATTTATCTGTATAAATAGGGGTCCTTCCCCCATTGAAATAATAGATATAAGAGTTTCCCTCTCTCTTTACATCTCTCTCTATTACTCTGTCTATTTATTTATAATTTATATTTCAGTATTCTTAATAGTTTTATAACAATCACGGTTAGTAATAATTTTTTTATGTGTTATTTAAATTTGTTGCATTCATGCATCATATTTACTATTCTGAAATAATTGATATTCATTATATGTGCTAAAATTCATTTTATTTTATTTATTTATTTAAAAAATCAAGACTGCATATCTCTCTTAACAAATTTAATATCCTCTAGAAAATGATGATTTTGGTATCAAAAGAATTCATTTCTGGCATGTCTATATGTTGCACATTCTAAGCCAAGTTGGGTTTTCTTATATTGTATGTCAACAACCACTTGAAGAGCCAACTATAGATGATACCAATAGTATGCATGAAAAATATACCAAATGGTTATAGGATAATCACATAGGGCGATTTTGTATACTCAAAAGCTTGCAAAAAGAGTACAAAGACAAGTACAAACACATCAAGACATCGTATGTGTTGTGGCATACCATTTTTGGATGGAACAACTTCGCGTTTACAAAGGAACAATGTGGACGCCAAAAATTTAACATGCGCCCAAGATGGCCTCCTTGCACCAATACCCCTACAAGAACAAAAAATGAGACCCTCACCTCCTGCGACTCTAAGCACTTCGTTGGAAGACACCTCACGCCTAGGAAGGACGATGCCTCGCGTGAATTATTTTGCACGCCAAGGGTGACACCTAACACCTAAGAGGGGCAGTGCCTAGCGGGACTGCTGCTGCACATCTTATGGGGTGCCTCGTGAGACACGCACCTCACGCCAAGGGAGAGTCGTACCACAGGGGGCACCTCGCGAGATATGCACCTCGCGCCAAGGGAGAGTCGCACCTCAGGGGGCTCCTCGTGAGGGTAGGCATCTCGCGCCAAGGAGTGGTTACACCCTACGGGACCTATGTCTCGAACTGAGGGAGATGCCTCATGCCAAGGAGTGGTTACACCCAACGTGACTCACATCTCACACTGTATGAGACACCTTGCAAGGGTAGGTGCCTCTCGCCAAAGAATGGTCACACCTCACGAGACCCCCACCTCAAGCACCAATGCAAGGCATCTCGGATCTTGCCCTTATAAACCAACCCGCAAGTGCCCTCACTTAACCAAACATTAAGGAACTCAAGATATGGATATGACCTCGAAAAGGTGTATAGTGGGTAAGGTTATCATATTAGTACAAAAGAAATGCATGCAAATCATGTACTATGTCAGTAGTGGCAATACAAGAACGGTACATAGTAAGGACTCCCCTGGCACGCCTATGAGGTTCATACCCGACATATAGTGGAGGTACAACATGGTACCAAGGCAGAAGAACTTTTGTAGACCTTTGACACATACTGGAGCCGACCACCATTCCTCCAACATCACTACAAATGCACAACGACCACTTGCAACCTGAATCTACAGCTCTTTGTCCCCTCAGCACCACAATGTACCAAGAGCCATTAGAGCTCACCTATAAAAATTACATGACTTGATCATTAAAGAGGGTTGCAAAATTGGCTGTGTACTAAGGCTATTGAGTAATATACGAGTATCATTTCTCCATTGTTGTACAAAGCTTTTATCCTTCAAGTTTTCTCTAAGTTCTTTCTAAGTTCATCATTTTCTTACATATATCTTTGAGTTTTCTGACCTAATATCGTTGATGATTTCTCACCGTCAACAGTTTCGCGTCGTCTGTGGGAAGAACAAGTATCAAGCCATTGTTCTTCCATCAATTCCAACAAAGAAAAAAATGCCAAGGCGTTCCAGATGCCTACGTGAATCACAAGATATTAAGATCCACTTGGATGGAGATCAACTGAGAGCCTCCAAGAAAGACCCTCCACCGTTGGAGAAGGGAGGTATACCAGAGGAACACATAGCCCCTCAAGAGGAGAAGGTGGTATCATCCCCAGCTATCCATTCTAATGGAGGTCATCAAGAACCATCAGTCCCCCCCGCAGGTGGCATGGGTACACACCCTCCTCCCCCACCTCCGACAGCACCGTGCTCCAACCACCGGGATCCAGGTCCCTCTATGCACAAGCCGGGAAAGAGTCCTCGGGTACACTCTGTGAATTCCAGCTCAAGAACTTGCTTCTATGAGGAAGAAATACGTGAGTTGCACAAAAAAAACTAAAGGTTGGAAACCACACTAGAGAGCATGCAGGAGGTGTTGAACGGCCTGCTGTAAGGAAATTCGAGCATGCCCCTTCCCAAGCAAAGGGGCAAGGAGCATGGGAGAGGAGAAAACACTAACCTTGTAGATGACTGGAGGACCCGACTTTCCACTAGCAACACCCCTCGGACAAAGCACCATGAAGGCCCAATGCCAGCGAGGTGCCCTTAAGAGCAAAGGTGGAGGGATGATGCTGATCATCAAAATGAAGTCGAGGTCTTCTCTAAGCAACACCCCCTGACCTAAGAGAGAATCTCAATAGAAGGTCAAATGTAAGGACAACACCCCCTATGGCCCCTCTAGAAGACAAGGGGAAAAGAAAGGTTAAACCATCGGATTTGAGGGACTCCTTCAATAAAAGGAGTCAAGAGCTAGACACTGAGATGAGGAGCCTTCGAAGCAAAATAGTTACTGGGGGGCATATTATCAATGATGAGTTTGACTACGAGTCACCTTTCACAAGGGAGATTCAAGTTGAATGATTCCTAGCCAACTTCAAAGAGCCTCACATGACCCCTTATGAAGGCATTACGGACCCTAAGTACCATCTTGATGCCTTCAATGACTTGATAAAGTTTAGGGGAATCAATAACAGAGCAGGGTGCCATTGCTTCGCTATCACACTGAAGGGGGCTACATACAAATGGTTCAAGAGGCTAAAGACAAGAACCATTAGGTCATGGCTGCAGTTTTCTGACAAATTTCTCTAGCAGCACCATGCAGTATGCGATTACACCATGTCGGGCACCAGCCCTGCTAATGTAAAGCAGGGTGAAAACAAAAGCTTAAAAAGTTACATTCATAGATTCAACATGGCGACTGATAAGATGGGAAGCCTGACTTGAGGAGAACTAAAAATGGCTATCATTTCCGAAGTACGCCTAGGCAGGAAGCTATGGGACAATATGATCAAAAGAGAGGTCAATGACTTAGACGATTTCTATGAAAGAGCACAAAAATACATTCACGTCGAGGATGGCCACAAGAACCTTAAGGCAGGAAAAAGTGAACCCATTTTCAAGCCCTCGGCCCATGAAGGCTCAAATGGTGCAAAGAAGAAGAGAGTGTATGAAGGGCCAAGGGATGACCACCAGAGAAAACACGTACATGGAGGTGAATCCAATCAAATTCCATACACCTTCTATACAGACCTAACAATACTAGAGAACATATCTTCCTCACAAACGAAAATTAGGTCCCCTTCAATCGATCGCTGCAGATGAAGAGAGACTGATCCAAAAGGGACCCCAGTAAGTATTTCCAGTACCCCAAGGATATTGGACACACCACGACGGAGTGTAACAATTTGAAAGTAGAAATCAAGGAACTCATACGCAGAGGGAAAGTAAGCATGTATGTCAGAAGGGAAACCCCAACACCAGAGGATCAGCCATATGTTAATTTCAGTAGTTAAAAATCAAAGAGGTTGCCAATATAACCTCATAGTAGATGCAATGTTTCCATATGTGCCTTTGTAATCTGCTAGCTATAAATGAAAGTGTTTCCTATCTAGCATATTACATTCCTTCTATATGCAAGCACTTATATAACAAACATACACACATGGTCAAAGTGTTGGGAATATTGCCCTTAAAACAATTGTAGTTGACAAATGTTTTAAATGAAATAAACAATTGAATTGAATTATTATATATATAGACTATGTTCGATATTATATGATAATATTAAGTGAATATCAGAAAATTCCAAAGTTTATCTATGTGGCCTTAATCTCATATTGGTATGAGAGGATCAAGATTAAGATTTTAAAATAATTCGCAGTAAAATATAGTTAAGGAATCTTTAGATTAATTACTGCTAGTATGGTCCACTAGTATTATGAATACATGTGACCTAGATCTAGGTTACTAGTGTAGTGGGACACTTTAGTGGAGGTACTTTACATGTTGAGAGTATGTAGAACTGGACCAGATGTGATTTGTTCATACTTGTTTAAACACTGTTTCATAGTATTAATCAAACACATCAAACGATGATCATACACACAATGATTTTAATCTTGAGGTTGCTATAAACTCCTATATATGTCATCTGATCCTTTGATTTATACGTTAAGGTTTGTCAGAATGATCAGGCTAAGAACAATTGTTTTGGGGACTCAATGATGTATATGGCTCGGGACGTAGTTTAACATATATGGAATCTATACCTTCTTATAGATTGAATAATGGCCCTATTAGGTTGGCTTTTAGAATTGAAAAGATTATGAGCGCTCATGTCACAAACTTGTTGTGACACAACCTTCACTAGTAAAGTTAATGGTACTCTAGGAACAAGATATAGCTAAAATGGTAAAATGGTAATTTTATTCCATTTTAATTATGAACCACTAATAGAGGATTAACGTTGTATGTAATGATTATATCAATGGAAACTTTATTCTTTAATAAAGTACTCAGTAAATATATGTCTGTAATTATCAAGAGTTCAATTTCATATTTATAGTGGAGTAATCATGAGATTAATAAATATGATTATTTAATCAAAGAGCTTTGATTAATAATGTAATATTTATTGGAGCTTGATATTATAGGTCTATAGGTCCTCAGGGTAGCTCTATCAACATCATATCAAGACAAGAGTTGATAGAAGGGTATATATGTAATTTGAGAATTTGAGAATAATTTTATTCTTCGGCTTATGTATGCAATTATATGATAATTGAGGTTGAATAATTAATTATTAATTTTTGAAAATATATTTATTAATTTAAATATATAAATTTTTGAATTTCATATATATAAATAAATAAATAATTTTTTTTTTTTGATCAAGAAGAAATGAACTTCATTAATCTACCAACAAATACACCCTCAACTCACCAATTCGAACTAAGAAGAAGCAACAGGCTGCAACTTCCAAAAAACCAAAGCCTAATACACTTTTAATCTATGTATAACATCACTCTCTTGTCTTGACATTTTTCTATTTTTTACAATGTATAACGTGTAAGACACTATACTTTTTATATCATAAGCAATCTTTACATCAGATTTGGAATAGCCTTCAAAAACGCACCTATTCTTGTTTAACCATAAGCTGTAGCAGGTTGCTGCAATTGCAGCTACACTAACCATATTCACAATTCCCTTAGCAGGCACCAAAAGCCAACTCAGACAGCCATTAAAGTCCATCGGCCATCCTCTGAAACCCAGCCAATTGAACACAAGCTCCACCACCCTTTGAGAAAGACAGCAGCTGAAGAATAAGTGGTTGTGAGTTTCAGGATGATCACCACACACAGGGCATAATGTAGAATCTAAGACAATATGAAATTTACTCATGTTGTCTTTCGTTAGCAGCTGTGAGGTCACCACTTGCCATAACATAAAATGATGCTTTGGCAAGTTGAGATTACTCCATATGGCCCTGTGATAGGTGAATTGAATCTGAGGTAGGGTTCTATTATATAACATGATGGTACTGAACTTACTCGAGCCTCCTACTTTCGATATTTCAGCTTGAGTGAATTTTTGTCTCAATCTACATATCTTGCGCCAATACCAACTTGTGTCCATTTTTAGCTCATAGGACCAAAAAGGGGTATCTTTGAGATAGATGTTGTTGACCCACTTTACCCAAAGTAAGTCTCTCTTCTCATTAATAGCCCAAATATACTTGGCTAGAATAGCTTGGTTCCATTTTGTTCCCTCTTTGAACCCAAGACCACCAAAAGCTTTTGGAAGACAAACCTTCTCCAAAGAGGCTACATGAATTCTGCTCCTATTCCCACTTACACCCCAAAGAAACCCTCGACAGAGTTTTTCAATTTCTTTTGTAACACTTCGAGGGAGAATAAAGATACTCATCCAGTAATTACGAAGTCCAAGCAATACAGAGTGTATTAGTTGAACTTTTCCAACAAAGGATAAGTGCCTACTCCCCCACGTTTGCAGCCTCAATCTGATTTTTTTAATGATAGTCCCGCAGTCTTCAGCTCTCCATTTGGTTGGTCTTAAAGGCACCCCTAAGTACTTTAAAGGAAAGGTTCCTTCAGCCAAACCAACTTCTCTAATGATCTCCTCTTTCTCCTCGGAACCAACCCCTCCAAAAAAAAATTTGGGATTTGCTAACATTTATGAACAGCCCTGTAATAGCACTAAACTCATCACGAACAGTTTTTAGCACCTTGATGGACTGCTTGGACCCTTTGCTGACAAGAATCAAGTCGTCCGCAAAGCAAAGGTTGATCAACTTCAGGTTTTTGCACAGAGGGTGAAATCTAAACTTGGATTTCTGAGCCGCTTGAAGAAGGCTTCTCGAAAAATATTCCATAATCAGAGGGGATAAAGGATCTCCTTGACAAAGATCTTTAGCTCCTTGAAAACCTCCTTGAACTCTACCATTCATTAGAAGAGAATAAGTTGTACTTTTAATACAATTCATCACCAAATGAACAAATTTACCAGGGAAGTTCATAGCATTCAGCAGGTCTTCTACAAATTGCCAATCCACTGTGTCATAAGCTTTACTTATATCAATCTTGATGGTGCAGCGGGGAGAAGTGTTTTTCCTTCTGTAATTCTTCAGGATATCTTGAAGAATCATCACATTATGAGCAATTGATCTCCCTTAAATAAAAGCACCCTGATTATGAGGAACCAGGATAGGAAGAACCAAAGCAAGTCTAGAACATAACAGTTTGGAAATACACTTGTAGACTGTAGAACAACAGGCAATAGGTCTATAGTCTATAGCTCGAGCAGGATTCTCTTGCTTGGGAATAAGAGAAATCATTGTGTTGTGAAATTCAGAGGGCATGTTACCTGTGTTAAAGAAACTGACAATGGCATCACAAATTTATCCTCCTATAACCGGCCATATCTTTTTAAAGAACCCTGAGCCAAATCCATCAGGTCCCGGAGATTTTGTATCTGGAATACTGAACATTGCTCTCCTTATTTCCTTGTTGGTGAATGGTTTTAGCAAACCCAGTTGTTGCTCAAGAGTTAGCTTCGGTCCCTGCTCAATGCAACTTAATTTTAATCTGGCTGAGGCATTACTTTTACTTCCCATGTAGCCACGGAAATGATTTAGAAAGTGCTTCACAACTTCAGAGAACTTATCAACAATCATACCTTGGTCTGTTGTGTAAGTAGTTATTCTATTTTCAACCTTCCTCTTCTTCAAACAGGCATGAAAATAAGAGGTGTTGGAATCCCCTTTTTCCAGCCAAGTAATTTTGCTTCTTTCTTTGAGAAAATTATGATACATTTTCTCTTGAAAATTGAATATTTCAGCTGCTCTAGCTTCTTGCTACTGGAAGCTTGCATCTCTCGAATTAGCTTCAGCCTGATGTTTAGCCTCAATGTAATTATCTCTAGCTGTATGATAAGTTTTCCCAATATCTCCAATCTTATCATGATTGAATTTCTTGACACAGTGTTTAACCCTCATAAGCTTCAAGTAAACCCCTTTTAGCCCTCTAGCCGCCAATGGAATTTTCCAATTCTGCTCCACTAAGGTCTGAAATTCCTGATGCTCTGCCCAGAAATTAAAATACCGAAATGGCTTAACCCCTATCTTTTCTGTAGTGTTTGCTGAAATCACACAGGAACAATGATCAGAAATGACCTCCCAACAAAATTGAGCTGAAGTGTTTGGAAAGTCATCATGCCACTCTTCATTCACAAAGACATGATCTATCTTGGAATAGATTCGCTTGTTTCCATCTTGATTGTTGGTCCAAGTAAAAAAAGAACCATTACTTTGGAGCTTGTCAACATGAGCTTGAGCCAACCAAAGATTTGAGTCATCCATTTCATTATGAGTCACCGGATTCCCTCCATTCCTATCATCCACGTTGAAAACATAATTAAAATCCCCAAGAACTACCCAAGGCTTGACAGGAAACCTGAGCTGCAACAGGTTTTGCCAAAGTCCCTTTCTATCTTCAATAGTGTTATAGCCATAAATAAAAGTTATACAAAATGTTTTGGCTTGACCAGTCATTTTGACCACACAATGAACATGCTGTGGCGATTCTGCTATTACTATAACACGCACAAAACTTCTCCTCCACAATATCAATAAACGACCCTCTATAGTGGAACTGGTATAACAGTCCCAGTTAGCAAATTTATTGGCCATTAACTCCTGAATTTTATTCCATCTCAATTTTGTTTCTAACAAACCACAAACACCAATTTTACTAACATTGCAAAACTCCAAAATATAGTCTTGCTTCTCCTTATTATTCATTCCCCTTACATTCCAACTTCCTATGTTGCAACTGTCCATGATTAATTGGCAATTAGATCAGGACCCTTTGCCTCTCCTTTTTCAACTACCTGTTCCTCCCAACTTTCCACTTCTTGTAACACACTAAAAGTGTTGACAGATCTTTGACCTATATCAGGTTCGATATCCATAGAGGACCCTGGAATAGACTCTTTCATTTTTGGACCTGCTGGTTTTCTAGGAGTTTTCCAGCCATCAGCATTCAATATCTCACTTTTCTTAATTAATACAGAGGGTTTAGAAATCACCTTAGATGTAGCAAGAGCTGGGTCAATTGGCTTCTGTTTTTTCTCCTCTGGTTTAGGTACAGGTGCTTTGTCCTCTGCCTTCTTTACTCGAACCACAGTATCCCCTTTCCTACAATCGGCCATAATATGGCCATAGCTCGAGCATTTTTTACACTTCACAGGTAACCATTCATAGTCTATCCCCTGCTCCATCAATTGACCATTTTTGTTGAGGAATTGGATCGTTCTTGGAGGATCGTCTGTGATATCCATTTCAACCAAAACCCGAGCGAATTGAACCCTTGTGCAATCTCTAGTATGTTGGTCCACCATAATAGGTTTCCCAACAGTACTAACTAAGGCACTTGTTCCCCCAATACTGAAGGCCTAGATCGTGAAGCCTAATCCACAGAGGAACAGATCAGATTAGTTTCAACGCATCTAGGTCAGTAGACCAAGGTCTAACTATAACTGGCTTCCGACCGAATTGAAGAACACCAGTCTCCAAAACTAAGTCTCTTGTAGCATCATCGTTAAACTTCACCATCAATAACCCCATGGTCATTCGAGCTATTTGTGCAATACCAAGATGGCCTCATATGCGTTTAATATATCCCTCAAAAACTGCCATTGGAGGGTTCGCACCTAGTACCATACATATCACTGCTGAACTCCAGTTTACTGTGTGTATCTTCACCTCCTCAGGGTCGACTTGCGCTATCTTGATGCCATCTTTGATGATAGGTTCCATGTATGTAAGCTGTCGGTCACGAACAAATATGTTTTCCTTCGCAAAGGACTTCCAGTGATTCTTAGCAGAGTTCTGGAATTTCTCATGATCAACATCCTCTATAGCTTCTGTTTCCAACTCGTCTTCCACCTCCTGAGCCCAATTCATATTCGAATGACGATCCTGGTTCGAATTAGGGCGATTCTCTGTTTCAACACAACTTTCGATCTGCACTTTCTCTCCCACTTTCACTGCTTCAGCTATCAGAGACAATCCATTGGTGGCGACAGCACCACCAGTTTCCTCCCTCTGATCAATCTTGCTGCTACTAGATCCTTGATTAGACAAGTGAGGTGCAGGCTTCCGTACCACGCGTTTCTTCTTCGCCATTGAAGAGAGAGAACCGTGAACAAAAGCGTTTTTGCTATAATAAATAAATTTTTGAAATTAATTATTTTATTTGAGTGGGAGAAAAAAAATTGGTAACTCAAAAATAGTTTTTGATTTATTTAATTTTAAAAGATGATGATAATGATGATCATTAATTTGAATTTTGAATTTTGAATTTAAATTTTGAAATATAGTTGTCATATTTTCCTTAAAAAGATTAACACCTTATTTTGTGGGAGATTGATTTTAATTAAATAATTATATAAAATAAAAATGAAAAATCCCTAAAAATAGAATAGTGGGTCACGCATGGCACAGTCTAGAGACTGTCCCATGCGTGTACCACATATACTGATATTGTATCAGTATAGCTTTTATTTTATTTATTTAATTATTTAATAATTTGAAAATGATTTTTTCAAATTTGGTAAGTTAGATATTTACCTAAATCAAATCCTATTATCATTATGATATTTTATAATATTACTATTGTTATTAGGAATAATAAGGCAATAGAAATATCTCTCTCTCTATATATATATATATGATATAGAAGAAGAAGAGAACACAGACAATACACATGGATAGAACAATATAATACAATACACAATTCAGAATAGTTCTCAAAGTTTTTGTCAGACAAAACTCTTTCTTTTTCTTCTTTATTCTATCCATTCTCAGACCATAATCCAAGTTCTCATGTGTTGAGAAATACTTGTGATTCCTAAAATACAAACCCATTTTCTCTATGTGCCCACACACATCTTGAGGTGTAGAGAACACTGCGGAAGATCATGGTTTGAGTGCTCAAAGCTTTGGATAGAAAGATCGATAAATATACGAAAAGACTCAAGGACACTTGATAGGCTTCAAGAGGTAAAAATTCATGTTCTTGTATGTTTATATATTTATATTTTATATATAAATATATTTTATATTTTTATATATGTTGCATGATTAATAATATTGTATGTTAATGTTTCTAGATTATTTTCTTATTCATATAAACTGTTTATATGAGTGATGAAATTTTTTTATTGTTGTTGTTCCAATGAACACTGGGCCCACCACGCTTATTTCGTTGCATGCTCTAAATGTTTTTCCAACACAAAGTCTATGTTGGGAGCGAAATGATCAAAGTGCTAAATGGAGTGAATCCCACCAAGCACTTTGGGGGGCAGGATAGGAGGCATATATATTGTAAAAAAAAAATACCTTGCAAGGCATCTCTTGAGTTCATGAGGGTTAGCTACCCTTATGGGTATCAAGGGAGCCAAAAGGTTCTACAGGGATAATGTCGCGACAAAGGCTAGATACCTCCACGAGGGGTACGATCTCAATGAGGACATCCACTAATAAGCCTAGAGCATTTCTTGAATCCATAAGGATTAGCTACCCTTATGGATGCCAAAAGAGCCAAACGGTTCTACAAGGACAACCTCTTGATAGGCTAATACCTCCTCGAGGAGTAACGCCTCAAGGAGAGCATCCACCAATAAGCCTAGAGCGGCCACCAAACCGTCTAGCCAAAAAGGGTCCTAAAAGTTACCCTTGTAAAAATAGTACTATGTATAATGATGAGAAAGATGATTCTCACACAAAATAACAAGAGCGCGCAAAAATATAGGATAACGAGATCCCAAAGGTTCAACATATCCTCACAAGTATCCAAGGTGCACCAACAGACACGTATCACACGCAGTAAAAAGGTCCCAAAGGGAACCATTTCAAAATAAAGAGGTGCTAATAAGAAGCCCAATTAGATAAAAGAACATAGCAATGTTCTATCATAAAACAAGAATAAACCATAGAAAAATTGTCAGAGTTCCTCGTGAGAAGCGAATGACCTGGAGAAACCTCGTTGGCACAATGATTAAGTAGCGTTACAACCAAGTTGAAATAAGTAGATATAAGCTTCCCGCACAAGGGAACAAAAGACAGGACAAAAGAAAGCCTCATGGTTTCCCGTTGCGAGCACTCCATTCGGCAACCTTAGCAACAACGTGGTCACCGAACGAGGAGAAGTCAAAGCCAGGATTCTGTCTCCATACTCCATATAAGGTGCGCTCCACTAACTTGTATTCAACCTTAGCTAATTCTGCCTCGAGAGCACTGATCCTCTCCTGCAATGCCTCAATTTTAGCTTCTTCTCTCTTCTTGCTCTTAGACGAAGAGGAAGCCTTTCCCATGGCTGCTTTCTACCTTGAGGTTGGCCTTAGCAAGTTGCTTGTCGAGCTCTTGGACCCTGACATTAAGTCGATCTTTTTCTGCATTGGTTGAGGACAAGTCTTTCACCGGAGCTATTAAGCGTTGAGCCACGAGAGAATTCGACAAAGAAAAAGGCGTGCACATGTAGGAGGTCAAGATACAAGAAGCATATATATATAAGGAACCATACATAATAAAATATTGCAAGGTATAAACTTACCCATGTGTTGCGGGAGAGGATCATCCTCTTGGAGGCTGATCTAGTAGAGGTTGAATACAAGTTTGTGGAGCGCACCCTATATGGAGTGTGGAGGCAGAATCCTTGTTTCGACTTCTCCTCCTTCGGTGACCATGCCGTTGCCAAGGCGACCGAGTGGAATGCTCGCGGCAAGAGACCTTGAGATTTCATTTCTACAGCTTTTATTTTCCATTTCGATTTGGTTGTATAATTATTCAAACTTTATTATGCTGGAGAGGTTTCTCCAGGTTCTTTGCTTTTTCCTTCAAGAACTTTTTTAAGTCCTGTTGTGGTTGGTGCTGACTTTATCCTGCAGCATTATCACAACTTCCTTTATATATATATACATGTGTATGTGTGTGTGATCTTTTGTTGTTGTTTCTTTATGCTCGAGGTCCTTTTGAGCCCGCTCCTGTATGTAGGAGCAAAAGGGTTTCAATAGGTCTCTCTTTTTTCTGATAACTTGTTGATGTTTTATTTTGACTGATAGTAATAGTCTCTTCAATGGACCTTGATTGTATTTGTAAGGATATATTCAGGGGCGTTGCCCCTGTAGAGCCTCTTGGCTCTCCTGAGATCCGTGAGGGTAGCTAATCCTCATGAACCCAAGAGATGCTTTACGAGGCTCTTTTATATATTTATATATCTCTCCTTCCTGCCCCCCAAGTGTTCGGTGGGATTTATCTCATCGAACACTTTGGATGTTTTATCCCCACTATGTGCACATATCTGTTATATGGGTGTTTTCATGAAAAAAAAGGTAAAGACTGGGATGAAAAATGAAATGTTCTCGTTAGAGATAGGTAGATAACAAAGGTGCTCATGGCAATATTGCATCTATTGAGGCTTTTAGGATAACTTCCTCAATTCTTAACTATTTAACCTGAAATTGCATACTTAGACAAAGTAATGACATTCCTGCCTCAGATATGGAGGTCTTACTAATAATATTTTTTTAGGTGTTCTCCGTTCCACGCTCTGGGTACCATGGTATCTTCCAAACGTGCTAACTTGTAGGTCTTAGGGGGCACCACCTGGGCAACTTGGTAGGGTCCCTCCCAGTTCGCCCCTAGTACACCTGCCCCTGGGTCACAAGTGTTTGGTAGGACTTTCCTTAACATGAGGTCTTCGACTCTGAATGTCCTCTCTCACACCCTTGAGTTATAGTACCTTGTCACCCGCTGCTAGTACGTTGCCAACCTTAACTGTGCCTTTTCTCTTCTCGCCTCAAACAGGTCCAAATTTTTAGCCAATGTTGCGTGGTTAGCCTAGTCATCGTATGCTTGTACACGGAAAAGGTTGACTTTCATTTCTATTGGAAGAACAACCTCGCACCCATAGGCTAAGGAAAAAGGTGTTTCTCCAGTAGTAGAACGGGGAGTGGTCCTGTAGGCCCAAAGCACATTAGGAAGTTCTTCGACCCAGGTTCACTTCAACTTATCCAATTTTATTTTCAAGTTATTTTTTAGGATCTTGTTGATGGCCTCCACTTTTCCATTGGCTTGTTGGTGTACTACAGTGGAGAAACTCCTCTTGATCCCCCTTTCTCTGCAATATTCGTCGAACAACCCTCTTTCAAACTGGGTTCTGTTGTCAGAGATTATCTTGTAGGGCATTCCATACCTGTAGACGATAAACTTGTTGACAGAGGTGGTGATTTGCTTAGTCTTTATATTGACTAGAGGCTCTGCTTTAACCCGTTTAGTAAAGTAATGTAATGACCCAACTATTCTAGACTTTTGGACCATTAACGAAAACTATACATACTAATCCTTAATAAAACTTACAAGTGAAAATACCATAACTTTATTAAGAAACTTGTAAAAATAAGAGTTAAACTTACATAAAATCTCAAGTAGGATATGGGATCCCATTGTTTTAAAATCAAAACATGACATAATTAAAAAGAGATTTACATAACAAAATGCGGAAAGATACATGTAAAAACCATAAGAAACAAAACTACATCCTCGAATCGAAACGCTCGGCTCTTGAATCCATTCCGCCTCAATACACATTCTCTAAGCTTCCAAGAACCTTCCCCGCCACTAAGACCTATTTTCCTGCACATATAAACAATAAGGAATGAGCCTAATGCCCAGCAAGGAAAATCTAACATATAGCCATATACATAAGAATTCATAGTGCAACATAAAAACATATCATAACACATATAACACATACTATAATGGCCATTATTACTTGGGGTCCCATAGACTAAACAAGTCATATGCCCATTAGATTAGTGGGGTCCTACTAGCTAAGCAGGTCATATGCCCATAATCTATTTGGGGCTTGTTAGTCATATGGGTCATATGCCCAAGCCTACAAACATACATATCATAACATAAAAACCATAAGATAACATATAAAACATATAGCACATAAATCCTATCCTATTTTCCTTACCAAAATTACCGGGATATGAGGACAGAATATGGACTTTGGAACACTCCTAAAAACCATTTGCGAAAGGGTGAGTCTATTGATATTGAAGAAAAAGGGATGAAGGAACTATACATATTAAAACATACTTACCAAAAACCTTGTGCTTAAGAACTTGGATTTCCTAACCAAGAATAGGAATAAGGTTAGAAGGCTGAGTAGAAGACTATGAGAACTTTAAAGAAAATAAATATAATACCAATGAACTAGAGTGTGGAAATACCTTGAACACTTGTAAGACCAATCTAAACCTTGAACCGAAATGCTATAAGACCTTACTTCCCAAGTGTTTGGTAAGCTTATAGTGATCAAGCTTATAATCCCCAACCCAAGTGTTTACACTCTCACAATAACCTAGCAACTTGCAGCCTCTGAACTTAGCTTGATGAATGAATGAAAAATGCTTGGTGCTAGGTCCTATTTATAGAGTTCTAGGAATAAAAATCTTCTTTTTGGCTTTGAATAAAAAAAATAAATTTAATTGAAAATATTTGAATATCCTTCAGCCAAAGGCTTAGGAATTGTTCAAATTTTTCAGAGAGATTTAAGGATTCAAAGCTTGATTTTAAAATAATAAAAACAAATAGAATCCTAACTTCTAACTCCCTAAATCTCGTAACTCTAAACTCCCCTTCCGTAAAATCAACATATCTGGAGTTGTAGAACTCCGATTTGGACTCTCTTTATACCCTTAGAAAGCTCATTAAATTATCTACAACTTTTAAGAAATACTATTTTTCGAAATTCCTAATATAACTAGGTCAAAAACAGGTCAGAAGTTACAGTACCCTAAAGTTACAAAAAATCTATTTAATTATCTAAATATCAACCTAATCCACAAATAAATAAAATTGTGATAAATGTCATGCTCCTATCAGATTTTGGTGAAGACTAAGTCTTATATTTCTCTTATTTTATCATTAAAATAATAATTTCTTAATAATCATACATATGATAAGTGTTACTATCTTATTGGGCCTATCTAATCCTTATAATATAATAAATATCACCATCAATATCAGTCATATTAATCAAACCTTAGGTTAAAATTAATATTCTTAAACTATAGGTTAAACTTAGAAAATCTACAAGTGTTACTATGAGTGTCCAATTAAATCCCGGTCTGAACCAAAATCCACAGTTATAAACATACTACAACTAATACTAGCTATTACTACTACTACTCCTATCTAACTAGCTAAGTAAATTATGGGACTCTACAAGTAATCTACTGCTACAACCGCATACTTTGCTCCTCCTCTTCCTGTTAGTAATGCGCCAATCAATTCGATCCCCCACACAGCAAAGGGCCACGAACTAGTCATGCTCACCATCTCATTTGGTGACTGTCTGGGCTAGTTTGCATGACGTTGGCACTTGTCATGGTAGGCCAATAATACCCCTATCGCATGGCCTTTTTTGCCATGGATTTCCCTCCAGCATGATTTCCACATTCTCCTTTATGCATCTCTTGTAGAACCTTCGAAGCCTCCTCCTTATCTATAAACCGGAGGAGCGGGGTGGAGAAGCCTCTTTTATACAAGACTCCATCTACCAGGGTGTAGTGGGCGACTTTGCGAACCAGCTTACGGGCATCCTTTTTGTCCAAAGGCAACGTTCCATCACTTAAGTACCTCGAGATGAGTGTGGACCATGAATCCCCGAGAGAATTGACCATGTGAACTTCCCCCTCTGCTATTCTTGATCTGGACAGGTATTCCACAGGGATGGACTTAAGCGTTTCTTCATCTCGGGTGGAGGTGAGTTTTGTCAGAGCATCGACATTCGTGTTTTCCTCTCTTGGGATTTTTTCTATGGTATACTGTTCCAATTGTTCCAAATACCCTTTCACCTTGGCCAGGTATGCAACAATCTTTGGGCCTCTTGCTTGATATTCACCTTTCACCTAAAATACCACTAATTGTGAGTCCCTAAAGACATGCAAATGTGTTACCTTCAGCTCATTGGCTAGTGGCAGGCCAGCTAGGAGTGTTTCGTATTTTGCTTCATTGTTGGAAGCTTCAAATCCAAATCTTATTGTGCAATACATCTTATGCCCCCCATATCCTGTCATTACTATGCCATCTCCTGCCCCTCCTTCGTTGGACGCTCTGTCTACATGGAGGATCCATTCTTCACGTTGCTTTTCTCCTTCGTAAGTTTGTTCATTCTCTTCTATTTCTCCCTCTTCATGGGGTCGATAGGGAAACTCGACTATAAAGTCTGCAAGTAACTGCCTGTTGATTGAGATTCTTGGGGTATAAGTGATGTCAAACTGACTTAATTCAATCGACCATTTTAGCAACCTTCCTGAAGTCTCTGCTTTATGAAAGACTCGATGCAAAGGGGTGTTGGTGAGCACTTCAATGGCATGAGTATGAAAATATGGCCTTAGCTTTTGCGAGGCTACTACCAAAGCATATGTTAATTTTTCTATTTCTAGGTACCAGGTTTCTGCATCTACCAACCGCTTGCTCACATAGTATACGGGCTGTTGGTGCTTCTTTTCCCCTTTGACTAGGGCGGTGCTAATGGCCTTCTCTAACACTGCTAAGTATAGATACAATATTTCCCCTTTTCTGGCTTAGCAAGAAGTGGAAATTTTTTGAGTATCTCTTTTAGTTTAGCAAAGAATTCTTGACAATCTTCATCCCAAGCAAACTTTTTGTTCCCTTTTAGGATGTTGAAGAAGGGGAGACACTTGTCGGTGGATCTGGAAATGAACCTGTTGAGTGATGCTACTCTCCCTGTCAAGCATTGCACCTCCTTTTTGTTTCTTGGTGGGATCATTTCCAATAATGCTCTGATTTTATCAGGATTGGCCTCGATACCCTAGGATTTTACCATAAAACCGAGGAACTTCCCCGATGAAACTCCAAAGGTGCACCTGAGCGGGTTCAACTTCATTCTAAATCTTCGGAGGGTGTTAAACATTTCACCGAGATTGTTTGTGAGCTCTTCTACCTTCTTTTTCTTTACCAACATATCATCTACATATACTTCCATATTTCTTCCTATCTGATTTGCAAACATTATGCTTACCAACCTTTGATAAGTAGGGCCGGCATTCTTTAACCCAAAAGGCATTACCTTATAGCAATAAAGCCCCTTGTATGTTATAAATGAAGTATGCTCTTCATCAGCTGGGTTCATGAGTATTTGGTTGTACCCAGAATAGGCGTCCATGAAGTTAAGTAGCTCGTGCCCAGCCGTGGCATCTACTAATTGATCTATCCTAGGAAGCGAGAAGCTGTCCTTGGGGCAGGCTTTATCAAGGTTAGCAAAATCCACGCAAGTCCTCCACTTCCCATTGGGCTTTGAGACTAGGACTGGGTTGGATACCCAAACTGGGTAGAATGCTTCTTGGATAAATCCACTTGCTTTCAACTTGTCAACTTCTTCTTTCAGGGTCGCATATCTCTCTTGATCTAGCGCCCTCCTTTATAACTCACAAGTATTGCTTTTGGTTCGATGTTTAAGTGATGGCACATGACTGATGGATCTATCCCCACCATGTCCTCGTGACTCTAGGCGAACACATCAGGGTTGTCTTTCAAAAATTCTACAAACTTTTCTTTCACGATATCTGGAAGGTTTCTCCTTACTTTTAGCTTCCTCAATGGCTCATCCATAACTATGACTTTTTCCAATTCCTCTACTGGCTCGGCCCTGGGTTCCTCTGCTACCCGTGGGTCCAATTCGTACGAGTTTGCTCTTCCATGTACTACCATCACCATAGGCACTGACGGTTTCATGGTTGTGCGGAGGGATGTGTTATAACATTCCATCGCTTCCTTATGTTCCCCTTCCATGCTCGTTATCCCTCCAGGAGTCAGGAATTTTATGGCCAAGTGATATATTGAGGTTATTACCTTCAATTCTCTTAAGGAGGGTCTCCCTAATACCTCATTGAAGGCCAAGGCACAGTCTACCACAACAAAGTTTTCCATTATGGTGATTTGTCTGGGTTGCTCTCCCATGGTGAGGGCTAACTCAATTGCTAATATGGGCTATATCGAGTCTCCTGTAAACCCATATAGGGAGGTATTGTAGGGCTTTAGGTTCCTAATGTTCAGTCCCATATTCTCTAAAGTTGGGCGATATAGGATGTCTACAGAGCTCCCACTGTCCACCAGGACCCAATGCATCCTCATGTTAGCAAGCTGTAAAATCAGCACCAAGGGATCGTTGTGAGGAAAATTCACACCCTGTGTGTCTTTTTCAATGAAGGTTATTGAGTCGTTCTCCCCCTTAAAACTCTTTGGGGGGCGTTGCTCCAAACTTAAGACGCATGGAGGAGGACTTCGTCTGGCTTCCCTATCGTATCTTTCTTGCCCCTTCCTCAATTCGCCTCAGAATCCTAGCCCTCCAAAGATGGTCCTAACCTCTCCTTGCACCTTTGGGGCTACATCTCGTGCCCGTGGTGAGGGTATTCTTTCTTTCGGTCTTTGATTTTCTCTGCGGATGTATCTACCCAAGTGTCCCCTGCGTATAAGCTCTTCAATTTCTACCTTCAAATGAGTACATTATATGGTGGTGTGGCCAATGTCTTTATGATATGACAATGCTTACTAGGGTCTCTTTTTTATTGATCTTTCATAAATGGCGAGGGTTTCCTAAAGAGGACTTAATTCTCATTCGTGACGAAGATATGCTCCCTAACATGTGTTAGGTCAGTATAAAAGGTGTATGGGGTATGTCTGTGTTCACCAACGCGCTGGTGCTTTCGAGGACGATCATCTCTCGACCCTTCATAAACCCTCTTTTTTTTTTTGCACTATTTAGGTCTTCACAGATTGAGGGTTTTACAGATGACTCACCCTTCCCAGCCTTACAACTCTCATGACCATCCTCAACACGAATGTATTTCTGTGCCCGTTCGTAGAAATTGTCTAAGTCAGTGACCTCCCTCTTTAGCATGTTATCCCACAGCTTACTACCCAGGTGCACTCCAATTGTAATGGCCAGTTTTAACTCCCCTCGGGTTAGGCTTCCTACTTTGGCTACCTCCATATTGAACCTGTGGATATAGCTCTTTAGACTCTTGTCTTCTCCTTGTTTTGCGTTAGCGAGGTTGGTGCCTGGCATAGTGTAATCATGCACAGCATAATGTTGCTGGAGAAATTTGTCAAAAAATTGTTGCCAATACCTGATGGACCCTGGCTGGACTCTTTTGAACCACTTGTATGCAGGACCCTTTAACATGACAGCAAAGCAGTGACATCTGTCTCTGCTATTAATTCCCCTTAACTTCATTAGGTCATTGAACACATCAATATGGTACTTTGGATCCGTATTTCCCTTGTAAGGGGTCATGTGAGGCTCTTTGAAGTTGATTGGGAGATGAATGGCTTGGATTTCCCTAATGAAGGGTGATTCGTAATCAAACTCGTCATCGACAGCGTGCCCCCAAGACGCAGTGATTATCTTGATCCGTAGGCGTGCCCCCCAGTTCTTCCCTCAAGTCTGGGGGTGTTTCCCTTGAAGTAACATCAACTTTGTTTTGAGGCTTAGTGTCGTTCCTCCGCGCTGACCTCTTAGGCTGCTTCACCTATCCGGGATGTTCATGCTGCTTTGGCCATGGGGTATTGCTAGTGAAGAGTTGAGTCCTCCCATCATCTACAGGGAATGTGGTTTCTCCTCCCTCATGGCCTTTTTCATTTCACCTAGGAAGAGGCATGCTTGACTTTCCCAATAGCAGTCCATTCAACACCTCGTGCATATTTTCTAAGGTGGTTTCTAGCCTTTGGTTCTTTCGGTGTAACTTGCGTATCTCCTCTTCGTAGAATCGAGTCCTAGAGCTCGAGCTTATGGAATGTACTCGGGGACTCTTTTCGGGCCTGTGCGTTGACGGAGCTGGATCTTGCTAGCCGGAGTTTAGCACCTGCGATGGCCTTGGGGGCAGAAACACTCCTCCACCTACCTTAGGGGCAGCCACTGGTCCTGACAGTTTTAACTGGCTAGATAGCTGGGGATGAAGCCTCTCTTTCATCTTCAAGAGCCCTCGGCTCCTTTGGTGCATCCACATTTTCGGGTGGTGGAGGATTCCTCATGGAGGCTTTCAGATGTTCTCCGTCCAGGTGTACCTCAACCTCTCATGGTTCTCTCAGACACTTAGAACGTCTGGCATCTTTCTCTGCCGAAATCAATAGAAGAACAGTGACTTGACACTTATCCTTCCCACAGACGGCGCCAAACTGTTGACGGTAAGAACTCGTCAACTAAGTTAGATCAAGAACTTTGTGAGTTGTAAAAGAATTGAACTTAAATTGACTGAACTTCAAGAAAACTTTTTTATGATTTCAAGAACACAAAATGTAAATGCTATAATTTTAGAAAGAAAAATAGAGAGAAGGTAGAATGTCTGTTTTCATTAGCCATGACTGGTTATAAAACTCTGCAAATTCCACCCCCTTCTTAGGTGAAGGGAGGTCATATTTATAGTAGAGCACCATTGGCTCACTGTACATGGTGGTCCTAGGGACACAACCCTGCATATGCAGTCTACAGATGGTAGTGGTGCCAGCAGTGTGGAGGTCGGCTCCCTATTCTTCTGGTCATGTGTGGGTTTTCATCCCTGCAAGGCACCCTATTCTAATGAACTTCAAGTATTGAAGTCTCCATACGTCGTCACGGGGGGCACGGTCCCAAGATGCCTGGGAGGCAAGGCCCTCGCGAGACGCTATGTGTGAGGCACAGCTGGCGCCTAGGGCGCGAGACGGTATGTGCGAGAGCCACGTGACACACTGCGTGCGAGGCCCAGCAGGCGCCTGGGGTGCAAGACGGTACATGTGAGGGCCACGCAAGACGCTGCGTGTGAGGCGCAGCAGGCACCTAGGGTGCGAGACGATGTGTGCAAGGGCCACACGAGACGCTGAGTGCGAAGCGCAGCAAGCGCCTGGGGCACGAGACGGTATGTGCGAGTGCCACGCGAGACGCTGCGTACGAGATGCAACAAGCACCTAGGGCACGAGATGGTGTGTGTTAGGGATACGCGAGACGTTGCGTGCGAGGCACAGCAGGCACCTAGGGCGCGAGACAAGGTCCATGGTGTAAGGCCATACCTCTCTTGGTGCCGTTGCGGGGCCCTTAGCGTAAGTGGTAAGGTCGTTCTTGGTCGTTTCCATCTCAAGCCTACATTTTGGAGGGCACAAGGCGGGGGCCTTGTGCAGCTGGAATTTTGGCATCAACACACCTCCTTTGCCGTAGGAGCATGACCCACTCATCTCATATACGCCATGTACATGCAACTGAGGGTCAGCCAACTATTTGGAGCCAGCTGAAGTTGATCAAGCTTGAAGTACTTAATTACTTCTTCAAAGAACAAATGGAGGGGAATCGTGCCTCGCGCCTTCAATATAAGCTCACTGAATGCTATAGAACCAGGGGTGGCTCATGAGCCCAACACTTAGGAGTGGGTACGTAGCATTGGAACTCACCATTTATGCAGTATTTCTCCATTAGTTCTATTAACTTATTCTCTGACATAGGGGAGACAAGGGAAGCCTCTAGCAGGGGACAGGAGTTCGGCTTCTCAGGCGCCATGTTTTGATGACCTCTCTTTGACATATCTGCAAGACCAAAATAATAGGGTGATGTCAGTGCAGGGAATTTTATCTTCCATTTACATCTCCGCTATTGTCTCCCCGCAGGAGTTTTCCACCTAAGTGTTGGAGGTGGAAGCGTTAGAAATAGATTCTCTATAGACAATGGCTGAGGGGATCTAGAGGTGGCTTCAAAATCACTATAGAAAGCTTCCTCATAAACAGGAGATTTAGGAGGTGGAGGTTCAGGCGGAAGGTTCTCTTCCATAAACATTAGCTCCATTTGTAAGTCCAGAAGGCTCACTCTATGGCTAGCAATGTAGTTGTCGAGGTCCCTAGAAGAAACAGCCCCTCACCCCTCGAGGCAAAGTCTATCTCACTTTCAAAAACCCAAATTTTTTGCCTATGGGCGACTAATCGCTGCAAATGATATCCATGCACATGGTGTGGGTTATCTATGGAAGGCTCCAGATCCAATGAAGATAGCTCAATCGGTTCAACATCAGGAGGTACGCTAGACGACTCGTCGAAATCCATGGACCGATGTCTCATGAAGAGCATAAGTGCAAATGTGTGTGAAGTTTATGAGGAGCAACAAGATACAAAAGAGTGGGTTGAAAACCCCTAGATACTTATGCATAAAATTGGGGCCAACTATGGGCTGCAGTATTGTGTGCGTGAGGTGAACATACAAATGGACGCTAGCGCAAAGCTCCGCGTGAAGGGGTGCTGGGGATAAAACACACCACTCCTGAATGGTAACTTAAACTCCCCAAGCATGAAAATGTTAAAGGAGTGACCAAGGGAATACCTTGAATAGATATGGGACAGTTACTGGAGGCTCGTAATCACTAGGGATGCCCACCACCGTCATTGCCTCAACTCCTCGCACCAAACACCTGGAAGCACCACCAGTACCTTTATACCTTGCACCACACATCTACAAAAATAAAGGGGGTAGAAAGAGACAATTTTTTAGTACCTAAGTGAACATACGTATATCTATATACATTTATAACAAAACATAAGAAAAGAAAAACAAAGTGTTCTTGAGGAGGATAGAACAATCCATCTCTTGGAGTTTTAAAGATTAAGGCACTACCAAGCTAAGAGAAATGAGAGTGTAGTAAGTGTCTTCAAGAAGAAGTCCCTATTTATAGAAAACGCAAACCCATCCTAGCCATTGAATCCAATATTCAATCCATGGTCAAAAATGAAGCCTACCGCAAAGCCAAATGATAGACTCACATTCAATCTCAAGGAATCACGAGGATCACCCCCTCCAAAGTGTGTTTCTTCACACCACCAAAGCAAAGAAACACACTAACACCACATATGGTTTGAAGACTCCATATCGAAAATTCTTCCAGAGTGCCTAAAGGTCTTCTTGTAGACTGGGGGGCAAGTGTGGATGGAAAAACTTCACGTTTACAAAGGCAAAATGTTTACGCCAAAAATTTAACTTACGCCCAAAATGGCCTCCTTGTCACCAAGACCCTACAAGGCCAAAAAGTGAGACCTTCACCTCCTGCGACTCTAAGCACTTGGTTAGAAGACACCTCGCACCTAGGAGGGGCGATGCCTCGCAGGACTTCTGCTGCTCGCTGAGGGTGGCACATCGCGAGATAAGGCAACTCATGCCTAGGAAGGGCGATGCCGCGCAGGACTACTACTACGCACCTCAAGGGGCGCCTCATGAGACACGCACCTCGCGTCGATGGAGAGTCGCACCTCAGGGGGCACCTCGCGAGACATGCACCTCACACCTAGGGAGAGTTGCACCTTAGGGGGGACCTCGTGAGGGTAGGCATCTCACGCCAAGGAGTGGTTACAACCCACGAGACCCGTGTCTTGCACCAAGGGAGATGTCTCACACCAAGGAGTGGTTACACCCCACAGGATCCACATCTTGCACTGAGGGAGACACCTCGCGCCAAAGAATGGTCACACCTCATGAGACCCCCCGCATCAAGCTCCAATGCAAGGCCTCTCGGATCTTGCCCCTATAAACCAACTCGCAAGTGCCCTAACTTAACCAAACATCGAGGAACTCAAGACATGGATACGGCCTCGAAAAGTGGTAAAGTGGATAAGGTTCTCATACCAGTACGGAAGATACGCGTGCAAATCATGTACTATGTCAGTAGTGGCAGTACAAGAATAGTACATAGTAAGGACTCCCCCAGCATGCCTATGAGGTTCGTAACTGACAAATAGTGGAGGTACGACATGGTGCCAAGGCAGGAGTACTTTTCCAAACCATTCACACATACTGGAGCCAACCACCATTCCTCAAACACCACTACCACCTGCACAACAATTACTTACAGCCTGGATATGCAGCTCTTTGTCCCCTTGGGACCACAACATACAAAGAGCCATTAGAGCTCACCTATAAAAGTGACCTGACTTGATCATTAAAGGGGTTGGAAAATTGATTGTGTGCTAAGGCTATTGAATAATATACGAGTATCATTTTTCCATTGTTGTTCAAAGCTTTTATCCTTCAAGTTTTCTCTAAGTTCTTTCCAAGTTCATCATTTTCTTAGATATATCTTTGAGTTTTTTGACCTAATATGGTTGACGATTTCTCACCATCAACACGATTCATAAAGATGTTGGATCTCCAGATATACTGAAATTGGTGCAAAAGGACACGAAAGGTAAATTCATATTTGCCATTGCTTTTTCACTTATGTGATTTATGTTTTATTAACATGATGAATGTTATAATCCATGATTCTAAAACTATTTTTTCATTCCTTTAAAAAATGATGACTCTTCCTCAAAAAGAGTCAGCTTCTAAAGGAAAGGCATCGACATCAAAGAACAAGTGAAAAGTCCAGCATTAGTTTTGGAGATTCATTATTATTTTGAACAATTTTATTTCTTTGTTTTAGAGATTTAAGATTTCTATTTCAATCAAGAAAGCTAATGTTTAGAAATTTTAGTTTATGATTAGTAATGTGATTATTAATTAGGAACTTTTTGGTTTCTATGTTGCATGAACAAGGTTTTGGTATTTCTTTCAGTAATAATTCGATTGTTATTTCGAGATGTGCTATTGAAATCTGTCATGCAAAATCAAATGATGGCTATATAAACTGAAGGCTATAGAACAGTCTATCTATAACTCTGAAATGTTTAAAGTGTCTAACCCAAGATATATTAAACGTCAAAAGACTGATTCTGATAGTGAAACATATCTATGGCAATTGAGATTGGGACATATTGATTTAGACAGGACATATTGAGTTAGTAAAGGAAGGTCTTTTAAGAGAATTAACTGTTGGTTCTCTCCAGTTTGTGAATCTTGTCTAGAAGGAAAGATGACCAAAAGAAATTTCTCTACTAAAGGTTCAAGAACCAAAGAACCACTCCAACTTGTACACACAGACATATGTGGTCCACTTAGTGTACAAGCAAGATGAGGGTTTTAATACTTCATCACTTTTATTGATGACTATTCAAGATATGATTACCTATATTTAACGCAAAAGAAATCTAAAACATTTGGAAAGTTTATAGAATTCCATGCAGAAGCTGAAAAGAAATTAGGTAAATCACTAAAAGTTCTTTGATATAATCAAGGATGAGAGTACTTAGATGATGAATTCGAGGACCATTTGCGTGAGCATGGAATTCAATCCGAACTCACATCACTTGGAACACAACAGCAAAATGGTGTTTTAGAAAGAAGGAACATGACGTTATTAGATATGGTTAGATCAATGATGAGTTATTTATCATTGCCACTGTCATTCTGGGGCTATTCAATTCAATGTGCAATGTACATATTGAATGTTGTTCATCCAATTCAATTCAAAAGACACCATTAGAACTATGGAATGGTACTAAACCTAGTTTACACCATTTTTATATTTGGGGGTGTCCAGCACACGTGCTAAAAGGAAAGACTAGAAAGTTGGACTCACTGATTGAATTGTGCATGTTTGGAGGTTATTCCAAAGAGACTAAAGGTGGTACATTCTATAGACCAAAAGAAAACAAAACATTTGTATCAAAAAATGCTACGTTTCTTGAACATGACTATATTACTAACCAAAAGCCTCGCAATAAGTTTTTACTGGAGGAAATCATCTCAGATCAAGTAACTAAATCACCAATCGTTCACAATGAACAACGACAAGAAAAAGCCACAAGTTCTAGTCAGAATAATAGAGAGCATTGTCATAGTGGGAGGGTTGTCAGAAAACCAATTCGCTATGAACACAAAGTTTAAATGCTTGTGTCTAACACAAACAAAAATGATCCATTGACATATAGAGATGCAATGAGAGATTCAGACAAATTAAAATGGTAAGACGCCATGAACCTGGAAATGAAATCAATGTATTCCAAATCTGTCTGGATTCTTAATTATCTACCAGGAAATGTTAAACCTATTGGTTCCAACTGGATATTCAAGAAGTAAAGAGTAGAAAATATGATAGTGGAGATTTTAAAATCTAGGCTTGTTGCTAAAGGCTATACCCAGAGAGAAGGGGTTCATTATGAGAAACCTTATCTCCTGTAGCCATGCTAAAATCTATTCGCATATTATTGTCCATAGTTGTTTGCATGGATTATGAGATACAACAAATGGACGTTAAGACAACATTTCTAAATGATTTTCTTGATGAGACCATTTATATGTCTTATCCAGAAGGGTTCGAAGTCAAAGGTCAAGAGCAAAAGGTTTACAAGCTTCTTAAGTCCATTTATGGACTGAAACAAGCTTCAAAATCTTGGAATCTAAGATTTGATGACACAATTGAAACATATGGTTTAGATCAAAATGTTAATGAACCTTGTGTCTATACACAAATCAAAGATGGCATAGTGGCCTTCTTAGTTATTTACGTTGATGATATTCTATTGATTGGAAATGACATAGAAACATTAACAAAAGTAAAGAAATGGATGGCTGAGAATTCCAAATGAAAGAATTGGGAGATACAAACTATGTTCTGGGCAACAGGATCCTTCGGGATCGACAGAACAAAGTTTTGGCACTGTCTCAAGAAACTTATATTGATAAGGTACTGGAACACTTCGATATGCAAAATTCCAAGAAGGGTGACATACCAACCTGGCATGGAATTGTCCTTTCTAAATAACAGTGTGCTAAGACAACTCAAGAAAAAGAGGACATGTGACGGTTATGTAGTAAGGATAGTCAGTCATTATCAATCCCATCCAACATTGAGTCATTGGGTTGCAGTAAAGAACATTCTCAAGTATCTTAGGAAAACTAGAGAATATATGCTTGTATATTCAGATGGTAACTTGAACCCGACTTGTGACACTCATTCTGATTTTCAATCTTTTATCCATATTTTCTACCTTGGACACATGGCATGACCAAACGGGTTTCATTGGCTTTTGGGAGAGGCACGGGCCCAACAAAGGCCCAGCGAACAATGAGCAACCAAACCCTGTCGGTCCGGAACCATGCCGAGCCCAATAACAAGCAAATAGCACAAGCATAGTAAGGGGCCCAAAAATAAGATGTAGGCCCAGACCACCTTCCCAAGCATACCCAATCTCTATCCTCCGGGATATTGATTATGGTAGAAGACGTTCCATTTGATGAGACAAATCCCATCAAGTGGGATCCAGATGAAGTATCTGGGTCCATCCCCAACATTCTAATTCGCCATCAAGAAGTCTTTCAATCCATCATCGCTAGTTGATGTCCACCTTGGTGAATGAACCCGGGTATTGGACAATGAACCTGGATGTCGGTAAACGAACCCGGACCATATGTCTGGATAAAACAAGCAAGTTCTTCCTACTGCTGACATGTCCCTGAGAAATCTGACAGTTGATCTCCCTAACTAACCTACAGAATGGGATACGTATGGAACATAGATATGCTCCTAGGAAACGATAGTGCCACTACTCTAACAGATCCTGTCCCCAGGATCCCCCTAGTAGCCCACGTGGATCAGTCCGTGCTAACAGGCAAAGGACAGCTATAATTCTTTACCATGCTTAAGCCGACCCATTGGGCCTAGATTAACAACATGTAACCATGTTACACTCTTGTATTATGGCTCTATTAGAGAGCACTTATGATTACATCCTTATTAAGCTCGGATTAGTCCGACCCAAGCTACATGACCACCTATAAATAGGGTCATTTGTGCACTGTAGCAAGGATCCAATTTTCTCTTGTATGCATAACCACTACTGAAACTTCCAGAAAACCTCAATTGTTAAACTCTCTAAAGCTTAATACTAGTGACTCGTGGACTTAGGCACATTAACTGTGATCTTGTTCATTTCTTTCTAGCTCTTATTTCTCAATATATTTATAGTTTTTGAAAAACTTGGTAAACATTTTGGTGCTTTTGTTGAGAGCGTGAAGAAAGCTTGAACCAGTCTTTGTCATCTACGAAGATGGTGAATACCAGACACACTATGTTTGATCCCGCTCAGCATCAATAACAGGAAAATGTAGAATCATTGCAAGACCAGCAACTTCCTCAAGACCAACCAGAGGGCGTACCTTATCACGGCCCCCTACCTGATGACTCCAAAAACTTCAAAGAAGAGGATGAATACTATGAAGACTATTATGAGGATGGCCGAGAGGGGTATGAAGACCATGAGGTAGTTGATCCCTCAACTGTTCCTCCCCCAGGAACTCAGCCACCTCTCCCACCAACAGGGATTGGCGCTCCAACAATGCTACAACCCCTACTCCTCCTCCGAGATGATCCCCTCATCCCGGAGTCGGTCCTTCTAACCCATCTCAAGAAAAAGGGAAAGCCAAAGCGACCGATCCCATAGAAAAAGAAAACCCCCAAAAGAAGACTCCTCCTGCTCCAAAAGCTAGGGTAGACCCAGGACATAATCACCCGAAAAATTTGCAAGGGAAACGCTCGCAGGGTACTAAGCCTCAGAATGTCTCGAGACAGGATGACCAAGGAAAACATTTTTATCCCAGCACATCCATGAACAAAGATCACGAAGGGCGTAAATGCAAAGAGGAGTCGGAAGCTGTTAGTTCAAGATATGACACATCCCGCGTTAATTTATGAGACGGCCTCAATGCTCGAAAGGAGAATGCCCGTAAAGAAAAGATTCGTCCTCGTGGAGGCGACTTGAGGAATAAACTCAATGACAGGAGGAACGGAAGAGTTCCCATTGATGATAGAATGTTCAGGGAGTTCATGGAGCATCTAGTCGATCTCAAAAATGTTACGGATCCCTTAGTTCGAAAGCTAGAAGGTGGAAGTTCTTATTCAGAAGATGTGGAAAACGAACTGTGTGCAAAACACATCCTAGACGTCATGTTACCCAAGGGGTTCAAGATGCCGGATATACCGGCCTACACCAGAAACACCGACCCGAGAAACCATCTATCCTGTTGCAATTGCCTGATCACGATAGTCCATGTCTGCGACACCGACAAATGCCTGTACTTTTTGATCACCTTGGCTGGACCTGCCAAAGAGTGGTGGAAAAGACTCAAGTTAGGATCAATCCAATCTAGGTCCAGATTGCAGTCAGCTTTCCATAAGCAATTCGCAGCCACCCAGAAACTAGACATAGAGGTCAGTGCGATGGCCAACATTAACCAACATCCCACTAAAACCCTTAGAGCTTACATTCAATGCTTCACAGAGGAAGCTTCAAAGACTAAGGTGGATGATGGGCAATGCTTGGTAGCCCTCCAGTCTGGAATCATAGCTAGGTCCCTTCTCTAGGATGACATGCAACAAAGTAAGATGGCCACCCTTGAAGAGCTTATAATAAGGGCTTAAGGCTTCATCAACTGGAAAGAAGCTCGAATCCAAGCTTTTGGGTGGCATCCAGGACCATAACCAACAACACAAACCCTTCCTGGGTACGGAGCGCAGTACCCGTCAAATCTCTATCAGGCAGCTCCAGCGATGTCCGGACCCGCTAGAACTCTCGGGATGTAGTTCATGACCCCGACCGTCTATGCCCTTGCTTCATCAGGATATGCTCCAGCTTCTTTGGCCCCTTTCTATGGATACGAAGTGGCACCAACTGGATACATTGTCGCTCCTGGAGCTATTCAACCATCCTAGACTAAAGCGGCTGAGGCAAGCATAAACCCTTCCCAGGGAAAATGATCCAGTAAAACTCAGAGTTGAACTGAGCCCCAAAAGAAGGAAAGGAGGGGATATGAGCCCAAGTACACAGAATACAAGAACTTGGTGGATACTCAAGAGAATATCTACCTTGAAACGGGCAACGTAGTCCACTACCGAAAACCAAGCCCCATGTTTAAAGGGGGAAAGAACTCGATGGACGCAATCAAAATATGTGTTTGTCACAAGGACATAGGCCATACAACAGTGGAATGTTGTCAGCTGAAGGACAAGATCGAGAATTTGAGCAAGCTGGGACACATCCACCAGTGGGTCAGGATGCCAACTTGAGTTTCGGGACTACCCGCAGCTCTTGGACAACCTTTTGCCCAGGGAGCACAAGAACCGTTCAGAACTACTAAGGAAGGGTACGCTTCAGGACTAGAAGTACGGGCCTCCCAGGGGTCCCCAATAGTGCAACCTCCTGGAGGCCCTATGGCTTCTAGACCTAGGGTGCCATACCCACCCAGAATCGCACCCCCTAGGGTAGATGACCACGTAGCCACCATATCGAGAGGTCCTCACCTAGGAGGACCATCCAGGAATGACCAAAAGAAGTACCTCAGTGAACTTGACCATGACCTTGAGGTGTGCACGTTGGTCCAAACTCTGGCCCAGTGCCCAAAGCTGATGAATCTACCGATTACGTTCACGGAGGAAGATGCCCGGAATGTCCACTTCCTGGATCGTGATCCCTTGATCATTAACGCCCAAATCGCCAACAAAAGAGTATCCTGAGTGTTGGTGGACAATGGAAGTTTTGTTAGTGTTCTGTTTAAACCATCTTTCACAGCGATCGGCCTAACAGAGGCGGACCTGGCATCGTGTCCAGCACAGATCTATGACTTCAATGGGGATTCTTTGCTCCCGATGGGCAAACTACAACCCCATGTCACGTTGGGGAATGATGTTCAAAACTCGTTCAAATACTACACATTCATCATGGTGGATTTTCCCACTGCGTATAATGCGATTTTTGGATGCCCCGCTCTGCTCGACTTTGGTGTCGTTACCTCCATTCGCCACATATGCTTGAAGTTCTCATGTGATAACAACGGAGTGGGGATAGTAAAGGAAGATCAAAAGAGCATCCAGAAGTGTTATCACGTCTCCACCCGACCAATCTTCATGGTCTACGAAGAACCTCTCGCAGAGGAAAACGTCGATCCAATCCCACTACCATAGCCAGCATGGAGGGTGGTCCAGGAAGATGATGAATTGTGTAATGCCCCAAATTTCCTAATAAGGTTTAGGACCTTGATTAGGAGGCTGGGAGGGCCATAAATGATTTATTATGGTATTTAATGAATATATGCATGTTTATGTGAATTATATTATTATATGATGGTAAATGCATGCATATGGGCTCATATTTATAATGCAAGGGCATTTTGGTAATTTGGCCATAGTGGGCGTAAATGTATATTTTGGGTGCATGGTTGAGATTAATTATAATTTTACCACATTGTATGTGGATTGGTTCGAGCTTTTCGACATGAGACGATCATGAGATGTAAGTGTTCGGTCTAGTCATAACGGGCTTAAGTTCGGGGCTCGGGATGATATTAATGATTAGAGCATTACCGGGAATTAAAGGGTAATGGGATGTGATTTATTGGTATTTGAGAATATGGAGATTAGTGGGAATTGGGAAGCGTTAATTATGATTAATGGGATAGGCGGAAAGTACCAATTTTACCCTTGAAATGGTTTAGAGGATTTTGTTGGCTTAAGGGTATTTTGGTCATTTTGGGTTTTGGATATATATGATTTAAAGGCTGCTGGCTGTGGAAAGTGGTAGATTAAAATAGAGATAAAACAGAGCATCTTTATCCTCATCTCTCTCCCTCACCGTGCACCATTTCTCTTCCTTCTCCCTTTGGAATTTTGAGAGCCAACTTGAGGGAACAAGCTAGGAAATCAGGGTGGCAGCTAGGGGACTTGTGTCAGCCATTAAAGGAGGTTCAAGCTTGGGTTTAAGGTGAGATTTATCCACTAACTTTCTGGTTATACCCTGTTTTAGTGTTAGATTTCAGCTTGAGTTTTATGGTGGCTTGTTTGAATTGATGGAGGTTTTAGTTGAGGTTTGTCTTGGGTTTTGCTAAGGGTGTGGTATAGAACAAGTTTATGGATTGTATTGGAGGTTTGAGTTGTGTTTAAATTGGGTTTGATGGATTGGTTCCAAGAGAAATCGTAGGGGAAGAAAAACAGGGGTTTTGGCTGAACTGGGGGGTTGCGCCGCGGCATGGCTAGGGAGAGCCGTGGCCCTTGGTGCAAGCTGGGTTTGGGCGCCTCTGTCTAAGGGGCGGGCCGCGGAATGGCCAAGGAGGGCCGCGGCCCTTAAGGTCATTTTTGCCAAGAATGGGGTTTTTAGCTTGGGGATTCAAGCCTTAGGCCTCAGGGTTGAACCTACTACCCGGTTGAGTAGTATTTGAGGTCCCGGAGGTTAGGTTTTGGTTTGGGAACATTTTATTATTCATTTTATTAATGGTACCCAATATGTTTGGTTATGACTAGGTGACCGCTAAAGGACTAAAAGCTGATCGTTCTCAAAGGTCGTTTCTTTTATTAATTCTCGCTCGGACCCAAGGTAAGAAAACTGCACCCTGTGTATATGTGACATGCATGGTTATTATGGATGCATGTTGGTTGATTATTGAGCATGACATGCATGGCTATTATGGTGCATGTTGATTGGCTATTGAGTATGACATGCATGGCTATGATTGATGCATGTTGGATGTTTAAATGTAAACATTGTTAGCATAATGAATGCTTGGCAATCTTGCCCATTTGCATATGACTGTTGTTGAGGCATGCTGGATGATTAAGTGTGATACATGTAATGCACGAGGAACATGTGATAGGGCATGCCATGAACAATGATTATGAGATTGGTCAGAGCTTGAGTCTCTGAATTTGTGCTTGATCATGATTATGTTAGAAACTGTTTAGTAAGCATGCTGAATGCCCTATTCTTGGATAACTGGCATATGATACATATTGATAGCATTGCTTACTTGTGCATGGTACTGACTAACTAGTCAGATCGACAAAAGTGTTAGTATCAGCTGTGAAGTTGTGACTTACTTGTCAGGTTCGGCAGTGATACTGGACACAGGTTAGGAAGCGCTGACTTACTTGTCAGAACGGCCTTAGCGTGAATCACGCAAGCCAACAGAGATTAGATCTAATCGACTACTAGCATTGAATGACTCAAGGAGCATTAATGCCTGACCGACCCTGAGGGTCGATGAACAAAACAAAGCTTGAAGGCTAGTGGCTTACCTATCAGCCACTCTCTCGCTAGAAAACAGAGCTTGAAGGCTAGTGGCTTACCTATCAGCCACTCTCTCGCTAGAAAACAGAGCTTGGAGGCTGGTGGCTTACTTAGCAGCCTTTCTCCCGCTAGAAAACAGAGCTTGGAGGCTGGTGGCTTACCTAACAGCCACTCTCCCGCTGAAATCATGTGTTGTTCATTTGCTTGATTGAAAGCTTTATGCTCAGTGTGGTTATAATGATAATCATTTGATAATGTTTATGAAAAGTGTTATGTTTTCTTGCTGGGCTTCGGCTCACGGGTGCTATGTGGTGCAGGTAAAGGCAAGAGGAAGCTGGACCATCCTTGAGTTGGAGAGCTTAGGTGATGACGTGTACATATGCAGCTGCTCGACCGCCACGGCCGAGGTTTAAAGTGGAACTAGGGTTGAACCCTGTTTTGCCGCTTAGAACGGCCTGTTGTAAATATTTTCTGTAATAAACTCTGAAATTTATGAAATTTATATTTTCGGGATCCCAATGTATATATTAAACGTTCTCGTGAAACGTTACACCCTAACAAAAATGTTTAATCCCTAAACTGCTAATCATACTTAGTTCACGATTTTGGCCAAATGACTCGATTAGCGAGTTTAGCACTGTTTACAAGGCACACCGTAACGGTCCCAGGAGTTGGGGCGTTACAAATTGGATCCCTAGATAGAGGCAAACAAGGCATTAGAGCCTATGGAGGAGATCAAGGAGGTGTGTGTAATGCCCCAAATTTCCTAATAAGGTTTAGGACCTTGATTAGGAGGCCGGGAGGGCCATAATCGATTTATTATGATATTTAATGATTATATGTATGTTTATGTGAATTATATTATTATATGATGGTGAATGCATGCATATGGGCTCATATTTTAAATGCAAGGGCATTTTGGTAATTTGGTCGTTGGGGGCGTGATTGTGTAATTTTATGCATATGGGTGAATTATAATTTTACCACATCATATGTGGTTTGGTTCGAGCCATTCGACATGAGACGATCATGGGAATGTAAGTGTGCGGTCTAGTCATAACGGGTCTAAGTTCGAGGCTCGGGGTGAGTCTCGGGGTCACTTTGATGATTAGAACATTACCTGGAATTAAAGGGTAATGGGGTATGAATTATTGGTATTTGAGAATAGTGGGAATTGGAGAGCATTAATTATAATTAACGGTATAGGTTGGAAATGACGATTTTACCCTTGGAAGTGTTTAGAAGCTTTTAAGTGACCTAGGGGCATTTAGGTCATTTGGCAAGGGATATGTATCAATTAGAAGGCTGTAGAAAAAACATAACAAAAACAGAGTCTCATCCTCATCGTTTTCTTCTCTCCCGTACATGTTCCTCCCTTCACTTCCCTTTGAATTTTGAGAGGCCAAATTGAGGAGTTAAGCTAGGAGATCAAAGTTGGGAGCTTAGGAACTTGATTCAGCCATGAAAGGGGATTCAAAACCAAGTTTGAGGTAAGTTCCAGTCATGAGTTTCATGGTATACCCTGTTTTTCTATTAAGTTTTCAGTTGAGGATTTTGATGTGTTAGTTGTGAATTAATGGAAGTTCTTGAGTTTGGAAACTTGGGTTTTGATGAGGGTGAGATGTTGATGATGTTTGGAGGTTTAAATGAGTGTTTGGAAGAGGTTTTGAGTTGATTTGAAGGGCTGGTTTGAGAGGAAAAACGCAGGGGAGTTTGCTGGTGCGTTGCTGGTTTTTGGGCTGATCGGGGTAATGAGCCGCGGCCTGGCTTTTGTGTGCCGCGGCCTAAAGTGGTTTCTGAGGAAATTATGCCTCTGTCAGGGGGTTGAGCCGCGGCATGGCTATGGTGAGCCACGGCCCATCAAGGCAGATTTGGCCAAAAATAGGTTTTTGGCTTGGGGATGCTAGCTTAAGGCCTCGGGGTTGATCCTAGTACCCGGTTAGGTGGGGATTGATGTCCCGGAGGCTAGATATTGGTTTGGGAACCTATGTTGGTCATTTTTATTAATGGTATCCTATATGTTTGGTTATGACTAGGTGACCGCTAAAAGACTAAAAGCTGATCGTTCTCAAAGTTCGTTTCTTTTATTAATTCTCGCTCGAACCCAAGGTAAGAAAACTGCACCCCATATGTGACATGCATGGCTATGATTGATGCATGTTGGATGTTTAAATGTAAACATTGATAGCATAATGAATGCTTGGCAATCTTTCCCATTTGCATATGATTATTACTGAGGCATGCTGGATGATTAAGTGTGATGTATGTGAAGCACGAGAAACATGTGATTAGGGCATGCCATGAATGATGAATATGAGATTGGCCAGAGCTTGAGTCTCTGAGTTTGTGCATGATCATAATTATGCTAACAACTGTTTAGTAAGCATGCTGAATGCCCTATTCTTGGATAATTGGCATATGATACACATTGATAGCATTGCTTACCTGTGCATGGTACTGACTAATTAGTCAGATTTGGCAAAGGTGCTAGTAACAACTGTGAAGCCGTGACTCATTAGTCAGGTTCGGCAGTGGTACTGGGCACTGGTCACACAGGGCTGACTCATTAGTCAGAATTGGCAAAGGTGTTGGCATCAACTGTGAAGCCGTGACTCATTAGTCAGGTTCGGCAGTGGTACTGGGCACTGGTCACATTATACTAACTCACTAGTCATGACAACCCTAGTGTGTAGTGCAAGCTATGTCGATTGGACCTAATCGACCCTCTGCATTGAATGATTCAAAGAGCATTAATGCAGGACCGACCTCAAGTTCGATGAATATAAACAAGCATTTATCTAGCCAAGGGCTAGTCATTTAGAGTCGTTGCAGGAAATAGGCACTGGGTCCCTAGTGACCTTGTTGTCAGTCACTCAGTATGGTTTACCAGAACCTCAAGTGATATTCACTCATCTGATCAGAGCCATGAGCTCTGCATGATCATTTTGATCATCATATGCATGGCTTGGGCACTGAGGCCCCAGTGACTTGCTTGTTGGTCACTCAGCATGGTTTACCATAACCTGTTGAAGGTTAGAGGCTTACCCAACAGCCACCCTTCCACTTGAATTAGTGACTCGCTTGTCGGTCACTCAGCATGGTTTATCGGAACCTCAAGTGTTGCGACACTCATCTGATTAGGATTTACTTGATAGCCCTCCAATGAGAAGGCCAGGATTTCTTATCCTATATACCCCAGCATCTGTTTGAATTCATTTGCATGCTGAATAGAGCTATGAGTGCTAGGCATGCCAGATATGATTTGATATCATGATATGACTGTTTGTGAGCATATGAGTTTTCTTGCTGGGCTTCGGCTCACGGGTGCTTTGTGGTGCAGGTAAAGGCAAAAGGAAGCTGGGCCATCCTTGAGTTGGAGAGCTTAGGTGATGATGTGTACATATGCAGCTGCTCGACCAATACTTGGGCGAGGTTTGAAAGTGGAACTAGGGCTAAACCCTGTTTTGCCGCTTAGAACGACCTGTTGTAAACACTTTCTTGTAATAAACTCTGAAATTATATTTTTGGGATCCCAATGTATACAGTAAACGTTCTAGTGAAACGTTATATCTTAACCAAAGTTTTTAACTCCTAAACCGCTAATCATGCTTAGTCACACGTTTATGGCCAAATGACTCGATTAGCGAGTTTAGCACTGTTTGCAATGTGCACTGTAGCGGTCCCTGGAGTTGGGGCGTTACAGTGTGCATCGGTGACACTGATCCGACCAGAGTAATCCAGGTAGGAAGAAATTTGAATTCAGAGGTCAGGGCTGCCATAATTGCCTGAGTAAAAGAAAACCAGGACGTCTTGGCCTGGTCCCACTATGATATGATCAAGATTAACTACAACATCATATGTCATGCCATGATGATGGCAGCCCTGACCTCCGAGAAGCCTTGTACCTCGTTTTGCTAACAAACCTGGTGTTGGTGCCAAAATCAAATAGGACGTGGAGGACTTGCATTGACTTCATGGACCTCAACAAGGCATGCCCAAAGGACTGCTTCCCTCTGCCCCGGATAGACCAATTTATGGATGCCATGTCTTGGTACGAGTTGTTAAGCTTCATGGATGCCTACTCCGGCTACAACTAGATTTCGATGCATGTAGCAGACCAGGAACACACCAGCTTCAAGACAGAGAAGGGTGTATACTGTTACAATGTCATGCCTTTCAGGCTAAAGAATGTCAGAGCCATATATCAAAGGCTTGTCAATAGAATGTTTTGAAACCTACTTGGGAAGAACATGGATGTATACATAGACGACATGTTGGTCAAGTCCAAGACATCAGCCCAACACCTAGACGATCTGGCAGAAGCATTCGCCATTATCCTAAAGTACGGGATGAAGCTAAATCCTAAGAAGTGCACTTTCAGAGTGGCATTCGGGAAGTTTCTGGGCTTCATAGTAAGCTCAAGAAGGATGAAAGCTAACCCGAATAAGATCAGAGCATTGATCGACATGCCATCACAATGGAAACACAAAGATGTTCAGAGCCTGATGAGAAGAATAGCGGCTTTGAGCTGCTTTATGTCGAAGTCCACGAACAAGTGCATCCCATTTTTTAACATACTTCGTAGAAACCTGAGGTTCGAGTGGACGACTGAGTGTGAAGAGGCTTTCCAAAAATTGAAGGAGCGTTTGGCCCAAGCACCAATCTTGTGGAAGTCGGTGGATGGGGAACCACTGTACCTATATTTGGTAGTGTCGGAACATGCCATAAGCACCGCCTTAGTGTGAGAAGAGGGAAAGGTCCAACTCCTGGTCTATGGCTTAAGCAAAAGGTTGCTGAGCATGGAGTCCAGATACCCTTTGACCGAGAAATTGACATTTTTCTTACTGGCTGCTTCCAGGAAGTTAAGACCTTTACTTTCAGGCTCATGCCATTAAGGCACTAATGAACCATCCCCTACGACAAGTATTACAAAATCCTGAATCATCGGGAAGACTTTTGAAGTGGGCCATGGAGCTAAGCCAATTTGATATTGCCTACATCCCCAGATTCTCCATCAAGGGACAGACCCTGGTCGACTTCATCGTAGAATGCACCGGGATTGCTGAGGACAAAGAGCCAATTGACCCTGTACTGCCCTTTTGGAAGATCTTTGTTGATGAAGCCTCCAATGAGAACGGGGTCGAGATCGGGATCATTTTAATATCCCCCCAAGGTCACCAATTGTAAAGCACCCTACGCTTCCAGTTTGAAGCATCAAACAATGAGGCTGAGCACAAGGCCATTCTGATCGGATTACACTTAGCTCGGGAAGTGGGGGCAGAAAATATCGAAGTCCATAGTGACTCCCACTTGGTGGTAAGACAATTTTCGGGAGAATACCAAATGAAGGGGGAGAAGATGGCTGCCTACGTGGCGCGAACCTGGGAGTTACTCCAATCTTTCAAAAGATACATCATCCGTCAGATCCCAAGGGAACAAAATGTGTTCGCGGACACACTGGCAAAGTTTTCCATGATTTTTGAAGTAGAACTCTCAGGGGTACTCCCAATCGACCATCTACTCGCACCTAGTATTTAAGCCTCCGCAATCATAAACACCATCGATTACACAATGTCATGGATGGGGCCTCTCATCCAGTATCTAACCAATGGGATTGAAATGACTTATCCATGTCGTATCTTCGATGCATATCCGGGATTGAAATGAGTGCAATCATGCTCGAAGTGCACGAAGGCTTTTGCGGAGATCACACAACCGGACTCAGATTGTCCAAGAAGATCCTAAGGCAAGAATATATCTAGAGAACAATGAAGAAGGACTCTGTAAATTACATCGGCAAGTGTGATCAATGCCAAAGGTAAGCGAAGATCCAGCGAGCTCCTCCCACAAAGAAAACCTTGATGACTAGTCCCTGGCATTTTGCAGTTTGGGAAATTGATTTGGTAGGATCCCTCCCGACCGGGAAAGGCAAATTAAAATATGTCATTATAGCTTTCGACTATTACACCAAGTGGGTCGAAGTGAAACCAATGAGCACCATTACCTCCAAAAGGCCCTGGACTTCATCATCAACAATATTATGTGCCGATACGACCTCTCTCATAAAATCGTGTCCGACAACGGGAAGCAATTTGATAGCATCCACTTCAATGACTTTTGTGAAAGACATGGAATCATCAAAAGCTTCTCCAAAGTCTCAAGGCCTCAAGAAAACGAGTAAACAGAGGTCGTGAACAAGATTCTGAAGGGGACACTAAAGAAAAGGCTACAAGCTTGCAAGAGAAAATGGCTCGAAGAGTTTCCCCGCGTCCTATGGGCATACCAAACCACAGAAAGAACTTCAACCAAACATAATCCCTACTCAATTGTTTATGGATGCGAAGTAGTCATCCCAGTAGAAAATGTGGTACCCTCCCACAAACAAGATACGTACAATCCCGTCCAGAATCACACCTTACTCCAAGAATCCCTGGATCTCATCAAAGAGATCCAGGAAGAATCACAAGTGTAGCTGAAGATGTATCAAGGAAATATCGCAAGGCATTTTAACTCAAAAGTTAAGAGCTTAAGGTTTGGAACTAGCGATCTAGTCCTGAGAAGAGTCTTCCCTGCATCTCAAGATCCGAAAGTGGGGGTTCTAAGACCTAACTGGGAAGGACCATATGAGATCCAAAACAATGTATGTCCGGGAACATATCGCCTAAAGCGGCTAGACAGAACAGAGGTCCCAAGGGCCTGGAACGCTAAACACCTTCGCCGATGCTATCAGTAGTCGGGAGGATTTAGCTCTGCTCTTTTTAACATTTTTACTTTCAAGTAATGTACGCCCCAGAGTCATTTCTTATTTAATGAAAATGGTGTGAACAAAACACCATAAGGAATGTTTTAAGGAAAGAAAAAGTTCATGTCCATCTTTAATTTTTACACGAACAAGTGACCTAAAACTACACTCTTTGGTCACTTGGGGGGTAGGACCATCTATACAGTCCATGATTAAAAACAAAAGAGGATGCAAGGCTCAAATCCTAGTCCTGATCCATATTCGTATAAAAATGATGCAGGCGCAAAGCCCAGTCCAAATCCGGATTTGTATGGTCTGGGGGGGTTCAAAACCCAATTCCCAAAAGATTGGTCCAGAACTAACATGGTCTAGGATAGTCTAACCTTTATTTATTGTTTTCCCATAACGGTCGGGACCGTTGGAACTTTAATCTTAGGTTTAAATTGATTAAATTTAGGTTTGAGATCAGTTTATCAACTAATTTCTACCAAATTCATATCTTTAATGGTCTAGGTCGTTAAAACTAAGTCATATCTGAAAGGTCCATAACGGTCCAGGCCGTTGGAACCTAAACCATATATTCGGGACAAATCAATTAAATTATATTTGATAAGTCCAAAACGGTCTAGGGCATTGAAACCTGAACCTTGGTTTTAGGATAAGTTAATCAACTTCCACAATATTTCCCTAATGGTCCTAGCCATTGGAACTAGGACTCCACATCTAAAAAATTCATGCATAGTGGTAAAACACTTAGTGAATTTTTATAGAAATAAATGAGTAAAATGCGGGAAACAAAGATGTGCAAGGACAAAACCCAATATAATAACAAGATGATAAGATAAACAATTGTCTTAAGCACATACTCCCATAAAAAATATGTTCACAAAAAAGAAAAAGGAGAGAGGAAGCCCCAAACAAAATTACAAAGGCTCAGGCCTGGGCTTCGTTCTGATCTTGGACATCTGGAGCAATTTCATCATGTTGATCCCCAACAAGGAGCTCCACGTCTTCTTTCTCCTTAGCCTCAAACTCGGCCAATTTTGCAATCGGATCCAAATAAAGGATGGTATTCATATTCTTGTCCTAGACCTAGGCCATGTAAATGGATTCGTCAAAAGTGGCCGCCAACAATTCATCAGCCTGCTCATTTTCCTTGCAAGCCTCGTCGCTCCGTTTCAACTCTAGTTGGGCCCGGACCTCCAAGGCCTGGATTTGGGCCCCGAGAGATTCCACCTTCTCCTGCTCGTGATGAAATTGGTCTACTGCCGCCTCCAAGAGTGCCTTGGTCGAAGCCTGTGAGCCACGTGCACGGGACAGTTTCGCCTCCAGGTTGTCCACAACTTTCTTATGGTCAGCATCCTTCCTGGATAGAGCTTCCTCATTTTGAGTTTGAACCTGGCTAATTTCCTTAGTGAGGGCCTCCTTGGAAGCTTCTCGTTGGTTGATAACCCCCTCCAGCTTCATGGCCATCTCAGCCACTAGGACTGCATTTCTATGAGCCAGCAATGTGTCTTGGAACAAAGCAAAGTTAGAAACAACACAAAAGATAACGGTAATAAATAAATGAGATGAACAATTGGCTTACCATCGTGGCCTGATGACGAATGACCTGAGAGATTAAAATGGCATCATTGCTAGCCAATGTGGCGTAGCGTTTGAGCTGGAGGGTGGACAAGGACATCCAACACTAAGATGGGAAAGGATAGATTACCTATGCCCTGGAAGTCCAACACTAAGGTGGGATTCTTCTCCAAAAGGAACCCGGATGTCATAAACCAATAGTGTCTGACACCCAAAGGATGTTTCCAGGAGTTGTATAGAGTCGGACTAATGTCATGGCTCTTCAATCTATAAAACCCATCTTGTGTTTTATCCTTGGAGTTCAGTTGTGGCTCCAACCGATAGTAGTACCACACCTCTGCGGGTGTGGGCTCCATGATCTCCTTCCAAGCGCAAAAGACAAGCCACCCTACAAGCAATTTGTATGCCTGGGGCAGGAGCTGGAAAGGGGCAATCCCCACGAACTTAAGAAAGCGTGCGAACTAATCATGGAGTGGGAGAGTGCTCCCGCACAAATGTGGCTTGTGCTCCAGGCCTTGAATACGCCGACTCCTCTTTCTGGGCCAGACTATTGAAGAAGAGCTCCGGAGTCGACTTTATCCCGAAGGATTTCTCCAACTCGTTCAACATCCAGTAATTCCATAACTCATTTTCCTACGCATCCATTTCCCACGTGGTGCCAATGGGATACTTTTTCCCCTCCAGGACGATGGGGCCCGCATTGACCGAATCTTTCTGGTAGAGGGTGATGCCACGAACCATGATCAAAGACCTAGGGGCGACAAGAAAAGCAAGAACTAAGCAGTTAGCACCAAAACTGAAGAAAACTGGTTAAGGTACGGGGATTCTCCTAAACTACTTGGATATATCCCCTCGGGACACTGCTCCAAGAACAATTAAGAACCCAAGAGCACGAGTTGGGAACTAAAAGCAATATATTGTTGGAAAAGGAAAACTAATTCACCCGAACGGTTTTGAGGCAACCGGGTTTGATGATTCAAAGCGGTCCAGCCTGCTCCATTGATCAGTTTGTCTACGAAAGGAAATGTCACGTAGAAAGTTCCCTATAATTCATCACTACCACTACCTAGAACTACCCTACATGGTGGTCGTAGCCCTAACAGCCACATGGTCATAATAATTAAGGAAAATAAGGAATTGACCAGAAAACTTACTGAATAAATGTGGATCTGGGATTTGTTGAGATAGGAGTGACAATAATGACAGAATTCAGCGATGAACGAAGGAGGGCTTCGTCGGAAATAGGTCGGCTCGAAAATACAACAACCGTCCAAAAAATTCATCTTGGACTTCAGACATTGTTACTCTCTACTCTCTGGTTTGAGAATTTAGAATCAGTAAAAGTGTGGAAGGGAGCATACGAAGGTATTTATATAAAGAAAAGCTCTTATTCAATCCAACGATCGACATGGAATACCCCCAAAAGATCCACATCCGACGGTTCCAGATAGCACAGGCCAATCAAGTGCTAAATCGTGGATTCATCAATCAACGATCTGGGCCTCTCTCATCCAACGATCCACATTGAAAATCCCACGACAATCCTCATCTGACGGTTCTGGACAGTGCAGAAACATTAAACAGCCCACTCGAGTGCTGAAAGCACATTTTTGTCTAGACGGAATGCTTCGAGAAATGCACTGACATCAATCAGTCACCTAGGACATCAAAGGATTTTCCCCATGTCATTTGGGCGCGAGTGGCACAAACGTACCATTTACCTAGATACACATGTCTAGGCCAGTGGGAATTCGAAAGGTTGGGGATTAACCAGTTAGCCCCCAAGTAAATGAACCTAGACTTAGGTAAATGAACCCGGGTCTTGGTCAATGAACCTGGACATCGGTAAACGAATTGGGACTTAGGTAAATAAACTAGGAGACAAGTTATTGATATGGGATGAAGAAGGAAAGTCTCCACCACGCCAACATGGACGAAGACTTCGGGGTAAATGTTATCCACATTTTCCACCTTGGACACGTGGCACATCCAAACGGGTTTCATGGTCTCTCGGGAGAGGCCCGGGCCCAATCAGGGCCCAGCGAACAATGAGCAACCAAATCGTATCGGCCCAGACAATACTGAGCTCAATAACTAGCAAATAGCACAAGCATAGTAAGGGGCCTAGAAATGATATGTAGGCCCAAACCACCTTCCCGAGTGCACCCAATCTCTATCCTCTATGATTTAGATTATGGTGGCGGGCAGTCCATTCTACGAGGCGGATCCCATCAAGCAGGATCCAAATGAAGTTTCTAGGTCCATCCCCAACATTCTAGTTCGCCATCAAGAAGTCTTCCGATGCATCATTGATAACTGATGTCTCCCCAGGTGAATGAACTCGGGTCTTGGTCAATGAACATGCACGTTGGTAAACGAACCCAGACCATACATTCGGATAAAACAAGCCCAGTTCTTCCTATAGCTGACATGTCCCCGAGAAATCCGGTGATTGGTCTCCCTAACTAACCTGCAGAATGGGATATATACAGAATGTACATATGTTCCTAGGAAATGTGCCACTACTCTGACAGATTTTGTCCACAGGATCCCCCTGGTAGCCCACGCGGATCAGTCCGTGCTAACAGACAAAAGGCAGTTGAAAGGCTTTATCATGCTTAAGTCGTCCCATTTGGCCTAGATTAAAAACCTTTAACCATGTTACACTCTTATATTATAGCTCCATTAGAGAGCACTTATGATTACATCCTTATTGGGTCTGGATTAGTCCGGCCCAAGCTACATGACACCTATAAGTAGGGTCATTTGTGCGATGTAGCAAGAATTTGATTTTCTCTTTGTATGCATAAACGCTGCTGAAACTTGCAGAAAACCTCCATTGTTAAACTCTCTAAAGCTCAATACTAGTGACTCGTGGACTAAGGCTCATTAATGCCCCAACCACGTAAAAATTGTGATCTTGTTCATTTCTTTGCCTTTCTTTCTAGCTCTTATTTCTCAATATATTTATAGTTTCAGAAAAACTTGGTAGACACAATCAGACAGAGATAGTCGGAAATCGACTTCTGGATCACTGTTCACACTTGGTGGAGGAGATGTAGTCTGGTGTAGTATCAAACAAACTAGTATTGCAGATTCTACCATGGAAGTCGAATACGTAGTGACTTGTGAAGCTTCTAAGGAGGCTGTGTGGCTCTAAAAGTTCTATACTAATCTTGAAATTGTCCAAACATGGATAAGCCACTGGTCTTGTACTATAACAATAGTGGGGCGGTAGCTAACTCAAAGGAACCAATGAGTCACAAGAGGGGAAAGCACATCGAGAGAAAATACCACTTGATCAGGGATATAGTTCACAGAGGAGATGTAGTTGTTATGAAGGTAGTTTCAGATAATAACCTTGCAGATCCTTTTACTAAGACTTTGGCAACTAAGTGTTTTAAGGATCATGTTAGAAACATATGTTTGAGAAAGATGACTAATTTGCTTTAGGGCAAGTGAGAGATTGTTAGGAATTGTGCCCTTGAAAGCATATGTGTTGGCAATGTTTTATGAAATGAATAATTGAAATGAATTTTCGCATATATTGTTTGTTTATTATTATTACTAAAATAATATTATATGAATATCATAAAATTCTAAATTTCGTTATTGTGACTACAATCTTGTATTGGTAAGAGAGGGTTAAGATTGTAGCGAACAAATTTAAATAGTTCACAATAAAACAAAGTTATATGGAATCTTTGGATTAAATGTTGTAAGTACGATTCACTAGTATTATGAATACATGTAATTAAGATCCGGATTACTGATGTAGTAGGACATCATAGTGGAGGTACTTTGTATAATACGGTTATACATGAACTGGATCCGATATGTTATTAATACTTAATTGAATACTATTTGTTTTATAAGTATTAATTAAATATATACAGATATGGAATCTATATCTTCATGTTAATAAATGTGGACATAATATATAGATATGGAATCTATACCTTTCCGAGAGGAATTGAATAATGGTTCTCTTAAGGGTTAGCCTTTGGACCTAAAAGGTTATGAATTAACCTTCACTAGTAAATTTAATGGTACTTAAGAAAACAAGAAATAATCAAAGAGGTAAAGCGGTATCTTATCCCTACTTTAATTATGAACCATTAATAGATTATTTAATTGTATGTAATGATTAAATTGATTGACGCTTTTCATATTTAAAATATACTCAATAAATAAATGTATATAATTACAAGAGTGCGGTCTCATATTTTTAGTGAAATAATATTGAGATGAAGAAATTAAGGTTATTATATTTTGAGTTTTAATTAATAATCTAAATTTATTGGAGCTTGAAATTATAGGTCCATAGGTCCCCGAGATGGCTCTATACACAATATTCATTGTATGAGTAGAAACTGAGAAAAATCAGAGAAATGACATATTTAGAAGAAATTTGTTTTTCATGGTCAAATATGTAACTGAGATAAATTAATTAATATATTAATTTTTGAGATTAGTTCTCTAAAAATAATTTTCATTTTAAAAAAAACCATTTAAATAATTAGAATAATTAATTTTGAATTAATTAGTTTTATTTATTTAAATAACGTTAAAAGATAATTAAAGTTGATTTGAATTAGTTTGAAATTTCTTCATTAATTAATTTGATAATACTAGTTATGAGGTTTAGATATTTTTGAATAAATAATTATTAAGTAATAATTAAATAAAATTGATTAAGACACATGCCCTGAAAATGGCATGTGTTACACGCCAATCATAGTGCTTGCAGTGTGACTGGCATGTAAAAGCATCCAAGATTGGATCTCAGATGTTTTTTTTTTGTTTAATTAATTATTTAATAAATGTCATATAATTTGATTTTTGAATTTATTATTCTTTTATAAAACAATCTGATAAAAAATTATTTTCAAGATTATTCTAGAGAATTTTTAGTCTTTCACATAGAGAAAAATTATATCAAAATTTTTTATTAGTATCCATGAAAATAGTCTCAGACTTGAAAAATTCCAAGATCTCATATATTGAGAATATCTTGTTAATTACAAAATTCTCACCATAACTCTATGTGCCCACTCGCGTCTTGATGTGTAGAGATACATCTTGGAAGATTTTGGTCTGAGTATTTTGGAGGCTACTAAGGATGGGATGTTCGTAGAACATACAAAAAGATAGCGATGAATCTTGATAGTTCTACAACTGGTAAATTCCTTATATTTTTCTATATCATTGATTAATGTACACATGTTAATGGATCTGGTAATTTAAAGTTTTTTTAAATAAAAAATAAATAAATCCATGGGCCCACCACCTCGTGCATTCTGGTGCACACATGGTAAACTAGGTACCAACAATACTTCGCCTGCTTCGTTCTGCCACATACTTGTCGTTCCAAAACTTGTCTCAAAACATCACCAAATGCTCCCAAACTTTTTGGGTACTCTCATATACTCCAAAGAAATACTTTGGACCGAAAAATATGATTTATAAATGCCTATACCGAAAGTCATTTCTCTCATGTTGACTTTTGTGAAATCGTTATGGTTTTTGCATGTCTTCGTACCTAACCAATTTCACCATGCATTTAACCAATCATAACATTTTACACCACTTTGTGTAATACTACTTAACCATTATATTTAACCAATCTCAACACCCCCATGGGATGGCTTGGGATGGTCGCAACATATCATGTTTGCGCTTGCGCCTTTCTTCACCTTAGTTATGGAAGCGTTGTAACACTCACTCACTTCTCGTTGATATCCCTTGACGCAACCTATACCTTTTTTGGTTAGGAATTTCATAGTCAGATGCAAAATTGACACGATCGTTGTTAGGAGTGGTGCCCTTAAAAAATATGTAGTGAACATTGGTTTTATGAAATAAATCAAGGGAATTTACTCATTTGGTACCCTATGCTTTTGCAAAGTATCATTTTGGTACCCTCTTTATTCAATAATGCTCATATGGTACTCTATATTTTAAAAGCATACCTCTTGAGTAGACTAGACTCAAATTTGATAAATAAAATTTTATCAATATGATCAAACTGTCATCAGTTATATGTAATTAAGTAATTGAATAATTAAATTTGAATTTGGAACTCATATAATTGAGAGCATTTTGATTAAATTAGCAAAATTTTATTAATTAAATTTGAGTTTATGGTACCAAATATGTACGATTTCAAAATATAGGATATCAAATATGTACGATTTCAAAATACAGTGTACCGAATGAACATTATTGTAAACACAGAGTATCAAAACGATTATTTAGAAAAAACACAGGGTACCAAATGGTTGCCTACCCATAAATAAAAGAAATAATTTTTTGCATTAATTGATTGTTTGAATAATATTATATAAATATTAGAAAATTCATAAATTCATTTATGTGACTACAGTCTTGTATTGGTACAAGATGATTAAGATTGTAGCGAATGAAATTAAAACAGTTCACAGTAAAATAAAATTAATCATGAATTTTTAGATTATACTATTAGTGCAGTTCACTAGTATTATGAATAGAACTAATCTAGATCTCGATCACAAATGTAGTAGGATATCTTAGTGAATGTGTTATGTACAATGAGACTATACCTAATTAGATCGGATATGTTATTAATACTTTATTTAATATTTTTTATCATAAATAATGCATTTAACATATCAACTGATGATCATATACAAATTGATCTGAATCTTGAAATTATTATGAACTCCTATTTATATTATTTGAGTCCTTTGATTCACTTGTTATGGTCTGTCAGAATGATCCGACTAAATTTTTCTTGTTTTGGGAGCTCATTAATATAGATGATTGGGGACATAATATACATATATGGAATGCATGTCGCCTTCTTCGTGAAATGAATAATGATTACCTTAAGGGTTAAATTTTTAGGACCGAATAGTTATTGTGCTCAAATTCATAAATCGCTATCAATAAACAACTTAACTTTCCTAAGCAGCTGAAGAAACCAAAGCTTTTTCCACCAATTAGACAAGGTCAAATTAGGGGATGAAGCAAGTTTATCTTGTGAAGAAACAGCTACATGGTAGCCCGATTATACCAAGTCTAACTATTATTAGTGAAATTCCAACACAAACAATAGGGCTTAAGGCAATAGACTAAATCATATGACCATCACTTGGAAGAAAAAGCTTTCGAAGCAGCTCAACATTCCAAGTCCAATATTAAAGAATTAGATCTTTCACCTAAAGGAAATAAAGAAACATGACAAACAATATGTTGTTAGTGAGATATGAACATTATAAATCAAGCTATGAAACCAAAAGGAACAAAGTAAAATGTAACTCACAACAAGAAAGAAGAAAAAGAAGAGACCGCACAATAATCCTGCAATCATCTAGTAATCAATTAGATGTGAAGGATCTAGGAGATGTACTCTTTATTTTTTAATTGTGAGTTATAATGATTAGGGATTAGAATATTTTCGTTAAGTTAAGTTGTAGGGTTCGAATCCTACCCTTTTAATTTTTAGGAGAAGTCATTCCACCAGTTAAGTTAAACCTATCTGGGATCTAGTACATGTACTCATTATTTAGTTTTGAGTATTTTTAATATACTAGAATAACATGTTACAAATAAAATTAAATATATTTATTGGAGAATATAAGTAATGCACTATAAGGACAGAAAGAAATAGAAATTAAAAAAAAAATGAAACGTACCCAAACAACACATAAAGGGCAAAATGACATACACAAAAAGCAGGATGATATTTACATAAATAAATTATTCTTAACATTTTTTCTCAATTTTTTGTTTGTTATTTTGTAATTTTTTTTTATTTTTTTTGTGTTATTTTTAATCTTTTTATTTTATCTTGTTTTATAATTTTTTTAAAACTTTTACTTTAATTCATATTTTTTTATTTTAGTTTTTTGTGTCTAAATATTTATATTATATTATATATATAAATATATATTTTTTAGAATAAGAAAAGGAATATTTTTTTTATAAAAAAAGAGCATGTTTATAAAAAAAACATATATTATTAATTTTTAATAAAATATGTGTTTTAATCAAAATTTGGGTGTTCTTATAATGCTATATAAATATCCTTAAATTTTTAACTATTTAACAATTTAATCCCTGAAAAAAAATTACAATTAAACTTGTTTAGATTTAAAATAAGAGTAACCATATCTGCATTGTTTTTTATTATTATTATTAAAACAAACTACATTTTTAGTTCTTAAATAGAAAATTTTGAATTTTCATATATTATAATGTCAGTAAAATCTTGAGAGTATATAATATTATTAGATATTTAATAATTATATTAATATAAATTTAAATATTATATATATTTTATAAATATAATATTATGATAATAATATATAATCCTATTTGTTACTAATTATATTAATATGAATTAAAATATTATAAATTATAATTATAATAATAATATTTAACATAATAATATATATTTAATAGTTATATTAATATGAATTAAAATATTATAAATTATAATTATAATAATAATATTTAACATAATAATATATATTTAATAGTTATATTAATATAAATTTAAATATTATAAAATATTATTATAATACATGATCTTCATTTTTTTATTTAAATAATTATCATTTATGTTTAAAAAAGTTATCATATTATATATATTTAAAAAAATCATAAATAATGTTTTGGTTTAATTTTTCATTTGATATGTTTATATCACTTTTTTATATATAATATTGGAGGAATTCTCTTATAGGGGCTTCACTTTAAGGCTTACCGGTGGGGCTCTCAGTGTTCTCGACCCATGAATAGTTTTCAGCTCGATTTTATTTTATGATCGTGTATATTGTAGCTATTTAAAGCATCCTACAAATTTTCAGAAAATTCCAAATAGTTTACCATATCGAAAACTAGGTTCAAACATGTTGTTACACGTGTGACTAATTTTTTTTATGCGCATGGAAAGCAACATGTTTGAACCTAGTTTTCGGTACTATAAACTATTCAGAATTTTCTGAAAAAGTTGTAGGATGCTCTAAACAACTACAATATACACGGTCATAAAAAAAATCGCGCCGAAAAATGTTCACGGGTTGAGAACATTGAGAGCCCCACCGGTAGGGCTTAAAGTGAAGCCCCTATGGGAGAATTGTCCATAAAACTAAGCAACGTGCATTTGCTTAGTTTTATTTAAAAAAAATTATTAAATATATTTATTAATTTTTTATGATTATCATATAAATTTTAAATAAATAAAAAAATATTATATATATATACAAAAGAATGACATAAACATATTAAAAGAAAAATTAAACATGCTTTAAAAAAAATATGGAAGAGTTTTCAATTGTTACGTCACCATGGTGGTTACATTTTTAGTAACCTTTTATAGAATGTTTCAATAACTCATCAATATATAAATTTCCTTTGTTTATATTATAATTTTGAAAATAAACTAAATTTCCAAATTAAAAATTAAGTTAATTATTTATTACAAAAGTCATTATAAGATTATAATATGAAAAATACATAATTAATGTTAACATTTTTATAAGTAAAATTTCTATTTTTATATTTTTTTTGTCGTTATTGGGTTATTAGCGGCTAAAATCTCTATTCTTTTACAAGTGTAGCATTTAAGTCCCTTTTTTTTTGCTTGCAAAAATCCCTAACGTTACATAATTATTGCACATTTTCCCCAAATTGTTATCCCTCCGTTAAAATGGGAACTAAACATGTATGTTACGAACTATTGCCGTTAAAAAATAATAAACCGGGAACTTAAATGCTTCAGTTTTGAAAGAACGAGTAGTTTAGCTGCCAATTTCCATATAAATTTTTTTTAAAAAAAGATTAAATACTCTATAATTAACATATAAAAATATTATTTCTTAGATTTTTTAAGGGACTATTGACTATCCTAGACAAGTTGTGGTCCTAGTGTTCTACCACTATATATTCTCATATTAATTTTTTACAATATATTAGTTTCTCTATTTTCTTTCTTTACATTATTTAAATATTATATCTATAGATATTTTTATTAATTAAAATAATAGAAAGGTGTTATCCAATAAATTAGCATTGGTGACGTGGCTAGTAATCTCTGGACACGTGGCTAAAATCAAGAAGCGTCTGCTAGAGCATCGACCAGAAGACACCATAGAAGTAGGGAAAGCCCGTCTTACCCGCGACCAATATGGTCGATGGTTCCGTGTACAAGGCAACATTTATGGGAAGATCTTTATGAATCCCGAATTTATCTCATACAATCTTCTGGGTATCCGATTATTCAGGAAAGAATATCTGTAACAGTCTTTTGTAACCCTCCTTGAGCCTATAAATAGCAAGAGATAGCTCAAAGGAAGGGACTTTTGCTTTAGAATCATTCGTAACTATAGTAATTCTCCAAATAAACTTGTATTGTTCTTCAGAGGTTAGTGAAACTCATCGAACCCTGGTTCTTTGATCACCCTTCTGATTCTTATATCAATATCAGTCTAAGTGGATGTAGGCCATTACCAGATCCTGGGACCGAACCACTATAAATTACTATGTTTTCTTTACTTTTGTCATTACGTTCTTCTCTATACATTCGTTCATATCAATCACGTTTCGACTCCGTGTCGGTTGGCCAAATCTTGGGTCAACATTCTGGTGCTTTCATTGAGAGATTGATTTATTGCTGTTAAGAAAACCAATGGCGAAAGCAGGAAAGAAAACTGGGCAGGCGACCGCCGCTGCACCGTCTAACCCGCCACCTCCTCCTCCCCCTGCGAGCATGGCAGAGGATGAGCCTCAACTGGACTTTGAAGAGGAGGAAATGGACGATGCGACGCTGAAGAGTACCCTGGGCGCGTTGCAAGAAGAGCTGGCTAATCTGAGAGCCAGTCAGGAGACTGCCGCTGAAGTTATGGCACGGCAGCAGCAGGAGATAGAAAGGCAGCGCACGAAATTGAGCGAAAGACAGGCGGAGGTGGATCGCCGCCAAAGCGAAGCCATGGCAGCCCTGGAGGCAGCCTTGCTGTTGGCAAGAAATCAGGCTGCACCTGCCTCGCAGCCTGACCAACCGGTGAATGGGCCAACCCAGAGAGGTCCTAATCCGAGCCCACCAATTCAGCCTTCAAGTCCGCAAAGGCCCGAGCAGCCTCAGATGCCCCATGACGATGTCCCACAGGATCCTGAGGCGCAGCCACCATCCCAAGCTTCTTGGGGTAATCCCCCGCAACAGAGGCAGAATAGGGCCGAGCATCAGCCTCGCAGCCCTAGATGCCATGGGGATGATGGGCCGAACCTACTGAACAGAGGCGGTACCCTCCTGGCAACAGGAGAGACTCAGAGTTAGGCTCTGCGGTCCGGGGCCCCCCATGGCACAATGGTGCACGGGGACACCACGACCAGCGCAGACCACCCTCTAACGTTCGAGATGGTTCAGCCAGGAACGGGCATCGGGGGAACAGCCGATCTCACCATAGCCAGTCAAGGTTCAAAGATGGCCACTGATACAATGAGGCTGACTCAGGCAAGGGAAATGTCGATGGGAGGAATGGAGAAAGAGGTAAAAGCAGGAGCCAAGTACCTCAAGATGACCAACCAAATGGACAGGATGCTGGGGGGCAGCCCAGACAAGACAATGTCTTCAACCGGCTCGGTGGTAGCGAGCGGCGAAGAAGAGGAGAGGACCTGAGAGATGTACTCAATGATCGTCGCGAGAGGCACGGCGAGAACATCCCCCCAGCAACAGAGGCCACCGCGATTCCTACCGCAGTGCAAGCCCAGATAGACGCACTCAACCAGGCGGTGCAACAGCTGGTCGGAGGAAAGACTTCTTACATCGACCACGATAGGAGGAAAGGCACTCCTTTCGTCCAAAGGATAGCTAATGCCGAAACTCCCAGCAAGTTCAAGATGCCAACACTCCCAAACTTTGATGGATATGGAGACCCAGTCTCGCATGTGAATAAGTTTGAGATTCAGATGGACATTCAGAAAGTGTCCGAAGACGCTCGGTGCAGGATTTTCCCTGCAACACTTTCTGAAGCAGCGCAGGAGTGGTTCTTTAAGTTCCCGCCTGCAAGCATAGTTTCCTGGGAAATGTTCGTAAGGGAGTTCTACGGACAGTTCTATACGGGTCGTGTGCACCCAACCGAAGCAAACCAGCTGGTCGAGATTCGCCAGCAGGACGGAGAGTCAGTGAAGGATTACGTCCAGCGCTTTATGCGAGCGGCAGCTGGAGCAAAAACAGTAGGAGATGAAGGCAAGATGATGGCCATTACCGCAGGGGTAAAACGTTGCTCTCCCCTCTGGAAAAGTCTCCGAAAGGAAGGAGTTAAAACAACCCAGGAGTTCTTGGACCGAGCTGATCGTTACATCAAGCTCGAAGAGGCCATTGCTGATGATGGAAAACCCTCGAACAAGGGTAAGAAAGCCGCCGAACCCGCCAAAGCCACCAATGGTTCCAAACCTAATAGCAACGGCAAAGGCAACGGAAATGGCAACGGTAATGGCAAGAATGGTGGGAAACGGCCGTATAACGAGCCTTCCACCTCCGACAACAAATGAGCCAAAGGTAATCGTTAAGAACCTAGGTTCACTAACTACACTGCGCTCGTTGAGTCTCGGGGAGAGGTTTACCAGGCCACAAGCTCTAGTGTGCCTTACAAGAAACCTGGACCCATTCGAAAGGACATTTCAAAAAGAGACACTACCAAGTTCTGTCGTTACCATAACGATTATGGACATGACACTAACGAATGCAACCAGTTAAAGGACGAAATCGAGTTCCTTATTAGACAAGGACACTTGAGAAGGTACGTACAGGCCTCAGGAAATTCCCAACGAGAAGCTCCAGGTGGCAATGAGCAGGCGTCCACACGCCAACGCTCGCCACCATTACAGCCTGCCCCCGTGGATGGAACACTCTTAACCATCTGTGGAGGCCCGCACCTCGCGGGAAATAGCGGAAAGACCAGAGAACGATATGCTTGGACTCTGCGCCACGACCAGGACATCGAGATGATGACTGTGGAGGACCGTGCACCAAAAAAGGCTCGGTCAGAGGAAGGAGAGATAACCTTCTCTGATGGCGATGCCCAGCACGTCCGGTTCCCACATTCCGATCCGCTGGTCGTGGATATCTAGATGGCCAACATGATGGTAAAGAGGGTACTAGTCGATACAGGAAGTTCAGTGAACATCCTGTATAAGTCAACACTGGAACGCATGAAATTTTCCATAAAGGACTTGGAGCCCTGCAATCAGACGATATATGGCTTCTCTGGAGAAGGACTCGCCCCAGCCGGAATGATCAAACTTCCAGTAACGACGGGTACAGCGCCTGCAACAAGGACATTACTCACCACCTTTGTAGTGGTCGATTGTCCTTCGGCGTACAACGCCGTTATCGGGAGGCCCATACTGGTTAATATACGGGCCGTCATTTCTATGTGGCACCTAGCCATGAAGTTCCCAACGGACGCGGGGGTAGGACGCGTGTTAGGAAACCAAAGGGAAGCTAGGGAGTGCTACAACGCCTCAATCACAAAGGCAAAAAGTGGAACGTGAAGGAGCACTACCCCAGACCGATTGCGGATGGCAATAGATACGCAAGCCCAATCAAGTGGTGAAGTCACCAAATAGGGTGTTGCCCAAAGTGAGGATGGAGATTTGGATCCTCGCTTTGGGGATTTTGAAGAGAATGTTGGACCCGTCGAGGACCTGGAGGAGGTCCAACTCGACAAAAAAGATCCGACCAGAGTCGTGAAGGTTGGAAAAAATTTATAGCCTACCACGAAGCATGCATTGGTGGAATTCTTGCGAAGGAACTAGGAAGTTTTCACCTGGTCGCATAAAGACATGGTGGGAATAGATCCTGCGATAATCAGCCATGTCTTGAACATAGACAAAACTTTTCCACCCGTGCAACAAAAAAGAAGGCTGCTCGATAAAGATAGATCAAGAGCCTTGAAAGAAGAAGTTGAAAGACTTAAGGAGAATGGGTTTATCAGGGTGGCGTTCTATCCATCGTGGGTCTCAAATCCAGTGCTGGTCCCCAAGCCAAACGGCAAGTGGCGGACCTGTGTGGATTTTACAGACCTCAATAAAGCCTGCCCAAAAGACTACTTCCCACTCCCAAGGATCGACCAGCTGGTCGATGCGATTGCAGGACATGAGATCCTTTCGTTCATGGATGCATATTCAGGCTACAACCAAATTAGCATGCATCCCCCTGACGGGGATCACACCAGCTTTCGGACCGATACGGGCTTATACTGTTACAAAGTCATGCCCTTCTGACTGAAAAACGCAGGTGCGACTTACCAACGGCTAGTCAACCACATGTTTAAAGAGCTGATCGGTGTAAACATGGAGGTATATGTGGATGACATGCTGGTAAAGTCTAAGAAGGCAGAAGGACACGTGAGGGATCTACAAGAGTGCTTTAATGTGTTAAACAGGTACCAGATGAAGTTGAATCCCCTCAAATGTTCCTTTGGAGTCGGATCAGGGAAGTTTTTAGGGTTTATAGTAAATTCAAGAGGAATCGAAGCCAACCCTGACAAGATAAAAGCCTTGATCGACATGAAGTCGCCGGAGAAAATCAAGGATGTACAAAGTTTGACCGGAAGGATCGCTGCCCTGAGTAGATTCATCTCCAAATCAACTGACAAATGTGTCCCTTTCTTCAATCTACTCAGGGGCAATAAGAAGTTTGAATGGACGGGAGACTGCGAGCAAGCATTCCAGGCTTTGAAATCTCATATGGCGCAACCTCCCATTCTGTCAAAACCTATTGAAGGAGAAACTTTGTTTATTTATCTGGCAATTACTGAAGTTGCTGCTAGTGCGGTACTAGTACGAGAGGAAGAAGGCGTACAGAAAGCAGTCTATTATGTCAGCAAGAGGCTAATCGGTGCAGAATTAAGATATCCGCCAATCGAAAGGTTAGCATATTGCTTAATACTAGCCTCCAGGAAGTTGTGTCCTTACTTCCAAGCCCATCCTATCACAGTTCTAACTGACCAGCCCCTTCGCCAAGTCCTCCAAAAACCTGAGGCGGCTGGGCGATTGTTAAAATGGGCAGTCGAATTAGGGCAGTTCGATATAACTTATGCACCGCGAGCAGCAATAAAGGGACAAGTCCTGGCCGATCTTGTTGCGGAATTCACCGAGCTCTCAGACAGTGAGCAGTGTGAACAGCCTAAAGCGCCCATGCCTCAAGACAAAACTCCTTCGTGGAAGCTATTCACGGATGGTTCATCCAACGAATCCCACGCAGGAGCGGGAGTGATATTGATAACGCCGGAAGGGCATCGATTTCACTGCGCAATCAGGTTTGACTTCACCGCGTCAAATAATGAAGCAGAATACGAAGCACTCCTCACTGGATTAAGAATGGCCAAAGATATGAGCATAAAGAAGCTTGATATCTATAGTGATTCACAGCTAGTCGTGAATCAAGTCCTGGGAGAATATCAAGCGCGAGGCTTAAAGATGATGGCCTACCTGAATAAAATGAAAGATTTGCTGGCCCAGTTTACAAAATACACCCTCCAGCAAATTCCGCGAGACCAAAATTCAAATGCAGACGCCTTAGCTAAACTCGCAAGCACGAAGGATGCAGACACCTTGAACATAGTTCCAGTAGAAAGACTGAATAAGCCGAGCATAGAAACAGCCGAAGCCAATATGGAGATTCGCCTAGGAGATACATGGATGGTGCCTTACTTGGAGTATCTGACGAATGGTACACTGCCAGCAGATAGAAACAAAGCCAGAACTCTGCAGAGGCGAGCCGCTAGGTACATACTGGTCGATGGTGTTATGTATCGAAGAGGATATTCGATGCCACTGCTTAGGTGCATTACACCAGAAAAAGCTAAGGAACTGATGAAGGAGGTGCATGGAGGCTTCTGTGGGGATCACGCTGGGGGGAAAAGTTTGGCAAAGAAGATTCTAAGGCAAGGTTACTTCTGGCCAACAATGAACGAGGATTCGATAGAGTATGTACGAAGATGCGACAAATGTCAAAGGTTCTCCAAGATTCCACGAGCAGCTCCAAATGAACCAAAACAGATGCAGAGCCCGTGGCCTTTCGCAGTATGGGGGATAGATTTGATTGGATCCCTGCCCATAGGGAAAGGCGGAGTAAAGTACGCAGTTGTGGCAGTTGATTACTTCACCAAATGGGCCGAAGCTGAACCACTTGCAACCATCACGACCAAGAAGGTTCTTGACTTTGTCATCAAGAACATTGTATGCCGGTATGGTCTGCCCGGAAAGATAGTTTCAGACAATGGGACCCAGTTTGACAGCGACTTATTCACCGATTTCTGCAAAAGGCATGGAGTTATTAAAGGCTTTTCTTCAGTCGCACACCCCCAAGCGAATGGGCAAGTCGAAGCCGTGAACAAAACTCTCAAAGACACCCTGAAGAAAAGACTTGAAGAAGCTAAAGGAGCGTGGCCAGAGCAGCTGCCTGAAGTCCTATGGTCGTATAGAACATCCCACCGAACAGCAACGGGCCATACCCCATTTTCCTTGGCTTATGGATATGAGGCCATGTTGCCTGTCGAGTTAGATCCCCCTCACATCGGCGCTTAACTTACGACCAAGATCAGAACAGCCAGTTAATGATGGAATCACTAGACACAATCGACGAAATACGAGAGAAATCTCAACTACGAGTTGCTGCTTACCAGCAAAAAGTCGCCCGGTACTTTAACTCCAAAGTTAAAGAAAGAAAATTCAACGTCAGAGACTTAGTCCTACGACGAGTTTTCTTAAATACCCGCGACCCCACTGCTGGAATGCTCGGACCTAATTGGGAAGGACCTTACCAGATTGAAGAAGTCCTTCACCCAGGCACATATAAACTTGCACGCTTAAACGAAGATCTCGTTCCACGCTATTGGAATGGAGAACACCTGCGCAAGTATTATCAATAAACAGTCCTTTTTAAAGGACTGGCTTGTGTAAAAAAAATTTCAATTTTTTTACAAGTTTTACAAAGAGGGTTAGCCACGCTGTATGGCTAACTGCTCGTATATGTAAGGTTCTATTATAGAATCACTCGTAAAGACATGTTTAGTCCATTTTTAATACGAGATTATAAGGGACTGTGCGCAGCCAGTCATTCTTGCCAACCTTTGTGAATTTACATTTGCAAGTATTTGTTCATTACGTGTGTTGTTTTGCTGTATTACAAGTATTATTTTTTAACAACGAACAGGAATGTTCGAACAGGCCATGGTCAAGGCAAGTGACCAAGGACCTAAAAGCTCCTCGATCACTTGGGGGGCATATAAGGAACATCGATAGCAAAGCATACTCTCAAGGTATGTAAACACATGAACAAAATAAGTGAAAGCATGCTACAGTACTTAGAGTATTTTTCAAAATTTAGGTTTTGTTAAATCATGCCAAAGTACTATGCTAAGTTCGGTCATTCGGACAAATGTTATAATAAGTAAAAATGTTACATCGCTGCTTGGATGTAACTGTTCAAGTAAAAGAAAAAAAAAGATTTACTGCCCGTGCAGCAAAGTTTAAAACAAAAATATTGTTTTTACATCACGACCCGTGGGTCGTGTAAAGGAAAGAAGGAAAAATAAATAAGAAGAATTCAAGAGGCATTCGGGGCCGGAGGGTCCTGGGCAGCATCCTGGTTAGTTTCGTCCTCGACAACTTCTTCTTCTACACCAGCGACGCTTGGAGTGGCAGGGGTTGCAGCTCTTGCCTCCTCTTCGGCCAGTTGGGCAGCGCATCGAGCCAACTCCGCAATTCTGACTTCCTCTGAAAGGTAACTAAAGTCAGCACCCTGATTATGTTTCCAGAAATTGTAGAAACATCGGAGTGTCGTCCTTTTGTACTTTTCCAGATTCTCGAAGTTGTCAAGCTCCAACTGCTTCACCTTGCCCACGAGGGTGACAATAGCCTCATCCTTAGACTTGAGCACCTCCCTCAGATGCTTGATTTCGCGAAGATGGGCCTTGTTGAAATCTCGGTACTCCTGCCTCAACTTGACTGCTATGTCCTTTGCAGCTTCAGCCTTCGACAGCTTAGTCACCACCGCATCCCTCTCTCGGACCACTGCCTTCAGCTCCTTCGCATGCCTGGCCTCAGCAGCCGAAAGCTCCTCGGCCGCCTTCACCTGATACCTCTCGATGGCTTTCGCCTCGTCCTGCTCGAGGTAAGCCTGGGCTCGGGTACGAGCAGTAGTGGCAGACAGCAAGGCCTGTAAATAAAGAAAAAAAAGGAGTTAGAACTTATCATGAGGACTAAAAAACTAAAGCTTGAAAAATAAAGAAGTACTTACGCTGGAGATTTCGTTCAGAGCCTTGTTCAGGATCTGGTCGACTGGCAGCTCTTCAGCTTGGACCATTGCGGCCCTAACACGGTCACCTTTGCCGATGCGATCGAGGCGGTCCCTGGCAGATCGAATGGCACGGCTCATGAGTCAGCCCCATGAGCTTCTTCACGAGAAAGCTGCTCCCTGGCAGGTGCGGTTGGAGGATTCGGCGGGGCAGGAGCATTTTGCTGCTCGGAAGGAACTGAAGGAGTGGTAGAAGTTTGCCCTGTTGGCGCAGGACTTTGCCCAGTTGGCACGTCCTGGGGAAGGTCTTCTGTCCGACCCTTCTTGGCTGGAGGGCCGCGGTTGGATTCACCAGTTCTCTTCTTAGGCTTCCATTGGAGTTGAGGAACCTCATCTTCATCCTCGGCCTGGTACATGTCAAAGATGTTGGGAGTTGACATATCTGCATGCAGATAAACATAGCAAGTTAATCAAAAAGGAGGCAGGTGAAAGTATGTTAGACAACTGAAAGGAGGTAACAAAGTAAATACCCGAGCTACAACTACTAGTCGCTACACTATTGACTCTATTAGTCATATACTCATTATCTGGCATGAAGAAGTCTGGCCCTAGATTTGGAGCATATGTAAAGTTACCATCCCCGTCAAACAAGTGACAGGGAATTGGCAAACCATTTAAAAGCGAAATAACTTTACCATTATCGTCGGAGGATTCTCCCAAGTCAACAATAGGCTCTTTGGCCTTTTGTTTCCCCTTGCCTTGGGGAGCAGAAGGCCTTTCTGCGGAAGGGCTGCCCATGGGTTCCCTAATTGTAACCCCCATAGGCCTCCTTTGAGGAGGAGGTACAGGAGGTTGCTGCTCGGGAACCCCCTCGGCAGTGGCTTCGTCCACCACGGACCCTCTAGTTTCATGGCGAGGAGCCAGGAGGCCAGACAACCTCAAGTTTTTCTCAGTTATCAGGGTCTTGACACTTTTTGCTGCATCAGACATCCTGGCCAGAGTGTTGGACCTCAACACCATGTCTGGTGTTGGGGTCGGACGTAACCAAGGGCCTGAAAAACAGATTAAAGTTTGAGAAAAATAAAAGGAAACACTTTAAGTTAAAGTATCGACCAGTCAAGGACAAGCTTCTACCTCCTCGGGCAAAGGCCAAGTTGTTGCTGGTTATGTCTGGAGTAAGGAAATACTCCTTATTGTAGTGCCCCACGTTGGATATATGGGTAGTGCCACTCAAGAACGTCCGGCCGGTCTCCTGGTGGCAGAAGTGGAAGAAGCCCGTCCCGTTGTGCTGTGGGTTAGACTTAAGGTCGAAGAGATAGTTGACCTCGTGGGGCGAAGGTTCTGGCCATTTGTTAAGTTTATACAGAATATGAAGTGTGGCCAGCATCCTATATCCGTTTGGAGTTATTTGGAAGGGGGTGACACCAAAATAGTTGGCCACCCCCACAAAAAAGGGATGAAGAGGGAGGTAAGCTCCCGCCTCAAGGTGATACCGGGACCAGGCGCTGTTTGCACCTCCTGGGAGGTTAGCCGTTTGGTCTACGGTGGGACGTATAATGGTTACCCCCGTAAGGGGGAATTTTCTGAAGCAGTTAGCGACCATTCAAGGGGTCACTGAACTGGCTGGGGAAGTATACCACACGACATCAGGCGAATTCTGATGACGAGGGCGAGCCCTAATTTGGATATTAGGGTCAGGAACGAGATTTTCTCGACCACTGGTCGAGGGAACCCGAGCCTGCGAATCAGGCTGGACAAGAGAATTTGGGTTGCTTCCGGACTCAGGTCTTTTCTTGCCAGAAGACTTGGAGCGAGCCATTGGAGAGGAAGGTTGGGGTCTGGAAGAGGATCGCGAGAAAGGAATCTCGTGGACGCGGTCAGCTGGTTGTTCTTCTCCCTCGAGCAGCTGGGCGAGAAGGTCGTCGTCGATGGGTCTTTCACCTCCCCACAAATCTGGCATTAAAATCTGCAAACAGAAGAATGGGGAGGTGAGGATGTGGAACTTTTAAAAGGCTTTTTAGAATAACGCTGGTCGAGTATAAAAGTTAGGCTTTTATACAACAGCATTCTAACAAGAAGCTAAATCTTTCTACACGAACAGTTTGAAAAACGGATCAAAGGGTGAAAGTAAAAAGTTTTTCTGGAAAAGATTTTTCAACTCCCCTTAGGGCGGGAAAAATTTATTTTTCAACTAGCTTAAAAATCAAAATTTTACTTCGGTTTTACGTCCTAAAAAGCATGATCCTGGATTTTAAACTAACTCGTAACTCTACTGTGCCTACAAAACATTCTGTCTATCAGCACCTTAAACCAGAAATGGAAAAATTTAAACAGTACACCATCAGAAACATGCACCACGAGAAATTAGAAGCATGGGATTTCGAAAACTTACCGAGAAGAGTGATCGTAGAGGTGGAAGAAAGGTCTTCGGAGATTAAGGAGCCCACGGTCTGAGTCTTGGAAGCGCAGGAAAACGGTCTCCGGAGAAGTTTAAAGCTCTAGTTTTTAGGGTTTTCTGGAAAGACAATGGCGTGCGTAAAAAGAAAGAAGAGGCTTCGACAGTCTTATATAAGTTTGTTTTTGATATCAAAAAAGTGTAATCATTTGTCTTCCTTTTTAGAAGTATGGGGAAATGGGATGGTCGTCGAAATTGTTTCTGGGGAACCGAAAAGACATGATTAGACAGAAGTGGGTTGCTTTTTTCAAGAACACACGAAGGATTCTGACACGTCAGGTGGGGTTACCAAAGAGTCGTTCGTCCAAAAGTTTATTTACTATTCATAGTAAATAAACTTTGGGGGGCAAATGTTATCCAATAAATTAGCATTGGTGACGTGGCTAGTAATCTCTGGACACGTGGCTAAAATCAGGAAGCATCTGCTAGAGCATCAACCAGAAGACACCTTAGAAACAGGGAAAGCCCGTCTTACCCGCGACCAGTATGGTCGATGGTTCCGTGTACAAGGCAACATTTATGGGAAGATCTTCATGAATCCCGAATTTATCTCATACAATCTTCTGGGTATCCGATTATTCAGGAAAGAATATCTGTAACAGTCTTTTGTAACCCTCCTTGAGCCTATAAATAGCAAGAGATAGCTCAAAGGAAGGGACTTTTGCTTTAGAATCATTCGTAACTATAGTAATTCTCCAAATAAACTTGTATTGTTCTTCAGAGGTTAGTGAAACTCATCGAACCCTGGTTCTTTGATCACCCTTCTGATTCTTATATCAATATCAGTCTAAGTGGACGTAGGCCATTACCAGATCCTGGGACCGAACCACTATAAATTACTGTGTTTTCTTTACTTTTGTCATTACATTATTCTCTATACATTCGTTCATATCAATCACGTTTCGACTCCGTGTCGGTTGGCCAAATCTTGGGTCGACAAAAAGAATAAATAATAAATTTGGAGGGAGAAAGATAGAAAATTGAATAAATGACTTAAAAAATGTTTAAATGAGCTCTAATAATTATTTATCCACGTGTATAGATGTTTATAACTCATTTAAAACATTTTTTTTAAAATTATTTAATTTTATTTCTTTCTCCCTCTAAATTTATTAATTTTTTTATTATTTTAAATAAAAATGTTTAAATATACAATATTTAAAAGATGTAAAGAAAAAATTGAAAAATTGATATATTGTGAAAAAAAATAGTATTTTGTTAGTAATTAAAAAAATTAATATGGAACTATACAGTGGTAGAACCACAAATTGTCACCTTAAAAAATCTATGAAATAATTTTTTTTATATGTTAATTATAGAGAATTTGATCTTCTTGAAAAAAAATTATATGAAAATTGGCGGCTAAAGTCCCCGTTCTTTCAAAATTGAAGCATTGAATTCCTTGATCTTTTATTTTTTAGCATCAATAGTCCATAACATTCATGTTTAGTCCCTATTTTAACAGAAGGATAACGGTTTGGGGAAAATGTGCAACAATTATGTGACGCTAGGGACTTTTGCCAACAAAAAAAAAAGTTAAGCGACTTAAATGCTACACTTGTAAAAGAACAGAGACTTTAGCTGCTAATAACCTTATATTATTATAATAATGACATTTTATAATATTTGAATTTGTATTAATACAATTGTTAAACATCTAGTCTTGTATTAAATATTATTATAATAATGATATTTTAAATATTTGAATTTATATTAATAACTTTTAAAGGTATATTCCATTAAATATTTGTAATATTCCATTACAACTAACAAAAAAAAAACCCTTAAAACGAAGAATATATGTTATCTACACACTTTTTATATAGAAGAGATTTAATGAAATACCAATATATTTTTGAAATTATGAGTGTTGACTACCTTTTTCACTATCAAATTAATCTGAAGATTAAAGGAAATACTAGGGAAGAACACGAGGATTTTACATGGTTCATGCTATAAAAGAGCCCTAATCCAAGAGTCTCTATTATTTAGTTAGCTTGAAGCTTGTTATAGCAAGCTTCAATGGTGGTTCTCAAGCAGTGTGTATATGCACTAAGTTATAGAGTTTCTCTCTCTAACAAACCGAACCCTAGACAAGGAGATATCCCCTCCCTATTTATAGGGGCTAGGTCATTATGTTAATCATATATCATTAATACAAAAGTTCCTCCCTCCTGAGGTGTTAATGTCGAATTAATACATAAAGGCATGCACTAAATAGAGACTACGACCTAGGTAGATTGCACGAGGCTCATTGCAGAAAGTCATATACCAACTTTATGCGGAACGTATCTCTGACTTGTCAGGGTGCGGCACACGTTTTACCATGTCAGTCGGTGTTGTGGGAAATGCCGATTGTCAAGTGCACAAACTCGACACCACCAATCGAGGCTCACCAAAATTCGTCAGACAATCATCTAGTGGCCCACAATTGCAGTGACTGACACGTGGCAGCTACCCCAGGTCTGAGGACCGGAATCATAGACTTGGAGGACGAGTGAGTGAAGAGAGCTCCTCCAAATGTGGCCTCACTGGGAGAGATCCTCGCTCTGAGGACAAACCTCGGGGCGTGACCTCACTCGGATATATCCACGACATATCAACTGGCTTAGGACGTGGCCTCATCTGGAGGTACTCTTGCCTCGAGGACATAGCTCAGGGAGTGGCCTCACTCGGAGACATCCACGACTCGTCCAAATTGGGCACCCTAGAGGGGTTGCACTTCGAGAACCTCATGACTTATCTCTTCACTAATTACTCTTAATTTCTACGTGTTAGGAGATGAAAATACGGACAACATTTTCTCCCTAAGTCTTCACTCTCCCTCAGGCAATGGAGACTTAGATTGAGAGGAGTAATTTGAAAATTTGGGGGGAGACATTCAGACTTCCCCTGACATCACTCTAAAAAGTAACGCCACATGTCGACTCCCTATGGTTGGGTCCATCAATTCATGCGATTAATGAGGGGTCAACTCCACAATCCCAAACGTCTACTCCATACCCAAAACGTCCTTTCACTCCACACCTGAGGCATCTTTTCCAAAGACCAATGATCACGATTCGCGCAATCTGACCTTGATCGTTGGATCGCCCTCAGGTATCTGTGTGGTAGATAATCTAATGGTCGTGGAGGGGTTGCTTCCCCTCCAAGTTATACTGAGTATAAAACCCAGAGAACCACCCCTCAACCTCTCCCTCTAGCTATTCAGAATTCAAAACCTTTACGCCAGAACCCTTTCTTCTTTCTTGCTCTCCCCATACCTCCAACCATTTTTTATTTCTCAGCAATTATGGACAATTGGCATGAATTGTCTTACATCTGGGCAAACGAAAGGTGATATTTCAGAGTTAAGACTCCCCTCAGCACCTATCTGTGCTTTATCTCGAGTAAGTACTTACTTGTCTGTACTTAGTTTTTCATTTTCATCGGGTTTCATTTGTGGGTTCATGTGCATGCTTAGGAACATAATTTTATGGCATTTGAGAATCTGTTTTGGGTTCTTATAAGTCTTTTTAGGCGCATTTTGACATTATAAATGGTCAAAATAGCCCTCGATACATCTTACGACACTTTCGCATTTTTGGGCCTTCGACCAGAATATGGAAAATTCCCAGATTTCGATGAGGTTCATCATCTCCAGTGGTGTTTTCCAGCCTGATACTAGGCTCCGCGAACACCCCAAATACTTAGAAAAAACTATTTTTCCTCTTCTCCCCAAGTAGTAGTCTTAAGGTCGTCTGTGTTTTGGCCATCTGTTCTTCGGTCAGAATATTAACTACTTGGTTTTTGTCTTAGATTTCTGAGGAGCTACGACTGTTACACGAGCACAGTTTTTACCACTTCGACCAAGAAATCTCCGACATGACCTGAGAACATGGCGCATTCAAGGACGGCGCGAGGGCGGAGGCCCATAACTAGTCAGGGAAATGGTTGTTTGTGCTGATGGCCTGGTAGCGGAGAGGCCAGCATTATTAGACCAAATGGGGTAGACCACAAAAGAAGTAAATTGAGCCCATATTCCACATCCCACTCAGTCGTACGAGGCTGATGGGTTTAAAGCAAAGGAGTACCACACCCTTCTCCAACACCCCGAGGCCCCGAAAGCCATTATGAGGCACTACGCGATCGGTGATAGGTGCCTTATGCCTCTTTGTTAGGAATCCGAGAGATCGCACCGCAGTGTTAATGGCCTCAGCGCCTGGAGCCAAGCCCACCTGATGGCTGGGGCCACCCTGATCTTGCATCAGTACTTTGTGAACTTCCTGAATTATGTTGGGATAGCTCCCTTTCAACTCTCCCCCAACTCCTATCGGGTGCTCGCAGGAATGTACATTCTATACTGGAAACAGAACTGGCCAGCACCTACCTCGGCGAAGATTTTTTACTTCTATAGTTTCTGCACTACTCCGAGGAAGAAGGCCAACCAGGACGGGTACAACGACTTGATAAAGTATGCTGCGTAATCCCTCAACTACAAGGCTCCCCATCACAACGAGAACCATTCTTAGGATTATAAGGACGCCTTCTTATTTACGAACGGGTTTCCGATTCGTAATAACCCAACCCTGGCTCTCAACTTCTCCCGGGTTGGTGAGTATCCTTCTAACCATTTTCTTTTTTCTTTTTGTTTCTTTGATCAATCCGCCTGACTCCATATGTCCAAATCTTCGAGGACCACCTCCAGGAGATGAAATCCCTCCCCAAGAAAAATATGGATGTCAGTCTTTTGGTGACGGAGGACAACCTCGTCGGGTCGGGACTTCTCAGCGCGGGGTAGAAATCAGCAATCTTAAGCTGACCAAGTACCGCTAGTCTAAGAAGTCTCGGGAGCATCCTGAAAAATCAATTACATTGATGGGCGCGCCCGGGCAACTTTGAACTAGGGTGTAGGATGCAACGTCCTAAATTACCTAATAAGGCTTAAGGTCTTGATTAGGGGGCCAGGGTGGAAAATTATGATAATTATAGTTATATGTGATATATATATATGTATGACAATATGATTACGTGAGTTATATTATAATATGACTAGATATGCATATTTAGGTGTATTAAATATGCATGTGGGCCTGTTTCTTATTAGAAGGAAAATTTCGTAATTTGGCCTGTTATGGGTATATTTGGAATATATGTGATATATGTGTGAGACCACATTATTATGTGGATATATTTTGGTTACTCATCACGAGGCGATCCTAGGGAGCAAGTTAGCGGGAAAGTGACAACGGGATCTAATACCCGACTCGGGGTGAGTCAAGGGGTATTTTTAGCACATTATCAGGATATCGGGCAATGAGAGTAAATATTTGAGGACATATTTGGAGTTAGTGAGATTAGGAGAGAATTTTGACTATTTTGCCCACTGGAACATTTTTGGGACCCCGAACCTCGGGATTTGCTTAAGGTTACTTAGAGTCTAAGTAAACATCACAAGCACAAAAACTCTCAGCAAGCACTCAACCTCACATTACTCTCTCTCTCTCTCTCTTGTGGCTTGAGGAAATTCTCTTAATTGTGAAGAGGAAAAATTGAATCAAGGGGAATCAAGGCAAGTTTAGGCTCGGGATTGCTTGGGGAAAAGCGTAGCATCGCTTAGGGCAAGTTTAATTCCCTGAATTTTCTCTGATTTTAGTTAAGTTTCAAAGTTTAGAAACTTAGTTCTAAATTTTGAGATTTGAGGAGGTTTTAGGCCAAGCTTTTGCATGGGTTTTGATGATATTGGATTGTTCACTCGTTTGGAAACTTTGTTTTGGGATTAGGCTATGTTTGGATAGGTTTAAGGAGAGTTTTGGATTGAGAAAAATGGAGAAAAATAGAGTTTGCAGGTCGAGTCGGGGCCCTGTTCTTGGGGCGTCGCGGCTATCTTGAACGAAGGAGAAGCAGATGGTGTTTAGGGCTTTTGAGTTACGGCGCCTGCTAGGGCGCGCCGCGGTGCTGGTGTAGGTAGGGAAGAGGTTCGGGCCTCTGACTTGAGCGAGTCGTGGCTCAAATGGTTGGGAGCCACAACGTTTAAGGGATTTTGGGACTTGGGGAGGTTTTGAATGTGTGAACTCAAACCTAAGGGCTTAGGATCGATCCTACTACCCGGTTTAGTAGGATTCGATGTCGCGGAGGCTAGGACTCGGTCCGAAAGCCTTTCTTTACTCGTTTTTTACGGGATTTTATACTCGGTTGTGACTAGGCTATCGTTAGGGGCTCGGAACCAAGATCGTACTCAAGGGTCATTCTTAATATACACTACACTCGGACCTGAGGTAAGAAAATTGGATCTAGTCTGTGTTTAGGGCTCGACCAATAATAGTACAGAATTAATGTTATGTTGAGAATCTTTTATTAAGCCTATTGAATGCGTTGTGTTTACCTATGTTATGCAATAACTGTTGAGTTGTATATCTAATTGGGGAAGCTCAGCTTATAACCTAAAAGTCTTTCTATGTTATCTGATGAAGTTCTTGGCTTAATAGTCAAAGGTATAGTCGGTTTTAAAGGACTCGACTCATTAGTCGGATGTTAGGACATGACTTATCAGTCGAAGGGTAAGACTCGACTTATCAGTCGAAGGTTGAGGCTCGACTTATCATTCGAATTTTAAGACTCGACTTATTAGTCAAAGGGTAAGACTCGACTTATCACTCGAAGGTTGAGACTCGACTTATCAATTGAATATTAAGACTCAACTTATCAGTCGAAGGGTAAGACTCGACTTATCAATAGACGGTTAAAGGCACGACTTATCAATTGAAGATTGAAAAACTTAACTTATTAGTTAAAGGTTAAAGGATTCGACTTATAAGTTAAGAGTTTGAAAGCTCGGCTTAGAAGTCAAGGGTGGTAATAGCGTGCTTAACGCTGGCTGATAGGGTTAAGCCGACCCAAAATCGAGATACACGCTTGAACGCCCCTAGGGTTGTCAAGAATGTGAAATATCAGATCTGCGTGGCCAGTTCAAAGGCTGGTTATGTGAGAGATGGGCACTAAAGCCTTAGTGTGACTCTATAGTCACTTATATGAGTTAATTCCATGAATGAGTAGGATTATTATTGATATCATGCTTGTTATGATTCTATGATTTGATAATGTACTGGTTATAAGCATTTTTATGTTTTCTTGTTGAGCCTTGGCTCACGGGTGCTATATGTTGCAGGTAAAGGAAAGGAAAAGCTGGACCAGCCATGAGCTGGAGAGCTCTAGGGGCAGAGTGTACATATGCGGCCTGCTCGTCTGCTATAGCCGAGGCTATCAGTTTGAACTAGGGTTGGACCCTAACTTTGCCGCCTAGGTCGTCTTTTGGATTCATTTTTGGGTTTGTCACCGTTTTTAACTATGATGGGATCCCATGTATGGAAGTTAAACGGTCTTAATAAAATGGTTGACTTTTGACCAGAATTTTTAGTACCTAAACCTGTGGTTAGTTTTAATTACATGATTTAAACTGAAATGATTCGTTTAGTGAGTTAACCACTTTTTAAACTACATAGTGTAACGTTCCTGGATTAGGAGGACATTACACAGGAGGAGCGTTTGGTGACCATCCGGGCCCCATAGGTAGTCCGAGAAGGTCAAGTAGATCGGGAGTTCGAGGAGGAGCTCCAAGTGGAGATGGAGGTTTTTCATCTTTCCTCACGTATATCGTCCCTTACTCTATACCACGCCTAACACGTAAGGGATAGGATATGTCCCAACCATGTCTGGGCCTCTCCTGCCCTTCTTCGTTGTGGCTAGATCGCACACTGACATTGAACCAGGGAAGAGTTTAAGGACTACCTAGACCTAATAGACATCAACCTTCACCATTCGAGGAGACAGTTACCTCCTTGGGGCTTTGTTCTCATAGACTGTGTGACATCTCTCAACTCTAATTGGTTATGCTAATATGGCACAAACTTGAGTTGTGAGATGGAAGATAGGACTAGACCTCTCCAATGCTTGCACCAAGACACCACTTATGGTGGGCTTCCGAGAAGCCTACAGTATTGTTTTATGCCTTTGTTTTGGAATTTGCGCTAACAACTTCTTTGTTTTTGCAGATCATATGGGGCTAGCTGATGTCATTCGATCATCCTTATGGCTAGGAGCACCTCCAAGTTCTACGGCTGCTAGAGAGCCCTCACGTCCTTGGAAGGATCCTGAACCCTCTGCACCAGCTAAGAGGCAGAGGGTTTCCACTCCTCGTGCAGATGTTCCCATGGAAGAGCTACCTCCAGCCTTGGAGGTTCCTTCCTCCCCTTAGGCTGGTGAAGTGGTCCAAAGTTTGGACCAACCAGGGAAGGCACCTCGGGCCCGACTTCTGATATACCCAGAGAGGTATGAGGGAGACCTACTGGAGCAATATCAGAGGATGCTCCAACATTTTTATGCAAGGATGGCGGAGGGCAATAAACTCCTCCACGAAACCGCAGAGGCCCTGCGCCAACTGAAGCCGCCAGGAGAGAGACCCATCGTATCTCCGATAGGTCGAGTCAAGCTGGAGACTCTATTCTCCACCAAATTAGGGGAAGTTATCACTCATCTCACTGCTAAGCTCCTCCAGGGGGGTTAGCTCCACCATATGCAAGCTGACCGCCCATAGCTTTGCCCAATTGGGCAACAGCAAAGAGGCCTTCCTCGTGGCTTCATGCTAGTATGCCACTGTGCGGGTAATCCATCATTTCTCAGAGACTTATTTTGCTTCACAATGCTTAAGAAAACTTCTCTTTTTGCGCAGTCTGCCTTGGCTTGTCAATGCCTGGGTGATATCATGATGGAGAAGTCGTACAAACTTCAGTGGGCTCACGACAAGATATCTGTCCTCAAGGAGAAACTCTGAGGCCCTCAAGAGGAGCTCACTCGCATTCAGACCACTCTAAAACCTGAACAAAAATACTCTCAGTAGCTTAAGGAGTTCTCCTTAAAGACCACCGAGGATTTACAACGAGCCCATGAGGATGCAAAGAAGGCATCGACCGAGGTCGCCCGAGGGGTCGTTGAGATTGCTTAGCTTAAGGAGCGGTGCAAGGAAGCCAACAACCGAGCCAAGCTTGGCGAGAGAAAAGCCATCCAAGCCATGGAGATGAAAATGTCTCCTCAGTATCAGGTGGACAAATTCAAGAAGGAGGTCGAGACCATCGTCGAAGATTCCTTTTATGTGGCCTAGTTCCACAACCAAGAGATAAGCTTGGACTTCACCGGAGAGCCTGAGAAGTACAAACTCCTCTTCAAAGAACGCCTCCAGGCGATCCAAGCTGCAGAGGCGACTTGAGCTACGAAGACTACCCAAATTGCCGAGGCAACCCAAGCTGTGGAGACGACTCATGCTGTGGCTCATCAGGCTGGGAGTGCTTCAGGGACAGACCCATTCATTGACCTAGTGGAGGAGGTACCAGAGGGAAACTAAAGCTCGAGCCCTTGAGCATTTGTCGTGATGTACTTATATTTTGTACAAATGATACAATGCATTTTCTTTTAAATTGGTTTTTACCCACTCAACGTAATCGTACACCACGAGGGTCCTTAGACGTTGACCTAGGTCTTGCGCTCGGGTCTTGAAAACTCGAGTATTTATCAACTTCTCTTAGTACTTAGACAATTTTCATGCGTTTAGAGTTGCTCTATAGGCTCGCAGTCCTCTAGAGAATCTTTAACACTAGGTCAAGTGATTACTCAACGTGGCCCTACATCCCCGAGTTCCAATGACTCAGGACGGGGCTAGCCTATGGTACTTAGAGCTTGAGGATCTTCCTGTCTATGTTTAGACGGTTTTGCATTTAGTGTTTCATCTTAGGCTCGAGGTCATAAGAGTAACTTTGATGCAGTGTCAAGTGAGGGCACCCGACTATCCTACACCTTCAAGTTTCAATGACTCGGGATTTTAGGAGGTTTTGTAATGTATGGTTCTGCCTTAGTGCTTGACACTTAAGACATTTAGGGTTGCCTTCCATGCTCAATGTACTTAAAAGTAACTTTAATGTCATCTCTTGTCCCCGAGTCCTGATGACTCGGGACTTTAGGGGGTCATCTGCACTAATCTATATGCCCGGGTACATGGTCACTGTAACACCCTGGTTAGGCAAGACCATTACATTGTGTATTTGAAATAGTGCTAAACTTGCTAATCGAGTCATTTGGCCATAACCGTGTAACTAAACATGATTAATGGTTTAGGGTTAAAAATTTCGGTCAAAGGGAAAAGATATTTCGTTAAAACGTTAAGTTGTACATGGGATCCCATAGTAAACGTTTACAAAGTTGTTTATAGTTTCAAAAGAGTAATTACAACTCAAAAGTTACAATCCGCCAACCTAACTGGCAAAAAAGGGTTTAACCCTAGTTCCTCTGAGAAACCTTGGCCGTGGTGGTCAAGTAGTCATATATGTACACGTCGCCGCCGAAGCTCTCCAACTCATGGCTGGTCCAGCTTCCCTTTCCCCTTACCTGCACCACATAGCACCCGTGAGGCAAGGCTCAGCAAGAAAACTTAAACATGCTCATAAGTAGTTAATAATACGCTACCAAATCATAATAAGCATGCCTAGCAGTAATAACCCTACTCATGCATGCATACCATTCACATAAATTACTTCAGCGTCATATGGGGCCAGCTGCCCTAATAAATGATTAATGAATCATATATTGGCATGTTTCCCAAAATATATTATTAGTGAATCATACTAGAGCTCAGCGCCCTAGGATATGGGACTAATAAGTCACCTTGGGGCCCATTGCCCTATCCTTTGTATAGTCAGCCTTGGAGCAGGACCAGCGTATCTGACGCTTAATTTTCCACGACCATTAGGTCAGACAATCGTATGGTGCGCTCCTGATTAGGTCTAACCATATCGACCAATGCTCAGGACGCTATTTTTGCCCCTTAAGTTATAAGTCAATTCTTTTCGACCAGCGCTCAGCGCTATTGCAGCCCTTAACTCACAAGTCAAGCCTTTTGCGATCAGATTATGCAAACAAACATTCATTATATAACATGTATCTAGAAATAGAGCATCTAGTATGCTTAATCAATCAATCAATCACAGGCATAATCATAATCATGCACATTTACAGGGACTCAAGCCCTAATCAAGTTTATATTCAATATTCGGGCCAAGACCTAATCATGTACATCACGTAATGGGTGCAGTTTTCTTACCTCAGGTCCGAGTGTAATGTAAAATAAGAACGACCCCCGAGCACGATCTTGATTCTGAGCCCCTAGCAGTAACCTAGTCGTAACCAAATATAGAATCTCATCAATAATGAGCAAATAAAGGCTTCCGGACCGAGTCCTAGCCTCTGGGACCTCGAATTCTACTAAATCGGGTAGTAGGATTGATCCCGAGCCCTTATGTATGAGTTCCCGTCACTCAAAACCTAACTTGGCAAAAACTGTCTATGTGGGTCACGACTTGCCCCTGAGGGTCGCAACATGCCTCTAATCTAAGGTCTCCCCCTACCTCTACCCAGGGACATGCGCCACGACTTGACCCTGAGGGTCGCAGCGCGCCTACTTCAAACAGAGCCCCTGTGCCATGGGTTCACTCGAGCCACGACACTCCAATAACAGGGTCGCGACACGACCCTAGGAATTCGCCATGTTTTCCTCAGCCTAAACTCACAAAAACTCCTTTCCAAACAATCCCAAAATCACACTTCATTCCCATAACAACATTAACACTGAACCAGCAACAAAACCCAAGCCAAACTCACTCAAAATCCCACCAAAAAACTCAATTCAATACCTTGAACCTCAAGCTTAAGAACAACCAAAACTAAAACAATTTCAATCTAAAATAGAGTTTATAACTTACCTCAGTTGTGAATTTAATCCCCTAGTTGCAGATAATCAGTCCTAAACCTCAAGCTTTCAATTCCCAAGCCTTGAATTCACTTAGTTCTTCCTCAAAATTAAACACCAATGATAGAGAGAAAGATAGAGGGTGATCGAGAGAGAGAGAGAAAGAGAGATATGCTTCTATATGTTTCTATTCTTTTGGTTTTTTGCTGCTGAAGGATTTAGTGCCCTAAGTAACTACTTTTACCCAAAAGACCTACATGCCCCTAGGCCAAATTTCTCTCTCAAAGCATCTCAAGGGAAATTCAGTATTTTACCACTTTTCACGTTAATCATAATAGTTCCCGTTACTTCCAGTATTGTACTAAGTTACCAAATAATTCCTAGGCTCACCCCGAGCTCGATATTTGATCCTGTCATGACTAAACCGCTAACTTGCTCCCTAGGATTGCCTCGTGCCGAGTAACCCAAATATATCAACATAATAATGTGGTCTAACACATATATCACATATATGCACATATATACAATTATGCCATCAATGGGTAAAAATTTCTAAAATGCCCTTCTAATAAGAAACGGGCTCACATGCATGCCAATTCGGTCATATAATAATATAACTCACATAATCCATATAATCATGCATTAAAATCACATAATAATGCATTAAACTGGTTATTGCCCTCCTGGCTCCCTAATCAAGGCACTAAGCCAAATTAGGGAATTTGAGACATTACAACTATCCTCTCCTTACACGAATTTGATCCTTGAAATTTTACTTGAACAGCTCGGGATACTGATTCTTCATACCTGCCTCAACTCCCAGGTCGCTTTCTCGACCTTACTATTCCTCCATAATACCTTAACAAAAGGTATAGTCTTGTTCCTTAGGACCTTGTACTTCCTGTGTAGAATCTGGACTAGTTGTTCCTCATATGAGAGATCTTCCTGAAGCTCCAAATCCTCGTAACTCAATACATGAGTCACGTCTGACACATATTTATGAAGTGTCAAAACATGGAACACATTGTGTACGACTGACAGTGCCAGAGGTAAGGCCAATCTATAGGCTACCTGACCAATCCTCTCTAGGATCTCAAATGGTCCCACAAATCTAGGGCTTAACTTGCCCTTCTTCCCAAATCTCCTTACCCTTTTCCACGGTGAGACTCTAAGGAAGACATAGTCTCCCACTTGGAACTCCACATTCCTACGTTTCAGATCAGCATAACTTTTTTGCTTGCTTTGAGAAGCGAGCATCCGAGCTCTAATCTTCTCAATAGCCTCATTGGTCCTCTGAACTGCCTCAAGACCCAAGTATTTCCTTTCTCCTGTCTCATCCCGATGAATGGGGGATCTGTATTTCCTACCATACAACATCCCATAACGAGCCACTCCAATGGTCGACTGATAGCTGTTATTGTAGAAAAACTCTATCAAGGGCAAATACTTACTCCAGGACCATTCAAAGTCCAGCACACATGCCCACAACATGTCCTCTAATATTTGTATCGTCCTCTCAGTTTGTACATCTGTTTGAGGATGATAAGTAGTACTGAATTTTAGTTTCGTACCCATAGTCTTCTACAAACTTTCCCAAACTTGGAAGTAAATGTGGGGTCCCGATCTGATACAATCGACCTCGAAGCCCCATGAATGCGCACTATCTCTCTCACATAGAGATCTGTGTACTAGTCAATTGTATATGTCGTCCTCACTAGTAAGAAGTGAGCTGATTTGGTGTATCAGTCCATGATAACCAACACCGAATCATGTTGACCCATCGTCCTATGTAACCCAACAACAAAATCCATTGTGATATCCTCCCATTTCCACTCTGGGATGTCCATCAATAACTTTATTCCAGCTCTGGTCATACTCTCTGCCAACTCCCTGGATATATTTCTAGCACTGTATAACTATCCCGGACCCTTCCGACTTAAGGCATCTGTCACCACTTTGGCCTTCTCTGGGTGACATAGTATTTCACAATCATAATCCTTCACCAACTCCAACCAACGCCTCTGTCTCATGTTCAGGCCTTTCTATGTGAAAAATTACTTCAGGCTTTTGTGGTCAGTATATATCTCACACTTTTACCAATAAAGGTATTGCCTCCATACCTTTAATGCAAAGACCATAGCTGTCAACTGCAGATCATGAGTGGGGTATCTCTATTCATATTCTTTCAACTGACATGATGCATAGGCAATCACTTTCCCCGACTGCATAAGAACACAACCCAAACACTGTCTTGAGGCATCACAGTACACTACAAAATTTTCTTGATCTATTGGAAGACTCAGAACTGGAGTTGCAACCAATCGCTGTTTCAGTTCCTGGAAGTTCTTCTCACACTTATCTAACCACGCAAACTTTTGATTCTTGCGTGTCAATTCAGTCAATGAGGTAGCAATCCTTGAGATCCCTTCCACAAAACACCTGTAATAACCCGCCAATCGAAGAAAACTCCTAATCTCTAAGGCGTTCCTTGGCCTTGGCCAATCTTTGATTGCCTCAATATTTTCTTGGTCTACCTTGATCCCATCCCTACTGACAATATGACCAAGGAAAGTCACTTGTGGTAACCAAAACTCACACTTCTTGAACTTTGCAAACAGTCTATGTTCCCTCAGCCTCTGTAGAACCAACCTGAGATGTTGCTCATGTTCTAACTCTGGCTGAGAATAAACCATAATATCATCAATGGAAACGATCACAAACCATTCTAGATAATCTTTGAATACCCTATTCATCAGATCCATAAAAGCAGCTGGGGCATTAGTCCACCAAAAGGACATGACTAAAAACTCATAATTCCCACATCTGGTGTGAAAAGCAGTCTTTGGTATATCTCCCTCCTTGATCCTTAGCTGGTGAGAACCAGATCGAAGATCTATCTTTGAGAATACCATCTTACCCCGCAACTGGTCAAACATGTCATCTATCCTTGGTAGATGATACTTGTTTTTAATTGTTAACTTGTTCAGTTCCCTATAGTCAATACACATTCTCAAAGAACCATCCTTCTTCTTTAGAAACAGGACTGGTGCACCCCATTGTGAGAAATTGGGTCTAATAAAACCCAAGTCTAACAGCTCCTGCAACTGTACCTTTAGTTCCTTTAACTCTGCTGGAGCCATTTTGTACGGTGCCCTAGACATTGGCTCAGTCCTTGGTGACAGTTCAATAACAAATTATATCTCTCTGTGTGGCAGCAACCCTGGCAAATCCTCTAGAAACACATCCAGAAACTCACAATATAATCTAGTCTCCTCTGGTCCCACTGGCATGACCTGAGTGGTATCCACCACACTGGCTAAGAATCCTATGAAACCACCTTGCAATAGATCTCTAGCCCTCAATACAGATATCATAGGTACACGGGGTCCATGCATAGTGCCAACAAATACAAAGGGATCCTCTCCCTCAAACTCAAAGGTTACCATCTTCCTCGTGTAGTCTATGGTTGCCCCATACTTCACTAACCAGTCCATACCCAGTATCATGTCGAAGTCGGTCATAACAAACTCTATCAAATCAACTGACAACTCTCTGCCCTCCACTGTCATTGGCAATGATCTAACCCATCTCTTGGATACTACTAACTCCTCATTGGGAAATAAGGTCCTAAACCCCACAACATAATTATAACATGGTTTACACAGTCAATTCTACTAGCAACAAAAGAATGTGTAGCACCAGAATCAATCAATATAGTATAAGGGGTTCCAGCACTAAAAAGTTGATTTATGACTACTGAGGGACAAGCCTCAGCCTTTGCTTGTGTCAATGCGTACACTCGAGCTGGGGTGGAGCTGTCTGCCTTTCTTGCATTCGGGAAATATTTCTTTAACTGTCCCACTATCCCGCACAAAAAGCGGGCCTTTGCCTGACACTTTCCTATATGGCGCCTCCTACATCTGGCACACTCTAGAAAAGTCCTCCAGCCCTCACTGCTGCCCTGTCGGCCTATCTAAATATCACGTGATCTCCTGTCAGGGCCTAGAGCTGGAAAGGCATCAGGAGCCTTCCTTTTCTAATCACTGGGGCCCTCTGTTAGGAAAACTTATACAGGATCTTTATTTATTTTCATGTAGATCTAATATTAAACAAGTTAATATGAGACAACCTAGAACATGTTTCTAAATTTGAATTCAAAGATAAACAATGATAAGAATACTTGCATTATACGCAGCGGAATGAATGAGTCCTTCCTTCCTTCAATTTCTCTAACCCTTGTATCCTTTCCGTCGCATGGTATTTCCAAGACACTAAACCGATCTTCAATTTTCTTCACAGCCTTCCAAAGTATCCTTAGAAACACCTAGACTAGAGGGGGCAATTCTCAACACATGAGATTGATACAGTGAAGAAGAGAAAAGAACAATAAGGCTTAGAAAATGACTTATGTTTAGAAAGAATCTAAAACCTATCAGAAAATCAGTGTCTGTCATCTTGTGACTTATGTTTTCAACTCTCTCTTAACATTCCTTTTTATAGACTCATTTAGGTCATTTATTTAATAAAAAAAAGTAATAAATTATTAGCCAATAATTAGCCCTAGGTCGAAAATATCATGGGCTTTAGGCCCATGAAATTTCCCATTTGATTATAAGCCCGTTGGACTTAAAATCAAGGCCTGTATTATTTTCTATTGATTTAATTAATTAAATAATTATTTAAATCCTTTAACAAATTAATTATTTATAATTTGAACCTTCATTTAAACTTAATTATTAATTTAGATACAAATTTATCTTAATTAATAAATCTTCCCTAAATTCTCTTTTCTTCTCTAAATTACATAACTCTGTGAAACTATCGAAAATTGACCTGGTCAACTTTAATAATTCTAATTGATAATTAAATCAATTAATTAAGACTATCTAGATGATTTTATCCAAGGTACAGTGGGGACCATGGGCCTATGAAATCAAGCTCCAATAATTTATCATAAGTCTAAAAAATAAATTTACTAACTTATTAATTCCTCGTGACTCCACTAAAGACTCGGAATTGCACTTTTGAATTCATAGAACGCTCTATAAAAAATATAGATACGTTATTAATTATCCATTGTTACAACCGTAATTGTCACTCAATCCTCTATAGACGGTCTACAATAAGATGGGACTAAAATACCATTTTACCCCTCATTGTATTTTATCCTTAAAACACTTAGTTCCTTATAAATGATATTTCAGTAAACTAATATCAATTACTGAAATAAAATCTCTATCATTTAGCACCTTGAACCAAACTAAAAGAAAACCATCATTTCACTTCTTTATCAGAAGATATAGATGTTCATATCTATGATTAACACTCCCACTCAACTATACTACTGAGTTCCCAAGATGTAAGTATGGGCTAGTCCGTAGGGTAAGCTAGTAACGAACAAGTCAAAGAACTCAAATAATACAATCAGTTAGAATACTAACTACTCAGAATTGAGATTGAATTGACCTATGGTCAACTATATGATATGACTATAATAGATAATAATGGTATGTTTACTTATCCTATCAACTGTCAATATCGGTCCTATTTGATGTAACAAATACATCCGATCTTATCTACTTTTCTAATGTTCTGGAAAGAACATAACACTACAATGTGTAAGTAGATCATATCATCGATTGGCAAGTCAGTGTAAATCATGTGCACTGACTAATCTTAGGACTAACTTATTTTGAACATATAATCATATTTATATTCCATTGTGATTACGTCACTATAAATACAATTAGCTATATGCTCGGGATTTAATAGAAGTTTATAGTAAACAGTTAATCATGAAAATAAAACATGTGAGCAAAGTGATTGACCAAGTCAAAAAATGATTTCTATTCTTTTATTGATAATAAATGAGATTACAAAGAAATTGAGTTTTAATTAGGGCATAAAACCCCAACAAACTCCCACTTGCACTAATTGAAACTAATGCCTTAATTCTACTAATCCCATTTCCTTGATATGCTTATCAAATGTAGCTTCTGGTAGTGTCTTTTTAAATGGATCTGCAAGATTGCCTTCAGATGCAATCTTCATAACCTTCACATCTCCCCTGGCCACATATTCTCAAATAATGTAATACTTCCTTTCTATATGCTTACTCCTCTTGTGACTACGAGGTTCTTTCGAGTTGGCTATCACTCTTGTATTGTCACAAAACAACACAAGCGATTTATCCATTTCTGGAATAACACCAAGATCCGAATAGAACTTCTTTAGCCAGACTATTTCCTTAGCTACTTCTGACGCAGCTATGTACTCAGCCTCCATGGTGGAATCTGAGATTGCAAACTGCTTTACGCTTCTCCATATCACAGCTCCACCCCCAAGAGTAAACACCATTCCAGAAGTAGACTTCCTACGTGTACGCCCTGATTTTCCAACGGGCTATTAGCGAGCTGAGATACGGCCTAAATTATAATCAGCCACGTGGATTCCCCATGACCGGAGCTGTTGTCGTCAGGTCTTACCTCGTTAGCTCGGGGTATCCAAAGGTTCGCCAAGATTACTTAAGGACTGAGTCTGGACTCTGAAGGCCACAGGTCGAGGGAAGCATCCAGCTCATGATACGAGCTAGAGTTGGAGGCTGTGACCTTTTATAAAGTCAACCACGCAAGGTAAACGTGCATATATCAGACATTACGTGTCTGATATATCCCTGACTTCTCGGACACGCAGCATGAATGTGCGTATTCAGACACCCACGACTGGGTTAGGCCGTGCGGCCCATTATCCCCCTTACCTATTGATTAGACCACACTTCATGTGTCAGGTTTTAGGAAGTAATCATGAATGTCACAGAGTTGACATGATAGGTAAGAAGGTCACGGGATGACCTTCTTACCAACTCCCAGGTGCCCTCTCCTATAAATATGGAGACCCTGGGAGTTGCAAAGGGTTGGATTCTATTGTGCAAGGAACTACCCTGTAAAAAAGAATACCAAGCATATAGCAATAATATCGGCTGGTGGAGTAGAAGGATTTTAACCTTTGAACCACCTAAAAAACGTGATTGTGTCACCAGTCCATTTACAAAGATCATTCATCTATTTCGGTTCAACATAAGCACTAATCCCTTCCTCTTATTTTCTTAATTACCTGTTGGCGAAGAACCGCGTCAACAGTTTGGTGCTTTCATTGAGAGCAAGTTAGATTGGTGCTATCGCAAACATCCAACTATGTTGACCACTCGATCAAGACACGGTAACGAGATGGAACAACATGATGGGCAGGAGGCTCATCATATCGCCATCCCCGGTGAACAAATTCCTGAGATCCAGCAGCGGCCGGGCAAACAGCCGGTGGGCCAAGATGACACTGGAAGTTCGGCGCCCCGGCCACCAAATCCAAACCCAGATTTTTACACTGCGGTAGAAATGGAAAATGCTCAGCTAAGGAGCCAACTAGCGAAAGCTAATCAGCAGATTAAGGAGGTGTTGGCCCGACTACCCCCTCTTACAACCGATGCTAACGCCAGAAAGAGGCAAGGTGAGACTCATAAGTCCCGCCGGGGTAATCGGTCCAGGCCTAGCCGCTCCGACAGACCACCGGCATCCAACTCTATTCCCTCATCGCACCGTCGAGAGGCAAACTTTGAAGGAATGCCTAGAGCTGAGCAACAGTATAGCCGCTCGGCCCGAACTTCAACTCCCAGTTCACAGCCAGCCTCGAGCGCGCCCAGGAGAGCTCGGGGGAATTCCAGAAGGAGGTTCGGGATGGCTCACAGCATCAGCCCGTCCCCACCGGTCGTCCTACGCCTCGTCCAGATCGCCAGGCGCGGGACCCGCAGGTTGGCAGGGCCGAAAGGCCCCCACCTAACTTGATCTGCCCTGACGGAACTAGGATTGCATCTCCGGTCAGGCATCCTCCGTCTCCAATAAGATATATGTCTCCTCCTCAGCCCATCCGAGATATTCCAGCTTATGGAAGCAGCAGGAGAAACTCGCCATCCGCAGGACCTTCCCGACGCAACAGGGCGCCGAGAGAGAGCCCGGATCCTCGCCCCCAAAGGTGGACTCCAAGCTTTTCTAAAGGGAGCTACTGGACCAGCAGTCGCCAGAGCGACCTTTCTGGCGGAGACTTGCGTCAACGCTTAAGCTCAGTGCAAAGTCCTCAAACCACCCAGGGGGCGACCTGCGAGATCGCCTAAACTCTCATAGAGGAGAGCCAGTAGGAGGTGGCAGCCATGCTCGCTCAGGGGGAGACCTATCCGAGGTGCGTAACGGTGGGAACGCCCCAAATAACCTATCTCAAGATATGAGGGGCAATAACCCACCAAACGTACACAGTGGATCCGGAGCTATTGAGCAGCCCCGGAAAAACCAAGGAAATTAGGACAAAACCCTCAAGCGCCTGGCTCAGATGGAGGAGCTAATGAGGAAGGTCCTGTCGGAGAAAGAGAAAGATGAATATGATTTGGGGGACGAGCTGGAGCTCTTCGCCCCCAGCATAGCAGGAACGACATACCCACCCGGTTTTTGTATGCCGCACCTGTCCAAATTCAACGGGGACGGAGACCCGTCGGATCATCTGGGGATGTTCAACACCCTGATGATGGCCCACAACATTGGCCCCGAGCTGAGGTGTCTGATATTTCCCTCCACACTGACTGGACCAGCCAGGCAGTGGTTCAAACAAAGCAAAAGACAATCAATCAGCTCCTGGAAAACTTTCTCCGCTGACTTCAAAAGGGCATTCCGAGCCTCCCAGGCTGCCCGCATCAAGGCCGACTCTCTGGCCAATGTAAGGCAGCAGCCCGACGAGCCTCTGAAGGCTTACCTGAGCAGGTTCCCGAACGTCGCTGCCCCGGCCAGAGACGCGGATAACAGCTCTAAGCTCATGGCTTTAAGAACTGGAATCCTCGTCGGAGGGGGACTCTGGAAAGAAATACAAATGAAGGGAGTTAGCTCAGTGAACGAGTTCCTAAATAGGGCCCAGGAATGGATCAACTTGGAGGAGGTCGAAGCCTCAGCTGCAGGAACCAGCCAGGTCCCTGAGCAGCCCACTGGAGTAGGAATGGAGGTCGTGACTGCGACCCAGAACGTTACGTAGAATAACCAGTTCGGTGGAGGCAAAAGAAAGGGGAACAGCAAGGGCAACCAGCACGGCCCAAAGAAGAATAAGTCCGTAGACAAATTTAAGCCAGTCTACGTGACTTATACAGAGCTCACCCACTCTAGGGAGAACATCTTCCTGGCAAATTCTGTTCGCCTCCCTTGGAAGAAGCCGGAGCCATTGAAGCACCAGAAGGGGAAGAGAGACACCTCCAAGTTTTGTTGTTTTCACAACGACGTCGGCCACAATACTGATGATTGTAGGCATTTGAAAGATGAGATCGAAACTCTCATCAGAGCTGGCCCCTTGGCTCAGTATGCGCGAAACAGGGTTTCAGCAAGTCGACCTGCTCCAGAAGTCCCGGTTAGTCAGCCCAGGTCTCGAATAGATCAAGACGTCCCTCCTCCCGTGATAGGAGGAGAGATATCCACAATCTCTGGAGGTCCGCATTTAGCTGGCGCGAGCAAGGGCGCCCAGAAGAGATACGTAAACGAACTCAAGGCGCATAACGGAGTAGAGTTCGTCCCGGAGCAGCGTCTCCCAAAGCAGCAGCGATTGGAGAGGCAACCGATCATTTTTACAGAAGAAGATGCGGGCCATGTCCAGTTCCCTCATAACGACCCTCTAGTCGTAGCAGTTCAGCTCGCTAATCAGAGGGTTAGGAGGGTGATGATCGATAATGGGAGCTCAGTAAACCTTCTATTCCAGTCCACACTGGAGAAGATGGGTTTGACTGTCGCCGAGCTGAAGGCGACCTCCATGATGCTGTATGGTTTTTCGGGAGAATGATCAACGAATATAGGGACTTTCGAGCTGGTGATCACCTTAGGAGAAGGGCCTCGAATAGTCTTAAAACACCTTGAGTTCGTGGTCATCGACTACTCCGCTGCATACAATGTTATTTTGGGCCGACCCACACTTATAGCTTTTGAGGCCATCACTTCTGTTCGCCACATCGAGCTGAAATTCCCTTCTTCCATGGGGATATGCACGGTCTGTGGCGATCAGCTCGCTGCCAGGGAATGCTACAGAATTTCCATGAAGGGAAAATCGAAACCCGGGCAGCTAGCAATGGCCATCCAAGGTGGAGGAGAGGAATCTCAGGAACCTTTAGTTGATCCTGAGATTGAAAAACCTCAGAGCGCCGAAGGGGAAAATATCGTCTTAAGTGAGGATATTGACCCCTGAATAAGCGAGGATAAGTCCGAGCTCCAGGCTATTGAAGAGCTCAAGGAAGTAAACATCTATCCACATAACCCTTCACGGACGGTCAAGCTCAAGAAAAACCTCTGTAACAAGAGGAAAGCGGAGCTGATCAGCTTTCTGCAGGATAACCTGGATGTGTTTGCATGGTCACATGAGGACATGGTGGGAATCAGTCCAAATGTCATCATGCACACCCTTCATCTGGACAAGAGCGTTCCTGCGAAGTCCCAAAAGCAAAGGCGCCTTGGAACAACCCGGGCTAAGGCCTTAGAGGAAGAAGTAGCCCAGCTCAAGAAATGCAGCTTTATCCGTGAAGCCAAGTTTCCGGTTTGGGTCGCCAACCCCGTGCTGGTCCCGAAGCCCAACGGGAAGTGGCAGACCTACATCAACTTCTCCGACCTGAATAAAGCCTGCCCCAAAGATTGTTTTCCCTCGCCAAGGATTGACCAATTGGTGGATGCCAAGGCGGGGCACGAGCTCATGTCCTTTATGGACGCGTACTCAGGCTACAATCAGATTGCCATGAATCCAGTGGACCAGGAGCACACCAGCTTCATGACCCCGACTAACGTCTATTGTTACAAGGTAATGCCATTCAGGCTGGAGAACGCCGGCGCTACATTCCAGAGGTTAGTAAATAGAATGTTCGCCAACCAGATCGGGAAGAACATGGAAGTGTACGTTGACGACATGCTAGTCAAGTCAAAGACTGCCGATAACCATGTTTCCGACCTGGAGGAGTGCTTCAAGATACTACGGGAGTATGGCATGAGGCTTAATCCACAGAAGTGCACTTTTGGAGTCACATCTGGAAAATTCTTGGGTTTCATCGTCAATACCCGAGGAATCGAGGCAAACCCCAACAAGATCAGATCATTACTCGAGCTTCCCTCACCCAGATCGCGCAAAGACGTCCAAGGCCTGACAGGAAGGGTGGCAGCCCTCAATCAGTTTATTTCAAAATCCACTGGTAAGTGCATGCCATTCTACAACCTGCTCCGAGGAAATAAGAAGTTCGAATGGACAGAAGAGTGCGAAAGTGCTTTTCTCGATCTGAAGGCACATCTGGCCGAGCCACTCGTATTATCCAAACCAAAGGCAGGAGAGCCCCTTTTTCTCTACCTAGCTATCACAGAGGATGCAGCTAGTGTCGTATTGGTTCGAGAAGAAGACCGGGTTTAGAAACTGGTCTACTACATCAGCAAGAGACTTCTCGGAGCTGAATCTCGATACCCTTTGATGGAAAAATTGGCGTTCTGCCTTATCACAGCCTCCCGAAAGCTCAGGCCGTACTTCCAGTCCCACTCAATACACGTCATGACTGATCAGACTTTAAGGCAGGTTTTGCAAAAACCTGAAGCATCGAGACGCCTGTTAAAGTGGGCTGTCGAGCTCAGTCAGTTCGAGATTCTGTACACCCCGCGAACTGCTATAAAAAGTCAGGCCCTGGCCGATTTTGTGGCAGAGTGCACAGGATTCCGAGAGGACCCTGCAGAAGACTCACCCCAGCTCACCTCGGCCCAGGCGTCATGGAAGATCTTTGTAGATGGCTCGTCCAAAGAGAACGGCTCCGGGGCTGGAATCATTTTGATATCCCTCGAGGGACATAGATTCCACTCGGCGCTGAGATTCGGATTCAAGGCCTCCAACAACGAGGCCGAATACGAAGCTTTGCTGTCCAGGCTAAGAATAGCCCAAGAGCTGAAGGCGAGCTCCGTCCAGTGCTTCAGTGACTCCCAGCTCGTGGTAAACGAGGTTCTGGGCGAATATCACGCACTAGGACCCAAGATGGCTGCCTACCTTGCAAAGGTAAAAGTTGAGCTGTCCGCGTTTGGGCGAGGCTCAATCGAGCAGATACCTCGGGAGCAGAACTCTAATGCAGACGCTCTTTCCAAGCTCGCCACCTCCGGGGAGACGGAGGCTTTGGGGTTAGTGCCGGTAGAATTCTTAGAGAAACCAAGTATAGAAGAAGTCAGGGCGGAGGTCAAGATGATCGACGCCAGGCCGACCTAGATGACCCCCATCCTTGAGTATCTCACTAAGGGGAAGCTACCTGAAGGGCGTAATGATGCGCGGTGGGTACTGTACCAGGCCCCAAGGTTTACGGTGGTAGACGGGGTGCTATACCGGCGTGGGCACTCCCTACCTCTCCTACGATGTGTTCTTCTAGGCGAAGCAAAGGCCATCCTGCAGGAGGTGCATGAGGGTTTTTGCGGGGATCACACTGGGGGGCACAGCTTGGCCCTAAAGGTCTTAAGGCAAGGATATTACTGGCCCACTCTGTCCAAGGACTTGATCTCGTATGTCAAGAAGTGCGACAAGTGCCAGCGATTCGCCACAGTTGCCCGAGCTCCCCCAGTCGAGTTGAATATGATCTCTTCCCCATGGCCATTTGCAGTCTGAGGGATCGACTTGGTTGGCACCCTCCCTACTGGAAAGGGCAGGGTCCGCTATGCCGTGGTGGCCATCGACTACTTTACGAAGTGGGCTGAGGCAGAACCTTTGGTGACGATAACGTCCAAAAAAGTCCTCGACTTCGTGGTTAAGAGCATTATCTGTCGATTCGGGCTGCCCAAGAAGATCATTTCGGACAATGGGACTCAGTTCAACAATGACCTATTCACCGAGTTTTGTGAAAGGTACGGAATTGTGAAAAGCTTCTCCTCCGTGGCCTATCCTCAGGCGAATGGCCAGGTCGAGGCCGTCAATAAGACCCTAAAGGCGAGCCTCAAGAAGAGACTAGACGAAGCCAAGGACGTCTGGCTAGAATAGCTCCCCCAGGTTCTGTGGGCATACCGGACCTCGCACCGGACTCCTACGGGTCATACTCCTTTCTCCCTGACTTTTCGGAGTGAGGCGGTCCTCCCCGTGGAGATTAAGGTACCTACGCATAGAGTCCAGGCATATGACCAGGACCGCAACCACGAGCTACTTTGTACTTCCCTTGACTTGGTTGATGAAAGACGAGAAGATTCGCAACTCCAGCTCGCACATTACCAGCAAAAAATCACTCGTTATTTCAACTCAAAAGTCAAAAAGCGCGCATTTAGCATTGGCGACCTGGTCCTCTTGAGGGTTTTCTTAGCCGGTAAGGATCCCAAAGATGGAGTATTGGGACCGAACTGGGAAGGGCCATACCAAGTCATCGAGGTCATTAAAGATGGAACTTACAAATTAGCTCGGCTCGATGGAGGGGCAGTCCCACGAACTTGGAACGCCATCCATTTGAAGAGATATTATCAATGACCCCCTTGTAAGGCCTAAAAGGCCATTTTTTATGTATTAAGCAATGAGAATTAACTTTTCGTTTATGATTGTACATGTTTACAAGTGTAATCTAAAGTAACCACGGAAGACCCTTTCCTAGTTACTTGGGGGGCATATGGTGCCTGGAAATAACCAGGTCGCCTTAAAGACTTAGAAGTTAATTCAAATTGATTTATCGTTGTTTTTCTTAAAATACGCGAGATATTGATAAAGGATTAACGCGAACTAAGCTCTACCATGGATATAACCAGGTCATAAAACTTAGAAGTTAATTTAAAACGATTGATCGTTGTTTTTCTTAAAGAGCACGAGATATTGATAAAAATTAACGCGAACTAAGTTTTCAAACTAAGCTCCTGGACATAACCAGGTCATAAAACTTAGAAGTTAATTTAAATCGATTGATCGTTGTTTTTCTTAAAGAGCACGAGATATTGATAAAAATTAACGCGAACTAAGTTTTCAAACTAAGCTCCTGGACATAACCAGGTCATAAAACTTAGAAGTTAATTTAAATCGATTGATCGTTGTTTTTCTTAAAGAGCACGAGATATTGATAAAAATTAACACGAACTAAGTTTTCAAACTAAGTTCTTGGGTATAACCAGGTCATAAAACTTAGAAGTTAATTTAAATCGATTGATCATTTTTTTTCTTAAAGAGCACGAGATATTGATAAAAATTAACACGAACTAAGTTTTTCAAAATAGTAACTAAAATGGGTAAAGGCAAAAGGAAGTAAACTAATCAAAAGTAAAAATTGATAAAATCGATTGTCTCGAGGTAGAAAAACCTCATGCAAAGTTACACAAAAAAAATGAGAATATTAAAGGAATGGGTGCGAAAAAGAAAGGCCCTAAGATCCACCAGGCTGCCCCGTGGAGGTCGCCGTCTCGCCCTCCTACTCGGCTACAATGGATGCCTCCCCGGTTTCAGAAGGTGCCTCTTGCTGGAGGGGAGCTTTGAACCCCTCCAAGAAGACCTCCTCATCCGCTCCTAAGAAGGAGAAGTCGCCGTCCAAGTTATAGGCCCAGCAGTGGTAGAGCATGTCCTCCATGGCGGTGCTGGAAGCTGCCTTCTCCGTTTCCAAGGCGGCCTTAGCCTCCTCGGCCCCGGCCTTCGCAGAGTCTAGCTCGACCAGCGCGGCAGCAAGGGCGGCTTTGGTAGCCTCGGCCTCTTGAAGCTTGGGGCGGGCTTCTTCCAGCTCGGCCTGCATGGCCGCCAGGGCATCCTTGGCTTCTTTTTCTTTCTGTTGGGCCGTCTGCAAGGAAGTTTGATGGGTGGCCACAACTGCCTGATGCTCGCCCCTCATATCCTCGAGTTGGGCCTTGGTCTTGGCTATGCTCCGGTGAAGGGCCAAGAAGCTCTGCAAAAACGGAGAGGCAATTACCTTAGAAAAAAAAAAGGAAAGGAAAAACAGGGCAAGGCATGATAATCAAAAATCATAAAACGGTAAGGTCAACTTACCGTTAGGGCCAAGCCCAATGAAGATTCCATTACACCCACCGGGCTCCTTGTTTCGATGGCCCACAGCTCTCTCTCATTAAAGCGGTAGAAGTGGTTGACGGCGTAGCTCGCCGTCTCATACACCGTCCCCCAAAAGACATCTGGAATCTTCTCCAGATCCTGGGGGTCCACCGGGATACGTACCTCGGGGAGCGCAGTTGCCGAGGCCCCGAGCTCCGCCCCTGTGTCCCGGACAAAGGCCGGAGCTCGCGGAGGGGGTGGGGGGCATGTTCTCCACTACAGCAAGAGGTGTAGTTTTCTCGGCCTGGGCAGCTGGGGTCTGCTCTTTCCCCTTTGCAGGGGACTTGGTTGGGGTCCCAGCGGCTTTCTTCGCCACCCGAAGCTTCTTCATTTTGGGCCCAGAGGCCCCAGCTGAGGGGTTCCCTCCGGTGAACATAGCTCGCATATTTTTTCCCCCAGGCTGAGACATCTCCTCTGGCAAAACAAAGACAACATCAATATGTTAGTAAGCAGTCATGCAAAAAAAAAACAAGGGGGAAAAAGGAAAAACTCAAGTATATATATATGTACTAAAAGGAATCCTACCCCCCGAGCTAGAAGAGGAATCTATGGTCACGACCATCGGCCCTGGAGCTTCTGCGGAGGAATCTAAGACAATTACTTCCCGAGCTGGCGTGGGTTCTGGATCCGAGGCTGTCTCAGGACTAGACTCTTCTACGTATTGCCTAAGACCCAGAGCTACGACACCCTCCCGGAGTGATGGCCATGACTGAAGGTTGGTCCCATACTCCTCGAATAGGACCGACCTAAACGCTAGGGTGTTGTCTACAACTATGGTACCCCTAGGGCGGCTACTTTCGTAATCCAACACGAGCTGGTCGACGCAGTGGAGCAGGGTTACATCAAAGTCTGGGTCACTTCGATGGCGTTGGACGAGCTGTTTGGGATTGAACCTAGCTAGCCGGGGGTCTGCGGTGGCCCTATCTAAGTTCCTAAACATATATGGGTTACCTTGGCCGGAGGGACCTGCAGCTGCTCCGGATCGGATCCTCTCCTCGTTTGTTCTTTGCGCGACCTCCAGCGCCCGCTTCCTCGTCCTCACGAGGGACACCTCGTCCTCCTCATCCTCATCCCCCACGGCCTCCTCCACGAGGATAGGCCTCATCTCACGAGCTGGGGGAGGCACCCGAGGCCTCCTCAGATTCAGAGTCTGGCTTGGGGAGATCAGCTTGCAGGCCAGCATCGTCTCATCTGTCACGAGCTGGCGATAGTCCTTTTCACTGGGGGGCAAGCCCGCCAGTGTCTCGTACTGGCTCCCGAGGATCACAGACTTTTCTGTCCTCGCGAAGATAGCTGCAGAATTATTCTAAGTCATAAATGGATACAGGGGAGCTAACCGATACTTAACTTACGAGCTAGAGATGAAAGGTACTTACGAGGACGGTTGAAGTAGTGCAGATCGCAGTTGCGAAACCCATTGGACATAAAGAATTGGTCTTTGAAGTTGCTGGGGTGGCTGGGCAGCTCGATGACCGCAGCCGTATTTGGAAACTGGGTTAAGAAATAGAACTCGTCACCTCGTCCCCGCTGCTCCGGGCTGGCTTTAAGGCAAAAAAAGTATAAGATATCTGCCGAAGTGGGGACCTCCCACTCCTGTTTCAAGAATAGATATCTCAACCCCGCCAACAAATGATAAGAGTTGGGGGGGGGGGGGGGGGGGAGCTGGAAAGGGGCCAACCTCACATAATTGAGGAAGTCGGCAAAGTACTAATCCATCGGGGGGAAAGCCCCAGATTTGAAGTGCTCGTCACTCTAGGCCGCGAACTCCTCATCGAGCGGCGCGCAGCTCCGCTCACCTTCTGCGGGAGGTCGGGCGATCAGGGCGCCCCTCCCCAGTTCGATACCATGGGAAAGGAATATCTTATTCACTTTCCCCTGGTCAGTGATCTTCAAGATGATCCTTTCAGCCTCAAAGAAAACATCGGGCGCCACCTCGAGCTCCTGCTCCATGGCCGGCCTGAAGGCAGGGATTGGGGAGTCCGTCATCACCTCTTTTCCCTTGGATTGTTGGGAGGACGAGCTGCCAGCGATCCTCTTTGGAGCGTTCTTCTTGGGTGCCATCTGGTCCCCTAGCGAACAAAAGAAAAGATTTCAGAAAAGGCGACCTAAGCATAAGGAAGAATCAAAAGGAGTGTTTATTTGCACGAGCTGAGGTAATCTCAGCCCGTGGAGAGTGGGACCACGTGGTTCTATGAACACGCGCCTGTGCTCCCAACAGATCCCCGATTACTCGAAATTCGTGTGTCAGGAAGGTCAGGATAGAATTTTGACTTGGAAGGAAAGTTTCAGTAGGCAAGAGAGGTTGTGAAGCGTGTCCCCTAAGCTACCCGATTTTGCACCCAAAATACTGGATATTTTAAACAAGCATACCAAAAATCCTACCCAGAAAATTTTCCCAGAAAATGCACCCTATAAACCATGTTCCTAAATGGTTTTCTACTACAAGAGATACCCTAACCTAAAGGCTTTCTCCCTTCATACCCACAAAAACCAACAAAACTTTGCATGCGGCTACAGTAAATATTTACCTAGGCTATAGTGAAAAATAATCTCAAAGCATGCACGGTCAGGAGACTTACAGAGTGTTCTGGTTGAGAAGAGGATGAAGGGGTCGTCTGGGTTGGGGCTTCCTCGGAGTAGTTGATTCCAAAGCTTCAAGGGAGCCCTTACACCTGAACTTCTTGAGTGCTGGGAATGGCGACCGAAGAGAAGAAGGTTTTTCTTTTGGAGATGAAGAAGAGAGAAGAAGAAAGAAAATTCTAAAAAATTTCAAATGAACGGGTGGCCCATCCGTAAGGTGGCCACCCCTTTTTTATACATGAAAGGCCACATGAGGAGGGCCGTTGGATTGCCCTGATGTGGGATCCAAGGCTCTCCACTCGAAAGACAAAACGACGACTGAGTATAGGCTAGGCCATTTAATGCGGTTCTCAGAAGACGTACCGTCACCAACCACGATGTTCCACGTATTCGGCGCCTGCGTAAAGTGTGGAATATGAAGAGTTCATGGGGAAGCCTAAAAGCCCCTACTGTGGCCCTACACGACGTCGTGTACCACGAGAAAGGGCTTGGGGGGCAAATGTACGCCCTGATTTTCCAACGGGCTATTAGCGAGCTGAGATACGGCCTAAATTATAATCAGCCACGTGGATTCCCCATGACCGGAGCTGTTGTCGTCAGGTCTTACCTCGTTAGCTCGGGGTATCCAAAGGTTCGCCAAGATTACTTAAGGACTGAGTCTGGACTCTGAAGGCCACAGGTCGAGGGAAGCATCCAGCTCATGGTACGAGCTAGAGTTGGAGGCTGTGACCTTTTATAAAGTCAACCACGCAAGGTAAACGTGCATATATCAGACATTATGTGGCTGATATATCCCTGACTTCTCGGACACGCAGCATGAACGTGCGTATTCAGACACCCACGACTGGGTTAGGCCGTGCGGCCCATTATCCCCGTTACCTATTGATTAGACCACACTTCATGTGTCAGGTTTTAGGAATTAATCATGAATGTCACAGAGTTGACATGATAGGTAAGAAGGTCACGGGATGACCTTCTTACCAACTCCCAGGTGCCCTCTCCTATAAATATGGAGACCCTGGGAGTTGCAAAGGGTTGGATTCTATTGTGTAAGGAAATACCCTGTAAAAAAGAATACCAAGCATATAGCAATAATATCGGCTGATGGAGTAGAAGGATTTTAACCTTTGAACCACCTAAAAAATGTGATTGTGTCACCAGTCCATTTACAAAGATCATTCATCTATTTCGGTTCAACATAAGCACTAATCCCTTCCTCTTATTTTCTTAATTACCTGTTGGTAAAGAACCGCGTCAACGCTGCCATTGACATCAATCTAAAAATCTGAACACCACCCTTGTAGACTAACAGATAATCCCTAGTCTGCCTTAAATACTTCATGATATGCTTAACTGCTATCCAATGTTCTGGTCTTGGGTTTGACTGATACCTACTCACTACTCCCACTGCATAGCAGATATCTAGACTAGTACACAACATAGCATACATTAGACTTCCAACTGCTAATGCATAAGGAACTTTTCTCATTGCATCTTCCTCTTGAGGAGTCTAGGGAGACTGCTTCTTTGAAATATGAATTCCATGGCGGGACGGTAAACGTCCTTTCTTGGAATTTTTCATTGAGAATCGTTCATGCACTTTATCTATGTAAGTTGCTTGAGATAAAGCTAAGAGTCTATTCTTTCTATCCCTAATGATCTAGATACCTAGAACATAACTTGCTTCACCCAAATCCTTCATCTAGAATTGAGTGCTCAACCAATTCTTCACATCTGACAATTTCTTAACATTGTTTCCAATGAGTAAGATATCATCTACATAAAGAACCAGGAATACGACTATTTGATTTGCCTTCAGTTGGTAAACAAAAGGCGCGTCAATATTTTGTTCAAAGCCATAGGTTTTCATTATTTTATCAAACTTAAGATTCTAGGGATGAGAAGCTTGCTTAAGTCCATAAATGGACCTATTCAAGTTGCAAACTTTTCCTTCTTGTCCAGCTACTTTAAATCCTTCTAATTAATCCATATAAATGACTTCATCAAGCTTTCCATTAAGAAAAGTTGTCTTGATGTCAATTTTCCAGATCTCATAGTCGAGAGCGGCTGCTATGAATAGGAGGATGCGAATGGACTTGAGCATGGCTATTGGACTAAAAGTTTCCTCATAGTCCACGCCTTCTCTTTGGGTATAACCCTTTGCCACTAATCGAGCTTTATAAGTCTCGATATTTCCATCAACACCTTGTTTCTTCTTGTAGATCCACTTGCACCCAATGGCCCTAAATTCACTAGGCAATTCCACAAGATCCCAGACGGAATTTTAGTACATGGACTCCATTTCATGTTTCATGGCTTCGAGCCATAGTTCCTTTTCAGGGCTAGCCATTGCATGTTTGAAAGACAACAGATCATTATCACCAGTGTCACCAACAACCATATTGGTTTCACCATCCAAACCATAGCGAACTACGACGAGGTTTCGTGACTGTTTGGTCAGGAACAGTGGTACGTTCTTCCTTTAAATAGACTTGCGTCGGTTGGACATGAAGAGTGGGAATTTCATCATCAACTCGCATTGATGATGATGGAACATTGGTTGGATTCAATTCTTTAACCATCTCCTCTAAAACTACTTTGCTGCGTGGTTCGAAGTTTTGGACAGTCATTTTCTAGAAAAGTAGCATTAAAAAAAGTAAACACTTTCTTTTCTGAATGACTATAGAAAACTCCACCCCCGAGTACCATTAGAATAGCCAAATATGCAAACTTCAGTTTGCAGTTCTCGCTTTCCATCCTTTTTCCTCAGGACGTGGGCGGGACACCCCCAGATTCTATAATGGTGTAAACTAGGTTCACGACCATTCTAGCATTCTATAGGTGTTTTGGGGATTGATTTAGATGGCACAACATTGAGAATGTTGTTCACAGTTTTAATTGCATGTCCCCAGTTGGAAGTTGGTAGAGTTGAGTAAGTAAGCATGCATCTAACCATTTCCAATAAAGTTCTATTCCGATATTCCACTACACCATTTGGTTGCAGAGTACCTAGGGCAGTGAGTTGTGATAAAATCCCAAGTTCAGGTAAATGATCTTGGAACTGCATATCCAAATATTCTCCACCCCTATCAGATCGCAAGATCTCTAACATTTTATCTAATTGGTTCTGAGCCAATGCTAGGAATTCCTTAAACTTTGAAAATGTTTCTGATTTCCTATGCATTAGGTAAAGACATGAGTATCTAGAGTAATCGTCAATTAAAGTGATGAAATACTCAAAACCACCCCTGTCTTGTAAATTAAAAGGTCCACAAAGATTTGAATGCACAAGTCTAAGTGGTTCTTTGGCACTATCACCCTTTGCAGAGAATGGACGCTTGGACAGTTTGCCTTCTAGACAAGATTCACAAAAATTCACCTAAGGTGAGTTCCCTCAAAGGCCCGTCCTTTGTAAGTCTTTGAATCCTATCATAACCAATGTGGCCTAGTCTCGCGTGCCATAAATACGTCATATTATCGTTATTGGTCTTTTGACGTTTATTGGTCCTAGGTTTAGCTACTTTGAATAAATCATTGTTAAGAGCGAGGGGTTCATTAGGTCACAGAATATAAAGCCCGTTTCCCAAACATGCAATACACAATTGTGATTCATTGAAGGAAAGATATATTAGAACTTGTGAAAGTCATAACAAATTGTTCTAATTGCACATGGAATCGGAAATTAAATTTCTACTAAATTCCAGAAAAAAAAATACATCATTTAAAATTAAGTATTTATTTCCGAACTTTAGACAAGCTCTTCCTCTAGCTTGGACCGTAATGAACGCTCCGTTCCCAACTCTAAGCTTTAAGCCGCCTTCATCCACTTCCTCCCACGATTCAAGAAGCTGTAAAGAGTTACAAACATGGTAGGTAGATCCAGAATCAATAAACCAACCAAATTTATCATTCTCTAAAACAGGTGTTTCCAATATAAATGACCTATAATCATTACCTTTGTTTTCCGCTACTAGAAACTTGGGGCATTCTCGTTTCCAATGCCCCTTCTCTTTGCAGTGAAAACACTTACCTTTACCTTTCTTATTTTTTACCTTTCTTGTTTTTCTTGTTCTTCCCCTTAGGCGTCTGTGCATTTGGTTGTGCACTTGTCTTTGTATCCTTTGCGGGCTTGGGGTTGTTGTTTTGTCCACCTTTCCTCTTGTTTCCAACTTTCGAAGACGAAGCTGGGTTAGCTTCAGTGTAGTGTCCCCGAATATTTACTTAGCTAGCTAGATAGTAGTAGTAGTTAGTATTTGTTTGTAGTATGTTAGATTCCGTGGGTTTTGGTTCAAGCCGGGACTTAGTTGGACACTCATAGCAACAGTTATGGATTTTATAAGTTTAACTTATAGTTTAAGAATATTAATTATAACATAAGGTTTGATTAATATAGTTGATTATAGAGATGTCATTAATTTTAACCTAAAGTTTACATAGAACTAATAAGATGGTGACACTTGTCATATGCATGTTTATTAAGGATTTAAGTATTTTGATGAATAGTTTAATTAAAAGAAAGATCTAGAAGCTCTGGAACCTTCCAGCAGCTGTTAGGATCGTATTATGACTCAGTCAAAGCTATTTACTCAATTCAAAACATGCTGAAAAGTGCAAATACATGTTCAATATATCAACGTATGACGATATATCGCAGCTATAGGGGTCGATATATCGCCTACGGGAGATACGAAAAACACGTCAACTTTGCACGAACAATCTAACGGGGCTCGGGAAAATGGTCTTGCGATATATCACCCACGGTAGGAGATATATCGCCCCTAGTGCTGCATTTTTTAATATTGAGGATTTTTAAATTTAAAAACAGCCTTAACCACTTGGAACTGCCTTTGAATAATTTTGACCGAGTTCTGGGCATCTGTTGAACGAAAATTCAAATATTTTTCATTTTATATTCATTTATTTATTCAAATTAAAAGGGGTTAGTTTCACTCCTTGAACTTTATAAATAGGACCTAGTACTCAACCATTTTCTTCATTCTTCAAGCAGTCTTCAGAGCCTCCAAGTTGCTAAGGTTACTATAGAGAGAAACACTTGGATTTTGGGGTTAAAAGCTTATTCATTCTAAGCTTTTCTAAACACTTGGGAAGTGAGATATAGTGAGATTTCGATATCGAGGTTTAGATCAATTCATAAGATCATTCATGTATTCTTATCCTAAGTTCAGTTCTTTGTGGTTCTTTAGTTTTCTTTTATTTTCTTTTCAGATCCTAACTCTTGTTTATGATTCTTAGTTAGGTGTTTAAGTTTCTTGAAAACTTAAGGTTCTTCTCGGTAAGTTTCTTCTTTGATGGTTTAGTTTTTTTTTCATCTCTTTTCTTTAGAAACTCACCATTCTTACTGTTGGTTTTTAGGAGTGTTCCAATCCTGTTCTTGTCTCCATATCCTGGATTTTGGTAAGGAAAATTGGATAGATTTTATGTGTTTATATGTTTATGTTATGATATGTTTTATGCTATGATATATATTTAAATATGTCTTATAGTCATTTGGGGCTTATAGTTGCTTAGATAGCAAACCCCAAAATATTTTTATGTCACTTGGGGCTTATAGTTGCTTAGATAGCAAACCCCAAGAATTTTGATCATTTTCATGGTTTAGAGTTATGATTTACCCTACCTCGATTAGTAGACAGAGGATCTAGATGGATTATCATATACTACCATGTGATATAACCTAACTTGATTAGTAGGCAGAGGACCTAGATGGTTTATCATATGCCATGTTAATGACTTAATGGTCATTAATATTGTAGTCCTATATGATATACATTTTTATAGTCATATGTTTTATAGTATATGTTTATGATAAAAGTCTTATGTTTATGATTTATGACTTATGTGTTAGTAGATTTTCCTTGCTGGGCATTAGGCTCATTCCTTTATTTTTTTAGCTTAATGCAGGAAAATGATTATGGAAGGCGGAAAGATTCATGGCATCTTGGCTTGTGTGTTGAGGATGAATGGATTGAATGGACTACGGGAACGATCCAGAATGACGTTATTTTTTTTAAGTCTTTTGAATTATGTTTCTTTTGTAATTCCGCACTTAGTTTTTTAAACAATTAAAGTTTATGGTTTATGTTTTTATGTATTAAAAAATGGTTACCCATACCGTATTTTATATTTCATATGTTACTTTGTATTTTGCACAATATTTATTTTGGGGTTTTAAATAAAGTTATGTTATTCCTTATGTATGTTTCCCAAAATAGTAGCTATGTCTAGTAGTTTTAATGATCTAAGGTCTTAGAAATAGTTGGGTCATTACATTCAGCCTTAGCTAGATCAGCAACAACATCAGTAGTCTTATTTTCTCCTCCCTTCCTAGGTCCACCCATGGTAGGCTCAAAAATCTAAAGCTCGTTCATGAGCTGCATCAGACCATAGTTGAGTTGATCACGAACGTGCGGACACGGTGCCATCCGAGCATTTACGGTGCCATCACGAATGTACGGAGGCGGTGCTATCAAAGCATTTATAGTGCCATCAAGAACGTGCGGAGATGGTGCTCGTTCTAGGGATTCCTCAGTCATGTTGAATTAAGAGTTGTCACCAATCAACACAATGTTGATGTTTTGCTTCCATTTAAGGAAGTTTTCTCCAGTGAGTTTCTCCATCGAAAGTTGAGAAAGGATGGGAGTAGACACAGCCATACTTAAAACTATCGATTATCAATAAAATAGAAATCAATCACATTTGCTCAATAAAACTCCTATTCACACAAAATTCAAGAAATAGCACAACATACATAAAAAATATGTAAGATATGAGAAAAAAATACCAAAATAATCATATCTCTATTTCTTTAGGTTTTTAACTAATCTATGGTATCCTTGTCCCGGTTGGGGAGAGTAAAAAATACCACTAGTTAAATAAAGTTATAAACTTATTTAATAATGGAAATCATTATTAACAACCTACTATTTGATCAAAATAAGAAAACAAAATCTCTTATTTTATGAGCTAGACGCACAGTTTCGATAATCAATAGATTTAGTCCTAGTAGTCACCGTAGGGGTGAGTCTAGTAGAATTTGACCTATAATTATCTATCTTTCGAAATTTAACCTTGTCAAAATAACTAATGAACACCTTCCGTAGGCGGACGAATCAAAATGTCTCGAGGCCTCATTAAGCTATTGAATTTGTGAAGCCAACAATGGAGATCGAATATAATTCTTAAAATAAGCTCATTATAAAATTAAAAATAGTATTTTTATTATTTATTTTTAGAAAATTAATGACTATGGTTCTCCAAAAAAATTGAAAAGATTACATTTTTAAAACCAAAGTCCTATAATTCCCTATTAATTCTAAAATGTCATATTGAAAAAAATTAAATTAATTTAGAATTAATTTGTTGCTAATACATATTTAGGTTTAACTAATATAATGAACCTATACAATTAAGTCCAACTCAGGTAAATGGGCCTTAACAATTGGGCTTGTATGGAGGAGGGCTGGGTCCAGTATGTCGTTCCCACTACAAAGGCCCCCATACTTCCATACAAGGTCCAAAAGACAGGAATTCAAACCTTCGTTTTATTAATTGTTATTAACTGATTAGGCCCATTATAGTCATGCAAAGAAAATGGGCCTTCACAATTGGAACCATCCACAATAGAGGAATTTGAACTTTACATTTTATAATGGGCTCAAATAAAACCTATCATTTTATGAATATTTTATTTGGAAAAATCCATGTATCTAACAAACATATGGGCCACTATATGCATTGTGGATGCTGAAAATTCTACACTGGTAAAAGACCCACATCTCATGCCTAAGGTCCCTGGGAGGTCCAAAGAAACCATGTCTGAAATCCCTTTGATCCCTCGAAGGGATGCCCAAATCAACCTTGCTCCAAATGGCCACATCGCCTCGGACACCCACGGGCGCCCTAGACGTCCCGTGGGACTCGTCGCCTCGCACCAGCCAAGGCGCCTCGCACCTCACGGGTGAATACGGTGCCTCGCGGATGCATATAGTGCCTCGCGCCAATATGGCCTCGCGAGTGCATATGGCGCCTCATGCCCATGTGGCTTCGCAGGTGCATGAGGGTCTAGTGCGCCCCTGATGTCCCACAACTGCCTCACGCGCCCCAGGCGCCTCACGAGGCCTCTTTGCCTTGCACCAGCCATGTCGCCTCGCATGCCCCAGGCACCTCGTGAGACCATTGTCTCGCCTTGCCTCACCTCGCGCATGCAGCCGCGTCCCTAAGGGCCTCACGAGAGACGCCCTCAACTTGCCCCGTGCACCAGCCACGCCATGGGCCTCACGAGAGACGCCCCCACCTCACCTCGTGCACCCCAGGCGCCTCGGAGACCATTGTCTCGCCTCGCTTGACCCCGCGCATGCAGCCGCATCCCTAAGGGCCTCACGAGAGACGACCTCAACTTGCCCCGCGCACCAACTGTGCCATGGGCCTCACGAGAGATGACCCCACCTCGCCTTGCACGCCCCAGGTGCCTTGCGAGACCATTGTCTTGCCTCGCCTTGCCCCATGATGCAGTCGCGTCCCTAAGGGTCTCGTGAGAGATGCCCTCACCTTGCCCCGCACACCAGCCGCGCCATGGGCCTCGTGAGAGACGCCCCCACCTCGCCTCGTCACATCCGTGTCACTAGGGGCCGTGTACGTAGTGGGCCTTGCTGGAGGGGCCTTATCTCTACCCTTAAGATAAGCGCTACCAATGGTGCACCACTCTTACTGTGGGTCTAACAAGAGGTAAGATCAAGGACCTCTCTAACAAACGATTAAAGATGAATTGGGGGAGCCTCATAGCGATTCACGCAAAGTCTGAAGAAGTACAGAGCACCCTGACAAACTGAAAGGAGCTAGAGCATGGACACAAGGCCCACGCCAGACAAGTAGTGGGAGTACTAGGAGAGGGGACATGGCCTATATGCTTCTAACCAGATGTCAGAGTCGACACCACCACTAGCACCACTACGCCTGGTGCCACTCCTCTGACACTCATACAAAATAAGTAGTGGAGACATCCCCATGGGACCTGACCATGTACTGGAGCCAACACCACTGCCCCTGAGACCACTCTCCTGACAATGTACTTGTGTACCATCTGGTCCCCTGGACCACAATGTATCAGAGGCCATTAGAGCCCACTATAAAGGGAACCCCACTTCCACATGGAAGGTGTAACGCCCTACTACCTTAGAGTCGTTACATAGTGAGTTTAAAAATAGAAATCGTGCTTTTGACTGACTCTAAGTGGTTTCTAAAACCAAAAGTGTGAATAAATCAGAATTTAAGGCTGTACTCTTTGAAAATGTTTAGTTTCATTGAAAACGTTAAGTATCTAACATCTGGGATCCCAAAATAAGGTTTACAAAATATTTACAACTTAAAAATAGATTTACACCAGGTTAACTATCAAAAGAATGGGTTAATACAGCCATTTACAAAATGCCCCCAACCAAAGCAGTCGGGCAGGCCGAACATGTACGTGCCGCTCCCACGCTCTCCGTACTCATGGCCGGTTGACTGACTCCTTGCTTTTACCTGCCACACGGAGCACCCGTGAGCCGAAGCCCAGCAAGAAAACCGAAATAGCACATAACATATGCAGATAATATCACTGGCATAATTCACTGATAAATAGGAAATCATTAATTAAACAAGCACGGCCATGCCGCCCCAGAGGCCTTACCAAAGCTTGGTGTCTCGGTCATTACCGTAGGATAACTCATGTATCCCTTGGGTCCCACCCTCGCTATAGCATCCCATGTGCTGAGCGTTACTTCCGGCCCCGCTGCCGTACCCGGCCTGCGCCGCTCTCGGCCTTAGCCGTTCATTCCATTACAATCACACATATAACACATTCAGAAATAACCATTCAAACATACAATAATTTATCTAAGATTACACATTCGCACACAACACAATCTAGGGCCGCGCCCTACAATCACACAGTGGGCCTATGCCCTATTCTCAGGTGTTACGGTTTTCTTACCTGTATTCCGTGCTTTCCGATGCACCACGATCACGAGCACGGTCCACTAGTACAAGCCTCCCGAAATCCTAGTCACAACACACAAAAGACACTTTTAACAACCTTAAATGAGCTTCCAGGCCAAGCTCTAGTACTCGGAACGTTGAAATTCACCAAACATGGTAAAAGACTCAACCCCGAGCACCCTAGGTTAAATTCCCAAGCCTAAAATCTCAAAATCCCAAAATCCCTTAAGCGCCGCGGCATAGGCCACCCATGCCGCGGCATGCCCCCCAAACAGAACCCCCAAAGGCTCCAAAACAGGTAAGGGCCGCGGCATTGCTTGGGCCATGCCGCGGCCCGCCCTTCTCCATCAGCAAACAACTTCTTCGAAGGGCCGCGGCTCACCAAGAACCATGCCGCGGCCCGACCCTTCGAACCCAGAAAAAACCACCATTTTACTCTCTAAACCTCACCTTAAACCATCTCAAACACATATCTCAACCCCAAAACTCAATTCCAAACTTCATATGAACAATCTAACAACCTATAGACACTAGAATCAAGATCAAAACATCAACACACCCAAGATTCACACCTTTGATCTTAAATTTCAGCAACTAACCCAAAACCCATGAAAATCTTAACTCAAGCATTAAATTCCTCAAATCAACACAGAAAACAAACTTAATCAAGCATAAGATCCTTACCTCAAGAGTAGAATCCACCCTAAAAGTTCCCTTGATCTCTCCTAGACTCCCACTTCTCCTTCTCTTCTTCTTCTTTGCTTGCCCTAGCCTTTCTCTCCTCTTCTTTTCCTTCTCTTCTAATTTTATCAAAACACTAAATGATTCAATGCCCAAACCGTATACCCCATATACCCAGCTGAAACTTGCCTATTTGCCTTGCCAAAAGACCAAATTACCCCTTCCTACTAATCCTTCTTAGCTAAACCTTCAAGGGCACTTAAGTCTTTACACTTTCATTTCAATTCTACCACTTTCTATCTTAAAACTTGTTACCCACAGCAGTTACAAATGGTTACCCAGGTTACCCAATTACCCATAACTAACCACTCATTCTCAATTTAACTTATAAGATTCCCGAAGTACCCCTAGGCTCCTCCCGAGCCGGGTACAACATCCCGTTGTGACTTTTAGACTAAATGGCTCACTAGGACCGTCTTGATGCGTGCATCCTGATAAAAACACCACCTCACATGGCACAATTCACGTAGTACAATTATCATAGTTATGCCCTATCATGGCCAGATTACAATCATGCTCATTATAAGACAATCAGGTCTACATGCATACTAATTCACATAGTCATGCATCTCAAATAATCAATTAGTCATATAACGTGCATTAAATGATAATCATGCATAAAACTCAATAGAAACACACACCCAATCCCATCATGCCCTCCAGGCACACTACTCCAGGCCCTTAAGCCTTAATACTGAATTTGGGGTTGTTACAACTATCCCCTCCTTATGAAAATTTCGTCCTCGAAATTTACCTGAATAACTCGGGATACCGCTCCCGCATATCTGATTCCAGTTCCCATGTCGCCTCTTCGACCTTGCTGTTCCTCCACAATACTTTAACCAAGGCGATGGTCTTGCTCCTCAAGACCTTGTCCTTCCTATCAAGGATCTGAACAGGTTTTTCTTCGTATGATAAGTCCCGATCCAACTCCAAGTTCTCATAGCTCAACACATGAGTAGTGTCCGATACATACTTCCGGAGCATGGATACATGAAACACGTCATGAACCCCTGATAGAGCTGGGGGCATTGCTAACCTGTAAGCCACCTCCCCAACTCGTTCCAGAACCTCAAATGGACCAACAAACCTGGGGCTCAGCTTGCCCCGAACGCCAAATCGTTTTACTCCTCTCAGGGGTGAAACCCTAAGGAATACATGATCACCAACCTGAAATTCCACGCTCCTGCGTTTCTGATCTGAATAACTCTTCTGGCGACTCTGGGAGGCGAGCATACGAGCTCTAATCTTCTCAAGTGCCTCATTGGTCCTCTGAACCATCTCGGGACCTAAATACCTCCTCTCACCTGCCTCATCCCAGTGAATCGGTGATCTGCACTTCCTCCCATACAGCATTTCATACGGAGCCACTCCGATAGTCGCCTGATAGCTATTGTTGTACGAGAACTCAATCAGAGGGAGATACCTACTCCAAGATCCCTCAAAATCCAACACACAAGCTCGTAACATGTCCTCCAGTATCTGAATTGTCCTCTCAGACTGCCCATCCGTCTGAGGATGGTAAGCGGTACTAAACCGGAGCTGTGTGCCCATAGCCTTCTGCAGGCTCTTCCAAAACTTGGAAGTGAAAGTGGGGTCTCTGTCGGATACTATCGACCTCAGAGCCCCATGAAGTCGAACAATCTCCTTTACATAAAGCTCTGCATACTGATCCACAGTATAAGTCGTCTTCACAGGTAAGAAGTGGGCGGACTTCGTGTACCTGTCCACAATCACCCACACAGAGTCATGCTGACCCACAGTCTTTGGCAATCCTACCACAAAGTCCATGGCAATATCTTCCCATTTCCACTCGGGAATCCCTAGAGGCTGTAATAATCCCACTGGCCTCTGATGTTCCGCCTTAATCTGCTGACAGGTTAAGCATCTAGCCACATAGTCCACCACATCCCTCTTCATGCCTGACCACCAGTACAAAACCTTCAGGTCATGGTACATCTTCGTAGAACCTGGGTGTAAAGAGTAGGGAGTGGTATGAGACTCGTCCAGAATCTCTCGCCGAATGTCTGGATCAATCGGAACACAAATCCGTCCTTTGTACTTCAACAAACCCATCTCAGAGATAGAGAAGTCCTTGACTGCTCCAGTTAGGACATTCTCTCTACGTTCAACTAACTGGGGGTCCATTCCCTGTGCTTCCTTAATCCTCTCAAGGAGCGTTGACTGAAGAGTAATGTTGGCTAACCTACCAACCACTAACTCTATACCTGCCCTGGTCATCTCTCCAGCTAATCTGTCAGATATCTGCCTCGAACTATATAGCTGTCCTGGGCCCCTCCGGCTCAATGCATCAGCCACTACATTAGCCTTCCCAGGATGATAAAGGATATCACAATCGTAATCCTTTACCAGCTCTAGCCACCGTCTCTGGCGCATGTTCAAGTCCTTCTGGGTAAAGAAATACTTTAGACTCTTGTGATCGGTGTATATCTCGCACCTCTCTCCATACAGATAGTGTCTCCAAACCTTAAGTGCGAAAACCACCGCAGCTAACTCCAGGTCATGCGTGGGATATCTCTGCTCGTACTCCTTTAATTGCCTTGATGCGTACGCTATCACTTTCCCAGCCTGCATCAACACGCATCCCAGACCTTGTCTAGAAGCGTCACAGTAGACCACAAACTTCTCATCATCTGTTGGCAGGCTCAGCACTGGTGCAGTAATCAACCGCCGCTTCAACTCTTTAAAGCTGTCCTCACATCGATCTGTCCACACATACTTGGTCTTCTTCCTTGTCAATTCTTTCAACGGAGTAGCAATTCTGGAGAACCCCTCTACAAACCGCCGGTAGTAACCTGCTAGTCCAAGGAAACTTCTAACTTCAGGAACACTGCTGGGTCTAGGCCAATCTCTCACTGCTTCTGTCTTGCTTGGGTCGACCAGTAACCCATCCTTACTAATAATATGGCCTAGGAATGAAACTTGCGATAACCAGAACTCGCATTTGCTAAACTTAGCATAAAGCTTATGCTCTCTTAACCGCTGCAACACCAAGCGCAGATGATGCTCATGCTCTGCCTCTGACTGGGAGTATACTAGGATGTCATCAATAAATACAATCACGAACTTATCCAGGTAATCCTTGAAAATTCTGTTCATCAAATCCATAAATGCCGCCGGGGCATTGGTTAACCCAAAGGACATAACCAAAAATTCATAATGCACATACCGCGTCCGAAAAGCAGTCTTTGGTATGTCCTCTTCTTTGATCCTCAACTGATAGTAGCCTGACCGGAGATCAATCTTCGAAAACACTGTACTCCCTTGAAGCTGATCGAATAAATCGTCGATCCTAGGCAATGGATACTTGTTCTTGATGGTCAGCTTATTCAACTCCCTGTAGTCTATGCACATCCGGAGCGATCCATTCTTTTTCTTAACAAATAATACTGGAGCACCCCACGGCGAGAAACTTGGTCTGACAAAACCCAAATCGAGTAGTTCCTGCAACTGAATCTTCAATTCCTTTAATTCTGCCGGAGCCATTCTGTAAGGTGCCTTGGATACTGGCTCTGCTCCCAGAGCCAACTCTATGCCAAACTCAATCTCCCGCTGTGGCGGCAATCCCGGCAGATCTGATGGAAACAAGTCTGGAAACTCACAAACCACTCTAGTTTCGTTCGGTCCCACTGTCGCCACCTTAGAGGAATCTACTATACTTGCTAGGAATCCTATGCAACCCTCCTGCATCAGGTCCTTAGCCTTTAGTGCTGAGATCAGAGGCACCCGCGGTCCATCCACCGTTCCCACGAACACAAAGGGTGTCTCGCCCTCCGGTTCAAAGGTCACCATTCGTCGTCTACAATCAATTGTTGCTCCATACCGCGTCAACCAATCCATCCCTAGTATTATGTCAAAATCGTCCATATCTAGTTCAATCAGGTCAACAAATAATTCTCTACCGTCTACCACTACTGGTAAGGCTCTAACCCACCTCTTAGAGACTACCAGTTCTCCTGTAGGCAATATAGTCTGAAAACCCCTAGCATACAAAATACTAGGTCTACACAACTGATCAATCACCCTAGCAGAAACAAATGAGTGTGTAGCACCAGAATCAATCAATGCAGTAAACAAGGATCCAGCGCTAAAAATCTAACCTGTGACCACTGAAGGACTGGCCTCAGCCTCAGTCTGAGTCAAGGTGAAAACCCTAGCAGGTGCGAGGCTGTCTCCCTGCCTAGGCTCCTCCTTCTTAGCCTGCGGGCAATCTTTCTTCAAGTGACTGGTGCTCCCACAAACAAAGCATGCCCTGGTCCGGCACTCGCCCTGATGGCGTCGCCTGCATCGAGGACACATCAGAAGGCTTCTCCAGCTGTCATTTCCGCCCTGGCGGCCACCCACAGAACCGCGAACACTCCGGTCAGAACCATAAGGAGCAAATGAGTCTGGTACTCTCCTCTTCTGCTCACTGGGGCCGCTGCCCCGACTAGGCCCAGAAGAAGAAGGCACTACTCTCCTGGTATCACGCCTAGCAGCGCCATCCTTCCAGATCTGATCCTCAGCCCTCTCAGCAGTGAGGGCCTTGTCTACCACTTGTGCATAGGTAGACTCTGGAGTCATTGTGATACTCACGTCACGGGCGATCATTACATTTAATCCCCGTATAAATCTGCCCCTTCTGGCCGCATCAGTCGGCACTAGCTCTGGCGCAAACTTCGCCAACCTGTCGAATACCAGGGCGTACTCGGTGACGGATAACATGCACTGAGTCAGGTTGTTGAACTCATCCGCCTTCGCAGCTCGAACGGCTACGCTGTAGTATTTCTCGTTAAAAATGCTCTTGAATTCTTCCCAAGTCATAGTTGCAGTATCCCTTCGCTGCCCAACTACCTCCCACCAAATACGTGCATCCTTTCTAAGCATGTAACTGGCACAATCAACCCTATCCCTTCCTTCAACCCTCATGAAGTCCAGGATCACAGACATCGTACTCATCCACTGCTCAGCTTGCAGTGGGTCTGCTCCGCCCTCAAAGGTAGGGGTTGTTGTTTTCTGAATCTTTCATATAGAGGTTCCAACCTGTTCCCAGTCACAGGTTGAACTAGAGCTGGTACCACACTAGGCGGTGGTGGTATCACAGTGGCTGGTGGAGGAGCTGGTTGCTTCAACTGACTAAGCTCTTCCTCTGTTTTCTTCAACCTAGCCTCCATCTCTGCTAAAATCTGTTGCCAGTTCTGAGGAGCAGGTGGAGGGTCCTGCCCCTGGTTATCATCCTCGGCCTGAATGCCACGGAGTCTCAATGATTGGCGAGGCATTGCAACTAAATGCCTGCAATCAGTGACACCACTCATTAGGCATGATAACAAGGTCCAATTTCCACCTCTCGATCTCAACAACAATCAAGATCAATCGACCACAATGACATACAAATATCATGCAGCATACAACGGGCCTTGCCCTGGCATCATGCATATGTTATTTCAATCATCATGCTCATAATAATTTAGGCAGACACACAAAGCATTAAACACATATTCATGAATATATCAATCGACCATACCAAACCACCCTGAGTCGAGCTTTTCAATGGCAGCGTGCGTACATGTTCGGTCAATCTCCAGAACCAATAAACCTTGGCTCGCTCTGATACCAAGTTGTAACACCCTACTACCTTAGAGCCGTTACATAGTGAGTTTAAAAATAGAAATCGTGCTTTTGACTGACTCTAAGTGGTTTCTAAAACCAAAAGTGTGAATAAATCAGAATTTAAGGCTGTACTCTTTGAAAATGTTTAGTTTCATTGAAAACGTTAAGTATCTAACATCTGGGATCCCAAAATAAGGTTTACAAAATATTTACAACTCAAAAATAGATTTACACCAGGTTAACTATCAAAAGAATGGGTTAATACAGCCATTTACAAAATGCCCTCAACCAAAGCAGTCGGGCAGGCCGAACATGTATGCGCCGCTCCCACGCTCTCCGTACTCATGGCCGGTTGACTGACTCCTTGCTTTTACCTGCCACACGGAGCACCCGTGAGCCGAAGCCCAGCAAGAAAACTGAAATAGCACATAACATATGCAGATAATATCACTGGCATAATTCACTGATAAATAGGAAATCATTAATTAAACAAGCACGGCCATGCCGCCCCAGAGGCCTTACCAAAGCTTGGGGTCTCGGTCATTACCGTAGGATAACTCATGTATCCCTTGGGTCCCACCCTCGCTATAGCATCCCATGTGCTGAGCGTTACTTCCGGCCCCGCTGCCGTACCCGGCCTACGCCGCTCTCGGCCTTAGCCGTTCATTCCATTACAATCACACATATAACACATTCAGAAATAACCATTCAAACATACAATAATTTATCTAAGATTACACATTCGCACACAACACAATCTAGGGCCGCGCCCTACAATCACACAGTGGGCCTATGCCCTATTCTCAGGTGTTACGGTTTTCTTACTTGTATTCCGTGCTTTCCGATGCACCACGATCACGAGCACGGTCCACTAGTACGAGCCTCCCGAAATCCTAGTCACAACACACAAAAGACACTTTTAACAACCTTAAATGAGCTTCCAGGCCAAGCTCTAGTACTCGGAACGTTGAAATTCACCAAACATGGTAAAAGACTCAACCCCGAGCACCCTAGGTTAAATTCCCAAGCCTAAAATCTCAAAATCCCAAAATCCCTTAAGCGCCGCGGCATAGGCCACCCATGCCGCGGCATGCCCCCCAAACAGAACCCCCAAAGGCTCCAAAACAGGTAAGGGCCGCGGCATTGCTTGGGCCATGCCGCGGCCCGCCCTTCTCCATCAGCAAACAACTTCTTCGAAGGGCCGCGGCTCACCAAGAACCATGCCGCGGCCCGACCCTTCGAGCCCAGAAAAAACCACCATTTTACTCTCTAAACCTCACCTTAAACCATCTCAAACACATATCTCAACCCCAAAACTCAATTCCAAACTTCATATGAACAATCTAACAACCTATAGACACTAGAATCAAGATCAAAACATCAACACACCCAAGATTCACACCTTTGATCTTAAATTTCAGCAACTAACCCAAAACCCATGAAAATCTTAACTCAAGCATTAAATTCCTCAAATCAACACAGAAAACAAACTTAATCAAGCATAAGATCCTTACCTCAAGAGTAGAATCAACCCTAAAAGTTCCCTTGATCTCTCCTAGACTCCCACTTCTCCTTCTCTTCTTCTTCTTTGCTTGCCCTAGCCTTTCTCTCCTCTTCTTTTCCTTCTCTTCTAATTTTATCAAAACACTAAATGATTCAATGCCCAAACCGTATACCCCATATACCCAGCTGAAACTTGCCTATTTTCCTTGCCAAAAGACCAAATTACCCCTTCCTACTAATCCTTCTTAGCTAAACTTTCAAGGGCACTTAAGTCTTTACACTTTCATTTCAATTCTACCACTTTCTATCTTAAAACTTGTTACCCACAGCAGTTACAAATGGTTACCCAGGTTACCCAATTACCCATAACTAACCACTCATTCTCAATTCAACTTATAAGATTCCCGAAGTACCCCTAGGCTCCTCCCGAGCCGGATACAACATCCCGTTGTGACTTTTAGACTAAATGGCTCACTAGGACCGTCTCGATGCGTGCATCCTGATAAAAACACCACCTCACATGGCACAATTCACGTAGTACAATTATCATAGTTATGCCCTATCATGGCCAGATTACAATCATGCTCATTATAAGACAATCAGGTCTACATGCATACTAATTCACATAGTCATGCATCTCAAATAATCAATTAGTCATATAACGTGCATTAAATGATAATCATGCATAAAACTCAATAGAAACACACACCCAATCCCATCATGCCCTCTAGGCACACTACTCCAGGCCCTTAAGCCTTAATACTGAATTTGGGGTCGTTACAGAAGGGGGTTCGAAAAAACACTGTAGCTTGAGACAACAAAGGAATACAAGTTCTTTTCCCCATTTTTCTTCTGCAACTATTTTCTAGGATTCTAAGTTTCTGATTATATTGTTGATGTTCTTCATTGATAAGCAATAGACTTTGATTTTTCTAACTTAACTTCGTTGACGAGTTCTCACCGTCAACAGTTTGGCTCCGTCTGTGGGAAGAATAAGTGTCAAGCCACTATTCTTTCGTCAATTCCGATAAGAAAGAAATGCCACGACATTCTAAACGACTGAGTGAGCCATGAGAAGTGAAGGTCCACCTTGACGGAGATTAGCTGAAAGCCTCTATGAAGGATCCTCCTCCTCCCACAAACATGGAGGCCCCAAAGGAGTCTGAGGTTCACGGAGATGAAAGGGAAGCCTTATCCCCGACAGTCCCACCTGAGGAGGATCGTCCAAGGCCAATAGCTTCCCTAGCAAGGGATGGCGGTGAGTTCCTGCCTCCAAGGCCGCCGCAGGTGCCGAACTCCGGCCAGCAGGATCCGGGCCCGTCAACGCGCATACCAGACAAGCATCCCCGAGTCCATTCCGTGAGCTCAAGTTCTAGATCTCGATTTTACAAAGAGGAGATATGTGAACTGGACTGTAAGAACCAAAGGCTAGAAACCACCTTAGAGAACATGTTGGATGTGCTAAATGGCATGCTGGAAGGGAAATCAAACATAACTCTTCCTAAGCGAAAAGAGGGAGGTCAAGAGGGTGCAGAAACCATAGTCTCGGTGGACGATGGGATGACTCGACTCTCCACCAGTAACACCCCTCGGACGAAGCAGCGCGAACATCCTGTACCACCGAAGCCGCCCCAGAGGCCAGAGCAGAAGAACAACACTGGCCCTCATAACGAAGTTGAAGTCACCTCAAGGAGAACACCCTCAGATTTACGAGAGGAACTCAACAAGAAAAGGGTGGATAAAAGGACTACCCCTCCTATGGCACCCCGGGAAGGCAAAGGAAATCGAGATGCTAACCTGTCCACGTTGAGAGACTCCTTGAACAAGAGTAGACAAGACTTAGACACCGAAATGAGAAGCCTACGGAGCAAGATCATCACCGTATCTAAAGGACAAGCTTTTGAGGACGAGTTCGACCATGAATCACCCTTCATTAAAGAGATCCAGGCCATCTGGCTCCTAGCCAACTTCAAGGAGCCTCATATGACCCCATATGAAGGGAATACAGATCCAAAGTACCATCTAGACACGTTCAACGATCGGATGAAGTTAAGGGGAATTAGTAGCGGAGCCAGGTGTCATTGCTTTGCTGTCACCTTGAAAGGACCTACGTACAAATGGTTCAAAAGACTTCGACCAGGGTCCATCAGGTCATGGCAACAATTTTCTGATGAATTTCTTCAGCAACATCACACCGTGCGTGATTACACAATGTCGGGCGCAAGCCTCGCTAATGTAAAACAAGGAGAAAGCGAGAGTTTAAAGAGCTACATCCACCGGTTCAATATGGAGGCAGCCAAGGTGGGGAGCTTAACTCATAGAGAGCTAAAAATGGCCATCATAGCCGGAGTACACCCGGGAAGCAAATTACGAGATAACATGCTCAAGAGAGAGGTCACTAATCTCGATGACTTATACGAGCGGGCGCAAAAATATATTTGCGTGGAGGATGGTCATGAAAGCCTCAAGGCCACAAAAGACCAATCGCCACCAAAACCCTCAATCCGAGAAAGCGAAAGTGGTGCAAAGAAGAAGAGGATATATGAAGGAACGAGAGATGATCGACCTCGGAAGCCTCAATGCACTGATGAGCGCAGACAGGGCCCCTACACCTTTTATATTGACCTCGCCCATGCTAGGGAACATACTTTTGTCACGAACGAAAACCATGTCCCTTTTAGAAGGCCCCCACCAATGAAAAAAGACCGGTCAACACGAGACCCCAGTAAATATTGCCAGTATCATAAAGATATCAGCCATACCACCGCGAAATGCAATCAATTGAAGATAGAAATTGAGAGCTTATACGCAGGGGACATTTGGGCAGATACGTTCGCAAGGAGAACCAAAGACCAGAAGAAGGGGTATCCTCACCACGGGCACGAGAGGCGGCCCCAGAAATACAAGGAGAAGTCAGGACCATTTTTGGAGGGCCAGGATTCGGAGGCGAATCAAGGAAGGGGCGAGACAAATATGCTAGGGAGGCGAGACGGAGTCCACCACCATGCATCTTAAGTTTGGAGCAATGCCCCCCGAAGAGTTTCAAGGGTGAGAATGACTCGATAACCTTCACCGAAGAAGATGCATGGGGTGTACATTTCCCTCATAACGACCCATTGGTGTTAACCGTCCAGCTTGCGAACATGAGGGTACATCGGATTCTGGTGGATAATGGAAGCTCTGTAGACATCCTGTATCGCCCTGCCTTGGAGAAGATGGGATTGAACATCTAGCACCTAAAGCCCTGCAATACCTCCCTGTATGGATTTACAGGAGATTCAATACAACCCCTAGGGGCAATTGAGTTAGCCCTCACCATGGGAGAACAACCCAGACAAACTACCATAATGGCCAACTTTGTCGTGGTAGATTGCGCCTCAACCTTCAATGCGGTATTAGGGAGACCCTCCCTAAGAGAATTGAAGGCGATAACATCTGTGTACCACTTAGCTATGAAATTCCCAACTCCCAGGGGAATAGAAAGTGTGAAAGGAGAGTAGACGGAAGCGAGGGAATGCTATAACGCATCCCTTCGCATGACCACGAAGCCTTCGGTGCCTATGGAAATGGTTGTGCATGAAGGCGTAAACCCACACAAGTTGGACCCGCGAGTCGCGGAGGAACCTAGAGCCAAACCGATAGAAGAGTTGGAAGAAGTCATGGTCATGAATGAGCCGTTGAGAAAGTTGAAGGTAGGGAAAAACCTTATGGGTGACGTGAACGAGAAGCTGGTAGAATTCTTGAAAGCCAACCTCGACGTATTCACCTGAAGTCATGAGGACATGGTAGGGATAGAGCTAGCAGTCATGTGCCACCACCTGAACATCGACCCAAAAGCAAGGCCTGTGAGGCAGAAAAGGAGAACGCTGGACCCAGAGAGATACGCAGCCTTAAAAGAGGAGGTTGACAAGTTGAAGGCAAATGGGTTTATCCGAGAGGCATTCTACCCACTATGGGTATCAAACCCAGTGTTAGTCCCAAAGCCCAACGGAAAGTGGAGGACTTGTGTGGACTTTACTAACCTCAATAAGGCCTGCCCTAAGGACATCTTCCCGCTTCCTAGGATAGACCAGTTCGTAGATGCCATAGTAGGGAACGAGATACTTAGCTTCATGGATGTATATTCTGGGTACAACCAAATACCCATGAACCCGGCCGATGAAGAGCTTCGTTCATAACAGACAAGGGGCTTTATTGCTACAAAGTGATGCCTTTTGGTTTAAAGAACGCAGATGCTACTTATCAAAGGCTGGTGAACAGAATGTTTGCAAATCAAATAGGAAGGAATATGGAAGTATGCGTGGACGATATGCTGGTAAAGACAAAGAAGGCAGAATAGCTCACAAACGATCTCATGGAGATGTTCGACACCCTCCGAAAGTTCAGAATGAAGCTAAACCTGCTCAAGTGCACCTTCGGAGTTTCATCAGGAAAGTTCCTGGGTTTTATGGTGAATTCCCGAGGTATCAAGGCTAACCCTGAAAAAATCAAGGCATTGCTGGAAATGAGCCCACCACGATGCAAGAAGGAGGTGCAGTGCTTAACTGGGAGAGTAGCAGCCCTCAATAGGTTCATCTCCAGGTCCACTGACAAATGCCTCCCTTCTTCAACATCCTAAAAGGGAGCAAAAAGTTCGCTTGGGATGATGAATGCCAGGAAGCCTTCACCAAGCTAAAGGAACACCTTGGAAAACCACCCCTTTTGGCCAATCCAGAGAAAGGGGAAAAGTTGTATTTGTATCTAGCTGTATCAGAGCATGCTATAAGTGCCTCCTTGGTCAAACGAGAAAAGAAGCATTAGTAACTCGTGTACTATGTGAGCAAATAGTTGGTAAACGTAGAAGCTCGGTACCCAGAAATAGAGAAGTTAGCATATGCCTTGATAGTGGCTTCTAGAAAGTTGAAACCCTATTTTCATGCTCATGCCATCGAGGTGCTCACCAATACCCCTTTAGGTCAAATCTTGCACAAGCCTAAAACTTTAGGAAGATTGTTAAAGTTGTCGATTGAATTGAGTCAATTTGACATCACTTACACCCCAAGGACCTCAATCAACGGGCAGGTACTTCCAGACTTTATAGTCGAGTTTGCACACCGACCCCACGAGGAGGGAGAAATAGAAGAGAATGAACCGGCGCATGAAGAGGAAAAGCACCCTGAAGAATGGAGCCTCCATGTAGACGGGGCATCTAACAAAGGAGGAGTCGACGCTGGCATAGTAATGACGGGACCTGAGGGGCACAAGATGTATTGTGCCTTGAGATTCAGATTCAAAGCTTCCAACAATGAAGAAGAGTATGAGGCACTGTTGGCTGGCCTGTGGCTAGCTAGGGAGTTAAAGGTAACCCATTTGCATGTCTTTAGCGACTCACAGCTTGTGGTGTTCCAGGTGAAAGGTGAATATCAAGCTAGAGGCCCAAAAATGGCTGCATATCTTGCCAAGGTGAAGGGGTATTTGGATCAGTTAAAAAAATGCACCATAGAACAGATCTCAAGGGAGCAAAACACAAACGCTGATGCACTCGCAAAACTCGCCTGTACTCGAGACGAATACATCCTTGAGTCCATCTCGATCGAATACCTCTCCAAGCCGAGCATAGCTGAAGAAATGATGCATATGGTCAATAGCCCAGGGGAGTCATGGTTTACACCCATCACGAAGTACTTAACTGACGGGGTCTTGCCTTTGGACAAAAAAGATGCCGCAGGCTGACTTACAAAGCTGCCCAATACACCCTAGTAGACGGGGTCTTATATAAGAGAGGCTTCTCTACCCCACTCCTATGATGTGTAAATAAGGGAGAGGTTTAAAAATTCTATAAGAAATTCATGAGGGGGAATGTGGAAATCATGCTGGGGGGCAGTCCACGGCAAAAAAGGCCATCCGCCAGGGGTACTATTGGCCTACCATTGAAAAGGATGCGAGCGATTTCGCAAAAAGGTGTGACAAGTGCCAGAGGCATGCAAACTACCCCAAATAGCCACCAAATGAGCTGGTGAGCATGACCAGTCAGTGGCCCTTCGCTGTGTAGGGGATTGACTTGATTGGAGCGTTGCCAGCAGGAAGAGGAGGAGCAAAATACGCAGTGGTAGCAGTCGATTATTTTACTAAGTGGGTGGAAGCAGAACTTCTAGTTAACATAACGGCTAAGCAAATCACCACCTTCGTCAACAAATTTATCATCTGCAGGTTTGGAGTACCCTACAAGATAGTCTCCGACAATGGGACGCAATTTGAAGGAGGAGTATTCGAGGAATATTGCTGGGAAAAAGGAATCAAGAGGAGTTTCTCCGCTGTGGTACACCCACAAGCCAATGGACAAGTGGAGGCCATCAACAAGATCCAAAAAAGGAATTTGAAAACAAAGCTGGAAATGTTGAAAGGGGCCTGGGTCGAAGAACTCCCCAATGTGCTTTGGGCCTACAAGACCACACCTCATTCCACCACGGGAGAGACGCTTTTTTCCTTAGCTTATGGCTGCGAGGCTGTCCTTCCAATAGAAATGAAGATTAACTCCATCCGCACTCAAGTGTATGATGACCAGACCAATATCGCAGCATTGGCCGGGAATTTGGACTTGTTGGAAGCTAAGAGAGACAGGGCACAACTGAGGCTAGCCACATATCAGCAACGAGCCACGAGATACTATAATTTGAGGGTGCGAGAGAGAGCGTTTAGAGTTGGAGACTTCGTGTGGTGGAAAGTCCTGCCCAACACTCGAGATCCGAGCGCGGGTGTGTTAGGAGAAAACTGGGAAGGTCCCTATCAAGTTGCTCAGGTTGTGCCCCCTAACACCCACAAGCTCGCACGTCTGAATGATACCATGATACCTAGAGCATGGAACGCGGAGCATCTAAAAAAATATTATCAGTGAGACCCCCATGTATGAGGCAAGAGTGTTATTTTTCTAGCGTGCAAGTCTAATGTAATAGCTATGACGTAGGAGGCAAAATTAGATTCCTTATTATGTTGTAAGAACGAAGTCACATCAAGTGACCATGTATTTTACATGCTTCCAATGAATATGATGTGACATTAGACAAACATGTAGTAAAAGTTCTTATTTAACCAAGGTGATTATTGAGATGTGTGAATGGAATGATCAAAGTGCTTGCCAAGATAAATCTCGCCAACCACTCGGGGGGCAAAATATATAGCAAAGAGGAGGGTCCTAAAAGGACCCCTCATCCTAAAAGGACCCCCTCTATCATGAGGGTCCTAAAAGGACCCCTCATCCTAAAAGGACCCCTCATCCTCAGAGAACCACTTATCAGGAGAATCCTAAAAGGACCCCTCATCCTAAGAGGACCACTTATCAGGATGATCCTAAAAGGACCCCTCGTCAGGAGGATCCTAAAAGGACCCCTTATATCAAGAGGATCCTAAAAAGACCCTTTATATCAGGAGGATCCTAAAGGGACCCCTTATATCAGGATCCTAATAGGACCCCTTATATCAGGATCCTAATAGGACCCCTAATATCAGGATCCTAAAAGGACCCCCCCCCCCCTTACAAATAAAGAAGAAGACCTTGTAAGGCATCGCTTGAGTTCACAAGGATTAGCTACCCTTATGAACATCAAGGAGGTCAAAAGGTCTTACAAGAAAAGCATCCTAATAAGAGTAAATGCTTCCACAAGAGGAAGTGCCTCAGGAGAAGCACCCACCAATAAGCCTAGAACGGCCACCAAGCCGTCTAGCCAAAAAGGGTCCTGAAAGAGACCCTTGCAAAAATAGTACTATGAATAACGACAAGAAGGATGCTTCTCGCAAAAGATAATAAGCGCGCGCAAAAATATATAAAAGGATAACTAGAACCCAAGCAGTCAATATATCCTTATAGGTACAATTAGGAGGCACCAAAGAGGGACCTATTGAACCCCTTTTCATGGGCTCCAAAGGACCTCAAGCCTGATAAGTAAAAAAGAGAACCTATCGAACCCCATTGTGCGGGCTCAAAAGGACCTATAACATAGAGGAATAAAGATGAATGATCACATATGTATGTATATATATATATAAAAAGAGTTTTGATAATGTAACGGGACTTAGAGAAATTACAAGCAAAATAAGGCTCAAATGAGCATAAAACCACATTGGACTGAAACGGAAAAAATCACAGAATGATAATCTCAAGGCCTCTTGTCGTAGGCGTTCCACTCAGCCGCCCTGGCAACGACATGCTCACTAAAGGAGGAAAAAGCGAAGTTTGGATTTTGCCTCCATACTCCATAGAGGGCGCGCTCTATGGATCTATACTCAATGACAGCCTTATCCACCTCTAAGGAAGCGACCCTCCCCTGCAACCTTGCGATGGTAGCTTTTGCACCCTCAAGGTTGGCCTCCAAGCAAGTGACCTTCTCCTGCAGCATCACAGCCTTGGCAATCGCCCTCTTCTTCTTTTTTGATGGTGAAGAGGCCTTCTTCAGGGCCTTCTCCAGCTTAAGTTTGGTTTCAGCAAGCTCCCTCTCAAGCCCCTGGACCTGGACCGTAAGACGGTCCCTTTCAGCATTCGATGCGGAGAGGTCCTGAGCCGAGTCAAAAAATCACTAAGCCACTGTATAGGTCTGCACAATAAAAATAACAATAACGATGATAAGCAAAAGAGAGAGAGAGAGAGAGAGAAAATGGATAAGGCCGATGTAAGATGCATGAACTCACCCAAGTGGCGGAACGTACAAGAGTCTCCCCGAGCTCCGACGTCAAAATCCCAAGACCTCTCCAATCAGCCTCAGGAAGATCCGTGGTGACCTGGACATACCATTTCCCATAAGAGGTCGCCATGCAGCCCACCCAGGGCGCCCCTTCCAAGCCAAGGGCGCTTGGTTGGGTAGGGACAGATGACCCGCTCGCCGAAGGAGGAGGGGGCACAGGAAGATTAGAAAAATGAGGCCCCGATAGACCAGGAGGGGGCGTAGGAAGATTTGAAAAATGAGCCCTTGATGGACCAGGATCAAGGGAAGCCTGAGGGAAAGCATCGAAGTCCTCAGAATAGGGACAGACGAAGCCCCTTGGTATGGCCTGTTGATCGTGGGAGTGGGAGGCCATGTCATGGTCTGTAGGGACTAAAGGAGGGCACCCCCTAGGAGACAAAGATGGTCGATGGGGTTGCCTATGTCCTGGGGAGACCCCATCTAACACACACTCTGCCTCACCCCCGTCCGAGTGAGGTTCAGCCAAAACAGCCTTTTTCTTCCGCGTTCCAGAAATAGTCCACAACAACTCAGGCTCCGAAACTGGGGACGGCTTGTAATAGTTGAGGTTAGTCACGGTGAAGATACATACAACCATTTATCAACAAGGTCAGCCTCGAGAAATTTATCCATTGCATCCGCCTCCGACCCGAGAACTTCAGGCATGGCAAAATTTTCTGAACAATCAACACAATTGCCGACACGAATATAAGTTCCAAAAAAATTAAAAAAAAAACTTGAAGTACTTACTAGGAGCTGAGCGAAAGTGCTCACGAACAAAGAGGGGACCCTTCACAAAGAAGAAGTCATGCTTCCAAGACCCTGGGTTGGATATAGAACCCTCTCTCAAGGAGACCGAAGAATTGGCTTTTTGCAGGAAATAAAAGCCTTTGGATTTAGGAGAGGGCATGAGGTTGTACATGAAATGCACCGCTTGGGCTATGGGAGCACGCCCAAAGCGCTCCATATATGCAATAAAGAGGCAACTCAAGGTCATCCAGCTGTTGGGCGCCAGCTGGAGCAGAGCAAGGTCAAAATGGTTGAGAACCATGACAAAAAATGGGTGTAATGGGATTGTGCCACCCGCTTTCAAGATATGCTCGCTCATGGCCACATAACCCGGACTTGGGCGATCAGCTCGACACTTGTTTGAAGGAATGTATAATTTGTATTTCGAGCTAACACGGTAGTTCTCCGATAATTCCAACAATTTATTTTCAAACACATCGGACACTAGGGTGGATGTCAACAGGGGGCCAGTGTCTTGATTCTCAGCAGCCACCTATCGTCGTGCTCTCTTTGGCATATCTAGAAAACCAAAAGAAAAAGGTGAGGTGGAAACAGGGAACTTTACCCTCCATTTTTTCTTCCTAGCAAGGGTCTTCCACCGAGGCACCGAGTGTGAAAGCGCTAAGCAAGGGTTGAGGAGAAGACAGGACGGCCCCATGACATTCATTAGGGGAAACGGGGATAGGAGGCTCAGGCAGGAGATTTCCCTCCATAAACTCCAGCTCCATCTGCAAATCTTAAAGGGTCACCCTAAGGTTCGCTATATGGTCGTTAAGGTCAAGGGGAAAAGATAATCCGTCTCCCCTCAAAACTGAGTCTATTTCGCTCTCTACCACCCAGATTTTACGTCTAAGTTCAGCCATGTGCTCAAGATGACGAATACAAACCTGCCTCAAGGTATCGTAGTCTTGGTGAAGGTTGTCTTCGGAGGACTCCGAGTCTGAAGATAAGTCTACAAACTCGACCCCCGGAGGAACACCAGATGATCCTTCACATGCCATGAGATCTCGTCTCGTAAGTAAATAGGGTTCACGTAAATGAGGGGATTGCTACAAAACACAAAGGAATGGGCATAAACCCTCTAGGCACAAGTGCTCTAAATAACCAACTACAGGGTATGAATGAGGGCATGCAACTGAGTTAACTCATGACGAGCTCAAGCCAAAGTACCCCATCCCAAGTGGTGCTAATTTGGACCCAATAAACATAAGTGAGAAAGAGAGTATAACTCAAGCAAGTAAAATTGGGCGATGTCATGGTCAAAAGGAGGTCGAGGGCCGTGGCAACATAGATGTTCTCTCGAGAGTCTACTAAGTCAGTGTACTCAGAAAACTATGAGACACTTCTCACTAAGGGCAGTTCCCTATTCAGGCTGCACTGTCCCATTTCCTCTAGGCTTCTTACCCTTACCCTTACCCCTACGTCTACTACTGCTAGGGGTCCGACTGGGTGCAACGAACTGGGATGGAGCAGTAACTTTAGAACTGTATTCAGTGGGCGCTGTTTTATATCCCACCTGAGGCGCACTGAAACCAGCAGTCGTCATGGCGCTAAAGCTAGCTGGCAGGATGCTCAGACTAGACTGGGCTCCCACCATACTTTGTGGGACAGTAGCGTAGGGCGGATACTAGGTCCCCAAGGCCACGGGGCCAGGTGTTGTCAGAGCAGGAAAGGCGACGGGCCCCCCAAAGGCTCCAATCTGGGAGTTTTCCCAGTTGATATATTCTTGTGCTCGACGGATGAATTCGTCAAGTCGTCGGCACCCTCACCGCTGGAGGTCATCCCACAATCGAGACCCCGCACGGATGCCGGTCTGTAAGGCCATCAGCTGCTGGTCGTCATCAACTCTCTTCGTCCTCGTAGCATCCATCTTGAAGCAATTGATGTACAATTTGAGAGTCTCGATGGGTCCTTGCTTTAAGTTGGCCAGATTGTTGACCTCAAAGCTCACCTTCCGAGGTGCTATGAATTATCTTCGGAATGAAGACGACATTTGATGCCATAAGTGAATGGATCCTAGCCTATGTTTCTTAAACAATTTGTCTGCTAGTCCAATCAGAGTTATCAGGAACACATGACACTTAGCGTCTTTGGAGAAGCGATGCACCGACATCAACCTATTGAACTTTGACAGGTGGACGGTGGGATCCATGCTGTCATTATAATACATGATGGCATGCATCTTGAAGCCCTGTGCCAAAGGGGCTTCCACAATGAGAGGAGCACATGGCTCTCAAGTCATTTGGATAAAAACGTGTAATTAAGGTTAACGTCAATGGTTAGGGTTAAAAATATTGGTCAAAGGAACCATTGACTTTTCATTTAAAAAGTTTCATACATACATGAGATCCTAAAATATTACAAATAATTGTTTAAAAGGGTGTATATACATCAAAAGTTACAACCGGCCGACCTAAGCGGCAAAAGAAGGGATACAACCCTAGTTCCATTGAGATACCCTCGATCGTGGTGGACGAGCAGCCGTATATGTACACGCCTCCACCGAAGCTCTCCAACTCATGGCTGGTCAAGCTTTCCTTTCCCCTTACCTACACCACATAGCAACCGTGAGCCAAGGCTCAACAAGAAAACTTAAACATGGCTCAGCAAGAAAACTTAAACATGTGCATGAACAGTTAGTACATATCCTCAATACATGTCTAGCATGTCCATCAATGATAATCTACTCATGCATGCATACAATTACAAGTAAATGATCATTGGATCATTTTAGGGCTGCTGCCTTGAATAGTGGACTATAGAGTCAACCTCAAGGCCCTATACCCTAGCTATGTGAACATAGAGTCACCTGGGGCCCTCGCCCTTAGCTCTGAGCAACTAGCCATAGAGCTAGCTAAACGCTTTATTTTCCAATGACCATAGGGTTGGCCAATGTAATAGTACGTTGATGATTTGGGCCTAAGCCTTTCGACCAGCGCGCAACGTGCTATTGCCGTCCTTGACTAATAAGTCAAGCCCTAAACCAGGTATTTAGATACATATACAAATAAGCATACTTCAACCAAGACAAGTATGCATACATATTGGCCATATAACACCATCAATTAAATGCAAACATAGTAATAACCATGTTCCTTAACGGGGTCAAGCCCTAGCTACGCAAACCATGCAAACATTCATATAACACTTAGTCAGGAACATAATATTCAAGTATGTTTAATCAGTAGGCGAAATCATAACTAAAACACGTACATTCTCAGGGGACCGAGCCCTACTCATAATTATAATCAACAATCGGGCCAAGCCCTAATCACATAAATCATGTATTGGGAGCAATTTTCTTACCTCAGGTTCAAGTATAGCATAAAATAAGGACGACCCTCGAGCATGATCCCGGTTCCGAACCCCTAGTGATAAGCTATTCACAACCATAATATAGGATTCCATCAATAACAAGCAAATAAAGGCTTCCAGACTGAGTCCTAGCCTCCGGAACCTCAAATTCTACTCAAGTGGGTAGTAGAATCGCTCTTGAGCCCTTAAGTTTAAATTCCCATCACTTAAGACCTATGGTGGCCAAAACAGCCCAGGCGAGCTACGACTTGCCCCTAAGGCCGTGGCTCTCCTCCTAGGATAGAGGCCCTCTTCCTGCCTAGAACCAGGACACAGGCCGCCTACCTTAAAGGGTCGTGGCGCACCTCTAGAACAGAAGCTCCCCCTGGCCCTGGGTTCGCTTGGGTCGCTGTGCCCAAGAATAGGGCCGCGACTTGACCCTACAAACCCAGAATTCCTCTATTTTTATCTAGCCAAAAACCCACCAAAATATACCCAAATCAATCCTAGAACAACAATTCAATCCTCAGAATAACATCAGCATAATACCAGCAACAAAACCCCGGCTCAACACACTCAAAACTCCACCCAAAACTCAAGTTCAAACCTTGAGCTACAAAGCTTAAGAACATCTCAAGAACACTAAGAACTCTAAACAAAATTAAACTAAAACAGAGATTAAAGTTTTACCTCTGCTATGAATGATGATCTCCTAGCCACAACCAATCCCGAATCCTAAACCGAGCATTCAATTCCTTGGTTTCCTCAAGGTTTTCCACACCAAAGTTGAGAGAGAGAGAGAGTCGGTTGGGAGTGAGGGAGAAAGCTGAGTATTTTTTGTGTTTTGTTTTTATTTTCTTAAGGCTTAAGTAACTTAAGCTAATCCCGAGACTCGGGGTACCAAAAACGTCACCGAGGGAAAAATGGTCAAAATCCCCGGCATTCCCTCCTAATCTCATTGACTCCTAATATATCCTCGAATACTTATTCCTGTTACCCAATAACCTGATAATGTATCAATTACCCACAATACCCCTTGACTCGCCCCGAGTTGGGTATTAGGTCCCGCTGTGACTTTCCCGCTAACTTGCTCCCTAGGATCGTCTCCTGCCGAGTAACCCAAATAAACCCACATAATAATGTGGTCGCTCACATATATCACAAATATGCACATATATGCAATTATTCCCATAACGGCCCAAATTACAAAAATTTCCCTTCTAATAAGAAACAAGCTCACATGCTTATTTAATACACCTAAACATGCATATCTAGTCATATTATCATATAGCTCACATAATCACATAATTACCCATAAATATAACTCATATAAGCATATAATTTCACTTATTTCCATGCTAGCCCCCTAATCAAGGCCCTAAGCTTTATTAGGTAATTTGGGATGGTACAACTATCCCCTCCTTACAGAAATTTCATCCTTGAAATTTTACTTGAATAGCTTAGGATACTAATTCTGCATATCTGCCTCCAGTTCACAAGTCGCTTCCTCGACCTTGTTGTTCCTCCATAATACCTTAACTAAAGGTATAGTCTTGTTCCTCAGGACCTTGTCCTTCCTGTCTAAAATCTAAACCGGTTGCTCCTCATAGGACAACTCTACCTCCAGTTCCAGGTGCTCATAACTCAATACATGAGTCCCATTTGATACAGACTTCATCAACATGGAAATATGAAATACATTGTGCACACTACACAGTGCAGGGGTACGGCCAACCTATAGGCCACCTGACTGATCCTCTCTAGGATCTCAAATGGATCCACGAACCTAGGGATCAACTTGCCCTTCCTCCCAAATCTCTTCACCCCGCTCAGGGGTGAAACCCTAAGGAAGACATAGTCTCCCACTTGGAACTCCACATTCCTCTGCTTTGGGTCTGAATAACTCTTCTGTCTGCTTTGAGACGAGAGCATCCGAGCTCTAATCTTCTCAATAGCCTCAGTGGTCCTTTGAGCTGCCTCATGACCCAAATATTTCCTCACCCATCTCATCTCAATGAATAGGCGATCTGCACTTCCTACCATACAACATCTCATAAGGTGCCACTCCAATAGTCGACTGGTAGCTATTGTTATAGGAAAACTCTATCAGATGTAAATATTTACTCCAGAACCATTCAAAGTCCAATACACATGCTCTCAAAATGTCCTCCAATATATGGATAGTCCTCTCATACTGACCATCAGTTAGAGGATGATAAGATGTACTAAACTTCAGCTGTGTACCCATCACCCTCTGTAAACTTCCCCAAAACATGGAACTAAAGAAAGACCTCGGAGTCCCATGAAAGAGATCTACATACTGGTCAGCCGTGTAATTCATCCTCACTGGTAGAAAGTGAGCTTATTTTGTATACCGATCCACGATGACCCAGATTGAATCGTGCTAGCCCACTGTCCTTGGTAACCTTATCACGAAATCGATCATGATGTCCTCCCACTTCCACTCTAGGATATCCAGAGCCTACAATAGCCTTGTTGGTCTCTGATGCTTTGCCTTGACCTGCTGACAAGTCAGACATCTTGCCACGTACTTAGTCACATCCCTCTTCATCCCAGGCCACCAATATAACACTTTCAGATCCTTGAACATCTTCGTGGTGCCTGGACGTAGAATATGGGATAGTATGAGATTCATCCAGAATCTCCCGTCTAATCCCAGTGTCCATCAAAATGCAAATTCGATATTTGTATCTCAATAAGCTCATGCTTGACACTTTATAGTCCTTAGCTACTCCAGCTAGGACGTCCTCTCTGATCTTCCCCAATTGTGGGTCACCTAATGACTTCTCCTTAATCCTCTCCAAAACAGTAGACTGCAAGGTGATGTTGGCTAACTGGCCCACCACTAACTCAATTCCTGCTCTAGTCATATCGTCAACCAACAACCTGGATATCGGCCTGGCACTATACAATTGTCATGGACCCTTCCGGCTTAAGGCATCTACTACCACGTTGGATTTCCCAAGGTGATAGAGGATCTCACAATCATAGTCATTTACGAGCTCTAACCAATGTCTTTGCCTCATATTCAGATCCTTCTGGGTGAAGAAGTATTTTAAACTCTTGTGGTCAGTGTATATCTTACACTTCTCACCATATAAGTAGTGCCGCCACACCTTCAGTGCAAAAACCACTACTGCAAGTTCTAAATCATGTGTGGGTCTACTCATACTCCTTTAGCTACCGTGATACATAGGCAATCACCTTCACTGTCTGCATAAGGCACAACCTAGGCCCTGCCCTGAGGCATCACAATAAACCACAAACTTGTCCTTGTTAGTAGGAAGTCTCAGAACCAAAGCGGTGATCAACCTCTTCTACAGCTTCTGGAAGTTGTCTTCACACTTGTCTAACCATATGAACCTCTGATTCTTACGTGTCAACTCTGTCAGTGATGACACAATCTTGGAAAGCCCATCCACAAAGCATTTATAATAACCTACCAATCTCAAGAAATTTCTGATCTCTGAGGCGCTCTTCGGTCTTGGCCAATCTTTGACCGCCTCAATCTTCGCTGGATCTACCATAATTCCATCCTTACTGACTATGTGACCTAAGAAAGTCACATGTGGTAACTAGAACTCGCACTTCTTGAATTTTGCACACAGACTATGTTCTCTCAACCTCTGTAGTACCAATCTGAGGTGATGCTCGTGTTATGTCTCTGACTGGGAGTATATCAGTATATCGTCGATAAAGATGATCACAAACTGATCTATGTAATCTTTCAAGACCATGTTCATTAGATACATAAATGTTGCTAGGGCATTAGTTAATCCAAATGACGTCACCAAAAACTCATAATGCTCGTACCTGGTGCGAAAAGCTGTCTCCGGTATATCCTCCTCCCTGATCCTCAGCTAGTGATAACCAGATCGAAGATCTATCTTGGAGAATACCGTCCTACCCTACAACTGGTCAAACAGATCATCAATCCTTGGTAAAGGATACCTGTTCTTGATAGTCAACTTGTTCAGTTCTCTATAGTTGATACATACCCTCAAAGAACCATCTTTCTTCTTCATGAAGAGAACTGGTGCGACCCATGGTGAGAAACTGGGCCTGATAAAACCCAAGTCTAGTAACTCCTGTAGTTGAACCTTTAGTTCCTTCAGTTCAACTGGAGCCATCCTATAAGGTGCCCTAGACATTGGCTCTATCCTTGGCGTCAATTCAATCACAAACTCTATCACCCTGTGTGGAGGTAACCCCGACAGATCCTCTGGAAACACATCCAAAAACTCACAAACTAATCGGGTCTGTCCTGGTCCCATTGGCATGACCTGAGTGGTATCCACCACACTAGCTAAGAACCCTATGCATTCCCCCTCCAATAGGTCTCTAGCTCTAAGTACATATATCATAGGTATATAGGGTCCATGCACAATGCCAACGAATACAAAGGGGTCCTCACCCTCAGGCTCAAAGATTACCATCTTCTTCTTACAATCTATCGTTGCCCCATACATCTCTAGCCAATCCATACCCAACATTATATCAAAATCAGTCATCACTAACTCTACCAAGTTAACTAACAATTGGCTACCATCCACTATAACTGGTGGTGATCTAACCCATCTCTTGGAAACCACTAACTCCCCAGTAGCAGCATAATACCAAACCCCATAGGATAAAAGTCACATGGTCTGGACAATCCATCTATAATCCTAGTAGAAACAAAAGAGTGTGTAGCACCTGAATCAATCAAAACAGTATAGAAGGTTCCAGCGCTAGAAATCTCACCTGTAACCACCGGGGGACTAGCCTCGGCCTCTACCTGGGTCAAGGTGAACACCCAAGTTGGCGTTAGGCTGTCCACCTTCTTGGGCTCTTCCTTTTTGGCTCTCGGGCAGTCCTTCTTCAAATGCCCCACACTACCGCAAACAAAGAAGGCCTTCGCCTGAAATTCCCCAATATGGCACCTCCTACACTGAGTACATTCTGGGAATGCTTTCCAAGTCTCACTGCCACCCTGGCAGCCTATCAGTATGCCTAGTGGAGCTAAAACTGTATCTGGAACCTCCACCCCTACCAAAGCCTGTAAATGGAGGTCCTGGCCTCCTAGAATCCCTTCTGTTCGCATTCTCACGCCATATCTTGTTCTCTGCGCTCTCAACTGTAAGTGCCCTCTCCACAGCCTGTGCATAGGTTGTCAATCCTAGCACAGTAGTAATACAAACATCCTGGTCTATCATAGGTTGTATCCCCTGGAGAAACCTTTCTCTTCTGGTCCCATCAATGGGCACCAGATCCCTGACAAACTTTGCCAATCTGTCGAACTTCAAGGCATAATCAATTACTGTCATGTTACCCTGAAGTAATTTACTGAACTCTTCAACCTTCCTAGCTTTAACTACATCATTGTAGTACTTCTCATTAAACAAAGTTTTGAACTCTTCCCATTCCATAATGTTTATTGCTCTGGTTTGGGATACCACCTCCCACCATATTCGGACATCCTCCTGAAACATGTAAGTGGCACAAGCCACTCTCTCATTACCATTGTTGATGGTGAGAACTCGTCAACCAAGTTAAGTAAGAAAAATAGAAATGCAGCGATTATCAATAGAAAAACTTCAAAGATCTAATTGGGAACTCAAAGAACAGTTGCAGAAAGAAAATGGAGAAATGAACTTGTATTTCATATGGTGTAGTGCTACAATATTTTTTCCAACCTCTTCCCATGTGGAAGTGTGGTTCCTTTTATAGTGGGCTCTAATGGCCCCTGATACATTGTGGTCCAGGGGACCAGATGGTACACAAGTACACTCTCAAGAGAGTGGTTTCAGGGGTAGTGGTGTTGGAAGAGTGGGGATTTGCTCTAGTACGTGTCAGGGGTCTGCAAAAGTACTCCTGTCTTGGTACCATATTATGCCTCCACTACTTGTTGGGTACGGATCTCATAAGCATGTTGAGGGAATCCTAACCATGTACCATTCTTGTACTGCCATTACCTGTCTAGCAAGGACACTGTACCATCCGTATTCTAACTCTTCTTGCTCCATGGTCACCACGTGGACACCCCTAAGGACGAGTCTGGTGTCTGAGAGGAGGCCACCACGAGGACCACGGCGTGACTGTTGCACGTGGCGTCTTGGGGGCCGCGAGACGCTTGTCTCCTAGTGGTGTCGCGAGGCGAGCGGGACGTGTGAGGCGCCTAGGCGCGCACGGGGCGCGCGCGAGGCGCTGGTTGCGCGCGAGGCACCTGGGGCGCGCGGGATGCTTGGGCTCTTTACTAGTGTCCAAGGTGGAGTGGTCATTTGGAGAAGGGTCATTTGGAGCAGGGTCATTTTGAGCACTAATTTGAGGGTTCAAATGGACTTCAAACATGGTTGCTTTGGACCTTCCAGGGACCATAGGCATGAGATGTGGGTTCTTTACCGATGTTGAATTTTGAGAATCCACACTTGCCCCCCAGTCTAGGAGAGGACCTTTAGGTGCTCTGGTAGACTCTTCTCTTTGATTCTTATAAATAGGTCTTCATGCCAAGCCTATACCGTGGCTCAGCGATTTGCCGACTCGGCTCACAACTTTTCCACGTCGAATGTCGAGAGGGACCATCTTGCGATTCGGGTCCAGGAGCTTGAGGGGGAGCTTGCTGAAACCAAGTCTATGCTAGAAAGGGCCTTGGCAAAAATTTCTGCCTCATCGAAAAAGAAGAAGAGGGTGATTGCCAAGGCCATGATGTTGCAGGAAAGGGTCACCAGCCTAGAGGCTGAACTCCAGGGTGCCAAGGCTATTGCGGCTGCGTCGTAGGAGAGGGTCGCTTCCTTAGAGGGCGAACTTGAGGGTGCTAAGGCTGCTACAGTCATGTCGCAGGAGAGGGTCGCTTCCTTAGAGGCGGATAGGGTAGCTATTGAATATAGGTCCATAGAGCGCACCCTTTGCGGTGTATGGAGGTAGGATCCAAACTTCAATTTCTCCTCCTTTGGCGAGCACACCTTTGCCCGGGCGGCTGGGAACGCCTGTAGCAGGTGCCGTGGTTGGTGCATGAGGCGAGGCAAGGTGCACGCGGGAAGCCTAGCAAAGTGCCCTGCATAGCGAGAGGGTTCAGGGTCCTTAGAGTTTCTCGCATAGCGAGGTGGCCCTTTGGGACCTATGTTCGGATGCGTGCGTCTATGCATGCGGGACACAGGAAGTCTAGCGAGGCTGCACCCCATATGATCACTTGGAGGCAGGATGCGATGTCTCGCGTAGACACAACGCGCGTAGGAGGCCAGCCGTGAGCCTCGCGAAGCAAGGGTGGCGCCTCGGGGTACCCGTGTCTGAGTGCTGAAGCGTGCGTGGGAGGCCAGCTGTGAGCCTCGCATAGCGAGGGTGGCTCTCTTGGATGGAATTCACAAGGGAAGAATTCCTACATTCACAGCTCCGGTGCCCTCGACATCTCTCAGTGTCAAGAAAAGTAGGGCCTTGCTATGGGAGGGCCTTGTGCACCTGCCCTCTCGTGACTCGTAGCTTGGCCTCTTAGCCTAGCAAGGCCATACTTCACGGCTCATAAGGTGATGCTTCCCTTGGGACAATCTCCCGGTTTCACAAGACTTACAGGTCTGAGCCTGATAATGTGACTAAGTGACCTTTAGCCTTGTATTTTAACCATGTACTGGAGATTTTTTTTATGGTGGATTTTTGGTATCCACACTTGCCCCCCAGTCTATAGGGAGGCCTTTAGGCGTTCTTGTAGACTCTTCCCTTTTTTTTTTTTTTTATTTATCATGCTCGAGGTCCTTTGGAGCCCACGCGAAAGGGGGATCGATAGGTCTCTCTTTGGTGCACCTTGATCGTATCTATAAGGATATATTGACCCCTTGGGTTCTAGTTATCCTTTTATATATTTTTGCGCGCGCTTATTATTTCTTGCGAGAAGCGTCCTTCTCGTCATTAGGCATAGTACTATTTTTGCAAGCGTCTTCTTTGAGACCCTTTTTGGAAGCGTCTACTTTGAGACCCTTTTTGCAGGCATCTACTTTTGAGACCCTTTTTGCAAGCGTCTACTTTGGAGACCCTTTTTGTAAGCGTCTACTTTTGAGACCCCTTTTTGCAGGCGTCTACTTTTGAGACCATTTTTGCAGGCATCTACTTTTGAGACCCTTTTTGCAATTTTTGAGGTGATCTCCCCTCGGGTCGGGACTTTCATGGCTAGATGGTCTTAGTTCAATCTCAAACTTTGTCAGCGACCCCTCTAGCATGACGCCCCCTTCTATATGGAATCTTCAGACGTATTGGTAGTAGGGCGACTGGAGGAAGGTTCCCTTTCTTCAACATTCGAGTTCTTTTGGCCCTATTCCACACGTATGTACTTCTGTGCTCTCTCAAAGAAATCATCCAAATTTGAAACTTCTGTTTTGAGCATGTTACTCCATGACCTACTTCCTGGTCATACTCCGACTGTAATAGCCATCTTGAGCTCTGCTTTGGTTAAGCTTCCCACCTTCGTTGCTTCCATATTGAACCTATGGATATAGTTCTTCAGACTTTCATTCTCGCCTTGTTTTATGTTAGTGAGGCTGGTAATTGGCATGACATAATCACAGGCTGCATGGTGTTGCTGAAGAAATTCATCAGAGAATTGCTGCCATGGTTTGATTGTTCCTGGCCTTAACCTCTTGAACCACTTGTACGCCACTCCTTTAAGCGTAACGACAAAGCAATGGCACTTTGCCCTGTTGTTGACCCCTCTTAACCTCATCAAGTTATTGAAGGAGTCTAAGGGATATTTTGGGTCTGTAGTACCCTCGTATGGAGTCATACGAGGCTCTTTGATGCTAGTGGGCATTTTCTCAGCCTGGATCTCCCTTGTGAAGGGCGAATCATGGTCAAATTCTTCGTTATCTTTGTGCCCCCAGGTGCAGTGGTAATTTTGTCCCGAGGGCTTCGCATTTTAGTGTCTAGTCCCCTCCTCTTTTTGCTTGAGGAGTCTCATGGGTCCTCAGACTGAACCCTTGCTTTGGTGGTGTTCCTTGGGGGAACCGCGGGGGGCACTTCTTTTGAGGTGAGTTTTGCTTCATTCTTACGACCATCGTCTTCCTTTCGCCTTTGCTCTTGGGGGCATTTCGTTGGCCTAGGTTCCCCATGGGACCTTGTTGGGGGAGTTTTACTGGTGGAAAGTCGGGTTCCCCCATCGTCTATGGGGACAGTGTCTTCCCCTTTTTCATGCTCCTTCTCTTTATGCCTAGGAAGGGGTATGCTTGACTTTCCTTGCAGTAGGTAATTTAAGACCTCCTGCATGTTCTATATCGTGGTTTCCAGCCTTCGAGTCTTTTTATGTAACTCTTGAATCTCATCCCTGTAGAAGTGAGTCCTTGAGCTGGAACTTACCGAGCGTACCCCGGGACCCTTGCTTGGCCCGTGCGTCGATGGACCTGGGTCTTGGTGGCCTGAGCGTGGTGCCACCAGAGGCCGGTGAAGTGGATGCACTGGTGGCTCTGAATGACCTCCTTCGGGTCGTAGGGCCTGGGAAGATGCTTCCTTCTCCTCCCTTGGGGGAAGAGGCTCTTCCGGTCTACCTTCATACTTGGGCGGAGGGGGGTCTTTCTTGGAAGCCCTACGCTCTACTTCGTCCCGATGAATCTCATCATCTTGTATTTGCCGTAGGCGTTTTGAACGTCTTAGCATCTTTCTTTGTTGGAAGTGATGGAAGAACGCTGGCTTGATGCTTATTCTTCCCACAAACGGTGCCAAACTGTTGACGGTGAGAACTCGTCAACCAAGTTAAGTAAGAAAAATAGAAATGTAGCGATTATCAACAGAAAACTTCAAAGATCTAATTGGGAACTTAAAGAACAGTTGCAGAAAGAAAATGGAGAAATGAACTTGTATTTCATATGGTGTAGTGCTACAGTATTTTTTCCAACCTCTTCCCATGTGGAAGTGTGGTTCCTTTTATAGTGGGCTCTAATGGCCCCTGATACATTGTGGTCCAGGGGACCAGATGGTACACAAGTACACTCTCAGGAGAGTGGTTTCAGAGGTAGTGGTGTTGGAAGAGTGGGGGTTTGCTCTAGTACATGTCAGGGGTCTGCAAAAGTACTCCTGTCTTGGTACCATATTATGCCTCCACTACTTGTTGGGTACGGATCTCATAAGCATGTTGAGGGAATCCTGACCATGTACCATTCTTGTACTGCCACTACCTGTCTAGCAAGGACACTGTACCATCCCTATTCTAACTCTTCTTGCTCCATGGTCACCACGTGGACACCCCTAAGGATGAGTGTGGTGTGTGAGAGGAGGCCACCACGAGGACCACAACGTGACTGTTGCGCGTGGCGTCTTGGGGGCCGCGAGACGCTTGTCTCCTGGTGGTGTCGCGAGGCGAGCGGAACGCGTGGGGCACGTGAGGCGCCTGGAGCGCGCGAGGCGAAGGGTGTAACATGCTGGCCTTGATGGCACGTTACAAGCTAGGATGGCGCTCGGTCAGATGCGCACGCGAGGGTGCAAGCTGGTGAGCATGCTGATGCCTAGTTTGTACGGCAGTGGCATTTTCGTAAATATCTTCAATATTGCCCGGAAATGGATGGGACTTGGTAGGTTCCATATTGAAGGGTCAATGAACGAAATGGTATGATCGGATTTGGGAGATTCGGAGAATTGGCGAGCTGGAAGCCAAATATGTCTCCCAAGCAAAAATCATATATGTTCCTGGTAGAAGGCTAAAAGCTCAGAAGGCTCTTTGTAGAGGGAGCACTTGGTGTTAGCTCTCCACCACCCCCTGGCGCAGGTGCGTCAAGTGAGCTACTACTAGTTGGGAGGAATAGTAGGGCGGGCATATGAGGACCACGAGGGGACTCATATGTCTCCATGAGTAAGAGTACTCATGAACATTACCGGGCCGCCCCGGTAGTGCGTCAAAGTGTGCTGCCAGAGGTTTAAGGGTACGATTCCCTTGGCTTGCCGGGATACCGCTTGCATGGAACGTGGCCCAAACCTTCGAGAGATGTCGTGGCGCACCATGGACATGAATCTCTACACGAGATGGCACGGGAAGTCATTCGTGGGACTTGTTAGCATGCAAGCATTGGAGGGTGCACTGTGCTTGAGTAGGACAGAGGTCTAGTGTATGCTACTAGTCTGGCAGCCAGTCTCGAGGGCTTGCCAACATGCACGATGGTATGGTTCCTTGAGGATTGGACCATGGACGTATGGGAGTCCTTGGTCTGTGACGTGAACTAATCGGATAGTATCGAATGGGACATGATGGGAGGTGTTGGCACGTCAGCTTGGTGTTGGCTCTTAGCCACACATGCTACCTTGGCTTGCGAATGTCTGGGTGAGCATCGGTGTTGGGATTTTCCTTGCCATAGTGAGAACCTATGGACAGTGTGAGTGTCTTGGCTAGATAGCCTTGATGCATGATTGCACTCATAGATGCTTGAGAGCATGACTCAGCGAGAGTTGTTCGAGAGACAGAAGTGTGCAGAGGCACACGGTCGCGCGAAAAATGTGCCCATTGTTATTCGAATGGTTGGAAGGCTGACCTTGGCTCAGAGGAGTCAAGGTGCCGCACGGGCATTTCCGCTGTCAAAATGTCAGCCCGTGACACAGGGCGCACAAGGCGCTGGGCGCGCAAGACACCTGGGGCGCGCGGGACGCTTGGGCTCTTTACTAGTGTCCAAGGTGGAGTGGTCATTTGGAGAAGGGTCATTTGGAGCAGGTTCATTTTGAGCACTAATTTGAGGGTTCAAATGGACTTCAAACATGGTTGCTTTGGACCTTCCAGGGACCATAGGCATGAGATGTGGGTTCTTTACCGGTGTTGAATTTTGAGAATCCACAACCACCTACTGTAATGCCCCGGATTCCCTAATGTGGTTTAACGGCTGGATTTGTAGGCCGGGAGGGCCATAATTGTTTAATTTTGCCATTTAACGTGTTTATGTATGTTTATGAGAATTATATTATAATATAATGTTAATTGTATGCATGTCGGTGATATATGTTGAGACCACATTATGATGTGGGTTTGTTCGAGCTGTTCGACATGAGACGATCGTTGATTATTGATTAGCGGTTTAGTCACAACAGGTTTAAGTGCCGGGACTTGGGTTGAGTCTCGGGGTGATTTTGATGATTAGAGCGTTACCGGGAGATAAAGGGTAACAGGATGTGAATTATTGGTGTTTATGATTTTTGAGAATAGCGGGAATTAGAGAGCGTTAATTATGATTAACGAGTTAGGAGGAAAGTACCAAAAATGCCCTTGGGAGTCTTTAGAAACCATTAATTGACCTAGGGGTAAAATGGTCATTTCACCCCTAGGGTAGATATAACCTTATTTAGCTGAAAAGGTGATGGAAAAAACAGAGTATCTTTGAGAGTTCTTCCGTACCTTCTTCTCCTCACTGTTCTTTGTGGTTTCTGAACCAATTTTGAGGATTCAAGCTTAGGAAGCAAGCCTTGGGAGTTTGGGAGTGTGTTCCATCATTGAAGAGCTTCATAAGCCGAGCTTTGGGTAAGTTTCTAACCATAGTTTCTCTGGTTTGCTCTGTTTTAGTTTTGTTTTGCAGCTGAAATGTTTAGGGTGAATTCATGGGTTTTGTTGGGAGTTTTGGCTAGGGTTCCCATGCTTGTGATGTTTGGGGTGTGTTGGGATGGTTTTTGGGTTCATTTGGCATCAAGAATAGGCTTTGGAAGCTTGGAGATCGAGTTAGAAACGAAGGAGATGAAGAAGGTCGGTTCAGGGGTGTTTTGGGCTGGAGGTAGCGCTACAGCGCCCACCCTAGGGCGCTGTAGCGCTCCTCAGGAGGGTTTCTGGCACTTGGGCGGTTCTGAGTTTAGCGCCGTAGCGCTAGGGGTTGAGCGCTGTAGCGCTACCCTGTTCCTTCCAAACCCCGTTTTGAGTGTTTTTAAGGGTTTTTGACTTGGGGTTTCAATCCTTAAGGCCCGGGATCGAATCTACTCACCGTGTGGGTATGTTTCGAGGTCCCGAGGGTGGTGCTTAGGTTAAGACCTTATTATTATGGATTCTCATTAATGGAGGTTATAATTGGTTGTGATTAGGTAACCGCTAAGGAACTAAAAGACCGATCGTTCTCAGGGGTCGTCTTTATCATACTTCTCGCTCGAACTTGAGGTAAGAAAACAGTGTATGGATACAGTTGTACCCTGTACAGGTATATGACATGCATGGTTTGATATTGAGGCTTGCTGGTTGATATATGTGAACGTGGATTGCATATTAAATGCTAATGAATGTTGATTACCTGTTTAAGACACTGACTAGTCAGGGACCGACTTTAAAGTCGATGATCACGCATTGAATGGCTCTATGGCATTAATGCGGGACCGACCCTAAGGTCGAAGAACTTATAAGCGCTTGCCTAGTCTACGACCAGATGACTATAGCCAAGGTATATGACCCCGGTGACCGTTTGTCACGTGGCTAAGGGACGTTGTCCATAGTTTCGACTCTAGAGTCATGAGGAAGGTTATGTTGGTGACCAATCACCATGCACCTGTCCTGATCAAACATATGAAAGAATCACTTAACCGTTAAGCCCTGGTGACCCTATCGTCACATGGCTAGAGGGAGCGATGCTCATTACTGTGACTTTTGGCTATTGTCACCTATTCGTTGGACTGATAGTCCTGAATGGTTATTATGATCGTTGTTGATATTATATCATGTTTTCTTGCTGGGCCTTGGCTCATGGGTGCTATGTGGTGCAGGTAAAGGAAAGGAAAAGCTTGGCCAGCCTTGAGTGGAGAGCTTGGGCGGTGTGATGTACATACAGGGCCGCTTGACCGCCACGGTCAAGGAGTTCTCAGAGGGACTAGGGGTTTACCCTATTTTTGCCGCTTAGGCCGGCGGAGTTTGTAAATTTGGAACTGTAGCGACTCTTTTGTATTACGAACTACTTGTAAACATTTTAAAAGGCTCATGAGCAGTTTATTTACTTAATGAAAAGTACCCTTTCCTTTTTACTGGTTTTCCACCTTAACCTGATAATAACACTTAGATCACGTTTTTAACCAAAGGACTCGGGTAGCGGGTCAAATTTCCGGTTCACCGTTCTCCGTAACTGTTTTGGGGTAGCCAGGGCGTTACACCTACCCTCATAAAATCTAGGATAGTTGTCATCATGGTCATCCATTACTCAACTTTCAATGGGTCTGAGCTTCCCTAAAAAACTGGAGGGTGCTGCTTCCTGAATCTCTCATACAGGGGTTCCCATCTAAATCCCCATGCCTGGGGGTGTACTACTGCTGGTACCTATGGCTGTGACACTACAGGTACTGCAGGATGTGGGTTCCCTGCTGGAACCTGTTGTTGTCTCAAGAGGCTGATTTCATCTTCCTGCCTCTCTAATCTGGCTTGCTTACCAGCAAGTACTTGTTGCCAGTTTTCTGGAGTTGGCGGTGGGGCATGGCCTTGGTCATTATCTTCCCTGGCCTATATCTCTTGGCCAACCAACCTCTCTAACCTTTGAGGAATCATACTGATATCTAATCCACTATGTAGTGATCAAATTGACCGTTAGGTAAGTAATAACTAAACCTCTTATCGCCTGACGGTCCAAGATCAAACAGACAAACAAACATATGCAATGCTAATAAGCATGCCAACCCATAATATACTCAATCATGGTGTTAATAAGCACTTCTTGATATTCATTAGCAAATAACAATGCTAATAAGCATTTTTGGCATTCATAAGCAATTAACGATGCACATAAACATATTCAGACATTTACACATGTATAACAATGCTAATAAGTATGTTATTTATCATTCATGCAACAGTCAAAGGCAAGGCCCTATCAGATTATCTCATACTTCCTAACACATGCATGCAGATAAGGCATTTATATCATATTTAAGCAATTAAACACATAACCACATAAATAATTACCGAACCCTGAGTCGAGCTTGTCTTTATTGGCGAGTGTACATGCCCGACCAATCTTCAGGAACCCTTAAACCTTGGCAACTCCGATACCAAGTTGTAACGTCCTCCTAATCCAAGACCGCTACTCTGTGTACTTTAAATACTGTCAGACTTGCTAATCAAGTCATTTGGATAAAAATGTGTAATTAAGGTTAACGTCAAGGGTTAGGGTTAAAAATATTGGTAAAAGGAACCAATGACTTTTCGTTTAAAAGTTTCATACATGCATGGGATCCTAAAATATTACAAATAATTGTTTAAAGGGGTGTATATACATCAAAAGTTACAACCGGTCGAGCTAAGCGGAAAAATAAGGGATACAACCCTAGTTCCATTGAGATACCCTCTGTTGTGGTGGACAAGCAGCCGCATATGTACACGCCGCCAACATAGCTCTCCAACTCATGGCTGGTCAAGCTTTCGTTTCCTTTTATTTGCACCATATAGCACCCGTGAGCCATGGCTCAACAAGAAAACTTAAAAATGTGCATGAATAGTAAGTACAGATCCTAAATACATGTCTAGCATGTCCATCAGTGATAATCTACTCATGCATGCATACAATTACAAGTAAATGATCATTGGATCATTTTGGGGCTGCTGCCCTGAATAGTTGACTATAGAGTCAACCCCAAGGCCCTATACCCTAGCTATGTGACCATAGAATCACCTGGGGCCCTTGCCTTTAGCTCTGAGTAACTAGCCATAGAGCTAGCTAAACACTTTGTTTTCCAACGACCATAGGGTCGGCCAATGTAATAGTACGTTGCTGATTTGGGCCTAAGCCTTTCGACCAGCGCGCAACGTGCTATTGCCGCCCTTGAATAATAAGTCAAGCCTTGAACTAGGTATTCAAATACATATACAAATAAGCATACTTTGGACAAGACAAGTATGCATACATATTGACCATATAACACCATCAATTAAATGGAAACATAGTAATAACCATGTTCCTTAACGGGGCCGAGCCCTAGCTACGCAAACCATGCGAACAGTCATATAACACTTAGTCAAGAACATAATATTGAAGTATGTTTAATCAACAGGTGAAATCATAACTAAAACACGTACATTCTCAAGGGATCGAGCCCTACTCATAATTATAATCAACAATCGGGCCAAGCCCTAATCACATATATCACATATTGGGTGCAATTTTCTTACCTCAGGTCCAAGTATAGCGTAAAATAAGGATGACCCTAGAGCACGATCCTGGTTCCGAGCCCCTAGCAATAAGCTAGTCACAACCATAATATAGGATTCCGTCAATAACGAGCAAATAAAGGCTTCTAGATCGAGTCCTAGCCTCCGGAACCTCAAATTCTACTAAACCGGGTAATAGAATTGATCCTGAGCCCTTAAGTTTAAATTCCCATCACTCAAGACCTATGGTGCCCAAAATAGCCCAGGCGAGCCACAACTTGCCCCTAAGGGCTGTCTACCTGCCTGGAACCAGGACACGGGCCTCCTACCTTAGAGGGTCGCGACACGCCTCCAGAGCAGAAGCTCCCCTTGGCTCTGGGTTCGTTTGGGTCGCAGCGCCCCAAGAACAAGGTCGCGATTTGAGCCTGCGAACCCAGAATTACTCTATTTTTCTCCAGCCAAAAACCCACAAAAATCTACCCAAATCAATCCTAGAACAACAATTCAATCCTAAGAACAATATCAGCATAATACCAGCAACAAAACCCCACCTCAACACACTCAAAACTCCACCCAAAACTCAAGTTCAAACCTTGAGCCACAAATCTCAAGAACACCTCAAGAACACTAAGAACTCTTAACAAAATTCAACTAAAACAAAGATTAAAGCTTTACCTCTACTGTGAATGATGATCTCCTAGCCACAATCAATACCGAATCCTAACCCGAGCCTTCAATTCCCGGGTTTTCCACGCCAAAGTTGAGAAAGAGTGATGAGAGAGAGAGAGAGAGAGTCGGTTGGGAGTGAGGGAGAAAGTTGAGTATTTGTTTTGTTTTGTTTTTGTTTTCTTAAGGCTTAAGTAACTTAAGCTAATCCCGAGGCTCGAGGTACCAAAATCATCCCCGAAGGAAAAATGGTCAAAATCCCCGGTATTCCCTCCTAATCTCATTGACTCCTAATATATCCTCGTATACTTATTCTCGTTACCTGATAAGCTGATGATGTATGAATTACCCACAATACCCTTTGACTCGCCCCGAGTCGGGTATTGGGTCCCGTTGTGACTTTCCCGCTAACTTGCTCCCTAGGATCTTCTCGTGCTGAGTAACCCAAATAAACCCATATAATAATGCGGTCTCTCACACATATCACAAATATGCACATATATACAATTATTCCCATAAAAGGCCAAATTACGAAAATTGCCCTTCCAATGAGAAACCGGCCCACATGCTTATTTAATACACCTAACACATGCAAATCTAGTCATATTATCATACAACTCACATAATCACATAATTACGCATAAATATAACTCATATAAGCATATAATTCCATATATTGCCATCCTGGCCCCCTAATCAACGCCCTAAGCCTTGTTAGGTAATTTAGGACATTATAAGGCCATTTTGAGCATGATCCTCTTCAAGCACTCTAACTCTGCGCAGAGCGGGTCATGGTCTTGGTTGGCACTTTATGTTGGGATATTTATTCTCCGAGCGTTGAGATTGTCCCTGAGGTCCAATTGACCTTTCTTTGCGAGTTCACACCCGGGGGCCTTATTGCACTAACGAGCATTGAGGTTGTCCCATAGTCAGTCTAACCTCAAAACGCACCACTGTCCTCCGGGTACGCCACTTCCATTTCCCCGTCAGACTCAATGTTTTCATTGTTGACCGAGATGCTGATGTCGCGTTCTCGACCAACAGAGAAGTTTCTCTTGTTGGCCCCTTGGGCACTGTTCTTGTGGTGATGGCGAGGTGCTGGGGGACACCACCTCCGGGTTTCATGCCATCCATATTGGCGCGCCTCGGAAGAACGCCCTGGGCTTCATGGGCGCCGACGGCCTGGCGGTGTCCTTAGACTCCCAAGCCTTCACCCACACTAGGTTGCCTCGGGGCCTGATTTTCGTTGGGGGTCCAATGAGCCTTCTTTGGCTTGGGACCAGGGGTATCACCCACCTTACCTCTACCACGGTCCTGTGGCATCGGTGGGGTTCCAACTCCAGCTGAATGCACGGGGGGCACGCTAGCTGGTGGATCTCGCGCCAACTCAGCCGGGTGCTCGGGAGGCACACTGGCTGGATTGACAAGTGGCATCCCAACTGGGTGCATAGGTGGCACACCAGCTAGTTTCCTAGATGGTACTTTGCCATGGGGGTCCACTCGCAGCCCTTGCGCTGCCAGAGTAGCCCAGGGTGTTAACCATCTCCTACAGGGCGACAATGTTACCCTCTTGGGTGTCGATCTTCTGCTGCTGAGTGGCCACCTGGTCACGGAGCGCCACCACTTCTGGTGTCTCCTCCACGTCCATGGGATGAGGATATTCCTCCTCATAGTACTCATCATCCATGTCGTTGTATTAGGAATTTTCATCGTAGTCTTCCATCGTGTTAGGGAAGTCTTGTGGTGACATTGAATGGTTTCTCCTCCCTCAGCTACGACGTGAGGTGTGGTATCATCTAGTGCATTTCTTCGAGTGGTTACCATGACTATTCTTCAAACTCTCAATGAAAGCACCAAAATGTTGATTGCCTTTTTTGCTATCAACTTAATCCGAAAAGATTAAAGGAAATACTAGGGAAGAACACAAGGATATTACGTGGTTCAGGCTATAAAAGAGCCCTAGTCCACGAGTCTCTATTATTCAGTGAGCTTGAAGCTTGTTATAGAATGCTTCAATGGTGGTGCTCAAGCAGCGTGTATATTGCACTGAGTTACAGAGTTTCTCTCTCTAAAAAACTGAACCTTCTACAAGAAGATATCATTTCCCTATTTATAGGGGCCGAGGTCATTAATGCTAATCATCTATCATTAATACAAAAGTTCCTCCCTCCTGGGGTGTTAATGCCGAATTAATACATAAAGGCTTGCACTAAATAGAGATTATGGCCCAGGCGGATTGCACAGGGCCCATTGCAGAAAGTCGCATACCAACTTTATGGGGAACGTATCTCTAACTTGTCAGGGTGCAGCGCACGTTTACCCATGTCAGACGACGCTGTGAGAAATGTTGATTGTCGAGTGTACGAATTCGACACCACCAATCGAGGCTCACCAAAAGCTGTCAGATGATCATCTCGTGGCCCACAATTGCAGTGATTGACACCTAGCAGCTACCCCAGGTCTGAGGACCAGAATCATAGACCTGGGGGACGAGAGAGTGAAGAGAGCTCCTCCAAATGTGGCATCACCTGGAGAGATCCTCGCCTCGAGGATGGACCTCGAGGCGTGACCTCACTCGGAGACATCTATAACTTATCAACTGGCTTGGGACGTGGTCTGACCTGGAGGTACCCTCGCCTCGAGGACAGACCTCAGGCCGTGGCCTCACTCGAAGACGTCCACGACTCGTCTGAATTGGGCTTCCTAGAAGGGTTGCACTTTGAGAACCTCATGCCTTATCTCTTCACTAATCACTCTTAATTACCACGTATCAGATGATGAAAATATGGACAACAATGAGAATTTTTAATAGTTATTGCTTTTAAACTTCAACCACTTGATTGTAGAAAAAAGTTCAATGATTAGTTTGCCAAACAGCATAAAACTAAAATGTATTATGCTAATTAAAAAAATCACATTTAAAGTTTTTAAAAGTGAAATTGTTGAAACATAGCGATAGAAATATAATTTTTTACTAAGGAATTGTAATTATTTTTTTGTGGGGCAGTATTGTATTGATTTAGATATGTACAATTTAATTTTAAAAAATCAAATAAAAATTTAATTTGAACCTTGGATTATCTTCTGAAATTCGCCTAGATAAAATATCAAATTAATTTCAACCAAAGTCTCATCAATTTAAATCCACGAATAAAATTTCAAACCGATCTTTCCTTTAAAAGAAAAAATCTATCTTTTATTTGTTTCCCATTTCTAGATTTTAAAAAATTAATTGCAAAAGAAACATTTTTAATTCTTGAATACAGAAAATCAAGTAACATACCAAAACAGGAGTTCAAATTCAGTTTTAGAATAAAATATATAAATATGTATAGATATTTATATATTGGTGTGTACACGTCATCGCCTCGATTCAAAAAACAACAGTATATATAGTAGTGAATCTATTCTACTTATGGATGTGTAGATAGGACCAGGGTCTTACTATATTCGCTTTCGTACGAACGACCCTACTCTACACTTCTCTTCGTTTTAAACTACTCTCTCTCTCCTCTCGTTCTCAGTTCTCTCCCTATTCTCTTATATAATAATATAATTGAATTACTAAATGAACAGCATGGATCCTGCTCTCTTCTACGTGGGGACCACCACCACCACCACCACAGCCACTACCCACGGTAGCGTCAAGAGCTGCGTGGAGCATCGGCACGCGCCGGTGCCGCCGAACTGGAGGCCTTTAACGGATGATGTGGCGGCGATTGGAGCAGTGGAGAGGATCGTCGGCTACTGCTTTAAGAACAAGAGGCTTCTAGAGGACGCTTTGACCCACTCGTCGGTGATGGACTCGACGGCATCGTACCAGCGGCTTGAGTTTCTAGGCGACGCCACGCTGGGACTGGCCGTCAGCAACTACGTCTTTCTCGCTTACCCTGGGATCGACCCCGGCCACCTCTCCTTGCTCCGCGCTGCCAATGTCAGTACGGAAAAGCTCGCACGTGTGGCCGTGCGACATGGCCTCTATCGCTTCGTTCGCCGTAACGCTCCAGCCCTTGACGAAAAGGTCATTGTTATTTTTATAATGTATTTGGGGCATTTTGAATTTTCATGCGTTTTTTTATTATTTTTGGTATTTTTAAGAAGAGAATTTTTCATGTTTAGTTTCGAATATAGAAAAAAATTTACTGACAGGATTGTCCTACTCCTATTCTTTGTTAATATATTTATATGTTTGTGTGTCTGTCTTCTGGGTTTTAGAGAAGAATCTGTATTTTCTTTGGGACATTTGTTGATTTTGTCCCTCAAAAGAAGAAAATCTATTTAATTGGTCTGTAAGTAAAAGGAATGTGTTCCAGCAAAAAGTGAAAGGAATGTGATTTGGGCACTTTCAGGTTTCAGCTTCTAAGAGAGTTTTATTTGATTAAGCTTAGTGATAATTAGCTCAAGAGATGAAAGCAGGGGAATGTGTTTTTGGGTTTGGATGTATATCTAATTTCTGGGTTTTATTTAAAGACGGCTGTATTTTTCTTCTCTGAGTTTTATTATGTTTGCTTATTTGTTGGGTTTGTTTGCAATAACTTTTATAGATTAGGGAATTTTCTGAAGCTGTATCAAATGAAGAAGACGCAGTTGCACATGGTGGATCAATAAAAGCACCTAAAGTTCTTGCTGATATAGTAGAGTCTATAGCGGCTGCTGTATATGTAGATGTCAATTTTGATCTTCAAAAGCTCTGGGTGGTTTGTACTAAGTCTTATTCCTTCTCTCTTTCTTTAAATCTTTTCAGATAATTAATACTAATATCTTGGTTGGTTTTGCTTTTGGATTCTTAATGTGATGAAATTATAAGTTTGGGGAAGAGGGATGTCTAAGGAATTCGGTGTAATTCATTGTGTGTTTGCAGATTTTCAGGGGTCTTTTGGAGCCAATGGTGACACTTGAAGACTTGCTGCAACAACCCCAACCAGTGACCATGTTGTTTGAGCTTTGCCAAAAGCATGGTAAGCAGGTTGATATAAGGCATTGGAGAGACGAGTCAAAAAATGTGGCTAGTGTGTATGTGGATGGAAAGTTTGTTGCGTCAGGTTCTTCCGAGCACAAGGAGATTTCTAAGCTAAATGCTGCTAAGTTAGCTTTGTGCAAGCTATCAAAATCAATGCCGAATAATGATGGATTGTCACAAATCATGGATGGTATTAGAGAGTCATTTGAGATAGAAGGTGCAAAACAGAAGCTACATGAACTTTGTGGCAAGAAGAAGTGGCCCAAACCGACTTTCAGGTAAGAAATTTTTACTTTCATTATTAAGTTAGTGAATAAAGTGCAAGATACATGAATTTCTAACTAAATAAAATTTATCCTTGCGAAGCTTATGATTCTTATTTGGTTTAGTTTGGTAAAAAGGTTGAGCCTTAGAACATCTGTAACACATAGCCGTATGCTAAAATTAGCAAAAAAATAAAGCTATGTTTTTATTTTTCTTTTGCCGAATATAGCAAGGATGTCACATGGCATTGACTTTAAATTTTAATTTTATTCTGATATGCTGTAGGGTTTAACTACTGATAGAGAACAGATCTGACCATTCATTTAGGATCAAGATTGTACTTGTACTATTCAATCTTATGAATGGTCAGGATCTTTATCTTATCAGTAGGTATAACCTATCACATACTTTCCCTTTGACTAGTTCAATTTTCAGACTTGCCTCTATAGCCTTTTTTTTCTCTTTTTTTTTTTGGACAAATAACTTCTGGGATGGTCCTTGTGATATACTGAATCAATATGTACTCTTTATTGTAAATTTTTCAGAATGGAGAAAGAGGAAGGACCTGCACATGAAAGAACATTTGTATCCTCTGTTCAAATATCAACTGTAAATGGTGTACTATTTATGATGGGAGATGGAAAATCAAGAGTAAGAGATGCAGAAAATTCTGCAGCTTCTTTGATGATCCGTGCCTTGCAAGAATCTGAGATACTTTGATGCTGGCTTCATAGATTCAAATCTTCAAATTTCAACAACTAATTGGGTCAGTAAGGACGTAAGTATCAGCATCATTAACAGAATCAATATGATCACATCAGAAGGCATATAGATTATATTGGTGAAGCTGGACTTCTTTGGTAATTTTTTTATTTTTATTTATGTTTTTTGAAAGTAAATGAGTACCGAATATCTTCTAATCAAGAGATTGAGAGATCTCCACTATTCATTTGACTTTTACAAACAGAAAATTAAAAGTAAAAATGTTACCAAATGAGATCTAAGTACGTAGGAAAACAAGAGATATATGTTTCGTTTGAAATGTATGCTTCTGTTATATTTTTAGTCAAAATTGCATGCAAAAATATTTTAGATTTAAATAATTATATTTTACTTAGTTAAATAATTGCTGTCACTTTATTATGTGTCTGTTTTAAAATTATTTTTGTGTTATAATAAGGTTATTATTAATAATTGTTTATGTTAAAATATTTTTTTATTGGTATTTAGAAAAATTAATATTTAGGTGATTGTTTCTTAAAAATTATTATATTATTATATCATAGATTACAATCATTAAATATTAAACATAAATAATTATCCATGACAGATGAGAAAAAGGAATTTTTAATATACTGAATATACCTCTATGATTGTATTGCTCAACTAAAAAATTATAAAGTACCGAGTACCATATATACACACAGAATTAATTGTACTGAATGAAATTCTATTGGCTAAAGAATAACAGAAAAATATTCCTAAGGGGACCACCATCCTAATATTGTGGAGTGGCAAATCATTGTGAAGATTGTAATACAAATATTCTAACGATAGAATATTTTTAGCTGTCAAGATTATTTGTCATCTTCCAATTCAGATGGTTCCAATCCTTTCATTTCAACATGCCCCCTCAAGCTGTGCTGTGATGATTGTGAAACAGTAAATTTGTTCTCGAGTTTATGAAAGGTTGGAATATGCAGACTTTGTTAGAATTTCAGTTGTTTGTTCTTTTGAAAGAATATACCTGACTTCAATTTCTTTGTTTTGCACTTTTTCTCTAATGAAGTGCACATCAATTGCAATGTGCTTAGTTCTTGAGTGGAGCTCCTGAGTTGTCACACCAGATCACTGCAGGTTTGTTATGCTTGACACCTATTTCAGCGAAGAGAGATTGCAGCCACACTACCTTTGAGCAAGTTTGTGCTAAGGCTCGATGTTCTGCTTTTGTACTAGAGTGTGTCACTGATTTTTGTTTTCTTGAACTCTAGCTTATTAGATTTCTTCCAAAATAGACACAATATCTAGTAGTGGATTTTCGATCATCAATTGAAATTGTCCAATCTGAGTCACAAAAGCTCTCAATGGTTGGATTTACATTTTTGGTAAAAAGGATGCCTTCTCCTATAGTTCCAGCAATGTACCTCAGTATTCTCTTACATGCAATCCAATGATTGATAGTAGGAGTTTGGAGGAATTGACTCAGTTTGTTAACTGAGTAGGCTATGTTAGGCCTGCTAAGAGTAAGATATTGTAGTGTCCCGATGACATTTATGTAATGTGTAACATCCTCAAAAGGTGCACTACCATTCAAGCTGAGTTTGTTGCTTTATGTCATTGGTGTAGGACATGGCTTGGCTCCTATCATGTTGGTTCTTTTGAGTAGATCTAGAGAGTATTTGGTTTGAGACAAATGAATGCCATCTTGCCCCCTACTTGTCTCAAAACCAAGGAAGTATGTTACGATCTGAGTTTTTTGAGAGAAAATTGCTTGTTTAGATGAGAAATGATGTGAAGAACCTGCTGGGAATTGTTGTCAGTGAGTACAATATCGTCAATATAGACAAGCACAAAGAGAAGAGCATCATCGTGAGTGTAATAGAACAAGGAGTTATCAGAAACAGAATTTTGGAACCAAGTTGAAGCAGCGTGGTGCGTAACTTATCAAACCAAACGCGAGGAGCCTGCTTAAGACCATGTAGAGTTTGATCTAGTTTGCATACTGAAGTGGGAAACTTAGGATTGACATACCCAGCTGGTTGGGACATGTAAACTTCCTCTTCAAGAGTACTGTTTAGAAATGCATTGTTGATGTCAATTTGTTGAACATCCTAATCATGAGAGACAACAAGAGATAGGATCACCCGAATGGTAGATGGCTTGACTACGGGGCTAAAAGTTTCAAAGTAGTCTATTCTGGGTGTTTGTTGAAATCCTTTGACAACAAGCCGAGCTTTGTGGTGTTGAACAAAGCCATCAAAGTTAAACTTGAGGCGAAACATCCATTTATTGTCAACAATGTGCATATGAGGTTGACTTGGAACAAGGTGCCAAGTTTTGTTGGTAATCAAGGCATTAAATTCCTCATCCATGACAGATTTCCATTCAGGAATGGATAGAGCAAGTTCAACAGTTTCTGGGGTGGTGAGACTAAGAGCAGGGTGTTGGAATCTTTAAGAATGGAGGCAAGATAAGTTTTTGGTTTGAAAATGCTAGATTTTGATTGGGTTACCATTAGATGGGTGGGAAATGAGACAGTAGCTTTGGGAGGTTAGGACAGAGGTGGCATAAGTGATGAAGATAGAAGAGGAAATGGAACTTCTGGTGGTATTACAGGGAAAGAACATACCGTGTGTGGACTTTCATGTTGACCATGTTGGGATGCTGAGCTAGAATGCGAGGGAGACAGATGCTTCGCGATTTGTAGAGCACTGAGGAGTAGCAGCAGTAGTGTTGCATCATCATTCGAAGTGTAACTTGAGACAAAAGGGAGCCAATGACCGTATTGAAAGCTAGGAAAACTACTGCTGGTTTGAGTGGTGGACTGTGAATTGTGAAAACCAGAAGCAAATGGAAAATCAAGCTCATTGAAGGAGACACTTTGAGCAATGTATATGCGATCACTTGGATGAAGACACCTATACCCTTTGTGATTCGGACTGTAGCCAAGAAAGACACATTTGGCTGAACGAAAATCAAGTTTATGATTATTATAATCTCTCAAGTGTGGGAAACATGCACAACCAAAAACTTTTAGGAACTTTAAATTTGGTTTGACTTTGAAATTTTTTTCAATGGGAGATTTATGAGACAAGGTAGGTGTAGAGAGGTGATTTATGAGAAAGGCAATCGTGGTAAAAGAATCCCACCAATACTAAAGAGGAATATATGCTTGTGTAAGTAAAGTGAGCCCATTTCAATGATATGTCTATGTTTTCTCGCATATTTTCCATTTTGGGGATGAGTATGAGGACAAGGGTGCCTGAAATGGACTCCAAGAGTTTGAAGAAAAGGTGCTAGACTACAATACTTACCTCCCCGATCTGACGGTAAGGTTTTTATTTTAGCATCAAATTTTCTTTCTACAAAGGTTTGAAAATGAATAAAGGTTTGCTTTACATCAGATTTGAGTTTTAGAGGAAATATCCAAGTGAAATTGCTGTAGTCATCTAGAAAGTGCACGTAATATTATAACCTTCTTTGGATGGAATGGGAGAGGGACCCCAGACATCTGAGTGAATCAATTCTAGAGGGTTGTGAGTGATTGTTTTTTTTTTTTCAGATTATAAGTTGTGTTTGGATTTTCCTATATGGCAAGCATTACCGAATTTTGGACCAGATTTGAAAGAACCTTTTTCATTTAAAAGCATATGTTTCATTACACTGATGTTGGGATGACCAAGTCTCATGCCATACATTGATATCTGAATGAAAAGTTGACTCAGCAGACAGCGATACAAACAAACTACAATGAAAAGACAGACTCGATTTTTCTTGACTCAAACTAGACTTGGAAAGATTGGCAGCATGGCTGCACTTGGTGGAAACAAAATAACTGGAATGAAAAGCATGGTCAGGCCATGGAGAGGATGATGATGAAACAAGTTGCAGCTAATACAAGCCATTGCTAAGCACTCCTCGAAGCAGCTCTGCCTTCATAGTTAAATCCTTGACAATACAATGGTCAACATAAAATTCAACATACACAACATTATCTTTAGTTAATTGGGATATGGATAACAGATTTTTGGTGATTTGAGGAACATAAAATATCATTTAGTATCAAAGCACTATCAGATTTTATTTTGTGAATTTTATTGAAACCAGTATGAGTGATAGGGAGAGGAAAGCCATTACTGACAAGTAGATGAGATATACCTTTCAGGTCTGTTTTGTGTTGCAAGTTGGATGCCTCTGAGGTAATGTGGTTGGTGGCTCTACTGTCAATATACCAGGAGTTGTCACTAGTCGGTTCAGTAGAGGAGTAAAAGGCTTGCTGGTCAGTGGTGGAGGTGTTGGAGTTGATATTGTGTTGGTGGTTTGAGGAAGTGGTCGGAGCTTGGTAAGAGATGTCAAACCGATGGTAGCATTTAGGAGTAGTGTGACCAAGCCGATTGCAAAGTTGACACAGAGGCCTGTTGTTGTTGAATCTTCCCCTGCCACGACCATGACCACGGGATGAGTAAGAGCGGCCGAAGGAAGGAGACGAGGAAGCAAAAGAGCCGTGGAGATTGAGAGATTTGCGCAACTGAGTAGCAAGATTGGCTGTAGGCAAAGATAAGTCACTTGAGGGGAGAGTATTGAGCTGTTCAAGACGCATTTCCTTGCTTTGCAGCATATATTGGACTTCCTGCAAGGTAATCTGATCATGATGAGAGGTTAAGTTGACAACAACATAATCATATTCATGGCCAAGACCCCCTAAAATATAGAGGATAAGATCATCATCAGAAATAAGCTGACCAGCAGCAGATAGACTTTCAGAGATACTCTTCATCTTAAGAATGTAGTCATGGGTAGATAGACTACCCTTTTTGAGAGATTGAAGCTGAAAATGTAGTTGAAGGATGCGAGCCTTAGAGCTGGTTGTGAACAAGAGCTCAAAAGTGGACCAAAGCTGAAAAGAAGTGTTACAACGGACAACATGACCAAACATGGTCTCAGAAATGGAGTTGAGGAGCTAGCTTAAAATGGCCTGATCGGTGCGACGCCACAAGGCGTACTCGAGATTGAGTTAGCGAGGTTCACTTGGTATAGGGCCACCAACGGTATGATCGACAAACTGGGGTGGACAGAGTTTGGTACCGAGAATGTAGCCTTCCAAATCATGAGCTCGAAGAGCAGGGAGAACCTGAGACTTCCAGTAGGCATAATTTACTCTATCAAGTTTGATAGTAAGGGGTGCCAGACTTTGAAAAGGAGAGGTAGGTTCTATGGGAGTTGGAGCAGGTGAAGGGTGCGAAGGAGTAGTGGTGGTAGGGGTAGTGGAAGCGGTGGCAGGAAGAAGAGGACCAGAATCAGTGGCTCTGATACCAAGATAAGGAAAAGGAATTTTGAATATACCTTTATGACAGTATTGCTCAACTCAAAAATTACAAAGGTACCGAGTACCATATATATACACATAGTTAATTGTACTGAATGATATTCTATTTAGCTAAAGAATACTCCTAAGGGGACCACCATCCTCATATTGTGGAGTAGCAAATCATTGTGATGATTGTAGTACAAATATTCTAACTGTAGAATATTCTGAGTTGTCAAGAATATTTGTCATCTTCCAATTTAGATGGTTTCAATCCTTTCATTTCAACAATGACCAAGTGACAATAATTACTCAACTATGAATAGAAGTACATAACTAAATATTTTCTTAGTAAAATATATTTTTCAAATATTAAGTCTCATAATACATATATAAATAAAACATATATTCATTACGAGTAAAAATACATCTTTACTTGTAATTATTTATCCTTTTTTACCCTTACAGGAGTTTATAAATATGCAGAAAATTCTTGTCTATACATGCTTTATCCCTCTTGGTGCTAGAAGCCTAGATTATCTATTGCTACTGATTATTTGTTCCTCATCGGCGCTTACACAATTAAGTATATAACATCTAATATGAGCTTGTACATTTTTGTAATGATTTAGTTTCAGGCAAATAATTTCAATTTGTTTGATACCATATGTAAGTGGAATTAGTAACAATAAATTCATATCATTGTTATTTGTTCTAGTCTTTGTTATAATTATTATTTTTATAATTGGTAAACATAAATTTTTGTGGGAATTCTTGTTCATTGATGCAATATTGTATATATGATGTGAAGGGTACAAAATTGCTAGCAACTAATATAATAATAAATATTTTTATCTTCTGTTCAGGAATATTTGAGTAAAGTTAAATAACTTGGTAGTAAACATTAATTGACATTTTCATTAAAACTTAAATAACTAGAATATGAAAATAGTGTGAAATGATGAGTAGGATTTTTAATTCCTCATAAAATGTAAATCTAACAACAATGTTGCGAATAAATACTATAACATGGTGTCAACTAGAAATATCTCAAGTTCATAATCTTTTTCCAAAATCTTATGAGTTAAATTCTTTAGTTAAACTAACACATTCCTATGCTCAATTTAATTCCAAGAATGCAATTAATTATCAATTCTATTCAAGTCATTCATGGTAACAATATATCTTTATATTATCACAATTCAAATTCTAATAGAAAATGACATGCATCAATCAAATTTATGTCCATTAATTCTAACTCTTCCAGTTTAAAAAATTAACTCAGTAACTCACAAATTATGATCACACAAAAGCAAGTATTTAAATCATGAAATTACTTGATTGAACAAAACCTGAATTGCTAAGCAAATCTTGCAACAAAATCTCAAAGTTGACATTCTAGGGTTTATTAATAATCTAACTTTTAAGAAATTAGCTCATAATAAAACTCATAAATTCATCAAAATACATATTAGTCTTGTTTCTCAAGAATTCAAGATGAAAGAAAAATCAAACACTAGGAAGATTTAGATGAAAGCCCAATGTTGATGTCTCAAAATGGTTCTTCTTCTCCTTGAACTTTCCATCTTTTTGTTCTTGTTTTCTCCCCTATTTTCCTTTGCAATTTTGTCGCTTTTTCTTTTTCAATAATGGCTGAATAGGGTCTTCTCCTTTGTTAGGATTGATTAAATGCATAGTGAAATTGGCACAAAAAGGTGCAAAAAAACATAGCGATTTTACTAAAGACAATATGAGTGGATTGACTTTTGGTATAGGCATCCATAAATGATCTTTTTGGATCCAAAGTGTTTCTTTGAGTATATCCAAAAAGTTTGGAGGCACTTGGAGACATTTTGGGGCGAGTTTGGGGGCGTTAAATCAGCGGAATCAGTGTTGTGTCGCATGTGGGAGGCGACACATTGCTCAAGATACAAAACCCTAGACAAGCTATGTGTTGCCTATCGCTTGGGCGGTCCGTACGTGACTGTACAGTTACGTAATTTTTGGCTTCGAAACTTAGTGTAAAATGCTCTAATCTCATTTGGTTGACACTAACGATGGTTCTTATACTATTTAAATGGTTCATTTGAGATTTTGGTGAATTGATCATTCTCCACTCTCTCTCTCTCGATAACGTTCCAAATTACCTAATAAGGCTTAAGGTCTTAATTAGGGGTTCAGGATGGAAAATTATTTGATTTATGAAATATGTATTTATGTGATATATATGTGTATCATTATAGGATTACGTGAGTTATGTTATAATATGACTAGATATGCATGTTTAGGTACATTAAATATGCATGTGGGCCCGTTTCTATTAGAAGGACAATTTTCGTAATTTGGTCTGTTACGGGTATATTTGGAATATATGTGCATATACGTGATATATGTGTGAGACCACATTATTATGCTGATATATTTGGGTTACTTGACACGAGGCGATCCTAGGGAGCAAGTTAGCGAGAAAGTCACATCGGGACCGAATACCCGACTCAAGGTGAGTCAAGGGGTATTTTGGGTATTTAGTGTATTACTAGGATATCGGGTAATGGGGATCAATATTCAAGGATATATTCGGAGTTAGTGAGATTAAGAGGGAATTTCAGGGTGTACGCCCTGATTTTCCCACGGGCTGATTAGCAAGCTGAGCTGCGGCCTAATCATGATTATCTCGTGGACATCCCCAAGACTGGAGCTTCCGTCATAAGGTCGTACCTCCTTAGCTCAAGGAAACCCAAGGGTTCGCCAAGATTGCCCAAGACTTGAGCCTGGACTCTGAAGGCCGAGGGGCGAGTTAAGTATCCAGCTCGTGGTACGAGCTGAATATGGAGGCTATGACCCTTTGTAAAGTCAACACACGCAAGGTAAACGTGCATATATCAGACATCACGTGTCTGATATGCCCCTGACTTCTCGGACATGCAGCAGGAACGTGCGTATTCAGACACCCACGACTGGGTTGGGCCGTGCGGCCCATTATCTCCTTACCTATCGATTTGACCACACTTATGTGTCAGGTTTAGGAATTAATCATGAATGTCACAGAGTTGATATGATAGGTAAGAAGGTCACGGGATGATCTTCTTACCAACTCCCAGGTGCCTTCTCCTATAAATATGGAGACCCTGGGAGTTGATAGGGGTTGGATTATCTCTTGTAAGAAATATCCTGTAATCATATACCCAAAATAGAGCAATAATATTGACTAGTGGAGTAGAATGATTTTAACCTTTGAACCATTTAAAAACCGTGTCTTGAGTCAACTTTCCATTTCCTAAGATCATATATCTGTTTCGGTTCATTATTAGCACTAATCCCTTTCTCTTCCTTTCTTAAATTACCTGTTGGCGAAGAACTGCGTCAACAGTTTGGTGCTTTCATTGAGAGCAAGTCCGATTCAGTGCTGTCGCAAACATCCAACTATGGCGACAACTCGATCCAAGCACGGTAACGAGGCAGAGCAACATGATGGGCAGGAGGCTCATCATACTGCCACCCCTGGTGAACAAGTTCCTGAAGTCCAGCAGCGGCCAGGAAAACAGCCGGCGGGCCAAGACGACACCGGAAGTTCGGCGCCTCGGCCGCCTAACCCGAACCCATGTTATTACACTGCGGTGGAAATGGAGAATGCTCAACTGAGGAGCCAGCTAGCAATAGCTAGTCAGCAGATCAAGGATGTGCTGGCCCGACTACCCCCTCTCACAACCGATGTTAACGTCGGAGAGAGGCAAGGCGAGGCTTCTAAGTCTCGCTGGGGTAATCGGTCCAGGCGTAGCCGTTCAGACAGAATTCCGACGCCCAACTCCACTCCTTCATCACACCATCGAGAGGAAGACTTCAGAGGAATGCCTAGAGCCGAACAACATCAATACAGCCGTTCGGTCAGAATGTCGACTCCTAGCTCCCAACCATCCTCGAGCGCGCCCAGGAGAGCTCGAGGAAATTCCTGAAGGAGATCCGGGGAGGGCTCATAGCATTAGCCCGTCCCCAAGAACCGTCCTGCGCCTCGTCCAGATCGCCAGGTGTGGGACCAGCGGGTTGGCAGGACCGAAAGGCCCCCACCGAATCTAATCCGACCTGACGGAACCAGGATCGCCTCTCCAGTCAGGCATCCTCCGTCTCCGATCAGGTATCCGTCTCCTCCTCGACCTGTTCGAGATATTCCTGCCTACGAAAGTAGCAGAAGAGATCCGCCATCAGCTGGACCTTCCCGGCGTAGCAGGGCGCCAGGGGAAAGCCCAGGTCCTCACCACCAAAGGCGGACTCCAAGCCTATCTAGCAGTAGCCACTGGACCGGCAGTCGCCGGAGTGATCTCTCTGGGGGAGACCTGCACCAGCGTTTGAGTTCGGCGCAAAGTCCTCGAGTCACCCAAGGAGGCGACCTTCGAGATCGCCTCAACTCTCATAGAGGGGAGCAGGTGGGAGGAGATAGCCACGCTCACTCAGGGGGGGCCCTGTCCGAGGTACGTAAAGGAGGGAATGCCCCAAATAACCTATCTCAAGATAGGAGGGGCAATAACCCACCAAATATGTACAATGGATCCGGAGCTGTTGAACAGCCCCGGAATAACCAAGGACACCAGGACCAAACCCTCGAACGCCTAACTCAGATGGAGGAGCTGATGAGGAAGCTCCTGACGGAGAAAGAAAAAGATGAGTACAGTTCAGGGGACGAGATGGAACTCTTCGCCCTCAGTATAGCAGCAACGGTGTACCCATCTGGTTTCCGTATGCCTCACTTGTCAAAGTTCAATGGGGACGGAGACCCATCAGACCATCTAGGGATGTTCAACACCCTCATGATGGCCCATAACATTGGCCCCGAGCTGAGATGTTTAATCTTCCCTTCCACACTGACTGGACTTGCCAGGCAGTGGTTCAAACAAGGTAAAAAGCAGTCAATCAGCTCCTGGAAGACTTTCTCGGCAGATTTCAAAAGGGCATTCCGAGCCTCCCAGGCCGCCCGCGTTCAGGCCGACTCCCTGGCTAACGTGAGGCAGCAGCCCAGTGAGACTCTGAAGGCCTACCTGAGCAGATTTGCGAACGTCGCTGCTCGAGCCAGAGACGCGGATGATAGCTCCAAGCTCATGGCTATGAGAACTGGAATCCTCGTTGGAGGAGATCTCTGGAAGGATATACAAAGGAAGGGAGTCAGCTCGGTTAACGAATTCCTTAACAGGGCCCAAGAATGGATTAACTTGGAGGAGGCCAAAGCCTCAGCTGCGGGAACCAGCCAGGCCCCCGAACAGACCGCTGGAGTGGGGACGGAGGTTGTAATGCCCCAAATTTCCTAATAAGGTTTAGGACCTTGATTAGGAGGCCGGGAGGGCCATAAATGATTTATTATGATATTTAATGATTATATGCATGTTTATGTGAATTATATTATTATATGATGGTGAATGCGTGCATATGGGCTCATATTTATAATGCAAGGGCATTTTGGTAATTTGGCCACAGTGGGCGTAAATGTATATTTTGGGTGCATGGTTGAGATTAATTAATATACCACATTATATGTGGATTGGTTCGAGCCTTTCGACATGAGACGATCATGGGAATGCAAGTTTTCGGTCTGGTCATAACGGGATTAAGTTCGAGGCTCGGGGTGAGTCTCGGGGTCATTTTGATGATTAGAACATTACCGGGAATTAAAGGGTAATGGGATGTGATTTATTGGTATTTGATAATTTTGAGAATAACGGGAAATGGAGGGTGTTAATTATAATTAACGAGATAGGCGGGAAATGACGGTTTTACCCTTGGGAGTGTTTAGAAGCTTTATTTGACCTAGGGGCAAAATGGTCTTTTCACCCCTAAGATATATATCAATTGGATGGCTGTAGAAACCTTTAGACCAAAACAGAGCATCCTCATCTTCAGTTCTTCTCTCCCTCCCGTACATGTTCTTCCCTCGTTCTTCCTTTCAATTTTTGAGAGCCAACTTGAAGAACCAAGCTAGGAGATCAAAGGTGGGAGCTTAGGAACTTAGTTCAATCATTGAAGAGGACTCAAATCCAACTTGAGGTAAGGTTTCATTCAAGAGCTTAAGCTTTACTCTGTTTTACAAGTTAGTTTTCAGTTGGGAATTTGAGATGTTAGTTGTGAGAATTCATGGAAGTTCTTGTATAAGATTGCTTGGGTTTTGTTGAGGGTGTGATGTAGATGAGGTTTGGGGGTTGAGTTTGATGTTTTGATGATGTTTGGGGTTGATTTGGAGGTTTGTTTTTCAAGGGAAATCGCAGGGGAGAAGACCAGAAAAGTTTCTGGTTTGCTGATGGTGCCCCAGCGCTAGGCAGAGCTGTTTCTGGAGCTCTCTGACTTTGGGGCAGCGCCCCAGCGCCATTAGGCAGCGCCCCAGCGCTAGTGCACTTTCCAGCAAGCATATTTTAGGGCTCGGGAGGACTTTTAAGGCTCGGGGGTTGGTTCCTTTACCCCGTTTGGGTAGATTGAGAGTCCCGAGAGTGTGGGATGGATCCCGAGAGTGAGGTTTTAGATTATAAACCTTTCTATGATTTATTTTATTGATGGGATTCCATATTTGGTTATGACTAGGTGACCGCTAGAGGACCAAAGGATTGATCGTTGTCAAAGGTCGTTTCTTTTATTAATTCTCGCTCGAACCCAAGGTAAGAAAACTGCACACTGTGTATATGTGACATGCATGGCTATTATGATGCATGTTGGTTGGCTATTGAGTATGACATGCATGGCTATTCTTGATGCATGTTGGATGTTTAAATGTAAGTATTGATAGCATAATGAAAGCCTGGCAATCTTGCCCATTTGCATATGATTATTATTGAGGCATGCTGGATGATTAAGTGTGATGCATGTAATGCACGAGAAACATATGATTAAGGCATGCCATGAGTGATGAATATGAGATTGGCCAGAGCTTGAGTCTCTGAGTTTGTGCATGATCATGATTATGCTGGCAACTATTTAGTAAGCATGCTGAATGCCCTATTCTTGGATAATTGGCATATGATACATATTGATAGCATTGCTTACTTGTGCATGGTACTGACTAATTAGTCAGATTTGGCAAAGGTGCTGGGATCAACTGTGAAGCTATGACTTATTAGTCAGGTTCGGCAGTGGTACTGGGCACTGGTCACGTTGCACTGACTAATTAGTCAGAATTGGCAAAGGTGTTAGTATCAGCTGTGAAGCTGTGACTTATTAGTCAAGTTCGGCGCTGATACTAGACACTGGTCACATAGCGCTGACTGATTAGTCAGAACGGTTTTAGCGTGGTTCACGCAAGCCAACGGAGATTAGATATAATCGACCATCAGCATTGAATGACTCAAGGAGCATTAATGCTAGACCGACCTCGAGGGTCGATGAATGAAATAAGTGCTTGGAGGCTAGTGGCTTACCTAGCAGCCACTCTTCCTCTTGAATCATATGGTGTTCACTCATTGGTTTGGAAGCTTTATGCTTCGTGTGATTATAATGATAATCATTTGATAATGCTTATGTATAGTGTTATGTTTTCTTGCCGGGCTTCGGCTCACGGGTGTTGTGTGATGCAGGTAAAGGCAAGAGGAAGCTGGACCATCCTAGAGTTGAAGAGCTTAGGTGATGATGTGTACCTATCCAGCTGCTCGACCGCCACGGCCGAGGTTTAAAGTGGAACTAGGGTTGAACCCTGTTTTGCCGCTTAGAACGGCCTGTTGTAAATACTTTCTATAATAAACTCTGAAACTTTATTTTCGGGATCCCAATGTATATATTAAGTGTTCTAGTGAAACGTTACACCCTAACCAAAATGTTCTAAACCCTAAATCGCTAATCATACTTAGTTGCACGTTTTTGGACAAATGACTCGATTAGCGAGTTTAGCACTGTTTACAAGGCACACCGTAACGGTCCCAGGAGTTGGGGCGTTACAGAGGTCGGGGCAGCGACCCAGAACGTCACACAGAACAACCAGCTCGGAGGAGGCAAAAGAAAGGGGAATGGTGAAGGCAGCCAACACGGTCAAAAGAAGAATAAGTCCATAGACAAGTTTAAACCCGTCTTCGCGACTTATACCGAGCTCACCCAGTCTAGGGAGAATATCTTCCTAGCCAACTCTACTCGAGTCCCCTGGAAGAGGCCAGAGCCATTAAAGCACCACAAGGGGAAGAGAGACGCTTCCAAGTTTTGCCGTTTTCATAACGATGTTGGCCACAATACCGACGATTGTAGACATCTAAAGGATGAGATCGAGACTCTCATTCGAGCCGGCCCCTTGGCTCAATACGCACGGAACAGGATTCCAGCAAGTTGACCTGCCCCTGAAGTCCTGGCCAGTCAGCCCGGGTCTCGGGTAGACCAGGATGTACCTCCTCCTGTGGTAGGAGGAGAGATATCCACCATCTCTGGAGGTCCGCACATGGCCGACACGAGTAGAGGCGCCCAGAAGAGATACGTGAACGAACTAAAGGCTCATAACGAACTAAAGCAGCATCGATTGGAGAGGCAACCAATCATTTTTACGGAGGAAGATGCGGGCCATGTCCAGTTCCCTCACAATGATCCTCTGGTCGTAGCAGTCCAGCTCGCCAATCGGAGAGTGAGGAGGGTACTGATAGACAACGGGAGTTCGGTGAACCTCCTATTCCGATCCACCTTAGAGAAGATGGGTTTGACTGTCGCCGAGCTGAAGGCAACCTCCATGATGTTGTATGGTTTTTCGGGAGAAGGATCAGCAGCGATAGGGACGATCGAGCTGGTGATCACCCTAGGTGAAGGATCTCGGACAGTCTCCAAACTCCTCGAGTTCGTGGTCATTGACTGCTTCGTTGCCTACAACGCCATTTTGGGACGACCTACGCTCATAGCTTTCGAGGTCGTCACGTCCATTCGCCACCTCGCGATGAAATTCCCTGCTTCGATGGGAATCTGCACTATCCATGGCGATCAGCTCGCTTCCAGGGAATGCTACAGCATTTCCATGAAGGGAAAATCTAAACCCGGGCAACTGGCAATGGCCATTCAAGGTGAAGAGGAATCTCAGGAACCTTTAGCAGACCCTGAGATTGAAAAACCTCAAAGCGCCGAGGGGGAAAATGTCGTCTTAAGTGAGGATATTGACCCCCGAATAGGCGAGGACAGATCCGAGCTCCAGGCGATTAAGGAGCTCGAGGAGGTGAACATTGATCCGCAAAATCTATTACGGATGGTCAAGCTCGGGAAAAACCTCTGTAGCAAGAGGAAGGCGGAGCTGACCAAGTTTCTGCGAGATAACCTGGACATGTTTGCCTGGTCCCATGAGGACATGGTGGGAATCAGCCAAAGTGTCATCATGCATATACTTCATCTGGATAAGAGCGTTCCCGCCAAGTCCCAGAAGCAAAGGCGTTTAGGAACAACTCGAGCTGAAGCCCTAGAGGAAGAGGTAGCCCGGCTCAAGAAATGCGACTTTATCCGTGAAGCCAAGTTTCCAATATGGGTTGCCAACCCCGTGCTGGTCCCGAAGCCTAACGGGAAATGGCGAACCTGCATCGACTTCTCCGACCTAATGGCCAGGTCGAAGCTGTCAACAAGACCCTAAAGGCGAGCCTCAAGAAGAGATTAGACGAAGCAAATGGGGTCTGGCCAGAACAGCTCCCCCAGGTCCTATGGGCATACCGGACCTCGCATCGGACTCCTACGGGTCATACTCCCTTTTCCCTAACCTTTGGGAGTGAGGCAGTCCTCCCCGTGGAAATTAAGGTGCTTTTGCATAGAGTCCAGTCTTACGACCAAGATCGAAACCACGAGCTCCTGTGCAATTCCCTCGATCTAGTTGATGAAAGGCGAGAGGATTCGCAACTCCAGCTCGCCCATTATCAGCAGAAAATCACTCGCTACTTCAACACCAAAGTCAAAAAACGCGCCTTTAGCATTGGCGACTTGGTCCTAAGGAGAGTTTTCCTGGCCGGGAAAGATCCCAAAGAGGGAGTTTCGGGACCAAACTGGGAAGGACCATACCAGGTCATCGAAATCATTAAGGAGGGAACTTATAAGTTAGCTCGACTTGATGGAGGGGCGGTCCCACGGACTTGGAACGCCATCCACTTAAAGAAATATTATCAATGATTCACTTGTAAGGCTTGGAAGGCCACTTTTTATGTATGAATGAGAATCAGCTTTTTGTACATGTTTGCAAGTGTAATCTAAAGTAACCACGAAAGACCCTTTCCCAGTTACTTGGGGGGCATATGGTACCTGGATATAACCAGGTCTCCTTAATGACTTAGAAGTTGATTCATATCGATTGACCGTTGTTTTTCTTAAAAAACGCGAGATATTGATAAGGATTAAACGCTAACTAAGTCCTATCCTGGATATAACCGGGTCATAAAACTTAGAAGTTGATTTAAATCTATTGATCGTTGTTCTTCTTAAAGAGCTCGAAATATGGATAAAAGTTAACAAGAACTAAGTTTTCAAATTAAGTTTCTGGTCCTAACCGGGTCATAAAACTTACAAGTTGATTTAAATCTATTGATCGTTGTTCTTCTTAAAGAGCTCGAGATATGGATTAAAGTTAACAAGAACTAAGTTTTCAAATTAAGTTCCTGGTCCTAACTGGGTCATAAAACTTAGAAGTTGATTTAAATCTATTGATCGTTGTTCTTCTTAAAGAGCTCGAGATATGGATAAAAGTTAACAAGAACTAAGTTTTCAAATTAAGTTCCTGGTCCTAGCCGGGTCATAAAACTTAGAAGTTGATTTAAATCTATTGATCGTTGTTCTTCTTAAAGAGCTCGAGATATGGATAAAAGTTAACAAGAACTAAGTTTTCAAATTAAGTTCCTGGTCCTAACCGGGTCATAAAACTTAGAAGTTGATTTAAATCTATTGATCGTTGTTCTTCTTAAAGAGCTCGAGATATGGATAAAAGTTAACAAGAACTAAGTTTTCAAATTAAGTTCCTGGTCCTAACCGGGTCATAAAACTTAGAAGTTGATTTGAATCTATTGATCGTTGTTCTTCCTAAAGAGCTCGAGATATGGTTAAAAGTTAATGCGAACTAAGCTTTTCAAAAAAAAAAGTTGTAACCAAAATGCGTAAAGGCAAGAAAGAGGATCAATTAAAAGCGTTAAATCAAATTGTCTCGAGGTGAAAGCACCTCATGCAAAGGTTACATAGAAAGTATTGAAAAATACTGAAGGGCACAAGAGAAGAAACGCCCTAAGCTCCGCCAGGTGGCCCCTTGGAGGTCGCCGTCTCGCCTTGCTCAGCTGTGCCAGAACCATCCCCGGTCTCCGAGGACACCTCTTTATCAAGGCGAGCTTGGAACTTCACCAGCAAGCGCTCCCAGAGGCTCACTGACATGAAGGAGAAGTCTGCATCTGGATTGTAGACCCAGCAATGGTAGAACAGATCTTCCATGGACTTTTCCGAAGTTGTCCGCTCGGCCTCTAGGGTAGCCTGGGCGACCTGAACCTTAGTCTTCGCGGCATCTAGGTCTGTCAGCGAGGTGGCGAGAGAGGCCTCGAGCTCTTGGACCTTCGAGTGGGTTTTTTCCAACTCGACCTGCGAGGCCGCCAAGGCATCCTTGGCCACCTGCAGGGTAGTCTGGTGCTCGCTCCTCATGTCCTCGAGCTGAGTTTTGGTCCTGACGATGCTCCGGTGAAGGGCAACGGCACTCTGTGAAGTTGAAAAGAAAATTGCCTTAGAAAAAGGGAAGGAAAAGCATAACAAAGTGTGATGATAAAAACCACAAAAAAATAAGTTAGTTTACCGTCATGGCCATGCCCAATGAAGACTCCAGCACGCCCACCGGGCTCAGTGTCTCGATGGCCCGGAGCTCCTTCTCGGTGAACCTGTATATGTGGCTGATGGCGTAGTTCGCCGACTCATACACTGTTCCCCGGAAGGCCTCGGGGATCTTCTCCAGGTCCTAGGGATTGACTGGGATGCGTATATCGGAGGGTACAACTGCCGAAGCCCCGGGCGGCGGCTGGAGCTCGCGGAGGGGGTGGAGGCATGTTGCTTCCCCCTGCAGCAGGAAGAATCGCTCCCGCGACCTGGGCAGCCGGGGTTTGCTCCTTCTCCTTTGCCGGAGACTTGGTGGGGACCCCAGCAGCATTCTTGGACGTCCGGAGCCTTTTCATTTTTGGCCCAGCTGAGGGATTCCCCCCGAAGACCGTACCTCGCAGGCTCTCCTCGGGCTGAGACATCTCTTCTGTCAAAACAAAAACATGGTTAGTACGAGTTAGCAACCATACAGATACAAAAATAAAGGGGTAAAGATAAAAAGTATATGAATACTAAGGGAATCCTACCCCCCGAGCTCGAAGAAGAATCTAAGTCGATTACTTCCCGTACTGGTGCAGGTTCTAGCTCCGAGGCTGACTCAAGGCTAGATTCCTCTACGTATTGCCTAAGCCCCGGAGCTACGGCTCCCCTCCGGAGTGATGGCCATGTCCGAAGGTTAGTCCCATACTCCTCGAATAGGATCGACCTAAAGGCTAGGGTATTATCTACTACTACGGTACCCCTAGGCCGACTATCTTGGTAGTCCAGCACAAGCCGGTCGACATAATGGAGCAAGGTGGTATTCAAGTCCGGATCACTTCGGTGACGATGGACGAACTGCCTAGGATTGAACCTAGCCAGCTGGGGGTCTGCTGTGGCCCTATCTAGACTCCTAAACATGTAAGGGTTACCTTGGCCAGAAGGACCCGCGGCTGCTCTGGATTGGATCCTCTCCTCGCCTGTCCTCTGGGCGACCTCCAAGGCCCGCTTCCTATTCCTCACGAGGGGAACTTCGTCGCTCTCTTCCTCTCATCTTCATCTCCCACGACCTCCTCCACGATGATGGGTCTGGTGTCGCGAGCTGGGGGAAGCCCACGGAGCCTCCTGAGGTTCAAAGTCTGATTTGGGAAAATCAGCTTGCAGGCTATCATCATCTCGTCTGTTATGAGCACGCGATAATCTTTCTCGCTGGGGGGCAAGCTCGCCAGCGTCTCGTATTGGGCCCCGAGGGTCACAGATTTCTCTATCCTCGCGAAGATGGCTGCAGAATTAGTCTAAGTCAGAAAGGGGTACGAGAGGAGCTAACACGACACTTAACTTACGAGCTAAGGATGAAAAACACTTACGAGGACGATTGAAGTAGTGGAGCTCGCAATTCCTGAACCCCGTCGACATGAAGAATTGATCCTTGAAGTCGTTGGGGTGGCTGGGCAGCTCGATGACCTCAGACGTATTGGGGAATCGGGTTAAGTAGTAAAACCCGTCGCCTCGCCCCCGCTGATCCGGGTTGGCCTTGAGGCAGAAAAAGTATAAAATGTCCGCTGGAGTGGGGACCTCCCACTCATGCTTCAAAAATAAATATCTCAACCCCGCCAACAACCGATAAGAGTTGGGGGGGGAGCTGAAATGGTGCCAACCTCACATAATTGAGGAAGTCCGCGAAATATTGGTCCAGCGGGAGGAATGCCCTCGCCTTGAAATGCTCGCCGCTCCAGGTCGCGAATACCTCGTCGAGCGGCGCGCAGCTCAGCTCGCCTTCCGCGGGAGGTCGGGCCACCACAGATGTTCTCCCCAGGGCTATGTTGTGGGAGAGAAAGATTTTGTTGATCTTCGCCTGGTCGGTGACCTTTGAGACGATCCTCTCCGCCTCAAAGAAGGCATCGGGGGCGACCTCGACCTCTTGCTCCACCGCCGGCCCAAAGTTGGGGATTGGGGAGTCCGGCATCACCGCCTTTCCTTTGTCCTGCTGTGAGGCCGAGTTGCTGACGGTCTTCTTGGGAGCGTTCCTTTTCGGTGCCGTCTGGTCGCCTAACGAACAAAAGAAAACATTTCAGAAAATGCGACCCAAGCATGAGGAAAAAGCAAAGTGTTATTTGCACGAGCTGAGGTAAGCCCAGCCCGTGGAGAGTGGGACCACGCGGTTCAATGAACACGCGCCTGTGCTCCCAACAGATCCCCGATTACTCGGAATTCGTGTGTTAGGAGGGTCAGGATAGAATTTGCCTTGGGGGGAAAGTTTCAGTAGGCAAAAATTGCAAAACCGCCTGTGAAGCGTGTTCCCTAAGCTACCCGGTTTTGCACCCAAAGTTCAAAAACTCCTACCCAGAAATTTTCCCCAGAAAAAGCATCCTGTAAACCATACTCTTAAGTGATTTCCTACAGCAAAGATACCCTAACCTAAAAAGGCTTTCACCCTCCGTATCCACAAAACCCAATAAACCCTTGCATGCGGCTACAGTAAAATATTTACCTAAGCTACAGTGAAATATATTTTCAAAACACACATGGTCAGGAAACTTACAGTGTTTGGCTGGGAGGTGGATGAAGGTATCACCTAGGTGAAAGTTTCGTCGGAGTATTGGCTTCCAAAGCTTTGAAGAAATCCTTACGTCTGAGCTTCTTGAACGCTGAGTGTAGCAGTCACAGAGAAAATGGTTTTTTTCTTCTGAGATGAAGAGAGAAGAAGGAGAGAAGTTCTGAGAAATTTTAAATGAAAGGGTGGCCCATGCATAGGGTGGCCACCCCTTTTTATATACGTGAAGGGAACCGTTTAGAGGGCCGTTGGATGGCCCTGATGAGGGATCCGAGGCCCTCCACTCGAAATACGAAACGACGGCTGGGCATAGGCTAGGCCATTAAATGCGGTTCTCGTAAGACGTACCATCACCAACCACGATGTTCCACGTATCAGGCGCCTGCGTAAGAGGTGGAATGTGAAGAGTTCATGGGGAAGCCTAAAAGCCCCTACTGTGGTCTCATACGACGTGGTATACCACGAGCAGGGGCTTGGGGGGCAGATGTACGCCCTGATTTTCCCACTGGCTGATTAGCAAGCTGAGCTGCGCCTTAATCATAATTATCTCGTGGACATCCCCAAGACCGGAGCTTCCGTCATAAGGTCGTACCTCCTTAGCTCGAGGAAACCCAAGGGTTCGCCAAGATTGCCCAAGACTTGAGCCTGGACTCTGAAGGCCGAGGGGCGAGTTAAGTATCCAGCTCGTGGTACGAGCTGAATATGGAGGCTATGACCCTTTGTAAAGTCAACACACGCAATGTAAACGTGCATATATCAGACATCACGTGTCTGATATGCCCCTGACTTCTCGGACATGCAGCAGGAACGTGCGTATTTAGACACCCACGACTGGGTTGGGCCGTGCGGCCCATTATCTCCTTACCTATCGATTTGACCACACTTATGTGTCAGGTTTATGAATTAATCATGAATGTCACAGAGTTGATATGATAGGTAAGAAGGTCACGGGATGACCTTCTTACCAACTCCTAGGTGCCTTCTCCTATAAATATGGAGACCCTGGGAGTTGATAGGGGTTGGATTATCTCTTGTAAGAAATATCCTGTAATCATATACCCAGAATAGAGCAATAATATTGACTAGTGGAGTAGAAGGATTTTAACCTTTGAACCACTTAAAAACCGTGTCTTGAGTCACCTTTCCATTTCCTAAGATCATATATTTGTTTCAGTTCATTATTAGCACTAATCCCTTTCTCTTCCTTTCTTAAATTACCTGTTGGCGAATAACCGCGTCAACACAGGGATTTTAACAATTTTACCCTCGGGGACGTTTTTCGGTACCCCGAGCCGTTGGGATTTACTTAAAGTTACTTGAAGTCTAAGTAACCTCACAAAACACAAAAAACACTCAGTAAAACACTCTCCCTCTCATTACACACACAGACACACACTCTCTCTCTCGTGTTTCTTGGGGAATTTCTTTGAATTGTGAGGAGGAAAGGCTGAAACAAGGGGAATCGAAGCAAGTTTAGGGTCGGGATTACTTGGGGAAAAGCTTAGCATCATCTTGGGTAGCAGAGGTAACAATTTCTAGCCTTAATTCCCTATGTATTCTCTGGTTTTAGCTAAGTTCTGGAGTTTTAAAAACTCAATCGGAATTTGGAGAATTGATTAGGTATTGGCCAAGTTTAAGCTTGGATTTTGTGGGTATTGAGGTGCTGAGTTGATTGGTAACTTTGTTTTTGGGATTTGGCTAGGTTTGAATAGGATTTTGGTAAGATTTGACTTGAAGAAACGTAGGGGAAAACTGGGTTTTCATGGCGAGCTGTGACCCTATTCTTGGGGCGCCGCGACTCTCATGAACGTTGGAAGAAGCACGCCCTAAAATTCCTTTTGGGCCGCGACGCTTGTAGGGGTGCGCCGCGGCGCGTGTGGTCCAGAGGAGAGCCCTTGGGCTCTCTGACTTGAGGCGGGCCACAGCTCTTTTGCCTTGGGCCACGACGCTTGAAGGGCTTTTGAGCCCCGAGAAGGTTTTGAGTGCGGGAACTCAAACCTAAGGGCTCGAGATCGATTCTACTACCCGGTTTAGTAGAATTCGACGTCCTAGAGGCTAGGACTCGGTTCGGAAGCCTTTATTCGCTCATTTTTGACGAGATTCTCTATTATTGTGGTGACTAGGTTATCTCTAGGGGCTCGATACCAGGATCGTGCTCGAGGGTCGTTCTTAATATTCATTACACTCGGACCAGAGTTAAGAAAACTGTTAGGAACGAGTTTCCTAATACACAGCAGAATGGTGGTGGGGTTGGCCAAGTGTACAAAAAAAAATTTGTAACATATTTAAACTACCTTTAAATAGGCAGATCCATTAATATACATACATTAATCATAAGCAAGATAATAATAGAAATCATACCTCTTGAAGCCTATCAAGTGTCCTTGCTATCTTTTCGTATTTAGAACGATCTTCCTATCCAAGTCGCTCCCACGTACTCACACCAAGATCTTCCAAAGCGTTCTCTACACCTCAAAAAGTGTGTGGGCACTTAGAGAATGAAAGATAGTTTATTTGTGATTCTACTTGATGTACTCAACACATGAGATCAAGAGAATAAGCCTGAGAGTTGGTTCTTTATTTTTCAGGGAGAGAAAAACATCGTTCTATTTTCACAGAGCGAATGTTCTGAGTTGTTTCACATCTCTGAATATTTTTCTAATTAGTCATACTTAAAAGAATATATTCAAATTTAAAAATAAATCTGTAACCATTTTACAATTTGCTTTTTAATTAATTAATTATTCTATTAATGAAAAAAATCCAAAAAACCAATTTTTGAATTATCCATTAATTAATTAAATAAATAAAAATGAAAATCCTATCCCTGAAATTTGCCCTACACGCACTGTGTGTGCACGTGTAGCCTCCCTAATTTTAGGGATGTTGGTTTTTCAATTTTTTATTTAATTATTTATTCAAACTACTTTGTCAGATAAGATCTAACAATCTGATAACTAATTCAAATTTGAATTAATTATATTTTTAATTAATTATCAAATATAATTAATTATTTGAATAAATATTAATCTTTTAAATTCAAATCCAATTTGAACTTATCAGATTATTATCTCTCACTCAAATAAAGATATTTAATTAATTCTACCAATTAATTAAATCAAATATTTTTGAAAATAAATATTTAATTTATTATAATTTCGAAAATTATAATTAATTAAAATTTGAAATTAATTTAATTATTTAATATAATTTCAAAAATTATACAATAATTAAATATTAATTAATTTTGTTAACTACAACTAATTTGTAATTAATTAATTAATCACTATTATCATATAATTGCATATTTGGCCTGAAGAACAATTTCTTCTTAAATATGTCTTTAAACTATTTTTCTCTTCTTATCAACTCTTACCTTGAACAGTGTTGATAGAGCCGCTATGGGGACCTATGGACTTATAATTCCAAGCTCCAATAAATTTGAGATTATTAATTAAACTCTTTAATTAAATAATCTTAATTTATTAATCTCATGATTGTTCCACTATAAATATGAGACTGCACTCTTGTAATTATAGCCATTTCTTTTACTGAGTACTTTATAATCATAAAGCGTCCATTGATATAATCATTGCATGCAACTTGACCCTCTAATAATGGTTCATAATTAATCGGGAATAAAATTACCGTTTTACACTTTTAATTATCTCTTGTTTCCTTAAGTACCATTGACTTTACTAGTGAAGGTTAATTCATAACTAAATTATGAATTTGAGCTCAATAACCTTTGAGTCCCAAAAGTCAACCCTTAAGAGAACCATCATTCAATCTCTTGCGAAAAGGCAGAGATTCCATATGGGTATACTATGTCCCCAGCCATCTACATTAATGAGTTCCCAAAACAAAAGTTTCTAGCCTGATCATTTTGACAGACCCTAACAAGTGAATCAAAGAACTCATATAACAAAAACAAGAGTTCATAGTAACTTCAGGATTAAGATCTATTCGTATATGATCATCAGTTGATATATTTAATTAATACTTCGAAACAGTATTTAACTAAGTATTAATAAACATATTTGGTCCAGTTCTATATATTCTCTAATATATAAAGCACCTCCACTAAAGTGTCTTACCACACTAGTGATCGGGATCTAGATCACATGTATTCATAATACTAGTGGACTGTACTTGTAGTAATTAATCTAAAGATTCCATAACTTTATTTTACAGCGAACTATTCAAGTTCATTTATCTCAAACACAATCCTCCCGCACCAATACATGTTTGAGATCACATGTATGAACTTAGGAATTTCCTGATATTTACATAATATTATCACTGAATAATATAGTCCATAAAATATATGCATAAAAAATTCAATTTATTTATTTATTTCATAAAACAATGTCTACTACATATGCTTTCAGGGCACATTTCCAACAATCTCCCACTTGCCCTAAAGCAAATGATGCATATCTCTCATTCCCATGTTTCTTACATGCTCCTTAAAAGATTTTATAGATAAAGTCTTTGTGAAAGGATCTGCAAGATTATGCTCTGAAGCTATCTTCATAACTGCAACATCTCCTCGATGAACTATCTCTCTTAGCAAGTGATCCTTCCTCTCGATGTGCTTTCCCCTCTTGTGACTCCGTGGTTCCTTTGAGTTAGCTACTGCCCCAATGTTGTCACAGTATAGGACTAGTGGCTTATCCACATCTGGTACAACTTCCAGATCGGAATAGAACTTTTTGAGCCACACAGCCTCCTTAGCTGCTTCACAAGCGGCTATATACTCGGCTTCCATGGTGGAGTATGCAATGCTGGTTTGTTTAATACTTCGCCAGACTACCGCTCCTCCTCCAAGAGTAAACACTGATCCAAAAGTCAATTTCTGACTATCTCTGTCTGATTGAAAATCAGAATCAGTGTAACTAGTGGGGTTTAGGTATCCACTTGAATATACAAGAATATAATCTCTAGTATTTCTAAGATATTTGAGAATATTCTTTACTTCAGTCCAATGACTCAACCCGGGATTGGATTGATAACGGCTGACTATCCCTACTGCATAACAAAGGTTAGGTCTTGTACACAACATGGCGTACATTAGACTGCCTACTACTGAGGCATAGGGATATTGTCTCATGTCTACCTCTTCCTGAGGTGCTTTAGGACACTGTTCCTTGGAAAGGAATACTCCAGAACGAGCTGGCATATCACCCTTTTGGAGTTTTGCATATTAAAGCGTTCTAGCACCTTATCGATATAAGTTGCTTGAGACAATGCCAAAGTTTTGTTCTGTCTATCTCTAAGAATCTTAATGCCCAGAACATACTTGGCTTCTCCCAAATCTTTCATTTGGAATTGTTCAGCTAACCAGTTCTTTACTTTAGATAATGATGTTACGTCATTTCCAATCAGTAATATATCATCAACATAAAGAACGAGGAATACTACTACACCATCTTTGATTTGTTTATAGACACAAGGTTCGTCAACGTTTTGTTCAAAACCAAACATTTTAATTGTGTCATCAAATCTAAGATTCCAAGATCTAGAAGCTTTTTTGAGTCCATAAATGGACCTAAGAAGTTTGCAAACCTTTTTCTCTTGACCTTTTAACTCGAACCCTTCTGGTTGAGACATGTAAATGGTTTCGTCAAGGTAGCCATTCAGAAAAGCTGTTTTGACATCCATTTGCCAAATCTCATAATCCATGCACGCAGCTATGGACAAGAGTATACGAATGGATTTTAGCATGGCTACAGGAGAAAAAGTTTCTTCATAGTCAACCCCTTCTTTCTGTGTGTAACCTTTGGCTACAAGCCTTGCTTTGAAAGTCTCTATTTTCCCATCCGCTCCTATTTTCTTCTTGAATATCCACTTGCAACCAATGGGTTTGATATTCTCAGGTGGATCTTCAAGAACTCAGACAAAATTGGAATACACCGATTCCATTTCTTGGTTCATGGCTTCTTGCCATTTGTCCTTGTCAGAATCATTCATTGCATCTCTAAATGTCAATGGATCGTCTTTGTTTGTGTCAAACACAAGCATTTGAACTTCGTGTTCATAGCGTGTGGGTTTCTTAGTAAACCTCCCACTACGACGAGGTTCACTATTATTCTGACTAGAATTAGCAGTTTCCTCTTGCCATTTTTCATTGGTTGTTGCTGGTGACTTTGCAACTTCATTCGAGACCATCTCCTTCAGAACAACCTTACTGCGAGGTTTGTGGTTATTCACATAGTCATGTTCAAGAAAAGTTTCATTTGTCGATACAAATGTTTTATTTTCTTTTGGACTATAGAATATTCCACCTCTGGTCTCTTCGGAATAGCCCACAAACATGCACACTTCAGAGCGTGATTCCAACTTCCCAGTCTTTCCTTTAAGCACGTGTGCAGGACACCCCCAAATTCAAAAATGGTGTAAACTATGTTTACAACCATTCCATAATTCTATGGGTGTCTTTTGGATTGACTTAGATGGAACACAATTTAATATGTATAGAGCACATTGAATTGCATAGCCCCAGAATGATAGTGGTAATGATGAGAAACTCATCATTGATCTAACCATACCTAATAACGTTCTGTTCCGTCTTTTTGAAACACCATTTTGCTGTGGCATTCCAGGTGCTGTGAGTTGGGATTGAATGCCATGCTCACACAGATGGTCCTTGAATTCAAAATCCAAGTATTCTCCTCCTCGATCAGATCGAAGAGCTTTTAGTGACTTACCTAATTGAATAAATATTAATTTTTTAAATTCAAATCCAATTTGAACTTATCAGATTATTATCTCCCACTCAAATAAAGATATTTAATTAATTATACCAATTAATTAAATCCAATATTTTCGAAAATAAATATTTAAATTATTATAATTTCGAAAATTATAATTAATTAATTATTTAATTAAAATTTGAAATTAATTTAATTATTTAATATAATTTAAAAAATTATACAATAATTAAACATTAATTAATTTTGTTAACTACAACTAATTTGTAATTAATTCATTAATCACTATTATCATATAATTGCATATTTGGCCTGAAGAATAATTTCTTCTTAAATATGTCTTTAAACTATTTTTCCCTTAATATCAACTCTTACCTTGAACAGTGTTGATAGAGCCGCTATGGGGACCTATGGACCTATAATTCCAAGCTCCAATAAATTTGAGATTATTAATTAAACTCTTTAATTAAATAATCTTAATTTATTAATCTCATGATTGTTCCACTATAAATATGTGACCATACTCTTGTAATTATAGACATTTCATTTAATGAGTACTTTATAATCATAAAGCGTCCATTGATATAATCATTGCATACAACTTGACCCTTTATTAATGGTTCATAATTAATTGGGGATAAAATGACCATTTTACCCTTTTAATTATCTCTTGTTTCCTTAAGTACCATTGACTTTACTAGTGAATGTTAATTCATAACTAAATTATGAATTTGAGCTCAATAACCTTTGAGTCCCAAAAGTCAACCCTTAAGAGAACCATCATTCAATCTCTTGCGAGAAGGCATAGATTCCATATGTGTATACTATGTCCCCAGCCATCTACATTAATGAGTTCCCAAAACAAAAGTTTCTAGCCTGATCATTCTGATAGACCCTAACAAGTGAATCAAAGAACTCATATAACATAAACATGAGTTCATAGTAACTTCAGGATTAAGATCTGTTTGTATATGATCATCAGTTGATATATTTAATCAATACTTCGAAACAGTATTTAACTAAGTATTAATAAACATATCTGGTCCAGTTCTATATATTTTCTAATATATAAAACACCTCCACTAAAGTGTCTTACCACACTAGTGATCCGGATCTAGATCACATGTATTCATAATACTAGTGGACCGTACTTGCAGTAATTAATCTAAAGATTCCATAACTTTATTTTACTGCGAACTATTCAAGTTCATTTATCTCAAACACAATCCTCCCGCACCAATACGTGTTTGAGATCACATGTATGAACTTAGGAATTTTCTTGATATTTACATAATATTATCACAGAATAATATAGTCCATAAAATATATGCATAACAAATTCAATTTATTTATTTATTTCATAAAACATTGTCTACTACATATGCTTTCAGGGCACATTTCCAACAAAAGCTGCACCCAATACGTGATATATGTGATTAGGGCTTGACCTGGTTCTTAAATATAATCATGAATAAGGCTTGGGCCCCTGAGAATGAACGTTATTAAGGTTATGTTAGTGCTCGTTGATTAAACATGCTTGAATGCTCTGTGTCTGGATAATTGTTTAATGATTGTTTGCATTGTCTAGTAATTAGGGCTTGGCCCGGTTAAGGAACATGGTTATTATTGTGTCTGTATTGTCTAAAGTATGCTTATCTATATTTGTATCTGTTTTTTTGGTTATCTGAATATCTGGTTAAGGCCTTGACTTATTACAAGGGTGACAATAGTGCACTGTGCGCTGGTCAAGAGGCTTAGGCCTAATCATGAATGTACTATTATGTTGGTCTAACCATACCCTTGTAACTAACCTTAGTTACACGTTTATAACCAAGGGACTTGATTAGCAAGTCTATCATTATTTAAAGTACACAGTGTAACGGTCCTAGATTAGGAGGACGTTACACACACACACACACTCTCTCTCTCTCTCTCTCTAAACCCCTCTATCCCTCTAACTCACAAGATTACTAGTTTTCTCCAAGATCTTCATCAAGAAAGCTTGACTTGCATGAAGATTAAAGGCTTGTAAATCCCAATTTCATTCCAACTTGTAGTAGCATCAAGAAATCTCTAATGGGAGGCTAGGAATAGTGATTTTTGGACAACAAATTCAATTTGTGTCAAGCCTTTTGTCATCTTTATAATTTTATGTAACTAAGGGTTTTCTCTCCAAAGGTCCATTCTATCCCTTATTCTTATTTGTGTTATTCCTTTTATTGTGAACTAGGTTATCTTGAGTTTTGTTTTATTTGAATTATAACATTCAAATTGTGTGTTAAGTCATATCCCCAACAAAGAGTACCTATAAGAGTGTTCAAATATCCATAAGGGAAACTTGCACCTTCGAGCAAGATAGTGTGTGTGTTCATTTGTTCAATGTTCTTCTTGATCTAAAACCCTAAGTATGTCGTGATATTCAAGTGGACACAAGAATATTGCTATTCTCACTCTCACTCACACACTCCCTCTCTATATATCTATCTATTTCTCTCTCTCTCTCTTTCTCTCTCATTCGGTCTCTCCCTACTCTTTCTAAGTCATGTGAATGAAAAGAAAATAAAATAAATTTTCTTTTCTTTTCATTATGGTTGAACCCTATGTGATCAAAAAAATAGAGAAATGCTAAGGGGCACCAATGGTGCCCAACAACACCTAACATGACAAACCGCTATTGGTGTAATTTAGTATCATGTCCCATATATTTTAATTTAAAATATAATATGTTTGGGGATTAAACCCCATGATAGCATGAGATGTCAGGATTATCTTAGTGCCTGAAGTCACTACATATGCTCAGGTAGTTGAGAAAGCCCTTACTGTTGAGGGCGCAGATGACAAGATTTGGCGCTGCCCGGAGGGTGGAGGTAGTCTCTAGGAGAGGGGTCAGAAAACTACCAGTAGAAGTAGATAGTAAGGAGCTGTCTGTAGAATTTATTGAGTCAGCAATGGAAGACTTTGATATGACTTTGGACATCAATTGGTGAGCCAAGTATGGGGCAACCATAGATTGTAAGAGGAGGATGATGACCTTTGAGCCTGAGGGAAATGACCCATTTGTGTTTGTGGGTGTTGTGAACGGGGCTCGTGTTCCTATGATTTTGACACTGAAGGCTAGAGACCTATTGCAAGGAGGTTTCATGAGATTCCTAGCTAGCGTGGTGGATACCACCAAGGATGTACCTGTTGGACTGAATAAGACCAGATTGGTTTGTGAGTTCCTAGACGTATTTCCAGAGGATCTACTGGGATTACCGCCGTATCGGGAGATTGAGTTTGTCATTGAGTTGGCACCAGGAACAAAACCAGTGTTTAGAGCATCGTACAAAATGGCTTCGACAGAACTGAAGGAGTTGAAGATCCAATTACAAGAGTTGCTTGATTTGGGGTTCATCATACCCAACTTATCACTGTGGGGTGCATCAGTGTTGTTTGTAAAGAAGAAGGATGGGACGTTGAGAATGTGCATTGACTACAGGGAATTGAACAAGCTGACCATCAAGAACAAGTATCCACTACCAAGGATCGATGATTTATTTGACCAGATGCCGGGTAAAACAATGTTATCAAAGATTGATTTTCAATCTGGTTATCAACAGCTAAGGATAAAAGAGGAGGATATCCCAAAGATAGTCTTTCGCACGAGGTATGGGAATTATGAGTTTTTGGTCATGTCTTTTGGATTGAACAATGCTCCGACAACGTTCATGGATTTGATGAACAAGGTGTTCAAAGATTACTTGGGCAATTTTGTGATTGTCTTCATTAATGATTTACTGATCTACTCTAACTCAGACGCATAACACGAGCAACACCTCCAATTGGTACTACAGAGATTGAGGGAGCATAAGTTATATGTCAAGTTTAAGAAGTGCGAGTTCTGATTACCTTAGGTGCCATTTCCTGGCCACATTGTCAGTAAGGATGGAATTATGGTAGATTCGACCAAGATTGAGGTGGTGAGAGATTGGCCAAGGTCAAGGAGTGCCTCAAAGATTAGAAGTTTCTTGGGTTTAGCGGCATACCATCAACGTTTTTGTGAAAGGATTCTTGAAGAATGCAACACCATTGACTAAGTTGACACGCAATAACTTAAAGTTTGTTTGGTTTGACAGATGCAAGAACAATTTTTAGAAGTTGAAACAGCGGTTGATTACTGCTCCAGTACTTAGCCTTCCCTCAGATCAAAAGAAGTTTGTGGTTTACTGCGATGCATCGAGACAAGGATTAGGTTGTGTTCTTATGCAGGTTGGGAAAGTGATTGCTTATGCTTCACGATAGCTAAAGGATTATGAGAAACGGTACCCTACGCATGATTTAGATTTGGCGGCCGTGGTGTTCGCATTGAAAAAAGTTTAAAGTACTTTTTCACACAGAAGGATTTGAACATATGACAAAGACGTTGGTTAGAGATGGTAAATGATTATGATTGTGAGATTCTTTATCATCCAGGGAAGGCCAATGTCGTAGAAAATGCTCTAAGTCGAAGAGGCCCAAGATAGTTGTATATGTTATCCAGATTTCCGGATAGCGCTTAGATTGATGTCCTCGGGGAAGCAGAATTATCGATGTCTTTCACGGTAGGTGACCAGAGCTCGCGGATGGACAGAAAGGCTTCGCCTCTCCTGTTTAGTGTCCGGATTAATCTTCCAAGCAAACACGACACGGAAACCCGTCAACCCCCTCGGACTCCCGAAGGAGTATCCTTCGGGGAAGCTCCTTCCAGGAGAAGCTCTTCGAGTGTTCTTCGCGGAAACGGTTCCGTGCCTCGCACGGAACAACACCAAGCGGTCGAGTCATGGAGGAGGCATATTTGGAATGATATCCACCTGACACAGGATCCCGCCTGACACGCCCAACAGGTCAAAGCCGCACACATCCCAGCACGCCTAAGGGTACCTTTTCGCCTACTGTTCCGCTGACAACTTGGAAAAGACGGCTGACTTTGTGTGTTCCCCATACTTTCATGTAAATATACCCACATAGAGTTTTGTAGCCATGCTACTACAGTAATTGTATTCCCTATTTATGGCTGGAGTAATTAAGACTCATGTACGTAGAGAAAAACCCTAATCCAAAACCCTAGCTATAAAGACCCCTTCATTTTACAAGAAGAGGGACGGCCAAGAGATCACATAGCAAAAACTCTACTAAAATCTCTCTAGCTTCATCTTCTTCAAGAGAACCCGAGAGAAACACTGTGAGTGTGTGAAGTTCTTGTGCACCAGCCATCTTACTGTAACCTTTTCCAAGTATAATAACATCGACTCGTGGACTAGGGCTTGTTAACGCCTGAACCACGTAAAAACACTGTTTGTTTAGTTACATTTCAGCATTTCTACAGTTCTTATCTTTTTATTATTCTGTTTGTATTCGTTTCTGAAAAACTCGGTAAACAGTATAGATTAAAGAAGATATCCAGGGAATCAACATAGGATATGAGCAGAGCGGGGATAGAATTTGTTGTCGGCCAGTTAGCAAATATTACTTTACAATCTACACACCTAAAGAGGATAAAGGATGGTCAGCTGGGTGATTCCTAGTTAGTGAGACATAAAGAGGATGTCCTACCTGAAGGAGTTAAGAACTTCGCCATTTATGAGATGGGTATGTTAAGGTACAAGGATCAGATTTGTGTTATGATGGATATTGCTATCAGGCGGGAGAATCAGAATGAATCTCAAACCACTCTGTATTCGTTACATCTAGGCACCACAAAGATGTATCAGGATTTGAAATCTTTGTATTGGTGGTCGAGGATGAAGAAAGATGTAGTGGAATACGTGACTAAATGCCTAACTTGTCAATAAGTGAAAGCTGAACACCAAAGGCCAGCAGGGTTACAACCATTGGGTATCCCTAGGTGGAAGTGGGAGAATATTACCATGGACTTTGTGGTTAGATTTCCTAGGATGGCTGGTCAGCTCGACTCAATATGGGTGATCGTGGATCTATATACCAAGTCGAAACACTTTTTACCAGTGAGGGCGAATTTCATGGTGGATCAGTACGCTAAGCTATATGTGAGGGAGATTGTATGTCTCCATGGGGCTCTGAAATCCATAGTGTCAGATTGGGATCCCATATTCACTTCCAAGTTTTGGGGAAGCCTACCGAAGGTTATGGGTACCCAGTTGAAGTTTAGCACAACTTATCATCCTCAGACAGATGGACAATCTGAGAGGATGATTCAGATACTGGAGGGCATGCTTCGGGCATGTGTATTAGATTTTGAGGAGTCTTAGAGTAACTATCTTCCCTTGATTGAGTTCTCCAACAATAATAGTTATTAGTCCACGACTAGAGTGGCTCCATATGAGATGTTGTATTGTAGGAAATGTAGATCACCCATTCACAGGGACAAAATGGGTGAGAGGAAGCATTTGGGTCCTGAAGCGGTTCAGAGGACCAGTAAGGCCATTGAGAATATTATAGATCGAATGCTCACCTCACAGCGTAGATAGAAAAGTTACGCTGATCCTAAGTGTAGGAACGTGGAGTTCCAAGTTGAGGACCATGTTTTCCTCCAAGTTTCACCGTTGGGATGAGTGAAACAATTTGAAAAGAAGAGCAAGTTGAGCCCTAGGTTTGTAGGACCTTTTGAGATCTTGGAAAGGATTGGACAACTAGCCTATAGACAGGCTATTCCTCCAGCTTTGTCAGGAGTACATAACGTGTTTCATGTATCGATGCTTCAAAGATATGTATCGGATACTATGCACGTGTTGAGTTATGAGGACCTAAATTACAGAAGGATTTGTCTTACGAGGAGAAACCGGTTCAGATTCTAGATATGAAAGACAAACTCTTGTGAAACAAGACTATTCTATTGGTTAAAGTATTAAGGAAGAATAGCAAGGTCGAGGAAGCGACTTTGGGGCTAGAGTCGGATATGCGAGAACAATATCCTGAGCTGTTCATGTAAATTTCGAGGACGAAATTTCTATTAGGTGGGGATAGTCGTAGCGTCCCAAAACTCCTAATAAGGATTAGTATGTTGATTAGCATGTCAGGAGGGCATGTGGACTAATTATGTGTAAATCAATTGAGTTATGTGATTTATATGCTTATATGAATGAGTATGCATGATTATGTGTATTATATGCGTTCAAAGATTCGATTTTTAAAAAAAATGGCATTTTCGTAATTTGTACCCATTGAGGGTATAGTTGTAATTTTATATGCTATGTGCTTGACACCACATTATTATGTGGGTATATTTGTGATATTTGACAAGAGTCGATCCTTTCGAGGAAGTTAGCGAAAAAGTCAAAACGTTGATTTATACCCAACTCGGGGTGAGCCAATGGGTATTTTGGTAATTTCATTTATTTTGGGAATTATTGGAATATGAAATATTTGTGACGACCCGACTTAAAATCCATTAATTTACTAAATACTCCAAGTTTAAGTAAACTAATGTTTACATGAATCTCTTTAAAAAAAACAAAGCTTTTATTGAAAGAAGCATGAATTAACACCTTTTTACAAACATGAAACTCGAGATCTCGATATTTCAAATAAATATGTTTTACATGTACGTAATAAGTAAAAATTAATGTTTAATAAACAACATAAAACCAAAGGTTAAAGGCTTTTATAACAACAATGCATAAGTAGAACCCATTTAAACCCCCAGCTCAACCAATTACGACATGCACACATCAGACCGAGCCTACTCCAACTCATCGCCTCGTCTACTACACTTTTACCCTTACCTGCAACACATAGTACCCATGAGCTAACGCCCAACAAGAAGAGCAATGTAGGTCACAACCCCAAAGCCCAAACAGAAAACATACACATAAAATATAACCTAGTTCAAACTACAACAACCTAATTCATATACTATTCATAATCTACACTTAACATAAATAAAGTTCAATAATAATTCATCTTGTATCACATCATCTCATCATACAATCATAAAATGTATTAGCAATGTCATACTGGTCGTAAATCAGTGCTAACCTGGTCAAGTGTGCAACTAAGCACAAGAAACGTAAGCATGCATTTTATCATAAAGTACACATGCATTTTTATCACGTAAGCATGTCATACAAGTATACAACAAACAAACAACATAAGCAAGTGGACAATTTATAGTAGCGAGTGGCGTCTCACCCTAAACCTCCACGGCCTCAGACACTTACCTGTTCCGATAACTACCCTGTCCAATATCTTACCAAACACCAAACAATATCATAACATAAGCATAAACATAGGTTATAGAAACTCTGCTCAAGTGTATTCATACCCATGTCAATGTAAGCATGCAACAACGTACATAAACATGCAATATTCATAAACTCAAAACATACATAACAAAATCATAACCATAACATACATAACTTAATTATATCGCATATGAATTAATTTGTGCCTTCAAATGCACACCCTGTGTTACAGTGACCACTCTCCTTACCTGAATTTCGGCAATTAAGTTGATAAAACAATCCAAGTGTGATTCTGTCCAAGCGTCTCTAGCCAAACCTAAACAAAACTTATCAAAATCGATTAATACTAAGCTTAGTTCATGATTCTGACTCCAAAGTAATAACATCTAAACTTATCTTATGTTCTAGGACTATAGATCTTTTCATAAGCTTTCCAACCATATAAATAACGTCCAATTTCGACATCAAGGTCAAAAGTTATGGGCAAAATACGAAACCTGAAAATTATAACAGAAAAATGTATTTGAGCCGGGCACCTTCCCATAGAGCCGCGACGCTACCGAAGTCAGAGAGAAATTTTCAGCCTAAAAGAGACACATTTGAGCCACGATGCTCATCACTTGAGCTGCGGCGCCACTGCGAAAAAAACCCAGAAATTTGTGCGATTTCTCAACTCTTTCGACTCAAAACATCCCAAAACACTAGGGAACTCAAATCTTACCCTAAAACAACTATCCAAATATGTTTCTAACCCCTAGAACCCAGATATTAACATCTCTAAACTTATATTAGACATTCATCAACCCAGAAACAATAACAACAAATCTCAGAATTTCAAAAACTTAGATTGACAAAAACTTTAAATAGAAGGTGAACACTTACAGATCAAGATCTAGCCACCAAAACTCAGACCCTTGTCGCCTATGTGATTTCTAGCCCTTCAATAGCCCAGATTGGTAATCTCCTTCAAACCTCAAGCTTTAAAAAAACTTAGATCAAGAACGAGAGATTATTCTTGGTCTGTTTCCCCTTCAATCTATTGCCCAAAACCAGAGTCTGAAAATCGTACGAAATCTAAACCTAATTTTCGTATTAATAGATTATTTAATATGACTTAATTTGTATAAAACCAAATGACCTTTCTTTCCCCAACCTCAAATTTATCCTTAATAATCACTTAATACCCTTATTGTAATTTCCATCCAAAACTAATAATTTTAACTTTTGATAATTACGCTTTCTATCATAAAACCCATAATTCCACTTTGACCCCCAATACATAACTTCTATTACACTTTGGCCCCAAATACTTGAAGAAACAAGTGTGAGTGGATTGCTTGACAAAACACATAAATGAGCATACATCATAAATCATGCTTATCATAATTCATATAATTAAACACATATTGTCATACAATTTACCATAATAACCTTACTAGTAAAAGCAGATATTACAATTGGCACTTAAACCCTCAATACTTGAAGGAACCGTGTCTTGCCGCTACCATACCTACACATATCATAATCATGAAATAAATCACACATTATCATGAAATAATAAAAATAATAATTCACATATGCATCAACATAAATTACCGAATTGCCCTCATAGGCCAAAATTACCACAATACCCATGAAATGAAAAAGGCGGATATTACAACTATCCCCCCCTTAAAAATAATTTCATCCTCGAAATTCCTATGCCATAACAACTCAAGATTTCTCTCATCCTCGAGAGTATCTGACAACTCAACTTTTTCCTCATCACTTCAAAATTTTCATAGAATATTTTCGTCAAAACTTATCCCCACTACTCAGGATCATCACGATATAACTTGGCTAAGTACTGTAGCCAAGCCCAATTATAACCAACATACTCCCAGATACATTGTCAGGTTTACATTACCCACAATCTGGTTCTGTTCACTGTATCACTTATTCTTTCCTTAATTTTCAACTTATTTGCCACTTGATATTCCTGCCACTTTTCTGTCTGTTCTAGTAGTAACCCATCTATATTGGTTCTACTTCATGTTTCAACAATTGTTTCCATATTTCCAATTTTATAATCCATGAAGCTTTCTCTACAGCTCCTTCGTATCTGAAAGATTAACGTGTATACATCATACTTGCATATTTGCCTAGAATCCTTATTGACTTGTAAAGCATATCCTCTTAATTCGTCTTTCCTTAACAATTAGATCAAGCAACCATGCGACATATATCTGATACCTAGTTCCATAGATTCCATCATAAACGTCTTCTAACATCTGATGTTCAATAATTCCTTTAAGCAACACTTAAGGCTCATAATGCCCATCTCATTTGGCCTTTCATCTTTTTCTATAATAGCTTTCAACTTGTTCTTATAAAAGTACTTGCTGCATGTTCTCAATCTTGCAATCTATCAGTTCCACTGTACTCATCCAAGTACTTTATCCATGTATGTAGGTTTTCTATTAACCCTCAAAAGTAGTCATTCACTTCTGATCCTTCTGAATTCCTTGCTTTCGATGCGTCCAATCGAATGAGTGGGTATCATCATTCTTTACCCCACCGCTTAAGGTGTTGTCTTGAAATTTTTTTCACTTATTAGTTGAAACAGTAGCATAAACTTGTTTATACATACGTTATAATTCGATACATTCAAAAACTGAATCTGTATCATGTCCCTTAGAACACGAGTCTATCTTTCACTTATCCTTTCATTCGATAATAAGGGTCTAAGCTGCCCTTCGTCTCTATAGCCTTTGTTTTCTAAACTTTTTCACAAATCCTAAAAATAGTCTTTAATCTTTTACAAATCCTATCAAATTCTGTAGTCCGTAAATCTTAAATCAATTTTTTCTTTGTTTCCAATTATGAGATCAATTCATCACGATCGTCTTTTTGCATAAATAAACCACGTTATTCCATAAATCAATCCACTCTTATCAGTGACAAATCTTGTTACCTTGAATCTTTACCCCTCTTCCATATTGATCTTACTTTAATACTTTCATCAGTTGTAACATTTCTACATGTTACTCATAATCAAGTTTCTACTCACAGTGGGTTCCATCCTTTAAAGTGATCTAGATTATCATAATGCATTGAAAATACTGTTCATCGTATCCATAAATTACTAGCATCTTTGTCCAATTAGTCCATCCTAAAAATCCATACTATCCAAGTATAATTGTTTCCAAAATATGTTCCTTCATATATCATGGTTTACTAACACATTTGTCCTTTCTTGTATTCGTATTTCCTTTCACCTAATCATAGTTTAAGCATATTACTATTGCCTATGCTTCCTCCATAACAGTTGCAATCACTCCAGTCTTAATCCATAACTCATCTCCCTAAAACTTCTTGTCCATTGCCCGTGCATCCATGTCGTACGCTCTTCTATTCTTGTTTGATCCTCCAAATTATGTACTCCTCATATCCATGTGGTTAGAAGTGAAATCTTGATGATCTCGTGCAATCCTTCCATGTGTTCGTAGCCTTCATCATGCCATGTGAAAAAGTGACGCCTCCATTTCTTGAGCATCCTTCGTGTGGTCGTATCAATCGTGCCATGTAGTAGGCTTATGCGTTGTGCTTTACGTAGTGATATCTCCTCCTTTGTCAATCTGTTGTTGTCCTCGTCTAATCTGCTTCATTCACCTGTGGTTGTCTGTCTTCTTCTTCGTAGTGAGTGCTTCACACATTCTTGTCATCCTTATCATTCTTTCACAGTAGAGTTGATCAATCCTCTTTTATACTTAATGCCATTCTTCATTGATTGGTAGTCTTTCTTTTCCCACGCGAACTCCCTTAATACGAAGAATTACCATCGTTATGGGATTCTTCCCACTGCCTCCCTTTACATCCATTCTATGATTGATCGTCAATGAACTTTCGTGTTGTCCTTAATAGTGTATTCTCTTTTCTACTCCATTATTTCCTCCACATCCTAGTTTTCAGTCTCACCTGCAAAGCCGAACTTTATTGGTAACTTGTTCCTTATCGCCACCAAATCCTTTATGATTTGTGGCTCACTGCATGTCTTGAGTCAACCAACTCTGGCAGCCCTACTTGATGAGTTCATCCAACTTTCTTTGGAAACCTTCCAACTAGAGCTCCGAGCTTACTAAATAATACAACTTAAAATCCACATGAAAAATCTTATACCAAGTACTTGTTGGCTTCCCATCCGCTTTTTGTGCCTTATTAAAGCGTGAACAAAATCCTTTATAAAGAAAACCTCTGTGTCCATCATAAGCACGATTAAGATTTCCTTCTCTTATCAGCTAGTCCTTGAGTAACTAGTTCATGGTGCTATCCCTCATCTCCCAACAACTCTTCTTCTTCTTTATCGTTGGAGATCATTGAATCTAAAACTGTAACGAGTGACATTCAATAGTCCATGTGGCCAAGATAATATCATGGTAATTCCAATCATGCTCTACTTTTGTCCGAGGCATAGCTCATCTTAGATGATTCTACCTCTCATCTGGAGCCCTAATAGTTCCTCAACATCGAAACAACATCCCTTCCTCCTCAAGAATAGCTACTTGATCGCCTTCTCTTCCTCATTTGGTTAAGGGGATTTTGAAGGGAAGAGTATATTGGTCATTTGACCAAGGGATTAAGCTAAAGATAGGTAGCAACCTTCACTCACATTTGTCACTTTCTTTGATCTTTGTTGCTCTTCAAAAACTCATTCAAGGACTTAGTCATTCAACTTGTAATTTTTGTGGAATTTGGGCTATTCAAAAGAGATTAAGGCTTGCAAGATTGAGATTGGTAGCTGCTAGGAGTCCATTTCACATAAGGAATTCAAAAATCACAACAAGATAAGTTCCTTGTTTTAGTTTTCCTGATGTTCTTCAAAGTTCTTGATTAGTTTTTTGGGTTAAGGCAAACTCTAAGAATTTGATGTTTCTAGGAATTTTTGTGTTGTGATTGGTAGTAGAAATGCAATTGCTAACTGTTTTGAAGCTTAAGATTTAACTGAAAACTTGGAATTTGGTATGGAATCTTAGATTGGAGGTAAGGTTTCAACTCAAAAACTTAAAAGTTGCAAACTTTGATTTTTGATGTGTTTTGTTCTAGTTTTGGGTACTTTGATGTCAAGGGTGGGTTTTACGGTGGAATTGGAGGTGAAACATGATCAAAAACTTATGTTGTAGGTTTGTTTAGCCAAAATATTGGGATTGAAATGCAGGGAAAAACACATTTTCTGGGTTGTCGCCGTGGCGCTGCGGCGCTTGGGATGAGCGTCGTGGCGCGTATGAGTTTCTTTTAGGTTGGGCTTGCCTTCAGACTGTTGTGGCACCACGAATCAAAATGCACAAATTTCTAAAGGGGCTTCTCGGTATGTTGTGGAGTCGCAGCGCTGCAGGGGGCGTCGCGACGCTAATGCAGTTTTAGGGTACATTTGTTTAAGGTTTTGGGAGTTAAACTTGGGAGGCTCGGGGGACGATTCTGCTACCCGGTTTAGTGGAATCCGAGGTCTCGAGAGCTAAGGCTTAGTATTGGAGTCCATTATCAAATATAGATCCTGATAATTATGTGTCACTTATGTTGTGACTAGGGAGTCTGCAAGGCTCAGGAAATGGATCATACTCAGGTTCGCTCCGCTATCTGCTCAGAACACGAGATAAGAAAACTGGCACATGCACCAAGTGTAGGGCATGGGCCCTGATTGTCAAACACGGTTATGATCGTACCATGAATTTTTTTAAAGTTAAATGTATGTGTATTATATGCATCTATTACTACAGTTGTTTGTAATGATTGGTTATCGTTTTTAATTGATCGATTGGTGGCTGTTATCGGCAATATACATGCATAATGTAGGCCGTTAAGGCATGGACATTATAGGGGTACAATATGCATCTATTCGGCATGAGCCGTTATACTTGTTGGAAAATTAATTTGAATCTAGTTATGATTTATAAAGCATGTATTTGATATGAATGCTTATCTGAATATCTGTTATACTAGATTGAGTTTTCTTGTTGGGCCTTGACTCATGGGTGCTTTGTGGCACAGGTAAGAGCAAAGGAAAACTGGACCAGCCATGAATTGGAGAGATCTAGGGGCGGCTTGTACATACTCAACTTGCTTGGCCACCACAATCGAGGTACTTTTGTGGAACATAGAATATTAGCTCAATTTTGTCGCTTAGGTCAGCCATTTCTATAGTTTTTGTATAATTGTACTTTGATTTAATGCAAATATGTGTTTGTGTGATTGAGACCACATTATTATGTGGATATATTTTTGTTCCTCGACGTGAGGCGATCCTGATGAGCAAGTTAGCGAAAAAGTCACAACGGGAATTATAGGACGTAAATTGTGAATACCAGGGTATGAGACAAAGGACAAAATTTCCCTTGAGAGCATATGATGAATAGGCTAAGGGAAAAGTCACAACTTGGTCATTTCTGTCCAAGTATAGGACTTGGTGGGCTGGGAACTTATCAAAAGGTTTAGGAAATCAAAAGGGGATTCTCAGTAGCTCACTCATTCTCTCTCTATCTCTTGAAGTTTTGGAAGAATTTTGGGGAAATTGAAGGACAAAGCCTATGGAATTGAGGTGTTGAGCTTTGGGAATTAGGAGAATAGCTCAAGGGAATCATCATATCAGAGGTCTACGCTAAGGGCTCAAATCAAGGATCGTACTCAAAGGGCATCGCTAGTAACTTGCATTCGGATCGAAGGTAAGAAAACTGCACCTAGTATGTGAGTGTGTGATTAGGGCTTAGTTCAATGGTCAAATATAAACATGATTAAGGCTTTGGCCCTATTAATGAGCATGATTATAATTATGGTTGTAAATATCTGGTTAAGTACATTGGAATGCGCATAATTATGGTTATGCCTATAATTGTTGTTTGAGTGTATTATAATGCATTCTGACTGTAGGTACGTACGTTAAATGAGATACGTGATTGTCTGATGTGACTAGAAAGCTCGGTTTATAAACCAGAGGATTGTTAGGATGTTAATTGGGGATTGACTTATTAGTCGAGGGCATATTGGACTTTGAGAGACTTGTCTTATAAGTCGAGGGTCGTAAAGCTTCAACTTACAAGTCGGGGGCATGTGAGGCTTGACTTATAAGTCAAGGATTTAAAGGACTCAGTTTATAAGCTGAGATTGGCATTGTGCATGTGGAGTGCAGACCACCATGGCTAGGCCACCCTGGGAGTGCAACACGCACTTGACCGGCTCGGATGCCAAAAAATTGAAAGGAAGTGCGACATGCACTTGTGTGACCCTATGGTTGCTGATTTGTATAATGAATACACCAGAATCAGTTATTACTGTTTGACAGATATATTGCTATGTGATTTGTTTAATAGGTTTTCTGCTGAGTCTTTTAGCTCACAGGTGCTTTGTGGTGTAGGTAAAGGTAAAGAGAAGCTTAACCAGCCATGAGTCGGAGGGCGATAGTAGTGACATGTACATATGCAGTCCGCTCGACCACCACAACCGAGATGGTAACGGAAACTAGGGTTAAACCCAACTTTTGCCGCCTAGGTCGGCTTATTATGTATTTTGAATGTTGTAACCAGCTTTTAAACTGATGTTTTTGGGATCCCGTGTAAAGAACATGCTTTTGTTTTAATGAAAATACTTATGATTTAATCAAAAGTTTTTAATACTCAAACCTATAGTGGCTTAATCACATGTTTAGTCCAAATGACTTGTTTAGCAAGTTCAGCACTGGTTTTAACACACTTGGTGACAGGCCCTAATTAGCGGGGCGTTACAACTTGGTATCAGAGCTGCCAAGGTTTAAAAGTTCTTGATGTTGGACTGGGCATGTACATCACTTCTAAAGACAAGCTCGACTCATGGTTGGGTAACTATTAATATAGTTATGTGTATATTTGCTTAAATGAATTATATATGATTTACCTGCTAGTCTAAATAAGAAGCATGAATCATTCTGATATGGCCTATTAATATAGTAGGTTGAGAACGTGTTTATTAGCACGATAGATAAAGGATGCTTATCAGCACCGTTACATGTTAAAGGAAAATGCTTATTAGCATTGTTAAATGGTTATGCATGTTAGAATATGCTTATTAGCATTCTGTTTGCTCTTGAGTATTAGAGATGTTTAATAACATTAGGATATGTGTATGCATTCCAAGAATGTGCTTATCAGCATCTTGATTAAGTATTGTCATTAATTCCTCTGCTTATAAGCATGATTGTTATGTGTGAATTATTGGGGTGCTTATCAGCATTGTCAGTGCATGTGGATGCTTATTTGATCAGTTTTGAACCCTGGGTTGATGTGAGATACTGTTATTACTGTCTGATAAGCCGAGTCATTGATTGCAGATAGACTTGGAAGTATGCTTCCAGGGCAATCTAATGAACCAGCCGGCGCTGGGAATTAGGCCGAAAGTAATGATCAGGGTTAGAACCCTCCGCCAGCCCCTGCGAATTGGCAACAGGTGCTTGCAGACTTGCAAGCTCAACTGCAGAGATAGAATGAAGAGATTCGATAGTTGAGGCAACAGTAGGTTCCGGCTGGGAACGCTGCATCAGAGATTCGATAGTTGAGGCAACAGTAGGTTCCGGTCGTACAACAGAAGACAGAGTTGGAGAACTGCTGGGATTTGGTATATGAGCGGTTCAGGAAGCAACACCCTCCGGTTTTTGAGGGCGGCGAAGATCCACTTAAGGAAGAACAATGGATGGCTATGATTACATCCATCCTGGATTTCATGAGGGTGGTGGGCAATGAGAGAGTGGACTGTGCCACGTACATGTTTCAGGAAGACGCCTGAATTTGGTGGGAGGTGGTGTCCTAGACTAGGAATATAATGATAATGAATTGGGAGGAGTTCAGATCCCTCTTCAATGAGAAGTATTACAATGAGGCCGTTAAAGCTGCAAAGGCCGAGGAATTCAATAAACTTTTACAAGGGAATATGTCAGTGACCGAATATGCCCTGAAATTTGATAGAATAGCCAAGTTCGCTACAGACTTGTTGCCCACTGATGGGAAAAGGAAGGAAAGATTCCTTCAAGGGCTACAACCTATGATAGCCTGGGATGTCAGAATTACCACTGTACCTGGAGTGACGACATATGCTCAGGTAGTGGAGAGAGCCCTTACTACAAAGGGTGCTGAGAATAAGATCTGGCGCGAGAACGCGTCCAGGAGGGATATGACGAGGACAGGACCTCCCTTCTCAGGATCAAGTAGGGGCGGAGGCCCCAGTGACTAGAAAAGGAAGACTCCAGATACTAGTTCAACTCCTAGATCTGATAGGAGGCCACATGGTGCACAGATTGGCCGCCAGGGCAGAAATGAGAACTGAAAGACATATCAAGAATGTGCCAGATGCAGGAGACGTCATCTGGGCGAGTGTCGGGCGAAAGCCTGCTTTGTATGTGGGATTGTGGGGCATCTCAAGAAAGACTACCCAAGACTGAAGAAAGAAGAACTTAAGAAGACAGACAGCTCGACTCCAGCTCGAGTATTTGCACTGACACAAGCTGAGGCTGAGGCTAGGCCCTCAGTGGTCCCAGGTTAACTTTCTAGTGCTGGCATATCTTATTCTGTGCTGATTGATTCTGGTGCTACACAATCTTATGTTTCTAGTAGGATTATTGATAGACTGTGTAGGCCTTGTGAGTTTTATGCCGTGGGATTTGGGACGTTACTACCCACTGGGGAATTGGTGGTTTCCAGGAAATGGGTTAGGTCTTTACCAGTGATGGTGGATGGCAAGGAGTTATCGGTTGATTTGATAGTGTTAGCTATGTCCGACTTTCACATAATTTTGGGAATGGACTGGTTAACTAGATATGGAGCAACCATTGATTGTAAGAAGAAGATGGTAACCTTTGAATCTGAGGGTGAGGAACCTTTTGTATTCGTTGGCACTGTGCATGGACCCCGAGTACCTATGATTTCAGCATTAAGGGCTAGAGACCTACTTCAGGGAGGCTGCATAGGATTCCTAGCCAATGTGGTGGATACCACCCAGGTCACACCAGTGGGACCATCAGAGACTAGGTTGGTCTGTGAGTTCCTGGATGTGTTCCCAGAAGATTTACCAGGGTTGCCGCCACACAGGGAGATCGAGTTTGTTATTGAGATGGCACCAAGGACAGAGCCAGTGTCTAGGGCACCATATATAATGGTCCCAGCAAAGTTGAGAGAACTCAAGGTACAGTTACAGGAGTTGTTGGATCTGGGTTTTATTAGACCTAGTTTCTCGCCATGGGGTGCACCAGTATTTTTTGTGAAGAAGAAGGACGGTTCTCTAAGGATGTGCATAGACTACAGAGAACTAAATAAGCTGACTATCAAGAACAGGTACCCTCTACCAAGGATAGATGACCTATTTGACCAACTGCAAGGTAAAATGGTATTTTCAAAAATAGATCTTCGATCTGGTTATCACTAGTTGAGGATTAAGGACGAAGACATACCCAAGATAGCCTTCCATACCAGATATGGGCACTATGAGTTCCTCGTGATGTCAGTTGGTTTGACTAATGCCCCGACAACTACTATGGACTTAATGAATAGGGTGTTCGAGGACTATCTGGACCGATTCATGATCGTTTTCATCGACGATATCTTGGTTTATTCACAGTCAGAGGAAGAGCATGAGCAACACCTCAGGTTGGTCTTGCAGAGACTAAGAGAGCATAAGTTATTTTCGAAGTTTAAGAAGTGTGAATTCTGGTTACCACAGGTTAGATTCTTAGGTCATATCGTTAGTAGAGATGGGATCAAGGTAGACCCAGCTAAGATTGAAGCTGTTAGGAACTGGCCGAGGCCAAGGAATGCCTCCTAGATTAGAAGCTTCCTTGGATTGGCAGGTTATTATTGGAAGTTTGTGGAAGGATTCTCAAGAATATCATCCCCACTGACAGAGGTAACACTTAAGAATCAGAAGGTTATTGGTCAGATAGATGTGAAAACAGTTTCCAGGAATTAAAGCGGCATTTGATTACTGCTCCAGTCTTGAGTCTTCTGACAGATCAGGAGAAGTTTATGGTTTATTGCCATGCTTCGAGACAGGGGTTAGGCTGTGTCCTTATGCAGGCAGAAAATGTGATTGCCTATGCGTCATGTCAGTTGAAGGATTATGAGCAGAGATATCCAACCCATGATCTAGAGTTGGCAGTAGGCATCTTTGCATTGAAGGTATGGAGGCATTATCTTTATGGAGAGAAGTGTGAAATATATACAAACCACAAGAGCCTCAAGTACTTCTTTACACAGAAGGATTTGAATATGAGACAGAGGCGTTGGTTGGAACTGGTGAAAGATGATGACTGTGATATCCTTTATCATCTAGGGAAAGCCAACGTGGTGGCTGATGCCATAAGTCAGAGAGGTCCAGGGTAGTTGTATAGTATGAGACAGATATCCAAGGAGTTAGCAGGGGATATGACCAGAGCAGGGATTGAGTTAGCAGTGGGCTAGTTAGCCAACATTACCCTGCAGTCTACTCTCCTGGAAAGGATTAAGGAGAGTCAGTTACAAGAGCCACAGTTGGTAAAGATTAGAGAGGATGTTCTAGTTGGAGCAGCTAGGGACTATTCTATATCAGATATGGGCCTGCTAAGATATAAAGGTCGGATTTGCGTTTCGATGGATGCTGTTATTAGATGGGAGATTCTGGATGAATCTCATACCACTCCGTATTCTTTGCATCCCGGCACCACGAAGATGTACCAGGATCTAAGAACTTTGTATTGGTGGCCTGGGATGAAAGGTGATGTAATTGAGTATGTAGCCAAGTGTCTGACGTGTCAGCAGATCAAAGCTGAACATCAGAGACCTGCAGAATTATTACAACCCTTAGAAATTCCAGAGTGGAAGTGGGAAGACATCACAATGGACTTTGTGGTGGGATTGCCTAAGACAGTGGGTTAGCATGATTCAGTATGGGTGATTGTAGACAAATATACTAAATCAACTCATTTTCTACCAGTGAGGACGACTTATGCGGTTGACCAATATGTAGATCTCTATATAAAAGAGATAGTATGTCTTCATGGAGCTCTGAGGTCGATCGTGTCAGATCAAGACCCTACTTTTACTTCTAAGTTATGGGGGAGTTTGCAGAAGGCAATGGGCACGCAGCTGAAGTTTAGAACAACGTATCATCCTTAGACCGATGGTCAGTCTGAGAGGACTATCCAGATACTGGAGGACATGTTGAGAGCATGTGTACTGGATTTTGAGGGGTCTTGGAGTAAATATTTACCCCTGATAGAGTTTTCCTACAACAACAGCTATCAGGCGACCATAGGAGTGGATCCTTATGAGATGTTGTATGGTAGGAAGTGCAGATCACCTATCCACTGGGATGAGTTGGGTGAGCGTAGATACTTGGGTCCTGAGGCAGTTCAGAGGACCAATGAAGCTATTGAGAAGATCAGAGCTCGGATGCTCACATTGCAGAGTAGACAAAGAAGTTATGCGAATCTGAAGCGTAGGAACGTGGAGTTCCAGGTGGGAGACTATGTCTTCCTTAGAGTCTCGCCACTCAAGGGGGTGAGAAGATTTGACAAGAAAGGCAAGCTGAGCCCTAGGTTCGGAGGACCATTTGAGATTCTAGAAAGGATCGGTCAGGTGGCCTATGGGTTGGCACTACCTCCGGCGTTGTTGGCCGTGCACAACGTGTTTCATATTTCGATGCCACAGAGGTATGTTTCTGATGAGACTCATGTATTGAGTTACGAAGATCTGGAGTTGCAGACAGATTTATCCTTTGAGGAGCAGCCAGTCCAGATATTAGACAAGAAGGACAAGGTCTTGACACTACTACAAAAATGGGCTTTCTCGATAGTTTTTAACTGTCGCTATTGAGCAATAACGACAGTCAACTAACTGTCGTATTTGCCTATGCCGGCGTAGGGGTAGCTACGCCGACAGTTAATAAGTTTCGTCATTGCTGGCTACGCCGACAGTTAATACGTGTCGCCGTTGCTGGCAACGCCGACAGTTAATACGTGTCGCCGTTGCTGGCAACGCCGACAGTTAATACATGTCACCGTTGCTGGCTACGCCGACCGTTAATAAGTATCGCTGTAACATTAAATTTATATATATAAATAATAATTTTTCGATATATATTTTTAAAGACTTTTAATTATATTTTTAACAATTGAAGTTTGATATAAATTTAAATAAAAAAATTACTCACATAATTAATTATTATTACCATAACTTGTAAAAAAAATATATTTATCATAATAAAAATTCATTTACAGACAACATTTATTCATACAATTGACATGTAAGTAATACATCAAATCCCCATGAGACTAAATAATTCTCAATAAAAATTCATTATAATTTTCAATAGAAATTCATTATTCTCAATGTAAATAATACATCAAATCCTCACTGTACATAATTTTTACAAGCAAGAAAGAAAATAATACCCAACAACTTGAAGAAGAATTTCTTGTTGCCTTGGTTCTCTTGGTTCTCTTAAATATCCAAGTAGAGTTTTAGCCTACAATACAGAATAAACACCATTAAAGTCAAACCAAATCTAAAATAAATAAAGAACTTGAGATTGCAGAAGAAATAAAAAGGATGACTGATTTTAAGTCACAAAAATGATTTATATAAAAGTTGAATTTTTCTTATCAAACTGGATAGCCTCTGTCTTAAGTAGTTAGTCTTAGTTCTTTAAATTAAGGAATACATACCTGTCAGTCTCAATTTAAAAGTCCTCAAGCGAGTTAGTTTATCAAATCACATAGACATTAATAAACCAAATTACCAATCATTCACAACACATTAGCAAATATACAATAAACGAGAAATTAATATACATATATACACACATATAAAGACATGCACTGTGTAGGTAATATGCATCAGATTCCAAGTCCATAGTACTTAGCAAGAAAAGAAAAGATAATATAGTATAAATAAGAGCACCGAGAATATAAATTTAATAGATCATTCATATGTAACACAAGCATACCAGATGACATTTGTTAAAGTTGTTAAAGTAACACAACGAGTTGTGAATAAACCTAATCCAAATTTATAAATCTAATTCACATTTGAAAGTCTACGCAAAATAGAAAATCATAATTCAGCTTGCAAAACAATTTTTCATTTTGCATATGATATATAATTTAGTATACAATTAAATATGCTAAGTCGATTAGGAAGAGCATGCAACTGAGTTGCAAAGTAAATCAACCTATCAATTCATTCTCATTGATAGTTGATGTATTATATATAATACGAGACCTTCGATTAATAATATTTAGATGGAAGACCAATTATTAATATATATACAATGTATACACTAATCGATTATAAAACGAGTGATTTTTATAAAAATTAATTAGACAAGAGTCCGTAAATTTCTAGAAAAATGGGCAGCACAACAACTGCAAATCGGACATCCCCAAATTTTAAAAACCCGCAAACAAGACATATGATAGTTCAACTCATTATACTAATTAACTCTTAACTATGAACATACCATGATAATGTTACTTCTGAAAGAAGAGGCAAATCACAGTGCAGTCATCCATTTTGGCATAAGGGGACTTTCTTTTCCATGCTCTGATGGCCGCCTCAACCACCGCTCTCGCCACTCCCTCCTCGCTCTTCGCTTCCCAAGCAATCGAGGCAACTTCGTTGTTGCTCAACACATCCCAAACCTATTCATCATTTACACACCAATCAGAAACAGTTTATAAAATCCAACATATCTAAGAATATCAATATAACAGATTAAAAGATTGACAAAGATATTAAATCATTATATAGAAGTTAAAGATATGATGATATTAAATCATTATATAGAAGTTAATCATATTTAATTTTGTGGTATAATTGTCAACTGCGTAAAATAATATGAAAAGGCCTAACAAATAACATTTTATAGAGATAAAATACCTTAGGGCCCAAAGCCCTGTAGTTGGCGCCAACCACAGTCCAAATGGACTGTCGCCCACACAGATGCCCAATAAGATTAAGGCTAGGTCTTCTTTTGATTATTATATTAATAGAATATAACACCATGAGAAGAAATCATCAGATGCATTTTTTCACGTTATTTTTCCAAGAGAGAAAAATAAAGAACTTTGTTCTCTCTGAATTGTGAGAAGAACACTCTCTCATGTGTTGAGATTCAAAAGTTTATTTTTGAGTATCCTACCAAATAGCATAGACATCCACCTGTCTCCTTCTCTTTGTGTGAGCCATAGTATGGAAGATGGTGGGTTAAGAGGCTAAGATGCTATTTGATATACACGTGTTCTACATCTACAAAATGTATTTGTATTTTTCTTTTATTCAGATTCATGTCGCATGAGAAAGATCACATTCTAGTTATGGTTCCTAGAGTGATTCGTTCTTATGCTTTAATAATTGTTATTATTCCATTAAAATATCATCTCATGCTTCCGTTGCATTGTCAATTACATGATTAAAAAGCAACAATTGGTACCAGAGTCATGGTTGAGATCATGTGTCATGAATCTGATTTGTGATTATTTTGAATGTATGAACACGTAGAGCACATGTTTTATGAGTGGGCTTAAGGGTTGTTCTTATTTTTATTAAATTTTGAATATGTTTAATGGATATGATGAATTTGATTAATCGTTAACTATATGGTTCTCTTTGTTTTTTATTTTGTTCTTAATTTTTTGAAATAGATTCAATATACACACATATTGTTTTGTTGGGTATAGGCTCTATGCATTCTTTAAATTTATTGTTTTTAGAATTTGAGTTGTGTTCTTGAATGAGATGTTATTCAATAGGATTGAAAATACATAAAATTGTTTTAGATATTTTTGTTTATGATTATTGTAATTGGTATAAATTTTTTTTGAATTGATCAATACCATGCATGAGACCAAGTGTAACAAAGTAACTAATTGTTTAAGGAATTTTTACATAAAATGCCTAAATTATTCATTTTGCTACATTTTTAGTATTGGGCGGAGATTTAAACTTTTTTATTGTTTTATGTTTTCTGTTATACTATATTGTTGACCCTCGATTTGGCCAACGACACGGAGTCAAAATAACGACAACGAAACAAAAAGGAAATCAAGAATGAAATCAAATGGGAAGAAGGTGACGCAAATGATTTATAGTGGTTCGGCCCCAACTGTGTGGTAATAACCTACGCCCACTTAGTGTTCTTATTGATGTTGAATCCTAATGCCGTGATCAAAGAACTAGGGTTCTTGAGTTTCACCAGCCTTAGGAGAATTACAACTTTTCGGTGGATAATCATACTATGTTCTTTCTATGAGTATTCAGGTTCAAGGTTCAAAATTCCCTTCCTTGAGCCTTCTCATTCATATTTATAGGCTCAAGGGGGTTACATGGGCCAATGGGCCTTAATTATCCTTAATATCAACGTATCAAGGCAATAAAGAGAAAATATAATAACTATAGTTATTACAAGATTACATATCTTTAAAGGAAATAAACCGAAGCATGCGACCAGACTGGTCGCATCTAATCGCGAGATTTGATGAGGCAAGAAACACCTGGTCGATAAGTGAACATCACTCCTTCATTTTGACGCTACCACGTGCCAACCATGTATAATAAATTCTTGCCACGTTATCAGGAATCATTTTCGGGTAAACATATATCATTAGTTTTAATTTTTCCCAAATATGGTTTTGTGTATTACCGTGTATAGCTTCTTGCATTTATATCTTTATTTTCCATTTTTTATTATTTTCACACACTCTCTCTCCTACACTCTTCTACTTTAAATGTTATTCTCCATCAATTCTGTTTTTTCTGCTACACGATAACATCATCTATTTATTATTATTATTATTATTTGATAGAAGTGTAATGTAATTTAATAAAATAATGCTAGAGTGTAAACGTAAGATAACTGTACTTGTACCCAATACTCCACCATTTTTAATCATGACATTCTACTGTCTTCTTTTTCTATATCTTTAATCATTTTTTTCCTTTTCTTTTCTTGTACTTTACCATGTACCAATTACTCATTTAGTTGTCATTCTTCTTCTCATTTTTTCATCTTTTTTTTTTTGTCCAGAGATCAACATATTTTTTTTTATCTCATATTCTTCATGATGGTCACTGCTTAATGGTTTCTTTTCTTGAACATTACCCTAATACCCAATACCCATTTTATTTGTTGTTCATCTTCTCTATTTTCCATCTTTTTTTCCAAAGATCAAAAATATATATTTTTTATCTCATATTCTTCAAAATTCTTACTACTCAATGAAGCTATGGTTCTCCTTCTCAATTTGCAAATAAAGGGTCGTTTTGTGGGTTTTAAGTTTATGTTGTGTTTTTCGTTTACTGTTTACCTCCATTTCTAATTTTATTGAACCTCCAAAAGTTCATAAATGCCCATGTATATATCATCTCTCATGGAAAACTAGTTGATTCCAAAAAGAAATCATAAACATTGATAGGCTTCAAGGAAGCACAGGAGCTAATGCGAGCAAAACTAATTTCTTATTTTATGATCTGTTGTTGGATTGCTATTTGTGTTGTTTATGTATGATTGTTGTGTGATTTCTTATTTTCTTTTCTGTTGTTGGACTGTTGTTATTCTAGTGTTACTTATGTTGATATGAGTTTTTCTCTAGATCTTTAATGGTTATGTTGATCTTTAGTTGTTTATAAGTTGTTTTATTGATGCTTTCATCTTTTGATTTATTTTTGTTATTGTTGTTGCATTTAATTTGATTTATTTTATTATTTTTCAGTTTTCCTATTGTTTTCGTGTTGATTTCATGCTGATGATTTCTTTTATGTTTTTGTTTTGTTGCTTAAGTCTTGTTTTATGATTTATGTTGAGTTGTTTGATCATTTCTCTAACGTTTTGATAGTGTTGTCTCATATTTCAGTTTCATCAACATTGTCTCAACACCAAAACAACGCAATATATACTATTAAAAATATAAAAAAAAAACTATCACCAACACAAAGCAACATAAACTCTCTCTCCATCTCTTTCTTTCATTATTTTTTCTTCTTACTCTTCTTAAAATTTTCACAGCAACAACACCATCACCATTAGAAACTGTTGTTGACTTGATGTTGATTTTTTGTGTTGATCTTGCGTTGTCTACTTGTCTGTGCAAGTTGTATGCTAGGATCATTGACAACAACGTCATCACAACATGCCAACAACTCGAAAGCAACAATGTTTTAGATTTTGCTGCTGTCATATCCAGATCACCGACAACTATGGTGTTTTGATGTTGCTGCTTTCTCAGATCGAGATCGGGTTGTAGTTGTGATTTTTTTCATATCGAGATCTGTTGTCGTTGTGGTGTTGCATTTTAGATCTAGATCGTCTGTAGTTGGGGTGTTGTTTCAAATTGAAATGCTCTATAATTTTGTTGTTGTTTTAGGTCGATTTTGACTGTTGTTTGAAATTGAAATCGTCGTGGGTCACCTGATAGAGGTCTGGTCTGTGGTTTTGCTGTTGTTTGAGGATGACTTTGGATGTTGTTTCGGGTGGAAATCACTATGGGTGTCGCCTGAGAGAGGACGAGTTGCAGCGTGCGAGAGAGAGAGAGAGAGAGAGAGAGCAAGTAGTATTTCTGTAATTTTGAAGTTTTGTTCCGTACAAATGTAAAAAATATTGTGCTATAGTAAAAATGATATTTTTTATTATTTTTTGGTTATTTCAGAAAAAAAATCCCATTGTTTAATTGATATGATCAATTATTCAAATTTTTAAGTATTGCCGTGATGCATTTTTTGTGAAACTAATCAAGAATATATTTTTTTGGTAAATGATTCTTGTGTACGCTGGTGCACATTTGGTGCATAAAGTGGTGAAAATCATGTTACTAAATGATCAATTTTGAATTGATCAAAGTCTTCTGCGTGAGTTGCTTAGTTTATGCAACAAAAATGAGTTCTTTTATTTATATTATTTGATTAATATGATTAATTATTTAATTTAAAATAAATGTATATTTTAATATTTGATGTTAAGATATTTATGAGAATAATTGTATTGTTAGTTTAATGACCTAATCTTTTTGGTTTGAGAAACAAAAAGAGAATATTCTTTTTCTTAAAAATAGGAAAGTTGTTGATGGTTACCAAATTCAAGTTTAAGTTAATTAATTATTTTATTAATTAATTAAATTAAAATTTAAAAAATTTAACTATATTAATTAAATTTCTTGGCTAATTATTTTATTGCCAATTAAATTGTTATTGATAATTTTTGGAAACAAGACATTTATGTCTTAATTCAAAATTACGAAAGTAAATTTTTACTCTTCTTAAATTTATTATTGGGAACATTTGACTATTTAATTAGTAAAATATCTTGTTTGTGAAACAAAATAATTAGTATTCATTTTTATATAAAAATATTTGACTTATTGAAATCAAATATTGTTTTAAGAAAATACTAATAAAATTAATAATTAATTTTCATTTAGAGAAATGGAAATTTTTGAACACCTTAATTGGAGTCAAAATTTAGTTTATAGAAACTTGTTTACCGAGTTTTTCAAAAACTAGAAATATTATGAAAGATAAGAGAGTTAAAAGAAAGGATTGAAGATATGCAAGCAAGATTTTTACGTGGTTGGGGCTTTAATGAGCATTAGTCCATGAGTCTGTTGTATTAGAGCTTAGAGTACTTTTGACAATGGAGTTTTCTGCAAGCTTGAGCAGAGTAATTGCTTACAAGAGAAAAATCTTGGATCCCCACTACAGTGCACAACTGGTCCTTTATAGGCAGTTAGATGCAATGGGCTTGGGTCAGACTAATCTAGGCCCAATAGGGATGTAATCATGGTTTGCTCGCTAATGGAGGCTTAATACAAAGGATGTTGCTAAATAATACATATTAATCAGGACCCATTGGGCCGGCTTGGGCATGGCCAAGCCTTACAGCTGCCAATAGTACGTGGCCTCAGACTGATCCGCATGGGATTCTAAGGGGATCTTGGGGACAGGATCTGTCAGAGTAGTGGCAGTATTGTTTCCTAGTAGCGCGCGTACATTCCGTATGTAACCTCTTCTGCAGGTTAGTTGAGGAGACCAACTTCCGTGTTTCTTGGAGGTGTGTCAGCGTCAGGGAAGATCAATCCTGCCTTATTCGGACGTTTGGTCCGAGTTCCTTTACTAGCGTCCTGTTCATTTACCGGGGTCCTGGTTCGTTCACCAGGGCTCGGGTTCATTCTTGACAAGGTTGTATTCACAGACTATTGAGCCTGCCACCTCTATTCGCATCCTGGAGGATACAGGTAGGTTGGGACCGGGAAGATGAGTTGGGCATGCATCTTGGTCCTGGTTCCCTCGTTATGGTTGCGCCCATTGAACACTCTTGGGCTCACTGATGATTGGACTACTAAGACTTTCTTCTTCCCCATTCATTGGGCTTAGGATGGGCCTTCGATCTCTTTGGGAGAGCCCACAGACCCATTATGTCATGCCATGTGTCCAGGGAGTAAACAGGGATAACAAAACTAATTAATTGTTAATTAAATATAATTTCAGTAATTATTATCACAATAAATGTAATTATAATAGTAGTTTAAGAAACTATTTATTATAAATGAAAATAATTATGAATTATTTTTCCCCAAAATTTGATAATAGTTTTGGAAACTATTAGTTATTAATTAATAATTTATGAAATTATTATTCAATAAATGGTAAACACTTTCAATTAGTTATTAATTAATAATTTATTAAATGATTATTTTAAGCCCAAGGAATTCATTGGTGAATTTTTGTAATTTCGTTTAACAAAGAGAACCCAGTCAATACGCTAATGTTTAATTATATTGTCTGATTGGTAACATGTTGATATGATTACTTCACATGCAATATAGAATAGGAACCTCCCACTCATTGCATCATTAAAATGACATGCTATGTATGAATGTTAGTTTTTATAATTAACATGTCTCATTGGATAGAAAAGTAGTATAATTCTTTTTCTACCATAAATGGATACAAATAACGTGAATTAGATTTAAATAGTTCAATTGTGTAATGTCACATTAATAGCATGTCTAGATTACCTTAATATATTTTAGGGTTATTAATGAGTTTAATACCTAGGAAAAACATAGTTTTGAATTAATTAGTAATTGTTAGTAATTATTCTAAATTTGGTAATTTTAGATTTTTAAGAGTTAAAATTTGGATTGCATAAGTGATTTAGATTTAATAGTTAAATTTTGGTAATATTCATTTAGTAATTAAATTATGAGATATTTTAATAGAAAACCTTTTATTTATAAAATAGTGAATGGGAGAAGGTTATAATACACTATAACCTAAGGTCTTTACTATTGGTTGAAAAACGTTGGTTCTAGTTAGGACCTTGAGACGGATTTGCTCTCGTCCTTCCTATTAGAAGGTGTTTTGGCTAGGATTTTAACAGGTAGACCTCTTTTCCATAAGGTTTTAAGATGTATTTCATGTCTGACCTATCCTATCGACGTCACTCATGGGTTAAGTTCAGAAACCTGAAATAATAGGTTACACTCACAAAAAATATATCAACCCTAGCTAGATATATTTTTGATCAAAATAATGGTAATTGTTTATTATAAATATATAAGATATTTTGATATAATAACAATTGAGAGCGTCTCATTTTAACTAGCAAGTATTTGACCTATCCTATCGATGACACTTAATTGTGTTGGTTATCTCATCATTTACATGAATAGGTGTTTGTAAGCATGCATCATGTTTACTTTTTATTTCATTGTACGAATACTATGATTTATGGTGTATGAGTGTATGGTTGTATTTTTTTTCTTTTGTTTAATTACAGTAATACAACGACTAGATGAAACTCTCATATATCCATTCTTGATAATGACAAATTAACTCGTAATTGTACGCCCTGATTAACGAGCTGAGCCATGGCCTAATCATGATTATCTCGTGAACATCCCCAAAACCGGAGCTTCCGTCATAAGGTCGTACCTCCTTAGATCGAGATAACCCAAGGGTTCGCCAAGCTTGCCTAAGAACTGAGTTTGGACTCTGAAGGCCAAAGGTCGAGTTAGGTATCTAGATCGTGGTACGAGCTGGACCTGGAGACTATGACCCTTTGTAAAGTCAACACACGCAAGGTAAACGTGCATATATCAGACATCACGTGTCTGATATGCCCCCCACGACTGGGTTGGGCCGTGCGGCCCATTATCTCCTTACCTATTGATTTGACCACACTTATGTGTCAGGTTTAGGAATTAATCATGAATGTCACAAAGTTGATACGATAGGTAAGAAGGTCACGGGATGACCTTCTTACCAACTCCCAGGTGCCTTCTCCTATAAATATGGAGACCCTGGGAGTTAATAAGGGTTGGATTATCTCTTGTAAGAAATACCCTGTAATCAAATATCCAGTATATAGCAATAATACTGACTAGTGGAGTAGAAGGATTTTAACCTTCGAGCCACTTAAAAAACGTGTCTTGAGTCACCATTTCACTTTTCCAAGATCATATATCTGTTACGGTTCAACATTAGCACTAATCCCTTTCTCTTCTTTTCTTAATTACCTGTTGGCGAAGAACTGCGTCAACAGTTTGGTGCTTTCATTGAGAGCAAGTTTGGTTAGTGCTGCCGCAAACATCCAACTATGGTGACTACTCGATCCAGGCACGGTAACGAGACAGAGAGCATGATGGTCAGGAGGCTCATCTGTTGGGGTTTTATGCCCTAATTAAAACCCAAATTCTTTGTAATCTCATTTTATTATCAATAAAAGAATAGAAATCATTTTTTGACTTGGTCAATCACTTTGCTCACTTGTTTTATTTTCATGATTATTTGTTTAATATAAACTTCTATTAAATCCCGAGCATATAGCTAATCTTATTTATAGTGACGTAATCACAGTGGAATAGAAATATGATTATATGTTCAAAAATAAGTTAGTCCTAAGATTAGTCAGTGCACCGGATTTATACTGACTTGCCAATCTACGATATGATCTACTTACACATTACAGTGTTATGTTCTTTCCAGAACATTATCAAAGTAGATAAGATCGGATGTATTTGTTACATCGGACAGGACCGATATTGACAGTTGATAAGATAAGTAAACATGCCGTTATTATCTATTCTAGTCATATCATATAGTTGACCATAGGTCAATTCAATCTCAATTCTGAGTGGTTAGTATTCTAACTGGTTGTATTATTTGAGTTCTTTGACTTGTTCGTTACCAGCTTACCCTACGGACTAGCCCATACTTACATCTTGGGAACTCGGTAGTATAATTGAGTGGGAGTGTTAATCATAGATATGAACATCTATAGCTTCTGATGAAGAAGTGAAACGATGGTTTCCTTTTAGTTTGGTTCAAGGTTGTTATCCAATAAATTAGCATTGGTGACGTGGAAAATAATCTCTTGACATGTGGCTGATACCTGGAAGCGTCTGCTAGAGCATCGACCAGGAGACACAGTAGAAGCAGGGCAAGCCTGTCTTACCCGCGACCAGTCTGGTCGGTAGTTCCGCATACAAGGCAACATTTGAGGGAAAATCTTTATGAATCCTGAATTTATCTCATACAATCTTCTGGATACCCGATTATTCAGGGAAGAATATCTGTAACAATCTCTTGTAACCCTCCTTGAGCCTATAAATAAGAAGAGATAGCTCAAGGGAGGGGACTTTTCTTTGGACTTTGGAATCAGAGGAAGCAATAGTAATTCTCCAAATAAATCTGTATTGTACTTTAGAAGAGAGTGAAACTCATTGAACTTTGGTTCTTTGATCACCCTCCTGATTTTATATCAATACTATTCTAAGTGGACGTAGGTCATTACCAGATCCTGGGGTCGAACCACTATAAATTACTGTGTTTTCTTTACTTTTGTCATTCATAAAGATTTAGAGGGAATAGAGGGAACAGTCAGTCTCACCACAGCCAGTCAAGGTTTAGAGATGGCCACGGGTACAATGAGGCCGACTCAGGCAAGGGAAATGCTGGTGGGAGGAATGGAGAAAGAGGTAAAGGCAGGAGCCAAGTACCTCAAGGTGACCAGCCAAATAGACAAGATGCTGGGGGGCAGCCCAGACAAAATAATGTCTTCAACCGGCTCGGAGGTAGCGAGCAGCGAGGAAGAGAAGAGGACCTAAGAGATGTACTCAACGATCGTCGCGAGAGGCACGGCGAGAACATCCCCCCAGCCACAGAGGCCACCGCGATTCCTGCCGCAGTGCAAGCCCAGATAGACGCACTCAATCAAGCTGTACAACAGCTGGTCAGAGGAAGAACTTCTTATATCGACCACGACAGGAGAAAAGGTACTCCTTTCGTCCAGAGGATAGCTAACGCCGAAACTCCCAGCAAGTTCAAAATGCCTACGCTCCCGAACTTTGATGGATATGGGGATCCAGTCTCGCACGTGAATAAATTTGAGATTCAGATGGACATTCAGAAAGTGTCCGAAGACGCTCGGTGCAGGATCATCCCTGCAACACTTTCTGAAGCAGCGCAGGAGTGGTTTTTTAAGTTCCCGCCTGCAAGCATAGTTTCTTGGGAAATGTTCGTAAGGGAGTTCTACGGACAGTTCTATGCGGGTCGTGTGCACCTAACTGAAGCAAACCAGCTGGTCGAGATTCGCCAGCAGGACGGAGAGTCAGTGAAGGATTACGTCCAGCGCTTTATGCGAGCGGCAGCTGGAGCAAAAACAGTAGGGGACGAAGGCAAGATGATGGCCATTACTGCAGGGGTAAAGCGTTGCTCTCCCCTCTGGAAGAGTCTCCGAAAGGAAGGAGTTAAAACAACCTAGGAGTTCCTGGACCGAGTTGATCGTTACATCAAGCTCGAGGAAGCCATTGATGATGATGGAAAACCCTCGAACAAGGGTAAGAAGGCCGCCGAACCTTCCAAAGCCGCCAATGGTTCCAAACCTAATGGCAACGACAAAAGCCACGGAAACAGCAACAGTAATGGCAAAAATGGTGGGAAACGGCCGTATAACGAACCTTCCACCTCCGACAACAAACGAGCCAAGGGTAACCGTTATGAACCTAGGTTCACTAACTACACTGCCCTCGTCGAGTCTCGGGGAGAGGTTTATCAGGCCACAAGCTCTAGTGTGCCTTACAAAAAACCGGGACCCATCCGAAAAGACATTTCGAAAAGAGACACCACCAAGTTCTGTCGTTACCATAACGACTACGGACATGACACTAACGAATGCAACCAGTTAAAAGATGAAATCGAGTTCCTTATTAGACAAGGACACTTGAGAAGGTACATACGGGCCTCGGGAACTTCCCAACGAGAAGCTCCAGGTGGCAACGAGCAGGCGTCTACACGCCAACGCTCGCCACCATTACAGCCTGCCCCCATGGCCGGAACACTCTTAACCATCTGTGGAGGCCCGCACCTCGCGGGAAATAGCGAAAAGGCCAGAGAACGATACGCTCGGACTCTACGTCACGACCAGGACATCGAGATGATGACTGTGGAGGACCGTGCACAAAAAAAGGCTCACTCAGAGAAGGGTGAGATAACCTTCTCTGATGACGATTCCCAACACGTCCGGTTCCCACATTCCGATCCGCTGGTCGTGGACATCCAGATGGCCAATATGATGGTAAAAAGGGTACTGGTCGATACAGGAAGTTCAGTGAACATCCTGTATAAATCAACACTGGAGCGCATGAAGTTGTCCGTAAAAGACTTGGAGCCCTGCAATCAAACCATATACGGCTTCTCTGGAGAAGGACTCGCCCCTGCCGGAATGATCAAGCTTCCAGTAACGACAGGTACAGCGCCCGCAACAAGGACTTTACTCACCACTTTTGTAGTGGTCGATTGCCCTTCGGCATACAACGCCGTTATTGGAAGGCCCATGCTGGTTGATCTACGGGCCGTCATCTCTATGTGGCACCTAGCCATGAAATTCCTGACGGACGCGGGGGTAGGACGCGTCTTAGGGAACCAAAGGGAAGCCAGGGAGTGCTACAACGCCTCGATCACAAAGGCGAAAAGTGGGACATCGAGGAGCACTACCCCAGATCGATTGCAGATGGCAATAGACACGCAAGCCCAATCCGGTGGTGAAGTCACCAAATAGGGTGTTGCCCTAAGTGAGGATGGAGATTTGGACCCGTCGAGGACCTGGAGGAGGTCCAACTCGACAAAAAAGACCCGGCCAGAGTCGTAAAGGTTGGGAAGAACTTAGAGCCTACTATAAAGCAAGCACTGGTGGAATTCTTGCAAAAGAACCAGGAGGTTTTCGCCTGGACGCACAAAGACATGGTTGGGATAGATCCTGCAGTAATCAGCCATGTCCTAAACATAGATAAAACCTTTCCACCCGTGCAACAAAAGAGAAGGCTGCTCGATAAAGAAAGATCAAGGGCCTTGAAAGAAGAAGTCGAAAGGCTTAAGGAGAACGGGTTTATCAGGGTGGCGTTTTATCCGTCGTGGGTCTCCAATCCGGTGCTGGTCCCCAAGCCTAACGGCAAATGGCGGACCTGTGTGGATTTTACGGACCTCAATAAAGCCTACCCAAAGAACTGCTTCCCGCTCCCAAGGATCGACCAGCTGGTCGATGCAACTGCAGGACATGAGATCCTCTCGTTCATGGATGCATATTCAGGCTACAACCAGATCAGCATGCATCCCCTTGACGAGGATCACACCAGCTTTCGGACCGATATAGGCTTGTACTGTTACAAAGTGATGCCCTTCGGACTGAAAAATGCAGGTGCGACTTACCAACGGCTAGTCAACCACATGTTTAAGGAGCTGATCGGTGCAAACATGGAGGTATATGTGGATGACATGCTGGTAAAGTCTAAGAAGGCAGAAGGACATGTGAGGGATCTACAAGAATGCTTCAATGTGCTAAGCAAGTACCGGATGAAGTTGAATCCTCTCAAGTGTTCCTTTGGAGTCGGATCAGGGAAGTTTTTGGGTTTTATAGTAAATTCAAGAGGAGTCGAGGCCAACCTCGACAGGATAAGAGCCCTGATCGACATGAAGTCGCCAGAGAAGATTAAGGATGTACAAAGTTTAACTGGGAGGATCGCAGCCCTGAGTAGATTTATCTTGAAATCAACTGACAAGTGCGTCCCATTCTTCAATCTACTCAGGGGGAATAAGAAGTTTGAATGGATGGGAAACTGCGAACAAGCATTCCAGGCCTTAAAAACTCATATGGCGCAACCTCCCATCTTATCAAAACCGATCGAAGGAGAAACTTTGTATATTTATCTGGCGATTACCGAAGTTGCTGCTAGTGCGGTACTAGTACGGGAGGAAGAAGGCGTACAGAAAGCAGTCTATTATGTCAGCAAAAGGTTGATCGGTGCAGAATTAAGATATCCACCAATCGAAAGATTAGCATATTGCTTAATTCTAGCCCTAGGAAGTTGCGTCCTTACTTCCAAGCCCATCCTATCACAGTTCTAACCGACCAGCCCCTTCGGCAAGTCCTCCAAAAACCTGAGGCGGCTGGAAGATTATTAAAATGGGCAGTTGAACTAGGGCAGTTCGATGTAACTTATTCACCGCGGGCAGCAATAAAAGGACAAGTTTTGGCCGATCTTGTCGCGGAGTTCACCGAACTCCCAGGCAGTGAGCAGTGCGAACAGCCTGAAGCACCCATGCCTCAAGACAAAACTCCTTCGTGGAAGCTATTCATGGATGGTTCATCCAACGAATCCCACGCTAGAGCAGGAGTGATATTGATAACGTCGGAGGGGCATCGATTTCACTGCACAATCAGGTTCGACTTCGCAGCATCAAACAATGAAGCGGAATACGAAGCACTCCTAGCTGGATTGAGAATGGCCAAAGGTATGAGCATAAAGACACTTGATATTTACAGTGACTCTCAGCTAGTCGTAAATCAAGTCCTGGGAGAAGATCAAGCACGAGGCTTAAAGATGATGGCCTACCTGAACAAAACGAAGGATTTGCTAGCCCAGTTTACAAAGTACACCCTCCAGCAAATCCCGTGAGACCATTATTCGAACGCAGACGCCTTAGCTAAACTCGCGAGTGCAAAGGACGCTGACACTTTGAACATTGTGCCAGTGGAAAGACTGAGCAAGACAAGTATACAAGCAACTGAGTCCAGTATGGAAATTCGAATGAAAGATACATGGATGGCGCCTTACTTGGAGTATCTGACAAATGGTGCACTACCGATAGATAGAAACAAAGCCAGGACTCTGCAAAGGCGAGCCGCTAGGTACATACTGGTCGATGGCATTATGTATCGAAGAGGATATTCAATGCCACTGCTCAGGTGCGTTACACCAGAAAAAGCAAGGAGCTCATGAGGGAGGTGCATGAAGGCTTCTGCGGAGATCATGCTGGGGGGCAGAGTTTGGCAAAAAAGGTTCTAAGACAAGGTTACTTCTGGCCAACAATGAACGAGGATTCAATGGAGTATGTACGAAGATGCGACAAATGTCAGAGGTTCTCCAAGATCCCACGAGCAACTCCAAATGAACTAAAACAGATGTAGAGCCCATGGCCCTTCGCAGTATGGGGGATAGATTTGATTGGATCCCTGCCAACAGGGAAAGGAGGAGTAAAGTACGCAGTTGTGGCAGTCGATTACTTCACAAAATGGGCCGAAGTTGAACCACTCGCAACCATCACGACCAAAAAAGTTCTTGACTTCGTCATCAAGAACATTGTATGCCGGTATGGATTTCCCAGGAAGATAGTTTCAGACAACGGGACCCAATTTGACAGTGATTTATTCACCGATTTCTGCGAAAGGCATGGAGTCATTAAAAGTTTTTCTTCAGTCGCACATCCCCAAGCGAATGGGCAAGTCGAAGCCGTGAACAAAACTCTTAAGGACACCCTGAAGAAAAGACTTGAAGATGCCAAAGGAGCGTGGCCAGAACAACTGCCTGAAGTCCTCTGCTCGTATAGAACATCCCACCGAACAACAACAGGGCATACCCCATTTTCCCTAGCCTACGGATATGAGGCCATGTTACCTGTCGAGTTAGATCCCCCCTCACATCGGCGTTTGACTTACGACCAGGACGTGAACAACCAGCTGATGATGGAGTCCCTAGACTCGATCGACGAGATGCGAGAAAAATCTCAACTCCGAGTTGCTGCTTACCAGCAAAAAGTCGCCTGGTACTTTAACTCCAAAGTTAAAGAAAGAAAATTCAACGTCGGAGATTTGGTGCTACGACGAGTTTTCTTAAATACCCGCGACCCCACTGCTGGAGTGCTCAGACCTAACTGGGAAGGACCTTACCAGATTGAAGAAGTCCTTCACCCAGGCACCTACAAACTTGCACGCTTAAACGGAGATCTCGTTCTGCGCTATTGGAATGGAGAACACCTGCGTAAGTATTATCAATGAACAACCCTTCTTAAAGGACTGGCTTGTTTAAATTTCTCTTTTTAATTTTTACAAGTTTTGCAAAGAGGGTTAGCCACGTTGTATGGCTAACTGCTCGTATATGTAAGATTCTATTTCAGAATCACTCGTAAAGACATGTTTAGTCCATTTTTAATACGAGATTATAAGGGACTGTGCTCAGCCAGTCATTCTTACCAACCTTTGTGAATTTATATTTACAAGTATTTGTTCATTACGTGTGCTGTTTTGCTGTATTACAAGTATCAGTTTTACTACGAACAGGAATGTTCGAGCAGGTTATGGTCAAGGCAAGTGACCAAGGACCTAAAGCTCCTCTATCACTTGGGGGGCATATAAGGCACATCGATAGCAAAGCATACTTCTCAAGGTATGTAAACACATGAACAAAATAAGTGAAAGCATGCTACAGTACTTAGAGTATTTTTCAAAATTTGTGTTTGTTAAATCATGGCAAAGTACTATGATAAGTTCGGTCATACGGAAAAATGTTATAATAAGTAAAGATATTATAGCATCAAGATTTAAGCTTTTACACCGCAAGCATCGCAGCTTGGATGTAACTGTTCAAGTAAAAAGATTTGCTGCCCGTGCAGCAAAGTTTAAAAAAGAAACTACTGTCTTTACATCACGACCCTTGGGTCGTATATCCAAAAAAAAAAATAATAATAAATGAGAAGAATTCAAGAGGCATTCAGGGCCGGAGGGTCCTGGGCAGCATCCTGGTTAGTCACGTCCTCAACAGCATCTTCTTCTTCCAAACCAGCGACGCTTGGAGTGGCAGGGGTTGCGGCTCTTGCCTCCTCTTCGGCTAGTTGGGCAGCACATCGGGCCAGCTCCGCAGTTCTGACTTCCTCTGAAAGGTAGCTAAAGTCAGCACCCTGATTGTGTTTCCAGAAATTGTAGAAACATCGGAGTGTTGTCCTCTTGTACTTTTCCAGATTCTTGGAGTTGTCAAGCTCCAACTGCTTCACTTTGCCCTCGAGGGAGAGAATGGCCTCATCCTTGGTCTTGAGTACCTCCCCCAGATGCTTGATCTCGTGGAGATGGGTTTTGTTGAACTCCCGGTACTCTTGCCTCAACTTGACCGCTGCTTCCTTCGCAGCTTCAGCCTCGGACAGCTTAGTCACCGCTGCATCCCTCTCTCGGATCACTACCTCCAACTCCTTAGCATGCTTAGCCTCAGCAGCCGAAAGCTCCTTGGCCGCCTTCACCTGATACCTCTCGATGGCTTTTGCCTTGGCCTGCTCGGTGTAAGCCTGGACTCGGGTACAAGCAGTAATGGCAGAAAGTAAGGCCTGTGCACAAAGAAAAAGGAGTTAGAACTTATCACGAGGACTAAAAAACTAAAGACTCGAAGAATAAAGAAACACTTATGCTGGAGATTTCGTTCAGAGCCCTGTTCAGGATCTGGTCGACTGGCAGCTCTTCAGCTTGAACCATTGCGACCCTAACACGCTCGCCTTTGCCAATGCGATCGAGGCGGTCCCTGGCAGATCGAATGGCACGGCCCATGAGTCTGGCCCCATGAGCCTCTTCACGAGAAAGATGCTCCCTGGCAGGCGCAGCTGGAGGATTCGGCCGAACAGGAGTAGTTTGCTGTTCAGAAGAAGCTGGAGGAGGAGTAGGAGTTCGCCCAGTTGGTGCAGGACTTTGCCCAGTAGTCGTACCCTGAGGAGGATCTTTTGATCGACCCTTCTTGGCTGGAGGGCCTTGACTGGATTCACCAGTTCTCTTCTTAGGCTTCCGTTGGAGTTGAGGAACTTCCTCTTCCTCCTCGGCCTGGTACATGTAAAAAATGTTGGGAGTTGACATATCTGCATGAAGATAAACATAGCAAGTTTATAAAAAGGAGGCAGGTGAGAGTAAGTTAGACAATTGAAAGGAGGTAACAAAGTAAATACCCGAGCTATAACTACTGGTCGCTACACTATTGACTCTATTAGTCATATACTCATTATCTGGCATGAAGAAGTCTGACCCTAAGTTTGGAGCATATGTAAAGTTACCATCCCCGTCAAACAAGTGACAGGGAATCGACAAACCATTTAAAAGAGAAATAACTTTACCATTATCATCGGAAGATTCTCCCAAGTCAACAATAGGCTCTTTGGCCTTTTCTTTCCCCTTGCCTTGGGGAGCAGAAGGCCTTTCTGCGGAAGGGCTACCCGTGGGTTCCCTGATCGTAACTCCTGTTGGCCTCCTCCTAGGAGGAGGCACAGGAGGTTGCTGCTCGGGAACCCCCTTGGCAGTGGCTTCGTCCACCACGGACCCTCTATTTTCATGGCGAGGAGCCAAGAGGCCAGACGACCTCAAGTTCTTTTTGAGTGTCAGGGTCTTGACACATTTTGCTGCATCAGACATCCTAGACAGAGTGTTAGACCTCAACACCATGTCTGGTGTTGGGGTCGGACGGAACCAAGGGCCTGAAAAACAGATTAAGTTTGAGAAAAAATGAAAGGAAACACTCTATGTTAAAGTATCGACCAGACGAAGACAAGTTTATACCTCCTCTCGCGAAGGCCAAGTTGTTACTGGTTATGTTCGGAGTAAAGAAGTACTCCTTGTTGTAGTGCCCCACGTTTGATATATGGGTAGTACCACTCAAGAACGTCCGGCCGGTCTCCTGGTGGCAGAAGTGGAAAAAGCCCGTCCCATTGTGCTGTGGGTTGGACTTGAGGTCAAAAAGATAGTTGACCTCGTGGGGTGAAGGTTCTGGCCATTTGTTAAGTTTGTACAGGACATAGAGTGCGGCCAGCATCCTATATCCATTTGGAGTTATTTGGAAGGGAGCGACGCCGAAATAATTGGCCACCCCCACAAAGAAGGGATGAAGAGGGAGATAAGCTCCCGCCTCAATGTGATACCGGGACCAGGCGCTGTTCGCCCCTCCTGGACGGTTAGCCCTCTGGTCCGCAGTGGGACGTATAATGGTTAACCCGTAAGGGGGAATTTCCTGAAGCAGTTGGCAACCATTCGAAGGGTCACCGAACTGGCTGGGGGAGTATACCACTCGACATCAGGCGGATTCCGATGACGAAGACGAGCCCTAGTTTGGATATTAGGGTCAGGAACAAGATTTTCTCGACCGCTGGTCGAGGGAGCCCTAGCCTGCGAATCAGGCTGGGCAGGAGGAGTAGGGTTGCCTTCAGACTCGGGCCTTTTCTTGCCAGAAGACTTGGAGCGGGCCATTGGGGAGGAAGGATGTGGTCTAGAAGAGGATCGCGAGAAAGGAATCTCGTGGACACGTACAGCTGGTTGTTCTTCCCCCTCGAGCAGCTGGGCAAGAAGGTCGTCGTCGATGGGTCTTTCACCTCCCCACAAATATGGCATTAAGGTCTGCAAACAGAAGAATGGGGAGGTGAGGAAATAGAACTCTAAAAAACTTTTTAGAATAACGCTGGTCGAGTATAAAAGTTAGGCTTTTATACAACAACATTCTATCAAAAGGCTAGTTTTTCTACACGAACAGTTTGAAAAGCGGATCAAAGGGTGAAAGTAAAAAGTTTTTCTGTGAAAGCTTTTTCAACTCCCCTTAGGGCGGGAAAAATTTATTTTTCAACTGGCTTAAAAATCGAAATGTTACTTCGGTTTTACGTCCTAAAAAGCATGATCCTGGATTTTTAAACTAACTCGTAACTCTACTGCGCCTACAAAACATTCTGTCTACAAGCATTTAAAACCAGAAACAGAAAGACTTAAACAATATACCACCAGAAGCATGCATCACGAGAAATTAGAAGCGTGGGGTTTCGAAAACTTACCAAGAAAAGTGATCGTGAAGGTGGAAGAAAGGTCTTCAGAGATTAAAGAGTACGCGGTCTGAGTCTTGGAAGTCCAAGAAAACAGTCTCCGGAGAAGATTAAAGCTCTGGTTTTTAGGGTTTTCTGCAAAGATAATGGCGTTCATAAAAAGAAAGAAGAGGCTCCGACGGTCTTATATAAGTTTGTCTCTGATATTAAAAAGTGTAATCATTAGTTTCCCTTTTTCAAAGTATGGGGAAATGTGATGGCCGTCGAAATCGTTTCTGGGGAACTGAAAAGACACGATTAGACAGAAGTGGGTTGCTTTTTTCAAGAACACACGAAGGGTTCTGACACGTCAGGAGGGGTTACCGAAGAGTCGTTCGTTCAAAGTTCATTTACTGTTCGTAGTAAATAAACTTTGGGGGGCAAATGTTATCCAATAAATTAGCATTGGTGACGTGGCAAATAATCTCTTGACATGTGGCTGATACCTGGAAGCGTCTGCTAGAGCATCGACCAGGAGACACAGTAGAAGCAGGGCAAGCCTGTCTTACCCGCGACCAGTCTGGTCGGTAGTTCCGCATACAAGGCAACATTTGAGGGAAAATCTTTATGAATCCCGAATTTATCTCATACAATCTTCTGGATACCCGATTATTCAGGGAAGAATATCTGTAACAATCTCTTGTAACCCTCCTTCAGCCTATAAATAAGAAGAGATAGCTCAAGGGAGGGGACTTTTCTATGGACTTTGGAATCAGAGGAAGCAATAGTAATTCTCCAAATAAATCTGTATTATTCTTTAGAAGAGAGTGAAACTCATTGAACTCTGGTTCTTTGATCACCCTCCTGATTTTATATCAATACTATTCTAAGTGGACGTAGGTCATTACCAGATCCTGGGGCCGAACCACTATAAATTACTGTGTTTTCTTTACTTTTGTCATTGCGTTCTTCTCTATACATTCGTCCATATCAATCACGTTTTGACTCCGTGTCAGTTGGCCAAATCTTGGGTCAACAAAGGTGTTAAATGATAGAGATCTCATTTCAGTAATTAAATTAGTTTACTGAAATATCATTTACAAGGAACTAAGTGTTTTAAGGATAAAATACAATGAGGGGTAAAACGGTATTTTAGTCCTGTCTCATTGTAGACCGTCTATAGAGGATTGAGTGACAATTATGGTTGTAACAATGGATAATTAATAGCGTATCTATATTTGTTATAGAGCGTTCTATGAATTCAAGAGTGCAATTCCGAGTCTATAGTGGAGTCACGAGGAATTAATAAGTTAGTAAATTTATTTGTTAGATTTATGATAACTTATTGGAGCTTGATTTCATAGGCCCATGGTCCCCATTGTACCTTGGATAAAATCATCTAGATAGTCTCAATTAATTGATTTAATTATCAATTAGAATTATCAAAGTTGACCAGGTCAATTTTGGATAGTTTCACAAAGTTGTGTAATTTTGAGAAGAAAAGAGAAATTATGGCAGATTTATTAATTAAGATAAATTTGTATCTAAATTAATAAATAAATTTAAATCAAGATTCAAATTATAAATAATTAATTTGATAAATGATTTAAATAATTATTTAATTAATTAAATCAATAGAAAATAATACAGGCCTTGATTTTAAGTCCAATGGGCTTATAATCAAATGGGAAATTTCACGGGCCTATAGCCCATGATAATTTCGACCTAGGGCTTCAAAATGGCTGTTATTTTATTGATTTTTTAATTAAATTAAATGGCCTAATTGAGTCTATAAAAAGAGTGCTTAGAGAGAAGATTTTAGAGACGACAGATAAGTCACAAGTCAGATTTTCTGATAGTTTTATATTCTCTCTAAACACAAGTCCTTTTCTAAGCCACTTTGTTATTTTCTCTTCTTCTCTCTATATATATCTCATGTGTTGAGAATTTCCCACACTAGTCTAGGTGGTTCTAAGGATACATTGGAAGATCGTGAAGAAAATAGAAGATTGGTTCAGTTTCTTGATAATACTCTGCAACAGAGAGGATACAAGAGTTAGAGAAACTGAAGGAATGACTCTTTAATTCCGTTGCGTATACTGTAAGTATTCTATTTTTTGTTTCTCTTTGAATTCAATTTTAGAAACATGTTTTAGGTTATCTCGTATTAATTTGTTTAATATTAGATATACATGAAAATAAATAAAGATCATGTATAAGCTTTTTTCTAACATCATCATACTGCCACCCCTGGTGAACAAGTTCCTGAGACCCAGCAGCGGCTAGGAAAGCAGCCGGTAGGCCAAGATGACACCGGAAGTTCGGCCCCCCGGCCACCTAATCCAAACCCGTGTTATTACACGGCGGTGGAGATGGAGAACGCTCAGCTAAGGAGCCAGCTAGCAATAGCTAGCCAGCAGATCAAGGATGTGCTGGCCCGATTACCCCCTCTCAATACCGACACTAACATCGGAGAGAGGCAAGGCGAGGCTCCTAAGTCTTGCCGGGGTAACCGGTTTAGGCATAGCCGCCCGGACAGACTTCCGACATCCAACTCCACTCCCTCGTCACACCATCGAGAGGCAAGCTTCGAAGAAGTGCCTGGAGCCAGGCAACAGCAATACAACCGTTTGGTCAGGACGTCGACACCTAGCTCCCAACCATCCTCGAGAGCGCCCAGGGGAGCTCGAGGTAATTCCCGAAGGAGATCCGGGGAGGGCTCGCAGCATCAGCCCGTCCCCAACAACCGTCCTACGCCTCGTCCAGATCGCCAGGCGCAGGACCAGCAAGTTGGCAGGACCGAAAGGCCCCCACTAAATTTGATCCGTCCTGATGGAACTAGGATCGCCTCTCTAGTCAGGCATCCTCCATCTCCCATCAGATATCCGTCTCCTCCTCGGCCCGTCCGAGATATCCCAGCCTATGGGAGTAGTCGGAGAAACCCGCCATCAGCTGGACCTTCCTGGCGTAGCAGGGCGCCAAGGGAAAGCCCAAATCCTCACCACCAAAGGCGGACTCCAAGCCTATCTAGCAGGAGCCAATGGACCGGCAATCACCGGAGTGATCTCTCTGGGGGAGACCTGCGTCAGCGTTTGAGTTTGGCACAAAGTCATCAAACCACCCAGGGGGGCAACCTTTGAAATCGCCTTAACTCTCATAGAGGGGAACCAGCAGGAGGAGATGGCCACGCTCGCTCAGAGGGGGCCCTGTCCGAAGTACGTAACGGGAGGAATGTCCCAAATAACCTATCTCAAGATAGGAGGGGCAATAACCCACCAAATGTGTACAATGGGCCCGAAGCTGTTGAACAGCCCCGGAATAACCACGGACATCAGGACCAAACCCTCAAGCACCTGACTCAGATGGAGGAGCTGATGAGGAAACTCCTGTCAGAAAAAGAAAAAGATGAATATGATTTAGGGGATAAGATGGAACTCTTCGCCCCCAGCATAGCAGCAACGGCGTACCCATCTGGTTTCCGTATGCCGCACTTGTCAAAGTTCAATGGGGACGGAGACCCATCAGACCATCTAGGGATGTTCAATACCCTAATGATGGCCCACAACATTGGCCCCGAGCTGAGATGTTTAATCTTCCCTTCCACACTGACTGGACCTGCCAGACAGTGGTTCAAACAAAGTAAAAGACAGTCAATCAGCTCCTGGAAGACTTTCTCGGCAGATTTCAAAAGGGCATTCCGGGCCTCCCAGGCTGCCCGTGTTCAGGCCGACTCCTTGGCTAACGTGAGGCAGCAGCCCAGTGAGACTCTGAAGACCTACCTGAGCAGATTTGCGAACGTCGCTGCTCGAGCCAGAGACGCGGATGATAGTTCCAAACTCATGGCCATGAGAACTGGAATCCTCGTCGGAGGAGATATCTGGAAGGATATACAAAGGAAGGGAGTCAGCTCGGTTAGTGAATTCCTTAACAGGGCCCAAGAATGGATAAACTTGGAAGAAGCCGAAGCCTCAGCTGTGGGAACCAGCCAGGTCCCCGAATAGACCGATGGAGTGGGGACGGAGGTCGTGGTAGCGACCCAAAACGTCTCACAGAACAACCAGCCCGGTGGAGGCAACAGAAAGGGGAATGGAAAAAACGATCAGCACGGCCAAAAGAAGAATAAGTCCGTAGACAAATTCAAGCCCGTCTTCGCGACTTATACAGAGCTCACCCAGTCTAGGGAGAACATCTTCCTAGCCAACTCTACCCGAGTCCCCTGGAAGAGGCCGGAACCTTTAAAGCACCATAAGGGGAAGAGAGACACCTCCAAGTTTTGCCGTTTTCATAACGATGTTGGCCACAATACCGACGATTGTAGGCATTTAAAAGATGAGATCAAGACTCTCATCCGAGCCAGCCCCTTGGCTCAATACGCGCGGAACAGGGTTCCAGCAAGTCGTCCTGCTCCAGAAGTCCCGACCAGTCAGCCTGGGCCTCGGGTAGATCAGGACGTCCCTCCTACCGTAGTTGGAGGAGAGATATCCACCATCTCTGGGGGTCCGCACATGGCCGACACGAGCAGGGGTGCCTAGAAGAGATACGTGAACGAACTAAAGGCTCATAATGGAGTAGAGTTCATCCTGGAGCAGCGCCAGTCAAAACAACAGCGGTTGGAGAGACAACCGATCATTTTTACGGAGGAAGATGTAGGCCATGTCCAATTCCCTCACAATGACCCTTTGGTCGTGGCAGTTCAGCTCGCCAATCGGAGAGTGAGGAGGGTGCTGATCGACAACGGGAGCTCGGTTAACCTCCTGTTCCGATCCACGTTAGAAAAGATGGGTTTAACCGTCGCTGAGTTGAAGGCGACCTCCATGATTCTGTATGGTTTTTCGGGAGAGGGATCAGCAGCAATAGGGAAGATCGAGCTGGTGATCACCCTAGGAGAAGGATCTCGGACAGTCTCCAAGCTCCTCGAATTCGTGGTCATCGACTGCTTCGCTGCATACAACGCGATCTTGGGGCGACCTACACTCATGACGTTTGAGGCCGTCACTTCCATTCGCCACCTCGCGATGAAATTCCCTACTTCCACGGGAATATGCACTGTTCATGGTGATCAGCTCGCTGCCAGGGAATGCTACAACATTTCTATGAAGGGAAAATCTAAACCCGGGCAGCTGGCAATGGCCATTCAAGGTGGTGGAGAGGAATCTTAGGAACCCTTAGCTAATCCTGAGATTGAAAAACCTCAAAGCGCCGAAGGGGAAAATGTCGTCTTAAGTGAGGATATTGACCCCCGAATAGGCGAGGATAGATCTGAGCTCCAGGCGATTGAGGAGCTCGAGGAAGTGAACATTGATCCGCAGAACCCATCACAGACGGTCAAGCTCGGGAAAAACCTCTGTAGCAAGAGGAAGGCGGAGTTGACTAAATTTCTGCGGGATAACCTGGACGTGTTTGCCTGGTCCCATAAGGATATGGTGGGAATCAGCCCGAGTGTCATCATGCATACACTTCATCTGGATAAAAGCGTTCCCGCCAAGTCCCAGAAGCAAAGATGCCTAGGAACAGCTCGGCCTGAAGCCTTGAAGGAAGAGGTGGCCCTGCTCAAGAAATGCGGCTTTATCCATGAGGCCAAATTTCCAATATGGGTCGCCAACCCCGTGCTGGTCCCGAAGCCCAACGGAAAATGGCGGACCTGCATAGACTTCTCCGAGCTGAATAAAGCCTGCCCCAAGGATTGTTTTCCACTGCCAAGGATTGACCAGCTGGTAGATGCCATGGCGGGGCACAAGCTCATGTCCTTTATGGACGCATACTCAGGCTACAATCAGATCGCCATGAATCCGGTAGACCAGGAACACACCAACTTCATGACCCTGACTAACGTCTATTGTTACAAGGTCATGCCGTTCAGGCTGAAGAACGTCGGAGCTACCTACCAAAGGTTAGTAAACAGAATGTTCGCAAGCCAGATCGGGAAAAACATGGAAGTTTACGTTGATGACATGCTAGTCAAGTCAAAGACTGCTGATAACCATGTTTCCGACCTGGAAGAATGTTATAGAATACTACGGGAGTATGGCATGAGACTTAATCCGCAGAAGTGCACTTTTGGAGTCGCGTCCGGGAAGTTCCTGGGCTTCATAGTCAATACCCGAGGAATCGAGGCAAACCCCGACAAGATCAGGTCATTGCTCGAGCTTCCCTCGCCCAGGTTGCGAAAAGATGTCCAAGGCCTGACAGGAAGAGTGGCAGCCCTCAATCAGTTTATTTCCAAGTCCACCGATAAGTGTTTGCCATTCTACAACCTGCTCCGAGGAAACAAGAAGTTCGAATGGACAGAAGAGTGCGAAAGCGCATTCCTCGACCTGAAGGCACATCTGGCCGAGCCACCCGTATTATCCCAACCCAAAGCAGGAGAGCCTCTTTTTCTCTACCTGGCTGTCACCGGGGATGCAGCTAGTGCCGTGTTGGTACGAGAAGAAGACCGAGTTCAGAGACCAGTCTACTACATCAGCAAGAGACTTCTCGGGGCTGAATCCCGGTACTCGTTGATGGAGAAATTGGCGTTCTGCCTTATCACGGCCTCGCGAAAGCTCAGGCCGTACTTCCAATCCCACTCGATACACGTCATGACCGATCAACCTTTAAGGCAGGTTTTGCAAAAACCTGAAGCATCGGGACATTTGTTAAAATGGGCAATCGAACTTAGTCAGTTCGAGATTTTGTACACTCCGCGGACTGCTATAAGAAGTCAGGCCCTAGTCGATTTTATGGCAGAATGCACGGGATTCTAGGAGGATCCCGCAGAAGACTCACACCAAATCACCCCTCCCTAGGCGTCGTGGAGGATCTTTGGAGATGGTTCGTCCAACGAGAACGGCTCCGGAGCTGGAATCATTTTGATATCCCCCGAGGGACATAGATTCCACTCGGCGCTGAGGTTCGGATTTAAAACCTCCAACAACGAGGCCGAATACGAAGCTTTGCTGGCCGGGCTGAGGATAGCCCAGGAAATGAAGGCGAGCTTCGTCCAGTGCTTCAGTGACTCCCAGCTCGTGGTAAATCGGGTTCTGGGCAAATACCAGGCACGGGGACCCAAGATGGCCGCCTATCTGGCAAAGGTAAAAGCTGAGCTGTCTGCGTTTGAGCGAGGCTCGATCGAACAGATACCTCGGGAGCAGATCGCTAACACAGACGCTCTCACCAAGCTCGCCACCTCTGGGAAAACGGAGACCTTGGGGTTAGTGCCAATAGAGTTCTTGGAGAAACAAAGCATAGTAGATGTCAGGACGGAGGTCGAGATGATCGATGCCAGGCCGACCTGGATGACCCCCATCCTTGAGTATCTCGGCGAAGGAAAGCTGCCTGAAGGGCGTAATGATGCATGGCGAGTACTCTATCAAGCTCCGAAGTATACGATAGTAGATGGGGTGTTATACCGGCGTGAGCACTCCCTGCCTCTCCTACGATGTGTTCTTCCAGATGAAGGAAAGGACATCCTGCAGGAGGTGCAAGAGGGTTTTTGCGGAGACCACACTGGGGGGCAGAGCTTGGCCTTAAAGGTCCTGAGGCAGGGGTATTACTGGCCAACTATGTCCAAAGACTCGATCTCACACGTGAAGAAGTGCGACAAGTGCCAGCGATTCGCCGCAGTTTCCCGAGCTCCTCCAGTTGAGCTAAAGATGATCTCGTCCCCATGGCCGTTTGCCGTTTGGGGGATAGACTTGGTTGGCGCCCTCCCCACTGGAAATGGCAGAGTCCGTTACGCCGTGGTAGCCATCAACTACTTTACGAAGTGGGCTGAGGCAGAACCTTTGGCAACAATAACGTCCAAAAAAGTGCTTGACTTCGTGGTTAAAAGCATTATCTGTCGATTCAGCCTGCCCAAGAAGATTGTCTCCGACAATGGTACTCAGTTATATAGCGACCTGTTCACCGAGTTTTGTGAAAGGTACGGAATTGTGAAAAGTTTCTCCTCCGTGGCCTATCCTCAGGCGAATGGCCAGGTCGAGGCTATCAACAAGACTTTAAAGGCGAGCCTCAAGAAGAGATTAGATGAAGCGAAGGGGATCTGGCCAGAACAGCTCCCCCAGGTCCTATGGGCATACCGGACCTCGCATCGGACTCCTACGGGTCATACTCCTTTTTCCCTAACCTTTGGAAGTGAGGCAGTCCTCCCCGTGGAGGATAAAGTGCTTTCGCATAGGGTCCAGTCTTACGACCAGGACCGCAACCACGAGCTGCTGTACAATTCCCTTGACCTATTTGATGAAAGGCGAGAAGATTCACAACTCCAGCTTGCCCATTATCAGCAGAAAATCACTCGCTATTTCAACACCAAAGTCAAAAAGCGCGCTTTTAGCGTTGGCGACTTGGTCCTAAGGAGGGTTTTCCTGGCCGGGAAAGATCCCAAAAATGGAGTCTTGGGACCAAACTGGGAAGGACCGTACCAGGTCATCGAAATCATTAAGGAGGGAACTTATAAGTTAGCTTGGCTTGATGGAGGGGCGGTCCCGCGGACTTGGAACGCCATCCACTTAAAGAAATATTATCAATGATTCACTTGTAAGGCCTGGAAGGCCATTTTTTATGTATTAATGAAGATCAGCTTTTGTACATGTTTGCAAGTGTAATCTAAAGTAACCACGAAAGACCCTTTCCCAGTTACTTGGGGGGCATATGGAACCTGGATATAACTAGGTCTCCTTAATGACTTAGAAGTTGATTCATATCGATTGACCGTTGTTTTTCTTAAAAAACGCGAGATATTGATAAGGATTAAACGCTAACTAAGTCCTATCCTGGTCATAATCGGGTCATAAAACTTAGAAGTTGATTTAAATCTATTGATCTTTGTTCTTCCTAAAGAGCTCGAGATATGGATAAAAGTTAACGCGAACTAAGTTTTCAAAATAAGTTCCTGGTCATAACCGGGTCACAAAACTTAGAAGTTGATTTAAATCTATTGATCGTTGTTCTTCCTAAAGAGCTCGAGATATGGATAAAAGTTAACGCGAACTAAGATTTCAAAATAAGTTCCTGGTCATAACCGGGTCACAAAACTTAGAAGTTGATTCTATTGATCGTTGTTCTTCCTAAAGAACTCGAGATATGGGTAAAAGTTAACGCGAACTAAGTTTTTCAAAAAATTGTAACCAAAATGCGTAAGGGCAAGAAAGAGGATCAATTAAAAACGTTAAATCAAATTGTCTCGAGGTGGAAGCACCTCATGCAAAGGTTACACAAAAAATATTAAAAAATAGTGAAGGGCACAAGGAAAGAAACGCCCTAGGCTCCGCCAGGTGGCCCCTTGGAGGTCGCCGTCTCGCCTTGCTCGGCTGCGCCAGAGCCTTCCTCGGCCTCGGAGGGCGCTTCTTTATCAAGGCGAGCTTGGAACTTCACCAGCAAGCGCTCCCAGAGGCTCGCTGACAGGAAGGAGAAGTCAGCGTCTGGATTGTAGGCCCTAAAATTGTAGAACAGGTCTTCCAGGAACTTTTCCGAAGTTGTCCGCTCGGCCTCTAGGGCGGCCTGGGCGGCCTGAGCCTCAACCTTCGCGACATCTAGGTCTGTCTACGAGGTGGTGAGGGAGGTCTCGAGCTCTTGGACCTTCGAGCGGGTTTTTTCCAACTCGACCTGCAAGGCTGCCAAGGCATCCTTAGCTGCCTGCAGGGTAGTCTGGTGCTCGCTCCTCATGTCCTCGAGCTGAGTTTTGGTTCGTGTGATGCTCCGGTGAAGGGCAACGACGCTCTGCGAAGGTGAAAAGACAATTGCCATAGAAAAAAGAGAAGAAAGAAAAAACAGGGCAAGGTGTAATAATAAAAGCCATAAAGGGGTAAAGTCAGCTTACCGTTAGGGTCATGCCCAGTGAAGACTCCAACACGCCCACCGAGCTCATTGTCTCGATGGCCCGGAGCTCCTTCTCGTTGAACTTGTATATGTGGCTGACGGCGTAGTTCGCCGACTCATACACCGTTCCCCAGAAGGCCTCTGGGATCTTCTTCAGGTCCTGGGGATTGACTGGGATGCATACCTCGGAGGGCACAATCGCCGAGGTCCCGAGTTCTGTTCCTACGTCCCGGGCGGTGGCCGGAGCTCGCGGAGGAGGTGGAGGCATGTTGCTTCCCCCTACAGCAGGAGGGACCGCTCCCACGACCTGAGCAGCTGGGGCTTGCTCCTTCTCCTTTGCAGGAGACTTGGTGGGGGTTCCGGCGGCGTACTTGGACGTCCGGAGCCTGTTCATTTTTGGCCCAGCGGCCCCTGCTGGGGGGTTCCCCCCGAAGAACGCACCTTGCAGGCTCTCCTCAGGCTGAGACATCTCTTCTGTCAAAGCAAAGACATGATTAGTACAAGTTAGCAATCACACAAACAAAAACAAGGGGGGAAACAGAGAAATTAAAGTATATGTATACTAAAAGGGATCCTATCCCCCGGGCTAGAAGAACCTATGGTTACGGCCATCGGCTCCAGAGCTCCCGTAGGAGAATCTAAGTCGATTATCTCCCGAGCTGGTGAAAGTTCTGGATCCGACTCCGGTTCCGGGCTAGATTCTTCTACATATTGCTTAAGCCCCGGAGCTACGGTGCCCCTCCGGAGTGATGGCCATGACCGAAGGTTGGTCCCATACTCCTCGAATAGGATTGACCTAAAGGCTAGGGTGTTATCTACTACTACGGACCCCTAGGCCGGCTATCTTGGTAGTCCAGCACGAGCCGGTCGACACAGTGGAGCAGGGTTGTGTTCAGGTCCGGATCACTTCGGTGACGATGGACGAGCTGCCTAGGGTTGAACCTAGCCAGCCGGGGGTCTGCTGTGGCCCTATCTAGACTCCTAAACATGTAAGGGTTACCTTGGCCAGAAGGACCCGTGGCTGCTCCGGATTGGATCCTCTCCTCGCCCGTCCTCTTGGCGACCTCCAAAGCCCGCTTCCTATTCCTCACGAGGGGAACTTCGTCGCCCTCATCCTCCTCATCTTCGTCTCCCGCGACCTCCTCCACGATGATGGGTCTGGTGTCGCGAGCTGGGGGAAGCCCCCGGGGCCTCCTGAGGTTCAAAGTCTGATTTGGGAAAATCAGCTTGCAGGCTACCATCGTCTCGTCTGTTACGAGCATGCGGTAATCTTTCTCACTGGGGGGCAGGCCCGCCAGTGTCTGTTACAAGCATGCAGTATTGGGCCCCGAGGGTCACAGATTTCTCTGTCCTCGCGAAGATGGTTGCAGAATTAATCTAAGTCAGAAAGGGATACGGGAGAAGCTAAAACGACACTTAACTTACGAGCTAAGGATAAAAAAAAACACTTACGAGGACGATTGAAGTAGTGGAGCTCGTAGTTTCTGAACCCTGTCGACATGAAGAATTGATCCTTAAAGTCGTTGGGGTGGCTGGGCAGCTCGATGACCGCAGCCGTGTTGGGAAATCGGGTCAAGTAATAAAACCCGTCGCCTCGCCCCCGTTGATCCGGGCTGGCCTTGAGGCAGAAGAAGTACAAAATGTCCGCTGTAGTGGGGACCTCCCACTCGTGCTTCAAAAATAAATATCTTAACCCCGCCAACAACCGATACGAGTTGGGGGGAGCTGAAATGGTGCCAACCTCACATAATTGAGGAAGTCCGCGAAATACTGGTCTAGCGGGAGGAATGCCCCCGCCTTGAAATGCTCGCCGCTCCAGGCCGCGAATACCTCGTCGAGTGGCGCGTAGCTCCGCTCGCCTTCCGCGGGGGGTCGGGCAACCACAGATGTTCTCCCCAGAGCGATGTTGTGGGAGAGAAAGATTTTGTTGATCTTCGCCTGGTCGGTGACCTTTGAGACGATCCTCTCTGCCTCAAAGAAGGCATCAGGAGCGACCTCGACCTCCTGCTCCACGGCCGGCCCAAAGTTGGGGATCCGGGAATCCGGCATCACCGCCTTTCCTTTGTCTTGCTGAGAGGCCAAGCTGCCGACGGTCTTCTTTGGAGCGCTCCTCTTCGGTGCCATCTGGTCGCCTAACGAACAAAAGAAAATATTTCAGAAAAGGCGACCCAAGCGTGAGGAAAAATCAAATGTTATTTGCACGAGCTGAGGTAAGCCCAGCCCATGGAGAGTGGGACCATGCGGTTCAATGAACAGCGCCTGTGCTCCCAACAGATCCCCGATTACTCAGAATTCGTGTGTCAGGAGGGTCAGGATAGAATTTGCCTTGGGGGGAAAGTTTCAGTAGGCAAAGATTGCAAAACCGCCTGTGAAGCATGTCCCCTAAGCTACCCGGTTTTGCACCCAAAATTCCAAAACTCCTACCCAGAAATTTTCCCCAGAAAATGCATCCTATAAACCATACTCCTAAACGATTTCCTACAGCAAAAAATACCCTAACCTGAAAGGCTTTCACCCTTCATACCCACAAAAACCAGTAAACTCTTGCATGTGGCTACAGTAAATATTTACCTAAGCTACAGTGAAAAATATTTTCAAAACACGCATGGTTAGGAGACTTACAGTGTTTGGTTGGGAGGTGAATAAAGGTGTCGCCTAGATTGGAGCTTCGTAGGAGTTGCTGTCTCCAAAGATTCGAGGGAATCCTCACGCCTGAGTTTCTTGAACACTGAGAATGGCGGTCGCAGAAAGGAGGGTTCCTTTTTCTTCTGAGATGAAGAGAGAAGAAGGAAAGAAGTTCTGAGAAATTTCAAATGAAAGGGTGGCCCATGCGTAGGGTGGCCACCCCTTTTATATACGTGAAGGGTCACGTATAGAGGGCCGTTGGATGGCCTTGATGAGGGATCTGAGGCCCTCCACTCGAAATACGAAACGACGGCTGGGCATAGGCTAGGCCATTAAATGCGGTTCTCGTAAGACGTACCATCACCAACCACGATGTTCCACGTATCAGGCGCCTGCGTAAGAGGTCGAATGTGAAGAGTTCATAGGGAAGCATAAAAGCCCCTACTGTGGCCTAATACGACGTGGTATACCGCGAGCAGGGGCTTGGGGGGCAGATGTATGCCTTGATTTCCCACGGGCTGATTAGCGAGCTGAGCCGCGGCCTAATCATGATTATCTCGTGGACATCCCCAAAACCGGAGCTTCCGTCATAAGGTCGTACCTCCTTAGATCGAGATAACCCAAGGGTTCGCCAAGCTTGCCTAAGAACTGAGTCCGGACTCTGAAGGCCGAGGGGCGAGTTAAGTATTCAGCTCGTGGTACGAGCTGAATATGGAGGCTATGACCCATTGTAAAGTCAACACACGCAACGTAAACATGCATATATCAGACATCACATGTCTGATATGCCCCTGACTTCTCGGACACGCAGCAGGAACGTGCGTATTCAGACACCCACGACTGGGTTGGGCCGTGCGGCCCATTATCTCCTTACCTATCGATTTGACCACACTTATGTGTCAGGTTTAGGAATTAATCATGAATGTCACAGAGTTGATATGATAGGTAAGAAGGTCACGGGATGAACTTCTTACCAACTCCCAGGTGCCTTCTCCTATAAATATGGAGACCCTGGGAGTTGATAGGGGTTGGATTATCTCTTGTAAGAAATATCCTGTAATCATATACCCAGAATAGAGCAATAATATTGACTAGTGGAGTAGAAGGATTTTAACCTCTGAACCACTTAAAAACCGTGTCTTGAGTCACCTTTCCATTTCCTAAGATCATATATCTGTTTCGGTTCATTATTAGCACTAATCCCTTTCTCTTCCTTTCTTAAATTACCTGTTGGCGAAGAACCGCGTCAATAGTAATATTAAAAGGTGGAAAAGTAACAAGAATCTATTGCTAATGATTGAGCACACAACTCATAAGTCTAGCATTAACAAAGGCAAGGGCACAGAAGTTGCCCACTCCAACTACAATGGGAATTGTTCCCACTATCATACATATGAGTATTGTAAGAGGATTTGTAAACGGAACCTCGAGGAGTTAAAGAACAAAAAGGAAAGTAAATCTAATTTACTGAACATTGAGGCTTGTTTAGTAGAAAATTGTTGGAAAAACTCATTGCAGGATCTTTATTTATTTTCATGCAATTTACATATTATCAAACAAACATGCAAATTCCTAGAACATGCTCCTATGAAATTGATACAAATACAAAGTAAAGTAAAAACTTACATTACGCAACGGAACTAGAACAACTCCATCCTTCAATCTCTCTAACCCTTGATTCCTTTCTGTAGCAGAGTATTATCAAGAGATTGAACAAGATCAGCAACACAGTCTTCCTCACCAAGCCTTTGATTAACCTAGAACTAGTGTGGGCTGGTTCTCAACACATGAGATAGAGATCTTGCAGAGAAGAAGAAGAGAGAGTGGCTAAGAAAGGATTAGAGTGTCTAGGTTTTCACTTACCCAAATCAACTGAGACTGACTTGCTTATGAAAACCCTAGTTATCATATTCTTTATATAGGCAACTTAATGAGATTTATTTAAATTTAAATTAATTAAAAATAATAAACAAAAATAAAAGCCTTGGGCTGCCATAAATGGACTTGGGCCCAATCTCTTTGTTTTGAATTTAAATCTCAACTAGGCCTAAATTCAAAACTTTTTATTTTTTAATTAATTTGAAACTTGATTTAATATTATTTATTTATATTGATACCAATTTATCAATATTAATAAATTTACCCAAAGATTCTCTTTTATTCTCTAAATCTCATATCTCTGTAAATTTTCCAAAATTGACCTAGTCAACTTTAAAAATCCTAATTGATAATTAAATCAATTAATTGAGACATTCTATATGATTTACTCAAAGGTGATGCAGGGACCATGGATCCATGAAATCAAACTCCAACAAGTTACCGTGAATTTATTTACGAATAATTTCACTACCTTATTAATTCCTCGTGACTCCACTATAGACTCGGAATTGAACTCTTGAATTCATAGAACGTATTTTAAAAACCATAAATACGTTATCCATTGTTATAACTATTACAATCTGTCAATCCTCTATTGATGACTTACTAACGAGCTGGGTGCAAATTACTGTTTTACCCCTCATCAGTATTTTATCCTTAACTCCCACTAAGTTCCTTATAAATGATATTTCTGTGAACTTAATCACAGAAATGAGATCTCAATAATTTAACCTTTTGAACAAAGCAATTAAGGAAATCATCTTTTCACTTCTCATACAAAAGTTATAGATTTCGTATCTATGAATAATACTCCCACTCAATTACACTAATAAATCTCCAAGATGTAAGTATGGGCTAGACCGTAGGGTAAGCTGGTAACGAACAAGTCAAAAGATTTAAATAATATAATTAGAAGAATATTATCACTCAGAATTAAGATCGACTTAATATATGGTCAACGTTGTGACATTGATTAGATTTGATAACAACGATACTTATTTATCAATCAATAATCAATATCGGTCCTAGTCCGATGTAACTAATTACATCCGATCTTATCTACTTGGTCGATACCTTGGACAAGATATCACACCCTGAATGTGTAAGTAGATCATATCGTAGATTGCTTAATCAGTGAAAATCCAATGCACTGATCTAATCTTAGGACTCGTTCTTTTGAACATATAATTACAACTATAATCCACTGTGACCTAGTCACTATAATTGTAACTATCCATATGTTCGGGATTTTATAAATGTTTGTATTATCTCAATAATCATGTAATAAAACAAGCAAGCAACACAGTTGTCAAACTAAATGATTTCTACTACTTTTATTGATAATATGAAATCATGCTACATGTTCGACATGGTTTTATAAGGGCATAAAACCCAACAAACTCCCACTTGCCCTTTTAAAACAAATGGGACATGTTTCTCAAAACCATGCATTCTACATGCTTCACAATTATGTTTTCTGCTTATATCTTTGTAAAGGGATATGAAAGATTGCCTTACAATGCTATCTTCATCACCTTCACTTCACACCTTTGCCACACATCCTCGATAATGTGGTACTTTCTCTATTTCTTTTAATAATAATTCTATTATTATTTCAAGAAATGGTTTGCATGTTTGTCACAGAAATCTAGTGGAAGGTCTATATGTGATAAGATCTTAAATGTCTTCACTACTC